>NC_090315.1:15007500-17507500 GCF_039906515.1 Pseudorca crassidens | reverse complement strand
AAGTCCAGGGGTAAACCTTCAGGCATGGCTCCGTCTAGGCTCAGATTATGCTATCAGGAACGTGGCTCCATCTTCTGGTTCTGTTTTCTCTGTGGTGGCTTCATTTTCAGGCAGATTCTCCTCTTATGGAGCAAAGATGGCCCATAGAGACCTGGAGCTTCTATCCTACCTGCTAAGAATCCAGAGGAAAGAGAATTTCCCCTTCCCCAATCCAGCAGATGCCCCAGAGCTGAGTGTCAGTGACCAGGCTCAGGTCACACACCCACCTGTGAGCGGATCATTGTGGCCACAGGCATAGAAAACTCATTGGCCAGACCCGGGTCTTGTGTTTAACTTCCAACAGGGCTGGTGCCAGGCCTGTTGAACCAAGTGGACTGACAGTCAGGGAAGGATGGTTCCCCAAAGGAAGTTCAGGGGGCTCTTACCAGACGCGGGTGGGTGTTGAGTAGGGGAAAAGACATCTGTGGGAGGGGAGGGCCTGAGGCCAGGGAGATACTGGCATCCCATTTGGGCAGTTAGCAAATGGCTGGATTAATTCGTTTCCATGACATCAAATTTGAGTTGCTATGGAAATCCCCCTGTACCTCCATCCATGCACCTTCTCTGCATCTTCTCTCTTTTCTCTTCCTGTTTCCGGACTCCAGACACCGTCCAACCAGAACTCCAGCCCACTCCTCAGACTTCAACCCTGCAGGCTGGTAATGAGTTGGGCAGGGGCAGAGGGTGGGGAGGTGGGCCTGGGACAGACATTGTTGCCCCTCTTCCTCTGACACTCTGGGTCCTTGATTACCCATTTCAGTCCCCCAGTGCTGAATCCCCAGGTTTACTTTGTCGTGGGGCAGCCAGCTAACTCCATTCACTTCTTGTAAAAATTGTTTGAAATCATGAAAAATAACATGCCTATAGAAAAATATAAAAACCATAAGTGTACAACTTAAATTACTCTAAGTTGAACCCATGTAACCATCAGCCAGGTCAAGGAATAGAGCTTTGCAGACACCCCAGAAACTCCCTGTATGCCAACCCCTTCATTTTCTTCCTTTTATCTCTTTATCTTTTTCCTTTTTTGAATTTTCAAATCATTTCTTTCACCCTTTCTTGGAATATAACATCATTCAAAAAGTGTTCACCAGTTTTGTCCATTACTGTTTAGTGGTACCTAAACACGTTCTCCTTGGAAATAAAAAGAATATTGCAGGTAAGATGAAATCCCTTCATCCACTCCCCATTCTCATTCTCTTCTCCCTCTCTGAGAGGTCCCCACCGTTAGCGTTATATTGGGAGTAGTTCCCCAGTGATACTGCATCACGTGTATTAACTGGGGAAAACATACTAATTGGGAGGTGTCGTTGTGGGAGCTTAAGGGTACTGTATGACTGTTGTTCAGCAACTTGCTTTTTTTCCCCCATGCAATAATGTGTTTGGAAGCTCTTCCCACAGTCCTATAGAAGCATCCATGTGGGTCTTTTTCACTGCGTGGCATTCTGCAGGGTGCCGGTGCACAGCTGATGAAGCCATGCCCATCTTGATGAACATATTGGTTGCTTCCAGTGCTTCTTGTTGCTTGCAGTGCCGCAATGAGCAAGCCTGTCCCCTCCTCCTTGAGCACGTATAGCACAAATTAAGTGCCGGTCATGGTTCTAAATATTTCACCCTCATTCACTCATTCAATCCTCACACAAACCCTCTGAGATAGAAATGAGCATTAGCTTCGCTTTACAGGAGGCTCAGAGTAACTCACCCAAGGTGTCACCGAAAGTCAGTGACACGGCTAGGATGAGGGTCCAGGAACCTGGCTGTAAAGTTTACCCACGACACGGTGGGGCAAAGGCACACTGATTTGCCCTGCCACCAGCGGCGTGTGAGAGAGTCCCCCTCTCTCATCCCCACAGCAGCACTTGTACATGGATGTCTTTGATTTTTGCCAACTTGAGGAGGGGAGAGGGCCCCTTGCTGCTTTCTGCAGGTCCCTGATTCGCTTCTTTCTTACCCTCCCCTCCTTTCTCTTCCGACCTGAGTAGAAGCAACCCCGAACCAGATGGAGATCCACACCCAGCAACCGACGGAAATGGATGTGCTTCTAACACCAGGTCCGGGGACAGACAAGAGCAGCACGCAAGGTAGAGCCTGGGACTAGAACAGCAACATATGAGTTGTGTTTAATTCTCCATCTAGGTCGGCATTTCCCTGAGTACGTTTCTCAGAGCACCTGTTTGGGGAATTAATACATTTTTCAAAAAAATTTTCTCGGTTTGCGGTCAAAGGTATTCGGGAAACTCTGAGTTAAAGTTAAACACGTTTCTATCTGGCAGGACTTCTCGGAGTCGTAATAAAGCTTGTTTGTAGCAGACATCCCAAGAGGGAGCATCTAGTTTGCAGCGTTTTCCAAACTTGGTAGACTCAGGAACCCTCTTTATTCAGATCCCTTCGAAGGGCTGGTGCGGGAAATGTACCTGTAGGTGTTTCCTTGGTGTAGATCTTCTTAATGTTAGAGCAGGAGCTGTTCAGTTGCAAAACTCGGAAAACCCAACTGGAAAAAAAAAAAAAAGGATGTATTAGCGATATACGCTCTGTAAAGTACAGAGGCACCAATTTCAGGCACAGCTGGGCTCAAGCACTGTCATCATGACTGACTTGCTTCCTCTCTCAGCTCTGTTTTCTTCATTCTCAAGCGGCTTTTCCCCTCTTAGTGACAAAGGTGGTCCCGTAGCTCTAAGTTTAGGCTACAAACTCAGCAGCTAGAGTGCATCTCTAGCTGAAAGGCCTAGAGTTGACTCTCATTGGCCCAGCTGGGGTTATGTGCCTATGTCTGACCAATGGGAGCCTGGGAAATGAACAGCTCTGACTGGTCAGGCCCTGAGTCTGTGCCCCATGTCTGATCTGCATAGACCAAGAGTCAGGGAAGAGGTGGCTCCCCTCAGGACAAGGGAGTTAATGTTACCAGAGGCGTGGGAAAGGGGGGATGAGCAAAAATAAAGGTAATAGGGGGTCTCTAATGCCTGTGTGATGATCCATATTTGAGAGGCAGCCCCCACTGGAAAGTACTATAGGTTAGGCCACTCCCAGGCTGAGTTGCACGCATGGTTGCTCAGACTGGGCACTGCACAAGAGCACTACCTAGAAGGTCACACCATTCTGCTTGTAGATTTTTTTATCATTGTTACAACTTCCCAGTGATGGCAGTAAAGCATCTCATTCTGAAAGAATCTGTCTATTAAAACAATTTTACAACAGATGGAAATACGGTGTCTTGGGGAAGGGAGCTTATTTTATTTTGTACAACAGTGGGGTTTGGGGGTGTAGCAGCTGTTTCCGCATTTTCCAAATGAGAAAACATCTTCACATCTCCGGATTCACTCACTCTGAGTCCTTGCTGACCTGGGTTACCCTATGTGGTATTCCTTGTTCCTGGTTGTACGTGATGGAAATTCAACTGGGTCGAGGGGGGTCAAGGAGCCAAGTGGTAAAAGGCACTGCTGAGCCCAGCACCCCCAGAGCCTCTCTCCCTTCTTCATCTTTGTCTCTCTTGCCCTGGAGCTTGTTTTCCACCTGGCAAGGAGATGGCCAGCTCAGAACCTCCGTCACCTAGCGTCCACTCAAAAGCCCTACTTGGAATTTGAAAGGTAGGGAAAGGTGAGACTGGGTCACATGCTCCCCCTTGTGGCTGGGTTACAACAGGAGACCCAGATGGTCTGGGGAAGCAGGAACATTTCCCCCCAAAGAAAGGGGACTGTTGCCAGAAGAAGGGAGGAGTGAGAGCCAGGTAGACAATAGCAACAACGTGCTAAGGGTTTGCTCCATGCGGGACACACTGTGCTAAGCTTTCACGTGGTCACTCGTTCACTGCTGACAGCTACTCTATGTGGGAGGAGCTGTCAGTACCCCATTTTACAGGGAAGGGAACTGAGGCCCAGAGAGGTTACTTGGCTGGCCCTAGGCCACACAGTGCAAAGTGGCAGAACCAGAATTTGAGCCCAGGTTCCCACACACCGGAGTGGCCGGGGTGAGGGCCGGGGGGCGGGGCATGAGCACCACATACCACTGAGGCTGTGTTTTATTACATGTCCTGTGGTCCCTCCATCTTTACCCTGGATCTGGCTCATCCCTTTTCTTGGAAGAACTTTTCCTGAACATCTCGTAATCGGTTCCTATTTAGGGAACGAGGTGCTGAGGCTGGCCTGGGGAGCCAGGTCATGAGGCAGCTTCTCTGCATGCTGACTTCACACCGGGGCATCAGGCAGGGATGGCCGCCTCACTGAGGACATTTCTCAGTGCCAGAGCGGCAGGTCTTCCCTTGGGTATTGAATTTTTTTTTTTTAAAGAGAGGAACCCGCTGGTGTTTCTGGTCTGGGAGCAGAGGCAAAATTCAACGTGTTTTCTAACAAGCATCTCCAGGCTCTGTAACTGGGTCAGGGTTCTGGAGACCCCTGTGTGGCTCTGACAGATGTGACCCTTTATTCCTGATCACGGGGTGGTCCGGGAGGTCCTAGGAGAGGAGCCAGGGGTTCCTCGGGAGTCGGAGCTGTTGGTCCTAATCGGGGGGTGCAGGCTTATTGCAGTATTTCCATACCTGCCACTCCTGGCTGCCTCTGTGGGTGGGAGGCGGGGATACCTGGCCTGTGCCCTGAAGGTAGGCGTGGGAGAGGGGCTTCTCCCAGACGCAGACGTTCAGTTGTCTTTTGTTTCCCTCCACGGCTCACTCCTGCCCTCCACCATCTTCTGGCCACTCTCTCTGCTGATCCCACTCAAGGCCCCACGCCCCCCAAGACTCAACTCCCACGCAAAAACGCCAGGACGGACCCCGCCCTCAGGCAGACTGGTCAGTAGCTCCCTTCCCAGACTGGACACAGGCTATTTCCTACTCACTGTGTGTTTTTAGCGCCTCAGTACTGCCCAGCACAGAATAGTGCTCAGTAAACAGGGGTCGGGCGAATACCTGACTTCAGGGCTGGTGTTCTTGTGGGTGGGCACAGGGTAGACACACAAGAAATGTCTGAATAGATGAATGAATGCATAAGTGAGTGCTGCATGCCGACGACCCCCAAACCCAACGGCTTATAATGACAATCATTTAGGGACTTGCCTGGTGGGCCAGGGGTTAAGACTTGGCGCTCCCCACGCAGGGGGCCAAGTTGAATCCCTGGTCAGGGAACTAGTTCCCACATGCCACAACTAAAAGAGCCCACGTGTCGCAGCTAAAAGAGCCTGCATGCCACAGTAAAGATCACACATGCTGCAACTAAGACCGGACGCAGCCAAAAAAAAAAAAAAAGACAACCATGTATGTAGCTCTCAAGTTTGCAGCTTAGAAGTTTAATCTGGGCTTGGCTGGGTGCTTCTCTGGTCTCAGCTGGACTTACCTGTGCACTGGAGATCAGGTTGGGGTCAGCAGGGAGCTCAGTTTGCAGGGGCACCCTGATTCTTCCGCTCCCGGTCTTATCTTCCACTTCCTGTCCAGCCAACCCCAGTGAACAGATGGAAATCCTACACCCACGGGTCATATAGAGAGTTCATTCGTTCATTCAAGCAATATTCATTGAGCATTTATGGTGTGCTGGGCACTGCTCTAGGTGCCAGGGGTACAGCAGCGAATGAGACAGACAAAAATCTCTTCCCTAATGAAGGAAACGTTTTCATGGGGAGAGAGAGACAATACATAAGAATCATAATAACTATATATGAGGTGGTTTTAAGCTGCTGTCAAGAAAAACGAAGCAAAAAAGGAATAAAAAAGAAAAATGAAGCAGGGTTAGGGTGAGAGAACGACTGGAGAGTATTTTCTGTAAAGGGCCAGGGAGACCTCACTGAGAAGGAGCTGAGGGGGAGCCATGTGGCCATCTGGGGAAGGGAGCTTCAGGCAGCAGGAGCAGCCAGTGCAAAGGCCCTGGGGTGAGAAAGGGTCTGCATGGTCACCAGCGGGGGTGGGGGGGTGGGGATGGAGCCCAGTAAGTGAGGGGGCAAGTGAGGAGAAAAGGTTAGAGGTGAAGGGAACCAGACTGTGTGCTGAGTAAGGACTTCAGTTTTGCTCTAAGTGCACCAAGGCTGAAACCCAGGTGTCTCTGCTCTGACTCTGACTCTCACTCACCGATTCACTCCACAAACCTTTGCTCCCTTCTGTCCCCTCCAGGTTCAAGCGAGGACGACCCCTTCTCCTATGGTAAGTTACCCATGGGAGGCTGTGGGGAGAGGAGGGTGCAGGCCCCTCTCGCCACACGCTTCCATTTGTCTCTCTGCAGATGAGGGCACCCTCCGGAAACGGGGCCTGCTGGTGGCAGCCGTGCTGTTCATCACCGGCATCGTCATCCTCACCAGTGAGAACGGGGGTTGGGGGGGAGGGGCATCAGGACTGGGAGGGAGGAGGCCTTGGCTTGGACTCTGACGGAGGGTAGGTTCTTGAAGACCCCTGAGCAAGGTTGTTTTAAAGGAGGCGTATCCATATAAGCGTCCCCAGAGTTCAGTGGCTTAAGATGATAACCATTTACTGAGTTCTCAATTCCGCAATTTGGAAACTTAGGCTGGGCTCAGCTGGATGGTTCTTCTGGTTGCAGCTGGATTTATTCACGTGTCTGAGGTCAGCCGCGGGTCAGCAGGGAGCTCTGCTTCTGTGGGCACCTCAGTTCTTCACCTGGTGGTCTTCTCCAGCAGGCTAGCCTGCGCTTGTTCACACAGCGGTGGCAGGGGAATGCGATGGTGCAGCTCCCCAGGATTAGCAATAGCGGGAAGCTTTGATGGCCCCGGGCTGCATGAGTGAGGAGAGGTAATGGCTGCGCCAGGGCCTGATGAGAGATGGAAGTGGAGGAGGGGGCCCCAGGCAGGAACTGTGGCTTCAGAGAGAGGTTTCCAGCCGTGCCTCCTGGGAAGCCCACCGGGAGGGAGCGGGGCAGGGGTCGAGGGGATCGGATACCTCAGCCTCTCTCTCCTCCTGCCCTCCTCTCTCCCTCCAGGGCCTGTGGGCTGCGGCCTCTCGAGTCAGCCTCCCAGGGCCCAGTGTCGAGCAGGGAAGGGGGGCAAAGGGAGATTAACAAGTGGAGAAACTAATTTTTTAAGAAGTTTAAAAAATGTTACAGATTAAGGGGCTTCCCTGGTGGCGCAGGGGTTGAGAGTCCGCCTGCCGATGCAGGGGACACGGGTTCGTGCCCCGGTCTGGGAAGATCCCACATGCCGTGGAGCAGCTGGGCCCGTGAGCCATGGCCGCTGAGCCTGCGCGTCCGGAGCCTGTGCTCTGCAACGGGAGAGGCCACAACAGTGAAAAGACCACGTACCGCAAAAAAAAAAAAAAGTTACAGATTAAGTAAAACACGAGGGCAACCAGTTTGCAAGCTCTCAGTTAAGCTGTACAACCCACGCCAAGTTTTATGAGTGACCTCTCTTGTCCAACTTCCTCATCAGGAAAATGGGCACAGCCTCAGCTTTTTGCTTTAAGGTGGGAGACGGAACACTGATAGAATTAAAAAGAGATCGCTGATGCGTGTCTGATCCTGTTGAATCAGGGAGTCAAGCACTGTTGCCTCAGTTGTTCAACTTGTGCTTATAGATCCTGACTTAGTGCCAGACCCTGTTCTCTCCCCTGTGGGAAAAGTGAGGCTCAGAGAGTTGAGAAGTTTGTCCAAGGTCACACAGCACAGAAAAATCAGGGAATGACTGGACCCAGGTCTGTGTGAGGGCAGAGCCTATATGTTAGCTCTGGGGCCATAAACTGTTCCAGTGACATTTGTGAGCACCTACTCTGTGCCCAGCCTGTGCTGTGATGCTGGGGGCCCTGGTCCCCACCCTCGGAGAACTCACAGCTGGTGGGGGGATGACAATAAACAGCTCAACACATTAATGAACAGAGTGGAGCAGAGGTACAGAAAAAGAGAATTACCAGGAGGAAAATAAAGATGGATTGAGAAGGACGGGGAGAGGTACTCCCTCTAAAGAGGTAAAATCAGAATGGATTCTGATAAGGAAGATGATTTTAAAAAACAGGTAGAGGGAGCAGCAAGTGCAAAGTCCCAGACGCAGGAATGAGCTTAGCGTGTTGCAATAACCACGGGAAGAGGCTAGGGTGGCTGGGGCAGTGTGAGCGGGAGAGGGGTAGGAGGTGAGTCTAGAGGGACAGGGAGGTGTAGGTAAGGGTGGCAGCCAGGAGATGGGAGAGGGCTGTTTTCTGAAGTCCCCTTTGTTTTCTAAGATCCCCCTCATTTGCTTTGGCCCAGCCCCCTGGCCTTCCTGCTCTCCCTTAACCCCACCTGTCTACTTCTGCCTCAGGGCCTTTGCATTGACTGTGCCTTATGCCTGGAACACCCTTCCTCCATATGTCCATGTGGCTCCCCCCTCACCTCCTCATTGAGGCCCCTCTAGTCACTGCCATGAGGATGCCCTCAGCTCCTGGGTCTCCCTGCATCCTTCCTTGTTTTATTTTTCTTCCCAGCATGCATCACTGTCTGACACATCACTGTATGTGCCCTTGACTTAGTTCTTTTTCTCATTGTCGGTCTCCCCCACTAGAAAGCTCTACTAGGGCAGGGATTTTATCCATTCTTGCTCCCAACTGTGTTCCCAGTGCCTAGGTCACTGCCTGGCACAGAGTAGCTGCACAGTAAATGTTTGCTGAACACATGAATGACACAGAAGCTAGGGCTCCTCTGCGTAGGGGTGGGGGGAGGTCCCCCCTGCGGACCTTTGCACCAGCTCTTCCCCCGTCAGCTTCTTGTCACTTGCTCAGAGTTGCCTTGGAGCCTCCCGAGGGGAGGCTCGTCCTCCGGCACCCAGATCACCGCAATAATCGATATTGTTCCAACTCATGACTGAACCATTTCCTTCACCTACAGGTGGCAAGTGTAGGCAGTTGCCCCGGTTATGCCGGAGTCATGACAGATGAGTCCGTTGGAAGTGGGGGCTGATGACGCGATGGGCACCCCGAGACTGAGCCCCCGCCGGCTCACCGTGCCTGGCCTCCTCCCTCCCCTCGAAGGACCTACAGACTACTCAACAAAGCCCAGCCTGAGAGGTAGGACGTGGATGGAGCCAGAGCCGGAACTGGTGGCCTGAGCCCCCTACTCTCCCAGCCCTGCCCTCCCTGAAGGCTGACTGGCTCCCCATTTATCCATTCTGTTCCGACAAGAAGTAAAGCACTGTGGTCTTTGCGCCATGGTCTCTGATCATTCCTGACCGGGGAGTGGAAGAAAGCAGCAGTGGCTGGGGCAGGGACCCCAGGAGTAAAGTGAGGGAGTCACGGACTCCAAAGCCAAGCTGGGGGCCGCAGTGAACGAAGCCAGCCTGGGTGAGGTGGGAAGGATGCGGGCAGGGGCGGGCCACAGGGGAATCTGGCCAATGGGAGGGTCAGTGTTGGATTCCACCCATGGCAGATCGAGACCCCTGGCCTGGTCCTTGTGCAGAGCCTGGTGTCCAAAGCCAGCTCACCCCTGACACTGAGAGGCAACACTGCTAACCGGGCAAACACAGAGGGAGGGCCCAGGCCCACGGTGACCCTCTTTTTTCCCACTCTGGGTCCCTCAGCATATGAGTGTGGACACCCCACCCTGCACATCCAAGGTCCATCCACACCCCTGGTTGCCTCTTGGTCTTAGGGCTGTGCCCACAAAGAAAGCCACGCAGGCCCTGGAGTGGGCTCAGAGTAGCCTGGGTGGGGAATTCCAGGGTCCTGGGGGCCCAGAGCATGGCTGAGAAGGGGCACAGGCTCCTGAAAGCCCTTAGGTTCTGCAGCCCGTGGGGAGGGACTCAACCAGATGAGGTGGGAGCAGGCCCTCTGAAGTGCAGGGCCTGGGGTGGGGACCTCCGCTCAGGGTCAAGGGTCGTCATGCCGAAGCCAAGAGACAAGGTCCTGTTCAAGGCGGTTGCATAACAATGTTTCACAAACTTCAGGTCATAGCCTGTTCCCGGGGTTACAAAATCAATCTAGTGGGCTGTGAGTAGCATTAAAGAAAAAAAAGAAAAAGAAGTAATAAAACAGAAAATAAAATATCAGAATATATCACAAATAATATGACATTGTAGATAGATTCTTTTCTCAATTTTTGCCCCATTTTTATCCCACCTGTATTATTATTCATTTTTTAAGAGAAGAACACCCTTTTTAACTTAAATAAATATATTTAAAAAGGCATAGTGAGGGGGCCTTCCCTGGTGGCCCAGTGGTTAAAACTCCACACTTCCACTGCAGGGGGCACAGGTTAGATCCCTGGCCTAGAGAACTAAGATCCTGCATGCTGCATGGCGTGGCCAAAATAACCCCCCCCCAAAAAAGGCACAATGATATATGGAAAACCAATACTGCTTCATATAAATAGAAGATAGCCAAAAAGATAAATTCAATGAAACAAATACATATATTTTATGCAATATATTGTATATGTGACATATATTATGTATAATATATGTATACTATCTATGTGATATACATCATACATGATATATATATAATATACATATGGGGGGATACTAAAAATATTTTTTGATTGGCACTCCCCACCTACGAATCAGAACAGATACTTAACCAATCAGGAGGGAATATCATTCATATATATATATATATATATATATATATATATATATATATATAGCATATATTACACATATATGTATATATTCATGTGTAATGTGTTATATCTATTAAATTGAAATATAAATTAAATATGAAATTGTCACTATTTAAATTTTTTTGACCTGTAAAAACAATTTCATGTGGTTCAACCTATTGATGATGGTGTAAAACAGATTTCATACTGCAGGTCACTTTTTAAACATATTGAAAAGCACTGGGGAGAGGGAGATATGCCTGTCACATATATGCTTGTCACATGTGGTTGTCACAGCGAAGGAACTAAGGTTCTTTCTCAGAACAGGAAGTGCTGGCAGCCACGTTTGCCCCCTGGCTGGATGGCCACAGGAGTATGTGGAAGATGTCTCTAGTATTTCCCAAACTTCAATCATCACGCATGCTCTTCACAATTTTTGCTGTATTTTCATCCTGCCTGTACTATTATTATTCACTTTTTAAAAAATCAGCTCCCTTTTTAACTTAAATACATTTATTTTAAAAGGCACAATCGTATGTGGAGACCTAGTACTGCTTGATGTAGATAGAAGATAGCCATAGAGATAAATCCAATGAAGACAAGCACGGAGAAGACAGACTGCATTCGAGCTGGATACTGAGTTGCTGGCTGAGGGCTCTGAGCTGGAGGCCAGAGTCTGCTCTGTTGGAGGAGAGCATCAGGTGTCAGGGCTGTGATTGTTTCCTTACCGCCCAAAGACACTGCAGAGTTTGGGAGGCCCAGAAGCACCCTCACTTCTGATGCCAACTATAAGACTGAGTGTGCCCAAGACCGCCCTTGGGTTTGATAATTCACTAAAAGGACTCACAGAACTCACTGAAAGTCATTATTCTCACAGTTATGGTCTATTACAGTGAAATACAGTGTTTTACAGTTCCCTACAGTGAAGGGAACCAGATTAGGATTAGCCAAGAAAAGAGACACATAGGGCAGAGTCTAGGAGCGTTCCAGACATGAAACCCCCAGTTGTCCTCTCCTAGTGGAGCTGTGGACAGTGCTATCTTCTGGCAACAGTGTGTGACAGTGCACATGGAGTACTGCCAACCAGGGCAGCTCCCACAAGCTTTGGTGTCCAAAGTTTTTATTGGAGCTCAGTCACAAAGACATGACTGACCACCCACGTGGTCACCTTACTTTCCAGCCCCTCTGGGGCTGATACCTGTGACCCAAAGGCCCTACCATAAATCCCATTGTTAAAAACTATCTAGGCTGGCCCAAGTCCCCCAGGTAAAGAAAGACACTCTTTTCAGGCAGGACATTTCAGGGGCTTAGAGATTACCTTCCAGGAGCTGAGCACAAAAGCCAGCCATCTCTTTACTAAACAGAGTCTTCCTCCCTCATATCATTTGATGGATTAAATGATATTCAAAAAGCAATTTACTCTCGTGATGCAATTCAATGTGAATTAATACTGTTTGGGGCCTAAAACCATTTCGCATGCCACCACTGGAGCAAAGCCTGAACTTGAGGAATCACCAACACACGAGCATGCCTGACAGCCTCCAGGGCAGAACTAGGGCAGTGCTGACCCACTTCATCATAACTGGGGAACTGGTGCTGGGCGTCCACTCCCCCCTCATTCCATCTTCCCATGGGGTAGAGATGAAAAAGCTGATACTGTTTTTCAAAGATGCCCTTGATATGGAGTTCTGGATGCAGATTAAACTCTGCTAATTAGAGGCCCTCGTATGAAATTGGAAAGCCAGAGAGATCATCCTCTGCTCTACTGGCTGCTTTCTGCTGACAAGTAGGGTTGCCAAGGTGATGAGTTTGGGACCGCACGGTTCCAGTGTCCAGTCGCTAGCTTCGTGGGCATTAAGAGGCAGTTATGCACACACACACACAAACGATATCTAAATGGCCAATAAACACATGAAAAGATGCTCAACATCACTAGTTATGAGCAAAAAGTAAATGAAAACGAGAATGAGACACCACCACACACAGAATGGCTAAAATTAGAAAGACTACCAATAGCAAATGCTGCAGAGGATGTGGAGCAAGTGGAACCTTCATACCTTGCTGTAAATTGGATTGTAAATCAGTACAGTCACTTTAGAAAGCTATCAGTTCTTTGAAAGGGTAAATGTACACTTAACCTATGATCCAGCAGTTCAGTTCTTAAATATCTATCCAAGAGAAAGGAAACCAGATGTCCAGAAAAGACTTGTACTACACAAGTGTTTATAGCAGCAATATTTGTAATAGCGAAGGACAGGAAACGATCTAAATATCCATCAGCATAGGTGAGTGGATACAAACTGTGGCATACTTGTGCGATGGAATACTACTCAGCGATAAAAAGAAGAATGACTGGTACACACGACAGCATGAATGAATCTCAGAAGCATTATCCCGAGTGAAAGGAACCAGGTACAAGAGAGCACACACTGTATAATTCCACTTATATGAAATTCTGGAATAAGCAAAGCTAATTGATGGTGATAGAAGTCAGGATAATAGTTGCCTCTACTACTATCATGTTGCCTTTACTATGAGAGCAAGAGGTTGATGGAGAAGGGACATGAGGGAACTTTCTTGAAGGATTGAAATGTTCTGTGCCCTGACAGTGATGCAGATTAATTGAATGTATATATTGGCCAGAGCTGGCTGAACTGTACACTTAAGATTTGTGTACTTTACTACATGTGAATTATACCTCAACACAAAACACAACAGACTGGAAACCAAAAGGGCAGTTATGTCCTGGGCTGCGATGACTTCCGGGTCCTGGATCAGAGATAGAGCTACAAGATTCTGAAGATGCCATGTACAATGGGTCCTCTTGATTGGGGTGGAGGGAGAAGCTCCCCAGGTGGGTCAGTTTGGTCATTGTGATATGAGAAAAAAAATATATATATATTTATATTTGGTTTTGCTTCCAGTTCCCGGCACACACTTCCTAAAACCCTTGTAATTTCCTAAACGATAGGAAATCACATTAGGAGCATCTTTCATTCTGATACTTGGTCTCTGATCCCAGTTCCGGATGTGGAGCTCCGAAATCCCTTGGAATTTCCTGGCTGATAGGAGTGTCTTTTGTTCTAATGAAGCAATGCCTGGTGGGCTCCTGGATGGGGGCCGGTCACCAGGAAGACCAAGGCACGGTTAGAAGCTTGGAATTTTCAGCCCCACTCCTTACCTTCCGGGAAGGAGAGAGGGGCTGGAAATCGAGTTAATGGTTGACCATGCCTACATGATGAAGTAACCTCTATAAAAATCCCAAAATTATGGGGTTCAGAGAACTTCCACGTTGGTGAGCACATCTACATACCAGGAGGGTGATGCACCCCAACTCCAGGGGGACAGAGGCTCCTGTGCTCAGGACCCTTCCAGATCTTGCCTTATGAACTTCTTCATCTGGCTGTTTACCTGTATCCTTTATCACATCCTTTATTATATGATAAACTGGTCAATGTAAGTGTTTCCCTGAGTTCTGTGAGCTATTCTGGGAAACAATCGAATCCAAGGTTTGGGGGGAGTCATGGGAACCTCCAATGGTAACCAAGTTGGACACAAGTTGTGGATGACCTGGGGCCCTGCTAGTGATTGGCATCTGAAGTGGGGGGCAGTCTTGTGGGACTGAGCCCTTAACCTGTGGTGTCTGCACTAATTCTGGTTAGTGTCAGAACTGAATTGAACTGTAGGACATCCAGCTGGTGTCACAGAGAACTGCTTGGTGTGGGAAACCCCCCCCGCCACACATCTGGTATCAGAAGTGTTGTGAGCGTGGCAGTAGTGAGAGGGTAAAGCAGAAATGCACAGGAGGAGGGATGAGTTTCTCCTTACAGTCATGTTCTGGGAATCATCTACAAAGTCTTAACCTAGAGCCCATTCCACTAGCCTTTTCTTTTCTTTTCTTTTCTTTCTTTGCCACTAGCCTTAGTCAAAGAGCTTGTCAGTCCCTAATTCCCTGTATCAAGCCAGCCCATTTTTGCTTAAATATGACAGCAATAAACAATAAAATCTAAGTGGCTTACAACAACAAATATTGGTTTCTCACTCACACTGCATGTCCATCATGGGTCAGCCAAGAGCTATGATGTAACCTAAGATGATGGAGAAGCTATTACGGAAATATTCCTGCTTATCATTGACAGAAAGAAAAGAGAATAAGATGAAACACATATTGACTCTTGTAGCCTCTGCCAGGAAGGGACACTTATTATTTCTGCTGAGATTTCATTGGCCAAAGGAAATCACATGGCTACAGTTGAGTTCAAGAGAGCAGGAAACTACAACCTTCTTATAGGGAGGGAACTGTGATATAGTTCGTGAACAGTAATATAGCTTGCCGCAAAGGAAGTTAATTATCTCACATAGCAAGAATTGCGGAAGCAGAAACCGTATTCAACTGCAAGAGACATAAGCCAGAAACAACAGTGATGTAAGCAAGGTGATTTATTTCTCTCTCACATAACAGAACTCTGAAGCATGTAGTCCAAGGCTGGGGAAGGGGTCCCTTGATGTCATGAGAGACCAGGCTCCTACTGACTTACTGATCTGCCATCCTTAGAATGTGGCTGTAATCCTCAAGGTCACAAAATGGCTGCAGGAGCCTCAGCCATCATGCCACATTCCAGGGGGAAAAGCAAGAGCAAAAGAAAAAGGCAGGGTTAACCACTTGGCAACTACATTTCCCAGAGTCCTCCCCTTCCCCGTGTGCTTCTGGTTAGGGTGGGCCACGAAAGACATTCTAGTGGGAGGGTTGCTGGATGGATATTAGAGCAGCAGCCATTTTCTGGCTCACATTGGTTGTCACTTATTTGCCCACTCACCACTGATGAGTCAGCTCCTTTTAAAGAGACTTTTCAGGATCCCTTCCCAAAGACTTCTACTTACTTCTGATTGGCCACTGCTATCTGCAAAAAGAAACTGGGAAATGTAGTCTTTTGGCTGAGTCTGCAACACTCTGAATACCGCCAGGGAAAGTGATAGCCTGGAGGAATTTGTGGATATGGTGAGGAGGATGCTGAGCTTCTCCCAAGTCAAGGGATGGGAGCTCAAGCAATTTTAATTCAAATACAAGAAGAGAAGGTAATTCTTAAGACTGGAGTCTGCCGAGACCTCCAGGGGACAGCAACACTGGATCTCAGACTTGGAAAAGACACTCAGAAACCTCTCCACTAGTGCCCCAGGGCTCCCCAAAGGCTGTTATCTGCTGCCCAAACCCCTTCTAGCACGACACCTTTTTCTGCTGCGTAGTGTCTGAACTGAAGCCTCTTCCTCCACTCTTACATCAGGGGTGAGATTTCTTGCCAATAGCTAATGCAGTGGTTCTTCCCATGCAGCCAGGCTCCTGAGTACGATACTGACAAGGTTCTTGTTCTGGAAGAATTAAGGCCAAATCACAGTAACTGGAAGAAATCTGCTTTGCTCATATGAGGCTAGATTGTGCTTTTCTCGGGGCGTCGGGAGCGTCCTCCAAATGCTTACTTCAGGCAGGGGTGCTGCTTCTGAAGGGGCTGGTGAGTGAATGAACTCCGGCTCCTGCTGGTGGGAGATTAAACAGGATTTGAAACGCCCTCTGAGTGGCTTTGTGATGTGTCCACTTGGTGAGGTTAACCTACATTTCCCAGAGTCCTCCCCTTCCCCGTGTGCTTCCGGGTAGGGTGGGCCACGAGAGATGTTCTAGTGGGAGGGTTTCTGGGTGGAGATTAGAGCAACAGCCGTTTTGTGGCTCACACCAGTTGTCACTTATCTGCCCACTCGTCTCGTTGGCGTCAGGCAACAACCGGGCCAGCAAATGCTCCAGCTTCCCCTGGATCCATCTTCAGCTTCTCCAACTCCTGGGCCAGGTGCGTGCTTAGCCCTGTGATCGGGACCCTCAACTCCACTGGACACCTGCACCATCAAGGTCAAAGGTGACAAGAATGACGGGGTTCACTTCCTACACTGTTGGTGGGAATGTACATGGGTGCAGCCTCTATGGAAAACAGTATGGAGGTTCCTCAAAAAACTAAAAATAGAGCTGCCGTATGATCCAGCCATCCCACTCCTGGGCATATACCTGAACAATACTATCATTTGAAAAGATACATGCACCCCAATGTTCAGAGCAGCACTATTTACAATAGCCAAGACATGGAAGCAGCCTAAATGCCCATCGACAGATGAATGGATAAACAAGATGTGGTATATATACAATGGAGTATTACTCAACCATAAAGAAAAATGAAATAATGCCATTTGCAGCAACATGGATGGACCTAGAGATTATCATACTAAGTGAAATAAGTCAGACAGAGAAAGACAGCATGTGATATCACTTATATGTGGAATCTAAAATAGGACTCAAATGAACTTATCTACAAAACAGAAATAGACTCACAGACATAGAGAACAGACTTGTGGTTGCCAAAGGGGAGGGGTTGGGGGAGGGAAGGTCGGGAGTTTGGGATTAGCAGATGCAAACTGTTATATATAGACTGGATAAACAACAAAGTCCTACTGTATAGCACGGGGAACTATAGTCAATATCCTGTGATAAACCATGATGGAAAAGAATATGAAAAAGAATATATATGTATTACCGAGTCACTTTGCTGTACAGCAGAAATTAACATAACTTTGTAAACCAACTATACTTTAATAAAATAAATTAAAAAAAAATAAAGAATGATGGGGTTCAGTCCACCCTCGTGGCTTCCAGATTGTTCTTGCTCTCCCTGGCTTTACATCCGTCTGCCCTTCCTGACTTCTGGCCTGTGGATTTCAAGTTTCAGCATCAAGTACAGAGACAACAGCCTTACAGAGACAGCTTACCCAGCTCCCACAATGGGGAAAGGGCAAATCCCTGTAACACATCGTGTGTGTGTGTGTATCAGTGGTTCTGCTTTGCTGATATAGAATTGGGTCTAAGAGTGGGCAGACTCTTAGAAGAACAGACTCTTAAGGATGAGTTTTGGTTTTTTCTGGAATTGGTTCTCTGATCTAATCAGATTTGAAGTCATTAATGACCCTGTTTCCAGAGGTAAAGGGGACACTGAAAATCCATAGCATGAAGTGGCAGAACAGTTACTCAGATCGTGACCTGTAGCTTCCTGAATCAGTTCTATAGGAGGGAAGGTTCTGGGTGACCAAGCATTTACTTCCATGAAACATTTCAGTAAAACGAAGGAGCGTGCTGGATCGGTTGATTGTTTCTAACTGTGCTGGAAAACATGGGGGAAAGAAAATGATGAGCTCAGAGCTTCAAATTCCCAGTCAAGACCTGTATAAGAGACTCGAAAGCTTCTGTGACTACACTGAAACTTATTTCTCATGGTCACCGGGCCAAGAGTTCTGAAGACCAAGCTCAAAGTCCGATCCTGTGAGTGGCTGAATTACAACACAAACTGAACTTCCAACCTCATGGGGTCTTTTTTGTTAAAGTTAGGGCATTGATTGGGAAGGACTAGGATCCTGAAAATTGGGATTAGGATGTATGACGAGATTCTAATAAGGCTGGGTACCTCAAACCCCTGAATTTTGCCATCTTCTTTGCCCAAAGCAGCAGTCTGCACCCCTGCTATAGTGGCCTCAGTTTCCCTGCAAGGCACTGCTGATCCTCGTCAGAACCTACTCCCTTTTCTCGCTTCCAACACCTCTAACTAGACTCAAGTCTCAACAGAAACCAAAGGCCGAGGTACAAAACATGACCCATGGGCTTCCCTGGTGGCGCAGGGGTTGAGAGTCTGCCTGCCGATGCAGGGGACACGGGTTCGTGCCCCGGTCCGGGAAGATCCCACATGCCATGGAGCGGTTGGACCCGTGAGTCATGGCCGCTGGACCTGCGCGTCCGGAGCCTGTGCTCCGCAACGGAAGAGGCCACAACAGTTAGAGGCCCGCGTACTGCAAAAAAAAAAAAAAAAAAAACATGACCCATGAGGAGGTGTGATGTAATACCAAAACAATTGCCAATTTCTGTTTGCCAATTTATATCAAGAGAAAACTGGGGCATATGTATGGAAATGGGTCTTAAGAGTGATGAATCAAGGTGGAAGAATACAAAGTGGGTCAGGTCAAGTTTATTGACATTGGTCCACTAAACAGAGATTCTGGATTCAGTGGTTGAGGTAGAGGGGCTAAGGGATGGCTCTGACGATTTACTTGGTTATTTGACTGATGTATGTTCCCAAAGGTGGCCTATCCTGGGTGGAAATGTCAGAAGTTCCTTGGTAACCTGCCGAGCATGAGTCAGCAAACCTTTTCTGTAAGAGGCCAGATAGTACACATTTTAGGTTTCACAGGCCAGTGTCCGTTGTGACTATTCAATTCTCCCGTCATAGCCGGAAGGCAGCCAAAGACCATCTGTAAATGGAGGAGCGTGGCTGTGTTCCAATACAAGTTTATTTACGCACGCTGAAATCTGCAGCTCATATCATTTTTTTAAGTGGCACAGAATATTCTTCTTTTGATTTCAATTTCCATTAAAAATGTACAAACCCTTTTTAGCCTGTGGGTCATACCAAAACAGCCCTGAGGGCTGCTGGGCTGCAGTTTGCTGACCCCTCCTTCACCAGGAGGGTCAGGGGGAGGCAATTTTCACTGTAGCTATCAGAAATAGATTCATGAGGGAGAGCCTGAGCATCCTGGAAGAGCTCTGTGATGGTGCTTCTCTGTAGGTCAGAAATTCTAGCGGAAATGGCTACGATTAATTGGGATCTCTAAATGCAATAGGCATGCAGGAACCCAGGGTGGCAGGGACCCTGGTGGCACTCATATGCCAAAGATAAGACGGGCGTGGTTACCATAGTGGATAGCGAAGCCAAAACAGTAACGAGCATAGTGTGACTCACAGATCTTTAGCATTCACTAGTTTATCA
The DNA here is from genome assembly GCF_039906515.1 of Pseudorca crassidens. Classification (NCBI taxonomy): domain Eukaryota; kingdom Metazoa; phylum Chordata; class Mammalia; order Artiodactyla; family Delphinidae; genus Pseudorca; species Pseudorca crassidens. Next base: position 17,488,134 of record NC_090315.1, on the reverse strand, counting down.
TGGCAGTAGATGGGAAGCCTACTGAAGTCTTGCTTGAACTGAATAAGTGAATGAGCTCTGGGTCTGGCGAATGGAAGCCTGAGCAGAATGCTCAAAACAGAGAGTCATGGACCCTCAATCACTTCCCATGCTTGAGCCCTTGATTAAAGGAGAGGCCAGGTTCCTTGAGGAAGGACCCTGTTACACTGCCAAAAAAGTATGCTGTTAATCTTCCTACCAGACTTCTCCAAAGAGACTTGTGGCCATTCACCCCGTGATTGTGCAAAGGGGAAAGGGAAATAGTCAGACTTTCCAACGATTACTGGACACAGCGTCTGAACTGACTCTAATTCCTGGAATTCCAAAACATCACTGAGGTTCACTAGTCAGAGTAGGGCTATGGAGGTCAGGTGATCAATGGAGTTTTGGGGAAGTTCTGTCTCACAAAAGGCCTAATCGGTCCCTGAATACACCTTCTGGATATTTCTTTTCTTTTTTTTTTTTTTGTGGTACGCGGGCCTCTCACTGCCGCGGCCTCTCCCGTTGCGGAGTACAGGCTCCGGATGCGCAGGCTCAGCGGCCATGGCTCACAGGCCCAGCCGCTCCGCAGCATGTGGGATCCTCCCGGACCAGGGCACAAACCCGTGTCCCCTGCATCGGCAGGCGGACTCTCAACCCCTGCGCCACCAGGGAAGCCCCTGGATATTTCTTCAATGCTGAAATGCATCATTGAAATAGACATCTTGAGCAACTAGAAGAATCCCAACATTGGTTCCCTGACCCATGGATGAGGGATTTTATCATAGGAAAAGGCAAGTAGGAGCCACTAGAACTCTCAATACCACATTGTTGGAGGGATTGCAGAGATTGGTGTCACCATTAAGGACCTGAAAGATGCAGGGGTAGTGATTCCTACTGCAACCCCGTTCAAATTGCCTATTTGGCCAGTGAAGAAGATAAATGGGTCATTGAAGAATGACAGTGACTCATCATAAACTTAATCAGGTGGTGACTCCAATTGCAGCTGCTGTTCCAAAGGGGGTTTTGTTGCTGGAGCCATTAACACATCTCCTGGGACCTGGCATGTAGTTATCGATCTGGAAAATGCTTTTTAATCTATATCTGTTAGTAAAGGACATCACAAGAAGTTTCTTTTCAGCTGGCAAAGCCAGCAATACACCTTCCCTGTCCCCCCTCAGAGGTATATCAGTGCTTCAGCGCTGTGTCATCATATGGTCTGGATTAACCTTACCTTCCTTTTCCACAGGACCTCATGCTGCTCCCTTACGTGGATGATATTATGAGGATTGGATCTGATGAGGGAGAAGTAGCAACCCCGTTAGACACATTTGTAAGACACTCGCATGCCAGAGGATGGGAAGCCAATCCCACCCACAAAAATTCAGGGGCCTGTCACCTCACTGAAAGTTCTTGGGGTCCAGTGATTTGAGGCATGTTGATGGGGAAGGAAGAGTCGCTGCACCCAGCCCCTCCCAACATTCAGAGAGAGGCACAGACCTGGGGAGCCCCTCTGGATTTTGGAAACAACACATACCTCGTGCGCTGTGATTCAGTCACTGAGCGACCTGAAAAGCTGCCAGTTTTGAGCGGGATCCAGAACAAGAGAAAGTCCTGCCACAGATTCAGGCGGATATGGTGGTGCTTGAAGTGTCAGTGGTAGATAGGGATGCCTTTGGAGACTACGGCAGCTCCCAGCTGGGAAATCACTGTGTAGACCTCCAGGATTTGGAAGAAAGTTATGTCACTCTTTGAAAACAATTACTCTACTTTTGAGAAACAGTGTTTGGCTTTCTACTGGGCTTTAGTAGAGACTGAACGCTTGACCACGGGCACCAAGATACCATGCAATCTGAGCTACCTATCATTAACTGTGTGTTGTCTGACCCAACAAGCCATAACATTGGGCACACTCAGCAGAACTCCGTGGAAGTGGTTTATGCAAGACTGGGCTCTAGCAGGTCCTGAAGCACACGTAGTTCGTGTGAGGAAGTTGCTCGGATGGCCAGATCCCTTATTCGTGATTCATTGTCTTCTGTCTCTCAGACAAGACCGATGGCTCACGGGGAGTTCCCTGTGACCAGCTGATTGAGGAAGAAAAAGCTCAGACCTGGTTTACATATAGTTCTGCAGGACACGCAGGTACCACCCACAACTGGACAGCGATACCACTATAGCCCCATTCTGGGACATCCCCGAAGGACTGGCGTAAAGGGAAATTTTCCCAGTGGACAGAAATTTGAGCAGTGCATCTGGTTGTCCATTTTGGTTGGAAGGAGAGATGTCCAGAAACATGGCTGTACATCAAATCACATGTTGGGACTAGTGGTTCTCGGCTAGATGGTCAGAGACTGCTACAGAGTCTGGTGAAGAGGTATGTGGATAGATCTCTACAGAGTGGGAAGATATTTGTGTCCCGTGTGAATGCTCAACGAAGAGTGACCTCAGAAAATAAAATTTTAGGAGTAACCCACACTGTGGGTTACTTTAGGGTAACCCACTCTGTGGACACCAGTCAGCCACTTTCTCCAGTGACTCCTGTATTTGCCCAATAAGTTCATAAACAGTGTGGCCAAGGTGGCAGCGACGGAGGTTGTACACAGGCTCAGCAACAAGAACTTCCACTCGCCAAGGCTGATCTGGCTCCTGCCACTGTTACGTGCCCCATCTGCCAGCAGCGGAGACCATCACTGAATCCCTGCTACGGCACCATTCATTCCTCAGGAGGATCAACCAGGTGGACCATGGCTGATTGATTACATTGAACTCCTTCCTTCATGGAAAGAGCAGCATTTTGTCTGTTTTTTTTTTTTTTTTTTTTTTTGGTAACAGGTTTATTGTAATATAATTCACTTGTCATACAATTCACATCTTTAAAGTATACAAGTCAAGAATTTTTAGTATAACACTACTATATATAAAATAGATAACCAACAAGGACCTACTGGATAGCACAGGGAACTATAGTCAATATTTAATAATAACCTATAAGGGAAAAGAATCTGAAAAAGAATATGTGTATATATATATGTGTGTGTGTGTGTATATATATATATCTGAATCACTATGTTGTACACCTGAAACTAACACGACATTGGAAATCAACTATACTTCAATAAAATTTTTAAAAAAACAACAAAATAATAATTTTTAGTGTATTCACAGGTATGTACAACCACCACCACACTCAATTTTAGAGCATTTTCATCACCCCAGAAAGAAACTTCAGGAGCATTCTTGGAAGATGATGGAGTACGAAACAGCGGGAATGTCTGTCTCCCCGTCTAGACAACATTGTACTGGCAGGATCTGTCTGATGGAACTAATTTGGAACTCTGGCTCTACCAGGGGAAGTCTTGGACGGTAAATTGCGGTTAATTTTAGGTAAAAGCATGACTTTGTTGCTCTATTTGGAGGTTAAGTATGGTTTAAGGAGATGCGTGTGTGCAAGTTGGCAAGGGGAGTACTGTGGCGGCTTTGCAGTGGTGGCTTTGTACTCACTTAGATTGCACTACATTGCCCCGAGTTCCCTTTTGGGGGTGCTTCCAATTATGTTGAGCTACAGGAGAGATTCTTTTTTTTCTTTCTAAAATTAATTTATTTTATTTATTTATTTTTGGCTGTGTTGGGTCTTCGTTGCTGCACGCGGGCTTTCTCTAGTTGCGGCGAGCGGGGGCTACTCTTCGTTGTGGTGCGCGGGCTTCTCATCGCGGTAGTTTCTCTTGTTGCGGAGCACGGGCTTCAGTAGTTGTGGCGCACGGGCTTAGTTGCTCCGCGGCATGTGGGATCTTCCCAGACCAGGGCTCCAACCCGTGTGCCCTGCATTGACAGGCGGATTCTTAACCAGGAGAGATTCAGGGATGGGGGAAGTAGCAGCCATTTGGTAGCTCATAATGCTTTCCCTTTTCTGCTGGCTCACTTCATTAGTCCTGCCATTGCTCCACCTCCGCCCCCTCCCCCCACCAATCCTTCTTCAGCTTCTCCACTTCCTGGGCCAGGTGTGTTTAGCCCCATGGTGAAGCGCCCTGGCTCCTGCAGGACACCCACGCCACCAAGGTCGTCAGAGGCAACAAGAACTGACAAGGGGTTCAGTCCAGCCTCACGGAGTCCAGCTTGGGCTCTGTGTTCCAGCTTATTATTAACTCTCATCGATCTTACATCCATCTTCCCTTCCTGACTGCCTGCCCTGTGGACTTCAAGTTAGAACATCAGACTCAGAGACAGCACCCTGACAGAGACTGTTTCACCAGCTCCCCAGATTACATAAGATCAAATCCAGGGACAAGTCCCTTCATAGCTATTTACCTATCTATAGATATATCCTAGTGGTTCTGCTTCTCTGGTTGAATCCTGATATACTCACCAAATTCTTATTATTTCAGAACCAGAACCTGGAACGTGGGCATGACCCATTGGGAGTAGGAGAGCTGGCCAGAGGAGAGCTTCTATTAGCATCTGACAGAAGCCTTGATCCAAAAGGAAAAAAAAAAAAAAAGGAGGTTGAAGTCTCACAGGGAAGAGAGGAGGAACATCAGATTCAAAGTCTGGAAAGAGGGGACTGTAGGAGGAAGATTGAGAAAAGAGGGAGCAAAAAAGAGAATCTTTCACTCCCGACACCTTCCTTTCCAAGAGGCAAGCCTGGGTGGCTCACTTTCCTTATATGGTTCAAGGAAGCAAGAAAGGTGGATAAATTCACACCCTTGAGCCCTCCAAGCAGATATCTATTTGACTGTAGGGGATATCTTTTGCTTCCCCCTGCCCAGTAACCATTCTCTCCTCTTTGGGTAAGAGAACCCATATTTTCCTTTGGGGAACACTGGCCCACATGTTCAGCTCCTAGAGTTTGGGGTGTGACCCCCTTTCCTAGATCCAGGAATGGGCATATGCACCGTGCCTAATAAACTGTACCCCTGGCCACTGTCATTGTTTCTGCGATGGGTGCATTGTTAAGCTGGGCCAATGAGACAATTCTGGAACCTTTGCTGTTATTTTGTCTCGGTTCCTCAGCTGATAGGATCTGATCCTGGAGTTGCTGGGGGCCTTTGTTTCCCTCAGCAGGGAGGAATCAGCCTGAGAATGAGGTCAGCATAGAGGCAGATTGAGCAGGTAAAAGGGACAGAGACACACTTCTAATGTGGTCCTCTGAGCGCCTGGATCCAACTATGCCTGAAGTCAAACACATCTGGATTTTTAGTGTACCAATAAGTTCCATCTCCCTTGTTGTTGTCGTTTTTCTTTTGTTTAACTCTGTTTGAAAGTAGGGTTCTGATGTTTGTAGTAGAGTCCAAACTAATAAAGTGACCCCTCAGTAAAAGAACTTGTATGTACATGCCTCGCATATAAGATGTTTGATTTGAGGGAAAAGTAGGGAGGCTGGAGATACCACCAACAATGGCAGCTAACTTTATTGAGCACTTATTATGTGCCAGGTGCCCTTTAAATACTACATGTATTATCTCTTATAATCCCAGAACAGCCCTATGAGGTGGCTACCAAGATGGCCTGCATGTTTCAGATGTGGCAGCCACCCCAAGGTTACACAGTAAGTAAGAAGCAACAGAGGGAAAGGGATGCCAACAACGTCTTGACAGCAGTGACTGAGAGGACTCCTCAGGTGTGGAAATAGGGAAAGGTCACATCCCCCGATTCCCCCGGTACAGGTTAGCCAAGAACAATGTCTTGCAAGGCAGAACTGAAGGAGTCCTGCCTCTGGCTGGTCAAGGAAAACCTTTTACATTTTGGGTGAAGAGCTGCCCCCTTATAATTGCCATCTGGCAGTCCTCATTCTGCCCTCTATGGTCACAGGTAAGTTCGCTCCAAGTCTCCCACACCAAGACCGGCTGATGCTGGAAGTAGTTTTCTCTCCATCGTCAACCCCTGGTTTCTTCACTGCTATTCTGGCTGCCCTCAACGGATATCACAGGTGTGGGCTGATGAGCTACCACACTTAATCACCTCCCGACATCACCTCAAAGCTCACCTTAGGCTACAAGAAAAACCATAAAAGCTCCTCACTTCATTACTCTTAAGGAAACTCAGTTTCAGCCTTTCTCCATTGTGCCAGCAAAGTGTTGAGCTCTCCAGGGCTGCTGTTTGCTCATGATGGTCACTTCTGACCTTCCAGAGGTTTATTTTAAAATGCAAGTCTTCCTCATTAACAAAAGGTGCATCAGGAAGACACGGAAACGTCTTCCCTGCCCTGAAGCAGCGTGCAATCCGCACCATAAATCTAGTTCACGGAATCTGATGGAAGAAGGTATAAAACAGGGCATTTACAAGAACATCTTCCATGCAACATGGGAGTCACCTTGTGTGATTTCCTCTTGGGGTAAATACCAAATGCCCTACCCTGCCACCAGCCCAGCTTGGCCTGGCAGCCCACACCTCCAGACCCATCTCCCCATATCTCTCACTGTCCCACATGCTCTCTGCTCCAGCCAGATTGCTGAGTCACCATTCTCTCTCTTGACACAGGACTTTCACACATGCTATTCCTGCTCCCTGAAATACTTTTCCTTGCATTCTTTGTCTAGTTAAATCCTGCCATCCTTCAAGCCTCTGATCAAATTTCATGTCTCCAGGGAAGCTTTCTTGGAGCCCCCTTTTATATTATATGGTCTCATGGATTCCTATAGCATCCATAGCATTTATCAAGTTTATTTTATTTTTGTGGTTATTTCCGTAAACTATGCTCCTCACCCCACCCTCTTTAGAACATAAGCTCTGTCCAGGCAGGGACCAGGTCTTGGTCACTGCTGACCACCAATGTGCTCATGAATGTTTAACAACAGCCTCTGGGGCAAGGTGGGACAAGGTGGGGTGGCGGCGGGGTTGTGAGTGCTGATTGATAGCATTTGCTGATTTCCATGGTGTAAATCTCCCACCATGGACAATTTCAAGCCACCAATGTGATTTCAACCAAAATTCCTGAAAAATTTAACAATAGGCTCTTGCCACCTGGTAGGAGCGGGCTCCAGCACACCACTGCAGTCGACACCCCAGCACCCAGCACAGATTTGTTGAATGAGTAAATGAATTCATGAAATCAGTCCCACAGAATTAGCTTCCCCTCTCTGTGCCTATCCTTGCACGCTCTCCATCAGTGTGATTTTTTAAAAAGCAAACTATGGTGTTTTCATCAAGTACAATGTATTCAGTATAAAATGAACTTATATACAAAATAGAAACAGACCGACAGGCACAGAAAACAAACTTATGGTTACCAAAGGGGAAAGGTGGAGACGGATAAATTAGGAGTTTGGGATTAACATATATACACTACTATATATAAAATAGATAACCAGCAAGGACCTACTCTATAGCACAGGGAACTCGACCCAATATTTTGTAATAACCTATAAGAATCTGAAAAAAATAGATATATATGTATGTATAGCTGAATCACTTTGCTGTACACCTGAAACTAACACAACATTGTAAATCAACTATATTTCAATACAAAAATAAAATAAAGTACAAAAAATGTATTCAGTATAACGGAATATGCTTTGGGTCCAACCCTCCCACTTTTTCCTGGTGTTAAATCATCCTTTCTTTTTTTTTTTTTTTTTTTTTGTGGTACGTGGGCTTCTCACTGTTGTGGCGTCTCCCGTTGCAGAGCACAGGCTCCAGACGCGCAGGCTCAGCAGCCATGGCTCACGGGCCCAGCCGCTCCGCGGCATGTGGGATCCTCCCGGACCGGGGCACGAACCCATGTCCCCTGCATCAGCAGGCGGACTCTCAACCACTGCGCCACCAGGGAAGCCCTCATCCTTTCTTGCGTGTAGTTAGAGCTTTGCAAACTACAAAGTGGGTAGTGACTCAATAGTGGCTCACCAGATCCACTTAGAAGGTCACGACAAGCATTTTTAAAAAATGAAATCAAGGAGAAGAGAAGAGAAATTTTAAAGTATCAGTGTTTGTCTCAGGCTGTCAAGGAAGTGTTGTTTTCGGAAACTTGTTGTAATCCTGTGTTCCTCCTGAGTTATGACATAAAGTGAGTTTCTTAGAGTCAAGAAAATTTGAAAGTCACTGTGGTTGATAGCAATTTTTTAAATTAATAACTTTGTTTTTTAGAGCAATTTTTAGGTTCACAGCAAAATTGAATAGAAAGTACAGGAAGTTCTCACATACTCCATCTCCCCACACAGGTACAACCTCCCTATTCATTATCAGCATCTCCCACCAGAGGGGTCTTTTTGGTACAATCGACGAATCTACACGGACACATCATAATCACCCAAAGTCCATGGTTTACATTACGGTTCACCCTTGGTGTTGTCCATTTTGTGGGTTTGGGCAAATGTATAATGACGTGTATCCATTATTGTAGTATCATTCAAAATAGTTTCACTGCCCTAAAAATCCTCTATGCTGTGTCTATTCACCCCTCCCTCACTCCTCACCCCTGCCTGATCTTTTTACTGTCTCTGTCATGTACCTTTTCCAAATGTCATAGAGTTGGGATCATACAGTATGTAACCTTTTCAGATTGGCTTCTTTCACTTAGAAATATGCATTTAAGTTTCTTCCTTGCCATTTCATGGCTTGACAGCTCATTTCCTTTTAGTGCTGCATAATATTCCATTGTCTGCCTGTCCCACAGTTTGTTAATCCATTCATCTACTGAAGGTCATCTGGGTTGCTTCCAAGTTTTGGCAGTTATGAATAAAGCTGCTATAAACATCTGCGTACAGGATTTTGTGTGGACATGAGTTTTCAGCTTCTTTGGGTAAATACCAGGGAGTGAAGTTGCTGGATTGTATGGTAGAGTAGGTTTAGTTTTATAAGATATTGACAAGCTGTCTTAAAAAATGGCTGTTCCATTTTGCATTCCCACCAGCAATGAGTGAGAGTTCCTGTGGCTCCACATCCTCACCTGTATTTGGTGATGTCAGTGTTTTGGATTTTGGCCATTCTGAGAGGTGTGTAGTAGTGTCTCACTGTTGCTTTAATTTGCATTTCCTTAATGACATGTGACACGGAGCATCTTTTCATATGCTTATTTGCTCTCTGTATATCTTCTTTGGTGAGGTGTCTGTTCAGGTCTTTTGCCCATTTCAAAATCAGAGAGCAATGCATTTTCGTTTGGTAGTTTTGTTTGTTTTCCATGTCTTTACTTGCAAATTTTTTTTCAAAAGTAAGGCCACTATATCAGACTTCACATTTTTGTTGCCTGCGTTAACAGTTTGTGAAAAAACAAACAAACCAACCACCAACGTCTTAAAAAAACCTGGCCTTCCCAAGTCCTTGTCTCCCATCCCCCAGGGACCTAAGGGTTAAGACCACTAAGCCCTGAGAGACTGAGAGAGAGAGAGAGAGAATGTCTTGGAGGCCATGGAACTTCCTGTTCCGCTCCCCCACCTCACCCCTACTCCTCCTGGCGGTGAGCGAGAGCCTTTTCAATTCCGCGGCCCTCACCTGCCGACAGCATGGGCAGGGCAGGGGCTGATACTTGCTGCCCCCATCCTCCCTACATGCAGGGGACAGCCCCTAGCTGGCCCTTGAAAGCTGAAAGGGGAGGAGGGTTGGAGGTGAAGGCCATTACTGAAGTCACATGTCCCGCCAAGAAACATTTCTCCAGATTATAGGTGGCTGAACAAATTACATCATCCATCACTTCCCATTTACTGCCTGAAACGCTGCACTAACTTTTATCTGCATGAGCTCATTAACCTGCACAGCGATGTGTGCGTGCGTGCGTGCGTGTGTGTATGTGTGTGTGTGTGTGTGTGTGTGTGTGGTGGGGAGTGGAGGAGCGTGGTGATGCTGCAGTGAGCTCCACTTTTACAATGAGAGAAATGGTCCCAGTGGGACTTCCCTGGTGGTTCAGCAGTTAGGACTCCGCGCTTCCACTGCAGGGGGTGCGGGTTCGATCGCTGGTCAGGGAACTAAGATCCTGTATGTCGCGTGGTGCAGCCGAAAGGTTAAAAGAAAAAAAAAAAAGATATGGTCCCAGTGTGAGGAGGTCACTTGAACAGGGTCACACGGCCAGGAAGCTCCAGTCATGGCTGGAATGCGTGCCCGACTCCCTCCCAAAGACTTCACAACAAGCCTGGGCTGGTAATAATAATATCGCTGAGGCTGACCTTATGGGGCACCTACTATGAGTCAGGCTGCATGTGCTCTGTGCACCTTAGATAGGTTGTCAGAGGTCGTGTCTATTGCTATGCCCATTTTACAGAGGAGGAAACTGAGGTACAGAGAAGGCACTAGCACACTGGGAAGAACAGGCAGGGAGCACAGGGGTGTTAGTCGCCGGCACTGAGGGGCTCTGAGCTGCTGGATCCTGAGCCCTTTGAACACCTACTCTGTGCCAGGGTTTGTGCTGGGCACTGGTGTGACAGCTGGGACTGCGACAGGCTCACAAAAGTTTCCAAGAAAGGAGGTAAAGCAGGGTGGTGTGATTGGGAAGGGGCTGCTGGGGGTGGGGGGGGGGAGCGGTGATTCAGTTGGGGTGGTCCAGATGGACGGCTCTTAGGAGGGCACACTGGCTGAGACCTGAGGTCTAAGAAGGAGATAGCCTCCCAAAGCTCTTGGGGAAGGGTGTTCCAGGCAGTGGGACAGCAAGCCCAAAGGACTGGAGGTGGGAGCAAACTTGGTCTGTTTGAGGAACAAAAAAGAGGAAGTGAGGATGCTGTGGGAGAGGGAGAGAGGGAGGAGAGGGGAAGCTTTGCACTGGAAGAGGGTTTCAGGGTAGCCCCAGGAGCCTCGGGAGTGGAGAGAGGGATGTGGGACGTCATCTCCAAGGTAGGGTCCACTGCCCACCCCTCCTCTTGGCTCCTGGGGTGTCTAAACAGCCCTTCACCTCCTCCTCTCAGGCAACGTCTGCACACCCCACTTCCCCTCAAGGTCTATCCCAGTCCAACCCCAGCTCCCTCATTACTACGAGGGCCCATAGGTTCCTTCTGAGCAGGAAGCTGTGCTCTCATATATAGTCCCCATCTGTAGGCATCCATCCATCCATCCACCCATTAATTCATGTACTTATCCACCAAATGTTGATTTGCCTCAGGTCTTTTGCCCTTTTAGGTCTCTTCCCCTGGAACACTGTCTTTTATCCCTCAGGGTTCTGCTTCCAACATCGCCTTTTCCAACATGCCATCCCTGACTACCTCCAGCTAATTTAGCCCCTTATCGGCCTGTTGGCAACTTGACTGCTCTTCATGACAAAATAGGATGGGTCGGTACCCCCAAGGGCTGGCTCTCTCTACATAAGAGATATATTAGCCTCGTGGGCATTAATTTCCCCTCCTCATTTTCTTTTGGGAACCATCCTTTCCTTCTCTTTGTGTGATCTGGATGGGGCCAACCCTGTTCCCCAGCTTCAGAAATGAGTACATCATCCAAGTAAAGCCAATGAGAGACAGCTGCAGGACTTTTGCCAGAAGTGCTCAGAAAACTGAGTTTTTGTTCTGCCATGGTTACTTATCTGGTAGGCTGTAAGGCTGCAGGTGCTGGGGGAGGAAAGGACCTGCTTGAAAATGAAATCAATATTGAAGAAAGCGGAGGTGAGAGAGGGAGAGAGGCACAGTCCTGAGTGTGAGCACCTGGATTCAGCCATACCTGAAATCCAATTTCTCCTGGCGTTCTCCATTCTAAGAATCAATACATTCTCTTTGTGCTTAATCTCGTTTGGATTTCAGTCACCTGCAATAGAAAATCTGGTTGATAATAAAGCCTCAAAGATATGCAGACAGTCTAGCTTAGGTACTTTCCCCTTGAGGGATGTGGGCAGGTGCTTCCTTCACTCTTAAGCCACTCCCTCTTTAGAAGCTCCTATTTTATGAGGCTTGAGTGTTTGAGGTTCGTTCAACCTGAGAGAGAAAAGAAGAATCAAAGTGACAGGCCAGAGGTGGGGTAACTCCAGAAGCAAGCATGAAACCAGCAGGAGGAACTAGGAATCTTCATTATTAATAAGCAAATCCATTGTCCTTCCTTCTTTTTTAAAAAAAAATTATTTATTTTTGGCTGCATTGAGTCTTTGTTGCTGCGCGCGGGCTTTCTCTAGTCGCGGCGAGCGGGGGCTACTCTTCGTTGCAGTGCGTGGGTTTCTCATTGCAGTGGCTTCTCTTGTTGCGGAGCATGGGCTCTAGGCACGCAGGCTTCAGTAGTTGTGACGCACGGGCTCTAGAGCGCAGGCTTCAGTAGTTGTGACGCACGGGCTTAGTTGCTCCGTGGCATGTGGGATCTTCCTGGACCAGTGCTCGACCCCATGTCCCCTGCATTGGCAGGCGGATTCTTAACCACTGTGCCACCAGGGCAGTCCCTTCCTTCTTCTTTGTAGAGAGAGCCCTGATTTTATTTGCTTGTTTATTAGCCCTGTCCATGTGTTCAGAAAAAGTGGTCTAAGCCGGTCACAGCTCTCCAGCCTTTCTGTTAGTGATTAGTTCTGAAACGGGCTGTGACACACTGTTGGCCAAGATAATGTGAGGGGAAGTCAGCTGGGGAGTGGGTGGCGGGAGGTTTCTGGGGTAAACTTTTTTCTTTAAAAAGTAGTGCACGGGAAAGAAACTTACCCCTTCTGCCTCGCACAGAAAGTGGGGCAATGTGAGGAGGCATTAATTGCCTTGGAATTCGATTCTTTCAGACTCTTAGTCTAAAGCAAAATCATAAGAGAGTCTATGTTTCGTTTTCCCCTCCACCCATGTGAGAGAAGAGTGGGTGGTAATAACATTCTTCTGGTTTAACAAAGAAAAAGCTCATAAATATTTCTTTTTCAGAATCTACATGCCAATTTAAGTATTATTCCCAGGACAATAAATTATTAAGTAGGACAAGAAATCAGAATTACAGATTTTGGAAAGTTAAAATTTTCTTTCATGGGATGTTCTAATCACCTCTGAAGCCCCTATAGCCTACAAAGAATATTTGTACGAGGGATTTAATGATGCTGAGGAGTGTCTGATTTTCTGAAGCTGCAAGGAAAGATACTTTTTCCACTTATCTTTCTGTAATTTTTTTTCACTGGCACTTAGAAGAGCCAACAGCCTCAAAGCCAAGGTCAAGAATTCCCGTGGTTGGTACCAAGAGCAAAATCAGAGAGGCTAAATGCTGAAAATATGGGGGGAAAGTGGGTGGAGTAGGATTTTAGCAAAAAGAAGTGTAAAGTTGTAATGTTTTGTATCTTTAGGAAATGAAGGCTGGAACAGTGGCAGCCATATTGCCACCTTGAGGGATGACACTGCCAACATGCCAGGGAATCTTAGTCCATGAGGATACCATTCAGCTGAGGCACTGACCTCTGTAGAGCCTCCCTACCTTGGTGGAACTAGTTGTTTTGTCAAATAATAAAGGCTTTTATTTTTAAGGTGTTTGGAATTTGTTCTTCCCTTACTTCAGCCAATAACATCTGATGCAGAACATCCAGGATAAGTGATGCACACGAGATGGCACAGGAACTTTAACAGTATAGCTCATTCAGTGCTCAGACCACCGCCTTCAGCAGAATGGTCCTGGCTGTCAACACTGAAAGACCCTCATCCTCTCCAGTCCCAGGCACTGCTGGCATCATGGTGTTGACTATGGTCCCATATTCTGTAGAAGGGAACTGTGAATTTTTTTCAGCTCTAGCTACTAACCCACAAAATTGAATTAAGATCACTCCCAGAACATACATGTATCAACCTTGATAATTTAATGGTAAATGTATAAAAATATTAGAACCATGATTGCTTTGGGGGCTGGAAACTTTATGGGAACTTTAAAAGGGAACTTTATGGGATGATGGAAGCGTTCTTTACCTTAATAGGGGTTTGTACTGCACAGTATATGAACTAGTCAAAACTCTGCAAACATGTTTAAAATGTGTGCCTTTCACTGTATGCAAATTTTACCTCACTTTTGAACTGTAAACATTGAACTCTAGTTAGTGACATGAATGCTAAAGTGTTTAAGGGTTAAGAGTACTGATGTCCGGGGACTTCCCTGGTGGTTCAGTGTTCCCTGCAGGGGGCACAGGTTCCATCTCTGGTGGGGGAACTAAGATCCCACATGCGTGGTGGGCCAAAAAAAAGAGTACTGGTGTCTGCTTTCAAATACTTCATTATAACTTATTTAAAAATCCATCAAAGAAACCATATGGATTGATGAATCAATAGAGGGAAAGACAGGTATACGATAAGGCAAATACGGAGAAATGTTAACAATTGCAGAATCTAGATGAGGCGTATATGCGTGTTATGGTAAAATGCATTTAACTTTTCAAAACTTTTTTTGAAAGTTTTCATAATTAAATGTTGGGGAAAAAGTAAAAGCCTAGGCAATTAGTTCCACTGCTGTGGCAGATACCTAAAGTAACGGCGGCTCAAACCAGGCCGAATTCTGGATCTTTCTTGGTGACAGCCCAGTTGGCCCTTTTGTCCTGCCGCAGTGTCACCCACGGATGCTGTCCTCAACGGCTAATGACGGCCATGCCCACATTCCAGGTCAAGGGGGAGAAAAGTTAAGAAGAAACGGAGATCTTTGTTACTGAGAGTTAGAAAGATAACTAATAGAGAAACCAGAAATGATGAAGATGATTATAACAACAGCCAAGGCCCTGTTCTAAGGATGTCACGTGAATGACTTCATTTGCTCCTCAAGCAAACTTACGAGGTACAGTTATGATTCTCATCTACGGATGTGGAAACTGAAGCCCCGGGAGGTTGAGTGGTATCATTACATCAGAAGAGGGTGGTAGGAATCAAATCCTCATCTTCCAGGGCAGGAAGTCGACAGAGAATGGCATTGTGGGTAACACTGATGAATCAAAAGCCAGAGGCGTAAACATCTTGTTAAGAGACGTGGAAACTATGACAGAGGAGGAACAGCAGAAGCCCTGACTACCGCTCGCTCGCCTCTGGAGGGAGGAAGCGGTGGAGGGGGAAGCCCCGGGGCGGGGGCGGGGTAGGGGGCGGGGACAGGGCACTGCCACAGCGGCCGTCGGGAAATGAGGCCCGGAAGCTATGATTCTCAGAATCTGGCAGCCTCCGCTCATGCGATCCCAAGTGTCTGCACCTCTCGTTCGTGTGAGCGTCCACACGCCACTGATGGTATCTGGGAAGAGGGGGTGAGAAAACGAGAGCTGATGATGGAGTTTTGGAGGTCCGCATTGGAGGCTGGACAGCCTGACAGCCGGGAAGGCCCAGCCTGGAAGCATGTGGCCAGGAGTAGTCCACGTGGGCAAACCCACAGGGCTTCGTCCGGTGTCCTGCCCAAGCTCTCCAAAGCCAGGGTTGAATAACAATGGCGTCAGCTACCACAGCAAACACTGATGAAGTGCGTGTTGGGCCAGGCACTGTTCTAAGCCCTATACACCTATCAGTGCATTTGTTCCTTCCAACAATAAGGATGGGGGGGGGGAAACTGAGGCACGGAGCAGCACTTCCCTGCACCCCCCTGAAGAGCAATCACACTGGGGGCCACCAATGATCACTGCAGAGTAAGAATAAACCAAACGTCCGCTTCCTTCAAAGCTGGACGGTTTCTTGATTCATTTCTGGTGCCTCCTTGAGTATCAGCCACAGTGACGGGATCACGGGCTGGGGCAAGTGCTGAGAGCGTCAGCGGCAGGAGGGTGGCAAATCCTAAATGCACCAGGTGACGCAGCCTGGGGGAGCCACTTGGCATTCTAGCTGATGTGGGTGGATTACTCGCCTGATCTGTGAAATGGGGCTATGAATAGCATTTATTAGAGTCCGCTGAGGCTGGTGAGTTTCTGTCTGTGGAGGGCTGAGGGCACACCTGATCTCTCTCTCTAATGCTACCTACTGTATTATGATGATTGCCTTGATAAAAGGACATAAAGAAGAAAGAGGAAAACATTTTAATCTCGAAGAGGAAGGGAGAGTGTGGGGAGGAAGGGGTGGGTGAGGAAAGAAACAAGTGTGAGGTGCTACAGTGTTTCAAAGATTCCCAGGGACAACTGAGGAAAGAGTTTTGTCCTCAGAGGACTTGTTGGCAGGGTCCCGACCAGGCAGCCAAGGCGGTTTTCTGGGTGGGTTGAGTTCTAGATTCCATTCCCAGCCCTGCCACGTCCCACCTATGAAGGATGAGAGAGGCTCGGTTTCCCCAGGACCACAGGTGGTCATGAGAATATGAGAGCCCGCGTGGCCAAGTGCCCTTGCTGTCTTTGCTAAAGGACGGGTGGCCTCACCTGGATTCTGCTCCTGGGATGTTCCTACACTTACCCGGTTCTCAGTCGGCAAAATCAAAAGGCTATAAATAGCTTCTCATAAATGCATTCAATATGACTTGGCATCTTGGCCAGCCTCCCTGTCAGGGCAGTCAGTGGGCAAGGGTTGTTTTGCAGAGGTCTAACGGGTGTCAAAGTCGTGGGCTCCAGCCCCCAGCTGCCCCGTGACACCAGGTGTTGTCCCTCCCACCCCATGCCCACCTCGGGACTGCCTCACACGGCCTCTCTTGGCCACTGCCTGTTTGTCCGGACTCAGCCCTCTGGCCCAGCCTGCATTAGGTCAGTCTGTTCACACGTGGGTTCTGGGAAGGCTGTGCCAGGCGGCGGGTGGAGGGGAGAGGAGGGAGGGGCAGACCCAGCTGGTGAGCGCTGGGCTGTCCTGGGGCCTCGCTCCATCTCGCTACATCAAGTTCTCAGAGGCTGACCTCACCCCTGGCTCAGGAGTGGGACCTAAAGGCAGCAGATACAGATTCTGGATCCTACTCTCTGGATTCAAGTTTCAGTTGCCCCACATGTGACCTTAGGGTTCTCTATCTTCTTAGTGCCTCAATTTCCCCATCTGTAAAATGGAAATAATAACAGTGCCTACCCCATACGGTTGCTGGAAGGATTACATGGATATTATTATTATTATTATATTCTGATGTTCCAGACAGTGTCAGAGTATCTGCTGTGAATAGCGTTTGCTGTTATTACTACTTTCCCACCAGACTAGGTAAGTAGATAAGAGCAAAAACTCTGGAGCCAACCTGGTTGGGTTCAGCTCCCAGCCCCACCACTTATTACCTATGTATCCTTAGACATGGATCTTAACCTCTCTGTGCCTCAGTTCCTTCATCAGTAAAATGGGGATGATGATTATGCCTAATAGGGTGTTGTGAGGAGTGATAAGTTAATACTTGCTAAGTGCTTAGAACAGCACCTGGCACACAGCGAGTGCTCCATTGTTGCTATTGTTACAGGAGGTCTGCTCTCTTTCCATCGAGGTTGCTAAGCTGCTGTGATGTGATTCTGGAGTGGTCCTCATCTATTCTTTGGAAGCATTGCTTGAGGATTAAGGCAGCACAGAAAAAGGTGGAATAGAGAGATGAAGGAAGATAATATTGGAGTATGTCTTTGGAGCACCTGGATCTAACCGTGCCTGAAGCAGGACCTACCTGCTAGACTTCTTATTCCAAGAACCAATAAGTTCCTTCTTAGCTTAAACCACTTTGCTTGGATTTCTGTTACTTGCAGTTAAATGTGTTCTAATACAGAAAGCTATTGAAGGGCTCAAATAACAGATAGGGAAGATATTAGAGGAGGTGGAGAAGCTAAAGAAAGGACAGAAGTGATACACCTTGAGAAGAGAAGGCTATGTGGAAGCAGTCATCCTGGGTTAGAATCCCAGCTGTATTACTTACTGCCCTTGGTAAAGTGATTACATAATGGTCGTAATACTTCACTCCTTTATATATACATACTTACAATGTGACTTTGTCACTCTTCCCATCAGGAGATGTAGTCTATTCCCCCACCCCTTGAATCTGGCCTGACCTTGTAACTTGTTTTGGCCAATAGAACATGGTGAAAGTAATGCTGTGCTAGTTCTAAGGTTAGGCTTCAAAAAGCCTTCCAGCTCCCGCTTGCTCTCTTGGACTCTTGCCATGACCTTATGAACATGTCCGGGCTAACCTGCTGGAAGATAAGAGACTGGAGGTTCCCCCACCAAATGCCATTTATCCCCCCTGAAGCAGAGCCATCTACCCACCCAGAGCTGACCACAGATGCATGAATGAGTCCAGCCAAGGCCCGAAGAACTACCCAGCTGAGCCCAGCCTATACTACCAACCTACAGACTGAAGAGAGAAATAAATAATTGTTGTATTAAGCTACTGAGTTTTGGGTGGTTTCTTATGTAGCAGTAGATAACTGATATCTTGCCCAGGGGCCTCCCCCAAACCTGACCTTCAGGTCACATGGCAAGCCAAGGCCACCCTGTCCCAGTCCCTGGTCATGTGCTAGTTCTGAGCCTGGACCTCAGAGGCCCTGTGGCTTCTGTTCACTTTCTTGGACCCCTGCCACCACCTTGTAGACAAGCCTGGGTTGGCCTGCTGGAGAATGAGAGACCACGTGGAGGACAGTCCAGTTTCCCCAGCTAATGGCACCTGGTCCAGCCTACAGACAGCCACCTCCCAAACATGGGAGAAAGCTCAACCAAGATCAGCAGAGCCAACCCCAGCCCACTGATGATCAGAGAAGCACGAACGATCGATCCCATCTGAGACCAGAAGTACTACCCAGTTGGTTTGTAGACTTGTAAGCAATAATGAATGCTTACTATTTTCAATCTCTGATTTGGGGTATGTTTTGCTTTGCAGCTGTAACTGATACACGAACTTTGTATCCGTGGGCAAGTGAATTCACCTCTCTGGCCCTTGGTTTCCTCCCGTGAAAAATAGAGCTACCACTACACGCCAAATCCAGAACATTGAACCGTTATGTAAACTATGGATTTTGGGTGATTATGATGTGTCAACGTAGGTTCATCATTTGTAACAGATGGACCCCTCTGGTGGGAGATGCTGATAATGGGGGAGGCCATGCATGTGTGGGGCAGGGGTATGTGGGAAATCTCTGTACTTTCCCCTCAGTTTTGCTGTGAACCTAAAACTGCTCTAAAAATTGTCTTTTCAAAATTATAATATGGAAAGGAAAAGGTAGAAGAAGATGGCTAAAGATGGAATACGGGGCATGTCGTGTCTTACACTGCACTTGGAGGTGTGGGGAAGAGGTGGCCTTTCTCCTGCTAGGTGATGAAAGCTTCTCATTGGCCAGTTGGCTACACGGAGAGTGGCTGCTACTCCCTGCTCCAACCTGTGGGCTGCCCCCACCCCTACCTGCAAGGAGCTCTGCCTTGTCAGAATTACCTTTTTCAATGAATGTTAGATCATGTCCCTCCACTGCTCAAAAGCCTCCCATGGCTCCCATCTCCCTTCAAATAAAGTCCAAAGCCCTCACCTTGGCCCACAGGGCCCTACACGATCTGGCCCCTGGCTACCTCCTTGGTAGTCCTCCATCCACTGCAGACACCCACCTAGAGCCCTTATAAATGCTACCTCTGCCTGGAATTGCTTATGGTAGGCTAGATAGTGGCCCCCCAAAGAGGGTCACTCCTGATCCCCAGAACCTGTGAATGTGTTGCCTGACATGGTGGGAGGGACTTTGCAGGTGTGACTAAGGTAAGGACCTCGAGATGGGGAGATTAATTTGGATTTTTGGGTGGGCCCAATATAATCACAAGGGTCCTTCCAAGAGGGAAGCAGGAGAGTCAGAGAGAGAGAGAGAGACACATCTGAAAATACAGTGTTGCTGGCTTTAAGCAAAAGGATTCTCCGCTTCAAGCCTCTGGAGGAATCCAGTTGCTGACACCTTGATTTTAGCCAAATAAGACCCATTTTGGACTACTGACCTTCAGAACTGTAAGATTATAAATGTGTGTTGTTTTAAGCCGTTAAGTCTGTGGTAATTCATTACAGCAGCTATAGGACACTAATACACCCTTCCTCCAGATCCCTGCTTGCCCAGTTTTTTGTTATTCGGGCTCATCTGAAATGTCATCTCTTCAGAGAAGCTGTCCTTGGCTACTCCAGCTAGCAAATATTTGTTGAATGAATAATCAAAAATGGAAATATACACTTGACCCCAATCAAGGTTGAAGCAAGACCTCACAAACTAACAGCCATGGGCTGAATTCAGCCTGCAGATATGTCTCATTTGGCTGGCACTGTGTTTGAAAACATTTTTGAGCCAACATTCATAAATTGGATAGTTTCACTCAAACATCTCGATCTCTAGAATCACACGGAACTTTCAGAAGTACCGGGCCCGTCAATCTGGGGTAAGATCCCTTACATCGCAGCAGCCTCCCAAGGCCTTTTCCCTGACTTACGTTTCCTGCGTGGCTCATGGGGGCCACTGAGTTAGCAACGTTGGTGTCTCAGTTAAGGATTCCCTAAAAGCAAATATGAAAATAGAACATATCAATGAGGAGATAGAAGATCCTATAAAGAACAACCAGATGGAAATGTTAGGACTAAAATATACAATAACCAAAGTAAAAGGCTCGCTGGATGGACTGAACAGCAGAATGGCTATGACAGAGGAAGAAGCCTGTGAACTTGAAGACAGATCAGTAAATATTCTCCAACCTGAACAGCAGAAAAGATTGGAGGAAAATTAACCAAGTCTCAGGGACCTGTGAGACAACAGCAGCTCTAAATTCATGTCTTTGGAGTCCCAGGAGAGGGGAGGGAACGTGGGGCTGAAAAAATATTCGAAGAATATTTTCTCGGGAAGCAGAGGTAAGAGACAGTGAGGCGGGGCAGGGGATAAGCTGATAAAAGGTGCCTTAATGAGCTGGTTGTCGCTGTGCACACTGGGATCACTGGGGACCCTCCTAGAGAAGGTGTGGAATGTGCCTCTGAGTTGTACCGTCAAGGGCTGGGGAAGCTGGATGCCTACCCTCCCACTCCCACCCTTCATGAATATGGATTTCTCCTGGGAGCACTGACGGCCTGGCTACCAGCCTGCGCCACACCTGGCTCAGCAGGCTTCTCAGGGGAGTTAGGAAGTCACTGGTGCCTCCAGGAGCCATCCGTGTGACAGCTGAAGCTTCAGGGGACTTCATGGTGGACTGGGGCGTATGGCTGGGTGTTACCAGTTGCCTATCACTGCATAAAAAATTGTCATACGTTTAGTAGCTTAAACGGCACACATTCACGATCCCCTAGTTTCCGTGGGTCAGGAGTCCAGACGTGGCTTGGCCGAGTCCTCTACCCAGGGTTTACAAGGCTGCAGTCCAGGTGTCGGTCAGGCCGTGTTCTCATCCGGAGGCTCAACTGGAGAAGAATCTGCTTCCAAACTCATTCGAGTTGTCGGCAGAATTCATTCCCTTGCGACTGTGTGATAGAGGCTGTCACCCTCAAAGGGCGAACCCTTGCATCTCCCGGAGGCTGCCCACAGCTCCCTGCCAAGCGGGTTTCCTCGACACAGCTGCCTACTTCATGGGGCCAGCAAGTCTCTCCTGCTCTAGCGGGCTGAGACAGAGTCTTAGGTAACGTAACCCAATAGGAGGAGCAACACCCAACACCTTCATAACAGTCCACTGGTTAGAAGCAAGTCACAGGTACCATCTACACGGAAGGCGTGGGTAGTCACACAGAGGCACGGACACCAGGAGCTGGGAATCACTGGGGTCACCTTAGGGTCTGCCCTGCACAGTAGGGCACTGACAGCCTTGGTGTGGGTTGGGCGGCCTTCAGTGCTGTGCAGACAGGCCCGGGCATTGGATCCACTTCCAGCTGCTACCCGATGGGCTGCTGTGGTTACAGGGCCCTGGGGGTTTCCTGGAGCAGGGCTGGGGGCCGCCCAGAGGTCTCCTTTCACTCTTCCATTGCTGGCCCTTTCCCAACTTCACTATGTGACCTCAGGCAGCTTGCTTGAGCCCTCTGTACCTTAGTGTTCTCAGCTACAAAAAGAAGTTCATAGTAACCCCAGCCTCGTGGGTGGCTCTGAGGACATAACGTTTGCAAAGGGTGTGGGTTCTGACCAGGCTAGGAGATCCCCAAATGTTTGCTATTATTGTTATTATTCTCTGCTTCTGCTTCCCAATGGACCCCCTTTAGTTCTCCATGAACATTTCCCCTTTCTGCAGGAATCTTTGCATCTCTGGGCACCACATGAAGCCTTAGGTGTTTTGGCAATGGTGTCTGGGATGTGAGGGGTGAGCGCTTCCCTCTCCTCGGGGGCAGAAGTTCTGGAAGTTTCAGATCTGCCTTGTTGTTGCTTCACAATGGAATAGCAGGGCCATGAATTTTACAAGGCATTAATATTTTACGTCTGACACTTGCACCCTGCTAAACCGTGTATAACATTTTTGGGAAGAGCTGGGACTGGTGATACCCACAGGTCAGCTTCCACCTGCATCTCAGGCCACATGCGTCTCTACTGCACCTTCTCTCTTGCAGATAGAGCCAACAGGGCATGGGTTTTTCCAGGGGCTCCTCGATGTAGCAGTACCCCAGGCGTTTGCGCTCACCTGGCTCCCCACAGCGGTTACAGTCCTGCCTGGGATCCCAGTGGGTGAAGATGAGCTCCTTGCCACCCAGACTCAGGGTCTCATTCTGCAGGGGCTTTTGGCCCAGGCCTCTGTGCGTAATGTGTAGGGTAGTGACATCTTGGAAATCAATCTCATACTCTACCACGAGGGCACTGTCATTGTCCTCACAGTGATAGAGGCCTGTCTGGGAGGGCTGAGGGTTGGTCAATTGGAGGCTGCCCCCAGGCAGTTTCTTTATGTTAGGCACTGAGGAGAGCAACAAGAGATCCTCCCCCAGAATGGAAGAGAAGTACCAGCGTGCCTTGAGATGGTCACACTGCAGGACAACATCATTGCCTGAGAGTAGGGCCTGCTGGCAGAGACTCTTGTAGGCACAGCTGACTAATATCTGGGCCCACGAAGTAGGGAGAGAAAGGCTAAGCAGCCACAAGGTGGCCAACACGGCCACCTACAGACTACAGAAGGAGGCTGGGAACCATTGGGGCATTGTGAAGTCACCCACAGAACTCGGCATCAGCCCTGGGCAGTGGAATGGACGTTGATCCACTGCACTTCCAGGAGTCCAATTCAGTTCATGTCATCAAATAGCTTAGTGTAGGCTGTAGAGTCAAAGACTCAAATGTCCGCAAGAGATGGGCAGGAAACACAATGAGTGAACCTATGTCAGAACGAGTGAACTAAAAAGTCAAATTATTTGCCCTCCACATACCCAATATACAATGATGGAATGGGTCAAAATGCCCAATTGGAAAGGGGAATAAGGGAAGACACGCAGAAATCACTGGTCTGTATCATTTCTAAAATCTAGTGAAAAGATACTGTAAGGACTTCCTATCTTATAGATGGGGAGGGTTCCTTAATTAGTACCAAATCAACTCCTTAAGGGTGGGGAGCTTCCCAAATCTTTGCTCGCTGTAGCTTATGTCTTCACTCTCCAGGGACTTACCCCCTTTTCCACTATCTTCCTTGGCTACATCTCAGGTGACATTGGAAGATGTGCCCTCCTTGGCACATGAGCAGTTTTCTCAGCCTGCTTTCTGTCTCCTAAAGTGTGGGACCTAAGGATACTTATAAGTCTCCAGTTAACTCCATGTACAAACCCCCCACATCCACAGTTCTATTCAAGATGTTCCTCATTTCTCTCTACCTCTCGTTCTCCCTCTCCCTCATTGCAGGTACCTTAGAATCGATCAGGCATCCATGGAAAGCCATATTCTAAGCCATTTTGTCTACCTCAGACTATCTTAAGTGTTTCCTGGGAGTACCTTAGTTTATTCAGAGATCTTAACAATGGTTAATAATGATTTGATCGGTGCTAATCCTTGATTTTATCCTTGACAAAATCTGAGTTCTAACTGGACTTTGACTCTCAAAGGTCTTCCTGATTTGGGGCCATCTTTGGCCAATATTCACTCCTAGTGTCCTGTGTTCCAACTGCTTCCCCTAAAGCTGCAAGTTCGTTAAGTATGTTATCTGCCTCCCAAAGTATTTCAGGCAATAATCTCCATCCTTCTGGCTTCAAATAATTTTCTTGTTCCCTTTGCTCTGTATCTAAGCCGATGCCATGTGTTGTTTTTTTTTTTTATTACAGCAGCACCCCACTCCTGATACTAATTTCTGTATCACTCAAGGTAGGCTATTTGCTATTATAATAAACTTCATCCAAATCTCAATGACTTACAATAAAACAAGTTTACTTCCCATTCATGCTCCATGTCCCTGTGGGTTGGCATTACAATCACTCAGGGATACAGGATGACTGAGCAACTGCCATCCCAAACATTTCCAGTTTTATGCCAAAGGAGGAGGAAAGCTCTGTAGGATTTCATGTCTGCAATTAAATGCTCTGGCCTTAAATGACACATGTCATTTGCTCACAAACCATTGGCCAGAAATTGTTACATGGCACTAGCAGTTCACCAACCCAACAAAGGAAATGGAATTCTAATATGTCCAGGAAACATTTAGAAAATGGCAGTCAGTAATAATTACTGCAGCTAATGTCTCCTACAAGCAGTATTCTTTTATATCATAAAGTTAAAACCATTCCCCAAATCCTCCCATGAGATCTCTCCTAAAGTTCCATTGGCCAGAATTAGGTCCCATGTTCAGATCAAAATCAATCTCTGAAAGTAAAGAAAATTTCCATGACTGGCTTAAGCCAATCAGAATTTGTTCTCCGGGACTGGGGAAGTGTAACCTTCTCTGACCATAGAAGTCATTGAAGACTCCAAAAAAAATCAGGGCTTTGTATGCAGGAGAGATGTAGAAGAGGATGCTTATTTGGTGTAACCCACCATGTTTGTCGCAGCATCCACGGTTAAGAAGTATCAGTTGCACCAGGACTGTGGTGAGCACTATGTGAGCTACACGACCTTTAGGCGAGTTGCTGAGACTTGTTAAACCTCACTTCCCCATCTGTAAAATGGGATATTAGAACTTTCCATCACAAACTATGGTGTTATTAAGCTTTCAAGAGATTACTGATGTCAAATTCTTGGAACGGTCCAGGTTTGGATTAACACAGTGGTTAGTTAGTGGGAATGTGGCCAAGTGGCTTCAGTCCCAGGTTCTGGGATCAGTTTCATTTCTAGATCCACCTTTTATTAGAATAATCCATGCCCAGCAACTTCACCTTGTGCCTGGCATACCCAATTATTCCATAAATAAGTATTGTTTACTCATCTTTCAACAGGCACTAAGGATCCAGGCTAAGTCCCTGCCCTCTTGGAGCTTCCACTCTAGTGGGGGATGTATTAATTGGGATAAGTTAGATTATGCTGTGTAACAAAAGAATTCTGGGATCTCAGTGTCTTAACACATTTTTTTTTCTCATCTTACATGTCTACTGTGGGTTGGTGGAGAGCTCTGCTCTACACAGTCCCTTCAAATACCATGGCCAGTGGAGGCTGCACCACCTGCAGCATCATTAGCTGCTATGGAATAAGGAAGGATAGTCAAATGCTTTGACCTGGGAGGGATCTACATTACTTTTGTTTGCAGGCCATTAACCCTGCCAACACCTTGATCTTGGACTTCCAGCCTCCAGAACTGTGAAGAAACAAATTTCCGTTGTTTAAGTCATCCAGTCATTTGTTATGGCTGCATTTATTATGGCAGCCCTAGCAAACTAATACAGTGACTATTTTAAATGGGATGGAGAGAGAAGGGCTCTCTAAAAAAAGTGACATTTGAGCAGACTACGTAAGATGAGCCAGAGGAAGCAAAGTCTGGACTAAGCACACAGCACATGCAAAGGCCTTGAGATGGGTACACACTTGGCAGGTGCCAGTGCACTTCAGCCAAAGACTAGGAACACACTTGTGGTTCAACAAAGTTGGATTTGTTGACTAACTGCAGTGAGGGAAGGTACACACCATAAGAATGGTACAACATTTCAGTAAGAAAGTGTGAGAACAGATTTACAGAATTTGGGCTTGTCTTATGTGATTTGGGGATGAGTTCAAGGAAGTGGAGATTTTCTCTGAATGGGGTGCTGTCAGGAAGTGAGAGTAATTCTATCTTATCTGGAAGGTGAGAAGAATGGGAGAGGGAGATGTTTAGTCTTTTGTGGCTTGGACAGTGTTTCTGTTTGTCTGTGTTCAGACGTGATTATGGAGTGGTCTTGTTTTTGTCTTGGTTCATCACAGTCACAGAGAGACTTTGTGTGATGTTGGCGTTCTATGAAATTGTTTATGTTCAGTGACCTAGCTGTGAACTCTAGGCTGGCTCCTAGAAATACCAATACCCCGTTATTTGTGTCAGGTCAGCTCCCAGATACCAAGGGCTGTTTTTCTTTCTCACATATTTTATGGAACTGCAATGAAGCCTCTTCCTGAAATGAAGGTCTGGTCTAATGGCTTTCTCTCTGTGAACCTCAGTTTCCTCATTTTCAAAATAGGGATTTCAATGGTACTGGCTGCACAGCGCTCTTATGAGGATTGGTTGAGATGCTGTATATAAAGTGCTCAGGTGGTGTTATTATTGAGGGATGGGCAATAAGGACCTTGTCCTCCAAATATCAGGGTTCTGTGTTCTGATTGCAGATTACGGCTTCTGATCACAGATGTACAGACACAGAGGCAGGTCATCATTTTTTCAACCCCCACTGGCTAAAGTGGCTTCCCAGAGATTTAAAGGGACAGTTGGGTTTTCTCCCCTTCCCCCCCTATTGGGAGCAAGACATTTAGGGATTAGGACTTTCAAAAACAACTGATACACACACAATATGAGGGGATTTAGAAAGTCATTGCACAAACCCAGAGAAAGATGTGAGCTCAGAAAAGATCTGAGATGACCTTAAGCTTTCACCTCAAGCTGATCCCCAGCACAGACATAGTCTACAACAATAACAACCCCCAACACACCCTGGGAAGGGGGAAAATATGATTTCTAGAGTTACCACTTATAAGATTTAAATGTCCATTTTCAACAGAAAATCACAAGGCATAAAGAAACAGGAAAGTAACCCATTCAAAGGAAAACAAACAAACATCCCTGAGGAAGCCCAGGCGGCCAACACACTAGACAAAGATGTAAACTGTCATAAAATGCTCAAAAAGCTAACAAAGACATGGAAAAATACAGCAAAATGATGTATGAACAAAATAAGAATATGAATAAAGAGGTAAAAAATATAAAAAGAAACCAACAAGATATTCTGGAGCTGAAAAATACAATTACTAAAATGAAAAAATTCACTACAGGAGTTCAAAAGCAGATGTGAACAGGCAGAAGATGCAATCAATGAACATGAACGCAGGACAATTGAAATTACTGAGTCTGAGGAGCAGAAAGAAAAAAAGGTTGAGAAAAAGTGAGCAGAACCTAAGGGACCTGTGGAACACCATAAAGTGGAACCACATACATATTGTGAGAGTCCCAGAGGGTGATGAGAGAGAGAAAGCCACAGAAAGAACTACATTTGAAGAAATAATGGCTGAAAACCTCCCAAATTTGATGAAAGACACAAATCTACAAATCCAAGAAGCTTACCAAACTCTAATAGGATAAACACAAAAAGATCCACACCAAGACACATTATAATGAAACTGCTGAAAGCCAAAGACAAAAAGACAATCTTGGGGCTTCCCTGGTGGCGCAGTGGTTGAGAGTCCGCCTGCCGATGCAGGGGATGCAGGTTCATGCTCCAGTCTGGGAAGATCCCACATGCTGGAGAGCGGCTAGGCCCGTGAGCCATGGCTGCTGAGCCTGCACGTCCGGAGCCTGTGCTCCGCAACGGGAGAGGCCACAACAGTGAGAGACCCGCGTACCGCAAAAAAAAAAAAAAAAAAAAAAGACAATTTTGAAAGCAGCAAGATAGAGGCGACCTGTCACATAAAGGGATCCTTATTAAGAGTATCAGCTGATTTCTCATCAGAAAACTTGGAAGCCAGAAGGCAATGGGTTGAATTATTCAAAGTGCTAAAAGAAAAAAATTTTCAACCAGGAATTCCATAACTGGCAAAATTGCCCTTCAACAATGAGGGAGAAATGAAAACACATCCAAATAAGCAAAAGCTTAGGGAGTTTGTTACCATTAGACCTACCCTGCAAGAAATGCAAAAGAGAGTCCTTTAGGTTGAAATGAAAGGATGCTGCACAGTAACTTGAAACCGTATGAAGAAATAAAAATCTCCAGTAAAGATAAATACATGGGCAATTATAAAAGCTAGTATTATTGTACTAAAATTCAATTTTAATTTTCTACATGACTTAAAAGAAAAGACATAAAAATAATTATTAACCTTTGTTACTGGAAAAACAATGTATAAAGGTGTAATTTGTGACCTCAATAATAAAAAGGAGGTAATGGAGAGGTATAGGAGCAGCGTTTTTACATGCTATTAAAGTTAATCAGGTATAGGGCTTCCCTGGTGGCACAGTGGTTAAGAATCCGCCTGTCAATGCAGGTGACACAGGTTTCAGCCCTGGTCCGGGAAGATCCCACATGCCATGGAGCAACTAAGCCGATGCACCACAACTACTGAGCCTGCATTCTAGAGCCCACAAGCCACAACTACTGAGTCTGTGTGCCACAACTACTGAAGTCCACGCATCTAGAGCCGGTGCTCGGCAACAAGAGAAGCCACTGCAATGAGAAGCCTGCGCACTGCAACGAAGAGTGGTCCCCACTCACCGCAACTACAGAAAGCCTGCAGCAGCAACAAAGACCCAATGCAGCCAAAAATAAATAAATAATTAAAAATTATGTTAACCAGGTATAAATTCATATTGAAGTGTTATAGCTTCATGTAATCCCCACGGTAACCACAAAGGAAATAGCCATAAAATATACGCAATAGGAAATGAGAAGGGAATCAAAATATTTCACTACAAAAACATTAACTAAACAAAACAAGGGAGTAATGGGGAAAATGAGGGGCAAAAAAGCTATAAGGCATATAGAAAACAAATAGCAAAATGGCAGAAGTCATGACCAAGGGAGATTTATGCATGAATGGTGATTCAACATAAGGAAATCAACCAATGTAATACATCATGTTGATAGAATGAAGGAGGAAAATCATGTGATCATCTCAACTGATACAGAAAAGGCATTTGACAAAATCCAACACTCTTTCATGACAAAAACTCCTGGAAACTAAGAAGAGAGGGGAAATTCCTCAACATGATAAAGGGTATTATAAAAAAACAAAACAAAACAAACCCCACTTCTAATATCATTCTCAATGGTT
Organism: Pseudorca crassidens; assembly: GCF_039906515.1. NCBI lineage: Eukaryota > Metazoa > Chordata > Mammalia > Artiodactyla > Delphinidae > Pseudorca > Pseudorca crassidens. The sequence continues at coordinate 17,459,165 of NC_090315.1, read as the reverse complement.
AAAGATTGAATGCTCTCCTCCTCCACGAAAAAGACAAAGATGTCTACTTTCACCACTGCTATTCAACTTTGTACTGGAAGTCCTACCCACAGCAATCAAACAAGAAAAAGAAGTAAAAGGCACCCAAATTGGAAAGGAAGGGGTAAAACTATGCCTAATCTCAGATGACATGATCCTACATATAGGAAATCAAAAAGAATCCACTAATAAGCAAACTCAGCAAAGTTGCAGGGTACAAGATTAACACTGAAAAATCCATTGTGTTGCTATACACCAACATTGAACAATACCAAGAGGAAATTAAGAGAACAATTTCATTTTACAATCACATCCAAAAGAATTAAATACTTAGGAAGAAACCTAACCAAGTAGGTGAAAGACTTGTATGCTGAAGCTACAAAAGATTGCTAACAAAAATTAAAGAATATCTAAATAAATGGAAAGACATTCTGTGTTCATGAATAGAAAGACTTAAAATTGTTATGATGTCAATACCACCCAAGCAATCTGCAGATTCAACACAGTGCCTACCAAACTTCCAACAGCCTTTTTCAAAGAAATGGAAGCAAATCTTTCATATAGATTTGCACTGGGCCCTGCACAGCCAAAACAATCTTGAAAAAGAAGAATAAAGTTGAAGGACTCACACTTCCCAACTTCAAATTTACTACAAAGCTACAGTAATTAAAACAGTATGGTACTGGCATAAGGGTACATATAGACCAATGTAATAGAATAGAAAACCCAGAAATAAACCCTTACATATACAGTCAATTGATTTTTGACAAGGGTGTCAAGATCAATTAGTGGGTAAAGGACAGTCTTTTCAACAGATGGTGATGGAAAAACTGGATAACCACATACAAAAGAATTAAGGTGGACCCTTACCTTATACCATATACAAAAAATATCTCAAAATTGATCAAAGACCTAACTTAAGAGCTAAAACTATTAAGGTCTTAGAAGAAAGCACTGGAGAAAATCTTTATGACCCTGGATATGGCAACATTTTCATAGATATGACACCAAAAGCACAGGCAACAAAAGAAAAAATAGATAAACTGAGCTTCATCAAATTAAGAACTTTCGTGAATCAAAGGACACTATCAAGAAAGTGAAAAAACAATCGACAGGACAGGAAAAAATATTTGCAAATTATATATCTGACAAGGGATTAATATTCAGAATATAAAAAGAACTACAATTCAACAGCAGAGAACAAAACAACGCAATTCAAAAATGCGCAAACGTTTGAATAGACATTTCTCCAAAGAAGATACACAAATGGTCAAGAAGTAGATGAAAAGATGCTCAATATCATTAGTCACTAGGGAAATGCAAATCAAAACCCTGATGAGATGCCACTTCACACCAACTAGGATGGCTATAATCAAGAAAACAGAAAAAAATAAGTGTTGGTGAGGTGTGAACCCTTGTGCATTGCTGGTGGGAATACAAAAGGTGCATCGATATGGAAAACAATTTGGCAATTCCTCAAGTTTAAAACTAGAACTACAATATGACCTAGTAATTCCCCTCCTAGGTATATATCCAAAAGGATTGAAAACAAGTATCTGTACACCAATGTTCACAGCAGCGTTATTTACAATAACTAAAAGGTGGAAACAACTCAAGGATCTAACAGATAAATGGATACACATAATGTGGTATATACATAAAATGAAATACTATTTCAGCCATAAAAAGGACAGAAATTTTGATTGCTATATATGCTACAATGTGGATGGACCTTGAAAACAGCCAGACACAGAAATAAGCCAGACACAGAAGACAAATGTCATATGATTCCACTTAAATGAGGTACCTAGAATAGGCAATTTGATAGAGAAAGAAAGTAGAAAAGAGGTTACCAGGTGCTGGGGGCAGGTGGGAATGGGGAATTATTGTTTAATAAGTAGAGTCTATACTGGGGATGATGAAAAAGATTAGATAGTGGTGATGAGTACACAACCATGTGAATGTAATTACTGCCGCTGAATTGTATACTTGCAAATGGTTAAAATGATTACTATTATGGTATGTATACTTTACCACAACAAAAAAGTGTGTGTGCGGGGGGGGGGGGGGGGGGAGGGGGGAGGGGGCGGGGGGGGGAATGTGACCTGGTTGAAATTTTATAAAAAGTGGTCAGGGAAGGTGTCACTGCAAAGATGACCTTTAAGTAAAGCCCTAAAGGAGGGGAGGATCAGGTGGCCATCTGAGGGACGGGTGTTCCCGCAGACGAAGGAGTGAGGGCAAGAGGCCTGAAGTGAGAGGGTGAGAGGCACATTCCCAAACGCTGAGTTGGCCAGTTGAGTAAGCCAGGGGGAGAGTGGTGACGTCAGAGAGGGCTCAGGCCACTTCCCAGTATTTTGATTTCTGCTGGGAGGGGGAGACACGGGAAGGTTTTGAGCAGAGGGGCATGATCCAACTTGGGTTTTAACAGGATGCGGTCGAACAAAACATCCCTGGGTACGTAACCCGCCAGCCAGTAACCAGTTTGCGACCTCCAGGGGGACTCCTCAGAAGCTCCCAGAGTTCCCCAGGATGCACTTTCGCTAGCCGCCATCGGAGGACAGCAGAGCCGCGTAGAGCGCCTCGCGTTCCGGGTGCCTGGCCTCGCCCCACCCCGCCCTCGACGCAGGTGGCCCCGCTCCCTACGAATCCTTAGGCGGAAACCGTCCCTAGTCCTGCGCCTCCGCTCGGCCCCTTTAAGAGCCATAGTTTCCGGAGGCCAGACCTGGGGCGATGAACGCCCGGGGGCCAAACCAAAAGTTAGGAATTGTGGGGGGCGGGGAGGCGGAGAAAACTTCCAAAGTAGAATTACAACTTTTCCTGGGCCCCACTCCCCTCGGGCATCCCTAAGGAGGCACACTTGCTTTCCGAAAACTTCGCTTGGTTCTTTATATCGCCTAAGTGTAAAGCGCGCGAGGACCGCATCGCCTCAGTCCAGCCGAACGCGAGGACCCCGAGGTCTACCGGAAAAATCAGGCGCTAAAAGCAAACCTCTTCCAGCCCAAGGCACGCTTAGACTCGCCCCTCCCCGCAGGGTGTACCTAGGCGGGTCCATCGCCAGGTGGGGAGAGGGGTGTGGGCGGAGAGGGAACAGGTGCGCGGTGGCGCCCGCCTCCCTCAACAGGTGAATCACTCCAGTTGAGTCTCGATTCTCGGTGATTCACACCCCGCGCGGCATGACCTGAGCAGAAGGGGGCCGGACGGGATCCCTAGTCCGCAGGCGCCCTCCCGGCAGGCTGGTCACTTGGTTCCGACCCTCGGGGGCCGGAACGCACCTGGGTCAGCCCACTTCCGGGGAGGGAGGTGGAGGAGCCCCTCCCCGCCGCCCACCCCCTAGCCCTGCCCTGTGTTCTCACCCTGTGTACCTGGGCCGATCCATTCCCCAGAGCCACGGGGGGTGGAGTGGCTCGGAGATCCACAGCGGGTCAAGCAAGTTTCTCCCCGAAAGCTGGAAGCATGCTCTTCGTCCACGATATGTCCTCTAGTTAAAATCCTAGAACAGGGTGGGCTTGGAATAGGAACAAGGAACGGAAGGAGGAAGGGGAGGAGCAGGCACCCCTCCCAGTCTTGGTGCACGCCGCGCCCCCTACCCTCCGGGTACCTGGGAGGGGACGCTCGGGCCCAACTCGCCCAGACCAGCGAGATGGCGCCTTTGGCCCGCCGGCCCTTCTGGGGGCGGCTGGGCTCCTGCCCGGCCACCCCGGGCTGGGGTACTGTCGTCTTCGTGTGGCTCTTTCTCAGCACCTTGTGCACAGGTACGGAGAGCGGGGTCCCTGGTGCCGCGGAACGGCGGGAGGGCACTGTAGAAGGGCGATGGATGGAGTTCTCCACTGCCCAGGAGGCAGGAGAACTGGGGGAGGGGGAGCGCAGAGACTAAGACCTCCTGATCCCCAAGTCTCCGGAGATCCCTTGTGTGCCAGAGAGGAATTCTCTATTCGTGCCTGAGAGCGCTCCCCCGCCCTTGTTCAGAGATAGCAGGAAGTGAAACTCCCGGGACAGCGAATCCGGGAGCGGCAAGGAGAATGGGACCCTTTGTGGGGTAGGGGTGAAGGACCACCGATCACTGGGAAAGGCCGGGATGAGGACTCGGTAGCCCGCCGAGATTTCTAAGTCTTGGGGTAACGGGGAGAAGGCACTTGAGCGTTGGAGTAGAAGATTCCTAGGGGGAGAGATCAAGAAACAGCGCCCAGGCATTGGGTGGGTGCGGTATTGGAAACTCCCCACCCCCCAACCCAACCATGTCCGAAGTATCTGTGCGTAGGAGTCTGGTGGAAGGGACTCAAGGACTTGTTTGGAAACCATCTTCTGCTGGATCTGATGTTTGTTTGGGTGGGGGTATCAGAGGTACTTTACTTTTCAGCAGGCACTTTGGGCGTGTTCATTTGAGATGCTTTTGGGTGGGCTGAGGTGGGAGGCTGGTGGAGACATTACAGGGGGGCTTTAACCATTGTATGCAAAGCAGTCCAAACAACTCCAAAATCCCCCCCTCCAAATTCACAGAACCCGGAGTAACTTGGAACACTTGGTGGTTGTTTTTGAAGGGGGGCCTTGAGCACTGTGGGCTTTGTGGGGGGCCATTTGGGCTTGCCTGCACGGGCCACAGAGAGGCCCTTTCCATGACAGAATGGGCAAGGGAAGAGGGGGCAAGGGCGGTCCCGAGGTCACACTCTGGGAAGAGGGGTGGACAGGATGTTCCAAGAAATCTGGCCAATGTGACCTTGCACCGGCCGCTTCAGCCCCCTGGGTCTGTAAAATGGGCATGATTATCGGAGCTATCTCACCGGTCTTGGGGATTAAGGAACAATGTGTGCCAGGCGCTTTGTAAAACCGTACACTTGTAAATGTCAAGCTGGTGACAAGTAATGTTGCTCCTTCCTGCTGAAGCACCTCCTTGAGCTCACAGCGGTCCCTCTGCTGACTCTCCTTGCCCTCAGCCCCTGCCAGCGCCATCCAGGTGACTGTGACAGACCCCTACCACGTGGTGATCCTATTCCAACCCGTGACCCTGCCCTGCTCCTACCAGTCGACCACGACCCCCATGGCGCCCATCGTGATCTGGAAGTACAAGTCTTTCTGCCGGGACCGCCTTGCTGACGCCTTCTCCCCAGCCAGTGTTGACAACCAGCTTAACGCCCAGCTGGCGGCTGGTAATCCGGGCTACAACCCCTACGTGGAGTGCCAGGACAGCGTGCGCACCGTCAGGGTTGTGGCCACCAAACAGGGCAATGCCGTGACCCTGGGAGACTACTACCAGGGCCGGAGGATCACCATCACAGGAAGTACGTGGGGTGGGGAGGGGGGAGGCAGGGGGTGGGCTGGGGCTGGACTGGGTGGTGGTGCTGGCTTCCTCATGTCCAACCTGGAGTCCCCACCTGGAAGTTCGTCAGCGCCAGTGTCTGAAAGGATTGACAGAGGGAGGGATCCTTTCTTCTACCCATCCGTCCATTCCTTTATTTAACAGCAAAGGTTTATTGAGCACCTAACATATACCAGGCACCGTTTGAGGCCTTGGATATACAGCAGTAAACAAAATCATCAAATCCCTTCCCTCCTGGAGCTTGAATTCCAGTGAGGGAGACAAATAAGATAAACACAACACATACTATCAAGTGCTTGAAGATAAAGAAAAGTGGGTAATGGAGAGAGAGGCGGGGTTCTATAATAATACTAGTAGCATCAGCAATAATAAGTAGAATTTATATAAGTAACAACTCTTAAAGAGCCTCCTGTGTGCCGGGCTCTAATCCAGTTTGACATGGATTAACTCATTTAGACCACAATAATTGAGTGTGTAGATTCTGTTATTGTCATTTTACAGAGACCCAGAGAGGTCAAGTGACTTGCACAAGGTCACACAGCTGGTGGGAGTCTAAGTCAGACACTTTGGGTCTAGTCTTCAAGCTAATAACCCCTTTGCTTGCCCAGGGAGTTCAGCAAAGAACTCACTGAGGAGGTAACAGGAGAGAACCGAAGGGGTGAGGGATTTTAATGGAGAAAGCCTACAACTTGCCAGGTGCTTTATGCCCACATTTTACACTCAGGACAGCTGAGGCACAGAGAGATAAAGTAGCTTGTCTTGGTGCACAGCCAGTGAAGGGCTGGAGCTGGGATTTGAATCAGGCAGCACTGAGAACCCTTGTCCTTCACCATAATGCTAGCTGCTGATAGGAGGTGCCTGTTGGAACCGGGTAAAGGGCAGTGGGGAAGCCGTTCATTCATTCATCCATTTATTTGGTATTTATGGGACATCTTCTAAGTGCCAGAAGCTATGGTAACCAGTGCTGGGGCTACAGGGGTGATCAGGGCAGCCAAGATCCCTGTCCTCAAGGAGGTGATGTTCTCGTGGGATGAGACAGGCAACAAACAAGCAGATAAAGAAGGAGTAAGAGAATTTCAGAGAGTCCTGCAAAGTGCTACAAAGAAAACAGACCTGGGTGATATGTGATAATGACTCGGGGCTCACCCCTCAAAACCGCTGCAGATATGATGTGAAGAGGAACTGGGACTGTGCCCTAAAGAATCTAGCCGTCAGGGAGGAGGGTGATGGGCAGCAGTGGGTGAGGGACGAAGGCTCACCTGCTTCAACAAGGATTAGAGCTTCAATCATGGGCATGGGGGCCGAGGAGGGAAGGGGGCATCCCTTTACCAACTCCAAGAGACCAGACCTTGGAACACAGTCCTCCCCACCCTCTGTCTAGACCATGGGCAGGGACCCAGCGTGTCAGTCTTGTTTTGGGGAGGGACTGGCCCTGCTGGCTCTGAATTTCCACGGGCAGCGAGCCCAAAGCCTCCTCCTGTTCTTGTGGATAAACGGCTTCTTGCGGGTTCAACCTGCGTAGGCCCCTACCCCATAATCCAGGGACTTCTCCAGCCTGGACCAGGTTATGACCGGACAGCCCTGTCAGGACAGCTTCAGTCCTGAGAGTGCCCTTGAAGACTGGCTGGAACTGTGCCCCATTTGCTGAGTCCAGAACTCAAGTGACCTTCAGGCTCTATCTGGGGCAGATTCTTCCTGCTCCAGAGGCCCCACAGGCCCAGGTCTTTCAAGTTGCCTTGACCTGGGCCCATGTTTGATATAGGCCATGATTTGTAAACATCCATTGTGTGTATGTCCTTTCAGGAAGCCCAGTAGCCATGGGAGCTTCCTCCATTTCAGCCTTGAGGATGGAGAAAAGCAGAGTTCTCTTTGGAATTCCTAGGGTCACCAACAGCCCAGGTTTTAAAAGTGAAAGTCATCCTGGGAAAACCAGAGCAGTGTCCCTCAGCTTGGGTGGGTCCCGCTTCCCCTTCCGTTCTTCCGTCCTTTGGGTGATGTGGGCGCCTGGATTGGGGCCCTGTTTCTACCTCTTCAGGCTGCTTGGGGCCCATGTGCCCCCAACTCAGTAGCACTGGACCTGAGAGCTCATGGGACCCCTCCTGAGATCACCAGGGCCGCCTCTGCTGTGTGCAGATGAGGAATTAGAGGCCCAGGGAGGTGGAGGAAAGCCCAGCTCCTGTTCCCAAGTGGAGGCCCGGCATTTTCTCCTTGCACCTAAAACAATTAGAGCAATGCCCAGCCCAGGTGATGTCAGGACCAGACATAGACTGGGAACAGGGTGCGCCTTGCAGGAAGGAGGTGGGCCCAGGCCTTAGAACTGATCAAAAGAAGCCGGAAAGTGGTATTTTTCATGGGTTTTGAAAACATTGTGCAGGCCAAACAAAACGCATTGAGACCCAGATCCGGCCCGCAGGAGCCCAGAGTTTAGCTTCTGGCCTAGGAGCTCTTGCTGGCCTAGGGGCTGCCTTCCCGCCCCCCTCCAGCTTTGGGCGGGGCCCTCCTCTTGGGTTCTGGTTTTGGAGAGGCATTTTTAGAGTCTGATTTAAAGATACAAGTGGAAAAAATGATGGGCCAAGAGGGTGTTATGGAGAATCTGGAGGATTTGGGAGAATGTAGGTTAGAGTTTTAGGATAATTCCATGAAAGAACATAGGCAGAGGGACCCAGCACATAGTAAGAGATCAATAACTGGGGGCTGGATACGTGACCACGAAGGAGTGTCTGCGCCCAGGGTCACCCTACCTTTCGGGTCACTTAAACTCTGCACGGTCCCCACCTCTACAACAGAGGCACTTCCTGTCTGCCTTCTATTACTGCTATCACCATCTGATCCTCGATATGTTTAAATTTTTTATTTGTCACTCTTTCCCAGTTAGGATCTGAGCCGTGTAAGGGCAGGGGTTCATACCTGTCCTCTACAGCAGTGGTTCTCAAACGTGTGGGTCTTAGGGCCTCCTTACACTCTTAATTACTGAGGTCCTCAAAGAGCTTTGTTTTTACAGCTAGAAAACTGAGAAGATAAAAAAATTTTTTTATGATGATAATGAACTCTATAGATTAGTATAAATAACATACTTTTATGAAAAAATATACTGAGAAGATAAAAAACTTTTTTAAATGATGATAATAAACTATAGATTAGTATAAATAACATACTTTTATGAAAAAATAACCGTATTTTCCAAATGAAAAACTCTAATGAAAATGTATGGCATTGATTTTATGTTTTTGCACATCTCAGAGTCTGGCTGAATAGAAGCTGGCTTCTCAAAGCTGCTTCTGCGTTCGATGTATTGTGATAACACACACGTGCAGCCTCTGGAAAGCTCTGCACTACACTCATGAGATTAAGTGAAAAAGGCAAATATCTTACGATTATTATGAAAATAACTTTGACCTCAGGGATCCCCTGCAAAGGCCTGGCGGAACCCTGGGTCCCACGGATCCCACTTTGAGAACCGTTGCTCTTCAGTCCACCAGGTGCCTCACTTACTGCCTGGAACATCATCAGATGCATTCAGTAATCGTGTGTCGCATATTGAATGACTATCGGGCGCCTATTCGGATATAGCCACATGCCCAGAGCACTAAGGAAGGTCAGCATGCGGAGGGAAGGGGTTCGTTCCCAGATCCTGGCCAGGCCCCGGAGGACTCAGCAGCGACCAGGACAGACCAGGCTCTGCTTGCCTGGAGCCCGCTTCCTCCTGGAGATGGGATCATGGCCAGTCAGCCCCTAAGCTGGCTGATACAATTAGGCAGTCTGGCAGGGGAGCTGTGCCAGCAGGATGGAACCAGCCCCCCGAGGGTCTGTGAACACAGAGCCAGGCAGAGGGAACAGCAGGAGTGCAGGCTGAGGCAGTTGTGAGCCCAGCACGTGGGGGGACAGTGAGGCGGCCAGTGTGTCTGGAGTCTAGTGAGTGAGGGAGAGTTGGGGGGATGAGGCTGGTGTGGTGACCAGTGGCCGTGTGTCACTGCAAGGGCCTTGTGAGCCAGGGTGAGGCGATTGGAATGGTGTAGATAGACATCGAGAGGAGGTTTTTCTATGGATGTGAGGGCTTCCTTCCGAAGAATGAAGGAGGCTCCGGGTCTTTCGTTCCTTTGGCAGTTGACTGATGCCCAGGTGCTGTGGACTGGGGCGCACGCAGTGGCTGCCCTCGGAACTGTCCTGGGGAAGGGCAGGGGTCCGTGGGGCAAGGTGGTAGGCAGGTCTGAGGGAGCCAGAGCAGCTGGGGAGAAAGGCTGTGGGCCTCTGGGGGTGCTGTCTCTGGCCTGTTCCTACCTCCTGTCCTCCCGGGGGGCCTAAGGTGGAGTTGCCCCGCAGCCCCATCTCACACCCTGTCCTGCCCTGGTGAATGGCTGGAGGGATTTAACTAATTAGGGCCTGAGGAGCAGAGAGGAAACTGGATGTGCCGAAACACTTTCTTTTCTGGTGTAATTAACAGGCTCCTTGCCCCGGGCTGCTTCACAGAGCGTCCCCAAGCCCTGGGCCTGACCTGGAAGCGGGGTGCCAATGGTGGCCGGAGGACGAGGGAACTAGTCTAAGAGACTAGTCTAAGTCTCTCCCTCACATCCCCGCCTTCTCATGCCTGCGTGACTCCTGATTCCTGGAATCTGGCCTGTTTATCTTTGCTTCCTTATCCAGGCCCCAGGCCCCTGGGTCTGCACTAGGCTCTGTGGTGGGTCGTGTCTTGGGGAGTCGACTTTTGCTTTGGGACATGCGACAGAGGAAGGCGTAAGTCTGAAGTGTTGGCTCTGGAGTCAGACCGTCCCAGCCCCACCACCCCAGTTTTTGCCACAATTGTACAGCTCATCAGTAATTTCACCAGACCTCTTTCTTTTCTCTACAAGACAGGGAAGGTAACAGCGCCATCTGACAACCTTCTTGAAATTCCCCGCATTAAGTGTTTAGAACCAAGCCTAAAAGGTAGAGCACCCTTGGTATGAGTGATTCAATTTTCACTCGTCTGTCTGCAGCCCCCTTCCCCATGTGCTCATGGCAGGGGCTGCGGGCATCAGGCACCCCTCCCCCGAGGTGCCCTCACGCGTCTCCTCCTGACGCAGATGCTGACCTGACCTTTGAACAGACGGCTTGGGGGGACAGCGGTGTGTACTACTGCTCCGTGGTCTCAGCCCAGGACCTCCAGGGGAACAACGAGGCCTACGCAGAGCTCATCGTCCTCGGTGAGTGGGCTGGGCCCTGAGGGACAGGGTCGGGGGCTTCTTCTGCCACTGCTGTATCTGCTCTCTGCCCTCCGGCTCACTCTCTGGGCTCTGTCGTCTGCTCTGTTCTCCCCTCACAGCACCACCAGTCACTTGGGCTCATTTGTACCCTGCACCCCAGGCAGGGTAGGGACCCCTCGCCCGCCACAACATTTCAAATAAACCAGAGCCAGAACTAAGAGTGGAGAGAAATGGGGACTCTACCTCTTCCCAGTCTCCGTTTTTAAAAATACAGAAACGGTTAGAGTTGATGGGCAGTGAGCGAGGAGGGTTGATGGCGTATATAATTGAGAGGAGGCTTCTGCCCCACCCCCAGAGCCACCTCTCACCCCGGAGTCCCTTGCCAGAGCACGGGAAGCCGGCCCTCTGCCCTGCTGGGATGGCACTGTGTGGCTTGTGTAGTTATTGCTCCCCTTAAGCTCGGCTGCCTCTACAAGCTCAGGGGCAGGCTGGGGTACCCGCCAGCAGCCTCCGCCCGGCTGTGAGCCCCCACCCCCCCGCCATGTGTGGAAGGGATGCTGCCGTTGGCCAGATGCTCTGTTCTCAGCCGACACATACAGTCTCGCGTGGTGTGTGCTCTATGTGAGATGTTGCCATCATCACATGCATGATGCAAGGTAACGCACGTGTGCACGAGCACAGGATGGGGGAGCACGCCCCAGGGTGCTCAGATCATGCAACAGAGTTCATGTCTGGGTGACAGAATGCATGCACCAGTGACCCAGAGAAATCTGTGTGTTCTTTGGTAAAATGCACAATCTACATCAGCAGGTCTCAAGTTTAGTCACAGGACCCACGTAGAAGATTATTGAGGAGCTCAAAGAAATTTTGTTTACGTTTCTGTGGGTTATATTTATAGTTGTTTAACATATTATAAATTGAATCCGGCACACAAGCACACAGTCGATTACCATCAGAGCACATGACATCATCACATGTGACGGAGCCTGTGGAAAGCTCCCCTGCCTGCACCTCTACTGGCGAAGGAGAGTGAGGAGGGCAAACGATGGCTTAGTGTTACCAGGAGAGCGCTGGCGAAGGAGAGTGAGGAGGGCAAACGATGGCTTAGTGTCATCAGGAGAGCGCTGGCGAAGGAGAGTGAGGAGGGCAAACGATGGCTTAGTGTCATCAGGAGAGCGCTGGCGAAGGAGAGTGAGGAGGGCAAACGATGGCTTAGTGTTACCAGGAGAGCGCTGGCGAAGGAGAGTGAGGAGGGCAAACGATGGCTTAGTGTCATCAGGAGAGCGCTGGCGAAGGAGAGTGAGGAGGGCAAACGATGGCTTAGTGTCATCAGGAGAGCGGCTTGGCCTCCCAGACAGGACCACACTTTGAGAACCGCTGGTTTATATGCTAGAACCTTCTCCTGGGGGCATGTGGCATGGGGTGCTGAGCTCTGAATAGAGCTTTGTTGGTGTACAGCCAGGTGTGTCGATGCCCCTGAGATACAGCACTCGCGGGGCACAGAGTGCCGGGCGGCACCTAAACGAGACACTAGCTGTGCCATGAAGCTTGCGTAGGGGACCCCGGTGGGCAGAGAACCAGGGCCATACTGTGACTTTTATGGGTTGTAGGCACTTTCGCCTTCAAGGGCCTCGTCCTCTGGATTAAAAAAACACATTTTATGATTGTGTTGTTATAAAGACAAGTCATTGTTATATATTCAGTATTGTCGTATTTTTTTCTTCAGATTTTAAAATAAAACATTTCTATGGGCCCTAGCATTACTGTGCCTCTTGTGCCTGGTGGAACAGGGACTGCCCCTCTCACCTGGGATGGAACCCTTTGGGGCAATAGGACCTGTGTGTGTGGAAGAGATGGAATCCCAAACTAAGGTCGATCCTTCAGAACCCATGGGATACATCCTGGAACCCTTCTGGGCAATAGAATCCCCCATGGCGGGAGAGAGTGAGTGAATTACGTGATGGAAATCTTCTGGAAAACAGCACCCACATAGGATGGGGGGATGGGGGAGGAACCACATGCTCGGACCCTGCTAGTCCACCGACCCCACCTCTTCTGCAGGGCATACCTCCACCCTGATGACCCCGGAGCTGGGCTTCAGGGCAGGGGCAGCATAATCTGTCTCTCTTTTGTCCCTCCAGGCAGGACCTCTGGGGTGGCTGAGCTCTTACCCGGTTTTCAGGCGGGGCCCATGGAAGGTAGGGCGGGTGGAGTCCCCCATGTACCACTTACCGCTTCTGTCCGAGTACTCTCCCCCGCCCTAAACGCCGCTCGCTCAGACCCCACTAAAAACGCCGCCTGACTCCGACTCCGGCGCATCTAGTGACCTGGCTCTGGGCCGTGGGGTGGGCTGGGCTGGCTGACGAGGGGCCTGGGGTGTAGGCAGGGGGCTCCTGTGACTGGTGCCTGCAGTGCCCTTCTGGGGGTCGGGATCTGGGCAGCTGGCTCTCTGTCCTCTCTCAAGGCTACAGCCTATCTTGCTCTGGCCGGGTCGCCTTGTGTTCACTGCCTCGTCCAGATGAGCCTGGGGCGAGCTCCCTAACTTTGGGGCCGGCCCGTGATGTAGAGGAGCGGGCGTCCCTCTGCAGCTGCGCCCCAGCCCCTGGCGCAGAGACTCCAGCGAGGGCTGCAGCTTCCCGGAGAGCTCTGCAGACGGCCCCTGCTCCACCCTCACTCCGCACTGCCCCCGGTGCCCGCATCCCTGTGCCCTCCCCGGCCTCCCAGCTCAGGGCCGGCTCTTGTCTCTCCGCAGACTGGCTGTTCGTGGTCGTGGTCTGCCTGGCTGCCTTCCTTGTCTTCCTCCTGCTGGGCATCTGCTGGTGTCAGTGTTGCCCCCACACCTGCTGCTGTTACGTCAGGTGCCCCTGCTGCCCCGAAAAGTGCTGCTGCCCAGAGGCCCGTAAGTGTCCCTCGCCCCTCGCCTGTCCGCCCCCGCTTGGCCTCCCTCCTGAGTCCAAGGAGAGGAGGTGGCCGTCTGCCTGCCTCCCGGGACGGTGCCACTCACCGGTCTGGAGGTTTTTGGCCCTGAGGCATGTGGGTCCTCAGCTCCGCGACCCGCGCTCCGTGCATTGGAAGGCAAAGTCTTAACCACTGGACCACCAGGGAAGTCCCGGTCTGGAGGTTTTAAGGGGAGCAATTTGGGAGAAAGTGGGCCAAGGAGGACCTGCTGTTTTAGATTATCATTTACATACTTCAGCTCTTCACTTATTTTTCACCTTTCATTTATTTTGAGTCTTTGCTTTTGAAAGTATAATTTATGCACGTGGTAAAAAAAAAAAAAAATTCAAATAGTACAAAACATTATTCACCGGAAAGTAAAACTCCCTTTAAAAACAGAATCTTGGGGACTTCCCTGGTGGTCCAGTGGTTAAGACTCCACGCTTCCACTGCCGGGGGCACATGTTTGATCCCTGGTTGGGGAACTAACATCCCACATGACACGCGGGGTGGCCAAAAAAATAAAAAAATAAAAACAAAATCTAAGTGAAAAAGGTGAGAAACCAAACAAGGTTGACAGCCCCAGCAAATTCAAGCATCTTTTAACAACCCACATCCACACAAGCACTCCGGATTTCTCACGGATGCCGTTTAAGGACACATCCAGTGCCTCAGAGTGGGCACCTGCAGGCCTGGGATTAGATGTGGGACCAGAGATGGAGGGAGAAGCAGCAAACAAAACAGGGGTGGAAAGGAAGAGAGAGTCTCCCTCCTCTAGCTGCCCCGTTCCCCTTCCTCAGGGACCTCAGCACTGCCGGTTCCCTTCCAGAGAGCATCTGGGTGAACCAGCACCTCTGCACTCAGTTGTTGGGAAGTTCGCATGACTATTTTCATCAACTCTGACATGGAAGTTTACACTGGCTACTTTCTTATATTCAGACATACCTGCTCTTTTGTTCCTTGTATTGAAAGTGGGCCATGAAAGCACACTTCCCTACTAGTTCTTAGTGAGGACACCTCACCTGTTCCTTCATCATTGTCAAGTGCACCGTATCTTTACTTGATGAACAGATGATGTTGGTAGATAGAAATAAATAACTTTACGTGTTAGGAGCACCTAGACTATGGGAGACCAAAAGAGGGACGGACCTGCCCCTCTCCTGGCACCCGCTGATTTCTAGGCCAAGGTGGTGGAAAGAATTACCCATGTAGCTCAGATGGCTGTGTGTTGGCATCCATATATTTAAGGCTTCCACGTGCCATAACTGCAGTGTAACACGGTCCAGGTAAAATCATAGGCAGTCGTTGCAAGCTTGGGCAGGTAGAGGTTTGAGTCCTGGCTGGACACCTTACCTGTTGGGAAGCCCAGTGAATGACCTCCCCTCTCAGCCCCAGTTTCCTCCTCTGTAAAATGGGGCCATGGTAGAGCCCGCTGTACAGGGTGAGTTGGGATCCGGAGAACTGGTGTGTCCCGCATGAACTGCGGGGCTTGGCCAACATAGAGTGTTCCCCGCCCACTGGCTGTTGGACCTTGCTGCTGTCAGCGTTGGTAAATCACAGCCCTGCCACTCACACCACGTGACCTCAGGCGAGCAGCTGGTTTCCTTCTCTGCAAGGTCCTGCCGTCACGGGGGCGTCGTGAGCATCAAGGGAGCACTGTGTACGCAGGCCCAGCACGGGGCCGCACCTCAATCCATGCTGGCTACCTTTACGGTCACTGAACTCAGCGGTGGGCAACCTGCTTCATCGCGGCCCTGAAAAAAGAAATCCACTGCTCTCTGGAGGCCCGTGCTGGCCATCCCCTCTCCCTCTCGTCATTTGTAGTGAGAGCTTCTTGCTTATTGCTCGGGCAGTGGGTGTTGGTCATTTCACAGGTCGCGTGGAATCCTCAAGGGCTGCAAACAAGTTCGCAGTTACCCCACTAACTAAGGCTGGGACCAGGACTGCAAATGCCAGGCCCAGGGCCCCATTTCCTCCATCCTGAGACCCTGTTACCCCAAAGTGAGGTCCCATTAACTCCCTGCCGGAGGCCCTGTCGTTTCTGTCACAGCCACAGTCCTGCTGAGCTGTCCTGGAGCAGCAGCTCCCACAGTTAATTATAAAAGGGCACATCAGCTGAGCCGCCGAAGGGCTTCTTCAGGGCTGGGTGGGGTGGGGCTGAGCACTGAGCCTTCTGCCTCCCAACTGAATCAGAGGTGAAGGGAGCTTTCTGAGCCCATCTCCCCACTCCATCTTCCTGTTGGAGTCCCGGGGAGGAAGTGACTTGCCCAGGCCCATGACTTTTGCCTCAAAGCAGCCACCAGAACCCAACCTCTTGCCTGGGGAGGAAGGTGGCAGGGAGAGGAGGAGGATTTGCCCTTGAGCTGTCAAGCCTAGAACCAGGCGGGGGCGGGGTGGGTGCGGCCCCCAAGTGGGAAACACTAGAGGAGACGCTTTGCTGCTTCGCTGAGGCAAGTGAACGCTGAGGCTCCCAAGATCCTGCCTCAGACTGAGTCCCATCACCTTTGGGTCTGCAAGACCCTGTGCGGAGGACGGGGCAGGCGTGAGAGGGGAGTAGGCATGGGATTCCCCCTGCAAGATGATCCATTTTTCTAGAGCAAGGGCTCAGCTGCCAAAGGGAATACTTGTTTACCGGCTATAGGGCGCCTCTGCCCCTGTTGCTCTGTAGGAATGCAGGTCCAGGGTGGCCGCATCTTGTGATAAGCTGGCAGGAGAGTTTGATGTAAAACCTTGTCAGATGTTGGCAAACCATCAAACTGTCTAAAACATACTGGCCTACCAGATCGGGGCCGCCGGCTGCCAATATGCACCCCCCCCATCCTGAAACTTCTGTGAGGCATGGCACAGGAGGTGTGGACTCCATGAAGCTGATGTCCCCTAACCTCAGGGACCCTGCAGAAACCAACCAAGCACCTAGGGAAGCTCCTCAGCCTGGGGTGGCGGGAGGTGGGGTGGCGGGGGGAGGTGGGGTGGGAAGAAGGCATGTGGCCCCTGGGGGCCTTCTCATGCTATGCGTGTCCTCCCCAGTGTATGCTGCAGGCAAAGCTGCCACCTCAGGCGTCCCAAGCATCTACGCCCCCAGCACCTATGCCCACCTCTCCCCTGCCAAGACCCCAGCCATGATTCCCATGGGCCCTCTGTACAACGGGTACTCTGGAGACTTCGACAGGAATAGCTCAGGTGAGGTCGGGGGGAGCCAGGAGCAGCTGGGGCAGGGGCTAGGCTGGGTATTTGGCCACTAAGGGGTCTGGGGCTGGAAGGGGGGCTTGGGGGCTGGGAATGCAGGGTTTTCCTCCTGACAGCCAGTCTCCCCCAGTTGGTGGCCACAGCTCCCAGGTACCCCTGCTTCGTGACACAGACAGCAACGTGACCTCTGGTGAGAACCAATCCTTATGAGGTTGGACATGCCTATAGGGGAGGGGGCTGGGTCAGCATCCAACCTCCCGGAACTGATCACCTCCAACTCCTGTCCCCAGAAATCCGTAGTGGCTATAGGATTCAGGCCAACCAGCAGGACGACTCCATGCGGGTCCTGTACTACATGGAGAAGGAGCTGGCCAACTTTGACTCTTCTCGACCTGGTCCCCCAAATGGCCGTGTAGAGCGAGGTGAGGAGCCTTGGGGTCTGAGGGATTCTTGCGGGGGTTGGGGGAAACATGACTCCCTGATACCTGCTCCAAATCCTGGACACAATCCCTCATTCCCTACCATGGCCACAGTGAAGTGTACGATCATCACTAAATAGATGAAAAGCCTAGGGCCCCCTTGAGAGTATATGAGCCAAGTGGGTGACATTGCTGGACCACAGGGCTCCTGACATTAGGTCCTGACCTCCTCCCACCAGTGACACCTTCCTTCCCACAGCCATGAGTGAAGTCACCTCCCTCCATGAGGACGACTGGAGATCCCGGCCTTCCCGGGGCCCTGCCCTCACCCCGATCCGGGATGAGGAGTGGGGTCACCACTCCCCCCGGAGTTCGAGGAGGTGGGAACAAGAGCCCCCCCTGGACCGGCCAGGGAGTGGCTGGGGGGCCGGGCGGCCCCGAGCCCGTTCTGTGGATGCTCTAGATGACCTCGCCCGGCTGGGCTCCGCTGAATCAGGGAGGTCTCCCCCAAGTGGTGGGAGGAGAGGCCGGGCCTGTGCACCCCCCCGAAGTCGCAGCCGTGATGACCTCTACGACCAAGACCAAGACCAAGATGACTCAAGGCACTTCCCACACTCCCGGGATCCCTACTATGATGACTTCAGGTCTAGAGGCCGCCCTCATGCTGACCCTAGGGCCCGCTACCACCCCTCCCGGGACCCTCCAGGTGATGGCTCCAGGTCTGGGGACCCCCAATATGATGGGCAGCTACTAGAAGAGGCCTTGCGGAAAAAGGGGCCAGCGGAGAGAAGGAGACCTTACAGGGAGGAAGAAGAGGAAGCCTACTACCCTCCAGCGCCTCCCCCTTACTCTGAGACTGACTCCCAGGCCTCACGGGAGCGGAGGCTTAAGAAGGTGAGTGAACGGCCCTACCTGGCTCTAAGAGCCTTCCTGGACCCTCTTCTCCTGTCCTCCCCAGCTCACATCCTTCTTTCTTTTTCCCTTGCAGAACTTGGGCCTGAGTCGGGAAAGTTTAGTCGTCTGATCTCAGCGTTTTGTATGTAACTTTTGTACTTTTTTTTAAATTTGATGAATTATTGATATTCTCCTCCTAAGACTAATAAAACTTATGATCACAAGTCCTAAGTCTGGAGGAAAGCGTTTGTTTTGCTGCGCGAGGTGGGGAGCCCGGACAGCTGCTGTGTGTGTCTGCAAAAGGCCTCATGTCCAGTTCTCTCTTGGGACTTGCGTCCCGACCCAGGAGGAAAGGACCAGCTCTGCCTTCTCCGTCTCTCGGCGGCCAGGAATACGTGCCCCACGCTGGCTCCGCCCCGCCCTGCGTGCGCGCCCCCGGACCCGCCCAGACGTGCGCATGCGCCTCGGGCCCCCGCCTTCGCGCACCACAGCGCGGCCGCCGGGGGCGCGCGTGCGCGCTCCTCTCCCCTTCCACCCCATCCACTCTTCCCCCCCGCCCCCGACCTACTTTTCTGTCTCCAAACCCCGCCGCCTGCCTCGTTCCCGGCGACCAGAGCCCCTCCTCCGGGTTCCCCGGCGTTCCATCCGGGCCCGCGTTCCACTCGGGCGGCCCGCCGGCGGGTGCCGGGGCGGCGGCCGCGCTGGCGGCGACGGCGACCTCGCGCCCCGCCGACACCCGGGCCCGCGCACCCGCCCTCCATCGGAGACAGACAGCGCGCGCGCTCCCCGGGGGCTGCCCTCCCCCCGCGCGCGTCGGCCCCGGGCTCGCGCCGCCGCCGCCGCCGCGCGCGCGCAGCTCAAGTAAAGGAGGAAAAAAAAGGGGGAAAAAATAGAAAGCGGCGGCGGCGGCTGCAGCAGCGATCCGCCGCCGCACTGGGCCAGGCCGGGCGGCGGACGCGCGAGCCGGCGACCCAGGGGAGAGGCTGCGGCCATCCAGGGCGGGCCGGGTTAAAAAAAGTCGCGGCGGCGGCGGCTACTCAGGGAAGGAGGCCCGAGGGCCGCGAAGAGCGGGCGGGGGGCGGCTGCGCTGCGTCCCGGAGCCTAGAGCCGCCGGGAGCCGGCCGGCGGGCGAGAGGGCGGAGGCGGCTGCAGGAGCAGCGGCGGCGGCGGCGGCGGCGGCATCTCCTCCTCACATGACCCCACTGTTTGTCCCCGTGATCAGCGCGAGCGGCTCCCGTGTCTCCTCCGTCCCCTCCTGCCGCGCGGCGTGAGCGCCGGGCTCGGGGCCCCCCCGGCCGCCCGCCCCCTCCCCTCCCTCCCTCCCCTCCCCTCCCCTCCCCCCCGGGCCCGGCGCCCCCCCCGCCCCCACCCCCCCCATGGACATGCTGGACCCGGGTCTGGATCCTGCTGCCTCGGCTACCGCTGCTGCTGCCGCCGCCAGGTAAGGGAGCCCGGCCGATCCGCGCCCCCGCGCGCCCTGGCCCCGGCCCTTCGGCCTGGCGGCCGGGCCGCCATGATCCCGAGCGGCCGCCGGGCCCAGCTCAAAATGGAGGCCGCGAGGGAGGGAGGACCCGCGCGAATATCCCTGGCCCCCGGACCTGGCGGTGCCGCAGCCCGAGACTGGGGCGGGCGGGATGGGGGCCCTGCACCTGGGCGAAGGGGCGGGGGCGTGGGCAACCTTGACCCCCTCTTCTTCCCGTCCTCCCCGCAGTCACGACAAGGGACCCGAGGCAGAGGAGGGCGTCGAGCTGCAGGAAGGTGAGTGCTCGCGGGGCCCACCGGGGCCGCGACCTGCGCCCGGGAGGGCACTGGGAGCGCTCTGGCCCGCGCCACCTCTGACCATCCCCCCTACCCTCCTCCGACCGCAGGCGGGGACGGCCCTGGGGCGGAGGAGCAGACGGCGGTGGCCATCGCCAGCGTCCAGCAGGCGGCGTTCGGCGACCACAACATCCAGTACCAATTCCGCACAGAGAATAATGGAGGACAGGTGAGCCTGCGGGCCCGGAGACCGGCGGGCAAGTGGAGGGTTGAGCCCCGGGTAGAGTGGGCGGGCTGGGAGGGGCTCGGACCTGGCCCCTACCCGGGCCCCAGCGCGGGTCTTCCTTCTCTGCCGCCCCCTGCAGGTGACATACCGCGTAGTCCAGGTGACTGATGGTCAGCTGGACGGCCAGGGCGACACAGCAGGCGCCGTCAGCGTCGTGTCTACGGCTGCCTTCGCGGGGGGGCAGCAGGCTGTGACCCAGGTGGGTGTGGATGGGGCCACCCAGCGCCCCGGCCCCGCTGCTGCCTCTGTGCCCCCAGGTCCCGCAGCGCCCTTCCCACTGGTAGGTGCCCAGCAACCCCCTGGGGGGATGGAGAAGGGACACTGCCTCTGTTCTTGGGGGAGCCCCAGGGGGTGGGGCACGTGGGACCAAGATGCTGCCTTCAGGCCCTCAGGTGAAATTTGTGTTCTGCACAGTGCAACCTGGGGCAAGATCTTTGGAATATTTTTTTTTTGTGAAAGGGTCATCACGGTAACAGGAAAGTCTCTTAAGAGTTAAAAGTGGGTCACTTCACTAAGTGATTGCTGAGTATCTGTCGAGTTCCAGGGCTGTGAGGCACAGGGCAGAGTGGCACACACAGAGGGGTTCCCCACTCTCCCTAGAGAATGCAGTAAACATCAAATATGGCAACTAGGGGATGGATTGGGGAACAAAGATGGCTAAGGGTGGCCTCTGTCCTCCTACTCCCTAGGCTGTAATCCAAAATCCCTTCAGCAATGGTGGCAGCCCGGCAGCTGAGGCTGTCAGTGGGGAGGCACGATTTGCCTATTTCCCAGCGTCCAGTGTGGGAGATACCACGGCTGTGTCCGTACAGACCACAGACCAGAGCTTGCAGGCTGGAGGTAAAGGAAGGAAGGGGCCAGGGCGGAAGGCAGGGGAGGCAGCAGGCCTAGCAGGGAGGGAAGCTCCCCCGGCCAGGTCTGACTCTGTCCCCAGTTTTAGCACTAACCCCTGCTTTCCCTGCAGGCCAGTTCTATGTCATGATGACGCCCCAGGACGTGCTTCAGACAGGAACGCAGAGGACAATTGCACCCCGGACACACCCCTACTCCCCGTATGTGCAGGAGACCTGGTCCCAGGAGTAGGGGACACTGGGAGGGCCTGGTGTGGGGGCCCAAGGAAGGGAATGTGTTTCTGAAATCGGAGCCAGGCAGTTGAGTACACGGCAGGCAGTTGGTGTATTTTTTGGTCGGTTTTTGTTTCTTTAGTTTAAGTAAAGAAAATGCCATATTCTCTCCTCTCTCTCGTTTTTTCTCTTTCTCTCTCTGCGTATGGATACGTGTTGCAAAGATCATTTTTAAGTCTGACTCCTTAATAAACGTTTGGACCAATGGGCTGGAGGTAACATGCACCTATTTTTTTTTTTCTTTTCTAGGAAAATCGACGGAACCAGGACACCACGGGATGAGAGAAGGAGAGCTCAACATAATGAAGGTAAGGTCAGGGTGGAGCTGCTGGGCCTCACGGGCACAGCCTGGCCCGGTGCTTGGAGTCACAGATCAGCAGGCATGCGACAAGTACGTGAGAGGTGCTTGTCGAATGCTGGAAAAGCAGAAATGTGGAGGTTCGCTGTCGTGAGCAAATAGGCAGGAGGTGTGAGCTGCAGTGTGTTTAACATCCTGGCTAGTGACTTTGAATTAATTACTAATATTTTAAATGGCAAGTTTCACATTCATGTATGGATTTCCTGCTCCTTTTGGAAAGTTGGGTTGGTCTGGCTCACCTGGACCTGCCTTCCCACGAAGCAGCTGTTTTGCTCAAGCCCTCCCACGCCTCTGCCAGCCTAGCTTCCAGGAGTAGCTCTGGTCTGAGAGAGAGTACATCTGAAGATGAAACTGCGAGAAGTCCATGTCTCTGGCTGAGGCCAGAGCATGTCCAGGGGACACTTCCACCCAAATAGCCATCATTCAGCGGATATTTCCTGAAGGTGTATACTAGGCTGGGCAGTACATGCCCCGTGCCACTAGTCTGGAGTGTCCAGGAAGCTCAGAGTAGTTCAGGCTGTTTGATTGAACACTGGGGATCAGGTGACGTTTCCCCCAGGGAAGTGGCCTTTGGGAGTGCCTGTCCAGCAGAGGGAAGCACAGGAAGGCAGGGTAGAGTGAGGTTGCTTCGTGGGTGCTGGTTTGGTTAAAGCAGAGGTTCTATGTGGAGTGCTTGGGAGGAGAGAGTTGGGAGGGTCAAGGAAGGCCTTGAACGTCAGGGTGAGGACCTGAGAGTCCTGAAGGTGTTTGATTGGGAGGTGGGCTTATGCGGCTGTGATCTAAGCTGCTCAGTGAGTTCAGGCATTCATTCAGCACATACGTACTGTGTGCCAGCCCCTGTTCTAGGCCTCAGATACAGCAGCAGATAATGGAACAGACACCTTGGCTCTTGCAGGGTGTTCATTCTGGTGGGAGAGACAGAAACTACAGAAAGCTACAATAAGACGTCAGGGAACATAAGTCATGTGTCACGTGAAGGAAGATAAGCCCGGGTAAGGAGATGGAGGGTTATGGCGGCAGTGTGCTCTGTAGGCCTCTCTAGGAGTGACGGCTGAGCAGGGGCCTGAATGGGAAGAGTCCCAGGCAGCGAGGGACAAGCAAGTGCAAACACCCAGGCCTGGGCTGGAACAGACTTGGTGTGTCTGAAGAAGAGCAGGTTTCAGGAAAGATAAGAGGATGTTGGTGGGGTCGTGGGTGGCCTGGCCAGGGCCAGATCACGTGGGACCTTGTCAGAGGCCTTTCTGGGGTCCCCATTCCTAGGTTTTTATTCTGCTTCGAGGGGAAGTAAGCAGAGGGATTGTGTGTGGAGGCTGGATGGTGAGGGTGGTGGGGCACCAGAGGTTAGGGAAACGAGAGTTGACTGCAGCTGTGGGCCTCAGACAGGGCGGGGCCTGAACGGGGCTTGTGGGGGCCCGAGCTGTGGGGCGGAGGAGCACAAGGCTGCAGAATCAGGATTTCGTGAATCAGGCTTTCATGACGGGGTCAGGTTCATTTAAAGGGGAGGGTTGAGTGTGAGCTTGGTTTTGGGTGTGATGGGTTTCAGGGGTCTCCAGTTGTCTACCTTGGGCAGTCCTGGCTCTACTGCGTACTGGTCGTATGACCTTAGGCTGGTTCTTAACCTCCGCGCCTGTTCAGTCCTCTTAAGAACGCGTTAACGCGACTGACTACCCCAGAGGCTCGTAGTGAGGGTGCAGCGCGCTGAGTCGTGAGCCCCCAGCAGGGTGGTGTGCCGCCTGGTAAGACCACAGCTAACGATCGGGAGACCAGCCAGCCACCCTCCACCCTCCTCGCACTCTGCCTCTCACTGGATTAATCCAGCTCCAAAGTCGTGACTTCTCCTCATCCTGTAAAAATCAGTCTCGCTGCGACCTTGCCCTTGCCCTCCAGCTGTGGCCTGCCCACTCTCTCCTAACCTGCAGTGTTTGACCCACCCTCTGCCTGGCCTCCCCGTACCCTTGGCAGTCTGGCTCATTTCTCTATCAAAACGGCTCTATTTAAGGTCACTCGTGATGACCTCATTGCCAAATCCACTGGCTTCCTTTCCTGTCTGCGCTCCAAGCATCTGACCCTGCCCGTTCCCCTCCTTTCGGGAATGTTCCTTTCTGCTCTACCTACTCTGATTCTCCTTTCCAGCCTGCTCCTGAGGGCAGGGCTTCACAGTCACGGCTGTCCTCACGAGGTGCTGAATGGGTAGGTCGGAGGGGGAGCTTGGGAGTCCTTGTTTCCACAAGTTCCCCAGGTGACTCTTCACGATGGGAGAGGTTTGGAAAGTGCTTTGGCTGTTAGCGTTTCTGGAGGTCCAGCCCCTTCTTCTAGCGGTCTCAGGAGAGTGAGGCATCAGGCCCAGGGATGGTCAGTATCCCCGAGACCCTATCCCCGGTTGTCGGTGTTTGTCATTTCTCCCGGGAGTGCGTCTGCGAGCTTTATCCAGAAAAGTATGTGATTCCAAAAAGGAGAGACTGCCCCCTGATGCCCTCCCAGGGCTTCCCCTGCCCCCCGCACTGCACAAAGCTGTCTTTCTGCTCCATCTCTCTGGATCTCCTTTGCACCCATATTTTGAAGTGCCCGTTCAGAATCTCCATTTTTGGTTGTCCTTGAAACACCTCACACTCAACTTGTCCAAGACAGAACCTTCTGTCCCTCCTTCCCAAAGCCTCCCTTTTCCAGAGTAGCAAAAGGCACCCCTGTCCTGATTACCGCAGCCGGACTTGAGAGCCAGGCCATTTCGGCTCTGCCCTGTTCCCTCACATCCACAAGCCCTGAGACGCTGTGCCGAAGTGGACTTCAAATCAGCTCTGTCTCCTTTTTCCCTCTTTCCCACATTTCTTGGTACCACAGGGGCCCATCTCTGGGCCGCAGATGCTTCAGGGGCCTGAGGGAGTCAGGATACTTAGTGTGGCAGAAAGGGGAGTGGTGATCCCTGTGGAGAACTGGGGTCTGTGTGTCTGTCCTGCCTGAAGGGTGACTGCATGGTGCCAGCCATCGCTGCCGTGTCAGAATTTGGGCCCACTACTGCCAGAACCTCTGAGGAGCCAGAAATCTAGGTCTTTATATGAAGTCTGATTTTTGAGTTGCTTTTTCTATGCATCGGTTTCCACTCGTACTGTTACTAATTTATTTCTTCTGCTTAATATGGGTTTAATTTGCTGGGGGTTTTCCCCTGTCTCTCAAGATGATTTTAAGCCTGCCTTTTTTCTCAATTTAAGCCTTTACAGTTGCGAATTCCAGTCCAATGCTGCTTTAGCTCTATCCCATTTGGATAGGTTGTGCTCTCTTGTCATTCAATTAAAGATATTTCTAGTTTTCCTTATGATTTCTTTGAGCCATGGCTTATTTGGAAGTGTGTTGTTTAACTACGAATGTTTATGGATTTTTTGGCTATCTTTTTGTTATTGATTTTTAAGTGAGTTTTGTTGTGGTCAGAGAACATACTCTATGTATATAATTTCAGTTATTTGAAATTCGTTGAGACTTACTTTTACGGCCCCAAATACGGTCTATTTTGGTGAAAGTTTCTGTGTGTGTTTGAAAAGACAGTGTATCTGCTGCTTTGTGTGGAGTGTTCCGTCGGTGGTATAGGTCAGGTTGACTGACAGTGTTCAGGTTTTCTATCCTCATTTTTTTATCTACTTGTCCTGTCAATTGCTGAGGAGTGTTGATGTCTTACATTTGTGGATTTGCCCATTTCTCCCATTAGTCCTGGCAGATTTTGCTTCTAAATTGTGTTTTAAATGTTGTATGGGTGTGACTTAAGACTTCTGAGAAACGGACATGGCCTTGGTTTTAACTGGTCTTCCTCCATTTCGGTTGTGCCGAAGTGGTCTTCCCAAGCCACAGGCCTGACCGCATTGCCAAGAAAGGCCCTAGACTCGAGGGCCTAGACCCCTAGGGGAAGAGAAGACAAGGTCCAGACCTGCTAGCAGGGCATTCAGGGGTTCTCAACCTGTTTCTGCAATCTATTCCTGCCACCCTGCGCCACCCCCTGCACCCTCCAAGGTGTTTCCATATCACCGTTTCTGGGTTTCTTGATGCCTGTCGGCCTGATGTCCTTCCTCTCAGAAACCAGCCCAAATGTTTCCTTTCTAAATCCTTCTCTGAAGATATGCCCCACCTCACTCCATGCAGAATGCATCGTTCCCCAGGCACTTGGTACAGTCTTCAGTTATAACACACAGTCCTGTGGCGTCGGTGTCTCCTGTTCACGTGCATGTCACGCTGGTGCTGTGAGTGCCAGCAGGACAGAGGTTGAGTCCACCATGGACTTCAGCCTCGCGGAGTGCCCTGCACACAGTAGGGCAGGCGGTAAATTTTGAAGAAGCAAATGCGAACTGCTGTCCCCCGCCCCCGCATCCCTGCCCCCGGTGGCTTGAAGTGAGGAGTGTGTGTGGGATGCAGCTGCAGCACGGAGCCCAGGCTCAGGAATGTCGGGCTGCGGGAGGGTAGAGGAAGGAACTGGGCAGCCATCTGCTCTAGAGCTCCTCAGCTGAACCCCTAGAGTGGAGCGCGCTGCTGAGGGACGTGGTGGCCAGTGCTGCCAGACCTGGGCAGGCCCTTAGCTCCGCTGCTGTTTTGGACCACAGAGTCCCCAAAGACCGTAAGACAGGGTCGTCCTCGCTGGGAAAGTTCACTCACCACGGTAGTGATGGGGCCCAGGTCTGTGCACTCGCTGGCCCCAGGGCCAGGGTCAGGTGAAGCTCAATACTGGGCATCATCTTACCGTGGTAGGGGGAGGTTTCGGCGGAAAGAGAGGAGAGGGAGGGAGGAAGCGAGTCCACGCGGGAGGATGTTGTCACCGAGGCCAAAGTGGGGGGCTCTTGGAAGGACCGGTCAGCAGCGAGTGGGCAAAAGCAAGTGCCCGGAGAAGACAGCTGGATGTGCCTGTTAGTGGCCAGGCCCACCCTTTGAGGGAGAGTCGGGTCGGGGGGTGGGGCTGGCCTCAGCGGAGGAGAGGAGTCAGGAGCAAGCTTCTGGCCCACCCCATCTTTCTCACGCTCACCCGACCCCTCCCCCAGTCTCCCAACCCTGAGAAAATACCCCTTGGCCCTCCTTGCCAGGTCCCACCTACGGTCCCCGCTCCTCTATAGACACCACCTGCATTTGTCCATGGGCTGCCCTGGCAGGGGGATGAGAGTGTGTGGGTGAGAGTCACAGGGGCAGCTGGGCTTTCTTGTGTGTCCCCAGCAATTGCCTAGTACGAAGGGCTGGGATAGCTTTGTTCAGTGAGCCCCAAACCAGGGGTCTCAGGCTGCCATGCAGGCAGACCCCAGGCCGCCGTCATAGGTCACGACGGGCCAGATGAGAAGACAGGGCAAAGACACATACGAGTCCTGCCTGAAGGGAGCAGCTTCCCTGCAACTCAGCAGACAGAGTGAGGTTGTGGTGTTTTATGAAATAAATCACAAATCTGGACTTTTCAAGTGAAATATGCCAGTAGTTTGTCAAACCTGGCCTTCAAGAGAGGGTTCGTAGCGCTTCTTCCTGGGTGACCCAGTGCCCTGATGGGCCAGGCCCCTGAGAGCCGCAGTGCCAGCCAGGGAAGCTGAGACTTGCTGCGGGGGCCCTGGAAAAGGACTTCCAGTGGAGGTGAGACGTGGTCAGACCGTGATTTTAAAGATGAAAAGAGAAATAGGATCATGGGGCCCAGAGCTGTGGGGAGACCTGAGCACCATGGAGAATCAAATGCAGGGGCTGTGGGGACTGGAGAAGGGTGCCCGGGTCCTGTGTAAAGGGCTCTGGCCCATTCTTGCCTGCCAAGAACACGTGCCCACTGTGGCCACAACTCCAGTTTTCAAAAGAGGCCAATTGTTAGGTGAAGTTTCCTAATTTTTAAATGTTGAATCAGATTTTTGAAAACACGCTGGACGGGTAAAGCGAACCCTGCAGCCCCCCAGCTGTCGATTCTGCCTTGAGGTACGTGTGGCACTTGAGGGTTCCTCTTGAGGAGCGATGTGGAGTGGGCTGGAGCCAGCTGCCTGGGTTCAGATCGGAGCCCCACACTTGCTGGCGGTGTGACCTTGGGTGGCCTCGGCTCTCACGGCACCTGCCTTAGGAGGTGAATCGCCCGGGCACAGAGGGAGTGCTGTGAACGTAGCCTCGTTCTTGCTGTTCTTGCTGCAGTGGAGCGGAGGCGGAGGGACAAGATCAACAACTGGATCGTCCAGCTTTCAAAAATCATTCCAGATTGTAATGCAGATAATAGCAAGACAGGAGCGGTGAGTGCCCTCCGGCCCTCAGTGCTGTTGCGGCCTATCCCCGACCCCTTGCGGAGAGTCTGCCTGGCCACCAGAGGCGGGAGCCGCCCGGGGCCGAGCCGGTGGGCGGCGGGCGGCGGCCAGCGGGCGGTGCTGACGCTCATGCCCACCCCCCAGAGTAAAGGAGGGATCCTGTCGAAGGCCTGTGACTACATCCGGGAGCTGCGCCAGACCAACCAGCGCATGCAGGAGGCCTTCAAGGAGGCCGAGCGGCTGCAGATGGACAGTGAGCTCCTGAGGCAGCAGGTGAGCGGCAGGCCTGGGCGGGTGGCGAGGCGCGCCCAGGAACCCCAGGACGCGGGGAGCCAGCCCCGGCTGCCTGTGCCCCGTCGTGTCTGGCAGATCGAGGAGCTGAAGAACGAGAATGCCGTGCTCCGCGCCCAGCTGCAGCAGCACAACCTGGAGATGGTGGGCGAGAGCGCCCGGCAGTGACGCCGTCCGCAGCGTGCGGCGCGGGCCGCCTCTGGGCCCCTGCCGTCCCTTTCCCCAGCCCTTAGCACAGAGAGGGACAGACGCCCCTCCCCCAGCTGCGTTTTTTATAGTAGATTTTTAACAAAAAACGGGGAGAAATAATGAATTTCTGTGGATAAGCACCCACTGCTCTCCTCAACTTGGAAACAATATCCTCCCTGCCCGTCTGTCTGTCTCCCTTCTCCCGGCCCCTACTCAGCCCTGGCACTTCTAGTGGCCTCACCTGGAGGCAAGAGGAAGGAGGACAGAGCCCCTGCCATACCCCACTGCCTCCTTGGACTCTAGAGGTACTGAGACAGGGTGCTTATGGGAAGGAGGGGAGCCTTTGGGGGGCCAGCCCTGGGGCCTGGACCTAAGCAGGGAGGCCATGTCCCACCCCACCTCTTGTTTCTGGAACCCTGCTCCCCTTTGGGTGTGTGAGTGTGTTCTAATTTTCTTTATGGAAAAAAATGGACAAAAAAAAATAGAGAGAGAGAGAGGTATTTAACTGCAATAAACTGGCCCCATGTGGCCTCGCCTTGTCTGTCTGTGTATCTGTCCATCTCAGGTGTGGGGAGGGAGTCTGGGGTCTGTGCAGGGCTCGTGAGGGCAGGGCTTCCCTCTTGTGTTGGTGGCTGTGTGCTGGTCCCTGCCATCCAGTACTGCCTGGTACCCAGTCTGTTGGTTGTGTGGATGAAGGAATTAAGGAATGAATGGCCTCGTGGAGGCCCCAGGTGTTGCATATGTGGTGTGGGGGACAGGGGGAGCCAGGGTCAAGGACATGTCCCATGTGTTTGGAGGAGAGGCTGGGGTCTTCGTGTCACCAGTTCCTAAACAGGACTGGCTCCTGGCCCTGCTCTTCTGGGCTGACGCCCTCCCCTCTGCATCAGCCAATGGTGGGGCCTGGCCTTGAGCACCCCCACCCCCAGGGAGGGCAGATGGCCAGGAAGCCAGGCTTGGCCCGTCAGCCTGTCGCCTTGCGCTGCAACTCTGGCGCCTGTGCTGTGACCCCTGCCCCTGGTTGATGATGAAACCTGGCCTGAGTTGAGATGCAGTGATGCCTGGCAGTGCTGGGTGATGCTGCTGTGTCTCCCCGTGCAACTCCAGCCACTCCCAGCATCTAGGCCTGGTCACCTGACTGAGCTCGCCACGCTGCGCCCATCCCAGATGCCCCCAGCTGGTTTCTTCCTTCCAAGGGCCCCGTCTCCTCTCCTCCTCTGTCTGAGAGTGAGGTTGTGTGCAGCTGGAGGGGCCTAACAGAGTGAGTGGGGAGGCAAATGGCAGGGAACAGCATTACTTCCCAGGGGCCCCCCACTTTTGTGCTCTTTGAGTGGGCTCTGGCAGCAGTTTGGGGCCAGGAAGAAGAGTTCATTCCTTGACAGCACCATCCCCAGGTTCGTAGGGTTAACACTGGATGGCCCTAGAGTGAGTCGGAGAGGGAAAATGGCCAAGGGGCCATCTCTGGAGTCAAGGTTTGCTGTTCTCCTGGGCCGTGTGCGCTCTAAGATGTTTCAGGTCATGGGTAGCAATGAGGTTGCCGCAGTCGGGCAGCCTCAGCTCAGCTCCCCTTCGCATGGTGGGCAGGGAGCCGGCCCTCTGAAGGAAAGCCTGGGTGGTTAGTGTTTGCCGACGTCTGTGGCGTAAGGACTCCCACATCAGTGGGTTTCAAGGTGCCAACACGATGCCCCTAACTTTGGAGTTGGGATGGGACGCGCACAAGCTGCTCATTGAGCCATATGGGCCAGGTCCGGCAGACCCACCGTGCCCTCCTGTGTTTTCTGGGAGGCAGGAAAGCCTGGGGATGAGGGCACAGGCCCCAGTCAGGCTGCCCGGGCTGAAGTCCCGACTGCCTCTGGCTGGCCGAGCTTGGGCAGCGCCCTCACCTTTGCCTGCAGCTCCTCTCCTGAAAAGTGAAGAAAGTAAGTCTCAGGTGGGCATGGTGGACTCCTCTCTCAGGAGCAGGATCTAGGAAGCCTGGCCCCTGGGGTCAGTGGCTGAGAAGGCAGCTAGCACCCGGAATACAGAGCAGAGCCCAGGATGGGTCAGGTAGGAGCTGCCCAGAGGATAGGTGGCACAGGCCGAGTTAACCCAAAAGTGAGGCAATACACCTGCCGGCTCATGAGGTGCAGTCAGATGTTAGCTATTACCGTCACCACTGTCTTTTTTGGCCCAAAGTTCGCAGGAACATTTCCCAGATACCAGGGCCACATCTTAAGTTTCTGACACTTGAAAAACCCTACAGGTGGGGCTTCCCTGGAGGTCCAGTGGTTAAGACTTTGCCTTCCAATGCAGCGGGTGCGGGTTCCATCTCTGGTCGGGGAGCTAAGATCCCACAGGCCTCATGGCCAAAAACCAAAACAAAACAGAAGCAATATTGTAACAAATTCAATAAAGACTTTAAAAGTGGTCCACATCAAAGAAAAAAAAAAAAGACCCCATACGTGTTCTGGGGGCTCCTGTCGACACAGACTCCTGCACGTGGCCGTCACGGTGTTCCCTGCCCGGCAAGTGACAGCCATATGGCATGTGAATGAGGAGACCGGGGAAGGGTGGGGAAGGAGGGCGCCTCACTCCTGCTCATCGACCAGTTCAGCTGCTGGGGCAAAAGGTGGAATTTTTTCTGAAATCAACAGGGTGATGTCATGTTGGGGAAAGTGTTTCCCAGGTGGCTGGCAAGAGGCGTGTGTCTGTGGTCGCGTCTGTCCCACCTCCTGGACACACCTCTGCTGGCTGAGGGTGACACAACCCTGTTCCCTGTCACTCTGTTCCCGCTTATCTCTCCCGCCTTTTCGGCGCCACCACCTTCTTGGAAATGAGTTGGGCCAAAGGGGAGGGGGCTTAGCATCCCCGCCCCCCCTCCCCCAGGAGGCCCCATAAAAGCAACTGTAACTGGGCTCCCAGACACCAGAGCAAGTCCTAGACGTAACAGAAGGACAGCCAGACGGACGGCACAATGGCACTGAACGCGCAGATCCGGGCCACCTGCCTCCTGCTTCTCCTGGTCAGCCTGACCAGTGGCTTCGTTCTCCCACCCCAGGTGAGAGCCCACAGGGTCTGGGCCCAGGAGGGCAGCCAGAATCGCAACGGAGAGCCAGGCCCCTGGGAGGGGACAGCGGAGGGCAGCAGGAGACCCCAGCACGGGCCAGAGCTCAGGGCAAGCAAAGGGGGACAGACAGCTGCTCGAAGTGCAGAGATGGGGTACTGAGTAGCAGGGACTGGGGGCCCTGATCTAATTCCACAGTTATTTATTGAGGGCCTACTCTGTGTTAAGTCCTCTTCTAGACAGTGGTGACCAAGCAGTGAACAAGGTAGATGAGAGAAGACTCTCGTGGAGCTTACATCCTGGTCAGGGAAATTAGTCAGTGAACTTAAAACAAGTGAACACTTGTGTTCAGTAAATGCTATTCGTGAATAACATAAAAGATGGTGGAAGAGTGGTGATGTGGGTTGGCTTCTTTAGCTGGCATCAAGGGCTGGCTCTTTTGTGAGAAAATGTTATTTGACCTATGACAGGGAGGAGAAGAGAAGGGGGCAGCCAGCCAAGACCAAGGTGGGGCAAGCATGGTGTACCTGAGGACTAGAGGGCTTGGTAAGGGAAGGAGATGGTGCTTCGAGAGGAGACCAAGGGGTGGCCATGCCACGTCTCGTGGGCAACTGTGCAAACGCTGATCTTCCTCTAAGCACAGGGGAAGCCCTGCAGGCTTTTAAGCCGAGATCTGACGGATAACCCATGCGGAACGGGTTGTAAGGGACAAGATACAGGCAGGGACTGGCCTCCAGGCCACGGAGAGTGCTACGGAAGAGTGAGCAGCTGTGGAGAGAGAAGACAGATCTGGGATGTTTGTAGGCAGGAGAACCACCCGTGGGAAGGTGCGGGAAGGCCACAACGTAAGGCCACTCCTAGGATTCCAGCTGAACCAGCGGACCCAACCCCTGGGGAGGAGCTGGTCGGTAGCAGCGAGACTGAGAGCTCTGCCGGGGCCCTGCCGTCCTCAATTCCCCTTTTGCTTTCACAGACAAGACAGCTCGCAGACCTCCAGACCCAGGACACAGCAGGAGCTGCAGCTGGCTTGACGGTGAGGTCCCCTGGCACTCCCTTCAGAGCCTCCCACGCCTTCCCATGCCTACGCTCCGCTCACTGCCCTTCTTTCCCACAGCCCGTGCTCCAGAGGCTGAGACGAGACACCCACATCCCCATCTGCACGTTCTGCTGCGGCTGCTGTTTTAAAGCAACATGTGGGTTATGCTGCAGAACATAGAGCAGCCCCTGCTGCCCTGCCCCCAGTCCCTTATTTATTCCTGCTACCCTCCAACCCTCAGTGAACGGTCTTGGAATAAAATGTCCGGTTCTAGCTCTTATTTTCCAAACCAGAGTCCATTGTCTTTTCTCCCTGCCAAAGGCCTATGCCAGAGGCTCGTTGTGGCCCCTGTCTTGGGAGGGCCAGTGCTCGGTGGGGTGTGCGGGGTTGGTGTGTACTGGGGCTTGCAAGGAAGCTTGTTGAGGGATAGTTGGTTTCTGTTCTTCCCATCTTTCCCCACTTCAGAAAACGTCGAATTTATGTTGCAACAGCAGGGAATGAAAGTTAAAGTTTCCTCCTTACAATCTTCTGCAATTTACAGGGGTAAATTCACATGCCTAGCAAGGGTTCTCAGAGTAAGGTCTGGGGACTGCTCCAGGGCTCCACAAGGTGGAAACTACTAAGATGTTTCCCGTCTTTCTCACTCTCATTCCCTCGTGAGTGGACAGCGAGGCCCCATGACGTGTGAGGACGTCATCCTTCTGACGTCTGGTAGATTGTGTGCTTGTGTATCTTGTGCTTTAAAAATTTCTGTTTCAATTTCTAATAGATTAAGCACCTATAGGTATAACTCACTAGAACACAAGGTTTTTGAAGTTCTCAGTAAGTTTTCAGAGTATAAAGGGGTCCTGAGACCAAAACACTTGAGAACCACTGGCCTTCAGGGACCACTAGGTGACACAAATGAGTGAGATGTGATGGATTTGTTTCACAGGAGCATCTTCACTTATATTCTCTCAATAACAACATACTTTGCATAGGAGATACGTAGGACAATACTGTTCATCTCCACAAGCGGTTGAATTCCCTCCCTTGCTTCTTGAAAACTGTATCCCTCTCAATTTATCTGATTTCCCCACTTTTGATAGAAGAAATGCAAGATGCATTTCACTATCATCTTAGCCCATGAGAACACCTCTGCGCTAGCGTGACGATAAAGGGCCTCGGCCATTTGGCCTCAATGTTGCATAAAGATAGGGAGTGAGGAGGCCTGGGGCCCCATCTAAAGAGGGCTGCCAGACATAGCTGCCGTGCCCACAGGCAGGCGACACATGGCTAGAGCGCCTTTTCAAGAGAAGGTGGCGGGCTTCCCTGGTGGCGCAGTGGTTGAGAGTCCGTCTGCCGATGCAGGGGACACGGGTTCATGCCCTGGTCTGGGAAGATCCCACATGCCGCGGAGCGGCTGGGCCCGTGAGCCATGGCCGCTGAGCCTGCGCGTCCGGAGCCTGTGATCCACAACGGGAGAGGCCACAACACTGAAAGGCCCGCATACCGCAAAAAAAAAAAAAAAGAGAAGGTGGCAATCCTTATTTTATGTGAAATTTCCTGATCTTTAAAATATTGACAACTGATGAAAGGAATCTGATTTTTTAAAAATCAACACCCTAGGAGCCAAACCAAACCCAGCTGGTAGCCAGATCAGCCCCGTACACTACCGACTTCTGCCTCGGAAGCCGCGAGAGGTTGGTTCTCTGGGAGAGGTTTTCCTGAACAGAGACCGAAGGATGGGGAGAGGAAGACGTGGGGAGCTTGGCGTCCTTTTAGCTGCGGGATCTCACAGGCATCCTCCTCTTGCTCTGAAACCCCACTTCCTCATCTGTAAAAGGACAGAAGCCTCTACAGTACTCAGATCGTTGGGCTGTTGAGATGCTCAGAGAGGGAGGAGTGTGAGTGGAAACTGTCAAATACCTCATCAATGCAAAGGATTCGTATTGACAGAGGAGGTGGAGGCCTCTCAGACCCTCCTGATGAATAAACACCGGGAGGTGGGAAACCCAAAATTGCTAATTGCACTTGATGATACCAGTGCTCTTCTCTCACCTTAGCCGGTCCTTCAGGTGGTCCTAGTGATGTGAGGCGGAGGCACCCAAACATTAGCGTGCACCCGACTCTCCTGGAGGGCCTGGTAAAATGCAGATTTGGCAGGTCTGGGGTGGGGCCTTAGAATGTGCATTTCTAACGAGCTCCCAGCTGATACTGCTGCTGCTGGCCTGGGGGCCACAGTTTGAAGACTCCTGCTGTTGAAGCTGCCAACTCTGGCTGAGGGCAGAGAGCGCCTCTGGGTTGGACCAACCACCCACTACCCCTCAAGAGCATGTGCAACGAGTGGGCCTGGGAAGGCTTGATTCTGCCCTGAGATCAATTTTGCTTGGTCTGCACAATGTTTTAGACAAAAATTGGGCTAATATCTAAAGATAGAGGTATTTCACATAAAAATCTGAACTCCTGCTGTTATGGGCTGAACTATGTCCCTCTAAAATTTATACGTTGGGAATTCCCTGGTGGTCCAGTGTTTAGGACTAGGTGCTTTCACTGTGGTGGCCTGAGTTCAATTCCTGGTCGGGGAACTAAGATCCCACAAGCCGCATGGCAAAATAGAATAGAATAGAATAGAATCAAATAGAATAGAATAGAATAGAATAGAATAGAATAGAATAGAATAGAAAGAATAGAATAGAATAGAATCAAATAGAATAGAATAGACTAGAATGATCTATATGCTGAAGTCTTAATCCGCAGTGCGATTGTGTGGCATTTGGTGCTAGGGTCTTTACAGAGATAATCACATTAAAAGGAGGTCATTACGTTGGGTCCTAATACAATAGGACCGGTATGATTATAAAAAGTGGAAATTTGGACACACAGACCCGCATATAGGGAAAATACCATGTGGACATGGAGACTTCTATCCTCCAGCACTGTGAGACAATAAACTCTGTTTCTTCAGCCACCCAGTTCGTAAGACTTTGTCACAGTAGTCCTAGCAAACTAACACACCTGCCTCGCCTGGAAGGGCCCGGTGATCAGGCAGCACTGGTAGCGGGATCTGAGTAGCACCTCTCCTTTCTCCTGGCACATGCTCTCCGGTCCCCCAGTCCTCCCTTGGGCTGGAGACCCTAGTGCAGATCCCAGCGATAGAGCCCTCTGTGGGACTCACTCATGTGTACATCCCGCCCCCAGGGACAGCCGTCATTCAGTTCACACCCGGAGAGACGATAGACCCGCCCCCCTAAAATGCTCGGGCACAAGACCCCAAGGCGGCTGGCGTTGATGCTGAAGGCTGTGACATGAGTCCCCTAGGATCTCCGTGTCCTCTCCCAGAGCCCAAGCACCACGCCACGCTCTGGTCTGGAACCCTGGCGTTCAAGCCCCAGCCCACTCTCAGTGGGCCTTTGTCCCTGACTGGGAAAGGCACGGGCAGAGTCTGACATCATGAAGCCCGAGGTGGGGGTGGGACTCCCCATCCCCCTCCATCCCCAGTCTGAGGGATTTCCCCACCCATCACCCTCTGCATCTCCCCCCCTCACCCCCGGGGCCGGGCTCTCCCTTGGGAGAAAGGACCCTCCCCGCCTCCCTCCCTACTGCCCTGGCCTGAAGGAGGACAGAAGATGCCCCAGTGTGACTAAGCAGCTCATGATCAAACCACTACTCCACTTCATCACACCACCATCACCATGCAAAGGTCATGACCAATGGGAGGGGCTGGGGTGGCAGGAGGATCACCGTGGACTCTGCACACAGAGGGTCCCTACCCAGCTCAGAGAGTCAGCACAGCCCTGGCTGAGCACCCTCTGTGCACCAGGCACTGTTCTAGGGGATACAGTGGTGAACAAGACAGACAGACAGGCAGGCGGAGACCTGAGCTCAGATGCCAGTGGGGAAGCAGCTCACTGAGGGTGCAGGTTGGCAAATGGCGTGCTGAGGGCCACAGAGGGACCGGGCAGCATTTAAACAGAGGAACTTGGCTTGGTGAGAGGGGCCGGGCAGGCTTCCAGAGGAAGCAGCGTCCAAGCTGGGAGCCAACAGGCCGCACAGGCTACGGCCAGCAGCGGAGCGGGGAGTGGGACAGGGCAGGGGAGCTTTCTAGGAGGAAGGAAGAGGCGTCAAGGCCTCCGCTCAGGGCATTTGAGGATCACACCCGTGCACCCACTCTGTGTTGACGAATCTTAACTCTGCCAGGAGCCAGCCTCCCGGCAGGCTAGGTTGGGCATAAGCAGCCCATGGCCTGTCCTCCTGGAGATCATGTTATCACGGGAGGAGAGAGTCAACACATAAGGTTGTTTCCGATGGCAAGAAGTGGCTGGAAGACAATAGACCAGGATGTGGGTACCAAACGCGACACCCTCTAGAGAGGGTGGATGTGACTGGAGCCGAGGGTGAGATGTCCTGCCTCCTCCTCCTGGCCACACCGGCCTCTGTGGCCTCTCAGGCCCGGGGTTATCCCTAACACTGCCACCAAGATCCCCTAGACGCTGAGGACAATGCCTTCTGCTTCTCAGCCTGAGACTCCAGAGATCTTAGAGCATCCTCCCAGGGACCCAGAACCAGGGTACGCAGTGATGGAGGGGGGAATGAGTGAGGCAGCCGCCCCCAGCCCCTCCAGGAAGGAGCTCGTAGAACCCAGGCATCAGGCTGCCCAGTTCAAGCAGCGGTGACAAGGGCCCTTTGTGCCCCCCTCCCCCGGGGGCAGGGAGGAGCTGGGCCTTGGAGGCAGGCGGCCCCTGGCACCCAGGGGGAGGGGAGGGGCTGGTCAGTGGGGGCCTAGACCCTGGGAGGCCAGGGGACTGCGAGCGGGGCCTGCGGAGCAGAGGGTGCAGAAGCAAGAGCATCAGGTGAGTACTGCAGCCGAGAGGGCTGTGGGACGGGGAGGAGAACAGAGGACTGGGGCTGAGAGCACTGGGCAGGGCCGCCCGGGGCATGTGCAGTACGAAGCGGTCTGGGCCGTGGATGGTGGCTGGGAGCTGCCGCTAATTTAGGGTGGGGGAGGGTGCTGCTTAGGATTGCTCTGGGCGTGGGCTGGGACCGCGGCAGGGACAGTGACGGGGCCTTGGGAAGAAACCACAGAGAGAAAGAATGAAGAGCCCTCCTCAGCACCCCTCTGGTGGACGTTCTGCCCTGGGGCTCCTAAGTCTGTGGCAGATGGGGTGGAAGTCATCCAGGGACAGGTGAAGAGTGGAGGGATGCCCAGGTGATCAGACGTCTGCCTCCTGCCATTTGGGAGGGTGCGGGCACAGGGGGCTGTGAGTGAGCAAGTTCCAGCACCTGAGCACCTGACGGGGGCGCGTGTGCACATGCACGTGCACGTCTCTTAGTGAGTCGTAATGCACATCCGTGTTTCTCCACCTTTATTTACACCCCACTAAGGAAAGCTTTTAGACCTGTTTTTCCTAATCCAGCTCCCCCCGTGAGATCTTAATATTACGGATAGACTGTATATGTTTATATACCGTGGTCCTTTAGAGAGCCACAAACCACTGTAATAACTAAGATTTTTCTGGACCCCACCCCAAGAACCAATTTTCACCCCCATTCAGATTGCATGGTCTACACACTTGTTTCACACGTCTGCCCAGGCCCCGTGGCCCTCACCTGTGTCTACCTCCTGTACCTTCCCGTCGCAGGTGCAAAGGTGGCATCTGCCGCGTGTCCATCCGCATGTGTCTGAGTGGGTCTGTCCATAGCCGGTCCGAGTGTCTTTGCGAGCATGGCACGCAGGCAGGTCCGTGTGTATGCCCAATTGCCATGCCTATGCCCGTCCCGGTGTGTGGTGGGCAGGAGGACGCAGGTGTGTGTGTGTCTGCCGCACGGGGGTCTCGGTGCCTGTCGGCGTGTGCAGAGCCCTGACGGGTGTTACGGTGCGAGGCTGCTTCTTCTGGCTGCGTCCAGATCCGTCACGTTTCATGGGGGCATTTGCATGTGTCTGACCGCATGCGTCTGTCCGTGGGAAGAGAGTGTCAAAGGCCAGGAAGAGCAGCCACTTGGAAACACTGGGTCCAGCCCTGAGGCGACCCACAGAGGAGCTGGGTGCCAGGGAGTCACTAACCCCAATCCCTGGTCCTTCCTGGCTCCACTCAGAGCCCAGCCAGGCTCGCCCAGCTCTTCCCTCACCCCCATCTACCCCAGAAACCCCCCAGGACGAGGCACCCTCACCCTGAGGGAACAGGGCTCTTTTGTACCGGGCTCTCGCCTCTGGAGGGTGGGGACGCCAGGGGCCATCTGTAGGGTGGGAGAGGGCGGCAGGAATTCACGTGGCATGTTGGGAATGCTGACGATGTGAAACCCAGTCATTGATGGGGCTGGGTCCCTGCCTCCCACCCCCAGGCCTCAGCCGTGGGACATGTGCTCCCTCACCGCGTTCACTGCCCCTGCCTCCCCCCACCCCCAGAGCTCTGCTGCTTCCCTTTCCTTCCCGAGAGTTCTCCATCGCAGTTTGCCTCGGGAGGTGACCACAGAGTAGCTTTCAGGCTGTGTGGGAGGGTCCCAAGTGTCCATGGGCCACAGAGACCGTGTGGGCAGCCTGCAGGATCTACTCACAGTAGATCCGGAAAGTGGACGGGGAGGGGCAGGGGACCCTCAGGCCCCCACCTCCTTGCGCCTGTCTGACTCTTGTTCCAGGTTGGCCGGCTGACAGCTTCAAGTGGGACCAGAAGACATTCCCAACTCAGGGAGACGGAGGTGAGGGGGAGGGTTCCAAATTCCCCTTCCTCCTGGCTTGCCCTGCTTCCTGATGCTGGTCCAGACTTGGCTCTATCCTTACTCTTTGGAGATCCCCAAGGGCAGGATGGTGATGAAGACAATTATTAGCACGTCACTACCACATAGAGTCAGGACAGTTTGGTGGTGAAATCTGCAGACCTGGACAGGCAGACAGGGCTTGAATCCTAGCTCTGCCACTTATGTGCTGTGTGGCCTCGGGCAAGTTACTCAACCTCTCTGGACCGCAGCTACAAAGTGAGGATAATAATTGCACCTACCTCAAAGAGATGAAATGAATCTGTGTCGTAAAGTACTGGGGGTGGTTCATGGTTGATGCCCATAGATGTGTTTGTGATTATACATAATAATAGCAGCAGTGGCTAACATCTGAACAGGCTGCTTCCTAAAGCCTTACTAGAAGCACCCTTTTCACTTCCCCTGGCCTTTAACCCTCTCCTCTCTTCTCCCCCATCCAGCTGTTGCTCACTTGCTGTACAAAATGATATTCCTCACGGCACTGCCTCTGTTTTGGATCATGATTTCAGGTAATGCCTGGGGGTCTGGGGCTCCTGGGGTCTTGGCCCCTGAGCAGGCTGGGGTTGATTTTGTGGGTCCCTGGACCCCGCCCCCGCCCCGCAGGGCAGTGGAAGGTGATGGGAGCGGGGGGATTGGGGGCATCCGGGCAGGACATGTCCCTCAGCCTCAGCGGTCCTGCTTGCCCACAGCCTCTCGCGGGGGTCACTGGGGGGCCTGGATGCCCTCGTCCATCTCGGCCTTCGAGGGCACGTGTGTCTCCATCCCCTGCCGCTTCGACTTCCCCGACGAGCTGCGGCCGGCCGTTGTGCACGGCGTCTGGTACTTCAATAGCCCCTACCCGAAAAACTACCCGCCGGTGGTCTTCAAGTCACGCACCCAAGTCGTCCACGAGAGCTTCCAGGGCCGCAGCCGCCTCCTGGGGGCCCTGGGCCTGCGCAACTGCACCCTCTTGCTCAGCAACCTCAGCCCCGAGCTGGGCGGCAAGTACTACTTCCGCGGGGACCTGGGGGGCTACAACCAGTACACCTTCTCCGAGCACAGCGTCCTGGACATCATCAGTGAGTTCCCGGGGGCTGTGCAGATGCCGTGGGGCTGGGGCCATGCAGGGGGCGCAGGGGGAGCAGGAAGTCCTCCTGGCACCTTTCCAGGGAGGTCTAGCTGGCAGGACCAGGGACTTGTTGGTTTGGCTGGGGGGAGGGGTGCAACCCCCCCCCCCCCCCCCGCCCACACGGCCCAGGCAGATGACTGAAACAGGCAAAGCAGGGCTCTCAGAGGAAAGCAGTGGTCTTACTCTTCCAGAAACACCTGGGGTAAAGGCAGCGGGCCCAGGGGTTGGAGCCAGGCCTCTGGATTCCTATGTTAGCTGGGCTACTGAGGGCAAGTTACTTAACTTCTCTGGGCCTTGTTTTCCTCTTCTGTAAAATAGGGTTAAGAACAGCACTCAAAGTTCAATGAGGGAACAGTTGTCAAGTGGGCAAAGCAGTGCCTGGTACATGACGCCCAGCTCCGTCTAAGTGGTGCTGGGTGAGAAGGCAGGGTCATTGCTGTCAAGCATTCTGAGTTTTCCATTTGTTTGTTTGTTTGTTTTGGTTTGGTTTTGGCTGTGCTACACGGCATGCGGTATCCTAGGGACCGAACCCGTGCCCCCTGCAGTGGAAGCACAGAGTCCCAACCACTGAAACGCCAGGGAATTCCCGAATTTTCAAAGGGAACTGTATTTTTCTATGTTTTTTCAGCATCAGCTGCTGATTCAGATATTTTTTAAAAAAAATACCCTAAATTTAGGTCAAATAAAATGCAGCTCCGGGCCAGTTTGGGCAATTAGAGTAGGGTCTACTGCCTCATTTCTGAGAGGCCCCGAGAGGCATGGAACCCTTAGACTCAGGTTTGCCATCAGCTCTGAGTCTACATGAGGGGCCAGATTACAGCCCTGATGCACAGAGAGGTCCCGCTTCCGCCGCTAGGCACAGCCAGACAGCTCCAGGACACACCACACACACACACACACGCACGCACGCACGCACGCACGCACGTGGAAGCTAAACCAAAGCAAACGTGGGAAGGAGAGAGGTTTCTTGAGGAATATAACGTAGTGTCCAGAGCACAGACGATGAAGCCAGAGCGACAGGAATTGAAGCTCAGTTTTATCCCATGCGCGCTGTGGCCTCAGTTTCCTCATCCGCAAAATGGGCAAAATAACATTACCCACTTTCTACTTTCGGCATGGCTGGAAGGACGGGCAAGTTACACACAGTAAAGTACTCAGACCACTATATTGTTGTTTCCGTTATTATTACATCTGCGGTTGGATCTGCGGAGGGCTTCTGGGTGAAGGGTACCCAGGAGGAGAGAAGGTTGTAGGGAATTCTGCATCCAAGGATGGGGAGGGGAGCGGGTACCAGGACTGGAGTCGGACAACGTGGGGGTCCGATGCTGCTTCCTTCACCCTCCATCTCCCCGTCTCACTTAGACACCCCCAACATCATGGTCCCCCCAGAGGTTGTGGCAGGCACAGAAGTGGAGGTCAGCTGCATGGTGCCTGACAACTGCCCCGAGATGCACCCGGAGCTGAGCTGGCTGGGCCACGAGGGGCTCGGGGAGCCGGCTGTGCTGGGGCGGCTCCGCGAGGACGAGGGCACCTGGGTGCAGGTGTCGCTGCTGCACTTCGTGCCCACCAGGGAGGCCAACGGCTACCGGCTGGGCTGCCAGGCCTCCTTCCCCAACACCACCCTGCAGTTCGAAGGCTACGCCAGCCTGGACGTCAAGTGTGAGCTTGGGTGCGGGCCGGGGTGCGGGCCGGGGGCGGGGTCTGCGGCACGTGCCCGCTGACGTCCTGTGTCTCCGGTGCCGCAGACCCCCCGGTGATTGTGGAGATGAACTCCTCGGTGGAGGCCATCGAGGGCTCCCACGTCAGCCTGCTCTGTGGGGCCGACAGCAACCCGCCGCCGCTGCTGACCTGGATGCGGGACGGCACGGTGCTCCGGGAGGCGGTGACGGAGAGCCTGTCCCTGGAACTGGACGAGGTGACGCCCGCGGAGGACGGCGTCTACGCCTGCCTGGCCGAGAACGCTTATGGCCAGGACAACCGCACCGTGGGGCTCAGCGTCATGTGTGAGTCGCCGCCCCTTCCCGGGGCGGAGCTGGGGGCCCAGTGGGGGCGCGGTCGGGACCATGCCCGTGGTTGAGGTGGAGATGGAGAGGAAGTTGCAGGTTAAGGAGTTCCTTCATTTTCCCCACGAGTATCTGGTGAACACCTACTCTGCACCACTCTCCTCGCTAGGACAAGATGGGAAGAGGCAGAGGCAATCCCTGCCACCCAGGAAAGCCTGTTAAATTCAGTTTCCTGCGGGTAGAGCTGGGCCTGGCTCCGGGAATCTGCATTTTAAAATAAGCCCCATTGCAGTTCTGATGGGAGGGCTGAGGAGAACCCAGGCCTCTCCCAGCCCCCGAACATTATGGGGCCCCAGGGAGAGGGGGCCCGTCAGACAGGATTCTTAACTAGGAGCCAAGGAGAGGTCATTCATTCATTCATTCATTCACAAATATTTATTGAGGCAAAGTGCCCAGGGCTGGGGATAATAAAAATGACAGCACCGGCCAACATTTACTCAGCAGTTTCTGAGTGCCTTCCAGAAATACTCTTCCCCTGGGGCCTCCCCACGGCTGGCTCCTACTCACCTCCTTCTAGGCTCACTGCAGCCCTCCCTCACCATCCTAGTGAAAACCGTCAACTACCCCGATTTCCCATCCCACCTTTATTTTTCTGCAAAGCACTTATCCCCGTCTTGCCAACTATATGTTTGATTTCCTTATACAGCATCTGTCCACACGGGCAGGGATCTTCATCTAACCTTGTTCAGGCTAAAACAGTGCTTGTCACAGTTGGTTCTCAGTGACCCCTATGAGGTTGGGAATATTATTAAGCCCATTTTCCAGATAAGAAAAATGGGGCCCAGAGGGGTTTCGACATGGGTCCACACACAGCTGGGAAGGGGTAGAGCCGGGATTCAAACACAAGCGCTGTCGCTGCAGAACCCCTGTCTTTGTAAACGAGACGCCCAGGCCTGGGGTTACCTGAGCCATCCTGAGCTGGTGTGCCCTGATTAGGGCGTCGGGGGTCACATTTGGGGGTGGGAGCTTCTGACCATCGGCCCCCTGTCCTGCCCCCCAGATGCACCCTGGAAGCCGACGGTGAACGGGACAGTGGTGGCCGTGGAGGGGGAGACAGTCTCCATCTTGTGCTCCACACAGAGCAACCCGGATCCCATTCTTACCATCTTCAAGGAGAAGCAGATTCTGGCCACGGTCATCTATGAGAGCGAGCTGCAGCTGGAGCTGCCCGCCGTCGTGCCCGAGGATGATGGAGAATATTGGTGTGTGGCCGAGAACCAGTACGGTCAGAGGGCCACCGCCTTCAACCTATCCGTGGAGTGTGAGTACTCCCCTGCATCCGCTGCCCCTGCGGAGGGCGGCCGGGCTTGACTCCTGCCCACCCACCCCTGTGATAGACGGCTCAATGGGGGACACCCAGGTGACCGGGAGGTACCCACGCATCCCAGCCAGGGGTCAGATAAGGATGAGGAAGGGAGGAAAGCGGAACCCACAGCAAGAAAATAAAAGCCCCACCTGAGAATACGGTATCCCCACATCCTGGTGTGGGCTTGTGACCAAGGAGATTTCTGAATCCTGTGGCCACAGCCCCTTTGCATTAACTAAAAGAATAACCATGACCTCCGACCCTTATGGAGCGTCGCTAGGCACCAAGCAATGTTGGAAGCTCTGTACAGGGACCCACTCTTTCGTTTTTGTTACATCCGATGAGGGAGGTTCTCTTACTGTCTCCAGTTTCCAGAGAAGGAAACTGAGGTCCTGAGAGGTTATGTCACTTGCCCAAAGTCACACAGCCAGAAAACGGCAGAACTGAGATTCAAATACAGTGGTCTGGTTCCACTCTTCTGTGCTGCCCATTGACCTCATCCTATGTTATGACATCAGAATACATTGGTCAAGCCGTTGTTACATGCACGGCCGTGTGGCTCAGTGGGAGGCGGGGGGTAGGACCGAGAGGACACCAAGCGTATTAACAGATAATGGTAC
This sequence comes from Pseudorca crassidens, assembly GCF_039906515.1. Classification (NCBI taxonomy): domain Eukaryota; kingdom Metazoa; phylum Chordata; class Mammalia; order Artiodactyla; family Delphinidae; genus Pseudorca; species Pseudorca crassidens. Next base: position 17,415,082 of record NC_090315.1, on the reverse strand, counting down.
AGCCAGAGAGATGAGACGGATGCATATAAAAAGCCAACTGTCTTGGGAATGAAGCCCATTGTTCCACTGCCAACCAGAGCCCTTCCCAACCTTCTGTGGACATCATCGCCAACACCCCACCCCCACCCGGCCGTCACTCGGGTCATAGCTCCCAAGTCGCAGTTTCCACTCCCCCTCCTCCAGCAACTCCCTCTGGAATGTCACCTTTGTAGTTCCATTGCCCCTGCTTCCTCCCCAGCTCCAGCCTGGCCTCTGGCACTTGTCTCCAAATGATTCCACCTACAATGGTCCCTACCACACAAGCTTGCCAGAAGGTTTTGGGCACAGTCCGTATATTCAATATGGCGTGTGGCCGTAGTCAGCAGAGACAGATTATTCCTGGAGTACCATCTTCCAGGGCAAGGTGGTGGCCACCTGCTAACCCTTCCTCTTTGGGCACCTTCCTTCCCAGTCTCTGCTCGCTCGCGGCATCCAACGTGATCACGCATATGGGTTGTGTGGGCACCCCGCCTTCTCCATACATGCCCACCCTTCTGCCTCACGCTTTTCCCCGTTAAACCTATATCCCAAGCCAGGGGTTCTTAGGTGTAGAGTCAGAGAACCCCCTGAGGATCTGGTGGAAATGTCTGATCATACACACACCTCCAGCTCACGAACGTTTTCAGTCACAGACCCTCCTGTATGATAAGAGCGGTGGCAGCAAATGATCATTAAGGGCCTACTCTGGGCCAGGATTGCATCCCCTGCGCGTGTTATTTTGCTGAGCCCTTGTGGTCGCCCCTTGAAGCAGCTACGTGTTATCGTCGTCCCCTTTGAGGAGAAACTGAAGGTCAGAATTCCCCAAGGCCATGCAGCTGGAAGGCTGGCCAGTGCCAGGATTCTTCTGGACTCCTGTCGACCCAGTTCTTAAACCTCTGGCTGCTTCATCTCCCCTGCAGTCCTTGGTACCCAAGGTACTCAAGGCCTTCAGTCGGCCGGAGGGGAGGAGCAGCTGTGCCTCCCACCCCACCCCTGCTGAGCCGGTCACCGGGCTCCAAGGCCTGTGTCGCTGTGCTTACCCTCTGGGCGTTGGGCTTCAGGTCCCTCTCTCTCCCCAAAGTCTGCGTCCCCTAGCAACGGGGCTTCCATGCTCGGTGACGATGGTGGGTGCTCCTGAGCGGGGAGGGGGCGGGGGGGGGGCTGTTGGGTCCCAGCACAGCATGGGACCTGCAGGGCACTCTCCTCACTGAGACCCTGTGATGACTAGAAGACTGGTTTCAGCCCTTTGTGCATATTGACCTATTTCATTCTCACAACAACGTGATTGGGGGCAGGGACTGCCCTTCACCCGTTTAATAGGAGGAAACGGAAATGTTACTGGTGCCCAGTACCCGACAGAGCTGAATCGACCTGGGTCCGAATCCCAGCTCTATCTCCATCTTGTGATGGAGATGTGCTGTGTGATCCCAGACAAGTGAGTTCACCTTTGCTGAGCCCCGATTCTCTTCTCTGAAAAACGGATATGACAGTATAAGGAAATTATGGTGAGCGCCCATAGTGCCCGACATGTCCCATGTGCCCCGTAAGTCTTAGACAACCTCTTAGCTTCCCACTCATCTCTCCTTTGAACTCCTGGCTGGGTATCCGCCTGCCTTCCTGCTGCCAAGGCTTTGCTCACTTGCTTCCTCTGCTGGAATGGTTCGATCCCTGCATGGGATGTTAAGCTTTCTTTTTCTTTTCTTTTCTTTTTTTTTTTTTCCGCTGCATGGGGTCTTTGTTGCTGCGCGCGGGCTTTCTCTAGTTGTGGCGAGCGGGGGCTATTCTTCGTTGCAGTGTGCAGGCTTCTCATTGCGGTGGCTTCTCTTGTTGCAGAGCACGGGCTCTAGGCGCACAGACTTCAGTAGTTGTGGCTCTTGGGCTCTAGAGCGCGGGCTCAATAGTTGTGGCGCACGGGCTTAGTTGCTCCGTGGCACGTGGGATCTTCCCAGACCAGGGATCGATCCCATGTCCCCTGCATTGGAAGGCAGATTCTTAACCACTGCACCACCAGAGAAGTCCCTAAGCTTTCTTTTCAACAAGCTCATGTGCCCACTTCAGAACAGAGTCCCGTAGCCCCTGGCAAGTCAAGGACCATTACCCCTCTTTGCACACATGAGAAGTTCATCTCGGAGGCCCAGGAAGCTGAGTGGCCGGCCAGTAGATGGCAGAGCTGAGATTCAAGCCAAAGCTGTCTCACCCCAAACTCCCCATCCTTTGTGGGACCTGGGGCTTATCTAGTGTCAATCAGGGTTTCATAGGTCGCGAGGCTGCCGGCAATGCTGCAAAGATGCTGAGCACATGCAACAGGGTGTCAGCGTTCCCGCAACACTGTCACAACAGTACCAGTGGCGCAGTATTGAATGAAAGGATTTTTAAAAAATTAATCACTGTCCGTTCATGTTTGTCATTACTAATTTACTCTGTGGTGTGTTAATTTGTCAATACTACAGCAAGCATAGTGCACGTCTGCCTCAACAGAATTTGGAATATTTAACTGTTCATTTACTAGACGTAGAGATATGTACACATTGAGGTTCCAAATGGGATGATCCCTATTGCCACTACACGGCTCATGTGACTCCCTGCTCCGTCGCTGTTACCTGCATATTCTTTTTTACTGGAAATTGAAAATAAGTGGGGTAGGTGGGCCAAAGATCTTTTGCCCGTGTGGAAGTGGGTTTTGCTCAGGGCTGAGAACCAGAGGTCAGTCTAGAGCAAGCAGAGGGGAATGCCAGACTCTCCATGAGGGAAAGAGAACATAGTTTAAAAAGCAACATTCAATGTTCTATTATAATTTCATATTTTGGAAAATGAAAGGAAAAAAAATACCAGTATCGTTTTTGTAATTTAAATGGCAGCAAAGCAAAGCTCAACAAAATGATATTGGGTGGAGGGTGGTACCTGGTACCACGGGGAATCCTGCGAGGGAGGGAGGGTCAGGATGCAGGGGGCTCCAGGGAGTGAGTAGGGGCATCTGTAGGATGGCCTGGAAGGGGAGCTGGCTGAACGCAGTAGTTCATCCAGTAAGTCTTCCCAGAGCTCCTGCCGGGTGAAAGGGATGTTCTAGGGACTTCCCTGGAGGTCCAGTGGTTAAGAATCTGCGCTTCCACTGCAGGGGATTTGGGTTTGATCTCTGGTCAGGGAACTAAGATCCTGCATGTCGTGTGGTATGGCAAAAAAAGAAAGTCATGTTCTAAGTGTGGGGGACAGAGTGGAGACTGAGTAAGAGCCTGTCTCGATGCAAATACAAGACCAGCCACATCAGTGTATAACCCGGGTAGGGATAAGTGCTGGGGAGAAAACTCGAGTGAACAGTTATTGAAGCGAGGTGCAACTTACATGGGGTGGTCAGAGAAATAGACATGGTCTGCGCAGAAGCTGCCTGGAGTGAGGGCGTGAGTTTGGCAGGTGTCAGGGAAGTGTTCCTAGCGGAGGGAGAAACGCAAGACCCCCCCACCCCCGCCCCGGCTGTTGGAAAAAGCTCCACAAGTATGAGAAACAAGCAAGGAGGCTCGTGTGGCTGGAAGGGAATGAGCCAGGGTGACAGCAGGAGATTAGAGCGTGGCTAAGTCCTGCAGGGCCTTGCAGGCGAAGGCAAAGAATTGGGGTTTTATTCTAAGTGACACGGGGAGCAATTGGAGGGGGGGAGGGCTTTGAGCAGGCAGCACCGTGATCTATGTTTCACAAGGTGAGCAGAGTTAGAGAGGACGTAAAAGAGAGTGCAGAGGGGAACAGGCAGCTCATCTCTGCGACGGCCAAGGAGCCCCCGAGGCCCTGTCTCTAGCCCGCGGGGTCTTGGTCTTGCCCCTGCAGTTGCCCCCGTGATCCTCCTGGAGTCCCACTGTGCGGCGGCCCGTGACACGGTGCAGTGCCTGTGCGTGGTGAAAGCCAACCCAGAGCCGTCCGTGGCCTTCGAGCTGCCCTCGCGTAACGTGACCGTGAACGAGACGGAGCGCGAGTTCGTGTACTCGGAGCGCAGCGGCCTCCTGCTCACCAGCATCCTCACGCTGCGGGGCCAGGCGCAGGCCCCGCCCCGGGTCATCTGCTCCTCCCACAACCTCTATGGCACCAAGAGCCTGGAGCTGCCCTTCCAGGGAGCCCGTGAGTGGTGTGGCCTGGGGCTGGGCGTCAAGGGACAGACAGGACCCCTCTTGGATCCAAGCTCCCCTCCCCAAGGCTGATCACCAGCGGCTGCGCATGGGTCAGGCTGCGCAGCGGATCGGGTGGTAGAGATGCCCTTTCCAGCCAGTTAGGAGAGGCTGCCCCGAGCTTGCCTGTACTTTACTGGCCCCTCCAGCAGCAAAGGCCTTCAGGCTAGCCAGTCAGTGCAAGGATATGCCAGCGGTGTAAATATTTTCCCTCTCACCCCTGCCCCAGCCTGTCTCCTAAGAACCCAGGTGTCCTCACTCCCACCGGCAGCCCTGAGGGCGCCTGGGTCTTCTCTTTCCTCAGATCGCCTGATGTGGGCCAAGATCGGGCCCGTGGGAGCGGTGGTTGCTTTTGCCATCTTAATTGCCGTCGTCTGCTACATCACCCAGACGCGCAGAAAGTGAGTAGCCTTCCGGGCTGAGCTGGGGCGGGGCGGGGTGGCCTCCAAGGGCAGGGCAGGGGCAGAGCAGTTGGAGGCTGGGGGTGGGCAAGGGAGGGAGGATTCTGCTCTGAGAATGTTCAGCTGGATGGAGGAGAGAGGGCCCCGGCTAACGTGGGCCGCCGTGGTCAGGTCACGCATGCCAGTGCCTGGGCCGAGCACTTCTCACCAGTCGATACCTGTGCCCCGCATCCTGTGCTGTGGCCTCCTGCCACTCCGGTGTGATGGGGAGAGCCGGTACCCCTGGCTTGCACCCAGAACATCCGTCACAGTTGGTTCCGGAAGCCCCAATGATTACACATATCTGTGGTATCAAAAACGCTCCTCAGGGACTTCCCTGGTGGTCCAGTGGTTGGGACTTCACCTTCCAGGGCAGGGGGTGCAGGTTCGATCCCCGGTCGGGGAGCTGGATCCCACATGCCTCGTGGCCAAAAAACCAAGACGTAGAACAGAAGCAATATTATAACAAATTCAATGAAAAGACTTTAAAAATGGTCCACATCAAAGAAATCTTAAAAAAACAGAACAAAACAAGACAAAACAAAACGCTCCGCAGTCCCAAGCCACAGCCACCTGCCACAGGTGCGCCGCTGTTAATTTTCTGCCTTGTGGTGCGCACATCAGCTCTCCTGACAAGGAGTTAACCCCCCGCTCCGCATCGTGGCGGCAAGGGGGTGCGGATAGCCCCAGAGCGAATGAGGAGAGCCCGGAGCAGCCAGGCTGGGGTCCTGAAAGTGGCAGAGACCAGGGCCCAGGTGGCTCATCCTCAGCTGTGAAGCAGAGGAGGGGTGGGCAGTGGTGGACAGGAAGAGGCTGCTCACCAAAGCGCCTGCTGCCCATCTTAGAGAGGCGGGTGGGAGCAGCTCTGGGGTCCCTTGGGCCATACTCTTAGGTAGATGGGGTTGCAGATAGAGAGGGGAGTGGGGGGACCTGGGGGTCCCACTGGAGCTGACACGTCTTGCCCTGCAGAAAGAACGTGACAGAGAGCCCCAGCTTCCCGGCGGGGGACGACCCCCCCGTCCTGTTCAGCAGTGACTTCCGCATCTCTGGGGCGCCGGAGAAATATGAGGTAAGGCCAGAGCCCTGTGGTGTGGGGCTAGCTGGAGATCCTGTGCGCCAGGGGCCCCGAGGGCCTGGCGGGGGGCCTGGAGACCCAGGGGCAGAGGGGGCGCCGGCCCCGCAGAAGGGAAGCAGGGGTCGTGCGGAGGGCTGGCTTGGCCCTGGGCTGGGAAGGGGCGCTCAGGCCGAGGCCTGGCGGGGGGCTGTGGAGCTCGGGGCCCAAGGGAAGCCCTCATCCACCCCGCCTGCGTCTATGACTGCATTTCCTTCTCCAATAGTCCAGAGAGCTCTCTACCCTGGAATGAGCACCCCGGGAGGTAGGTTCCGGGGGCCTCAGTGTGCCCACCTCTGGGCCCGTGTTGGGCCCTGGGGTTGGCGTGCATGTGTGTGCGTCCCCGTCAGGCGTCCAGGTTGGTCCCCACTTCAGTCTGGCTCTGCCCAGCACTCCTGGCCTTGTCTAGTCTGTCCCATTGCTGCTCCCCTCTGTATGTCTGTGGCCACTGTCCTGTGTGTGTGTGTGTGTGTGTGTGTCCAAAGGTGGGGGGTAGGGATGGAAAGCGTGACAGGGAAGCCGAAGTTGCACCTGCAGGATCTCCCAGGTGGAGGAGGGGGACCACACCAGACCCAAACGTACTGAGTCGGGCATTTACAGAACTTGGGGAAGGTGGGCACCCGGCCAGGTGGCTTTAATCTAAGGGCATGTTATGGACTGAATTGAGTGCCCCCCCCAAATTCCGATGTTGAAGAAGGCTTCCTGGAGACGTTGCATTTGTGGGCGACTTTCAGGCTTGGCGGCGAGGAGGTGGTTTTGCGTAGCGGGGATCGGCACAGGCAAGAGCTCCAGAGGGGGACTGGAGACCGTGGGGCTGGCTGGGCTGGTGGTCCTCACACAGGACTCAGCTCTGGGAGGCGCAAGCGACTCCAGCCTTTGCATCTGTCAAGGGTGGAACAGGACCTTCTAATGGGTTGGTTCCCTTCATAGAGTGAGAGGCGCCTGGGATCTGAGAGGAGGCTGCTGGGCCTTCGGGGGGAACCCCCAGAGCTGGACCTGAGCTATTCTCACTCGGACCTGGGAAAACGACCCACCAAGGACAGCTACACCCTGACGGAGGAGCTGGCCGAGTATGCTGAAATCCGCGTCAAGTGAGGGAGCCGGGGGCAGCCCGGATGGCCACCACCCCTTCAGGACCCTCACTGGCCCCCACTGGCTGTGGGCTTCCTTCCTCCCCAAAGTAGCGGGAGCTGGGGCAGGAAAGGGACGGGACAGGTGACAGTGAGGTCCTGGGGGCCTGGCCTCCCCCTCCCTCCCAGCTGTCCCCGCCCTGCCAGCGCCCCAGCTCCGCATTGTGGCTCCCCTGTAACCTCCTTTAACCTCATCTGTCTGGAGGGGAGCCCGTCTGTCCGTGTTATTTATTGCTACCCCTGCCTGGTCTCTTGTCCCCATACCTGGCCCCAGGGCCTGTGCGGAGGAACACGAAATAAATGCCCTGAAGCCAAACACCCGTCTAGATCCTGATGACTTCAGACCCGTCCTTGGGGACCCTGCCCCCCGCCTCCTTGCCCTTCCCTGGGTCCTCAGGGATCCTAGCCCTGAGCCCAGGCCAGCCGCCCTTAAGTTGCTTCCACTCCGAGCTGGCAGCTGGTCCACAGTAGGTCATGTTTGACTGCTGGGTGACTTCACATCACAACCCTCATTCCTGCTCCTGCCACAGGTGGAGCGACTGACAGCCCTGGGCTTGCGCTTACACACTGCCACATCTCACTGAAAGAGATGGTGGCTGCTTCCTCTGAAGGGGCCTGGCTCCTGACTTGCCACACTGCTCACCATTTCCTGTTGTCCCACACCTGGCTGGCTTCACTCCCTGACATCCCCCCCTGTGCCCTGCGGGTCGCGGCGGGGGCCTCAGATCTCGGTGTTTCATGAGCCTGTGTCAGTTTGACCGCCGTGCCTCATATTCATGCTGTACTCTGCAGCTTCAATCTTTATTCCTTTCCTTTTTTTAAAAAAAAAAATTTATTTATTTATTTATTTTGACCATGCTGTGCGGCATGTGGGATCTTAGTTCCCTGACCAGGGATTGAACCCGTGCCTCCTGCAAGTGGAAGCGCAGAGTCCTAACCACTGGACCACCAGGGAATTCCCAATCTTTCAAACTTCACTTGGTTCAAGAAATATCCATCAGGCATCAGCTGTGTATTGAAGCCCTTTAGGAAGCTCAGGCTATCCTGGGAAGGGACCTCCAGGACAGTCCTGTGAAGATGAGGACGCTGGGGCTCAGGGAAGCCAGGTGATTTTCCCAGGGTCCCAGGGCCAGGAAACGGTGTGGCCAGACCCTGGACTCAGGTCTCCTTGAATTTAAGGAAGGCCAGACTCACTGGCATGAACTGGTATCAACAGCTAACATGTTTGTTGAGCGCTTACTACGTGCCATGTGGTTCTACCCGGTTTATATGAATTCATCTCCATCTGCTTTCCCTAACGACTACGACAGTGCTTCTCCAAGTGGGGTCCCTGCACCAGCGGTAGCAGCCTCACCTGGGCACTTGTCAGAAAGGCAGATTCTCAGGCCCCACCCAGACTGCAGGAATCAAAACCTCTGGGCTGGGGCCCAGCAGTCTGTGTTTTGACGAATCCTCCTGGGGACTCTGAGCACTGACGTTGAGAATCTGGAGGAGGCGAGGCATAGAGGCTGCATCACTTCCTCGAGGTCCCCCAGCTGCAGCCCCGACTTGAGCCCCCGGGGCCTGGCTCTGCAGCCCACGTGCTGACCACTGTACGTCACTGCCGTTTCAGTGAGAAGCAGAGGAAGCTCATGGGTCTGAAGATGCCGAGGGGGTGGTAAGAATAGAGCCGCAGGGCTGAGGGCGATGCCAGCGAGCTTCCTGAGGAAGGTGGTCCTGCCCTGGTTTTTGAAGAGGGCGGAGGATACAACAGAGGCCAAAGTCAAGGTGTGGAGGCAGAAATAACCAAACTGTGCTGGAAAGGAAGGTGACGAGGCCGCTTCGGCTGGAGTGGGATGTCCACGTGCATGAGAAAGGAAGGGAGGTGTGTGGTAACAGGGCTGTGGGCAGTGGGGCGGAACCGCACCCTGAGGCCTGCCGTTTCCTCACCGAGCTGGCAGTCATGCAGGGAGAAGGATATTAAATAAATGACCTCAGGCAGAATGGCTGGCTGCAAAGTGGGACCCCTGCTCCCAAGGAGAAGCACAGGGAAGGTTGGTAGAGCCTAGAACGGAAGTGTGACTTAGGGTCTCGGGGTTGGGGAGGCGTCCCTATGGAAGGAAAGCCACTCGGGGACGCCCTGTGTGAAGGCCCCAAGTGGGAATGTGTTTGGCAAAGTTCCAGGAGCTGAAACAAGGCTGGAGTGGTCAGAGAGGGTGGCAGAGAACAGCAGGGACTTCATAGCAGCCACACTAGACATTTCCACCAGAGCTCCTGCGCACGTGCAGGGGCCCCGCCCTGCCACACCTGTCCCCCGACAACAGGCACCTGGCTCCAGCAGGTCTGGCCTGGGAGGAATGACCCTACGGACTTCACCCTGAGAGGCAGACGAGTGTCAATAACCAGGGACGTCCAGTCAGAGTAACCCTGTGCTGCCCGCGGTGCAGCCCGAGCGCCGCCCGGGTGAGCTGGGTGTCCCCAGGAGGGTTGTGGAGCGACTTTTGCATGAATAGTCATGCTTTATTTAGTCTGTATCAGAGCAAAAGGAAAGCAGCACACCAAACATGATTTTTTGTTTTTTGACGAAAGCTTAGGATGAGGCTGAGTTAAAAAACCAATCAAGTGTATTGATTTAAAGAAATGTATGAAATAAAAGTGTTTCCGGCGGTTCACAGACAGGATAAAAGTCCTGAAGGTCACAGGCAAACCTTTAACATTTGGAAAGCAGTGATGTGATCTGACACAAAGACCATCTCTTAGGAGGGACTAACGTTCAGTGATGACCCACAATTCAGCTATCACACTCCGCCCAGCGCCTGGACCCCCCAGAATTCTGTCCACAGCGCCTGGACTCCCCAGAATTCTGTCCACACGTGGTTACTGAGCACCTACTCTGTGCCAAGCCAGTGCTGGGCTCTAGGGATGCCGCACTGACCAAAAGAACCACACTCTGACCCGGTGGAGCTGACATCCTGTGGAAGAGATAGACAGAGACCAGATAAACACATGGTCAGATAGCGAGTGTGCTAAGAAGGAAGCTAAGAGAGATAGAAGGACACAGTGTGCTTGCAAGGCGGCCGACTTAGAAAGCGGTCATCTGAGTAGAGACCAGAAGGAAGAGAGGGAGGGAGCTCTGTCGATTTCTGAGGCACGTGGGTCCAGGGAAAGCCAAGATCAGGTGCAAATGCCTGGAGTGGGAACGTACTTGTTATGTTCATGGAATGAGAAGGAAACCAGTGTGCGTGGAGTGGGACGTAGGAGCCAGAGCGGTTGCCCAAGGGAGCCCGATCACAGAGGGGCTTTAGGTCACAGTCAGGACTCAGGGTTTTACTCTGAGTGACCTGGGGAGCTGCTGGAGAGTTATATGCAGAGGAACGTTATGGAGGGGCCGGAGGTTTCAGAGACCCTGCTGGCAGCTGTGTGGATAGTGAATGCAGGGGATCAGCAGATGCAGGCAAGGGGCTCAGGAGGCCACGGCTCTTGTACAAGAGAGAGGAGAAGTGGACATGTGAGAGGAAAGAGCATCAGGACCTCCTCTAGAGGGGGAACTTATGGGACTGGCTGGTATGGAGGGGAAGGAAGAGAGGAGTCCGAGACACTTAGATGCTTAGATCTAAGGCCACTTCCTTGGATGCTGGAGAGGCCAAAGGGAACTAGTTTGGTGGGGAACACAGCATGCTCTGCTCAGCACGTTCAAGGACAGGCAAGGCTGACGGGACCCCTCCCTGGGGATATTTCAAGCTGAGGACGAGTCAGAGTGACTCAGAGGGATGGGGACACGTGCAGGAGAAGAGGTCTGGCTGCGCTGGAATAGAGGCGAGCAGGTCTCACAGTTGTAGCCGTCGGGAGGGATGGGCCACCCGATGCAGGAGGGAGGATGGCCAGGCACCAGGCATGACAACATGGACCACTTTGTCCCTCGCCTCCCGCCAACATCCTGGGTCGCTCCTGGCTGAGAAGAGCCATCCCTGGTCGCCCCCCACGCTGTCCTGAGGACCAGTGCCTGGGGTGGGCAGCTCCATTATCACCATCAATGAAAGGGCTCCAGGCCATGCTGGCTGCTCCAAGTCTCCTCCTCTGGGGAGGGGTCTGGGGGGACTCACAGCTCTGCCCAGGAGGATCCAAGCCTCCTCCTTTCCCCACCTTCCTCACTCTCAGTTCCCGTCTGCTCCCTGGAGGGGAGGTGACAACCTCAGCTCATGGGCAGGGCAGCAGCCGAAGAGAAGACCCCTCCCCCCACCCCTCCCATCCCCAGAGCTCGGTCTGCCCAGAACATCTTCGCTGGAGAGCAGGAGGGGAACCACTGTTTTGTCTCAAAGGGCCTCTCTGTCAAACTCAGCCTGGAATCGAGCAGCCAAAGGTATGTGACGTCATGTCACCATGGAGTATTGGTCAAACAGAGCAAGGGACTGTTGGTAATAACGACAGCTCACTTTTACAGAGTGCTCATTTCACGACGGCCATGCTGCAAAGCGTTTCACATGCTCGCGGTTGCACACAGCACACTCAGGGAGTAAGAACCACCAATGTCTGCATCATCCTTAGACGGGAAACTGAGGGAGGTCACAGCTGACAGATGGTAGGACAGGGATTTGAGCCCAGGTGTGTTTACCAGGTGCTTGTCATTCATATGCGGCCGAGTGCAGCACGTGTGTGACCTCACTAACCCTGTGAGAAAGGCACTGTCATCCCCATCTTTCAGCCTGGACAGTGGGCTCAGAGGGGGCACACGGCTAAGTGCGGGAGGCAGCGCAGGTCTCACGGTGGTGCTCCACTGCTTCCAGGGCAGGGTGGGGACAGCCAGGCCAAGTGACCCAAAACAGAGACCATCTACCTCTCTGGAGGGAAAGATGTGAAGGCACCAGAGCTACATTCTCAGGAGTCCTGCTTCCCCACCCTTTCCTCCTCCATGCAGCCCTTGGCCTCCAGAAATCACGGCACGTCCATGAACCCCCTGCCCAGTTTCCTCCTGTAGCGGGACCATCAGCAATGCCTGGAGCTGTTCCAGCAGAGGCCTCAGACGCTCCTTCTAGGTGATGAGCAGGACTGTGGGTCCCCAGTGGGTCCCAGAAGACTTTTGGGATCTTGTCCCTTGGCCTGGGAGTCCCCCATTGAGATCGCTGGGGTTTGGGTTTTTTTTAACTTTTTCTTTTGAGATAACTATAGACTTACAGGAAGTGACAAAGATAGAAGAGAGGAGTCTGGTGTGCGCTGTGTTGAGCTTCCTCCCATGGTTACTTGTTACATAATTATGTTTAGTACAACCTGTGTGTAGTTCTAAGTCCTTTTATCTCTCGTCTAGATGTATGTAACCCTGCAGTGAAGATACAGAATTATTCCATTACCCCAAAGATCACCCTTGTAGTCACATCCACTTCCCTTTCCTCTATTGTCTCTAACCCCTGGCAACCAGTAATCTGTTCTCCATCTCTACCATTTTGTCATTTCAAGAATATTACATAAAAAGAATCATACGGTACATGACCCTTTAGCACTGGGTTTTTTTTAACTCAGTAAAATGCTCTTCAGAATTTTCCAAGTTGCTGCCTGTTCAATATCTCATTCCATTGCTACACAGTACTCCACGGAATGGACGTATCACAACTGTTGAAACATTTAACTACCGAGGCACGTGTAGGTTGTTTCCAGTTTGGGGCTATTACAAAGAAAGCTGCTATGAACAACCGTGTACAGGCTTTGGTGTGGACGTAAATGTTCATTTCTTGGGCATCAATGCCTGGAAGTGCGATTGCTGAGTCATTCGGTAGGAATATTTCATTAGTCTTTCAAGAAAATGACAAACTGTTTTCCAGAGGGGCTGTACCATTTTACATCCCCGCCAGCCATGCGCGAATGATCCAGTTTCACTGCATCCTCACCAGCATTTGATGTTGCTATTATTTTTTATTGTAGCTGTTTCTTTGGTATGCAGTGATTTGCATGGTCTTGATTTGCATTTTCACTAATGGCTAATGGTGCTGAGCACCTGTTCACAGGCTTATTCGCCATCTGTGTATACTCTTCGGTGGAATGTCTTTTCTTGTCTTTGGCCCATTTTCGAATTGGCCATGCAATCCACCTACTTAAACTGTACCCTTTAATGGTTTTAAGTATATTCACAGCGTTGCACCACCATCACCACAGTCAGTTTTAGAACATCTCATCACCCCAAAGAGAAACCCGAGTCCATTAGCGGTCACTCCTGGTTTCCTCTCGACACCGCTACCCCAGCCCTAGGCAACAATTAAATCTACTTTCTGTCTCTACAGACTTTCTTTTCCTGGACATTTCATAGAACTGGAATCATACAATTTGTGACTTTTCGTGATTGGCTTCTTTCACTTAATGTTTTCAAGTTCATCATTTTGCAGGATCTTTACAGTACTTCATTTCTTTTTATTGCCAAATAATATTTCATTGTATGGATACGCCATATCTTCTTTATTCGTTCATCACTTGATAGACATCTCGATTGTTCCCATTTTTTTGGCTTTTATAAATAATGTGCTATGAACATTTGTGTTCAAATTTCTGGGTGGGTGTGTTTTCATTTCTCTTGGGTATATACCCTAGGAGTGGAATCACAGAGGTAGATGGGAATTCTATGTTTAACCTTTTGAGAAACTGTCTTGAGACTGTTTTTCAAAGTGGCTGGAAAATATTACATTCCCACTAGCAATGTATAAAAGATTCCATTACTACACATCCTGTCCAGCATTTGCTATTGCCACTATTTTTTAATTTTAGCTGTCTAATAGGTGTGTAGGAATGATAGCTCATTGTGATCGTAACTGGCATTTCTCTAAAGGTTAATGACGTTGAACATCTTTTTATTAGATTACTTTTTAAATTGTATTTATTTATTATTTATTTTGGCTGTGCCAGGTCTTAGTTGCGGCACTCGGGATCTTTGTTGAGGCATGCAGATTTCTTACTTGCGGCATGCATGTGGCATCTACTTCACAGACCAGGGATCAAACCCGGGCCCTCTGCATTGGGAGCACAGTGTCTTACCCACTGGACCACCAGGGAAGTCCCTATGTGATTATTTTCTATCCATATAGCGTCTCCAGTGAAATGTCTCTTCATGCTTTTTGCCCACCTCTTTTTTATTTTGCCCATCTTTTTTTTTTTTTTTTTTTTTTTTTTTTTTTTTTTGCGGTACGCGGCCTCTCACTGTTGTGGCCTCTCCCATTGCGGAGGAGAGGCTCCGGACGCGCAGGCTCAGCGGCCATGGCTCACGGGCCCAGCCGCTCCGCGGCATGTAGGATCCTCCCGGACCGGAGCACGAACCCACGTCCCCGGCATCGGCAGGCGGACTCTCAACCACTGCGCCACCAGGCAAGCCCTATTTTTTTCTTTTTTAAAATTAATTAATTAATTAGGCCACCTTGGGTCTTTGTTGCTGCACGCGGGCTTTCTCTAGTTGCGGCGAGCAGGGGCTACTCTTCGTTGTGGTGCGCGGGCTTCTCAGTGCGATGGCTTCTCTTGTTGCGGAGCGCGGGCTGTAGGTGTGCCGGCTTCAGTAGTTGTGGCTCGCAGGCTCTAGAGCACAGGCTCACTAGTTGTGGCCCACGGGTTTAGTTGCTCCGCGGCATGTGGGATCTTCCCGTGTCCCCTGCATCGGCAGGCAGATTCTTAACCACTGCGCCACTGGGAAATCCCTACATATTCATTCTAGGTATGAATTCTTTGTCAGATAAGTGGCTTGCAAATATTTTCTCCCAGTTTATGTTTGTCCTTTCATTCTCTTAGAAAACTCTTTCCCAGAACCAAAAAAAAAAAAAAATTAATTTTGGAGTCCAGTTTATTGAGTTTTAGGGGTCATGCTTTTGGTCGCATGTCTAAGAACTCTTCATCATCCCCTATGTACCCCAAATTTTCTCCTATGTTACCTTCTAAAAGTTTTATAGTTTAATGTTTCACATGCGAGTCTATGATCCACTTTGAGTTAATTTTTGTATGAAGTATGAGATTTAGGTTGAGGTTCATGTTTTGCCTATGGCTATCCCATTGTTCTACCACCCTTTGTTGAAAAGACTATATTTCCTCCACTGAATCATTTTTTGCTCTTTTATCCAATATCCGTTGGTTGTTCTTGTGTAGGGCTATTCCTGGGTTCTCTAATCTGTCCAATTGATCGACGTGTCTATCCCCCCACCAATACCACACAGTTTTGATTATTGTATATTCCTTTATAATAAGCCTTAAATCAGGTAGAGTGATTCCTCTCCCTTTATTCTTCTTTTTCAGAAATGTTTTCTATTCTAGTTCATTTTTCTTTCTGTATAAACTTTAGAATAGGGCTTCCCTGGTGGCGCAGTGGTTGAGAGTCTGCCTGCCGATGCAGGGGACGCGGGTTCGTGCCCCGGTCCGGGAGGATCCCGCGTGCCGCGGAGCGGCTGGGCCCGTGAGCCATGGCCGCTGAGCCTGCGCGTCCGGAGCCTGTGCTCCGCAATGGGAGAGGCCACAACAGTGAGAGGCCCGCGTACCGCAAAAAAAAAAAAAAAGTACACAATAAACTTTAGAATAATCTTGTCTATATATACAAAAAATCTTGCTGGGATTTTGATAGTAATTGCATTAAATCTGTATATCAGTTTGGAGAAAATTGAGATCTTTACTATGTTTAGTCTTCTAATTCATGAACATGGTATTTATTGAAGAAGTCTTCTTTGATTTTTTTCAGCAGTGTTTTGTAGTTTCAGGATACAAGTCTTACATATGTTTTGTTAGATTTATGACACCTAAGTGTTTCTTTTTTTAAGCCATTGGAAATAGAATTGTATTTTAAATTACAGCTTCCACATATGCATTATTAATATAAAGAAATGTGACTAATTTTTGTGTTCATCTTGTATTCTGCAACCTTGCTGAATTCACTAATTAGTTGTAGAATTTTTTTGGTAGATTCCTTGGGATTTTCTACATAGACCATTATGTTATCTGTAAATAGGTTTTATTTCTTTCTTTCAGATCTATATGCTTTTTATTGCCTTTCTTTGTCTTATTATGCTGTCTAGAACTTCCAGTATTATATTGAATAGGAGTGATTGAGAGTGGACATCCTTGCCTTGTTCCCAAGCTTAGAGGAGAAAGTATTAACACTGTTAAGTGTTAAATATGTTAGCTGTATTTTTTGTAGGTCAGTTGTAGGTAATCAAGTCGAGAAGTTTCTATTCTTAGTTTTCAGAGAGTTTTTATCATAAAAGAGTGGTGAATTTTGTCAAATGCTTTTTCTGCAACAATTTATATGGTCATGTGATTTTTCTCCTTTGTCCCATTAATGTGAGAGTACATTGATTGATTTTCAAATATTGAACCAGACTTGCATACCTGGAATAATCCCCACTTGGTTATAGTTGTATAATTCTTTTTATATGTTGCTGAATTCTATCTGCTAATATTTTTTGTTTGTTTGCTTGTTTGTTTGTTTTGCGGTAAGCGGGTCTCTCACTGTTGTGGCCTCTCCTGTTGCAGAGCATAGGCTCCAGACGCGCAGGCTCAGCGGCCATGGCTCACGGGCCCAGTCGCTCCGCGGCATGTGGGATCTTCCCGGACCGGGGCACGAACCCGTGTCCCCTGCATCGGCAGGCAGACTCTCAACCACTGCGCCACCAGGGAAGCCCTCTAGAGTATTTTAAATTTCATTTATTGTGTTGTTCATCGTTGCTTGTTTCATCTTTAGTTCTTCTAGGTCCTTGTTAAATGTTTCTTGCATCTTCTCTATTCTATTTCCAAGATTTGGATCATCTTTACTATCATTATTCTGAGTTCTTTTTCAAGTAGACTGCCTATTTCCTCTTCATTGGTTAGGTCTGGTGGGTTTTTATCTTGCTCCTTCATCTGCTGTGTGCTTCTCTGTCTTCTCATTTTGCTTATCTTACTGTGTTTGGGGTCTCCTTTTTGCAGGCTGCAGGTTCGTAGTTCCCGTTGTTTTTGGTGTCTGTCCCCAGTGGCTAAGGTTGGTTCAGTGGGTTGTGTAGGCTTCCTGGTGGAGGGGAGTAGTGCCTGTGCTCTGGTGGATGAGGCTGGATCTTGTCTTTCTGGTGGGCAGGTCCACGTCTGGTGGTGTGTTTTGGGGTGTCTGTGGACTTATTATGATTTTAGGCAGCCTCTCTGCTGATGGGTGGGGTTGTGTTCCTGTTTTGCTAGTTGTTTGGCATATGGTGTCCAGCACTGTAGCTTGCTGGTCGTTGAGTGAAGCTGGGTGCTGGTGTTGAGATGGAGATCTCTGGGAGATTTTCACCATTTGATATTATGTGGAGCTGGGAGGTCTCTTGTGGACCAGTGTCCTGAAGTTGTCTCTCCCACCTCAGAGGCACAGCACTGACTCCTGGCTGCAGCACCAAGAACCTTTCATCCACATGGCTCAGAATAAAAGGGAGAAAAAGTAGAAAGAAAGAAAGAAAGAAAGAAAGAAAGAAAGAAAGAAAGAAAGAAAGAAAGAAAGAAAGAGGATAAAAGAAAATAAAATAAAGTAAGGTAAAATAAAATAAGTTACTAAAATAAAAAAATAATTATTAAAAAAAATTTTTTAAGTAAAAAAAAAAAAAAAAACCGACGGATAGAACCCTAGGACAAATGGTGAAAGCAAAGCTATACAGACAAAATCTCACAGAGACGCGTACACATACACACTCACAAAAAAGAGGAAAAGGGGAAAAAATCATAAATCTTCCTCTCGACATCCACCTCCTCAATTTGGGATGATTCGTTGTCTATTCAGGTATTCCACAGATGCAGGGTACATCAAGTTGATTGTGAAGATTTACTCTGCTGCTCCTGAGGCTGCTGGGAGAGATTTCCCTTTCTCTCTTTTGCTCGCACAGCTCCCGGGGTTCAGCTTTGGATTTGGCCCCACCTCTGCGTGTAGGTCGCCGGAGGGCGTCTGTTCTTCGCTCAGACAGGACGGGGTTAAAGGAGGCGCTGATTCAGGTGCTCCGGCTCATTCAGGCCGGGGGGAGGGAGGGGTACGGAGTGCGGGGCGAGCCTGTGGCGGCAGAGGCCAGCGTGATGTTGCACCAGCCTGAGGCGCGCCGTGTGTTCTCCCGGGGAAGTTGTCCCTGGATCCCGGGACCCTGGCAGTGGTGGGCTGCACAGGCTCCCCGGAAGGGAGGTGTGGAGAATGACCTGTGCTCGCACACAGGCTTCTTGGTGGCGGCAGCAGCAGCCTTAGCGTCTCATGCCCGTCTCTGGGGTCCGTGCTGTTAGCTGCGGCTCGCACCCGTCTCTGGAGCTCCTTTAAGCAGCACTCTTAATCCCCTCTCCTTTTGGGAGGTCTGAGGTCTTCTGCCAGCGTTCAGTAGGTGTTCTGTAGGAGTAGTTCCACATGTAGATGTATTTTTGATGTATCTGTGTGGAGGAAGGTGATCTCCACGTCTTACTCTTCCGCCATCTTCCCCTTCTCCCCACATATCACTTTGATGAAAATAAAAATGTAAACAGTTCATCCTCAAGGGGGCGTTGGCGGCGTCCAAGGTCCAGCGGTACCGGAGCCCCTGCCTACCATACTGTCTTGATTACTGTAGCTTTGTAGTATAGTCTGAAGTCAGGGAGCCTGATTCCTCCAGCTCCGTTTTTCTTTCTCAAGATTGCTTTGGCTATTCGGGATCTTTTGTGTTTCCATACAAATTGTGAAAGTTTTTGTTCTAGTTCGGTGAAAAATGCTAGTGGTAGTTTGATAGGGATTGCATTGAATCTGTAGATTGCTTTGGGTAGTATAGTCATTTTCACAATGTTGAGTCTTCCAATCCAAGAACATGGTATATCTCTCCATCTGTTTGTATCATCTTTAATTTCTTTCATCAGTGTCTTATAGTTTTCTGCATACAGGTCTTTTGTTTCCTTAGGTATGTTTATTCCTAGGTATTTTATTCTTTTTGTTGCAATGGTAAATGGGAGTGATTCCTTAATTTCTCTTTCAGATTTTTCATCATTAGTATATAGGAGTGCAAGAGATTTCTGTGGATTAATTTTGTATCCTGCTACTTTACCAAATTCATTGATTAACTCTAATAGTTTTCTGGTAGCATCTTTAGGATTCTCTATGTATAGTATCATGTCATCTGCAAACGGTGACAGATTTACTTCTTTTCTGATTTGGATTCGTTTTGTTTCTTTTTCTTCTCTGATTGCTGTGGCTAAAACTTCCAAAACAATGTTGAATAAGAGTGGTGAGAGTGGGCAACCTTGTCTTGTTCCTGATCTTAGTGGAAATGGTTTCTGTTTTTCAGCATTGAGGACAATGTTGGCTGTGGGTTTGTCATATATGGCCTTTATTATGTTGAGATAAGTTCCCTCTATGCCTACTTTCTGGAGGGTTTTTCTCATAAATGGGTGTTGAATTTTGTCAAAAGCTTTTTCTGCATCTATTGAGATGATCATATGGTTTTTATTCTTCAAGTTGTTAATACGGTGTATCTCATTGATTGATTTGCATATATTGAAAAATCCTTGCATTCCTGGGATAAACCCCACTTGATCATGGTGTATGATCCTTTTAATGTGCTGTTGGATTCTGTTGTTAGTATTTTGTTGAGGATTTTTGCATCTATGTTCATCAGTGATATTGGCCTGTAGTTTTCTTTCTTTGTGACATCCTTGCCTGGTTTTGGTATAAGGGTGATGGTGGCTTTGTAGAATGAGTTTGGGAGTGTTCCTCCCTCTGCTATATTTTGGAAGAGTTTGAGAAGGATAGGTGTTAGCTCTTCTCTAAATGTTTGATGGAATTTGCCTGTGAAACCATCTGGTCCTGGGCTTTTGTTTGTTGGAAGATTTTTAATCACAGTTTCAATTTCAGTGCTGGTGATCGGTCTGTTCATATTTTCTATTTCTCCCTGGTTCAGTCATGGAAGGTTGTGCTTTTCTAAGAATTTGTCCGTTTCTTCCAGGTTGTCCATTTTATTGGCATATAGTTGCTTGTAGTAATCTCTCATGATCCTTTGTATTTCTGCAGTGTCAGTTGTCACTTCTCCTTTTTCATTTCTAATTCTCTTGATTTGAGTCTTCTCCCTTTTTTTCTTGATGAGTCTGGCTAATGGTTTATCAATTTTGTTTATCTTCTCAAAGAACCAGCTTTTAGTTTTATTGATCTTTGCTATTGTTTCCTTCTTTTCTTTTTCATTTATTTCTGACCTGATCTTTATGATTTCTTTCCTTCTGCTAACTTTGGGGTTTTGTGTTCTTCTTTCTCTAATTGCTTTAGGTGTAAGGTTAGGTTGTTTATTTAAGATGTTTCTTCTTTCTTAAGGTACGTTTGTATTGCTATAAACTTCCCTCTTAGAACTGCTTTTTCTGCATCCCATAGGTTTTGGGTCGTCGTGTTTTCATTGTCATTTGTTTCTAGGTATTTTTTAATTTCCTCTTTGATTTCTTCAGTGATCTCTTGGTTATTAAGTAATATTCTTTTGTATACATTTTCTTTATCCAGTCATCCATCAATGAACACTTAGGTTGCTTGCATGTTTGCAGGGAACATTGGGGTGCAGATATCTTTTCCAGTTAGCGTTTTATTTCCTTCAGATAAATACCCAGAAGTGGCTTTGCTGCCAAAGAGAGATGGGGGGTGTGGCCAAGAAGAGTGAAAATCAGTCACTGGTGACTTTGCTGTGCTTCCCCTTTCACTCTTAGATGCTGCCAGGGTCCCTGAAGACAGAAGACACATGAGGAAACAGGTAAAAACTATTTTGTTCTCTTTTGCATTCGACAAGCAAGTAGGGAGCCGCTGCCATGTGCCAGGCACAATTCTAGGGGCTGGGAGCACAGTGGGACTCCCCTCCCTTTCTCTTGCCTGTGTGACAACAGGTAGTAATCCCCAGTCTTTGAGCATCTCCCTTGCCAGGCCTGGCAATTCTTCTGAGAGCAGGAGGCATCACTGGGTGCCCAGGAGGGAAGAATGGACTCAAGGAGGCCAGCTCTGAGGTTCTGCAAGGCTCTAAACAGGCTCGTGTTGAGCAGACCACGGGTCCAGAGCCTTTGTGCCCAATGCCGACTGTTCCCAGCGTCCCATGCCCCATCCTGCCTCAGCTGCCTTCCGAGCGCAGACCTGGGGCCCACTTCTTGTGCTCCAGAGACTACCTGGAGCTCCGTGGGGTAAGCATGCAGCCCTGCTCTGAGAAGCACCCCTCTTCCACTGGTCTTGGCATTCTTCAGCTGGTCCCCAATGAGGGTGTGACTGGTGGCTGCTGGCAGAGGGGGTACCCTGGCCCAGCTACTGGAGGCTAATCTTTGCCACGGGGAATGGAATCTGGCCCTGGCCATAGCCCTTGTGGAGACCCAGAGGGAGCCCAAAGTGCATCCCTCAGAACACTGACCCTGCAGCCCTCATGGAAAACGTAGAATTGTTCCCATGGCTAAAGAGGTATGTGTCGTGTACTCTACTCCAGCCCCCACGCTGGGAGATGCATGATGCCCATACAGCTGGTTAAAGGGCTCGAAAAGGCCTGCACTAAAGATTCCTGTTTCACTTTTTAAAATCCAGCTTCTCTCAAACAGATGTGACCTCGAGGACTTTTTTCTCTGTAACACTATTAGCACCTGCAGGGCTCTATGAGCTCTGTGTGCAGAGCCTGCCCTCATCTATGCCCAGGCCAGTCCAGCACGGCTGCCATGCCTGGGGACAGACCCCCTTCCTACTTTCAGCCAGCGGCCTAGCTTTCGCCACACCGGTCCTGGACACCCAACGGTCCTTTAGCATAAGTCGCGCAGCCAGAGGAGATGCACAGCCAGCCGGAGGGGCTTGGGGAGGGGACGCCGATGTGTGGGAACTGTTGGCTGGGCAGGCGGGACAGACGCAGGTCTGTGCTGAGACAGGAGACACACTCTGTTGGCACGTCCTGCTGCCTCCCCAGGGACACGCATTCAGGGCACGACCATGTAAATTGGGACTTAAATTTAACTCTATGTAAATGTAACTCTATGTAAAAGTCCAGTGAGGTGGCGGTCCAGCTCACCGCACGTGCACCCACACGTAGAGATGGACAGTGGCTGCACATCGGCAGCCCTTGGACTATCTCTAGCCCACCCTGCACTAGTTGACCCAAGGTAAGCTCCAGGTCACCTAGGGCCTGGCATTCGAGGTGCTCAGTAGTTTGGTGCCACTCAAAGCCTGAGAGCTGGGCAGCAAGTTTATACAATTTTGGATGGATGGATGGAAGAAAGGAAGGAGTGCTGGGAAGAGAGAGGCTAGCCTTACATGGTTCTCAGGCTGATGGGAGAGGCACAGCATATCCAGAAAAAGACCCTGTGAGCTTCCAGAATTCCATATCCTGCCATGCAACCAGACACGGTCTTCTCAGAATCAGGGAGAAGGGATTGGAGCTCAGTGGGTGAACAAGAAAAGCTGTCTGGAAGATGTAAGTGACCAGATGGCTTAAAGACAAACTCTTCCTGGCCCAGGCTCCCGCCTAGACACAGCGCCATGCATCTCCTCGGTCCCTTGCTTCTGCTTCTCGGTAAGGATGGTGGCCTGGGCAGATACTTGGGTCTGGGACGACTGTGGGAGCTGGAGGAGGAGGAGGCAAGATGGGGGCAGAGAAGAGTAAATGTGGGGCAGGGTGGGGACAGTCAGTGTATATGTGTGTGCGTGTGTATACGTCTCTCTTTGTGTATCTGCCTCCCCACCCCCCCCCCCCCCCCCGCCTCTTCAGAGGAAATTCTTTAGAATGCGCTCATCGTCCTTCAGTAATGCTTTCTGTTCGCTCTGGTGGGTTCCAGAATACTTGGCTTTCTCTGAATCAGCCCATTGGACGTTTGACCATCCCAAGATCCTCTACGCCTGGGATGGAGCCTGCGTCTGGATTCCCTGCTACTACCGTATCCTAAACAAGCACTTGCTAGATAACCTGACCGTGTACCACAATTATAAGTATGACAGCTCCACCAAGAGCTACAATGGGACCATCCTCTATAAGAACCTAAAAATCAGGGAGTTTCCTGCTCGTCAGGGAAGGGTACAGTTCCTGGGAAACGGCAGATACAACTGCACCCTCCTCATCAATCCCGTGAAAGTCAATGACAGCGGTCAGCTGGGGCTGAGGATGACGTCTGGGGAGAACAAATGGATGGAGGCCATCGGCCTCAACATCTCTGGTAAGGCCCTGAGGATGGGTTCCTTCGTCTCGGCAATGAGGAAGGTGGGAAGCACCTGACTCCTGGGACAGCTCACAAACCAGGTCGCCTGCAGAGGCCAGACGGGGATGCCAGTGAGCGACCGGGGTGCCACAGGACAGTGGCGCCCGTGGCAGACTGGAGCCTAGGGGCACTCATCCCTCCTTGAGCATCTCCCCTGGCTTTTCCAGAGATGGAAATCTGAATTTTCAAGTGAAATCTCCCAATGTATTAATGTGGGGGGATCCATTCTAATTAGGCCTTCGTGGCTACATGACACACAGATAGGGTGTGAACCAAACACAGGTCTGGGGCCTCCCCCCGAGGGAGTGTGCTCGCTCCATTCCACGGCCTGTTTATTCGGTGGGTGGTTCTAAGCAGGCCTGTGTTTGGGGTGAGAGATGCAGCTTCAGACGCTGCAATCTGAGGGCGGCCCAGCCTCGGGGAGAGCAGGGACTGGCTGCACACAGGCCTCTGCGCTAAAGGAATCCCCTCCAGGAGTGCCGTGTGGGAGGTCTCCGATACCGAGGCCTTTGAGCCAGGTTTGTCCTCCAAGCTAAGCATGTTGAACTAAACGCGTCAAATCCGCTGAGGAGTGCCGGGGGAGTGGTCTGGAAAACATTTAGAAAGCAGACACCAGGGGGTGTGAACGAAGTAACTATAAAACATAAAACACAGTTTCTAAGGAGGATCAACTTTCACAAGACCTTTCAGAGGGTGTTTGGGCCGAGCAGAGACAGGCAGGCCCGGAGAGAGGCGGACAGGACCGGCCGGGGCTTCCTGATGGGTTCTCTGCGGCAGGGCATCTAAAGCTGGTCCAGGTTCCCAGGCCTCCAGCGTGGCCCCTGCTCTCTTGCAGAGACGGCTCCTCCACCCCACATTGAGCTCCCTCCAGACATCCGGGAGCTCCACGACGTCACTGTCACCTGCTCGCTGAATTTCGCCTGCTTTGAGTACCAGGTTCATCTGCAGTGGTCCCTGGAGGAGCATGCGGTCACCTCCACCTCCCTGTCCACCGAGACCGTCTCCACCCAGAGCACTCTCACGTTCCAGCCGCAGTGGACTCACCACGGCAAGAACCTGACCTGCCAGCTCTGGGACCCCACGGAACAGCAGTTACTCTCTGAGGAAACGGTGTGGCTGGACGTGAAGCGTGAGTCTCCCCAGTGCTTCTGTGGGAGGGCCGAGGGTCCTGTCATCCCTTCACCCCCGCAGAGGGTAACAGGAGTCCACACAGAGGGGAGCGTGATGGGTCTGTGGGCACCCGCTGTTGGGAATGGTCCAGGCAGAGCCGCGGCCCCTCCTCCACCATTCCCATCATCAGCTCTGGTGTTCAGGGACACCTGATTCAGAATAAAAGAATCTATCCTCAAACCATGACCTGATTTGGGGATCACTTGGTTAAGGTTTTTTGGTTCCCCTGGGGGGTGGGATGAAGAATTTTTTCACATCATTTTTTTGTGCCTCATTCATTCATTCATTCAATAAATATTTCTTGTGAACCTACTAGGCTGCTGGGGATAGAGCAGTGAGCAAAGTTCTTGCCCACGTGGAACTAGCATTGAAGTCAGGGAGACGAAGAGTAGATAGGTGAAAAGGGAACTAGAGAACATATGTGTAGGTGGTGCTAAGTGTATCACACAAAGATAAAGCAGGGCTAGGACAGAGGGAGTGAGGGATGGAGGCTGAACTTGAGCTGAGACTTGGGTGAAGGGAGGGCCTGAGGCAGGCCTATCTCCGTGAGAAGAGCGTTCCAGGGAGAAGAAAGAGCAAGTCCGAGGCCTTGAGGTAGGAACTTGGTGTGTCTGCCTCAGAGCAAGGAGCCGGCAAGCTTGGCACTACATCCAAGGGGCCCAGTGGTAGGAAAGGAAGACCGAGAGGAACCGGGACGCTAGATCTCGTGGGCTGCAGCGAGCGTTTCTGGATTGTTCTCTAAGCGTGGAATCCACTGAACGGTTTCAAGCAGGAGAGTCGTGAGGTCTGATGGACAGTCCTGGGAATGCTGCTGGCTGCTGGTGGAGACCAGACCTTTGGGGTCTGGGGTGTGGGGAGCAGAGAACCGAGTTGGGAGGTTGTGACGGTCAGTCACCTGTTGACAAGGGTGACAGTGAGTGGCCACGCACCCTTGCCCGCTCTGTCTAGGCCGCTGCTTTATCAGAATAAAAGGCCTGCAACTTGTCAGCCCGTCACACCCTCTGAGAATCCCCATCCCCTCCCTCACTGTTCCCTCCGCTTCTGCAGACGCGCCGAAGTTGAAGATCCAGGTCAGTCCCAGAGAAGCCACTGTGACAGAGGGAGAGTCTGTGACCATGACGTGCCAGGTTGTCAGCAGCAACCCACGGCACCAGAATGTGGCCTGGCTCAGGGACGGGGTCCTGCTGGTGGGGGAGGAGACGCCCACGCTCACTCTGCCCGAGGTGACCAGGAGGATGAGTGGGCAGTACCAGTGCAAGGCCCACAACGATGTGGGCTCCGAAGAGTCGGAAGCAGTGGACCTCCAAGTGCACTGTGAGCCTCCTGGGAGCTGGGGAAGGGCCGGGCCGGGGGTCAGCAGGGGCACCTTCCAGGCCCATGGGAGGGGAGCCCCGGAGGCCTCTGCTCACCACCACCCCCAGCCTCCCAGCCTCGGCCTCTTCTTCTAGATGCTCCGGAACCTTCCAGGGTTCAGATCGTCTCCTCGCCAACGAAGGAAGGAAATAAAGTAGAGCTGACTTGTATATCACTGGCCAATCCTCCTCCAACGAATTACACCTGGTACTACAATGGGCTAGAAATGCCTGGAAAGACGGACAGGACCTTCCAGATCCCAGAGGTCCTCCTCAGGCACGCTGGGGAGTACTCCTGCTTGGCGGAAAATGATCTTGGTCCTGGACAAGTTGGCCAGGAAGCTGACTTGGAAGTCCAGTGTGAGTAGCCGCAGAGCTGCTGGAGGGAGGAGATGGCTCTGGGGGCAGGAGGAGGGTAGACGTGCCCGCGAAGGGACAGCAAGCGGAAACCAGGGGCTCCCGGCAGATAAGCTTCTTGGGGCAATTGTTGTGTTCACAGTTGTGTCCTTAGCACCAGACAGGGCCTGGCTCGTGGGAGGTGCTCAGTAGATGCTTGTTGACTTGAATGAGTGGCAAGATGCCAGGGTCCCCCGAGGGACGCAGTGGCTGAGTCCCTGAAGGGGTCTTGAAATTTTCGAGGAGGACTGGGGCAAAATGCTTCTTCACCTCTTGGTTGTCAGACCCTGTTTAACACAGTGAGTCTTGGCACCGAGGGGAGCCCCGGACAAAGAGAATCCCTAGGTTTGATCCTTGGACCCTGGGATGTCATAGTCGGGGCCAGATACTGTGATGTGGACGCCCAAATCCTGAAATCTAGACACCGGATATGTGGTAACAGCAGCAGCAGAAGCAGCACGTGTTGTGTGTTTACCACACGCCACAGGGCTCTAACAGCATCCTCTTACTCCATCCTGCAGTGATTCCACGAGGTTAGCTACTCACAGGACCCCATTTGACAGATGAGTCAACTGAGGCCTGCAGCCCACGGTCACACAACGCCAAGGGGCAGGATCCGGCACTCTGGATCCAGAGCTCTGCTTTTCTTCTTCTTTTTTAAGTTAACGCCCTTACTGTAGTGACCCGGCTCCGTGCCCCAGACCCGTGCAGAGACCCACAGAGAGAGGCCCCTCCCTTGCACAGCACCACACGTACCCCGCCCAGAGCTGTGCTCTTAACCACTGCACCATCCTGTCTCAAACCACAGCCAGGCCAAATGACCAGGGCAGGGTTTCTGTTCTCAGAGGCAAGAGGGAAGCACAAGCCCTCCCTCCGCTAATAGAGGAACTGCGTGAATGCAGGGCACAGGAAGGGGGAAGAGGGAGCAGGAAGGAACAGGTCTTATGGGCTTCTGACTTTTCTTGACCCACCTCTCTGGTTTTCTTCCAGATCCCCCCAAGGAGGTAATCACAGTGATTCAAAGCCCCACACCGATTCGAGAAGGAGACAGTGTGATCCTGTCCTGTACCTACAATTCCAGTAATCCCAGAGTTACCCGATATGAATGGGATCACCTAGGCTTCCAGGACCAGCTATCACCCGCTGGGCTGACGATTCGAAAAGTTGCCTGGGACACAGGGCCAGTCAAGTGCGCAGCCTGTAACCAGTGGTGTTTGTGGTCTCCCCCTGTCGACCTGGATGTCCAGTGTGAGTGCCCTGGGCCGGGGGAGCTAGGGGGTGGCCCAGCTGGGGTGCGGGGCTCTAAGGGTGAGGAGACCAAAGCCTGAACCACAGTCCTCACAGAGAATTGAGGGATGAGAGTCAGGCCTCAGGGCCAAGGGGAGAGGAATTCTCGGGAACAGGAAGAGGGGAAGAGACCCAAGAGATCAGCCTGAGGTCCTTGCTCTCCAGATGCCCCCAAAGATGTCAGTGTCCAGGTCACTCCCCACAGTGAGATTCGCTCTGGGCGCCCGGTCCTCCTCCAATGTGACTTCTTAAGCAGCCGCCCCGCGGATGTCCGCTTCTTCTGGAAGAAAAATGGAATCTTTCTGGAGGAAGGAAAGAAACTGAGCTTTGACGCCATCTCTCCAGAAGATGCTGGAACTTACCACTGCTTGGTCAACAATTCCATAGGACAGACCTCGTCTAAGGCCTGGGCTCTCCAAGTGCTGTGTGAGTGGCTGGAGCCGGAGGCTGGGAGCAGAGACGGGCAGGTGACTGGCTACCCGGATCCTGACTTTGCTTCTACTTACAGATGCACCCAGGAGCCTGCATGTGTCCATCAGCCCGAAAGACGGAGTGGTGGAGGGGAAGAAAGCGGTCCTGACGTGCGAGAGCGACGCCAACCCTCCCACCTCCCACTACGCATGGTTTGACTGGAATAACCAAGACCTCCGCCATTACGATCAGACGCTGAGATTGGACCCTGTGACGCTGCAGCACTCAGGCGCCTATTGGTGCCAGGGGACCAACAGGCTGGGCCGGGGCCAGTCGCCGCCCACCACCCTCACCGTCTACTGTAAGGGCCCTTCTCCGGCCCTGGCCACTCCTGCGGCGTGCGTTCCGGACCTCCTCCCCGCTCCTGCACGGAGGGTGGGGAGTGGGCAGCCTGTGCGCTCAGAGGCGCCCCTTCTCCACACACAGCTCCCCTGTCTTCCCTCCTCCCCGATCAGTCTCTCGCCACCCCGGGAGGATTCAGGCTGCCCCTACCTTCCAGACATCCTGAGCTCCTCCTGGCTCCCTCTCTCTGCCTCTTTCTCTCTGCCTCACCCTTGATAGGCTGCTTGTGTCTACCTTTTGAGATTGTAGTGGTTTTGGTTTTTCTTTAAAAGACAATACAAGTACATGGTAAAAACAGCATGAAAGGGTAAATAGTGGAAGGACAGATACGTCTCCTTTCTTGTTCCCCGAGAACTCTACCCCCTCCCTCCCTTGAGGCTTTCACCGTTGGCAGCTGGATATGGCCCCTCACAGAGATTTTTCTATACGTGCACCACAGGCCTATAGAGATTTATGTCCATACACCCTTCTTTGTTACTCAGACGGCGGGAGAGCTCACACGTTGCCCTGAACTTCCCTTTCTTCCATGTAATAACAGCACTTGGAGATTGTTCTCTATCTGTGCATATACAGGGTGTCTGAAGAGTCTGGAAAAACACAGGGGAAAATATTTAATTTATTTATTGTGCTTTTTTCAGGTTAATGATTGGAGCCATGGCTTTAAACTTAGAGGATTGGCACTGGCAAAGCTGGTGCTAAAGGGAGCCAGCCTGAGGGTGTCATTTGGAAAAGTTACACATTGTATAAAAACATATACAATGTGTATATTGTATATACAATATACACATTGTATATGTATATTGTATATACAATATACACACTGTATATGTATATTGTATATACAATATACACATTGTATATATATATTGTATATACAATATACACACTGTATATGTATATTGTATATACAATATACACACTGTATATGTATATTGTATATACAATATACACATTGTATATCTCCCCAGGGAGTCCCCTGGGTCTCCCCTCTGCAGGCACCCTGGAGACCTGACTCTTTTGCTGAGGGTGCACTGCGGTCCCGTGTACGGATGTTGAATAACTATGTGTCCACTGCCCTCCTCAAGGCTGGTGCAGTCTCCTGCTCTGGGCACACCTGCGAGGAGAATTGTAGGCTAGGTTCCTACGTGAACTGGTTGGCTAAAAGGACAAGTGATTTTAAGCACGGCCAAGCTGCCCTCTGGAGAGGCGGCACCATTTATGAGGGTTACGTGCTCTGTGTGTGCCCGAGGCTGTCACACAGCAGGAGCTCCTCTTGAAAAAGAGCTGCCCTTCCCTCCTAATGAGACGTCCAGAGGGCAGGGCTGGCTTCTCCCTCTTTCTCTGCACCACACCCCCTGGGCAAGGAGGAGATGTCGCACAGGCCGGAAGGACCGTGGCTGTGCAGAGAGGAGCCGAGGATACCTCCCAGGCAAAGGTCACAGGGCAGAGCTGGCCTGCTACCCGACTGAGGCAGTGTCGTCAACTGACGTACCTCCTTTCTCTATCAGATAGCTCAGCCTCCATCATCAGG
Organism: Pseudorca crassidens; assembly: GCF_039906515.1. Lineage (NCBI taxonomy): Eukaryota > Metazoa > Chordata > Mammalia > Artiodactyla > Delphinidae > Pseudorca > Pseudorca crassidens. The sequence goes on along the minus strand of NC_090315.1, from coordinate 17,385,573 downwards.
CGAGTGGCCTTGGGAGTGGGGTTCTGTCTGGCCATCTTCCTCCTGGCAATCTGGGGAGTCAAGCTGCAGCGGAGGTGAGTTCCTCCCACTGCCCACCACCTTTGCTCCCCCTCCGCCCAACCCAGGGAACGACCCCGGTTACTCAGTCCTGCAGCCCCCGGCATGCCGAGTCCACAGGGTCCTCTTCCCAGGCCCTTCGTCCTCCCTGAGCAGGTCTTTATTTCTCAGCTGGAAGAGGATTCAGAGACAGCAGGGGCTTCGGGAAAGTTCCAGTGGACAGAACTTCTTTGTGAGGAATGTAAAGGTAGGATGGCAGAAAGATGAAATGCATTCGAGCCAAGAGAGAAACGAAGTGGAGAATCAACTATGTGTCAAATAAAAAAAAGAAGAGGAACAAAGTGGGGAGGGGTGATAAAGAGTAGAGAGGCAGGGGAGCTAGGGCGGGGAGAGGAGTGGCAAGGGCCGAAACCTCGTCCTCCTCTCAGGCTCGAAGGACCCCCCAAGCTGAAGGCCCCCACTCCCTGGGGTGCTACCATCCAGTGACGGAAGACGCCGTCAGCTATGCTGCCTTGCGCTTTCCTCTTGGCGAGACGGATGCACCGAGACCTGGGTACTGAGGGCACCAGGGGGGTGACACCTGCACCCTGGGAGGGGTGCGGGGGGCAGAGCTCGTGTCTCGCCTGCCCTGTGTGTGCCAGGCCCGTGCTTCTTCTCCTCATTCCTGCTCTGTAACAACCCCCCTGGTAATGGTCTTGGGAATTGGATCTGTTCCTACAAACCAGGAGCAGGCACGGCCAGAGTCGGTCTCTATCACCGAGGTTGGGACTTTGTGATACATACACGCATACGTTCACTCATCTGATACATCAGCCCCTGCTGTGTGCACTAGGCATGATGCAAGGGGCTGAGAGGCTGGGGGTGCTCTTAGGGTCTAGGGGAGTTGGAAGAAGGAGCAGATTTCATGCAAAAGCCTTCATTTGTGGTCATCTCTCTGCCTTCCCTCTCAGAGATGCAGGGACCTCAGAGACGTGGAGACTTTCCTCAAACAGGGACGACACGGTCACTTACTCTGTGGTGCAGAAGCGTCACGTGGTAAGAGGGCAGGGCTATGGAAGGTGGGGAAGTGACGGGACCTGGCCTCGGCTGTGAGTCCCAGAGCCTGGGTGGCAGAGGCTGGACAGTGGGGAGGGCTGCCCAGACCCTGGTGAGGTCAGACCAGGGCAGGCACCTCCCAGTCTGAGGCTGGCTGCAGCCAGTTTCTAGACAAGAGGACTCCTGCTCGCGCTCTTGGACCCCCAGGCGGAGCGGAGGAGAGAAGGGACAGGGAAAGCGGGCTGCGGGAGGCTGGTGAGCATGAGGCCACGCTCACCACCATGTGGCTTTCTCAGGGCGACTATGAGAACGTGACTCCAGAGGTCCTAGAAGACGAGGGGATACATTACTCGGAGATGGTCCATTTTGGGTTTGGGGAGCGGCCGCTGGCCCAGGAAGGAGTGGAATACGTGACCCTCAAGCAATGATGGGCCAAACCAGCTGAGGTGGAGGGGCCAGGGGCCGCAGGGGCCAGGGCGGTCCTGGAACTTTCTCAGCCTCTGCTGTTCAGCTGCGAAATCACACACACACACACGCGCACACACACGCACATGCACGCATGCACGCATTCACACACATGCATGCACGCACACACGCACACACACGAGCACGCACACACGGTCACAGTTACTGCAACCCCAGTTGGTGCAGAGAACTTTGTACATGGTCCAGAGACAGTCTTCCTTCTTAGCACTGGTAACCCCGACCCTCCAAAGGGTCTGTCCCTGGTCCTTTCCCACTCCCCTTCTCACCCAGAAATTCATCTAAATACCTATCCTGAGCTGTACAAATCCCCCTGCCCCTTCCCAGCCGTCTGCCACCACCTACCCACTCCCAAACCCCACTCCGCAGCTGGCTGTGTCCCTGCGGGGATCAGCTGGTCATTATTTTTATTGTTCTCTCTCCCCATCCCTTTGACACCTCACCCCTGCTCTGATAACTCCACTCACTAATCTTATGCGTAATTTTTGACCCCAGGGCAAAGCCCAGGGAAAGAGGAACAAAAATGAGGTAGAGGCCCTGCCCTGGGCTGGTTTCTTCTCTCAGAGGACTTCCACGGGGAGGATTACGCTGCTGCGGCTCCTGTCCTCGAGGGTCTCATGGTCTGAGACATACACTGATGTGGACAAACGTGTAACAGACACAGAGCTACACAATAAACATGGCTCAGATGCCACGTCAAAGAGCCAGTGAATGATTTCCAGTCTGCAGAGTCTGAGCGGGGACGGGGAGCTGAGGCAGGCATCCTGGGGCTTGGGGAGAGGGGAAAGGTGACGTCACGCGCAAATCACCAGATCGGAGGGTCCATCGTCTTGTTGCCAAGAGTCCGCGGGCGTCACAGACAGAGCCTGAGTCCCGATTCTTCTGCTTAACCAGACGAATGATCTGGGGCAAAGTTCCCCGGCTTCTCTGAGCCTCCGTCTCTCCGTCTGTAACATGAAGATGCAGGCGGTTCGAGATAGGAAGTGAGGTATAACCTTATGTCATGTTATAAGATTAACGCAACAGCCAAAAGCCCCTAGAAACCACATTCCCATCTGATTTGCATCTCTTGAAGACCATAAAAAGGGGAAGCCAAAGCATTACTCACAGCAATTCTCAAAAGTGACCCTGCCGCGTCGTTTCACAACCCACAGCTGCCTGCCTTCTTGAAGGCCAGCTGCCTTGAGGAACCTCTCAGCTATTCTACCTCTCCCCGTGACCCCCACTAGCTCTCTAGTATGTTCCCTGGCCGACTTGCCAGGGAGGCCCTTCCGGCTTCTCCTCCGCTTCTCCGTCTGTTCTCTCTCCACCTGGTCTCCTGCTTCTCCCAAGGGGCCAAGGCCCATTCTCCTTCAGGGCAGGAACCTGTGGTTAATCATTCATCAAGATGACAGTCAGGGCTTCCCTGGTGGCGCAGTGGTTGAGAGTCCGCCTGCCGGTGCAGGGGACACGGATTCGTGCCCCGGTCCGGGAAGATCCCACATGCCGCGGGGCGGCTGGGCCCGTGAGCCGTGGCCGCTGAGCCTGCGCGTCCGGAGCCTGTGCTCCGCAGCGGGAGAGGCCGCAGCAGTGAGAGGCCCTCGTACCGCAAAAAAAAAAAAAAAAAAAAAAAAAGATGACAGTCAAATTCCTGGCCTGTGGTGGGCGCTCTGAAGGCACCGCCTTCCTTGGCTGCCCTACTTTCCCGTCTGCTCGATCCAGATGCTCTCTGAGAGGTTGTCCTTGGGATGCCCAAGGAGTGGGGCACTGATTTCCCCATGAACCTACTTTGTCCCTGGTTTGACGTCTTTTTTTTTTTTTCTGGCCGCGCCACGTGACTTGCAGGACCTTAGTGCCCTGACCAGGGATTCCCCCCAGGCCCTGACAGTGGAAGTCCTAACCACTGGACCGCCAGGGAACTCCCTGGTTTGAACTGTCGTGAGCACCTTCCACGTTTGTGGAGAAAGGGAAGGCTTCGAGAACTGTCGAAATGAGAGGGCAAGGGTCTGGGGACCAGTATCATTCAACCATTTATCCAGCAAACACCTACTGAACACCTCCCACTGCATCCACCACAGAGCCAGTTGTGGGGGTACAAAAAAGATACAACATGGTCCTAATCTCGGGGGTCTCTAGTCTAGGTGTCCAGAGGGTTTTAGGAGCTGAAGGACCTAAAGGCAGCCGCCAGCCTGATGAGGTCTGGCGCGGGCTCCCTGGCAACCAGCGGATGACTTCCCATCCTGGACCTGAGCCTGACTGCTGACATCAACCTACTTCATGACCAATTGCCCGAGAGATGTGGCTGTCATCAGGCCCTGCTGAGGTGTGCACAGCAGGTGACTGGGCAGCGCTGGGGCTAGAACACAGGCAGCCCCCGACCCAGCCCCGGACCTCACCGTCCTCTTGGAGCCTAGACAATTGACCATTCGTCTGACTTGCTGAGTCCCTGCTAGGTATGCAACAAGCAGCGGACAAAGCACACAGAAAGCGTTGCCTTCACTGATCAACCTTCTAGTGGAGGAGTCGGCAAATCTGACGTGGCCGAGTCGTGGGTGCTTGGAGGAAACCACAACGCAAGATGAAAGCAGAGAGGCTGGAGCAGGGGAGGGGCCCATTTGGATGCAGGGATCAAGGGAGGTCCTCTGAGGAGGGGACACCTGAATTGCCAGGTGGGAGGGCCAAACAGAGAAGAGCTTGAAGACGCGCTGTCTCCCTTTATAAATTTATTTATTTATTTTTGGCTGCGTTGGGTCTTTGTTGCTGCGTGCAGGCTTCCTCTAGTTGGGGCTACTCTTCATTGCGGTGCACGGGCTTCTCATTGCGGTGGCTTCTCTAGTTGCGGAGCACGGGCTTTAGGCACGCAGGCTTCAGTAGTTGTGGCTCGCGGGCTTAGCTGCTCTGCGGCATGTGGGATCTTGCAAGACCAGGGCTCGAACCCGTGTTCCCTGCACTGGCAGGCGGAGTCTTAACCACTGCACCACCAGGGATGCCCCCTGCTGTCTCCCTTTGCACCCAGCTTTGCTCATCTACCAAATGCTTGTCACGAGAGGTGAAATGGCACTCCTGTTGACTTTTCCTCAGTTCTGTCAGTTTCTCAGTGCTTCCCAAAGACAAAATACTAAACAACAGGTTGCAAGTTCTTCTACAATTCCCAGGGAGGTGCTGGACGACACATGTAGGACTTAGAAGGGGGGTGACCAAGAATCAGTTTGGTTTGTGAGGTTTGAAAAGGAAATGAGATCATTTCTTTGGAGGGAGCCGTGGATATGCTGAGACTCTCAGGCTGCCTGCTCTGGAAGCCTGGTGGGAAGCACTTCCAGGGAACCACTCAGAGAAGCTTATTCTGGGTGACTTGGATTTGGGGGAGGACATAGGGGCCTGGTGACTGACACACACACCCAAGAAAGCTGAAGTCCAGAGAGACCATACTGTCAGCCGGAGGCAGGAGAGAGACAGACAGATAGAGAGACACGTGCACAGTCAGAGACAGAAAGAGAATCACAGAGACAGCTTAGGGCCGCTTTAAATCTCAGGAGGTCTCCTTAGAAGGGCAGGATGACCCCAACAGGGAGGTGAACGACCAAGTTCTCAGGGCCTGAGAGGAATGTTAAGCGGCCAGCTGGAGGCACGCGCCACCCAATGTCCCTACGGGTGCCCCAGGGAGGAGTCCCTCTTGACATCCGTGCAGCCCAGAGAGAGGCAGGGTGGAGACCACAGCCCGGGTACTTCAGTGCCACCGAACTCGACTTTGCTTGTTCCAGGTCTCTCCTTCTCTCCCTCCTGCCGACACAGGGAGGGTCATAAACCACCGTCATCAGGTCGGAGGGGAAAGGAGAGGGAGGATGGAGGAGCCCAAGGCCTGTGCAGGTGGGGGGAGAGTAGAAGCTCTAACTGGGAATGATGATCTCATTGTCCCACATAGTAAATGCCAAGTGGAGATGGTATGGGTGACTAGAGGGACTTATTATCTGGGAGTGAGCCTGGGCCTGCCCACAAGCTCATCCAGGAGTAGAGAAGACTAAACCCCCAGAGCCGGTTTGAACGGGCTGGCGGGGGTGGGGATGGAATAAAGTTGTGTTCTGGTTGTACCACCAACCCTGCTTTTTAGAGGTGCTGATAATTCCAAAAGATACACGCACCCCAATGTTCATTGCAGCTCTATTTACAATAGCCAGGACATGGAAGCAACCTAAATGTCCATCAACAGAGGAATGAATAAAGAAGATGTGGTACATATATACACTATGGAATATTACTCAGCCATAAGAAGGAACGAAATTGTTCCATTTGCAGAGACGTGGATGGACCTAGAGACTGTCATACAGAGTGAAGTAAGGAAGACAGAGAAAAACAAATATCGTGTATTAACACATATATGTGGAATCTAGAAAAATGGTACAGATGAACCTATTTGCAAAGCAGAAATAGAGACACAGATGTAGAGAACACATGTATGGACACCAAGGGGAGAAAGGGGCAGCGGGATGAACTGGGAGATTGGGATTGACGTATATACACTGCTATGTATAAAATAGATAACTAATGAGAACCTACTGTATAGCACAGGGAACGCTACTCAGTGCTCTGTGGTGACCTAAATGGGAAGGAAATCCAAAAAGGAGGGGATATATGTATATGTATAGCTGATTCACTTTGACATACAGCAGAAACTAACGCAACATTGTAAAGCAACTATATTCAATAAAAATTAAAAAAAAAAAAAAGGTGCTGGCTACGCACTCTTCACTCCCCCCAGGAAAAGCCCACATTTCTAACCTCTGCCCTTCCTGTGTTTGCATCATCTTGGACCCTCACCTCCTTCTGAGATGCCCCATTAGCTGCTCATCCAGGCTGTGAGTGCCTCAGGCTAATGGCCCTGCCTCCCCGCCCTTCTCTCCCTTCCGGCTCACTGCCCATCCTGGCCACCCTCCCTCAGGGGACTCCTGAGCCTCAGAGACACCTGGCAGCACCAAGAGGTGAGTCCCTCTTTCTGTGGCTTCTCTCCCCACCACAATTTTTCCCCAGATCCCCAGAAGCCTCCGCTTAGGGGGAACCCCTGAAGCTGGCTAAAGTCATTCCCTGTGACACCAGTGGGACCTCGCTTATCCCTGGACTCTCCCCGGGAGACCTCCTTCTCCTGCCCTTTGCTACAACCTACAACCCCGACTTCCCCTCGGCTAGGCGTTGCCACCAGCCCCGCACTGCCTGCTGTAGGGGAACAGCTCCTTCTCTTTCCAGGGAACTGGGGAAGGGGTGTGAACACAGGAATCTAGCTTCCTTTCCTGAGAAAAATACATACTGTCGGGATCAACTCTGTTCATTTTCTTCTTCTTTTTTTTTAAAGATGTTTTTGATGTGGACCATTTTTAAAGTCTTTATTGACTTTGTTACAATATTGCTTCTGTTTTATGTTTTGGCTTTTTGGCCGCGAGGCATGTGGGATCTTAGCTGCCCAACCGGGGATCGAACCCTCAGCCCCTGCATTGGAAGGCGAAGTCTTAACCACTGGGCCGCCGGGGAAGTCCCTCAACTCTGCTCTGAATTCTCTCCACCGCTTGTCTCCCCAGAGTCTCAGAAAGCAAGAGGCCTTCCCTCTTCTGGGACCTGCGCGCCTGTGCTCCGTCTCCTCCCGTTACACCACGATCGCTCGCTTCAATTAAGGGGGCACATGGTGGAGAGAAAACAGAGGACTGACGGCTAGTGGTCCTCGCTTCTAATCCAGGCCACCTCCCCCTACCGGCGTCTGTCTCCTCAGCTATCCCACTAGATGGCTTCTCGCACCCTGAGCAAGTGCTGAAACCAGTCTGTGACTCTGGGAGCCCCCTTTCCGGGCCCTGAGATCTGGGGGCAGGGCGCCAGTGGTGCGCACGAGGGGCCCCATGCACCTGCCCCCGCAGCTCTCCTTCGCCCTCTATATGGCCGCCTTCGCGCTGGGCTTCCCGCTCAACGCCCTGGCCATCGCAGGCGCCGTGTCCCACGCCCGGCTGCGCCTCACCCCCAGCCTGGTCTATGCCCTCCACCTGGGCTGCTCCGACCTCCTGCTGGCGACGTCTCTGCCCCTGAAGGCGGCGGAGGCCCTGGCTGGGGGAGCCTGGCCCCTGCCGGCCTCACTCTGTCCTGCCTTCGCCCTGGTCCACTTCGCTCCGCTCTACGCGGGCGCGGGCTTCCTGGCCGCCCTGAGCGTCGGCCGCTACCTGGGAGCCGCCTTCCCCTTGGGCTACCAAGCCGCCCGGAGGCCACGCTATTCCTGGGGCGTGTGTGTGGCCATATGGGCCCTTGTCCTCTGTCACCTGGGGCTGGTCTTTGGGTTGGAGGCTCCAGGAGGCTGGCTGGACAATACCACCAGCTCCCTGGGCATCAGCACGCCAGTGAACGGCTCTCCAGTCTGCCTGGAGGCCTGGGACCCGGCCTTGGCGGGCCCCGCACGCTTCAGCCTCTCTCTGCTGCTCTTCTTTCTGCCCCTGGTCATCACGGCCTTCTGCTACGTGGGCTGCCTCCGGGCACTGGCCCGCTCAGGCCTGAGCCACAGACGGAAGCTCAAGGCGGCCTGGGTGGCCGGTGGGGCTCTGCTCACACTGCTGCTCTGCTTGGGACCCTACAATGCCTCCAACGTGGCTGGCTTCCTGCACCCCAGCCTCGGAGGCTGCTGGCGGAAGCTGGGGCTCATTACAGGTGCGTGGAGCGCGGTGCTCAACCCACTGGTGACCGGCTACTTGGGAGGGGTCGCTGGCCGGGGGACAACACGTGGGGCAAAAACAAACGGGGGGCCGTCCCAGAAGTAGTCAGCACTGCATGGGGGAGGGGCAGGGAGCAGGAGAGCCAGACTGCTTCTCCAGGCGCCTGGCGAGGGCTGCTCCAAAGGAACTGCAGGGCGGTTTTGCCTGGGGGGCATCCCCGGAGCCACTTATGGGAAGAACTGAGCCTGGCGGAAGATGGCATCCCAGGTGGAGAAAGAATGGAGGCCTGGAGCTGGGTCACAGGAGGAAGGTAAGCTGCCTCGGCACACGTCTGCGCGATTTCCCACCTCTGTCCGTTCCTTTTCTGCGTCCTGACTGGCCTGACTGCCAGTGTGCCCTGTGGGGAAGGAGGGAGGGAGGTCTGCTTCTAAGCCAGAGGAACTGCCGCCACTCTGATGGTCTACTTTGGGAGCTGTTACTCCAAAATCATTTCCTAGGAAAGACCATTTTGAATTTCTGAATAAGAGGCCGGAGGCAAGGTAATGACACTGTTATACCATGTGACACCCACAAGGGGGCAGCATTAGAACTGTGAACAGGACGCTGGTAGGAAAAGATGCCGGGGGAAGGGAAAACACCAGCAATACCAGAAATACACGTGACAGTCACCATGCCAAGTGCGTTACAAGTGTTGTCTCGTTTCATCCTCCCACGTTCCTTTGATTTAGCCATGCGGCTGCTGTACCGATGAGCAGAGTGCTCACTGCAAGAGGGTGTCAGGCAGAGGCGCAAACACCGACTAGATTCTGCCCTGTGCTTTGCTCACCAAGCCGTGGGCCTGGCCTGGGGCTGCTTCCAGCCAGGGGAAGCAGCAACTTATTCTAATTTGAACAAAGGCACTCCTCAAGCAGTGCACCCTGGTGCTGGGCTGTGCTCACCTGCAGGGTGTACCTTTTCCTAATTTGCACTAAGGTGCTGCATGAGTTAGCTGTGGTCATCTTCATTTTACGGGGGTTTAGAAATTTACCCGACACCCTACAGCAAAGAAGGGGGGGGACATAGGATGTGATCCTTCCAGGAGGATCAGGGGACATTTAGAAAACTTGGGGTATCAGGGTTAACGCCTGTCCTTGTGGTCCCTTTGGCGAAGGTGAATGGTAGCACCCTGAACCCGAGAGAGAGTGGGCAGGGGACAGTGGCCGCGAGAGCCAAAAGTCTGGGCGTCTGCTCTGAGGCGAGGAGTAGGAAACAGACGTTCCTCTCATGACGATAAAGACATGAACACAGAGAAGCAAAAAAGTGGCAGCTACGTGCCTGACAAGCACGAACTGGTTTACACAAGTTATCTCTTTTCGTGCCTAAATGTCTACGAGGGGGGACTCCCCTGGAGGGCCAGCGGTTAAGACCCTGCACTTCCACTATAGGGGGCACTGGTTCGATCCCTGGTCGGGGAACTAAGATCCCGCGTGCCGCGTGGTACAGCCAAAAAGAAAAAAAAAAAAAAAAAAAAAACTGTCTACAAGGGCAAGGATTTTTGTTTCATTTGCTGATATATCCCCAGCAACTAGCAGAGAGCCGAGCACACGGTAGGCTTGTGGTTAATATTTGCTGAGTGAGTGAATGCTCATAACAGCCCTCCAAAGAAGTCTTATTATCCCTGTTTAAAAATATGGAAATGGGCCAGAGAAGTTCAGTCACTTGTCTGAGGCTCTGCCGAAGCCAGAAACAAGTCTGTTCTCTGCGCAGTGGTGACATCAGAGGATTTCAGCCGAAGGCCGAACTCCAGCCCAGGCAGCTCCTCCTGTAACACGAGAACCACTCTCCCTTCCACAGCACCGGAGCACCTGCTGGTGCCGGGCCACGTCTTCCAGTGACTTGTGCCTCCTCCACTTAGGGGAGATTTCAGTTCCTCCCTGGGGCTCCGCATGACCCACCCCCAGCATCCTCTGGTGACCCTCGCCCCTTGGGCCCTGAACCTTCTACCAGTGCCCCAGCAAGTCAAGCCTGTGCACCGCCCCCCGTTCCCTCTGCTTGCGCTGTTTGCTCCAGGGGCTCTCAGCCTCTGTGTTATTGATGTCTTTATTATCCTCCCACCACTGAGACCCCCCCCCCCCGCCCCGAGACTGCTGTACTTCTTGTTTTTTCACTGCTGTACTTCTAACAACTTATTTGAGATAAAATTTACATATCATAAAATTCACCCACTTTAAATGTACAATTCCGTGATCTTTAGTAAATTTACCAAGGTGTGGATTATATTATATCACGATAGTCCAATTTAGGACATTTTTATCACCCCAGGAAGATCCCTCATATTCACTTACCGTTAATCCCATTTCCACTCTCAGTCCCCAGGCCCCCAGTAATCTACCTTCTGTCTCTACACATTCGCCTATTCCGGACATTTCATAAAAATGGAAACATACATGGTCTTCTATGTCTGGCTTGTTTCACCTAGCACAATGTTTTTAGGTTTATCTGTGTTATGGTATACATGGGTATTTCATTCCTTTTCATTGCCAAATAGTATTCCATTTTATGACTATACCACATGGTTTATCCGTTCATTGGCTGATAGACCACCAGGTGATGTTTCCACTTTTTGGTTATTATGACTAATGCTATTATGAACATTTATGAGCCAATCTCTGCGTGGACATATGTTTTCATTTCTCTTAAGTAGATACCTATAGCAGAATCGGGTTACGTGGTATGAGGATTCCCATTTCTCCACATCCTCACCAACACTTGGTATTATCTGATTTTTTTGTTTGTTTGTTTATAGCCACTCTAGTGGGTGTATGAAATGGTATCTCATTGCACTCCATAAATATTTGAATGAATAAGTAAATACTCTCTGAAGCTGGACAGAAGTTTGAATCCTGGTGGTGATACTTAACAAGCTGTATTACCTGGAGTGAATCACTTCCCCACTGTGAGGATTTCAAGACATAAGATGATGCCCTGAGAAGCAGTGGGTCTGCCATGGAGTATGTGCCCACTGAAAGGTAGCCGTCATCATCATTGCCACCAACGTTAATATTATTACTATCAGCCCAGAGACAAGCCCACTCGAGTGGCTGGCAGACGGCATCTGTCAAGGGCTCACCGTACTTACCACTTAACTTAGCCTTTGACACATATTAACGCTTTAAGGTGCACAAGCCTATGAGATTGGTTATGACTATCCCTGTTTTATAGATGAGAAAGCAGAGCTACAGAGGGCTTAAGTCACTTGCCCCAAATCACAGAGTTAGTAAGTGATAGCACCAGCATTGCACCCAAGCCCCGGCTCCAGAGCCCAAGCTCTACAGCACTGTATCACACTTCCTACCCTTACAACAAGGCAAACCGGTTGAGCGCCATTCTAGAGGAGCAGATACAATTCAAGTAGGGGATCAGAGGGAAGAAGACGCTGTCTGCTCGTCCCATCTCAGGCTGCTGGGGAGCGAGGCGCGCAGGCGGTCGTGGAATTTGCCCCTCATTTTGTGGACTGGGCCGGCACTGCTCACAGAGCTAACGGCATCTTTTGTGCCATTGCTCGGCAGTGAGTGACATCATGGGCACTGCCAGGTTTTTATCAGTTCTGCCAGATAATAGCTCACCGGACTTGTTCTAGAGGAGCCGGCGAGTTGCTGAGCGGCAGAGAACTTGGGTTCTCAAAGCAGCAGGTAAGCACAGGACCCTGAGGGGCTCTGTGGACGGCACCTTGGTGCTTAGAGAAAGGAAACAGCAGACAGGGTGTGACCAGGAAGAGAGGGACAGGAAAGGGATAGGAGCCAGGCTATGACCAGGAAGACAGGCAGGCTGACCCCGCTGGGGAAAGCACTGGGGGCATGAGGGAGTGAGGCTGGCGATGACGTTCCCTTATGATAGCTGAGAAGCGGATGGTGCAAGACGCCCACCCAGACTGTCATCTCTGTCCCTCTCTTGCTAGTGGCCATGACCACAAACACCAGCTCAGACCGGTCCTTCTTCCTCGGCAATCACGGGCTCCACTGCTCCATGTACCTCTTCACCTTCCTCACGGGGCTTCCCCTGAAGCTGGAGCCCCTGGTGATCCTCGTGGACCAGCTGCAGCGCTGTCCGGCGGCCGTGCGCGTGCTCTTGCTGAACCTGACCCCATCGGCCCCGCACCCTGGTGCTCTTCCTGCCATTCCACGTGGTGAAGGCATGCGCTGGCCCCTGCCCTTCATCTTCTGCCCCTTCTCCAGATTCCTCTTCTTCACCACCATCTATCTCCCGTCCCTCTGCCTGGCAGCTGTGAGCGATGAGTGCTTCCTGAGCGTGGCCTACCCCGTTTGGTACCAGACCCAGCCAAGGCCGGGACAGGCTGGCCTGGTCAGCAGGGCCTGCTGGCTCCTGGCCGCCGCTCACTGCAGTGTGGTCTATGTCACTGAATTCTCGGGGCGCTCCTCCCCCACCCAGGGTATCAACGGGACCTGCTACCTGGAATTCTGGAAGGATCAGCTGGCAGGACCTGCTACCTGGAATTCTGGAAGGATCAGCTGGTGGGACCTGCTACCTGGAATTCCGGAAGGATCAGCTGGCCTTTCTCCTGCCTGTCCAGCTGGAGATGGCTGCGGTCCCTTTTGGGGTGCCCCTGCTCATCACCAGCTACTGCTATAGCCGCCCGGTGTGCATACGCGCTAAGGGAGCCAGCCAGCGCCGGCGGAAGAGGGTGGTAGGCTCGCAGCAGCCATGCTGCTCAACTTTCTCGTCTGCTTTGGGCCCTACAACGTGTCCCATGCTGTGGGCTACACCCAGGGTGAAAGCCCGAAGTGGAGAAGTTCCGTGCTGCCCCTCAACACCCTGAACTCCTGTGTCGACACCCTTTACTATTTCTCATCGTCTGGGTTCCAAGCTGACTTCCAGGGGCTGCTGGGGAGGCTGACTGGAGCCTGTGGCCCTTGGTGGCAGGAAGGCAGCGTGACACTGAAGAGTGAAGGAGAGGGGCCGCCACAGGAGCTGTCTAACATATAGGGGGGCTCTGGAGCGGATGGCCAGGTGGACTGGCCTGCAGAGCAGATCATCCCTGGGGCAGTTCCAAGCTCAAGTCAGGCAGCACCTTGGAGAGGCAGGCTGGGGACGGGCACTGTTTGGGTCAGAGCAGGTACCCAGCCTTAGCCCAGCTCTTGATCTCGCCACACTACCCTCCCTTCCCGTGCCCCAACACGCTCAGGGGGCGGTCACGGTGAGAGAGAACTCTGGAGAATAAGGAGCTCCCCGGGGCAGCAGGCGAGCTCCTGGGCTTTGCTGAAGGTGAAGGAGGAGCTGACAGCAGCGTCCAGGGTCTGAGGGAGCTGCCCAGTGACTTGGGACAGGAGAGAGGAAGAATCTGTCCTTCAGAACTACCGACTCAGCTGGGCAGGAATGGGGACACAGGACTCCAGGAATGAGGGAGCACCCTGCTGTGACATGCGCTCTTCCAGCAAGTTTCCACTGTTCAATAAATTCAGACTTTCAGGGACATTCATGAAAAATGACAGAAGAAAAATTACCTGAATAAACTTGGTAGCAAGCAAAAGAGAATGGTTTTTTCTTAATCTTTTTTTTTTTTATGGTGTGTGTGGGTGGTGTATGTGAGTGTACCTTAGGTGGTGTTGATGGATGGAAGGATAAAACACGAAGACTCTGAAGGAGAAGTGTTAAACTATAAGATGCCTAGTTGCTGGGAGAGGATTTGGATCAGAAGAATAAAAGTAATAGCGAACCCATCTTAAGGGCTTAGCCTGACATCGTCTTTAATCTTCTCAGTAGCCGTGAGGCAAGTACTATGACTATTCCCTTTCTACAGGTGAGGGAATGGGCCCGGCGAGGTGAAGTCTCTCACCTGAGATCCCATAGCCAATAAGTGATGGAAGCAGGCCTGGAAGCTGAAATTAGTTGACTCTGAAACTCAGGTCCCTGAGCCACTCTGCCACCAGCTGTGTGTCATCTGCCGTGACTGGGCCCAGCTGAACTTCCAGAGTCAGCTGAGGCAGTCTGACCTCAGGACAAATGTAAACAGGCCACAATGAGAAGCATAACTAGATGCAAAGCAGATCGACTATTTGTGTAGACACATCCTCCTCCCAGTAAAGAAACCCTCTTGGAAAAAAAATAAATAAAGAGAATTAGTTAGCCCAGTTGACTTCGGGTTACTACAAAGACAAGTGTGTGCTCTTAAGAGGTGTTTTTATCAAAGTGTGATCACTTAGTAATTTTTCGTTTTCCACTGCGGGGTGGCGCATTAGAAAGCATCGGTCTGGGCCTCCTCCCCCGGGAAAGCAACCAGAGAAATGCTGGCGCCTGTTCGCACTGTCAGCTTTATTATTTCTTTTTCTAGTTTGTTTTTTCTTTTTTTTTCTTTTAATGACAAACCAAGAAGTCTCTTATTTTTTTATTTTGGCCGCACCGCACAGCATGTGGGATCTTAGTTCCCTGACCAGGGATCAAACCCGCGCCCCCCACGGTGGAAGCTCGGAGTTTTAACCACTGGACCGCCAGGGAAGTCCTGGTCAGCTTTAGTTCGAAAACATTTATGGTGCACTTACTGTGTGCAGATGGCTGCGCTCAGAACTTCCGGGATTTCAATACTAACGTCTTTAGCATCTGTTTTCTCCCTGAGGTTAAGGTCGCTGGGGAAAGAGGACTGGCTGTGGATGGGGACTGGGTCTCAGGTGGAGGGAGAGAGACATCGTCTCTGTACAGAGATGAAGGCATGAGCTGTCCCTCTGTCCCATGGCTCATCTGTCTGTCCTAAGGCACTCAGACCTTGATGTGAACATGGGTCTGAGTGGTTCAGAAAGGGCACAGTGGTGACGTGGAGTCTTGCAGCTCCAGGAGTGCTAGCAAGGACCCACGAGTGAGGACAAAGAAGAGTTGGAAACCCCGCATTCCAGAGAGAGCCATGGAGAACAGGAGTCTGACTCCTCCCCAGAGTTGACACCGAGGAAGAAGAGGCAGCTCAGCTGGCTTTGCTGCCCCCTGCTGTCACCCAGGACCCCACCCCTACCCCAGTCTGTGTACGCTGAAGGCTGACGGGTGGGGAGGATGAAAAGTCATCAGAGGCTGGGTGGTGGTGAGGGCAGAGTTGTCGTGTTCTCCATATCTCTTGGAAGTCAAGGGAAAGGGGTGCTCGAGGAGTAGAGCACGTGTTCTGGGGCAGCTGCCCTGTGCCCATCTAAGCAGAGGAGGGAGACGGGCAGAGAGATGGTGTGGGCGCGTCTGTGTGAATGACGGGGCACCAGGCACTCTCCCCATCTGGCAGACCAAGCAGGTATGAGGCTCCCGTGGATGAGGGCATCGCAGGAACAGGGCTGAGTGGGGGAGTTCTGGGGTGCTGGGAGAGGTCAAACCAGGTTGGGTCTCCCAAGACCGAGGTCAGAAGAACTCAATTCTAGCTGCCAAAGAGAGCCAGCATCCGGGTACCTGACTCACAGCAGACACCAAAAGCTATTCAGTATTAGCTAAAGCACTGTTGCTCAAACTTTTGTATCCTTGTTCCCTCAAGGAGCCTTCTAGGATCTTTTCCTCCTACTCAGTACCTTCCCCTCCCTGCCCATGAAATTTTGATACAACAGACATACCATGTATCTGTTTGTGTGTGTGCCTTTTGGAAGGCCACAAACCACTGTAAGACTTTTTGGCTCCCCCAGAACTAATTTTCACATCTTTGGGAGCAATACTGCCTGTTCTGAGAACGCATGAGCTAGATAACAGGTCTCCTCACTCACAGAGTGATGAAGCCTGTCTCACACAACTGCAGTCCAGCAAAGTTCATTTTCTTGCTGGAGCAAAGGAGACCACACTCCAGAGGAAGCGTGGGGCATCTCACGAAAGAAGAGACGGCGTTATTAGAGGTTTGGGGTAAGGGTGACGCTGAGGTGATGCTTTGATGAAGTTGTGTTTGATAGGCTCAAAGCACAGCAGGCCTGGGTGGAAAGAGGTCAATTTCAGGCCTGGGCTGAGAAGCAGACCCAGGGTCCGATTCTTTGGAAAATACAAAATAAAGATAAAGGTAGAATTTCGTGCCTGAAAACTCCTTATCTGAAGCTGGGGGGGCTGAAAAGCAAGGCTGCTTCTCTGTGTCACAGGTTCCCGCCCAGAGCCTGCAAGCAGCAGAGGAATGATGGGATTCCATTCTCACTGATGGGATTTCAAATAGCCACGTTGCTGACAGTCTGTGATTTTATTTTAAATTTATTATTATTATTATTCTTTTGGCCATGCCACACAGCTTGTGGGATCTTAGTTCCCTGACCAGGGACCGAACCCAGGTCCCAGCAGTGAAAGTGCACAGTCCTAACCACTGGACCACGAGGGAGTTCCCAGTCTGTGATTTTTAGAGAACTAGGTCTCTTAGCAGTATAATTTTGTTAATTAACAAAACAAGTTTTTAAAGGTTTATAAAAGGGAGTCATTGATGGCCATGGGAGTAGGAACCTTTCCCTCTTAGAAGGAAGTGTCCCCCCACAAAACCTAGGGCAGTGTAACCCAGAAGGATGGGAAGAAGTGTAGACTAGATTCATCTCTGCCATAGGTTCCCTGGGCCACAGGTCAAGTCTCAGTTCGTAGGAGAATGGGGAGGAGGCTAGGAGTTTTAAATCACCACGCGTGACCAGAAGCCTAGGAAAGCCACTCAAGAAGTCATTAAGAAATTGGCAAAGATGGTCCACCGCAGCCTGACTGAAGGCCGTGAGTGTTGAAACCACTGCAGCTCAGACTATCCATGAACCAGTGTCAGTCAGAGTAGGGCAGAGGGGCAGGCAGGAAGCAGGGAGGCACAGAGAGGTGGCTGACTTGATAACTTTTCCTGAGCTGAATACATCACCTGTGACCAGAATCTTAGGATAGTTTAGCAAGTCTGTGTATGTGCCCGGTGGGGCAAGGGAAGCTGTGATGCAAAGCAGGAGAAGTAAATCTGCTTCACTTGGACCCTGCGAAGGGGCAAAAAGTAGACCAGGTTAGGGTTGGGGGAGAGGGGGTGGGAGGTGAAGAACAGATGGGGGTAGGTAGGAACAAGAAGACTGGGAGTCTGCAAAATTAGTTGCAAAAATCATCCAAAAGGAAGAAGCAGAGCAGCAATAGGAAGTAGAAAGAGGGTTTCCCTGGTGGCGCAGTGGTTGCAGGGGTCACGGGTTCGTGCCCCGGTCCGGGAAGATCCCACATGCCGCGGAGCGGCTGGGCCCGTGAACCATGGCCACTGAGCCTGCGCGTCCGGAGCCTGTGCTCCGCAACGGGAGATGCCGCAACAGTGAGGGGCCCGCGTACTGCTAAAAAAAAAAAAAAAAAAGGAATTAGAAAGAGACGTGGTAGAAAAGTCAGGCCATAGATTCTGGGAGAGGAGAATCAGAGGTGAAAGACAGAGGCTAGGGTGGGGAAACAAATAGAGTAAAATAGTGTGAGAAAGTGTTCAACTTTTTACCTTCCTCTCTCTGACATGACCCCTCTGGTTGAAAAAAAAAAGGCCAAAGCAATACAGGTAGTTGTGGCAGCTAAAACTCTGCAAAGAGAAGTGAGAAGCTTGCTGAGTTCTCTTTAAGGCCAGTTCTGAAAAATCATATGGAGGGAGATCAGGGCATCAAGATGGTGGCCCATATTCTGGGAGAAGGATGCTGGGGTCACATACCAGGAGAAGAATTGCTAGAATGAACGAAATCTGATAAACACTGTTGGAAGTGGGAAGGTGCATGGAGCTGGAGGCATGGAACTAGGGGAGAGAAAATGTTACAGAAGAGGAAATGGGGTAGAGAAATATTCTTGGAAGAGAGTGATTTTACTGAATTCAGACTAGAAGGGTACAGTGAGACAATTAAACCAATCATCCCCAGTTGCAGATCCCCCAGCCCGAGGGGTTGAATCGTAATTGGAACTAGTCATGACAATCTCCTTCCCCTTTATCGGTGACTGGTCTCAGGATGGACACATGACCCAATTTTAGCCAAAAAATGGTAAGAAGTCTGCTGAGGGTCTCTGAGAAAGATAGTCCTTCTTACTAGAAGAGACAGATGTGTGAGGAGCTGCCCTCTCCCTTCCTGGTCTGGAAGATTTTACGTGAGGATATGATACTTGGAGCTACAGCAACCGTTTGGGGGCCGTAAGACCACATACTTGAAGAAGAAAGGTAACAAGCTAAAGGTGGCAGAGAAGAAGGATGGAAAGGGCCTGGGCCCTTGATGAACTTGTTGAGCTGGGATGACCACCTCCAATCATCCCTATGGCTGACTCACTATTGGCCAGATATTCTCTAACTTGCAGCCAAACGCATCTTAACTCTAATGGATAAGAAGCTGTACCTCAGCATCCTATATCCTACTGGAAACTACCCAGTGATGTCTTCTTTTATTTTAACTTGTTTTATGATCCTGGAATTTCTAAACTCTATTTGCTTTGTAGGAGTTATGAAATCTTAGTGTTTATCCTACCTATTATGGCTGTACTTAGGGGAGATTTCTTATGGTTCCAGTCAGTAGCTCTGGCATCAAAATATTGGGACACCCCATGATTCAGAAGGGGGCTTTTGAGAGCTGGCTGGCTGGGGCTACATGGACATAGCACTACAAGACAAAGAACAGAACACTGGATGGGCACTTTCTAAGGTCGAGTATCATCTGATAGTCTCCACTGCAAGCTCTCCTCCTTTTATTGATAAAAATTCCCATGTTATCAGATTTTTGAAAATTTTATATTGAAGTATAGTTGATTTACAGTGTTGTGTTAGTTTCAGGTGTCGAGCAGAGAGATTCAGTTATACACATACATGTATCTATTCTTTTTCAAATTCTTTTCCCATTTAGGTTATTACAGAGTAGAAGCAGAGTTCCCTGTGCTATACAGTAGGTCCTTGTTTGTTATCTACTTTAAATATAGCACTATGTATCTATCAACCCCAAACTCCCAATCTATCTCTCCACCCCCTTTTCTCCCCTGATAACCGTAAATTCATTCTCTAAATCTGTGAGTCTGTTTCTGTTTTGCAAATAAGTTCGTCTGTATCATTTTTTTTAGATTCCGCATATAAACGATTTCATATGATATTTGTCTTTCTCTGTCTGACTTACTTCACTTAGTATGATAATCTCTAGGCCCATCCATGTTGCTGCAAATGGCATTATTTCAGTCTTTTTAATGGCTGAGTAATATTCCATTGTATATATGTACCTCATCTTCTTTTCCCATTCATCTGTCGATGGACATTTAGGTTGCTTCCACATCTTGGCTATTATAAACAGCACTGCAATGAACATTGGGGTGCATGTATCCTTTCAAACCATGTTTTCCTCTGGATATATGCCCAGGAGTGGGATTGCTGGATCATATGGTAGCTCCATTTTTAGTTTCTTAAGGAACCTCCATACTGTTCTCCAATATGGGATCTTGATTGCCATGGAAACAAGAAAGGATTGAATGAGTGGGATGGAGATTATGAACGGTGCTCCCTGTGGAAGGGTACTTGGCCCTGCGCAGGGTACTTGGCCTTACGCAGTGTTCTTAGAAACAGGAGAGCAACCCAGTCTTCGTACCCATGGAGTCACCATCACACACGCCCTGCCCATATGAAGATGAGGAGATGTGTTCCTGGATACCTAATTTACTACTTGTAATTTATGCACAATCATGGGCTTGCAACTCACCGATTCCCTTGTCCCCTCACCCCTTCCTAATAATTGTTTTCTAGCAGTTCTCTACGCTTAGAGCACAACCCACTCTTCTAGGGTGTTCCCTAAAAGCCTCCACTAAAATAACTCCTTGTTTGCTTACGCTTTGGAAAACGAGCAAATTATTTGCTGTAAATCAAGAGGTCAGCCAGAAAAAAAAAAAAAAAGTAAGCAGGAAAGTTCACTGCAAAGTGAACTGAACAAACAGGCCAGCAGGTTTTCGCACCGACTGCCGGTACCGGCAGCACTCCTGCTGCTGCATGCCGACCACATGCCAACCAGCCTGGTGAGGAATCGCCCAGTTCAAAGACACAGGAGGGCTTTGGAGGCATCACTTCTGAGGTTACGGGCAGCAGGGTCCTCCTAGGTATTACTCAGGAGGATGAGAGCCTCTCTCTATACACAAAGTCTGCATGCAAATATTCGGGGCAGCTTTAATCATAATAGTCCCAAACTGGAAACGGCCCAGGTGTCCATCAAAAGAGAATGGATTTTAAATCTGTGATGTAGCCATGCAACGGAACACTACTTGGCAATAAAAAGTAACAACCTGCCCATATAGATAACAGTATAGCCTCTGACTGTGATATTGCCATTGATAATGAATACATATTTGGTCTTCATCCCCATGTCTGGCACAGAGCTCTTAAAACCCTTAGAATTTCCTAAGTGATGAGAGCAACAAGGGTGTCTTTTGTTAAGCTAATAAGGTGGCTTTTGGATCCCCGCCTAAGGATGAGGGCTGATTGCCGGTGGGACCAACTATGTGATTGGAGGGTTGGAACTTTCAGTCCTGCCACCCCTCACCTCCAGGGATGGGAGAGGGGCTGGAGGTTGAATCAGTCACCAATGGCCAATGATTTAATCCATCTTACCTTTGTAAATGAAGCCACCATAAAAACCAGAAAGGATGGATTCTGGAGAGCTTCTGGGCGGCAACTTGGGGAAAGCGGTGTGCTGGGAAAGGGCATGGAAGCGACTCACTCTCTCTGGGTAGACAGTGTCAGAATTGAGTTGAATTGTAGGACACTCAGCTGGTATCAGGGGAACTGCTTGGTGGCGTGGGGGAAATGACACCCCAGGTTGGAATTGGTACCAGAACGCCTTTAAGGGACAGAAAGCATATAGTGGTTGTCAGGGGTTGGGGATGGGACAGGGAGGGGATTGGCTGGGGGGGATACCAGAGGGACATTTTAGGGTGATGGAAAATCTTCCATAACTTGATTGGGGTAGGAGTCACACAGATTTGTCAAAACTTAGTGAACTCTATGCTTAAAATGGATGCTAAGATGCAAATTAAGCCTCAATAAAAAGAAGTTGATTAAAAATGTGGTAACCCCTCACCTCTGGGCCCATATGATAGGTGTACATACCATCATCAAAAACATCTTCTCAAAAAAAAAAAAAAATCTTCTCAAGTTTCAATAAGTCAAGCAGGCGTCTGCTTTCACTGTGCCACACTCTGCAGCAGTTCGGATGGCTGTGGAACAACCCAGGTTACACAAGAGGGCAGACACCATGGTGCAAACAGGTGATCGATGGCAACCAGCTCTTGACGCTGGAGATCCGCAGGGAGCAGTAAGGCCTATGGCCGCCTGGACAGTGCATGGCCCATCTGAATTCAACTCCTGTCTTGGTACCACGCAGGGCTGTGGACTCCATGTTGCCATACCTTCCAGTCTTTCAAGTTGGAGATCCAGCTGTTGCTGCTGTTTTGGAAATTTGATCTTCTTTTAAGCTGATAACCCATTCAAAATGTGAAAGGATTGTGTGTGGTGAAAACAAACCAGAACCGAGGGCTGTGGACAGCTCCTAGGCTCCCAGTTTGTGGCCTCTGCAGCAGTGGAGGTTGAGGAGGGTTCAGGTGTTGAGGATGGATGGGTAGGGAAGGAAGCAGGAGGAAGTGTCATTTTGCCATAAGCGCGGCTCAGAGAAAAATGTTGCCCAGATCTGATGGCAAACAGCCGCAAAGACCTGCTGACTTTCTAAAATCATTCTTACGAGTCCCTCGTTCTCATTTAGAAGTCCCTGTCTACCTCAGCAGCCCTCCTCACAGGGAAGGTCCCTGGAGGACAGTCAGTCAGAGGAGACGCACTCCTAATACCCCACGATCCCCGGATCCCTCCATCTCGACCCTGGCTCCTCCTCCTGCCCCCACTCTCTGGAAGGCATTGTTCATTGTTCTGGAAGGTTCTCCCCTTTTGTTCTTGCCCTACACCCTCTCCCCAGGTGTTCTTTTTTTTTTGGTCGTGCTGGGTCTTAGTTGCAGCTCACTGGCTCCTTAGTTGCAGCTCACGGACTCCTTAGTTGTGGCATGCATGCGGGATCTAGTTCCCTGACCAGGGATCGAACCCAGACCCCCTGCGTTGGGAGCTTGGAGTCTTAGCCACTGGACCACCAGGGAAGTCCTCCCCGGGTGTTCTAATTCACTACCATGGCTTTAATCATTGATGACTCCCAAATCTCTACCTCTGGCCCCAGACTCCTTTGTATCCAGCTGTGTCCAGGGAGCATCCCAACTTCACAAGTCCAAACCGAACTTTTCATTCCATCCCCCAAATCTGGTCCCATCGCCCAGCCTATTCCACCTCCGTAAATGGTGGAATCTACCTTTCTGCCCATGCCAGAAACCTGGGAGTCATTTTTTTTAAACAATTTAATTTTCTTATTTTTAAAATAATCATACTTTAAAAAGGAACTTTTTTCAGGGAGAGCTGTACAGTTCTGTGAATTTTAACACACATAGATTCCTATAACTACACCACGATCAAAATAAAAAGGGGGCGGAGTCCCATCCTGCGCTCACCCCTAACCACTGACAACCACAGATCTTCTCCCCATCATCATGGTTTCACCTTTCCAAGGATGTCACGAAAACGAAATCCTATAATTTTAAACTTTTGAGACTGGCTTCTTTCACTCACTAAACATTCATGCACAGTTTTCTGTGTGGATATAAGTTTCCATTTCTCTAGGTCAAATATCCAGGAGAAGGATGGCTGAGTCATATGGTAATTGTATGTTTAACTTTTTAAGATACCTTCAGTCTGTTGGCCAGAGAGGCTGTACCTTTCTCCATTCCCTCTGGCAATCTATGAGAGATGCAGGTGGTCCACATGCTTGCCAGCACTTGGGGGTGTTTTAGCATTTTTATTTTAGCCCTCCCGATAGGCGTAGAGTGGTCAGGAAGCCATTTTGGATGTCCTCTCCCTTACCACCCACATACAATTCACCATCAAGTCCTCCTGGTTCTGTCTCCAGAATATATCCTGTATGAATCTACTTCTCTCCAACTCCACGGCAGCCGTTACCTCTCACCTGGCCTACTGCAAAAGCTTCCAGCCCAGTCTTTCTTTTTGTCCTCATCGCGATCAGTTCACACCACGCCCATCTGGCCCTGACTCTCTCTCCAGGCTCCTGCGACGCCTTCGCTGATATCACTCTGCAGGCCTGACCTCAAGCTCTTAATCTCTGCACACAGTTTCCTTCACACTTTGCTTGGCTGACTGACCCCCTTCTTTCAGGTTTTCTCTCCAATGTCATTCTTTAGAGAAACGTTCCCTGATCACCCAATTTCAAGTAGCCCTCACCTCCCTTGAGGTGCTGTGACAGTTTGACTTACATACTTGTCTGTTCGTTTCATATGTGATTCCTCCCTCTAGACTGAGAAGCCCTTGACAGCAGTCATCATGTCTGTTTTACTCATTACGGTATAGCCAGGTGCCTAAAACTGAACCTGGCACAGAGCAGGCATTTGGTATTTGATAAACAAATGAATGAATAATAAAAAGAATCTCTGATTTTCCACTATTATAAATAATGCTACCAGGAACATCCTTTTACATAAATGCTGGGCATTTGTACATTTCCTGAAAGTGGTACTGCTGTATTAAATAGTATATACATTTGAAATTTTTCTAAATATTGACAAATTACCTTCCCTGGCTGAATCAATCTTCTCTCTCCTAATAGTCTATAAGACTCCATAATCCTGCCAACAAGGAAAAATATCATATTTTAATTTTTTTTTTAAATTAAAATTTAATAAATCAGTGTATTAGTCAGGGCCCTCCAGAGAAATGGAACCAAAGTGTATATACATCGAAAGAGATTTATTTAAGGAGTTGGCTCATATGACTGTGGTGGTTTGGTGAGTCTAGAATCTGATGGAGGAGGCCAGTAGGCTGGAGACTCAGGAAGAAGTTGCTGTTCAACTCCAAAGGCTGTCTGCTGGGAGACTAGGAAGAGCTGATGATGCAGGTGCGGTCTGGTGGAGAATTCCCTCTTGCTCAGGAGAGATCAGCTTTTTTTTTTTTTTTTTTTTGTGGTACGCGGACCTCTCACCGTTGTGGCCTCTCCCGTTGCGGAGCACAGGCTCCAGACGTGCAGGCTCAGCGGCCATGGCTCACGGGCCCAGCCGCTCCACGGCATCTGGGATCTTCCCGGACCGGGGCACGAACCCACGTACCCTGAATCGGCAGACGGACTGTCAACCACTGCGCCACCAGGGAAGCCCAGAGGTCAGCTTTTTATTCTATTCAAGCCTTCGACTGATCAGAAGAGACCCACCCACGTTAATGAAAGGGAATCTACTTTACTCAAAGTCTGTCAATTTAAACATAAATCTCACCCAAAAAACATCCTCACAGAAGCATCTAGAACAACGTTTGATCAAACATATGGGCACTGTGGCCCAGCAAAGTGGAAAACATAAAATCAAACATCACACTCAGTACTATTTTAATTTCTTGGATGAAAATTGTAGAAAATATTTGCATATTGTATATAGTAATTTATGTTTCTTTCTTTCTTTTTTTAAAATAAAGTTATTTATTTTATTTATTTATGTTTGGCTGTGTTGGGTCTTTGTTGCTGAGCGCGGGCTTTCTCTAGTTGCGGCGAGCGGGGGCTACTCTTCATTGCAGTGTGTATGCTTCTCATTGCGGTGGCTTCTCTTGCTGTGGAACGTGGGCTCTAGACATGTGGGCTTCAGTAGCTGTGGCACACAGGCTCAGTAGTTGTGGTGCACAGGCTCAGTAGTTGTGGCACACGGGCTTAGTTACTCTGAGGTATGTGGGATCTCCCTGGACCAGGGCTCGAACCCGTGTCCCATGCGTTGGCAGGCGGATTCTTAACCACTGTGCCACCAGGGAAATCCAGTAATTTATGTTTCTATATTTGGTTTTTTCTTATTTGATTTGCAGAAGTTCTTTGAATGTTAGTATATAAACCCTTTATCAGTTATATATGTAGGAAGACAGTGGTCTTATTTTGTGAATAATTTTTCCATAGCTTTATATATTTTTAAGATATTTTTAATGTGCTCGTTTGTCATTTCTTTGATGACTTCTATGTTTATATCACGCTAGGAAAAAGCCTTCTCATTTCCAAAGCTTAAGAAATTGTATAATGTCTATACAACTTCTATATTTTTGAAAAATATATTCAATCTTTAAAACACTTGAATTTACTTTTGTTGTCTATTTGTAACTTTTGCAAATAGACAGTCAACTACCCCAGTATTATTTACTGAATACTCCATCATTTCCCATATTTATATGAAGTGGACTTGCATCACCTAAGTTGAAAGAATCCTCAAAATGTAAACTGAAACAACAAGATACCATCCTTCTTACCCATCCTATGAGCAAAAATGTTAAAGATTCAAAATATCTAGCGTTGGACTTCCCTGGCGGTCCAGTGGTTAAGATTCTGTGATTCTGCAGGGGGCACGGGTTCGATCCCTGGTCAGGGAACTAAGATCTCACATGCCGCACAGTTCTGCCAAAAAAAAAAAAAAAAATCCAGTATTGGAGAAGGTGCATAGAAGTGGGTACTCTCATACACAGCTGATGGGAATGTACATTACTGAACATTTTCATGAAGGTAATATGAAAATATCTATCCAAAAATTTAAAGAAGTACCTCTCTTTGACCCAGGAATTCTATCATGTACATTTCTAAAAATTCTATCTAACCAAACTACTCACACGGGTCTAGATAGATCGATAGACCGATAGATAGGTATTCACCAAAGCACTGTCTGTTAGAACAAAGGAACTGAAAAGTGAACGTGGACCCTGAATGACTGCTTACATTATAGGATGGTCCTAAAATAAAATACCATGTAACTACCAGAAAGAATACAGTAGATCTATGTGTACTGACATGGAAAGATTACTAAGGCATATTACATGGTGAAACATGAAGTTCCAGAACATTACATATAGCATGATTCCATTTATGCACTTTTTAGAACTATATATTTATATATGTACACATATGGGTATAAATAAAAGAGAGGTTACTAGGAAGGGAAAAGTGTCAGGGGGAAGTGAAGCTGCCTTTCACGTTTTACTTCTGTATTGTTGGATTCTTCTACAATAAGAATATATTCATGTATTATTATGCAATTTCTTAAAAATTTTTAAATTTTTTTCCTTTTTGCGGTACGCGGGCCTGTCACTGCTGTGGCCTCTCCTGCTGCGGAGCACAGGCTCCGGACGCGCAGGCTCAGCGGCCATGGCTCACGGGGCCAGCTGCTCCGTGGCATGTGGGGTCTTCCCGGACCGGGGCATGAACCCGTGTCCCCTGTATCGGCAGGCGGACTCTCAACCACTGTGCCACCAGGGAAGCCCTATGCAATTTTTTTAAATAAAGAAATTGTACTGGAAGAACATTCATCACATTGATTCTGACCAAGCTAGAACAGGGAATAGGGAGCAGAGATTCAAGCTGCCTGAAAACTCCCAAGGGCCACTGTGAGGTCAGCTGGGATTATGGGGATGGATCACGTCACCCACTCAGGCCTCCAAGTGTCCACCCCTGGAGTGAGGAGGGGTGAAGTGGCTACACTGCTCTCAAACGTCAAGCAGGGAAGGCGGAAGTGTTTTCTCTAAGAAAAATGGGTGTGGTGTCACTGGGAGAATGTGGGCAGGGCAGGCCATTAAAAATCCGACCACCAGGGCAGATGCACAGATGTGTGTTGGGAGGGTCATTACCTCCTGTGCAGGGAGGGGCCAGCACATGCCCTTGGGCACCACCATTTCTCCCACTGATATAATATAGAAAACGCATCCCCAGGGTGAGTAACAGGATCATCACACCCAGACAGAGCCCTGTCTGTCTTGTCTCCTGGGAACAGTCACACAGAATCATGAGTTCAAAAGGCAATCAGGTTTCTGGCATGCTCTATTGGTCCCTTCCCAGACTGGTCTCCGGGTGCCCCCAAAGAGCAGGCACAGGATTTCCCCCAAATTAAAGGGCTCCTGTGAACCCTTGAGATGCATGGCAACAGCCTCTGAGGTACAGTGTTGTGCTTTTGGGGGAGGAGCCTCCTAACACAACAGCTAGATAGTGGAATTTTAAAATGGTAACTTAGAAAAAAAAACCAAAACGCACAGAGCCAAGGCTGTCCCTGTAAGTGCCGAGAGTCTGGCTCACTGTTCAGTGAGCATTCTTCAGTTAGCGAGAAGAGGTGAAGTTATAACTGGTGCACTAGGGATCGCTCAAAACTGTTCTCCCTGAAGGCAGGTGTTACATACACATGGGAGCGTCATTCCTCCTGCATAGTGTGGCCGAAAAAGATGGAGAGCATTGCCCTAGCCTGTGAGGTTTTCTGGCAAAGACAGCAGAGCAGGTGGAGTGCTTCACAGTTTGGTAAAGCTTTCCCCCAGGGATGATCTCTTTAACTTGTAAAATAATCTTGAGGGGTTGGCATCATTCTGCTTTCTTTACAGACGACAGAATGGAGGATCACACCTATGAGTTGAATACGGGGCATAAAAAGGAGGACCTATGCTGTTTCAGTTTCAGCCAAAGTCAATCAACACATACCAAGTATCGCCACAGCCCGATGGTGTTAGACCTTCCACGCAGACTCTGGAAACCGGTTTCGTGAGCCGTAGCTCGAGACTCACCCCTGGCCAAATACCAGGAGCTGGGAGGTGGAAGAGGCAGAGAGTGAGGACTGTTTGGGAGAGCTGTGAGTGCGCCACGTTCTGACCCCAGTGGGAAGAACAGGGGGAGCTTCCTACTCACCGATGGAATAACGATAGAGGGACTTCAAGACAGCCACTGGCAGAGCTGGATATGCCCCTGAAGTTTAGGGGGCACAGGGGCTAGTGCCAGATGCTTGCTGGGAGAAATCAAAACCTCAGAGGCTCGCTGGGTCTGGCAGAGCAAAACGGGAGAGCAGGCTACACTGGAGTGAGCTGCTGTTCTACCAACAATGGGACCTTTAAATGCGTGTGGCTCCCTTGGGCCAAATGAAGGCCCTTTGCTGAGAAACCAGCCTAAAGTCATTTTATAAATGATTCTATCCACGGATCAGCCTAGAGGAACAATGCAGTCCTACAGAGGGGATACCCAGGGGTTGAGCATGGGTCAAATGTGACCAAGGCGGGGAGGCACCCCCCATCCAAGGTGCCGACCAGGGACGTCCAAGAACCTGCGAAAGGTCCCTATGGGAGAATGAGTTGGCACTAGATGTCTGTCCCAGGCAGAGGGCATTGCTCCAGGTCCTAACTGTACCAGGCCAGCCAAACATTTGCCGCCCCTAGCACCTCCTCTCTGCCCACAGGGCGGGACCCTAAGTGGGTCTGAAGCAGAGCTAAGAAGTAGGAGAGAAGAGGAGAGAAGGTGGAGTGAAGGAAGAGAAACAGGACCGTGTCCGGCCCACCTCTGCAGGCTGTGAGCCCGAGGCACTGCAGAGCTGGGAGGAGAAGCGCTACTCAGAGTAGGATTGGGAGGGCTTCCCTGGTGGCGCAGTGGTTAAGAATCTGCCTGGCAATGCAGGGGACACGGGTTCAAGGCCTGGTCCGGGAAGAGCCCACATGCCGTGGAGCAACTAAGCCTGCGAGCCACAACTACTGAAGCCCGCATGCCTAGAGCCCGTGCCCTGCAACAAGAGAAGCCACCGCAATGAGAAATCCGCGCACCACAGCGAAGAGTAGCCCCCGCTCGCCGCAACTAGAGAACGCCCGCACGCAGCAACGAAGACCCAACGCAGCCATTAAATAAATAAATAAATAACATATAACATAAATCTGTTAAAAAAATAGAATTGGGAATTTTGATGTTACACTGGCCTGGAGCTATGAGATTATTTAACTGGATTGGACTTGTCATTGTCTAAGAGTGTCTGAAGAAGCCATGGCACCCAAGGAGCCATGCTAGCCATAGGAGGAAGGGGTGCAGGGGAAGAATAAAGTTAAGGTTTACTTGAGCTTGTCAAGCCCAGCTCATTGAATAACATGGTTATATTCATTTTAGACGGCCCCAGGGTGCAGTAATTTGCGTCTTTGGTATGTAGCATCTGCACAACGTCTAGGGCAGCTCTTGTCTGAGGCCGGCACGACCAGATCGCCCTTGTAGGAGGAGCTGCTACCCGGGAGCAGATCTTGTACACAGAGCACAGCAGCTCTGGACCATCTGCCTGCACCAGGGCCTGCGGAAGTGCGCCAGCCTGGAGGGCACCTGGCCCAGGCCTCATACTTACTCTTCTGATGTGAACACTTAATAAGGATAAATACACAGTTGCAGGAATATCTCGACAGGACCCATCTTTAAACCTGTGGCCCACTTCTGGCTCTATACTGTAAAGAATTCCGTCAAAAAACCAAAATCCTAAACCTATTTTGTGAATGGTACAATTATATTTCTTGTTAGGAATGCTGCCCCACTATTAAATCCCATTGGGGCATTTTGCCACTTTTTTTCATGTACTGGGAACCTCTAAATATGGAAGTGGTCTGGACCATCCTGACCTCTGAGAGGCTCTGCTGTAAGCCTCTGGTCATCCTTTGGTTGCCTAGCAACTGAAACCCTTCCCGTGTTTAGGAAACTCCCACATACAAATCTTGAATCTTGGTGAGAAGATTCTCACCAAGCTCCCACTGGAGAAGCTGATAGTTTTGGGCCCTTATTTTCTGAGCAGCCCTGCTATGTTTAGCCCAAATTCTGAATCTGAGGCTACAAAGTGGTACAGAAAAGGAGGGCAGTAGTGGTGTGAACAGAATGTGGCTCTGGGGCCCGAGGTTTTCAGTGTGTGTGGGGGGGGGGGGGGGGGGAAGGGCTCCTGTATCCTTATTGGACTGGGTCAGAGGCATGAATTTTAATGTGGTCCTAGCTGCACAGCTTCATTTATTCTCCAAGCCTGGTTCTCCAGCCTTGCTGACAAGTCTCTAAGTTATCCAACATCTTATCAGATAATCCCTAAATTAGGTAGAGTTGGCCTCTGTTGCTTCAGTTAAGGGCCATCACTGAGACACTGTCCAGCACAATGGTTATGAGCTAAGAAAGCCTGCATTCTATTGAGAGATCCTCAACCCATTAGTAATCAGAAAAATGGGACTGCATTAAAACAGCAAAGAGACACTGCTTGAAATCCATTCACGTGGCAAAAATGCAGAAACTGGATAAAGCAAAGTCTGGCTGGGGATGTGGTTCAGAGATCCAACGGCTGTGAGGCTGGTAGCTCTGCCCTTTTTTTTTTTATGCCTACTTTGGGCCTCTCCACTCTCCCACCTGGGGCAGCTCAACAGAAGAGAAGGCATTGGCCGGGTGGTGTGGGCCGCACTGCTGGCCACTTACGTGGACTGGCTCACCTTCATTAATCATAAGGGTTCACTGTGACAAGCAGCATAGCTCATAATAAATGCCCAATAAATATTAGCTGTGAATATTTTTTCTTGCTTTTGATTTATTTTTTGAGTAAGATCACACACACACACACACACACTCAGAAAAAAACATATTTTTTTACAGTACAAAGCCTACACGGAGATAGGTAAGTTTCCCTTCTACCCCGATACCCAGTTCCCCTTCCCAGAGACACACCACTGTGAGCAGTTCCATGGGTATCCCTTCCCCCAATCTACTCCTCACCCGGCATCCAGAGAGAGCCTTAGGAAATCTGAAACAGGTTACATCACACCTCTGCCCATCACACCCTGGATGTCACTCTACATCCTGACCCCGGCCGCAAGGTCCCACACGCTCTGGGCCCTGCCCACTGCCCTGACTCTGTGCCCACGACTCTCCCTCTCTCAGGCCCCTTGCCGTCGCTCTGGCCTCCCCGACCTCCTCTGACACACTGTGGCTCATCTCGGAGCTTGCCTGGAACGACCCCCGACGTTCTTACACCTCACACTCTTCTTTCTTGCAGGGCTCTGCTCAACTATCACTTCCTCTGAGAGCCCTTCTCGGACTGCCCTCGCTCTCTGCCCCCTTACTCTGCTTTTCCAGTCTCTGTCTTCCGTCTTAGAGCCAGCCAGGCCCCCAGCTTGAGGTTACGTTATCTGTTAATCAATCTGTTGTCTGTCTTGCCTCGATAATACGTCAGCTCCGGGAAATAAGGTTTGTTCACAGCTGATTCCCTAGCATCAACGAGTGCTGTTACCTGGGGGGTCTCAGGAAGGACTCACTGAGTGAGTGTGTGGGTGTATGTCCCTTCTCTCTTACAGCTCACTATTCTCACACCTTGCTTTTTCTCATCTAACCATACACCGGGGAGTCAGATCTACATTGGCATAAGTAGACCTGTCTCATTATTTGTAACAGATGCTGGGTATTTCAACTGATTGGGTGCCCCATAGTTTTTTGTGTGTGTGTGGTACGCGGGCCTCTCACTGTTGTGGCCTCTCCCGTTGCGGAGCACAGGCTCCGGACGCACAGGCTCAGCGGCCATGGCTCACGGGCCCAGCCGCTCCATGGCATGTGGGATCTTCCTGGACCGGGGCACGAACCCGTGTCCCCTGCATCGGCAGGCAGACTCTCAACCACTGCGCCACGAGGAAAGCCCGCCCCATAGTTTTTATTTAACCAGACTCTTTGCTGATGGACATAGGTTGTTCCTAGTCTTTTATTATCACAGAACAAACAAAAAACACTGTGACGAATATACTTCTTTGGACACATGAAGAAGTATATCCATATAATAAACTCATGAATGTCAACTATTGGATCAGATGGTATTGGATTTTTCATTTTGAGAGATGTCATTAAGTTGCACCCCCCCCAGAGAAGTGTCCCAAGTAACAGGGGGAGAGAGAGGTGTAGGAGATGAGGTCAGAGAGTGATGGGTGCAGGAAGCCAACACAG
Organism: Pseudorca crassidens; assembly: GCF_039906515.1. Lineage (NCBI taxonomy): Eukaryota > Metazoa > Chordata > Mammalia > Artiodactyla > Delphinidae > Pseudorca > Pseudorca crassidens. The sequence goes on along the minus strand of NC_090315.1, from coordinate 17,353,598 downwards.
TTGAACTTGGAGGCTACTGTAAGGACTAGGGCTTTGATGAGTAAGATGGGGAGACTGTGGGATTTTGAGTAGAGGAGGGACAGACCTACTCATGTTTTAAAATGATCATTCTGGCTACCGTGTGGAAAGCACACTGAAGGGGACAACAGAAGCAAAGGGACCAAACAGGAGATAATGAAGGAACACAGGTGAGAGATGGTGATGACAGCCTGACTGGGGTGGCACAGTAAATGCAGTGAGAAGTGGTTGGATTTGGGATACATTTTGAAGATAGAGTGGAAAGGACTTGCTGACGGAGTAGTCAAAGCCTGAGAGATATATCTGAAGAGTCAAAGGTATCTCTCGGGATTGGGGCCTGAGCAACCGGAATGATGGGTGGCAAGGTCTAGGCAACCTGGGGTCCCACTCCTGAGGTGCTGGAAGTGAGGGCCTGGGCAGGCACCAGCTGGGCAGGTGGAGGCATCTGGGGAAACTCAATTTCCTTACAGATGAGGTTTCCTGATCTTAGACTGTTCCTGTGGTTTCAAAGGAGGTCCATTGAACTGCAGTGAGCTAAGCTGTCCTGGGGCCCAGCTTGAACGAGAGCAGTGACTAACTCTAGCCCAGTTCCCCGGTTGGGCCCACGTTCCTCATTTCTCTTTGCTTCCCCTGTTTGCACGTGCTGGGCTGTACACTTCTGTTCCCTATCATCTTAAAACGTTTCCCAGTCACTCCATTTTTAGCAGCCCCTTATCTGACTGTCACCCCACCTGTTGTCGCAGGTTGCTGAGGAGGGCAGTGGTGGCTCTGTGTTGTCAAGGTGTCAGGAGGGCTCTGAACAAGAAGGGAGCTGTCAGATTCTGACTGGCTGCAGAAGCTTATCGGGACATATCAAAGCCCCGGAGAGGAAGGTAAGATCAACAGATGAGACACCGTCATCCAAGGTCAAACAGCTCCAGATGACGCAACACTCTCAGGCTCACCCCCGCGTCCTCTTACACAGCCCAGAGAACAAGCAGCCCCACCTGTCTTCCAGGCTCAGCCACACTGGCCCCTGACACAGCGAGCTTGTTCCCATCGCAGGGCTTTGGTACTTGCTGTCCCCTCTAGCTGGAATGCTCTCCACACGGCTGGTTCCTTCTCACTGGTTCAAATATCCCTCCTCAGCCCAAGCCTGTCCTGACAGCCTTACCTAAAGAAAACCCTAGGCCAGACTCTCTCTCTAGGTTTCCTTGTTTGTTTCCTTCCTTTACTTGAAATCCCCTGGTTTGTGTGTTTACCTGTTTAACTCTGTGTCTTGTTCACTCATGTCCCCAGCACCCATGCACAGGGTTAGGGCTCAGGACCTTTGATGACTGGGAAGCGGAACTCTGGTGAAAGGTATGGCATCGTGGAGAGGAAGCTCGCATGCATACATTTGTGTGAATCACTCTGAGGTATACTTGGTTGAGCTGGACTTGAGATGCTGCACTGCCCGCTCCCACGATGCAGCTGTGTGCGGTCACTGAAGCTTTGTGATTCTGTAAAACAACTTAGTCTGAATTCCCCTGAGACTCCAGCACCAGTGATGTCCCAATACTGGTGACTTGGGCCACAGAATGGAGATAAAAGAGAGAAGGCAAAAAGCACAGGTTCTGACCTATTCTTTGCTTGTATCATCAGCTAGTAAGCTCTTACAGGCACATCCAACTTCCATCCTTTCACTCCACAAGTATTTGAGTGCCTATTATATGCAAGGGACTATGCTAGGTTTTTTCCTAAGGACAGACTTCAAAATAGTCATTTCCAGAAGAGCCAATCGTACCTAGACTCAATACTAACATCCCATGAGAAGGAGTAGGGTCACCCCAGGAGGCACCGCCCTTTTCTAAGCTGAAAGGGGGTTTCCCGAGAGATTCCTGACCTGGGAATCAGCTATGCATGGCTGGGGATGCAGATGGAGAAAAGAGGCCCCTCCCTTAGCATTTTAAGATAATGAGAGCAGCCCTATCTGGCAATCTTGACCTTTCCAGTAAGTTTCTGTTGCCAATCAAATGCAGATAGTAAAAGGCATAAATTACTTTGGTAGAGAACTAAAGATAATTATGTTGCCTTCGTCTCCTGTGTATCATACTGAAATGTACACACATGTCACGCATGGCCTAATAATAAGTGTACTGGTCAGATGAATGACCACAGTGAACACATTCATTTAAATAAATTGTAAAGAAAAGAAACATTTACCATCTTATTTTGTGCTTTCTATTTTCCTCACCTTTTAATATTTCTTTTTTTTACTTCCCTTGCCATCCTTTGGGATTAAGTTGTTTTATTTCTTTTCATTTCTCATATCATTCTCATGTTGATTTCTCACATCACTGACTTGGATATTTTATGTCCTGTTTTATTACTTTACTGGTTATTTTAGATATTTTAATATATTAGGGGCTTCCCTGGTGGCGCAGTGGTTGAGAGTCCACCTGCCGATGCAGGGGACACGGGTTCGTGCCCCAGTCTGGGAAGATCCCACGTGCCGCGGAGCGGCTGGGCCCATGAGCCATGGTCGCTGAGCCTGCGCGTCCGGAGCCTGTGCTCCGCAACAGGAGAGGCCACAACAGTGAGAGGCCCGCGTACCACAAAAAAAAAAAAATATATATATATATATATATATATATATATATATATATATATATATATTAGGAGTGCCTTAGTTGCTTCCTCCCTTTCTTTCTTCTTCCCTTTAAATAGCACAAATTGAGGAAAAACCAATCCAGATGGCATCTAACTATGTGAATCTAGTAGAGCAGCTCTCAAAATGTGGTCTGGAGACCCCCTGGGGGGCCTAGAGATCGTTTCAGTGATCTGTGGGATCAAAACTATTTTCATAATGATATTAAGATACTAATTCCTTTTTTTTTTTATCTCATTCTCTCACAAATGAATGTACAACGGAGTTTTTCAGAGACTACCTGACGTGATATCACAATGGACTGAATGAAGAACAGATATGAGAAAACAGCTGCCTTCTATTAAGCTAGACATTAAAGAGATCTGCAAAAATGTAAAACAATGCCACTCTTCTCAGTAGTTTTTTTTTTGAAAACAAAGTTATTTTCATGGAGATATGCTATTTATATTAACATATAATGGTCTTACGATTATTATTTTTAAATAAATTAATACATATTTAAAAAATAAAAGTCTTAATTTCTAATATGGTAAATGTCAATAGCTTTCGTAAATGTCAACATCTAAAATCTATAAAAATGTAAAAAGTCTCTTTGGGGTCCTCAGCAATTTCTAAGAGTATGAAAGGGTCCTGAGATCAACAAGTTTGAGAACTGTTGGTCCAGTAAGATGACCAACATGCTCGTTCTGATGAATGCAATTGCACAGACATAAAACATCATGCTACTTGGTGTTTAAGCATCTAATGATTCAAAATTTCATAGTTAAAGTTTAATGCCACTTAAACTTTCATAGACGTGAGTTTAAAGTCTGCCTGGTGAAATGCAAAGCTTTTTGATGTATTAAGTGAGATGTAAAAACCAGAACAATTCTATCACAAGATAGAAAGTAACAAAACTGGTTTAGATAAATAATTTATAATTGCTCTGCACAGGCCAACATGTTCATCACTTTATGCTAGTCAAGAATCTTGTTCTAAAGATTTTTTGCACTGGAGTTTTTCTTTTTGTTTTATGGGACAGGATTACTTCACCTTCATTTAGGTGGTGATATGCTGTTCTAAAATATAGATAGAATTTCTGATCTTAGAAGTTATATTACCTGGAGGAAGGGGAAGGCTCAATACTAATTATACTTGCCAGTGTCATCCTGAAAAAAACTGTACATTTGATTTTTTGTCAGCAAAGGTTAAAGAAAGGGGTTAAAGGATTAAAGAAAGGGGACGTCCCTGGTGGTCCAGTGGTTAAGACTTCACCTTCCAACGCAGGGGGTGCAGGTTCAATCCCTGGTCGTGGAGCTAAGATTCCACATGCCTCGTGGCCAAAAAAACAACAAAACAAACCCCCCATAAAACAGAAGCAATACTGTAACAAATTCAATAAAGACTTTAAAAATGGTCCATATCAAAAAAACATCTTAAAAAAAGTATCCTTAAAAAAAAACGATTAAGAAAAGCTCATCAGGGTAAAATTTATGAGCATACTTAGTGTGCTTTACGCGTGGGAGGTTTGCAAAGCCACAGTGAAAGCCCCTCTTTTGCAGTTAGAGTACTTGATAACATCTAGTTCATATAATCTAGCTCAATGCAACTACTGTTGCACCTGCTGATAAAATAAATAATTCCTGGGGCATTGTGCAGTGTATTATCGTTTGGCAAATATAAAATTATGTTAAACATGTACTTTCAAGCCACCCACTCCATCCTGCTTGCATAATGTCCCTCTGAGATTGTCACCAGCTCACCTGGCAGAGGCTATATGCCCCCATCCCCACTTAGCTGGAGAACCGATGGCTTACGGGAAGTCTACTAAGAGCCCAACTCTAGCATTTACAATATCACCCCCATGAGGAAGCCCTGCCACAGGGGCAGGGTACAGAGTGATAAGAGGAAGGCGGGGAAGAGTGAAATGATTTGTGGACTTGAAGATTTTCTACCAGCATTAACAACGCCGCCTCGAACATCCTTGCACGTGTCTTTTCGTACACTTGTGGGAAAATTCCTCAAAGGAGGGAAATACTGTGAGCCCTGGCATCCGCATCTTCAGTTTCAGCAGAAACTGCCAACTACTCTCCAAAGTGAGAGCATAAATCCAGCTCTTTCTGCAAAGCAAAAAAAGAGACTCATAGTACAGAAACCCCACTACCACTACTGCCTTCCTTCCCACGAGCTCTTCTTCCAACTCTGGGCTTGTAGTCAACATAAGGTCATGACTGGGAGGGAACAGACCAGGCATGCACTACCTGCCAACAGGAAAAGGAGCTCAGATGAGGCCTGAGACCCTCAAAGTAACCCAGTGGACTGGCATATGCGCCAGACAAACACATGGCATGTACGTGTATATGGACTACGTGTGTATGTCCATATACATATATACACATGGGCAAAGTGGGGCAGAGAACCTTTCCAGGCCCCTGGGGTAAAGGAGAGTGGTCCCTCTCCCCATTCCTCATCTTTCTTAACCAAATCCAGATTGTTAGGAACATACAAGGAGAGCATAAAGGTAGAATGATACAATTAAATGTAGCAGAGAGGGGTTTCTCCCCCCTTCTGTTGTTTATATGGGAAGTGTACCTGTGCTGGGGAGAAATGGTGACTGGAAGAAAGTCTGGGTCCTGGAGGAGAGCTCAGATTGACAATGGAGTAAAAGGAAAATAAGATGCTGGGATTCTGAGGGAGGATCTAGGGGGGTGGCAGTGTCAAGCGTCCTGGTTCGTGGGGATGAGAATGTAGCCTCTGTTGTTTCTGGGCCATATAACATGGGCCCAGACAAGACACAGTTCCTGTGGAACCACGAAGCATAATCTATCATGTATTTATGTGTTTTTGTCAAATGGCTTCCAAGGAAACTGGAGTCATCTTGGATCGATGTGGTTTAAGCAGAGCTGAGGTGGGGAAAAGGCAGAGGTGATGCAGAGTCAGGGGACGGGACACTGGGAGACAGAATCAGAGGCCCTGCCTGCACACAGTGACGGGCTGTGTCAGGACCCCAGCCCTCTGGGGACAGTTGAACACGTGGCCCCACTTTCTTCTTAGGTACTCATGTGTCTAGGGATTCTAGAGTGGTTTTGTGAGACAGGGCTGAGGAATAGCCAATTCAATTGGATTCTGACTAGGGAAGACAGACCAAACAAGGAGTGAGGACAGGGGCAGGGACAGGAGTACGTGAGCAAACTCATATGCAAGTTCATTGTAACACAGGATATCTGAATTATGAAAGCGGAACCACATGTGAAAGAATAATCATGGCTTGAGATCTAGAGAAGATAAATTAGATTTGTGGAAACAGAGTTTGGGGGGAAACGGGGCTGAGTGACCTGAGAAAGAGCTCAACTCTTGAACTTCCCCTTCCTGACACATTGCAAGTTCAAGCGTAAATGTTCTTGGCTCCTGGGAGACCCTGAGATGGCAGAAAGTACCTGTGTCTCTGCACCTTGTTCCACAAGTTGGTAAATGTCCATTCAGGGCTGAACTCTGAGAGCCATCTGCTCGGGAATGGCATGAGGCTAGTCACCCAAAACACAGAGCAAGTGCCTGGGAGAAAGGGCCTTAACATCTGACCCAGAAAAGGAAAAGGATGAGAGGCCCAAGTGACCACAGGGTCACCCAGTTGGGGAACAAGGTGAGGAGTTCACTGCCAGTGGACGGGTGAAGCCAGACTAGGAAAGGTCAAGAAAACTGAGTGAGGACTTGAGATAAACTGGTGGAGGGATTACATAAATTGAGGTGGGGAGGCACCTAGCAGAACTGGTCTTCCTCGTCAGAGTACGGAAACGCCCTGGTATTCAGCTGGCCTATATCTAACAGTCCTTACCTCTGTGCTGAGCCTGTTTCCTTTGTGGTGACCAGCTGTGAGTGGATACCTGGAGTCTTGCCTGCCAAGCATCCTTTCCTCCTTCTTCTGGTAACAGCATCCCACTTTTCCTTTAGTCAATCACTCCTTCTCTCCTCTCAGTGCATGTGGCATGGGGTGGGGGGTTGGGGGTAAAAGGCTGGCTCCAAACCAGCTGCAGGGGAAGGCCTGCCACCCAGACTTGGGTTCATGCCCCAGCCAGTCCATCCAGAGTCAACCATTTCTAGATTCTTCTGGAATGATTTGGAAAGAGGCACACTCTTTCCACAGGGTTGTTAGGCTGGTAAAATGTAATCTTGGGACTTTGGGGAGCCACCTTGGCCACTACTTGGAAAGGGCCTGCCTGAGAATGAAGCTGGCATAAGAAAACAGAGCTAAGACATGGAGACACATGACCAACAGCTTCATTTAAGCACCTGGATCGGGCCATTCCTGAAGCAGCTTTGCCCCAGACTCTTCAATTCCATAGCCCAAACTTCCCATTTTTCCTTAATCAGCCTGGGCAACTTTCTGTCCCTTAGAACCAAGATATTAAGACAAACAGTTGGTAAATAATTTGTCACCAATAATGAAGAATGGATGTTTCGGAAATATATCTTTTATGATATTTCAAAAATAAATGAGAGCAGAGTTGAAGCTATCTTTCTCGTAATTTCACCAACTCATTTGCATTTGGACATGCAAGGGTTAGAGGCAAAGCACACGGACAAGGAACGGCTCATAGTCCTGGGCCTGCTGGGGACTGCCTTCGCTGCTCTAATACATCAGATACTTGGTTAACAACAATAACTTAAATCAGAAGAAGTGTGTTCTGCAGCGTTTTTAAAAATAAATTTATTTATTTATTTTTCTTGGCTGCGTTGGGTCTTCGTTGCTGCGCGTGGGCTTTCTCTAATTGCAGCGAGCGGGGGTTACTCTTTGTTGCGGTGCGTGAGTTTCTCGTTGCGGGGGCTTCTCTTGTTGCAGAGCACAGGCTCTAGGCATTTGGGGTTTCAGTAGCTGTGGCACACGGGCTCAGTAGCTGTGGCTTGCACGCTCTAGAGCTCAGGCTCAGTAGTTGTGGCGCACGGGCTCAGTTGCTCCGCGGCATGTGGGATCTTCCCAGACCAGGGCTCGAATCCTTGTCGCCTGCGTTGGCAGGTGGATTCTTAACCACTGCGCCACCAGGGAAGTTCCTGTTCTGCAGTTTTAAAAGTGTTTCCACACATATAATCACAATTGAGTCATAAGATAATCACTGAAGTTGGTTTCTTATGCCTTTTTCATCAGCGAGGCTCCAAGGTCCAGAGAAGCTAAGTAGCTTCCTCAAAGATATACAGCCAGGCAATGTTCACACCTGAACCAGAATCTATGTTGATCCTCCAGGTCCAGTGCTCCTTTTACTCCACCAGCTTCCTGAAAAGACAGGAGCCGGTGGGTGGGACTCAGAGACAGCAGTACAGAATTTTGTCCAACATCCACTGGGTGTGCTGCAAGGAACACTAAAGGGCTAAATGTTAGGATCCTGGGAAGGGAAATGAGGCTGCTGGGGCCTCTGCCTGGGTCGCGGAGAACAGGGAATATTATAGAGAACTTCCTGTGGGCTTGGCACTGTTCTAAAGGTTTCACATGCTCTAAACCATGATGCTAGCTCTCCCAAAAGGCTCTCGCTGCAAGGTGTCAGGAAGAAAAAGGCGCACTCCTTTCTCCAGAGATGGAGACACCAGCCCACATCCTTATTTGTCTTTCATTCCTTCATTCAGTTATATTTACAGAGTATCTGCTCCACGTCAGGCCTTGCTCAAGGTGCGGGGAATACTATGGTCAACGAGACAGAGAAGCTACCAGCTCGCACGAGGTTTACGTTCTGGAAGTGCCCTGGAGTTGGAGGATACTGGTACATCCTTTCAGGTCTAGCATTTGGACTCTCCAGGAATGAGATGCACGTTAGACGATTACTATGTGACCAAACTAATAAAAGACTCCAGGGACTTCCCTGGCGGTCCAGTGGTTAAGACTCCGCGTTTCCGTTGCAGGGGTCTCAGGGTTGATCCCTGGCTGGGGAACTAAGATCCTGCATGCTGTGCAGTGCGGCCAAAAAAATAATAATAATAATAGGGCTTCCCTGGTGGCGCAGTGGTTGAGAGTCCGCCTGCCGATGCAGGGGACACGGGTTCGTGCCCTGGTCCGGGAGGATCCCACATGCCGCGGAGTGGCTGGGCCCGTGAGCCATGGCCGCTGAGCCTGCGCATCCGGAGCCTGTGCTCCGCAACGGGAGAGGCCTCAACAGTGAGAGGCCCGCGTACCGCAAAAAATAAATAAATAAATAAAATAGAAATGCTTGTTTGCTTAACCTGAAAGCATGCCTACGTGCGTGTTTCTAATTATTAGGCACAACAAACAGCTTTTACCGGAGCATTATAAAACCAAGCCTGTGACCTGAGCAGCACTTCTCAGTCACCAGGAAGTGTCGACAAACAAAATGATTTCAGATCCTGGTAAAACACGACGAAGAAAACACAACGGAGTATTGTAATAAGGAGGAGAGGACGCCTTTAGATGGAGCTGTCAAGACAGGGCTTTCTGAGGAAAGACAGAGAAGTAATCAACTATTGACTTTCTGCCAGTGGCACGGCGATCTTGGTAAAAGCCTGACCCCGGAGCAGAGCCAGATGAGGAGAGGCAGCTCCAGCTCTGCCGCCTCGCTAGGAGCCTGGAGACTTCCTTTTGGAGGCCGCCACCCTCTCGCTCAATAAAAAGTCAGAGTGAAGTGAAGTTCCTAGGTGTCTGCTCGTGCTCTGGGAAAGGGCCTTTGATGGCATGGAGTGGAAGGACTCAGGAGAGGGCCACGCTGTTGGGGACAAGGCAAGGGGCTCACTTCCAAGAGATGGACGGAACCAGGGAGGGGGAAGAGAGGAGGGTTAGCGAGATGCTGATGGGAATACTGCACAGTGCTGAACGGGGCTAGCGTGAGGCAGAGGAGACTGACAAGGTCATGGCCACGAGGCAGAGAGACATCGTTTCTGCTCCTTGGAACTTCTGACTCAAGCTGTCCACATTCTCTCTGCTGAGCAAGAGAGGAATGGGAGAAGTTGCAGTTGGAATGCTCTGGGAGTTTGTCCAGCACGTGAGCATGATCAGTCCCACGTGTGGCCACCGGAAAAAAGTTGAGGATCACTCCAGGAAGGAGTTTACTTGTCTGGTTACAATTTACAATAGAGGACTATTTTCAGTCTCGTGAAGTGTTTTTGCAAATGTTCCCTCACTTACTCCCCCAAACAATCCTGCTCTATTCACACAGGGCTACAACCCACAAGGAAGCCCAGAGAGGTTAAGCGACTCCCCAGGACCTCACAGCTGATCCAGACAGAGCCCACATGGGAATCCAGCCTGTCTCCCCGACTGCCTGGCTGACATGCCTGAGCTCTACCTTTGGAAGGTTCAGGAGGGAACCAGGCTAAAAGTCATTCAGAGTGGCCAGCTGGCTCCCTTTCGACCTCCCCTTCTGCCTCTGGTCCCTGTGTTCACAACTGAGACTTACAGTTTCACACGAGCACCAGGTGTCCAGAACAGGACTGTGAACTTGAACAACATCACGAAGCCACTGGACCTACTCTTCCTCTGGGACAGTGGCTCTCAAACCTCAGCGTGCACCAAAATCTCCTGAAGGGCTGGTTAAGAGACAAATCGCAATGCTCTACCCCCAGAGTTTTTGATTCAGCAGGTGTAGGGTGAGGGGTCAAGAATGTCCGTTTCCAGCAAGTTCCCAGGTGACGCTGATGCTGCCGGTCCAGAGGCCACACTTTGAGAACTGCTGTATCTATGATACAATAGGCGTCTCCCCCTCTTGGAGGGGAGAGTGGTTATGGGACTCTGGAATCCTCATGAGAATAATTCTGCAGGTGGAGGAGTAGGAAGGATGAGAGGGCTAGAAGAATTCAATAGAGACCTAAGGAGGCTGGTCTTCCATAAGCGACACCATAGAAAAATCCAATAAAGAAAAGAAGTAGCAGGAAAAGATCGAGAAGTCAGCGGGAAGCAGTGAGATGTGAAGGAGAGGATAGAACGCTGTGGTCCAGCCTCGCGTTTCACTTCAGTTATCAAACAGCAGTATCACAACTTCTGTGTCCCCACACCACCTGCAATATGATTTACTTACGGAGTTTTAAGAAATCGACTTATTTTTCTCGCATACAATTTAGTCTTATGCTAAACAAAGATAAAATAATAATAGTAACAGCCAGTACTATACGTGCCTGCTATGCCCCAGGCACCCACTTACATACACACATTTATACATAAATGTACACGTGTATACACACACACACACACGTGTATGCATACCTATACACATTCACTTCAATCCTCACAGCAACCCTATAAGGCAGGTGTGTTATTATTCCCATTCCACAAATGAGGAAACTGAGGGAGGCCTGGAGATGAGTCACCCTGCCCAAGGTTACACAGCTAACAAGTAGCAGAACCAGGACTCCAAGCCACACAGCTGGCTCCAGAGTCCATGCTCTCAACTCCAGAAACTAGGGCTTTAGTGGGTTAACTATAGGTTAGGTAACTTGCCAAAGAACACACGGCCAGAAATGGGATGGGAACCGAGATTTGAATATAACTTGATGACCCTAAAACTTGAGTGTTTCACTCCTGCATACATCTCCCTATGGGTTATGTGTGGTGATGGCAATGAAGGGGGTGCTGAGCTGGGATGGGCTCTGGAGAGGAGCTTGGAGCTTTGCCTCAATTAGCCCTGGATACAGCTCCCTCCATTGACTTGGGCTTGAGATGCCATCTTGTCTTCTCAGTACCCCTTGACCTTTAGTAAAAATGAAGCAGAAGCTGACTTTCACTGGTCCACATCATAAAACAACTGTTTTGGGGTTTGAAATATAAAATTATATCAAATATGCTTTTTCAAAGTGGTTACTCCATCGCGTACCATACCCTCTCTCCCCAAATACCCCTACCACCCTCCGTTCCTCAGAGACTAAAGGGGATGCGTCAGCCAGGCCTGGGAAACAAACGCTGGCCTATGGAAAAGTCTCTTAATACTCTGCAGGCCAGAGCAGGGCGTGTTTTCAGGACAAGTCTCTGTTGACCTCAGGAAAGCACTGGACAGGGTTGGGGTGTGACAGGCAGTGTAGCGTTTCTCATTCTATATCAGCCTAGAGGGTTGTAAAAGGGGGAGGAGGTGAGGCCAGCGACGCCCCGGCTTGGTCCTTCTCTCCCTGCTTATCCAGCCTTAACACCTGGACAGGAGCAGAACAGACCGTCCCCAGGCAACCATGGGTGGAAAGGAGGTAACAGCAGGGGTCTAAGGATCCTGGGAACCACCTGTGGCTTGACTTCTGCTCCAGAATGAGATTCCTCAGTAATATTCATAGTCAGCAAGGGTGGCAAGAAAAGACTCAAGGAGAAAAGCCACTCTCCTCCTTCCCGCTGTTTCCTTGCCCATGAGTCTGTGTCATTCACTTAAAATCAGAATGTCACAAACATCTGTAGAAAATAATAACAGTAAAATGATGCAAGTAAAGTTAGTCAAGAGACACAAAGGACAGTGTCTCCTCTATGTTCCTACTAGTCTGGAAAGTGGGCCTGTGCAGCAGGCCAGTGAGGCGGGGAGACAGAGGGAGATGGAGTGGTGAATGACAGATGCCAGGTCCCTGTGGGGGTCCCTACATCGTCAGGCCTCCCCAGTGCCTGGGGGCAATCAAAGCCCTGACAGACAGCAGAGCAAGACACTCTTGTACTCCAATAGGTAACCAGAGGGGCCTTCAAAAACCACACATCAGATCATTTCATTTCTCTGCGGAAAGCCCTTCCACGGGTTCCCATAACTTTGGGGATGAAACCCGAATCCTCCCCTTGCACTACCTGTGAGCCTTCCCTCCCCGCTGTCGCGTCTCCGACCTCATTTCCCATCAGTCTCCCTCAGGGGCATTCTGCCCCAACCACACTGGCCTCCTTTCAATTCCTCCAACACACTGAGCTCTGTGTTGCCTCAGGGTCTTTGCACAAACTGTCTTGTCCTCCCTCAGCTCTTCCATAGCCCCAGCAGGGCTCCTTCAAGTCTCTGCTCAAGTGCCACCCCTTCAGGGAACACTTCCCCACCATTCAGTTGAAGCCCTCTCACCCCCCGCACGCACACCGTAACTCTATTGTACCATCCGATTTTATTTCCTTCATAGAATGTGCCGCACAATACATATCTATATCCTCTATATTCACGTAGATACTGTTGTATTCTCCCCCTATCCCCACCAACTGGAATGTAAATCCCATGAAGGCAAGAACGACGTCTGTCTTGTTTGGTGCTCCGGCCCCTTTCATTCACGGAGAGGTGAAACGCATGATCTGGTTGTCACCTTGCCCTCAGTTTCCTGATCCAAGAGCCTTGTGGGAGCATCTGGGGAAGCTACAGCTGTCCGGGGCGCATGACGCTGGAGAGAAGGAAGGAGGTACCACAGAAACTAGGCATAGGACCTGGGAAAGAGAGGAGGTGTGAGCACAAGTGCAGACTCTCATTCTCCAGACAGCAGTGGGCTTAGTGGACCTGCCTCGACTCAGAACGCCTTTCTGGGCTGGCTGGAGCCCCTGGACTTGAAAGCCAGCACCCCAACTTCTAGGAAATCTACTCTGCTGGCCAAAGAATGCCGTGTGATGCAAAACTGGAGAGATTAACCTGCTTTGACTGGATCACGCTGAGAAAGGAACAGGAACTTGGTGAATGCAACGTAGCTCTGGGTTGGGGTGGAGAGGAAGGGAGGTGAAGAAAGAACAGAAGGAAGGGGTCAGACACAGTAACAGGAAACAGGAAGAAAATCTGGGTTATGTGAATTGTGGATGTAAAGAGAGGCCTGGGAGCACAGTCAGAACTTGGATTCTGAGAGATCAGTTCACAGGGGCAGAGACTTGAGGGGAGGCCGAGTGCCAGCTGCGGAAGAGCTCACCAAGTGCTCTTCCTCTCTGACCAGTGACTCCTGTGGATGGGAAAACTCTGTGGCCCTAGAAGAGAACAGCCAGCAAGGTGCTTACACACCTACACCCCCTCCCAGAAGCCTGGCGACTTGCCCTGGGAGCACTTTGGGAAGCACCCCGATTGCTGTCGGTGTTCGGGGAAGTGGGGTGCAGAGCACACACCACATAAGCACTGAGACTTCTGTAAGTGGAAGGTGCCACTCTGAGCAACAACCTGCCAGGCCACACTGGAGCCCCAGGCAGAGTGGTCCGTCCCCAGCCAGGCCGGTATGTCTTTCTCCTCATCTGGTCCTTTAACTCATCATTTCTCAAAAGATATGTTGAGACACACTGGTATGTGGCAATCAGCGGCAAGAAACACACGTTTCCTGGTATAATTGAAAGGACCAGGGTTTGTGAGTTTAAGTAAACAAAGAAATGAGCAGATACAAGGTGAGCTGTTACGATGTCATTGCCAGTTAGAGGAGTATTCCGTTACACATTCTAGAGAGAGCGAGAAGGGGGGACATCACAGTGCAGACTGGGGGTCGCACAGGACCTAAGCGTAGCACGTCCTGACATAGAACTCCTTCCTTTGGTGCTTTGGGAACTTGCCTTTTCCCACTCTCACGTCCTGTGGTTCAAGCAGGGCTGACCCCAGTCTTCAGCCACATGCTGCAGGCACGTGCAGCGGCTAAAACACTCCCAGCCGGCAGGGCCAGCCTTGAGATCCCGGCTGGGACCTCAGGACAGGAGACACTCCGTCTGCACAGGCTGTGATCCTAGACTGCCAAAGAACGCTACTTGGAACAATCTTACTGAGAAAAGGGCCATCCAACTCCTCTTTTCCCTCAAACCCAGTTCACCCTTCTAGAGAGAGCCCAAGAGGCATCTGGGAGAGTTAGCCAGAATCTGACACCGGTACGGCTTGCAGACAGTCATGTTTGTCATCACCTTACCTTCACGTGGCAGGAGGGCACTTCTGAAACTTCCAAATCCTTGTAGGAACACTTCTTGTCCGGGAAAGGTAGAAGCGGCAAGTCTGAAGTGTCGGGATGAGGTAGGAGGCAGATGGGCCCCTGGACAGAGCAGCTGGAGCCTGTCGAGCAGGGTAAATTGGAGCTTTGCTTTCCCTGGACGCTCCAAGGGCAAAGTTAGTGGCAGGAGCTGAGCCCTGCTGAGTCAAGAGATAAGACGGTCACATCTATCACTCCTGAGGTCGGGGAAACCTCCCCAGCTGCACATGCACAGGAAGGCTCCTCGGGGGTCAAAAAGGGAGGGCGGGGCTTCCCTTGTGGCACAGTGGTTAAGAATCTGCCTGCCAATGCAGGGACACGGGTTCGAGCCCTGGTCCGGGAAGATCCCACATGCCGCGGAGCGGCTGGGCCCGTGAGCCATGGCTGCTGAGGCTGCGCGTCCGGAGCCTGTGCTCCGCAACGGGAGAGGCCACAACAGTGAGAGGCTCGCGTACCGCAAAAAAAAAAAAAAAAGGGAGGGTGCACCACCCCATAATAAGTGCTGTCAAACCTCCCACAGGCCTCTGTGCTGGACTCCATCTTGGCAAAAAGATGCGCACGCGTATTGGGAGGGTCCTAGGGCAGGTCAGGTGTGGAAAAGAAACGAGATAATTGGCCAAAGGGAAACAATGACGCGGAAGAACTGCCGCTATGTAAATGATTTGACTGCCTCTTTACTGCACTCCTCCTCATTAGGGAGGACGCCCATACTCTTTCTCTCCAGGTGTGCATTTGTGCCTTGCTTCCGTCTTAAATAAACTGTTTCTCTGTGTGCTCTCCCACTTGTTGTGCTGTGTCTTCAATAATAAACTTGGTACCGGATTTTACAGTTTTTGTCTCTTTGAGAAATTCATTTTTCAAACGGGGCAAGAGCCAGGGGAACCTTGCTTCTAGCCTCTCGTCCCGGGTGCTCTAGCGGCTGGGATTCCTGGTTTTCATCCAGGCTACCCAGGTCCAATTCCTGGGCGGGGAACTCAGGTTTCACTTCAAGCCACTACTCACTGCTGTCTCTCCCAGAACAAGGAGAGGAATCAGGGCAATTGAGTAGTCAGCCCCTCCCTGAGACACAGGATGGGATTTCTGACAAGTAGACTCTTCACTGCATCGAGGACGTCACTAACCCTTGTATGAGGGAGAGGGAAAGGAAGCACTGACAGATGTTTCAAAGAAGCAAATGGCAGAAGCTCAGTCAGTCAAGGGTGGCGAAAAGGCACATAATATCAGGGAGGCACTTTATCCTAGTTTTTCTCAACTCAAGCAGAACACTGTCAGAGAGCCTCACTTGATTCCACACGTCTCTGCATCTACGACCGGCCTGGCAGCCTCATCCACGTCCTTAGCCAAACGCTGCCAGGACCTGCCACCTCCACCCCTTCAACGGCCCAGTCCAGACGCGTCCGCATTCGCGTTTACCTAGTCTCACCTCTGCTTCCACCGCAGCACGCTCTGTGGCCCACGGTTCTCAGCTGGACTGGGCACTGAGGATACAGCAGCGTGGCTTTCCTGGACAACTGGGGCTGTCCCTCCACCAACCACGTGGGATGGCTGCTGCTTCAGTGGCCAGGCTCCTGGCTCCTATCCTACAGTGCTGCGCTTAGGTTATTTGACCGAGAAACAGATGACACCTGTGTCAAAAAATATACAAATAAAAGTCATCTAAATTTTGCCCAGTGACAGCTGGCTGGTGTGCTAACAGACTATTTACGTCTAACCTTGTGTCCCTAAGACAAAACTGACTGCTGCTATCAGAACATGGTTTGAATCATATTCATCCAATCCTAGGAGGGACTCCAGGGGCCGTAGAACCGGACAATAGTGTGGCTGGTTGCAGTGCTCTGTGTAGGACATTCTTTCCCATCTGCTGAGGTTGTTTTCCCTGAGAAGGCCAGATCTGGTGGTATAGGTTGAGGTGGGTTCTTCCTTGGGCACACAACAGGCCCCCGGGGATGCAATGCAAAGGTGGCGGAATTGCGGGAAGAGGAGGCTCACCTGCAAAAGTTGCAGAAGTGCAATTTGGAAGAGACTACCAGTTTTTCCGCTTATTAAAAAGTCCGATTTTTAACAGCAGATTGCACCCAGCTAAAAGACCACTTTCCCAGACCTCTTTGCAGGTGGTGTGGTCCTGTGACTTAAGTTCCTGTCAGTGAGTTATTAGCAGAAGTGTTATGTGGAACTTCTAAGACGTCTGTTAAATTGAGAAGGAGTGAACGCTTCTTCCCTTCCTCTATTCTGTTGCCAGGAACATAGATGTGATGGCTGGAGTTCCAGGTTGCATATTTGACCACGAGGACGAAGGCCACCTAGGACTGGAAGAGCAGAGGCCTAGAGAGCTCCGAAGTATTCCTGGAGCTGCCAAGCACAGTCCTCGACTACATACCTTCAGGCTGCTTTTATGTGACAGAGAAATATAATTCTATCTTATTTACACCACTATTAATTACCTAGGGTTGTTACATTATGTGCAATGGAATCCAGTCCGAACTGATTGAAGTTTCAGCATATATCAACTTTCCAGAAAACTAAAATTGCGGTCTTCAGTTTTTGATGACTTTTTCTGATGACATTTAAAATTCCATTTTCAAAATGGAATTAGAATAATTTAGGAGGCAAAGGAGAGCAGCAATATCACAAAAGCAGCCATTTATTTGGCATTATTCTTCCCTTTTGTTCTTCTCCATCCATCATCTGTTTTCCTTCCAACATTTATGATGGTTAATATCCGTCTCTAAGGGGTAGAAGCTGGAATAGTGGGTATCTCAGGGGTGGGAGGGTTGCTAACTGAGGTGGGCATGAGGGAACTTATAAAGGTGCTGAAAATGGTCTCTATCTTCATCCAGTCAAGTGGTCACACAAGTGTATATATATGTTAAAAGTCATCAGCTTACCCCCAAGATTGGTACTCTTTATTGTGTATATGTTTCCCTTCAATCAAAACAATTTCTAAAAACCCTCCCTAAAATTCCACACCTTTTTATGGCCATGATAGATACTATAGTCTTAGAAGTATTCTTCCTCTCCATATTTGCTATTCCAGATTTATATAATTTTGGTACTCTCTCCTTCTTCCTAACCCAATTTTGTCAGATTGGGAAAGTGCTCAGTTAATAATCATCTTCCCAGATGCCCTTGTAGCCAGGAGTTGTCATGAGATACAGTGCTAGCCAATGAGAACTAGGCAGAAATTGGCTGGGTAGGGCTTCTAGAAAAGCTATAATTTTCCTGATTCAAAAAGGAGTAGATTGGGTGATAACGACGTGCGGGTTCATTAACTGTAACAGATGTACCACTCTGGTGGGGAATGTCAACAATGGGGGAAACTATGCGTGTGTGGGGTGTGGGGTTTATCTCTGTACCTTCTGCTCAATTTCGCTGTGAACCTAAAACTACTGTACAAAATAAAGTCTATTTTAAAAAAAGTTTTAAAAGGAATAGATCTGGCTCTCATGTGTCTTTTGCTCTCTGTCCCGTCCCCCACCTTGTTTTCCTGCTCAGAATATAGATGCTTCTTAAGATTATGAAGCAGAAAGCCAAAATCTAGGGATGGCAGAACAGAAAAGCTAGAAGGAGTGTGTGTTTTTGAGGGCTGCTCCTGGGCAGCTGCACCAGCCTTGGGTTCCCTATTTCCTTCGTGTGACATGAGAAAAAGAAAGCTCTACGTGTTTAAGTCTCTGTCATTTGGCATTCTGGGCACATTTGACAGTCCCCAACTAAGATACAAGCTTTTTAGCTTTATGCACGGTGGCAAAGACTTCTTGAGACAGAAGGGGACTCTCAGGTGCTAATTCACTGTGGCTTCGGGTCGTGGTATCACAAGGGCCCAAGGCAAAAAAAAAAAAAAAAAAAAGGAGGACCCTGAAGACACCTGCTAAACTAAGAAGACTTCATTTGCATGGTCCCATCCTCCCTTCTCTTGATAAGTATTCACTGCTCACTATGGGACCTGAATTCTTCTAACGATGGAAGGAGCTGGCAGAGGATCTTGGTTCATCTAAACTTTTCTGAGAGCCAGTAGTAAAGTATTATATCAACTACTTCACTGTTTCTCAATCTATTTTCAACCAACTCCCACTTCTGATCAACACAAACTGTACTTTCTATAAACTGCATTAAGAAAACCAGGGCTTTCCCCTCTCCTGGGAAACGCCACATGTCCTATCATTTCCCCTGCCTGCCCCCAAGGGTTCCTGCTACTCTCCCCACCCTTCTTGAGAATCAGCAGTCTAACTTAAGTTTCCTAAGATACTGCAAACTGCAGTTACCCTGGTAAACTCCAGTGATGCCACAACTACTAGCGGAAGATGACTTGCATATGTGACAGAAGCAGGTTAAGGGAGGAAAGCAGAAGGAAGGTCGGGCTGAGAAGAGGAACACAGAGCATTCGGTTTTCCCTGAGTTGGCTCAGCTTTTGCAGGATCAGCCAGCACCTGACTGCAAGCACTTCCAGCTTTACTAAGAGAATCTGTCCCACTTCTACTTCCAAAGACTCTCCCGCCTCTCCTTTTTGACTCAGGGTCAACACTGAAAGGCAATCCTAGGTGACAGCCGGAGGCCTTCTGCTCTTTTCCAAGGGTAGCGTGAGCCCATGAAAGCTACCCAGTGGTCTGGGCTGGAAGCTGTGGGTAGCCAAGGGGACGGGAAGTGGGGGACTTTTTAATCCAATTCTTGCTCTGAAGGTCAGCTCTGCAGGGACAGCAGTGGAGAAGAAGGATCAGGCAGGAAAGAAAAGGTCAAACAACCTCTTCAAGATGCCAGGAATAAAGGGACAGCCTTCTCCCAAGTTCTTATTTCTATTTCACAATTTATATCCAGGACCTTTTAAATATTCTTGCTCATAAATGCTAAATGACACAGCAAACTTAGTAGAGAGCAACAGTAAACGGTGTCTCCCCTCTCTTCCCTGTGTATCCAAAATATTTAGAGACAGGGAGGGACAAATGTAAGATCACAGCATCTGGGATCTGAGGTTACAGCAGGAATGAGAACATCTGAAAGGCTGAGAGATGCCTGTGGATCCTAGGAAACTAGGGATGAAGGTCATTCCTTCATGGTTTCAGGGAAAGAGCGAGGGCCACCGGCAGGAAGGCTGGAGACCGTGCAGACATTCCTTGTGGGACGCAGATGACATGACCTTACACCCTTGCCTGTGCCCTTGTGTCCTCCTGTGTGGGATTTACAGGACCCCTGGGGGATGCCAGGGAAATTGGTTCTAACCTGGACCCTCCCAGTACAGTGCGGAGTACAGCGCAGTGGTGACCACTGTGGACCCCAGGGCCAGACTGCCTGGGTCCCAAGTTTAGAATTCAGCTCTTCTATTTACCAGCTGTGTGACTTCAGGCAAATTACTTAACCTCTTTATATCTCAGTTTTCTCATCTGTAAAATGGGGATGAGTATGCCCACCTCACAGAAGCGTTGAAAGATTAAATGAGTTCGTCTTTGCAAAACTCTTAGTGCAGTGCCTGGCACATAGTATCATTTGAATGGGCAATAAATGTTGGCTGGTTTCCTATGTTTGCTGTAACAGATTGTCACAAACTGGGTGGCTTAACAGAAGTGCATTCTCTCACAGTTCTGGAGGCTAAAAGTCCAAAATGAGTATCACTGGGCTGAGGAAAACACATTCTCTGCCCCCTCCAGCTCCTGGGGGCTGCTGACATTCCTTGGCTTATGGCCACATTGCTCCAATCTCTACCTCTGTGATCACACTGCCTTCTCCTCTTCTGTCTGAAATCTCCTTGTGCCTCCTTCTTATAAGAACATTTGTGATGTTTAAGGCCCACCCAGGTAATCTAGGATAATCTCTCTATCGTAATACTCTTTTTTGTTTGTTTGTTTGTTTGTTTTTTGTGGTACGAGGGCCTCTCACTGTTGTGGCCTCTCCCGTTGCGGAGCACAAGGCTCCGGATGTGCAGGCTCAGCGGCCATGGTTCACGGGCCCAGCCGCTCCGCGGCATGTGGGATCTTCCCGGACCGGGGCATGAACCCGTGTCCCCTGCATCGGCAGGCGGACTCTCAACCACTGTGCCACCAGGGAAGCCCTATCATAATTCTCTTAATCACACCTGTAAAATCCTTTTTTTAAAATTCTTTGCCATGTAATGTAACATTCACAGGTTCCGGGGATTAGGATGTGGTTATCTCTTGGAGGGACCATTATTCCACCACCACAGCTGGTATAATATTATTGGCCAAGAGTCCGGTCTGATAACGGTAAGCAGGTGGACAGAGAGTGAAGGAGGGAGGGGTCTCTGCAGAGGAAGGTTGGGGTATGGTTACCAGCAGTGCATTGCAAAAACCCATGATGCCCACTACAGAGGTCAACAGAGACAGGGTCTGAAGGGTACTCCTAAGATGCTAGTACTGACCTGCTCCTTATTTCTCTTCTTCAGTACTGCACCTGCACTGGAGATGGCTGCGGAGGTGGAGGACACCACTATTGGGATGACAGAGAAAGCCTGGACAAGTGGTGGCTAAAACAAGAGAATGCAAGTGGGGAAGGGCATAAACTGTCACCTTCATACAATCATAAGGCCACTCCAGGGGCTCAAAAAGCCTAACACGCACATGCAAGTAGGCTGAACTGCACTGGCTTAAGGGAGCAACAAAATCTATAAAGTCCATTTGGATGTACTGGTCTAGAATCATCTTCCCTCTAATTCCCCAGGAGAGTTCCATTCTCTCTGGCATTCTGAAGTCCTTCATTTACTGTTATTTATTTAAAGTTATGTACCCCAAATCGCAACGGATCCTCTCTATTTCCACTGCTACATTCTCCTGAATCCAGGCCGTCATCAACCGTCCCTAGATGACTGCAGTGAACGTCTATTTGATCGCTCTGCTTCCAACTTCATTCCCCTGAAGACCATTCTTCACACAGAGCTGGCGTGAGCTTCTCAACTCTCAAGCCGTCCCTCTCCTCTTACGGCCCGTAAGTGACTTCACGCAGCTTATGAATGGAACCCCAGCTCCTTTCTGTCATCAGGAAGGCCCTGCGTGGTCTCACCCTGGCCCACCACGCTCCAATCACACTGGCATTTCTGTTCCCCCCACGTGCAAAGGTGCTTCCTGCCTGGCACTCGTTGTTTCCTCCACCCAGACCACCCTTCTTCCGGGACCTGACACAGTCCCTTCACCAAATTCAGCTCAACCTCTCAGATGTCAGTTCAGCTCAGCAGTACCTCTCTGACCCCCGGCACACCACCGCCACTCTCCCTGTCATCACTCTGCTTCATTTCCTTCATAATGTCTGTCACTGTGCAATCACTCCTCTGTTCCTATTTGCTTGTTATTACTTATCTCCCTGCACTAGAATGTATCTTTGTTTCCTCAGATGTGTGTTTCAAAAGTCAGAGAGGGAGAAATAGCGAGAAAAGAACAAGGGTGGCTAGGAGGTTGGGCCCAGCTCTCCCGAATCCCTGCCGCTTTCCGAAGCTAGACGGCATTCCTGTGCCCTAAGCCCCTTCTACCAGGTGGCTCGCTCTCTATGAAGCTGTCCAGCAGGCTTGGGTGGAGGGACCACTTCTACTTTTGCATCCGTTACGTGTGAAGCACTGGCTTGTATGCTTTCTACACGCTATCTCAGGGACTCCTCACAGAAGTCTTGGGATGTAAGTATCCCCATCCTCACTTGACTGAGAAAGAAACTAAAGTTCAGAAAATTGATCTGCCTCAAGGTCACAAGGGAGGGATTTGTATTTGAGCCCACATCTGCATGACTCTGAATCCCACGCTATTTCCACCCCAACAAGACATAGGCTAGGAGAAAGCAATCTGTTTCGACCGGGAGGGCAAAAGACATCTGTTGGGGGCAGAGGGCAGGAAACTATACAGAAGGAGGAAAATTGAAGAATAAAAGGAAGCATAAAACCTCTTTTCTGAGATTGAGTAGAATTACAGAAGAAATCACCTAGAAAAGAGAAGAAGATGAGATCATCTGACTTGGGAAATGGGGGAAAAAAATGTTTGGGATTGAAAAAAAAATTCAGAAACTAAGGACGGAAAATCTGAGTTTGGAAATCAGAGTGGGGATCTCTTGGTGTGGGGCGGTGGGGAGAACAAAGACGCTGGAACCCTTTCCACTGGGTTCGAGAGAAGACAGCGCTCAGTTACTGATCTTCTCCTCTCTGGTCACGTGACTAGCGCTGGTATAAAAGCTTTCTACCGGCCAGGTTCCTTACAATTTTTTCCTGTGTGAAATGGGCGGTCGCAGCGGCTAAAGCTTTGTTCCTCTTTTCCACAAGCTTTCAGACTTTCCTTCAGGACTAATCCCAAGAAGCCCTCTCTCCGGAAACAAAGGCAAGACAAGGCAGCTGGCTTAGTACCTGCGCCCTGGGAAGCGATGCCGGGGATGGGAACTGGAGGGAAACGGGTTGGGGCTGGGGGACAGGGGTGGGGCTGGCGCTGGATGCAATCTGTCGGAAACTGAATGCAAGGATCACATCCAGAAATGGGAGCCGGTGGGGGGGCAAGGAATCGCGGGCCAGGCCCTAAGACGGGAGAGAGGACGGAGGGCCCAGACCGTGTGTGGGTAGTGAGCGCTACGAACCAGACAGAAACGGTTACCTCATCAAGAAGAGTTCCTCTGTTTATGGTCGAAACACCCAGCTCCTGAGCCAGTCACTGCCCATGTGCTTTTCTGAATATCCTCTCAAGTCTTTGGAGGAAAAGCCCCAGAGGACAGCGCTGGCTCACCCTTCCTCCCCGAGCCCCCTCCCTACTTCCCCTTTTCAGTATAGTCCTTTTCAGTATAGTCCCAGAATTGGACAGGGGAGGGAAAGGTGGAGGAGAATTTGTGTTCTGCAAAAAGGAGAAGGAAAAGAGGTAGGGAGATGGATTGGGGGCTGGGCACCTGCATCCTGGGCGTGTGGCAGGGTCCTGAGGAGGAAGGAGCACGGGTCGCGGGGCCTGGGTTTTCACAGCCCGAGCTCTCCTGAGAGACATTGTCCAGCTCCCTCCTTGCTGTAGTGAGGTTTGCCTTTTCTCTCTGCAGGTCTCTGGCTGAGGAAAGGCCTTAAGGAAAGCTGGAAACTGATTAACACTAACTTCCTGTATCTGTGACAAGAGAAGGAGAAAGGCTAGGAAAACCGGAGGGGGAATTCCCTTGGGAAGCCAAGGGTTGGCCTCCCCGAGAGACACACGATGGCAAACATAATAGCTACTGCTTAATATCCGGCCCCAGGCAAAGTCAACAATTGCTCTGAGCAGTTCGGGCAGGTGGTGTGTGCAGTGGTGGGAGCAGAAAGCCCTGGCCTGGGAAAGGGAGAGTGCCTGGGAGGATGTCCACAGACTGAGCGCGACCAGGGTCTGCAGGCTGTGAGGTGGTCCTCCTGACCCTGCCCTTTTTCATCCTCTTCCAGAACAGTCATGCCCAGCTTGAAAAGCTCCTTGATCCTCACAGCCTACATCATCATCTTCCTCACTGGTCTCCCTGCCAACCTCCTGGCACTGCGGGCCTTTGTGGGGCGCGTCCGCCAGCCGCACCCCGCGCCCATCCACATCCTTCTGCTCAGCCTGACGCTGGCGGACCTCCTGCTGCTTCTGCTGCTGCCTTTCAGGATGGTAGAGGCCGCGTCTGACTTCGTCTGGTACCTGCCTGAGCTAGTCTGTGCTGTCACGGGTTTTGGCTTCTACAGTAGCATCTACTGCAGCGTGTGGCTCCTGGCGGCCATCAGCATCGAGCGCTACCTGGGAGTGGCTTTCCCCGTGCGGTACAAGCTGTCCCGCCGGCCTCTGTATGGAGTGATTGCTGCTCTGATCTCCTGGATCCTGTCCTTTGGTCATTGCACCATAGTGATCATCACTCAGTACCTCAACTCAGGCCAGAGGCTCACGAACGGGAGTAGCATAATGTGCTACGAGAACTTCACGGCAGAGCAGCTGGAGGTGGTGATTCCCGTGCGGCTGGAGCTGTTCCTCGTCCTCTTCCTCATCCCCATGGCGGTCACCATCTTCTGCTACTGGCGCTTTGTGTGGGTCATGCTCACCCAGCCCCACGTGGGGGCCCAGAGGCGGCGCCGAGCCGTGGGGCTGGCTGTGGTGACCCTCCTTAATTTCCTGGTGTGCTTTGGGCCATATAACGTATCCCACCTGGTGGGGTTCCACACGAATGTGAGCCCCCCGTGGCGGGCAGAAGCCGTGGTACTGAGTTCCCTCAATGCCAGTCTGGACCCCTTGCTTTTCTATTTCTCTTCTTCAGCCGTGCGCAGAGCCTTTGGGAAAGGGTTGCAGGCACTGAGGCATCGGGGCTCCTCCCTGCTGGGACGCAGAGGCAAAGAGACAGCAGAAGTGGCGAATGTGGACAGGGGTGTGAGTCAAACAGAGGGAGCGCCGAGTTCTGACTACACCACAGACTAAGGATGTCCCTGGACCTTCGGAGGCACTCTGGGTTTTGTATGAATTGAGCAGGCTGGGAGAGGGAGAACACGGGTTCCTGGCCCGGATTCAGGAATCCTCAGACCCAAACCACGACGGGGACTGTAAAAAAAATCTCTCTCACCAGCTCTGTATCCTTTCCTGACTGAATTTTCCTTCCCAAAGGAGCACAGCTCCAGGACGAAAGAAGAAACAGTTGGGCATAGCAGCACTAACAGACCAGAGTTTCCGAAGCAATGTAGAGAAATCAAATGCCGATTGTCCGTGTGAGGTGGCTGGTAGCTGAAGCAGAGAGCCCTAAAACAACCTTGCCACCAGCTTTGAAACAACACCTACACACTGGTCTAGTTGTTGGTGCTAGAATGAAGCCACTGGGAAAGAGATGGGAGAGAAATTCTAAATGAGGTCAAAGAAGATGCAGGAAGGTTCTGAACCAAGGGGATTAGGAGGGAGGACTGGGGCTTAGAGCTATAATGACCTAGGTGTGGGCAATATCCATCTGACCTGCTGCTCTTTAAGAATGATCCAGTCGTCTCCATGTGTGTACCTGTCTCCCCCAATAAACTGGGAGCCACCTGAGGTCTGGGTCTTGTCTTCTCCCTCCATGGCGCAGGTCAGAACCCAGCTTGGCAACCATCAGTTAGAGCTCAACACTGATGAGCACAGGAAAAAACCTGGTCTGGCCGATTGAAAATAAAGATTAGGGATTTCCCTGGCAGTCCAGTGGTTAAGACTCTGTGCTTCCACTGCAGGGGGCGTGGGTTCCATCCCTGGCTGGGGAACTAAGATCTTGCATGCTGCGTGGCATGACCAAAAAAAAAAAAAAAAAGAATTAAAATAAAGTTTATAAAACTCTGAAGAGAGCGTCCACAATTTTTGTAACATTTTTGCAAGCACAAGGAGAGCAAAAATAGGATGGAGAACTAGACTCAGCAGTGAAGGGGGAGGATGGTGCATCTGAAACCACAGAAATATGTTAAAGGTGCAATAAGAGTGGAGGGATGGATTCCTGTTTAGCTTGATGAATAGAGAGATTGGACTCAGAAAGAGGATTGAGGCGAGTCCCAGCTCAAAGTTTTTGGTGTATCACAGAGGCTTAAAACATGTTATCCTCCAGCTTAGAAACCTGCAGAGTTTTCCTTTCATCAGAAATTTTCCTCTCAGGAACTCATATCTTATCATCCCATTGCCTGCTCTTTATCCTCTCTCCCTTCCCAATTCTACCTGCCTAAGAGTTCTCCGCAAGAAGAACCCCTAGACTGTGCTCTCCAACACCTAATGGTTTGCAACAGAGGCTATACATCAGAATAACACGTAGAGGTATAAAAATAATACAGAGAGCCACCTCAGATCTACTGACTTGGAACCTCTGGGGGTGGGGCTGCAGCAGGTGAGATTTAAAAAGCTTCCCAGGTGATTATGAAGGGCAGCTCAGGTCAGGAACCACTGGCCTAGCTCAGGGGCCCAAGAAATTATCCTTCAGAGACCTTTTCCTGCATCTAAGTCCCCCTCACCTCAACCCCGTACTGCCTCATTCTCAGATTCTTTGCTTTCTCCCCTCTTATGAAACCCTACTCAACATTCACTTTCTTCGGAAAGACTTTCCTTATTACTCCCACTGAACGGGGAGCTCATTTTCTGTGTTTCTTCCTCAACACAACACCAGACTGGTGTCATAAGAGCTCTGATTTCAGTGTTGATTCCGCTTACCAGTGGGATGACCTTGAGCAAGTCGCAACCTCCAAGCCACAGTTTCCAAAGCATCATGATGAGGATACCGTATGCCTCTCAGGGTTATTCTGAGGAGTCAAATGAGACTGCATAGATAAAACTGCTGAGAAACTATACAGTGTTATTTAGCTCTAAGATACCAACCTGTGTGAAACAAAGGTGTTCTCCCACTTAAAAGAGACATGGCAAGTAGAATATTTAAAATGACGGAAATAATATATAGTCAACTATATAGGATGGTTTGACAGTAACGTGTCAGAAAAATATCTGGGATTTTCAGCTGACTGTAGGCTTCCTATGCATATGTGATATATTACACCTTCCAAAAAAAAAAAAAAAAAAAAAAGAGCTGATTTGATTTTGGGTGGCATTAAAAGAAACTGAGTCTAAACAAGTTGATGACACAACCACTCCACTGAGATCTAATCAGGAACACACTGAGTACTAAGCAGCACATTTTTAAAAAGGAAATTAACCCAAGGAACCAAGCCCAGAAAAGTGAACCAAAATGCTTTGGAGATTTAAAACATAATAATAATAATAATACGCAGTAAATGCCAGACACTGTTCTACAGAAGGAGCCTGAGACAATTAAGAGAACTTTCCAAGGTCGGTAGTGAGAAGAGATTTGAATCCAGGTCTTCCAGACTCTGAAGGGCCTGCTTTTTTCACCAACATATGAGAAACAAGTAAGAGAATGCTGAATATGTGGCTGGACCAAGATTAGGTTCATTTTATAGAGGATGTATCCTCTGCAGCCCCACAAAGAACAAGATCACGGGCAAAAGATGCAGGGAGTTACATCTTCAACAGTCAGGGGAATCACTTAACCAAGGTAATCACTCCCCAGTCTCCAGGAATTTTGAAGTAGAAGACACCCATCTTAGAACATAGAGGAAACTCACACATCTGATAAGGGCTGAAGCAGTCACCTACCAGACTCCTTCCAACTCAGAGATTCCCAGGGTTTTAGGGACACGGCCGCTCTTGCTAAAAAGTGCAAGAAAATCTCTGGACCTGGTCTGAGACTTTCAGGGTGAAGTTTTAGCTACTCACTAACAAGTATTTGATCTCCATCAAGTCATTTGATACATAGCCCATCTCTTTACTGGGAAATTAGTAATTCATTTGTTCACCAAATATGTACTGATTTTTATCTAATTATATATTTACTATAAGCCAGATAGTTTTCTAGGGGCTGGGGATGCAGAGCATATGAGAGACAAGGTACCTGCCCTCCTGGGGCTTCCATTCTAGTGGAAAAAAAATAGTTAATAAGCAAGTAAACAAGCAACAAGAATTTTGAAGAATTTCAGAATGTGGCAAATGGTTTTTACAAATGGACCAAAATAGGGATGTGGGAGAAAGTATAACGAGGTAGTGAGACGGTTTAGAAGATTCTCCGGAGTCAGTGGTCGTCAGCTGAGACCTGAGCAATGAGAAGGAGTTGCCATTGACTATTTCACTTCCCCTTTCTGGAAAAGATGCTGTTGTGTCCCTTCCTCAGAAATTCCCAACTGACCACATAGCCCATGCGAAGAGCATTCTAGAAACAGTAACCACAGGTGCAAAAGCCCTAAGGAGGCAGAAAACCTTAGCATCTCAGAGGCAGAGAGATGCTGCCCCCATCTCAGTGTGGGGACAGAGCAGTGGTCTGCAAACTCAGGCATCTAGTAGAACCACAGGGGGCGGTTGCTGAAGCATAGATTACAGTCTTCCCTCCCCACGGTTTCAGAATCAGTAGGTCTGGGACAGGGCCCAAGAGTTTGTATTTCTAACAGTCTCAGGTGAAGTTGATGCTGGGATATGGTGAAATGGGGAGAGAGTGAAAGAGGAAGTCAAGGAAGTCAGGGGGGACCAGACGACGCTAAGTGTTTTAGGCCCCAGATAGAAGTATGAGTTTATTGCCAGAGCTTTTGAAGCTATTCAAGGGTTTTAAGCAAGACAGTGAAATCATCTGATTTCCGTTTTAAGATGATCCCTCTGGTATCTGTGCTTACCACTGGAGATGGCTGTCAGGATCAAGTAGATAATATATACAACAGAGTTAAGAACCGCAAAGTATTCTAGCAAACACGGAGGGCTGTCATCAGGCTGGGAGCTCCCTGAAAGTGGGACTGTTTCCTCTTTCATTAGAATTGGCCGTCCAGGAACCAAGGAGGAGAAGGCCTTTGATAAACAGAGGTCCCCAGTGTATGCTGGTTCTTCGGATGACGGTGCAGGGGGCGGGGGTTGGAGGGTAGCAAAGGCCCTGATTTGCAGTACTTGCCAATTTCTGTGGCACACACACTCCTTCCAGGGCCAGTTTCTACCAACGTGAAGACACTTGAACGTGGGTCTGGCAAGCGATGCTAACAATCAGCTCTTGCAAGCCAGCTCCAGCACGTCACCGGAGGCACCGCTCAGCACACGCGCTCAGGTGGCGGACGGGCCCCATCCTGCTTGAGAAAACGTTCTCGCTCCCTGGCTACGCATTGCACGAGGCTCTGGCGCGGGGCTCTCAACACGATAAACACTAGCTACATGTGGCTGACTGGGCCTGATCCAGGAGCATCCGGGGGGCTGCTTAGATTGCGGGGCTCCTCTGAATCCCCTGCGGGGTGACAGATGGGTAAACAGAAATATGAGTGCCTGGTTAATGAATAACACAGACAGCGGCCTACAGCCGCTACCGGGAAACAGGGGTAGAGGGAGCTGCCTGAGACTGACCTGGGGGCCCGACCAGCAGGAAAGGGGAAACTGGCATTGACTATTTCACTTCCCCTTTTTGGAAAAGGCGCTGTTGTGTCCCTTCCTCAGAAATTCTCAACTGACCACATGGGGATCGCTGCAGTCAGAGAAAGCAGGCATGGGTGGGCCCGGAGACAGTCTAAAGGTAACTACACGGCCAAGGTTGCAACGCCACTCCCTTTAACTCACCTGCCCCTTACCTTCAGGTTTCTGTTAGTTCTCTCTCTCTCTCTCTCTTTTCAGCTTTCTCTACCTGCTGTGGTTAAATACTTTTGCCCCGTTTTTTTCCTTTTCGTTATTTTTCTCTAGTCACCGGAAACGAGGACATTTCTCATCTACAAGTTGCGCATTCAACCAGGAAATTGGGACAGAGGTCTCTAAGCCCTCAGACGCAGTAGTCCAGTAACCTACTTGGCAAAGTTTCCAATGTCTGATAAGGGAGAGGATGTGAAGGGGTGGGGAACCAAGGCAGGCGGGGGCCAGCTGTCCACCAGCAGCTCACCCAAGGAGGGGCGAGCCTCAGCTCTATCCTAACCTCAGGCTCCCTCTCCCCAAACGTTGTCCCCTGCTGTCTGTCAGCCTAACTGCAATCAGCCTCTAGGAAACAGTGTTAGGAAAGTAAACATACTGCTCCCGAACCCAGATGTTTTCAATAAAAAGCCCACACTCACGCACAGCAGGCTCGAGTTTCTAAAGTGCCACGTCAGACATCACGTCATCGTACGTGGGCATTCATTCATCCACAAAGGTATACGGAGGCCTACGACGCATCAGGCCCTGTCCTAGGTGCTAAAGACGTGGCAGTGAACAAGGACAAGGCCCCTGCTCTCATGCAGCTCACATTCCAGTGGGAGAGGAAGACAGGGAGTCAATAAACAGACACTCTGAGAAGACGCTAAGGACTGTGAAGACCGTAAGACAGAGTCGCGGCAGGGGATGACTTTGAGGAATGAATGAGTGGCTTGGGAAGGCCACTGGAAGGTGCCCTTTGAGCTGAGGCCAGATTGACAAGAAGGAATCGCGCAAGCCAAGAACTGGGGGGGAAAATGTTCCGAGCAAAAGGTTCAAGGCAAGTGCAAGGCTTGAACGAGATGAATTTGCACAGGGACCGGAAAGGCCAGGGTGACTGGGCCTGAGTGATGGCTGGAAGATAGGCGAGCATCAGATAATAGGGGCGTCTTGAGGTTTCCGATAGGAAACACAGCACATTATCTTCTCCCTGCTTAACAACACAGAAAACTGAGGCTCAGAGCTGTCAAGTGACATGGGCCAACCCTCACCAATGCGGTCTTCTGACCCCTGGTGCGGACCCCAGACTCCCTCTCAAAACTAGACAGACGGGCACGCTCGCTCTCTCAATCGGTTACCTCACTGCAGAAGAGAAAGGAGGGAAGGAAACATGATTCATGTGGTGTGCAGTAGTTTGGTACAGGACGCTGGGGAGGGAGGTGGAGACTGGCAGCTGAGACTCCGAGGAAAGAAAGGAAGCAGAGGTGGAACAAGACACCTGAGTACCCAGGGCAGAGACCAGCACGGGAAGCCAGGTTCTTGGGAACGAGTGGTGGCTGGCGAGAGGCAGGATGCCTGGGCTCTGAGACAGCCTGGGTGGGAGGCCGCGGCAGTAACCAGGAGCCATCCCGTGCCGCCTGCAACAGAAATGGCGGTGTGAGGACAGAGTTGTGGAACCCTGGGGAATCTTCAAAAGTCTCTAGTCTGAAGATTCTCAACTGCACTGAGATCTGGCTTCACTGAGGAGCTTTTAAAAATGCCAGTGCATTTGGGCACTTTATTTTGTTACAGCTCCCAGGTGTTGGGGAGCTTAGAGGGCTGAGAATCACCATATCTAGACCTTCTCCTCCACTGGACTAACCACAAGGGTTTCCAGGAGGCAGCAGTCACAGTAACTGGGACTGAATCCTGGCTTACACTGTGCAACTCAACTTCTCTGTGCTTTAGTTTTCTGACTAAAAAAAAAAAAAAAAGGGCTAACGCATCTTCATGCTATCATGAGGATTAAGTGAGTTTAATAGTATACATACAAAACACTTAGAACGGTATCTCACACCCTATAGATATTTATACGTGGCAGTATTTTTAAAATGTAATTCTAGTTTTCTGCATAGAGGCCTCCAATTGCTGCTCATGCATGGCTCTCAGAATAAAACTCAAGGTGTCCCCATGGCCAGCAAGGCCCTGCCTGATCTGACACTTGTCCATCTGCCAAAGCTCATCTCCCCCAACTCCTGCCTGGCACCTCATCCTTCTCACTTTATTCTTCCTTTGCGCTTTCAACAACTTGCTAAGATCTTGCCCTCTGATCCTTTGTACTTACTGCCCCCTTTTCTTGGACCCTTTTCCTCTAGATTCTCACATGGCTGAGTCCTCATCTTTCAGGCTGCCTGTGACTTAAATTTCATTTGCTCATGGGACTTTCTCCTCAGCCCAGTCCAAAACTGCCTCCCTCTGATAAACTCACTCACATTATCCTGAGTTACTGACTTTACTGCATTTATCACTGTCTGATATCATCTATTTTTTGGTCTTCCTTGTTATTTTTATAAAAGGTATACATGCACACTGTGTAATGAGTCAGATAGTTTGCTGGGAAAAAGAGCATCGCTCACCCTCTTGCCCCACCACAAACATTTACCCCTTCCTGGAGACAACGGCTTTCACTTTTTTTCAACTGAATATTTATCCCTCGTGTCTGTAAGGAGCTTACTTATTTTACTATACTCTCTCATTTTTCAATATAAGGTTTTATCTGTGAACTTACCCCAGTGTCAGAGGTGGATTTGGCTCTCCCCAATACATAAACACACATGCACCCTTCCCACTCTGTATATTCATAATATACTTACATCATAATTGTGTTAGAATAATACTCAATGTTTACATTACTGTGACTATGTAAATAATGGAGCTCTATAGTAAACTATGATTACTTTTATACCCTGCACAACTTTCCCTCCACCCCAGAATTCGTAGTTGCCTTATTTTTCATATCCTCAGTTTTTTACATACTTATCATTGATTTCACCCGAACTCTTTGCCAATTGTCTTATCTCCTCTCAAGACCTTCAGAGTTATTAGTAGGAGACAGATTCATCTTCTTGAAGAGATCTCTCCAAGAACTTTCTGACCTGTTCCAGTCTTGACTGGTGGTGGTTTATGCCAGGTGTACAGCTGACCCCTGGACGTTTTTAAATTGAGACGTCTTTTGCTTCTCTGCTCTTGTTTCTCTCCCCTTGTTTATGTCCTCTAACAGCTTCTCTAGAAAGTAATAAATGTTTTGAGACTCTGCATGTCAGAAAATGTCTTCATTCTACCTTCATGCTTCACTGATATGGGTTACGTGTGGAATTCTAGATGGGAAATCATTTTCCTTCAGAATATTCAAGACTTTGCCATATTGCCATCTAGCACCCAGTCTTGTTGAAAGTACCCAAGACATTCTGATTCCTGATTCCTTGTTTATGGTCTATCTTTTTCTTAGTGGAAACTTGTAGGGTCCTTTACCTTTCTCACAAGTATTCTAAAATTTCATCCATTGCACTAGGCACTGGGACTCTTTCAATTTGCAAGATAGTATCCTTCAGTTTGGGGATATTCTCTTAAAACATTTTGTGATTATCTCCTTGCCTTCATTTTCTCTCTTTTCTCTTTCTAGAACTCCTATTATTTGGGGGACATGGGACCTCCTAGCCTGACCCACTAATTTTTCCTTCTCTACCATATTCCATCATTTCATCTTTTTGCTCTACTTCCTGTGAGATTTCCTCAAGTTTATCTTCCAGCCCTTCTGTTTAATTTTTCCTTTTTGCTATCACCTTTCATATCCACATACTCTCTTTTATTCTTGACTTTGTTTCATGGTTATAATATCCGCTCTTATCTCTTTAAGGAATTTTCATCTCCCTGTTCCAAGTTACTTTTTTAGGTACTGGCTTCTACTTTTTTTTTTTTTTGACTGCAGTGGGTCTCTGCCATGGTGCGCAGGTTCCTCGCCACCGTGCATGGGCTTTTCTCTAGTTGTGGTGCGTAGGCTTAGTTGCCCTGCAGCATGTGGGATCTTACTTCCCCCACCAGGGATCAAACCTGCGTCCCCTGCATTGGAAGGTGGATTCCTAACCACTGGACCACCAGGAAAGTCCCCTGGCCTCTGTTCTTTAGGTCAGAAGTTGTCATCAGACATCTGCGAATCCTTGATTGTCTGCTCATCTTGAAAAGAAGGAAGGAGAATAATACTTTTTTGAGATATATGCAAAGTATATAAAAATAATATGACATGGTGTCTAGGGTTTGCTTTAAAGTCAGAAAAGGGAAAAAGAGGAATGAAAATATGGCAAAATCTCCATAAATGTTGAATCTGGATGATGGTTAAGATTCTATTGTACTATTCCATCTGCTTTTTTTTTTTTTTTTTTTCCTTTTGCGGCACGCGGGCCTCTCACTGTTGTGGCCTCTCCCGCACAGGCTCCGGACGCGCAGGCTCAGCGGCCATAGCTCACGGGCCCAGCCGCTCCGCGGCACGTGGGATCCTCCCGGACCGGGGCACGAACCCGCGTCTGCTGCATCGGCAGGCGGACTCTCAACCACTGCGCCACCAGGGAAGCCCTCCATCTGCTTGTTATCATATTTGAAAATGTTCACATAAAAATATGGTTGTTGGCAGAATTAAGTTCCTTGAGGGCTTCTGAACTGAGGGCCTCAGTTCCTTGCTGGCTATGGGCTGGAGGCCTCTCTCAGTTCCTTACCGTGTGGGCCTCTCTGCGGGGCAGCTGGCTTCCACCAGAGCAAGAAAGCAAGAGACGACAAGAAGGAAGGCAGTCTTTAAAAACCTAATCTTCAAAGTGATCTTCCGTCACTTTTTCACAGCCCATTTTTTTTTTTGGCCGCACATTGCCCCTTGCAGGATCTTAGTTCCCTGACCAGGGATCAAACTCAGGTCCATGGCAGTGAAAGCGCCAAGTCTTAGCCACTGGACCACTAGGGAATTCCCACTCAGCCCATTTTGAAAGGGGGAGTGAATTATACAAGTGGGTGAATACAAGGAGGTGGGATCGCTGGGGCTGTCTTGGAGGCTGCCTTCCATAGGTATTAAATAAGGAATGGAAGCTGTGAGCCCATGAGTTAGGCTTCAGCTGGGTCATTTAGTTGGGGAACCTCCCATGTCAATGCTTAGGGGTCTTCCTCTTGAGCTGACGAAAGTTCCCAGAAAAGATTCTTCTCATCTCCTGCCTGGAGGGTGAAAGTTGGACTGCCAGAAATTTAGAAGCCGCATGGAAAAGACAGCTGGAAGGTCTCAACATGTAGCATTCCTTTAATCTCTGATGTACATTACATTGCTCCCTCTTCCTAGTGTGTCTGGTGTCCCACATTCCAAAAACCCTCTGTGTTCTCCGCTCCAGAGAATAAAACTCCAGTCTTTTCCTGGATGAGGAGCAGTTGCCTTGCATCAGGAAGCTGGGGAAGAGATCTGGGGGTTCTTTCCAAATAAACTTTCAACCACTCTCCCTTATGTTAGCTTGCACTTCACCCCCGTTTCCAGAGGTACCTCTTGCCACCAGTTCGTGAGCTCTCTGTGGGCCCTGCAGTAGAAACTGGGTTGAGTCTTGGTTTTTCCTACAACTGGCTTGAGATTCAACTCTCATAGGTCTGCCAAGTCAGTTACCAGTTACCACTCACTCATGGGCTTCCAAAATTTTGGTGGCATCGTATCCTCTTTTCTTCTCCCCGTCCTTATGGGCCTAGTGCCTCTCAGAAAGATCTCTTTACTGTCATTATGGTACGATTTCAGAAGGGATCCAAAGGAGACACGGGTATTCAATCTACCATCGTTAGCCTCAAGTATTTCTTCTTTATTATTGTTATTTGTTTGTTTACTTGTTTATTGACTGTCTTCCCCTCTTGAATGTGGGTTCCAGGATAACCTGTCTTTTTTGTTCACCTGTGCGTCCCCAGCACGCAGAACCATCCATGACACAGGCAGGTGTTCAACAAATGACTGAACCAATCTGCTGGAGCAGGAAGCTTGCTCCGCACTCTCAACGAGTGGATAGCAGACCCAGGTCTCTTGACTTTCCATCTTACGCTCTTCCTGCCACAGCGTGGGTGGGATGTGGGTGATTTTGTGGACTGATGATACCTAACAGGTTATAAGATGCTTCACATGTTACAAAGTGGTTTCAGACTCTTATCTCATTTGATCCTGACAACAGCCCATGGGCCAGATAGGAAACAAATTATTCTTGGCCCTAATACAGTTATGACCCTTGCCAAGACCTGTCCTGCGCCAAAGAAATCACCAACCTTGTTCCTGACCTTTCATCCCATGCCACTGTCATTTGTCTGACCCCTCCCATGACTTCCTCTGCAAATAAGACTTTAAAGGTTTTTCACCTCTCAAGGAAATGGTCCTCAAGAATCCAAGACAAGCTCTCTCACAAAGAGGAAAACTGGTACAGACGTGGGTAAGTAATCCAAGGACCTTTGAGCAAAGAGGATGAAAGAGGATGTCTGAGTTTTGTGACACGGTTGGAGCAGAAAAAGAAGAAAAGTAGGACTGTTTGAATTAATAGAGCATAGAGAAGAGATTGGCACTAGGAGGGAGCTTAGATCATTGAAGAAGAGGGAATAAGTCCCAGAACGAAAGAGCAGTACGTGTACGGTGGGAGAGAGCTGGGACGAAAATAACCATCTACCAAAACCAGTAGACGCTCTCCAAAAAAGGACGGCAGTGGCAGGGGCATGGGGGGAAGATGAAAATTAAAAAACATATTACAATCATAAAGCCAGTTACAAAATACTCAAGACAGCAGGTTCTATAAAACGATGACATCAGTATATTGGGATCTAAGACTAGCTTGGTCTCTGGACCGTCTGAAGTCTGCCTGAGGTGCCCCAAGGAAAAGTGAAAGTAGGGGCCGTGACCCCCTCGCAGAAGACAAGGTTCAACTTCAGAAGCCACAGCAAGTTGCAAGGGTACAGACCACAGGGGTGAAAGGCTGTGAGGGCCCCACACTCTCCTTGCGCTACTTGATGTCCTCCCTTGGACTCTGCCTGCCACCTCCTGGGTAGACAAGGTTACTACCTGCCTCCGAATCCTGGGAGGCCCGGACACCGCAGAGGCTGTGGCCTCTGTTACTCACATGCAGCCAGGAATCTCTCAGAAGCAGAAACTTAGGGATGAGGAGATGACAAGGGGTCCAACTCCTTAACCCTGCATCGAATCTTGATGAGTCGTGGTGTGGAAAGAGGCTCAAGACATCTTAGCTACAAAAACAGACGTAAGATCAACCGTGTGGCGATACATGGTGACTAGACCTGTGGTGGTGATCACTTTGTAGTGCATACAGATGTCAAATTATAATAGTATACACCTGAAGTTTGTGTACCAATTTTGCCTCAATTAAAAAAAGGGAAATTAAAACTTTCTAAAGTGAGGAAAGGAAGGAAGGAAGGAAGGAAGGAAGGAAGGAAGGAAGGAAGAAAGAAAGAAAGAAAGAAAGAAAGAAAGGAAGGAAGGAAGGAAGGAAGGAAGGAAGAAAGGAAGGAAGGAAGGAAGGAAGGAAGGAAGGATTGCAAAAGAGCATTAAAAAGCTAGGAATTAAAACTTTCTAAAGTGTAAAAAAAACAGGAAAGAAAAAAGAGTTGCATAAAAGCATACAGTAAACAGTATGATCCATTATGTATATAATAGTAGCAGCTAAGTGTCCGAGACCTTCATACACGCAGTCATAGTGCTAATCCCTGTGCACACACTATTCCTTACCAAACCACAACGTCGGTACTGCCATGGCCTTTCTTTTTACAAAAAGGGAACCTGAATCTTAGATTGACTGTTAATCACTTGCCCAATATCTCATGGCAATTAAAGTGGCAGCAGTAGGACTAGAACCTGGGTCTGTGTTACTCTGGAGGCTGAGCTCTCAGCCATCGTTTTATTGTGCCTCCAGAAGAAGAGGGGAACGTGCATGCACACAGGTGTGTATGTGTGGCGGGGGGGTGGAGAGAGAGAGAGAGAGAAATTGGGAAAGGCTATGCAGCAGCCAACAGTGGTTACTTACGGAGTTAGGGGAAGGAGAGGTAGGTCAGCTCTCACCTGCTACTTTACATAATTCTGTACTGTTTGCATTTTCCCAGTGAGCACATATTTTTCATAATAAAAATATAAAGGCTTAGGGCTTCTCTGGTGGTGCAGTGGTTAAGGATCCGCCTGTCAGTGCAGGGGACATGGGTTCGAGCCCTGGTCTGGGAAGATCCCACATGCCGTGGAGCAACTAAGCCCACGCGCCACAACTACTGAGCCTGCACTCTAGAGCCCGTGAGCCACAACTACTGAGCCCGCATGCCACAACTACTGAAGCCTGCACGGCTAGAGCCCATGCTCCGCAACAAGAGAAGCCACCGCAATGAGAAGCCCGTGCACCACAATGAAGAGTAGCCGCTGCTTGCCGCAACTAGAGAAAGTCTGCACGCAACAATGAAGACCCAATGCAGCCAAAAAAAAAAAATAAATAAAAATAAAGTTCCCTTTAAAATATATATATATACTTATTTTACCAATAAAGATGTTTTTTTAAAAAAGGCTTATTTTAAGTAATAATTCTGCCCCCAAACACACACAGAAGAAAAGTCAAATTACTCTAGCACTTAGGCCCTGTTTACTGAGCAATTACTATGTACTATGCCCAGTGCTAAGCATTTCATATTCAGGACTCACTGAATCC
The DNA here is from genome assembly GCF_039906515.1 of Pseudorca crassidens. Lineage (NCBI taxonomy): Eukaryota > Metazoa > Chordata > Mammalia > Artiodactyla > Delphinidae > Pseudorca > Pseudorca crassidens. Next base: position 17,315,574 of record NC_090315.1, on the reverse strand, counting down.
TCACAACTGGATCTGAAGGGAGGATATTGCTGTTAATCCCCTTTACAGAAGAAGAACCTAAGGCTCAGAGATATGAATTGACCTTGCCAAGGTCACATAACAATGCAGGGACTCAACTGAGGTCCGACTGGTTTCAAAGCCCTTGCTTTTAACTGCTGCAGTGTGCTAATTGTACAAGAATGATCACGATGATAATAACAGCAGTTTAAGTGCTTACCGTGTGCCAGACCTGTGCTTTCCGTGCATGATCTCATCAAACCTCCATGGCAACCCCCATTTTACAGATGAGAAAACTGAGACTCAGCAGAGAGTAAGTCACTTATCTGCCCTGGGTCCCCCAGCAGAACTAGAATCCAAATCACCATTCATGGCACTGGCATCCACCCAGTTGCTTAAACCAAAAACTCAGTAGTTATCCTTGACTCCTTCCTCTCTCTCTCTCCTTTTCCTCTCCATGTCTAATGCATTGGGTCCAGTTGGTTCCAGCTTCCAAAATACATACTCATTTCTCACTAACGAGCTGCAGTACCAGTGGAAGGCACTGCCATCTCTCATCTGAGCCACAGTGGAGGACTCCTCACAGATCGCCATGCTTCCATTCCTGCCTCTTGGCCCCTACGCCCTCCACTCAGTACGCTGTAGTCAAAGTGATCTTTTTTCAAATCTCTTGCTAAATATCCTCTCATGCAGCCTTTCTCAGGGTCTTGGGAGAGAACTAAGCCCTGCAGAGAATGGTATGAGTGACTGTTTACTCAATTTTCCAAAGGATGATACTGGCTAGTACCATTCTCTTGCTAATACAATAGGGGATGACCTAATTCATGACATGCAATGGATGCCTTAGAGTGTTAGGGCTTCATTCTCTGCAAGAACTGGGTGGAGATGGCTACAAAAGTTCGCTGTCACACTTCAAATATCAATGACCACAGCCTACTGGGCCCTTATGAGCAGCCTGCCACCACACCTCCACCTCTGCAGGCTCATTTCCTACTAACTTTTTCCTGAGCACAAGAGCTCTTTTCCGTTCCTCAATTATAGAAGCTTCATTCTTACTTCAAGGCTTTTACAGAGTCTCTTCCCTCTGCCTGGAACCCCTGCCCCCAAGCCTTTTAGGGCCAGCTACTTTGTTAGTCATCCACGTCTCAGCTCAAATGTTACCAGCTCATAGAGACCTCCCTGATACCTTAATTAAAGAGACACTGCCAGTTCTTGCTGTTCCGCTGCCCGTTTTGTTTCGTTTTCAGAGAGTATTTATCATGATCTGAAAGTGCCTTGTTCTGTGTTCACTTACCTATTGTGTGTCTCCCCAGTTAGAGCTGAGCGCCACAGGGCAGTTCAAATTTTTTCATGGCTGCATCCTCAATAAACAGCAAAAAAACTTTTCACATGGAAGCAACCTGTAAAAAATGCATTTAGAGAATTTATCAGATATTTATTATGTGTCAGTCACTGGGCTAAGAGCTTTGCATTGTATCCTTCTATCAACCCTGGCACTCTCCAGTGGAAATACAATGTAAGCCATTTTTAATTTTTTAATAGCTACATTATAAGAAGTAAAAAGAAACATAAAATTAACGTTAATATATTTTATTTAACCCAACATGTTCAAAGTATATTATCTCAACATGTAATCAATTTTAAAAGATGGAAATAAGTTTGGGGCTCAAGGGGAGGAGGACTTATTCCTGGGCAGGGAGCTGGACGGGGCTTCTCTCAGGTCAGGAGAGACCTTGGGAGGTTTCTCTGCGGTATATTGAGAAATGAATCAAAGCCAAGGTAAAACGTGTTACAAATATCGTGCCATGTCGCAAAGGTTTACACTGAATGAATTATACAAAAATATATCCAGGGCAATATCATGGTGCAGACGATTTGATTGATAAGAAATAACAAGGTGGCCTGGTAAAGGGATACAATTTTTTTTTTTTGGCCACACCACGTGGCGTGTGGAATTATATTAGTTCCCCGACCCGGCCCTCAGCAATGAGAACGCGGAGTCCAAACCACTGGACTGCCAGGGAGTTGCCAGGACACAGTTTTTAAGTTGTATGGTGAATGAGACCTTGGTGTCTCAATCCAGCCAGCCTGCCTCTGTAACTCTGAATAATCTGATTTGGAGATAATTTAGGGAGTCAAAATTAGTTTTCTGGTTCCTGCTTCCTTAGGGGAGGAGCCCCAGAGGTTCTGTTGGGAATTAGTGAGGAGGGCTATCGTGGCCATAAGCCGTAAGGGGGATCTGTGATCATCAGAAGTCTTGAGGGACCTTTTCATCAGGTCACCAATGCTAGATGGACGTTGATTCCTGATGCTACACTGAGAATGAGTGATGAGGGTGCTGTATGTAGGGAGTGAGGTGTGTCATGGTGGGGGAGGGTTTCTGGTTGAGATGATCACAGTGACCCCGTGAGGACACATTGTATCAGGAATGCAGAGAATCACATGAGAGGCGCTGGGGAATTTTAAGGTAGGGCTCCTCGCCTGTAGGAGGGGGAGTGAAAGAACGGTATTTGATTGTGCATGTAAGCTTAGGCATGGACGAGGGGATTGGTCCTTCATTCAATTCACAAGTGTTTATTGAGTGCCTACTGTGTGCCAGGCACTGTGTGCTAGGGATACAGTGGGCAGCAAAAGAGTTCCTATCTTCATAGCACTGATCTTCTTCTAGATTAGCTCTATCTAAAATACAGAATGTGAGCCGTATATGTAATTTAAAAGTTTCCAATAGCCAGATTTTGATAAAAGTAAGAAAAGACCAGTGACGTAAATTTTAATATCTTTTCTGTAACCCAATATATCCAAAATGTTATTCCAACATGTAATATAAAAATACTCGTGAGATACGTATACTCTTTTTTGTACATGTTTTACAGTTGCCCCATATCTCAATTAGGACGAGTCCCGTTTCAACTGCTCCATGGCCACATGTGGACAGTGGATAGCTGCACTGGAGGGTGCAGCTCTTGAGGACCCTAAAGATAACAAGTTAGTAGAGATGTTTCTGGTAGCGATAAATGCTATAACAAGAAATCAAGCAGAATTAGAGGATCACGAGGGCAGGTGATTCTTTAGGTAGTGTGGTCAGATTGCAAAGATCTCACAGAGGAGCTGTCATCTCAAGAGAACTGAATGAAGTGAGGCAGCAAGGGCAGTGAGGAATGAGTCATGTAGGGAGGGGGCAAGCTGGGCCTGTTGGAGGAGCCCCAGAGAGGCTGGGTGCCTGGACCAGAGTGAGCAGGGGAGTCGGGGAGATAGGAGAAGAGGCCCTTCGTAAAGTTGGTAGGGTTTATTCTGAAAGTAACGGGAAATCATCGGAGCGTCAAGAGTGGAAAGACGGCATGATTTGATTTAACGTAAAAGAAGGAGCTTTCAGGGCTCCTGGGAGGTGACTGTGTATCCACGGGTGATGGAGGGTCTGGTGGGACAGCAGTTGTGAAAGAGGTCAGCTGCAGTAGGAGGCACTGAGGACCAGTACTCCAGTCCCCGGTCTGGGAGACTCAGGTTCATATGAGGAATGGGAGGGGCCTGTTAGTGGGAGAGGACTGGGGGCTTTTTGTTTGTTTGGGTTGTCGTTGGCTTTAGAGAGGAGCACCCAGGAATTCTGCTGTAGGTTTATCTGTTGGGCGTTGGGAAATGCAGTGGGAGGTCTTAATAGCATGATAGTTGTCAAGGGTGCCACGTTGTGTTCACTTCTCAGAAGCATCTGAGGACATTTCCTCTGTCGAAGTTCTTGGGCTGCCTCCACAGTGCCAGTGTCGTGGGCGTTTGTAACGAAGCAAACCAGGCTCTCAGGACCCACTGTACTTAGGAGGTGGCGTGAGGAGTGCGGTGTCAGCCACAGAACCCCTTCATGGCTGAAGGCCTTTGGGCAGGTTGAAATTAAGGTGTCTTTATTGTTGTTGCTTTAAAATATTTTAACATGAAATATTGCAAACATACATAAAAATAGGGGAAACCACATTCACAAAGCCTGGCGTACATATCCCTCAGCTTTATCCATCTTAACATTTTGACCTATTTGCTTCAGACTTGTTTTAAAAACTAAAACGTTATAGATAGAGCTGAAGCCTGATTGTACCTTTCTTGAACCTATTTTCTTCCATTCCCAGAGGGAACACAATCCTCAAGTTAGTGAAAATCCTTCCCACTGGTATTTACACTTTTACGGCAGGTAGATGTACCCATAAACACATAACATCGCTTTGCATGTTTTTAGGCTTCGTATTAATGGTTTCACACTGCAGGTACTATTTTGCAATTTGCATTTTTCAATTAACATTTTTTAACCTCAGCCTGGTTGATACATGTAACTCTATCTCATTTTCACTGCTGGATATCTACCATTCCACCAGATGGACATACCACATTTTATTTATCCATTCTCTTGTTGATGGACATACAGGTGGTTTCCACCATTGAGCTATTGCAAGCATTGCTGCTGTGGGAATCTGGGTACCTGCCTCTTTGCATATTTTGCAAGTTTCCAGTGTATCCCTTGGATGGCGCTTGCTGGGGTGCACGTAGGCACAACTCTGTACTTCAGTCCTGGTTTTATCATTCAGAAATTTGACGAGAAACTTCATTGACAGAAAGTTAAACCGAGCCATGATTTGCCCCTTTGAGTTTTATTTTCCTTTGTATAAGACAGACTTGATTATAGTACTGACTTCATAAAGTTGTAAGAATTAAATAAGATCACAAATGTAAAGTACTAACACAATACCTTACACATGGTAGGCGCTCTTTTTGTGTGTTATGGACAGGAAATTAGAATTATTAAAAGCTCTAAGGCTTTGGAGTCTAACAGAACCTGGGTTCAAAACCTGGCTCAGCTGCTTCCTCTCCGGATGCCCTTGGGAAAGTCACTTCACCTGTCTGAGCTTCAGTTTCCTCATCTGTTAGGAGAGAGCAAATGCATGCAGTTGTGAATATTAGCTCTCTCAGTGTGAATCTATCTGGGTCATGATCTGACTGGAGTTACAGAGAGTACTAATAACAGCTACCCTTTGTTAATATGAATGTTAGGTTAACATTTATTGAGTGTTTCTTAACTCCTATAAAGTATTGATATTATTCCCACTTTACAGATGATAAAACTGAGGCCCCAACAGCGTGGTCACCCAGAGGTCACATAGCTAGTAAAGTGGTAGGAACAGAATCTGAAACCAGATCTGACTGATTTGAAAACTTGTGTTCTAACCACCAGGCTATAATGCCTTAAATGCCTTCAGCAGCTGCCCATCATTCTCAGCAGTGATGTCCAAACTTTTTTATGAAATGGAAGCATTTTGTCCAGCAAAATCTTATATAGAACCCCAGTTTATAAAGCAAATGAATGTTGTACAACTCCAGTTAAAGTGGGGGTAATGTCCTAGGTCCATGCGGGCTTAGTTCTGGCTCTGTTTAGGCTGTGTGAGCCTAAGCAAAGTACTTCATCTCTCTGAGATTCGGTTTCTTCACTTGTGAGATGGGGATATTGGTGCCAACCTAATAGCGTTGTTATGTGGACCAACTGAGATAATACATGCAAAGCACTTGGCATGAAGCCTGGCTTGTGATAAGAACCAAATAAGAGTGGCTATTGTTGCTGTGATTGTTACCACCCGCAGGAATCTCTTCACTGACCGCGGGATGGGGTGGAAATTTCTCAGCCTTGTATCCATGGCCCTCCATCATCAGACCCAACCTGCATTTCCAGCCTTCAGCCCCTACCCCGTAGCCAGGCTGAATTACAATGTCCCCAATTCAGTATGCTGCACTACCAGTTCTGCATTTCTGCTCTGCCTGCTGGGGGGACCCTCCACCATCCTCCCCCTTGCTCCAAAAGAACAAAGGTACACTTTTTTAAAAAATATTTTTCAAATATTCTTCAATGCCCAGCTCAAAGGTCACTTCCCCTAGTTTTTGGAGGGCTTTTGTTTGTTCGTTTTCTTTTGGCCGCGCAGCACAGCATGTGGGATCTTAGTTCCCTGACCAGGGATGAACCCACGCCCCCTGCAGTGGAAGCGCAGAGTCTTCACCACTGGACCGCCAGAGAAGTCCCTCCCCTAGTTTTTCTTACCCTGACTCCAAAAGAATTTCTCCCTTCTGCCGAATCTAAATGCACCTTTTCTAGTTGTATCCCGCGCTTTCTACCTATGCACTTCCTTTAACTGCAGCTGGATCAGAAGCTCCTTGAAGGCGTTCTGCACCGCACTTAACATAATGCCTCAGGCAGTCAGTATTTCTCAAACTTCACTGTGCATTTGAATCCTATGGGGGTGGGCGGGGGGGGGGGGGGGTCTTGTTAAAATGCATATTCTGGGGCTTCCCTGGTGGCGCAGTGGTTGAGAGTCCGACTGCCGATGCAGGGGACACGGGTTCGTGCCCCGGTCCGGGAAGATCCCACATGCCGCGGAGCGGCTGGGCCCGTGAGCCATGGCCACTGAGCCTGCGCGTCCGGAGCCTGTGCTCCGCAACGGGAGAGGCCGCAGCAGTGAGAGGCCCGCGTACCGCAAAAAATAAATAAATAAATAAATAAAAATAAAAATGCATATTCTGATTCATTGGCTCTGGGGTGGGCTGAGATTCTGCTTTCTCACAAGCCCAAGTGGTGCTAATTCTTCTGGTCCAAGGACCACACTCTGAGCAGCAGAAGGGTGTGGTAAATGTATGGGAAATCCATATCATTCACTCAGTGAGAAGTGTCTACGCAGGGCCAGTTCACGGGCTAGGCCCTGACACCTTAAAATGTAGAAGGTTTTTTGGTGTGTTTGTTTTATTAAGGTTTTGTTTTTTTACTTTATCCTTTTGAATATGTACACATGGTAAAAAGAATTTTTCTCATAAAATCCAAAAGGGCACAGAGTGCGAGTACGTCAGTCCCCAGAGGTGATCACTGTTACTTCCTGAGTTTTACTCTAGAGATACTTTATGCATATAAGAGCATATATTTGCACCATCTTTTTTTCTAATATACTATTCACACTGCTCTGCCCCCTTTTTTTTTTCATTCTACTATATCTTCGAGATTGTTCCATATTTCAACATATATCTCTACATCCTATTTAATGAGTGGCATAATGTCCACACAGAATGCATTGGTTGTTTTTATAAAGTGTAGAGTGAAGTATGGCTACTTCTTGGCTTCTTTCTCATCCTACACATTCCCCAGAGAGAACAGGTATCTTGTCTTCTGTTCTTTGAATCCTCTGAATTATCTCACCCATGTTGGTACATTTTTGTCAGTTTCATTAGCTCTAGAGTGCATCCGTTACCCACTTACACAAGCATGTCTGCAAGTTCTTTTCCTCCAGATTCCGGTCTTCCTAGACTCCAGTTGTTTCTTTACTCTGCATCCCCCCAGCACTCATAAATTACTCAAAGCCATTTTCTTGTTTTGGTCACATATTGGTGTGGAACGCTGCATACATAAGTATGTATAAAATGTGTATTGGCGGGGTTCAGGACACCCTACCCCAAAATATGGTGCCTCAGCATATTGAATATTTCAAGCTGAAGGAATTCGAGAAAATAGGTGCAGGAAGGACTCACTGACGTTCCCTAGAAGCAAGTCATAAGACCCTCATGTGAGAAGTGCCCTCCCTCTACCCAGGGGAAAGGATCATCCTTGTCTCGAAGATAGAGGGACCCCCCAAGAGGAATCTTAGTGAACACACCTTGCTAAGTTTCCCCAGTTTCCTACACTGAGCTCATATTCCTTTTGTCCTGTCACGTTTTCCCATGACTTCCCACTCTCCATCAAAGCTAGCACAAGGGCTTCCCTGGTGGCGCAGTGGTTGGGAGTCCGCCTGCCGATGCAGGGGGCGTGGGTTTGTGCCCCGGTCCGGGGGGGGATCCCGTGTGCCCGGAGCGGCTGCGCTCGCGCGTCCGGAGCCTGTGCTCCGCAACGGGAGAGGCCACAGCGCTGAGAGGCCCGAGTACCGAAAAAAAAAAAAAAAAAAAACTAGCACAAAAACATACAGGTTTGACTGCTTCTTCGGGTCTTCATTTACTTACGATTGCTCCCATGTCACGTAAGACTTATACTAGATAAATTTATATGCTTTTCTCCTGTTAACCTGTCTTTCGTCACAGAGACCGAGCCAAGAACCTCGAAGGGTAGAAGGAAAAGATATTTTTTCCTCCCCTCTGATATGTTTAAGGAAAAAATTAAAACATTAATAATAGAAGCCTTCTGTCACTTCCATCCGCCTCCCTGTGCCCCTTCCCTGTCACATGATGGTCTCTCCACCTACGAGGTAACCACTATCCTGAATTTTGCATTAATCATTCTCTTGCTTTCCTTTCTTGGTGGTTCTCCAGCCGTTAGCCTCACCTAGAGAGCTTGTTAAGACATGGACTGCTGGGCCCCGCGCCCAGTTTCTGATTTAGTAGATCTGGGGTAGAGCCCAAGAATTTCTGCTTCTCGGAAATTCTCCGGTGGTTCTGTTGCTGCTGATGCCAGGACTACACTTTGAGAACTGCTTTATCTCAAAGGTACTCTTGCCTTCTCTGTGATGACTTGTGTCCTCCCCTAAAACCTAGCCACTCAATAAATGTAGCTTAAGGACTTCCCCTCCTTCTTCCTCTACTCCATTTCCTATCACCCAGTTTATGAGCACTCAGTCTTTGCAAAATATTTTAATTGATTGTGACATTTGACCACTTTCCATTTTTTTCTTTTCCATTAATGAGCTCATTTATAAGTTGCTTCTCATTAGTGTGTGTGTGTCTCTTGTTGTAAGTTAACTAGAAGGACGGGTATAAACAACATTTACATGTCTTATTCATCTAGACTTTAAGCTCCTTGAAAGCTGGAACCAAGTGAAGGGATTCAGAACATGCCACCCCAAAATATTCTTCTTTAATTATTGATTACTGATCATTTTGAGCTGAAGACGCTTGTGAAACAGCAGATACAGGAAGGGCTCTCCCCCTTTCTATCTAAGAGCAGGATGTAAATTTTTCCTTGAGAAAGGTGCCCTCCCTGTACCAGGAAGAGAAGGACATTCTTATCATCAGAGACTGGGAGTTGACTCCGGTCTGTATAAGCAAACTTACTAAAATAACCCTTATCTTCCATTAGTTTCCCTCACATACTTCCTAGTCACTGAGCCACGATTTATTGCCCCTAGTCCAAGGGCCTTTGCTTTGTCACATCCCCACAATTTATCATTCTTTTTGTAAAAAGGTATGCACCTTACAGGCTTTTGGACCTAACAACTTCTTTGGGTCTCCATTTTCCTTCTGTGAAGACACCTGTGTATATGTAAAAAAAAAAAAATTAAATTTGTTTGCTTTTCTCCTGTTAATCTGTCTCATGTCAGTTTAATTATTAGGCCAGCTGCAGCATTTAAGAGGGTAGAAGGAAGTTTTTCCTCCCCCTACACAAGTTTAATTTCCCTATGTAGTCTACCACTTCAAGTAAGCTACAGGCCATAATTTGCAAATTCAGTTGCTTGTAAGAGCCAAAAGACAATTAAATAAATGAAACTTGACAAGTGGAACTTTGCTGATCTGGAGACCACGTCCTAGGTAAAGAGGGCAGCTATTACTTGGATTTAAGCCAATCGCGGGTCCCTTGTTTTCTCATTTTCCCAGTTTTCAAGAGAAACCAGAAAAAATCCCAACTAATTCAACATTTTAAGTACACAGAGCAGGCACACAGAGTACACAGATTCCATACAGAGTACACCTGCAGGAACTGAAACTGAATCCATTCCACATTTCTAGACCTTTTCAGTAAATGGATGGATGGATGGATGGATGGATGGATGGATGGATGGATGGATTGGTGAGTGAGTGAGTGAGTGAGTGAATAATGAGTGGTAGCTCTGGGGGAGGGGAGCGATTAGTGGAGAAAACAAGCAATTGTTGAGCACCTACTCTATGCCTGGCCCTGTGCAAAGGGCTGTATATACCTTATCTCATTTGACTTTCATAACAAAACTTCAAGGTAGTTATTATCATTCTTGTTTATTTCCACACTCATTTCACAGATAAAGAAAGGAGGCTTAGAAAGACCCAGGGTCACACCACCAGTTTTCTTTATTTATAACCTACTTAATTTTAAAAACAGGATTTCAGATGAACTCTTATGATTTAAGCTGGATCCTGAGCCTTGGATTCCAGATAGCTCTGTTATACCGAATTGCCACCATCAGAGGAGTCAGGTTCCCAGAAGGCACGTCGGGGAGGGTGCCAGGAGTTCAGGGGGCAGGATTGCTTCCTTGGGGATGTTACCAAACCACTCACAGCTTCATGCTTCTCAAGGATATCAACTAGTACTAAGGTGCTAAGACACAAGGGGTCTCTTGCCGGCTTGATATACCTGCCCTTCCCACTTTCTCCTGTCTCACTACTTCCTACCCTCTCAGAAGTCAAGATTTCTGCCTATCAGCCTTGGAGCTCACTCCATCTTAATTCCTTTCTAGAGCCCAGTAGGATAAGGGCAGAGATGCAGATACGGGAGCCGTTTGTTTGGAAAACATTTTATTGGAGTTACTGAGGCAGCAAAGAGTGATCATAGATAGGATGGTGATCAGATCCCACACTGGCCCCCTCTTTCAGTGGTATCAGCAGTGCTGGGTCTCGAAGGGGCTGGTCATTGGGCATCCGCAGCTTTACCCATCATTCCTCTCAGCTGTGGGGAGAGAGGGTACGGTCAGTTTGGAGACCCTTGGGGGCGGGGAGCCGGAGTCCTAAGAAAGCCCAGGATAGGGTGGCGCCCTGGTGGAAAGGAATCTCTGCCCCAGTCTAAGCTCCTGTTCTCCTCTGAGTTATAGTAGTTGCGATTTCCCTTAGCTTTGTTTTTCTTAATCTTTATTGGAGTATAGTTGATTTACAATGTTGTGTTAGTTTCAGCAAAGTGAATCTGTTATACATATACATATACCCACTCTTTTTTAGATTCTTTTCCCATATAGGCCATTACAGAGTATTGAGTAGGGTTCCCTGTGCTCTACAGTAGGTCTGTATTAGTTATCTATTTTATATATAGTAGTGAGTATGTATATGTCAATCCCAATCTTCCAATTTATCCCTCTGCACCTTTACCCCCACCCCAGGTAACCGTAAGTTTATTTTCTACATCTGTAACTCTATTTCTGTTTTGTAGGTAAGTTCACTTGTAGCCTTTTCTTAGATCCCACATATAAGTGATATCATATGATATATGTGTTTCTCTGTGTGATTTACTTAGCTTTGATCAGAAGAAGCTTTATCCTCCTTTCACTTTCCCCACTCTCCCACTGAGATCCTCTGCTTTTTCCCTCACCCCCAGCCTCCTTTCTCTCCTAATGCCCACTGCCTCTTACCTTAGGAAAAGCATCCCAGTTGACGAAAGGAAGTCTCCTTTTGACAGACTAAAACAGAAAAAGAGAATGAGAGTGATGTGTTACAGGTCAGGTGAGCATGGATCAGTAAGCGCTTGCTGAAGACTCTGTAGCGGTGACGGTGTCATTGTTTTATAATTACAGTAAGCATTAATATTTCCTGAGCACTTCTTCTGTGCCTGCCTTATACTGACTGCTTTATGGGCATGATTTCATTTGGTCTTCACAGCAGTCTTTTTTTTTTTTTGCGGTACGCGGGCCTCTCACTGTTGTGGCCTCTCCCGTTGCGGAGCACAGGCTCCGGACGCACAGGCTCAGCGGCCATGGCTCACGGGCCCAGCCGCTCTGCGGCATGTGGGATCTTCCCGGACCGGGGCAAGAACCCGTGTCCCCTGCATCGGCAGGCAGACTCTCAACCACTGCACCACCAGGGAAGCCCCATAGCAGTCTTTTGATGTTGGTACTGTCATTGTCTCCACATCACAGATGAGGAAACCGTGGCTCAGAGAAGTTAAGACATTTGCAAGAGGGCATGTAGCGAGTATGTGCGGGTCACGCACTACAGGCTCTAATTCCAGCGCTACCACTGACTTAGCCTTCTAAGCTTGGGTAAGTCACCCAACTTAGAGCCTCAGTGTCTTCCTGGAGGATGAGGGAATTCGAATAAACTCTTGACTGATTAAGTTTTTCCTTTTCAGAGATTGTCTTTGTGGGCCACGTTAGGAAAATAAGGTCTGGCCACGACAGCCTCCCCGGGAAGTTTTCTTCAGTTGGGCAGCATCTAAGTGGGACAGTTACTCCCTCCCAGGAAAGAACCAAAAGGGCTAGACTAGAATGCGTTGCCACTACCCGGACCAACCGTCAGGAGAAAAAGGGCGCCCAATTGCTTACCTCGAAGAGGGCCTTCCAGTTCAGGAATTCATTACCCTTAAGAACCTTTGCAGAGAGAGAAAGAGACCAGAAGAGAATCAGTTCCAGGGAAGGACAGAGCTTAGCCCCTAGCCCTCTGGGAAAGGTGAAGGACCATGACAGCTCTGCAAGCTCTCTACTCAGGCCTCTATCTCCTTTAGGATTTGGATATATATGGGGGCCGAATTAAAGAATTAAACTTACAGGTCGCGACTTTTCAGTGTTCGGAAACTGGGCATAAGCCGTCTAGGCAAAGCAGCAGGGTGTTCAGAAAGTTATTTAGGAACATGAACAGATGGGGGACGAACTCGTAGTCAGATGGTGGGAAAACAGGTGGTTTACCTCCTTGATTCCTGCCACATTATTACCAATGGTGATTCCTTCCTGGAAAGCGAAGGGGAGAAAGGAGACAAATGATCGATCACACGATGGCGAATCCCCTTCCCCAAACCCTCTCTGCCAGCTCTGCTCCCCTCCACAGGCCAGTCCCATTCTCCACCATGGCGCCTCCGTTAACCCACTCTGTCCCAGTGTGGCGGATGATTGACAGATGTACACATGTCGAGAAGGGATGGGAGAGTGGCACGGGGGAGATAGAGAAGTCGGAGCCCAGGCCTGCATCCACCGTCGGCAGCAGGAGGAGAGGGCGGAGAAAGAGGATTCCTCCCAAGAAAAACGAGCTAGTGCAGTTCTGCCGTGGACTCGGGGTGTTCCCGAGACACCCACGCTCAGCCCACGGAGCTGGGCACAGGAGATTGGAAGGCAGGTGGGGGCCAAGTTTCTGAGGTGCCCTGTCTGCCTTTACTTCTGGAGGTCGGTTTGCTTTGTGGCTTGAATTGCCACCAGAGTCTGAGTCTCCGTCTCCCTGCTCCAGCTGGAAGCCCACCTCCCACCCCCGTACTTCAGTGCCTCCGATCTGTTGCCATCCCGACCTTAGCTGCCCAGCCTCATTGCCCCTCATTTCTTCCTTGTGACAACAGAGGTCACAAACAGGTAGCCTACAGCCTAGATCCAAATGTTTAGATCTCATCACAATTTGGCTTGTTTGTTTTTTAATTTGAATTAAAGATCTTTAATTAGTAAGAATTCAGAAATCCGATTTCCAGTTTCTCTTGAAAATTTTTAAACTCCGGCCACACTGGGCACATTTTCCCACTTAGCAGCAGTCAGATGGCATAGAGACTGTCCCCTTCCAGGTTGGGCAAATTCATTCCACCTCCCCTGAGGCCCCACCAGCCCTCTTGCGCACGGACATCACTTGCTGGGATCCTAAGCAGTGGAGTCTGTGACCCCTATCGTAGACTTGCAAATCCGACATGCGCATTCCCCCATCCCCCTCACAGTGCGATAAGGTGGGGAGAGAGGGACCTCAGGATTTTTCCTGGCTGGAGACTGACTCCTAAGGATTCTTGGTATGGCCTAAGCTCCAGAGGTAGCAGGGCGCTTCTAGCCACCTGAGAGCCATTCCCAGGGATACAAACAAAACAGATGTGGGGCTGAACCCAGACGATCAACTTCAGCCCCTGTCTCCTCTCAGGATGTCCAGCCTCTACCCCACACTTTACCACCCTTTCCAGAAATATAAGCTTCTCTGCCCCTTCCCAGGAAAGCTTTGTCTCCTTCCTCCTTTCTTCCCTTCCTCAGAGCCCCAGCTTCTCATTCAGCCCCTGGTAATAGCCAAAGATAAGAGCCACTTATCCAGTGACCGATTGAGTCAGCTAACAGGTATAAGAGAAAGAGAACCCAGGTGACGTGCTCACCTCAGAACTGCCCAGGGTAGCCCCCTGAGCAGAGTGGAGCGCCAGGAGAGAGAGCAGAACCACAGCAGCAAGAACTGGGATCTTCATGGTGTCAAGTTTGGGGTGTTCTGAGGCAAGGCAAGGCTTGCCCTTTATATTCCCAGGGAGGCAGATCTGAACAGAACTGGGGTCCCCACCCTACTGACTCACCCCCAGATCCTGTCGCCCACCCCTGGGGCTCTGGGAAGGGGAGGTGTGGACTGTTTCCCACTTGCCTTGGATTTCTCAATTCACATTCTGCCCTGGGCACTTGGAAGGTAGGCTGGCAATGGGGTTCTTCATGCCAATGGAGCTGAGATGGAGACAGGTTGGACCTGTCCCTCCCAGAGACTGGCCATGGCACCCAAGCAACCTCTCCTTTTGTCTTTGTCACTTTGCCTTATATCTCTTCGTTCCTCTCTTATAATTCCGGCTTTTTCCCACCCTATCCAATTCTGTCTAAACTCCCTATACTGGCATTGAAGGCCTTCCATGCTCTGACCTCAATCCACCCTTCTAACTTTTCCTTCTTTCATTCCCTTTGCACATACTTCACATTCTGGCCAAACTGGACTCCTTACCAAAGATATCCTTCTTTTTCCTCCTCCAAGCAGCTGCCCATGTTACCCCTTATGCCTAAAATGCCCTTCTCTCATCTCTTGTTCTCAGAACCCAACATCCATCCTGGATTAAGCTTCCCAGATGTCTCCCATCATCTGTCATCCCCCTTCCCAAACTTTTCCCTTCTCGTAATTGCCATAGCAATTCATTTGTATCTCTCTGGCATTGTACCTAGAGTAACTTGTGTTCTTCCCTCTTAGAATATCAAGTTCTTGAGGTCAGGAACTATGTCTTAATCACCTATACATCACCATGCCCTAGCACCATGCCCTTACACAGTGGAGGTGGATTCAGCATACGCTAGGTTGGATATCTTAGAATTCAAGCATCCTTCCACCAAGTTGTGCTTTCTTCCTTTGGGGCCGGACCCATTATCCAGCTGCCCATCTTACACTCTTGGGTCTTCAGAGAGGTAACTGTCTTGAGCTAAGAAGACAAGGAATAGAGAAACACAGGGACTTCCCTGGTGGTGCAGTGGTTAAGAATCCGCCTGCCAACGCAAGGGACACGGGTTCGATCCCTGGTCAGGGAAGATCCCACGTGCCACAGAGCAACTAAGCCCGTGCATCGCAACTACTGAGCCTGAGCTCTAGAGCCCCCAAACCACAACTGCTGAGCCCATGTGCCGCAACTAGAGAAAGCCTGTGCAGCAATGAAGACCCAACGCAGCCAAAAATTAAAAAAAAGAAAAAAAGAAAGAAAGAATAGAGAAACACAAAAGAGCAAAAATAGGTCTTAGAGCTACCCAGTTGGGCTCTAGGTCCTGAACTTTGAGCACCCACACCATTTCGTTGAGCTTATTCTGCTCCCCACCCGACTCCCCCAGCTTGGCAGTTGTATCACCTCAAAGTGATAGAACATCCTAATCGAGTAACGTTCTCCACAACTGAGGCTCAGGTGGCCCAACCGGCTCCTGGTGTAAAAGGGAGGTGCTGGAACACAGACGGGTGCTGCCAGGACAAAGCAACACCTCATTTCAGCGTGGGCTCTTTACCCCGTCCTGATGCAATACACAGAGATAACAGGCCTGGAGGCGTAGCGGGCTGGGCTTATCCGCCAACAGTCTTCATGAGCCCCAGAACCTGGTACTTCAGTTCGATTCTCCTCCTGCCCCCACTCCCCAGTCCCCGGCATCCCGCCCCTCTTCGGCCTCAGGAAGCCTCCTCCGTTTTTCTAACGGTACGTCCCCTTTCGCAGAGCTACCTGAGGAGACGGTGCTTGAGGAAAACCCGCTAAGCACAGATGACCGTGCCACGCAGACGTCACGCAAGGCTGGTGTTCCTAGAGGGGACGAGTGAGAAAATGACAGATGGGTGGAGCGCCTCCCCAAAAGGTTTTTCTGGAGGACACAAGTTTTTATGTGTAATGAATTCTCACCAATTCATTAACAGGGACTGAAAGAGCTCATTCACCGCCGTTCTGTCGGCATAGCGTCAGCTGTGAACGAAGTTGAATGAAGCATGAGCAGAATGAAGGATCAACAAAGGAGAGCTGATATTCGGTGATGAAGTCCAATCAGACCTGCTAGTGGAGGAGCACTGCAGCCCGGGTAACTCCAGAGCAACAGAGGAGCCCAACGCTGTCATCCGCTGGGCTCCAGCTTTCTTTTCCAACAAATTCATTTCCCTGTTTCCCTTGTTCCTCCTCATGCTAATGCGGCTAATAATAACGTTAGCCAATTTATTGATGTCGTTCTCTGGGGCAGGCCTTGTGCTAGGTATTCTAAATGCATGATCTCACTGAAATATCACAGTGCTTCTGTGAGACAGGTACTAACAAGTTATCCACATTCTGTAGGCAGGGGAACCACAGCACATAGAGGTTAAATAACTCACCCTAGGTCACACAGCCAGGGCGTGGCCAGGCCAGTGTTAGAACCCCAGAGTTCCAGAGGCTGCACCTGTATTGCCCCTTTGCTGTACTGTGTCCTACCAAGGGCCTCGGCCAGCCCACCTAGCGCCCTGTATGAATGAGACCCATGCCCTGAGAGTCCGGGGGCACTCTCAGGTAGCCCCCTTTTGTCCTCTCGACCAGATGTCCTTTTGTGGTGTGCAGCCTGCACAGCCGTAGGTGGCAGCTCCGAGCAGACATGCATTCGTTTCGGTGGGTTAAGCTATGCTCTTGCCAAATGAAAACTGAGAACTGAGAGATGGATGGTACTCAATGAGCATACGTCTCAGGGTGAACCTGTGATTGCCTCAGATTCCGGATGCCTCTTATAGTATGAGCATCTTGTCACAGCAAGTGTGTGTTTAAAAGACAGTCTTCTAGCTCTAGTGTTGGAAGTTCTAGTGTTTAAAGCTGGGTTCTTTTATATAATGCCTCTAACTACAAGCCTACTACTTCATGTGCACAACCAAAGGAATTCCGTTCTTTTTCTGGAGGAAAAGAACTGGCTGTGCTAGACTTATGATCGATCTCCATTTGGCATTTTCAAGGGTAATTTTGGCCTTACATGATTTCTGCTGTAAATGCTAATCTAGAGTCTGGTGTCTCTCTCCCAGTTCCCTCCCCTTCCCCCACCTAAACTGCCTCAGTGAGTTTGTGATCCCCCGAGTGTGCAGTGTCCAATGGTGGGGCAGGCTGGGGAAGAGAGGGTAGGGGGATCCTCACTGGCAGAAGGTCCCAGCGGCTGGAGTAACGGGTGGCAGGAGAATCTACCTGGGTTCAGCGTCGGCTGCATCACAGAGGGTTAGTGGAGTCGGACAGAGGCACAGAGCCTGGCTCTGCGTCACCCCAGCTCCAAGTCTGCTTGATCTAGTTCCCACCCCAAGAATACCAATAAACCCCTGTTTTCCCACAGGCCTTCGCCCATCCCACCCCAAATCTGCCAGAACTTGAGTGTGGGTAGGAGGCCAGGCCCAGCCTTGTTGCTGCATTACAGACACACCTAGGGGCTGGGAGCCAGCCTCCTGGGTTCAGGGAGGGAACGGGGGATTTGAAGGGATGCGCACTGGGGCCTCAGGGTCTTGGCGAATATCTAGGTGAAAAGCCTAGAATCATTGGAGAGAAAGGGGGCTGGGGTGTGGGCTACTGGGGGGCAGAGCCCAGGGCATCCCTGTCCCGTCCTGTCCTCCCTCTGCCAGGGTTAGGGTCACACCCAAGAAAGCAATCACGTTGCCCAGCAGGTCTGGTTTCTTCCTTCACCGCCCACCCTCTGCCCTGTGCACGCTTTGCTTAAACTTCTCCCAGGAAGACCTCTTGGATTGAGCCCACTTAATTCTGATCTCTCCTTCCATCCTCTAACCCAGATATTTATTATGCAGCCATTTTGACTCCTGGTGCCGAGGATACGAGATGGACAGGGTACCTGTCCTGTGAAGCTTGTGTTCCAGTTAAAGAGAGACAGATTATAACCTAACAAAAAATTAGGAAACAAGATCATTTCGAGAACATGACAAGGTCTGTGAAGAAAGTAAAACAAGGTGACGTGATAGCGATTGGGTAGGTGTCCTCGGTTCAGCTGGCTTGGGGTTTTGGATTTAGACCAAAAGTCGTTAAAGTTTCAACCTTCTGAAGATCTCGGGTTCCAGGGACAGGTAGCAGCGGTGTTCCTCGGGAGCCTTTCCCAGCAGGTCCAGGTTGACATTGGACAGGGAGGCAGAGGCGAACGGTGCGGAGCCACGCCGAGGGGATGTTACTCTACAACTAATGGAGCTCGTGGGGGATTCTGAGCAGGGGAAACTCCCTGGCTGCCGTGGGACAATGGACGTTAGGGGAAAATCGAACGTCGGAGGCTCTGCCACGAAGCTGCTTCAGAGGCTCCGGCAGGACAAAGGGGAGGCTGCCGTTTTACGAGAGTCCTTCACACCTGAGGGCCTTAGCCTGTGCTTTAAACTTCACAGGGTGGCTTTCAGCCTTTTGGACCAGGAACGCCCCAAGTCCAGAAACAATGTTGACCCCTTCAGCTTCTCCCTCAGTCCCTCAGGGACCGGCACGTGGCAACCCGAGGTCCAGCAGTCTGTAGCCCTCACCCCACACCCCAGGAAGCCCGCTGTCAGTCAGCGGGAAGGACTGAGCCTCAGGCCCCGGGACGGACCGCGCTCTCTTCCCTGTGGCTGCGAGGAGGTAGTGCAAGGCCCTCCCTTCCCAAGTGAAACCCAAGGTGAACAGAAGGCAGGAGCCGCAGTTTAAGGACAGAAGTGAGAAGAGGATGCACATCAAATTGGTTCCCCCAAGTCCTTTTGGGGCCCGGCTTCTTTCTTTTATTCATCAACCATTCGAGGCCCACCCTGTGCCAGCCCCTGTGCTAAGCCCTGGGAACGCAACAGTGATCGAGGCAGACAGCGGTCGTGCCCTCGGGGAACTTGCAATCTCTGAGGGCGTCACTGAAGCTGGCAGGGTGCTTCCCGTCCTCCTTTCATTTCCTGGGTCCGCCAGAGGCGGTCAAGGACCTCCGAGGTGTCAGAGAGCGGTGGGGCCCCTTCGTTTAGGCTCACTGTGTGGGCTTGGCGGGACTTTGCCCAGAGACGCTAAGCACAGACTCCCCGCCCCGTGCCCAGGGCTCCTCCGCTGGTGATCAACCCGGGCTCAGCCTGAGCCCCAGCTTCTGGCTGTTTCCCTGGTGCATGAATGGAGTAGAAGTTTTTCACCACCCCTCTGTCTCCTGGAGAGCCTCTACGGCATGTGACGAGGGACTGGGGACTCGCCACTCCCCCCAGCTTCCTAAACACATCAACCCAGACTCACCCTTGTCCACACCTTGGCGTGTGCACAAGGCTGAGGCTGCGGCGTATTCTCTGCCGGTCCCACGCTCTTCCTTCGCTCTTCCTTCTGCCCTGCCCTGACCCTCCAGGATGGGTCTCCTCTCTTGGAAGAGCCCCTTAACTCCCCCCTCCTGATTTCAGTAGCTCCCCTGTGGCTTTTTCAGGCCAGCGGAACATCCGTGACTGCTCCAAGTGCAGTAAGCCTGCTAGTCACATGTAAATTGGGCAAAGATGATTTTTCACAGATGGAGAAACCCAGGCCCGGTGAGATCCGCTACTTCTCATCAGGACGTCCCAGTCTTCTCTCTCTCGGCCCATCCTGTATACCCCTCTCAGGAAGAAGGCGAGTTACCTGCCCCTGAACCTCCCTCTTCCCTCCTCCCTGATCCAGGCCATCAGTGTAGTATTAAAGAATAAAATTTGCCAAAGTTGGGCTTCCCTGGTGGTGCAGTGGTTGAGAGTCCGCCTGCCGATGCAGGGGACACGGGTTTGTGCCCCGGTCCGGGAAGATCCCACATGCCGCGGAGCGGCTGGGCCCGTGAGCCATGGCCGCTGAGCCTGCGTGTCCGGAGCCTGTGCTCCGCAACGGGAGAGGTCACAACAGTGAGAGGCCCGCGTACCGCAAAAAAAAAAAAAAAAAATTTGCCAAAGTCTTAGGGAAACAAGACTCATGTTTTATTTCCACAGAGAAACTCTAAAGTAGGAGGCGCCTCCTGAATTTCTGTCACGGTAACTTCAGGTCACAAAATGGAGCAGGTGAAGAAGCAACGGCTGGTGTGTCCACTGAGGCTGACGGTCAAGGAGACACCACAGTGGGTGGGAGGAAACAAGGGATGGACAGATAGGTACCCAACCTAGAAAAAGCAGGTGTTAGCACCCATACCAAGAGCTGGGGGAGGGGCACAGTCAGGTCCCTTGATGACTGATGGTTCTCAGGGCTTCAGTCGCAGTTGCAAGTGATTTTCTGGAAGACAAGAAAAGAGAAAATGGTAGAACACGGCCATTCCTAGAGCTGCTGAAACCAGGCATCCTCTCACCCAGCTTCTGCGCCCACAGTTCCCTCGTGTCCTGCCTATGTCACCTGCGGTCCCCTCACTTTCACTCCTCCCTAAAACAAATATTACCTCTTCCCCACCGGCGACTCGCGTCTTTCTGCCTCTGAGCCTTTAAACCCGAAAGGTTCCCCTCACTACAGTCCCCCCCGCCCCCGCCCTACAATGCCTATCCTGTTCCCACTGCTTAACCGAGCCTGCCTTGCTGTTCTCTGGCCCTGCCTCTGTCAGGCCACCACCCAGCACTCAGAGGGTGTTCCGAGTGTTCTAGGTCATCTTCTCATGAGCTTTTCTCCACACCCCACGCTGGGGTCTCCTCCTTAATACCTTTAGTGTGTCCACCCAGAGCAAAGGGAGGGCCAAGCCCCCAGCCCTCCCTCCCCCCACCCACCCCCGGGGCGGCGGGCCTCAGCTCCTGGCTGCAGCCTTGCACAGCTCACTGACACTCACCTACCAAAACTTCACCCACTGCAGCAGGTCAGGTCGCGCCCGGGAAGCCTGCAGGACGAGGAGAATGTCTGAGTGGACAGAGCGCCGTCCCCGGCACACCCTCTGGCCTCAGGCCCCTTCTCTCGCCAGCCGGATTTTCTCTGCCCCAGTACTTACCGAGGAAGAAACCGTGACTCCGCACTGTAAAGAGAAGATCAGAGGAGGTGAGGTGAGGACCTCGGTGCCCTCTCTGTTCTCGACCACGTCCTTAGGGCTCAGGAAGGGCCCATGGCGGGGACAGGCTCGGGTCAGGATCACCCCAAAGGTCCTTTGGTCTGACTGTGGCCCTTCAGCCACAGCAGATATCTCACCCTGAGCGCATTTTACCCAAGATGATATTGAATATGGTCCCTGAGCACACACTGACCAAGGGGGGCGAAAAGAGGAAAGGCAGGTCTCCCTCTGCCTGCTAGGGGGGTAGAAATTGGCCACGAGCAATGGGCAGAAGTGGATACCCACAGGTAGTGTTAACTACATCTTCACCTCCTTTCAGTCAGCCGCTAGTTTCTGATCTCTCAGTAGAAGTCCTCTCCCCAAGGAGAGGGGAGGGAGAGGACTTCTCTCCCTTTATCACTCTGAGAGATGGAGGGATAATACTGCCTGTTTGTGCGTTTCTAACCAGCCTAATTAGTATGTAGCACATTCATTTACTGAATTTATCAGATTGTTTTCTTTGCACCCGTATAAAACAAAATCGTCACATTGTTTTTCCTGTTATCTCCTTTGTGAAAGGAAGCATTTATTTTCCCACCAACCAAGAGTCTCTGGGCTGGCCTCCTCTCCCCAAGAAAGGTCAGCAGACCAAGGAAACCTGTCTGTCTGTTTTGCCGTGTGTCGTGTGATTTTTTTTTTTTTTTTTTTGGAGGCTTATATTCCTCACTGAGAGGATTTGGGTCCCAGTTTTCTCCATGGCAGGCGATGCACCCACGGCTCCCCTAGAACCTTTTCTGAGTGAGTGGGTGTGACCCTTCTACCCTTCTCTTCCAAACTGCTCTCAGGGAGCTGGAGTCCCCCTGCACAGGGGTGGGGAGACATGACTATCAAAGCGAACAGGATTCGGCCTCAGCTAGCCTACCCAGAGGACCTCGGCAGTGAAGGCCTCCCCTGTCACCCCCAGGCAGACCCCGCGCAGTGGGAGTCAGGAAGGTTGCAGGCCTTACCTTAGTGGGGATCTGGGCTGAGTGCTGCCCCCCACTGGCAGTAGGGTATTTCTGCTGGTTATAATCGTAGTTCTGCGGAAGGAAGCAGGGGGCGGGAGAGAAGGGATGAAGGCGTTTTGCTCCCACATCCCGGCCCTGGCTGGACCTTTCTCGAAGCCCCTGCCTCCTCCCCTCCTTGTGTCATGTGTTTTCTTCTACAGAATCTCCTTGAGCCAGAGTCCACGCCCTCACCTCGCTTTATGGTCCCAGCCCAGATGGCCCTGCCTCTCTCGTCCCTCTCCACCTCTCCCAGCTCCTCAAGTGTCCCTGGGGAGGTGAGGCGAGGAGACCAAGGAAAGAAGTGAAGTCTGAATCAGGTGGTCGGGTGGCAGTTACCTTAGAAGCTACAGCTGCCGCATCCTGGCATCCTGTGCCAGGCTGAGAAAATTACAGAACGGGGGGCATGGGGAGAGAGAACTGCAGATTGGCCAGACCCGGGAGCAAGGCTGAGAGGAACCAGGGACCTTCTAGGGCCTCCTGAGGGAGGGGCTCACCTGACCAGCAGCGCCTACCCTCCTCTGGTCTGATGACACACGGATGCAAAGGGAGAGGGCGCCGCGGTGAGGGTGGCTCCGTGGTGCTTCAGGCCTTGCTGGACTCTCGAGGCTCCAGCATCCCACCACCCAGGCTCTGCCCTCCCTTTAGAGCCCCAGCATCCCGCCCAGCCCACCCCACCCCTCTCAGTGGTCTGTGATAAGCGCTGCCTCCAGAGAAGGCCTGGAGGAAACTGATGGCCCAGATAGACACAGGACAGATCTCTACACTCAGCATTGGGCAGCCAGGGTAGAGAACGGGTTGGCAACACCTCCGCCACCCAGGCACCTGGAGCCGGAGCTAGAATAACAAATGAGCGGTACCCGCACAAGCTCCCGGGGCAGAGCTGGGCACCTCAGCCCCAGCCCGCCTTCTGCCTGCAGCAAACCCCGCTCCCCTCACAGGCCTTTTAATCCCTGTTCCCAAATGCTGTTCTCTATACGGTCCTTGGAAGGATGGTCTGTTATTCATAGAGGCGAAGTGGAGTACGTTAGGTTAGCTCTGGGTCAAAGGAGAGAAAGGAAGGGGAGAAATACAAGAAAGGAGATGGAGTCCCCTTAAGAAGCACTGCAGGTGCGCTGGCCACCTCCCCTGCCCCGATCGAGGCAAGAGGAGAATCTCCTCAGTAGGAGGGAAGTTTAGTTCCTGCCATTGTCACTTCTCTACTAGAAACACACACACACACACACACACACACACACACACACACACTCACTCACTCACTCTCTCTCTCTCTCTCAGGGTCAGAATGTTCTTCCCAAGTCTGGCTTAACTCTCTGCCTTACCCATACCTGAATTCTAACCCCACTATTAGGCCTTACACCGTGGGCACAAACTGGTAGACCGTAGGCCTCCAGACATTTTTTGCTTGGTCCACATGTTTAAATTAAATTAGTTGAAAACCAGATTTCTAGCTTTTCTTGAAAAATCAGACAATGTGGCCCCATCTGTCCAGCCTCACGTGCCCACATGGACAAGTGAGTGGGCAGCCCTTGCCTCAGTGCCCAAGCGTCCTGATTCCCGAAGGCCACTGGCCATGCGGAATGGACGTGTGGCCTTTGACAGGACCCAGAGGCCCTGCCCATCCTTCCCAGAACCCAGATAATCAGACCCCCTGCAGCTGCCTGCACTCGACCATGACCCTCCGTCCTCCCCCCATGCACACTGCCCTCCCGCCGCCCTTCAACTTTCCTCCTTAGTGACCCCTTTCCAGCTCTGAGAGTTGGCCCCAGTCCCAGGTCCCTCCCTCTTCCCCACCCCGTGGTCCCCTCCACCTGCTCACGGCAGCTGTGGCTTCCCCCAAGCCAGGCCACGCCCAGCCGGAACAGCAGCAGGCAGAGACAGTGGCTGGCTTCATGATCTTGTGCCTGTGGAGGCCCTAACCCTGGACCTCGGCTTTTATCCCAGGGAGGACCTCCCACTCTGCTCCTTCTTCAGTGACTCACAGCTTCCCTCTCCCATCCCACCTCCACTGGTGAGGCGTTGCGCAGAGGGAGGAAAGTGGGAAGGGAGGAAAGTGGGAAGGGAGCAAGGCACCCCCCCTCAGCAGG
Organism: Pseudorca crassidens; assembly: GCF_039906515.1. Classification (NCBI taxonomy): domain Eukaryota; kingdom Metazoa; phylum Chordata; class Mammalia; order Artiodactyla; family Delphinidae; genus Pseudorca; species Pseudorca crassidens. Next base: position 17,291,424 of record NC_090315.1, on the reverse strand, counting down.
GATGGGGAGGAACCGGAACAGAACCTGCAAGCCACTGCCCAGGGCCCAGAACCCCACGTCCTCAGAGCTGAGCTTCCCGACCCTGAAATGAGGGGTCCCACTGCCCTTACCTCAGTAATTGCTTTCCAGTTCAAGAAAGGAGTGCTTTGTTTGAACTTCTGGAGGGAGAAGGAGAGATGAGTGGGCCATGAGGAAAGAGAATTCCAAGGGTGGAGGGGGGCAGCTGGTTGGGAAAGTTTGGTGCTGGGTGTAGTTTGGGGTTAGATAAAGATAAGCCTACCCGAGACTGAGGGTGTCAGCATTTCTGGTGGCATTGGTGATAAGACTTGGGTGAGATTACCTATCTCAAAAGTGAGAAGAGGGGGAATTTTGTGACAAGTAGGCTGGAGGGAGGGGTAGCTGCCTTGAGGGAGGGAGGGGAAAGGGACAGGATGACCAGGATCCTCAGTTCTTCAAAGACGGAGAATTCTCCTACCTCCCAGAGTCGACAGAAGTAGAGGAAGATGCGAGTCCTGAGGTCTGGGATTTGGTTCTGTGGATGAAAGTGGGGAACAGGTGAGCAGGGAGTCTGACCCCTGCTTCCCTAAGCCCCTCTGCTCCTGCGACCACCATTCCTCAGCCTACAGGATTCACTGTGACTAAGGTCCAGGGGGAGCTGGGTGTCTTTAGGGACACCAGAAAACTGTTTCTGGAAACAAGGAGAGAGAAGCTAGGTCTCTGGAGCCACTGACCACCCCTCCGCCACATACACAGCACACGACACCATTCTTCTCTAGCCCCATTTACCCCCCGGCCCCAGGCAGAACACAGCTGTGGCAAAACCTCAGGACCAGAACCTGCCCCTGACATGCCCACCTTTGCACCTGTCACGCCACCTCCAGCCCATCTCCCAAAGCTGTAGGGCTGAAGTCTCCCCTTCCTAACCCCTCCTGGAACAACAGTGGAGATGTAAGAAAGGAGGAGACACCAGGAGTGTGGGAGAGCTGATATTTATTTCAAGGACCAGGGTTGAGATTAGTGGGGAGACAGTGGCTTCCCTGGTCAGGGGGACTTCCCTGGTGGCGCAGTGGTTAAGAAGCCACCTGCCAATGCAGGGGACATGGGTTCGAGCCCTGGTCCGGGAAGATCCCACATGCCACGGAGCAACTAAGCCTGTGCACCACAACTACTGAGCCTGTGCTCTAGAGCCCACGAGCCACAACTACTGAAGCCCACGCACCTAGAGCCCGTGCTCTGCAACAAGAGAAGCTACCGCAATGAGAAGCCTGCGCACGGCAACGAAGAGTAGCCCCTGCTCGCCGCAACTAGAGAAAGACCACGCACAGCAACTAAGACCCAACGCAGCCAAAAATAAAAATTAAATAAAAATTTTTTAAAAAAGAGAATGGGTGGGGCCCCCATCCATCTGGAGGTCACGGGGTGTGAAAACTCCTCTGGTCCTGAGCAAAGAAATAAGTCCTAAGGGGGAGGTCAATGACTAGGAATTCAGGGACTCGTGCACCTAGCCAAGGGTAGATTGGACCCCTGCTCCGGAAATCCGCAGGGACCTTTTGGCCCACGGCTGTCATCGGGGCAAATCCAGAGAGTCCAGCTTGGGCTTGAAACCCACCCCGCCCCCATACTTGCCAGGAACGTTTGGTCCCCCCTCCTTACTCCTCACCCTGGCTGAAGTCCTCGGCTGCCTCGTCGCCCCTCCCTCCGCCGTGAAGGAGCTGGGGACGCTCCATCCTCTTCTCTGCCCACCTCTGTGCTGCCCCTTCCCTAGGAGATCCGATCCTCGGGGGAGCCACCCCAAATGAATGCCGCCTGACTGCAAGCACTCCCCTTACTGCCCCCCTGGATGTGCAAAAACGTTTGGCTGTCAGTCCTCTGGCCCTCTGGGAAGTATCTGTGTGTGCCCTGGTTCTCCCATCAGACCCTAAGTGCCCCATGCTCAGGGGCCTGGTCTCCCCGTGGTCCATGGTAGGGCGTCTCACCCCTACCAGAGACAGTTCTTTACGAAACAGAACAAAACAGTCTATTTTGTGCATCCAAAACAGGACTCCGCTGTAGCTGGGAGCTTCTGCATCTCCTGTCTTTCACTCCCCACCTTACTGCCAGAAAGTGACGTTCTTGAGGGCTGTCCCTTTGCCTCCCCACCTGCCACCAACCCCCTCCCTCACACGTTCTGGAGGGCAGGGGTCCTAGTCTGCCTTCTTTTACGTGAAGGGTCAGAAACTACGCTGCTCACAGGGGCCAGGCGGGCGGCTAGAAGAACTGTGGTGGGCGGTGGGAGTCTGACCAAGAGGGGCCCGGTGTTGCCATACTGTTCTTTAAAAATGAATCAAACAGTCAGTGGCCCGCAGATTGCAGCTTCTGCCTTTGGTATCTGGATTGTTTGTTTGTTCTTCGCCTCCTCTCTCAGTCCACACCCTCTGCTCTGGAGGTACATCTGCTATTCTGGTGTCAAATCAGCTTGGCCAGGGCTTCCGCTGCAGGAGGAAGGGGTGGGCGGGGAGGAAGGAGAAGCAGGTTCTGGGCCCCAAGCGACTCCTAACATTGCACATGTGCAGGACCCGGACTCACGACACCGCCAGGCTCTTGGCGTGTTCGCTTCCTTTCCCCATCTCTCCGGGCATCAGTCCTCAGGTGGTCTTTTAGCTTCACCTGATGATTCGGTCCGTCCCCTACCTCTGCCTCTGGTTCCTGAGGATTAGGCCTACTGACTCTCCCCTTAACCTTCTGGTGTCAAAGGGGAAACTGAGGTTCAGACCAGTTCGGGTCTGCATGTTGAGACATGAAAGAGGCCCATTGCCTCCTGGTCCCCCCACTCCCAGCTGCTTGCAAGTTCCCCCTCTCTTTTCAGGTCTCTGCTGTCCTTCCTCCTTGTTTTCATCTTTTCTTTTTGAAGCACTGGGTGGAATGCTGTCTTCGTGACCATCATCATTGCTCCCTGGCTCACCAAGCAAGGGTTTAGCTTTCTTCTCTATATCCCTTCTCCCACAAAGATCAGAATGAACGGCCTTCCAGCCCTTACCTTGCTGATGGTGTCCCAGTTCATGAAACCCAGCTTGGATTTTAAATTCTGCAGAGAAAAAGAAGGAGAATGACCAAATTGGGTCATCATGTAATTGGCTCAGGGCCCCAGGACAAGAGAGGTCAAGGGCCACTGCTGACAGTCATTATAGAAAGAAGACTTCAGCCTGTGGGACCAAGGGACAGAGGTTTGATTTTGCAAAGGAGAGCGAGCAGAGCACTCTTGTCGAACTCACCTTCCAGAAAGTGTCCAAGCCGAAGAGCCCAGGAAACAGCTGAGAGTTCTAAGGGACGGATGAGAAATGGGATGAGAGTAAGGACCCAGCTGTGAGCACGAGGCAGGGGCAGGAGATGTGGGTGTCGGGCGGAGGCAGCCCAAGGAGGAGTGACGTCCTCATTCACCAAGATGTTGGTTCTATTGACAGCTTCCCCTCCCCCACCAGACCCTTGCCCCTGGGTGGGGAAAAGGGAGCTGATGGTCAAGCTCTACATCCTGTCATGCACGCCACCTATTATCCCACTCCTGGCCCACCCTTCTCCGCCTCTGGTCAAGCCACCTTCTCCTCTTCTCAACACAGTACCTAAGAGCCCCACCTCCAGAAAGCCTTTCTGGACTGACTCGCTACTTGCTCAGCAGAATAACCCCACCCAGTCCCTCGAATCATATCCATATTCGTGCTCCCCCCCATGCCCTGCCCCCCCCAAACACTGCTAGTAGCCAATATGTAGTCCCACTGTGCGCGGGGCACTGCGCCTCCACCCGCCTCTTTCCCACGTGGAGATGCCTCCACTGTACAGATGGAGAAACTGAAACGTAGGGCTGTCCAACAGCTTTTCTCAGCATCTGTCTCCATGTCAGACTCCAGTGTTGGGACTCTGAACCACCCTGATGTGATTATGATGCAGAAAGCGCTGCAGTAACTGAGGGGGGTGAAAAGTTAGGCTTTGCTGTCCCCATGTTACCCAAGAGGGAGCCTGGGCTCAGAGAGGTTAATCGACTTGCCTGATGACACACAGATGACAGGTAACGCAGCTGGCGTTTGAACCCTCCATCTTCTGAATCAAAGTTCACTGCCTTTCCACTTGTCAACCCTGCCTTCTTAAATATGGTTTAAAAAAATACCCCCTTGATGATTCTGTCATTTTTGTCTGTTTTTTCACCTCATGATATATTGAAGACTTTGGTAGTATAAAACTAGAAATAGAATTACAAACTGGGAGAGGGTTCCTTAAAACCTGTCTACCCATGAAAGGTTAGTATCCCTGATATGCAAGGAGCTCTCCCGAGAGCCTTCCAGGTGGCATCACCACCCCTCGCCTCCTCCTCCCCGTTAGGCGTGCTCCTCGCCCTGTGGGCCCCACTCAACCCCGGGGCACGGGCTGGCAGCCTCTCCAGGATGCCTGTTAGAAACCAGAATCTCAGCCCCACCCCAGCCCTGCTGAATGCGAATCTGTATTTTCACAAGACCTCTAGGTGATTCCTGTGAGCCTTAGCCAACACTTCCTCTGTGCCTTAGCCAACACTTCCTCTGTCAGCACAGCCGTTCCTGAGGGAGAGGCAGATTTCCAGAATAACTAGGAGGGAAATGTAGGCTCTCGAAACAGTCTCCATGTACGCTCTCGAAACACTGTTTCCATGTACGCTCTCGAAACACTGTTTCCAAAGTCCTTCAGAGAAGTCACCCGAATACTGTTTCCCCGCAGGGTATAGGACGTTTGAAACAATCATGTTTCTAGAAGGATTGGTTTTCATACGATTTTTCACAGCCCCATCTGTGGTATAAAGTGAGGTATATCGTGTAAGGATCTGCAATTAATTATTACTTTGGAGCTGGTTAGTCTTTTCAGGAGCATGTGTTTGGTTTCTTCCCTCTAGATTGTAAATTCCCCAGAGAGGGAGTTGGGACCAGAGCTAGCCTTAGGACGGGGGGCCGGAGCGGAGTTGCCTTGAGGAGGGCGCACAGCTGCCGTGATGAGCTGCCGTCACTGCAAGTTCGCCTCTCACCTGACCCCCAGATTCCCCGGACACGTGGACTTCACTGCGTGGATTATCGCACGGCGGGAGAGAGAAAGAGAAACTCTCATGTCCCACGAAGACACCTAGTCCAATCCCCAGACTGCAGTATTTTAACTCCGTGGCTGGCCCGGGTCCGCCGACCCGGCGGCAGTCAGCCCGTTCCCCGCCCATCCCTCAACGCCTCTTGTTTTCCTTCCCACCGTTTGGGGCAGATCTGCACAGACACGCCCTCGCCAGACGCTCACCTCGGGTTTGTTCCCACCACTTCCACCCCTGCTACCCAAGGAGGAGCTGGTATTGTATCCCAGCAAGGGAAAGCGAGAGTCCATGTGGGGTCTCCAAAGGGCTTGGAAGGGCCCAAATTGTTCCCAAAATAGGAAGTCATCCCATAATAGGCACTATGATATTTTCACGCCCTGCCCAAGCTCCACACTGTCCCATCTTCAGCCGGTCAGTCACGGAGGGAAGTTATTCGGGGCACGGAGAAGGGTAGGTGTGGCCACGTGTATTTGGAAATGTGGGGTAATTGGGGGATTCTGAGCTGCTGCCGTCCAACCTCCACTTCATGCCAGGGGTGGAAAAGCCACTGGAGACCAACTTCATAAGAGCCGTGACCCTGGCACCCTGGGGCTCCTTCGGCCCTCCTCCTGCCTCTCCTCACCCCTCACCCTCTCCTGGAACCTAGAAAGGAGAAGGGACCCCTAGAATCCTTACCTGGGAGTAACCGCCTTGATCAAAATTTCTAGAGTTTTCGAAGGGTCAGTTGTAGGTGGGGGGAGGGGAAGCAGGTAGTACAGGGAGCAGTAAATTAACACTTGGCTTGCTCTTGCCTGAGACCCTCCTCTTGCCTGAGGCCTTTCCCAGATCCCCAAGGAAGCCAGCTGTGCCCCCTCTCAGCAGGACCCCTGATGGGAGTTCCACCCCAATCCGGCTGCCAGGTAGTGGTCCCCTCCTGGCCCTCTCACCCCTCACGTAGGGACACTGTATTTGTTAGCGTCCACACCTCAGCTCTGTAAATGTCCTTAAGTTTCCACGTGCGGTTCTGCCCCAATCCTCCTGGGAGCTTCCCAAACAAGTGTCATGTTTCCCTGTGCCCACCTCTCTTGCTCCATCCACTACCCCAGCTCTAGTCCCATTCGCCAAGTGGACACGCCTGCAGAACTAGAGGTCAGACGGGAGACAGGGCATCCCCGGCATCAGGGAGTGGATGACGAGGGGCTAGAGTGAGCACAGTAGGCAGGGCACCTCTTCTGGAAATTAGAGGGCACATTTAAGCCACACTTCCTGGTGAGGCTGGGAAGGTGGGGAACAGAAGCTGAGGGAGCCCAGGATGACAGCTCCGGTGACGCCACCTACCCTGGGGCTGGCAGCTTTCGGGAAGACCTCGGAGTGGGTTTCCTCAGCAGGGACCACCAGGGGCCCCACCTCTGCCTTCAACAAAGGAGAACTTACCCAGTGGAGCTCAGAACTGCCACCGCTGCTGCTGTTGCTGCCGCCGCTGCTGCCACCACTGATGCTGCCACCGCTGTTCCTGCCATCACTGCTGCTTCCCTGAGGGTCAGGAAGAGATCAGAGTGAGGTCTAAAGATGAGGACACCGAGATTGCTTTCCTCTCTCCCCGGCCTCCCTTGCTCAGGACTATTTCCCGCCCGGTCTGAGGGGAGCAGAATTTCTGCAGAATGCCCCAGGTTGTCCTGTCCTCTTACCCCAGAGTTGCTAGAGCTTCCACCTGAGCCAGATGGTGGGCGGTTGGTGCATTGCAGAGGGAAGGGGACGGGTGAGGTTTGAGACTTCAGTCAAAGCCATCCCCACAGGCCAGGCTCTCCTGCTTCCCTGGCTTGGGCTTCTTTCCCATCGCATCTCTCTTCCATGCCCATCTCACTCTTCCAAGCCTCCTCCCCACACCTATCTCTCCCCTGTCCTATCTGCCTCTTCCCTCAACCCCTCCCCTGCCCATCTTTCTTTCCTCTTCGTCTCTCCCACTTTCTATCACACGCATCCAAACAGACTCTTCCTCTTACCTCTGCATTTGGGTTGTCGCTGCTTCTCCTTGAGCCATAAGGAGGTTGGGCCACATCTGCCTGCAGGGAGGGTGAGACTGAGCATGGGATCGGGAAGGACACGGGGGAAACGCCAAAAGTGTGGGCTTGAAGGGAGGGAGGTGGCAGGCATCAGGGCCAGGGTGATGTCCTGATGTACCTGAGTGTTGGTGCCTAGGTTGTATGCCCCTCCATAGCCTTCATGGCCCCAGGAGCCTCCCTGAGAGTTGGTCCCAAAGCTGCCACCTGAGCCTCCAGAATACACCTGGTCCCAGGGAATCCCTGGACCTCCAGGATTGCCTGGAGAGCCAGAGGAGCCATGGCCTCCAGATGGAGGCTGCCCATTGGTTCCCTGCAAGAACAACGTGGCCGCACTGAGTGTGTGTGGCCACCTCCCTCTGGGATGGGGTAGGACAGGCAGAGCAACTCAGATAGAGAAGCCACAGGGAGAAGCAGGTGGAGAGAGACCTCAGGGTGGTGGGGGAGGGATGCCTAACGTAGAAGGAAACTGGCCCAGACAGCCACCAATAAGGGAGCCCTTCCTCCTATTAACTGCTTCCCAGGACTCTCAACCCAGCTGCCCGCAGCCTCCCATTTCCACACCCGGCTTCCAGCCACTCACCAAAGCACCGTTGCCGCCAGGCATCCCCTGCGAGGAGCTGTGGGCAGCGTCCACTCCGTGCTGAATGACATTCTCAGCCTGTCTGCCAGCCTCACTCCCAGTGTTTCCAAGAGCATGGGCCGCTTCCTCAACCCCACGGGCGAGAGCATCCCCCACGCCGGGGCCCATGGTCTCCTTGACTCCAGAACCCGCTGCCTCTCCATCCCCTCCGCCAGTGGCCTCCCCGACTCCGTGCTTGATGGCCTCTCCCGCCCCGTGTCCAGTGGTCTCCATGGCCCCTGCTCCAGAGCTCTCCCCTCCACTCAGCAGTAGGCCAGCCTCCCCACTGCCCAGGCACAGGGCCAGCAGGAGGCAGGCCAGACACCCCTGTAGCTTCATCTCTGCCTCGTTCCTTCTCTCTTGAGTGTCTTCTTCCCACCCAAGTTTACTCGCTTGCCCTTTCTCTTTCCCTGCGTCTGCGTGCCCTCCTCCCTTCTCTCTTTCCTTCTGACTTCTCGTTCTCCCTTCCTCTAGGTCTGCAGTCTTCTCTCTCCTTTCCCAGATGTTCCTGTTTTCCCACAGCCCTTGTCCCCGCTGCTACTCCTTATACTGTAGCTTGGAAGAAGGTGGCAGGGCTGGGCAGCCCAGAGTCCCTCCCCACAGTGACTCAGGCCCAGCCACCCATAGGTGAGCTGTAATTGTGAGCCTGAGAGCCTGTGTCGAAACAGAGAGGGAGCCCGTGCATCAGGGAGGGAGGGGGAAATGGGATGAGACCGGTGCCAAAGTGTTCCCATTTCCCAACCCCAGGAGTCTGGGGCGCAGGGTAGGAGGTCGCATCTGAGGTGATAGGCTGGTAGTGTCTCCTAGAGGTGGTGTGTGTTGGGGGGGGACTTAGGAGAGAGGAATCAGGCAGGACCTCATCAGGGGGGCGAGGGTAGGGAACCCAGCGGGATAGGACCCACCCTAGGTGTAAGGCAGCCTGGGTCGGGGACGCCAGAATGGCAGGACGCCACCTGCCGCTGCAGGTGCCCTTCCTCAGCCTTCCTCTCCGTTTCCATCGGCCTTTGTCTCTCCCATCTCTCTCCCCTCCCATACTGCCACCTAAAGGTGACTGCCTCACACTTCCACACCTTCCAGCCACAGAGAGCCTGGGACCCAGGAGACCGCCCTCAGTGGGGACGCCAGGCATCTGTCGGGGAAGGAAGTGGCTACGACCCTGAGAGGGGTCATCGGGGTGCCTCAGTTAGCATCCCGGCTGCTCTGAGCTGAGAAAGCTGGGTGGAGCTGGGGAGTTGGGCAGGCAGGCGGGCCACCCCCAAGGAATGAGGGGGCGAGGAAGACCTAGGGAGGGAGCTGCTGACCCAGGCACCCATCCTGTTTACCGGGCCTGGTGGGGGCACGTGTGTGAGCTCACGGCCTGCCGCGAGGGCTGGGACTACACCAGCGCACCCCCACTGCTGCCCCCAGCCCCTCCCAGAGGGGCCAGAGTGGCACTGGTAAGGGAGGAGGGGTCAGCACAGGGGCAGGAGCCCCGGGTCAGCCAGTGGCCCTCTCCCCTGGGCCCAGCTCAGGATGCAGAACTCGGGCAGCCTCCCGAGGTCTCATCGCTGCTCAGCGAGCGAGGCTGCTTCTCCACTCCCAGGAACCCCAGGCCCTCCCACTTGGCACTGCCTTGTATCGCTGGGACTCATCGCCGAGTTAGGAGGGGCCGGTTTCTATCCGCCTTTCTCAGCGTCTCTCCGTCAGTCTCTCTCTCCACCCCAACACCTTCACCCCAACATGTAACACCCATCACCTCTCACGATGTAAACACAATGCCTGTCTGTCCTCCGCTGCTCCTTCCTAGCTCCTTATTATCCCATCGCTGACTCTTTAATGATGATAATAGTGGTGGGGGTAATAACAATAAAAATCATCATCATCGCTGTAGCTGCAGTTTATCCAGGTGCCCAGCACCAGACTAAGCACTTTAAGGCTCAGACAGCCCTGGGAGAATCGGTCTTATTCTCAGCCTGTCTGCCAGCCTCACTCCCAGTGTTTCAAGAGCATGGGCTGCTTCCTCAACCCCACGGGCGAGAGCATCCCCCACCCCGGGGCCCATGGCCTCCCTGACTCCAGAGCCTGTTGCCTCCCCATGGGATGACTCGGCGATGGGTCCCAGTCCCAGTGACCCAAGGCAGTGCCAAACGGGAGGACCTGGGGTTCCTGGGAGTGGAGAAGCAGACACCACATTTAGGGACCGAGAACTTGGGGCTCAGAGGGGACATGGTGAGTATGCGGTAGAGGCAAAGCTAAGCCCAGCCTGTCTCATTCCTGAGCCTGGCTTCCAGCGTATTCTGTCATCTCCGTGTCTCAGACCTTCCCCTGCTTTTCGAAGCCCTCATTCTTCCCTGGACAGAATTAGTTTGGATTTTGCCCCGGGGCCATGTAAGGGGCAGAGAGCAGGAGGAAATCTGAGGCCTCCGGGGTTGGTGATGGACATCCCAGCCCCCTGAGCCTGCTGCTTCCCATTCCCGCGGGGCAGGACCACAGGGCAGGAGGTGGTGTGTGTGCTCACTGACTCCAGGACTCCTTCCCACACTTCCTTCGCGGGACACCCTCACCATGGTGTAGAGCTGCCCTCTCCCTTCTCTGTTACTAATATTTTTCTTTAAGCCAGCTTACTTTCTTAAGTATATTTTAAGAGAATACTTTATATCACCACTCTTAAGTGGAAAGCCAGGCTCACTGGCCCATATATAGAAAGAACCAGAAAAACAAAGTGAGAAGCAAACAATCGTATTACATTATAGCTGGCGGCAGCTCCTGTACCCTCTTTGTTAAAAAGGGAGATTAGCAAGTATGAGAGAGGTGTTCCAGACACACCAGCACAGAAATGGAGTCTTCCTCTTTATCTAATCAGAAAGCTTCAAAGAGAATTAAGAAAAGAGTAAATTTCTCACTGTGTGATTCAGACTTATTCAAAGCCATCCTCACGAACCACCTAAATTCTCCCATGCCACCAGCAGTCCCATGTTCTGCCTTCTGGGAAGAACTACCCTGAGACATCCCTGGACCTGAGGGGTCACCTCAAATCAGTCTTAAGGCGTATTTATTAAATACCTGTTGTGAACCAAACAGAAGACTAGGTGCTTTCACATGCATGATCTCACGTAGTCCTCACTATAACCTCGACAGATAAATATTATTCCCATGTTACAGATAAGGTAACTGAGGCCTAGAGCTGTTAAACAAACATACAAAATCATATACAAGATCATGGTAAAATGGAGCTGTCAGGGCTTCCCTGGTGGCGCAGTGGTTAAGAATCCGCCTGCCATTGCAGGGCACGTGGGTTTGAGCCCTGGTCCAGGAAGATCCCACACGCCGTGGAGCAACTAAGCCCGTGCGCCACAACTACTGAGCCTGCGCTCTAGAGCCCGCAAGCCACAACTACTGAGCCCACGTGCCACAACTACTGAAGCCCACGCGCCTGGAGCCCGTGCTCCGCAACAAGAGAAGCCACCGCAATGAGAAGCCCGCACACCGCAGCGAAGAGTAGCCACTGCTCGCCGCAACTAGAGAAAGCCCGTGCACAGAAACAAAGACCCAACACAGCCAAAAATAAATAAATTAATTAATTAAAATGGTTAAAAAAAAAAATGGAGCTGTCAGAATCTGACCCAGGTAAAGGGGTCAGATTGAACTTGGTAAAGGGGACTTATTTTGAAGTAGCCCCTCCCCCACCCCAGGGTCACGGGGGAAGCCTGCCGCCCCTCCAGCAGAGGTCCCCAGCAGGTAGTTGCTCTGGACGAGGAGCTGGCCATCAGTGCTTACTAGCTGGGTGGCTTCCCTCAACTCTCTCCCTTCTCTGAGCCTCGGCTTCACCATGTCTAAGGGGATAATCGTGGGACCTACCTCGAGGGAGGTCGTGAGGGTGAATGAATCATGTCTGTAAGTGCTTAGCCCAGAGTGAACACCCAATAAAAGATGGCTGTGAGGGTCCCGCCCAGACTCTTCTCCCTGTTCTTGCACAACTGCAGAAACTGCCCTCTCCCTCTCATGCCCTCGCCTGGCTCTCCCTGTCTGGCCCACGTGACAGGTCCTTGCTCACCCTCATTCCAAGGCCTTTCCCAAGTCCGCTCAGGCCAATAGGCTCCCCTCTACTAGTTGCCAGACAAGTGTACCCGGCCTCGACCCCTCCTCTGGAACCTCTTAGTCTAGGGGGAGAATGGACATGAAACAGGTAAGTATATAATTACAGCTTGTCACAGCACTGGGAAGACCGGTATCAGCATGCCATGAGAGAGTAACAGAGGCGTCCCTAGGTTCAGGTTGGGTGAGGTTCGGGGAGGTGGGGCACACAGAGGCATAGAGGCAGGGAGGACGCTCTTAGCAGAGGAAGCAGCCCACCAGGCCTCAAGGCAGGACTGAGCCATGCCGCTTTCACCTTTAAGTCCTGGCTCAGCTCTTCTCTTCCAGAAGCCTCCCAGGATTGACCTCCAGCACATACTCATTATCCTATATCTCTTTGGCACTTCCCGGACCCCCAACCAAGCAAGAACATGGGCATACAATAAAATCAATGAAAGCTTTTACTTTCTGAAAGAAGAATTCCCTTCTCGGAAGGGACTCCTCCAGTCCAGGTGCAAAGATGTCCAGCACAGAGTAGACCTTCAGGAAATGTGTGGTAGGAATGAACCCTTCTGCTTCTTGAAATGCATGAAACAAAGGTCTGCGATTTACTAGGAAATACATCCAAAATGTATCGGTACGTGGCTAGATGGCGAGGTGTGTGATGAGTGGAAGCGCGATAAAGCAAGCGTAGTCACGTGCTAGGGGTGGAATCTAAGTGGCGGGTATGCAGGTAGCCACTATAAAATTCTTTCATCTTTGCAGGAAAATATTGCCAGGGGAGAGAAGCAACACATGTGATTAAAATGGTGGTAATCTGGGGACTTCCCTGGTGGTCCAGTGGTTAGGACTCAGCGCTTCCACTGCAGGGGGCACGGGTTCAATCCCTGGTCAGGGAACTAAGACCCCGCAAGCCACACAGCGCAGCCAAAAAGAAAAAAAAAAAAAGTAAAAAATAAATTAAAATAAAACTTAAAAAAAATGGTGGTATTCTACAGATAAGGAAAAACAAGGAGAACATAAAGCGCCAGGAGCACCACCTTTACTGTGCACGTCAGGCCCCTCTCCTCCCTGCTGTGGCATTTAGTCCTTAGTGATGCATCGCTTTGTATTTGTTTTCATGTTCTGTTTATACACCTCATCTCCCCACGAAGCCTGTAAATTCCCCAAAGGGCAAGAACGCTGTCTCTTATTTCTGGTCCCACGGTTGATGGAATTTTGGAGCTGGAAGCCATGTTTGCAGTCCTCTCCTGCAGACACCCACCCCCCTTTACATGGGAGGAAATGGTGGCACCTGGAGGGGAAGGATGCGGCCTACAGGCGCACGGTTCTGACTGGAATGTAGGTCTCTCAGCGCTCAGGCCCGTGCTTGGCAAGTGTTCTAGAGACGTTACAGGTGACCGTGCAAGGTCAGGTTCTGGCAATAGACAGGCCTGCTGCTTTCTCCTGGGTTGCCCCCGGCAAGTGCCCTGGCCCCTCTGAGCCTTAGTTTCCTCATCCATACAATGGGGATCATAAGGGAACTTCTGCCTTTGGGTTGTGGGAGGCTTAAATGGTTACAGAGTAGGAACAGCCCTTCACACAGTACCTGGAAGCTACGAAGTGCTCAGGATGTAGTGGTTGCTATCATTACTGGTCCGGGCTTTGAGCCGGGCCTTCCGTGTCCCTATTCCTGTCCTTGTAAAGAGGCCTCCTGTCATCAGAGTGGCTTCCCCCCTGAGCCTTTGGCCCTCGTCCCCAAGAGAGGATCTCCCACAGGTACCTCTTTCCTCTCTCCTATTCACTGAGTCTCCTCCTTACTGATACTAAACAGGAGAGAGACCTCTTCGTTTTCAGAATGTCCTCGGTAGCTCTTAGGCTTAGGTAGCTCTCCCTCCACTTATTGTGTGTCCGTAGTCACGTTTCTTAACTTGCGTGAGCCTCCATGGGATTTTCTATAACATGGGGCAATAGCAGCACCTCTTACCTAACTGGGTGGCTGGGAGGATTCAGTGAGGTCATGCAGGCAAAGCGCAGGGAGCCTCGCATGCCCTGATTGCGCAATACACACAAGTGACTATTGATATCCCTTTGGTGCCACACTCCCGAATGAGGATGCTACCCCCTTGGGCTTCACCAAGGTTCCTGCCACTTTTTCCCTGGTGCTTCTCCCCCGCTACTGGCCTGGAGGGGCTTCCCCTGCACGAATTTCCTCCCCGTGCTGAGCATGAATTTTGCACTAGTGAAGCATGGCTCATCCCTGTGATGGCCCTCTTCCATCGGATCAGCCTGAAATCTCCAGATCAACCCATCCTGTGCATCAGACCCCCCAGCGTCTCCGGTGAAGAAGCAAGAGGAGAAAAGACAAGCCTCCCCTCCACGAATCCCTCCTGAGGGAGCACAGTGAACCATGATGAGAGTACAGTGTGTTGTATTATCCACAAATCTCAGTACAGCCCCTTAAGGGACTCCAGAAATCTATCCTCCTACTTCCCCCCGGTTCCTTCGGGTCATTTCAGCTGATATGACAACAGGAATGTCAGTCTGTTCAACAAGGCCAGTTCGTCAGTTTAGAGAATGATGTTGGTGAGGCTCTGGAAGAGAGGAGAGAGGGGGTGGATGCAGGGCACACAGTCGCAAGAACTCTACCCTCATGCACCCTAGAGAGATGGGAGGGAGACTGACTACTCTAGCTCCGGAATTGCTTATGTTCTGGGGAAGAACATACGGAAGGCGGCACTTAGATTCAGGAAGAATAGGGAGACGGTCCTCCCAGGCAGAGGTGCCAGGGGCCTCTGTAGGGACAGAGAAGCCTTGTGTGTTTTGCCTGAGAGGATCCCCTGCCACCTCCACAACCCGGGAACAAACAAGGGTGTGCCTTTGGGTTCCTGGCAAGTCTTAGGGCTGTTACACACCCTCACCCTTTTGCCCCAGGCTCAGGCATCTGAATGTACTAAATGCAAAGAGAAGAGCTAGGACTTTCCTTTGGGCCCAGAGGGAGGACCAGCATCCCACAGGAACCTTTCTCCTGGGCTGGCGGGGCAGGTAGGTTGCTGTCAACTAGGGAGAGGACAGAGCTACAGGTTCCCGCCACCCAGCACGTTGCCACAAGGCAGCAGGGACAGAGCAGCGGAGGGATGCACAGAACAGGGAGGGAGTCTGACGGGAGATGCCGCGGAGAGGGGACAGGCACACAGAGGGGAGGGTTTCAGCAGCCCGTCCCTTCCTGGCTCCGAGAAGTACACAGGACTTTTGTGCCTCAGTGGGAACGGAAAGCGCCCGAAAGATGAAAGCAGGATGTGAAGGGCAAAGAGCAGTGAGGAAAGGAAAACCAGAGCTGGAAAATGGGTTGGATGGTGTCTGCAGAGGCTGAGTGTCTGTCCACAGTGCAATTGTCAGTGAACAGGCAACAGGAAGAGGATGTAAGAGCATGTCCCAAGTAGGAAGTAGAAACCACGTGGGCACTCACCTTCCACAGAACTGAAAGGTCAATGAAGGGCTTGTTGACCAAAGCCTGAAATTCAAGGACAAGAAGGTTAGTCCCCAGCACCTGTCGCACCAGCCCTCCTAGGAGAGCCTCCACGCCACCGCCCCCCACCCACTCTGTGCTCGCGAGACTTACTCCAGATGTTAAGGTTGTGGTTGCAGCCCCTCCGTTCTGGTGAGTGAATTTGCCTTGAGGACTGCCCTGTGGATGAAGCCCAGGCTGTCATTACACGCCCCCCAGACCCTAAGGGTCTCCCAAGTTCCTTTTCCCCAGTGGCCAGCTTCCCCTAGGGCGACCGGGGCTGGGGCAGAAGGCATAGGCTAACCCCCTGCCCCTCACTGTCCAGAAAGGAAACCCATGTTGCTGTGGGAATTCTGTGAGAGATGGGAGGAGAAGCCAGGAAGAACGTCTGCCCCTACTGCTTAGTCTTCCCTCAATTCCCTTTTCTTTCAGTTAATGAGATGCTCTCAGTCACTGAGAAGGGGCCCAACTGGAAAGGGAACCCAGAGAAGCCACGCAAATACCAGGACCATAGTATAACCCCAGCCCTGACTTCAAAGCTCCCCCTTCTACACACACGCTAACCTGATCCCTAACTCGGGGATCCCTGTCCTTAATCCTCTCCCCACTCAGCAGTGTCTCCCCTGCTGCACTGCTGCTGCCGGCCTCAAATCCCCAAACAAACAGCCCTCTCTCGGTCTCTATTTGGTGAATCCTGGCATCTAACTCAGAGCCCCTCCTTCACCCTGCACACTTTCTACATAGTTTCTTCCTCCCCACCCCACGCCTCTCTGGTTCCGTGGCTGGTAGCCCCTGTAGCTATGGGCTTTGAGGCGTGGGCCAGTCCTCAAGACGGTGTCCCAAAGAGTCCTCGTGGAGACTGGGGAGTGGGGACCTGGGGCAGGCGGGAGTCAGCCTTCTCCTGTTCCTCCTTGGAGCCTGTTACGCTGTGCGTGCTTCTGCTTGCCTCTCCTGGGCTCCGGTATCTATTCCCCCTATGTAAGTGGGGATCAGACATCCTCCAGAAGGCCTCCTCTGGTGGGGCGGTGGGGAGGAAGAGAAGGAACTCCGACTTGTGATTCTCCAGAGCTGTGTGCTAGCCACATGACCTTGGCAAATCCCTTAAGCCTCGCTGAGCCTCTGTTTCCTTACCTGAGAATCAGGGAGTCCTCAGCCCGCCTACCTCACAGGCTTGTTATGAACATTAAACAGAACAGGGCTTTTCTCCCAAAGCTATTCCTCAAGCTCCAGCGGATGCTCTGGCTTTTCTCAACACTCATTCTCTTCGCACCGTGATAGACCTTGGCCTCAGTCACTGCTTCCTGTTCCCCAGGAGAGGCTTCACGTCCCTCCCTTTAGATCTCCTTAACTAGGAGGCAGCCCCTGAAGGTGGGGCTGGGTCCCATTCCCATTCTCTGATACAGGGCTTTGCAGATAAGATGGTTTAATCCTTCTGACCAGCTGACCACCAGCTCCTTTGTAAGGGAGAAGGAGGACACGGTTACAGAGCTGCCCAAGCTTCTTTCACCAAATGATAGGGACCTGGGCGCCCCAAATGTCCCAAGGGTTTAACCTCTCCCTCCCCAACAGCCTTCTCCCCATTTCCCCACCCCTGTTCACCTACATTCAGCAGCTGGTTGGCTTCCTTGCCGGCTTGGTTGGTCCCATCATGAACCGTCTGATGCAACCCGTCCTCCTCCTTCCCGGCCTCACCAGCAGCGTGGGGGACACCTTGGCCAAGTTTCTCCACTTCCTTTCCAGCCTGACCAGCAGCGTGGCTGACCCCCTGACCAAACTTTCCCACCTCCTTTCCAGCCTGATTAACTCCATGATGCCCCTCTTGGACTATTTTTTCTCCCTCTTTCCCAGCCTGCCCTGCAGCGTGGCTGACCCCCTGACCAAACTTTCCCACCTCCTTTCCAGCCTGATTAACTCCATGATGCCCCCCTTGTACTATTTTTTCTCCCTCTTTCCCAGCCTGCCCTGCAGCGTGGCTGACCCCCTGACCAAACTTTCCCACCTCCTCTCCATTATGATTACCTCCATGATGGACCCCCTGGACTATTTTTTCTCCCTCTTTCCCAGCATGGTGGACCCCCTGGCCAAACCTACTTGCCTCATTTCCTGCCTGGTTGACCCCATCGTGGACCCCCTGAATCACTTTGTTTGCCTCCTTCTCAACCTGTCCAGTAGCACTGTTGACCCCAGGGACAAACTTCTCTGCTCCCTTTCCTGCTTGTCCGGCAACATTGTTGATTCCATGGGTTACCTTGTCCAAGTTGTGGTTGAGCCCCTGGACGCCCTTGTCCAGCTCCTTACCGGCCTGGCTCCCCACACTGTTGAGTCCACTAAAATCTTTCTCCCTTCCAGCTTGAGGGATTCCATTATTGATGCCTTCCAGGGCCTTGCCCACCTCTCTCTCTGTATTGCTCAGCCCTTTGCTGATCCCTTCAGTGACCTTCTTAACGGGGTCAGCACCGGCCGCCCATCCAGGCAAAGGTCCCAGCAGCAGCAAGAGGAAGCAGGAGCTGAGCAAACTGGCAAGATGCATATTGTTGGGGAAGTGGGGAGGATGCAGAGAGGGGCCAGGGAGGCAAAGCTACTATTTATCCTCTGCTTCCTTTCCTCTGCTCCACCCCTCATGACTCAATTACCCTGTGAGGCACTGACTTGATCTCCAGTCAGTGAGGTAATTCCCAGGGAGATTTGGGGTTGAGCAATGAAGAGGAGGAGGAAGAGTAGGTGAGTCATAAATGGAGAAGATTCACATGGCATCTTTGCTCCTTGCCCAGCTCAGGCCCTCCACCCCGGAGCCCAGATGTCTGCCCTTCCAATCACTTCCCCTTTCTATTCCTCACCCACTGTCCAGGCCTCCTTTCTCCCAACTGCACCTTCAGGCACCCTCCATCCCTGGGACCCAGGCCTGGTTCTTCAGCATCTTCACTCCTCTCCGGGGACCTAAGGATCCAGTTTCCCCAGCAGCAAGATTTTGGAAGGGTGGGAGGCACAGTCAGGGGGTGGGGAGCAACCCCGGGGAGTTGAGGGAATCATCAGACCTTGTTCTTGTTGTTTGTTGTTCTTGTTGACCCCCAACGCCCACACTTCTTATGCTCCGGCCTCACGGGTCTTCTCCCTGGTCCTCAAACACACCAAGCTCATTCCTGCCTCATGGCCTTTGCACTTGCTGTTGTCTCTGCCTGGAATGCAGAAGTCAGATCTTCACAAGGTGGTTTCCTCCTCACTCTCTTCTTGGCTCAAATGTCACCTTCCCAAAAAGACCCTTCCCTGGCCGTCCCACAGCTATACTCTGTAATATCATCCTTTAGTTTTTATAGCTCCTACCACGATCTGAAATTATTTTATTGTCTGTCTCACCTATCAGATAGTAAACTTCCAGAGAGCCTTTGTCTGTATTGATCATTGTCACGTCCCCAGCTTCAAGAACATTGCCTGGGGTTCAGTAAACATTTGAACAAATGGATGGATTAGAAGATGCCAGGGGAAGAAAGTCCAGGCCTGAGCCTGAGTCTCAGAGGGTGCTGGAGGGAAGGTTGCCTGTATCCCCAGAGCAGCACAAGGTCCCTTGTTGAGGGTTGCAGGTTTTGGAGCCAGGATCACATTCTTGTCCTACCTCCCAGCCCTTGGGCAAGGGCAGGGGGCTGACTGCCATGAGCAGGGGCAGGACGCAGTGTCTCCTGAAAAGCCAGTTGAGGCAGTCGTGGGGAGGGGCTGAAGACCCAGGGCAGCAGAAGACTGTCAGCCAGAAGCTGGGCTGAGGGCCAGGAGCTCATCCCTCCTGCCCTCCTCCCCCTGAGGCCTCCTAAGTCCCAGCTGAGGCCTCAAGTGTTGACATATTGGCAAGGGTTGGAGAGGGAAACAGCTGAGAGTGTGGCCTAGGTGTGGAGAGGGACATCAGAGGGAAGGGCAGGGGGTGGTTGGTAGGTCTGTTGTTGGTAGGTCTGTCGAGCTAGTTCAGAGGGAGCCTGAGACCAGAAGGATAGGGGCCAGTGGGTGGGTACAGTTGGGTGCAGGGGTAAAAGATATTTGGTTTGGGTGCCAAGAGGAGAGCCTGGGAGAGGGGGTGGTGGTGGGATCGCTGGTGGAAAGGCCAGGCACAAAGGAATGTGTAGGGTGTGAGCAAGTGGGGTCAGCAGAGTTATATGTGTGGGTGCCCAGGTGTGACGAGAAGCTGCACATGCTTTCAGACTTTGCTCAAACAAGGGTGACAAGGCCCACTCCCCTTGGAGGACCCAAGGTTCCATCCTAGATCCTGGACACTTGGCTCCACCCAGAACCACCTCCCAGACCCAGAGACCCAGAAGCTTCTGCCATCTCTAGGTTCTGTCTACAGAGGGTGACTAACTGTGCCACCTCTCCAAGCTTGAGCTCGCCAAATCTGTTCCCAGTTTCACGGTCCAGGGACAAAGTCAAATCTCTGGGCAACCTTAGGTGTGACTTTCCTGCCCTTGTCCAGCACCTGAATGAGGGAGTTTCCCATGCCAGGAGATTGCTGGGTAGGGAAGGGTGAGCTTCAGAATTCTAATCCGCCCCGAGATTGAGAGGTGGGATTTTTCCTTCGAAACGTACTCCATGTCTCTTTTCCACCTCTCTCTCCGCCCCACCCTACCATCTTCTGTCAGCCTCCGTCCCTCTCCTCAGTGCCTCATTCCCATTTGCCACTATTTGATTCAGGACCTTGGCATCTATCTCCGTACATGAGATTAGCCCGGAGTTGTCCTTTCTCTGCTGGTTTTAGTAACGTGGCTGTGCTGTTTCCTAGAGCGAATAGAGGAGGTTTCAGTAGCTGAGCTACCGCAGCGCCCACAAAGCACGCAATATGCGATGTGCTCATACACGGTGTGCTTGCCGCTCCACAGGGCCTCAGAGCGCGTGCCCTACCCACAGCCTCTCAGCACAGGAGCTGCTACTTGGCTTCCCAGCTCTGCTTCGGCTCTGCAGCAGGTCCTGCAGAACGGCAAATATTTCTTCCCCGTGCTTCAGCAAATCTTGCCCATAAAATCATCGGGATCTGAATCAGCCTTTGGGAAGATACATCTTAACTCTTGTTATTGGCCTACTCAGATTTGCCGTTTCTTTTTGTACCAGTTTTGATCTCTCATATTTTCTAAGACAATTTTAATTGCATCTAGCTTTTCACATCTATTCTTGTAAAGCCGCACCAAATTGGTCCCTTTTCAGTCCGGGTTTTATTTGTGTACGCTTTTCCCCCATCTTGATTATACATGTTAAATTTGTCCCCCTTTGTTCTGTTTTTTTCGGTCTTGGTTCATTGAAATCTCCCCCGCTGTACATTCAATTCACTTTCAGTTCCACCCTTCCCGGGCCATCCAAGCAGGAGCGCTTCACCCTTACTCTGTGCCATGGCAGGTGCTTAGCAAACTCAGTTCTCATGGAGGTCTGGCGAAAGAAGAGGTTATGTCATTCTGTCCCTTCTTGCTTCCACACCTCTCTCTGGAATGATGACTCCTTCCTGGCCTAAATCCCACAGCCCCTAAATCTTGGTCACAGCTGTGTGCCAACTGGCCCTGCAGGGGAAGGTGCCTGCCTGTGTGTCACAGATACGCAAGCAAGCCCCCACCTCCTATGCCTTGGGGGATGGGAGCCGTCTGTCTATTTGTTCTTCCGCTAATGTTTACTGAAAGCCTGCTTTGTGTCAGGCACAGTTCTAGGAGCTGGAGGACCAGTGGTGAACAAAACAGAAAAGAGTGGGCCCAACAGGGAGACAATGAACAAGTAAGTCAGTAACTTGATCATGGAAAACTACATGAAAAACCATAAGGAAAAGAACAGAGTGCTGTGAGAGGATAGGACTCGGGGGTTGCTCTAAGATTGGAGACCAGAAGAAACCTCAGGGGCTTCCCTGGTGGCGCAGTGGTTGAGAGTCCGCCTGCCGATGCAGGGCACACGGGTTTGTGCCCCGGTCCGGGAAGATCCCACATGCCGCAGAGCGGCTGGGCCCGTAAGCCATGGCCGCTGAGCCTGCGCGTCCGGAGCCTGTGCTCCGCAACGGGAGAGGCCACAACAGTGAGAGGCCCGCGTACCGAAAAAAAAAAGAAGAAGAAGAAACCTCAGGAGGTGACATTTATTCATTCATTCTGGTACTAGTTATTGAGGGAGTACCTTTCAAGTGCCAAACATTCTTCTAGTCAACAGGTATAAAAGTGAGGAAGGCATGGGCTTCCCTGGTGGTGCAGTGGTTAAGAATCTGCCTGCCAATGCAGGGTACATGGGTTTGAGCCCTGGTCCAGGAAGATCCCACGTGCCACGGAGCAACTGAGCCCGTGCACCACAACTACTGAAGCCCACGTGCTTAGAGCCTGTGCTCTGCAACAAGCCACCAGAATGAGTAGCCCCTGCTCGGTGCAACTAGAGAAAGCCCATGCGCAGCAACGAAGACCCAATGCAGCCAAAAATAAATTAAAATGAATAAATTAAAATAATTAATTAAAAAACAAAAACTGATTTTCTAAAAAAAAATAGTGAGGGAGGCAGACAAGCACTCTCTAGTGGGCAAATACAATTGGCAAGCTAACGAATAAACTGGATGATTTTTAGAGAGACATATGCTGCGTGGAAAGTAAAGAGTGTAACCCTAGAGCAGTTATGCACATTGCAATATTTAACCCAGGATGGGAAGTCAGACAAGGCTTCCCGGACGACGGGCAGACGGAGGGAGTGGGGTTGATGGCAGATAGCGACTGAGAAAGGAGAGAACTTTAGATGTGGAGTTAGGAGGGCCTCTCAAAGGGCGGCACCTGAGGGAAACCAAGAGGCAGCCAAGGGAAGACCTGGGTAGGACTTCCAGGCACAAAGAAATAGCTAGGGTAATTCCAGAAGAGGGTCCAGACCGGCATGGAGCCGGTGTGCCCAAGGAGAAGAAAGAAGAAAGAAGACAGCAGAGCAAGGGCTTTGAAGACCAGTGTAAAATGTTGGATTCCATTCTAGACGCCAGGGGTGGGCTTGGAACGGTGGTACACGGCCACAGGTCTCAACTGGGAGGGGGCCTTCGCGCCGCCTCCTCTTGTGACGTCACTGGACTGTGACGTCACGGAAAGACGCTCCAGCTCCTCCAGCCCCCGAGCTCCCGTCTCGCAGTAACATCGCGGCGGGTGCCGAGGCAGCTGGCTGGGCCATGAAACCTTAGGAGGCCATGTCGAAACGCGACGTCACCCTCACCAATGTCACCGTTGTCCAGCTCCCGCGACAGCCTTGCCCAGGTGAGGGAGGCGGCGGAGTGACCCCGGGGAGGGGAGGAAAGGGCGGTCGGGGAGCTCCTGTAGCCGGGTCTGAGTACCTGACGGCGAGCGGCGCACCAATAGTGTCCACCGGGAGCCGGGCAGGAGATGCGGGGGGTGGCCTTGCCTGCCGGGGCTCTTCCATCCGGAGCCGCTGCCCCTGCTCCCTCCAGCCCCACCCTCCTCACCACCGGGTTTGCCGGCAAAGTGGTTTCTACGGCGATGGTGGAGGGGACGAAGACTCCCGCCCCCAGGTTGGGTTTTGCACCAATAGCGCGGTGGAAGGGTAGAAACAGGGGCCAGGAGGGAGGCCGGAGCCGGGTTTACGAGGGGACACCTCTAGGACAGCCGCTGGTTGTTGAAGTACCTGGGCGAGCGAGGTTTCACATAAAATTGACGCTGCTGCGAAAGAGCCGCTTGGGGATCGGTGGACTTTGTCCTCCCTGGATCGCACAAAGCGAGGACACTTGAGCCCGCCAGGTGCCGAGCACTTTACAGGTGTGCGCTCTGTGAAGCCTCACAACCACCTTTGAGTTCAGTGTTTAGTGTCCCCATTTTACAGAGCGGCCACCAGATGTAAGAGGACACAAAGCACGTTTCTGGGTCTCAGCACGGGAATAGTGGAGTTGGGACTCGGAGTCCCTGCTCGCCCTACCTCCCCCGGCCAGAGGTGCGCGCACACGCTCCACGCTCCAGCCAGACGAATCCAGGCCTTCCGGAGGGCCACCCCATTCGCTCCCGGCCTCCTGCCTGGCCTCGGGCGAGGCAGTCGGCGGCCTCAGCAACGCAGGGGTGGGCGCGGCCGACGCGGGGCGGGGTTTGGGCGGGGCTCCAGGGTCCTGGAGACCCTGCTAGACGCAGCAGCAGGCAGGTTAACAGCTGTGGGCCTTGAAAACTCTCCCTGCTTATCACTCGCTCAGTGATCTCGGGCCTCGGTTTCCCCACTGTAAAGTGGGTATATAGCACATACCTCACAGGACTCAGTGAACTGATGCATGTGGAGAGCTCAGCACCGCACCTAGCCCTTGGCGGCACCCGGGAAATGGGAGCGACGTTGTAATTGGTAGAGAGCACACCCGATCCAGTGTTTCACCTACCGGCTGATGCTTCATCACTGAAGCTCCTCCGGGCTCTTCCTTCCCAGCGCAGCAGCTCTCCTCCAGCCCATGTACCCCACCCTGGAGCAAAGGGAGAAGGGAAGGCTGGGGGAAGTTGTGAGAGAAGGACCACCTGGGCTTTCAAAGGTCACTGAGTGGGCTCAGATCCCCACTCTTCACCCATATGGACAAATCTCCCCTTTTCATGAGAGCAGAAACAGAACCCCCAGGGATACAAACATTCTTAAGGTCACCAATAACCACCAGTAAACACTGACTAATACCTTTATGAACTTGTAGTGCTACTGGAAACACGCACAGCCCAGCCCCACGCCACAAGGCCTGTGGCAGCCTGGAGAGACCAGGGAGAGAGACAGGTCGGCTGACCCCCAGCTCCTAACCCCACCCCCTCCAAGGTGCCTTTGATTCTGGTGCCAAGCGCAACTCCTACCTTCATCCTCCAGGCTCTCTCCAATCCCTTCCCTCTCCCTTTCCTCACGAATACACTTCATGTCAGACTTTCTCCCCTCTATTAAAATCAGCACCTCCTGGGCCTTGAGATCTCACTGAGTCCTTACAGTAGCCCCCAGGTGGAGGGTCAGATGTGACATCAAGAAACAGGCCAGAGTTTCATTAACTTGCTCAAAACAACTCAGCTGGCAGGTGGCTGAGCCAGAGCTGACATCAAGGCCTGACCCCCGGCTTGAAACCCTCTACCAGCTAGGCCCCTGACTGCTGTCTCCACGCTTCTCCTCCCTACCTGAAGCCCTCACCTGTAGCTCAGGTGGCATAGCTTCAAGCACAGGTGCTCCCAGTGCAGCATGGGTATAGATCTGTGTGTCCGGAGAGGCAGAAGCTGACATGGGTTTCCATTTGTTTCATATGTTACAAGAGACATATGGGTTTCCATATGTTACAAGAGACAAATGGGTTTCCATTTGTTTCATATGTTACAAGAGAAGTTTCCTAAACTTCTCTGAGGGTAAGCATCACCTTGTTGGAAACAGGATCCCTAGGCCTCAGTGCAAACCTAGAGTCAGATTTCCCTAGGAATCAGCCTCCCGGTGATTCTTACCAGAACAGTTTGGGGACCACTGGACTAGATCAATTATCAGGCAAGTTTGGGAAATGATCTTTGAAATATTAATGTACATGGAATGTTTCCTAGACTCTATCATAAGCACTACATGTATCACTCATTTAATCCTCACAGTGACCCTCTGAGAGAAGTACTATTATCATCTCCATTTTACAGAGGAGGAAACTGAGGCACAGAGACTATCACCCCCAAGCAATTGTTAAAAATATATATCCACTGAGTTAGAATCTCCAGGGAAGAGGCCCTGGCATGGATATTTTAAAACAAGCCCACCCCCTGCTCATTCTGTTGATCAGGTCGGTTTAGGAAACACTGGGCTATATGGTTGGCCACTCAGGGCCAGGAGCCAGCAGCAGGTTCTGGGTGGCAAAGATGGCTCATTCTGTCGCAGTGATGGTGCGGCTCACTGCCCCTCCCCCACTCCCAACAGTGACCAGAGCACCACCCCCTCCGGAGCCCCAGCCAATCAAAGAGCAAGTCCCACCACCTCCACCTCCTGCACCTAAGAAGGTTTCTGTGGTTCGGGAGCTGACTGTTGGCGTCAATGGGTGAGTCGCCCCGGCCCTTGAGCCGTTCCTGAAGCTTTAGGGCCCGGCCTCTCCTCAGTTACTAACTGGAGCATTTCTTCATGTCTCAGCAATGCTTTCATTCTGCCCATCCTGGAAAAACACAGGGATAAGGTAAACAGGGCTCCACCTTCAGAGAGCTCACATTCCGGTGGGAAGTACAGTAAGACTGAAGAGGGCAGTGTTAGGCCGGGGAACTCAGGGAAGGCCTCTGGGAGGTGACACTGGAGTAAGGCCTGAGTGACAACTGTGCAGCAAGCAATGGCTGTGGGGCGTAGGTGGCAGCTCAGTGTAATAAGGACGGGCAGGATTTCAGCATGGCTGGTGTGGCACAAGCAAGGGAGAAGAGGGAGGGCAGCGGAAAGCTGGCAGGGGGCTGGCGGACCGTGGTAAGGAGTCTGGACCTGGCTTTACTGTTAGAGAGTGGTGGAGGTTTTCAGGTCAAGAGATATAATCTGACC
This sequence comes from Pseudorca crassidens, assembly GCF_039906515.1. Classification (NCBI taxonomy): domain Eukaryota; kingdom Metazoa; phylum Chordata; class Mammalia; order Artiodactyla; family Delphinidae; genus Pseudorca; species Pseudorca crassidens. Next base: position 17,265,694 of record NC_090315.1, on the reverse strand, counting down.
CGAAGTTCTACAAGATCCACCCAGCTACAAGGTTGGGAATAGGGGTAGAGGACAGATGGTCAGAGGAAGCACAGAAAGCAGTGAACAGGCTGGTGAGGTCATCTGGGCAAGACACTGGCCCACACAGGGACGGCTGCCTTCTTCCCCACCCAGTCCCCTTGAGTGGGACTCTCCTCTGTCACCCCCTTCCCCCTCATCCCCTCCTCTGCGTGCTGGTTGAGGATTCTGAGGCAACCCCCTCAGCTTTCGTTCCTGGACAGATTTGGACGCACTGGTCGCCTCGTGCGGCGTGCCTGCATGGAGAAGGGTGTTAAGGCGGTAGCAGTGAACGATCCGTTCATCGACCCAGAATACATGATGAGCAGCAGACAAAGGGCAGGACCGGGGAGAGTGGGACCAGGGTGGGGAAGGGGTTCAGGGGAGCTCTGTGGAAGGCGCTCAGCTGCCATGTGGAACCGTCACTGAAGTGAGGACTCCCTGGCAATGCTCGCTCCCCGTCCAGCCCAAGACTAGGAGCCATTCTGTCTCCTGCAGGTGTACATGTTTAAGTATGACTCCACCCACGGCCAATACAAGGGGAGCGTGGAATACAGGAATGGACGGCTGGCCGTCGGTAACAATGAGATCAGCGTCTTCCAGCGGTAAGGGCGGCTGTCTTATGCAAGCCTGCAATATACTAATGCAGGGGATGTAGAGGTGACTAGAAGGGGATTCCAGACTCTCACATGGGGTTCATAACCCCCCAAATTGTGTGTGCACACGCCTCTGGGTACTGATTTGGAGAGGGGGCCCACTGTACTCAAAATACTTTTTTATTTAACGCACATGTGCGTGTTTTCTCTCAGGCATATCCGCTCAACCTGTCTAAAACTCAACTCTTGATTATCCTTCAACCCTCAAATCTATTCATCTCCCTTCCCAGGAAATGGCATCACCATCTAGCCAACTGCTCCCACTCAGTTCCTACATAGGAGCCACAGAGACCTTTTCAAAACATCAACTGGACCTGATTACGCCCCCACTTAAACCCTCCAGTGGCTTCCCATCACCCCACAAATAAAATCCCAGCTGCTGATGGGGCCTCCCACCAACTATATGCCCTGCTCCCCAGCCTTCCCTTGTCACCTCAGCGACACTGGCCACCAACCTCCCGGGACCCTGCACCAGCAGCTCTTCTTAAAACCCACTTCACATAGCTCTCACTGATACAAATACTCCTTCACTGAAAGATATGTTTAGAATCTGTAAGTCAAAAGCAATAACACTGGATGTTTAATAAGCTTCAAATACATTTTCAAAATACCAAAAAAAATAAAAATGGGAAACAGTAAACCTACTTTATCTTTCTAATGTAAATTATCAGCCACTGCCGGCCCTGTGGCTGCCTCCAATTTCCAATTTTACACACGCTTGCACACGCACACTCGTGAGCTCTCTCCAGCCCCAGGCAAGATCTGCAGCCTTCCCAGCACTCCTCCCAGCAGGTCCACTCTCAGCCCCACTGTTTATTTGTGGTCAGGTGGTCAGGGGTGGGTGGAGGTGGGGACTGGAGAGTCAGTGAGAATGGGAGAAGCTGCTTGACCCAAATTTGAAATCATGACAGCAAAAACAATTCCAAATTCCAGCAGAGCAGTCATTACTCAGACACACTGGGTCCTTTCCTTCCTCAGCCTGGGCGCCATCGTTGCTGCCACCTGGGGTATTTTCCCAGCGCTGCCCCGTCCCCACACAGCCGCCCCCTCACTGTGTGCCCCGCTCAGGTGCCACCTTCCCTGGCGACTGCAGCGCGTCTTCCCCCTTCCCCACTGCTCTCCATTGCGCCACTGCGGATATCCTCGGATATCCTCCAGGCCGTCAGCACGAGCTGCGTTGCTTGTGTGTGTACTTTGCCCCGCTCCACCCTTTCCACTTGGGTGACCCTGGGCAAGGCAATGAACTTCCCCAAGCCTGTTTCCTCAGCATACCCACCACAGCCACAGCAGGGAGCACGGCCAGAGGCGTGTGAGGAGCACCAGGAAGGGCTCACGCAGCCTCCTGGCAAGGAGGGCCCTGTCAGCCTGTGGCACCCCTGCTGCTCTGGCACCCGCAGGCGCAGGCCCTGGCCCGGGGCAGACTCAGTACTTCCTTGAAGAATGAACAGAATCCTCAAAAGAAGCCCCTGGGCAGGAGGGCAGGGCCCATGACAGCCTAGGGGAAGGGGCTGGGGTCTCCAGGGGCACCGAGTCTCTGCCCCATGCCCGCTCAACAACTGCTACAAAGGAATTTGTTGAAGTGCCCTTCCCCCAGCTTGGAAGGCAGGAAATGAGGGGGGCATCAGAGAAGAGCTACTTGGGTCAGATGATGCAGTGTGACCTGACATTTGACCAGGGAGCATGAAGAACCATGTGTGGTGGCCCAGGGAGAAGAGAGGAAGCTGCTCATTCATTCATCCCTAGGGCCAGCCTGCCTGTGCTCCCAGGCAGCTCTGCCCCTACTCTTTTCAGTTCTGTCCTGGCTCTTCTGAAAAATGCCAGTAATAACAGTACTTACCTCAGGTCATCAGGGTTAAAGGAGTTCAATACAGGTAAAGCACTCAGCACATAGGCACATGGCAGGTGTTCAGTAAACATGTGTAGAATGGCTAATAAAAAGAAACCACACACAAACATTGACTGAACCCCTCTGGAGGGAGCAGACCCAGCCTTGCTGCCATGGAGTGCTCTAGAAGATGAGACAGACACTAACAATCACAAAAGCAAATACTGCAGTTGTGATAAAAGCTGAGGGAAAAGATTCGTATAGAGTTTACCCACGTATTGTTTGCTTGCTAAAGCCAAGTAGAAAACAGCAATAGTAGATGTTTAATATATTTCACACACGAATGTTTGATATCGAGTGGAAAATGTATGTTGATAAAACAAGAAACAGAAAATCTCCTTTACCTTTCCAATATAAACCACTAGCCGCTGCTAGCCCCAGGGCCGCCTCAAGGCTTCAGACCCCTGGGAGCTGCTCTCTGGATGTGCTGTGTGTTTTCAGGGACTTGCCTGGCCTCTGGCAGCAGGATCCCTGTTGCAGGAGCTGAGGAGTCAAGAGAAGAAGGGCTAGGAGGGCTGTGATGAAGCTGCCAGGACTGAAGCCAGAAGCAGTAGGGCAGGCCTCACCCTCCTGGGGTCTACATCCTGGGCAGCATATGTAGTAAGGGCCTGACCTGGCTGGGAGTAGTCTAGATGGTCCCCCAGGCGGGCTTGCGGCCTGAGTTGGGGAGGTGGCGGCTTGTACCCAGGCATAGCAGGTACAGTCAAGAAAAGTGGCCCACTCGGGGGGTTAGCGATGAGAGGAAAGGCCAGCAGGGTCGGACCCATCTGGGGCAGCTAGGGGTGTGTGGGGTGAGGGGAACAGACGGCCAGGCAGGAAGGTGTCTGGTCAGCCTTTCAAATGGTGAAGGCCACGGACTATGAAGGCGAGAGACTGACTCACGGTGCTACCGCCTCTCCACAGCAAGCAGCCCAAAGAAATCCCCGGAAGTCTGTCGGGAGCCCCTTTGTGGTGGTGGAGGCCACAGGCGTGCACCTGTCCTTAGAGGAAACTACAGTAAGTCGGGACAGGTGCCCAGGGCCGCCCAGGGGGTGTGGCACTTGAAGCACCTCATGACACCTGTGAGCCTTCCCTAGGCCCACATTGAGGCAGGTGCCCTGCGTGCGGTCATCTGCGCGCCCTCTCCAGAGGCACCCATGTTTGTCACGGGGGTGAACGAAAAGGACTATAACCCCGGCTCCGTGAAAATTGTCAGGCAATGGGCAGCAACATTCTTAAGTGTGTGCCTGGAGGACAAGCCAGCCTGCGGTGGGGAGGAATCCGACTCACCCTCCCCACTCCCACTCCCACTCGGCCCCTGGTGCTCTTTTCACATCAATGCACTTCTCCTCCTCAAAGTCTTAACAGCCATCTTGTTAATGTTACCCTAAAACCATCTGTTAGAACTGCACGACTTCTGGAGAACATGCTTGGGGAGCTTCCCCCAGCTGCACCTCTGGTGCCTCGTTCGGTCTGACGGCATCCCCAATGCTCCCTCATCCCCAGCCTGACTTTTCACAAAACCAAGCCTGGGTGCAAACCCTGAAAGGAGGTAAGGGTGGAAGGGTGGCTCTGCGACTCACCTCACAGTGCCTTGCACACCCCGGCCATTTCAGCAATGCATCCTGCACCACCAACTGCCTGGCCCCCCTCGCCAAGGTCATCCATGAGTGATTTGGGATTGTGGCAGGGCTGATGGTGAGGTGCGGAGAGGGGCTGGGGCAGGAGGCACGGCTGGGAAACTGTACCTCTTCCTCCCATACTTGCTTAGCGTGTGGGGTTAACAGGGAGAGACTGGCTTGGGGACGAGAAGCCCACCAGTGGTGAAGCCTTTTAAACTCTGGACCCTGCCTGCATGTGCCCCTCCTGTGACGGTGGTGGAGGCCCTGCCAGCCTCCACCCCTGGGTCATCACCCTGGGCCTGGGAAAAAGTGGTGTGGGAGCTTGGGGGCAAAAAGGCCTCACCTCAGCCCTCTTCTTCCCCAAGACCACAGTCCATTCCTACACTGCCACCCAGAAGACAGTGGACGGGCCATCGGAGAAGGCCTGGCGAGACGGACGGGGTGCCCACCAGAACATCATCCCGGCCCCCACAGGGGCTGCCAAGGCTGTGGGCAAAGTCATCCAAGACCTCCAAGGGTATGAGGGCATGAAGCTGCAACAAGGGTGGGGGGTGCAACCCAGGAGGACTGGACTAGCCCCCAATCCTTGAGGTGTCTCCTGAGCGGAAAGCAGAGACAAGGGGGAAATGATGAAGTCCCTGGGTTCTGACTCCCGCCCCCGATGTGGGATTCTCCAGGAAGCTGACTGGAATGGCGTTCCGAGTGCCAACCCCAGTCGTGTCTGCTGTGGACCTGACCTGCCGCCTGGCCCAGCCTACCCCGTCCTCAGGCATCGAGGAGGCCATAAAAGCAGAAGCCAAGGGGCCCATGGCCGGCATCCTTGCCTACACTGAGGATGAGGTAGGGGCTGAGCAGAAGGGACCCTGGGAAGAGGCCTCTGGGAAGGGAACGTGATTTTCCACTTGCCAAGGAGCTTTTTGCAGCGTATCAAGATAGGAACTGCAGGGCTGGGAAGGTCAGCTCTCCCCTACCTCAGAGTCTTTGCACTTGCTGCCCCTTTGGTCTGGAAAGCTTTTCCCTCAGGTGGCCGCATAGTCTGTCCTCACCTTCTCCAAGTCGCTACTTCAACCTCTCATCTCAGAGAGATGTTCTTTTTGTGGCCCTTTTCCTTACCTGAAGTGTCATTTCACAGTCACTGTGGGCCTTGCTAGCATGTACACTCCAAGACAGCAGAGACTTTGGGCCTCGTTTTTCACTTCCATAGCTCCAGCCATCTTCCCAGGGCCTGGCACATAGCAGGTGCTCGATATATGCTTAGCGAACAAGACAAGGGCTCCCATTTCTCAACACTTGCTCGGGGCCGGCCACAGCCAGATGCCTTCCCTGTGAGGAATGGGTATCACATCTCTTTGCTCCCAGTACTGCCAGTTCTGTCCGTCCACCTTGGTGCTGTCTCCCTGCTTTAGCTCCTGAAGGTCCACCCTCACACAGCTGCCAGGATCTCTTAAAGAAATCAGATCACATCACCCCCAGAGCTGAAAACCTTCCTGTGGCCTTCCACCATGCTAGGGCCAAACCCCCAGGGCCTTTGTGCTGCAGTTCTTTCCACCTGAGACCCTGCTGAGGGCTGTAGTTGACCAGATCCTCCTAATCGTCCAGAGCCAGACTCACTGCCTCCCCGCAGGGAGGGCCTCTCGCTGCCACATTCCACGTGCATTTTTCCCCGGAAGAGATGTCTGTTGGTGCAGCCTCAGAGGCTGTTTGCAGTCTGTATCCTTTGGCCAGTCCCCTACCTGAATAGCCCCCATTTGTCTTCCTCATACCCTGTCCCCAGCAGCTGGACAGAGGGCGGCTCCATCAGATACTGTAGATGAATGGATGACAGTGTGCCCACGAGCCTGAGCTCCTGGAGGTCCCTGCTCTACGACCCACGCTTATCTTTGAAATACTGATGGCCGGGTCGTGTCCACGGACTTTGTTGGCGATACTCATTTGTCTATCTTTGATGCTAAGGGTGGCATCACGCTCAACGACAACTTCGTGAAGCTCATTTCCTGGTAAGGGGGAAGAAAGGGGTCAGAGAACGTGAAGGGAGGCTGGGGGTGGTCGGGAGGGATCCCTTGAATCCCCTCCATCCCTCCCTCCCCAGGTACGACAACGAATATGGCTACAGTCACCGAGTGGTGGACCTCCTCCGCTACATGTTCAGCCGAGACAAGTGAAGCAGGCTGGCCCGCCTCAGTTTCCCAGTGCTCCCGGCCGGTACCCGTCTCTCCCGTCCCCGCCCTCGACCCCCCGGGAGAAAGAGGGCGTCCCGCGCGAGGGGCCCGCGCCGCTGCGCCAACGGTGAAATAAAAACCCTGAGGGCTCACAGCTGCGCCCCGTGTCTCTGCGCCGGTCACAGCGGGGTCGGGTCCGGGATCCAGGCCCACCCCGCACGCGCTCGGTAGGCCCCGCGCCCTGACCCCGAGAGCGGCTCCCGCGGGGTCGGGATCGCGCAGGCACCGGCTCGGCCTCCCGCGTGTCGCCCGGGCACCGCGGCGGAGCCTGGTGACGTTAGCGCACCGCGCCGCGAACTCCGGCTCCCAGAAGGCCGCGCGCGCCGCGGCAGAGGCCGGTGGGCGCCAGGCCCGGGCTCGGGCGCCAGGCAGCCGAGGCAGAGAGGTGCGCTCCGGCGAGCCGGGCGGCAGGCGCCATGACGCTGTTCCACTTCGGGAACTGCTTCGCCCTGGCCTACTTCCCCTACTTCATCACCTACAAGTGCAGCGGCCTGTGAGTGCGGGGCAGCTGCGGGGCGGCCGCGGGGCAGGGGGGCGCAGGCCGGGCCGACCCCTCACCGCCCGCTCCCGCAGGTCCGAGTACAACGCCTTCTGGAAGTGCGTCCAGGCCGGGGTCACCTACCTCTTCGTGCAGCTGTGCAAGGTAAGGGCGCCGGCTGTGCCGCGCGAGGGCTTCGCCCCCTCCACCCCGCCCACCCCGCCCAGACCTCCCGGGGAGGAGCCGGGCTTGGATGGGCTGGAGCCCGAGGAGAGGTCCGCAAGCAACTTTTGTATAGCACTTTTAGTAACATTGAGAACATTCAATTGTATGACTAAGAAGGGTTTGGATACTGCTAAGAGCCTCTAACTAACCCCCAAGGTCCCACCGGCACTGCTACCACTGCCCTGGTGGGTAACCAGCCCCAGCACCTTCAGACCTGACCCTGATCCCTTGTGATCACCACAGAACCCAGACTTCCAAGCCCCTGCCCTCAACCTCCCCTGCTCCTGCCTTCTTGCCTCCATCTGGTGGTCCCTCTCCTCATGGGCCCCCAGAACCCCAGTGTACTGCCCTCCACATAACACACTAACTTCCCACTAAACCCACGTGGTTGGTCTCCCTCACCTTGAGGTGACCTCTCTGTTTTCTGGTCTCAGATGCTGTTCCTGGCCACTTTCTTTCCCACCTGGGAAGGCGGCATCTATGACTTCATTGGGGTGAGTGGGGCAAGGGAGGGGGAGGGATTGCAGGAGTGGGGCCCCCTGGCACCTGTGCTTACTCAAGCCTCAACCTGACCCACAGGAGTTCATGAAGGCCAGCGTGGATGTGGCAGACCTGATAGGCCTAAACCTTGTCATGTCCCGGAATGCCGGCAAGGGGGAATACAAGATCATGGTTGCTGCCCTGGGCTGGGCCACCGCCGAGCTCATTATGTCCCGGTGTGTGCAGCAGCCTGGAGCCCAGATTCCTGAGAAGGGACACCTGGGTTCCAGGGGGGTGCCGGAGGGTGGGGGCTCAGACTCTGGGTGCTGAGGGTGTCTGGGTACTGGAGAATCCTTCCCTTTGCCTTCTTCAGCTGCATCCCTCTCTGGGTTGGAGCTCGGGGCATTGAGTTTGACTGGAAGTACATCCAGATGAGCATTGACTCCAACATCAGTCTGGTACGCAGTCCTGCTTTCCCACACACGCGCCTTTTTGCTGGTGACCCTGCTCCTCCTGAGGCCTGGCCCTGACTTCCCGCTTCCCTTCAGGTCCATTACATCATCGCATCTGCCCAGGTGTGGATGATAACACGCTACGACCTGTACCACACTTTCCGGCCAGCAGTCCTCCTGCTGATGTTCCTTAGCGTCTACAAGGCCTTCGTCATGGAGTGAGCTGGGTGGGGCTCGAGGATGGGCCCAAATGGGTTGGATTATCTCTTCTCCCTTCTTCATTGCGATGTTTCCCCACAGGACCTTCGTCCACCTGTGTTCCCTGGGCAGCTGGACGGCACTTCTGGCCCGAGCAGTGGTGACGGGGCTGCTGGCCCTCAGCACCCTGGCCCTGTATGTCGCTGTTGTCAACGTGCACTCCTAGGCTTGGTGGCCCAGACTTTCACGTACCTTTTCCCTGTCTCCAGGTTTCAGTGAAGTAAACAGTATTTGGAAAGTTGTTTCTGCCTCTGTCTCTCTGTCTGGAACTATCTACCAACAGTGTGCTCTCCTGGGTCCCAGAGGCCCTTGTTTTGGAGCCAGGTAGACAAGCTGGGAGACAAGCCAGCACTCATCTGTCCTGTGTTCCTGGACCAGTTCCTTTGCTTCCTGTTTTCCGCAAGTTGACTGAGGGCTTGAAGCAGACAGTCTTTAAGCAGTGGCAGAGACCAGGGCCCTCAGGGAACAGGTGATAGAGGGGAGCTAGAATCCAAGAGATGGTTCTTGGGGGCTTCTCCTCACAGCCTTAACCTGGCCCTCTCCCACATGGCCCTTCCCCGGCTGGTCACCTCCTAGGTTCCCAGCCCCCAAACCAAACCCCATCCACTTTTTTTTTTTTTTTTTTTTTTGGGCACACCACGCAGCTTGTGGGATTTTAGTTCCCTGACCAGGGATTGAACCCAGGCCCTCGGCAATGGGAGTGTGGAGTCCTAACCACTGGACCGCCACCAGGAAATTCCCCCCATCCACCTTTTATATGGCAGCCAAGGGGATCTCTGAAACCTCAGTCTTACTAGCTCACCCTTCCCTGCTTACAGCCATCTGGGGCTCCTCCTTGCGCAGGAACAGTCCAGTGACTTGACTGTTGGTTTTGCCCTTGAGGGCCTATTTTGTGATCCTGAGATCCTCAGATTAAATCCTGGCCTGAGTCTTCTTAGGGTGGAGTACAGAGACAGCTGCAGCCCAGTAGTAGAGCTGTTGAGCCCACCAATTTGCATGTTGTCCTGAATGCCACCCTTCTCATCCCAGCCCTTCCCTGGTCTAGTAGGGCCAGCTTCCTGCCCCTTTCTCTCCCCATCCCTGAGGCAGATGGCTTAGAAGCAGGGCTTTGAATGTCATGCTTAAGCTGCACCTGGATGCAAGTCCTGCCCACCTGGGAAGGTGCTCCCCAGTCCTGGTGTTCCCAGTGGGATCCCCCAGGGCATGGGATAGGGCAGGTGCCCCCTCCCTCCCTCCACGAGGCTGTCCAGGTCCTGTGATAATGTTATTTGACCCTGGGCCTAGGAAGGCACCAAGCACAACTCTGTTCAGCTCTGCTGTGAGTCTTGGTGTTTTCAGAGGGAGCATTTACCCTAAGGTGGGGCAACCACCATCTAGCCCCACCTCCTCCTCATCGCTCCTAGTCAAGACAGGGTCCACAGGGGTCTTGGGTGGGGAGGTGAGAGGTCACCCTGAGTTTGATATGAAAAGGGAGTAGATGGGGCGCTCCCCCAGCCCACGTCGGTGTATATGCAGTGGCATTGCTTTCCCCGGACCGCCATCCTATGCCCCATGTAGGCTTTTGCACATATTGGGACAGTGAAGGTTGCAGAAATGACTGTTAAACAACTATTTGCTGAGCAGGCACTCTGATCCAGGCCCCTTACTGGTGGCCACCTGTCTGTGAAACAGTCCCAGCTGTCATGGGGCTCAGGGACAATCAGGGAGCACAGGCCAGAGGGATCAGGGCTGTGATGGGTGGAGCTTGGTGGGACTGGTGGGCCTGATTCGCTAGACTACAGTGATCAGGGCTGTGATGGGAAAAGAGGGCTATGTCTGTCCTGGAGGAGAGGATGTGTGAGCTGAGACCAAGAGGATGTTAGTGGAGCAGAGAAGAAAGCAGGTATCAAGGCCCGTGTAAAGGCCTTGAAGTCAGAGAGGGCCTGGCCTTTCCAGTGAAGCAAGAGCTGGTTGAATGAGTTCGGGGGGCGGGGGCTTGTGAGACTGCAGAAGTCAGCAGGGGCCAGATGACAGAAGGCTCTGAGCCTGGGCAGTGGGGAGCCACGGAGAGTTCTAGGCAGGCGAAGGACAGTCAGTTTGGGCTTTAGGAAGAGCTCATGGCTGCTGGGTGGATGGGGAGACTCAAGGCAGAAGGCCGGCCTGGACCAGGGCAGGGCCGGCAGGGGTAGGAGGAGAGTGGCTAGAAGCAGAGTAGACAGGTGGTGACCAGCTTATTTGGCCAGGTGGGGTGGGGGTGGGGGGAGTAGGGAGATGACCAGTGAGAAAGGAAAGAGTGAAGGAGCCCAGGGTAACCCAAGTTTGGGGTTTGTAAGCTCCCCGAGGGCTCATTACATTTCCCAGGGAGAAGGAGCTGCGATGATGGGACAGTGGGTGGGATCAGGTCTGGAGGATGATGCAGAGGCCAGTGTGGGTCCCCTCGAACACGCTGGGGGCAAGCTGGAGACAGATGTGGGCACCACTGCAGACAGAACTGAGGCCAGTGGGGAAGGGGGCACTGTGCCGATGAGGAAGGAGAAGCCTGTGGTCCAGCCAGAGAGACTCATCAAAGCAAGGGGAAGAGAGGCAAGAAAGGGGACTGGGAAAAGCAGTGGCAAAGGTGGGGGGGTGCTGTGGACAGGGGAGTCTCCAACAGGGGAGTTGGAGGGCTAACTTCAGGTGAGGGGTGTGAGGAGGGGACCTGTGACGTGGCCTCCAGGAGTTGGTTGGGACTAACCAGTGATAGGGTGCCCATTGCAGCTGCAAAGGCATAAGTGGAATCAGAGAGGAAACTCCTGTGAAGGGGGGAGGGGATGCTTGAGGTGGAAAGGATTCTGACCAGAGAGGGAGAGTGGGTGCTGAGAAAGGAGAGCCCAGAGGTGGTGTTCAGCTAGTGGAGCGGTTAAAGGCACCTCTCTGGAGAGGGCCCGTGGCCACATCCAGCTCGCCTAGAAATGCTGTAACCTAGGCAAAGAGATGGGAATTCACTCCCCGAAGCAGCGTTTACTGAGTACCTACTATGTGCCAGGCTGTGTTCTAGAAACTGGAGATACAGCCGGGAACAAATAGCCCCTAAGTTGTAGGGCTGTGGGAGATCAAAGGGGCTCATGAAAAAACACTTAATAAGACGATGCCCAGCACTGAATAAAAACACAGTGGACGTGAGCTGGTTTATTGCTATCGTGCAGACATGAGTGTGTTTTTAAAGAAGACCCCCCAAGCAGCCCTCTTGCTGGCCTGGAGTCCTAAGGACAGAGCCACGTCACGGGAGCTGCTCGTTCCCACTCCCCTTCAAAGTCCCCCCACCATTCAGGAGGGGGCTTCCCTGAGGCCAGCTCAGAGGACTGGGCCTAGGGACTGCTCCTCCGGGAGGGTGGATGGGGAAGGGGAGTGGGGAGGGTCTCCCCAAGGTTGAGTTGCTGTGGGCCACAAGAGCAGACACAGGTGGGGCTGGGACTCTTGACTGCTCAGATGTTTTGGTGGCTGTCCGGAGGGTCCCACGTGTCCCCCACCCCCACCCCTACTGTGGTGGATTCGAGGATGACTTGAAGACAGCGGTCCTTCTAATAGTAGAGTTCCTGGTCCCACCAGCCTGGGAGAGAGAGAGAAAGGAGACTCAGTGCTGGGGGGATTTGGGGCGGGGCTGGGGTGGGGGGGAGCCAGGGGCTCAGAGGTTATAGCTCAGTGGTGGTTTGATATGGAGGGTCAAGGGCTTGGAGGTCAAGTACTGGAAATCAAAGGTCAGGGCCGCTGCTCTGAGAAAGTTTCAGCCCTCCATCCCCAGGTCCCCAGTCTCCACACTCACTCCCTGGGCAGCAGCGAACTCCAAGTTTCCGGATCTCATCATAGACGAAGATGAGGAGGCCAAAGGGCATGGGGACCAGCCACCACTGGAACCTGAGGCACAGGCGAGATGGCAAGGTCAAGGCTATCCCCAGGTCTGTGTCCTGCAGGCCCACCCCGATGCAGCTCACAACCCCCTCACCGAATGGGCATGAAGTTGAAGATGTTGGGCATTCCGGGGCAGTAGCACAGGAAGCAGCCGATGCAGACCTGGAACACGATGGCGATCACCAGGATCCTGTTCCTGCAGGTGGGGCAGGATGGGAGAGGCTCAGACTGGCAGACACAGGACAAAGATAGGCCATGAGGAGTTGGGGACCGGATGGGAATCAGGGTACTGGGTCAGAGGAGGTCAGATAGCGGCAGCAGGGAGATGTTCTAAACATCGAACACTGGCATGGCCCGCGCCTCTCCAGCAGTGGACACCAACTCTGTCAGCATCACCCCGTTAGCTGATGAAACATAGACGGGCCAGTTGAGAGGCATGAGGTGGGAGCTATTGGCCAGCTATTGATAAGGAACGTTAGCACCTGCACCGGCACATCAGCACATCCAGTGCTGGGGTTTGCTGGCTGCAGTAAGCCCTGGTCAGGACCTGCTGGGAGTTGCAACCAGGGCTCGGAGGGCAGGGTGGGGGCGGGGCTGGGGCCAGCTGGGGACACCTGAAGAAGCCCTGCTGGAAGGCAGAGAGGCGGCGTGTCTTTCGGATGAGGACGTCGGCAATCTGGCACATCTCGATGCTGATGAAGAACACGGTGTAACAGGTGTACTGCTGGTACAGGCGCTGCCCGAACGTCTGTGGGCCAGGAGAGAACACGAGCAGCCTGAACCCAGGCGGAGAGCCTCTGCAGGCAGCCGGGCCTGCGGGGCCTAGGGCCACGAACCCCTAAATACTCCTTTCCTTGCGTCAGAGGCTGGGGTGGGGGCAGAGGAGAGATGCAGGATCTGCCACGTTTTCAGGGCCCCAGAGTGCGGGGCCTAGAAACCTGGCCTAGTGCAGCTTGGCCGTCACTGCCTGGGCAAGCGGTAGGCTAGGCCAGTTGCTTTCATAATGAAAAGAGTGATGTAGAATGTCCCGGGCACCCGAAAGGAGGCACCTGGGAAAAGAGAATTCGAATCCTGAGGCAGGATTTTCAAAGTCCAGTGACTCCAGGACCCGGGCAGATGGCAAAAATGACCAAAGTGGGCCAGATGGGCCTCTGAGGAACACGACACATGCCCTTTCAAAGGGGGTAGCCGCTATTCAGTCCACTTCTTCAGTATAACTATTTTTATACATACCAGTTAATTGTGTAAGGAACACTTACTATGCTCCAGGTCCCAAGTGTTTCGCATGTATTATCTCATTTAATCCTCCTAATAATCCTAAGAGGTGGATTGGTGGTATTCAAACTTCAACATACATCAGAATCCCCAGAAGAACTGGTTAAAACACAAGCCCCACCCCCAGAGTCTCTGATCCCAGAGGTCTGAGGGGGAAACTGAGAATCTACATTTCAAACAAGTTCCCAGGTAATGCTGCTGGTCTGGGGACCACACTGTGAAAATCACCGCGGTGAAAATCACTGAGATAATATCAGTATATTATTATGCTCTCCACTTTAGAGGTGGGCAAACTGAGGCACAGAGAGGCAAAATACCTTGCCCAGGGTCACACAGCTGTGAGGAGCAGTGGCAGACAATGAATCCAAGCAGTTTGGCTCTAAGATCTATATTCTTTTTTTTTTTTTTTTTTTTTGCGGTACGCGGGCCTCTCACTGCTGTGGCCTCTCCTGCTGCGGAGCACAGGCTCCGAACGCGCAGGCTCAGCAGCCATGGCTCACGGGCCCAGCCGCTCCGCGGCATGTGGGATCTTCCCGGACCGGGGCACGAACCCGTGTCCCCTGCATCGGCAGGCAGACTCTCAACCACTGCGCCACCAGGGATGCCCTAAGATCTATATTCTTAACCACGACAGTAAATGTTTAAGGGGAATATCCTGATCTGTCGCTCTGTAGAGCAAACTAAACACACCCGCTAGCCAGATCTAGCCTCTCTGCTCCAGACTTTCACTGAAGTCAGCCACACATGCAAATACTCTGTGTAAGTGATGCTGCGGGGAAAATAACAGAATGGGGGTGGGGGGTGGGGGGGGTGGTACTGGCTCCACACCTGAGACGATGTGTTGCTGTCAGGGCAGAGAGGACCCATGTGCAGCTGGGGTCATCAGAAGCAGGAGTTCGGAGCTCAGGACAGTGGTGGGAAAGGCCCCTCACCCCAGAACTGGCAGAGAGCCTGGGTGTCTGGGAGGCTCTGGCTGAGCTCAGTCTCACGTGGAGGAATGAGTGTGGGCCACACTCAAGGTAGGTGGCATCCCATGAGTCACGGGACTCATGGGATGGGGCAGGGGCTCACCCACTCCTGGCCATAGCTGTCCTGCAGATCTTGTAGGTGGTGGTTCTCCCAGTATGGCCGGAGCCCCACACACAGCAAAGGGAACCAGCCCTCCTGGGCCATGGCCGTGAAGTAGTCAGTGAAGCCAGCAAATGACTGGATGGCACCTGGGAGAGAGGCAAGGAGGCACAGGGAGACACAGATGGAGACACAGAGAGACAGGGTCAGGGACACACACACAGAGACAGGAACACAGAAACAGTGGCATGGAGACAGACAAGAACACAGTGACAGACATGGAGAGACAGACACAGAGACAAGGACTCCAAGAGAGATTGACAGGGACACAAGGGACAGGACACAGAGAGAGGCAGGAACAGAGACACACCCAGAGAACCCAAAAAAGACAGGAGGCAGTGACCCAGAGACAGGGTCATGGAGAATGAGGCCTGGGACAGAGAAGGGACACTGGGGACCATAGAGACCATTGTGTGCAGACACAGACTCAGAGAATGACAGAGATCCAGGGTCAAATGCAGACACCAAGATCCAGAACAAGGCAGAGCCCCTGTTAGAGACTCCACGGCAGGCGAGCAGCCCTGCAGAGGAGCCACGCCCCACCCCGGGGCACGCACCGATCTGGAAGTAGGAGTAGGCAGCCAGGGGCTCGTTGACCAATCGGTCACGCTTCGGGTTCCGTGGACGCAGGTGCATGATGTCACTCTCGGCCTTCTCGTACGCCAGGGACACAGAGGGGAACTGGCCAGGAGTGGAAGGAACTGGGGTTGATGGCTCGCCTGGGCCCGTGTCCCTGACTCTCTGGAGCCCCCCTCCCCGCTGCAGTGGGCAGGGACAGAAGTGAGGTTAGGAGGCAGGACCCACGGTGACCACACAGCCACACCTGCCTGGACAGCCTGGGTCCAGCTGGCCCTTGTCAGGAATGTCAGCATATCCAGTCCACATGTGTGTGCCCATCTGTCTTGGTGTCCGCCTCCATCAGAGCATCTGCATTATCTCTGCTACTGGGTGTTCTCTGTCTCTGCCTTTCTTGGCCCCCCTCCTCTCTGTCCTCCTCTCTGTCTGTTTCTTCTCTGGGGTCCTCTGGTCTTGGCCTGTTTCCCTGTTGCACGCTCTTTCTCTCTTTCTGTCCCTTACTTTCTTCATTTCTTTGTCCCCATCTCCAGTCTCTTTCTCTGTGACTGTGCCTCTGCTTTTTTGTCTCTGTGTTCCTGTCTCTATATCTCTCTTTGTCACTCTCTATCTCTGAATCTCTTCTGTCTCTCTGTGTACATGTGTCCTCCTCCCTGTCCCCCACCCCATCTGTTTGTGGACACAGAGTGGCAGCAGAGTGTACTGACTGAGGGCAGAGGTTCTGGGGTACCTGAATACCTGGGCTTGAATCCCTGCTGTGCCACTTATTAGCTGTGTGACCTGGGGCAAGCCGCTCAAGCTGTCTAAGCCTCAGTTAGCTCATCAGTAAAATGGGTATGATAAAGAAATAAAGCTCATCTCATAGAGTAGTTATGAGGACAAAGTTAAGTAATTAATGTGTGCCTGGCCCAGAGCAGACATTATGTAAGTGCTGTTGAATAAAGATGTGACGTGGCCGTGCACCTGGCTGCATTTGTGGCTGGACCTGAGGATCTTTTCTGTCTCTCTGCCTTGGAGTCTATCTGATGCTGTTTATCTGTCCATGTCTGTTGAGGGATGTCTGTCTGTGATCCAAGTTTGGCCAGATATCCGTGTCTGTAAAATCTGTTTGTCTGAGTGTCCATATCTGAGTCCACGTGTGTCCATGAATCTGTCCTTGCCTATCTGAGTGTCCACCTATGTGTCCCCGTCTGTAATTCTGTCCGTGGCTACCTTCCTGCCTGCCTGTGTGTCCACATCTGGCTGTCTGGTATACACACATCTGTATCACTCTGAGTTCAAGACTTTCCCTGGTGGTCTCTTGTCCCTCACACCTGTCTGTGGGCATATGTCTCTGGGCACCATGTGGGTGGGGGGCACTGGGGCATCATGTAGACTCACGATGTCGGTACAGAGTTCTATGAAGAGGATGGTGATGCACCCGAGGGGCAGGGGCACGCTGACGGTGATGTAAATAAGGTACGGCGTCAGTTCAGGGATGTTCTTGGTCAGTGTGTAGGCGATGGACTTCTTCAGGTTGTCAAAGATCAGTCGGCCTGTGGGAGTACAGCAGGCACCTCAGTCTCCTCAGAGCCCACTTCCTCCTGTGCCCACACCGCCTGCCCCCATCTCTGACCCAGCCCGGACCCTGCTCCACGCCTGTCACAATGGAGGCAAAGTTGTCATCCAGCAGGATCATGTCGGCCGCATTTTTAGCAGCATCCGAGCCGGCAATGCCCATGGCCACGCCAATGTCTGCCTTCTTCAGGGCTGGGGAGTCATTCACACCATCCCCTGTCACAGCCACGATTGCACCCTGCAGGCAGTGGGTACAGGTGGGAGGTTGGTCAGTGAGAGGGCAGCCCAGGGCCAGCCAAGCCCACCTGCTTGCCTTCATCAGCAGGGTCGCACCAGTCGCTGGCAGCTCTCCACAATCACCAGCTTCTGCTGGGGGCTGGTACGAGCAAACACCATCTCAGGGTGGGTACGCAGTGCCTCGACCAGCTCTGATGGGTCCATATCCTTCAGCTGCATGCCATTGATCACACAGGCGCGGGCATCCCTAGGGAGGGAGGTGGGAGGGCATCGCTGGGGCCTCAGTCTGTGTGGGGTGTGGGAAGAACCACAAGGAAGGCTGAAGGGGGCTTACTTCCGGTTAACCTGCTCCACGGGCACACGGAGGCGGGAAGCGATGTCCTCCACTGTCTCACTGCCTTCTGAGATGATGCCCACACTGGCTGCAATGGCCTTGGCTGTGATGGGGTGGTCACCTGTCACCATGATCACCTGTAAGGGGAACCAGCAGACCCTTGACCCCTTCAGATTAACCCACTCTCCCTGTCCTCCCCAGTGGACATCCCCCAGCCCCAGCCATAGTGATTGGTTCAGAGAACATGTGACCCAATCTGGTACAACTGTCAGAGAGGCATTCTTTTTTCGATGGGGTGGCTAAACAGGTGGGACGTTAGTTGGAGCTGCTGGAGGGTGGTCACCTTTGTCCATCACAATGGAGAACTGCTTGAGAATAAAGCCAGCAGAGAGAAAAGCAGAGCTGAGACGTGGAGAAAGGCAAGTTCCTAAAGACATTGAATTCCTGGATCCAGCTATACCTGAAGCTTCATTCCCCAGAACTTTTCAGTTCTTGAACCAATATATTCCTTTGTGGTTCAAGCCACTTTCGGGTGGGTTTCTGTCACAGGGCCCCTCATCCCCAAACACTGCCATCCTCTGTTCTCACCCCTGCCTGGTCCTCTCCCCAGGGGCATACCCGGATGCCTGCTGTGCGGCACTTGAGCACAGCATCAGGAACGGTGGCCCGGGGTGGGTCTATCATGGATACGAGTCCCGCAAAGCACAGGCCACTGGTTGGAAAGTTCATGTCCTCCACGTCGAAGGCATAGCCATGCGGGTAGTCCTTCTCACTCAGGTAGAGCTGGCAGAAGCCTGACCAGAAAACAGGGAAGTCAGAGAGGAGTCCTGGGTGAACCCTTTCATAGCAAGGCCAGGTGATGAGTAAAATCACCAGGTGCCTTGCACCGAGCACCTATGGATGCCTGACCCTGTGCTGAATCCTTCATTCACATTACAGCTAACCCTCTGTATCCACAGGTTCCACATCTGCAGACTTAACCAACTGTGGATCAAAACTATTCTGGAAAAAATTCCAGAATATTCCGAAAAGTAAAACTTGAATTTGCCACACACCGACAGCTACTTACATAGCATTTACATTGTATTAGCCATTATAAGTAATCCAGAGACGATTTTAAGTATATGGAAGGAAGTGCATAGGTTATATGCAAATACTCCACCATTTTACATAAGGGATTTGCACATCTGCAGATTTTGGTATCTGTCGGGTAAGGGTGTGGGGGAGTGTGGTGGGTGTCCTGGAACCAATCCCCATAGATACTGAGGGACAACTGTATCTGAATCCATCCCCACAACCGCTCTGTGAGGCTACTAGCATCCTCATCTTGCAAATGATGAAACAGGTTTGGAGAAGGGACGTTTCTTGCCAGAGGTCACACACCAAGTAAAGTGGAAGATCCAGAAATTGGACCACAGGTTTGTGCCTTCCGGAGTTGAGGCAGGGGTTAGGGAAGTTTAAGGAACCGAGACAAAAATTGGCGGGCGGGGAGGGGGGGAGGTCAAAGGGTCAAGAGGAGTACGCTGAAAGGCAGAGGTGAAAGAAAGCAAGGGCAGGTCATCAGCTGGGGCAAGAGCTGGGGAAAATCAAGGGATCACAGGTTGGGTCAGGATAGGTAAGACCCAGGTGAGAACAGGTTGGGAGAGGTTGGGTCAAGGTAGGCATTGAGGACAGGGTTCAGGACTGAGATAGGGAAAGTCAAAGTTGAGCGTGTAGACTGGGGCAGGTCAACTGTCAAGCAATGTTGGGAAAGGTCAGGGTCAGGGCTGGGCCGGGAAGGTCGGGCAGGCTCCGTGCTAGCGCCTCCTCGCACGCGGGTTTAACCTCTACCCTGGCTTGGGGGTCTTACCCAGGACGCGTTCGCCCAGGCCTCCCAAGCTGAGGTAGGCAGTCTGGAAGGCCTCCCGCCATTGCTCATCCAGCGGCAGCTCCTGGCCCTTGATGAGGATGGAGCTACAGCGCTCCAGCACGCGCTCTGGGGCCCCCTTCATTACAAGCACGTGCCTCGGGTCGCGCGGGTCCTCCAGGGTGTGGATGGACAACTGTGGGAGGAGGAGGAGGCGGTGTTGTGGGCGAGGTCAAGAGGGAGGGGCGGGGCTTGGGGAACGGCGGGGCTGACGGCGCCCAAGCGCTGCCGGAATAGCTCTGGGAAGGTCAGGCTGGGACCGAGGGTGAGGGGCTTGCTTGGTGGGCAGGTCCTTGGTAGAGGCTGAGGGTTGGGGCGGACCTAGGGGCCTAGTTAGGGGACTGGGCGTGGGGAACGGGCAGAATTTGGGTCGGAGTTGGACTGGAGCGGGATTTGGATTAGGAGCTTCTCCCCACCAAGGGCCTGACAGGTGAGAGCGGGTGGAACGCCCGGGACCTCGGTGAGGTTTGGCTGTGGGCGGGACGGGAGATGTGGGTGGGCGGGACGGGAGATGTGGGTGGGGTTTGGCTGTGGAGAGGGAGGGGACTGAGAGTGAAGCCCAGCCGCAGGCCAGTCCTGAATGTGGGTGGGGCCTGAAGTGGGCAGGGCTTGTTGTGGGCGGGACTGGACCGTGGGCGGGGCCGGCCGCGGCTGGTACACACCTGGAACTTGTTGGTGGAGTTGAAGGGGATCTCGCAGACTTTGGGGAAGCGCTCGCGGTAGCCCATGGCATTGCCCAGCGTCAGCTCCGAGAACTTGAGCAGCGCAGTCTCCGACGCGTCCCCGATCACGATGCGCTGGGAACGCAGGCCGGTGTCAGGAGCGCTCCCGGCTGCAGCAGGAGGCTTCCGGGATCCCCTCCCCCGAGCGCCCCGGCTCTCACCTTGGGCACGGGCACTGCGTCCTGGCCCGACTTGAAGGCAGCACGATTACACAGGGTGAGAACGCGGCACAACGCCCGCCACGTCTCCGAGGACTGGTCAAACGTCTGCCCTGGAGGTCAGGCATCCAGGCTGGGGCCGCGAAGGAGCTCTCCCATACCAGAACCGAGCCCCGCCCCCCGGAATCAGGACTGGATCCCCGCCCCAGACCTGGGCGGGACCCAAACAACTCCTCATACCCCAGGACGGAGTTTTCTCTCCAGACTCAGTATCGTCTCCCATGAGACCCAATAAGTACCAAGCCGCTTCACAGACTTGCAGCTTAGTCCCCTCCCTAGACCCAGGACGCAGCCCTTCGCCTGATCAGATGGAGCCCCCTCTCCATTAATGCAAAGCCCTCCCCAGGCTCCCTTCAGTAACCGCAGAGCTCCCCACTAGGTCTCCACCATCTACCAGATCCTGCCCAGCTGCTGTCTCCTCCCACCCCCACACCTGACTGGTCTTCTGTAGTGTCAGCAGTGTGGATGTGGTTGTCGAACCACAGATGGGACACAGTCATGCGGTTCTGAGTGAGGGTCCCCGTCTTGTCAGAGCAGATCACTGACGTGGAGCCCAGTGTCTCCACTGCTTCCAAGTTCTTGACTACACAGTTCTTGCTGGCCAGCCGCTTGGCTGTCAGGGACAGGCAGACCTGGGGGAAGGGTGAGAAATGCAGGCTTGGGGACCAGGCCTTGCTCCCAGTGCCACTTCCCTGCTCTCCCGGCACCGGGGATCCTTTACCCTAGCCACAGTACTGCCTATGCAGCATCCCCCTGCAAAGAGTAGGCTTTTTCTTGCCTCCAAGCTTTCGTCCAGCCTGTGCTTTCCACTTGGGATGCCTCCCCAATCTGTCCACCAGATATACGTAGCCAGGCCCTGCTCTAAGCTGCCCTAGCTGAGATTCCATAATTTCTCTTACAGCACAATCAAAATGAGAAAACTAACATTTCCTGAGCCTCCCCTTGGGCTGGCCCTGGACTGAGTGCTGACTCTTGAAGGCTACCCACAGCCTTCAACACTGGACCTCAGCCGCCTCCTGTCAAAGCCCCTGCCCGTTCATCTCTGAGTCCTCAGCGTGTGGCACAGGACATGGCCCAGAGTAGCCCCGGTGGGTGTTTCCTGAATGGATGGGATAAGTGGAGAGATGGGGATGGGGGGGGATGGGGGGGATGGATTGGGGTGAGGATGGATGGGGGAGGATGGATGACGGGAAGGTGGGTGGGTGGATGGGAGCAAAATGGATAGATGGACAGATAGGGAGAGGATGGAGGGAAGCCCGGATGAACGAACAGACAGATGGACAGGCCTCTCAGCTCACTGCACCGCTCTTCTGCTTCCCCAACTCACTGTGACAGTGGCCAGCAGCCCTTCAGGCACATAGGCTACCACAATGGCCATGAAGAACACCATGGCCCGCAGGAAGGTGTAGCCAATGCACATGGCCACTATGAAAAATGTGGCACCGAAGAGGATGGCCAGGCCTGCGATGATGTCCACAAAATGTTCAATTTCGATAGCAATGGGTGTCTTCTCATTTTCTACTCCCGAGGCCAGTGATGCGATGCGCCCGATGATGGTGCGGTCGCCGGTGCTCACCACCAGGCCCTGTGCGGTGCCTGCAGTGGGGCCAAGAGGGTGACTCAGCGCCGGGTGGGCAGCACTGGGGGCACGCACAGTGGCGTGAACCAAAGGAGGGGCAGTCGTGGAAGGCAGCGGGGGCAGCGTGACCTGGGAAGGGGTGGCAATAGTGGGAGCTAGAGAGGCGGTGTGACCCGAAGAGTTGGCAGTCACGCGATGTAGAGAGGCAGTGTGTCTCGGAAGGAAGCAGAAGGGGGCAATGGAGGCAGCGTGGTCAGCTGGGCGGGTGGGTGGGGACCTCACGGACCCTCAAGGCACATGGTGGAGAAGAAGGCGATGTTGCGGGTCTCCAGGGGGCTCTCGTGCGTGCACTCGGGCGAGCGGGTCTGCGGCTCAGACTCTCCGGTCAGCGAGGAGTTGTCCACCTTGCAGCCCTGGGCCTGCAGGATGCGGATGTCGGCTGGCACTCGATCCCCACCTTTCATCTCCACCAGGTCGCCCACCACCAGCTGATCTGCGTTGATCTGGAACTTGTCCCCGTCTCGGATCACCGTTGCTTGCTGTGGGGCAAGAGCACCAGAGGTGAGCAGGGTAGGGAATGGGGGTAGAAGTTGCTGCATGCGGTGGGGAGGTGGGGAGGTGAAAAGTGGGGAGAGGTGAGGACCTGTGGGGAGAGATGGAGGCCAGGGATGAAGGCCGGGCTGGGCCTGATGGGAGGGGCCACAGAGAGATGCCAGGAGACTGCCAGTGCCCCTGTGGAGACTTGGAACCTCAAGTGGCCAGGGGCTGGAGACCCACCTGGGGCACGAGGTTCTTGAAGCTGGCGATGATGTTGGTGCTCTTAAACTCCTGATAGTAGCCGAAGCAGCCAGTGACCACAACCACAGCAATGAGGGCCAGGGCCAGGTATAGCTGGCGGAGGTGGAGAGGGGCTGGGTTATGACTCGGGGCTGGAAGCTCCCTGCCTGAGGCCACCTGCCTGCTCTCTGGTGCCCTGGTAGTTTTCCTCCAAGGTCACCTCCGTGGTTTTCCCCCACTCTACTAGGAAGCCTCAGGCACTATTTCCTGTGACCTGTGTCCCTGTCCCCATGTTCTTCATATCCCACATTCAACTGCCCTGTATTCTCTATGTCTTATGTCCCTGTGTCCATACATCCCATTTCCTCTGGCTCTGTGGCCCCATACTCTATGACTTGTGCCCCATGTCACCATGCACCTTGGTGGTATGTGTTCCATTTTCCTGTGCCCCCCAAGTCTTGCGTTCCCCACAGTCCTCTGTCCCATGTTCCCGTGTCCTAAATTCCCTGTGTTCCAAGGTTCATATTCTGTGTTTTCATCATCTGTGTGCCATCCTCTGTGTCCCCTATTCCAACAGTTCCTGTGCCCTCACATCCCCATTTCCACGTGTGCTGCAGATCTCATGCTTCGCTTTCTGTGTCCTCCATGACCAGTGTCCCATGTCTCAAATTCCAGGTGCCTATGTCCGATGTCTCCCCATGTCTATGTACTCTTGAGTCCCCATTCTGTGTCACATGTCCTAAGACTTTTCAAGCCTCTGTCCAATGTCACATGTCCCTACATTCCCATGTCCCTTGTCCTGACCCCGGTCATATATCCAATGTCCTCTTGTCCTCCATCTCACTATTCTCTATTTCTCTGTGCTCCCATGTCTAATATCTTATGTCTCTCCATGTACTGTGTCCTGAGTCTTGTATCTCTTGTGTCCCCATGCCCTTGTGCCCACGTGTGAGTCCCAGTGTCCCTTGCGCCCTCTGTCCTTGGCCTGTCCCATGCCCTCTGTTTCCCAAGTCCCATATCTTAAGTGTTGCATGTCTATGTCTTTGTATCCCTGCCTATGTCCTCTATCTCTGTGACACAGTCTCTCCTGCGTCCCCTGTGACCTATGTCCTTGGGTCTGTCTCATATCCCAATGTCCTTTGGCCCCCGTGACCCATGTCTTAGAGATGTTTTCCATCTCTCTATATCCCCATCATATGTCATTCGTGTTCTGAGTCCCATGCTCAATGTCCTCTGTCCCCCAGGTCCCTGTGTCCCATGTCTGGCCCCAGCACCCGCCACTCACATTGTCGTCCGTGGTGAGGTCGCCCTCGCTGGCCTGGATGGCAAAGGCAATGAGGCAGATGGCAGCGGCCACCCACATGAGGCACTGCAGACCGCCCGCCAGCTGCCGGGCGAACTTGACATACTCGGGGGTGCCCCGCGGCGGCCTCAGGGCATTGGGCCCATCCCGCAGCAGCAGCTCGGCGGCCAGGCTGGCAGACAGGCCCTGGGGGCGGGAGGAGTGGGGTCTTGGTGGTCACTAAGGACTCTCCTCTCATCAGTGAGAGCTCTCCTTCCCTGCCTCCCTCTCCCTGCCCCACCCCTTGCCTTGCGCCTCTTCCTTTCTTTCTCCGTCTTTGTTGCCGCCCCTCTCCCCATCCCTTCTTTGTGTCTCTCTTCTCTCCCACCTTTCTCTCGGTGTCTTTCTTCCTGCTGTTTCTGTCTCTCTTCTGTCTCTTTTTATCTGCTTCTCTTATCTTCTCTCTCTGTTTGGTCTGTTTGGCCCTTCCTAATGTGTTTCTCTCTCTCTCCCTCCCTCCCTCCTCTCTCTCTCTCTCTCTCTCTCTCTCCCCTTCTCTCTCTCTCTCTCTTCCCCTCTCTCTCTCCCCTTCTCTCTCTCCCTTTCCCTCTCTCCCTCCCTCTCTCTCCCCCCTCTCTCTCTCTCTCCCCCCACACTCTCTCTCTCCCCCTCCCTCTCTCTCTCCCCCTCCCTCCCTCTCTCTCCCCCTCCCTCTCCCCCTCTCTCTCTCCCTCCCCCACCTCTCTCCCTCCCTCTCTCTCTCTCCCCCCTCCCCCCACACTCTCTCTCTCCCTCTCCCTCTCTCTCTCCCCCTCCCTCCCTCCCTCTCTCTCTCTCCCCTTCTCTCTCTCTTTCTTCCCCTCTCTCTCCCCTTCCCTCTCTCCCTCCCTCTCTCTCTCTCTCTCCCCCCCTCTTCCCCCACACTCTCCCTCGCCCCCTCCCTCTCTCTCCCCCTCCCTCTCCCCCTCTCTCTCTCCCTCCCCCCACCTCTCTCCCTCCCTCTCTCTCTCTCTCTCTCTCTCTCTCTCTCTCTCTCTCTCCCCCTCCCTCCCTCCCTCTCCCCCCATCCCCCGCGCCCCCAACCCCCGGCTCCTCTTCCCTATACCCACCCCTCCCTCTGCCCCAGCTCACCTTGGTCGCACTGGTCCGGTATTTCTGTTCCAGCTCGGGTACTGACAGCTGGTGGTCGTTCTGCATGGAGGAGGCACAACACTCACTGTCTCGCGGGTCCCCACCCCTCCCCTTGCCCAGCCCCGCCCCGCCCCCCACCCCACCAGGCCCCCTGGGGCCTCTGCTCACAATCTCCATCTCCTTCTTCATGTTCTCCAGCTTCTCCTTCCTCTTGCCCCCTCCACTGCCCGCCTTCTTCTTGCTCATCTTGGCTGCCATGTCCCCACTGGGACCAGGACCCAGCTCTACCTGGTACAGCTCGTAATTCTCCTGGGGGTTGGGAGACGGGGAAGGCATCAGGTCCCTCTGGAACCCCTGCCTCCAACCTCCACCCCCCGACCCCTGACCCTACTCACTGCCTTCCCCATGGTGCCCGGTGCAGCCGCCCTCCTTTGCCGGAGACGGAACCTGGGACCTGGACCAGCCCTGATATACCCAGGGAGAGAGGAGGTGGAGCAGGGCGGACCTGATTACAGCTGATCACGGGGCTCCTTGGGGTGACCTCCAGGCCCGGGCAGCTTGGGCATTCCCTACTGGGCTGCTCTACCTGCCCGGACCCCATCGCAACCTGTCACTGAGATCAGGGAACCACTGGGAATAGCTGTACTAACAAGAGGAATAGCAAACATATGGTACTCATTATGTGCCTGGCACTGTGCTAAGGGCTTTCACATATTAATTTATTAACCTCACAACTACCCTTTGAGGTGAGTGCCATTCTCCCCTTACAGATGGGGAGACGGAGGCACGGAGGGGTGAAGTCACTTGCCCATGTCCCCAAGCTAGGACGTGGGAGGCAGGACGCAGAACCAGGCAGATTGGCTGCAGAGTGTCCTCTTCGAAGCCGCGCCAGAGACCTGGAGGAGGGGTGGGGGGGGTGCTCACAGCAGGCGCTGTAATAGCTGTCAGTTCAGGGAGCACTTGCTCAGTGCTGGGTCTGCCCTGTGTGCTTTGCTTGAATGCTTCCTTAGCTCCTCACAACAGCCCTGCAAAGTTACGTTCTCTTATTAGCCCCCATTATACAGATGGGGAAACTGAGGCACAGAGCGGTCAAGGACTTTGCCTAAGGTTGCGATGACTAAGTATCAGGGACAGGATTCCAGCCCAGGTTTGACCCCGGAGCCTGGCTCTCATATGGTACCATCAGTGAAAACACTCACACTTCACAGCAGCACTGCCAAACATGTGCCAGGTGCTTCACGTATGTGTTCTCATGGGTCCTTGCAAGAAACCCCTGTGAAGGCAGCATTATTATTCCCATTGTGCAGAGGGGGAAACTGAGGCTCAGAGGACCCCAGAGGCATGCCCCACTCCAGCTACAGCCATCACAGCCCTCAATCATTCCCCTGTCCCCACCCCAACCTGCCCAGGTGGGGAAACCACGGTGCAGAGTAGGGAAAGGACTTTTTGAACTTGGTGCTTAGTGCCAGGTTTGAGGTCTGGGAACCCCCTCGAAACCCCTCCAGTCAGGGATCTCCATGGGCAGACGTGAGGGGCTGGCCTGGTGGAATGGCAGGTCCTTGATATTCTCATGCTTGGGCCTCACAGGGTGGACGTGTCTCCAGGGGCAAGTGTGGGTAGATCTGATAAGATAATTGCTTTGGCAATGTCCTTCTCTTCTGGCGCAGGTCACCTGGGAGCAGCCGGAGCCTCTCCCCACCACCACCCAGCTGCAGGAAACCCCAAGAGAGGAGGCAGGGCTGAAGTCACACTCACTGCCCTTACAATGAGTCCACTCGTTCACTGGGGGCTTCTCTCTCTGAGTCACATGTGTAAAACAGCTTGTGTTACTTCTCTGCTTACAACCCTCCAAGGGCTTCCCTTCTCACTCAGAATAAACTCCAAAATCATTCCTGCAAGCTCTGGCTCCAGCTCACCTGCCCCAGCTGTCTCTACTGCCAAGCCATTGGCACTGGCCTTGCTGTGCTTTGTACAGGCCAAGGTCATTCCTGCCCCAGGGCCTTTGCACCTGCAGTTCCTGCTGCCTGGTACCCTCTTCCTTAGATGTCAGCATGGCTTTTGCTCACCTCCAAGTCTCAGCTCATATGTCACCTCTTCAGAGAGTCCTCAGTTATAATACTGCATCCCCATCAGGCTCCATCCCCTCACTCTGTTTACACACACCCTTTATCCCAACCTGACATTGTATCTCATTTGTTTGGTGTCAATCTTGTCCCATGAGAGGGAAGACCAGGACTTGGTTGTGTTTGCTGCTGTATACACAGCACCCAGAACAGTGCTCTCAGACACACAATAGTTGCTCAATAGTCACTGTTGGATTGAAACAGGATTTATCTCTTCGAGTGGTTGGGAACATTCACTAGCAAACTTGGAGCACCGGCCAGGCCCTCAGGAAGTCTCAGTCATTGGGAACTCATCTGGAGCCTCTCGCTGTGTCCAGGGCCTGGGGCAGATATGCAGTCATGCCTGCACAGACTAGGGAAGCCCACAACCTAAGTCACAGATGGAGAGACCGAGGCAACATCACTGGAGGCAGAGGGCTGACCTGTGATACTGTGCGGACCTCTGTCAAAACTCAGGGACTCTCCTTCTCTGGTCCCTGTCTCATTTGTTTTTCTCATTTCTTAGTTTTGTTATGTTAATTTTCAATGCTTTATATTAAATATTTTAGACCTACAAGTTACAGGGATGGTAAAATGAACTCCTGCCTACCCTTCACCTAAATTTAACAGCTTGACCATGTCTGTGCTATATAGATAGATAGATAGATAGATTTTGGCTGAATCATTTGAGAGTAAGTCAGAGACAGGATGCTTGTTTATCCATAAATACTTAGGCATGTGTCTTCTATGAATAAGGACACTCTCTTACATAACCACAGTCCAATGATCAAATTCAAGAAATTAACATGGATATGACATTATGAACTAACTTAGAGAATTTGTTTGAATTTCCCCATTTTTTCCTCTCCTGTCATTTTCTTGGTCCAGGATCCTATCCAGGACCACACTTTGCATTTAGTCGTCCTGGCTCCTTAGTCTCCTCCAATCTGTGACATTTCCCCAGTCTTTCCTTGCCTTTCATGACCTTGACATTTTGGAAGCTATCTCCGTTATTTTGTATACTATCCCTCGGTTTGAGTTTGCCTGTGGCTTCTCGTGATTGGCAGAAGCACAGCCGAGATGTGTGTCCTGCATCATGTCAGGGAGGGCTTTATTTTTGAGCCTTCAAGCAGTTTGGAACGGGGTGGACATTTGGGGGATATCAAGAGGTAATGACCAGAGGGCTGTTCTATGATCTCTTTATTTTCTATTCAAAACACTGACACAGGGCTTCCCTGGTGGCGCAGTGGTTGGGAGTCTGCCTGCCGATGCAGGGGACACGGGTTCGTGCCCCAGTCTGGGAAGATCCCACATGCCACAGAGCGGCTAGGCCCGTGAGCCATGGCCGCTGAGCCTGCGCGTCCGGAGCCTGTGCTCCGCAACGGGAGAGGACACAACAGTGAGAGACCCGCGTACCGCAAAAAAAAAAAAAAAAAAAAAACACTGACACAGTCACAGTTGGCACTCAGCTGGACTGGTGATTCAAACAGTGGAAACACAGCCTCTGTCTGAGCCCCCAGACCTTCCACACCCGGCCCAGCCTGACCCTGCTCTAGCCTCAGGGCCTCATCCATTCTGACTGGTCAGTGCCCAGTTAAATTTTTTTTTCAGCCCCCCTGATTACACAGCCTTCAGATGGTACACAGCTTTCAAGTTCTGTGTCTTTGGAGGATCTTTGCTTGTGCATTTATTCCTTCATTGCGTGTCCAAGCAACCCTAACCCTGTCTCAGGAGTGGACACAGGCGGTTGCCCACAGGCAGGATCTGGATAAAGCAGGAGGTGCGCCAACGTTGGCACTTGAAGTGGCGCCGGGGCGGACTGTGCCATGTGGAGAGGGGACGGGCAGCTCCCGGCACCATTCGGGGGCAAAGACTTCTCACAAGAATCTCGCGAGCGTGACACGATCCATTCAGCACGGCGGAGCAAGATTTCTCTGAGCCTGGGGCACACGGATCATGGAGAATTTTTTGAGAACAATTAATGGTCAGAATTGAAAAAAATTTTCCTGACTGTTAGAGGACAGACTATTAAATGGATGGCAAACATTTGAGTCGGTTTTCAGGGGAATTTGAACAAGAGTTTCCTTAGAATCATGACCACAAACACTCTTAGGGGCTCAGCGTCCTACAAGGCCTGCTGGAATCAGACCCCTGGCTGTCCCTCCTTCTTCCCCTGTGCCACTTCCCCTCCATGGTTTAGGATGTCCACTTGTCAGAACGATCATTTCAAGGGAACTCCCTGGCGGTCCAGTGGTTAGGACTCCTCGCTCTCATTGCCGAGGGCGCGGGTTCGATCCCTTCTCAGGGAACTAAGATCCCACAAGCCGCGCAGCGAGGCCAAAAAAAAAAAAAAAATCGTTTCAAGACTTTGGCACGTGCAGTTTCCTCTGACTGAAACACTCGCCCTGTGTCCCCCGCAACGTTCAACTACCTCTTGTCTTTCCTGCTCCAGCACAGATGTCCCTTCCTCCAGGAAATCTGGGACAACCCGCCAGGCTGGGTCAGGTACCCACCGTGGGCTCGCACAGACCCCTAGGCTTCCCTTTCCCAGCCCTGACCACTCTGACCCTTAATTCCTCCTTCATAAGCCTGACCAGTCTGGGCTGTCGCTATTTGGTGACATTTCACCTCCCCCCTGGACTTGGAGGATGGGATCCAGGATGCCTCAGTCACCACTCTGTGCCTGCACCACCCAGCCCAGAGTCGGCCCAGGCTGGCCTTTGCTGAGTGAAAGAACTCATTGTGACCTTGATTTTCTGTCTGTGTTTGGTCTCTGATAAGATAGTGGACTCAGCAATGCCCTTCGCCTCCTGGGCAGGTCACCCTTCCCCCACCTGCATCCCCCACTCCAGACCCTGGGAAGATTGATGCTAGGGGTCCAGTAGGCAGGCACCTTGCTTCCCCTTCTTCTTCCAGCTGGCAGGGGAGCAGGCAGTGGGTCAAGGAGTGAGGGGCAAGGTCACCCCAGCCTGGCTAAGCTGGCAGCCAGGTCTCCTGTGTTCTGCTCCTTTCCCACCTTTGTCCAGAAGTGCAAAGGCCAACTGTCCTCAGGAAGTTGCCAGGCTTCCTTATCTGGGATCTTAAAATCACATCCCGAATCCAACCATCTCTCCCTTCTCTGCTCCCACTCTGGTTCAACTTCCATCCCTTCCTGCCTGGGCTCTCGCAGCAGCCTCCTCCCTGGTCTCCCTGCTCCCATCCCGCCCCTACAGTCTGCTCCCCACATGAGGCCAGAAGGAGCCTGTGAACCCCTGAGTCAAACCAGGGCCCTCCTGGCTCAGAGCCCTCCTGGGGCTCCACCTCACTCCAGCTAACAGCCAGGTCCTCACATTGGGACCCGAGGTCCTGGTGAGCTGCCCTGTTTCCTCCCTGACCTCACCTCCTCCCACCCTCCCCCACCCCCAGGTCCACACCAGCCACACTGGCCTCCCTGCTGTGCCTCAGACACAGTGAACAGCATCCTGCCTCCTGGCCTTTGTATTTGCTGTTTCCTCTTCCTGGAATGCTCTTCCCCCAGATTCTGCACAGCCCCCTCTCTCCCTCCATCGGGTCTTTACACAACTGTTGTCTTCCCAGTGAGACTCCTTGACTAACCTAATTAAAATTGTAACCCGTGGTCTCCCTCCTGCCCTCTCCATCTCCATCACCTTCTCCACTGTCCCCCACCAATAGCATTTATCACCTTCTAACTTATGTAATTTTTCTTATTTATCTGGGTTCTTCTGTATTTTTTGAATCCTCCTGATAGAATGTGAGCTCCATGAGGGCAGGCTCACCTCATGCCTATTTTTGTTTGTTTGGTTGGTTGGTTGGTTTTTTTGACTAATGTATCCCCAGTGCCTAGAATAGCAAATAGTGGGCACACAACAAACTTTTGTTGAATGAATAAATCTCGGGTCCCTGGGACACTCAACAGTATGCAGCAGCCATCATAGTCACAAATACTGACATGGACACATGGTCCTGCCTTGGGATAATGTTCCTTGTCCATCAAAGACACAAGTCCCCAACATAAAACAGCGGGACAGACACACACAGACACAGTGTCCGGAAACCCAGGATAACAGCTGACACTCACTGAGAACTTATTGCACTCAGCCCTGTCTTCAGTGACTATACGTGTGAGCTCGTTTCATCCTCACAATAACCTCATCAGGAAAGTACTGTTTTTATTCCTATTTCACTATGAAGAAACTGAGGGGCAGAGAAGTTAAATGACTTGGCCAGGGTCACACAGCTAGTAAGTGGCAGAGCCAGGATTTGAACACAGGTAGCCTGGCTGGAGAGTCTTCACAGACTTGCGGATACACAGAATCACACCAGACACCATTTGACAAAAAGGCCTCACATGAAAACCAACCTCCATTCAATGATTTATGGAATGTTTACCGAGCACCTACTACATGCCAAACTTTTTGTTGAGCACTGAGATTTGCAGTGAAAAAAACAGTCACGGTCCTGCCTGCCCGTGGTCCTTGTATTCTGGGGTGGGGGGACGTTGGGGGGCAAGGAGGGGAGGGCAGGGCCAGGACACAACTCTGGGAAGCACACTATTAAAGAAGATGAAAGCACAGTCTGAGAGCTGTGAGAACCAGGAAAGGGGCAAGGGTAGGTGCTCAGGGGACAAAGGATAAGGGAGCCTCATGAAGGAGGGTGGGTTCAGCAATGTCTTGCGTTTTTGAGAGCCCCCAGGACCCAGCACAGAACCTGGCACACAGCAGGTGGTTCACTATTTGCTGAATGAAGGCATGGCTGGAGGAGTCAAAGGCAAAACTCACAGATGTTTGATAGAAACCGTGAGAACTCAAGGCTGCATTTTATGATTAGGGCAGGCCGACTCCCCACTCCCCACTCCCCATGCCTGACAGGGAAGTTGAGAAAATAGAGTTAGAAAAGGTATTCTTGTGTAGAGAAGTATGCAAAGTTCAGAATGGGGTTCAGAAGCCAAAATGAGGGATATAGGTCTCTTGATCTAACTGTCTAAACTGGGAGCCAAAATTCCGGAAGAGGGTGGTGAGGAGATGCAACATCTTTGATAAGACTTCCTCCAACTTCTAGTCAATCAGAAGAGGAGAATCAACAAGTGGGACTGGGGACTTCCCTGGCGGTCCAGTGGTAAAGAATCCGCCTTCCAATGCAGGGGATGCGGGTTCGATCCCTGGTCAGGAAACTAAGATCCCACATGCCTCGGGGCAACTAAACTCGCGTGCCACAACTACTGAGCTCCAGCGCCTCAACTGGAGAGCCTGCTGGCCGCAAACTACAGAGCCCACGCAACCTGGAACCTCACCACAACTACGGAGAGAAAACTCAGATGCCACAACTAGCGCACAAAGATCCCACGTGCCGCAACTAAGACACTACGCAGCCATAAATAAATAATAAATCTTAAAAAAAAAAAAAAAAAAAGGAGAGACTGGATCAGCCTAATCAGGAAAGTAAGCCAGTCCATACCAACTGTCAGCCAGTTGGTAAAAAAGAACAGAGGGGTGGGCAGGGCCAGCATAATCAGGACGGCGGATCTGTCCAGGACACACCCCCTGTGCATGTCAGCCAATCATGAAAGGAGGACAAAGTGATGGTAGGGCTGGACGAGCAGCTGGCTGGTAGGAATTCCTAGGCTATGTATTCCTTCTTGTCTTTCCAGCCAATCAGGAATGAGAGCGGAGGAACAGCGTTGCTTTTTTCTTTCAGTACTTTGAAAATGTCATTCTAATGTCTCCTGGTTTCAATTATTTCTGATTAGAAGATAATCCTTAGTTGATAACACTATACTGTATAACTGAAATTTGGTAAGAGGGTCAAATATAAATGTCCTCTCACACACACACAAAGGTAAATAAACATGTGAGGTGATGGATGGGGGAATCCTTTCACAATGCATATGTATATCAAATCGTCACATTGTACACTTTAAATACCTTACACTTTTGTTTGTCAATTATACCTCAATAAAACCAGAAAAATAAAGAAGATTGTTTTAGGGGGTTTTTTTGTTCCCTTGAAGTTCAGGGTGTCTTTTCTCTGTGGCTGCTGTGATGGTTAGTTAATTTTATGTATCAACTTGGCTAGGCTATGGTGCCCAGTTGTTTGATGTTACTGTGACAGTAGTTCATAACTGTGGTTAACATTTGCAATCAGTTGACGTTAAGTAAAACAGATTACCATTCATAATGTGGGTGGGGCTCTTCCAATCTGTTAAAGCCTTAAGAGGGACAACTGAGGTTTCCTGGAATTCTGCCTCAAGACTGTAACACAGAAGTCCTGCCTGAGTTTCCACGCTGCTGGCCTGCCCTATGCATTTCGGAGTAAAGATGACAACGTCAACTCTTATTTGAATTTCCAGGCTGCCAGTATACTCTAAAATTTCAGATTTGCCAGCCCGCACAATCACATAAGCCAATTTCTTAAAATAAATCTCATTCTCGCCCTCACCCTCCCTCTCTCTCTCTATCTCTCTATCTTTCTATCTCATCTCTATTCTGTTCTCTGGAGAATCCTGATGGATACAGCTGCTTTAACGATTTTCTCTCTGGACCTTTCTGAGCTTCTGGAATCTCTGGATTAACATTTTTCCATGATTTAGAGAAAACGTTCAGCCGTTATCTTTTCACATATTGAATCTGTTCTGTACCAGAGCTCCGCTACATATAGGACTCCAACTACAACTATGTTAAGACAACTAGATCGTGTCTGATAGCACTCAGACAGTGTGATCCTTTTGCTTCCTTTTCCTCTCTGTGCTGCAGTTTGGATAATTTCTATTAAATTGGTTTGAATATATTGATCTTTTCTACTGCATCCAGGATGTTGTTAAGCCCAGCAAAATAATACTTAATTTCCGATCCTGTATTTTTCAGCTGTGCATTTGGCTGTGCACTCCAGCCTTCAACCTGCCACACCAGCCCGTTTGACTTTAAAAAGCTTTTCTCATTTCTCTTTCCCCAGAACAGTCCCTCTGTCACAGGCCCAACCCTTTACCCACCTATGCCAACATTTGGCAAAAATCCCCAGAAAGGAGAAAAACTGTCTGATTTCTGTTTACTTAAGATGGATCCTTCATTCACTGGAATTCAGCTTCTTGAGATTTTACCCTTTACGTTCCATAGTTCTTCGATGACTTTAAAATATGAATTTTTAGTTATTCTTTTATTCATAATCGTTAGGGAGGAAAACGTTCTGCCGTGACCTTCTACATCCTCCAGGCATGGAATCTGGACCTTTTAAGAGAGGAGTCAGATCTTGTGCTTTCCTGGTTAATATCTCCAATGGCTTCCCTTCACACTTCAGATCCAAACTCCACACCATGAACATGGCTACCATGACCTCATGGCTCTGGGTGATATGTTCCCTGCTCACCATTCCACACTGACTTCTTAACATATTTCCGTGGCTATCCTCCAGGCTTGCTGGCTTTTCCCCTTTTCCTACTCTTTCTTACCTTGGGAAGATTACACTTGGTGTTCTGTCTGCTTGATTCTCTCTTCTCCTGGTAATTCTATAGCCTTCTCCTTCTCATGCTTCAGGCAGGCCGCAGCTCAACTGTCACCTCTTAAGAGAGGCTTTTCCTAGATACATGCACCCCTGTGTTCACAGCAGCACTATTTATAATAGCCAAGACATGGAAACAACCTAAATATCCATCGACAGATGAATGGATAAAAAAGATGTGGGATATATATATATATATATATATATATATATATACACAATGGAATACTATTCAGCCATAAAAAATAATGAAATAATGCCATTGCAGCTACATGGATGGACCTAGAGATTATCATACTAAGTGAAGTAAATCAGAAAGAGAAAGACAAATACCATATGCTATCACTTATATGTGGAATCGAAAATATGGCACAAATGAACTTATCTATGAAACAAACAGACTCACAGACACAGAGAACAGACTTGTGATTGGCAAGGGGTTGGGGAGTTACGGAGTGGGAGTTTAGGAATAGCAGATGTGAACTATTATATGGATAAATGACAAGGTCCTACTGTACAGCACAGGGAAATATATTCAATATCCTGTGATAAACCATAATGGAAAAGAATATGAAAAAGTATATATACTTATACATATATATATCTGTATAACTGAATCACTTTGCTGAACACCAGAAACTAACACAACATTGTGAATCAACTACACTTCAATAAATTTTCACACACCCCCAAAAGAGGTTTTCCTGAACACGTTATCATATGTGTCTCCCTTCCATCCTCCAGCCACCTTTATATTATTTATGATGGTCCAAAGTAACCTTGTTA
Source organism: Pseudorca crassidens (assembly GCF_039906515.1). Taxonomy (NCBI): domain Eukaryota; kingdom Metazoa; phylum Chordata; class Mammalia; order Artiodactyla; family Delphinidae; genus Pseudorca; species Pseudorca crassidens. Next base: position 17,230,439 of record NC_090315.1, on the reverse strand, counting down.
AGTTGCGTTTCCTTATTTATGTTCTAACTTCCCTCAAGATAACATATATTTTCTGAAGCCATGGCCTAATCTGTCCTGTTCAGCACTGACTCCTGTGGCCCTAGCCCAATGCCTAGCACACAGGAAGTGTGCAATAACCTGTTGAATGAATGAAGGATGAAGCCTCCAGGATACTAATAGGAGTTGTTAGTACATGGGGTCGTGTAAAGGCATATACCAATCACACAAATACACATACACAATCACGCAGAAGGCATCACGTGGACTGCTCCCAGAAGAGGTGGCAGAGGGAAGACTTCCTCCATGGGGCAGGGACAGGGTACTACTGTCCAAATCCAAGTCCAGAAGTTCCCAGGGGAGCAAGAAGGCCTGGTACTATGAGGGGCACGGGGCATATGCCAAAAAGGTTTCCCGGCTCATGGTTCTGCTAGGTGTTCTGAGTTGTCTTGTGGCATAAAGATGAACAGGAGCACTAACTGGCCTAGAATCACGGCCACGTTGCTGAAGCCCAAGGCCAACTTCGAATTTTTCTTTGCTCTGACTTTGTTTTCCAACTGTTTGCTTTCCATGTCTGTGGAGGTGAAGACAGCCTGATGTTTTTCTAAAAAGGGGCAAAATAAAGGAAGGGTCCCCTGGAGAGAACCTGGAGCCCATGATCAGGATCAGGGGAGGAAGGATGAGGCGGAGGAGAGGAGGAAGCAATGGAGTGAGACGGTGCAGGGGGCCTGGGCAGGACCAGGCAGGAAGGGGCACACGGGGATCTGAGGGAAGAAGCAGGGTCAGCAGGATGGTGAACAGGGTCGGGACAAATCCCAGGGTAGCAGGGAGGGTGGAATGGAGAAGGGGCTGGGGCTAGTACTAGAGAGGAGGGGGAGCTGGGCAGGGGCCAGCTCCTGTGGCACCCGTGGAAGGGGAAAGGGGGCAGGCTTGGGGGTGTTCTGCAGAGGCAGAACTATGGCTCATCCCCACCCATCAAGCAGGAGAACCCTGGCAGGTATCCCCAGTGGGAAGAAGTAGAAAACTGAAAAAATGGACAGCAGCGTGTAGTCCTTCACAGGAATGTTGAAGGCTGTCTTGTAGACCGGCTGCATCACAGTGACCTTGAACTCTGTGGCCCGGACATCAGCCACAGCAGCCATGGACTCCAGCAGAGGGGGTGGGGTGTACAGAGGGACCAAGAAAGGTCAGCAGATGCTTAGTAACGGGGACTCGCAGGATCAATCCCACCAACAGGAGGGTGCTGGAAATACTTGCCCCACAATGACCCTGGCCACCACTATGGGAAAACGGACCCTGTGGCACCACAATGGCTCCATGTAATACTCCCACTGGCCCTATAACACCCACCAAGTAACTTAGAAACGCTGAATGTTTCTTCTGTCTCCCTAAACCCATCCCTGCTCTCCAATAACGTGCTCCATCCTGGTTTGCGGGTGCTATCCAGTTAGTTAAGCCTGGTCCTACCAAATTATTGAGCGCTCCCCTTTTAGTCTAAAAAGTGCTCAGTTTGGAGGTTAAATTAAATGGTCACTTTAGCCCAGGGATGCTAAAACTTGAGCATACAACTGAGTCACCTGGAGGACTTATTGAAACGGAAAGCTGAGCCCCATCCCCAGAGTTTCTGATTCCTTAGCTCTGGGGCAGGGTTCAAGAGTGTACATTTCTAACAAGTTCCCAGGTGAGGCTGCTACTGCAGGCTAGGGACCAGGCTTTGAGAACCACTGCTTTAGATGATTACTTACTCTCTGCACCCCTCTAACCCTCTCGTCACTTCTGTAATCCTTTGTCTGTACCTGTTGCAGCAAAAATAGAAATGAGACTTTTCTGATAAACAAGGAAAATAAGCAACAATGAACAGGCTGGGGAAACAGCATAAACAGGCCTGAAAGGGTTAAGTAATCTTGGTTATTCTTTAGCTGTTACTACTAACACACACTTGTAGCTAGACTTGTCCTTCACAACGCTAAACAAAGCTAATTACTCTCTGATTCCATAAGAATTGTACCCTGCACCCAGAATTTACTCTCGCTGCATTCTCTTGTAGCTAATCACCCCTTGTACCTGTTTACATTTCAGAAAGGAGGTCACAGGCCAGTAACCCAGGGATGAACGGACCCAATAACCAGGCTGCCTGACGCCAGCAGTGACTGTTTTAAAATATTGCAAGAAGAAGAAGAATGCAAGACCTTCACCACTTTGATCCTTATCGCTTACCCTGGACTGCGAGTTCCATCTATAAGACCCTCTGTAATTCCCCAGGATGGGGTGGGACAGTTCTTGAGGTGCTAGTCTACTGTGTCTTCCCTTTGCCTGACAAAGAAAATGAAAAGCCTCTCTACTTCTTATCTTCCAAATCTCTATCTCCGTATTTTTATTCGGCATCAATGCATAGGGGGCCAAGGTTTGGCAACATAGCTCATATTCCCCATCCTGTAACTCTGCCCTAGTCCTGCTTCACTCCTCTCCCTGATCCTATAACTCTCTTCCTGTCCGTCATAACACCTCCCATAACCCATGCATCCTCCCATAACCTCCCTGTCCCCCATAATTCCCTGTTCCCCATAACCCCCTCCTATGACTTGTCTGTCCTACACTCCCCTGCCTCTATACACCCTTCCATTTTTTCATATAAATCCCTTCCTGTCTCCCCCAGAACCCCTTCTTGAGACTCCATAACCTCCCCTTGGTCCTTTCCTAACCCTCTCCCTGTCCCACAAGAACCTCCTTATCCCATGTAACCCTCTCCTGGACCCCTATAATCTTCTCTTTGTCTCCCATAACCTTTTCCCAATCTTTTCTAACCTCCAGCCTCCTTCCCACACAAATCCCTTCCTTTTCCCAAAAAACATTCCTGCGACCCTACAGTTCCCTCCTGGACACTCAGACACCCATCATCCCCCTGTCTATCCCATATTAGCTCTGGCTGTCCTCTCCTGACTCCCTCCCTGTTCCCTTAAACTCCCCACTCTTTCCCGATCAGCATCCACAGTTAATGCCACAGCTGTCCGCTCACTCATCCTCGTCCTGGGGCTGCCCTGGCGAGTTGAGTCACAGCGGCGCGGCCTCTTTTGGTTACCACTTTATTGTGATTGGCTGCCCTGATACGGAGGATGCTGGGAGGGCGGTGCCTCAAGCATTTAGATCCAGATTCTGCTTGGTTCAATGTACTAAGGAAGCGTTACTTAGGCACGCCTCCCCACCCCTGTTCTCTGCCTGTCCTCTTGACTGATTCAATGAACAAAGGTGTGGGGTTTCAACTATTTGCCTTTTTAAAAAAATTAATTTAGTTACTTAGTTTTAGCTGTGTTGGGTCTTTGTTGCTGCGCGCGGGCTTTCTCTAGTTGCAGAGAGCGGGGGGCTACTCTTCGTTGCAGTGGCGGACTTATCGCGGTGGCTTCTCTTATTGCGGAGCACGGGCTCTAGGCGCGCGGGCTTCAGTAGTTGCGGCTCGCGGGCTCTAGAGCGCAGGCTCAGTAGTTGAAGCGCATGGGTTTAGTTACTGCGTGGCATGTGGGGTCTTCCCGGACCAGGGCTCGAATCCATGTGCCCTGCATTGGCAGATAGATTCTTAACCACTGCGCCATCAGGTAAGTCTCAACTATTTGCTTTTGTTGTTGTTCCCAAATTGAACTCCTGATTGACTCAGTGAATGAAGTGGGTGGGCCTCAAGTACTGGCTAGTACATTCTGGGTTGATTCTTTAATAGGCAAAGGGCAGTATGTAATTTTTTTTTAACATGTAAATATTGGAAGCCTACAGTGCACCAGGCAGTGCTCTGCTCTTGAAGGCCAAGCGGCAACCAAGAGAGACAAAGCCACAGCCCTCCCGGAGTTCGCAGTCCATGGGGTAGATGGGGAGATGTACAGGGAAAACCTGAATAAATAAACTAAATGATTTCAGAGAGGACCAAGGGCTATGGGGAATAACTAGGACATAAGGGATAGGGACCCAGGAGGGTGACACGAGGTGAAATGGGGAGTGAGGAGGTCAAGCAAGACCTGTCTGGGGAGAGGACATCCAAGCCTGGATGAGGGGCTAGCCATGAGACGATCAGGGTGAAAGAGTTCCAGGCAGGGGGAATGGCAAGTGCAAAGGTCCTGAGGTGGGAAAGAGAGTTGTGTGATCCAGAAACAGAAACAAAGGCAGTGTGGTTAGAGTGTGGAGGCAAGAGGAGAGGAACAGACCAAGGCAGAGCCTGAACACCTGGGTGAGGGATTTGGGGTTGATCCCAAGAGCCATGGGAACATGGAGGGTTTAAGCCAAGGAGGGGGAGAATCTGATTTAGATTGTGGGGTTGCTCCGGCTGCCCTGAGCAGACTGGAGAGTGGAAGGCAGAAGGTTTCTGTTTTGCCTGAGGACAGAGCCTGGCAGTTTCATTCTTACAGAGAATGAGGCAGTGCCCTGACCCCTGGGTCCCTTGGACACGGTGGGATTTGGATATGGAAAGGGAGAGCATTCGGCAGACAGAAGGAGCCAGGAAGCCTCAGCCAGGAACAAGCCATGTGGGACCTGAGTGTGTCTGTATCTGTCTGTGCATGTGTGTGTTGATCTCCTAAGACGATGGACTCAGCGATGCCCTTCACATCTTAGGCAGTCACCCTCCTCAGTCTCTGCAAGCATGGAAGCTGGAAGGTGTAGGGGTCGTGTAGGCAGAAATCATACTGCCCTACGGTGCTCCTTATCTCATACCAGAGAAATCACCAACACAGGCCAATAAGAATGAGAACCCCCTTCCATGGCTGTGAGTTCCTTGGCTGGTGTATTTCTTGCCTGGTGGATCCCATGGCTGGTGGTCATGTGTCTCTTGGCCAGTGGGCTACGTCCCAGGGAGACCATCGCTCCCTCTAACCACTAAGGGTTTACTGTGCAACACTACCCAGAGCCATTGCTTGGTGGCATGTCAGCAAGCAAAAGTGAACTTCAAGGGCTGTGCCGCCTCATGCTCCCCCCAGGGGCTCACCCAACTTCTAAAGTTCCCTTAGATTACACAATCTAGAGTCTTCTTTGACCACAAAACCAGGTATAAGGGCAGGACTAGGAGAAAAGCTGAAAACAGAGCTAGGTACTTGTGCCTGGAGCCTGCCTGCCTACTGTAAAAATTAGTAAAAATAAATCTTAATCGAGTAGAGCTAGAAGACCAGAAGGGGGCACTCCTGTGCCCTGAATCAATAGCAGAGCCCAACAGGAAGAAGAAAGATGCCTCTTCTTTCCTGACAAGGATTCAGTCAATGAAAAGCCCTCAGCTCTTTGTTTACTATAGCCTTCCCAACTTCCTTTTCCCCACTTAAAAGTGTCCCCCTTCCCTTGCATTTCGGGGACTTGCACATGGCTCACCATGGTCGCAGACCCCAACTGCAATTCTCTGCTGATCCCAAATAAACCTATCTTTGCTGGAGAAATATCTGGCAGTCTATTTGTTTCAGCTCAGTGCTACTCTGTGCTTCTTGTTCTGTAAGAGAATTGGTTTTCTTCTTGCAACCAATGAATACAGATGGATGCCTACATTCTTGCTAAAATTTGTTGACAACAGTCTTTTTAATTTCGGTTTGAATTTCCCTAACGACGAAGGATGTTAATCACCCTGCACGTGCTATGGCCATGTAGAAATTATATTTTGTGAAATGCATGTTCATGTTTTTGTTCATTAAAAATGTTGAACTGCTCGCTTTTCTCTTTTTGCAAATATTTTCTTTCAATTTGTGACAACTTTTCACATTCTTAGTGGTGTCTTCACAAGAAAAAGTGTTACATTTTAATAAAGTCCAATTATTTTAAATATTATGCTTAGGCTTTTTTGAGTCTTCTTTAGTAAATCTTTGTCTACCTATCCAAAGGTTATAAAAAATACTCTCTTGTGTTTTCTCATAGAAGTTTTATAGTTTTAGCTTTCATATCTAGGTCTGGGATCCATCCTGAATTAATTTCATAGCTAGCACCCTGGACAGCACAGTTGTAGGTTGACATTATGCAAAAAGTGATGTGGTATGAAGTAAGGAAGGATTCAAGATTCATTTTCTCACTATATTGATACACAGTTTCATTAGCATTAATTGACAAGACTTTCCTGACCCCATTGTATTAAACTGGCACCTTTGTCTTAAACCAAGTGACTGTGTACATGTTAGTCTATGTCTGCACTCGTTGTTTTGCTTCACTGGTCTCTTTGTCTATATTTATACCAATATCACACCATCATACTGTAGGTCTTACAGTAAGCATTGAAAGTTATATAGTGTAAACCCCCAACCATGTTCTTCTTCAAGATTGTTGTAGCTCTTCTAGAGGCTTTGATTTTCCCCATACGTTTTATTTTATTTTATTGGAGTATAGTTGATTTACAATGTTGTGTTAGTTTCAGGTGTACAGTAAAGTGGGTTAGTTATACATATACATATATCTACTCTTTTTTAGACTCTTTTCCCATATAGGCCATTACAGAGTATTGAGTAGAGTTCCCTGTGCTATACAGTAGGTCCTTATTAGTTATCTGTTTTATATAAAGTAGTGTGTATATGTCAATCCCAATCTTCTGACTTATCCCTACCCCTGCCACACGCTTTAGAATCAAATTGTCATGTTCTATAAACATGCTTATCATGTTTATTGCTTCTCCTTCCAGTGAGGCAAACTTTCTAATCCAACCCCAGCTACTCATTTTGGCAAGAATTCAGAAAAATCTTATGGGGAAAACTGGCAGGCAGGAAAACCCAATTGCACACATTCAGCTCCTTTAGTTTCTAATCTCTCACGTCTCCCTAAATAGCCATTAAAGCTCCACTGGTGAGCTTCCCTGGTGGCGCAGTGGTTGAGAGTCCGCCTGCTGATGCAGGGGACGTGGGTTCGTGCCCTGGTCCAGGAGGATCCCGCATGCCGCGGAGGGGCTGGGCCCGTGAGCCATGGCTGCTGGGCCTGCGCGTCCGGAGCCTGTGCTCCGCAACGGGAGAGGCCACAACAGTGAGAGGCCTGCGTACCGCAAAACAACAACAACAACAACAAAAAACAGTATGGTGCTGGTAGAAAAACAGACACATATCAATGGAACAAAACAGAGAGCACAGAAATAAATCCACCCTCATATGGTCAATTAATCTACAACAAAGGAGGCAAGAAAATACAATGGGGAAAACACAGTCTGTTCGATAAATGATGGAAAAATTGTACAGCTACATGCAAAGGAATGAAAATGACCACTTTCTTATACCATATATAAAAATAAACTCAAAATGGATTAAAGACTTAAATGTAAGACCTGAAATCATAAAACACCTAGAAGAAAACATAGACAGTACACTCTTGACATCAGTCAGCAATATTATTTTTGGTGTCTCCTGAGGCAAGGGAAACAAAAGCAAAAATAAACAAATGGGACTACATCAAACTAAAAAGCTTTGCACAACAAAGGAATCCACCATAAAAACAAAAAGGCAAACTACTGAATGAAAGAAGATATTTGCAAAACAATATAACCAACATGGGGTTGATATCCAAAATATACAAAGAACTCATACAATTCAATATCAAAAAAGCAAACAACCCAATTTTAAAAGTGGGTCAGGGACTCCCCTGGTGGCACAGTGGTTAAGAATCCGCCTGTCAATGCAGGGGACATGGGTTCAAGCCCTGCTCTGGGAAGATGCCACATGCCACAAGGCAACGAAGCCCACGTGCCACAACTACTGAGCCTCTGCTCTACAGCCCGCGAGCCACAACTACTGAGCCCGCGGGCCACAACTATTGAAGCCCGTGCACCTACAGCCCGTGCTCCGCAACAAGAGAAGCCACCACAATGAGAAGCACGCGTACTGCAACAAAGAGTAGCCTCTGCTCACCGCAACTAGAGATAGCCCATGCGCAGCAACGAAGACCCAACACAGCCAAAAATAAATTATTAAAAAAAATGAATTCCTACCATTTGCAGCAACATGCATTAACCTGCAGGGTATTATGCTAAGTGAAATAAATCAGAGAAAAACAAACACTATGATTTCACTTTTATGTGGAATTTTTACAAACAAAACACATGAACAAACAAAACAAAACAAAAACAGATTCTTAGATACAGAGAACAAAATGGTGGTCCCCAGTGGGACCTGGTGGGGGAACAGATGAAATAAGTGAAAGGGATTAAGAGATACAAACTTCCTGCTATAAAATAAATAAGTCATGGGGGTGTAATGTACAACATATGGAATCTAGCCAATAATACCGTAACAACTTTGTATGGTGAAAGATAGTAACTGGACTTATTGTAATGATCATTTCATAATGTATAATAATATCAAATCATTATACCTGAAACTAACATAATAGTGCATGTTAATTATAATTCAATTTGTTTTTTTCTTGCCGTGCTGTGCAGTTTGTGGGATTTCAGTTCCCCAACCAGGGACTGAACCCAGGCCCTTGGCAGTGACAGCATGGAGTCCTAACCACGGGACAGCCAGGGAATTCCCTACAATTCAAATTTTAAATAAATAAAGGGGGGAAGATCTAAAGGATGAGGAGGAGGTAGCCTTTGAAGATAAGAAAGAAGGGTAATTGAGTTGGGGGGGCACAACAGGAATAAAAGCTCAGATGTGAGAGGGAGAGAGTCTTGACAGGTAATGTCCCAATGAGAACATTGCTTTCCTCTCTGGAAAGGTCTTAACCTAAGGATAAGTTCCCTGATAAGTTCAGCCTGATCACTACTTCCACCAGCCCCCTGCAGTGCTTCAGTCCTATCATCCCCTGCCCTGGTTCCATGCCCTGGCCTCGGTATCCTCCTTGTATCAGGGTTCAATCAGAGAGGCTGAACCACTAGGGGAGATATATCAGATAGATAGATCAATCGATAGATAAACAGGGATTTGATTTTATACAATTGGTGGAGTCATTAAGCAATCCTTAATATTGTTGTCTTAGTGTCAGATGCTGGCACTCGAAGTGCACAGGGCAGGCTGTTGTTAGGAAGGGAAGACAGATGTAAAATGGGGGGACGCTAGGACAAGCTGGAACAAGCTTGCCTCTGACCTTGTTGGTATGAGCAGCCACAGAAGAAGCTGGAGCTCAACACACATATGGCCCAGGAGTTGGAGAAGTTGAAGGAAGAGCCAGGAGAAGGTGAAACAATTGCTGGCCTGGCTGCTGCCCTATGCAAACATGATGAGCCAGCAGCCAGCCAGTGACAACCTGTGTGATCTACAAAAGGGCAGCTGCTTCACTTCTCCCCTCCAAATCTTGCCCAAGAATCTCTTCCATCCCATCATAACTGGACACAGAAGGTGATTCTAGGAAATAGCTCATTCAACCTAGTCAAGTGGACACATTACAAAGCCACCACACAGAGACTGGAGGAGAGTGGGGAGAAGATGGTTAGTGGTTGCTGGGGAGATGGTCACATGACCAGCTCTGCTCTCTCTTCGGTGTCTTGAGAGGATGTGCCTAATAATCCCTATTGGCTTTTTTTAGAGCTGGAGGGGAAACTGCTGGCAATTATTCCTTATTTGCCTTTAATTTTTTATCCAAAACAGATAAAGAATCCTTTTATAATTATATAGCTTGAGTCAAGGTGCATCTGATTAACTGCCATTAGTTTATGGTTATAGATATTCATTAAACAATATTCCAGCTTTCGGCCAATTCTTTTGTTTAATAGACTTTTTTTTTGTGAGAAGTCTTATGGTTAGAGAAAAACCACACAAAAAATAAAGTTCCCATCTACGTCTCCTCCCTCCACACACATTTTCCCCTATTATTACCATCTTGCAGGAGGATGGTACCTTTGTTACTATTGATGATCAAGAGTGAAACATTATTCCTAACCAGAATCCATACCTTACGTTAGGGCTCACTCTGTGTTGTACAGTTCTATGGCTTTTTACAAATGCATAATATGACATATCCATCATTACAGTATCATACAAAATAGTTTCCCCCTCCTAAAAAATCACCCTTTGTGTTCCACCTTTTCCTCCTTACCCCCCACCCACTGGCCACTACCATCTTTTTACTGATCTCTATAGTTTTGCCTTTTCCACAATGCCACACAGTTGCAATCATACAGCATATGGCCTTTTCAGATTGTCTTCCAAAGCGGCTTTATCATTTTGCATTCCCACCAGCCATGAATGAGAGCTCCTATTGCTCCACATCCTCAGCAGCATTTGGTGTTGTCATTGTCTTGGATTTTAGACATTCTAATACGTATGTAGAGGTAACCCATTATTGTTTTAATGTGCAGCTCGCTGAGGACCTATAATGTTGAACAACTTTTCATATGCTTATTTGCATTTATCTGTATATCATCTTTGGTGAGACACCAGTTCATAACTTTCGTCCATTTTTAAATTGGATTATTTATTTTCTTATGGTTGAGTTTTAAGAGTTCTTTGCATATTTTGGATACTCATCAATAATCAGATATGTGTTTTGCAAATACTTTCTCCCAGTCTGTGACTTGTCTTTTCATTCCTTTAACAGCCAGTACTTTCTAAAGTCCCTTGAAAAGCTCAGAGGCCCTTGGCAAACATGCTGTCTAATTGATTTTCTTTTTTTTTTTAACAGCAAAACAACCCACAAAGGTTGGAAGGGTGGAGATGCTTGAAAGAAATGGAAAGTTGAGAAATCAGGATGGTGGAGTAGCAGCTGCTAGTCTTTCTTCCAGGAAGCCCATCTGGATTACATCAGCCCCTGGCACCCTCTTCTGCATCTCAGCCCTTATGAAGAATTTGAAGCTGAACTTAGCTTCTCCCCGAAATCTGCTATTTAGTGGTGACATCATGGTCCCCCTTTCCCTGGACTAGAGGCTCGGCTGACCCTTGGATGTCCCCTCTGTGGGTGTCCTCACACCCACAGAGTCTCACATTGTTATCAGCATCTCCCCCAAAGCTGCCCCTTCTCTCACCTCCCCATTTCAAGGTCTGTTCCACCTAATCCCCAGCCTAGAGCCCTGGATCTCAACCCTCAACAGCCAGTCAACCTCACATGACCCATCCACTCAGTCTCCTCTCTTCTCCACAGCCCTACAGTGGTCCAGCACTGTCCTCAACCCCTTCTTCCCTTCATCCTGCTCCATCCTCCTCCCAGCGTTACCAGCTTTAGTCTCACCCCCACCACCTTTCCTGCCATTTGTTTCTTCAACAACTATTTAGAGCGTCAGGCTCTGTACTGGACACTGAGGACAGTGATGAATCATATTGAATGAAAAGTCCCTGAATGTTGCCATTTCTCAGGGCCATGTCTGAGATTGAGTGGGCTCTCCAGAACTCCAGCCCTAGTATCCAGTGCTTTCTGGGGCACTCCATAGACCTCTCACATTCCTTGTGTCCCAAATTGACCCACCCCTGCTGCTTATGTTCTACCATCCCTACCTGGTGATGCGTCTGTGTCCCTCACTGAACTGGTAGCTCCAGTAGCTGGGGCTCGAGTAGCTGAGACTGGGGCTCGAGTAGCTGAGACTGGGGCTGTCTCAGCCACCGGGGTGTCCCCAGCACAGGGTCAGCTCACGAATGTTACAGAATGGTAAGGACGAACGAATACCTAGAAGAAAGCATGCCAGAGAGATATTAGGGTCATGCCATCTGCCCTCTATCCCTCACTCAGACCTGACACCCTGTTTCTGAAACCAAAAAGCAGTAAATTTGGCATCTCCTCGCCTGATTCTCATCCTTCTGGGATGAAAGTCCCATTTTGTCAAGAAAATGAAGGGAGGCATTGGGGACCTTTTGTCTCTTAGGGAACAGATGGTAGTAGGAAGGAGGACGCAGAAGGCTAGCGGGCCCGACCGTTTCTCCACGCCCCTTTCATCTCCACTCAAAGGGACCGGACCCTCAAGCATGAGAAACGTAGACCGGCTCCGACATCTTGCAGAGCCGAAAAGCCCCTGCCTGTCTGGCGATCGATGGCGTCACTTCCGGCGCACTCGTGACGTCAGAGGCGGAAGCCACACTTGAAGAAGGGGCGGGAGGCGGTGGCTGAAGCGCTGTCATGGAGTTAGCGCAGCAAGCGCGGGAACTGGGCTGCTGGGCGGCGGAAGAGATGGAGGCGCCCGTGGCCGCCCGGGCCCCGGAGTCGACGCTGCGCAGGTGAGGACCTCTCTAGGAGTGACGACTCCCCACCCTGGAGATAGAGTCCCGGGGAGTGAGAACCACATCTTCATCTAAGACGCGCCGCCCTCCCCATCCCCCTCTGCCCGAGTGAGAATAACCCTTGAGGGCGCCCCCGCCCCCCGAGTAGCAAATCCAGGCAGAGAATCCTGAACTGTGTGAGGACGTCCTGGCGGTGACTCCAACACTCCCGCGCCCATCCTGTGAGGCCGCCCAGAGTGAGGTCCCTTGCACCAGTGAGTTAGTAATGAATGCCCCCTCCCGGTGGGGAAATTGGATCTCCAGAGTAATGCTGTCGCTGCAGCACTTCATCACCCACCACACACCCCAGCCCAGCCAGTGAGGACCCTCTGGAGTCAGCAAAGATCACCCCACTGAAGATTGAATGTATAGGAGTGATGACCCACAGCTGATAATGAGAGAGCCCTTCCAGGCAGTATAGCCCTCACCCCCACCTCTGGAAGTGACTGGAGATAACCCTCTCCCAGGAGAAAGGGAGCACTCCACCATGGAATGAGAATACCCCTACACCCAGTGAGAAGCCCACCCTCTCAGTGACTGAGAACTCCCCAGGAGGGAATACCTTACCCCCAAAAGTATGGACCCTCCCTCCCCCAAGAGATGAGAATTCCTTAGTAAAGACCTTACCCCCCACCACCCTGTGAATGAACATCCTCCACCCTGTGTGACGTCCCAGGCATCCCCTTACATACTTTTCCCACAGGCTGTGTCTGGGCCAGGGGGCCGATATCTGGGCCTACGTCTTGCGGCATGTGCACAGCCAGAGGTGAGCCTGGCTGCATGAGGGAAGCTGTGGCAGGGGAGGGGACCTAGGCGAGTCCTACAGTAACTCCCCTTCTTCCTACCTCTCCACTATAGGAATGTCAAGAAGATCCGGGGAAACCTGCTCTGGTAACTGGTCCTCAAAGCTGTCCCCTCCTGTCTTCCCCAGCCCCCTCAAGCCATGTCCCCACCCACAGCCTCAGCGTCCCGTCTCCCCCTGGAAGTCCCTGTCATCCCCTAACTCTGGCCTCACTTCCTCAGGTATGGCCACCAGGACAGTCCAGAGGTGAGAAGCACGTGCTGCAAGATTTTCTTTCATCCAAAAAGAGGACTTGTAGACCTGCTCTAGCCCCAGCCTTGTGCTGGGTGATGCTAGGGTCACTGTGTCACAAAACAGCCCTGATCCCTGTACTCACAGGGCTTACAGTCTAGGGGGAGAAGGTATGAGCTGTGGTTGGGGGGACATGGATATGGGGCATCAAAGCTGGTGAGGTTGGGAAAAGAGACTGGTTTGGGAGAGATACTGAGACCAATATGGGACCCAATGTGTGCATGGTGCCCAGGTGACATCTGGGGCGGGCGAGACTTCCAGGAGACCTCAGGACTCCCAGGTGTGGGGCTCAGTGGGGAGATGACGACTGGGACAGAGACAAGAAACAGGGTGGGAGGCTAGATGAGGCAATCCCAGGAGGAAGGAGGGGGACAGGATAGTACCATAGTGCTCTTCTGGTCCTAGAAGTTCAGGCACCGAAACTGCCTAGGGAAAACCCTCTGCCACCTAACTGGGCAGGTAAGAGACTGCTGCTCCACACAGGGCAGTCAGGCCAGGCTGAGCCCCAGCCAGGCCATGCATCTGACCCTGTACCTGATTCCACCAGGCCCGTCGGAAGTTGAAGCTGGAAGCCGCTGTTGCCCACCTGCGGGCAGAGATCCTGGAGTTAGACCAGAGCCTGGAGCTGTTGGAGCGAGAGACTGAGGCTCAGGGTGACCCATGGGGCTGGACAGATGGGCAGCAGAACAAGGTTAAGGAAAGTACTGATGGCCGCCCCTGTTCCTCTCACAGACATGGCCATGGAGCAGGCCCTACAGAGCGTGCAAGACACCCAGCGTCGTGCTCTCCTCCTCCGGGCCCAAGCTGGGGCCATGCAAAGACAGCAGCGTGTGCTCCAAGGTCCCATGCAGCAGCTGCAGAATCAGCTCAAGCATTTGCAGGACATAGAGAGGTAAGCCTCAGGTGTCCAGGGAGCAGCCCTCACCAGGCTGGGTAGACACATTCTTAAAGACCCAGTGCTCTGCCCTGAACGCTTCCTGGGTTCCAGAATTCTGAGCTCCACTCCTTAAGATATAACATCCATGAGGCCAGGAAGTTTTGTCATCTCAGCCACCTGTATTTCCAGTGCCTAGAATAGTGCCAGCTATATATCTAGAACACCGGTGCGGGGGAAAAAACGGTAAACGGGACAGTCCTGCCCTCATGGACCTCACACTGTGATGCAGAGGAGACAGGTGGTAAACTAGGAGACAGACCCTGTAATCATAGGTAGAGATGAGCGCTATGAAGAAAAGGTGATATGATAGAAAGGGAGAGGGACATCCTGCCCTAGGTATGATGGTCAGAGAAGGCCTCTTTGAGGAGGTAACATTTGAGTTGGGGGAGGAATTTCCATGGAGAGGAACAGCAGAAGCAGAGCCCTGAGCTTGGCATGTGGGAAGAACAGCCAAGAGGCCAGTTCAGCTTAAGTTTCGTAGGCAAGAGGGAGAGCGTGAGGTGGTAGGTTGGAGAGGTGGACAGAGCGCCATGGAGGCATTGGAATTTTATTCTCAGGCTGGATTCATGGCCTGGCTCAGCCACTTACAGCTGTGTGACTTTGGGCAAAGTATTTAACTTCTTTGTGCCTCAGTTTCTAAGTACTATAGAATGGGGATGATATTAATACCTACTCTATAGGGTAGGTATGATAATTGAGTGAGTCAAATCACGCGGAGTGCTTAGAAGAGTTCTAATACCCATTGTTGCTTTTCTGAGTGTAATGGGGCCACATCACATTGTTTTCAAGGGTTTTGAGCAAAACAATGACATGATCTGTATGAGGTTTTAATAGGATCATTGACTACTGGGTAGAGAGCAGACTGCAGTGGGTAAGAGCAGGGAGACCGATGAGGAGGTTAATGCAGTCATCTAGCCAGGAGATGACAGTGGTCTAATTTGGGGTTGGCCTCTGAGATCAAGGCTAGCTTTGCTGGCAGCGAGAGGGGACACAGACATCTGTGCTGCCAGCTCCCTCCTCCCAGGAACCTCAGCCCCAACTGCACTCCTCTCTCCAGGAAGGCCAAAGTGGATATAAACTTTGGACCCTTGACATCAGCAGCCCTGAGCCTGGAGCCTGTGGTCCTGGTAAGAGTCCTGGGCCATGGGGGAAAAGGTGGGAAGCCTGGGATTCGGTGGACCTTTGGGCCCTCCTCATGCTACACTCCCTTCTTCACAGGGTGATGTCCGAACAGCCTGCAGCCTCCGGACCCAGTTCCTGCAGAAGCTCCTGATGCCTCGGGCCAAGGGAGGCAGCATTCCGTGAGTATCCCTCAACCCCCGAGACCCTGCAAAGAACCTGGGCTTTGGGGGTAGTCACTTGTTACAAACATTGGGCCTCCGGGCTCTGTTAGCCCAGGCCCTGCCCTGATAGGGCTCCCAGGCTGGGAAAAGAGGGAAACAGACGATCATAGACAGTGACAACCCAGGTAGTTGGGGCTGTCAGAGGGTGGGGAGGCCTGAGAGGCGCAGGGAACCCAAATGAAATGCCTTACCCAGCTAAGGAGACAGGACGGGTTCTCTGGTGAGGAGGGTAAAAGGTTGAGAGGGTGTTCCAGGTAAACAGCACACGTGAAGGGGCCCAAGACCAGCGAGTTGATATTAAGTGGGGAACTCAAGTCTGACAGGTGTAGAGAAAGAGCCTGGTTTCCAGTCCTTAAAATGGGGACAATGACAACCCCTACCCTATAGGGTGGTGGTGATCATTAGAGGGTGAGTTGATGTGTTCTGTAACATTCTCTGTCCCCTTCCCCAACTCCACAGAACCCCTCGAGATGATCTCTTTGGAACTTCCTACCAGCAGTGGCTTAGCTCAGTGGAGGTGAGGGGGCTCTCAAAAAGGACACACCCTCTGCCCCATGTAAACCTCAGGGTGCCAGGACCTAACTCGTGATCCTTCCCCTTCTCCATGGGTCCCAGCTCATAGCCCTCCTCCATCCTGCCCTGACCTCACTCCTCTCCTCACCAGACACTGCTGACAAACCACCCTCCGGGCCACATCCTGGCTGCCTTGGAGCATCTGGCTGCAGAGCGGGAGGCAGAGATCCAGTCCCTGTGCACCGTGGATGAGCTCCAAGATACAGAGATAGCCAGGTGTGGCGTGGATGCTCCCACAGTCAGAGCAGGGCAGTGGGCTGAGTAAATTGGGACAGGTCAGGACCAGGCAGGGTGACCTGCTGATGGGGGTGGAACTGAAACCCAGTAACCAATCTGGCAGGTGGGCTGACATTGGTTACCCCCAAGGGCCCAGGCAAGGGGACAGGTCTCCTCTCTCTGCAGCTCGGCCCCTACTCTCGGCTCCCAGGCCCCAGACCAGCCCAACTCTAGCCAGGCCCTGCCGTCCATGGTGCATCTCATCCAGGTGACCCCCAGGACTCCATCCCCTTCCCAACCCACTCGATCCCCTCCCCCAGCCCCCAACCCCAGGGACCATGCCCACCCTGACTCTGTGCCTCGCTCCAGGAGGGCTGGCAGTCTGTGGCTGCGCTGGTCACCCAGCGGGGCCCCCTCCTGGAGGACCATCAAATCCTGACCCGGCACCTCCAAGGCCTGATGGAGCAGATGGAGAGATGTACTGTGGGATCCAGCGAGAGGTGAGGGGTCTCCATGGGCAGAGGCCTCTAGGCCATCTCTCTCCCAGAGGTTTCAGGTTATTGGACTTTTTCTGCACCTGTGGCTCCTGTTTCTGCATCCCTGCTTGCTCTTCTGGTTTGTCTCCCTGTGCTATGGCTCCTTGTGCATCCTTGCAGATCTGATCTCCCTCCTCTGTGGTGAGTCTTAGTCACCTTCCTTCTCCTTTGCTCTTTTCTACTCGTGCCCCAGGCAGGCATTGGTGCTGGGGCTCCGGAGCTCTGCCCTGTGGGCAGAACTCAAGGCCCTGCGTGCCATGAGCCAGGAGCTGGAGGAGGCTGCTGGGCAGCGGCAGCTTCTGCTCCAGGAGCTACAGGCCAAACAGCAGAGGATCTTGCACTGGCGCCAACTGGTGGTGAGAGGCGGGACTCCGGGAGAAGTGGCAGGGCCTGGTGGAGGGCTGGAGTGAGGCTGGGACCCTTAAGATCCAGAACTGGGCCTCCTGGTGAGGGGAGGGGGCCAGGGTGAGACTCCCAAGAGGAATCAGGACCTGTGCAAAGGGGTGAGCAAGGGCAGAGGCTGGAAGGTGACAAGGAAAAGCAGCCCATCTCCGTGACCTCTCTGTTGCCTAGGAGGAGACACAGGAACAGGTCCGCCTGCTCATCAAGGGCAACTCAGCCAGCAAGACGAGCCTGTGCCGGAGCCCTGGGGAGGTGAGATGGGAGTTGGGGCAAATTCTGGGTAGGGCTGGGTTTCCTAGGGAGGGGGCTAAGCGGCCTCACATTGCCCTTCCCATCCCTTTCCTTCCCCACAGGTACTAGCTTTGGTTCGGCAAAAAGTGGTCCCCACATCTGAGATGGTGGCACCACAGAGCCAGGAGCTGCTTCGGTGTCTAGAGGAGGGAGCCCAGCATCTGCCCCATCTTCTGCTGGGCACCCTGCTGCGGCACAGCCCTGGAGGGTGAGACTGGGCCATCACCATGTCCCCTGCCATGGATGACTGTTGCTCCTTGGGCCCACTCCACAAAATCAATTCCAGTCCTCCCAGTGTTCCCGAGCTGCCAGACCTCACCTTCAGGTCCTCAGCCCCATGCTGGAATCCTAGTCCTCAGACCCACCTCCAAGTTCCTGGGCCTCCTGAGTCCAGCTCCCAGCCCCCAGAGCCTCTGGAACCCAAGCCTCCCTCTCAGTGCCCCACCCAACCTGGATTTTCCCCCACAGGTTGCAGCCCCTCCCTACGGTCCTGCCATCCATCCACCAGCTGCATCCTGCATCCCCAAGAGGCTCCAGCCTCATAGTATTGAGCCACACATTGGGGCTGCCCGCAGGGAAGGTGAGTGCGTGTCCCTTAGGACCCGTCTTCCCACCTCTACCCCCACCCCAGGTGACTGTCCTTCCCCCTTCCTCCAGGCTCCGGAGCTGCTCCTTCCGAAGGCTGCCTCTCTTCGCCAGGACCTTCTGTTCCTCCAGGACCAGCGAAGTCTCCGATGCTGGTATCTGCTCCACATGAAGACCAGCCTGCCGCCAGGACCATCCACCCGGGGTAGGCCTGCCCTGCTTCCTTATCCAGCATCCCAGCCCCTTCCCAGGACCGTCAGCGTCCAGGAGAAATCACAAACACCCACTGCTTATACAGTGTGCTGAGTGCTTTGAGCATGCTCACTAGTTTCATCTGCACAGCAGCCCAGGGGTTCTCTCCGTTTTACAGAGGAGAGAACTGAGAAGCAGAAGGCTTGGTAGCTGCCCAGACAGCCAAGCTGGGATTTGAGTCCAGGCCATCTAACATGGGTCTGTGCTCCTAACCATGAGGCAGCACTGCTCATTGAATTGCCAAATACTCATCCATCACCAAACAGTAGTATACTTGAGTAGTTAGAAAGTGGGCTGTGTAGTTAAACTACCTGGATTCTCTTCTCAGCGCCACCTCTTCCTTGCTGCGTGATCTCCCTGTGCCTCAGCTTCCTCCTCAGTGGAATAAGCATAATCATAATACCTTACAGAGTTGTTGGAAAGATTCAGTCAGGTGACCCAAACAGGGTATTGAGCCATGCCTGGCTGCAGTAAGCACTTTGTCTCTGGTGTGATTCTAGTCACTGTTATCTGCACATGCACAGTGTCTTCCAGTCCTTACCATAAGGGAAGGGAGCATAAGACCCCAGTTTACAGAGAGGAAGCTGAAACTCAGAAAAGTCATTTATTCCTGGATTCACTCAGCAAGCACTCGCTGGGTATGTGCCATGTGCTGGCGCTGAGAGCTCAATGGGGAAAGAGGTGAGAGCTGTCCAGGAGGAAAGATGGTGTCTCCAGTGGGCCCTGGGAGACAGGTGAGGTTTTGCTCAGGAGTAGTAAGCAGAGGTCACATGATGCACCCCTCAAGTACTAGGCTGAGAGCCTGGGCTCTGTCTTGGGGCTCTGGGGAGCCTTGCAGGGTTCCAAGCAGGAGAGGGAAAGGATCAGGTTTAGGCTGTGAGATCACTCTGGCTGCCATGTGAAGGATGGACCGGTAAGAGACTGAGGTTTGGGCCCAAGGAGGAAGGCTGGGGGACAAGTAAGGAAGCAGGGAGGACACTGAGGGTTGGGCCATGGAGATCGAGGGACCATCAGGGGGAAGGAGGAAGGCATTCAGAATGACGCCTCAGGTATGGTGGGCTTGCACATGGTAAGAGGACCTGGGAGGAGAGAGAGGATTAGGAGAGATGCTCAGGTGAAGGCTAGATGATTGGAGACTTGGTGACCCAATGGCTGCAAGGCACCAGGGAGCCAGAGGATTCATTGCTGCCCCCCGGGTTTCTAACCTGCAGAGCTGCTGCAGATCTGGGCATCCCAGGAAAAGGAGCAGAAAGAGAACCTGGGGCAGGCTCTGAAGCGCCTGGAGAACCTGCTGAAACAAGCACTGAAGCGAATCCCCGAGCTGCAGGGAGTTGTGGGGGACTGGTGAGAGGGGGGCACGATGAGGTGGGGGCTGACTGGTGGAACAGGCAGAACTTAGACCGGGCGGGGGTGGGGGTGGGGGGCTGATGACAAGCAGAGCATGGTGCTGAGCGGAGGCCAGTGAAGGTCTGGAGGTCAGGCCTTCCCTCTCATGCCATCCCCTTCTCCAGGTGGGAGCAGCCAGGACAAGCCGCCCTCTCCGGGGAGCTCTGCCAAGGCCTGTCCCTGCCCCAGTGGCAGCTGCGCTGGATCCAGGCCCAAGGCGCCCTGCAGCAGCTGTGCAGATGAAGACGTGGCTCAAAGAGAAGCCCAGAGCTTCGCATTCGTTCACCCCAACACTTCACTTCCCTTAATAAGACTTTCGGAAGAAAGCATTGCCTGGATGCGCCAGCCCATTGTCTCTACCCACACCTGCCGTCCCCCTTCACAGGCTCTTCTGTTTTTCCTTTCAGTTGCCTTGCCACTGTCCTATCATCCCACTAAAGCCAAGAGAATGGGGTACTGTGTGCCCCACCCTACCTGAAACTCTCCTCGTCACTTCTACCCTCAACAAAAAGTAATCACGCACCTGCTCTAAATACTGAGGATCCAGCACTAAAAAAATGGACAGAAGTCCCAGCCTTCAGGGAGTTGTCATTCTAGGACAGGAGAACAGACCACTGACAAAATAAGTAAGCAAAATATTTAGTATGTGGAAGAACTGCTGTGGAGAAAAAGCGGTTGTAGTGGTGTGATTTTTAAATAGAGGGCTACACAGCAAAGGTGACACTCTGTAAAGGTAGAGAGAGAAGGAAGTACATGGGTATCTGAGGAAGGCTTGCAGAGGGGAAGACTACAGCACATGCAAAGGCCCTGCGTTCAGATGTGTTGGTGTGAGGGCTGAGGAGGCAGTGCATCTGCTGGAAGAGGGGAGGGTTTAAGAGATGACATTGCCTTCTAGTTTTATACAATTTCTTTTGTAAATGTAAATTTTAAATCTCTGAGCCATTTGGAATTTATCTAAATGGATTCAATTTTATCTTATTTTAAATATATCTCACTATCATTTATTAAAATTCTCATTCAGAGCAGTGATTGCCTCTGAAGGAGGGCTGGGTGGCAGGGATCAACCAAGGAGGAGACAAACTTTCTCGAGCTGGGAATATGTTGTACATTGAAGGTGGTGGGGTTAAACAGGTGTATAGATTTTTCAGAACTAATCTAGCTGTACTGATTAGATTGTAGCATTTCGCTGTGAATTATCTTCAACTTATAAAGTAAAACTTTACATCCCTAAACTTTATAAAGTAGTTTTAGGTGACTTGAGATGCCACCTTTTCATACACTAAGTTTCCACGGTTAATTTGGCTGCATCTGTGTTCTCTCCAAGTGCACTGTCTGTCTGACGCTTGTGTGCCATCCCCACAGTGTTTTAATTATAAAGGCTGTGTAATACGTCTTAGTACCTGAAATGGCTGATTGCCGTCTTGCTCTTATTTTTCAATGTGTCCCTGTCTCTTGCTAGGTTTTTCTCCCAAATGAAGTGAACTTTATACCCAATTTGCCTGGTTCCAGAAGAAATACAAACATAGATGGGGGTTTTATTGGGGTTGCAGTTAGTTTACAAATTAGGGATATTTGACATCTTTGAGATTTTAAACCTGATTTTCCACCTCCCTTCCCATAACTCCTCTCTTGGCCTCCAGAGCACCCTCACTCTCCCAGTTCTCCTCCTATCCCTGGCTACTCTTTCCCAGTCTTTACACATTTGCCTTCCTATGTACCACCTTAGTGTCCCCCCTCCTTTTCATCTCAGCTCCGAGCCACCCCCCTACTGAACAAGAGGGTCCTTACCCCCATCCTTGCTCAATATTTCTCCATAGCACATCTTCTAACATACTGTTTTACTTTATCTTTTATTGTCCTCAAACAAAATGTGAGCTCCATGTAGGTGAATTCCTCTATAAACTAGAAGTTGGACAAACTTTCCAAAATATGATTTGAAATCCAGATGCAGTAAGGGGAAGTACTGACAAAAAAAATAAAAGAAACTTTTACTTGGTTTTAAAAAAAAAGCAGGGCTTCCCTGGTGGCACAGGGGTTGAGAGTCCGCCTACCGATGCAGGGGACCCGGGTTCGTGCCCCGGTCCAGGAAGATCCCACATGCCACGGAGCAGCTGGGCCCGTAAGCCATGGCCGCTGAGCCTGCGCGTCCGGAGCCTGTGCTCCACAACGGGAGAGGCCACAACAGTGAGAGGCCCGTGTACCGCAAAAAAAAAAAAAAAAAAAAAAACTAAGAAGAAATGACAAATTGGGGGGAAATGTTCGCAGTTTATAACATAAAAGTGTGTGTGTGTGTGTGTGTGTAGTGTCAAAGTGGAAAAGAAAAATTCCAAGTCCATGGAAAAATGGGTAAAATATATGAATGGACAGTTCTCAGAAAATATGCTCAAACTCTCTAAGAGAAAAGCAAATTAAAACCCCACTTTGATACATTTCTCACCTACCAGACTGGGAAAAAGGAAACCTGTAATTTTGGCAGCTCCCTCTGTTGGTAAGGCTATGGGAAACAGCACTCTGATACATCAGTGGATGTGCAATATGGAATATCTGTGGGATCATCTCCAGAAAAACTCTATAAGCATTTATTGGACTTCCCTGGTGGTGCAGTGGTTAAGAATCCGCCTGCCAATGTGGGGGACATGGGTTCGAGCCCTGGTCCAGGAAGATTCCATATGCCGCGGAGCAACTAAGCCCGTGTGCCACAACTACTGAGCCTGCACTCTAGAGCCTGTGAGACACAGCTACTGAGCCCGCGTGCTGCAACTACTGAAGCCCGTGCGCTTAGAGCCCGTTCTCTGCAACAAGAGAAGCCACCGCGATAAGAAGCCCGCACACCACAACGAAGAGTAGTCCCCGCTCGCTGCAACTAGAGAAAGCCCGCGCGCAGCCACGAAGACCCAACGCAGCCAAAATAAATAAATAAAATTAATAAAACCCCAAAAATAATAATAATAATTTTTTTAATTAAAAGAAAACGATATAAGCATTTACTCTTTGCCCAGACAATGCTACTTATAGGAATCTATCCCAAAGACATTCTGGGTGAAATAAAAGTTGTGCGACCTTGTACAAAACAACTAGATCATATTCTTCAGAAAGTCAGTGGGGGTACAGTGGGGATTGTTTTAGATTAAAAGAGACATGACAACCAAATGCAATGCAAAACCTTGATTGAATCAGGGTGGGGTGTTTTAAGTTTTTTTAAGCATTTGCGTTTGAAAGTACATTTTGGGGTTATTTTTTGGTTTGGAGTGTTGTTTTTTGTGGGGTTTGGGGTTGTTTTTTAATATTTATTTGGCTGCACCAGGTCTTAGTTGTGGCATGTGGGATCTAGTTCCCTGACCAGGGATTAAACCTGGGTCCCCCCGCATTGGGAGTGAGAGTCAGCCACTGGATCACCTGGGAAGTCCCGAAAGTACATTAAAAAATTTTTTTAAATTTATTTTTGGGTGCGTTGGGTCTTCATTGCTGCAGGCGGGCTTTCTCTGGTTGCGGCGAGCAGGGGCTACTCTTCATTGCAGTGGCTTCTCTTGTTGCGGAGCACGGGCTCTAGGCGTGTGGGCTTCAGTAGTTGTGGCTTGGGGGCTCCAGAGTACAGGCTCAGTAGTTGTGGTGCACGGGCTTAGTTGCTCCGCGGCTTGTGGGATCTTCCCAAACCAGGGCTCAAACCCGTGTCCCCTGCATTGGCAGGCGGATTCTTAACGACTGCGCCACCAGGGAAGTCCCGCGAAAGTACATTTTTGAGTCAACTGGGGAAATTTGAATATGAGAAATGAGAGATTGGTATATTGGATAATACTGTATCTTTATAAAATTTCTTTGGTGTGATAATGGTATCGTGCTTAAGTGGGAGAATGTTCTTAGAGAATGTGTGTTGAAGTATTAAGGATGATGTCTGCAACCTACTTTCAAATAGTCTTATTGTTCATAATAATACTGATTTTTTTTATTTTGGTAAAATACAGTTTAAAATTTTGAGACCCAACATCATATATTTTGAAATTATATATTAGACTAAAGCAAATATGTAGCTATGCTAATGTTACTGGGGACTAAGTTTTTAATGCAAATGAAAAGAGATACACGAGACTTCCCTGGTGGTCCAGTGGCTAGGACTCTGGGCTCCTAGTACAGGGGGCCTAGGTTCGCTCCCTGGTCAGGGAACTAGATCCCACATGCGGCAGCTGGGAGTTCGCATGCCACAACTAAAAATCCCTCATGCTGCAGCTAAAAGATCCCACATGCCACAGCTGAGGATCCCGCACGTGGCGGTGAAGACCCCACCTGCCGCAACTAAGACCCGGCACAGCCAAATAAATAAATAAATATTTTTTAAAAAAAGAAGAAAAGAGATACAAATACAAAATCAAAGAAGTAATACCCTGTAATCTTTCATTTGAATTGGAAATATTAGAATGAACTCATGGGGTTTTCTCTTTCTAAACCATATATATAATACGTATAATAAATATATATAAATATGTATTATATATATATATATTTCCCTAGCTAAGTCCACGGAAAAGCTCTACATATGACAACGCAGTAACAATGAGCAACCTAGTGCCCAGGCTGTGGCCTCTAAATACCATTTCTGACTCAAAGGAACCAGGGATCCTTGGGGAAATAGCTGATTCTAGGTCTGGGGCAGGAAATGCGCAAAATGAGTATGAAGCATTTTGTACCAGAGAGCAAGGTCGTCCTCCAAAACTACTGGGATTGAGTCAAAAGGACTCAGGAGTCTGTATGAAGGCGTTGCCACTGGCTAAAGATGGGACATTTTGAGCAGCAATTAGAATGACTTCAATGGGGACTTCCCTGGTGGTCCAGTGGTAAAGAATCCGCCTTGCAATGCAGGGGACGCGGGTTTGAACAAAGATCCCACACGCCGCAGGGCAACTAAGCCCGCGTGTCACAACTATAGAGCCCACGCGCCTCAACTAGAGCCCGTGTGCCACAAACTACAGAGCCCACGCGCTCTGGAACCCAGGCGCCCCAACTACAGAGCCCACGTGCCCTGGAGCCCGTGTGCCCCAACTAGAGAGAGAAAACCCGCATGCCACAACTAGAGAGAAGCCCGCACACCACAAGGAAGAGCCCGCGCGCCGCAACAAAAGATCCTGCATGCCTCAGTGAAGATCCCACATGCCACAACTAAGACCCGATGCAGCCAAAAAAAAAATTAAATATAAATAAATAAATAAATAAAAAATAAATATTTAATAAAAAGAATGACTGCAATGACTTGAAGCACATAAATATGTTTGAAAATGTCAGTTCATATTGATATTCACACACACATTCCTCACTGGTCACCTTTGAAGGGTGTTAGTAACCAACTCATTTCTTCCCCCCCCAATATAAAATAGAGAAAGAATCAAGCATTTTCTGTCTTCTTTCCTGTATGTGAAAAAGTAACCCAATTCCTGATAAGGAGGACGTTTATAGAAGTCACTAATAATTTCAGAGAGAATGATAAAATTCGAAAACCACTATCTTCCATATGTTAATAAGTAATAGATACAGGTAATGATGATCAAGTGCTGCTAAAACTATTAATGGAAAGATTGATTGAGCTTTTTAAAATGGATGGAACAGGATGACACTGCTGGTCAATCTTGGCATCACCAAAGGAGTACAACCAGATACCATGTGCTCCTGATGAGATACAGCAGGATTACCTCTTAAGTATTCTTTTACCAAATTAAACCTAAATCTAATCAAGCTTCTGTTACTGCAATAAATAAGCAAGGGAGAGGAGGCAGCGAGGAACAAGTGAAACAACATAATTAGTTAAATCCAAAATGTGAGACGTCCTATAGGACAATTGATCAGTTTCTGCAGCAAATAGAAGACAAAAAAAAGAGAGGGTGGGGGGAGAAAGAGAAAGAAAAGGGGGAGGAAGAAAAAGGCAGGAGATGGGAAATTTTCAGGTTAAAAAAAAGACTTTAATAGGATTTTAAAAGCTGGAACAATTTGAGCAACAAAATAACTAAAGTGTAATTGTATAATAACCGAAAGTATAGAATATCCATGAGTCCATACTGATACAAGTGATTTAATAACGAAATAAAGGGGGTACAATAGACATCCCTTGTGCAAAAGAATTCCAAATAATTTATGTAGATATCTCACTCTCACGGAGGTGGAACTTAACTACTCCACCCCTTAAGTATGGGCTGTGCATAGTAAATTCCTTCCAAAGAGCATAAAAAGAGAGTTCTTAATTTATTTTTTATAAATTTATTTATTTGTTTGTTTGTTTATTTTTGGCTGGGTTGGGTCTTCGTTGCTGTGCGCGGGCTTTTCTCTAGTTGCGGCGAGCGGGGGCTACTCTTTATTGCAGTGCGTGGGCTTCTCATTTGCGGTGGCTTCTCTTGTTGAGGAGCACGGGCTCTAAGCACGCGGGCTCAGTAGTTGTGGCTCGCGGTTTCTAGAGCGCAGGCTCAGTAGTTGTGGCGCACGGGCTTAGATGCTCCGCGGCATGTGGGATCTTCCTGGACCAGGGCTCAAACCCGTGTACCCTGCACTGGCAGGCGGATTCTTTTTTTTTTTTTTTTAACATCTTTATTGAAGTATAATTGGTTTACAATGTTGTGTTAGTTTCTGCTGTATAACAAAGTGAATCAGCTATATGCATATATATATATCCCCATATTCCCTCCCTCTTGCATCTCCCTCCCACCCTCCCTATCCCAACCCTCTAGATGGTCACAAAGCACCGAGCTGATCTCCATGTGCTAAGCAGCTGCTTCCCACTAGCTATCTATTTTACATTTGGTAGTGTGTATATGTCAATGCTACTCTCTCACTTCGTCCCAGCTTAACCTTCTCCTTCCCTGTGTCCCTCAAGTCCATTCTCTACATCTGCGTCTTTATTCCTGTCCTGCCCCTAGGATCATCAGAACCTTTTTTTTTTTTTTTTAGATTCCATATATATGTGTTAGCACATGGTATTTGTTTTTCTCTTTCTGACTTACTTCACTCTGTATGACAGACTCTAGGTCCATCCACCTCACTACAAATAACTCAATTTCGTTTCGTTTTATGGCTGAATAATATTCCATTGTATGCGTGTGCCACATCTTCTTTACCCATTCATCTGTCGATGGACACTTAGGTTGTTTCCATGTCCTGGCTATTGTAAATAGTGCTGCAATGAACATTGTGGACATGACTCTTTTTGAATTATGGTTTTCTCAGGGTATATGCCCAGTAGCGGATTGCTAGGTCATATGGTAGTTCTATTTTTAGTTATTTAAGGAAACTCCATACTGTTCTCCATAGTGGTTTTATCAGTTTACACGCCCACCAATAGTGCAAGAGGGTTCCCTTTTCTCCACACCCTCTCCAGCATTTATTGTTTGTAAATTTTTTGATGATGGCCATTCTGACCGGTGTGAGGTGATACCTCATTGTAGTTTTGATTTGCATTTCTCTAATGATTAGTGATGTTGAGCATCCTTTTATGTGTTTGTTGGCAATCTCTATATCTTCTTTGGAGAAATGTCTATTTAGGTCTTCTGGCCATTTTTGGATTGGGTTGTTTGTTTTTTTGATATTGAGCTGCATGAGCTGGCAGGCAGATTCTTAACAACTGCGCCACCAGGGAAGCCCAGGGAGTTTTTATTTTATTTTTTAATTTTTATTTATTTATTATTTTTGGCTATGTTGGGTCTTCATAGCTGCGCGCGGCTTTCTCTAGTTGCCGCGAGCGGGGGCTACTCTTCGTTGCAGTACGTGGGCTGCTCATTGCGGTGGCTTCTCTCGTTGCGGAGCACGGGCTCTAGAGCGCACGGGCTTCAGTAGATGCAGCACGTGAGCTCAGTAGTTGTGGCTCATGGGCTTCGTTGCTCCGCAGCATGTGGGATCTTCCTGGACCAGGGCTCGAACCCGTGTCCCCTGCATTGTCAGGTGGATTCTTAACCACTGCACCACCAGGGAAGCCCCCAGGGAGTTTTTAAAAATTAATTTTATAATAAAGAAATCTGACAAGTGCTACTTCAGGAGATCAAAGTTAACAATAATAATTCATGTTGATAGTATGTAGCCTTGGTATGATATGATGAAAATTGCACTTTACCTCTGTGGTCTCCCTCCCCCGCCCAAAAAAAGCATAACCCCAGCCTAATAATGAGAAAAACATCAGACAGGTACCAAATGAGGAACATTCTACAAAATACGTGACCAGTACTCAAAACTATCAAAGTCATGAAAAAGAAAGAGTAGGAAATTGTCACTGGCAAGAAGAGTCTAACGAAACAAGGCAACTAAATGTTATGTGTTATCCTGGATGGGATGCTTAAACAGAAAAGAGATTAGGTAAACACTAGGAAAATTGAATAAAGTGTGGACTCTAGTTAATAATTTTTTAAGGCATCCTATTCTTATAACATCTCTAACACAGAAGCAAACAAAGTATTTTAACAAAGCATTCATTTATGCTGATTCAAACTGGAGCGTCAAGAAACCAAGGCAAGCGGTAACATTAAGTTTTGTTTTTGTTTTTACTATTTATTTATTTTGGCTGCGTTGGGTCTTCGTCGCTGCACGCGGGCTTTCTCTAGTTGCGGCAAGCGGGGGCTGCTCCTTGTTGCGGTGCACGGGCTTCTCATTGCAGTGGCTCCTCTTGCTGCAGAGCACAGGCTCTAGGCGAGAGGGCTTCAGTAGTTGTGGTGTACAGTCTTCAGTAGTCGTGGCTCGCGGGCTCTAGAGCGCAGGCTCAGTAGTTGTGGCTCACGGGCTTTGTTGCTCCACGGCATGTGGGATCGTCCCAGACCAGGGCTCAAACCCGTGTCCCCTGCATTGGCAGGCGGATTCTTAACCACTGAGCCACCAGGGAAGTCCCCAGTATAAAGACATTTTGAGGCAGAGAAAATTGAGCTCAGTCTGGGTGTTAGATGATACTAAGATACCCATTTTCTTGGGTGTGAAAATGCTGTTTTTGTTTTGTTTCGTTTCCTTTTAAATACTCCTTATGTTAGAGAGACATCATGAAGCTATTATGGGTGAATTGATAGACGTCTGGAATTTGCTATAATGTAAAGCAAAAAAATAAAAGAAGTATAGACGAAACAAGAAGGGTAGAATATTAGTAATTGTTGAGAGGTACGTGGATGTTCATTCTCCCTACTGTTGTGTATTTTTGAAAATATTCATAAAACATTTTGAGGACTAAAAAAAAAAAAAAAGGAGGGGTCAGCTGTATCCCTAGAAA
Organism: Pseudorca crassidens; assembly: GCF_039906515.1. NCBI lineage: Eukaryota > Metazoa > Chordata > Mammalia > Artiodactyla > Delphinidae > Pseudorca > Pseudorca crassidens. Next base: position 17,201,507 of record NC_090315.1, on the reverse strand, counting down.
GCACAGACACCGAAACTATACGCGTGACCTTATGAGGTGACGCACTTGACTACTGTCTCTCGGCCTTTGCATGAACTGTATTCCTCCTACCCAGAATCTCTCTCATTTTCATCCAGCAGAAGTTTTCAGACGTCACCTCCTCCAGGAAGCCTGAGTCAGGCACCTCATCTGAGCTTCCCACATCATGTCCCTGTTTTTTCTGGGACTCACTGTCTGGTAGCGTGTCCGTCTACCCCAGAGTGGGCGACCACGGCCCCCAGCTATACCCAGCCTCGTCCTGCCCTGGGATCATTCGGATTTCAGTGTGTTTTAAAACTTCCGGAACGGGCCTCGCGGTGGCAAGGGTGGGACCTCCGAACTTTCCTGAGTTCTTAAAGATCAAGTTTCCACTTCAGGAACGGGGACAACTGACTTTACAGTACTTTCATTAGCCCGTGTTCCTTCACGTAGGCGTGGTGGTCTCGCTCGGCTGCACTCTCATAGACTCAGAGTCTTCCGTAAAACTCGTTTTTCCGGCACTCTGATTGGCCTATACTCCTCCTTGGGGCGGGCCCTTCGGGTGTGGCCGGGTTCTCATTGGCCTTAGATCCCCGTTGACGAGCCCCGTTGGCGCATTATGTCATGTACCGGCGCCCGTCACTCTCGCTGAGACGTCATCCGCTGGCGCCCACCCTGACGAAGCCAGGGAGTACACAGCGGAACCGGCGGAGGCGACTGAGTTGAGGCGGTAGTAGTGGCGACAGCGACGGCAGCAGCGATGGCCGGGGCGGGGCCAGCCCCGGGACTCCCGGGTGCAGGAGGACCTGTGGTCCCGGGCCCTGGTGCTGGCATCCCGGGCAAGAGCGGCGAGGAACGCTTGAAGGAGATGGAGGCGGAGATGGCCCTGTAAGGCCCGCGACAGGGCGCGATAAGAGCCGTCCCACAGCCAGAGCCCTGGACCCTCCAGGCCACGATAGGCCCGACAGATGGCTCTATCTTGGGGAAATGGGACTTTCGGGATTGTGGGGGCGGGAGTAAGAAGGAGAGCTTGGCAGGGGTGAAGGCGCTGTCGCGATGTACCCAGCGTTCCAGAATTGGTGCAAGGTCCTGAGCTGTGGTGTCTGTCCTGCCCCCACCCCAGGTTTGAGCAGGAAGTTCTGGGGGCTCCGGTTACAGGAATCCCAACTGCTGTGCCTGCGGTGCCCACCGTCCCCACGGTAGAAGCAATGCAAGTCCCAGCAGCTCCTGTGATCCGCCCAATTATCGCCACCAACACATACCAGCAGGTACGGCTGAACTAACGCATATAATAGAGCACGTTGCCTCTGAACACAGTGTTTGTATACAGAGAGCTATTAACATGTTGGCTTGTTGATTAATTAGTGTGACAAATATTTCAGGTGCCGGGCATTGAGGACACAGTAGTGACTAAGACAAACAATATTTCTGCCCTTTGGGAGCTTTTATTCTAGATCATGTTGGTCAGTAGAACTTTCTACAATGATGGAAATGTTCTGTATTTATTTAAAATTCATACTAAAATTAAATAGTTCCTCAGTATCATTAGTCACATTCAAGTGTTTTATAGCTAAGTATATATGAGTAGTGAAGAGAGAGACTACTAAAAAGAGAACAAGTAAATGAAACTTGTTCATTCTCTCAACAGATAATTTTCCAGTGCCTTTTCTGCACTAGGTACTATTCTAGACATTAGGCATATAGCAGAGAACAAAACAGAAAAACAATCACTACCTTTTTGGAGTTTACATTTTACTACTGAGAGACAGGTCACAGTAGAGTAAGAAAGGCAGAGGTTTATCAGCGCGATCAGGAAAGGCCTTTCTGAGGAGGTGACATTTACGCAGATATAAAGGGCATGATTGAGGGAACCAGGCAGATATCTGGGGGAAGAGTATTCCCAGCAGAGAGAACTGCCAATGCAAAGGCCATGAGGTAGGTGCATACCTGACATGTTCAAGGACCAGCAGGGAGAATAGTGTGGCTGGAATGCAGTGAGCAAGGGAGAGGGTGGGAGGAGAACAGCACAGAGAGGTGGTAGAGACAGATCTAGTAGGACCTTGTTGGTCATCACAAGGACCTTGGTTTTTACTCTCAGATGGGAAGCAGTTGAAGGGTTTTGAGCAGTGAGGTGATGTGATCCAACTTAGATGTCACCAGGGTCGCTCTGGCTGTGTTTGGAGAACAGACTATAGGGGGCCAGGGCAGAGTCAAGGAATCTGAGGAAGAGGCTACCATAATACTCTAGGCAAGAGATAATGGTGGCTTGGACCAGGGTGATGGCACGAGAGAGAAGGAGGACACGCTAGACATAATTTCAGGTAGTGCTAAGTGCTTTGGGGAAGATGAAGCAGGATGATGAGAGAAGTTGCAACTGGGAGGGGCTAAGGACACCTTCGGCTAGTGTGGTCCCAAAAACCTCTCTGAAAAGTGATGTTTTAGCCGAGACCTAAAGTTTGATAGATAGCCACAGAGTGCAAAGAATGAAACCCTTGGCCTCCCAGGTGAGCCTGCCAGGGCAGCTTGGGGGCACTGAATCAGGCCTCTCACCCAAGCCTCCTCTCCAACAGGTCCAACAGACTCTGGAGGCCCGAGCAGCCGCTGCAGCCACAGTGGTTCCTCCCATGGTGGGTGGCCCACCTTTTGTGGGCCCAGGTAAGTAAGGAGTGGTGGAGTGAGGGAGGCAAGGTGGTGAAAAAGGGATGCCTGGGACATTCCTCCAACCATCCTCATCTCTCCCCTCCCAACAGTTGGCTTTGGTCCTGGTGATCGGAGTCACCTGGACAGTCCAGAGGCTCGAGAAGCCATGTTCCTGCGGCGAGCAGGTAGGTCTGGGGCCAGGAAATCCCACATTCCACCAAGCACTCTTGTTTCAACTACTTCACCCTCTCCATTTCATCCCCATGATGTCATTGTCTTTCTAAAGCATAAACCTGATCGTGTACTTTGTCAGTTTGGCATTAGTAAGGCTTCGCTTGATCACCGCAAACCAACCCCCTTACTGTCACTCCTAATCCTTACGCTTTGCTATGTTTCTTCATAGCACTTCATGCTTTAGAACAGTTGTACAATTTATTTATTATGGTTATCATCTTTTGCTTTCTCTAAAATATAAGGTCCATGCCAGCTAGTAAGTATTACGTGCTCTCTGTTGATGGGATGAACAAACCATCAAACAAGCACCTGTGCTCCTCACCTGTCAGTCAGGACCCTACATCACCCAGCCCCTTGCAGAGAGAGATCCGCATTTCCTCCTCAGGAGCCCCAAACATTGCTGGGATATACCAGCAGGGCTCTTGTTGAGGTCCCTTCTCTCCCCTGCTCATTGTCGCCCAACTTTAATCTTCCAAAACCTATCAACTAAACCCAAATCAAGCTAACCAAAATCAACTAAAATCTATCCTCTCCACAGGTCACTCACTCCTACTTTGTGTTGTTGAGATGACCTTTATACACACAATTTTTGTGACATTAGTATTTCCTTATGTGTATGAAAAGGGTATGTGTTCTGTAAAGTTCTGGTGTGATCTCTATTAGATTGTACTTGTTAATTGTGCTACTTAAGGTTTAACACCTCCTACACTTTAGTATGGTTTTGATCAAAGTGCATACCTGACATAGTCCCCTGCCCAGCTTCCAACCCTGCTGTGGCTCCCCAGTGCCCTCCAGAGGACATACACGGTTCAGCCAACAAGACTGCTTGGATGCCTACTGACCTCTTGACCATTCTCCTATGATGCTGTCCAACTCTAACATCCTCTATTACGATTACACTAAACTGAAAAGGGAAACATTTTTGTTTATAAATGTTCTCCTTGCTAGTAATATTTCCAAACTCACCCTTTGCCTGACCAACTCTTCATTATCCTTTGGGTCTCAGCTTACAGGTCCCTTTCTCCAGGAAGCCTTCTCTAGTCCCCCCGGCATAGGTCTTCTGAGCTCCCACTGCTTCCTGGGCTCCCCACTCCCAGCCTCCATCACTCTGCCTGGGCTTTCCCCCATCCCAGCCCTGATCTCTCTGGCTGTCACTCTGGTGATAGGTCTGCTCTCTCCTGCTCTGGACCAGGAGCTCCCTTAGAGCCCTTGGTCTTTGGTGTGTCCCTAGCATTGCACAGGACAGGGCCAGGCCCAGAGGAAATCATCAGTGGTAAGTTTTTGCTGAATGAACAAATGAAAAGAACCCTGCATCTCCCAGAAGGCTCCCCAGGCTCTTCTCCAGATTTCTTGGTTCTGAGAGTACCCACAAGCACACACCTTGCCCCAAGTGCCCCAGTCCCCCTTGACACACACCCCCATCTCTCCCACAGCTGCGGCCCCCCAGAGGGCCCCTATTCTGCATCCAGCCTTCATCCCTCACGTGCTACAGAGAGCAGGTGAGGGGGCCAGGGTCATCATCCTGCCACGTAACTCCTCCCCAAGCCCTCCGATTTCCCCACTAACACCCTGACAGATTCTGCTCTTTCTTCCACAGCAGGTGGCCCCCGCCCTATGGCTCTGCGGCCCCCTCACCAGGCCCTCGTGGGCCCCCCTCTGCCTGGCCCCCCTGGACCACCTATGATGCTGCCACCGATGGCTCGGGCCCCAGGGCCCCCTCTTGGCTCCATGGCTGCTCTGAGGCCTCCTCTGGTGAGTGTGTACAGGGAACTGAGGGTCAGAGGTGCAGTGGGCAGGGAGGCCCTCATCCTGGCCCGGTGGGCTGTGTCCACCAAGTCCGCCTTTCCTGTGGCTTTTCATGTCTCTGCCTTCTCACTCTCTGACTTTGTCTCTGTCTTTCCCTCTTTCCTTCTGTGGCCATATCTTTCTGTTTTTTTCTTTTTATAAGGAAAGTATAGAGAGAAAACACAAGTTACAGGTGTACTTCTCTCTCTGTATCTCTATTTTTCCTTTGATTGTCTCTGTTTTTCTGTCTTCATGTCTTTTTTTGTCCCTATGTCTGTCTGTCTCTCTGCCTGTGTTTCTCTATCCCTGTGTTTGTCTCTAACTAGAGACTCCTTTCCCTGTCTAGGTGTCTCTTGCCTGCTCTCTGGTGCCCAAGCCCTTTTTCTGTTGTACAGGATGGAGGTGGTAGTGAGGTCTGAGCCTGTGATCTGGCCCCCCTCATGCCCTCCTTTTTCCTACAGGAAGAGCCAGCAGCACCCCGAGAGCTGGGCCTCGGCCTGGGGTTGGGCCTGAAAGAGAAGGAGGAGGCTGTGGTGGCAGCAGCGGCCGGGCTGGAGGAGGCTGGCGCAGCGGTGGCTGTGGGGGCAGGGGGCACCCCAGCTGGCCCTGCAGTCATTGGGCCCAGCCTTCCACTGGCCCTGGCCATGCCTCTGCCCGAGCCTGAGCCCCTGCCCCTGCCGCTGGAAGTTGTGCGAGGCCTACTGCCCCCGCTGCGCATTCCTGAGCTCCTGTCCCTGCGTCCGAGACCCCGGCCCCCTCGGCCTGAACCACCCCCTGGCCTCATGGCTCTTGAGGTAGGCAGGGAGCAGAGCAGTGGGGGCACAGAAAGGGCTGATTGGGCAGACAGGAGCCCAGGGGCTTCTTCACGCAGAAACACATGTCATCTTCTATCTGTGGAGGTAGGAGGGACCCAGGAAATTGGAGGGGTTGGGAGGACATGGGGAATAGGGAGGCAGACACACACATCTGACACCCAGCAGCACATCCAGCGCCCCAGCTATGGAGGCGGGAGGACCAGGTGGGCAGAGGAAAGTGGGGGAACATGAAGAGGGCATATGGGTCCAGCAGACTCCAGCATCAAGCCCTTTGCACCCCATCCCTTTCCTCTGCAGGTCCCAGAGCCTCTAGGTGAGGACAAGAAGAAAGGAAAGCCAGAGAAATTGAAACGCTGCATTCGCACAGCAGCTGGGAGCAGCTGGGAGGACCCCAGCCTGCTGGAGTGGGATGCAGGTAAGTGGGCTCGAGTGCAGGATCTGTGCTGCTCCACCAAGGGAAGGCGACCCAGGTAACTGCACACCTCTCTGTAGGGCGCACCTACAGAGTGGGTTAGCCCACCCCGGGGAGAGCCAGACTAGGACACTTGGGGGGCAGGCCCTTGCCCGGCCACTGAACAGAACTTGGTGGATGGGATTGGCACCTAGGACCTTCTGGCCTCTGTTTCATTCATGAGGGGCCTGGCTTGCTAAAAGTGAAAGAGCATTCTTTTGTCTCCTAACTTTTTATGAAAAATTTTAATACTGAACTACACAGTTAACAACTATATATCTACCACCTAGATTCAGCGATTAACACTTTGCTGTATTCACTTTAACTTTCCATGTGTTTGTATCTTTTTTTGGTTTTTGCTCAGTCATTTGAAGTAAATTATAAATGAAGTTATCACTTCACTACTAAATACCTCAGTATTCATCTCCTAAGAAAAGTGATATTTTCTTTCATATCATTACACAATTAACACATCTAAGAAAATTAACAATAATTCTGTGGCATCTCATATTCTGTTTATATTCATATTTTCCCAGTTGTCCCCAAACTATATTATAGCTGTTTTTCCCCTGAATCAGAATACATGTGGTTTTGTGTCACTAGATTATCTTTTAATGAGAATTGTCTCCCTCCCACTGCTTTGTCTTATGTATAATAGTTTTTTGATGTGTTCAGACTGGTTGGTTTGTAGAAGGTCCTACCCTTTGTCAGATTATTTCTGCCTGGGGTAAACTAACTTGTTCTCAGAGAGTGTCCTCAGTCACCACCAGAGCTATGGGGCAGCCACAGCGGTAGCCAAGGAGAGGGGCCTGCCTCCCACCCTAGTCTTTGACTTCTGCCTCTTTCCCTGGGACCGTCTACCCACCCCAGGCCAGAGCCATGGCGGCGCCGGCCCAGATGTGGCCAGTGCAGGCTGTAGGCCCTAGTTCCGTGACCTTGGGCAAGTCGCTTAGCCCTTCAAGCTTCATTTTCCTCATCTCCAGCAAGGGGATGGTAATAGTATATGCTCACGGGGGACGGGATTCTTTGGGCTTGAGCACATTTGGTCGAGGCTCAGGCCCAGCCCAGGGGATATGTCCAGGAATGGCAGCTGAAGTTGGCCTTGGAGAAGAATCAGGCAGTATGTTCAGGTTTAAGGGACTCAAGGGGGATTAGAGTGGGCTTTGCAGAGGAAGCAGGGCTGAGGAACGATGAATTCTGTGGTACCGGGGTGCCATTATGGGAGCCAGTGGGTGTCAGGGGCCCAGGGAATGTCCATGGGGAGGTGTTCAGGAGACCAAAGGATGCTGTGGGCTTGGAGGACAGGCCAGGGCTGGGATGACGAAGGTAGGGGCTTCATCGAGGGAATGGGAGAGCTGGCCCTGGGGTGGGGCAGGGCAGGGCAGTTAGTTAAAAGTGAGGACTCTGGAGCCAGATGCCTGAGTTCTTGTCCCAGCTCTGCCGCTTCCTGATTAACTTGGGGCGGGTGACTTGACCTCTCTGTGCCTTGGTGTAAAGGGTTGTTGGGAGTGCCAGATGTGCTAGAACCTCATGGGTGCTTAGCAGAGAGCCTAGCACAGGGTAAATACTATACAGGCATTGGCTGTTATGACCAAGAGGGCCCCAGGCAGAGACTGCAGGGCATACAGAGGAAGAGGGCTTGGTGATGTTTCCAGAGAAGGTGGGGTCATTTAAATAAGACTGAGCCAGACATCTGTATCCTCTGACCTCCTCTCTCCCAACCCCAGATGACTTCCGAATCTTCTGTGGGGATCTGGGCAATGAGGTGAATGATGACATCTTGGCACGAGCCTTCAGCCGCTTCCCATCCTTCCTTAAGGCTAAGGTGATCCGCGACAAGCGCACGGGCAAAACCAAGGGCTATGGCTTCGTCAGCTTTAAGGACCCCAGCGACTATGTGCGCGCCATGCGTGAGATGAATGGTGGGTGCAGCCTTCCCTAGGGTCAGTGGGCATGGCAGGCATCTGGCCTGAGCCTGACCCCAAGCCTGACCATGAACCCTCCCTCCCACAGGGAAGTATGTGGGCTCACGCCCCATCAAGCTGCGCAAGAGCATGTGGAAGGACCGGAACCTGGACGTGGTGCGCAAGAAGCAAAAGGAGAAGAAGAAATTGGGCCTGAGATAGGGTCTGTGGCTGGGCACCCGCTCCCACCCGGCCGGGCGCTGGCTCCTCCCCACAGTTCTTTGGGAAATCCTCAACTATCCACCCACCCATCCTCCCCAAAACCAGTTTCAATAAATTTACGTTCATTTCCATCCTTGGCTAGGCTTGGAAGCACTCTTTGGGGGGCAGGGCTTAGCATCCCCCACTCTGGGAATAGTGGGGAGCCTTGAAAGTTTACTCAAACATGCAGATGGGCATTTTTCGGTCCCTGCTGCATGCCCCTTACATCTTGAAACCTCTTAAGTGCACGTCCAGTGCAGCCTATTCCACAGAGGAGGAAGTAGAGGCTTAGGGCAAGGCCGAAGCCAAGCAGAGGCTCAAACCTGTGGTCTTCTGACTCCACCCTGTGTTCTCAGCACCAAGATAAGGGGGTCTTCTGGGCCCTGCCCTTCTGGAGCTCACAGCCTTCCAGGCTTTCATCCATTCAGCAGACTCTCATCAAGGGCCTGGACAGTGCTGGGGACACAATGGTGACTTAAACAGCCACAGGCCCTGTTCCCTCCAAGTTCATGGTCCAGTGGCAGAAGATAGGGCTGTAGCCAGACAGTCACAGCCCAGAGTGATCAGGGTTGGGATGGGAGCCATCCTGGGAGTCAGGGAGGGGCTTCCTCAAGGCACTGGCCACTTCTGAGACTCTCATTCTCTTCCTGTTTTTCTCTCTCCTAGTCTCTGCAGTTGTCACCCTCTAGGTCTCTGAGACTGTTTTCTAGTTTCTTCACTCTGCCAAAATCCAGCCAACTTCTGCTCTATCTCTTTGAGTGTTTCTCTGTTTCTCCTTCTCTGTTTCTCTGTGAGTGCCCCTCTGTTTCTTGTCTCTTTCTAAGTGTCTGTATCTCTCTGAGTCTCTCTTCTCTCTCTGCATCTGTAAGTCTCTCCCCAACTCCTGTTTCTCAGCTCCACGCTTGTCTCTGCCTGTCTGAAGAAGTGTCCATGCAGGAACTTGAATGCCAAACTGGGAGCTTAGACTTTACCCTGAAAGCAGCCAGCCTTGAGAAGCTGAGACAAAGTTTAAGCAGGGGACTAGCATCACAGATTTGCACTTTAGAAAAATCTGGGGTTCTGGAAGGAGGCTGGAGCAGTGACCAGGCAAAGGAGGGAGATGGCATGGGGAGGGGATGAGGGCCTCCCTGGGACATAGCCATCAGAACCCCTGATTGGGAGAGGGCTTGGGAGGGAGGGGAGAAACAATGCCAAGGCTTCTCAGGGAAGCCAGTTACCCAGGAAAGGTGTCAAATTTCCTCAGTTCCTGTCTTCCTCCCTCACTGCCCCCTCTGACGTCACATTTTCCAGTCTGGTTAGAGGGGTGAGGGCCTCCCATCAATGGCAGGAAGTACCCTTCAGCCCCCTGCCACCTGGGCTGGACCACCCAGCTCCAGAACCCTCAAACCCCAACCCCACATCACTAGCCCTCCCTACTCCTGACCCTCTTCTATTCACTGCAGGCAAAGGAGGAGATGGAAAGAAGAATGATTCCAGAAAGGCGGGTTTTAAATGTGTGCATTTAAGTCCTGAGGGGAGACAGAAAAAGATCAATGGGGTTGAGAGACAGAGGGACCGAAATGGAAGGGATGTAGTGAGCAGAGACAGAGAGGTGGGGAGGGAGACAGGAAGAGACGAGAATTGTGGGTCTGAGGCAGTACAATGGGAAGGCAGATGGGGAAAAAACCCAGGGAGGGAAAGAGATGGAAACAGATAAGGAGATAGGGAGAGAGACAGAAACACTTAAAGACAGGTGGGGAGGGACTGAGACATCAGAAGAGACTTGGGGGGATTCCCTGGGGTCCAGTGGTTAGGACTCCTTGCTTTCACCTCTGAAGGTGCAGGTTCAACCCCTGGTCAGAGAACTAAGATCCCACAAGCTGTGAGGTGTGGCAAAAAAAAAAAAAAGTTACTGCAGTCAGGCCTGGTACAACAGAGACCCAGGGCCAGGGACGTCAACCCAGGGCAGAGAGACATGGAGAGACAGATACATACAGACAGGAGAGAGGCCAGCTTCAGGGAGAGGAGGCTCTAGGCCTGGTGGGGCACAGCAGGTGGAGACTCCTTTCAGACCCCTGGGTTAGATGGATGGAGGGACTGGTGATGCCCGAGGGCTCTGTGGTTCAACCAGCGCTGGGTCCAATCCCAGGAGCCCCAGGACCACCCACTGTGTGACCTAGTAAGTTGCTCTTCCCGTTGAGGCCCAGTTTCCCTCGTGTAACAATGAAGGGCAGTGCCCACACCCCCCACTCCTCCCACCCCCAGAATGGCAAGTGGTTAGTGATTGAACTGGGTGAATATTGGAAATGGCCCATATTAAAGAGGTTATTTTTGTTTTTGTTTTTGTGGTACGCGGGCCTCTCACTGTTGTGGCCTCTCCCGTTGCGGAGCACAGGCTCCGGACGCGCAGGCTCAGCGGCCATGGCTCACAGGCCCAGCCGCTCCGCGCCATGTGGGATCTTCCCGGACCGGGGCACAAACCCGTGTCCCCTGCATCGGCAGGTGGACTCTCAACCACTGCGCCACCAGGGAAGCCCTAAAGAGGTTATTTTTAATGGTAAATATTTACTTATCAATATTGTAGGATGGGTACAAGCACAGGCTCTGAACCCAAGCTACCAGGGTTTAGGGTTGCCAGATTTAGGAAATAAAAATACAGGGCACCTAGTTAAATTTGAACTTAAGACAAACAACAAATAATTTTTTAGTATAAGTGTGTCCCAAATATTGCACGTGTGCATGTACATGTCGCAAGTATACATGGTTTGTTTTTTTACTGAATCATTGGAAACAAGTTACAGACACAACACTTCACCCCTAAATATCTCAGTGTTCCTTATAGAGGTAGCTTTCATATCATAGTACCATCATCACATCTAAGAAAATGACTAATTCTATATCTCATATTCAGTTCATATTCAAATTTCCCCATTTGTCCTAAACTGTTATTAGCAGGGAAGGGCATGGATTCTGGAGATGAAGAAAAGTGGAAGGAATTCCTCCTCAATTTCCCCTTTCATAAAATCGGGATAAGACTAGTACCTACCTGGTAAGCGGATTAAACAAAGGCCCAGGGCACAGCCGGTGGCATGTAATGAGCCCCCAATAAATGTTAGCTATTATTATCACTGTTGTTATTGTTCATACTGTTGTTGCTACTGTCCTCGGAAGCAGCCCCAGGACTTCCCCTCAAAGCCCTCAGAAGGGGAGAAGTGGGCCTGGTGGAGGATCCCAGGTCAACCTACCCCCACTGGCCCCCTGTGGACTGTGACGTCTGCCCACCAGGGGTCTGGCCGGAAATCCCCCTTCCTGTTGCAGATAAGCCTGGCGCAGCCCAGCTGACCCCAGGCTCTCCTCCCCCACCACCTCCCGTGTCACAGGATCAAGTCCCCAAGCCCCCCCCCCCCACACCCCAGTCACCCCGGAAACACCCCTCCTCACCCGGGTCTCTCCCAGCCTGCTGTTTCCCAAGCTCCTGTTCAAGTCCAAGCAACCCCTGCGGCAGGACAGCCAAAGCTACCGTGGAGGCGGATGGCCATCTCTGGGGGCAGAGGGGAGTGGGGCAGGGGTGACACAGCTCGGCCCCGCCTCAGCCCCTGCAACTCGACCCCCGCTGCGACCCCCAGCTCTGACGTCTTGGAAAATTCCCTCCTGCCCAGGCCCCCGGGGGGAGGGGGTGCATGGTATGAAATGGGGCTAAGACCCCCGGCTGAGGGCAGAGGGACCTGCCAGAGGTGAGCTGTGAACTGGGGACTGGAAGTCTGGGTGTCTGGGGGCCTGGATTCCTGGGTCTGGGTGTCTGGGGGCCCTTAACTCCTGGTCTGAGAGAAAAGGACACTGGAGGCCAACAATCCAGGGTCCTGGGGAAGGAGGGAGCAGAGGCCCGGACTCCTCTGTCTGAGTGAAGCAAGGGGTGGGGCTCAGACTCCAGGGTCCCTAAGCTCACCCTGGGCCCTTTTTTTTTTCTGACCCAGAATATTCACAGCGAGCAGCCATGGATTTGTGGAACTGGGATGAAGCATCAGCACAGGAAGTGCCCCTGGGGAGCAGGCTGTCAGGTCTGGGTAGGCTGCTGGGGCTGAGACAATGTGTGTGGGGAGGGTGCTCAGGTGGGCGCCTCCACTGACCCTGACGGGGCTCTAACCTTCTTGCCTGCAGAAGGAGCTGAACTCGACTTCTATTTCCCTGAACTGGCACTCCAAGGGGACACGCTGACAGCGGAGACAGGTTGGAAAAGTGTCTGTGGGCTGGGACCCCTGAGCGCTGGGGAAGGTGAGACGCTGGCTTCTAAGTCTAAGGGAGGAAGGGGGCGTGCCTGGACTCCTGGGGTTGAGCGGGGAGAGGGGTGTGGGCTTGAACTCCAGAGGTTGAAGGAGGAGGGGCCCAGACAGCCTCCTGAGTCCCAGGTCTGAGTGAGTAGGGGCCGGGGGTAATAACTCTCAGTCCCTGACAAATAAAGACCACTGGGTTGAGTGGCTGAGGGGAGTCTCTAGTCATTGTGCACACCATCCCCTAAACTCTGCTACGTCCTATCCCTCTCAGGGCTCCCACAGCCGGACTGGGGCTCCGCATTACCGTACCCAGAAGCTCCATGGGGGGCGGGTGAGTGTGTGCGGAGAGGTGGGGGGAGGAGGGGACTGGGGTCCTCCATTGTGACTAGAGGTTTAGACTCCCCGATCTTTGAGGGGGAACGGGGATAGGACGGGGGACGCCTGTGCCCTTAAGGTGGCATGACCGAGATCCTGGAGCGTGGGGCCCCAGGCGCCAGGGCTGCGAGCTTCGACCCCTAGAACCCCCGAGGGGGCCAGGGATCGGGACACCTGGGCTCCTCTCACTTGGGGTCCGTTCGTCCTCACAGAACCCGCCCCTCAGGCTCTTCCGTGGTCGGGAGACTGGACAGACTTGCCGTGCACCGGCTCGGTCCCTTGGAGCCGCGTCTCCCAGGCCCTGGGTCCCGCCCTCTGGGCTGGCTCTGAAGGGGCAGCCGCCCAGAACTGCGCCACCTCCGCGGAAAGTGCCAACTCGTGGTCGGGCGCCCAGGTCGCCGCCAGCTCCACCAGCTGGGACTATTCTGTTGGCCCGGACGGCGCCACCTATTGGGGCAAGAGCCTCGGCGGGGAGCCGCCCGCCGACTCTACCATTTCGTGGGGCGGGCCTGCGGGATCGGACTATACCATCTCCTGGGACTCGGGGCTGCATACGGACTGCACCACCTCTTCGAAGGAGTACCAGACTTCAGATCTCACCACTTCTTCCGAACCGAGCCAGCAGTCGGACCGCGCAACCTTGGCTTGTTACCCCAAAGCTAACCACCGAGGTGAGGTCCGAGACACTTTGTCCCAAGGGAGCGAAGCCGGAGTCTAGTGAGGCGGGGCCTAGGCGCCAAGGGGGCGGGACCGGGAAACTGGTGGGGCTCGAGAGAGGAGGGGGCGGTGGCCCTCCTGTTGGGTCCCCAGGGAGGAGAGGACTAAGACACGGGTAGTCTTCCCGAGAGCAAGGGAGGAGGACCTAGGCTCCTGCATTAGGCAAGAGGAAAGAGATGAGGATGTGGATCCCTGGGTCTCCAAGATGGGGCAGCCAAACTCCTAAATCTCCAAGATGGGGGCCCCGATGCCTGGGTCCCCAAGGCCAACTCTTAGGTCCCTTAGACGGAGGAATCCGGACTCGGTCCCCGAGGAGGAGGGGATCCGGATTCCTGGGTCATCGAAGCGACATGATTTGGGGCCAGGAAACCTGAGTATTCACTTGCCTCCACCCCGCAGGTCCCATTCAGCTGTGGCAGTTCCTCCTGGAGCTACTCCACGACGGGGCGCGTAGCAGCTGCATCCGCTGGACGGGCAATAGCCGCGAGTTCCAACTCTGCGACCCCAAAGAGGTGGGGCAGCCTCCCAGACCCGCTTAGTCCCGCCTGGGTCTCCCTGTGTTCAGTTTAGCCCCACCAGCAGCACTTCGCCTAGTGCTAGGCCCCGCCCTCAGCCTCGCCCTCAACTCCGCCCCGCTCCGCCGGGCCTAACCTCCACGCTGACAGACCAGAACTCCAACCCCGCCCCACCCATCTATTGTCAAGCCCCTCCCACTCCTCACCTCTCCCGCCCCCTCAGACTAAGCCCGGCCTCCGCCCTAGGTGGCGCGGCTATGGGGCGAGCGCAAGAGGAAGCCCGGCATGAATTACGAGAAGCTGAGTCGAGGTCTGCGCTACTACTACCGCCGCGACATCGTGCGCAAGAGCGGGGGGCGCAAGTACACGTACCGCTTCGGGGGCCGCGTGCCTGGCCTAGTCTATCCCGACTGCGTGGAGAGCGGACAGGGAGCAACGACTCAATAAAAATACACGGTCAAGCATCGTTGTGCGTGCTGTTTGCATCCTTCCCACGGATACTAACTACGTCTGCTAGGGAGCCTGTGTGCACCAGCACACCCACATCGCCTCCACAGCCCCGTGTGATCCCGAAACACACAGGGGGACCTACCGTGTGCTCACTGTGTCGTGGGACACGCAGAGGAATCAGACAGTCCCCACTGGGCCTGCCTACCGTGTGCCTGCCCTGTACTGGGACTTGCACAAGAATCAGACCCAATCACTAACTTTCGAGTTTATTTACTGTCCCCACCTTGAAGAGAGGACTCAGACTCCAAAAAGGGCTTACTGTGTGACCTCCCAGTGCTAGGAACCATCAAGGAATTAGACCTAGTGCTTATGCCCCAAAACCATCTACTCTGTTTCCCCACTCCAAGCTGGGGGCCATAGAACTCAGACCCCAAGGAGAGCCTACCCTGTTCTAGGAACTACTGAGCCTCTGAAGAGAGCCTACTGAGTGGTCCCCTTATGGGCCATGCTGGGAACTCAGCAGTGACCAAGACGACCCTGGACCTTGCCCATAGGAAGCTCACAGTCCAGTGGGGAGACAGACCCATCACCAGCCAGGGACAGCCCAGAGTGGTCAGGGCTGGGATGGGGAAACTCTAGGGGGTAGAGGGGGACCAAAAAGAGGGATCTGCCCTAGCCTGAGGTGGGGGCAGGGGGGTGGTCAGGGAAAATTTCCTGGAGAAGAGAATAGCTGATTTGAAAAGTCAGGTAGGCAAAGAATGTCCCAGTCAGAGAAATAGAGTAATCGAAGGCCTGGAGGTAGATCTCACAGCACTGTTCAATGAACTAAAATATCAGCATGGCTGGAGAGGGGACCACGGCTCAGTCCACAAAGCTCCAGTTGGAACTGCCTATGTGGGCCATGGTAAGGGGCCTCGACTTTGTCCTGAGGGCACAGGGGAGCCAGGGAGGGGGTTAAGCAGGGAAGGGCTTTGGGCTTCGGGAAGATCTCATTGAAGGGGGTGGGTGCAGGCATGTAAACAGGCAGTTCCACAAATAATTACAACGCTGATGAACACAGAATGCATAAGTGGCCCCCAACCCAGTTAGGCCTGGACGCTGCACTCAGCACAGTATGTGAGAAGCTTTGGAGGCCAGGCTGAGGGGAGGGGCAAAAGCAGGTCTCTTTCCCAGCTTCCTCTTCCAGTGCCCGGAAGCCCCCTTTATTCACACAAGAAATTCACGCATTCCACAAATATTTATAGAGTACCTATACTATGTGCCAGAAACTGTTTTAAGTGCTAGAGAAACAATGGTGAATGAGACAAAACTTGCTCCTTTATGATGCTTCTATCATATATTGAGGGAGACAAAAAAAGATAAACAATAAAAGGAAGGATACAGTATGTCAGAAGATAAGTGCTTTGGGGAAATAAAGTAGGGAAGAAACTGACAAGACAGCAATTTTAAATATTTGGACTGAGAAGGACTCATTGATAGGGTGACATTTTAACAAAGACCTGCAGGACATGATGGAGGGAGCCAACTGCAAGAAGAGCATTCCAGGCCAAAGGGACAGCAAGTGCAAAGGCCCTTACGGGGAAGCCAGCCTGCACGTTTAAGGAACTGCTAAGGAGGCCAGTGTGCCTGGAACCGCAGCAGTTAAGAGAAGGAGATAAGAGTATAAAAGGGGGCCAAACCGTGTAGGTCATTTGCAAGGATTTTGTCAGGGTAAGCATTCAATAAATAATTCTTGCACGAATAAGAGCATTTCCGCTAGGATATTTTTCCCATGCCCACTCTCCAACCAGCCCCAAGACCCAGACTCCTTTCTCCTGGTAAAGACAGAGAGGTGACCATGCTGCGCCCACAGCTCGCACAGCCATAGCTCCGTGCGGTTCCAAGTGACACGCAAGCTTGCGATTGGGTCGGGATTGAGGATGAACAGGCATTCAGCCCAATAGGAAGGTTGGACTTCGCTCGCATGGGCGTGGCCTGAACCGCTCCAGGGACGGCGCTCTAGCCGTGCGGAAGGCTGCCCAGTGCGCTGCCTCGTCCCGCTTCCGGCCGGTCTTCGTTCCGCTTCCGGTCCGACGCTGGCGTCATTGCTAAGGGTCACATTGAGCTTCGAGGGGCTTCAGGAGCATCTTTAGGTGAGTGTGGGGGCTTCGGGGGCCCTGGAACCCCAGCCTGGGGGACTGTGGAGCCCGACCCTTGCTTCCCGGAGAACGAGATAAGGTTTCCGGCCGGCGGCGGCCGACCTCCAGGAGCCCTGGGGTCCTGTTCAGTTAGTAATCGTAGCTGACGATTATTTAGTTCTTCGATGCCAGGAACATTCCAAGCGATTTATATTGCTTCATGTAATCCTCCCTCCAGCCCTATGAGATAGGGCCTGCGATTATCCCTTTTTGACTGGCAGGCAACTGAGGATCAGATATTATGCAGTTTAGCCAGCGACCAGGACTGCAGTGCTCTTAGTCACCAGGCCGCAGGCGTCCCTCCCCTCACGACCCCCGACCCCCCAGGCTTGCCTAGGCCGCAGCCTGGCTTCCTGGTGTCTGGCCCCTCCTCTCCCTTGGACGTTGGAGGGGCTGCAGCGTCATCCGCAGTCCACCCTCCCTCCCGAAAGCGGGTGGAGATCGCTTCCAAAACAACTCTTCCGACCGCGTCTGTGTCCCAGCGGCTGGTGTTCACATCACCCCGCTCCCGGAAAGACTCTCCTCCGGTGCCCCAGATCCTTACCGCTACCCTGGGTCGCTTGAATTTATTACTGGTCTGCTTACTTCTGTGTAATCCCACGACTCCTCGAATAATCTGATAGAGGCAGTTTCTCTCGGATTCTCTGATGAAAACAGTGTGTCACCACATAAGAGAGATTACAGCACAGGTTTTTAACCCTGGGTCCACAGAATCTGTAGAATTCAAGGGGTGCTAGTACTTGAATGGGGGGAAATTTACATCTGTATTTCTGCTAGTTTCTAATTAAAATGTAGCATTTCCTTCAGTTAAGAATGGAGGCAATAGCCCTAGTAGTATTGGCATCATCTGTGACTTTGTCAGCAATCAAATCATAGGTCATCTTACAGATCATTATGGTTGCAGATTTCACAACATATCATTTTCAGGCATGATTATTTTGAAATTGTGAAAGTTAATAAATCCTCAGCTACAAGTAACTGGTTTTCTTTGTGATCCTATGCAATTTTTAAATGCATTCTTAAGTTTTTATTTATTTATTTTCTTTTTGGCTGCGTCGGGTCTTAGTTGCGGCACACGGGATCTTCGTTGAGGTGCGCAGGCTTCTCTCTAGTTGTGGCGTGCTGGCTTAGTTGCCCCCGGGGCAGGTGGGATCTTAGTTCCCCGACCAGGGATCGAACCCCCGTCCCCTGCATTGGAAGACGGATTCTTAACCACTGGACCACCAGGGAAGTCCCCTTTAAATGCATTTAAACATATTCTGAGAAAGGACTCATTAGACCCCTGAGGAGTTCATGGCGTCAGTAGACCTTAAGAACCTCTGCAGTGTAGGTTAAGTTAGTGATAGAGTGCAGCTCCACCACATGTGTGCTGAATGACCTTGGGAAGTCGCTTAAACACCCTGTCTCTTGTCTGTGAAGCAGTGATAGTAATAGTTTCTGCCTTGTAGAGTGACTGTAGGAATAAAGCTTCCTTGCTTATAGTAAGCACTCAGTGAATGTCAGCTGGTGTTATGTTGGGACAAATAAAGCCTGATTTTACCAAGGAGTTGACTCCCCCAGACACCCTGCTGTGACTTCCACCCTTAATGTGTTCTTGCCCTGCCTTCGCCTCTGTGTGTACTGAGCGGGAGGGGCGTTGGCTTGTGGCTCACCGGGCCTGGGTGGACTGACAGCCCCTTGCCAGCCCCAGAACCCCTGCCAGCACCCATTCTCTGCCTCCAGGAGTCAGCACTATGGCAGAGGACATCAAGACCAAAATCAAGAACTACCAGACTGCTCCTTTTGACAGCCGCTTCCCCAACCAGAACCAGACGAGGAACTGCTGGCAGAACTACCTGGGTGAGCAGGACATGGGGGGGCAGGGGGCGCGGGGTGCAGTGTTGACCTTCCCCTGGTCGCACACCTCAAGTCGCTTGCCTCTTGGCTCCTCGCAGGGGACCTATGCATCCCAGGCCTCTTCTCTTTTATTCTAATCATCTGACCTCGCAGGGTCTGTGTCCCTCATCACCACCTGTGCTTAAGATCTGGCCCAGGGTCACAAACTTTGGTTCCCACAGTGATTTTTTTTTTCCCCCAAGATGTGTGTGTGTGTGTGTATTTATGGAATGTGACATACGTACAGGAAGTACATAAAACATAATGTACAGCTAAATGAATAATTCTAAAGTGCATCCCCCGTGTAACTATAATCTGGATACAAAACTAGATACTGCCAGCCCTCTGGGCTCCCATGCCTACTGCACGCCCTGTCTTGAAAACAACACTCTACTCTCCCCAGAAGAGATGTAACCCCGCAGACTTAGGGCAGTCACACTTTGGTTTTATCACCGCTGTGAGGTTTGCCTTTTTGTGATCTTTATAAATACTGTACGTGTTGTCTTATGTTTGGATGTCTTCATTCAACAGTTTTGAAGATTCATCCATGCTGTGGCATGTGTTTTGCTCATTTTTATTGCTGTACAGTTTTCCACATTTTATTCATGGACACTTGCTTGGTTTCCAGTTTGGGGCCCTTATGAATGGTGCTGCTATAAACATGCTTATAAATGTAATTTGATGTCCATGTGAATGCTTTTCTCTCTAGGGAGTGTGCCCAGGAGTGTAATACTTGGAGTAATTTTTGAATTAATTTCCTACTATTAAAAACCAGATTATCCCCCTCCTGTCTTCCTCTCCAGGATGCCAGCATCTTAGCATCGAGACCACTGTCCCCTTCCCCTGCCCTGGTTCTGGACTTCCATAATCCCCACACACACCTCTCAGGTTGCCTTATCTTTCCTGACCCCAGAATTTTCAAGTAGAACTGTCATTCTTTAGGGGTTGCAAAATCAGCTTAGCGAGGTGTGTCTAGCCCTTATGAGTACTACACTTGTAAGGGTATGCTTTCTTTGTGAAACTTGGGAGTAGGGGGGATTTGTGTAACTGGTTGTGAAGTAAAAATGATTTCTGTGAATTTTGATCAAAAATGTGTTCCAGCCCTTGGTCTGGGCTGACCCTGATCCCCATTCTTCACAGACTTCCACCGCTGTGAGAAGGCAATGACTGCTAAAGGGGGTGACGTCTCCGTGTGTGAATGGTACCGGCGTGTGTACAAGTCCCTCTGCCCCATATCCTGGGTATGTGCCTCCTCCTGGGGCCCTTGGGGTGCTGGGGTGGGGGTGGGGTCCTAGCAGAGGGGCGTGTGATGACTTCATGGGAGCTCATCTGTGAGAGGCAAAGGGAGGACAAGGCATCACACTGGGCATGGATGTGGCCTTTTCTTCTTCCGAGAATCACCTCCCTTTCCTCCTTTCGCCGGTTCTCTCAACCAGCCAGGCTCTCAGCCAAGGCAACCAGATCTGTCTCACCCAGACACTCTACAAGTAAATGCCCTGTCCCTGTGGAGCTCACCATCTTTTGGAATCCTGTCCTTTTTTCATATGAGCATTTCCAAATATACATAAAAGTAGAATAATTCAGTGACGCCCCAAATGTACCCATCACCCAAACTGAATAGTTTCAAGATTTCTCCACATTTCCTCCATGTCCTTTTCTTTTTCCTCTTTCCTTTGCTGAAGTATTTTGAAGCAAATCCCAGACATGTCATTTCACCCCTACCTACTTCCGCATGCATTTCTAAAAAACAGGGATGCAATAAGGCAGTCCTTTTAGGCCTGATCTGACCAGACCCGTTGTTACTATTTAATTTTCTGCCATACCCTCTTTTTTTAAATAAAATATTACTTTATTGCATCAAGTCAAAGACCCCATCGACTACAAGAAACACTGAGAGATGTTTAAATCTTTTTTTTTAATGCCAGAAATGGATGTAACAAGCATGCTATTTTCAGAGATGTTAAAATGAAAAAAATCATGTCTTAAAATCAAAATATGATATTATTACAAAACTAATAGTGCTCATTTAAAAAAATAAAACAGTACAGTACAGCACAGAGCAGTACAGTAAAATGAAAAGCAGACGTCACCTTTCGCTCCCCAGTCCCCCTCCCCTGAGGTAACTACTGTTAACCGATTCATCTTTCTCTATATACATTTATCATATGTAAGCCTGTGGAACTTTCTGTGTATGCATGGGTCATACTATATAGTCTGTTCTGTGACTTGCTTTGACTTATCAGTGTGTCTTGAGCCTTTTTTATGACAGTGCGTATAGATCTACCTCATTCATTTTTGTTGTTTTCTTTTCTTTTTAAAAATTTTTTGGCTGTGCTGCACAGCATGTGAGATCTTAGTTCCCCAACCAGGGATCGAACCTGTGCTCCCTGCAGTGGAAGCGCGGAGTCTCAACCACTGGACCGCCAGGGAAGTCCTTACCTTACAAATGCTTTATTTAACTGGTCCCCTTTGATGGAGATTGTGTTCTAGTTTGGATGTACATCTTTGGGGCTTGTTTCTTGAGAACAGATTGCCTTAATGCACTCTTCCTCAGCTTGCTTGGTTTGCCTCCCACCTCTGTGGCCACACTCTCAAGTGTCTGAGTACCCTCTCCCCTCCCAGGATTTCTCCTTGTCCCTGAGTGACCTTGGGTGCCATGACATCATGATTCCCTAATATCCGCCCTCCAGCCTCAGGGCCTGCATTAGGTGAGTGCTGGACAGGGTGCTAGGAAACATGCTTCCAGTCCCGGTGCTGCCCCACACCCCAGCCTTTGGGACCTGGGCCTGCCCTTACCTGGGGAGCGTTAGATTCTGTGGTTCCTCCCCTCGGGTGCCTGCTGTCACTGCCTTCTGAGGGCTGGATGTGAACACACCCTTTATACCCAGCAGCCCTGGCTTCTTTATTCCAGAAATTTGGTGAAGTAAAAATAAGTGTTTTGTTATTGCTATCGTTCGTTTTTGTTTTTTTATAAGCAATATAACAACTTCACAGAAACTTAAGAAATAGAGGAAGGGGCAAAAAATTGTTTCTCATCCTCCTGACCTGGCTGATAATACTGTAACATCTTCCAGGTGTTTCCTGTGTATTTTTAAAAATTAGTCTCTAATCCCAGTATGTGTATTTGGGGAGGAGTGGGGCTGGGAGTCCAGCACTTATCCTATATGAGCATTTAAAACATTTTTTCCAATCATCTTTTCTTTTTCTTTCTTTTTTTTTTTTCCCACATCGCGAGGCTTTCAGGATCTCAGTTCCCTGACCAGGGATTGAACCCGGGCCACAGCAGTGAAAGCTCTGAATCCTAACCCCTAGGCCACCAAGGAACTCCCTTTTATTTTCCCATTTTAAAAAATCTTTAGTTTCTTCATAAAAAATACAGTAAATCTTCAAAGTGAAACTTTTATAATGTAAAAAGTGAAAAACTCCTAAGTCACCCCCTTCTGAGTCCAACGTTAACTTCCCTTAGAAATTTGGTATAAATCTTCCACTTCCTTTTCTGTGTGCTAATGTGTGAGTAGGTGTTGGTGTATGTTTATATACTTTTTTCTTTTTAATTTATTTTATTTTATTTATTTATCTTTGGCTGCATTGGGTCTTCGTTGCTGCACGTGGGCTTTCTCTAGTTGCAGCGAGCAGGGGCTGCTCTTCGTTGTGATGCACGGGCTTCTCATTGCGGTGGTTTCCCTTGTTGCGGAGCATGAGCTCTAGGCACACAGACTCAGTAGTTGCGGCTCACGGGCTCTAGAGCACAGGCTCAGTAGTTGTGGCGCATGGGCTTAGTTGCTCCGCGGCATGTGGGATCTTCCCGGACCAGGGATCAAACCCATGTCCCCTGCATTGGCAGGCGGATTCTTAACCACTGCGCCACCAGGGAAGTCCCTATGTACTTTTTAAATATAGATATGGATCATACTGTAGATACTGTTTATCCTTGGCTTTTTTACTTGCATTGTTTACCTATTTTCATGTCAGTACAACCTGCTCAATTATTGGGTAGCCATTGTCTTTAATAGTTAAAAAATAGTCCCTTCCCCTTTAGCTGGACTCAGTCTTTTTTCACTATTTTAAATGATACTGCAGTGTACAATTCCACTGCAGGAAATGTTTTGCCTTCTATTTGAATGGTTTCCTTGGTTTCCTTTCCATGAAGTGGGATTATTGGACAAAGACGAATTTGCCAGAGGATCAGACCAGCCTGATCCTTTAACTTAAAAGGGATGGGGAGTGGAAGATAGTACTAAGTGTTGATGGTTCTATAGATTGGTCCAATCACTTTTTTAAAAATTTATTTATTATTTATTTTTGGTTGCATTGGGTCTTTGTTGCTGTGCACGGGCTTTCTCTAGTTGCGGCAAGCAGGGGCTACTCTTCGTTGCAGCACGTGGGCTTCTCATTGTGGTGGCTTCTCTTATTGTGGAGCACGGGCTCTAGGTGCACGGGCTTCAGTAGTTGTGGCATGTGGGCTCAGTAGTTGTGGCTGGCGCACTCCAGAGCGCAGGCTCAGTAGTTGTGGCGCATGGGCTTTGCTGCTCGCGCGGCATGTGGGATCTTCCTGGACCAGGGCTCGAACCTGTATCCCCTGCATTGGCAGGCGGGTTCTTAACCACTGCGCCACCAGGGAAGCCCAGGTCCAATCACTGTTAAGGTCAATCCTGAGACAGGATCTTTCAAAATGAAAAAAATCATACTCTAGATGTGGCAGTTGCACATCTACACATCCTATAAAAATGTTAGTGTACAAGGACAACCATTGCAGAGTTGTTTGTAATGGGGAACGTTCAGAAACAAGTTATAAATGATGGTATATTCATCTTGATCTATGTGACAGAATACAGAAAGAGCTCTAAGACTCATGGAAAAAGCAAGTTGCAGGACAATCTGTATAGTATGGGGGGGAAAAGTCTGTATAGTATGGCCCAATTTAAGTAAAGAGTATTTGTGATGTGTGGTGTATGTGTGTAAATAAAGTAGGCACTTGCTATGGGCCGGCTACTTTGTAAGTGCTTTATGTCATATAAGGGCAAACATGCTTAAAAAAAAAAAAAAAGATAGGTACTATTATCAGTATCCGCATTTTACAAAATTGGAAACTGAGGCCCTGAAAGGTTGAGTAATTTGCATGAGGAAATTACAGCTGGGAAGCGATGGAGCAGGGATTCAGTTTGTCTTCCTTATCCATGCATTTATCCATTGCCTCTAATGTATAGCATGTAAATGTGCATGTGTGTGTATATATAAAAATAAATGTGCTCTGACTGCCTGTAAGAGGGTCCACAAGTTGCAGAGTGTTACTTCGGGAGAGTGTTAACAGTTCGATATGGGCCTGTCCATCGTTTTGTATATGTACGCATACATCTGTGAGCAATAGTAGGATCACACTCTGTAGCCGGTTTGGACCTTTTTGCACTTGACTGTGCATTTGATCGTTAGAGATGCATTCCTGCTGGAGCATAGATAGCCTCATTTTTATTCACAGCTGCCCAGTATTCCTTCTTTCTTCTGTTCTGACAGACATCATTGAGGGTTGACTCTGGGGTTCCTGAAGCAGGCCCTGGTCACACTTTTGAAGGTCTTTACACACATCTCCCCACAGACAGCTCTGCAGTGAGTCTGCCTGTTATTATTCCTCCACCACCACCCCACCCCTCACCCCACCCCTTGTTCTCTCAGTGGGTCAGTTCATGTCAGCTCATTCAGGACAGTGATTCTTGTCCTTCTGGGTCACTACTGGTTCCCCGGCTCCTGGAACAGTTGCCAGTACTGGCACATAGCAGGTCCTGGGGTTACTTGTTGACTGAACAGGTAGGCAAAGTGGGGAAGACAAAGAAGTTCACCCATCTGGTTTCCCTGTGGAGGAAGGGAGTAACACTGGCTGTCTTTCCACAGGTGTCAACCTGGGACGACCGCCGGGCAGAAGGCACGTTTCCTGGGAAGATCTGAACTGGCTCCGCCCCACCTTCTCTGTCCTCCGTCCTTCTCCCCAGGGTGGTGAAGGGGGACCTGGGTACATAGTGATCCCCACCCTGGGGTCCTGAATCATGGCTTAACTAATAATAAATACTCGTTGGAAGAGTGTAAGGCTGTGTATATGTAAAAGAGCTGGATGATGGGGCCAGAAGCTGGGGCGGAATTAGTACCTTGACCAGTAAGAGAGACTGAATTCAGGGTGTTTTTTTTTTTTCTTTTTTTAAATTTTTCTTTTCATAAACTTTGACCACCTCTTCTTTACCAGACAGTAGAGTGAGTGATTATACAAAATAGCCTCATGTTCCTGTATGTGCTAAAATTTATCTGTATGTTCTCCTTTATTATCTGTATAATTTTTAAAAACTTATGTTTTGAACCACATGAAAATAGTATAATAAAAACTCCTATGTACTCATCACCTAGCTTCAACAATTATCAACAAGTGAACACCCCTCTCCCTCTAGGTTATTTTATTTTATTTTATTTTTACTTATTTATTTGGCCACGCCACGTGGCTTGTGGGATCTTAGCTCCCCAACCAGGGATTGAACCCGAGCCCTTGGCAGTGAAAGTGCTGAGTCCTAACCACTGGACCACCGAGGAATTACCCCTCTAGGTAATTTTAAAGCAAATACTGGAGATCATATTTTATCCAGAAATGAGTAAGTATATGTATCTCTTCAAGATACAGGTTTACTTTTAAACATAATCATATAATTACATCTAAAAGTTAATACATTCTTAATATCATCTAATAAGCAGTCTTCTGTGCAATGTGTAATTTCTCCGTATTTTCTAGGCCTCCTCTTAATCATGTTGATCATGGTGACAATTGGAAGTCATTTAAGTAGGCCAAGTTAAGAAATGTTCTTTCTTGATGTCCCCAAAGGAATTGCCACACAATAACAGTACAAAATATCATCCACCGCAAACTTGTCAACAGGGAACTCCTGACACAGTGTGACCAGCTAGAGTACCATGTTGTGGCCAAATTGGTGTTTCCTCAAGACCACTCAGATGGTTGTGTAACAAACTTATCTGAAGTATGTTCAAAAGAGCAGAGAGATGATTTTTGTATTGAGGGAAAATGGGCCTAGGGAGGGCTCTTCTGAAATGGCCGCCCATGAGGAGGGGCGCTGTAAAAAGGAGCCTAGTGCATGCTTAGGAGCTTTGAGGGACTGTAGAAGCTTCTGGCATGTGTCAGGAATAGGAAAGAAACATGGTGAAAATTTCAAATGAAACAGGAAGTCCAGTGAAAAGATATAGGACTTCCTTTGACCCCTGTCACCCAGTCCTGCCCAGAGGCTGCCACCATTAGCAGTTACAGAGATAGCCTGTACATCTAGAAGCATTTATCTTGTCTATTTGATTTGATAAGGATTTGATATGGTTCTCCCATTTCCTCTTTGCTCTCCTACTGCTCGCTTGCTCATGCAGTTCCTCCCACACTGACCTCTTCATTGTGACAGGAACCCTGTGAGCCAATGAGAAGGTCAACGCACCAGGCTCGCTCCAGCCTCAAGGCCTGTGCAACTGGTGCTTGCTCTGTCTGCGAGGCTTACCCACACAGCTCACTCCCTCCTTCGTTCAGCTCTTCCCCAAATACAACTTAGTGTGCCCTTCCCTGGCCACTTGACCTACCAATTCGACTCCACACACACACTTTGCAGCCCTCACCCCTTTGGTTTCTTAAGTATTTACACTAATATTCCTGTATTTTATTTATTCATCCTTGATAATTGTCCCCCCACCACTAGAATGTAATTTCTGTGAGGACAGGGATTTAAAAATATATATATATATGTATGTGTGTATATATATATATATATATATTCCCTCTTTTATCATTTTATTATGAAAATTTTCAAGCATACAGAAAAAGTGGACAAATAGTACAATAATTGCCCTTATACCCACCACCTAGTTTTAACAGTTGTTACTATTATGTCATATCTACTTTGTATACGTGTACATGTAATTTTTTCCCGAATCATTTAAAAGTGCTTTCCAAACATGCTGACAACTTCACTCATAAGTACTTAAGCATGTATCTTTCAAAAATGCCATGTTTCTTCACTACAGTTGTCACTCCTAAGAAAAACTAACACGGATTGCCTAACATCTCATATTCATATTTCTCAAATCATACCCCAAAATCTTTTTTCTGTTGTTTTTTTTAAATTTAGTTTATTTTTTATTTATTTATTTTTGGCTGTGTTGGGTCTTCGTTGCTGCACGCAGGCTTTCTCTAGTTACGGTGAGCGGGGACTACTCTTCATTGTGGTGCGCAGGCTTCTCATTGCAGTGGCTTCTCTTGTTGCGGAGCACGGGCTCTAGGCGCGTGGGCTTCAGTAGTTGTGGGTCGCGGGCCCTAGAGTGCAGGCTCAGTAGTTGTGGTGCAGGGGCTTAGTTGCTCTGTGACATGTGGAATCTTCCCAGGCCAGGGATCAAACCCTTGTCCCCTGCATTGGCAGGCGGATTCTTAACCACTGCGTCACCAGGGAAGTCCTGTTGTTTATTTTTTATACCAGGATCCAATCAAGGTTCACCTTCTGCATTTGATCTCTAGGTCTAGTAGTTTTTCAGTTCTAGAATAGCCCCACCCCCACCCCACCCACTCTTATAAGAGTGGAATTTTTTAAGAGGCCAGGCCAGCTGTCTTGTAAAATGTTCCCCATTCTGGATCTGTCCAATTGTTTCCTCATGGTGTCATTTATCTTCTTCCACCCTCTGTAGTTCTTATAAACTGGAAGTTGGCTCTAAAGGCTTCATTAGATGCAGATTAAGTATTTTTTGCAAGAATCCTTCCTGTGTGTATCTTCCTTATTGCTTCCCATCAGGAGGTACCTGATGCCAGGTTGCCCCAGAGGAGGGGCCACTAGCCGTGTCCTCTGGAAATATCTGGCAGATGACCTGTGGGATGATACTGTGGGGAATGGTTCCACCACGACAACCTTGCACATCTCCACATGAGCCACATAAGCAGTACTTAGTTGTGGTCTGACCCGAACCACAACAGAACTCCTGGTGATTCCTCCTGAAACAAAAGGAGATAAGCAGTCTTGCAAAGAGCTGCCATGAGGCATTTTTTCTCACCCGCCTCCTCTTGCAGAGACTGCTTCAACACCATTCCTCACCCAGCTCCCTTGTTTCAGTTGATTACAGGACTTTCCACCTCACTCCTCCTTAGGGTATAGCTGCAGGCTGTAAAACTACTCTGAAGCTACCCCACTGGATACCTTACCTGCCTTATCACAGATCTTCCAGCAACTCAATAAGCCATGTGTGATTATGACCCCTATTTTGTAAGTGAGGAAACTGGGGCTTCTATTCCCCTGCCAGTCCATGTGGCTGTGGGTTTCCCTTTAGTGTATCTGTATAGGAGAGGGTTCAGTGCAGAAAACAGAAACCTTTCAAAGCATATTAAGTAGAAAGGGATTTAATAGGAGAAATTTGGTACAATAAATCCACGTGATGATATGAATTTGGATATAGTATACCCTCATCATGTTCAACTCAGCATAACCCCACATAGAACATACCTCAACATAATAAAGGCCATATATGGCAAGCCCATAGTTAACGTCATACTGAATGATGAAAGGTTGAAAGCTTTTCCTCTAAGATCAGAAACAAGACAAGGGTGCTCACTCTCACCACTTCTATTAACATAGTACTGAAAGTCCCAGTCAAAGCAATTACGCGAGAAAAAGAAAGAAAAGTCATTCAAATCAGAAAGGAAGAAGTAAAATTGTCTCTGTTTGAACGTGATATGATCTTGTATGTAGAAAATCCTAAAGACTCCACCAAAAAAGTGTTAGAACTGATAAACAAATTCAGTAAAGTTGCTAACTTAAAATCACTTACATATACTATCCTTGTACACCCCCATTTTATATTTTTGATGTCACAACATCTCTATATTGTGTGTCCATTAACAAATTATTTTAGCTATTGTTAATTTTGATACTTTTGTCCTTTAATCTTCATATTAGAGTTAAGTGATTAACACACCACTATATTATAGTATTAGAGTATTTGAATTTGACTATATACTTACCTTTACCAGTGTGTTTTATATTTTCATCTTTTTATGTTACTAGTTAGCATCCTTTCATTTCAGCTTGTAGAACTCCTTTCAGCATTTCTTGTAAGGAAGTTCTAGTGATGACAAATTCCCTCACCTTTTGTTTGTTTGAAAAGTCTTTATCTCTCCTTCATTTCTAAAGGACAACTTTTCCAGGTAAGTATTCTTGGTTGGCAGTTTTCTCTTTCAGCACTTTGAATGTATTATCTTACTCTCCCCTGGCCTGTAAGGTTTCTGCTGAGAAATCCACTGATAGCCTTATGAGAGTTTCTTTGTAGGTAAGGATATTTTTTCTTGCTGCTTTTAACATCCTGCCTTTGTTTTTCATTTTAGACAGTTTTATTGTGTCTGGGAGACGTTTTGTGTGTGTGTGTGTGTGTGTGTGTATGTGAGAGTGTGTGTTTTAGTTGAAATTTTGGGGGAGGGACGTCCCTGGTGGCGCAGTGATTAAGAATCTGCCTGCTAATGCAGGGGACACAGGTTCGATCCCTGGTCCTGGAAAATCCCACATGCCACGGAGCAACTAAGCCTGTGCACCACAACTACTGAAGCCCGCGTGCCTAGAGCCTGTGCTCTGCAACTAGAGAAGCCACCGCAATGAGAAGCCCGCGCACTGCAACGAAGAGTAGCCCCCACTCGCCGCAACTAGAGAAAGCTGAGCACAGCAACGAAGACCCAACGCAGCCAAAAAGATTAAAAAAATAAACTGTACTGGAATAAAGTATTTTTTAAAAATTGGGGGGAAGCTTATGAGATTAATGAATTTGAATGTCCAAATTGTTCTTCAGATTTGCGAAGTTCTCAGCCATTTTTTCTTTTAATAAGCTTTCTCCCCCTTTCTCTGTCCCTTCTCCTTCTGGGACTCCAATAATGCATAATTTATTTCTCTTAATGGTATCCGATAGTTCACACAGGCTTTCTTCACTCGTTTTCATTCATTTTTCTTCGTTCTGTCTGGAAATTTCAATTGAACTTTCTTCTACTTCACAGATTCTTTCTTCTACTTGATCAAAGCTATGTTGATGCCTTCTACTCCATTATTCAGTTTATTCATTGTAGTCTTCAGCTCCAGAACTGTTTGGTTCTCTTTTATAATTTCTGTGTCTCTGTTAAACTTCTCATTTTCTGTATTGTTTTCTTGATTTCATTGAATTGTCTTTTCTTGTAGCTCAAGAAAAGCTTCCCTAAAACAATTATTTAAAATTCCACATCAGGAACACCACAGATCTCCATTTCACTGGGGTTGGTTACTGGAAAATTACTGTGTTCCTTTGGTGGTGTCATGTTTCCTTGATTTTTCATGTTCCTTGAAGTCTTGCATTGCTTCCTTCGCTTTTGAAGAATTGGTCACCTCCTTCAGTCTTACTGACTGGCTTCAGATGAGCAATACCTTCCATCAGCCCTGGTAGGGATTCTGAGGCTTTCTCAGGACTTTTCTATGGATACCCCTGCTCCATCATTTCTTGTTCCCGCTTGAGGGGGAATTCTTAAGACTGTATGCCTTCTATCAACGCTGCAAAGCCAGACTGAAAGCTGACAACCTCCTGTTTGCTTTCCCTAGGACTGTGCTGAATGCCCAAGTTCATGTGCTTTCTCCTAATCCCCCAGAGATGGCTGACTTTCTGCATGCGCTCAGTAGCCATCTGCAGAGGCTCACTCTCACAGCCCTCAAGAGTGTGCACAGGGAGCTGGTCGTGAGGTGGGAATGTGTGTGGATGAGGCACGCAGAGCACTGGAGGTGCTGTGGGCCAGCTGTGGGGGAACCACAGGCGAGGCACCCCCAGTGGCTCATGCGCAGTCTTCCCACTGTCTGTGATGTGGTTACTAGGATCCGAGTCCCTTTGATGCTTTCTGAGAGCCCTGGCTGCTATTCTCCCTGCCACTCCCTGCTCCACCACCCGCCCCCAGTTATGCAAAACTCAGTATTCCTTTTCAGAGCATCGAACCTTGGATTTTTTATTTCCCCCAGCAGTGTGCTGGATACCCAGACTTCTCATCTGTGAGTGATTTTCAAAATCACTTTTGGGGGACGATGGTAGAAAAACTCCTATTTCACCATTTTGATAACATCACTCTCTCAACTTTTACAAAGGTACAAAAATATGCAGGAAAAATCAGTCATTTCCCCACCTTCTCCTCTAGCCACAACGAGGTGACTGCTATCACTGGTTTCTTGTGTGTCCTTCCAAAGATAGTTTATGCATTTGCAAGCAGATCCTCCCTCCTATCTGCCTACCCAACATAGTAGCCTGCTGTTCCTGGTGTTCTGAACCTTGCTTTTCTCCATTAATAATAGTGTCTGGAAATCATTCCTTGTCAATCTGATATTCTTGAACTTTTTCAAATTGTACAAGTAATGCATGAATATGTTTTCTTCTTTTTTCTTTTTCTTTTCTTTCTTTTTTTTTGACCACACCATGTGGCTTGTGGGATCTTAGTTCCCCGACCAGGGATTAAACCCAGACCCTTGGCAGTGAAAGCGAGGAGTCCTAACTACTGGACTGCCAGGGAATTCCCTGAATACGTTTTCTTGGCTTAAAAAAAAGGAAAATATTCCAGCAGAGTCAGTATCACCCAGAGAGGCCATATGGTGTAGTGTAGTGGTTAAGGGGGTGGGCACTAGAGCTAGGCTGTCTCAGTTCAAATGCAGGCTCTACCACTTACTAGCTCTGAGGCCTTGGGCAAATTACTTGACCTCTCTGTGTCACGGTTTCCTCATCTGTAAAATGAAGTTAATGACACTTTCCTCGTTGGGCTGTTGTGCAGATTAAATGGGATGCTATGTGTAAAGTGCCTAGAACAGTGCCTGATACTATATGTGAAGTGCTTAGAGCAGTGCCCTGTGTGTTGAAAATGCTCTCTAGATATGATGTGCTCCTGATACAGTGGTCTCCTTTCTGGGCTGTGGACACATCAAGGAACTTTTCCTTCTCACTGTCTTTGTGTGTGTGTGTGTGTGTGTGTAGGACACTTAACATGAGATCTACTCTCTTAACAGTTGTTTTTTTTGAGATGCACCATACGGCTTGTGGGATCTTAGTGCCCCGACCAGGGATTGAACCCAGGACCTTCGCAGTGAAAGCACGGAGTCCTAACCACTGAACCACCAGGGAATTCCCTTAACAGATTATTTTTTTATTAAATTTATTTTATTTATTTATTTTGGCTGCATTAGGTCTTTGTTGCTGCGCACGGACTTTCTCTAGTTGCGGCGAGCGGGGGCTACTCTTCGTTGCAGTGTGCGGGGCTTCTCATTGCGGTGGCTTCTCTTGTTGGGGAGCATGGGCTCTAGGCACACGAGCTTTAGTAGTTGTGGCACGTGGGCTCAGTAGTTGTGGCTCGCAGGCTCTAGAGCGCAGGCTCAGTCATTGTGGCTCACGGGCTTAGTTGCTCCGCAGCATGTGGGATCTTCCTGGACCAGGACTTGAACCCGTGTCCCCTGCATTGGCAGGCGGATTCTTAACTACTGTGCCACCAGGGAAGCCCCCCCTTAACAGATTTTTAAGTGTACAGTATAGTATGGTTAAGTGTAAGCACAATGTTGTACAGCAGACCTTTAGAATTTATTGATCTTACATAAGTGAAACTTTATACCCATTGATTAGTAATTCCCCCATTTTCCTCCCCTCCCAGACCCTGGCAACCAGGATTCTACTTTCTGCTTTAATGAATTTGACTATTTTTGTCAACTCTTATAAGTGGAATTATGCACTATTTGTTCTTCTGTGGCTGGCTTATTTCACTTAGCACCATGTCCTACAGGTTCATCCATGTTGTCATCTATTGCAGGATTTCCTAATTCTCGAAGCCTGAACAATATTCCCTTGTATGTATATGTCACGCTCCCTCTGTCAGGAATGTTCTTTCCTGCCTTTTATTTAACTGCCAGCCTCAGTCTCCTCCTCCAACGTCCCTTCCTCCAGGAAGCCTTCCTGTACGCCCTGGGCTGGCTCAGGCACTTCCTCTGGGCTCGCACATTCCCCTTTGTTTTCCCCATGGTGGCCCTGACCCTTCTGCCTGTGCTTCCTCCCTCAATGCCTTGGTCACTTCAGCATCCCCCTGACCATGCTGAGTTGTCACTCTCTGGTGAGTGTCTGTCCCCCCCATTCTTCTGTGAGCTTGTGATGACAGGGACAGAGCCAGCCTGATCGCCACTGTGTTCCCAGCATCGCACCCCACAGGGCTGGGCATGAGAAAATTCAGTACGTGCATCAGACCCTTAATGCTTAGTTCAGGCCTGATCACATACTTGATGCTCAGTAAATCTGAGAAAGAAATAAGAAGGCCTTTTGACTGTCCCACCCTAGTGCTTTCCTCCTTGCTTCACCACCTCACACCACGTCCTAGTCTCCCCTGACTTCTCTCTCTCCCTCTCCCTCCCTTCCTCTCTTCTCCTCCAGCCACACATCACACTGGCCCCACCCAGCTCTGAAGCGTCCCTTTCTTGGGCGTGATGCCCACCTCTCACACCCCTACCCATGAATTTCAGGCCCTCCCCTGCTCAGCTGACCCAAAGGAGCACCTGAGATTTCAGCCTTTCTCTATTACCTTGACACCCAGACTTCAGGTTTCAGAGCGTTGCCAAGTCTGCACACCTCTGGGCTGCCACTGACGGCACTTTTCTATATCCTCTCTGATAAAATGAATTCATTTGGAAAGGAAACAACCTATGACGTATTCTTGCAAAAAACTGGATGGAGTAGAGCCACATATGTGATGGATAAATCTAAAAAGCATAGTGCTGCGGTGGCAAAACCCAATTGCATGTACCGTAGGATACAATTTACGTAAAGTTTACCAAAAAATCTAAAACTATTCTATACGTTGTCAATGAATATATGCATATATATTAAAAATATGAACGCGTGCATAGGAGTAGAAACCCAAAATGCTAACAGACATACGAAAAGATGCTCAAAACCATCAGTAATGAAACAAGAGAGAATTGAAATAACAGCAGGTGCCACTTTACACTGAATTACTCTTGTCAAAAACTAGAAAGCTGAGTAATATCAAGGGTGGGTGCTGAGGAAAGGATACAAGAACCCCCGTGAACTGTTGGTTGGAGTGTGGAACGGGACGGCCTTTGTGGAAAGCAAACTGCCACATACATATCCAGGACCCAGCAATTCTGCTCCCTAAGAAAGAGACACACAAGTCTCTACCGGGCCAAGCATGAGGGGGTTCATTGCAGCATTATTACCAGTGGGAGTAGTGTGGTGAGGGAGTTGGAAGTAGCCTGACTGCCCTCTCTGGGGAGGAGACAGTAAACTGTGGAGGATGCACACCAGAGGGGCCCCAAGCAACTCTCAGACGCCATGGACTCAGTGTGCCCGGAGTCACATGGACGGACCTTAATAAAACTGTGGTGCTCAGCAAGAGAAGTAAGAATAGGATGAGCTATTTAACACAGTCATGGGTATGTCAATTAGAAAAGACATGAGCAGGAAATACTGGGATCCCTTTTGCAAGAACCCACTCAACCAAAAAAGATATATATGAGAATATTAGAATGTTTGCCAGTGGGGGTAGGGGCACCGAAAGAGACTAGGATATGGAGATATGAGGAAATACATTAAATTTAAATCAAGAGGGCTTCCCTGGTGGCGCAGTGGTTGAGAATCCTCCTGCCAGTGCAGGGGACACAGGTTCGAGCCCTGCTCCAGGTAGACTCCACATGCCGCGGAGCAACTAAGCCCGCGAGCCACAACTACTGAAGCCCGCGCGCCTAGAGCCCGTGCTCCGCAACAAGAGAAGCCACCGCAATGAGAAGCCTGCGCACCGCAACAAAGAGTAGCCCCCACTCGCCGCAACTAGAGAAAAGCCCGCGTGCAGCAACAAAGACCCAATGCAGCCAAAAATAAAATTAATTAATTTTAAAAAAACCATTCACTTAAAAAAAAATTTAAATCAAGAAGTATCTTGTGGGGGATAATGAACTATAAACTGAGGGTGTGGGATTAACGCAATCCAGGACACCTGTGATCTGAAAAGGAAGACAAGGGAAGGGTGTGGAGGAGGATGAGTCCCAGATTTATCTATCTATCTATCTATTTATTTTTGGCTGTGTTGGGTCTTCATTGCTGTGCGCATGCTTTCTCTAGTTGCGGCGAGCTGGGGCTACTCTTCGTTGCACTGCGCGGCCTTCTCATTGCGGTGGCTTCTCTTGTTGCGGAGCACAGGCTCTAGGCGCTCAGGCTTCAGTAGTTGTGGCACACGGGCTCAGCAGTTGTGGCTCACGGGCTCTAGAGCACAGGCTCAGTAGTTGTGGCACACGGGCTTAGTTGTTCCGTGGCATGTGGGATCTTCCCAGACCAGGTGATCAAACCGATGTCCCCTGCATTGGCAGGAGGATTCTTAACCACCTCTCCACCAGGGAAGTCCGAGTCCCAAATTTAGTAGTGAAGTTGTCTCTCTGGGGCGGGATCAGGTGGCTTCAAATGCCGTCTGCAATGTATGCACCTTAAGAAAACGATCTGCTGTGAATACAGAAAATACTTAGATTTGACAAAGCTGGGATGTAAGGATGTAGGTGTAGGTTACATTATCCCTACGTTTTCTTGTACAGTTGAAATTTTTTTTTTGCGGTACGCGGGCCTCTCACTGTTGTGGCCTCTCCCATTGCGGAGCACAGGCTCCGGATGCGCAGGCTCAGTGGCCATGGCTCACGGGCCCAGCCGCTCCACGGCATGTGGGATCTTCCTGGACCGGGGCACGAACCCGTGTCCCCTGCATCGGCAGGCGGACTCTCAACCACTGCGCCACCAGGGAAGCCCAGTTGAAATATTTTATAATTTAAAAGTTTGAGAAAACTTTCCTTTCACCACTGCCCATGGAAAACAAAACATCTTAAGAATAAATACAATGAAAATATGTTACTATTAAATTCTAGTGGGACACTGAGGCCTGTTGAAACCTGCTCTAAGCAAGAAAGGGGAGATGTTTAGGACACAGTAGCATGAAATTACTGAGCCTTTCTCCATGGCACCGTCTGAAGGACTGGTTAGAAATGGCTCATCATATGAATTTTGTATCATTTCATGCCATTTCATCTCATGTCCATGGAATGCCTAAAATTATCTCACGTGCCCTCTTTCGAAAACACCACTTTTAACACACTGAATATGTTTCTTTTGAAAGGATCTACCCTCTTTAGAATAAGACATTGGAATAAAAAAAATACAGAAAAGTGCACTTATCGTGAGTGGACCGCTTGATGAATTTTCACAATCTGAATACCCCTGTGTAACCAGCGTCCAAATCAAGAAAGAGAAGCCCCCTTCCTGTCCCCCCGCCTAGTCACATGTTCCCAAGGGTAACCACTCCCTGACTTTTATCATTCTAGATTGGTTTTGCCTGTTCTAGAACTTCCTATCTAGGATCATACAGTGGTAGTCTTTTGAGTGGCTTTTTTTTCATTTAGCGTAATGCTTTTGAGATTCATCCCAGTGGTTGCGTGTATCCATAGTTCGTTCCCTTTTGTTGCTGAATAGTATCCATTATATGCATGTACCATCATGGACTTATCCATCCTCCTGTTAAGGGACACTTGGGTGGTTTCCAGTGTGGGGCTGCTATGAATACACTCACAGCCTTTGGTAGACGGAAGTAGGGGAATTTCCAGGGACAAATGTCCGGATCATAGCATAGGAATATGTCATCTTTAGGAGATCTTGGCGTTGTGATTTTTATCATCAACCTTCTGAGCATCTGAGTAATTAGCACTTCAAATTTTATTGTTTTGAAGACTAGCTTATATAAAAGTAAGAAAGAATAGTGAAAATTCAAGTTTGACATCAAAACACACTGGGTTCTTGTTTCAGAACAAAATGAATCCCTTTTACAACAGGTGACATATGCCTCCATTGATGAAAATTTTTTGCTTTTATCAGACATTTTATATAACTTCCAATTGCTTATAGTTATCAACTATTGGAAAATAAAAATATTTCATATTATTAGCATGGTCCTATTATTTTGCAAGTTACTTTAGCTAAAACTTATAAAATGTATTTGACAGGTTATATACATTATTAGAAAAACTATTTTAAATGTATAGTGGATTGACTAAAAATCAAATTATCCATTTTAATCGGAAAACATCTCATGAGTCTTATTACCAAGCCAGTATCTTGACGATTGAATTTTAAGTTCCATTTGTTTGCCCATTTCTCACTGGGGAAAGCCAAAGCACAGAGAGAAAACCAAGCAAATGCCCTAGCTCTCCGGGTTGAAAAGTTCTGGGGAAGGCCGGGCCCAAGTCACCCTTTTCGCCTGCAGGATCAGCCTTTTGCCACTAGGGGGCGCCACCGGAGAGACCGTGGGCTGCTCCGGAGCACTGCTGGTGAGGCGCGGCTGCCCACTGCACACCAGGCCCGAAGACACCCTTTGCAGATATCCCCGCCCTCAGTTCCCACCGCCGCCCAGGAAAGTGGTCTGATGGTACCCATTCTGCAGATGGGCAAATGCACACGCCAGGTCGCGCGGCACAGAGTAGGAGGAACTGGGATTTGAACCGAGGTCTCTTCGATCCCGCAAACTGAAGACATTTCCACCCACGGCTCCACCTCGCTGTGACCCTGCTTTGTCCGCGCGTGTGTGGTGATGGTGGGGGGGCCTCCCACCAAGCCCATTCAGGGTGCCCCTCCCTTTTGCTTGCACACTCCTCTCCCCGCTTGCTCGTTGAACACTCATCTCAAAATCCCGTCACACACGCATCTCCTTCCATCCATCCCCTCAGCGCAGAGACCGAGCACCAGCATCCCGATCATCCCTCCCACTTGCCTCGTCTCCTCCCACCTCCCTGCCTCATCCAGCTGCCCTTGCCTGCCTGGGTCCCTGCCTAGACCTCCCCTTGGGCTCCCAGCCTTGGAGAGGTGGAGCCACCCGCAGAGGATGCAATTCTGGGATTGCGGACACGCGTGTGGGTTTTTTGTTTGTTGGGTATTTTTTTAATTATTCATTTATTTATTTATTTATCTGTGGCTGTTTTGCTCCCAGGCTTCCTTTCTTCTAGTTCTGGCAGGGCAGGGGGGGGCCTACTCTTCCTTGCGGTGCACCGGCTTCTCATGGCGGTGGTTTCTCTTGTTGCGGAGCATGGGCTCTAGGCGCATGGGCTTCAGTAGTTGTGGCTTGCGGGCTCTAGAGCGCGGGCTCAGTAGTTGTGGCGCACGGGCTTAGTTGCTCCACGGCGTGTGGGATCTTCCTGGACCAGGGCTCGAACTCATGTGCCCTGCCTTGGCAGGTGGATTCACTGTGCCACCAGGAAAGTCCCCTCACGTGTGGGTTTGACTTGGATCTCTCCCTCCTCCCAGGAAGGCCCTAGTCCTGAGGAGAGACATCAGGTGGTGCACTCGCCCTCTCCACCCCGCCCCCCTCCACCACCATGACAGACTGGGAACCAGAGGCCCCTGCAGTTCACCTTGCTCATGTGGCCAGATATTAGCAAAATCTGGAATTTCAGGTCTGTAAATCACTTGGGGGAGGGGTCTCATAAAACTGTTCTCCCACACTGATCTGCCAGCTTGACCTCTTGTCCCCTCCTCCAGACACCCTCCCCCCTTCCAGGAAACTGGCCCAAGGAGGGGCCTGGGCATATATAGGGAGGCACTGTGGGAGGGCCTGGCCAGAGAGGCTTCAGGCAGAGAAGGTGAGGACGGGGCTCTGGGGGTCTGGATGGGCAGGGGGAGCTGGGGAGGTCTGAGGCTAGGGGTGGGGGGCAGCCCTGAGCTCTGGCCAGTGACTGCCCCACCCAAGGCTTCATTTCTTCTTTTTTATTTGGCCAAGCCACTCAGCTTGTGGGATCTTGGTTCCCCATCCAGGGATTGAACCCATGTCCCCTGCAGTGGGAGCATGGACTCCTAACCACTGGACCAACCAGGGAACTCCCTCCTCCTCTGTAAAATGGCCCACTGCTGGGGTTGTGGGAAGCTGGGCGCACTTGGTACTGGCTTGGGCCCATCAGAGAGCTGGCAGCAGCCCCTGGCAGCTGGGGTGTGGAATGGGGCAGTGGGTCCTCTCCCGGCCCCTGCCTGGCCTCATCCCGGCTCGTGTGTCGCAGGCAAGACTATGGCTTCTGCAGCAGCAGCAACAACAGAGAAGGGGTCTCCAGTTGTGGTGGGTCTGCTGGTCGTGGGAAACATCATTATTCTGGTGAGACATTCCCTGGGGCTGGGAGCCCAGTGGGCGGGTGAAGAGGAGGGGGGCGGTCCTGAGCCTGGGAGTGGGACAGCTGAGGGCTCAGGACTCACCTAATGGCCAGTGTCGCCTGGCTCTCAAGTCAGAAAAGCCCCGATTCGAATCCCAGCTCTGCCTCTCCCCAGCTGTGTGACCTTGAGTAAGCGACTTGACTTCTCTGTGCCTGTTTCCCCATTTATAAATTATGTCCACACTGTGGGCATTGTTGTGTGGATTAATCCATGTATGGCCCTCAGCTCAAAAAAAGTGCTTGACCAGTGCCAGCTATCATCATTAACATGATTACGGACGTAAGGTGCCCGACTGGTGCACAGGAGTCCAATAGTAACGTATAATAACAAAGTCTTTTAATTACGTGATACCTGTACATGGCTCTGGAGCCAGACAGCCTGGGTTCAAATCCCAGCTCTGTCACTTTCTATTGTGGGACTTGGGGCCAGTGATGTAACCTCTCTGGGCCTCAGTGTTCTCATCTGTAAGATGGAGATAAAATAGGAATGCTGAGAGGATAAAATAAGTTATTGGATTTGTGCTTAGGCCAGAATTTGGCACACGTGGTTGCTATCTGTGTTGGCCATAGCAGCTATAGTGCAAGAGAGCTGGTAACAACGATGATTATCATACAGAAAGCAGTTTCCAGGACCAACGCACACAGTAAATACTCTATGAGAGTTAGTTTGATTGTTGGCAAAGGTATCCACTGAGCCGTCTTCCTCTCTCTTTGTTCCCCATCCCAACAGGTAACGAGATTTTTATTTTCTCCAATATTTCTTTAAGCAAATACAAGCAAATAGGAACCTATATACCTATTTTCTCCCCTTTCTTGCCCCAAACGTAGCTCATTCCACACCCTGCTCCGTGCCTCCCATTTCCTCCTGTGCACATTCTCTGTCCACATGAGTCCTCAGACAGCCTCCCTGTCCTTTTCCACAACCGCCCAGCCCTCCATTGTGTGGCATCCTGGCTCCTTTACCCACGGTGCTGCGGGGAATAACCTTGTGGGTGTGTGATTTTCCTGCCTGGGCAGGTGTATCTGGAGGATTGACTCCTGCAAGTGGAATTGCTGGATCAAAGCGTTGATGCTTTTGTAATAGTTCTGGCCACGGCCAGGCTCCCCTCATCAGGGAATAGCAACACTCTTCAGGGGAGGCGGGCTAACCTAGCATCTCCTCGGTACCAGTCATGAGCGCCAGGCTTTGCATGTAGCGTCTCTTTGTATCCTTGAAGCCACTGGCAGCTGGGGTGTGGGTGGGGGCGGAGATCTGGCTGGGTCCTCCCTTCCCTCATGGCCTCCTGCCCACCTTCATCCCTGCTCATGGAAGGTGACATCTTTGCCACTCTTACTATGTGCCCACTTTACCAAGAGGGCAGTAGAGGCTCAGAATGGGGAAGGCCCTTCTCACGGAGACTCATGGAACCGGGGCTGCTGCCCCTGTGCAGGCCTTGCTAACCGGCTGCCCTGTCCAGCTGTCAGGCCTGGCCCTGTTTGCTGAAACGGTATGGGTGACCGCCGACCAGTACCGCGTGTACCCACTGATGGGCGTCTCGGGCAAGGATGACGTCTTCGCTGGTGCCTGGATCGCCATCTTCTGCGGCTTCTCCTTCTTCGTGGTGGCCAGCTTTGGTGTGGGCGCAGTGCTCTCCCGCCACCGGTCCATGATGCTCACGGTGAGGCCCCAGGAGGAAGGGGATGGGGACGGCTGGGCACAAAAGTCATCCTCACAGAGTCATAATAACAACCACACCGCAGCTACTAGTGTGTGTTCCGCATGGTACCACGCTTGGGCCTCGTGGCAGTCAGGTCAGTTAATCTGCCCATAACCTAACAACCTAGGCTCAGCTGTTACCCCCATTTTGCAAAGAAAACTGGGGCACAGGGGAGGCAG
This sequence comes from Pseudorca crassidens, assembly GCF_039906515.1. Classification (NCBI taxonomy): domain Eukaryota; kingdom Metazoa; phylum Chordata; class Mammalia; order Artiodactyla; family Delphinidae; genus Pseudorca; species Pseudorca crassidens. The sequence goes on along the minus strand of NC_090315.1, from coordinate 17,160,924 downwards.
GGAAGGCAGCTCTGCCTGGGAGGATGGCTCTTAAGTAACAGGACTGGGATTTGAACCTCAGCTGGTTGGTCTCCAGGGTCTGTACACGGGAGCTCTGTTGATGACAATGACAATAATAATAGCACAGCAACCATTTAATGAGCGCTCACTGCATTCTACGTGCTTTACATAGATTAGTTCATTTGCTCCTCACAACCCACCGTGAGGTACCGTCATCACCTTCATCATCATCATCATCTTCATGGCCCATTTGACAGAGTTGAAACTGAGGCTCAGAGAAGGGAATCCACTTATCCAGGGTGGCACAGCAAGTGAGTGACAGAGCCAGGATTTAAACCTGAGCACTTCAGTGCTTGAGCCTAGGCTCCTAATCTCTGCCCACAGCAATAACCCACACTCCCCAAGTACCTCTCACGTTCTGCCACTAGGCTAAGCAGTTTAGAAAATGAGCTCCTTCAGTCCTCCCAGAATCCGTCTGAAGTTAGTGCTTCTCTGCCCATTTACCAGATGGGGAAACTGAGGTTCAAAGAGGCCCACAGCCCAGATGATAGGGAGACCAGGGATTCCAATCCTGGCCCCACTGACACGGAGCCAACGCTGGGTTTTCCCCAGCTGAGGGCTTTTTGGATTCCCGGGAGCAGCTACTTATCCAATCCACAAATGTTTATACAGCAAGAACCATGTGCCAAACCCTGCGCTGGGCGCTAGGCTATTTTGTGAGCAAACCATAAAAGCCCTTGCTGTGGGGGAGGATACTCTCATGGGGCAGACAGTGACCAGGCAAGGGAGAGCTGGAGCTGGGGATGGGAAAGGGAAGATCTTGCAGGCAGAGAAAGTGAAGACCCGGGGCGGGGGCTGGTGGGGGGGGGGTGCGGGGGATTGGTAAGGGAGTGAGCCGCATGAGTATCTGCAGAGAGAGCATTCCAGGTGGAGGGAACAGCAAGAGCAAAGGCTCTGAAGCCAGAGGGGACAGGAGTTCAGTGTGGCTGGAGCCAAGTGGGGGTGAGTGAGTGAGTGAGAGGAACTGAGGACGGACAGGGGAGAACAGCAGCGGGGCGGGGTGGGGGGGGGAGGTTTGCTGGCCTTGAGGGGAGAGAGGGGAGAGAGCGGAGGTGGGCCTATCAGGTGGACCTGCAGGCCTTCGTAAAGGCTTTGGCTTCTCTATGAGTAACGTGGAGCCATGGAAAGGCTCTTTTCCTTTCCTTTTCTTCTTCTTTTTTTCTTTCTTTCCTGCATCTAGTTCTCTGGCAGAACAATTTAACCAAAGTCCTAAAAGTTCACCCAACTAGTAAAAGAAAAAAGGTCTGTGTCTGTCTCTCCTATTAGTTTGTCATTAACTAAGACACAGATTTTTTTTTTAATTGTTATGGGAAATTGCAAACAGACTAGAGTGAATGACACGATGCACCCTGTGTACCTATCACCTGGTTTCCACAATATCACCCGCACGTCGTCCCCTCTACCCCTGCCCTCTGCCTGCCCACATTTTTCTTTCCTGGGGTATTTCGAAGCACATTCCAGACACCAGGTCACTTCCCTGTGAATACCTGCATGCACATTTCTCTGAGCGATAAGGACGTGGTTTTAAAGCAGCCAGGCATGCGTGGCCACATCATCTCGTCTGGGCAGTGGAGCTGGCACACCCACACCCCACGCCCTGTTGCTTTAAGGGGGAGGGGAGGGGACAGCTGAGGATCAGAAAAATAATTTTCATTAAACACCAATTAAAGAGCTTTTTCAGGTTTGGGGTTTTTTCTTTTGTTTTGCTTTCCCCAATCGCCGTACTGCGGGCACATGGTGCAAAATTCACCCCAGTCCCTTCCTATCTATCTTCCAATACCCAATCTGTGTTCAGATGTCCCTGGCTGTCTCAGGAATGTCTTTATTTTTTTCTTTTCTACGGTAGGCATTCATTTTACTGCATCCAAGCCAACAGTTAACAGTTAAGGGAATACCTTACATATTTTTGTTGATCGCATTGTCCTGTAACGTTTTATTTTTAAAAATTTCAAACATACAGAAAAGGTAAAGACTTGCACGGTGAACACCTGTATATCCCCCACGTAGATGTTTCCATTCACATTGTCCTATACTTTTTTTTTTAACATCTTTATTGGAGTATAATTGCTTTACAATGGTGTGTTCGTTTCTGCTTTATAACAAAGTGAATCAGCTATACGTATACATATATCCCCATATCTCCTCCCTCTTGCGTCTCCCTCCCTCCCTCCCTATCCCACCCCTCTAGGTGGTCACAAAGCAACAGCTGATCTCCCTGGGCTATGCGGCTGCTTCCCACTAGCTAGCTATTTTACATTTGGTAGTATTTATAAGTCCATGCCACACTCTCACTTTGTCCCAGCTTACCCTTACCCCTCCCCGTGTCCTCAAGTCCATTCTCTAGTAGGTCTGCATCTTTATCCCCATCTTGCCCCTAGGTTCTTCATGACCTTTTTTTTTTTTTTTTTTTAGATTCCATATATATGCGTTAGCATACGGTATTTGTTTTTCTCTTTCTGACTTACTTCACTCTGTATGACAGTCTCTAGGTCCATCCACCTCACTACAAATAACTCAGTTTCGTTCCTTTTTATGGCTGAGTAATATTCCATTGTATATATGTGCCACATCTTCTTTATGCATGTCCTATACTTTTTAAAAAATTGTGTTTCTGGGAATTCCCTGGCGGTCCAGCGGTGAGGAGTCGGTGCTTTTGCCACCAGGACCAGGTTCCATCCCTGGTCGGGGCATGGCCAAAAAAAAAAAAAAAATTGCATTCCCATCACGGATCCATCCCTTGAGGGGTGTGACTTCACAGGCTTTGCCCTGCCAGGGCTGTCCCTGTGACCCTCCCTCCGTCTCTGCGCAGTACCTGGTGCTCATGCTCACCGTCTACATCTTTGAGTGCGCCTCCTGCATCACGTCCTACACCCACCGAGACTACGTGAGTCGGGGGGAGGACAGGGGAGGGGCATGACTTCCAGGGGGAGTTTGGTGAGGGTCTTGGGCCGGCAGTGGAGGTCGATCTCTCCCCCCACCCAGCCCCGCTGGACCCTGTTCTTCCCGGCCCACTGCAGATGGTGTCCAGCCCATCCCTGATCACCAAGCAGATGCTGACCTTCTACAGTGCAGACTCGGACCAGGGCCGGGAACTCACCCGCCTCTGGGATCGCATCATGATTGAGGTGGGCGAGGGTAGGCAGGATGGGTGGGGAGGGCTGGAAGAGCTGAGGCTCTGACCAGGTCTCCCGTTATGGCCCCCATTAGGGCTCCCATTATGCCCACTGGTAGATGATATCCACTCCTGTGGTTCTTATGAGGGAGAGGCTCTGGTCCTTGCCATTTTTGGGATGAAAACAGGCCCAAAAGAGGGAAAGTCACTTGCCCAGGGTCATATGGTTGGTAAGGGGCAGAGCTGGGATCCAAACCTAGATCCAGAGCCCCTGCTCTTAACCATTGCACATGCTGTCTTTTTTTTTTTTTTTTTTTTTTTTTTTTGACTGCGTTGGGTCTTCACTGCTGTGCGTGGGCTTTCTCTAGTTGCAGCGAACAGGGGTTGCTCTTGGTTGAGGTGCGCAGGCTTCTCATTGCGGTGGCTTCTCTTGTTGAGGACCATGGGCTCTAGGCACACGAACTTCAGTAGTTCTGGCACGCAGGCTCAGTAGTTGTGGCGCACGGGCTTAGTTGCTCCATGGCATGTGGGATCTTCCCAGACCAGGGCTCAAACCCATGTCCCCTGCATTGGCAGGAGGATTCTTAACCACTGGGCCACCAGGGAAGTCCACACCTGCTGTCTTAATAGTAACAATAGTAATAATAATAACAGATGGTGGTCCAGTGGTTACGACTCCATGCTTCCACCGTAGGGGACACGGGTTTGATCCCTAGCTGGGAAACTAAGATCTGCATATCAGCGAGGGAGCTGCCAAAAAAAAAAAAAAGAAGAAGAATTGTTCAATTAAAAAAATAACAACAGGGCTTCCCTGGTGGCGCAGTGGTTGAGAATCCGCCTGCGGATGCAGGGGACACGGGTTCATGCCCCGGTCCGGGAGGATCCCACATGCCGTGGAGCGGCTGGGCCCGTGAGCCATGGCCGCTGAGCCTGCGTGTCAGGAGCCTGCGCTCCGCAACGGGAGAGGCCACAGCAGTGGGAGGCCTGCATACCACAAAAACAAAAACAAACAAACAGAAAAACATTAAAGAGCACTATCTTTTGTTTAGCGCCATTCAAAGCACTTTCAAGCTTATTTAATCCTCACAACCAGTCCATAAAGAAGATCAGCTCTTTAGCAGTGAGGAAACCAAGGCAGGAAGCTGAGGGTTTGCACGAGGTCACGCAGCTGGTAGGTCACAGAACCAAAAGGACTCAAACCCAGGCTGCCAGCTTCCAGAAGCCACGTTCTTAATTAAACTCAACAAGATACGGCAGCACAAGAGGAGAATATTGAGGACCCAAGGGAAATTGAGGTTCTCGTTTGGTTCGTCATGCAGCTAGCCTGGACTGAGACCCAGGTTTGAAGGAGCCTATGTTTTCATCATTTGAGAGTCACAAATTAAACACCCACGGGGGTCAGGAGAAGCCAGAAATCTGCCTTTTGGTGTCATTTACCTCAGGTTTTGTTGACAGCTAATTAAAAAAATTTTTTTTTCCAATGAATTTTTTTTCCAAAACTATTTAAAATAAATCACGAGTGTGGGTTTGAGCCAAATCCCCCATCAGCCTCGGGGTGCTGGGACCAGTATCTTCTGCTCCTTTGCCCACACACAGACACTGCTGCCCCTCTTCGAGGAGGCCCAGGATGTGGGGAAGTGCAGGCCAACCTTATCCTTCCTCACTGTGTGACCTCAGGGGAGCGGCTGTCCTCTCTGAGCCAGAGTCCTCCTGACCCCTGCCTCTCTCTCCAGCAAGAGTGCTGTGGCACGTCAGGTCCCATGGATTGGGTGAACTTCACATCAGCCTTCCGGGCCACCACCCCAGAGGTGGTGTTCCCCTGGCCCCCGCTGTGCTGTCGACGGACTGGCAACTTCATCCCCCTCAGTGAAGAAGGCTGCCGCCTGGGCCACTTGGACTACCTGTTCACCAAGGTGTGTCTCCTCCCCCATGCTGTGTCTGTCGGTCTTTCTGGCCCTCTCTGGTTCTTCTTTTTCCCTCCCTGTCTGTCTGTCTGCTCCTCCCTCCCATCTGGCTTTCTCCTTCTCTCCCCTCCCTCTGACTCTCTCAACTCTCCATCTGTCCCTCCCTCCCTCTGCAAGTCAGCGGGATGAACCCCGGTTCCGGTTTGATCTGATCCAGACCTGGCGGCGCCCGAAACTTTTCTCAGATTGTCTGGGGATAAAAGCAACAATAACAGTATCAGCAGCACAACACCAATAACAACCAACATTTATTGAGCTGATACTTTGTACCAGGCCTCCTTGTAGGGGCTTTAAGTTTTTACCTTATTTAATTCTCACCACAGCCTTATGAGGTAAAGGTTATAATTACCTCACTTTACAGATGATGAGCCTCACTAGTGACGGATGGAGTTGGGATGTGATTTCAGGCAGTCAGGCCCCAACCAGGTGCTTTAACTCCTGCAAAGGGAGTACAGAGGCAGAGAGAGAAACCAGAGGAGAACCGGTCCCCTTCGCTGCCTGGGGGCGCTTCACCGTCATGCCTTAGATCAGGTGCCACAGAGAGGGGAGCCTGTATGCAAACCGTCACCGCCACCAGGGTCCGACAGCCCTTCCTTGAACCCTGGCTCTCTGCAGAGTGCTTACATGCATCATCTCACAGCATCACCACGACTGCTTTCGGAGGGCAGTGCTGTCAAAGATCACCATTTCACAGATAGCAAAACTGAGGCTCAGAGGGTCAGAATCCTAGCTAGGACCCATAGCCAACAAGCGGCAGAGCTGGCCCCCAGCTCCATCCCGCCTGACTCCAGGGCACACACCTGGAACCTTTGTTCTTGGCTGCTTCCAAGTTGGGCCAAGCAGGGGTCTACGTGAAGGCGACCGGTGTGGGGCTCTGGGCCCACTCAGCCTTACCTCCAGATGAGGAGGTGTCAGAACTGGACTGATCCTAAAGGCATATTTCAAACCCTTGGAACTTGGGGGCAGCACGGAAAGCCAGCCCAAAACAAAATCACCCTCAGACTGTCATAGGCACCATCGGGGCAGCACCTGCTTGTGCAGGGCCTGGGTTAACATCACATCCCTGGCTCCCTGAAACCGCCCTGGGAGGGAGACACTGCCGTGATCCCCAGGGTGAGAAACCCACTTCCTCATGGTCCCACAGGTAAGAAAACCAAGGCTCGAGGCAGGAAGTGACTTTCCCAAGGGTACCCAGTGACTCTTGCTTTCAGCAGCCAGCCTCCCCAGGCATTTTTTCAGACCCCCGTGTTCCCCCTGCCCAGGGCTGCTTCGAACACATTGGCCACGCCATCGACAGCTACACGTGGGGCATCTCATGGTTTGGGTTCGCCATCCTGATGTGGACGGTGAGAGGCGGGAGCCTGTGGGCTGGGTGGGATGTGGCTGTGAGGCTGGGGCGCCCCTCACCTGCCTCCTCCCCTCCAGCTTCCTGTGATGCTGATGGCCATGCGTTTCTACAGCACGTTGTGAGGAAGAGAAGGGAAGCCCACGTGCACACTCAGCTCCCCTGCCCCTGCTCCCTCCAGTTGCGACGCCGCCCCACCTCTCCCTTCCCCACCTCCTCCACCCTTCCCTCCCTCCACTCCAAAGTTTTTTTTTGTTTGTTTGTTTGTTTTTTGCTGTACTCGGGCCTCTCACTGTTGTGGCCTCTCCCGTTGCAGAGCACAGGCTCCGGACGTGCAGGCTCAGCGGCCATGGCTCACGGGCCCAGCCGCTCCATGGCATGTGGGATCTTCCCGGACCAGGCCATGAACCCGTGTCCCCTGCATCGGCAGGCGGACTCTCAACCGCTGCGCCACCAGGCCCCTCCAAAGATGTTTTACCAGGTTTCTGAGCCCTGCTGGGAGTTGGGGTGCCCTGAAACCCCTGGACATGTGTGCAAGGACCCTTAGACCTTAACCCCATCTCACTTGGCTGATTCCTGGCCCATCTTTCAGTGTCAACTTGAAGTCCTGTCCTGGCGGGGGGGACCCTTCCCTGATCTTACCACCCCACTCGCGGATGCCTCTCTAGTAGCTCCCTGAGCTCCTTCTTCATGCTGGATGTCGTCACCATCACTGAGTAGTTTGTGATTGTCTATTTAAGCTCTGGTAGACTGGGACTGCCATGAGGGGAGGGACAAGTTCTGTTATGGTTACTTTAATATCCCCAGTATTGCCCGGCACAGGGCTGAGCATGGATATTCAATAAATACTGCTTGAATGAGTTAATTTGTTTTCTTCGGAGGCCGAGGCGAATGAACCAGAACTCTTCCAATGGAAGTGGCAGAAACCCAACTGGCATTGACTGAAACACAAAATAGAAAGTATTGGCTCATGTAACTGAGTCAGTAAGGCTAGCTTCAGGCATGTCTGGATCCAGGGGTTCAGTCTGGGTCTCCAGGAAACCTGCTTCATTCTCAGGCAGGATTTCTCTGGCGACACCAGACTTACATCTTTATAGCTAGGCAACAGAGCAGCGAGAAAGGGCCTCTTTCCCAATAACCTTTGCCAAGGTCAGGGATTAAATCTCACTGACTTGGTTTAGGTTCTAGACCCACTCTTTGGTTGGGGAAGGTCAGGCTCTGTGGATTAACATTCCTGCTAAGGATGCATCCAGGGGTAGTGTTAGGAAAGGGGGTTGTTTACCAAAGGAAAATCAAGAGTGCAGGGATGCTGGGCCAGTACAGGTGACAGACATCCTCCTACTAGGGACTAAAGCTTCCAGAAGGTTCTCTAAGAGGTGCCTGAGAGCAAACAGTTTAAGAATCTCATCACTGCTGTTTTGTCCTCTCTGAAGCAGGCTCATGCTCTGGCCACTTTACAGCAATTAGGCCCTGTGAGGAGAGTTTGTCTTCCTTCCCCATCAAATGAGGTTTCTCAGGGTCCTCATCTACTCTACTGGTCTGCAGATGGTCTGCAAATGCTGAATTCAGATGTCAGCTTTTGAAAATATACTTTAAAAAAAATCTGTATTGGTCAAATCTATTAGGGTGAAAAATTGGAAACAACCTAACCTCCATCAGCAGGGGGTGGGATGTACAACTCATGTTATATCCTTGGACTGGAATTCTCTGTGGCTGTTAAAAAGAAGATAGATCTATGTGAACTGATATAAAAAGATATCATAATGGTATAAAGAATTAGAAAGTTCATTACAGTAACCTAAATGAACCTCAGTAGGGGACTGGTTAAATTAGCTATGCTATGTCTATTCTCTAGAATACCACACACAGTAGTAAAAAATAATGTTTTAACATGACAAAAATCTCCAAGAAATGCAAGTAGAAACACTTACAAACCACATACGGTACTTTTATCCCTGTGGTTACATATGAAGGGTAGGTCTTGTCTTTTAAAATAAATGGGTCAAGGTTTTTAAAATAATTTTTAGAAGAATTAGGGAAAATACTTTTAAAAATCAAAAATCATTGATAACTCTTCCACTTAAAAGATTATAAAAATTTACAAATGGAAGTGTCCCATGTTCCGCTCCCCAGGAAACTCCCCCCCCAAATCTGTAGATAACTGCTATTAATACATGATAAATGTCCTTTTCGGCTTTTCAAAAGTTTATATCGACATATCTATATATACTTATATGAGCACACACATACACACACACTTAATAGAATAGTGCTTCAAATATTGCTTTGCAACTTGTTTCCTTCACTTAACTGTATATTTTGGGCATCTTTCCATGTCAGTATATATGAATTCACCTCTTTTTATTTTGTTTTGACTGTTGCAGTGTATTCCAGAGTATAGCTGTGTCATCGATCATCATGCTCTGTTGTAAGTAGATAAGGCAAGGAGCAGAATAAGCATAAGTGATTTCATTTTTATAAAAATTCTATATACATATATATATGGTATGGGATAGAGGGCCCAGAGGAGGAATTTTCACACCATATATATCTTTATAATGTTTGAAAAAGATGTTCGTAAAGATAATCTATTACTTTTCAAAAACAAAAACTAGTAAAGGGGTTTCTAAGATACTAAACCATGTACAGCTTTGCTTTTCAAGCCAGAATCTTTTTAAATGCCGTGTAGTTGTTACACATACCATATTTTAACACACAAGAGTCCCTCCAGGTTAACTGGCCTAACAGGCTTTTCTGCAGGCCCTGGAATGAAACTTCTCCCCCATCCCTGAGCACATATTTGACCACGTTGTAAACATGTCAAGGAAAGGGGGGATTTCATTCCAATCTACTTTTAAATTCAGGTGTGCCCTCAGGAGCAAGCTCACAGTGACCCAGCCCGTGACTTAGATTCTCTGAGAAAGGCAGAGAGGCAGTACTGGGTTCTCACCACACCTCCACCACACTCTGAGCCTCCATGTGCCCCTCTATAAAATGGGGTTCTAGCAGTCCCTACCGCATAGCTTAGGGTCCAATACATTCTAAGAGCTCAGGAACCCATAGACCTCTTTACTGTGAATCAGGAATTTTCTAAATTCCGTGCCATCAGAACCAAATGCAGAAATAAACTGCCGGTAAGGCTGCTACTGTGTCTGGTAAGCCCCAGTTTCAAAGGTTTGGGGCTCCACCGTCTCGATGTACCGTAGCCAGCTCATCGAAGTGACTCACATATCTGTGCTTTCAAAAGTCAAATCATACCTGAAAACGCTTGGTGCTTTCGCTGAGAGATGTTCAACCCATGGGCTCGGCATATGTTAGCGTTAATATAACGCTTTTTGCCTGAGGGTCCTTCAAGAACGTTTGTGGAGTTAGTGGAGATTGATACGCCTAAAATCAAATCTTTCCTTAAATGTCACACTGCAAAAGAATATTTAATGTCGTGGGAGAATACCTTTTTTCACTGTTAAGTGAAAAAAGAAGATTACAAAAAGGCATGCCAAGTATGATTGCTTTTCTGATAAAAATTCAAGTATGTTTGTGTTTGTGTTAAAGTTGTAAAACACAGTCTCCCAAAGGTTAGCCCTGGTTATCAAGGAAAAAGAGACACTTGAGGGGGATTTTTATTTCATTCCTTAGGCACTTTGGTATTTTCCAAATATTCTATGATGACTCTTGCTTTTGCCCTCCAATAAAAATAAATATTAAGAGAGCTCCTTTCTACTTACTAGACGGGATGCTGCCTAATTCATGACTTGTTGAATAAAACCAATTAGATCTTCAGATTTACTCAGTTGATTTTTCTTAACACTCCTACTCAGAGCTAGTTCTGATCATACAACCACAGCCTCCTGAAGACAGATACTCCTCTCTAGCCATCAATCTCACATTGGCTATTGCAATTTAACAATGGAGCTCAAACTTGCCTGGTGGAATGGGATGTGATCCAATTTCCAATAGACAGTTCCTGAAGCAAAAGAAGTGGGTGTCCCTCTGTAGGCCTTTCTGTTTCAAGTAAGATCCACATAAGTGACTGGCAAAGGAAACTTAAAGGCAGCTCACCACTGAGCAACTTCAGAGAGACCAGAGCTGGGAAAACCAGACACCTGCCCCACCCCATCTCCAGCGCCCACTGCAGACGACTACAAACAAGCTGCTCTTGATTTTTCACTTCTGGTAGTAACTGTATAAATAAAATAGATGAATAATAGAGAGATGGGTGGATGAACGGGTAATGATTGATAATCTTTTTAAAGAAGAAAAAAAATAAATATTAATAAAAACTTCACTGTAGGACATGAGATGTGTACTGAGAAAAGAATTACCTTGCTAAACATTTTCAGACTTTACCTGAGCTGTTAAAACAGGTCAGGCCTTGTCAGATACTGGGGTCTTGGAGTCAAGCTGGCCTCTGGGCAGCAGGTACGGGTCCTCCGCCTCTGTCCCACATCTGCCACTCCCTTCTCTGGCTTCATCTGGCCACATATTTGCTCAGCTGGAATGGCAGCGGTGCGGCCTGGCCAAGGCAGGCCTCGGCTGGCAGGACGGGTTTGTCTGCCCTGGCCTTTTCACCCAGAGGCCCACTCCTGTGGGTGAGAGAGGAGCAAAGAGCTGAGCGCCAGGCGAGTGAGGCTCCCAGGACCACCCAAGAGAGAGGCAACCATTCGATGGCTGTTCCTACTGCACCTCTAAAGGACCATGTCTGTCCAGAGCTGGATCCGGCCTCTAACCCTCCGTGGCTCCCCAGTGCCCTCAGCACAAAGTCCAGCTGCTCAGCCTGGCACTGAGGGGCCCTGTGGCCTTTTTCCTTGCTACTTCCCCAAGCCTATCTCTCCCTCCTGTCCCCCCTTTTATTTTTTTAAATTTTGGCTGTGCTGCACAGCTTGCGGGATCTTAGTTCCCCGAGCAGGGATCAAACCTGTGCCCCCTGCAGTGGAAGTGCATAGTCCTAACTGCTGGACCACCAGGGAATTTCACCCTCCTGTCCCATTGAACCAACCTCTCTTTCACCACTGGAGATCATAGAATGGAAAGAATAAACTAATGTATATTATAGCAATCAAGCAGGCACACACCTCTGACTACATACACTGTTGCTTACACTCCTTCCATGAGAGCAAGTTGACTTCTTCACTGAAATGTAAAACCCACACCCCTTTGACCCACCCGATTCCACCTCTGGGAATCTATCCTGCATATACACTCCCGAGAGTGTGCAAAGACCCATGTACAAGGGTAACAGAAAAACAATAACTGAGGAACAGCCTGAATCACATCAGAAGAGAACTAGTTATACAATTCATTTTCTCACACCATAGAATACTCTGCAGCTAAGTTTCAAGGGAGCTACATTTATATTTGCTGATATGAAATCATCTCCAAGATAGATTGTTCACTGAGAAAAATGCAACGTGCAAAACTGAATGTATGCTAGAGTGAAGTAAGTCAGAAAGAGAAAAACAAATATCGTATATTAACACATATACGTGGAACCTAGAAAAATGGTACAGCTGAACCAGTTTGCAGGGCAGAAATAGAGACACAGATGTAGAGAACAAACGTATGGACACCGAGGGGGGAAAGTGGCCGGGGGGACGGTGGGATGAATTGGGAGATTGGGATTGACATATATACACTAATATGTATAGATATTATGTAATTATAATTATGTAATTATAATATGTAATAGATAACTAATTGACATATATAGACTAATATGTATAGATATTATGTAATTATAATTATGTAATTATAATATGTAATAGATAACTAATAAGAACCTGCTGTATAAAAAATAAATAAAATTTAAAAATTAAACAAAGAAAAAACTGAACGTATGCTAAATGCAATGTGATGTCCTATGTTGGATCCTGAAAAGACAAGACATTAGTGGAAAAACTAGTGCAATCCAAATAATGTCTGGAGTTTAGTTAATAGTCCTGTACTAGTGTGAATTTCTTGGTTTCGAAAAACATATCATGGCTATGCCTCTAAATTCCATGTATCATTTAGCACAAGGTTAGGTCTTGTGAGTAGAGGGCGCTGGAGGGACACGGCAGAAGTTAGGGGTTCTCTCCAGATTCCGGTTCTTCCTTGTTGTTCCAACGGAGCTGTGACCAGCAGGTGGCTGGGGTTCTTCTCCACACTTTCCTAAGCCACCTTCATTAACCCAGCTAGGGACGCACCCCTTAACCCAAGTAAGAAACCTATTGAAAACAGGAAATAGAATCCTGATTTCTCACTGTCTTTTCAGATGGTCTTCAAATGGAAATAGAAAGATGAAAAACAGAGAAAATGGTCTTTTTGAAGAACCACTTCTAGGGCTGCTGGAAAAAATGATCAAAAGATCCTGGCATTTGATCCCTGGCACTAAAATTCATCTCATAAAAATGTATTCAGAAAATTGAGGGAACAGGTCTAGAAACTGAAGGGATTTTTCAGCTTTCAAGATGTATACCCAGAGCCAAAGCAAATATATTTGTTGCCTAGAAACCGCTCTAGCCCAGGGTATACTGGTTAATTTTGTTAACACGCCAAAACACAGTGACTTAAAATAATGATTAATTTTTAGCTGCTGATTCTGTGGGACCATTTGGGCTGAGCTCAGTCAGCCAGGCAGCTCTTCAGTTTTTCTCACCTGGGCGTACCCATGCAGCTGCAGTCAGCTATGGGGTGGCTGGGGGCTTGTTGGTCTAGGGTAGCCTCCCTCACGTGTGTGGCTGGCTGGAAGTTGCTGTAGGTAGCTGGGGTGAGGGCTCTGACTGGGCCATGTGTCTAAAGAGGCCAGCCCAAGCACATTCACGTGGTGGTGCTTGCAGGGTTCCCAACAGCAGCAAGAAAAGACAAGTCCCAAGGTGCGTAAGCAATTTTCAATGTTCTGCTTTTGCCACATGTGCTGTTGTCGCATTGGGTGAAGCAAGTCAGTGGTTAAGGCCAGACTGAGTATGGGAGGTGTGCAGAAGGGAGGAGAATTATGGAGGCTATTTTAACAATCTAACCAGGATGATGAAAAGGTGCCAGCAGTCCCCAGCAGAAGTATCAAATGCCTTTATTTGAGAGTATCCCACAGTTGTGATCTCCTCAAACAGCTTACAGTTCCCAGAAGGAAGCTAGATAGGAAATAGTTAATGCCAACAGTAGCCTGGACCTCGAGCCGTTCCTCCAGTAATCAAAGAGTTGTCCTGTGAATAAGTGCTTTTTCCAAATTTCAGATGTCACAGAAGTTTGAGACAATGTTTTGACTTAATTCATGTTTCAAAACCCAAGCAGGAGATCTATTAAAGACATCAAGTTTCCCTTAGATAGCTCTCAGATGGCCACCTCAGATGCCATGGGCACTGGAATGGAAATAAATAAAATATAAAAGGTAAAAAGCTGGGAATTCCCTGGCGGTCCAGTGGTTAGGACTCCACACTCTCACTGCCAAGGGCCTGGGTTCAATCCCTGGTTGGGGGACTAAGGTCCCACAAGCCGTGCAGTGTGGCAAAAAAAAAAAAAAAAAAAAAAGGTAAAAAGCCAAGAAAGTGGTCTTTCTGGAGTTCCACTTAGGTACTGTTGGACACACAATTAAAATAAGGTCCCTAGGGACTTCCCTGTGGCACAGTGGTTGAGAATCCGCCTGTCAATGCAGGGGACACGGGTTCGATCCCTGGTCCAGGAATATCCCACATGCCGTGGAACAACTAAGCCAGTGCGCCACAACTACTGATCCTGTGCTCTAGAGCCCACGAGCCACAATTACAGAGCCCACATGCCACCACTACTGAAGCCCGCGCATCTAGAGCCTGCGCTCAGCAACAAGAGAAGCCACCGCAATGAGAAGCCGGCACACCGCGGTGAAGAGTAGCCCCTGCTCGCCGCAACTAGAGAGAAGCCCACACACAGCAATGAAGACCCAACGTAGCCATAAATAAATAAAATTTAAAAAACAAAAAAGAAGAAGAAGGTCCCTAGTAGTCAAGTACCTCTTGTTGTATCTAAGATCAAATTGCCAAGGATGTCTCATCTCACCACTCCTTTTCAACATCATACTGGAAGTCCTAGCTAATGGAATAAGACAAGAAAAAGAAATAAAATGTACACAGATTGAGAAGGAAGAAATAAAACTGTCTTTGTTTGCAGATGACATAATTGTCTATGTAAAAAATCTAAAAGAATTGACAAAAAACCTCCTGGAACTAATAAGCAATTATAGCAAAGTTGCAGGATACAAAGTTAATATACGAAAGATCAACTTGCTAGTGCAAGCATTACATCTATTGATCACATCCCTGCCTGATGGCAACTGAGATACCGCCAGGACTTACAAAGGATTGGTCTAGAAATAACAGGTGCGATCACTGACATTTTTTGGAGATTTGCAATCATGAGCACAAGTGCTGTTCCTTATTAGACTTTCCTGACCTTCCTCAAGAAAGAGATTATCAATCAAATCAAAATAGATGAGTTTATTGTACATTTCCATGCCAAAGTACCAAATCTTTTATTCAGCAAAGGCAAATTTTCTGATCAGGAAGGAATGAGGTTAACAGACACCGTGAGCCACATCACATGCTTTTTACTTAATGATCAAGATATTTCATGGGTAAAAGCCCTATTTTGATCGTAGATACTTGTATTTCGAATGTTTACCATACTAATCCTCAAGCCGAGTATGTGCTAAAACCCCAGTCAATTTTAATCTTATAAAAACATTCTCTTAAAATGCAGGCACGTCTCAGAGATATTGCAGGTTCAGTTCCAGACCACCACAATAAAGTGAATATCGCAATAAAGCATGTCACCAGAATTTTTTGGTTTCCCAGTGTATATAAAAGTTATATTTACACTATACTGTCCTCTATTAAGCATACAATAGCATTATGTATAAAAATACAATATATATACCTTAATTTAAAAATACATTATTGCTAAAAAACGCTAACCATCACTTGAGCCTTCCGCGAGTTGTAATCTTTTTGCTGATGGGAGGGTGTTGCCTTGATGTTGACGGCTGCTGACTGATCAAAGTGGTAGTTGCTGAAGGTTGGAGTGACTGCGGCAATTTATTAAAATAAGACAATGAAATTTGCTGCATCAGTTGACTCTTCCTTTCACGAAGAATTTCTCTGTAGCAGGCAGTGCTGTTTAATAGCATTTTACCTACAGTAAAACTTCTTTCAAAATTGGAGCCAATCCTCTCAAACCTTGCTGCTGCTTTATCAACTAAGTTTATGTCATATTCTAAATCTTTGTCATTTCAACTATCTTCAGAGCATCTTCACCAGGAGCAGATTCCATCTCAAGAAACACTTTATTTGCTCATCCATAAGAAGCAACTCCTCATCCGTGAAAAGGTTATCATGACGTTGCTGCAGTTCAGTCACATTTTCAGGCTGCACTTCTAATTCTAGATCTCTTGCTATTTCCACCACATCTGCAGTTACTTCCTCCAATGAAGTCTTGAAACCCTCACAGTCACCCATAAGGGTTGGAATCAACTTCTTCCAAACTCCTGTTAATGTTGGTATTTTGACCTCGTCCCATGAATCACAATGTTCTTAATGGCATCTAGAACAGCAAATCCTTTCCAGAGGGTTTTCAGTTTACTTTGCCCAGAGCTATCAGAAGAATCACTATGTATGGAAGCATAGCCTTACAAAATATATTTCTTAAATAAGAAGACTTGAAAATCGAAATGTTACTTGGTCCATGGGCTGCAGAATGGATGTTGTGTTAACAGGCATAAAAACAACATTAATCTCACTGTACATCTCCATCAGAGCTCTTGGATGACCAGGTGCATTGTCAAAGAGCAGCAATATTTTGAAGAGAATGGTTTTTTCTGAAAGAGTAGGTCTCAACAGTGGGCTTAAAATATTCAGTAAACCATGTAAACAGATGTGCTGTCATCCAGCACATCTGTTTACAGCATCCATTTATAGAGCACAGGCTGAGTAGACTTAACAAAATTGTTAAGGGACCTCGTATTTTCAGAATGGTGAATGAGCACTGACTTCAACTTAAAGTCACCAGCTGCATTTGCTCCTAACAAGAGAGTCAGCCTGTCCTCTGAAGCTTTGAAGCCGGACATTGACTTCTTCTCTCTAGCTACGAAAGTCCTAGGTGGCATCTTCTTCTAACAGAAGGCTGTTTCATCTGCATTGAAAATCTCTTGTTTAGTGTAGCCACCTTCATGAATGACCTTAGCTGGATCTTCTGGATAACTTGCTGCAGCTTCTCCATCAGCACTTGCTGCTTCACCTCGCACTTTTATATTACGGAGAGGGCTTCACAAACTTCACAAACCGATCTCTGCTAGCTTTAAACTTTTTTTGCTGCAGTTTCCTCACCTCTCTCAGCCTTCACAGAATTGAAGAGAGTTAGGGATCTGCTCTGGACTAGGCTTTGGCTGAAGGGAATGTTGTGGCTGGTTTGATCTTCTGTCCAGACCACTAAAACTTTGTCCATATCAACAATAAGGCTGTTTCACTTTCTCATCATTCATGTGTTCACTGGAGTAGCCCTTTTAATTTCCTTCAAGAACTTTTCCTTTGCAGTGACAGCATGGCTATTTGGCACAAGAGGCCTAGTCTTTCTCACTAAGCTTCATGATTTCCAGCTTTTGATTTAAAATGACAGACATGTAATTCTTTCTTTTTTTTGGCCACGCAGCATGGCCTGTGGGATCTTAGTTCCCCCGCCAGGGATCGAACCCGGGCCCTCGGCAGTGAGAGTGCAGAATCCTAACCACTGGACCACCAGGGATTTCCCATGTGATTTTTTTCACTTGAACATGTAGAGGCCATTGTAGGGTTATTAATTGGCCTAATTTCAATATTGTTGTGTTTCAAGAAATAGGGAGGCCCTAGGAAAGGGAGAGAGAAGGGGGAATGGCTGATTAGTGGAGAAATTACACCAGTAATCCCACAACATTTATTGATTAAGTTTGCTGTCTTATACGGGTGCGGTTTTTGGCGCCCCAAAACAATTACAATAGTAACATCAAATATCACTGATCACAAATCACCATAAAATATAACAATGAAAAAGTTTGAAATATTGCAAGAATTACCAAAATATGCCACAGAAATATGAAGTGAACAAATGCTGTTGGAAAGATGGCACTGATAGACTTGCTCAACGTAGGGTTGCCACAAACCTTTGATTTGTAAAAAATGCAGTATCTGCGAAGCACAATAAAGCAAAGCACAATAAAATGAGGTATTCCTGTACTGTTAATGCTACTGATTGGTGCTAAAAACTTTTTTTTTAAGCATTTCACAAAATGTGTCATTTAAAAAGCATGCATTATCACTAGATAAAACCAACTATGTGTGTACCTTTCCTCCCTAATAAAGTGTGTTTGTATATTTCCCCCTCTCAAGAGATTTTTGTCCCAATTGCTTTCATTGTCAAGTAGAATGTGTTCAAGGAGAAAAATATTTAAAAGAAAAAGACTGAGGGAGTACTGATGAAATAAGAAAGGCAGAATGTTGATAGCTCTTGCATCTGGGTGATAAGTATTGTACATAGAGGTCCATCAAACCAGTCTCTGTTAAAAAAAAAAAAATAGACACTTCCTTCTGTGATTCTGCATGGTTCTTAGGAGAATGCCAGCACTCCTGGCAAGGCCAGGCCTTGCCAACTACACCAGGTCTCCCTCTCCCCTGCTTCCCCTGTACCTCCTTGCTCTGCTCTGAGACATTGGATTCTGGGCCATGTTTCCTCTCACCCCAGAGCTCTGGAACCTACTTTCCTACTGCCTGGAAGCCTCTCCTCGCTCCCTAGTCTGGTTAGTGAGCACTCATTTTTCAGACCTGAGTACAAGCATCACTTCCTCCAGGAAGTCTTTCTTGAAAACACTGGCCAGATGAGAGTTTTACTTTCTTAATCTATCTTGTGGTTTTCCTTCGGAGCATTTAGCACAATTTTAATTTTACTTGTAATTAATAACAATAGCCAACATTTAATGAGCACGTACTCAGTGCCAGGGGCTGTCCTAAGGACTTCAAGGGTATCTGCTCATTTGATTCTCTCAAGGCACAAAAAGTGGAAGAAACTTGCTGAACGTCACATAGTTGGTAAATGACAGAGGCAGGACCCAAACCGTCAGTGTGATTCCAGAGCTGACATCTTAACCATTCTGCTCTGCTCTCTCCACATGTTGTTAATAATATGCATCTCCCCTACCAGGCTGTTTAATCCCTCAGTGGTAGATATTTAGTGTTATAGACTGAATTGTCAATAAGTCCAAATTCCCCAGATTCATGTGTTGAAGACTTACCCTCAATGTAACTGTATTTGAAAACAGGGCCTTTAAGGAGGGAATTGAGTTAAATGAGGTCCTAAGAGCATGAAGCTAACCCAATAGGACCGATAAATAAGTTTGTATTGTTTAAGGACTGATGTCCTTCTGTCTTAGTCTGTTTGGGCTGCTGTAACAGAATACCAAAGACTGGGTAGATTATATATAACAGAAATTTATTGCTCACAGTTCTGGAAGCTGGGAAGTCCGAGATCAAGGCACTGGCAGGTTTGGTATCTGGTGAGGGCCCGCTTTCTGGTTTATAGATGGCTGTCTTCTCACTGTAAAATCACATGGGGCGAGGAAGCTCTCTCTGAAGCCTTTTATAAGGGCACTAATCCCATTCATAAGTGCTCCACCCTTAAGACCTAATTACCTCCCAAAGGCCCTATCTCCAAATATCCTCACATTGAGGATGAGGTTTCAACCTACGAATCTGGTGTAGTTGGGGGTGTGGGAGGGGGCGGCACAAACATTCAGTTTACGGTACCTTATCAGAAAAGGAAGAGACACCCGTAGTGTGCATGCACAGAAGAAAGGCCATATGAGGACACAGTGAGAAGGCAGCTACCTGCAAGCCAAGGAAAGAGGTCTCAGGAGAAATGAACCCAGCTGGCACCTTGATTTTGAACTTCCAGCCTCCAGAACTGTGAGAAATAAGTTTGTATTGTTTAAGCCACCCAGCCTTTGGTATTTTGTTACAGAAGCCCTAGCAGACTAATACATTCGGTCTCTTCTTGTTTGCCATTATATGTTTTGGACTAAGCACCATGCCTAGCACATAGTAGGTCCTCCAAAAATATACACTTAGGGGTCACCACCTTCTCTGAAAAGTCTTCCCTCACCCTTCTCCCTCCCCCAGCCCTGGCTTAAGTGCCCCTTCTGGGCTTTAGTTGCTACACTTACCACTTGGTTTTGGAAGGATATGTTTTAAGGTCTAATTCCTTTCTATAAGGTTAAATCTTTTAATCTAAAGATTTTGAAGGGGCTAAGTCTTCCCTGGGCTTGGCACAGATGGCATATGCTCTCAGAGTTTAATAAATATTTGAGTGAATGCAAGTCTTCTGACCCCTACACATGAGCCCTGGTTCAAGACGACCTGAGTTCTAAGCAACATCTCTAAATCCCTGTGCTTGGACATGGAGCCTCAGAAGTAATCATGGCGGACTTCCCTGGTGGTGCAGTGGTTAAGAATCCACCTGCCAGTGCAGGGGACACGGGTTCGAGCCCTGGCCTGGGAAGATCCCACATGCAGTGGAGCAACTAAGCCCGTGCGCCACAACTACTGAGCCTGCGCTCTAGAGCCCGCGAGCCACAACTATGAGCCCTTGTGCCACAACTACTGAAGCTCACACGCCTAGAGCCCATGTTCCACAACAAGAGAAGCTACCGCAATGAGAAGCCCGAGCACCACAACAAAGAGTAGCCCCCGCTCGCCACAACTAGAGAAAGCCCGCACGCAGCAACGAAGACCCAATGCAGCCAAATACAAATTTATTAATTAATTAATTATTTAAAAACAGTAATCATGGCTTTGGGTTTCTCCAGAAATCAAAGCTTGGGTAAAGTCCATTATGCTCTGAAAAGTACAGGGTCGTTTTGATGCCTGTTATGAGCACATGTGCAGTTGGGCTGAGCTCCTGAGTCTTAGTCATCTGCCTGGTTCCAGCTGGACTTCTTGCTGTACCTCAGACATATTAAGTTCACTCCTGTCTCAAGGCCTTTGCTCTTGCTACCTCTTCTGGGAACACACTTCCCCCAGACTTTCCCAGTGCAAATATCCAGCCTTAATTTTCAGTATCTACAGCAGAGTCAAGGCAAGTGATGTTGATTGCAAGGAAACAACTCAGTTTCAGAACACTGGAGAAGAGAAGAGATGCCACTGTTCTATTAGTTCATTTAAAATCCTCTTAACAGGGGCTTCCCTGGTGGCGCAGTGGTTGGGAGTCCGCCTGCCGATGCTAGGGGACACGGGTTCGTGCCCCGGTCTGGGAAGATCCCACATGCCGCGGAGCAGCTGGGCCCGTGAGCCATGGCCGCTGAGCCTGCACATCCGGAGCCTGTGCTCCACAAAGGGAGAGGCCACAGCAGTGGGAGGCCTGCGTACCGCAAAAAAAAAAAAAAATAATAAATAAAATCCTCTTGACAGTCCTGAGAGGTATTTATTATCATTATCCCCACATTACAGGTGAGGAAATTGAGGCCAAGAGAGGTTAAGTAACCGGCCAAAGGTCTCACAACTAGCAAGAAGCAAGGCCAGGACATGAATCCAGGCAGACTGGATCCAGTGTCCAGCTTCTTAACCACAAGGCTTCTCAACATATATTAAAGTGTAGTTAACATAGGGCCTGGCATGGGGTAGTTGTTCCATAAGCCATAGTTATTTCTCTACTCCTCTCAGACAGCTTACTCTTCAAATCTTACAGTCCAACCTCCAGAATGAAACCAACAACCGTTCTGACTCCATCCTGCCAGAACCCAGGGTCCCTCACTCCATCTTCTCATGCTTGTACACACTGGGTAGTAGCTGGAATTGAGGGTTCTCGAAGTTCCAATCCAGGCTCCACCATTCACTAGCTCTGTAAACATAGAAATGTTACATCCCGCCCTGGGTCTCAGTTTCCTCACCTGTAAATTGGGGACAATAACAACCCCTATATCCTAGAATTATTATAAGGATTCAGTGAGATGATACATGCAGAATGTTTTCCACCTAGCCTGGCTCATAAAAAGTGTACAATAAATTGTAGCAATTACGATTAAGGCTTCTCAATGAGAAGCCCCCAAAGGCTCTGAGGCTGTGAAATACGTTCCCAACCACCTTTAGGGCCAAAATTGGGACCAGATGACCTCATTGCTTGCAGACAAGGCTGGCTGGGTATGAGGACTTCTCACCTGACCCAATAACACAGGATCTACCAGACACATACTTCCTGGAGGTAATGTGGTTCAGGGAGTGATCTCTTGGGTCTGATAGGCCTGGGTCTGAATTCCAGCTTGGATTTCTCCTCAGCGCCTCAGTTTCTTCGTTTGTCAAATGGGAAGGGAGCAGTGTGAGGAGTGATTAAGAATGTGGGGTGTGGATTCAGCATATTAGGTATGATTCATCCTACTCCTTGCTCAGCCATGGACCAGCTATGTGAGCTGAGTGTCTTCACCTCCATGAGCCTCTGTTGTCTGTTCTAACGAGTGTTGTCATCATTCCTCTTCCTAGAGTGGCTACGAGGATTCCCCAGGACCATGTGTGCCCACACTCTGGACACTGTAGCTGTTAGGATGACAGGCGTTGTATATCAGTGGTTAGGAGCTTAGGCTCTGGAGTCAAACTGCAACAGGCCCAATTCAAATTCCGGCTCTGACAATTACTCCTGGTGAGATCTTAGGGAAATCAGGTTCTTCTGTCAGCCTCAATATACTCATCTGTGAAGTGAGAAAAATAACAGTAAACATCTGATACAGCTTATGAGGATTCAGTCAGAGGATGCATGTAAAACACTTAAAAGTGGCCTGGTTCGGTGTCAGTGGCCAAAAAGTGGCAAAGATATTATGATGCTGATTTTTAAAATATCTTTTTCTAGAATGCAAATGCATTTGCCCCAGAGTTGGAGGAGTTGAAAATATATGCTGAGTGCTGAGCCTTCAGGATGGGATTCAAGTCTAAAAGAAGAAAAACAAACAAGCAAAAAAACTCATTTATATGATGAAGTAAACCAAGGTCATGTGACCACATGAGACCCCATTCCACATCTATATAAGATCAATCCTACTTAATTGTAGTGTAGCTCGGATGTTGGACTCTCACCAGAACAATGTCGGCGTCCCAGCAATGCCCATACTCACTGAGACAAGTGACTTCACCTCTGACCCTCAGCGTTTAACCCGGCTAGTAATAGACTCCCTCACAGAGCTATTTAGAAGGATTCAGTGAGATGATGCACAAAGCGTAGTACATGGAAAGGGCTGTTGTTACTACTACAGCGCCCGTCTTTCCCCTGCTATTTGAAGGGTTATCTCCCTCGTGCCAGGCGCTCGCCTTAGGTGGTCTCGGTTCCCACTGTCCTAAGCTCCTCTAGTCGAGTCACGCCCTCCTCAGCGAGGCCCCTTCCAGCTCCTCCCCCCACCCCACTCTCCATCCCCATTTCCCCACTAGCCGTGGGGAAGGAGACGCCAGACAACAGTCGCCAGAACCCCGAAGCTGAACAGAAGCAAAGGGACAGAATTCTAAACGCCGCCCGAAACCATTGGGCTGGGCTCCCTCCTCCAGGTCCCCTGATCAATCAAAGGCGAAGAAGCAAGCCTCGGGACCAATCAGAAGTGGAAGCGGTGGAGCAATGCCCGCCTCCTTAAAGCGCCCTCGCGCCTGATTGGATGTGTCCAGGCTAAGCCACTTAGGAGTGGGGCCAGCTGATCGACGGTGCAATGGCAGCGGGGCCGGGGGAAGAAGGGAGGCAGTCGGCCAGCCACAGATTGGTACGGTGTGTCAGCACCAAAGCCCTGCCTAGTCAGAAAGCCCGCTGGCCGGGTTCTAACCCCGGGCCAGTTAATGGTGGGGCAGCGTAATGGGTCATTCTCTTTACGGTGTGGTGGGGGCTGGTACATGAAGTACGCAGTTAATCCTGACTCAGCAGACAGCTGGGGCGTCATCGTGTATTTGAAGCGCGAGCATCTAGGCCAATGAGGGGGGTCAAGGCACTGCCCTCTCTTGTGTCTTCTCTGTCCCCGCATACTTCCGGGTGAGGCAGGGTGCGTTCTGCAGCCAATTAATGGTGGTGCAAGGCAAGAGGCGGGAAAGGGGAGCTGCCCACTGGCACCCAAAGCCTGATGGCCTCCTATCCAATCCCAGTCACTTCTCCACAGATTGTAAGGGGTTGAGAGAAAGGTGAAAGGGTTTGCAACGAGGACTACACAGGATGGAAAGATAGAAACAAGAAAGCAGTGGTATCCCTGAGCACTTTCAGAGGGAGCCTCCAAAGCTATGCAGGTGAAGGAGGTTCAGGCCCCAGTCTCTTCATAAAGAGGGGGGGACAGAGCAATCTGCGCAGCCAGAAAGCATTGAGGACCGGCTGGTGGATGAGCTCTCAGCCTTAGAGGCCTGAAGCCTAAGTCCGCGGACCAATCAGATTTAAGGCCCTGTCCCTCCACAGCGCCAGCCAGGTGGGCGCGAGCTCGGCTCCGCAGCCAATCAGCGGAGGTCGCGAGGCAGAGTTGGGGACCCGGGGGCCGGGAGGGGGAGGGGCAGGGGGTGGTGCGGAGTGGAGCTGTCCTAGGTGCCTCCCAGGCTGTTGTGATCCCTCAGCCGGCGGGAGCCAGGAAAGAGGGTGTGGCCAGCACTGCGGCCAATCAGCGTCTGCCTCGGGATCCAGGGCGACCAGCGAGCTGTGCACGCGGCCCGGCCTCGAGCTCCGAGCCTCGCGCCGCTCCACTTTCTAACGGCTACTCGGGCTTGTGCCGCCCGGAGTGTATGTGAGGCGGAGTGAGGAGAGGAACAGGGCCTGAGTCGGTGAGTGCCATGGATTTTCTTTCTTTTCTTCGGGCTTGGGCCTGGCCCAGGCAAAGCTGAGGTATGGGGGCTTGAGTGGTCGCCCTGAGGATGAGGATCGGGAAGTGGGGGTGAGGGCGTTAGGCTTTGGGGACTCCCTCTGCCCTGGAGAGGCTGGAAGTGGGGCCTCCTGGGCACCGTTGGGCCCGGCTGGGCAGAGACCAGGCCGGCATGTCCCCGGGCCCTGAGACAGCCTGATTTGGAAGTGTGTTGTGGGGCAGGTGGAGGCCTTGGAGCTCTGTGTGGGGTCATTGGCCATGAGGTATGGCCTCTGACCTATGAGAGGTTGTCCGGGGTCTCTGGACTGAGACTGGATCTGGTGACTGGAGAGGTCTGTGACTCTCCAGAGGTTCTTGGGAGTCTTTGACCAAGAAATGAAACTAGTGAGAACTTGAGAGGTTTTCTGGAGTCTTTGGATCCAGCCTGGGCTGAGAGTGAGTGTTGATGAAGTCGAAAGCCCAATGGGAAGTTGTCAAGAGTCATTGCATCCTGGCTGTGATGGGAACATGTGGCTGCAAGACTTTTGGGGGACTCTAGCTTCTGGGTTGGGGTGCTTGTGTAAGATTTTCCAGGACTGGGTCCAGGCTGGACAACGTGGCCAGGAGATTAGCGCCGTGGTCTTCTGGAGGTTCCGGGGTGGGGAGGGTGTCTCTGAATCCCAGCAGGTTGTTTGCCCTCCATGAAGTATTATTGTTTTGTGGTGGCTCTAGATAGAACCAGGATTGAGTCGTGTCTTGGGCCTTTTAGTCCCTGTTCCCATTCTTCCGCAACCTGTTTCTGGTCATTCCCAGAAGACATCAGGTTCTAAGCATGGGGCAGCTGCTTGGAGAAGATGGACGTTGTACTGGAGCATAGGAGGTGTGTGAGATATCCTGCTCTTTAGGAAATCACCCAGGTTGTCTTTACTGAAGATCTTTTTATACTTATGAGGCAGGATGTTGATATCTAATTTCACTCCGCTGTTCAAGCTCTACCTGGTACTAAAGCTTTCAGGGTACTTTCATGTACACCCAGAGTTCTTAAACCAAGGGTGGAGGTGCATGGGGGGAGTCTATGAGTGGATTACAGGGTCTATGAGCTCCTGGGAATAATCCAAAAAACTGTATGTGTGTTGGCAGGGGGGGCGGTAAAAGCAGCCACAAGGATGAGGAGTGAAGCCTGTGCAAGGGTGAGTTTCAGAGCAGTCTGTGACTCTCTTGTCATTCACATGCAAAATGATATGAGAATCTACAATTTTCTGATGTAAAGAGTTGATTCCACGACTTACAATTTTAAAAAGCATAGTGACCCCCTGAGAGGTTAAGAACCACTACAATAAAGCAGGCTCCCATATTATTTATGGGGCTTAGGCAAGACTAGAAATGGAGATTTCCCCTCTTATCCCCACATCTGGTGTTGGCGCATACTTCAAGGTGTCTCACATACTAGCCTGCATGTCCAAGTTCCGTCTACGTGCCCCTCCCACCCAATCGGCCACACAATTACATCAATCACATAGCCCACTCGGAAGAGTATAGACCTGGGTCTGAGGCCAATGTAAACCCAGGAAGTGGGCTATTTGGGCCAGGAGGTCCAGGGTTCCGAGTTCCCAGAGCATGGTCTAGAATTGGGGGGCACAGGTTCCAGGGGGGGTACTTCCTAGATACCCTTGGACTCCTCAGCCCATGGGGAGGGACACAACTAGAGGTCAGAGTGGGGCCCTCTGTCTGGATTTGAGGCAATATGGATATTCAATACTGGTCTTGAAAATAGTCTCTATGAGGAAGTTGAGGGTCTCAGAAGAGTTAACCCCGTTAGTGCTGAAGAAAAAGGCAGTCCACTGTGAGGATGCAGTGGAACCTAAGTTGTTTTTACTTCTCATCTGGTTGTTTTGCCACTTAATCCACAAAAGGTGTGCTGTGATAGGGTCTCTATGACCTAGATTCAGCTCACCTGCCTATTACTATATCCAGATCTTGGGCTATGTAGAACATAGATTTAAGGGAAGAAAGAAACTCATTCATTCTGTGGTGTCTCTCCTCTGGTATGTGTTGGATGTACTTAACTGAAAAGATTTATGTAAGGTTTGGTTAATTGGTTTTAATCTATATAAAATGATGCAGGGAGTTTAACCACCTTAATTTGCCGAAAGTGATGTGTTCCTGGGAAGAGTGGAAAGTTCATAGAACTTTTCTGAATTGAATCTTGTTTAACCTGGCTTTTGGAGGTAACCAATACCTCAATACGTGAGACCAAGGGAGAATATTTTCATAAAACAAATAATCATCCCTCTAATTGGCATATTCTGATGGTTTAGTTTTAATTATAATATTTGAAGAGACTCTATACTTGTATTGCTGTGTTGACATTTTTACAGCAAGCTGGGTTGTGCCTGAAGGTCAAGTCTATCAGTAAGAATAAAAGATATCAGATTTCAAACTTTATTTAGTAATATGAATATTAGAAAGGACTGAGAGGCAAAAATCATATCTCCTTTTCCCACATTCTTTTCTTCCAATTATATCCCACCTAACCTCTCCCACCTACGGTACCCTCTCCCAGGATGCAGGCTTGTGTCCTCATGACCTGTGGTTTCCTGGCTCCACCCCAGAGAGACAACTGCAGGAGATCCCTACTGAGTCAGCCTGGGAAGTGGAAGGTGGGCAAGGTTTCTGAGGCTGGGGAGGAGAGTCCTTTCAAGAAGAGAAACACAACACTTCCCTGGTGGTCCAGTGGTTAGGACTCCGGGCTTCCAATGCAGGGGGCACGGGTTCGATCCCTGGTCAGGGAAGTTTTGCATGCCATGCAGCCAAAGAGAGAGAGAGAGAGAGAGAGAGAGAGAGAGAGAGAGAGAAAGAGTCAGCAGTGTCCCTACCTTTCCAAGTCAAAGTGCTATTTGCTTCTGCTTCTGCTATCACTGCTCAGTGCAAGGTGGTTTGGACTGTGCAGTCAAGAATGTCAAGAATGTAGGAAGGAAGAAGGGCTGCGGTGTAGAGGGCCCTAGAGATACCTCTAAGGAGGCAGTCTCTAAAGGGATATCCTTAGAAGGGGGTAGACACCAAGTGGGAGGAAAGATGGGGTTTCCCAATCTTGGGGGCTTTTGTTCACTGAATGGAGAGTCCCCTTGCCCCTTGCCATCACTTTTAGGTTTCCTGAGAGCCCGTTGGCACTCCCTGTCAACTGCATAAGAGGATGCTGCCCTTTGAGCACAGCCTCCAACTCTTTTGAACATCAGTGGGCAACCACCGGTAGGGGAGCCGAGTCATGGGCACATGATGTAGGCCTGGGAGGTGAGGGGACTCTACTCCACTGGGTGATGATGTAATCTTCCAGACCCCTATACCTACACTTGGGGTTTCTCCTTCATGGCTTTCCTCACTTATCCCATATCCTCAGGGAGTGTGTATTTCTGTATTGGAGGAAGGATGTTTCCCTCTGTATACCTACATGTCAGGGATTGGTGCATTTCTGTGTCCAAATCAAGCGTCTTTTATATGGGTATCTAATGAGTCCCTGGGTGTGGTGGTGTGAGGAGTTAGAAAGCTCAGAAATGGAAAATATTTAACGACCAGAGTAGCAAATGAATACAGCTTGCCCATTTGCATTTTCCCTTTCACTCTGACTCATCTTCCCCTCTCCCCACACTATTATTGCCCCTCCACTAGCCCCACCCATTGGCACACCCTGTCTGATCTAGGAGGGATTAACATCCGTTTGCACCCAAGCTAGAATGAGAGATAGAGGGAAGGCATATTAGGTCTGGAGAGAGAGTAGAAGGATGGTCTGAACATTCGGGGGTCCTGGAGCCAAAAGGTGAAACAGGAGTTTTAGAGACATAATATTTGAGTCTAGGAGGGGACCAGAATCTAAGAGAGAAGCCGAGGGGGAACCAGACTGTGTCTTGTCACCAGAGCAGCCCACCAGTGCCTGACTCGTTAACCTTCCAGTTATTTATTAGGCACATATCATAAGCGGTTTAGCAGCACTTGTTCTGTGAATGAAAATTCTATCACAGGACGAGGAATAATGAAATAGTAAGAAACAGAGAAAGAAATTTGAGTCTCTCAGAGCTCATCTTTTCCCCAGGTTAAGGAGTGCTAAAGTGTGAAAAGAGGGGAAATCTCTGAGGAACTTCACCCCCTGGGCAGGAAGTCAAAGAAACCTCGGAGTCCTGATTTCAGAGAAATGTCATTTGTCATCAACCCAAGAAAAGGAGTTTTTCTCTTCGAAGACCACCACAGGCCCTTCCTGGGGTTGCCCCCATCAGAGCCTGATGGGAGGATCTGAGTCACTCACACACCCAGTCCCCAGTGATGTCCCAGATGACAGGGGTCATTCCCACAGAGCAGTTGAGGCTTCCTAGTACCAAGTCAGAGAGAGGGAGGAGGAGGCATGCTTTTGGCCCTCCTTCACTCTCTCCTTAGAATGCAGATGTTTCAGTCCTTTTTACTTTTGAGGTAGTAGAAAGAGCTTCCAGCTGCTAGAGATCTACTGACACCTCTAAGAAACAGAACTAATACTATTTGAATGATGCTATGTACCGAGAAACCACTTTCACATACATCATGTCATTTCATCTTCACCCCACCTCCAAATGAGGTAAGCACAGGTTATCCCTATTTCATGGATGAGTTAACTGAGGCTCAGAGAGGTGACTTGCCCAAGGTGACTCAACTAGTAAATGGCAGAGATGAGACTCAAACGCAGGTCTGATTATCCCAAAGTTCTTATTGCTTTAGATACACTTCTTTGACTAGGGGTTCACAAATGAAATGAGACAGGAGGTTAGGAGGCAGAATGCCAGGGCTCTGGAGGGGAGAGTGGTCTCTCCTGGAGGAGTGAAGCACAGCCAGGGGTATAAAACCACACCCCTTGGAGGACTGTGGCAGACTGATACTTGGGACACCCAATGGATGACTGTGAGGTCAGGGGCGGGGCTAGCTCCAGGGTGGGGGTGCCCAGGAGCCCCAACAGCAGTTCAGAGCATGCGGTGTCCAGGAGGAAGCTACAACCGGTGAGTGGCTGCTTCTCCCCAGCTGAGACTTTCCTCCCACTACACCCCTCTTTCTGTCCACTTCCTGCCAGCCTGTAGCCCTCTCCGTGAAGTGTCCAACTAGTAATCCCCCCTCCTATGGGGTCCGTACTCATGGTGAGCCCACACCTAGGAATATGCCTGCTGGGCACTGCAACACT
The DNA here is from genome assembly GCF_039906515.1 of Pseudorca crassidens. NCBI lineage: Eukaryota > Metazoa > Chordata > Mammalia > Artiodactyla > Delphinidae > Pseudorca > Pseudorca crassidens. The sequence continues at coordinate 17,131,449 of NC_090315.1, read as the reverse complement.
TAGGTGCGTCTCTTTATATCTGGGTTCCCAGTTTTCTTAAAAGCCAATGTGGTGGTTTTGATGTGTGATAAATTTCTGCCTTGTTCGGTTCTGTCCTTCTGTTCTTCACTTTTGGCTTATGAAAAACAAAATTGAACCGTCTCCTTATCCTAATCTTGAGAGGAAATAGCCTCTCCCTCTATAGTTCCCATTTCCCTTTCTCTGGCTTCCTCAAGGGTCAAAGCCTTCTCCAAAGTCTCTCCATCTTCAGATGAGGAGCCTTCTCTCCTGTGGCTTCTGACCTGCTCTCTTATCTCACTGCATGGGAGCCTTTGGTCTCTTCCAGTTCCTTCTCTGAGGATGGGTTCTAGAAGTTTCGTCCTCAGGGAGATGATTGATTGATGCCTTAGAGCCTGCCCTCCTGCAGTTACGACCCCTGTCTTGCTGCCCTTTCTTCCTCTCGGGACCCTCAGCTCCACATGATGGGCTTGCAGGGGGAGGACACACTAGCTTTCTAACCTCACCCATGAAGCCGTGTCTTGCTCCATCCCTAACTTCCAGGGCTGACTGGGTTTTGTGGTGATCTTCTTGTCTGGAATGAGGAGAGCCTGACCTACTCCGAGGTCTTTCCCTGCAGAGGAGCTTGGAGAAGCAGAAGTATCAGTGTTTGCTATCCTTTAAGTCAGACATTGCCAACTGGCAGGACCCATCTATACTAGCCTTAAATCCACTACTTGAGATAGTTCTTAGCTGTCTGGTCCTTGCTCTTTAAGTCCTGAATTTGGTCTAATTTCCATTCTCCCACCACCCCACCTCCACCCCTGGCCCCTGCTATGATTCTAGATAAGCTCAGGTCCTCTCTCGGGTCAGGTTATCTGTTCCATGCAGGACAGAGAGCTCTGATTCAGAACCAGCAATTCACTCTTTCTCCCCTCACCTCCACAGGCTTGAGAATATGCTGTTCCTGCCTCCCCTTTTCACCATGGACCCCACAGTGTGGCCCTTCTCTCAGAACCTCTGAGATTGGTACCCAGGCAAGGCACAATGCCCACGTCCCCAACAAGACTGCCTAGTCCCTATGGCTCTGATCGGCTGGTACGGCTAGCAGCCAGGCTCCGGCCAGCACTATGTGATACCCTGATCACAGTGGGGAGCCAGGAGTTCCCTGCCCACAGCCTGGTGCTGGCAGGTGTGAGCCAGCAACTGGGTCGCAGGGGTTGCTGGGCTCTGGTGAAAGGCATCAGCCCTTCCACCTTTGCCCAACTTCTGCACTTTGTTTATGGGGAGAGCCTAGAGCTGCAACCTGGGGAACTGGGGCCCCTTGAGGAGGCAGCCAGAGAGTTAGGGGTGCAGTCCCTGGAAGAGGCATGCATGAGGGCTCGAAGAGATACGGCCAGAGAAGAGCTGGGTCCAGGGCTGAAGGAACAACAGGAGGAGCCAGAGAAACCCACAAGGGATTCTATGAGAGGAGTGCGGGGCTTTGGAGAGAAGCAGAGACCACAGAAGTTTGTTAGAGCTGGTGGGAAAGAACAGGAGACGTTGCACAGGCACAGGCCACCAAGAGAGAGCCCTGAGATGGCAGAGGCAACTCTGGAGGAGCAAGGGGAGCAGATGAGACCAGAGGAGAAACTCAACCAATCCCCTGTTGGCCGCGGAGGAGTAGATGGGAAGCAAGAAGTGATCATGTGGGTGAGGGACAGTCCAGGGGGCTCTGAGGAAAGTCTGCGGGAGTTCCCTGGCCCCCTTCCCCCACCAGGTTCCCTCCAAACCGGCATCACCCCTAGGCCCTGGTGGGCTGAGGCCCCTTGGTTGGGGGAGGGCCAGCCTGCCCTGTGGAGCATCCTGCTGTTGCCGCCCAGATATGGCACTCCCTTCTCCCATAGCACCCCCATGACTGCAGCCCAGCAGGAGGTCTGGCCTCGGGACCAGAGGTGAGTTGAAGGGCCTATGGAAGACCTCCGGCTGGGAGGGAGTGGCTTAGGAGAGGCAGCAGTGAAGGGTGGAAGGGCACCACATCTCTTATCTCTACTATACATTTCCTGAGCTGGGGAAAGGACAAGAAGCTCCCACCACAGGGGAAACCCAAAGCCCAGCCCCTGAGGACTCATGACACCTCCCTCTCCAGAAAGGAATTGGCCAGGATCCCAGGTGTAGCCGAAGCTGTAACTCTTCCCCATCCCACTCCCAGGATCCCACTGTCCCTGAGCCTCCACAAAGGCCTCTGGAGCCAGAACCAGTTGGCCTCCTGCAGCCCCACCCCAGGTAAGCCCCTCATTGCCCTGCATGCACCCTGTAACATGTTCTCTCAGCTGGGGCTGAGGCTGGGGCTCCAGGAGTCCAGCCTGAGCAGAGCTCCTACTTCACTCTGCTCCCTTCAGGTTCCCTCCCCCAGGGCCCCACACAGCTCAGCCCTGGGGAGATGGAAGAGTCTGATCAGAGGCACACAGGTGAGTAGGGTGAGGGCACTTTTGCCTCAGCCCCACTGTAGCCCCTGATGTCTTGCCTGAGTGTTCCAGTGATCCGGCTCTGGGGTTCCCAGCCCTGCCCTCCTTTGCCTTTTGTCGCCACAGGTGAACTTGCAACCTGTGTGGGTCATGTGGGCACAGCAAGCCACCCATCTCACCAACACCCTCCCCCACCCCCTCCTGCTCGGTCTCGGCCCTATTCTTGTTCTGTCTGTGGAAAGAGGTTTTCACTCAAACATCAGATGGAGACGCACTACCGTGTCCACACAGGTATGGGCACCCTGCCCTGTGTGAATTGTCTACCTCCTTCCAAACTCCAGTGGGCCCGCTCCTAAGTCCCTCTCTGAGTGTCTGGCTCCCCCACAACGACCTTGCCCAATTGCCCCAATCTACCCCAGGCCAGCCTTCGCTCCTTTCCTCTTTCCTTCATGGGTCTTCCCCTCCACTTGCCCTAGGAGAGAAGCCCTTCTCCTGTAGCCTCTGTCCCCAGCGCTCCCGGGACTTCTCAGCCATGACCAAGCACCTGCGGACGCATGGGGCCGCACCCTACCGCTGCCCTCTGTGCCAGGCCGGCTGCCCCAGCCTGGCTTCCATGCAGACGCACATGCGCGGCCACTCGCCCAGCCAGCTCCCGCCGGGATGGACCATTCGCTCCACCTTCCTCTACTCCTCCTCCTCCTCCTCGAGGCCATCTCGGGCCTCGACCTCTCCTTGTAGGCCCCCTTCCTCAACCACCTGACAGGGTGTCAGTAGCTTCTTTGGCTTCAGCCAAGCGTACAGAATGAAAGATGGGCCGGCGGGCCTGCTAGGCTTCTGACCTCGCACCGCGGCTACGGCCGCCTAGCAAACTCTGCTCCAAGAAGCGTCGCAGCAAGGGCGCCAAGAGCCCTCTCCCAGATGACCGCGGGCCACAGAAACCTGGGCCAGCGAGCCCGTGTGGGGTGAGGGCAGTGAAGTGTGCACGAGTGAAGGTTAACTGTGCGGGGACTGGCGGTTCATCACCAAAATAAAGAGTTTCCTGTGCCCTCCTCTCGGGACCAGAAAGCCGAGTCCGGACTTTAGCCTGCGGGCGGGGGACAGCCTTGCCCCTAGTCCTGTAGCGGCCCCTGGTGGTTCATCGCGGCGGCCACCTCCTCCGTCTCCCGGGGCTCCCTCTCCTCCCCCAGAGGCAGAGGGCCGCGAGGACTCGGCGTCCAGGCCGACTTAGCAGCAAGCCCTGTGTGGGGAGGCTGTCAGAACCCAAGTTACCCGTCCCTTCCACAGCAAGCAACTGCGCGCGGAGTCTGAGTCTGGGCCTCCAGCCGGGGGCTCGAGAGGAACGCGTGCTCCGCCCTGCTTTCGGCCACCCTCCTCCTTTCCTAGCACACGAGCCGAAAGGCCGCAGCCTCTCCAGCATCCTCCCTCCAGGCTGTACGAAACGGCTGCCGGGTTTAGCTCCGAACTGAGACTAACCTTTTGCCGCCGCCCCTTACCCAGCCCACGCCTCCTGCAGTACCGAACTTCATTTTCCAGTGTCTCTGGTGTTCCCAGGGTCCGAGGCCCACCGCACTCTGGGAGTGGTAGTTCACACGGGCCGCTGGCCTCGACAAGAACAATGGGAGGAGTCTGGGTCAAGAACCACATCTCCCGGTGGCCCCGGAGATCGCTTTCTGGGTCGGGTCAGGACCCCGTGGTCCCAGCTCTCGCGGCCCTAGCTCGCCAGGAAGGAGCGAGGCGCTCGAACTACATTTCCCAGAGGGCCCTGCGCCTCATCCTCTCCCGCCGCGACGCGGGAGTCTATGCTCTTCAGATGCGGTCTAAGGGTGACGGCCGGCAGGTCTCGGACTCCCGCTCCCGTGGTGCCCCGCGCGCGGCCGGCCCAGCCCCCGGCTCCCGGCGACCCCGCGGCGGCGCTGGTGGTTGTCGTGAGCCGCCGCCGCCCCGCCCCTCCTCTGCTCCCCTCCCCCCCGGCCCTGCTTACGGGCCGCCCCTCCCCCCGCCTCCCCGGCCCCTCTCACGGTGCCAAGATGGCGGCAGCGGCGGGCGGCGGCAGTTGCCCCGGGCCTGGCTCCGCGCGGGGCCGCTTCCCGGGCCGGCCGCGGGGCTCTGGCGGGGGCGGGGGCCGCGGCGGACGGGGCAGCGGGGCCGAAAGAGTGCGGGTAGCTCTGCGGCGCGGCGGCGGCGCGGCGGGGCCGGGCGGAGCCGAGCCCGGGGAGGACACGGCCCTGCTCCGTTTGCTGGGGCTCCGCCGGGGCCTGCGCCGGCTCCGCCGCCTGTGGGCCGGCCCGCGCATTCAGCGGGGTCGGGGCCGGGGCCGGGGCCGGGGCTGGGGCTGGGGCCCGAGCCGGGACTGCCTGCTGGAGGAGGAGAGCAGTGACGGGGAGTCCGACGATGAGGTGAGGCAGTCGGAGGCGTCCCCATCGCCGGGCGGGGCGGAGGTGGGGGGCTTCCAGGGGTCTGTGTGGCCCCGAGGAGTGGCGTGGGGAAGCGTGGTCCTCAAGGCCTCCTGAGGAGGGAAAGGGCCCTGGAAATAGGCATGGGAGGAGGTAGGCTGCACGGGAGCTGTCGGAGGAAGAGGCCTCTGAAAGTGGATAGAGAAGCCCGGGCTGCAGCTGGGCACTTGGGCCCGAGGCAGGTCCTGCTGAAGTGTCTTGGGCTGATCCTTCTTGGTAGTTGGCAAATCCAGGGCAGGAGAGGTTTGGGCTAGGAGGCTGTGGGGACTGCACGCCCAACCGGTGGTTGACAGCAGCAGCGTGGCTCGAGTGGACCCAGGCTAGGGCTCTCTGGGCTCTTACCTGCAGGCTGCCCCGCCCGGCCGCATAACCTCCGGCACATCCCTGATTTCACCAGCGCCCCAATTCTTTTTCTGACTTAAAGTGGAGAGAGGGTAAAATGGTGGAGGTCTTCCTCTTGGGGGCACAGGTTGAAGAGAAATGGAATGCAGGATGAGACTGGGCACTCTAGCAGGTCTGAGTTCAATTCAGGATTTATCACCAGTCTCTCAGAAAAGGCAGGAAAGTGTGCGTTTTATTACTTAGGACAGTTTGTAGCCACCTCAGGACTCAGGGCAGATTATAATATGATAAACCGCTTGATACACATACACACACACACACACACACACACACACACACACACACACACAAACACACACCCTGCTTGGGTGCCCCAATTCCCATTTTCACTGAGGAAGAAACTACAGCCCGAGAGGGTATAAGCAGAGGTTCCACTTTTTTCTCAGTTGGAGAATGAGGGAATCTGAGGGTAGTGCCTACTGCCTCATCTGAGGCGACCCTCTTCTGTTCCCTTTGAACCAGTGAACCACTGATGGCTGTGCTGGTGTGGTCTGGAACGGGGTGCAGGTTCAAAATATCCTCTGCCTCCATCCCTAGGAGGAGACCGTCTTTTCTTTTCCCCTTGCTTTCCAGTCTTTTTAGTTCTTTTGTAAATAGGGATACGTTAAGGGGGAAGCTGGGGATATTCCTCGGAACCTGAGTCTCACATGAAACGAGGGCTTTGGCACTGACTGCTGTTTCTCCCCTCCACCCCTGGTCCCCTAAATCAGGAGTTTCAGGGTTTTCATTCAGATGAAGATGTGGCCCCCAGTTCCCTGCGCTCTGCGCTCCGATCCCAGCGAGGTGAGTGATGGGGAAACTCTACCTCTATAGCTTTACAAGAATGTTATTCTTGCTTTTCGTGTCAGCTCTTCCCTGTTCAACTAGAGTCTTCATCAGTTACCAAGTGTGTTCTGTGTTCAAAGCTCAAGCTAGGCTGGGCTGTCGGGGAAACAGACAAGACTTAGTCCCTGCCCTCCTGGAGTCCCTCAGTCTGCAGGGCTACCTTGACCCATCTCCCCACACCTATTCTCCTTTTAGGTCGAGCCCCCCGAGGTCGGGGCCGCAAGCATAAGACGACCCCCCTTCCGCCTCCTCGCCTAGCAGATGTGGCTCCTACCCCCCCAAAGACTCCTGCCCGGAAACGGGGTGAGGAGGGCACAGAACGGATGGTGCAGGCACTGACTGAACTTCTCCGGCGGGCCCAGGCACCCCCAGCCCCCCGGAGCCGGGCATGTGAGTCCTCCACCCCCCGTCGGTCTCGGGGGCGGCCCCCAGGACGGTCAGCAGGCCCCTGCAGGAAGAAGCAACAAGCAGTAGTGGTGGCAGAAGCAGCTGTGACAATCCCCAAACCTGAGCCCCCACCTCCTGTTGTTCCAGTAAAACACCGAACTGGCAGCTGGAAGTGCAAGGAGGGGCCCGGCCCAGGACCTGGGACCCCCAAGCGTGGAGGACAGTCTGGGCGAGGAGGCCGTGGAGGCAGGGGCCGAGGCCGAGGCGGGCTCCCCCTCGTGATCAAGTTTGTTTCAAAGGCCAAAAAAGTGAAGATGGGACAATTGTCCTTGGGACTTGAATCAGGTCAGGGTCAAGATCAACATGAAGAAAGCTGGCAGGATGCCACTCAAGGAAGAGTTGGGTCTGGACAGGGAGAGGGCCCCTGCTGGAGGAAGGAGCAGAAGCTGGAGGAGGACGGAGAGGAGGAGAAAGAAGCGAAAGACAAGGAGGAGGAGGAAGAGAAGGAAGAGCGAGCTGTAGCCGAGGAAGAGATGGTGCCGGCTGAGGAAAAGGAAGAGGCGAAGCTGCCGTCACCACCCCTGACTCCTCCAGCCCCTCCACCTCCCCCTTCCCTCCCACCCCGCTCAACATCTCCTCCATCCCCACTTTGCCCTCCACCACCCCCAGTGTCTCCTCCGCCCCCACCATCCCCTCCACCGCCTCCTGCCCCAGAGGAGCAGGCAGAATCCCCTCCTCCCGTGGTCCCAGCTACATGCTCCAGGAAGAGGGGTCGGCCTCCCCTGACTCCCAGCCAGCGGGCAGAGCGGGAAGCTGCTCGGGCAGGGCCAGAGGGCACCTCTCCTCCCACTCCAGTCCCCAGCACCACCACAGGAGGCCCTCTGGAAGACAGCCCCACTGTGGCCCCCAAAAGTACCACCTTTCTGAAGAACATCCGGCAGTTTATCATGCCCGTGGTGAGTGCCCGCTCTTCCCGTGTCATCAAGACGCCCCGGCGATTTATGGATGAAGACCCGCCCAAACCCTCAAAGGTGGAGGTCTCACCTACTCTACGGCCTCCTGTTGCCACCTCCCCACTCGCACCACAGGAACCAGCGCCAGCCCCGTCTCCACCGCGTGCCCCAACTCCTCCACCTACCCCAGCCCCACTCCCTGAGAAGAGACGGTCCATCCTAAGGGAACCCACATTTCGCTGGACCTCACTGACCCGGGAACTGCCCCCTCCTCCCCCTGCTCCTCCACCGGCCCCACCCCCGCTTCCTGCACCCGTCACTCCGTCCCGGAGGCCCCTGCTCCTTCGGGCCCCTCAGTTTACCCCAAGCGAAGCCCACCTGAAGATCTACGAATCGGTGCTTACTACTCCTCTTGGGGCCCCTGAAGCCCCTGAGCCAGAGCCGCCTCCCGCCGATGACTCTCCAGCTGAGCCTGAGCCGCGGGCAGTGGGCCGCACGAACCACCTCAGCTTGCCTCGATTTGCCCCTGTGGTCGCCACTCCTGTTAAGGCCGAGGTGCCGCCTCCTGGGGCTCCAGCTCCAAGCAGTGGGCAGCAGCCTCAGGCTCAGCTGCAGCAGCCCGTACAGGCCTTGCACACCCAGCTGCTGCCTCCAGCGCTACCACCACAGCAGTCACAACTACAGCCGCAGTTACAGCTGCAGCCGCCGCCACCGCAGCAGCCGCCACCACTGGAAAAGGCCCGGACTGCAGGCCTGGGTTCCTTACCGCTGTCTGGTGTGGAGGAGAAAATGTTCAGCCTCCTCAAGAGAGCCAAGGTGCAGCTAATCAAGATCGACCAGCAGCAGCAGCAGAAGGTGGCGTCTTTGATGCCGGTGAGCGTGGTACTTGGGCCATGCCCCTGCACCCAGCCTCAATTCTCTGCAACCCCTGAACCTCGTTCCCTCCCTAGACACCCTCCAGCATTGCAGGGAACCTTCAGAGCCAGTCCTTCCCCTGTCCCCCAGCTTCCTGTGTTCCTTCCCTGGTCCCATCCCTCCCCAGTGCTAGTCTCCTGGCCCCATTTTTTCTCGCTCTCTAGCCTCTGACCCTGTTTATTCCCCCACCAGTCAAGCCCTGGAGGGCAGATGGAGGAAGTTGTGGGGGCTGTCACGCAGATCCCAGACAGAGGTTCTGTCAGGTCTGAAGATGAATCGATGGAAACTAAGAGAGAGAGACCGTCGGTATGGAGTGGGAAGAAGGCCCTCTGAAGAAGGCTGGTTGCGGGGCCACAAGGGGCAGTGCTCCACATATGTTCCTGCTTTCTCCTCCCCCCAGGGCCCCGAGTCCCCTGTGCAAGGCCCCCGCATCAAACATGTCTGCCGTCACGCTGCTGTGGCCCTTGGTCAGGCCCGGGCCATGGTACCCGAAGACGTCCCCCGCCTCAGTGCTCTCCCTCTCCGGGATCGGCAGGACCTCGCCACAGAGGGTAGGGGCGGGCATGTTGGGAAATTTGACAGCTGTGTCAAGTTTGGGGGCAAGTGAAGGCATCAGGAACCTGGGAGAATGGCAGCTGAGTCGGGTGCTTGGGGCCAGGTGGCAAGTGGGTTGGAGTGCTAGGTCTTAGAGCAGATTTGGGAGCACTGTGGGAAAGTGGGGACCAGAAGGCCAGTTGTATGGAATCTAGGGGAGGTTAGGGAAATGAGGTAGAACTCCTGGTGGCTTTGTGGCTCCATCCCGGCCTCTCCACTGCACTAGATACGTCGTCAGCATCTGAGACTGAGAGTGTCCCATCTCGGTCCCGGCGGGGAAAGGTGGAGCCAACAGGGCCTGGGGGAGACTCAGAGCCTGCGGGGTCTGGAGGGACCCTGGCACATGCACCCCGGCGCTCACTGCCCTCCCATCATGGCAAGAAGATGCGGATGGCACGGTGTGGACACTGTCGGGGCTGCCTGCGTGTGCAGGACTGTGGGTCCTGTGTCAACTGCCTGGACAAGCCCAAGTTTGGGGGCCCCAACACCAAGAAGCAGTGCTGTGTGTGAGTAGCTGGGGTGCAGCCTCCATTCCCACCCGTGATTGTCAGTTACCCAGGCCTCCTGCCCCAGCAGAGCAGTGGGATTGGCATCCTTGTGGAGAGCTTCCTCTCTTCCCCCAGACCACCAGTCCCCTACCCTGGTGACGTGCTGCTCCCCTCCCCAGATACCGGAAGTGTGACAAGATAGAGGCTCGCAAGATGGAACGGCTGGCCAAAAAAGGTAACGAGGTTTGAGGAGCATTTCTTTACACAATCTTACTGAGATTCGTGGTACGGAGGAAACCATGTCTTCTTTGCTCTCCTCCCCATACCTTTGCAGTCCACCACCTTTCTTTTCTTTTCCATCGTGTGCTTGTTCGCTTCTGCCCCACTTTTTTCTGGCTTTTCTCCATCCCAGTGTCCCATGTCCCTGGCTGAGCTCAGATCCTACTAAGTCCCCTGTTCCCACAGGCCGGACGATAGTGAAGACGCTGTTGCCCTGGGATTCCGATGAATCTCCTGAGGCCTCCCCTGGTCCTCCAGGCCCACGCCGGGGGGCGGGAGCTGGGGGGCCCCGGGAGGAGGTGGTGGCCCCCCCGGGGCCCGAGGAGCAGGACTCCCTCCTACTGCAGCGCAAGTCAGCCCGGCGCTGCGTCAAACAGCGACCCTCCTATGATATCTTCGAGGACTCGGATGACTCAGAGCCCGGGGGTCCCCCTGCTCCTCGGCGTCGGACCCCCCGAGAGAATGGTGCGAATTGTTTGTTGCTTCCTCTGTCAGTCAGTCCTGTGTCTTTTGTGTGGAAGCGTCAGGACTCCCAGACCCAGGGCTTTGTCAGTCTCAGTGTAGAGAAGGGGGGTGGTTTTAGTGGACAGGGAGGACGGATGCAGGAGGTTTTCAGTAGCCTGCTGAACAAGGCCCAAGTCATCCTAGTGGACCTTGTCTAGTTAAAGAAGGCCCTGGGGATCCAGGTAACAATTGGGGGTTGTAGAGGAGGGGGAATGGGGCAGAGAGGAGGGGGAAACCTCACCGCTCATGTGTCCTGCCTAGAGCTGCCAGTACCAGAACCAGAGGAGCAGAGTCGGCCCCGCAAACCCACCCTGCAGCCTGTGTTGCAGCTCAAGGCCCGAAGGCGCCTGGACAAGGTCAGCATAACCCCACACCAAGAACCCCGAGTCCTGTGGAAGGCATGGCTCCATCCCAAGGAGCTTCCTGGCAAGTCAGGGTAACAGGCTCACCTGAGTGCCGTGGTGTGTCCACGCCAGAGGACAGGTCCTGAGGGGGTGAAGCAGGCCTATCCTTCTGGAAGGCCAAGTAGGATCTGGGCAAAAGGCAGGGTTGGGAAGGCTGGAGGAGAGGGCGGTGAGGAGAAAAGTTGGTAAAGGGTGGGGCTGGCAGCACTCTGAGCACCACCATCTTCCCTAGGACGCTTTGGCCCCTGGCCCTTTTGTCTCTTTTCCCAATGGCTGGACTGGAAAACAAAAGTCCCCTGATGGCGTGCACCGGGTTCGTGTGGATTTTAAGGTACGGCATGGAGCAGGGGAGGGTGGTGGGGACTACGGTGGGAAGAAACTTGTTAATCATGAGTGAGAAACCAGGGCTTTAAGGTTGGGTCTGGCTTGTGTTCCTGGCTGCTCTCTGACCCCTTGTCTTCTCCTCCCTCAGGAGGATTGTGATCTGGAGAACGTGTGGCTGATGGGCGGCCTGAGCGTACTCACCTCCGTGCCAGGGGGACCACCGATGGTGTGCTTGCTGTGTGCCAGCAAAGGCCTGCATGAGGTTGGACCCCTGCCTTCTTTCACAGCCCCCCAAGTCTGGTTTCTTGGGCCCTCTCCACAGGGTCACGTTCCCTGGCCTTCTGGCCTCACACTCTGCCTGTCGTTCCGTCTCCCCACCCCAGCTGGTGTTCTGCCAAGTCTGCTGTGACCCTTTCCACCCATTCTGCCTGGAGGAGGCCGAGCGGCCCCTGCCCCAACATCATGACGCTTGGTGCTGCCGCCGCTGCAAGTTCTGCCATGTCTGCGGGCGCAAAGGCCGGGGATCCAAGGTTCGGGCACGAGGGCCATGGCAGTGGAGGCATGAAAGAGAAGGGGTATCCCTGTGCCAGTAGGTTCTGCCATTGCTGTCTTTCTTCAACATCCAACAGCACCTCCTGGAGTGCGAGCGCTGCCGCCATGCTTACCACCCAGCCTGCCTGGGGCCCAGCTACCCAACCCGGGCCACACGCAAACGGCGCCACTGGGTGAGAGATGAGGCCCCCACCCCTTACTTTGGAGTTCTGATTAATGCCGCACACCACCCCCAGACATGCTCTAGGCGAGGGTTCTCAGGAGGCGGGGAAGGGTGGAGGTCCTTCTGAGAGTTTGATAAACATCACACGTCCTCTTCAAGAATTTCACGTAGACAAGATTTATGTGCAGAATTTGTATGTAATGGTTTTATGGGCTCATGCATTCCACGGCCCCCAGCTCACAGCCCCCTCCTGCTCTAGCCTAATCTCTTCCGTCTCACTCTACCGATCTCCCCACTTCATTTCTCTCCTGCCCTGCTTCTTTCCTTCTCCCTTCCTCCTCCTCTTCGCCTCTCCTGCACACTTTTTCTCCTCTTACCCATCCTTCCTCATCTGTCTCCTGCCTCCTCTTTGCCCATCCCCTCTTCGCACTGCTCCAGCCCGGTGTCTGGCTTTCCCCCTAATGTCGCCCTGCCCTCCCAGATCTGCTCAGCCTGCGTGCGCTGTAAGAGCTGTGGGGCGACTCCAGGCAAGAACTGGGACGTCGAGTGGTCGGGAGATTACAGCCTCTGCCCCAGGTGCACCCAGCTCTATGAGAAAGGTGGGGACCTGGCAGGGGACCGGGGCCCCGGGGGCCACCGGGGAGTGGGCCAGGTTCCTAGACAAGCAGTTGGAACAGATACTCTTCTCTAGTGGCTTTCTACTCTCTTCTAACTATGGAGCCTTTCCTTCCACTCAGAGTACTCTCCCACTGAGGGCAATGGGAGTGGAGGGCGTGGAGCCCACCCTTGTGGTGGTCCCTGAGATGCCTCCTGGAACCTCAAGTCTCCACTGAGCTCTTTGAAGACCTGGGCTTCCTCATTTACTCAGGCAGCATGTTTAGCAAAGCTCTTTACTTTGTGAGGCCTTGGGGCTGCAGAGTTAGAAAAACAGCCTTATCCTCAGCCAGCTTTTGGGGAATGGTAGGGACCCAAGTGGGGCATGATAGAGGCAGCTCCTGCAGCAGTCAAGGGATGGCTGGCCTCTGGACAGGGGCTCTGAGGGGCAGCCAGTGGCACCAGCCCCTCTGACTTGTCTCTTCTTCCCTCTCGCTCCAGGAAACTACTGCCCGATCTGCACACGCTGCTATGAAGACAACGACTACGAGAGCAAGATGATGCAGTGCGCCCAGTGTGACCACTGGGTGCACGCGAAGTGTGAGGGGCTCTCAGGTGAGTGGGTGGATTACCTGGGGGGTGGCCTCAGTCCTTTGGGGATCCCTGTTCTACCCTTCACCACAGGCCCTCAGGGGACAGGGCTGAATGTTCTTGGTGATCTGGGGGCTGCTGAAAGCCCTCACATCTCCCTAAACCATTTTTTCCTTTCCTGCCCTGGCTGTTCCAGATGAAGACTATGAGATCCTTTCGGGGCTGCCAGACTCGGTGCTGTACACCTGTGGGCCATGTGCTGGGGCCACGCACCCCCGCTGGCGAGAGGCCCTGAGTGGGGCCCTGCAGGGGGGCCTGCGCCAGGTGCTCCAGGGCCTGCTGAGCTCCAAGGTGGCAGGCCCACTGCTGCTGTGCACCCAGGTCTGGGGGCCCAGGTGGCAGGACGGGGTGGGCCTAGGCCCAGCACGAGCTCTGCTGACTTCCCCTCTTTGCAGTGTGGGCAGGATGGAAAGCAACTGCACCCAGGGCCCTGTGATCTGCACGCTGTGAGCCAGCGCTTTGAGGATGGCCACTACAAGTCCGTGGTGAGTGGAACACTGAGAGGAACAGGTGGGTGCCAGGAGGAGAGGATTGGGGTCGAGGCTCGAGTCCTGACAAACCCCCTTACAGCACAGCTTCATGGAGGATGTGGTAGGCATCCTGATGAGGCACTCGGAAGAAGGAGAGACGCCGGAGCGCCGGGCTGGAGGCCAGACGAAGGGGCTCCTACTGAAGGTGAGCTCTTTGGGGGATGCCTGGAGGGTAGCTAGTATGGTAGTGGGGAGGAGAGAGTGGGTCCTTTAGACCCTGCCCCGGCCAGCTCTCCTGAGGAAGCCAGTTCTTCTCATCCTGTTAACCTGCTCCCCAGCTGCTAGAGTCTGCGTTCGGCTGGTTCGACGCCCACGACCCCAAGTACTGGCGACGGAGTACCCGGCTGCCCAAGTGAGCGAGGCTGGGTAGCAGGAGGGGAACCAGGGAGTGAGGGCAAAGGCAAGGGCACCTAGGAATCCAGGGGCAAGCTGGACTGAGAATAGACGAGGAACAGGGTTAGGGTCTGGAGGGTGGTGGAACCAGCATGAGAGTCCCCAGTGGTTCTAGACGAGCAGAGACTCAGATTGTGTAGTTAACTTGTACTTCGGTTCTACTTTATGCAAGGCAGTGTTGGGGACAGCAGTGGGCGAGCCATGTTTGGGAGGTTGGGCAGGCACTGATGACCCAGACAGTCAGGGCACTGATGGGGAGACCCACGGGCTGTGGGAGCCTAGAGGAGGCGCCTGCCTAGGAGCCTAGGGCCTGAGGCTTTCCGGAGAGATGACATCCAAGCTGAGAAGTGGAGGAAAAGTATTCCGCGCATGAGGGACAGTGTTTCGTGGGCCAAAGGTGGCATGAGAGGGCCTGGCTTGTTTGGGAGACTGAGAGAAATTCCACGTAGAGAGAGGACAGAGGGTGTCATGGCATGTTCAGGCTGATACTGTGGGTGGGCCCCAGTGCATCCCCCACCCCCTGTTAAGAGACATGTCAGAGGCTGACCCTGCCTGTCCACAGCGGAGTCCTCCCCAATGCCGTGTTGCCCCCTTCCCTGGACCATGTCTACGCTCAGTGGAGGCAGCAGGAACCAGAGACCCCAGAATCAGGGCAGCCTCCAGGGGATCCCTCAACAGGTACTGGGAAATTGGGGCTGGAAGCCAGATCCCCTGGTTGGTGGGCCAGGCTCCAGGTCCTCATTCTTGGACCTTCCTTCCCACACCCCTTCCAGCTTTCCAAGGCAAGGATTCAGCTGCTTTCTCACACCTGGAGGACCCCCGTCAGTGTGCGCTGTGCCTCAAATATGGGGATGCAGACTCTAAGGTGAGGGCTACTGCATGAAGCCCAGGCTGTGGGGTCTGGTCTCTGGGTCCTCCCCTCCTGCCACCCTCCTCTGTCCCCAGGAGGCAGGGCGGCTTCTGTACATCGGGCAGAATGAGTGGACACACGTCAACTGTGCCATCTGGTCAGCCGAAGTGTTCGAAGAAAATGACGGCTCCCTCAAGAACGTGCACGCTGCTGTGGCTCGAGGGAGGCAGATGGTGAGGGCACGGGCCTGGAGAGGTGGGCAGTCCTCGGGGCTCTCCTCCACTCGGAGACAGCTCTTGTTTAGTCTCTGCCACAGCTTGTCCTTCCACTGCTGGTCCTAGTACCTTTCTTGGTTGTCCCAGCACTGTGGTGCTGCAGTGACAGCAGCTCTTTTCCTGTTTGTGCTCTCTGGCCATAATATGGGCCTGAAGCCTGGGAGACTAAAAGTTAGTCTGTTGAATCTTGTTGATTAAACCTGTGCTGGATGCTTTCCATACAGTGTGGCATTTAGCTCTTATTACATCCCTATGAGGTGAGATGTAGCCTGAGTTAGAATCCCCCTTACCAGTTTCGAACCTGAGTCAGGTACTGTAGAACGTCTCCAGCTCACCCTCAGAAAGATGATAGAGAGACGTACTACGGAGGGCAGATGTGAAGATTAAATGAAATAATACAGGTTCCATGCTAGAACAGCATGAGGAAGATGGTAAGGTAAATGCCACTCTCAGCCTTAGCTCTTGTTATTCTTCTTCCTATTGCAATTCTGTATCAAACAGTCTGAAACAGTTTTGATGTGTACCTGGCCCTGGATGCAGCTAGGGGAGAGGTAATGTTTGGTGAGTGCCTTTGCTTGGTGAGGTGCTGGGCTAGGCAGGGGCCCAAGCAGAGTCTCAAGGACAACGATGCTGAGTGTCAGGCTCTGGCTCGGGTCACTGGCTTCCCCCTTTAGCAGCCCCTTCCCCCCACAGCGCTGTGAGCTCTGCCTGAAGCCTGGAGCCACGGTGGGCTGCTGCCTTTCCTCCTGCCTCAGCAACTTCCACTTCATGTGTGCCCGGGCCAGCTACTGCATCTTCCAGGATGACAAGAAAGTTTTCTGCCAGAAACACACAGACCTGCTGGATGGCAAGGTGGGCCCGCACCCTGGGGGAGACAGCTCCCCACTGCACTCTCTTCCTCTTCCACTCAGGGAGCTCCGTAGCCCCTCAGGCCTGGCCCCAGCTGCCTCTCAGTGTCTCTTCCTTGTTCCCTTACCCTCTGCCCCCAGTCCTTTAGTCAAGCCCCTGACTGACCAGTCTCTGCCTCCAGAGCCTTCCCTCACATCCCCCTCACCTGCCACCAATCCAGCAACCCCATTTGCCACCCCCCTCCCAGGAGATCGTGACCCCTGACGGTTTTGATGTTCTCCGCCGAGTCTATGTGGACTTTGAGGGTATCAACTTCAAGCGAAAGTTCTTGACGGGGCTTGAACCTGATGCCATCAATGTGCTCATTGGTAAGCAGCTTGCTCTCTACCCTGGTCTTCCTGACCCTGCCTGGGCCCACCCTCCTGATCTCTCCTCTGCACCATAGGCTCCATCCGAATCGACTCCTTGGGCACTCTCTCTGACCTCTCAGACTGCGAAGGACGGCTCTTCCCCATTGGCTACCAGTGAGCAGCCCAAGGGACATTGGTGGGGCTGGAGGTCTCCAGGACTGGATCTTGTTTCCTAAGTTGTCCTGACCCTCTTGTCCCACACGCCCACCCGTCAGGTGCTCCCGTCTGTACTGGAGCACAGTAGATGCTCGGCGGCGCTGCTGGTATCGGTGTCGAATTCTGGAGTATCGGCCATGGGGGCCGAGGGAAGAGCCGGTTCACCTGGAGGCGGCAGAGGAGAACCAGACCATTGTGCACAGCCCCGCCCCTTCCTCAGGTACAGCCTTGGAACTCCTTCATTTTCTTCCCTGAGTGCTGCCCTCCCCAAACAGTTACCCACCAACCCTATTCTCCTTGTGCCCTAAGGAAACCCCAGGATGCTTGCCATTGTGCCACTTGCTGTAATGGCGGTAGTTTGAGATGACTTAATGGCTGCGCAGAGTGTGCGGGGGCTGTGCTCAGCGTCTCCCAGGAGAGAGTGCCATGCTACCTGCTTGTGCACAAATGCAGGGAGCATTTATGGCCACCTGACTTGGGGCTGCGTGCTCATGTGATGCTCCCCGCAGCCCTTTGAGAAAGGTGTAAGCTCCTCTGTACAGCTCAAAGAGGGCAGTAGCTCTCCACAGTGACCTAGTGGTAGAGCCAGGATTCAAACCTAAATCTGCTCATTTCCCAAACTGGCACCTTCCCATCTGTGCTAGCACTGAGGGATGTAGCTGAGCGCTGGATGGCACAAAGCAAGAACGGGCTTGGAGATAGGTAGAGGGAGAGGTCCTCGTGGGCCGAATGGGAGGAGGAGGAGATTTGGATTGCGCTTGTGGGTGAGGTGTTTGTTCTGGGTTGGAGCATGACACAGGGTAGAGAGGGGAGGAGGGTACAGCCATCCTGGCTGGAAACAAGGAAGCGTTGGGAGGAGGCAGCAGAGATCAGCTTGCACAGCTTGGGTGGAGCCAGGTAATGGGGAGCCGCAAGCACCAGGACGGGGTGGATGCATTTGATGTGGCAGGGATGTGCAGAGCAGGTAGGACTGGCCGTGCTGGAGAGAGGGCAGTGCCCTGTGTGGGGCCTGAATCAGAGAGCAGTAGGCAGCCAGGAAGTGGGGAGATGGCAAAGGATGGGTGAGGAGGGGTCACAAAGGAACTCGGACCCAGGTGTGTATGGAGGTTTTGCAGAAGCCACAGAGGGGTTTGGGACCTGGGTGATGACTGGGAACCCATGCACCTTGTCCCCAGCTCAGGTGCCAGGCAGAGAAGGTGCGGTTGGTTCAGAAGAACAAAGGGTATGTGAGGGGAGGCTTTCACAAAGAGCCCCTGCCACCCATGATGCCATTCTTTTGCCTCTTCAGAGCCCCCAGATCATGTGGACCCCCCACCAGATACAGGTGCCCTTATCCCCAGAGCTCCTGAGCACCACTCACCCGTTGAGAACCAGGACCCCCCACTTCGGCCGGATCCAAGCAGCGCCCCACCTCCAGCCCCCCGCTCCTTCTCGGGGGCTCGAATCAAAGTGCCCAACTACTCACCATCCCGGAGGCCCTTGGGGGGTGTCTCCTTTGGACCCCTGCCCTCCCCTGGTGAGTACCTGGGAGTGTCTGGGAGAGGGGTGGGGCAGGGTGAGGCAGGAGCTCCTGGCTGACCCTGACCCTTCTCCCTACAGGAAGCCCATCTTCTCTGACCCACCACATCCCTACGGTGGGAGACCCGGACTTCCCAGCTCCCCCAAGACGCTCCCGTCGTCCCAGCCCCCTGGCTTCCAGGCTGCCACCATCACGGCGGGCCTCTCCCCCTCTCAGAACCTCTCCTCAGCTCAGGGTGCCCCCTCCTACCTCAGTCGTTAGAGCCCTCACACCTACCTCAGGGGAGCTGGCTCCCCCTGGCCGGGCCCCATCTCCTCCACCACCCCCTGAAGACCTGGGCCCAGACTTTGAGGACATGGAGGTGGTGTCAGGACTGAGTGCTGCTGACCTGGACTTCGCGGCCAGCCTGCTGGGGACTGAGCCCTTCCAGGAAGAGATTGTGGCTGCAGGGGCGGTGGGGAGCAGCCACGGGGGCCCAGGGGACAGCTCGGAGGAGGAGGCCAGCCCCACCCCCCGCTACGTCCACTTCCCTGTGACTGTGGTGTCTGGCCCTGCCCTGGCCCCTGGAGCCCTCCCTGGAGCCCCCCGCATTGAACAGCTGGACGGAGTGGATGATGGTACCGACAGTGAGGCCGAGGCAGTCCAGCAGCCTCGGGGCCAGGGGACTCCACCTTCAGGGCCAGGAGCAGGCCGGGCTGGGGTCATCGGGGCTGCAGGGGACAGGGCTCGACCTCCCGAGGACTTGCCGTCAGAAATTGTGGATTTCGTGTTGAAGAACTTAGGGGGGCCTGGGGAGGGGGGCACTGGGCCTAGAGAGGAGCCACTCCCCCCAGCACCTCCCTTGGCCAATGGCAGCCAGCCCCCTCAGGGCCTGCCCCCTAGCCCAGCTGACCCCACCCGGACGTTTGCCTGGCTCCCTGGGGCCCCAGGGGTCCGGGTATTGAGCCTGGGCCCTGCCCCCGAGCCCCCCAAACCTGCCACATCCAAGATCATCCTGGTCAACAAGCTGGGGCAGGTGTTCGTAAAGATGGCAGGGGAGGGTGAACCTGTCTCACCCCCAGTGAAGCAACCACCTCTGCCCCCTCCCATCCCCCCCACAGCCCCTGCTTCCTGGACTCTGCCCCCAGGCCCCCTGCTGGGTGTGTTGCCAGTAGTAGGGGTGGTCCGCCCTGCCCCTCCCCCACCCCCCCCTCCACTGACGCTGGTGTTGAGCAGTGGGCCCCCCAGCCCACCCCGCCAGGCCATCCGTGTCAAAAGGGTGTCCACCTTCTCTGGCCGTTCCCCACCAGCACCTCCCCCAAGCAAAACTCCCCGGCTGGAGGAAGATGGAGAGTCCTCGGAGGACCCCCAGCAGGGTCCAGGGCTTTGTGGCAGCGGGTGAGTGAGCGTGCCCAGGCTGCGGAGTGGGAGAAGGGTGGGCAGGAGAAGGCAGCTCAGCCTTCTCACCGTCCACTCCGCACCAGGTTTAGCCGAGTGAGGATGAAAACGCCCACTGTGCGTGGAGTTCTCGACCTGGATGAACCTGGGGAGCCCACCTGGGGGGAAAGCCCGAGGTGAGTGGCCAGCCTCCTTTCCCTGGAGGCTCTGGAACCTCTGCCGCTTCCTCCTTCTGACAGGTCTCTCCTCACAGGCCCCTCCAGGACCGGTCCCCTCTGCTGCCACTTCCAGAAGGTGGTCCTCCCCGGGCCCCCGATGGTCCCTCTGACCTGCTGCTTGAGTCCCAGTGGCACCACTACTCAGGTAGGGGCCAGCCTTTTCCTCTCACTGCGTCCTTCCTGGCGCTTGTCTCAGCTGAGTAACTCACAGATACAGAACTGGTCCACTTAAAAAAAACACACACAACGCACTGGGTGTTGCACATTGCACAACTACCTGGGTACGAGCCTGGGCTGGATGTTAGAGTTACAGAGACACCCTTGGGAGCTTATGGCCTGTGTCAGAAACAGACACATGCCTGTTCAGTGTGCCCAAGAGCCCAAGGAAGGGCTTCAGGAGCTAGTGCACCAGGGTCAGAGGTTAGGTACCTAGTAAAGCCAGAGATGAAGTTCTGGGGATCATCCACAGAGGATGGAGCCCACCTAGGACCCAGAGGAAAGACAAGAACAGTGGGAAGGAGATCAGAGGAGGGTGGTGTCCCAGAGGCTTAGGGAAGGGAGTGGTCAGCAGTCCCAACTGCCACAGAGAACACCAGGCATGTGGGGTCTAGGGTTGGTGTACTGTCTGGGCAGATGGCACAGGGTAGGGAGGATGTTGTGTCAGAGTCCAGAACCGAAGACAGTGTTTGCCGAGGAAGCCAGAATAGCAGCCGGGCACCTTGCCAAAAAGCTCAGTTAAGAGTTGGGGTGGGGGTTGGGGGTTGGGGGGAGCAGCTCAGAGGGGTTTGGTGTGAGGGCTGTGACAGCAAAAGCAAGGATGAGGGTGAAGGGGACTCGTGGATGGAAAAGGAGGTGGGAGGAGACATAGTGGTCAGGTTTGCATAAGTGGTCAGGTTTCCCTCCTGAGGTGGAGGGAAGGACATGAGGAAGGTGTACAGGCATACCTCGTTTTATTGCCCTTTGCTTTGTCACGTTTTTTACAAATGGAAGGTTTTTGGAAACCCTGCATGGAGCAAGTCTATCAGCGTCATGTTTCCAGCAGTATTTGCTCACTTTGTGTCTCTGTGTCACACTTTGGTAATTTTCTTAATACTTCAAACTGTTTCATTATTTGTTACGGCGATCTGTGATCAGTGATCTTTGCTGTTACTCTCGCAAAAAGATTACAACTCCCTGAAGGCTCACAATGTTTAGCATTTTTTTAGCAGTAAAGTATTTTTTAATTAAGGTATGTACATTGTTTTTTTAGACATAATGCTGTTGCACACTTACTAGACTATAGTATAGTATAAACATAACTTGTATATGCACTGGGAAACTAAAAGATTTGTGCGACTCACTTTATTGCAATATTCGCTCTGTTGCCGTGGTCTGGAATTGAACCTGCAGTATCTCCGAGTTATGCCTGTACTTGCAGAGATACGAGACATCAGTATGCAGGATGGGGGCACGTGGAGCAGTTCTGGCTGATGGACTCAGTGAAGCTGGAAGGGCAGTGCTCTGTTGGTCATGGAGGGCAGTGGGAGAGGGAGTAGGCTACAGCCGAGTAAGCTGATAATTGAGCAGACTGAGGCTCGGAATTCCTTGTGGCCCCAAGTCCTGTCCTGATGTGTGGATTTTCTCATTATGTAGAGCTAAGCTGCTGAGTATGGAAATGGAATGAAGTAGACTGAGACTGTTTTACTGAAAGGCTACTTACAGGGGTCGGAGATGGCATGAGGATATGGCAGTGACCATGACAGACAGGTCCCTGCCCATAGGGACCAGACCACATTTTGCTAGAGGAAACAGATGCATAATTAACAAGCGCATTCTAGCTTAGGATGAGCACCATGAGAAAGAAGAAAGTGAGAGTGTGCCCAGGCGAGGCCTCTGTGGTTGTGCTCAGGGAACAGAATGGAAGTGAGGATGGGGAAAGGTGGCAGAAGTCAGAGGTGGACCCTAGGGCATTGCGAGGCCCAAGGATGATGTGGGACACACAGCAAGAGTTAGGTTTAGAGTCTTGCTTAGGGCTGGAAGGGCATATAGGCAGGTTGGCCCAGAGCAGTTCTGTGGGGAGAAAGTGTGGCCATGTGACTCCTGCCCCTCCTAAAGTATGCTCCACTCAAACGTATGCCCCCCACCCCACTCAACCCAGGTACAATGGTCAGGCCTCAGTCCACATCCTGCTTGAGCCAGTAGCAGCATTTGGTGTGCTGATCCCTCCCTCCTTGAAGCATTTCCTTTCCTGGCTTCCAGCACCCCAGCCCTCTCCTCACCTCTGGCTGTGCCTCCTCACTGCCCCAGCCTGTCAGCTTTGGTGTGTCCCAGGCTCTGGCCTTGACTTCTCTAATCTCCACTCACTCCCGAGTGCTCTTGTCTAACTTCCTGACTCTAAACCCCATCTCTAATTCTGATAGCCCCCAAATCACTAGCCAGGCTCTTATATCCTGCTGCCTGTTCGCCATCTCCACAAGCAAGTTGAAAGGGGAGGTTTTCTAAGAGGAATCTCAGGCTCAACATGTTCCAAACTGAGTTCTTGACCTTGACCCCAAACTCGTTTCTCCCTCACCTTCACCATCTCACTCAGTGACCATTTTATCCTTCCAGTTGTTCAGGATCCACACCTCAAGAATTGTCCTTGACCCCCCTTTTCTCTCACATCCACCTCACCTGTGTCAGCTAGTCCTATCTGTTCTAGCTTTAAAATTTTTAGCCCCTGAGAAATCCATCATAGTGTACGTATACTTGATTCTGTGAGTATGGGCCTTTATAATAATATATTGGTAATCTTTACAGCAACGTGGTACACATAAGAAAAATACATGTGCAAAATATAGTAGTTCTCCAGTATTTTAAATTTTGTGTGAGATGCAGAAAAATGAGGAATAGATTGGCATTTACGGTAGACTGAGTTTGAGTGAGCCGTAAGCATGTCCTGCAGTAAAGAGACTGTAGGCCCTTTAGAAAAAATAATGTCCATTCTATAGGGTTCACTGGGCAAATATTGCAGGAGGAAGGCCCTCAGACCCAGCAACTGTGCTTATATGCGGGCAGGAAGGAAGGGCAGAGGGGAACCAGGAGGGGTGATCCTCACCAACTCTGATCTGCTCCTTGGGACCAGGTGAGGCTTCAAGCTCTGAGGAAGAGCCTCCATCCCCAGAGGACAAAGAGAACCAGGCCCCTAAACGGGCTGGCCCACACCTGCGTTTCGAGATCAGCAGTGAGGATGGGTTCAGCGTGGAGGCCGAGAGCTTGGAGGGTGAGTTTGGGAGTAGCATTGACAGGGAGGGAAGGTGTCCCATAGAACACCATCCTGACAGCTCTGGCCTTGCCCTCTCCCCAGGGGCATGGAGAATTCTGATTGAGAAGGTGCAAGAGGCCCGAGGGCATGCCCGGCTCAGACATCTCTCCTTTAGTGGTAACTGAGGGGTTTCACAGGGATGCTGGGGGCCGGGATGACTCCCTGTTGGCAGGATGGGCCTCCGACGTGACTTACGTGTCCTCACTTTTGACTCTCCCCAGGAATGAGTGGGGCAAGGCTCCTGGGCATCCACCACGATGCTGTCATCTTCCTGGCAGAGCAACTGCCCGGAGCTCAGCGCTGCCAGCACTATAAATTCCGCTACCACCAGCAGGGAGAGGGCCAGGAGGAGCCACCCCTGAATCCCCATGGGGCAGCCCGCGCTGAGGTCTATCTCCGGTGAGAGGTCTGGGGTGTGATACCTGAGTCGGGGTAGCCCTGTAGGAGTTCTCAAGGGTGGGAATTAAGTCTTTACAGATTAGAAACTGAGGTCTGAGGAGAAGATACTAGGCCACTCCAGAAGTTATTCCTAGAGTTCACATCAGAAGAATGAACCTCATCTGTTCCCCGTTTGCTGTGTCTTCAGTAGTAGCAGTATTGCTCCTACCCTACCAGCAGCAGGCCCAGGCCAAAGAATATATGGGTAGCATCTTCTTGAAAGAATGGCTATGAACCTCCTTCCTTTCCTCCCTCCCACCTGCAGGAAGTGCACCTTTGACATGTTCAACTTCCTGGCCTCCCAGCACCGGGTGCTCCCTGAGGGAGCCACCTGTGACGAGGAAGAGGATGAGGTGCAGCTCAGGTCAACCAGGTATGGAGGGCAGGCCAGGGTACTGGGGATGGTCTGGAAAGGTCCAAAAGAGGGTGATCGGGGCAAGAGAGGTCATTCCTGGGTACCAATCTGTGTGACGCTGCCGTCCCCCACCAGACGCGCCACCAGTCTGGAGCTGCCCATGGCCATGCGCTTTCGCCACCTCAAGAAGACATCCAAAGAGGCTGTAGGTGTCTACAGGTCAGTGGGGTTGGGGGGAGGATGCCCCTTGGGTGGATGGACAGGTGCCCTAGTGTGGGACTACCTTGGTTCTGTCCCCCTGCCCCCTGACCTCCCCCTTGCCCATGCAACCCTGCAGATCTGCCATCCACGGGCGGGGCCTGTTCTGTAAACGCAACATCGATGCTGGCGAGATGGTCATTGAGTACTCTGGTATTGTCATTCGCTCTGTGCTGACTGACAAGCGGGAGAAGTTCTATGATGGGAAGGTAGGCTCTGCCAGGCCATGGGAATGAGACGGGTGAAACAGTGTGGTCCACGGGAACAGAGCCCCTGACTGCCCCACCCTATCCCTGTAGGGCATTGGGTGCTACATGTTCCGCATGGATGACTTTGATGTGGTGGATGCCACCATGCATGGCAATGCCGCCCGCTTCATCAACCACTCGTGTGAGCCCAATTGCTTCTCTCGAGTCATCCACGTGGAGGGCCAGAAGCACATCGTCATCTTTGCCCTGCGCCGCATCCTGCGTGGCGAGGAGCTCACCTATGACTACAAGTTTCCCATTGAGGATGCCAGCAACAAGCTGCCCTGCAACTGTGGCGCCAAGCGCTGCCGTCGGTTCCTTAACTGAAGCTGTGGCTGCCTGCCACGCCCCCCGCTGCCATCTTGCCCCTCGTCCCTCCCAGAGCATCTCACCCCACCCTCGTGTTCAGGGTGGATGTGGGCATGCAGGTGGCAAGGGCCCTGCCTCCACCCCTCCAGCCCACCCAGCAATCGCCCCCTTCTTTCCCTGGGGGCCCAGGATGTAGATATTGTACAAAAGTTTCTAAATCCCTTCTTTTCTATGCACTTTTTTATTTAAGAGGGTGGGATCCCAGGTGGGAACCCCCCACAATAAAGTCTGTCAATGTTTGGAATGGTGGTCTTCCATTTGTATGGTGCTGGGGGCAGGTAGGAGCTTCTGTTCCTCTGCGCCCCACACTCATCCTGAGCCAGGGGAGGCGAGAGGGCATCGTTCAGAATTAGAAGTAAACTGTGGGGGTCTGTTAAGGCTCAGAGCATAAATGTAACACCTATTCCAAGTTAGTTAGAACTCAGATGGGTCCCTATAGATGAACCCTCCCAAGGGTAGCAGGGCCATTTCTCAGAGGGGACCCCGGTTGCCCAGAGGTAACCCACATCTGGTCTTGTGTGTGTGGTGGGATTGGCCCATTCCCTGAATGGGGAGGGGAGTGAGAGGATGTCTGCTGGGTTTTGGCCCAATTAAGACTATTTTAAGAGGACCCGTGATGAGGCCCAGAGACAGCAGGCACTTACTTCAACGGAAACTTTATTTTTATCGGGTACTAGGCTGGGCAGGCCCCAGCTCAGCCAAGCTTGGACAGCACCTGCAGTGCATCTGCCCGCCGTCTCTGGGCAGGTGTGCGCCAATCTGGCCCAGAGAGGCAGAGGGCTCCCTTGCCACCACCATCTCCATCAGGGCCCACCGAGGCCAGCGACTGGGCTGCAGGGAGTAGGCGGAAGTGGACCAGGCAGCAGGCAGTCCATATTTTGCAGCCAGGTGTCGAGTGCTGCCACAGGCTCTCCCCCAACCTGGCCCAGGCTCAGGATCCAGCAGCACGATCAGCTCCTCCAGCACTTCCAGCTCATCCAGGAGGCGAGACAGCGGCTGTGATTCCAGACTTGGCAGCTCTGGGAGACAAAGGGAGGGGTGAAGGGGAGGAAGCGCAAGCTTCCAGCCCCCCTCCCCCCCTCCTTGGTGTATCCTCAACTAACCCCTGCCTAGGAGTGGAGGCAGAGGGACCTCCTTCCCTGAGTCCCCTGCCTCTGAAGCCTCCAGGGAGCCTGGAGGGGACAAGTGCAAGGAGAATAGGGTGTGGGTGTTGAGGTCGTTGCAAACCAAGCCAGGATAGGGGTGTTGGACAGCTTTCCCCTGGTGGTGGCGACGGCGGTGCCTTTGCAGGGCGAGCAGGAGAATTTCTGCTGAGGTCATGAGCAGAACCAGCACCAGGGACTGGTCAAAACTCCAACTCGGCCAGGCCTGCTGAGGGACTTTGTGCTCAGATGTCCACAGGAGACTGGAAATCGCCGGTAAGCTGGGCTCCTGGGAACTAAGGACGCTCAGCTTTTCACGTGTCAGGGGACAGGGCTCCTTGTTAGGGACCGGCTTCTGGAAATAAAGTGGGAAGCAATGCCCTACTCCTGCCTCCTCAGCACAAACTTCCCATCCTTAAATCCCTCAATGGGACCACATCTCCGCCTGATCCTGCCCTCCCACCCCCCCACCCCGACTCCTTTAACCCCTGATACCATCAATACTGTGCCCCCATCCCTGTCCTCTTCAGTTAGGTTACACCCTCCCTTCCCTTGATACAGACGCCACCCATCCGACCCCAAGCCACGCTCCCCGCCCCCGCCCCACTCTGGCGGGCTGCACCTTGCCCAGGCTCTCCGGAGCCCAACCAGCACCTGTCTGCCGCGCCTCCGGGTCCCGCCGCGGCTCCCCAAGGAAGTGGGGGCCGTTGCTCCGCCGCCACAAGGGCTACATAGCTCCTCGCTGTTGGGGTTGCACTGCCCAGGAGGACACTCTTTGAAGGGGTGCGTTACGTGATTGCCCGCATCATCGGGCCCGCAGTTTTCCGAAAATTCAGTCTGGTGGGACACAGCGTCTCACGTGCAACCGCCAAACCTGCCTCCTCTGCGCTAGCTACGTGCTTTCCCCTTTGTCCTATCCCAGCAGTCCCCGCCCCTTGCACTGTACTCACCCAACCTATCAGCGGACGTGCCCACCTCTCTATCCCCCCCTCACCGCCCCCCCGCACACTAGCCCTGCCAGTCTCCCAACCTTCTCTACATAGGCCCCGCCCCTTTCATTCCCCCGCCCGCCTCTTCCTCGCCTCTCGGTTCCCGCCTGTCTAACCGGCCACACCCCTTAACCATGACCGTCTTAACTCACACTGTCCCTTTCTTCGCAGGCTCAGCCCCCCATCCCCACTTTGTCTACGTACGGCCCACCGCCCCCACCCCGAAGCAAGCCTCACGGGCCATACCCCACAGACCTCGCCCCTTCCCCCTTCCCTATCACCCCTTAACTCCGCCTGAACATATGCAAACGCCCAGTCCCGGCTCCTTACCCGAGCAGGGGGCGGCCCGAAGCGCTGCAAGCAGCTGCCACAGCACAGGTCCTCAGGGTTCCGGTACTCCGGCTGCAGTGCTGAGAGGCCTTCCTCGGCGCCGCCTGGGCCAGGAGCAGCACGGCAGTCAGGAGGAGGCATAGGGGCCCCATCCTGGCGGAGCCTGCCTTCTGGGGGGCCATGACCACAGGACTTCCTGCCACAGCACCTCTGCCGCACTTGCCAGGAAACCGGGGCAGAAGAAGGAAGCAGTGGATGTGGGGGCATAGGATCCCCAGTCCCCTTTGGAAGCCAGGAATCTACTCTCCAGCCCCAGACCAGCTCCTGGCCCGTTATCAGAGCAGCCACAAGGCCTCAAGATGGCTACAGCGAGGACTCTGGAGCCGGACTGCGTGGATTTATATCCCATCTCTGCCATCTTCTTGCCCTCTCTTTTCCCATCTGTAAAATGGTATAATAGTACCTGTCTTAGAAGGTTATTGTGGAGAAGTAAAACCATTACTGGAAGTAAAGCATTTAGAACACCTGGCACCTGGCACAGTGTAAGCTTAAGTATTAGGTACTACCTATTCCCATCTCAGGGCAGTGGGCATGGAGGACCCAGCCATCACCCACTGGAGACTCCCACCCAACTCCCAGCAATCTTACCTTAGCTCCTAACCCCAATCTCCTCCAGACTGGGAATCCTCTGACCTGCCACAACCAAGCATCTCCCCCTTGAGAATCCTCTGATGGACGTGCTGAAGTTTCAGCACAAAGGCAGCCCCACCCAACCAGTCCCACTTGGGGGTTTCTAGGACCCTGGGCATGCTGCTTTCCCACCTGTTGTTGTAAGTTTCTTGGCTGAGGTTGTGGCCAGAGCCCAGCCCTACTTCCCCTTTTCATCAGCAGATGTGGGGGTGGAAGGAAACCAGCCCACAGCCAGGCTCAAGCTAACAACGAAGCTCTAAACCCTCAATATAGAACTTTATTAGGGGCGGGGCGATAGAAGGTCCCTGTGTTGAAGGTATTACATCATGGAGACCCGGAGCATGGAAAAGATGGCACTAGGGAGTTAAGGGGGCTTTGAGGAGGGGTCCTGGCCAGGAACATATGTGCCTGCCAGGGGTGGAGGGCAAGGTCAGCATCTCAGAAATGGCCATGCCGGTGGTCTGGGGACCGTCGTCGATTTCTTTCTCGGGGACGGTGGCCGGTATGGGACCTTGGGGGTGACCTGGGGACAGGAGAGAGGAGGATCAGAGCCATGGGGATGGTGTGCAGATCCCCCAGTTCTGCCTCTCTGCTCTGGGATAAGGCATGGCACTTGATGAAATAAGTAGAGTTCCTGGGGGTGGCCTCAGGATAGGTGCACAGGGGCTGACCTCAGGATTAGAGATCCAGGATGGACTTGGGTTTGGGGTTCAGGCTGGTTTGGGGGTTGGGACTTAGGTGCTCGTCTTCAGATGGGGCTCAGGGCTAGTTTTAGGGCACAAAAGGCTTGAGACACTTATTGGAGCACAGGATCAGATTCATTTCAGGATACAGGGGCCTTGGGATACGAGAAGTCTTGGCAGGCTGGTCCTGAGGTACCTGCGCCTGGGTCCCCGCCCATAGAGCTGCTGCCGGAGGTTGCGGGAGATAGGTCGCAGGTGCATGAAGTTGCAGAAACCACCCCGGGTACATTCCCTGGGTAAAGCATGGATGGACGGATGAGGCCATTGTCACTGACAGCCCCCTCGACTCATACACAGAAGTCTGGGACTCCAAGTGCCCATCCCACCCCTGCACTACCATACCCCATCTCATACTGCCGACAGCACGACTCCCGGAAGTCAGTGACGGGAGACAGCTCGGCATGCACAGCCTGCCCGTTGAACCAGCGGTTATTGAGTTCAGCGACTGCCCGCTCTGCATCCTCCTCGCGCCGAAACTGAGGGAAAGTCGGTCAGGGTCAGCAATCAAACTCAGAAATCAGGGGATTAGCTAGCAGCTCAGGGTCTGGACTGGATTTAGTGAAGGACCTCAAGCTGTGAGGCTTCAGCGGTGGCCGTTAGGCATTGAAATGCCTCCACCTCTAGGCTCTAATGGGGAGACAGCAGGCACCTTGACATAAACATTGCCCACGAGGTGATCCCCCAGGTTGTCGCACACATTCATCTCTTCAATCTCCCCGTACTTCTCCTGCAGTTCCGTGAACACTTCCTGTGGAAGACCACGAGGAACTCAGCTGCGCTGCTGGCCCACAGGAAACTGAACCCACCCCTGCCAACCCTCACCTCGAAGAAGTTATCATAGTGTTCTTGCACCTCCACGTCGCTCACGTGACCTGGTGGAAGGGGGCAGGGTGGAATCAGGGCGTGGCCTGCTGGGAGCTGTCCGCCCTGCCCCCAAGACAGGTCCCTCACTCACAGTGCGATCCGTCTGCGGTTTGGGCGGTGTTCTGTGGATTCCGGTACAGGTTGAGCAGCACTATGGTCTGAACAGAATTTAAAGGGGGCGGGGCCTGAGCTCAGAAGGCGGGACTATATGCAGAGGGATTGGGTATGAAGGTTGGGGGTGAGACCTTGCACCAGAGAAAAAGCATAAGCATCTTGAGTGCAACAGCAACGCCTGTCCCTCAGAAAACCAGAAGAGGGGATACCTAGCAGTGAGGGACAGCCCAGGGCTGTGGTCTTTACGTACGGGGGCGTGGCCAAGTTCCTGGGAGAAGGGCCTGAAGGTTGGGAGAGGAACCTGCAGAGCTCCGACAAGAAAAACGCCGGGCGGTAGGGTGGGCCCTAGAAATCCGGAAAAGGCGGGACCTCGTGATGGTGGACAACAGAAAGGGAATGGACAGGAAGTTAACCCCCCAGGCTCCGTGCCGGGTCTCACCTGGCTGAAAGTCGGTTTGTTGTGAAGCCGGGAGCACCGGTCCCCGTGCCGGCAGGCCCCGATCTTAAAGTAAAAAGAGCAGTTAACCCTGGAAGAGGTGCAGAGACAGAGGTGAACCGAGGGCCGGGGAGCCGGACACCCCAGAAACACCGCCCCACGCCGCCCAGCCACCAGGGAACCAAGTGCCTCGTCCTCGGGCTCCCGAGGGGCCACTCCCTGCGCCCGTTCTCACTTGTCCTTCTCAGTCCCGAATATCGAAGCTAAATATTCGGCCATTTTTACCCGAACCCTCCAACTATGTCTGCTATTACGTCACTTCCGTTGCTTAAGGGCATTGGGAAATGTAGTTCTTCGCGGCCTCCGGACACTCAGAAACTCCCTAGTGCGCTTGCGTGACGGAGGCTCTCACCCTCCCCGCGGACTCACCCACTGGAGTTTCCTGAAAGCGCATGCGTGCAGCGTTGCCTGACCAAAAAGACTACAAGGTCCAGAGACGCTTGCGGCATCTCGCGCAAAAGTCCGTAGTTGAAAGTGGCAAAGGGGGTCCAAAGAGGAGGAAGTAAGACTCCACTGGTGAGTTAGGGGTCGTCTCCGTACCCCAATAAACATAAAGAGCGTCTCAACCCAGTCAGCTTGCTGGTGGGGGCGGGGGTACCCTTCTTTCAGAAAACCCACCCTTCAATTTCTCTCCCTTTTGTCGTAATAGGGGCGTGGTTGTTTGTGATCCTTGCATCTGTCACTTAGGGTCAGGGCTTGGGTCTTGCCCTGAAGACCCTCGGAAGACCCGGCCCCAGCGCAACTATGAACTTGGAGCGGGTGTCCAACGAGGAGAAGTTGAACCTGTGCCGGAAGTACTACCTGGGTAAGGGCTGATATCTTAGGGTCCCCGGAGAAGAGAGGGGACGGGACTAGAGCGCCTGGGGGCCTGGATTCTTGGGTCTAGAGGATGAAGTGGCTGGGGACGCCGACTCCTGGGTCCCAAGAGAGGAAGGGCCTGGGTCCTGAGGAAGGAGGAGACTGGGGCCTCAATTTCTGGGTCCCAAGAGAGGAGGGGAGTTGGGGGCCTGGTCTCCTGGTCCTGCCGAAAAGATGGTTGAGGACTCAGATTCCTGGATCCCGGGGAGGAGTCAGGATTCTTGAATCCCTGATAGCAGAGATCTCCATTTGAATTTGGGTATGGGAGAGGACCTTCCAAATTGGTCAGCTACGTGGGTGTTGGGAGGATCCTCATTGCCTTAAGTCCCAGTTTATTTTCTTCTCTTTAGGTGGGTTTGCTTTCCTGCCTTTTCTCTGGTTGGTCAACATCTTCTGGTTCTTCCGAGAGGCCTTCCTTGTCCCGGCATACACAGAACAGAGCCAAATCAAAGGCTGTGAGTCCAGGGCACAGATGAAGGGAGGCCATCGGGTGTGGGGAGGGGGTCTCTGGGAGCCTTGGTGGGAAGGGACAATGGAGGTTCCAGAATTCTGGGACTCTGTGGAAGAGAAGAGAGGGCCGGTCTCGGGGAGACCAGAGAGCAGGTGGTGGCCAACCTTTCCCCTCCTGTTCCCTCTTACAGATGTCTGGCGCTCAGCTGTGGGCTTCCTCTTCTGGGTGATTGTACTCACCACTTGGATCACTATCTTCCAGATCTACCGGCCACGTTGGGGCGCCCTTGGAGACTACCTCTCCTTCACCATACCCCTGGGTACCCCCTGACAACTTCTGCACAGGCCTGAGGACCAGGATGGGCTCCTCTTCTCCAAGCCCACTCTCAAGCCCCTAAGACTTGTTCCTATCTCCTGTGTTCTCTGCTGACATCCCCTAATAAAGGACCCTAATTCTCAATATTGACTTCCTGGGATCTTTTGGAGGTTGAAACTTAAAATGATTATTAATATTCAGAAACATTTATTGATTGCTTACTTTGTGCTAGGCTTAGTGCTTCATACATGATGCGCATTAGTTCACTGTATACTACTCATAACCCTTCAAAAATAGGAACTTTCTTGCTTGGGAACCCTACTGTACAGATCTGGAACCAAGGAAGGAATAATACTTCCATTACTAGGGACTGTCATCCTGTACAGGTAGTATGTGAATTTGAAAACATTACTTCGCCCTCATTATTCTTATCGGAAGTGTGGATCACAATGCTACCCCCTACAATTTATCTACGCCAAGGCACATGTGGTAAATGGAAGTTCCTCATTTTCTGAAGGAGATTGTCTGCAGCAATAGACATGTATTCAAGAGATTTATTAGAGGAGGTTTCCTTGATCCTCCTATTTAAAATTTCAGTCCCCACCTTGGCACCCCCTGTGGAGCCCTACATCAAGGACACCCTACATCAAGGACACAGGACAAAAACTCTGGAATTAACCGAGCCCCCATAGCAACTGTTGCCATGGCCTCTCCTAATCTAAACCGGACAGCCCCCCACCCCGACTCCATATTAGGTAAAATATTCACCATGTAGTAACCTTGTAGCTTCCTGACCAATCACCTAATGCCATCCTGCTCGCAGGATTTTTCTTTGTCTTGAGGCTATAAAAGTTGGCTGCCAGCCCACACAGGGGGTTGACTTTCCCTGGCTACCAGGAAGTTGGCCCGCTGTTCTTGCAGCGACCCTTCTCTTTAATAAACTCTATCTTCCTTACATTCTGCCTTGTGCCTGGAAATTCTTTTCCAACCCGCGCTCGGGCCACCACACTCCCTATGTCTCTTTCAGGCTATATCCTTTCTCCTCTTACATTTCATTTAAAATATTCTACTTGTTTATTGTTCGTCTTCCATCCTCTAAAATATAAGCTCATTAGGGCAAGGATTTTTGTCCATTTTGTTCACTGCGGTGTCCCCAGTACCTAGAGTACCTGGCTCAGGTACTTAATATTTGCTAAGTGAATGAGGCTGCACGTTAAAAGAGTTTAACAGGTAGCTGGCACCTAGTGAGTGCTTAGTTAAGAGGGAACCCAGCCTAGCCCCAGAATTGTTTTCCTCTTAGGGACCAAGAGAGACTCCCACGGTTAAATAACTCCTGTTAAATAGCCAAATTTGTGTTACTCAAATCTTCTAATACTATAAGTGCCAAGCAGCCTCGCGACGCTCTGATCCTTGGTCTCCCACCGTGCCTCGCGCGGCGCAGGCGCCCTTACTTCGGCTGAGTCTCGGGAGCTAGAACTACACCTCCCAGGAAGCGCCCTGGGATATTGTTGGTTTGTTTCCGGAAACCTGGACCACCCCCACCCCAGAAAGGTGGGACTTAGAGCTGGGAACCGACAGCGGCAGCTGTGAATTGGCCAGGGTACGAGATTGACGGTTGCATTGACTAATGGAAACAAGGGACTGCCGAAGGGCCCGCCCACAGAAGGTGAACTGGAGGAGGTGGCGGCTTCCGCGGCCGTCGCGGCCGGACACTGCTCAGGGCGGAGGACTGCCCACACACGAAGCTTACCTTTGACTTCTCCCCGTCTGCCTCTGGCCTTGACTTGTGACCGTAGGCTCTTTTGGGCTTCTCTGACCCAGCTAGCCAGACCCCAGACCCCAACCATGTTCCCGGTGAAGGTGAAAGTGGAGAAATCAGGTGAGGACCCCGAGGTCGGGGGCCTGTAGGGGAGCACCGGACTGATCAGGGTGTGGGAGTCCCTATAGACAGCATTATCGCGATAAGGCGGACTACGCGACTTCTCCCCGCAGCCCATCTGACTATCGCTGTCAGGCATCGAGCGATTCCTGCCACCTTGATACCCTCCCGGTGTGTGTTCAGGATAGCTTTGAGGTTGAATGGTGGTGACTCAGGCAGTGGTGTGGTGCGGTAAGACATGGGGATCCCGAGCCGTGTGACTCAAAGAAGGACTCTTTTCTCCGTTTCCCCATTTCTCGCAGTGGTCATGAGTCCAGCATTTGCTGAGCACCTGAAGTACGGGAAAGCTTTTAATCCTCGTAGTCACTGTATCCCAATAATCCTAGGACGTGGGAAATGTGGTAGATGGGGAAACTGAATCTGAGAGAGAGGAGGTCATTTTGGGTTCCCATCCCAAGCTTGATGGGAACCCAGGACTGGCACGTTAAGGGTGGTGGGAGAGGCGTGGAATCCAGACAACAAAATAATACTAAAATGACGTGAGATGTTAAATGCTATAAGTGGTAATAAAACGAAACAGGAGAAGGTAGGGAGATCAGGAGTGAGGCCAGGTGAGGGAGAGAGCGATGAGGATAAGTGAGGGAACAGCAAATCTGACAAAGGAAATAGCTTTGAAACAGCGGAGAGGTGAAAGCCTTGTCCGGAGTGTTCAAGGGCCAGCACGGAGGCCAGTGTGGCTGGAGCAGAGCGAGTGATGTAGAAAGTGTGAGGAGATGAGAGCAAAGGTGGGGGGTGGGCAGGTCTTTGGCTTTTGCTCTGAGGGAAATGGGGAGCCAAGGGAGGGTTTTGAACCAAGGAGGGAGTTTTACAAGACGGCCCCCCAGATGCCAAAAAATGCCCCAAAAATCGTGGGTGGAAAAGTGAAGGGGGCCTGACCACAACAAAATAATGGTGAGGAAGGAGTAGGCAGGGTCATGGAGGCCTGTGAACACCAGGCTGAAACACTCAGACTCTGCCCCAGGGGGGCACTGCAGAGTCGTGGAGGGTTCTAAGCAGGGAAGGATCAGGGTCAGGTTTGGGTTTAGGAAGATTCCCCTGGCCACCTTGTGGAGGGTTCATTAGAAGGGGAGACTGAGGCTGGGAGCCCAGGGGGAGGGAGGGAAAGGACCCAGGTGGGCAGACTAGGGAGGGGGGAGAGACACTCAGGGGATCAAGTGGACAGGCCATGGGGTGGGCGGGGGAGGGAGAGAAGTGACCTTGTTGAGGCCCAGGGAGGGATGGGGTGACAGTGTGGATAAACCTGAGAAGGGGGTCCAGGAAAAGGGATAAGTTTAGAGAGACACTGAGGCCAGTGTGGGACCCAGTAGGTAGCAGGAGCCTGGGGGATATCAAAGGGAAAGTGTCCAGGGTCAGGAGAGAAACAAGGACTAGGGAAAGAGAGGTGGGCATGATCCATACCTTGGCTCCTAACCAAGGCTCTTTGCTAGAATCTCAGCTGCCCCCAGCCCTGCATCCCCACCCTGTCTCTCCTCTGAGTCATGTCTCCTGGTCTCTTCAGGAGGTCTCAGGGCTGGCAAAGCATGTCCCCAAGTGTCCTTCCAGGCTCTGAGTGCTGGGTCAGAGCTCCTACTAGTTGGAAGAGAAGAGTGAACACCCCACAAAAGTAAGAGGGGAATATTTATAACATCATCACCTACTTATGTTCCGTGATGAAGAGAGGCAAACACATAGGCTGACAGGGCCAGGCAGGGGCTGTGGCATGCGGGAAGGTGGGCCCAGATCTCATTTCCTGGGGGAAAAAAAAGCCAAAAATGGGTATTTGAGATGAAATCTCCCAATTATTAAATGTAGTCATCTTATTCAGATTTAACTCAGATTTAAAATAACACAACTACCTCAGCCAAACAGAGCACATCTGGCGGCTGGATTCTGCACCCAGTTTGAGTCCATGCCTTATAACTTCAGCTGTGCAGCCAGATGACCTGGGTGCAAATCCTCAGCCTTGCGATTTCCTAGCTGTGTGACTTTGGGCAAGTAGCCTAACATCTCTGTGCCTCAGTTTCATCATTTTTAAAATGGGGATAAACATCATATTTACCTGCCAGGGTTATTGTGAAAACTCAGTGGGTTAATATGTGTGATGTGCTTGGAACAGTGCTTGGCACATAATAAGCACTCTATATATGTTACTCGTTATTATTGCATCCTGCTAAGAGATTCATATACAACATAGGTTTGTTTAAACCTCAAAACAGTCCTAGCAGGTAGATACCATTCGGAGACCCATTTTCGAGATGAGGAAACAGGCTCAGTGAGGTAAGGTGATTCACCTTAGGTCACACATGAGCATGTGGGTCAGCCCTGGAAGCCAGAGCTCTTGCTCATCATTTCAATAGTCTCTGCCCACTGTACCCTCCCAGCATGCCTGGGCCTGACCGAAGGATTGGGTACACATGCCCTTCCCCGGCCCAGTGGCTGCCCACCTGCCGTGGGCCTGGGAAGTGACTCCTCGGTACCCTCTTCCCCAGAGTTGGAGATGGCAAAGGCCCGGAACCAACTGGATGCTGTTCTGCAGTGTCTGCTGGAGAAGAGTCACATGGACAGGTTGGGACCTGGCCCAGCATGGGGTCATAGGGAGTCGGGGGCCCTGGGTGGGACCCCAGAGGCTGGCTTAGGGAGGAAGGGGCCCAATGGATGAGGCCACTGGGTGCCTTCCCACCCTGGGCCCTTGGAACCCTGAGCCTACAGTTCTCCTCTGCTACCAGGGAGCGTCTGGATGAGGAAGCTGGGAAGACCCCCTCAGACACCCACAACAAGTAAGTTTTATTGATGGGATCTGTGTTTGAGGGTTTGTGGTAGATAACTTCTTTCCTCATCCAAGCCCTGACCACCCTGCCCCATGCTTTCTCCACCACACTCCTAACCACTCTCCGTGTACAAAGGCCCTGGGGCAGCAGAAGCTTAGGTCCCCTGATGATGCCACCTCGGGCCCCGGTGTGGGGGGAACACAAGGCCTAAGGAGTTGGTGGCGTCTATATGAGCTTGATCACAGTACCCCAAGGGTGCCCTTTGGGGGGTTTTGAGCAGGCATTTGTTCAAGGGTAAGCCTGCTGACGCCCTGTCTCTCCCCACAGGGATTGCTCCATCACGGCCAGCGGCAAACGGTAAGGTGGCAGGGGCCCCAGCCAGCTGATGAGAGGTCCTCAGTCCCCACCCCGGTCCTGAAATTCTCCCTCCCCACACAGGCCATCTGCCCGATTCCCCCATCAGCGGAGGAAGAAGAGGAGGGAGATGGATGAGGGGCTGGCCGAGGGAGGGCCACAGCGATCCAGTGAGTAGTCGGTGGCCCTGGAGGGCAGGCAGTGATGGCGGTCTACGTGACGATATTCATACCCCTCCCACTCTCACCACCCTAGACTCGTACGTGATCAAGCTGTTTGACCGGAGCGTGGACTTGGCTCAGTTCAGTGAGAACACACCGCTGTACCCGATCTGCCGAGCCTGGATGCGCAACAGCCCCACAGTGCGCGAGCGTGAACACTCACCCAGTTCACCGCTGCCCCCACTGCCTGAGGATGAGGAGGTGGGATGGGTGGTGGGCCCCCGCCCAGCAGCCAGGGAGGGCAGTGGGTAGACAGTCGCAAGGTACCTTCCCCCCAAGCTAATGGGATAGACAAGCATAGGTCTCTGTGTCTCTCGGGTAACTCCTGGATCCGGTGAGGTACACAGATAGGAACCTTTAGGCCAGGGGAACGGTTGGAGTGCCCCAGAGCAGACAGACGTGGCTATCCGGTCTGGGAGGGAGAGGGGACAGGGTTCCTCTGGGCAAATAGATGTGACCTCCAAGATCAGGGGTTCCCAAGAGCTGGGGGACTGGGCAGGGGTTCTTAGTGCAAACAGGTGTAGCCACCTGGCCTAGGGGAGCAGATGGGGACCCCTTGGGCCGGGAATGGAAGTCTGCATAGATAGAGGTCTGTGTGCTGGGCAGGAGTAATTGAGGAGATCCCTGGGTTGGATAGGAGAAAACAGGGATCATTGGAGCAGACAGACATGACTCCTAAGTACAGGTCCCTGGTGAGACCCTCATGTCTTTTGTCACTGGGAAAGGAAGGAGGTGTGAAATGTGTGCCCCTGGCCCTCTTCTCTGACTCTCTTGGGCTTGGTGTGGGGTCCTGTATCCTCAGGGTTCAGAGGTCACCAACAGCAAGAGTCGTGATGTGTATAAGCTGCCTCCACCCACAGCTCCCGGACCACCCGGAGATGCCTGTAGATCCCGAATTCCATCCCCACTGCAGCCTGAGACCCAGGGTACCCCTGATGATGAGGTGGGTGTGCAAGGCCAGCCTGGGGCAATGGGGCAGGAGTTGTGGGGCTCGGGCGTGGCCACCCAGCCTGGCCTCTCTGTCCATGCAGCCCTCTGAGCCTGAGCCCTCACCCTCCACACTCATCTACCGAAACATGCAGCGCTGGAAACGCATCCGCCAGAGGTGAGCATCCCCCAAATGCTTGTTCCCTGTGGCCTGTGCGCCAACTGCTGAGTCCTCCCTCTGCCTTCCCCCCACCCCAACTGCAGGTGGAAGGAGGCATCCCATCGGAACCAGCTTCGTTACTCAGAAAGCATGAAGATCCTACGGGAGATGTACGAGCGACAGTGATGTTCCCCTCTCCCCACCCTCACCCCAATAAACATTCCCCTCCTCCACACTGGCCTCCGCTTTCTCCAGCCCATCCTTCCCGGATCAGACATAAAGAAGTTGGCACAGTTCTAGCACATTTATTGGGGGAGTGAGGAGACGGGGCATCAGGGAATTTGAGGCGAGAGAAAGATTGTGGGGAATCAAAGAAAGTGGCTGCTTGGTTGGGTCTTGGAGAATAAGGGGAGGGGTGTGGAAGGTGGATATGTGGTTGGAGACTTGGGGGTCAAGACAGTGACTGGGGGGTTCTGGTTAGAGCTGGGCGTAGGGGCCTAGGACATCCGTGCAGAGTCTGAGGAGATGGGATGGGTATCTGTACAGTGTGAGGTTGAGGGTCCTGGTTGGCCTAGAATAGGTGTACAAGGGTGGGGGTCAGAAAAGGGGTTCAGGAGTCTGGGGGTGGCTGGCTGAGGTTTCAAGTTAGAAGATGGGTTGGGGGGAGAGAGTGAGGAGAAGTGGAGTATCTGGTTGGAATGAGGGGAAGGACCCAGAGTCTTGGGGACCAGGCCAGGAAGGTCCAGGGTGGGAGGTCTGTGCAGAGTCTGGGACATTTGAGGGGAAGCAGGGGCTTATGCTTGACTAGCCTAGGCCTACCTAGGATGGGGGCAGGTCTGTCTACACCATAATCTTGGGTGGGGGGGGGGGACTGAAACGGGGTGTGGAGATGTTTTCCTAGAGAAGTCAGAAGGAAATAGGGAGTTTGGAGTGGGGTTCTATGCCAAGCGGGGTCAGTGGGGATGGGAGACTGTAGGCTGAGAGCCTGTGCTTGTAGGGTCTGGAAGCCAGAGAGGTGTTGGGAGGTTTGAAAACAGGAGAGTGTGTGAGAGAGGGAGTGTCAGCGGAAAGGTCTAGGTTATCAAGGCTGAGTCTAGGTTGGAAGGTTCAAGGCAGATCCCAGATTGGGTGGGCGGGTAGTCTTGGCGCGCTCGGGATATCTGGCTAGGCTGAGTCAGGTCGGCTTTAAAAGTGCGGTGGAGGGGCCTCAGGCGGCTCCCAGGGTTCAAGCGTGCCCTGGCTCCTACTTGCCGGCAGCCGCTGGCGGCGACGGCAGTGGAGCCTGGGCCGGAGCAGGTGCGGCCTGGATGGAAAGGACGCCCTCAGGGGACAGCGCGGACGTCACGGCCGCAGGGTCCACGCCAGGCGGCAAGCGGTAGCGGCGGTGAAACTCGCGCGCGATGTATCCGTGCTCATCCTGGAGGGAAAGAGGCTTGAGGGGCTCGGCCCATTCCCTGTAGATGCCCCGCCCCTCCAGTCTGCGGATCCCGCGTACTTGTTCTGGCCCCGCCCCCGCCAGCGGGCTCACCGGGCGCTCCTCGTGGCGCGCGTGCACCTCCACGTGGTCGCCAACCACCTTGACGGCGATTTCCTCCGGTGAGAAGTGCTTCACATCCAGCAGCACCGAGAAATGCCCGGGGTCGGTCGATACCTGTGCACAGCCCGATAGTCATTGGGCGGGGCGAGGCTCCGGGGACCCAGAAAGGCCCCTCCCCTTGGTTCTCCGTTGGTTCCGGTGCTGCAGCTGTTCCTGGCCTCTGGAACTGGGGCGTCCCCTTTCCTACACGTAGCCACCGAGGACCTCTTCGCCCAGAATAACTGAGATCATCCCTCCCCTTGTGGCCACTGGGATTCCCCTCTCATCCAGAGTGATGAGGCCCCCTTACCCTGCAAGGTCAGGGACCTCCGTCCTCACGGGGTAAGGCCTGCCCTCTCCCCCAGTGTCAGCAACGCCGTAGTCAGCGTGTCCTTCTGAACACTGCTCAGCCCCCTTCCCCTCAGAGCCCCAGGGGCCCTTACTGCGCCACCCCCGCCAGAAATCGTCAAGATGCCTCCTCCCACAGTCTCCCCTTTCTACCCTCCCACTCGAGTCACGGGATTGCTTGAGCCCTCAGTAGTTACCAGTACTCCTCCCCCACTTCTGAGTGGCCAGACCCCCCTTTCTCAAGTCACAGGACCCTCCCTCCCCTCTACCTCTCCAGGAGACATACAGTCACCACAGTCTCCAAACTCTCTTCCTCAGGAATAACAAAATATTCCCTCCCCTCGGGAGGCACTGGTAACCCCACGCCCTTCAGAATGACTGGGCTCCCCCTTTTTCCCAGATTCCCTGGGTCCCCAGCCTCCTTCAGAATCACCAAGACTTCCCTCAGAGTGACCGCCCCCACCCAATTACTGACCCAGCCCTTACACTCCCTCTCGAAGCTGAGACCCTCCTCAGACTGACGGGGACCTCCTACCCCTTTCAGTAACCTGAACTCCGAGAATCCATACTCAGGGAACTCCGGAAGCCCCTCTGAGGGGCCGGACTCTCTGGCCCGCTCAAAGTCAAGGGACATTCCTTCACCCCCCGCAGGGTGACCGGGGACCCCAGCCTTGGAAGTAGACGGGTTACCGCCCCTCCCCCAGGCCTGGCACCTGGGCGGTAGGCAGCGCCACGCTGGGTGCGCGCAAGTAGTAGGGGGCCAGCGCGGCGGGGCAGAGCGCAGCCAGCTCGGCCTCCAGCAGCCCCTCGCCGAAGCGCTGGTCGAAGAGGCGCCCGGGTGCCGAAAGCCCGGGCAACGGGGCCGAGGCGCGGCGCAACCAAGACGGCTGCACAGGCACCGGGATCTCCATCGTGCTCCGCCGCCGCCCTAGGCTCCGCAGTGCCCCAGCGGGTGCCGCCGCTGCTTTATAGTACGCTCTGTGTCCGCCCCTCGGCGGGCCGCCCGGGGACGTTGGGACTGCGGCCAGAGCCGGCCATTAATAGAGCCTTATTTAGACAGCCCAACAATGACTTGGCCATTTATTAAGCGCCTGCTGAATGCCAGGGAGGTATCATTCCCCAATTTTCCGAAAGGAAAACTAAAGCTGAGGAGGCGGAGCCTTGCCAGAGTGGGGTGCAAGCGTGGCGTTTGGGATCCACGGCCTGAGAAACCCACCAAAGAATTCCCAGTCCCTTTAATCCACCCCCGCCCCAAAGGCGCTCTGAGGATGACGCAGATGGCGGTCTTAGGAGCAGATTCCTGGGTACAGGGAATGCGGTAGCTGGGCCAGGCTGTCAGGAGGACACAGAACAGACCCTATTCCCATCTCAGCAGGGCCCTGGTCCCAGCCTAAGCCGGGCCTAATTCTGTGCGTCTGACTCAGCCTCGGGTGCACAGGACAGCGGGGTCTGCCAGGTGAGCAGCGGCCAGGGGGCGCGGGCAAGAACAGTCCAGGCTGGCCCCCCTGGGGCAGCGCGCCGGGGCCCAAAATAGCTCATTTTGATCCAGCCACCTCGGCCAGGAGCCCAGGCCTGGCATCTGGCGCAACCAGCTGCTCCTGGAGCAAGACGGAAGTGCTTAGATGACGGGGTGGGACTGGTAGGCTGCTGGACTGATGGAGGGACGGCGGTTAGAGAGGGCATAGACGCCCTTATTGCCCCTGCAACGAGAAAAGCCGTAGTTAGACTGAAATCTGGATGAGATTTACGCAGCAAGAGGGGGAGTGGCCAGAATACACGAGTACAGGAAAGCAAGAGTGCATTGGAACCCCTCCTAACCGCGAGCCCAGTCTCATCTCCTTTCCATTGGTCCACGGACTTGCCAATTACTGCAGCTCGCTACGGTTCTCCAATTAAACATGCTCTCTCATTCACGTTACAGCCAACCAATTGTGAGACACCTCCCTTTGGCCACCGTCCAATTACTTTTATTTTCCTATCTTTCGTCGCCTTGGAGGCCGCTCTCTTCCCGCGCCTGCAGTCCCAGAGAGGGGCGGGGCTGATAGGGCATTGCTAAGCGACAAAGATGCGCTCCGAGTGAGTCCGGTGACCGAGCAGAGCAGGCGGAATCGGCGAGGTAGCTGCGGGATGGACCGCAGGTGAGACCGATCCCTCTTCCGGGGATCACAAGGGGCCTGGGGAGGATCAAGGGTGAGAGCAACGCAGCCTAGGATCAGGTTTTCTAGGGTGCGGAGTCTCTCGTTCTCAACGGCACTGGAACTACAACTCCCAAGATGCTCCACAGCCTTAAGCGGCTCCCGCCTTGGACTTCACCGTCTCGGGGGTTCCACAGCGTCTTACGTTCCGCTAAGTGGCCCCGAGGGCTTTTTTTTTTTTTTCCCTCTAACCTCGCAATTCTCAGGGGCATCTTGGGAATTAAGATTCTTAATTTTGAATTTGTCCCCAGACTCCCATGGGTGTTATTTTTGACCTTTCTTGCTTAGGCGGAGCCCAGTGACTATAGGGACTGTAATCCATCTACCCCTTTCTCCTCAGAGAGTGTCCCAAGGACTTATGGGAAATGTACAGTGATAAGGTTTAGCCCTTAACGTGAGCTCCACTTCAGAATCACCTGGGACACTGCGAAGAAGATGTATGTAGATGCCCAGCCCCCTTCCTGATATTCTGATTCTTTTGGTCTGCGGTGAGGATCACGCATCTGTAGTTTTAAAAGATTCCTCCTAGACTGGATCCACGGTTAAGAACCACCAATCAACAGTTCCTGGGTTCTTCTCTTTTGAGACTGCTCCAAGGGCTGGTGGGAATCGTGCGTCCAGTATCTTTATCTTGAGTGTGCAGTGGTGCTTCAAGGGAATTATAGTCCATCTCTTCCAGGAATCCATGGGAATCGTAGGGTGGTTGTGCCCTCTTACCGTTCTCCCATCCACCCCACCCACATACAGCCTCCCAGCAGGGCTGCAGTGACCTTGCTTTGCCTGCCAACCCCCCTCTCCCCTTGCAGCTTGCCAGTTTTCTCCACCCAAGACAGTACTTTGGGGGACGGCCCCCTGGGTCGAAGCCACTTCTGACCTGGCACCCCAAGATGAGGACACCCAACAGAGAGTGCTGTGTTCCAGCCCAGTAGCAAGGGAGTGACAACTAGAGGGAAGGAAGACATGATGAGAGATGGGGGTGAGAGATCAAAAGACAGTCCCTCCTCTTTTCCCTATGGCCCTACCCTTATCCTGTCCTCTACCACCTAAATCCCTCATCACAGCCCCAATCACTTTGAGTTGTTGCAATCGTGGGATGTTTCCTCCCCTCCGGACTGAGACTTCGTATGTGTCTTCGTTACCCTACAGGGATAACCCCTCAGCCTCACTTTTTCTTCTCCTC
Source organism: Pseudorca crassidens (assembly GCF_039906515.1). Taxonomy (NCBI): domain Eukaryota; kingdom Metazoa; phylum Chordata; class Mammalia; order Artiodactyla; family Delphinidae; genus Pseudorca; species Pseudorca crassidens. The sequence goes on along the minus strand of NC_090315.1, from coordinate 17,088,371 downwards.
GTTTCCCCTATCTTAGACCCTGAGCTCATCCAGGTCCCAGAGATCCAGGCTCCCAGAGGCTCCCAGGGCTCTGGCCACAGGTCCCAAATCCCCTGAGCTGTTTGAGGAGTCCTGGCCATCCAGCTCAGGGACCTCTTCCCCACCCAGCACCACTGAGGGACAGATGAGAGCCTCTCCACCACTCACCGTGACTGACAGCGGGGACTCTGTGGTGGCCAAGTAAGTAGCAGTAGCCCTGGGGGAAAAGAAGGGTTTGGATCAGTGGGAGGGGGCAGACATCCCATAATATCACAGCCAGATCTGCACTTTTAGGACCACACTTCATGCATGTTAGCAAGCGATCTGGAGCGAGGTTCAAATCCAAGCTTTGTCACCAACTCTGTATATGATCCTGGCCTCAGTTTTCTCATCTGTAAATTGGAGATATTAATAGTGTGTATGCTCTAGGGCTGTTTTAAATTTTCAATGAGTTACTGTCCGTGCAGCATCTATAACAATGCCTGTCACATAGTGAGCACTTGGATTTGTAGGATCCAAGTTCAGCTGCTATAACATAGAGTCCCAAATTAATTGTGGCTTAAACAAGAGAGTACTTATTTCTTCCTCACCTAATAGTCCAGACAGAAACAACCAGGCCTGATATGGCAGCCCCTAATTGAGATCTCAGAGACACAGTTTCCTTCTGTCTTGTCGCTCTCACTTCCCTAGGCTGTTACCCTTTCCTTCATGGCCCATAATGGCTCCCAGCCACATCCACTTTCCAGAATCACATCTCCTCGTACCTGTTGGTCAAGAACAGAGTTACATGGCCATAAAGCTACAAGGGCACCTGGTAAATGTATTTATAGAAGAGTGGCTATGTGCCCCGGATTATATCATCTTATATAATACTGCATTACTGGGGGACTTCCCTGGCGGTCCAGTGGTTAAGACTCCGCACTCCCAATGCAGGGGCCACAGGTTCAATCCCTGGTTGGGGAACTAAGATCCCACATGCCGCACAGCGTGGCAAACAAAACAAAACAAAACAAAACAAAATTGCATTACTCTATAAGAAAGGAGAACTGATGTTGAGGGACAACTCCCAAGTGCTGCTATGGAGTTAGGTAAACATTGGCTATTGTGATTATTATTGTTATTTTTAAATATTAGGCTCTCCTCATCCCACCCACCTTGCAATTCTCTGATGCTCACAGGTACATAAACCGGTTCCGACAGGCTCAGCCCACAAGCCGAGAGGAACGCGAGTCTGCAGGCCCAACCCCAGCTGACTTTTGGTGGCTGTGGCCTGAATCACCAGACCCCAGCAGTCAGCTTGCAGCAGGTACCTGCTTCAGTCTCATCTACTCCTGGCCTATAACCTCTCCTGAGCGATACCCCCAGCAGCCACTCCTCCTGGCCCCCCCTAAATCAACTGGAGCTTCTCAACAGGAGCCAATGAACCAGAAGGAAGACGCAACACAGCAGTCCCGACTCGTGCCAAGGTGGCCAGCGCATCACAGACTATGGCCCCCCTTCAGGAAATAAAGCAGGTGACATCCCCATCCACTCCTTCCCCTACATGCCTGAACTGGCAGTACCCGCCCTGGGATAGAATTAGAGTCAACCCCCAATTCAAGGAAGTGTAAACAAAAAAGGAAGGTCTTGCTGGCTAATGCATTCAAGAAATCCAAAGGTAGCTGCTTTCAGGCATAGCTGAATCCAGGTGTTTGCACCATATTGGGAGGAACTTGACTCTCATGGCTCTCTGTTCCTCTTTGTTTGGCTCAACCTCAGGTAGGTTTTCCTCTCAAAATAGCTAAGATGGCCCCGTTAACTCTAGGCTTCTAATGTACTTGATCACTCCAGTGGAAAGAGAAGGCTTTTCCAATAGCTCCATCCTAAACCCCAGGGCTTACTCTCATTCGCTCATCTTTGAGCCAATCACTGTGAACCAGAGGACAGAACGTTATGACTAGCCAGGCCTGATCAGGAAGGCAGGGTCAACCCTTCTATAACAATGACTGCACTGAGGGATACGGATCCACAGAGGAAAACCTGGTCTCTCTTTCCTGAGGAGGAAGAGCAGATTCTAAGCCAGCATGTGAGGGCACCAGGTGGAATGTAGACCTGCATCCAGGCCCTCTGTCCCGAGCCCCTTTCCCAGTAGCCTTTGGGATGGGGACTGGCCTCTGACCCCTGTCACCTCACAGAGCCTCAACACGTGGAACTCATCCCTGCTGGACTTGGAGACACTGAGCCTGCAAAGCAGAGCTGCCAGGCTGCTCAAACGCAGGTGCCTCCCCCACCCCCATCACCCTCCCCACTCCTACCCCTACAGGCTCGGGCCACTGCCTCTGAGACCCCCGTTGCCTCACTTATGCCTCTCCCTACAGCAAGGCCTCCATCTCTTCCTCCTCCTCCCTCAGCCCCAGCGATGCCGGCATCTCCTCATTCCCCGTCAGCTCTGATGGCCTCTCTCCCTTCTCCATGACCTTCACTCATGACTCCAGCAAGGGCTCTGACCCCAAGGCACGAGGTAGGTTCTGGGAGGCAAGGATGAGGGCAGTCTGGGTGCAAATCCCAGCCTTTCGACTTACCAGCTCTGTGACCTTGGACCTCTCTGGGCCTTGTTTCCCCAGCTGTAAAACAGGGGAAATAATTGTACTCCTCTGCTGTGGGTGTTGTGAGGATTAAATGAGTTGGTGAATACATGGAAAACCTAGCACGGCTCTGTTAACAGTAGCTATCAGGAGTATGCGTGTTCTCTCTCTGCATCCTGTCTGCAGTTCTGAACACGAAGCCCCAAAATCAGAAGGCTTTTTGCAAATTTGGCACCACAGCTGATTTGCCAGCAAAATTTGATGTAAACAATATGAAGAATATTCATATATCTATCTTATTTTATTGAGGTATAACTGATTTACAATATTATATTAGTTTCAGGTGTACAACATAGTAATTCAAAATTTTTACAGATTATACTCCATTTAAAGTTATTATAAAATATTGGCTATATTCCCTGTGCTCCACAATATTTCTTTGTTGCTTTTTATTTTATACATAGTAGTTTGTACCTCTTAGCCCCTGTCCCTATCCTGCCCCTCCTCTGCTTCCCTCTCCCCACTGGTAACCACTAGTTTGTTCCCTATATCTGTGAGTCAGTTTCTGTTTTGTTCTATTCATTCGTTTATTTTTTCAATTCTACATATAAGTGATAACATATGGTATTCACCTTTCACTGTCTGACTTATTTAACTAAGCATAATACCTTCCAGGTCCATCCATGTTGTTGCAAATGGTAGAATTTCATTCTTTTTAATGGATGAGTAGGATTCCATTGTATATATACACCACATCTTCTTTATCCATTTGTCTGTTGATGGACACTTACTTAGGTTGCTTCCATATGTTGACTATTGTAAATAATGCTGCTATGAACATTGGGGTGCATGTATCTTTTTGAATTACTGTTTTCATTTTCTTCAGATATAGACCCAGGAGTAGAATTGCTGGATCATATGGTAGTTCTATTCTTAGTTTTTTGAGGAACCGTCGTATTGTTTTCCACAGTGGCTGCACCAGTTTACATTCCCATAAACAGTGTACAGGGGTTCCCTTTTCTCCACATCTTCACCAACATTTGTTATTTGTGGTCTTTTCGATGATAGCCATTCTGACAGGTATGAGGTGATATCTCATTGTGATTTTGATTTCCATTTCTCTGATGAGTAGCATTGTTGAGCATCTTTGAATGTGCCTGTTGGCCCTTCTGTATGTCTTCTTTGGAAAAATGTCTATTCTGGTCTTCTGCCCATCTTTTAATCAGGTCGTTTGTTTTTTGACGTTGAGTTGTATAAGCTGTTAATATATTTTGGTCATTAATCCCTTATCAGTCATACTGTTTGCAAATATTTTCTCCCATTCAGTAGGTTGTCTTTTTGTTTTGTTGATGGTTTCCTTTGCTGTACAAAAGCTTTTAAGTTTAATTAGGTCCCATTCATTTATTTTTGCTTTTGTTTCCTTTGCGTTAGGAAACAGATCTACAAAAATATTGCTATGATTTGTGTCAAAGAGTGTTCTATGCCTGTGTTTTCTTGTAGGAGTTTTATGGCTTCAGGTCTTACATTTAGGTCTTTAATCCATTTTGAGTTTCTTTTTGTATGAAGTGGGAGAATATATTCTAATCTCATTCTTTTACATGTAGCTGTCCAGTTTTCCCAGCACCACTGATTGAAGAAACTCTCTTTTCCCCATTGTATATTCTTGCTTCCTTTGTTGTAGATTAATTGATCATAAGTGTGTGGGTTTATTTCTGGGCTCTCTGTTCTATTCCATTGATCTACTTGTCTGTTTTTGTGCCAGTACCGTTCCGTTTTGATCACTGTAGCTTTGTAGTATAGTCTGAAGCCAGGGAGTAAATATTCATTCTCCTTTCTATGGATATATAACATTGAACCATATGAAATTTTTGTCTGTAAGTGAAAAATGGTTGAATAATGGCAATTTCATATTGTTCAACTAAATACCAATGTGTTTGAGTCTGGTGTACTGACCCAGACCCCCGTCAACACTGTACATACCATGTAACTTTGCTAAAACATGCAAACTGTTGAACTTGCAAATTTCTGCCCCCAAGATTTCAGAGATTGGATTAAGGACCTGGGTTACTGTTACGGTCATCGTTGTTACTCTGTGCCTAGGTCCTGGGATGCAGTGGTGCACGGGACAGATGCTTTCCATGTTTCACAGGACTCCCATGAGTGGGGACAGGCAAGCAGAGAGAACAGAGTGGTGTTTGTGCATGTTGTGTGATCCTGCCCAAGCACTCCCCTGTCTGATTCTTTGTTCCTTCTCTTCTTATTCACTTCTCCTCCTTGAGCCTCAGTTTCCTCATCTGTAAAATGGGGATAAAACTACTACCTACTTCATGAGTTGTCTTGCAGATTAAATGTATTCATTATTTCACATAACAAACATTGAATATTTGTTGTGTATGAAGCCTGTGAGCAGGATTGGGGATTCCTTAGTGAACCAACCATACATGGTCCCACCTTCATGGTCCTCACAGGATAGTGAGTGTGGGGTAGAGAATAGCTACATAACTCCACAAACAAATGTGAAATATAAGCAGAAATGAGGGCCATGCAGGAGAGAATTGCGATGCTGGGATGTCAGAGAAGGCCTTCCTGGAAGAGCTGCTATCTAAGTGGAGACCTGAATGATGCAGGTGGGGACAATAGACCTCTAGCCTGTACAAAGGACCTGAGGTCGGAGGGAACACGATGCAGACAATGAACTAGGAAAAGCAAGAGCCAGGAGTAAGAGTAGTGTGGGATAAGGTGGAAGAGATTGGCAGGGGTCGGATTCCATGGGCTATGTAGGCATGTGAGGCATTTGGTCATAATCTACCGGGGAGCCACGGGAGAGTTCTGAGCAAGGAGGGCACGGGATCTTTATCGCTCCCTATGGCTGCTATCAACATCCAGAGAGAGACAGACTCTGGTAGTTTGGGTTGGGCCAGAGCCTGAGGAGCAGAGTAGAGGGGAGTGGCCAGGTCTGGAAGTAGAATCACAGTATATAGAAGGGAGAGAAGAAGAGGTCCCACATGATGCACCCCCCCCCTTCTCGGTGCAGCGTTAGTAGGTGGGGCTTCCGAGAGATAATGGTAGCCATGCTAATCATAACTGACAAAATGATGCTCTGGGTGATAGGGAATGGTGTCTCTTTGCCCCACAGGACTGAGGACAGCCAGTGGCCCTGCCTTTAGTCACTGCTGTATTCCCAGCACAGGGCTGGGCACTGGGATGGAACACGATAAACAGTTCATTTTGCATTTATGCCACAAATACTGACACTAGGTCCTGTTCTTGACACTGAGGATATGATAATGGCCAGATAGACAAAAATTGCTGCCCTTGTGTAGCTGGCATTGTGGAGGGAGAGGTGAACAATAAATAAGCAGAGAATTATGATATTTAGTAGTTAGAAGGTAATAAGTGCTAAGGAGAAAAATGGAACAGGAAAGAGGATGGAGAGTGGTAGGGCCGGGGTTGTTGCAGTTTTGAATAGGGTAGCCAGGGAAGGCTTCACTAAGAAGGTGGTACCTGGGAAAATACTGGAAAGACTTGGAGTGAACCCTGTGGTTACATGAACAAAGAGCCTTCCAGGCAGAGGAAACCACAAATGCAAAGACTTTTGCTTTTTACCAGGAGCGAGGTGCAGCCCGGGGAAGATTCTAACCCAGGAGCACCCTGATCTGACTCAGGTGTTCACAGGCTCCCTCTGGCTTCGGGTGGGGACAGTTTGGGAGGATAGGAAGAAGGGAAACCAGGGAGGAAGTTGCTCTGAGGTTGGCAGGTGAGGGAAGGAAAGTGGGGAGAAGTGGGCAGATTCTGGAGGATCCGCCTTGGTCACTGCTATAACCACCACGTCCAGAACAGTGCCTGGCAAATAGTAAGAGCTCAATAAATATTTGTTGATGAATGAAGAATTGAATGATGACAGGTTGAGAAGCCCATGAGGGCTCTCTTCTCTGATTCTGCCGCTTTCCCCACTTCCCAATCTGCAGGGGAGTTGGGACATTATCTGGAGAGCCTGTCTGAATAACCTTCTGGTACAGTCGAAGGGTGTGTGCTAGGCTGTCCTTGCTCATCCCCCCAGGCCCTGCCTTACCGCTCTTCCCTCTACTTACTCCACAGCAACCCCAGCACCTGCCCCCATCCCTACTCCATCCCCAGTCTCCTCCCGGGCACCCCTGCGGCAAGAGGATGACATTCTGTACCAGTGGCGGCAGCGGAGGAAGCTTGAACAGGCTCGAGGAAGCCAGGGTGATGGAACCTGGGTGCTGCCCCAGACCCCTGCCCTCACCCCTACGGTGAGATTCGGGAGGGAGGAGACTGAGGGGGCTGGAGCAGGGATCCTAAGGGAAGTTGGAGGAAGGCGGAGGCTGAGGGGATCTGAGGACCCTCTACCCTTTCTCTCCCTCTCAGGTCCCTATCCCCAACTGTCTACAGACCTCTCCTGCCCCTGCGGAGACCCTTGGTTCCCTGGGAACCCAGCCTAACTGCATCCCGCTTTGGGGCAGTGTGGCTCCACCTGGTCCCCGGGAAGCCTTCCACTTGGAGAGGCCTCCTATTCCCCCAGGGTTCTCTCCACATATCTTTTGGGGCCACAGCCCCCATGGATTCTTCTGGGCCCCGCAGCCCGGTTCCTGGGTATCTCTTGGGGCCATCCCTCCCACGGCCGCGGCCTCCACCCCAGCGCCCCCAGCCTCCACTCCTGCGCCTCCAGCCTCAACCACTGCGCCTCCAGCCTCAACCACTGCGCCCTCTGCCTCCACTCCCGCGCCCCCTGCCGCCCCCCAGGGCCCGCCCACCCCTGCACCATGCAGCCCAGCCGAGCTCGAGAGGCAGAGCTCCAAGCCTCGAAGAAGCAGAGCCCAGCGCCGGGAGTCTGCTGGGCGAATCACGGAAGCGGACGAGGGCCCTGGCCCGCAACTCAGAGGCGCGCTGGGCCAAGTAGTGGCGGCTCGGCTGTTTCCGGACAGCCTGGAGGACACGCCCCCTCGCCAAGAGGGCCAGCCTCCGCCCGAGGCTGAATCTCAGAAAGTCAAGGCCACATGCCCTCAAACCGAGACTCGGTCCTCTCGTTCAGAGGTCACGGCCCCTCCATCTGAATCACGGTGTCCCCAGGCAGAGACCCCGCAGGATTGGTCTAAGGCCGAGTCTCGGAACGCCAAGGCCATGCTCCCCCTAGTGGGATCGGTGCCTAGGAAGGACAAAGACACTTTCTTGGCTGACGTCGGGTGTAAGCCGCCCAAGGTCCGGCCTCATCCAGCTGAGGAGGCGGCCACTTGTGTTGAGGCCCCGCCCCGTCCATTCAAGGAGGGGGCTCTTGAAGTTGTGGCCACGCCCTCATCCGCTGATGGCCACGCCCCCTCAGAGGACGTCCTCGCCCAGGCTGCCAGACTTCTGCAGGCTGCGGAAGGTGAGCAGATGCGCACAGACACACGTGGCTGCCCGGATCTGGATGGCAGTCCAGCACGCTACGAGTCCGGCCCCCTGAATCTCGCTCTTTTTCCCCCAGACTCCGACGGCAGCGAGTTCCAGGACGACCCTATACTGCAGGTGCTAAGGGTTCAAAGGGCGGAGCTGCGGCGGCAGAAAAGGTGACCATGCCAGGATTTAAGACACCCGGCCCCTGAATCCTCTGAGACTGCCGTTTGGTACCCACTTCTCCTGAGCCCCTTTCCCAGAACATACACAGCCCCAGACCCCAATCCTGAGCAAAACTTCAGCCTCTACTCCCCTGTCCTTTTTCCAGGAAAGTAGATGCCCAGATATCCCGCCTGCTGGGCCACACTGAAGACCCAGGGTCTTGGTCTCCTCCAGCCAGGTCGCCTCCCGGGTCCCCAAGGATGCGGCTGAGGAGGGAAGGAGACTCTCTTGAGGCCAGACGACTTTGAATTGTACAGATTCTATTTTTCCTAATACATTTTTTTTTTCAGGTTACTGGTTGTCTCTGAGAAAGAAGTTGTTTTGGAAAGTCCAAGGGTCATGCTAATTTAGGGAAATAGCTCCCATGCCCCACCTCCCCTCCACACACACCCTAGCTCTGCCCTGCCCCACCTCACCCTAGTTTCTGACCACTGAAGCAAAGTCTCTTCTGGTTTAATCCTCTGTGAGGGCAGGAGAGGGGTTCCGGGCAAGACTGGGACTCACCTTATCTGACCTTCAACTTAGGAGTGGATCCTCTTGTCTCAGATGAGACCAAAGGAACTGTCCCCTGGGTATGAAGCTTGTAGAGTCATCAGAGTGTTGGACAATGGTCAGGCCTCAGTCCACATCCTGCTTGACCCAGCAGCAGCATTTGGTGCTCTGATCCCCACCCCCTCCTTGAAGCACTTCTTTTCCTGGCTTCCAGAACCCCAGCCCTCTCCTCACCTCTCTGGTTGTGCCTCCTCATTGTGCCTCACGCCTGTCACTTTAGTGTGTCCCAGGGCCCTGGCCTTGACTTTTCTATCTACAGTCAATCCCAGGTGCTCTCATCTGGCATCATGGGCTCTAAACCCCATCTCTTTTCTGATAGTCCACAAATTTCTATCTTCAGCCTAGAACCTCAGGTTCTTGTACCCTGCTACTTGCTCATCATCCACACAAAAAGGTCTAAGAGATGTCTCAAACTCCACAGATCTTAATCTTCCCCCTAAACCTGCTCCTCCCTCCCTGGCTCTCAGCTCCAACCTTCTACTTGCTCAGTCAGAAGCCTCACAGCTGTCATTGACTCCTCTCGTTCCCTCACACCCACAGTCAGTTGACCAGCAAGTTCTATCATCTCTACCTTTAAAATCTCTCCAGAATTTAACCCTGCCTTTCTCCCCATTCCACTGCCCCACCCCAGTCTAGGCTATCGTCACCTGTCTGGACTATTGTGAAAAACCTATTGTTTTATCTGTGACTACTTTGACACATTTCCCATCAAAAAAGTAGAGTCTATGTCCCTTCTTGAAACTGGGTTGAACTTTGTGACTGCCTCCACAAATAAAATGCAGAGGAAGTGATATTACTTTAACTTTCTAAATTGGATTAGAAAAGATGATATAATTTCCACCTGTTTTTCTCCCAGTCTCTCTTCTCTCTCCATCTCTCCCCGTCCCCCTCCTTTTGGAGCCCTGGGATGCCATATAAAAAGTCCAGTTGCCATCCTAGATAAGGATTTTGACTACAAAGGTGTCAAAATTCAGTGAAATTTATGAATTGCATGGTATGTAAGGTTTACCTCAAAAGAAAAATAAATATTGAACTCCAATGAAGCATATGCATGCTGAAGTATTTAGAAGACAGTATACAATGTTTTTAATTTATTTTGAAATGCATCCAAAAATTAGATTAATGGATGAATAGAGTAATAGGTAGATGTGAGATAAAGCAAATATAGTAAAATGCTAATGGTAGGATCTAAGTGGTGGGTATATGGGTGTAAAATTGTTCAGCTTTGCTGTATGTTAGAAAATTTTTATAATAAAATGTTGGAGAATATATGATCAGGATTATTTTGATATTTGTATTTACAAAAAAAGAGAAGATAGGATAGATTTCTGTAAAAAGTAGCTCTGTATGTCACAGACATGGTAAATACTTGTTTTCAGTCTTTTTGAACAAACCATACATTTAAATAAAATCAAAAGAAGGAAATAGCTGCTTAGATATAAGGAGAAAAAAAGATGTTTATAGTAGCAGAATCTGATCTTGGGGGGTGAGTGGGACCTAGAAATTTTCCTGAGGAAGTTATATTTGAGCTGAGACAGGTAGGAATTAATAACTAACAAAGGGCCATCCTAATTGCTATTTTGGGTTACAAGCCACCCCAAAACTTAGTGGCATAAAACAATCATTTTATTATGCTCATGGATTCTGTGAGTCGGAAATTTGGACGGGGCACAGTTGGGGACAGTTTGTCTCTTCTCCATGATGTCTAGGGGTTCAGCTGGGAAGACAAAGGTGGCTTGACAGCTGGGGGCGGAATCTCTGGAGCTTCTTCACTCCCAAGTCTGACATCAGGGCTCAGATGACTTTAAGCTGGAACTACGGACTGTAGTGTCTATACAGGGTCTCTCCATGTGGTTTATGCTTCCTCAGAGCACGACTACCTCAGCAGAGTTGCACTTCTCACATGATGCCTCAAGGCTCCAGAGCTAGTCATGCCAGTGGACGAAGAATGCCTTTGCGTTTTACTACATAGCCTTGGAAATCACATAGTGTCAATTTCTATTCATTCCTATTCTCTGTTGGTTGAAGTTGTCACAATCCTGCCCAGATGGAGATAGACTCTACCTTTTCATGAGAGGAGTGTGAAAGAATTTGCAGTCGTGTTTTAATGGCGGGGGTGGGGGTGGGGGTGGCGCGCAGAGAATACTCTGGGCAGAGGGAAATTCATGTGGGAAATCCCTGTTATGGAAGTGAGGTCAGCAAGTTCAATAAACTGAAATAAGTAGCTGTAAATTTACCCCCCAGTCAAGCACTCCCTTTCCCCAATATTGGCTTAAATTTTATCCATAGAACTTATCGCTTTCTAATATTCTATATTTTAAAATTCTTATTTTGTAAACTGTCTTTTCCCACTAGCTTTTGAGCTCCATGTGGGCAGGTTATATTTTCCCCTGTTTTGGTTACTGATATATCCACAAATTAAGCGATCAGAGTTTTTGAATGAATGAATGGGTGGATCAAGGATGTACCTTCGAGGGCCTTGTTGAGGCCATGAACAATGGCAAATTCTCTTGGAAAGGGCGTTGTTACAGAGTGTTTTCTTTTTCTTTCTTTCTTTTTTTAAAATGTACATACCTGGTCCAGGGATCAGAGAGCTGTATTTATTTATAATTTATTATTTATTTTTGGCTGTGTTGGGTCTTTGTTGCTGCGCACAGGCTTTCTCTAGTTGTGGCAAGCGGGGGTTACTCCTGGTTGCGGTGCGCAGGCTTCTCATTGCAGTGGCTTCTCTTGTTGTAGAGCACAGGCTCTAGGTGTGCAGGCTTCAGTAGTTGTGGCACGCAGGCTTAGTAGTTGTGGCTTGCGGGCTCTAGAGCGCAAGCTCAGTAGTTGTGGCACACGGGCTTAGTTGCTCCGCGGCATGTGGGATCTTCCCGTACCAGGGCTCGAACCCGTATCCCCTGCATTGGTAGGCGGATCTTTAACCACTGAGCCACCAGGGAAGTCCCTACAGAGTGTTTTCTGAGCCTCAGTCAACAGCGGGAACAATTGGGACTGGCTTTATGGGAGGCGTGGTCATGTTCAGGCATGCAGGCTAAATTTATTCCTAGGAAAAAGGAGTCAAGGCTGGAGGCCAACCTGTAAGAAGCAGTAGAAGAGGAGGCAAGGAAAATGTCCTGTGAGTAGCGGGAGGCTAAGTCGCAGATTGCCTAGGGTTATGTCCCAGGCAGGGCATCTGAGCCAGTGAAAAACATCCAGAGGCCAATGTTGTTAGTATTCTGTGGGCAGGGGAGGGGTCAAGGACTGACAAAGTGGGGTCAGAGAATCGAGACTTTGAAGAGCTGCTTAGGGGATGGAGAAAAGCTTGAGGCCATGGGAGAAGCCAATTGAAAGTGGCAGAGGAGCGGTCACTGACAGTGGACTAAGGGAAGGGTCCACAGCTTAGTGTTAGAAATGTTAGAAGCAAAGCATAAAGAACCTGAGGGTGTGTCTCAGGAGGGGAATGACGGCCAATGAAAAGCAGGCATAGGCGTGGCGCTGTCAAACTTCGCGGGGCGGGACCGGAGAGACCGAGCCAGAAATGAGACCCAAGCCAATGAAAATCCGCCATGTGGGCGGGGCGTCGTCCTAAAGCCAAGGGTGGAGCCAATGAGACGCTGCGCCGCGTCCCCCATTGCCCCCGCCCCTGTGAGGCTAGTGCTGGAGCCACGGGCGGCCGTTAGGGGCGGGGCCTGCAGCCGCCCGCGCGCAGCTCGCGCCCTCCCCTTTGTGTCGCCATGGCGGCGGCATCGGCGACGAAGACGACGAGCGAGGGGTCCAGCGCGGCCGGCGCCTGAGGAGGCTACGCGACCATGGTGGTGAGGCGCCCACGCGGCCGTCAATCTGTCGGCGAAGTCAGTCTGTCCGCGCGGGGCCACGCCCCGCGCGCCCCGCCCCCGGCCCCGCCCGAGCCCGCGGCCTGCGCCGCCCCTCACCCCTCACCGCGGTCCCTCTCGTACCCCGGCCTGGTCTTGGGCCCGAGCTCTTACCCGAGCCCCGCCCCCTCAGCGCGCATCCCCCTTCCACGCCCTGGATGGGGGTGACAGTGGCCGAAGACCCAGACTTGGGAGGAAAAAGGGCTGGTCCAGGGAAGGACCCCGCATCCTCCAAGTGGCCCCCGCAGGGGCCTGCTGAGGCTCTCTGGGTCCTTCAACAGCCCCTATCCCAGAGCCATCCTCAGCGTCCTCATCCCAGCCTCCACCCCTCCCTGGCCTAGACCCCTCCTCCTCCTACCATCAGCCGGTTTCTCATTCTTGAGCCCCACCCCCACCCGGCTCCATCCTCAGCCTGACCCTTTTCTTCTCCTTCTCGTCTTTCTCACCCCTTCCCAGTCCCTCTCAACCAACGCTTCCTTATCCCCCATCAGCCTGAACCTTTACTTCAGCCTCTCCATCTGCTACCCTCCTCCCTACTCCACCCTAATCCCAAGCCTGCATTGTACCCCGATGTGATCCTTGGGTCCTCTCCATCTTCTTGTCCTCATCCACCCTCCCCCACCATCTCCCTCTCCCACCCTGCTGCTCCTGCTCATTCATCCATTCATTCCCTCATTCGCTCACTTAACATTCACTGAGACCTCTGTGTAGCCCCTTTGCTCCAGGCACAGAGAAAGTCAGATCCCCTCCTGCCTTGGGGAGCTTCATGGGCTGGAGAGGGACCCACCCAAGGGTGAGACCCAAAGGATGAAGTCGGCGTTGTAGAGATACGAAGGAGGGAGAGGCTAGAGCCCAGCCTGAGGAATCCTCATCTGGCAGATGGTTAATTTATTCATCAGAGTTTACGCAGCCCCTGCTGTGTGACTGAGCTGGCACTGGGCGTTGGGACCCAGAGAGGAATCAGGCACAACCCAACCTGTGAGGAGTATCAGTTCTGTGCCCAGCTCTGTGCTGGGCAATGCTGGGGGACTAGGGACTCAGTCCCAGTCCAGTGGGGGAGATGGACTCCTCCATTGGACTGTCACCAGACAGGGACACCTCAGAGTGCTCAAGGCTGTAATGAGGGAAGCTCAGGCAACATCAAGCCTGGGATGGGGGTGGCTCAGGGGATGCAGGAGTCCAGAAGAGGAGCCTGACACAGCCTGAAGGGTCAGGGAGAACTTCCGAGAGGTGGGAACATGAGAGCTGAGACCTGAGGGATAAGTGAAAAGACGGAAAGGATGGGGAAGAGTGTTCCATGCAGCAGGACCAGCCTTTGCAAAGCCCTAGAAGGAAATGAGAAGATGGTACTTTTGTTGGACTCTTAGAAGTTTGAGAGCTCTGAGAGCAGAGGCAGTGGGAAGAGATGAGGCTGGAGAGGTAAACAGACCAGAATATTTAGACTTTATCTTTTTTTTTTTTTTTTTTTTGCGGTACGCGGGCCTCTCGCTGTTGAGGCCTCTCCCGATGCGGAGCACAGGCTCCGGACGCTCAGGCTCAGCGGCCATGGCTCATGGGCCCAGCCACTCCGCTGCATGTGGGATCTTCCCGGACCGGGGCACAAACCCACGTCCCCTGCATCGGCAGGCGGACTCTCAACCACTGCGCCACCAGGGAAGCCCTAGACTTTATCTTAAAGACAACAGGGAGCCATTGAAGATTCATGAGCTGTGGAGAGACAGAGGCAGATTTGTGTTTTGTGAAAGTTATACAGGCTCTTGCTGTGAAGAAGCTGGCAGGGAGGGAGAGGTGGAAGCAGGAAGACTGATAAGATGGGAGCAGTGACTGTCCAGATGTCTATGAAAGGCGTGGAGAGGCACATACGGGAGATGACTGTACTCTGCTGGGGCTACAGGAGGGTTTTAAATGGGGAGAGATGGTACCAACATGCTCTTTCCCTAATTCACCCGTGGGCCCTGCTCTGCCGGCCCCCCACCCCAGACCACACACGAAGAAGCAGACCTACCCTCAGCCCAGCCTTTACCTCCCCCTGACCTACCCCTCTTCTCCCTGCTCAGGGCAGTGTATGGAGCAATTCGGGCCCGCAGGCCCGGGCTGACAGATAACAATGCTCCCGTTGTCTCTCTGCTCCCATCTCTGGGGGCCTCTGATTCTTCTTTCTGCTCTACAGGCTCGCAGCACTGACAGCCTGGATGGCCCAGGGGAAGGCTCAGTGCAGCCCCTGCCCCCTGCTGGGGGGCCCAGTGTGAAGGGCAAGCCTGGGAAGAGGTGAGAGGTGAGGGAGAGGCTCAACTTAGGAGGGGAACCAAGTGCAGGAGCCACTAGTGACCTGTCACCTGTCCCCCAGGCTCTCGGCTCCTCGAGGTCCCTTTCCCCGGCTGGCTGACTGTGCCCATTTCCACTACGAGAACGTTGACTTCGGCCACATTCAGGTATGGGGGCAGCACCAGGTGGGTAGGCAAGGTCCCACCCAGCCCTGAAGCAGTATCAGCCACCTTACCGCTGAAACCTACCCTTGGGACTGGCTGCTCAGTGGCAGGAGCTGCAGGGCAGAAGGGGAGAGTTGTTCATTCATTCATTTGTTCCTTTATTCATTCAGCAACAACTTTTTGTTAGGTGTATGCTTTGTGCCAGGACCCTGTACTCTGACTAAGACATCACGAGGCCCTGCTTTTGGGGAGGCTCAGGAGGGGGACACAGACCCATCCTTAGATAATGCCGATCTGGAGAGGTCAGGGCTGGAAAAAAGTGAGACCCTCACCTGGACCTTTGTTTCCCTCTACAGCTCCTGCTGTCTCCAGAGCGTGAAGGTCCCAGCTTCTCTGGAGAGAATGAACTGGTGTTTGGGGTGCAGGTGACCTGTCAGGTGAGGCCACCCACCCCTACCTCTCATCGAGCCTGGCGGACTGGTTGCCCCAGTCCTCAGCTCAGGGTAATGGAACCATTGCTCCCTCCTGTCCTTCCCACTCCCACAGGGCCGTTCCTGGCCAGTTCTCCGCAGTTATGATGACTTCCGTTCCCTGGACGCCCACCTCCACCGGTGCATATTTGACCGGAGGTTTTCCTGCCTCCCAGAGCTTCCCCCGCCCCCAGAGGGTGCCAGGGCTGCCCAGGTAGACTACTTGTTGTCCCAGCCCCTACCTCAGCCAAGGTGTGTCCTCATCAGAGATGTGTGAAACCATCAAGGCAGGGGAATAGAGAAATATTTAAGCACTGGTATGGCCCGAGTCCCAGCCAGTCAGAGGCCTTAGAGCTGCAGCAGGGTTCTGGAGACTCCCTTTAGTTGTAGGATCATAGGGAGTTCCCGGGGGTTTCATGGAAGGGTCAGAATGGCCACACCAATGGGGGCACACGGGGACTCGGCATAGTCTATTTAACCAATTGATATGACAGCATTTCAGTACTTAAGAGCGAACGGAGCAGCACCCATGCGTACAAGTTGAATTTCGGCTCTGCCAGAGGCGAGCTAGGGCAGTATAGGAGGGCAGTGGGCTGTCTTGGGCAGGGTCTTCTCACATAGCCCACTCTGACCACCTGCCCCCAGATGCTGGTGCCGCTGCTGCTGCAGTACCTGGAGACCCTGTCAGGGCTGGTGGACAGTAACCTCAACTGTGGGCCCGTGCTCACCTGGATGGAGGTGGGCCCGGGCAGGAGGGCTTGGAGCTGGGAGTGAGTGAGGGATGTCTGGGGAGCAAGAACCAGCCTGGGAGGGTGTGTGTGGGCACAGGAAAGAAACAAGTAGGAGTGGAGGAGACGCTGGTATTTCAGTGTCTGTGTGGGCGCTTGCCTATGAGGGAAAAACGTGTGTGCGCACATGCGCACACAGGTGTTGAGCTGTAGGGATGTGAGAATTTCAAGGTATATTGGTTAGAAATAGGTTTGCTGTAGCTCACAGAATGCCGGGCTAAGAGTGGCTTAAAGCAGCAGGGTTGGGTTTTTTTTTAATTAATTAATTTTATTTTTGGCTGCGTTGGATCTTCATTGCTGCACGTGGGCTTTCTCTAGTTGCAGGGAGCGGGGGCTATTCTTCGTTGCGATGCACGGGCTTCTCATTGCGGTGGCTTCTCTTGTTGCGGACCACGGGCGGGCTCTAGGAGTGCGGGCTTCAGTAGTTGTCGCACACGGGCTTCAGTAGTGTGGCTCACGGGCTCAGTAGTTGTGGCTCGCGGGCTCTAGAGTGCAGGCTCACTAGCTGTAGTGCACGGGCCTGGTTGCTCCGTGGCATGTGGAATATTCCCGGACCAGGGCTCAAACCCATGTGCCCTGCATTGGCAGGCGGACTCTTAACCACTGTGCCACCAGGGAAGCCCTAAGCAGCAGGTTTTTAGATAGCAGATGTGCAGTGTCTGCTATGGAGGACGAGGATGCAGGGGCGTATCAGAAAGACTTCGGGCAGGGGAGTCCTGGGACATGGAAAGGACTTTGTTTTGGGAGGGGCAAGAATGTAGGTGTTTGACCAATAGCTCTGAGTGACAGGGGCTCTTGGGTGGGAGACAGGTGGTGGCCTCCATTGGGCATGGAGGAACCTTCTCTGTCTTTATTATCGCCTTCCTCTGGCCTCTCCCTGCCACATTCTCTTCCATCTCAGCTGGACAACCACGGCCGGCGACTGCTCCTCAGTGAGGAGGCCTCACTCAATATCCCTGCGGTGGCCGCTGCCCATGTGGTGAAGCGGTACACAGCCCAGGCACCAGACGAGCTGTCCTTTGAGGTGAGGCTGTGGAGGAGCAGACTCCAGCTGGGTCCCCACTTCCCCTGTGCCTTCTGACCCTCCCTCCTCACACCTGCCCACTCCCAGGTGGGAGACATTGTCTCAGTGATCGACATGCCGCCCACGGAGGATCGGAGCTGGTGGCGGGGCAAGCGGGGCTTCCAGGTGAGCCTGGCTTGGGGTGGACAGGTGGGGTCGGGGCACTGCGCCAGCTCAGATGGCCCAGTCACTGACCCCAAACCCTCCTCAGGTCGGATTCTTCCCCAGCGAGTGTGTGGAGCTGTTCACAGAGCGGCCGGGTCCAGGACTAAAGGGGGGTGAGTGTCCTGGGCAAAGTGGGGAGGCCCTCCTGCATCCTTTGTCTGCCATCCATCCTTTCCACCCCTTGTTCGCCCCACAGATGCCGACGGTCCCCCGGGTGGTATCCCAGCTCCCCAGGGTATCTCCTCTCTGACCTCAGGTAATGCAAACGAGGGGCGAGGCCCCTGCCTCCCACCCCATCAGACCAGGGGCTGCACTGACCCTGTTTGACCCGCCTTTACACCCACAGCTGTGCCCCGGCCGCGTGGGAAGCTGGCCGGCCTCCTCCGCACCTTCATGCACTCCCGCCCTTCCCGGCAGCGGCTGCGGCAGCGGGGCATCTTGCGGCAGAGGGTCTTCGGCTGTGACCTTGGAGAGCACCTCAGCAACTCAGGCCAGGATGGTGAGGCCCGGGCCCACCTGCCCTGCCCAATCCTCCCACCCAGGCTGCAACCTGCCCAGCCCTGACCCCGCTGTTTCTCCCAGTGCCCCAGGTGCTTCGCTGCTGCTCTGAGTTTATCGAGGCCCATGGGGTGGTAGATGGAATCTATCGGCTCTCGGGTGTGTCATCCAACATCCAGAGGCTACGGTGAGGACCCTCCACCAAGCCCTTCCCTCTGCAAACATTTATTGAGCATCATCTCTATTCCAGGCCCTGTGCCATGTGCTGGGGACACAGAGTTATTGGGAGGGCACAGGGCAGGGTTGGATCGGCGTGGGGGCAGGGAAGGCTTCCTTGAGGAAGTGACACCCCAGCTGAGGTCTGAAAGGTGAGAGCAGAACAAGCACTCAAAGCAGAGGGGTCGGCCTTCACTGAGCACCTGCCACATGCCAAGCACTAGGCACTGGGGACGCAGTGGTGAATGAGACAACCAGAAAATCCTGCCCTCACAGGGCACGTGCTAGAGGGGGAGCCAAACAAGGAAATGAGAGAGTTTACAATAGGTGACAAGTGGTATGGAGGAAAAAAGACAGGGGTAAGCAAGATCATAATAAGAAAACGGGGGGGGGGGGGTATTGCGGTTTTCAGTAGGGTGGGCAGAGAAGGCCTCCTGGGGGAGAGCTCGCTGTGGAGGAGGTGAGGGAGCGAGCCATGTGCTTATCCACGTTGGAGGGAACAGCCAGCGTGAGGGGAAAGCAGCAGGAGATGATGTCTGCGAAATGATTAGGGGCAGAGCATGCAGGGCCTTTTTTTTTTTTTTTGGCGATACGTGGGCCTCTCACTGCTGTGGCCTCTCCCGTTGTGGAGCACAGGCTCCGGACGCGCAGGCTCAGCGGCCATGGCTCACGGACCCAGCCGCTCTGCGGCATGTGGGATCTTCCCGGACCGGGGCACGAACCCGGGTCCCCTGCATCGGCAGGCGGACTTTCAACCACTGCGCCACCAGGGAAGCCCCACGGGGGGCCTTTTTGATGACTGTTAGGATTTGGGCTTTTACTGGGAGTAAGAGGGGAGCCACAGGATGGGTTCTGAGCCCAGGAGAGGCAGCATGCATAACAACAGTCGAAGAGGTGGGAAGCAGTGAGGCATGGGCTTCCAAGCTGACAGGAGGCCGTGAAGCAAGAGCGTGGAGCCTGGGGCAGTGAGAGATGAGGCCGAGGTCACGTGCATAGAGCTTTTACCTGAGAGGGTGGGACACCGCCAGGTTGTGAGCAGGGGCCGCTGGGATTTCAGCTGCATTTTCCAGTGTGACCTCTTGGAGCCAGGAAAATGGCACAACTTTGTGGACAGAGCCCGGTCACACTGTGGAGGCAGATAGCCTTGGGTAGCTACAAGCAGGGCATCTCCCACCTGAGCCTCAGTGTCCTCCTCTGTAAGTGGGGTGCCCTTGTCTTTGGCACATACGGTTGTTGGGGGGAAGGGGGGGCTCAGTAAGGTTCTGAGAGCCTCTGAAGAGCCCAGCACAGGAAGAGGATTGCATCCACCTGTGGACACTTTAGGGGGTGGGGGAAGGACACGGCCAGGTGGGCTAGCTCTGACCGGAATCTTCCTCCTCCTTGACCTGGTGGCCTCAGGCATGAGTTTGACAGTGAGAGGATCCCTGAACTGTCTGGCCCCGCCTTCCTGCAGGACATCCACAGCGTGTCCTCCCTCTGCAAGCTCTACTTCCGAGAGCTGCCGAACCCCTTGCTCACATACCAGCTCTACGGGAAGTTCAGCGTGAGTGAGGGCGCTGGCAAGGTTGGAGGGTGCTGGGAGGCGTGCGGCCCCCCTCATTCATGCTCACACAATCTCAGGAAGCCATGTCAGTGCCTGGGGAGGAGGAACGCCTGGTGCGGGTCCACGACGTCATCCAGCAGCTGCCCCCGCCGCACTACAGGTAAACCAGGAGGGGCAGGGAAGGGCTGTGGTGGGCTCCCAAGGGAGTTGAGGCTCAGGCGTCCCCCTCCGCTTCCACCCCCAGGACCCTGGAGTACCTGCTGAGGCACTTGGCCCGCATGGCGAGACACAGTGCCAACACCAGCATGCATGCCCGCAACCTGGCCATTGTTTGGGCACCCAACCTGCTACGGTAAGCTGGCAGCTCACCAGCCTGCCCCCCAGCTCCCTCCCACAGGCTGGGCCTTGAGTCTCCCCCTCC
Organism: Pseudorca crassidens; assembly: GCF_039906515.1. NCBI lineage: Eukaryota > Metazoa > Chordata > Mammalia > Artiodactyla > Delphinidae > Pseudorca > Pseudorca crassidens. The sequence goes on along the minus strand of NC_090315.1, from coordinate 17,068,174 downwards.
CCCTACCCCACCCCAGGAACCCACCCAGCTTTTGCTCTCTTGTTCATTTCACATATTTCTTAAGTGTTGGATGCCAGTATGCCAGCCCCTGTTCTCAGCACCGGGGACACAGTAGTGAGCAGGAACCTGTGCTCTGGGCTCACATTCTCATGCGGGAGATGACAGTGAACCATTACAAGAAAAACACAGAGCGCTGTCTGATGGTGATGAGTGGCAAGGAGAAAGATTACAAAGTGGGGAAGGGAGATCTGCAGGGCCATGGCATTTGAAATGTTTAGACTGGCAGTGAAGGCTTCAGGAAAAAGTCTTCCATGGCCAGCAGCAGAGTAAGCCCCAGAGGATTTGATGGTGACCAAGACAGGCAAGTTCTCTGTTCTGGAGGAGTTCAGTTCTTCTTGGGAAACAAATAAGTAAATAAATAAAACAGATGGTACATGGTAGGTATAAGAACTACAGGAGAAAAAATAAAGACAGACCTGGAATATAGAGGTTTACAATTTTAAATGAAGTGGGTGGGGAAGACTCCATTGAGAAGGTAACATTTGAGTTGATACCTGCAGAAGGTGAGGAAAGGACCCATGTGGATATCTGAGGAAGAGCAAACTAGGCAGAGGGAATAGCAAGTGCAAAGGTCCTGGGGCTGGGTCAGGGCCTAGTGTTTTGGAGGAGCAGCAGAGGGGCCAGTGTGACTGGAGCTGAGTGAGTGAGGGAGGGGTTGAGGGGGAGGAGATGGTAAGGTCAGAGAGGTGATGGACCAGGTAGGGGAGGGACTTATGGGTTGTGGGTCATAGTGAGGACTTTGGCTTTTACCAGGAGTGAAATGCAGCCAGAAGAGGGCTCTGAGCCAGGAGGGCCCTGATCTGACTCAGGGGTTCACAGGCTCCCTCTGGCTGTGTGTGGGGAGCAGACTGTAGGGGCGGGATGGGAGCAGGGAGACCAGGGAGGAGGTTGTGTGATGGTCCAGGAGGGAGAGCGTGGAGGCTGGGCCAGGGTGGGGGTAGTGGAGGAGCAGAGTTTAGATTCTGGATAGACTTTGTGGGTGGAGCCAACAGGGTCTGCCGAGACTGGATGTGGGTGTGAGGGAAAGACGGGCCAAGGACAATTCTAGGGTGTTTGGCCTGAACCACTAGAAGAAGTACACTGACTGAAATGGGATAGGCAGGGAGGGAGCAGGTTTGGGGAAGGGTTGAGAATGCAGTTTTAGTTTGATGGGGTCAGAGACATTGAATGATAGGCATTGCTTCCAAGGCTCCCTACCTCGCCTGGCCAGAACCCACCAGCTGGGGCTCGAGGCACCGGGCCACCCTCCCCGTCCTCCCATCCAGGTCCATGGAGCTGGAGTCAGTGGGGCTGGGGGGGGCAGCAGCCTTCCGGGAGGTGCGGGTGCAGTCGGTGGTGGTGGAATTCCTGCTCACCCACGTGGACGTCCTGTTCAGTGACACTTTCACCTCTGCTGGCCTTGACCCTGCAGGTATGCCCATCCACCCCCGATGTCCTGACTACTGCCCCCTCATTGTCCGGGCTGCAGCGGGAGGGCAGGTGGGCTCCCAGCCCCATCCCTATCCCACTGAAGCTGGACCTCCCTTCTGGCTCCTTGAGGACCCCGCCCCGGCCTCTCCCTCCCCTCCCCCCCCTTCTCATTTCAGCTCCTACGCTCAGGATCCCCACTTCTTGGCCCGGACATCGTTCTTCCTTCACCCCTTGTAGCTCCTGGGGGCGCTCGGGGCCTTGGGTCCACCTGGGAGGAGGTGGGAGGTCCCCAGACTTGACCCCGCCCCAGCCCCACCCAGACTCCCCGCCCTGCCCCGGACCCCAGCCCAGTCAGGATTCAGCACGTCGGAGGGCCCTCTGGCTCGAGGTAACTGAAGCCAGAGCCGCTGTCCTCGCTGGCTGCTGGGAGCTGCCTCCTCATCAGCTCGTTCTGCCTCACGCCTCCTCCTCACCTGCCTGCTGCCCACCCGTTCCCGCCTGATCCGCCCTGGCCCCCTGCCTTGCCAGCCCGGGTGGGCACGCTGCTGGGCCGGGGCTTGGGCTGTAGCGCTTGGCTTTGCCTGTGGCCTTGAATGGTCCCAGAGCTGACGGCTGCCCCCTTTCCCGACTTCCCAGGCCGCTGCCTCCTCCCCAGGCCCAAGTCCCTTGCGGGCAGCGGCCCCTCCACTCGCCTGCTGACGCTGGAGGAAGCCCAGGCTCGCACCCAGGGCCGGCTGGGGACGCCCACCGAGCCCACAACTTCCAAGGCCCCAGCTTCACCTGTGGAAAGGTGAGTGGGAGGCCTGGAAGGGGAGGGGCTCGCCGGGGGGCCCCAGCTCTCAGCCTGCCTCCTGTGTCTCACCCAAACTCCAGGAGGAAGGGGGAGAGAGGCGAGAAACAGCGGAAGCCTGGGGGTAGCAGCTGGAAGACCTTCTTTGCCCTGGGCCGGGGCCCCAGCATCCCCCGAAAGAAGCCTCTTCCCTGGCTAGGGGGCACCCGTGCCCGACCGCCACCTTCAGGTCAGAGGCCGGGCAGCTGGTGTGGTGGTCAGAGAGGCACTGTGTAGTGCCCCCCGTGACCCTTCTTCCTCTCCCTGCAGGTAGCCGACCTGACACTGTCACGCTGAGATCTACCAAGAGTGAGGAGTCTCTGTCATCGCAGGCCAGCGGGGCTGGTGAGCACAGGGCAGCGCTGCCTATGCCCAGGTGGAGCTGGGAGGGACTGGGGCCCTGAGCTGGCCTCCAAGTGGTGTTTTCAGATTTGGGGGTCTTGGGTTTTTTTCGTTTTTAATCTGGACCATAGGTACAATAAGTTGGATAAAGCTTCACCCTTGTTTCCTGATGCACTATGATCACTGGTCCATGCAGCGTCCTTTCAAAGTCTTTTATTCATCCCTTTTGAAAAAAAAATTAAATAGTATAATGAACACCCATGAACCCACTGGCCAGAACTAAAAGAGCGCCACTATGTTACCTGCGAACTCTTCCCCCTCCCACCTGCTGCCTCCCCACCACAGGCATCCTCTAAATTTGATAGTCTTCATCCCTTTGCATTTACAGTTTTATCACATACAGGTGCAGGCGTCAATAACATACTGGGAAGTTCTAGTTGTTTTGAAACTTTAATTAAAGGGTACCATTAAAAGCGGTATCGCGCTATATGTGGATTCACTCACCACTACATTATAGGCTGCCGTCCGCGCTGCTGAGTAGAGCTCAGCCTCCTTCCTCTCCGTCACTCTCTAGTGTTCCATGTGTGGGTGTCTCCTTGGGAGTTGCTTGTCCATCCTCCTCCTGATGGATCTGGGGGCTCTGATGAGCTCGCCCAGGAGTGGAGGTGCATACTGTACGGTATGCTCACATCCAACTGTACAAGACAAGGCCCAAGTATTTCCCAGACGTGGTCGCCCCACGCTGTACTCCCAGCCACTGTGTATGAGATCTTGCTGGTCTCATGCTCACAGCCAGTGGGGTCGTCAGACTTCATTCTTGCCTTTGGGTCTGGAAGGATTCTCTTCATGGACTTGCCATTTATTTCCTTTATCACCCATGAGTCTGAAGAGCTCTCCCTGGATTCCCAGCCATTGTGACCCTGTCCAGGGACGTGCCTCTTCATGTTATTTCCCCAACTTACTGGGTGGTGTGTCCTGTTCTCACTGATGTATATGGGTATGTAAAGTTCTGACCCCTGACCCCTAACTGCACCCCCCATACTGCCCTTCCAGGCCTCCAGAGGCTGCACAGGCTACGGCGACCCCACTCCAGCAGTGATGCTTTTCCTGTGGGCCCAGCACCTGCTGGCTCCTGCGAGAGCCTATCATCCTCCGAGTCCTCCGAGACCTCCGAGTCCTCCGAGACCTCCGAGTCCTCCGCAGCTGGGCTGGGGGCGCTCTCCGGTTCCCCCTCACACCGAGCCTCAGCCTGGCTAGATGATGGGGACGAGCTGGACTTCAGCCCACCCCGCTGCCTGGAGGGGCTCCGGGGGCTTGACTTTGATCCCCTTACCTTTCGATGCAGCAGCCCCACCCCAGGGGACCCTGCACCTCCCGCCAGCCCGGCACCCCCGGCCCCCGCCTCTGCCTTTCCACCCAGGGTGACCCCCCAGGCCCTCTCGCCCCGTGGACCCACCGGCCCTGCCTCACCCATTGCCCTGGACATCTCAGAGCCCCTGGCTGTATCGGTGCCACCCGCTGTCCTGGAGCTGCTGGGGGCTGGAGGAACACCTGCCTCGGCCACCCCAGCGCCAGCCCTCAGCCCCAGCCCAGGCCTGCGCCCCCATCTCATCCCCCTGCTGCTGCGTGGAGCTGAGGCCCAGCTGAGCGACACCTGCCAACAGGAGATCTGCAGCAAGCTGGCACTGCCTGGTCCCCGGGGAGCCCAAGGCCAGCATGGTGAGTACTGTCCAGCCCCCCTGATCCCGCACCCTCACAGCCCTGAGGCTGCGCCCAAGACCCTGCCGACTCCTCTTCCCACTTCTCTCCTAGGTGCTGGTATGGATTCACCGCTGCTGCCCCCACCCCTGTCCCTCCTTCGTCCTGGGGGGGCCCCGCCCCCGCCTCCCAAAAACCCAGCACGCCTCATGGCCCTGGCCCTGGCTGAGCGGGCTCAGCAGGTGGCTCAGAGACAGAGTCAGCAGGAGCAGGGCAGCACCCCGTCTGCTCCCCACTCCCCTTTCCACGGCTCGCTGTCCCTGGAGGTGGGCAGTGAGCCCCCAGGGACCTCAGGGAGTGGGCCACCCCCCCGCTCCCTAGCCCACCCAGGTGCCTGGGCTCCGGGACCCCCACCCTCCCTACCAAGACAACAAAGCGATGGGAGCCTGGTGAGGAGCCAGCGGCCCACGGGGACCTCAAGGAGGGGACCCAGGGGCCCTTCCCAGGTCAGTGCCCAGCTCAGGACAGGTGGGAGGTACAGGGATGTGCCAGAGATGGCAGCCCACTTCCTGTGTTCTGTCCCCCCACAGGTTCCTACCCCTGGCTTCTTCTCCTCAGCCCCCCGGGAGTGCCTACCATCCTTCCTCGGGGTCCCCAGGCCAGGCTTGTACCCCCTTGGCTCCCCATCCTTCCAGCCCAGCTCCCCAGCCCCAGTCTGGAGGAGCCCCCTGGGTCCCCCTGCACCACTGGACAGAGGAGAGAACCTGTACTATGAGATCGAGGCAGGCGAGGGGTCCCCTTACTCTGGTCCCACCCGGTCCTGGAGTCCCTTGCGTTCCATGCCCCCAGATAGGCTCAATGCCTCGTATGGCATGCTTGGCCAATCACCACCGCTCCATAGGTCCCCAGACTTCCTGCTCAGTTACCCACCACCCCCCTCCTGCTTTCCCCACGACCACCTTGGCTACTCAGCCCCCCAGCACCCTGCCCGGCGCCCCACCCGACCTGAGCCCCTCTATGTCAACCTAGCCCTAGGGCCCAGGGGTCCCTCACCCGCCTCTTCCAGCTCCTCCTCCCCTCCGGCCCACCCCAGAAGCCGCTCTGATCCTGGTCCCCCAGCCCCCCGCCTCCCCCAGAAACAGCGGGCCCCCTGGGGCCACCACACCCCTCACAGGGTGCCTGGGCCCTGGGGCCCTCCAGACCCGCTCCCCTACAGGGCAGCCCCACCAGCCTATGGAAGGGGGGGCGAGCACCACCGAGGGTCCTTGTACAGGAATGGGGGGCAAGGAAGGGAGGGGGCTGGTCCCCCACCCCCCTACCCCACTCCCAGCTGGTCCTTCCACTCTGAGGGCCAGACCCGAAGCTACTGTTGAGCCAGAGCTGGGAGAGACCTTCCTCCTTTCTCTTCTCCCTCACTGATCTTGGTCCAACCTAATCCCTTGTTTTGTATTTTCTTGAGCTCCTGACCCCTACCCCAGGTTTCTAACTTTGTAACTTGCCTCTGATGTGGGTCCCTAACCTGTTATCATAGCTTACCTACCCTGGGCTGAAGGGCATGCCCATCACCCCACCACCCTCCATCCTGGGGGCTCTTGCACAAATCTGAGAGGGTTAGGCTGACTCCCTGTCCTCCCTTTCTCTCCAGGAGTTCCCAGCATGTCCTGTCCTGTGCACAGGGGGTGGGGGGACAGCTCCTGCCATTTCCCCCCCCATACCCCACTAAACCATCTGACAAAATTAATGAATAAAAATGGTGAAAATGTGGCTGCTAGTGTCATGCTGGGACCAGGCTCAGTGAATAAAGAGGCAGTAACAGATGGGTTGCTTTCTCATTTTATCATTTCAGCAGGTGCTAAGTGGCGAGTCACTCCTGGGAGACTCTGAGGGGCAATATCTGCAGAGAAGGGGCCATGGGTGCCCTAACAGTTTGTGTCAGGAGTGGGATTGAGCCTGGGCCTGTCTTCAAGTTGGCATCCACCTTGTAGCTCTGCTATGATCTCCAGCAGATCCATCCTGGGGGTGGGGGGCGGGGTTGGTGGCGGGCAGGTGAGGGTTATCTCAGGGATGAGGAAGGGGCCTGTGGCCTCCCACCAGTGCCCCATTTCTCACTTCTGCAGGCTGGAGAAGAGACTTCCTCTGATCAGCTCAGGGCTGGGCGCCTGCAGGAGTAAAAGACTAGAGCTGCCACCCGGTGGCCACGGAGCTCAGGATGGCCCTGGGAGGGTGGGGTGGGGCAGGGGCTGGGCTCAGGGTCCTCTGCTTCACCTGCCCTCGTGGCCTTCCCTGCCAGCAGTCTCCAGGGTGTGGGAAGCCTCCCTGTGGGTCAGTAGGCAGGGGGTGGGCTCACAGGGCTGGGGGTCAGCAGGGCAGCCCTGTGTGTGTGCCACCACGGCCCCTGCAGGGCTTGGATCTTGGCTGAGAACTTCCTCTCAAACTGCTCCTCAGAGCTCTGAGTCCCCAGCAGGGAGGCTGAGTCCTGAAGGCTGGAGTACAGGGCAGGGCCCTGGGGGAAGCAGGGTTGGTTGGGGGTCACAGGTCATCGAGTGGACAGTTGGGGGTCCCAGCGGGTCCCTGGTCAGAGGAGAGGCAGCCAGGGAAATTGGGGTTGGTGACAACTGGAGGGAGGGGTCACAGGTGAGCAAGTGGTTGGTGGCACAGGGCTCAGGGTATCCATACTGTTGATCTGGGCTCCAGGCAGCGGTCCAGGCTGACACTGGCTGTGGGGCTGTGCCCTGGGCAGAGGCTAGGGCTGGGACTCGAGCTGCTGCCTAGAGTCAAGCTGCTGCCCGAGTCCCAGGCTGCACCCCTCTGGACTTTGCTGTGGCCCATGACCTGCAGAGAGCGACGGCAGAGAGCTGGCATGGTTGCCCAGGTGCCCCACAGCTCCCTTGGTCCTCCACATGCCTGTCCTGGCTCCTACCTGGGATGAGGAGGGGCCTGGGGACATCACAGGGGGCACAGGCCTGAGTGCAGTCTTGGCTCTGGGGGAACAGACCAGTTGGTTGGAATGGGGTGGGGTCACAGCTGACCTGTGCTTAGCACCTGCTACCATCCCCTCCTTGCCCTCTAACCTGGTGGAGACCCCTGGGGTGAAGGGCACAGTGTGGTCCAATCCATTGGGGAGCTCACCTCAGAGGCTGAGTCCTGTGGAGAGGAGGCTGGGTGTGGGACACGGGCCCTGCCTGAGGTTCCAGGGCTACCACCCACCCTGGCCGACCTGCCCTATACCTGAGCCATGGCCTTCCTCAGCAGGTATTGTGTACTCTGCAGGCTGCCCCAGTGGTCAGCAGGCCCTAGACCCAGCCCAGCCCGAACCAGGGCCTGGTAGGGGGCTGGCACCAGGGGGTCCAGAGCTGGGCTCTCACCGGCCTCCAGTTCAGCCTTCACCGGCCTCCAGTTCAGGCCCTTCTCTTCCAGCCCAGGGAAGCTCTCTTCTGAGGAAGCATGATTGGGGGACCCAAACGGGTGGGGGCCTCACTGGGGCAGGGAGCGGGGTCACTCGCTGACCAGTGAAGACCTCCTGGGCCAGGATGCAGAAGCTGTAGAGGTCTGAGGTGGCGGCAGGCGTGTTACCGCAGATGAGCTCAAGTGGCAACCACGGGTACAGTTCGGGAGGTGGGGGCAGCCCTGGGCCTGGGCCTGGGCCTCCCCACGGGTAGCCCTGCTGTGGCCTGTGGAGGCCAAGGAACCTGGTGAGCCAGTGGCCGCCGGACAGGGACGCAGGAGCAGGCAAGTGAGGCAGGCGCTCACCTAGGCCGCAGCCAGAGTTGGTGCAGCGGGTGCCCGTGCTCCAGGCTGCCCACCTTGGCCAGGCCTGGCCGCATCAGCTGCACAGCATGGGAGCTGAGGCCTCCAGGAGCACGCCAGCGGGCCTGCAGGAACAGCAGGGCCTCCAGCACCTGCAGCGGCAGGTGGCCAGGCAGCAGGCCGGCACAGGGCAGGGGCCCCCTCTCTTGGTCCCAGCCACACGGGTTTGAAGAGAAGGCACAGCCCCGACGGGTCGGCCGAGGGGCTCAGTGCCGTCAGCAGCAACAGGCTGGGGTGGTGCAGGGCTCTGGGCAGGCAGAGAGCAGGCCACTCGTGAGGAGGCCCCAACCCACACGGGGCAGGGGGCTGCCCTCGGGCACAGATCACTACGCACCAGGGGCTGACGATCTGCCTCAGCCACCAGACGGAGGGGAAACCGAGACCCCGGGTCACACAGCCTGGCAGTGGTAGAACCAGCACCCTGTCTGTGGTATCCCTCCCTACGCCCGCCTCCTCTCAGAGGCCTACAAGACAGTGCACAGAACTGGGTACCCACTTGCCCGTGGGGAGGGGTCACACCAGTAGGAGGGCTTCATGCCAAGCGCTGGCCCAGAGGTGAAGACTGTAACCGCGGCCACTGCCACACTCCCTGCGCTTCTGTTTCCGAAACACTTGAGTCGGGAGGGCAGGCAGGAGACTGCTCTGCAGGACTGGGCTGGCCTGGCGGGAAGGCTGGGGTGACGCACCTGCAGTGCTGAAGGTCAGGCAACAGCACGTCAGGCTGGGCTCCAGGTGCCTTCAGCTGCCACACGGTCATGGTCACGGTCATGGTCACGGGGTGGCCCCTCCACAGGAGGCTGGAGAAACGGGGAGGGGGAGAGAGTGTGGGTCTGAGACAAGGGGGCTTTCCCTGTAAGGGGAGAGGAGAGCTGGACTCTTCCCCGAGCTCTGCTGCACAGCCAGGCAGGCGTGTGGGAGGGGTCTCTCTCTCTCACTTGGCCATGAGGGTGTGGGAGCTGCTCTCATAGGTGCCGTCGGGCTCGCCCCGGGCTGGCAGCCGCTCCTCGGGGTCCACCTGTTACCAGCCCCAGTGGCCACAAGCTGCTCCGCTGGGGGTGGGGAGCGGGACCATGAGGCAGGAGGAGGACGGAGTGGTCCCCACTCCCTCCAACATCTCCCGCTTACCTGGCCGAACCCTACGGCTGGGATTTGGGGGGTTCTCCTGACCTGCTCCGGCCTCCGTGCCCTGGGGTAAAGGGCCGTCTGAGAGTAAGTCCAGGGTAGCTGGGAGCGGTGGGTGGGCAGGCTTCGGGATGTGGGCTGTTACCTGTCGGCCTGCATCAGCCGCACATCACCACACAGGCTCTGTCCAGAGCTGGCCTGCAACTGGCCCAGGGGTGCAGTGGGTGCCAACTCACTGCCATGCACCAGTGCTGATGTGTGGGCACAGCAGAGCTGTAACGGCTCCAGCACCCGGACAGGGGGTGGCCCGTGAGGTGAGGCAGGGTGGGGCGCCCGCCCTGACGCCCTCACCCCACCCCGGCCACGGCTCACCTCCCAGCTCTGCTTGGCACCGCCTTCCTCTGCCCACTCCCGAGGGGTGCGACCCTGCTGGTCATGCAGACACAGGTCACCCCCCCGCCTGCAGCACGTGCAGCATCACCAGGCTGCGGCCCGAGAAGGTGCCCGCATGCACAGGTGTGCTGCCGTCCAGGCAGCGGCTGCAGCAGAATGATGAGAACAGTAATGGATTAGGAAAGGGACGGAACAGGGACAGGAGGTGGCAGGGTGGGAGGACTGAGGAATAAAGGTGTCACTACGATCATGGGAGGTGGCTATCAAGATGGGGGGCTCACTTGGGAACACAGTGGAGTCTGAGAGGGTGAGAGGATAGCGGTGAGCATGGGAGGCAGTGGGAGAATGGGAATAGTCACTGGAGGATAAGAAGGGGCGAACTGAGAGAACAAGGTGGGGGCTGGTCACTGGGGATGGGAGGGTCATCAGGGGATGGAAGGGGGTCTGAGGGAGAGAGTCCTCTGGGGAAGACAGCCCTGGCTCTCAGGCTCCCTGGGACTCAGACTCAGGGCGCTGGGAGTGCGGGGCATCGCCACCTGTCCACTCACTGGTTGGGGCTGGCACCAAAGGCCAGCAGGAGCTGCACGGCAGAGCTGTGGCCCAGCAGCGCCACGAGGAAGAGCGCCGTCTGCCCAGCAGAGTTCTCACCATCTACCTGGACAACGGAGGGGCAGCAAGGTTGAGGATTACCCCTGCCCTTTACTCCGGGGGCAGAGGTCCTCTCCCAGTTCCCTGCCCCCACAGTCCCTCCTAGACTGGGTGATCCTTGACTCCAGGTTCCGTCTCTGTGTCCTGGAACGCCCACCTTCCAGCTGCTGGGGACTCTGCCTCAGAATCCATCTCAACACAGTCCTCACCATTAAGTCCACAGAACTGGAACAAGGTGACATCTACCTGCTATGCCAATATCCATCCCCATTCCAGAGGTGTCAAAATCACACCAAGGTACCCAGGGGCCAGGAGGAAGTGGACTTCATGGGCACTTGGGCTTATAGGAGCCTCGTGCACTGTCTAGGGCAGGCAGGCTCCACCCAGCTCTACTTCACTATATGAATACGGGTCCCATGTGGTCAGCACCAAATTCAAGAAAAGCAAACTCTCTGGATTTTATCAGGAAATCTCTCAAGTTTATTTTTGAACACTGCATTTAAGAGCTGAATCCAGGTAGTAACCTCCTCTGGATTCAGCCTCCATGCCCTTGCCAATCCCCTACTCACCGCCATCCTGCTCAGAGCCCCCCTCCCAACCCTTCATCTCCACACCCATCATGTCCCAAGCCCTGTTTCTCTGCATCCATCATCCCTGAGTGCCTCTTCCTCCAGACTCTATCCCGTATACCCATGGTGTCTCTGTCCTTGCATTCCTATGTAACTGGCAGACACAGTTAATTAATCATGTACTTGGTCCAACCTAGCTTGGTCTCTGCCGCAAAATCCCTCCAAATGTGGTCCTTCAGGAACCTCTGAATATCACATTTACTGCACCCTATTTTACTCAGTAGCCTACCATCTTTTGCAATGGCATCCTAACTGGTTTTCTGCATTTGTTTTGCCCTGCAGAGGGATCATCTTAAAACACAAATCATTTCACAATATAATCATTACGATAATCACTTCATTTCACGTATAACCTTATACAAGTTGTTCCAAAACAGAAAAAGAGGGCAAGGCTCATTTTTATGAGGCTAGTACGACCTTAGCTTCAAAACCAGATGAGAGTTTCCAGAATCAGAAATGAAGCTATATATCAATTCAGCTTATGATCATATACGCAAAGCCCCTAAATAAAGTAAAAAGGGTAACCCAATCGATTTATTCCCAGAAAGCAAGGATGATTCAACAAAAGAAAATCTATCAATGTAACAAAACACATTCATGAACTAAAAGACAAAAATCACGTATAACTGCATCAGTAGAAAAAAGCACTTGATAAAATTCAATATCTACTTATGATTAGGGAGAAAAAAAACCCACCGCAGAAAACTAAGAATAGATGGGAACTTCCTTACTTGATAAAAATTACAAACCAAAACCCAAACAGCAAGCATGGTACCTAGTGCAGAAACATAGGCTCTTCTCTTTAATATGAAGAACAAGGAAAGAGATGTCCATTGACAGCAAGGTTTGGGGGTTCTGGCCAGTACCTTATGACAGGAAAAAGAGATTGGAGTTTAAAGATGAAATAGCTGAGACCAAACTGTCACCGTCTGCAGATAACAAAAAAGGAAAAGAATCAACACACAATTACAACTATTAAGCAAGTTCAGAAAGTGGCTGGATACACAATCAACTTACAAAAATCAATGAAAAACAGAAACTAAATTTGATAGTGTTAATTTCCTGCCTGCAACTCCGATGGCTTCCAATCACACACAGAACAAAATCCAACAAAATTCACACCCCTCTTAAGGCCCTTTCCTGTCTGTACCTGCTGCCCCCTCAGCTTCAGTTCTCTCCCTGAGTCCCCTTGCTCCTTGCTGCTACTTACGCATACCCAGTGTGTTTTGACTTCAGGGCCTTTTCACTGGCTATTCCATCTTTCTGAAGTGCTCTTCCCCCAGCTGTCTGCATGACTGACTCGTAGTGTGGGACCCAAGTATCACCCTATCCAAAAGGCCATCCCCTTTACCTCTCCTTTCTACGTCATTCTCACCACTCTCTTAAATTCTCATATTAGATTTCATTCACAATGACCCAGGAGGTCACGTTTACCCATAAATCCCCATCTCAGACAACAGAGCCTTGGCACACGATAGGTGCCTGCTACACAATTGTTGACTGGCCAACTGAAGTTGCACCCTCCATTCTGCCCCTTGATCTTGTCCCCCTGAGGCAGTTCCAGCAGGAGCCAGGTGAGGCCCCAGCCTGGGCCCCTGGCCATAGCCAGGCGATGCAGACGGCCCACCTAGCCTCCTGGATCCCGGACAGAGCGCAGCTCCACGGGGAAGCGAGAACGCAGTGAGGGCATCTGTGGGCTCTGGACTCAGCTCCTGGCCAGGGATCAGCTAGCGGGTCTCATGAGGGCATGAGGAAGTGAAGGACTAGACCTCTGGGAGGCAATAAAGACAGAGCTGGCTGGGAGTCCAGGGGGGCAGACTGAGAAAAAAAGGCAATTCAGGAGGGGTCTGCTTTGGAGAGAGGCATTAGAATGAGAAGAGGGGTGGGCTCTGGGACAGCTACGGAACAGGTCAGGGGTCCAAGGGAGTCTGGGAGTGAAGAGGATCTATGGAAATCTGAGGGCTGGGCACTCCGTCTGGGAGAGAGGGTGTAAGGGCTACGGGGATAGGATTGGGGCCAGGGAAAGGAGTCTGGGGGCTTGGGAAGAGGGTCTGAAGACTACCTAGGGGCTGGAGGAAGAGGAGTCTGTGGGTTAGGACCTGAGAGGGGCTGGGGTCTACGGGCTGTGAGAGGGAGGCGTCCAAGGGAGGAGGACAGTCTGAGGGCAGGGTCTGCAGGCTTGAGGAGGGGTCTGAGGGTAGTGGCTGGGGTCTGTCACCTGGGAGAGGGTCTGAGGGTTGGGGGGCATGGGCTGAGGTTTAGGGAAGCGTCTGTGTGCTAGGATGGGGTCTATGGATTATGAGAAGGGACGGAGGGAAGGAAGGGGTCTGAGGACTGCATCCGTGCGCTGAGGGAAGGGAGCGCGTAATGAAGACAGGGTCTGATAAAGGGGTGGGTCTGAGGGCGCAGGAGGGGTGGGAAGGACGGGAGGAGTGTGAGGGAGGGGGAGGTCTGAGGGCGGGGGTCTGTGGGCTGGGGAAGGGGCCTGGTGGACAGCTGAGGGCCCAGTCGCTGCAGCTTTGTACCTACCGTTGGGCTCCGAGAGCGATCCCCATGTGGCTGCCACGTGACCCCGTGCACTATGGCGATCTGAGCCGGAATCCTAGGCTCGTGCGCACCAGCTGTCTCTGGCCACCTGTGCGCTTGCGCAGTAGCCTCCCTCCCCTGAGAGCTGCCCCTGCGGCCCTGAGGTGCCCCGGTAGGAGGGACAGCAATGGCCACCCCAGAGCTACTGACTGCCCCCTAATGTTACCGCCTTCTTGTTTGGGCTGGCGGGCCCTTTATGATCCCTGCCCTTGGCTGTCTTTCCATGCTTTTCACCCACACCCATGGGCGGTTTCCTCCATCTCAGCCCCAGCCTCTCTTCTTTGCCCCACAATGTCCTGATACTCTGCCTCTCTCTGGACGTCCCCTGGGGCCCTCACACCCACTGGGTCCCACGCTGGCCTCAGTATCTCCCCCAAACTGCATCTCCTCCCAGATCCCCATCTCAGAGTTGGACCCACTGTCCCCTCTTTAAGCCAGAGCCCCGGGCCTGGCCCTGAATGTCTCCCTCAAATCCAGCCTATCAGCTCCACGGCCCTTCCGCTCAGCCTCCTGATTGCTCTTTCCACCAGCCCCCTCCTCCCTTCCCCACACCCTGCCCTGCTCTACCCACCTGCCAGGATTCCCTACCCCAGCTTCCCCTGGGCTCTCAGACGGAAAGCTCGAGGTCCACTCGCCGTGCTGCAGCCCAGGGACTCTCACTAAAGCCCAACCTGACTCTGTCCCTCCCCTGCTTCAAAGCCTCCTTGCTCCCCAGTGCCCTTGGGACAGAGTCGATACCCTGCAGTGTGGCACCAAAGACTGCATCTTCTGGCCCCCCAGACTCCATCCTTGTCCCCCGACTCCGCAGTCTGTTTATGCACATGCCCTTGTCCTGGAATGCCCTTCTCAGTATTTACTTGGTTATTCTCATGAATTCTCTGGGATGCCCTCTTGATCACCAGGTGTGTCTCCTCTGGCCTCCTACAGCCTCCAGGCTTTTCCCAACGTTGCCCTGATACTCTGCCTGGGCTCCCCTCATCACAGCCCTGACCACCCTGGGCTGTCGCTGTCTGAAGATGGGTCTGTCTACCCCTACTGGACTAAGAGCTCTGTGAGGCCAGGCCTGGGGTTGTGTTTGGTCACTGTTGTGTCCCTAACACTGTTCACCTGGAAGCCTAGCTCAGAAGGAGCTTCAGTAAATGCTTATTAAATCAGAGAGTGGCTTGCTTCTTCTCTCCGTCCCTCTGTGGACGTGTGGCCTTAGCCCAGCCTCTAGATTTCAGTGCCTCCGTGTCTGCTCTTCATCTGTGCTCTTCACCTGGGTGTCCACTGGAGTAAAGAAAATTCCCGCGTGAGCCACTAGCTGGCTGAGTAGAGCTGACCCCAGGCCCATGGCAGGATCGTCTGCCTCAGGGTTGGTGGGGGAGCTCATTAGTCTTTGATCAATGCCCTTGCTATGCTCTGGGGTCATCTAAAGATCTCTCTTGAGCCACAGAGCCCCCTGAGCTTGGGCTGGCTGAGGCCGAGATGAGCCCTTCCCCAAGGAGGCGGCTTCCGTACAGGGCAGCTGCCTGGGCAGCAGCTCAGGACCTTTATTGACCATATGAGCCCTGGGGGTGCTAATGGGGTACCCTCAGGCCCCGCCCCAGCAGCCTCCGCCGAAGTTCTTGACTGAGCAGTTCCTGTTCCCTGCGGGCACCCCGCAGTACGCTTTGGTTCTC
Organism: Pseudorca crassidens; assembly: GCF_039906515.1. Classification (NCBI taxonomy): domain Eukaryota; kingdom Metazoa; phylum Chordata; class Mammalia; order Artiodactyla; family Delphinidae; genus Pseudorca; species Pseudorca crassidens. Next base: position 17,052,989 of record NC_090315.1, on the reverse strand, counting down.
CTGGGCCCTCCGGATCAGGTAGGGGATCACTTCCTCCAGGGAGCCATAGGGGATGGACTTGTACACAGCATAGCCAGCCTGCCCTGGAGGGAGAGTAGTTGCAGGGTGTGGGCTGGTGTTTGGGGGAGAGGCTCCCCCAGGCCCCATCTGGAACAGAGATTTCCATTTCTGAGAACATGGCAGACTAGGTGGGTTGGACAAAATCTCCCACTGAAAAAACTAAAAATCCTGGAGTAAACATTAAAAAAAAAATCTTCTCAAAGTTATGAAAATGCTTAATCCAAGAATTAAGAGAAAGTGAGAATCCAGAGAAGGAAGGGTTACACAAGAAGCATTTCTATCCTGAAGGCAAAATTGGGCTGCTACTTAATGACTTCAAAGCTCAGGGGGTACAGAAATGGAGGCCCAAAGCCTGACCACGGTAAGAGTTATAAAGGAGAACTTCCCCAGATTAAGTTGGAATCCAAAAATCTAGACCCTCAAAGTAAGAGATAACAAGAAGTCAAACCTCCCACCCTCCCTCACTCCCGGGGAATGGCCTTGACCATGAGCAGAGCAAGGAAAAAACTAGAGAAATCCATCTCTGATAGGTTGTGGCCGTGGGTTAGTCCCCTAAAATATTTGCAGCCTCAATTTGCATCCCTGGGATATCTCAAAAAAAAACCCTCAAGCTGTGAAGTTAGGGTACACTGACTTTGTACCCCTCAGTACCTGGCAGAAGAAAACATAAATCTTCTGGTCTCAGGCCCTGGTGAACAACACAGTAAAGAAAACAAAGCACACAGGTGACAAGATACCACGATGAAGAACCAACAGAAACAACAGACCGCAGACACAGAGACACAGGCCCGCAAGGCCTTCAGCTATGGGACAGATCTATCTGGAAGGGTCTGGCGCTCGGACTGGCTGCAGGCTCTGGATGGGAGCCTGGCCAGGCATTGTCTGGGAATGGAAGATGGGATCTGTTTGGGAGGGAATGAGGCCTGGGGCTGACTGGGTGGGATGTGGGAGTGGGGCTGGGAGGGACAGATCATTCACGTACCCAGTGCCAGGGAGACATGGTCACACATCCCCAGAAGTTGTCCAAAACAGACAGGCCCATCCAGAGGAATGCCCAGCTCCCACATGCTACAGAAAAGGCCACATCATCAATCCAGACAGTGGCTGGATCCAGAGCTGAAAGTCAGCCATGATGCGCTCATATGGCTGTGCTAGTTATTCAAATGTTGAAGTACTTCCAAACTCACTGATAAATAACCACTGCCCTGGGCCCCCTGAAGGATCCCCAGTGAGTCCCCACTTCTTCCCTGGAGCCCTGGGACCTCCCCATGCCCCAGCAAATAAGGGGCAATGCCTTGTTCAGCTGGGGCCTATGGGACCTGCAGGTGTAGCAGGAGTTAAATATTTTGAATATCCTCCCCAGATCCCCTTTGAACCTACTGGCCCACACTGTCCCTCCCCTTGTTCCACATCCACCACCCTTTGGGTACCTATTTCCCAGTCCCCTACTTCATACCGCTTGGTTGCCTGGTGAACAGAGTCCTCATTGTGGGAAGCCACCATGAGGGGGCACATGGGGCCACGATGGGACACCTGGGTCAGCATCAGCTCCAGACAGCGGCTGTAACTGAAGGGAGAAAAAGGCCTGGCATATGACACCTGGTAAGTGAGAGTTAGGCCCCAGGGACTGGGGATTTCTGTCCTTGGGAGGTGGGGTGCCTAAGGGCAAGGACCCTGAAGTCGGGAAGTACCTGCATCCCACCTGCCTCCCCTGCGAAAGACATCCCCTCTCTGAGGCTTTTTCCTCTCTTTAACAACCCACGTTCACCTAACAGTGTTGTTGTGAGGATGGAGTGAGATGAGGGTGGACATAAAGCCTCTGGCACAATGGCACTCTCACAGCAAAGGGCCACATCACACAAGATGACATTTATCCAAGGTCATTCACTGCAGCAGTGTCTACAGAGCAGGGTTAGTAACAACCCAAATGTCTGTAAGTGGGGGACCGGCTAAATGAACACCCAGAGGAGAGTGGAGTGCCCCTGCGGGGGCAGGGAGACCCCGTGATTACATGGTGATGGGAGCGGATGTGAGCTGTGTCGGTGTGTTCATTTTCATATCATTTTGATTTTTGAATCATGTGAATGTATTATTTATTCAAAATCTCTATTAAAACATTAACGGTACTGTGCTGGAGAAGATGTGGAGAAATTGGAACCCTCCCACCGTGCTGGTGTGAGTCTAAAATGCTGCAGCCACTTTGGAAAACCATCTGGTAGTTCCTCAAAAAGTTAAACATGGAGTGACCATATGACCCAGCGATTCCAGTCCTAGAGAACTCAACTTTTTTTTTTTTTTTTTTTTTTTTTTTTGCGGTACGCGGGCCTCTCACTATTGTGGCCTCTCCGGCTGCGGAGCACAGGCTCCGGACGCTCAGGCTCAGCGGCCATGGCTCACAGGCCCAGCCGCTCCGCGGCATGCGGGATCTTCCCAGACTGGGGCACGAACCCGTGTCCCCTGCATCTGCAGGCGGACTCCCAACCACTGCGCCACCAGGGAAGCCCTGGGGTTTCTCTTTGAGGTGATGAAAACGTTCTGGAATTAGATAGTGGTGATGGCTGCACAATCTTATGAACATACTAAAGGCCACTGAATTGTGCACTTTAAAATAGCAAATTTTACGATATGTGAATTATATCTCAGTAAAAAAAACCAAAAATGGTGCCAAATGATTAAGCCTATGGGACACAAATGTGCCTAGGAAGCTTCATGGGCTTGGATGCAAGCTTAGCCTTCGTGGCTTGGCAACTTGCTCTGGAAGCTTGGTGAGTACTTGCAATTCTACAGACCTCTCCTTGGTCCACTGTGAAATGGAATTGGGCTTTGAAAACTCCATGAAGACAGGGCCTGGTGGCCACCTTGGTTGCCACTGCAACCAGGGTGCAACACAGTTCCTGATCTAAATCAGGTGGTCAGGGACTTCCCTGTTGGCACAGTGGTTAAGAATCTGCCTGCCGGTGCGGGGGACAGGGGTTCGAGCCCTGGTCCGGGAAGATCCCACATGCCGTGGAGCAACTAAGCCCATGCACCACAACTACTGAGCCTGAGTTCTAGGGCCCATGAGCCACAACTACTGAGCCTGCGTGCCATAACTACTGAAGCCCGTGCGCCTAGAGCCCGTGCTCCACAACAAGAGAAGCCACCGCAATGAGAAGCCCACACACAGCAACGAAGAGTAGCCCCCACTTGCTGCAACTAGAGAAAGCCTGAGCGCAGCAACAAAGACCCAACACAGCCAAAAATAAATAAATAAATAAATAAATAAATAAATAAATAAATTTAAAAGAAAAATAAAGTGGTCAGCAAGTATGTATTGAAAGATAAATTCTGTTTTTTCTTTTTTTTTTGGCTGCGGCCTCTCGGCTCACGTGATCTTAGTTCCCCAACCAGGGATTGAACCTGGGCCCCTAACAGTGAAAGCCCAGAATCCTAACCACTGGACTGCCAGGGAATTCCCTGAAAGAATAAATTCTTTCTTCCCAGGGCCATGGGATGGTGGCCCAAGGAACTCACAATGATTTGAGGTGAGTAAAAATGTGGGTTCTAGAGCCAGTCTGCCAAAAATCTTGGCCCTGCCACTCACTAGCTGTGCGACCGTGGGTAAGTGATTCCATTTCTCTGTGCCTCGATTTCATCCTCTGTGAAATGGGGATGATAATAATAGTATCTACCGCTTGGGTTGTTTATTCATTCTTTCAACAGATCTGTACCAAGCACCCACCACACAGCAGGCGCAATTTTAAGCACTGGGGGTTCAGCAGTGAACAAATCAGAATGCCCTGCCCTCCTGGGCCCACGCTCCCGTGGGTGAGACGAATAATGAGCAACCGAATGTGAAACCTCAACTGCTGATAAGTGCCGGAAGAAAAATAAATCGAAGAAGTGAGTGGGTGTGGAAAGTTCTAGTTTTTGATAGGAAGGTCCCCTGAGAAGGTACCAACAAATAAAGATCTAAGGAGGTGAGGGATTGAGCCATACCACTGTCTGGAGGGAGAAGGTTCTGGGCAGCGGGAACAGGAAGTGCAAAGGCCCTGGGGGTCATCAAGGAGGCCAGTGTGGCTGGAGTGAAGTGAGCGAGGGGACAGGATTGCAGGCCGCTGCAAGGATCTGGGGGTTATCAAGGGTGCACTGGGCGCCATGGGGGGATTTTGAACAGAGGAGGGACAAGATTTGAGGCAGGTTCCCTCTAGCTGCACGTGGGGACCGAATGGGGAGGGGGTTAGAGAAGGGAGCAGGAAGCCCAAGGAGGAGGCTGCTCTGCAGGTGGGAAGTGACGGTGTCCTGGACTGGGGAGAGGGAGTGTTGTGTGGACCCACACAGGACACTCAGCACCCTGGGGAGTGAGCTCTGATGAAAGGTTAGATGCTAATATTATTTGTCTCAGAGGCCAGCCTGCCCCAGTCCCACCTCTGACTGGTAGCCTTGTAGTCAGGCTGAGTGGGATCTTCGGTACCCTGGAGCCGGGCCACCTCTCTCTCCTTGTCCAGATATGCCCCTCGTACCAGCTTCACCCCGAAGGCCAGGCCAGCCCTGTCTGCGGCCTCAGCATCCCGCCTCAGCTGCTCGTAGGTGTCCTGGCAGAGCACAGGGGCAGCTTCGGGTCAAGGTGCCGGGACCCCGGCCTGCGGTCCCCTCCCCCGGACCCCCCCCCACCTGCCCCAAGTGCACCACACACCTTCAGATAGGCCTGGTAAGTGTTCCACACCCAGGGCCCGCCTTCCCTGGGGCCGTTCCAGCGAGCCGCCAGAGCGGCCACCAGCAGAGAGAGTGCAGGGTTCAGGGAGGTGTACTCAGCGTCCACCAGGAGCCTCACATGCTGGGCCCGGGCATGCTGAGGGCGAGAGAGACTGTGGTCGGGCCCCCAGGAGTGACCAGCAAGCAGGTGCAGCGGAGCCAGACCGCGGCCGCAGGTGTTACCTGTACCACCCGGTGCAAACGGCTCAAGGAGGCCTGGAGATGCCGGGTTTGCTCGACATTGAGGCAGGAGACCTGGAGGTCCTGTGGGGGGTGGGGGATGGCAGGAGCAGTTCAGGGCTACTGCACCCTTCCAGAGCTTAAGTCTTCTCTCCCCCACCAGCAGGAAGGGAAAAACAGTTTAGAAATTGTTCGAAATCTGAAAAGTAGCTGTATCACATTGATATTATTTACTGAGGGATAATACAATGGTTGAGAGCTCAGAATCTGAGTCTGAATCCTGGCTCCACCACTTACTGTGTGGCCTTGAACAAATCATATAACCTCTCTGGGCCTCAATGTTCTCCTCTGTAAAATGGGGGTGATAATAATAACTACCTCATGGAGTCGCTGTGTGGATAAAAATGGGTTAATATATGAGCTGTGCCTGGACATACACAGGACAGGACAGTGCCAGAATATGATGAGCACTCAATACCTGTTATGATAATAGGTGGCTTCAGATGCCATCTTATGTATTTAATCTTTACAATGATCCTAGCAGGCAGATGTTATTCCAAGCTCCGTTTTCCAGTGGGAGAGTGACGTGACTTGGAATTAGCATCTAGAAAGTGCTTGGAACAGTAGCTAGCTCAGAATAAGAGCCATAAGCGTTACCTCGCATTCGTCTCTTGGGACCTCAGTTTCCTCATCGAACTTTGAAGGCCTCATTGCAACTCACTAGGCTCCCCTGGTCTGACCCCTCTGCTCTCACCTCCTCCCACCCTCCACCTGGCTTACTGCCCTCCAGCCTCACGGGCCTCCCTGCTAGTCTTTGAACATGCCAGGCACCTTCCCACCTCAGAGCCTTTGCTCTGGCTGTTCCTTCCGCCTGGAACACTTTTCGCCCAGATGTCCACTTACTTCACTCCAACCTCTCCGCAGGGTCTTTATTTCAATGCCACCTTCTCTATGAGGTTTTCTCTGGTTTGAACTTGCAACTCCCTTCCTGGGGCTTTCCCTTCCCCTTCCTCAGCCTTATTTTTCCCTACAATGGCTGTCTATACTTGTAACATATCGGCTTTGTTTTTTGTTTTAGTATAATTAAACATTTATTACATTTTTTCACACACTTATGGATAGAGTGAAGAGAGGGCAATGTTTCTCTGTGTCTGTCTCTGCGCCACACTCCCCATCTGAATCCAAAATCATTTGATTGTAAGGGAACAATAAACAGAAACCTTTCAAAAGAGCTCAAGTGAGAAGGCGGTTTACTAATATGGGGAAGCTCTCAGAGCCCAATTTCTTTTTTTTTCTTTTTTTTTTTTTTGCGGTACGCGGGCTTCTCACTGTTGTGGCCTCTCCCGTTGCGGAGCACAGGCTCCAGACACGCAGGCTCAGCAGCCATGGCTCACGGGCCCAGCCGCTCCACGGCATGTGGGATCTTCCCGGACCGGGGCACGAACCCGTGTCCCCTGCATCGGCAGGAGGACTCTCAACCACTGCGCCACCAGGGAAGCCCTCGGAGCCCAATTTCAAAAGCACCTACTTTATCTGCATTAATAAATTTGATCCCCTAAAACAATTAAGTAAATATTATTCCCAATTTCCAGATTAGGAAACTGAGACCCCGAGGGGTACTAGAACCTAAACTTGAAAAAGAATGATTTTCCTGGCTCGGTGCGCTTCCCACCCCCCCCACCCCCCCCCACCCCCACCCCCACTCCCCCCGCCTCAGCACGAGGCCCTGCAAGCCCCAACTTGGCTTTGGTTTTAACAATTGAGAGTCTCTTGCGCCTCCCGGACTAGCAAGTAATTACCTCGAGGGCAGAGATTTTGTTTATCTTGGTCATCATCCCCACCCCTGGCACAGCACCTGGAATGTGGTAGATGTTCAACAAACGTTTAGGGAATTGTTACATTTGTAATGTGGAAATAATAACTATCCCTAGTTCAGGGTCCTCTTATGGGGATTCGAGGGTGAATGTGACCTGCTGGTGACTCAGGGAGTCCAGCTGGGTTCAAAGAAACTGGGAAGTTAAAGGAAGAGGAACAGGTGGAATTTAGGGCTCCAGTATGGTCAACAGGTTGGGTATGGATACTATCCTGGGGGAGAAGACTCTCCAGGAGAAGGGAAGGGTGAGGGGCACCTGCGGAGTTCTTCTCCCCAGTCAGAGAATTGTCTCCCTATGGGGCATCCTCCCAGGAGAGTTCTGGGGTGTGAGCAGCTGGTGGAGCCGCCGCCCTCACAGAGGGCCGACAGGGCGCCACATGCAATTTCAGGTCCTCATTTACCCTTCACCACCCTCTGAAGTAGGGACTATTGTCATCCCCATTTTACAGAGGGGGAAACAGAGGTGAAGGCATAGAGAGTTGAAGTCATTCGTCTAAAATCACACAGCTTGGGACTTCCAAGCTGTGTCTGGTGGAGAATGGTTAAGAATCCGCCTGCCAATGCAGGGGACACGGGTCCAAGCCCTGGTCCGGGAAGATCCCACATGCCACGGAGCAACTAAGCCCATGCGCCACAACTACTGAGTCTGCACTCTAGAGCCTGTGAGCCACAACTACCGAGCCCGTGTGCCACAACTACTGAAGCCTGCATGCCTAGAGCCTGTGCTCCGTAACAAGAGAAGCCACAGCAATAAGAAGCCCACGCACCTCAACGAAGAGTAGCCCCCGCTTGCCGCAACTAGAGAAAGCCCGCACGAAGCAACGAAGACCCAACGCAGCCAAAAATATAAATAAATAAATAAACTTATAAAATCACACAGCTTGACCTGGGATTTAAACCTCAGCATCTTCAGGCAGAGAGTAAATGCTTCCCTTGAACACATATAAACCACTTAGGACAGTGCACGTTGTGAGTGGTAAGTTCTCCACCATTAATTTTGTTTCAGACTCACTTGCTCCATTCATTTACTCATTTATTTAACATATGTTTATCACATCTTGTCTAGGTGCCATGGCCTGGGATATGGCCGTGGACAGGACAGTTATGAATCGTGCTGTGGAGCCAGTGGCTGTGAAGACCAAGGATGGGTGGGGCCTGGGATCGGGATGGGGGTGGTAGGACTGCTCTGAGATGGGGACAGGAGGAAGGGGCAGGTTTGGGGAGACACAGGCCAGTGTGGGACCCAGTTGGTGTGAGGGGTCTGGGGGATGTCCAGGCGGAGGTTCCAGAGGGACTCAGAGGAAAGGCTGGGGCTGGAGACAGAAGGCAGGCATCATGAGCGCAGAGCAGGGAAACAGGCTGTAGGGGTGGGTGCGAAGGCCCCTTGGAGGGGAATAAGGACTGAGAGGGGAGTGAGCCGGGACCTCGCCCTGGGGAACCTCCATATTTAAGAGTCAGGCAGGGTAAAACCCAACGAAGATTGAGAATGAGCTGGCAGAGGTGGAAAAGGAACACCAGGTGTGATGGTGTTGGGGAAGCCAAGGGAAGCTAGTGACACAGAGGGATGAGGGCCCCTCTGTCATCGTGCAGATGCCAGCCTGGCAGGGGCTTTAGTCTTTGAAAACACCCTGGGAAGAAATTACTATCACTGCCCTCACATGAGTAAACTAAGTTCATGAAGAGGTGAAATTCGGTACACTCCAAAGCTGATCCTTTGAAGCACTAAGTCCTGCTTCTATGTGTTCTGTGACACATATTAAAAATTACGAATTAAAAAAAGAAACCTCAGCAGGTCCCAGACAGCATGATTTGGGATGATGGAGACTCAGAAACCACCCGGGTGTCCATCCCAGGAGAGGTAAACCATGCGGCCAGAAGCAGCCATTAAAAACAATGGATTAGGGACTTGCCTGGTGGTCCAGTGGTTGGGACTCCACACTCCCAGTGCAGGGGGCCCAGGTTCGATCCTTGGTCAGGGAACTAGATCCCACATGCTGTAACTAAGAGTCCACATGCTACAACTAAAAGATCTCGCACGCGGCAACGAAGATCCCGCGTGCCACAGCTAGGACCCAGAGCAGCCAAACAAATAAATAAATATTTTAAAAAATGGATTAGATGTACACAGAGATGCTTGGAGGGATCTTAAAATCAGAGTGCTCAGTGAAAAAAGTAAGAAACAGAATGCCATAGGTAACATAATGTTACTTGTGTGCGTTTAAAACTATACCCTCCACCCCCCACCCAGCCCCATTGATGGAGAAGGGCACAAGGGAACTTCCTGCAGTGATGGAAAGGTTCTATACCTTGATAGGGATTTGAATTGCTCAGATGTGTATTTGTCAAAGCTCATCATCAAAGGGTACATTTACAATGTGTGCATTTCATTGTATGTAAATTTTACCTGAAAAGAAATACATACAGAACTCTAATTAGTGATGTGCGTTCTGAAGCATTTGGGGGAGAAGTGTGCTGATGTCTGCAACTTACTTTGAAATGCATCAAAAAAATGTGGATTGATGGATGGATAGAGGAATGGATAGAAGGATAGATACGATTTAAAGCAAGTATAAGCCCAGTGGCATGGACATACATACACTACCAAGTGTAAAATCGATAGCTAGTGGGAAGCAGCCGCATAGCAGAGGGAGATCAGCTCGGTGCTTTGTGCCCACCTAGAGGGGTGGGATAGGGAGGGTGGGAGGGAGGGAAGACATATGGGGATATATGTATATGTATACCTGATTCACTTTGTTATAAAGCAGAAACTAACACACCATTGTAAAGCAATTATACTCCAATAAAGATGTTTAAAAATAAATAATAAATAAATAAAGCAAATATAGTTAAATGTTAACGGCAGCAGGTATATGGGTGTTCACTGTAAAATTCTTTCAACTTTTCTGTATGTTTGAAAATTTTCATAATAAAATGTTGGAAAAATATGCCCCCAAAGAGCATATACTTGGCAAAACAAAATCACAGTAACAAAGAGATACATGCTGCTGATGGCAGGGAAGGTAGAAATAAGATATGGAAATAAAGAATAAATGAAAGAGGGACTTCCCTGGTGGCGCAGTGGTTAAGACTCTGTGCTCCCAACGCAGGGGGCCCAGGTTCGATCCCTGCTCAGGGAACTAGATCCCACATGCATGCCGCAACTAAGGGGCCTGCCGGCTACAATTAAGAGCACACGTGCCACAACTAAGGAGCCCACCTGACACGACTAAAACCCGGCGCAACCAAATAAGTAAATGAATAAAGTAAATATTTTTCAAAAGTTACAGTTAATTAAAAAAAAAGAATAAGTGAAAGAACAAATGAGTGAATGAATGAACCAAAACCCATTGGTCTAATCATAGCTTCCAGCTGGTTAGCACACACTAGCATAGCTGAGTCGATTGATAAAATATTGATTACTTTCTTCTAGTTGGTAAAGAGCTGCTGTCTCAGTGTCTCCTCTGAGAGCTCCCAGCCCCCAGGCCCCTCCCCTAGAGTCCCCAGGTGACCCCTATTCCATTTATTCCAGCCATGCCCCAGGTCTGTAGCCACACTTATTCTGACCATTCTAAGCCTGGAAAGTAGAGGTAGTTAAACATTTTGAACATGCCTCTGGCGGGTGCCTGCTACCTCCAAGTCCAGGGGGCTCTGCTTCCCCCACATTCCCCACCAACCATTCAATCTCCCCCAGCCTGAGCTCCTTACCTGCCCAGAGTCCATGGCTTCGGCCAGTCTTTCAGGGCTCAGCTCCAAGGACCCCCCTGGCCTTTGGACGCGTGAGGTTAGCTCCTTCTGGAACAGGGTGGTAGATGGGGTAGCGAGGGGGACCTGGGGGGCGCCCACCCCCTCCCCTCCCACCCTGCCGGTCCCTTACACAGAGCCGAGTGCTCATCAGCGCCGTAATCTTCAGCTGCATGAGGATGTTTCCAGTCGGGCCGGGGCTCTCCAGGAGGCCTCGTGACAGGTCCACACATCGAAGCATAGCGCTGAGGTTCCCCTCATACCAGGCCTCGCTGCCCAGCCAGCAGGCGTCAGGGTTTGGAGCCCACTAACCCCCTTCTTGCAAGCCTCCCGGCCACCCTGGTCCCTGGCCCCCTACTCACCCAGTCTTGACAGCTGAGTCTGGCTCCTCCTCAGTGGGCACTGCCAGCAGGGGCCGGAGGCCTAGGCTCTGCAGCTGTTGGACACAGGCCCTCACCTCCTCTGTGGTCTCACCAGCCACAAACTGCCCGTAGATGGATGCTCGGAGAAGCGCGCCCGAGAGCTGGGACCCCAGGAGTCGCTGAGACCAGGCTTGGAGCTGGGGTGACAGGGAGCAAGGGCTCAGAGCCTGGCCCTGGGGAGCCCCTGGGCCAGTCCCCACGGTCACTGCTCACCGCCAGGCCGTGGGTGACCAGAGGGGGCCAGGCACACAGCCGTAGCACCAGCAAAGCCCGGGTCAGTTCTCCTGTGCCCTTGAGGTGGAAGGCCCCACCATCAAAGCGCAGGGGCTTCCAGCCCCCAGCGGAGGGCCCCGCTTGGGAGCAGAGCACACGACAGGTCCAGAGCATCAGGAATCCTTCGCCACTTCCACACCAGGTCAGGGGGCTTTGGAGGCCGCTGGTCCACCTAGTGCCCCTTGCCCGGCCGGGGGCAGTGACTGATTAACCAGACAGTAACCAGGGAAAGGTAAATCTTTAGGATCACGGGCTCCTTGAGGGGCAGTTAATTATTAACTTACGGGGACATAGTTCAGAATAATGGGGACAGGAAAGGAAACCCCCCAAAACAGCCCCCAACGACCCTCAGAATAACAGCTCACAATTATTAGGTGCCCATCACATGCCAGTGGGTGTTAAGTGAGAATGTGGGCTCTGGGAGCAAGGCAGTGTGGCTTTGTGGCCTTGGGAAAGTCCATTAACCTCTCTTGTTGCAATTGCTTCATCTTAAAATGGGAGAGAGGGTAGTGCTACTGAATAAATTTGAAAATGCACATAACCTTTTACCTATCTGTTCCATATTAAGTATGTATCTTAGAGAACTTGAACATGGGCATCAGGAAACATGTACAGGAAGAAATGTTCCCAGCAGCATTGTTTGTAATAGTCCCAAATGGGAATTTCCATCAACAGGAGAATGGATAAATACATTGTGGTATAGTCATACAACAGAATACTACAGAGCAGTGAAAAGAGCATAAACTACTGATACGCACAACCACATGGATGAATCTCACACACGTGGTGTGTGAAAGACACCAGACACCAAACAGCCAGAGAGGACATGCTGTCTTATTCTATTCAAAAAACTCAAAAGCAGGGATAATGAAATGGCAATATAGTATGGGGGATACATACATGGGTGGTCAAACTACAAAGAAACGCAAGCAAGGAAATTATTATCACAAAAGTCAGAAAGGTGGTTACCTCAAGGGATTAGAGGAGTTGTAACTGGGTAGGGGCTCATGGGGACTTCTATGTCCTTTTTATCTTAATCTGATGAGGATTCACAGTTGTTCACATTATATGTATTTTTTAAAGCCATACATTTATATTTCACACTCCTGAATGTACAGTACATTTCACAATAAAATAAACATAAGAAATGAATCATAGTGTCAGCCTCACGGAGTTGTTATGAGGATCCAGTGAGCTCGTGGACACACACAGCCTGGTATACAGTATGTGCTCAATACATACTGGCTGTGATCATGAAGTTTTGTGTACGTACAACCCCATTGGCGTCTATGCCCCTGAAGAGGTATATGACATTAATCACCCCTGTGTTTAGGGATCCGCAAAACCGCCTCAGGCTCACCGATTCGCTGGAGGGACTCAACTCAGAAAAACTGGTTTACTCATGGTTATGAAAGGATACAGATTAAAAATACCAAAGGGAAGAAGCTATGGGACATAGGAGACATACGACCTGGAGACACCAAGACAAGACATAGGTCCTGGAGACACCAAAGCAAGCTTCTCATTGTCCTTTCCCAGCGGAGCCCAGTGAATGGTGCTCAATTCTCCCAGCAACAAAACATGAAAACACACGTGGAGTGCCACAGCCAGGGACATTCACATGAGCCGTGGTGTCCAGACTTTTTATTGGGGGTCAGTCACATGGGCATGGCCTACCTCCCGCATGACTGACCTTAGTCTCCAGCCCCTCCAGGGGTCAAGTTTATACTGCACAGCCCAAGGACCCCAGGTAAACAAAGATACTCCTAACAAGCAGGATATTCTAAGGGATTAGAGGTTACCTCCCAGGAGTTGGACAAAATTAATCCTTTAATGCACAACCTCCCATTCACAGATAGTAAAAGTAGAGCCTCAGAGAGGTAAAGATGTCTGAAGTCACACAGCCAGTGGCCAAGTGTGGATTTAATGTCCTTGTCCCCTAAACCCCAGGAATAAAATTTTAACCACCCTTTTTGCAGTCTTTTCCTCGGTACCTAATTCACAGAATCAAGGGACAAGAGTCAGACTATAAAGCCAGAAAAACCCTGGGTTAAAAAGTCTTGAAACTTTTTTTTATTACATGCACAGTTCATATTTTAAAATTAAGATAATACAAAAGGAAAAGGAGTGGAGCAGTTTCTCCAACTCCTCAATTCACGCCTCTAAAGCAACAGGGTATCCTTGCAGAGGATGGTTTGTGCATAGAAACACACCTATGTAGCTCCTTTTCGTTACATAAATGAGAAAATACTACTTGTCCCTTTGCACATTGATTTTTTTACTTAATGTATTTTGAGGGATTGTTTCCATCTCAGCACATATAGCTGGATCTCAGATTTGAAAGATTTTATGTTATTTCTTTCTTTAATCTTTGATAGATTTCACCAGCAGAGCCATCTGGGCCTGGAGCTTTCTTTGTGGGAAGGATTTTAATAATAAGTTCAATTTCTTGAATAAATATATTTTCTATTGCATCCTGAGTTACCCTCATATGTTGTGTTTTTCAAGGAATTGGCAATTCATCTAAATTGTCAAGGCCTTGACACAAAGTTGTCATAATATTCTCTTTACATCCTTTTAATGGTGACAGAATTTATAGTGATAATCTCTCTTCCAATCTTGATATTAGTAATTTCTGTTCTCTCTTTTTTTCGTGATCAGTCTAACTGGGGATTTTATCAATCTTGCTGATTTTTTCAAACTTTGGCTTTGTTCATTTTCTCTATAGTTTGCAGATCTGCCTCATTTTTAACATTTGCAGATTGTTGTGTTGAATGCATTCCCATCACTGATAATTTCTTCACTTTCCCTGACATTTTATCATGAAAATTTGCAAAACAAAGTTTAAAGTTGTCTTACAGAATGTCCTACATATTGTATTTGCCTGATTATGATGTCATTTAATGTGTTCCTTTATCTTCTGTATTTCCTGTAAACCAGAGTTTGGGTCTAAAGTCATAAATTTTTAAATTTACTTTTTTGAAGTATAGTTGATTTACAATGTTGTGTTAATTTCTGCCATACAGCAAAGTGATTCAATTATACATATATATACATCATTCTTTTTCATATTCTTTTCCATTATGGTTTATCACAGGATATTGAATATACTTCCCTGTGCTATACAGTAGGACCTTGTTGTTTATCCATTCTATATATAATAGTTTGCATCTGCTAATCCCAAACTCCCAACCCATCCCTCTCCCACCCCTTGGCAACCACAATTCTGTTTATGTCTGTGAGTCTGTTTCTGTTTCATAGATAAATTTTTTGTGTCATATTTTTGATTCCACATGTAAGTGATATCATATGGTACTTGTCTTTCTTTTTCTGACTTATTTCACTCAGTATGATAATCTCTAGGTCCATCCACGTTGCTGCAAATGGCATGATTTCATTCTTTTTTATGACTGAGTAGTATTCCATTGTATATATGTATCCATTCATCTGTTGATGGACATCTAAGTTGTTTCCATGTGGATAAGATCAACTTCTTGAGTCAGTGCTGATCCGGCAAGAAGTAGAGGAGGCCACAAGAATCACTCCCTCAAAAAAGTCATGATCTGACAGGGGATAGAGTAGGGGGCAGCTGGGAGAGGTAGAGTTGCTCTAATGGCGGTTACTGACAGCGGCGCTGCTTACCAAGGTGCCGTGGTGTTGCACTCATCGCTCCAGTAGAGGCGGTGCCAAGATCTTCCCCTCCCTCATGAGAGGTTCTCATGACAAAATTAGTTATCCAGGTGTGTTTGACGTTTTCCAAGGATGTTTATGCTGGAGGGTAGGCAGGCAGGCCCTGATTGCTCTTTAATTAAGTTACAAGGAGATACATAGCAGTGGGAAAACTCAGTTCTGGATGGGAAAGGCACCTTAGTGGGATTTGGAGAAGATATTTTTTATTTCTCAGCTGGCAGATCTTACTTTTTGCCCCCCTTGCTTGTTCTTAAGGAGATAGAACCAGGACTTCCCTGGTGGAACAGTGGTTAAGACTCCACACTCCCAATGCACGGGTCCCGGGTTTGATCCCTGCTCAGGGAACTAGATCTCACATGCATGCTGCAACTGAGAGTTCACACGTCACAGCTAAGGAGGCCACGTGCCACAACTAAGGAGCCAGTGAGCCACAACTAAGGAGATAGAACCAAGCAGCAGCAGGTGAACTGCTTGCATTTAGGGATCTCAAAGGTTAATGGTGATAGAGGGAGATTATTGAAGGGAGAACGAATTTGCTCCTTTCTCAAATTAGGCATAGGTGAGCCACACTTACACTGAACTAGTGATGTGTGTGGTTGTATCAATTTCCCGTAGTAGGAGGAAACTAGCCTGCTCCCTGACCTCTGACAATGTGTTAACCAATCGAAGAATTTAGTTCTTCTCCCAGGGTAGAGTTGTGGGGGGTGAACTGGGGCGTGGTGATGAGATTATTATCAGTCTGATGTTGATATTTACAAATGTGAAAATTACAGACTGTCCCAGGATGGGGCCATCCAAGACTAGGGGTGAGTTCTTTAGGGTTATCGAGTAAGAGGGATGAGAAATGGGAAATCTCATCAGTAGTTAACTTTGAGGTCTGTCCTAAAAGAGAAGATAAATCACTCTAAAATAATGATGTTCCAGCCTGGTAATATATGAAAAAATAAAATCACCAAGCACACAAGAAAGTAAGCCACCATGAGGGTTAGCAGAAGCAACTGCTCCAGTTAACAACTGTTGCAAAATAAACTACCCCTAATATTGGTAGCTTTTAAAAATAGCGATAATTTATTTTGCTTACAATTTCTCAATTTGGGCAGGGCTCAGTTCCGTTGTTTGTTTCTGTTCCATGTAGTATGAGCAGGGTTGGCTCAACTTGGGGCTGGAGGATGCACTTTCAAGATACTGTACTCACGTGCCTGACAACTTGGTGCTGGCTGTTTGCTGGAGATTCGGTCAGGTCTGTGGGCTGGGGGCCTCAGTTCCTCTCCACAGGATGCTTGGATTTCTTTGCAGCATGGTGGTGGAGTTCTTAGAGTGAGCATCCTGAAGGAATCAGGGAGGAGTTGTACTGCCTTTTATGACCTAGCTTTGGAAATCACAATGTCACTTCTGCCATAGTCATAAACTTGCCCTGTGTCAAGTCATATTGTAAAGAGCAAATCTTGTTTGGCCATCTTTGGAAAAATACAATATAACACAACAACAAACAAAAGATTCAGACCTGCAAGAATTTCAGATATTAGAATTGTCAAAATCAGACTACAGACTAGCCCTTTGTAAAATTTTTAAAGAAATAAAATATACAATCACAAATGTAAGCAAGCAACAAGAGAGTATCAGGAATGAAAAAAGTGGATTTGAAAAATAAAAGATGAAACTTTTAGAGATTAAAAATATAACAGATATAATTCCCACAATAAAAATTAAAACAGTGGATTAGACATAGCTGAAGACAGAACTTTTGAACTGAAAGATTTATCAGAGGAAATTACATAGCACAAAGAGACAAAGAGATGGATATATGAAAGAGAGATTAAGATACATCAAATATCTAATAAAAGACCAAAAAGCAGAAAATAGAACGGAGGAACAGCAATCTTTGGAGAAATGATGGCTGAGAATTTTCCAGAACTGATGAAAAACATGAATCCACAGTTCCAAGAAGCAAGTATATCCTAAACAAGATAAATAAAAGTAAATTCATGCCTAAATACATCAAAGCGAAATTGCACAACATTGAAGACAACCATTCTTATTGAATAAAATGGGTGGGCATACCAGGTCGAGATCACAGACGATTTAAAGACAAGGAGGTAAAGCATTTCTTCTTAACTACCTGAAACACAGAACTAGGATTGGTAGAAAGTGAAGTTGAAAATGACAGTGCGGTGGGGGGCAGAGGCTAGGTGGGGAACCTTGAGGTCCTGGCAGAACAGGCAGAACACAGCAAGCTGCTCAACTGTAGCTAGGGAAGGTTCTTGAATGAAGTTCCCAGATGGTCCTTCTGTGGGTGACCACCCACTTCCTGCTGAGCGTAAAAGGGGCTTTAATATTAGCTCAGAGGCAGGGCAGTGTTATAAGGGGGAGAACAACTGCGGGGGTCAGAGTCCTCTCCTTAGTTCTGACTGGGTCACCTGATGACCCGTAAGCCAATCACTGGGCTTAGAAAATAAGACACTCTGGTTGGTCAGTTCCCAGGGCTATCCCTATTCGTGGAGCCCCAGGTAGAGTGGGCTACATACGAAGCACAAAGCATATCTGAAGTAGGAGACCAGGCACCGATGCTTCCCGAGAGGAGACTGCAGGTCACCAGGAAAAGGGTGAATGAACTCTGGATGACAGAACAACTGAGCTCATGAGTAATTCTGATGGTTCCGGAAGAGAATACATAAAAAGAACTTAGAAAAGGGGTTGGCGTGTGGAAACAGCTAATAAATGCTGTCTGTCCGTTGTTGCATTTCAGCTATTTAGTGGCTTCGTATCACCCATAGGATAAAGTACAAACGCCATAAGATGACCTTCGTGATATATCTTTGCCCATCTCGCCAGCCTCAATTCCTACCTCTCCCTGCCTTGACAGTTATTCTCCAGCGACAATTTTAAGAAAATCCCTCCGCACGCTGTGCTCCTGCGGTCCCCTATGTCTTGATGCCCTGCACAGCTACTTAGCCTTTAATATTGGGGCTCAGTGACCACTTAACATGCAGAAGACACTCCCACCACCACCACCAAGTTATTATCTCCAGCACAGACCCATCCCCTGAGCTCCCAATACACAACAAATCTGGTAGATTGGTTCTTCCCAAAAGGGGCGGTACCGCCCCCTGGTGGGAGTTTTGGAAATTTGCGCAAACGTTTTTGGTTGCCGCGTTGACGGAGGGCGCTACAGACATTTTTTTTTTTTAACATCTTTATTGGAGTATAATTGCTTTACAATGGTGTGTTAGTTTCTGCTTTATAACAAAGTGAATCAGTTATACATATACATATGTTTCCATATCTCTTCCCTCTTGCGTCTCCCTCCCTCCCACCCTCCAGACATTTAAGAGGCCAGCGTCAAGGCATGCTGCTGGATATTGCGTCCGCGTCCTGAACGACTTGAAAACATCGTTAAAGGCATTCATATGGGTAAAAAGATAAGTTTATAATTATCTTAAATTAATATAAATACGCATGCATGAAAAATTTTGGTATGGTTTAAAATATACGAACTTTTTTTCTGAAATGAAACTATACAGTAAATAGAGTGACAATTATAATTTATTTGTTCAGAACGGTACCAAGCGTTGTTAACCATATCAGAAAATTATAATTCCAACCATAATGCCAGCTATGAGATATAATGTAAAAAATTTAATGATATATAACACACACAAAGAAATGTACCCATATCACAAGTATTGTGTGATAAATTTTCAAAAAATGACAACACCTGTGTAACTAGCACCCAGGTCAAGGAGCAACATTATCAGTCTCGTAAAAACCCTCCTTGTGTCCCTTTCCAATCACTGTCTCGCTCTCCCCCAAAGGTAACCACTCTTGCCACAAATCAGTTTTGACTGTTTTTAACTTTAAAGAGATGAAATCATACAGTATGTTCTCTTTCGGGTCTGACTTTTAATTCAACACTGTCCATGTTGTTGCTCTAGATAGTCTTCATTTCCCTTATGATCTCCTTTTCTTAACCCAGCTTGAGCCAACCCGATTTGGTCTGTCTGAAATTTGGAATAAAGGCACTACATTTCAGAGTCAGGCAAGGGTGTGGTGCTCTAGAACTGGAGCAGTCAATTCCTGGACAAGCAATAATTATGGACAAAGAGGGAAGCTAGGTATCTACAAGGAGAGAATGGAGGAAATCTGCTGAGGGATGTAGACAAAAGATGATGGGACCAATGAAAGATAAAAAGAACTGGATGGGGCTTCCCTGGTGGCGCAGTGGTTGGGAGTCCGCCTGCCAATGCAGGGAACACGGGTTCGTGCCCCGGTCCGGGAGATCCCACATGCCGCGGAGCGGCTGGGCCCGTGAGCCATGGCCGCTGGGCCTGCGCGTCCGGAATCTGCGCGTCCGGAGCCTGCGCGTCCAGAGCCTGTGCTCCGCAGCGGGAGAGGCAGCAGCGGTGAGAGGCTCGCATACCACACACACACAAAAAAGAACTGGATAGATTTGCACAACCCATGAGACCCAGTTGTACTTCCGATTCTTTTCTTCTATGACATTGTCATGCACCTTTACAATGCACTTTTTAAAATCAACTTTTATTTTGATGTGATATCAGGCCTCCAGAAAAGTTCTAAGAAGGACACAAAGCATTTCAATACAGTTCACCCTCATTCCCCAAATGTCAACATTTTACCTTTGTTTTATCCTTTTCTACCTCTCTGTATAAACACACATTATTTTTCTCAGTTATTTGAGAGTAAATTGAAGACATGATAACCTTTTACCCTAAACGATTAAGTGCACACTTCCTAAGAACAAGGCATTCTCTTACCCAACCATAGTGTAATAGAATTAACATTGACACAATATTGTTATCTAATCTACAATTCTTACTCAGTTTTGTCAGTTGTCCCCATAATACCCTTTATGGAAAATATGTGTTGCCCTCAGTTGCCATGTCTCTTTAGTCTCCTTTAAGCTGGAACAATTCAGTCTTCTTTTGTGTTGTATGACCCTGACATATATGAAGATTACAGGACAGCTGTTTTGTGGAATATCCTTCAATTTCAATATGTCTCCCTCATGATTAGGTTCAGGTTATGCACTTTAGTCAGGAATATCATTGACATACTGTTGTACCTTCAATATTTCATATCAGCAGGCCCATGATGTCAATCTCTTACATGCCTGGTAATGTTAACTTTGATCATTTGGTAATTACTATTTTTCCCTTAGTAAGTAATAAAGTAAATGCCTTTTAGCTCTACTAATTTGAGTGAGTTTCTTCCCCTTGGAAATTATTCATTTCTGTATCAGTTTACTAAAGACCCCATTCAAACTGGCTTAAGGGAGAGGGTAATTTATGGTTGCAACTAACTAACTGAAGACGCCATTCAGATTTACCTAAGGGAAAAGGGGAATGTATAGTCCAGGAGTGGCTCTGACTTTGGGTATAGCTGGATCCAGGGGCTTAGCATAATTAGGAACTTGTCTTATTCAATGATATCTATATAAATTAAGAGGGACTCGATTCTGGGCAGACAGAAGCAATAGCTATCTGTTACATTGATTCAGACAGTAGCAAAGAGGAAGTAAAAAGTGCATGAAGAGACCCAACCACAGCCTGGGGGTTCCTTTGGTGAGCCTTACCCAAGTGGTTTATGTGGTTCTGAGCAACCCAGGACCTGGATTATCCACATATTTTGTTCCCTGGCCATAATGATTGGTTCAGGGATGGACGTAAGACCCAAGCTGGGCTGACGAAAGACAGCCCCAAGACCTTCCAGAACTATTGGCAAAAGATGTGCTCTGGCTCCTGAGCTTCTGGAATGCCAGCCTAGAACGGCAAGTGCTCATCTTTGTCCCCAAATGAAGGCTCTACCTGAGAATGAAGTCAACACAGAGAACAGCAAAGCCAAGAGATACAGAGAGATAGACTCCTCATAGTTTTGTTTCAATAAATTCACCTTTTCTCCTTAGCCAAAGTGGAAACAGAATGTTGTATGTTTCTCCTCCTTCTCCTTCTCCTCCTCCTCTTCCTTCTTCTTCTCCTTCTCCGCCTCCTCCTCCTCCTCCTTCTCCTCCTCCTCCTCCTCCTCCTTCTCCTTCTTCTTCTCCTCCTCCTCCTCCTTCTCCTCCTCCTCCTTCTCCTCCTCCTCCTCCTCCTTCTCCTTCTTCTCCTCCTCCTCCTTCTCCACCTCCTCCTCCTCCTCCTCCTTCTCCTTCTCCTTCTTCCTCTCCTCCTCCTCCTCCTTCTCCTCCTCCTCCTTCTCCTCCTCCTCCTCCTTCTCCTTCTTCTCCTCCTCCTCCTTCTCCACCTCCTCCTCCTTCTCTTCCTTCTTCTTCTCCTCTCTCTTTTTTTTTGGGGTGGGTGGGTGGGTGTGGGCCACCCTGCTTGGCTTGTGGGATCTTAGTTCTCTGACTAGGGATTGAACGTGCGCCCTCAGCAGTGAAAGTGCAGAGTCCTAACCACTGGGCAGCCAGGGAATACCCTGTAGTTTTCTTCTTTGAACAGGAAAAATATACAATTAGAAAAATTCTATTCTTAGGAATGGAGTATTTTTTTAATTAAAGGGAAATCAGTTGGACTCCAATGTATTTGTGTATTCAAGTGCTGTGGTATAAAAACTTATTTTAGCCTATGCTGATAAAAAATAATATGTGGACAAACATTTGTGGGTTTTTAAAAAATATTTATTTATTTATTTGGCTGTGCCACGTCTTAGTTGCGGCACGTGCGATCTTCGTTGCGGCATGCGAACTCTTAGTTGTGGCCTGTGGGATCTAGTTCCCTGACCAGGGATCGAACCCAGGCCCCCTGCATTGGGAGCACAGAGTCTTAGCCACTGGACCACCAGGGAAGTCCCTGGACAAACATTTGAACTAAACAGTTTTGACAATATGATTAATAAAATAGAACTGGGGGCCTAAAGAAAGATTATTCCTAACTATACTCTGTTCTCCATGGAAATAGATAGCTTCTCAGTTAACTTTTCCTGCTTTTCAATACAAAAAAATAAGAGACTAATAAGAACCTGCTGTATAAAAAAATTTAAAAATATAAGAATTCTCTTGCTGGGCTGCTTTATTATAGTGCCTTTTTAAAATAAATTTATTTATTTTATTATTTATTTATTATTTTTGGGTGTGTTGGGTCTTTGTTGCTGCGTGCGGGCTTCTCATTGCGGTGGCTTCTCTTGTTGTGGAGCACAGGCTCTAGGTGTGTGGGCTTCAGTAGTGTGGCTCGCGGGCTCTAGAGCGCAGGCTCAGTAGTTGTGGCGCACGGGCTTAGTTGCTCCGCGGCATGTGGGATCTTCCTGGACCAGGACTTGAACCCATGTCTCCTGCATTGGGGGGTGGATTCTCAACCACTGCGCCACCAGGGAAGCCCCTATGGTGCCTGTTTTTAAAGTCACTTTTGTTGAGGTGTAATTTATGTACCATAAAATGCAACCATCTTAAGTGTAGAGTTCAGTGAGTTTTGACAAATCTATACATTCATATAACTACCCCCACAATCATCATAAAGAACATTTCTATCACCCCCTCAAAAATTTCCTCATACCCTTTTTTTATCAGTTCCTTCCCATGGTCCCAGGCAACCACTAAACTGGCTCTGTCACTGTAGCTTAGCTTTGCCTGTTCTAGAATTTCTATAAGCGAAATCACATAGCATGTATAATTTTGTGTCCAGCTTGTTTCAATAAAGGCTGTTTATTTTCTATAGAGTCTATTTATGTTTACATGTGTGTCATAGTTTATACATTGTGTTGTAGATAACTATGGAAAAGCATAAACCAAGCTATTTCAGATGTAGTTGAACTCAAAATGAACTGAGTTTTTAACATGTCTTTTCCCACTTCTGAAATGTTTACTTTAAAAAGCATAAAGACCCTCAGACTACCTTTTCATTATTGAGATGTCTTTTACAATTCACTGTGTCCCTATGGAGAACTCTAAATCCAACCCCAGGAGGAGGCTTGTTTATACTTTGACACCAGCTTGAACCATCTTCTGTCACTTACACACACCCCTCCACTTCCCTTTCTGAAAAAGTCCAGTCCCTTTGTGTCCAATGGAGATCACTTAACAAGCTCAGCCTAGGCTGGAATAAAAAGGACAGTTGGGATATTATGTCTTACAGGTGTAGGAAAAGGGTGTTGAGAAGCCTCTCACACCAGCTGTCCCCTCAGCTCAAAGGGTAGAGCATCAGGTTCCATAGGGTCCAAATCTCCTGCCACCTGATCATAGATTCCTCTGGTATCTTCATACCTGTCTTCAGGCCAGTAGAGGTCACAGGAGCCCTGACAAGCAAAGGTGAAGTTAGAACCATAGAGAGATGCTCTGTGTGTCATCATTGCAGCTCTGGGGGATACAACCTCCTGCTCTACTTCATAGAAAAAAATGTTTTAGCTTCTAATTATGGGGGAAATTCCAACATAAACAAAGAGGAGAGTGATTATTATGTACCCCCGTGAGCCCATCACTTAGTTTCAACAATATCAACCTTTGGTCAATCTTTATTTATCTATATCTCTATCTTCTCATCCCCCACCCCACCCCCGACTGGATTATTTTTAAGCAAGTCCAAGATATCTTGTGATTTACTGTCAAAAAAGTAATTTAAATGTCAGACATGTGAAACTTTTAGTTAGCCCACGATATCAGATATGGGAATTGTGGAATGTGAGTCTTGATTCTGTCAGTCTTATGAAGGTCCAAGACATTCCCTCATCAAAATAGAAGAGATAAAAGACGATGTAGGGTGGTCGCTACTGGAGTTGTGCTGTCCCTAGATTTGGGAGAAAATGGTTCTTTTTGATCAGCAAACTTTAGAGCAGACTTGCCCACGGGCCAAATATTGCCCACTGTATTTTTTTATTGCCTAAGAATAGTTTTACATTTTTTAATTGCTGGGAAAATATCAAAAAAGAATGATACTTGTGACATGTGAAAATTACATTAATTTCAGTGCCCCAAAATGAAGTTTTATTGGAACTTAGCCACAATTGTTTGTTTATCTATTGTCTATTGCTGTTTTTATGACAGCGTGAGTCGTTTCTAGAAAGACACTGTATCCTGCAAAGCCCCAAATATTTGCTATCTGGCCCTTTTCGGAAAGTGTGCAGACTGCATCTGTGCTACAGAGGGCTCGTGTGGTTCAGCACCATGGACAGCATCGCGCACTTTATTTCCACCTTTGTGGGGAGAACAGTTCCCCGTCTGGACAAAGTTGCAGAGGGAAATCTTTGGCCCACTGTAGCCAGAGCATTCGTCAAGGCCACACAGAAAGTAGGGGTTCTGCCCCACCTCCCTTACTGTGAGGCAGTAGGTGGGGCTTAGTTTGTGGCCAAGGTCCCTGTCGGCTGCTTTTGCCTGCCCAGCCACGATCTTCGTTTCCCTCTGTGCTCTCCATCCCTCTTCCACTCTCAGCCCAGTGGATTGAACGGGGCTGGCCCCTACTCCCTGATGCCATGGGTGGGCACTGATTCAGACTTGTCCAATTAGCATATTCTACTCCCCACTTCAGTGGTTCAGCAATGAGTATGAGCAAAACTAAACCAATGAGCGTCTGCGTTGGGGCTTTGGAGCTACCGAAAAAGAGGCATTCCCTTTATTTGAAGGTTTCTAATCTAATAGGATACAAACCTGAATTTGTTAGGGACATCTTTAGAGAGGAAATTCTGGGTGGGCCTGAAGACATTTCTATCCCTTGACTTTTCCATTGAGTAGGCCAAAAAATTATTTCTCTATATCTCTCTGCTTAACCAGTATAGTGGAGACGGCTAATTATCCAACCAAATACAAACCTTCCTCCTTCCACAGTAACAGAATTGTAGTAGGGGATATAGCTGCCGATAGGCTGCATTTCTCGGACTCTTTTGCAGTTAGATGTGACCATGTCCATATTCTCACCAGTGGAATAAAAGCAGAATGCTTTTATGGGCCTGTATAATGGGCCTTTTATGGACCTGTATAATGCCTTTATAGGCCCGTTTCTGGGCCTGTACCATGAGTCAGGGTTGTGCCTCTCCCATGCTCTCTTTTTCCCTTTCCCATCAGTTGAAACCCCCAGGGAACTGTCTCATCCATGTAAACTTGGTCAACTTACTAGAGGACAGCAGAGGAAAACAACAGAAAGAACTTGGGTTCCAGAATAATTACATGCAGCAGGGCCACTCACCTCTGACTGCTATGTGAGAAAGAAATAGACTGTCTCGTTTAGGCCACTGGATTATGGCCAAGGCCTCTTTGCTACAGCAGCTGGCTTACCCTAATTAATACAAGCAGTAGGAGGTGGGTTTCTAGCACTGGCCAAGAAATATTTCTGCTGATACAAATCTCCTCACCATTGGTACTTCATCATAGAGGGGTCCCCAGGCCCCAGACGGGGCGTACAGTCTTTCCAGCTCATCATACACGTGCCCAGGAAAAGCCATATTCTCCTCCTTAAGACCTGTGACACCTGGAAGGGAGAGATGATCAGGACACCAGGTCCAGATGTCAGGGTTACTTATTGGCAGGGGGGGGTTCCACTGTGTTCACCACTCACCTCGGGGATAAGACACCTCCTCCAGCATGGGGGGAAGCTGGGGGCTGAAGTCCCTCATGGAGTGGTAATAAGGCTCTACATCTGTTGTGCTAACCTGTCAATGCCCCCCCCCAAAAAAAACAGATAAAGTCTTTTCCATCCTTTGACTCCATCATTCCTGGAAAGGGCAATGATTAACGTGAAGCTAACAGTGGAATTTTAGTCACTGTCATTTCCCTGTCAGGGGAGTGTCAGGACCACCCCCACTCACCATGGAGCTTCGAGTGTCACGGTCTCCAGTCCACTGGCTCTCCTCGTATTCATTCCTGACTCGGTCTTCCTCCGACCTTCCAGGATGGAGACATGGGGGCAGCTGGGTGTTGACCCTCTGACAGCTGTCTCCCTCAAACCTCCTCCCCAGAGGCTTCCTTACAGAAAAATATACCCACTTACCCTGCCTCTGTCTTCTCTGAGATGCCTGAGGGAAGTAGGGAAAAAAAGGGTCAGAAACATGGTCCTCGAGCCCACTTGGCCCTGGGATACCTTCAATATGCAGCCAACCCAGGGCTCCCATCACCCTTGGGCCTCCGTCCCGGCAGGGGAAAGGTCCCTCCTCACCCTCAGCAAGACGCTTCAGTCTCCGCTGCCAGAGGAATCCCCCGACACAGGAGGCGTTAGAAAGCAGCAGAAGACCCCCAACAGCAAACAGCACAGGCAGCAGGGGCAGCTTTGAGGGTCCTGTGGGGACAATTGGTTTTAGACTTCAATTGGGGTTCTCTGGAAAAGCCTGTCCCTGACCAAGCAAAGTCCTCCTCCTAGGTCAGGAAAGCAGATGGGCAGGGGTTTCCACGTCCACTCCTTTTGCCACCCCAGAGAAGGTGGCTCCTTTCTCAAATCAGGCCATTAGCAGTGGGTCCTACCTTTGCCCAAGCCACTTGTATGGACTCAAGCAGGAACTTCAGCTCTTTAGCTGGGCATTCAAGACCTTCTATGATCTGGCCTCTTTCCATGTCCCCACTCTTGTTCACCAACTACTGACCCTCCAGCCACACAAAACTAACAGCTGGCTGTTTCCAGAATCACTGAGACAAACCCACACTTCTAAGCTTTCGAATAGTCAAGTGTCTGTCTTTAAATGTCCTTTCATCTCAAGCAAACTTCTCTTCTCCCTTCAAACTCCATCTTGAATGACTTCCTCTTTGCACAAACTTCCATCCCAGACAATATCAGAATCCTCTGCTATATCCCTGAGGACAGGACTAAGTCCCTCTCAGCAGACATCTGCTTAGCACTCATTTCCCCAACTTCTGCTAACAGGACTCATTTTCCTTTGACGGTGGTTCTCCCTGCTCTCCTCAGTCTGGATGGCTCCCCAGGACTCCGTGGAGGACACGTGGCCTGACCTGGCCAATAAGAGCACCCATCCCTCTTCCCACGGTGATCAGTTCAGAGACTGGCATTTAACCTAAGGTGGATTTTTGCAAGAACATCTAGGACACTCTTCTGCTAGCTGCTAAGAAGTGAAATAAAAGCTGAAGTGTGGGAGGATTTCTTTGCCTTC
Organism: Pseudorca crassidens; assembly: GCF_039906515.1. NCBI lineage: Eukaryota > Metazoa > Chordata > Mammalia > Artiodactyla > Delphinidae > Pseudorca > Pseudorca crassidens. The sequence continues at coordinate 17,025,980 of NC_090315.1, read as the reverse complement.
TTAAGAGACGAATCCGAGAAGGAAGTCATCCGAGTTGAAGGCAAAGTTGAGAGAGTGAGGAACTGATCCTTGGTGAAAATTTTGAGCACCTGAATCCAGGCACACTAAGAGGTTTCAACTTCATGAGCCAAGCCATTCTTTCTATTGTCAACGACAGCTGAATTTCTGTCACTTGCAATCTTCTCAGACTCTAAAGGGGATTATTTGCAAAATGATCATAATGGTCTCCCTATATGCGTACCCTTGAGATTTTCCCTTCCACACTGACTCTGGATTGAGCCATGTCACTTGCTTCAGCCAATGAGACAGAATCAGAAGCTTGAAGAGTGCCTGTAAGTTGGAACTTGCCCTCTCCTGCTGCTCTTGGGATTCCAGTGACCACCTCCATGGGAACAAGGCAAGGAGACGCATGTGGCCCACTTACCTCCATTGTCCCAACCAAGAGCCAGATCGTCAGACGTGCGAGGAGGGGCCCCTCTAGACCAACCAGTCCCAGCAGAGCTGCTACATGACTACAGCCCAGACCAGAACTGTTCAGCCACTCATAGAGTCACAAGAAATAATGTTTGTTGCTGTAAGTGTGCATATTTGGAGTGGTTTGTTACGCGGCAAAAGCCAGCTGACACAGGCTCTGCACAGGGCATGGAATCAGCTAGTTTTTCATTTTGCTTTGTTTTTCAGAATTAAACTGAATTAGGAAGAGAGAAAATTTATCACATCCAGGTAAGAGGAAGAGCTAAGGATATGAGTGAGGGCCTACAGGGCAGAGCTAAGTCTTAAAGGGCTGTGGCCACAAGGAAGAGGAGGTGGGGTTAGAGACCAGAACGTTTTTTCCGGGAGAGAGAGCGTGTTTGGGGATTGAGGACTTGCCTGCGGGCTGCTCTGTGGGCCGCTGGTAGTCAGGTTCTCCAGAAGGTTGGTCTAGACCTGGGAGGTGAATATAGAGAGTGCAAATTAACACCATTAATCTGAGACTAGCCTTAAGTATTTCTCAGCCTCCTATTAAGCTTTGCAACCCATTTTGAGACTCATGGGAACTAATTTATGACTTCTTAGGAATATTTCAAAGAGAACTGGAAACTGCTGATGATAATGACAATACTATTAATAGCCATGCTAATACTAATAATAATAATGCTAATAATAAAAATAATAATAATAAATTATTGATGAGTGCTTTATGGTATGGAAGGTTCTTTTAACCTGAATTGTCAATTTGGGGGGTTAATCAAAAAAGATGCTGGGTTCTCAGGATGCCTTAATAGAGGTATAAGTTCTAGAGCAAGGGAGGTAAGTATAGTACTACTTTATGCTTTAGTGCTTAAAGGGAAAACTGGAATGGAGGTGGGGGGAAGGGGAGGGAAGATTGTAGGGAAGGGAAAGAGTCCTTACTTCCAAGAGGAAAAAGGCTGCTCTGTCAGGAAGGGAAAGACAGAGAAAGGGAGCTTTCATGGGGCAAAGTAAACAGAAGGTGAGCAGGGGGCATTTCGTGAAATTAGCATCTACATAGCACTCACTTTGTACAGGGGCCTGTTCTAAGAGTTTTAGATATATTTTATTTAATCCTCACAACTGTCTAAGATAGACCTTACTTTCAGAAGCTGAGATACAGAGGCTGGAGATACACCTTATCTTTAGAGCCTGAGGCTCAAAGATTATACTGAGTCTTAAGTGACTTGCCTAAGGTCTCACATCTAAGAAGTTGCAGAGCTGGGACTTGAACCCAGGTTTGTCTGAACCAGGCTCTGTGTGATTAGCCACTACACTGTAGTGTCTACCAGAGTCAAAATGTTCTCAGTCATATAAGAATTTATCCGTGTCATCAAGTTGCTGAGTTTATTGACATAAAATTGTTTGTAATACTTCCTAATGTCCTTTAATGTCTGTAGGATCAGTGGTAATGTCCCCCTTTTCATTCCTGATGTTGGGTAAGTGGTGTCTTCTCTCTTTTTTGCCTTGATTAGCTTTATAAACATTACTGATCTTTTCAACAAATCAGCTTTTGGTTTCATTGATTTTTCTTTATTGTCTTTTGATTTTCTAGTTCATCAATTTCTGCTCTTTATTATTTCCTTCCTTCTGTCTACTTTGGATTTGGATTTAATTTGTCTTTGTTTTTCTAGTTTCTTAAGATGGAAACTTAGAGAGACAATTTGAAGTCTTTTTTAAAAAAATCTAATATGAGCACTTAATGCTATAAATTTCTTGCTAAGCACTGCTTTAGCTGCACCCCACAATTTTCATGTTTTCATTTTAATTCAATTCAAATTCTCTTATAATTTCCCTTGTGTCATCAATCACATTCCAACAGTAGAGTCTAGTGGCAAAAACTAGTCTTTGGAGTTCATCTGCCTGAGTTTAAATCTGAGTTGAACTACTTCTCTGTAGTTCCTTTCACCTGTGTGAACTTTGACAGTTTGTTTAACCTCTCTGGGTCTCAGTTTCTCCATCTGCAAAAAGGGAATAATAGTACTGACTTCACTATACCACCCTATAAGTTCTCTGAGGAATTTTGCAACCTGCCCAAGAATGTCCCTTCCCACCTGGAGTGGTGACTGAGATCTGGGACCCTTTGTCAGCTATTCCACTGTCGCCCAGGGCATTGCTGGCCAGCAACCAGACCCTGTATCGTGTAGAAGGCTGCAGCCCAGTCAGTGTGAAGGCGGTGGCCTGGGGTGGTAGGACATTCACGTAGAGAAACCCTGGAGTCCCCAGAGCCTCATACCTGCATGAAAGGGAGGGCAGTCATTCAGGGAGGTGCCCCAGTCCTATTGGCTACCACCCCTTCCTGCCATGACAGGGACCCACCTGACTTGGAAACTTTGTGGCAAGCCCCCATCAAAGCCAGGCTTCCACTCCAGCCCCACCGAGTATGGGGTCATGCTCACGACCTTCAATCCCAATGGCGGATCAGGGCGGCCTTTGAGGTAAGGGATGGGGGACATAGTCAGAGGATACAGAAGGATTCTGAAAGATTCCTTCCAGATTCCTTAAGCATGATTTTAAATATACAGTCGATTCTCATTATTCATGGTGGTCATGTTCTCTAAAATCACTGTGAACCCTCAGCGAGCAAATATCAAACCATTGCTTCTAGGGGAAATGCAGGCTTAGATTCCCATGAGCCTCTAGTCACATTTTCATCAACCAATTAATACATGATCTTGTATTATGCATGTTTCTGCTTAAAGACATCTTATTTAATATATCTTGTTGATTCATTACCATTGAACTCACAGACAGTGGTGCTATAACTCACACCTGAACGAAGCTTATCCAACACAAGTATTTTCTCCAAATGGCACACCACAGACTTCTTGAGCTTAGGAACACCAGACAGCACTTTAGTGCTGTGCTTGGGGGCCATTTTATTTAGCAAAATCACTAACAAAAAGGACGAAGGTGCAAACTATGAGAGCCGTAAGAAAGCAGAGTGTTGTCTTGCTCCACCGCAGCTGAGAATGTACTCATTGGGTGACTCAAAGTTTTCACCCGCTCTGTACAGTCCCCTGAATGTCTGAGAGAGCAGCATGAGTATTGATTTGAGGGTTATGAATAAATTTTAGCAGGCAAACGTGCAAATACAGGCTCCACAAATAAGGAGGATTGACTGTATAATATATGTTTCTTGTAGTGGATTTTTGTGCCTATCTCATAACCATTCCCCTCATTTCTTCTGGTTACAGAACCCTGAATATCCATTGGAGAACCACTCGCCCACGTTCTCGGGCCACGTGCTTCTGACAGAAGTGACTCCACTCCTTGTAGGATGGACATGTGACTAGGCCTAGCCAACAGGAGCAACAATCAGATCAGGTTGTCTTCCCCTCACCACCTGATTGGATCAGGCATGGGCTGGGAGCCAAGTGGAACCAATGGATCTTAATTCTAGTACTTTCACACCACTGTTAGGAAGCCTTACTTTACTGTAAAGCTTCTCATAGTGGTTGTTAGATGTCTAACAGACATCTCACAATAAGGCCAACACAGAGATAAGCGGTCCTGAGAAGTGGGGAGTTCTTGATGACGGCTGAACCTAGATCCAGCAACTCCCAAAAATCTACTTTTCAGTTACTTGGGCCAATAAGAACCCCCCTCCATTTTTTCCTTTGTGTGGGTTTCCCTAAAAATCCAGTCTCCATTGGGATTTCGGGGCAGGCAAAAACTCCATCTTCGTTCCTAAACACTTCTCAGGTTTCGGGAACACTGCCATTCTGAGAGCAACCAGAGACTTGGGGATTGACCTAGGGGAGCCCCCTCCCAACACCCTCAGAGCCCCCTCCCACCATACTGATGCTGACGAGTTGAATATCGGTGTGGTCCGAGCCGAGGGGGTTGGTGGCTGTGCACGTGAAGAGGGCATAGTCCTGGGCTGCGGACACGTTGGCAATGGTCAGGAGACTGCTGTGGACACCACTCTGGTGGTATGTGTGCTCTGTGTACCTGGAGAGGAGGTGTGGCAGGGGCTCAGGGAGGGTGATTGGGGCTGGGGGATCAAAGTTAGGGCTGGACTGTTACCTGGCTAGGCCTGGGCTCACCTGGGATCCTGGAGATCCAGAGGGACCCCATTTTTGGTCCAAGTGAAGACGATATTGGGGACACCTCGGGCACGACAGTGGAGGGTGGCAGAACTAGTGCTGTCTCCAGCTGCAGCCACTTTAGTTAGAGGAGAGGGATGCTCCACGTGGGGGGCAACTAGAGGGGTTGGAGGTCAACATGAGGTGTATGGAAGGACATGATATGTGGATTTAGTGGCAGGCGTTGAAGTTAGGGTTTTGGTTGTTACTCACATCTAACAACAAGACGGACCAGCCCTCTGGCTGGAGGTGCCACCCCATTGTCCACAATGCACTGGTAAGCACCAGCCTGGGTCAACTTGGCATGGTGAATCCGAAGACGCCCTGTGGACCCCTTTGATATCTTCTCCATGTCATCCAGGCTCTGGTCCTCCTCTTCTTCTCCCTGGAGGCACAAGACTCAGGAGATGGTCCCCAAGTCTGGCCCCAGCTCCATTATCCTCCAAACTGGGTCCCCTCTGTAGCCTCATTCTCCCAGCCACAATCACCCTTTCCAGCAAAGAAAAAATTTCTGCTGTCATCCACCCATGCACCCATCCATCCATTTATCCAACCATTCATGCATGGATCCATCCATTCATCCATCAATCCATCCAACCACTCACCCAACCATTTATTCAACCATTCATGCTTGGAAACATCTACCCACCCATCCATCCATCCATGTATTTAACCATCCTATCCATCAACCTCCCATTCCATCCATTCATCCATTCACCCATTCATTCATCCAACCATCTGTCTTCCTTCTACCTGTCCATTCACCCTTCCATCTCTCAACCCATCCACCCCATCTATTTCCTCATAGACACACACACCAATAAATACATGCATCTCTTCATCAATGCATCTAGCTACCTATTTATCTATCTCTCCAACTCTCCATTGACTTGTGCGCTCACCCATCCGTCCATCCATCCATTTACCCATTATCCTTCCACAGACATCTTTTCCACTGATGGTGTATCTATCCATCCATCTACTCTCTAGTCTAATCTACTCATTTCTCTCATTCAATCATCTAACTGCCCATTTATTGATCCATTTATCCAGTCATTCACTTGTTCATTTGTCCATCTGTTCTTCCATCCAGTCATTCATCCATCCACTTATTCATCCACCCATCTACCTATCCATCCATATATCCACCCACCTGCCCACCCACTCACCTGGTTATCTATTTACTCATCCACCCATCCATCTGCCATTCAACAGTTATTTCTTGGAGCATGCCCAGACAAGTACATAGTTATAGAAGGTCATGTAGACGTGACCCCTCCTCCCAAGGAACTCACAGTCAAGAAATCACATCCCCCCAGGCCCCTCCATTTACCAAAGGTTTGATCCTCACCAGCCTCTCCCAGTTGAACATCTCAGGAAGGATGGGATTGGCATCAACAGAGCAGACTATGTCCACAGAGCCTCCAATATTCACTTCAGTGGGATCTTGGAGAGCTCGGATGATGGGAGCATCTAGGGAAGGGAGGAGCTTGGGGAAGGCACTTGGGCCCAGACAGGCCATGGTGGAAGAGGGCCCCAGGTGGGTGAGGCGTCTTAGAGGTGCCCGAGAAAGTCATGGGTGGGATAAAGTCTGCCTTTAGAGTAAAGTTCTCAAGGTTAACGAGGTTGTCCCCACCCTCTACTATACGACCGTAGTGACAAGAGTAGGTGTGGTGGACTTCCAGAATTGTGTGGCAGTGGGGCTTCCACAGTGGGCTTGGCTTCCTGATGGGAGTAGGTGGGCAGAGAGTCTACATAGGGTCTCTCTAGTGGGCAGATTTCCCGAAGTGGACGTGGCTCCATCACAGTGGGGGCTCCCAGAGTGGGAGGCTTCCAGGATGGGTGAAAATCCCTGGGTGGGTGGGGCTTCCACAATGAGGAGACTCCACAGTGGGCAAGATTCCCTGGGTGGGTGTGGTTTCCATGGTGGGCGGGGCTCCCAAAGCTCCCTAGTTGCCTAGGGTGACGAGGGGGCTCACAGTGTACGTCCAGCCTCACGAGAGCTTCAGCGGTGCCCTCTGAGTTCTGGCAGTGCAGCTGGTAGAGGCCATCGTCAGCGCGGGTCACGTTCCATAGCTGCAGAGCTCCACCAGACAGGATACGATGCCGGGGGCCGCCAGCTGGGGGAAATAAAGGTTGAGGGGCTTGCCAGACCCTCCCGTCCCGGAGTCCCGGAGACCTGCGCTCCTCTTCATTCCCCTTCCCTGTACCTGGGCTGAGGCGGTAGCCGCGGAAGGTCCAGTTGAAGGCCTCCGGGGCGGGGTTGGCAGACACGGACACGGGTAGCAGTGCCTCGCCCTGCTCCACCGCGGTCACCATAAGCACCTGCTCACCCAGGAACTCTGGAGGGTCTGCGGAGGAGGCGCCGTTGGGAGTCAAGATTGTTAAGGTTCGGATCCGGGGAGGATTTGAGATCAGGTGCAGGCATGAAATGTTAAAGTCGAGATCATGACTAGATTTTAAGGTTGTGGACAAGGTAGCAATTAAGTTCAGAGCTGAGATAGGGGTTAGGTTCAGGAGAAGCCAGAGTCAGCTTTAAGGATGGAAAGAGCGTTCGGGATGGGGGTGATGGTCAGGGGTAAGGATAGAGGACAAAAGGCAGGATGGGGGCTGGGCAGGATAGGAGCTGGTGCAGGGTCGGGTGTGAGGATAAAGGTCAGGAAAGTTTCAAAGTTTAGGATGGAAGTCAAAGACAGTATCAAGATGAAGACCCACGTAGTATAAGGTCAGGAGGGAATCAAGAGGGATGCCACGCCTGCGTACATACACAGCACGTTGAGGCGGTAGAACGCGCTCACGGTTTCCCGTAGCTCGGTGCTGTGGGCACGGCAGGTCACGCGGTGGCCGTGGTCGCGGGATGACATTCTCAGAAGGACGCTCCTAGCGGCAGCGGAGCCTTTGAATGGAGCACTCCGGGGCGTGGCGGCCACACCCTCCAGCCTGTGGACCGGGCAGGGAGTAGGACCAGAGCCAGAGTCTGGGTACTGCGCAGGGTACTGGACAGAACGGCAAGTAGGGCGGGGGCGGGATTCTGACTGTCAAGGAGCGTGGCCAGAACCAGGGAGCGATGGGGCCACTCGCACTCTCACCTCTCCCCCTCCTTGTCCCACGACAAGTTGACCGGAGGGTTGCTGCTAACGCTGACGCACGTCAAGTTTAAGGCATCCCCGGGGCGCAGCGCCGACGCGTTGGCCAGGATCGTCACGTTAGTTGGGGGGACTTCGAGAACCGGTGGGAGGAGCGAGGCTCAGAGGTGAGGAGGGGGCCCGGTCTGCTACCGCCCGGCAGTGACCCTGGCCCCGCCCAGCCCCGAGCGCGCCGGGGCTCTGCGGCATCCACCCCTCCCCCAGCCGCCCCCCATCCCCAAGCCAGCAGCCACGGCTCCGGCTCAGTTCCCCGCCGCGGCCCAGCCCTCGCCCCCAGCCCGGCCGTGCGCCCCCTCACACTGCACCACAAGCTGCGTGGACGCGCTGAGCTGGCCGGCTTTGCACGTGAACTTGGCCTGGTTGTCCGACGGACCGGTGATCAGTACCAGTTCTCGGGAGAAGGTGCTCCCGGACTTCTCCAGACTTCCCAGCTGCACCCGCCGTGGCTCCTGCGGTGGCCGCGGCTCGGTCACTGTGCGCGAGTCCTGAGGGCCGAGAATGACTGGGGGACCGCGGGTAGCCCTGCCATTCCCCGCGAGACGCCCCACTGGGTTGGCTGCCAGCCCAGATAAAGCTTTTGTGTGATGAGGAAAAGGCGCCTCCTTCCGTGGGCACCAGCTAGGGTAGAGGAATGGGGACTGAAACTGAGCACATCCTACCGGAATCTCTCTCGCCGACTGGGCCCCCGGAGCCCCGAGATTTTGCTGTCTGATTCCGCCTCCAGTCCCATGCCTCACCACCCCCGCCCCCCCACCTCTGCTCTCTGGATGCCCTCGGCCGACCCTCAGCCCCACTCCTCAAAATTCATTCCAGCTATGTTTACCAGACACCCTACACCAGGAAACTCCCTTGGAATTCCCAAACCTTTCCCAGAATTCCTTCACTTTTGCCTATCCTTAGTTCTTTTGCTTAAACTCCCCACCTTCCTCAAAGATTTCCTTTGATCTTTCCCTTAATTCCATTGGCTGGTTGCAAATTTCTGAATCCTTCCCCAATATTCTCTTATTATCCTAATCTTTTACTAGAATCCTTTGTATTGTCCCAATTCGTGGTATTTCTCCAAAACTCCATCCAATTAAATGGAATTCAATTTTGTTCCTATAATGCCTAGTCTCTCCCCCAGAATTTCCACTAGATTCCTAATTTCCCAAGAGTCTCCCAGAATTCTGCCAGAATTTTAAAATTTTAATGGAATTTCATTTTATTACCCCCAAGTCCCAAGAATTCAATTTAATATTAATGGATTTTTCAAATGTGCTGGAGAATTACTAGTCTTTCTCCCCAAATGTCTAGGCTTTGCCCACCATTGTCTTTGTTTCTGGAATTCTTAGTCGTTCCCTAAAATTCCTGCCATTTCACCTGAATTCCAAGATTTCACCAGAATTTCCTTTAATTTTAATGAAATTAATTGCCTTTTCTCTAGAATTCCCAATCTGGATCCAGAATTCTTTCTTTTATTCTAGAATTCTCACTGTTTTCCCAGAATTTCCTCACTTTTTCTAAGGTCGCATTTAATTCTCATGGCGTTTGTCTTTTCCAATTCCCTGCCGAAACTCAAAATCTCCAGTATTTTTCAAGAAATTCAGGTTTCCCAAGATTTCCCAAGAGGAGGAGAGAAGGGGCTTCATCTTTCCCCCACATTCCCGGCCACCCCACAACCCTTGCTTGGCACCAACCTTGTACCAGGTGAGGGAAGGGTCTGGATTGCCTCCAATGGCCAAACATACCAGCCTCACCCGGGTCCCAGCCCGGAGACGCTGCCCCTCTGGGGGGCCCTCAATCCATAGCTTCTGGGCAGGATCTGTGGGGAGAGCCAGGAAGAGTGGATTTTCTCTCCCGGCTGGGGCCTGAGGGTGGGGGTCTCTAAGGCATGGGGCACCCCCAGGTGACGGTGGAGCCTCACATTTCACATTCAAGGCGAGTGACTTCTTGAAGGTCTCCTTGGTGAAGGCCTCACTAAAGGCCTCACATGTGAGGGTCAGACCATTGTCCTCCCGTCGCGCCAGGAATGTCAGGTTAGACATGGAGATGTGGCCACCATGCAGGCCCTGGCAGGGAGCAAGCTTCAGACTGGGGGAGTAGGGCACCCCCTCCATGGTACCAGTGACTTGGGTCTACCCCAGACCCCAGCAGGGACACATGAATCATCTCCACCCTCTCCTCTGTTAGACCCAGGAGGCCCTGGGCCCCAGTCCATGCTTGCTCCCCAGGCACCAAAGCATCCAAGCTGCCAGACCCCTCCTCTCCCAGATCCAGGAGTTGTGCCCTCAGCTCCCTCCTCCCTCAGACCCAGGAGCCCGGCCCCCGCCTCACATCCATGACCGTCTCCTCTGTGGACAGCAGCTGCCGCCAGCCCAGCCACCATCGCAGTAGGACCCTTGGGCGACTGGACTTGGTGATGCAGGAGAGTGTCACGTTCTTGTTCTCAGACTGGGATGCAGATCCCAGGATGGTAATGGCACTGGGGGGAACTGCAGGGATGACGGACAGAGAGACACTGAGCTGGGCTGCACGGCTCACAGATGAGCCCAGACAGAGAGGAGACTGGGGACAGACGATGAGGTTTTTGGCATCAGACAGGCATGATCTGGGGGCACAGACAGATGGTTCTCTGGGGCACAGACTGACAGATGGGCAGCTGGCACCAGGACTCACAGGTGACCTGCAGCGTGACCCCGCGTTCCTGGATCCCTGTAGATACGCTGTTGTAGGCCTCGCAGCTGAGCCTTGCCCCATGGTCTTCCGGCCGCACGATCATCACTAACATACTGCGGGCCACTGCCTGAGTGTGCTCTGTGCCCCAGGCTGTGGACACTGGCTGGCCGTTCTGGAGACAGGGACAGGCCTGGCCAGCTCAGGGCCGGCTCCTGGCCCTCGCCCCTTCCCCCATCTCCAGACCTGCCTCTGCCCTCACCTTCAGCCACTGCAGTGTGGCTAGCGGATTCCCCCCTCGGGCCATGCACAGCAGCTCCAAGTTCTGCCCTGCCCTCGCGTGCCCCTCGTCCAGGCCTGGCCACTCAATGACAGGGGGTCCTGGGGGGACTGGGGAACAGCAGTCACGGGCCTGGGGACCCCATGCATTCCTTCCAGGCCCCACAACCTGCCTCTGAACCCCTATGTTTCCCTCTTGAGAGTCTGAGCCTTCCATAATCCCTGTGCTCCCCGGGCCCCCCAATTCCAGCTCCCCATTCTTAGTGCCAACAGTTGACTCAGTTCCCCACTTACACAGAACATTCATGGTGATTGAAGCCTTGATAGGGGTGTCCAAAGCTGGGCTGGACCCCTCACAGACCAGTAACTGCCCATTATCCGAGCTCTGGGGTGTCACCCTGGGGTGGGAAGTTGGGGTTCTAAAGTCAGAGTCATCATCTGAAATTTGGGCAGTCAAGATGAAGAGGTGGGCATGCCAGCTCCCCACACCTGGCCTAAGTCTATGATGATTTCCTTTAGGATTTAGATAGAGTTCCATGGAAGAGATTTCAGGGTCAACAGCGAGAACTGGGGTCGCAGAGGCCCACACCTGGCCAAAACCTTTGTACTTGATCCTCTGGAACTGGGATTCCATGAAGAAGTTTTAGAGTGTCAGGGTGAAGAATTGGGTCCCGGATGTTCCTACCTGACCCAAGTTTCCATGCTTGAATCCCTAGGATATGGGGTTTTCATGGAGAAATTTGGGGATCCGTCTGCGGGGAGGGCACCCCAATTTCCATACCTGGCTGTGGCCTCTGTGGTGAAGAGTTTCTCCTGGGATCCCTCATTCACATTAGCAGAGATGTCAGAAATTGTTTGTCCACCTTAGGGTAACAAGAAGGCTGAAGGGGTACCAGGTTTCCCCCAAGGTAGATCCTGGGGAGCATGGCCTGGAATTCCTCAGGGTGGACATACAACCCCTCCCTCCTGGTTCCGGAGGAAAAACACTATATCCATTCCCTCCACACATTCTAGCCTCCCTGAATCCTGGAGTCCTCACTCAGGGCTGAGTCCTGGCCTGGGCCTCTCCCCTCCTCTCCTTTTTTTTTTTTTGGCTACGCCACCTGGCTTGCAGGGACCTTAGTTCCCTAACCAGAGATCAAAGCCGTGCCCCCTGCAGTGGAAGTGCGGAGTCCTAACCACTGGACCGCCAGGGAAGGCCCTCTCCCCTCCCCTCCTTGCTGGGTTGTATTACCCACCCCCATCACCTCAGCTTCTCGTTACTGCACCAGAAGGACACCCGTACCTCTATCTGGAGCCTCGGCCTCTCCCCTGAGTCCCGGCCTAGCAGTCCTGTGAACTCCTTGGTACCTTTCCTGGATGTCCCCTCCCATCCACTGGGTCCCACAGTGGCCTCAGCATCTCCCCAGGCTTGTTCCTGCATCCCATCTCAGGAGAACCCTGGGCAGGGACACATCCCCTCCCCACTCCAGGGGCTTCCTGCTGCCCCCATCAGTTCACCCACACTCACTCAGGAGGAAGGTGATGTCAGGTGCTGGCTTTGCATCCCCAGACACACAGCTGACCAAGTACTCCTGCCCAGCTACCCACGTGACCGTGCTCCCTGCCTCGGGGGTCAGCTGAAGCACCTTGGGGGGCACTGGTGAGAAAGGGTCTGGGATAAGCCAGAAGGATATGAGGATTTGGGCTTCGTGTCTCATTGCTCAGGAAATGAGTTCTGCACCCTGGGTCTAAGGAAGGGGGTGGTGGGGAACTGGGGTCTTGGACTCCTGGACCCTGGAGCTGGCAAGGGTGGAAGTCCAGACTCATGGGTCCTGAAGGTCTCTCACCCGTACCCAGGATGGAGAGGATCACTCTGGGCGACACGAGCTCAGGACCTGTTTCTGAGCGGCTGACCTGGCACTCATACCCTGCGTCGTCGCTGAGGTCACATGCTTCAATGTGCAGGTGGAATTCACCTGCAGGGAGGACCCCAGATCAGGGCCGCGGTTAGCCTCTGCTGGTGGCTCAGAATCTCAGGCTCTTGTCTCTTACCTTTCGTAGGGTCCCCTTGCAGGCGATACCGCGGGAAACTGGGGATCCTAGGATCAGGGCCTAGGAGCAGCCCATCTTTGGCCCATTGGACTGTGCTGCCAGGGGCGCTGACCCCACACCACAGCTCAGCGGCAGCCCCCTCCACCACCGTCAAGTTTTCAGGCAGAGCCCAGAAGCCTCGCGGGGCTGAGGCAGGGACTGGCACCTGGGCCAGGCCTGGGGACACAGAGGTATCAGTAGGAGAGGGCGGAGGGTCTGCCTGGAGAATGTGGGTGGAAAATGAGGGCCACCTGGCTCTGGTCACCGGCCAGGATCCCACTCACCTGTCATCAGCAGCCCCAAGAGGAGCAGCGGTGTCCAGATGGGGAGCCTCAGAGCCAGCCCAGGTCCTCTGCCTGTGGCTCCCACAGGGACCACTGCCCGCCTCCTGCGTCTGCCTCTGTCTTTCTCTGGGTTTTCCATGTCTCCGTCTCTTACTTTTCTCTTTGTTTCTCTTTTTCTTCTTCTCCTTCTCTGTTTTTCTCTCCTCCCAGGAGTCAGTCTCCCCTCCCCCACACTGTCTTTCTCTCTCCCTCTTCCTGCCCTAAGTCCCCTCTGATCTCCTTCCTGTATTCTCTCTATCGTGCTCTCCTGGTCTAAAGTTTCCTCTCTTTCTCTCTCTCTCTCTCTCTCTCAGTCTCTATCTCCTTCCCCGAAGTCAGTGTCTATTTCTCTTTCTTCTCCTGTGCCACTCCCACCCCTGGTCTCCTCTCACCACTCATAGCCCCTCAGGGAGGACCCACTGCTGAGTCGCGCAGGCCCTGGGAGCCCAGGAGAGCGAGGATGCGGTCAATGGCAGAGCTGGGTCCAGTTCTCAGTCGAATCTCGTCCTCACACTGTTACCTCCCCCAGGCACCCTCCTGCGTCTCCAGCTTCAGGCCTCTGCCCAAGAAGCTCCTTCCGGCACAGCTGGAGCAAGAAATCCCCTGTCAGCACATGCCAGGCACATTCCTCGGTGCCTCCCCAGCCCCCATGACCCCAAGGGCCTGGCTTGGGCCAGGGGTAAAGGAGGAGCAGTTCAGACCCAGGAGGTCCCAGCTCAGTATGGGGAGCTGAGAGCTGGACCCAGCGTGGGGGTAAGACTTCGGCTCTTCCTACCCTGGTACCTGACCTTCAAATCCCTTCCTTCTTTGAGTAGACATCCCCCTCTCAGTGACGTCAGGGGTCTCTGCTGAGGAGTGTGCAACAGTGTGTGAGAGGGACTGGGAGAGTGCCGATATCTGTGTGCACACATATGTGTGAAGTGCTTGTGAGTGTGTGAGCATGCGTGTGAGCCTGGGGAAGGTGAGAGTGAGCTGTGATCTGTGGAAGTTTGTGCAGTGTGTGAGTGTGTAAATGTCTAAGGTGTTAGGTATGCCTGGCAATCTGAGTGGGTAGGAGTGACAGGTAGGGTCCGAGGCCACAAGCACTGAGCCCAGTGTGGGAACACTTTGGCAAGGGCCTTGTGAGTTCTAGTTCACGTAGCTTCCCTCTATCTCTTTCTGTCTCTTCTTGCCTTCTGGGTGTCTGTCTCTCTCCCTCCCTCAAGCCACGTCGATTTATTTTCTTATCTTTCTCCATCGCTTTGAGACTCTCCCTCTCTGACTCAGTGTCTTTCTCCCCCTCTCTCTCTCCATTAGGTGGTTACACGTCAGCCAGCCTTTAACTCTGTCACTGTCTGTGCCTGTATGTTTCTCTGTTTTTCGCTTTCTGTCTCTGTTCTCATCTCTATCTCTCCCCCACCCCATACTCTGTCTCTCACGCACACCAGGAGCTCAATAAATATTTGTTCTCAGTCAGCCTTTGACTGTGTGTCTTTCTTTCATTTGTTTCTTCATCTCTGAGTCCTCCTGATGGTTCACATCTTTGGATTTTATAGCCATATGCTGCTTGGCCTGCCCTCCCCACTCCAGTGTGTGCATACACACCCACATGGGATAAGCTGCTTCTGCCCGCTTATCTCCTGCAGGAATTGGAACTGCTCGTTTTCTCTCTCTCTCCCCCACTATGACCCCCATCTGGTCCTCATCCAGAAACAAGATGAGGCATCTGGCCTAAGTCCCCACATCTCCATCCTTGATGCTCCCTCTAATCTCTCTTCTTGCCTCCCATTCCTGACTCCTTGCCCTCCTCCCACATTCCCTCTCCCGACGCCCCCACGCCTCCTGGGGAATGGGCTGGATGCAGCGCCGTCACCAGATGGTGTCCCTCGGGGCCAGGGCATAGAGCTGTCCATTGCTGGGACCTTTAATTAGCACAAACCTTCCACCCTCCACCTTGGATGTTTTCCTTCTCTGGATATTCCTGGGACCTCAGGCTCTCCATCTTTCCATGCTTGTGGCCCCAGAGAGCCAGGAAGGGGAAGTGATGTCAGGTGTCTGGAAAAACAGCCTTACTACCTGACTTCCACCCCAAGACTCAGGAGTCCTGGACCCAAGCTCATCCTGTTTCAAAATCCAGGGGCTGGATCCCCAAAACAAAAGCCAAGAGTTCTAGAAGTCTGGGCCCCCAGGATCTACCCTCTCAGACTCAGGAGTCGAGGCCCCTTCTTCCCAAGGACCTGGGAGTTCAGGCCTCCAGTCCTTCCCACCCCCCCCCCACACCCCATGCACACACAGGACTTAGGGCAGATGTTCACTGTCTGTTGATTTTCAAATCCTTCTGGTCCTGAGTGGGGGTGGGAGAGAGATTGGTGGTTAAATCCACTGACTCTAAGATTTAAGGCCAGATTTTCTGACCCCAGGTCATCCTTTCCCAACTACACTCTGCTGCAGGCAGGGGACCTAGTTGAGTCCCCAACTCCTCAGAAACTTGGCGTTCAGGACATTAGCTTCTCAGTCCTCAGAGGTCTGAACCCCTAGTCTTAGAATCCTGGGGATCCATGCCCCTGCTATTCAGGGACACAAGAATCTGAGCTCAGGAACAACGGAGTGTGGAGCCCCAGTCCCTACAGGCTCAAGAATGTCAGACCCCCAGTCCCCGCTCTGTCGGCTCAGGGTCCCTCCCACCTGCTCGGCCAGCTGCGCAGCGCACCGCGGGCCGGCAGCGTGGGAACGCCCCAGCTGGGCGGCATGTAGCCGTCAGGACAAGCTGCGTGGTTCCCAGCCTCCCCGCCTGAGTCAGCCCGGACACCGCCGCCTCCCAGCCGTCGCCCGGCAACCACGGCCGAGTGGGGGGAGGGGGTGGTCCCGGACCGCAGGGTTCTGGGAAAGGAGGGGCTGGGGGCCTGGATTCCTGAATCTTAGGACGTGCTATGGTTTGCAGCGGTAGCAAGGCAGGCAGAGGGATATTTTGAGAAGGGGTTTTGAGGTGGGGAGAGCTGAACCTCTCCTTCTCGGAGGGTCCCAGCTGCCCCCCAGGCAAACACGGTGCCCTCTTCCTGACCCACCAGGCCAGAGGAGCCCCGGGCCCCGCTTCTCCGGGGCGCGGAAACTAGCGAGTCCCCAGGGGTTCCCATTTATAGCTCCGTTTCCACTCAGCGCAGTCCCTCCAGGACCGGGCTGAGCAAGTTTCTTCCACTCCCTCCCCTCCCTCTTCCTCACCCCCAGCCATCCCCCAACCCCGGCAGGGTGCAGGTGTCCAACCCAGCCGGTACCCCCTCCTTCAACCCAGGTGTTCCGGCTCCCAGACTGAAAGGGCGCTGGGGTGTCCTCCCGCTGGGGGAACCCGGCCCTGCATGCCCCCATTCATTCGCTTCTGGGCCGCGGGAGTTTCTCAGCGGGAAGAGGGCGGGTCTCCCAGAAGGCGGGCCGGGGCGGGGCGAGGGGGATCAGGCCCTCCAGGGTCTCTCGGAGACCGAGCGCGCGGAACTGGCCTGCGTTTCAGAGCCGCGGAGCCTGCGGCGGAGCAGGCTAGGAGAGCTCCGGGCCAGAGACAGGGGGTGCTGCTAGCCTGGAGAGAAGAGTTGGGAGCGAAGGGGACTCCAGGCTAGAGTGGTGGGAGGTGTGCTGCCGAGGAAGGAGCTGGCAGGGAAGCCAGTGCAACAGCAAGTCTGCTGGATCTTGGGGGACACACACTCAGGATGCTGGTCCCCGCACTCCTTGTCCTTCTCTTCTGCCTCAGAGGGCGTGCAGGTACCGCGAGGGGCAGGGGCAGATAAATACAAGAGAGGGTTGTTTGCCAGTTGTCGCTTTACTGTGGTAAGTGCAGCTGAGGGTTCAGACTCCTAGATCTGAGGGACCCTGGGCTTCTGGATCTGAGGGCAGAGGGGATTGGGGACTGAACTCCCTCCTGAGTGAGGGAACTCTTGAATGTGCTAAGCTCTGCTCCTCCGCCCCATTCTCCTAGGTCTGTCACCCCACTTCCTGCAACAGCCAGAAGACCTGGTAGTACTGCTGGGGGACGAGGCCCGTCTGCCCTGTGCCCTGGGCGCATACTGGGGGCTGGTTCAGTGGACTAAGGATGGGCTGGCTCTAGGGGGCGAAAGAGACCTGCCAGGTGAGGCTGTTCTATCTATTCAGGGAGGAGCTGACTCCAGGGTGAGGGTGTTGGGCTTGGGCTATGACTGAAGTTTCTATTTTGACGTTTTCAAGTTTGGGAAATGAATGGGCTCAAGGAAACATTTGGGAGTTCAGAATTTTCAGCTCCTTCTTTGGAGGTGACCCATAGGGTTTGGGAATTTTAATTTTTATTGTAAAATATTGCATAAGTGCAGAAAGGCTCATAAAACATAAATGGAAGATTTGCCAAATAATTCTAAAATAGACAGCCATGTAACGACTACCCAGGTCCATTGCCAGCTCCCCAGAAGCCCTCCTTGTTCCCTTCCCCTGTCATAGCCCACTCCCTCCCCACCCAGGAGGTAGTATCTCATCTGACTTTTATGACAATTGTTTTCTTGCTTTTTTTTTTTCTGAATTTGTCACACACACACACACCCCACCCCCACCCCCCGCAAGTTTGCAGCGACTCTGGATTGGGAGAGGATTAGTGTCTCTCTGGCCCAGCACCCACTTTTGGTAGTGTCTTTCTGGTGTGGGATGTCTGGGGATGGAGGCCTGGGGCCAAGAACTCAGAACCATGGTGTGACTGCCTTTTCCCTGACTCCAGGGTGGTCCCGGTACTGGATATCAGGGAATGCAGCCAGTGGCCAGCACGACCTCCACATTAGGCCCGTAGAGATAGAGGATCAAGCATCCTACGAATGTCAAGCTACACAAGCAGGCCTCCGCTCTCGACGAGCCCAACTGCATGTGCTGGGTGAGGACCCAGCCCACTTGTCCCTGGGGAGCCCAGGGGGACGGCCAGTGCTAGCTGGGAATATGAGAGTCCGGGGAGAACGGAGGAGTGGTCGGTCGGAGCTGGGAAGATCAGGGTCTCTGGGCCCAGGATCCAGCTCTGACCTCAGATCCACCCTACAGTGCCTCCGGAACCCCCCCAGGTGCTGGGTGGCCCCTTTGTGTCTCTGGTTGCTGGGGTTCCTGCGAATGTGACCTGTCGGAGCCGCGGGGATGCCCGCCCCACCCCTGAGCTGCTGTGGTTCCGAGATGGGGTCCGGCTAGATGGGGCCACCTTCCGCCAGGTCAGGTCCAAGTCTCTGTGCCAGCCCTTGCTCATTCAGGGAAATTTGGGGGTCCACTCAGACCACAGGCTCTTCCAGAGGAGGCATGGGAGGGCAGGGATTCAAGGCTTGGGATCCTTGGTACGTACTTAAGTATAAGGGCTCTAGGGCTAGACTACCTAGGTTCAGATCCTGGCTCAGCCACTCGTTAGTTGATCTTCACCTTTCCATCCCTCAGTTTACTTATCTGTACAACGGAGTTAATAGTAGTATGCACCTCTAGGATAGCTGTGAGGATTAAATAAATATTTATAAATGCCTAGAAGAGCGCCTGACCTAAAGTAAGTACTACCTAAGGGTAGATGAAATCATCGTTATTATTCATAATCTACAGACCCTGTTGAAGGAAGGAACCACTGGGTCAGTGGAGAGCATCTTATCTTTGACCCCTTCCAGCCACGATGATGGAGCCATCTTGGTTTGCCGGGCTCGGAGCCAGGCCCTGCCTGCGGGGAAGGACACAGCTATCACACTGAGCCTGCAGTGTGAGTGCAGTTGGACACTGGGCCTTGAGCCTGAGGTCCTTGGGGAAAGAGGCAGCTGGGGCCTGGACTTCAGGGTATGAGAAAGGAGAGGGCTGTGGACCTCAGGTCCCTGGGGGAATTGGGTACTGGAAGCCTAGACTCCTAGCTGAAAGGGAAGAGGGGACTGGGGACTCAGATTCCTGGGGTGGAGGACCTGAGAATTGGACCACTAGGTCATCAATGGAGGTGTTGCATGTCCTTGCCCACCACTGACCATTGACTCACTTCTACAGACCCCCCAGTGGTGACTCTGTCTGCAGAACCACAGACAGTGCAGGAGGGAGAGAAGGTCACTTTCCTATGCCAGGCCACAGCCCAGCCTCCTGTCACTGGCTATAGGTGAGGACACAGATCATTTCTCCCCAGCCGGGAGAACAGTCTTGGGGAGGGCTGGGGCTAGGACGTGAGTAGGTGTGCTTCGGGAGCAAGGACAACACAGCCCACCACCTTCGCAGGTGGGCAAAGGGGGGCTCCCCTGTGCTTGGGGCCCGCGGGCCAATGTTGGAGGTAGTGGCGGACGCTTCGTTCCTGACTGCACCGGTGTCCTGCGAGGTCAGCAACGCAGTGGGTAGCGCCAACCGCAGCACAGCGCTGGATGTGCGATGTGAGCAGGGGCGGGGCCATGGGTGTGGCCAAAGTGGGGTGAGAGAAATGGGACTGGGGCTACGGTGAGGCGCGGCTCTGACGGACTGCGGGAGGTGGTGGGGCCCGAAGTAGGATTTAGGCGAGATTTGGCTGTGCTGGATCAGTACCAAAGTGGAGTAGGGGCGGGGCGCGAGCGGGGCTGGGGCTTGTGAGCCGGACGTACGAGCTGATTTGTGAACCGGGGGCTTAAACCCAATGGCCCTTGGGAGTGTCGTTTCGGAGTGGCTAATCCCAAGTCAGAAGCTGCATCCCTCCCTGGTCATGTGACCCCTCTCTGTCTCCTCCAGTCGGGCCGATTCTGCAGGCAAAGCCGAAACCCTTATCCGTGGACGTAGGGGAAGACGCCTCCTTCAGCTGTGTCTGGCGCGGGAATCCTCTTCCACGGGTAACCTGGACCCGCCGCGGGGACGCGCAGGTGAGGCCAGACCTGGGGCTTGTGGCCATGGCTAGCAGTAGATGGGGCTTTCTCCCATGGTCGTGTCCCTGACGCCCCTTCCCTATCCCAGGTGCTGGCCTCCGGGCCCACGCTGCGTCTTCTCGCGGTGGGGCCGGAGGATGCAGGCGACTACGTGTGCAGAGCCGGGCCGGGGCTCTCGGGCCTGCGGGGTGGCGCTGCGGAAGCTAGGTTGACTGTGAACGGTGAGAAAGCGGTGCTTCCTAGTGGACCTGGCATGTCCTGGGATAAGAAGTGGGCAGAGGGGGCGAGGGCTAATGGGAGTGGGCGTGGCCTCGAGAAGGGGAGCTTAACTGACGGCTGGGGCCCTTGGATTGAAGCGGGACCTAGGGAAGGCAAGCCTCAGAGGGGTTCGAAGTTTGTTAAGAGGCTTGGCCTAGTTGGTCGGGGTTAGTGGGGAGTGCCCAGGCCTGGCCTCGCCTGCTTGAGAACGGGCCTTGAGTGGGCGGGGCCTCTCCTCTGATTGGTCCACAATCTCCAACCCAGCTCCCCCAGTGGTGACCGCCCTGCACTCTGCGCCCGCCTTCCTGAGGGGCCCCGCCCGCCTCCAGTGTCTAGTCTTCGCCTCCCCCGCCCCAGAAGCCGTGGTAAGGAAAGTTCCCACTCTCGTGACCCTTCCAGCAGTGATCCCAGACCTCCTAGCCGGACCTCCAAAACTGCTGGGATGATCTGTGACTTTCCCGACGCCTTGACCTCCTCTTCCCGCCCTCCTTCGTCTCCTCAGTGACCCTCCTCTTCTGTGCCCCCAGGTCTGGTCTTGGGATGAGGGCTTCCTGACGGCGGGGTCGAGGGGTCGGTTCCTGGTGGAGACATTCCCAGCCCCAGAGGGCCGCGGGGGACAGGGTCCAGGCCTGATCTCTGTGCTGCACATTTCGGGGACCCAGGAGTCCGACTTTAGCCGGGGCTTCAACTGCACTGCCCGGAACCGGTTGGGCGAAGGAGGCACCCAGGTCAGCCTGGGACGTAGAGGTGAGACCCTGGGCCCGAAGACCCCAAATCTGAATATTTCAAGCCCCCAAAATGCCACAACCCCCAAACAGAGGACCCTCAAGTGCAGAGACCCCCAAACCTTGGGAGCCTCAAAACTATGAGTCCATTGAATCCTGAGATCCCCAAACAATAATTTCCCTCAAATACGGAATCCTAAACTAAGAGACCCCTCACACTTAGGGGCTCCAAAGAAGGCAACCTCCAAATATAGGCAAAGTAAAAATACCCTCAAAGTCTAAGACTCTCTAAAGCCAGGGAGTTTAAACTTGTGAAACCTCAAGTTCATGAGTCCTTAAACCCAAGGGACCCCAAGCTAGGGGACTGCAAAACTTGGAATCCCCAAACTTGGTGACCTTTGAACCCAGAGATTCCCTACAAAAGCCCCAAGCCCTGTTCCCCAGTTCCTGCTCAGCATCCTCAGGAACCCCCTCTTCTTCCCACAGACTTGCTGCCCGCTGTGCGGATTGTGGCTGGAGTGGCCGCTGTGGCCATGACTCTCCTTATGGCCGGCACTGGGGTGGCCCTCTGCTGCTGGTGCCACGGCAAGGGTCAGTACCTGAGCCCCACGGCAGGCCCATATACAGGCCCTGCCCACTGACTGGCCTGGCCTTGGGACCTGGTCCCAGTCCTGCCTCTCTAGACCCTCACTGGCCTTGGCTTACATCCAGGACCTGATTCCCTGCTCAAGCTCTAACTCCGTCTCCTCAGGGTCACACACCCCTTACTCTCCTAGGCCAGAGTTCTCTCCCAGTCTCCCGACCTGATTTGCCCCAGTCCTCTCTCTTCCTGCGCACTGGTCTCCACAGACCGTGATCCAGCCCCATCGTTTACCTCTGCCCCCACCCCCAATGTCCCTGGCCTCAGCCTCTTTCTCCAAGCAAAAGAATCTGGTGCGAATCCCAGGGAGCAGCAACGGCTCCAGTTCGAGGGGTCCCGAGGAGGAGACAGGCAGCAGCAAGGACCAGGTAGGATGCCAGGGTCCCCAGACCTGACAGTACCTCAAGACCCAAATAGTAACCCAGTCCCAGTTGTGATCCCAGTCGCAACTGGGCGCCCCAAACTCAAAAAGAGCCGTAGTCCCAACAGGGATCCCCAGATCCAAATATCCCCCAAATCCAAATACACCCCTGACCCAATTATTCCCTAGACTCAATATGTCCCTAAGGCTCCTTGTTGTCCTGAGCCCAGACCCCAGCTCTCAGGTGCCCTTGGTCCCTCCTGCCTGGCCTCAGATGTTCAGCTGAGGGTCTCTGGGGTCTGGCAGTGGGGCCAGAGGATCCTCTACACTCCCTTTCACTAAGCACCCTACCCCAGGGCCCCATCGTGCACACAGACCACAGCGACCTGGCTCTGGATGAGGAGGGAGCTCTGGAGACCAAGGTGAGTGTTGGGAAAAGAGGGGCTCCCTTCACTGTATCTCCAGCTCTCTCTCCACTTCTTTCTTTTTATTTTTTATTTTTTTATGTTTGGCTGTGTTGGGTCTTCGTTGTTGCGCGCGGGCTTCCTCTAGTTGTGACGAGTAGGGGCTACTCTTCCTCGCGGCGCGTGGGCTTCTCATTGCAGTGACTTCTCTTGTTGCAGAGCATGGGCTCTAGGCGTGCTGGCTTCAGTAGTTGTGGCATGCGGGCTCAGTAGTTGTGGCTCTAGAGCACAGGATCAGTAGTTGTGGCACACGGGCTTAGTTGCTCCGTGGTATGTGGGATCTTCCCAGACCAGGGCTCGAACCCATGTCCGCTGCATTGGCAGGTGGATTCTTAACCACTGCACCACCAGAGAAGTCCCTCTCTCCAATTCTGTTCCCTGCTTTTTCATTCTGTTGCCCCCAGAGCTGGCACCTAACCCCCTCCACCCACTTCTTGCTGCCTCCTGGGCTGTCTCACCCAACTCCAGTCTCAGTTTGTTTATCTGCTGACTATGCCCACATATCAGCCCCAGCCTTGGCCTCCATCTTGAGCCCCAGATCAAGGTTCAGTCTGCTTGTGCTTTCCCCAACACAGTCATGTTTCAGGCCTCCTAGATGCCTCTCCCTGGTTGCTTCACCCAGGCCCCTTCTACCTACCAGGTTCCACACTGGCCTCACATTTCCCCAAACTTGTACATCCTTTAGGGTCCCATCTCTTTTAGGCCCCACTGACCCCAGTCCCCAATCCAGAGCCCTTCTCTCTCTTCTCTGTACCTAGTACATGCTATTCTCTTGGCCCGAAACACTCCTACCTTTCTTCACATACCTACCTAATTCTCTCCATCATTCCTCTGGTCTCAACTCAAACGTTTCTGGTTCCAGAAAGCTCTTGCTTCCCTCCTCGTAGCCCTGATCATTCTGTCTGTGTTTCACCCGTCATAGCCATGACCACTGTGAGCTAGGCTTCCCCATCTCAGTCTGAAGATCCCCCCATAGCTGTCCCAGTCACTCCCTGAACTTCCTCCATCACAACCCTGACCTTCCTGGCTCTATCTAGTGATTCCTCGTTTCTCCTTTGGCCTGGATCTCCATGAGGACAGGGCTAGGTCTATCCTAGTGAGATGTCTAGGCATGCAGCACAGGGCATGCAGCACAGGGCATGCAGCACAGGGCATGACTCAGAATCAAAGCCTCAAGGCTGTTGGGCAAATGAATGAATGAATGTCTTGATCTCCATTTCTCTCTCTTGTTCCCTCTGCATCTCCTTCCACACCGCCACCGCTCAGCAGGCCTATATCCTTCTGTCTCTGTCTTTCTCTGCCCATCTCCTCTGTCCCTTCATCTCTTGTCACTGTTTTTCTGTGTCACTTTGTTCTTCTACCAGTCCATATGTCTCTGGATCTCTGACTGCTCCTGTTTCTATCTTTTCGTCTCCCCCTAGGTCTGGCTCTATCTCAGTGTGTCTCTCCATCAGTGACCCTCACCCCGCTGTACCCTTACATACCTTACCAAGTCCCATTTTGTCCCCTCAGGACCCAACCAATGGTTACTACAAGGTCCGAGGAGTCAGTGTGAGCCTGAGCCTTGGAGAAGCCCCTGGAGGAGGTCTCTTCCTGCCACCCTCCTCCCCTCTTGGACCTCCAGGGACCCCTACCTTCTATGATTTCAAAACACATGTGGGCATTGTCCCCCCCTGCAGGTTATATAGAGCCAAGGCAGGTTATCTCACCACACCCCATCCTCGAGCTTTTACCAGCTACATCAAACCCACATCCTTTGGACCCCCAGATCTGGCCCCCAGCACTCCCCCCTTCCCATATGCTGCCTTCCCCACCCCCAGCCACCCACGTCTCCAGACTCATGTGTGACATCTCTCCAACTGAAGAGTCCTGGGATCTTCAACTTGCCATAATGGATTGTCCTGATTTCTGAGGAACCAGAACAAGTTGGCGACCTTACTCTTCCAACATTGAACATTGAGGGGAGGGAAAGATCGTTACAATTGTCTGGGTCATTGATATACAGTCAGCTCAGCCAAAGGGGATGCCCCAAGTGGGAGCAAGAAGGCCACTGTGCCTACCTCTTCCCCTGTGTAAAAGAGATGCAAGATGGCACATGGACCCTCTGCAGAGGGATGGGGGGGCAGGGGGTGATGGGAGTTAGGGGCAGAGAAGGAAGTTGTTTCCCAACACTGAAAGAAGATATTTCAAGATGACCACCTGCATTGAGAAGAAAGGCAACATAAGGCAGATTAAGATGGAGGACCTGTCCTGGCTCTCCCCAACGGCACTTTGCTTCACCCATGGAATTGCAGCCAGAATGGCCATTCACCCCCTGGGAATCCAAGATGGTCACTATCTTGATTTTTTCTACCTTCCTTAAAGGCCCTGGAAGAACTGGACCCAAGGAGTAAGGATAGGGTGAGAGCTGTTGTGGGGTTGGGGGGGGTGAGGGGTGGTGTTGGAATCTGAGAATGAGCATATTTATGTTTAATAAAAAAAGTTGCGAAGTGAATGTCTTAGAGATTCTCCTGGCATTATTACTGTCTATCAAAGAAGGGGTCCATCGAAGCTGCCCCAAGGCCCTTCTTCTTACCCTAGACTATGAAGTGGCTGTAGAAAAAACCGTGAGCCACCCCCCAGCCCTTTGCTACCCATTGAGCACTCTAGGCTCTTTTAAGATACATCTACACAAACATACATGCACAGATGCACACACGTGACAGGACTGCCCCAGTCAGCTTGGGGAAGACAATTCTACACTGCATTTTGAGGAGACAAAGAAGTGAGCCCTGAAGGGGAGGGGGCGAAGGAGAGGCTAGGGGTGGGAAAATAGAAATGCCCTGATCCTTACAGCAAGGATGGGGGTCAACTCTTATCTTGAGGTGCTGGCTACCTGACTCAGCTCATCCTTAAAGAAAGGGTCTGGGGGCTTTGGTTCATGAATCCTTGATCTAGGAGTTAAAGGTCTAGATGACTGGGGTTCCTGGGAAGCAGAGCAGAAGGCCTGGACTCGTGCGTCTTAGGGAGAAAGGGCTGAGGGCTTGGTCTCTAGTCCTGAGAGAGAAGGTACCTGGGACCCAGACTCCTGGATCTGAGGGAGAAGGGGACTGGGTCTCAAGTGCTATGTTCTTTTTTTTTTTGCGGTACGCGGGCCTCTCACTGTTGTGGCCTCTCCCGTTGCGGAGCACAGGCTCCGGACACGCAGGCTCAGCGGCCACGGCTCACGGGCCCAGCCGCTTTGCAGCATGTGGGATCTTCCCGGACCGGGGCACGAACCCGTGTCCCCTGCATCGGCAGGCGGACTCTCAACCACTGCGCCACCGGGGAAGCCCAAGTGCTATGTTCTTGATTGGGGAAACTTTGGAGGCCTGTATTCCTGGGGCCTCAAGAGACGATTTGGGGGTGGGGGCCGCTCTCCAATGCTTGCATCCCTAGAGGAGAAGCGAGATGATTTGTGACTATCTGGATCCGAGGGAGGGGAACACTGGTGGTGAGAGTCTTGAGGGAGAACTCAAAATCCCCAACCAGGAAACCCGTGACCCAGACTCCTGGCTGGGCGCTTGCATGGGGTGGGACGCCTAGAATCTCAAGGCGGCGGGGGCCTGGCGCAGGTTCCCACCCGGGGTTTCCAAGCTTCTCCGCTGTGCGCAGAGCTGCCACGCTATTGTCCTGGCCAGGAAGGCGGGGCCAGCGCGGGGCGGGGCTGGCGGCGCCGGCGCAGCCCGGGGGCGGCGGGAAGAGGAGGCGGCGGCGGCCGTGGCGCTGGGAGCTCCTGTCACCGCTGGGGCCGGGCCGGGCCGGGCGGAAGTGCTGGGGACGTGAGGGCGCGAGGGCCGGGACATGGGACCAGCCATCCCCGCCGCTCGCGGTCTGGGCCCGCTGCCGCTGTTGCTGCCACTATTGCTGCTGCTTCTGCGCGCGCAGCTCGCCGTCGGGAGCCTGGCCGGTGGGAGTCCCAGCGCTGCCGAGGTGAGGCCCGGCCGGGTCCAAGGGGATGGGGGAAGGGGCGGGACCGGGCCTCTGGACCCCGATGCGGACAGGTCCAGAGCAGAAAGCGCAGTCTTTCCAGCTCGGTGGCCGGGCCCCCCGGCGCCGCTAACTGCACTAGGCATTCAGAAAACCGTAAGTCCAGGCCCCATCTCCTTCATCTGTCGTCCCAGTCCCCTCCAGCCCGCAGCGTAGGAACTGGCTTTTCCAGAGCCCCTGGTCCCAGAAGTCCAGCCCCCCCAGACCCTCTCAACCTAGGTGACTCAGCCCCAGACCCTTCCCACCTGAACAGGACCCACCAGGCAGCAAGGCACCTACAGCCAGGAATCTGGGCCCCCTGCATCCTCTGGACCCATATGAGGCCTCCCGCAAGGCTCCTAGGACCCAGAAGTCTAGGCCTCCAGCCACCGCCCCCCAACCCAGGATGTAGCTCTCCATCCCTCAAGGACTTGGTGTCCAGGCCTGCGGGGCCCTGAAACCAGGCCTTGTGGTCTTTGCACCCGAGAATGCGAGCATGAGCTAGGGATGGAGGTAGGAGGGGCCAGA
The DNA here is from genome assembly GCF_039906515.1 of Pseudorca crassidens. Classification (NCBI taxonomy): domain Eukaryota; kingdom Metazoa; phylum Chordata; class Mammalia; order Artiodactyla; family Delphinidae; genus Pseudorca; species Pseudorca crassidens. Next base: position 16,999,164 of record NC_090315.1, on the reverse strand, counting down.
ACGCCTGGGTTCTGACCTCCTCCCCCGCCATTCACGTTTAACCCTTTCAGCTCTAGTGCGGCTGAGCTGGGGTGAGGGCGGAGCCTGTCTCCGCGGCAACAAGGCCGCGAGAATCCCGGGGGACCCGGGTCGCCATAGCAACGGCAGAGCTGGGGCGCCCCCGCCCTGTGGGAGCTGTTTCCCGGGGAACCGAACGTCTATGGAGGCGGTGCGCGGTGCTTGGTGGAGGGGGCTGGTGCTGGGGGTGTGAATATCTGCGTCCTAGGGAGCAAAGGACCAGGGGAGTCACATGCCCGCGTCCCCCGTGCCCTCGCTGACCCCTCCGTCCCCACCCCCAGGCCCCAGGGTCTGCTCAGGTGGCTGGACTATGCGGGCGCCCAACGCTTCACCGGGACCTGCGTACCGGCCGCTGGGAACCAGACCCACAGCTCTCACGACGCTGTCTCCGGGACCCGCAACGCGTGCTGGAGTACTGCAGACAGGTAGGCGGGACCTACTGGGAGGGGCGTGGCCAGCAAGAAAGGGGATCCAGCTTGGGGCCGGGTAGCGCGTGAGAAGCTAGTCGTGCAAAGACAAGGTCCAGGGAGATGAGGGATCCAAGAAGGCATGGGAAACTAGGGGACGTGGCCAACAAAGAGGCGAAGTTAGGATAGGACAGGACCTGTTTCTGAGAAACTAGGTCAGGAAAGGGGAAGAACCGTGCAAAGACGGCCCGCTGAGGAAAGTGTCCAGTGAAGAGACAGAGTTTAGCAATAATGTGGTGGACTCCTTAAAGAGCAGGTGTAGGTGGACGTGACCAAAGGAGACGCGGGGCTAAGACAAAAAGACCTTTGGACCGGCGTGACTGGGAACGGGGTGGAACCCAATGGGAGAGTGGAAAGCTAGGAGGCGTGGCTATGAAAGCAGGTCTAACACAAAGAAAGGATACTTACTGAGAGGCCAGAGAGAGAGCCGAGGCTTAACGAAGGGAGGAGTCTATGGGGAGATAAACCTGATAGGGGGAAGGGGCAGAGGCGACTACAAGAGAGGTGGGCTTAGAGGGATTGAGCTTTTGGGCAATGGAGGGACCTTCGTTAAGAAACTGGACAGGCAAAGGGGCGGAGCCTAAGGATGGCGTGGCTTAAGGGAGAGGTACTAGGGGGCGTGGCCAACAGGCTTGAGGGGCTTAGATATCTAAGACCTGTTCTACAGAGAAGCGGGGCCTAGGGAGGAGAGGTCCTTATGAATACTAGAGACTTGAAAAGGGACGTGGCCAGTGCAGAAGCGCAGGCGGGGCCGTGGGTTGATCACCCCCACCCGGTGCCCCCAGATGTACCCGGAGCTGCAGATTGCACGTGTGGAACAGGCGACACAGGCCATCCCCATGGAACAATGGTGCGGGGATGCCCGAGGTGGCCGCTGTGCCCACCCCCACCACCAGGTTGTGCCTTTCCGCTGCCTGGGTGAGTCACAGGCTGGGGGAGGGGAACGGAAGGAGCGGGGGGGGGGGGGGGGCGTCTCCGAGGGGTGAGATTCTGGCCCTGGTTTCAGGCTCACATTAGGGAGATGGATGCCTGGGTCCAGAGTGGGACAGAAAAGCCTATGAGGATAAGAGATCTGGATTCTGAGGAGGGTAGGGCTAGTGGCTGCGGCAGTGTCTCACATCGATGACCCCCATTTGCCAGAGGGTGAATTTGTGAGCGAGGCCCTGCTGGTGCCTGAAGGCTGCCGGTTCCTGCACCAGGAGCGCATGGACCAGTGCGAGAGTTCAACCCGGAGGCGTCAGGAGGCACAGGAGGTCAGGACTCAGCCCACTCATTCTCACCGCCCCCCAGAACCCAGGGATCCAGTCCTCTAACACCCTCCTCCTCCAGAACCCAAGAGTCTGGGCCTCAGCCTTCTCTTCCCAATGGGACAGAACCAGGAATCCAGGCTCCCAGCCCCATCAGCCCCCAAGACCCAGGCATCCAGGCTACCCCCTACCCTCTGTTACCCCACAGTCCTGGCATCTGGGCCCACTCTTCCCACAGGCCTGCAGCTCCCAGGGCCTCATCCTGCATGGCTCGGGCATGCTTTTGCCCTGTGGCGCGGATCGGTTCCGAGGTGTGGAGTATGTGTGCTGCCCCCCTCCAGTGACCCCCAACCCGTCTGGGACAGCAGTTGGGTGAGTGGGAGGGAAGCCTCCATGCCCAACCCAAGGCTCCTGAGGCAGGAGATGGAAGCCTGGGGGCCTGGGCCCAGGTTCTCATTGCCTTGGGTCTTCTGCTCCCTCAGGGATCCTTCCACTCGGTCGTGGCCCCCTGGGGGCAGAGTTGAGGGGGGTGAGGACGAAGAAGAGGAGGAATCCTTCCTACAGCCAGTAGATGATTACTTTGTGGAGCCCCCACGGGCTGAGGAGGAAGAAGAGGAGGAAAGAGTCCCACCCTCAAGCTCCCATCCCCCTGCAGGGGTCAGCAAAGGTGAGGCAGGCTCTGCACCCTCAGTCCCCTCCACCCTTGGGGGAGGATGATTTAAGGGAGCCTTGGTATAGGGGCCTCTTTGGGAGGGACCTGTGGGGGAGAAGCCCTGTTGGGGGAAATGGGAGGGATGGGAATGGCTTTGAATAAAGTAGAGGTGGAAGGGGCAGCCTGTGAGGAATGCAAAGGGGGAGGGTGGTTTGGGGGTGCCCAGAAGTGGAGGAGTCATTTGGCGGGTCTGAAGGATTACTGGGGGGAAAGCTTAGAGGATAGTGTAATGGATTCCTAAGCTTTACAAGAACAGGCCCAGTTCAGAACCACATTTCGCATGAGGCCAGGCAGCAGCTATGGCTGAAGTGAACACATGAGGGTCTCCAGTGCGCTCTAGGAAATGCAGTTCTCTGGGAAGGGAAGGAGACCTGGAGCTGGGCTTCTGGCTGACTCCCTGGTTCCTGGCCTTGCAGTGACTCCCACCCCGAGGCCCACGGATGGTGTGGACGTGTACTTTGGCATGCCTGGAGAAATCAGCGAGCACGAGGGGTTCCTGCGGGCCAAGATGGATCTGGAAGAGCGCAGGATGCGTCAGATTAACGAGGTGATGGTGCCGGGGGCCCCAGGACCCCCCATAACGCAGAGCTCCCTAAATACCAGGAAATTCCTCAGGGACACATTGAGACTATCTTTAAAGAGTCCCCAAGTCCCCATTAACCCCCAGTCCTCAACACCCCCCCTAAGATGACCAGGGATCTCTGACCCACCTAGAATCCCACTGAGATGCCACCAGATTCTATGGAAACTCTGATGCATGGTACTCTTCCACTTTAAATTCTTTCTGAATCCTCTCGGGAATCCAAGAGGCAGAGGGACTTAAGGGATCTGGAGACTCTGAGGAAGGATGGGGGCGGGGGAGATGCAGTGGGTAGAGCAGGGTGGATTCTAGGATCCTGAAGCTCGCCTTGTCCCCAGGTGATGCGTGAATGGGCCATGGCGGACAACCAGTCCAAGAACCTGCCTAAAGCCGACAGACAGGCCCTGAATGAGGTAGGACAGCCTCCAGGGTGTCCTGCTCAGGCCTGTCCACTCCCTGGGGCACACTGGCTTTGTCTGGCCTCATCCAGTTTCACCCCTTCCTACTTGCGCGGGCCTCTCCGGGCCCCACCCTTACACTCGGCTCGGGCCCCTCTTGGCCTACATCTAACCCGACTTTGCTTCCCTCCTCTTCCCACTGGCCATGTTTTGCCCTGTCTTAACTTGATCCTAGCCTCTGAGGGCTGGCTCTGGAGGCCTCTCCCAAGCTGGGCCCCTGCAGACACAGCCCGGTCCTTCTCAGCCTCTCTTTGATGCTCGGCCCTGCTCCCTGACTCTGATCCTGCCCCTGTAATCTCCCTTTTACTCAGTCCCTCCTCAGTAGTCCCAGCCTCATGACTCTCTGCCCCACCTCTCTCAGCCTCACTTTAGTACCGCCCTACCCTGTGTAGACCCCACTTGTCTGCGCCCCATTACTTGACTCTTGCTCCTACCCAGCTCAGTCTTATTTAGTTACAGCCTGTCTCCAGTGGGTCCTGCCCAGGCCTGAGCCCTACCTTTCCTACAATACTTGGCTCCTTTCATCTCGACACAGGCCAGCTCTGTGCCTAGATTGTTCCCACCCATGTAGTGAACACCTTCAGCGGGGCTCCCAGCAGGCCTAGCCCTGCCCCCACTCCACCTGGCCCTGAAGCCCCAGCTCTACCAGTCAGTCTCCTGTCATCTAGTCCCACCCCAGGTTGACTCTGCCCAGGCCTAGATCCACTGCACGCCTCCCTCTCCCCCGCCACTTGACCCCATAGCCCTACCCTTCCAGACTGCCTTTGACCCGGGTTTCACCCCACTACACCTCTCCTGGCCCTGTGCCCACCCCCTCGCCAGCACTTCCAGTCCATTCTGCAGACCCTGGAGGAGCAGGTGTCTGGTGAGCGACAGCGCCTGGTGGAGACCCATGCCACCCGAGTCACTGCCCTTATCAACGACCAGCGCCGGGCTGCCTTGGAAGGTTTCCTGGCGGCACTGCAGGAGGATCCGCCTCAGGTGCGGGAGCCGTGGGGGCAGAGGGCAGGGGGTGGAAAGGGCTGGGGCAGGCCTGGGCAGCCTTCATCGCTTCCACAGCCAGAGCGCGTCCTGCTGGCCCTGCGGCGCTACCTGCGAGCAGAACGGAAGGAGCAAAGGCACACGCTGAGGCACTACCAGCACGTGGCTGCCGTGGACCCCGAGAAGGCCCAGCAGACGCGCCTCCAGGTGCTCAGGTTCTTCCAGCTCCCAAATTCTCAGCTAGCCCTCAGACCCCGGCCTCTGGGACCCCATCCCTCTAACTCTTCTCTTGCCCCTCATACCCTCTTTCTATCCCTTGGACCTTCCTATCCCTGGAACCTCCCCCTTCTGTGCTTGGGACCCACTCCAGTCCCTCAGATCCTTACTTCTTGACCCTGGAATGCTGCCTCCCTGACCCCTGTGCCTTTGACCCCTTTCTTGAATTCTCACTCTCTGTCCCTCGACCCCACTTCTTGTCCCTTGGATTCTTCCTTTCCTAGAATCCCCCTCCTGTGCCTTGAACCCTGTTCCTGCCCCTCAACTCTCCTTCTTCCCTAACCCAACTTGTTCTTCCTGGAACCCTTGCTCTGTGCCCTCAGATCCTAATTCCTGTTTCTTGGATGTCCTCTTCCTGTCCCAGAATACTCCATTCTGTGCTCTTGAACTCCAAGTCTTGCCCTTGAACCACATCATTTCCATATGACCCTCCAATTCTTCCTTCTTCAGAACCTCCTCAAGCCTCACTTCCTATTCCTCAGACCCTACTCTCTGCCCCTCCTACCCACTTACCATCTTCTATACCATATTCCTTGTACCCTATACTTACCTTGTCTCCTGTGCCCCACCTTTCCTAGCAGCTACTCCTTTTCCTTCTTCCTTACTTTCTTTCCCAAGACTCTCACAGCCTGTCTTCTGTACATCGTTTCCTTTTCATTGTATTCCACTTCTCCTTCTCCAGTTTCCTTCCTCCCATGGCCAAGTTCCTGCCCTTGTACCCTACTTCCTGTCCATTGTATGTGCTAATTTTGCTTGGACCCTCTTGACCTTCCTCCTTCACCCTGCCTCCGTTTCCCCATCTCTAGCCTGCACTGCTCAGTTCATCCCTCGTACTCACTCCCCCACAGGTGCAGACTCACCTTCAAGTAATCGAGGAAAGGATGAATCAGAGCCTGGGGCTGCTTGACCAGAACCCCCGCCTGGCTCAGGAGCTGCGGCCCCAGATCCGTGAGTGCCCAGTCCTGACCCCCAGCCTTTGACTCCCCTGCCATTTCAGCTCTCTATTCCTGTGTAACAAACTGCAAAACTTAGTGGCTTAAATCAACCACTTTCTTTTCTTTTCTTTCTTTCTTTCTTTTTTTTTTTTTTTGAGTTTGGAAAACCAAGGTTTATTCCAGTCTTTCTTTAAATTTAAATGGTCCACAGTCCTTCAAGGACCTTCATTAGCATCACTTGAAAAGTTTGTTAAAAATGCAAGTTTAGGGACCTCACTCCACACCTATTGAATTAGAATCTTTTGAGACATGGATGGAAAATTTGCATTTAACAACTTCTTTGAGTAATTCAAATGCACACTGAGGACAGGAAATCTTCATCTTCTGGTCATAGGACAGCATGGACCAGGTATTATAGCTGTATTAAATCGACCATTTTCATTGCTCATGATTCTGCTGTCTGCTCTGGGCTCTGCTGGGTGCTTCTTCTGCCGGTCTTGTCAGTAGTCAAGCATGTCACTACATTTGGCTAGCAGGTCAGCTAAGGGCTGGGACTCTGGCACAAATGAGCCTCTCTCCCTCTCTGTGTAGGCTCAGGGCCTCTCTTCTCCATGGAGCCCCTCCACGTGGTCTGTCCAACAAGGGAGCTGGACTTCCTACATGGTGGTTCAGGCTCCCCATACCGTGCAAGTGGAAACTGCCAGGACTTCTTAAGACTTGGGCCCACCTTCTGTAGGTTAAATCAAGTCACAAACCCAGTCCAGATTCAAGCTGCAGGGCCTTCACAAGAGCATGAATACCAGAAAGTGTAACCCCCAGATCTACTGCGACTTCCTCCTGGATGTCCCATGCCAAACCCTAATTCTCCTGCTCTTTAAGGAGGCTGTTCTCTTGAACTTCAACCTCCATCCTCCAACACTCAGCTCTACTTCCCCAGGTCACACGTATGGCTCCCCGCTCCGATCGCTCTATTGTTAGGATGCCATCCATTCACCCATTTTTGTTTTGTGGATCCCTGTGATCACAACCTCACCACCTTTCTCCATGTTCCCCTCAGAGGAACTCCTCCACTCTGAACACCTGGGCCCCAGTGAATTGGAAGTCCCTGCCCCGGGGGGCAGCAATGAGGACAAGGGTGGGCTGCAGCCCCTGGATTCCAAGGATGGTGAGTTAACCCAAATCTACATAATCCCAGACTTTGGGGTACAGGTCCCCAACCTCAATTCTAATCCCCTAAAATCTGGGGGTGTCTTAGCCACCACAGTGAGTGGAAGAGGGTGGGAAGGAATGTCTGAGGTTGTAGAGGCCTCTGTGGGATCCTCGGCCCCTGGGAGGGGGCTTCCCCACACTATCTTTGGTGATGCTCTCCTCTCTTCACTGTTCCACCTGTCTTGCCTCCTCTGACTGCCAGCAGACACCCCCATGGCCCTTCCAAAAGGTGAGTATCTCACAGAGTAGCCCCCAGCCACCAAATCCCTCTGAGTCCTTGAGCCCAGAATGGAAGAGGGCCCGTACACGGGGAACCCCAGGCCTCCTGGGGTGGAGTCTGGTGCCCCTTCTGACCCCCTCTTCAGGCGGGGGGTAGTAGCACCATTCTGGACTCTCAGGAATGAGATAGGATTTGGGGGGTAGGGTCCACAGAACAAGATGCTGCATCCTCTGAGAAAGAGAAGATGTCCCCCCTGGAGCAGTATGAACGAAAGGTAAGTTGGTCGGACCCACGGGCATCGGAGGGAGGATGGGCCAGGGGGCCTGGACTCCTAGGTCTGAAGGAGGAGGGTGCTAGGGGTTTGGGTTCCTTGGCCTCAGAGGAAAGAAGGGACTGAGGACATGGATTTCAGGGTCCTAGGGAAGAAGAGGGCTGGGGGATGCCCTCTCGGGGCCCAGGGGAGGGGGAGGCAGGGGCCCAGACTTCTGGGTCCCTGACACCTCCTGCTCCCCCAGGTGAATGTGTCTGTTCCAAGGGGTTTTCCTTTCCACTCATCGGAGATTCAGAGAGATGAGCTGGTAAGAGGAGGAATATTGTGGGTACTTAGGGGAAGAGGTCAGAGGTCAGTGGCTAGGCTGTGACTCCAAAAGCCACACAGGGCCCTGGTGAGCCTCCAAGATGACCCCGGCCCCATCTCCTCTCCCTGCAGGCACCAGCTGGAACAGGCATGTCCCGAGAGGCTGTGTCTGGTCTGCTGATCATGGGAGCGGGTGGTGGCTCCCTGATCATCCTCTCCATGCTGCTCTTGCGCAGGAAGAAACCCTACGGGGCTATCAGCCATGGAGTGGTGGAGGTGAGAGGCAAAGAGACCTGGAATGGGGAGGACTTCCAGAGCCTGGGAGTAGAGTGGCTGTGAGGTCTGCGGTCAGGCCCCTGTGGCCCACTCTGCCTCCCCTGCCCCTATTGCAGGTGGACCCCATGCTGACCCTGGAGGAGCAGCAGCTGCGTGAACTGCAGCGTCACGGCTATGAGAACCCCACCTACCGCTTCCTGGAGGAACGACCCTGAACCAGCCCCCTTCACCCCTTTGGCTGAGCCCAGACCTTCCCTCTTCCTGGAGCCCCAGAACCCCAGCTCCCAGCCTGGGAGAGGGGTCTTGAAAAAGTTCATTTCACACCCTTTGTGAGGGGGCTGGAAATTCTTATTTCCCCTGTCCAATTCCAAATTGAATTCCTAAGAAATCCCCAGGTATTCCCAGCTGCCTCCCCGCTTGGGACCTCCTCACTTTAATTTATTTTGTACATTTATGTATTGTTCCTTAAGGTGGCCACCAGTTGGTCCCACTGTCTGTTGTTCCCTTGAATTCACCGTCCCACGTGTCCCCCACTAATATCCCAATAAAGTCCTCTTCCCCACCAGGCCATCCTCCGTCTCTGTGGGGGAATCAGGGTGTAATCAGCTCTGGACATTGGTGTGCAAGCCCGCCCAGACCTCCTTCACCTCTTTAAACTGTTGGAGAGATCTTTAAATCTGGGCGGGGCCTTGGGAAGGGGCGGGGTCCAGAGATCTAGGTTAGGCTCCCACCCAGGAGCTTTCCGTGGTACTGAATGGGCAGCCACTTCTAAGCCTGTATCAGCTGGGTTCCAGGGTGGACTCCAAGGAGGCTGGGCTCTAGCAAGTTTCCCCTGCCTCCCACTCACCCTCATACACAGTCACATACAACATCCACCCCCAACCTGTGAACTCGATGAGGGACAGGGAATCTTGAACTGCTCTTCCCATTCTTGAGTCTTAAGCCCTTCTGGGGGAGGTGATAAGAATCCCCTTGGAGTGTGGAAATCCAACCATGTGTCCCAGAGAGGGTTATGTGATGTCTGCAAGTGCATTGCATTTTGTGACATGTCAGAGTTGTCCCTCTACATATACTGTTACCTGTCTCAAGAGGGTTGTTATGAGGATTAAAAGGAGTGATATTTGTTGGGACATTAGAATTGTGCCTGGCATTTCGCAAGTACTTGTTGAATAAATTCTAAAATGACATGGCAGCAAACATTCATACGGCACCCTGTGCCAGGAACTGCTCCAAGGCTTTCACGCACTGGCACGCTTAATCGTTATTTCTACCCCATGAAGTAGGTACTATGACTATTCTCATTTATAGATTAGGAAATGGAGGCAAAGAGAAGTTATGTCACATTCCCAAGGTCACCATCTAGGAAGGGATGAAGCTAGGAATCCAACCCAGGAAACCTGGCTCCAGTGCCCATACTCTAGGCCATTTTGCTACCCTCCTGCCTAATAATTCATGGCTGTCCCATATGGTGTTTGGGTTGCTCACTGCAAAATTTTAAGTGATACCATTCATCTCCTAGACATTGTAGATTTGCATTTTTACCACAACTTCCCAGCAGATGGCAGTAGTGTGCCATGTTCTAATATCAGGAGAGCACAATTTTCTGACAGATGGCTAAGGGAGGGAGCACGTATTTTTAATTCTTCCAACGGACCGATGAGCTCACAGTGATGAGCTCTACATAATATATACATGAATTATAGGTCATGTATATTAAATATAGACGTGGTAGGTATTGGGAGGAAGATGCCTGCACGATGCAAGTTGGATACAATGCCACAGCTTTCTTAAGAACCCAGTTTGCAACATCATTCTGATACCGGCTTTACCATCAGGTAGACTCAGACCATTCTAGTAGAAATCTATAACTAGCACCACAAGCAGGGGAAAAACTGCCTTTGTATTTTCACAGCCAAGGGTGGTTAACAGGCTACCAATAGGTAAGGAGCTCCAAGCAGGTGGGATAGGAAATGAAAGGCCATTTTGCTCAATACACTCAGTGCATGATTCCCTAATAATATGTGCATTTTAATGGCAATACTTAGAGTAATTAGTTCAAAAACACTGTTTTTATTGAAATTCCAGCAGGAAAAATAACTTTACTATTGCTCATTTGATGCTCTTGTGCCCCTAAACCACTCTTCTTTTCCCACTGAATACGATTTAATTCTTCTTTTAGTAAAGCAAAGTTTCCTAGAGACTTGTTATCACGTTAGTGGTGTGTGTGTGTGTGTGTGCGCGCACTGATACATGTCGGGAAACACATCTTATACGTCAACAGAATCTAAGATGCCATCAAAAATAAGAAATACCGGGCTTCCCTGGTGGCGCAGTGGTTGAGAGTCCGCCTGCCGATGCAGGGGACACGGGTTTGTGCCCCGGTCCGGGAAGATCCCACATGCCGCGGAGCGGCTGGGCTCATGAGCCATGGCCGGTGAGCCTGCGTGTCCGGAGCCTGTGCTCCGCAACAGGAGAGGCCACAACAGTGAGAGGCCCGCGTACCGCAAAAAAAATAATAATAAGAAGAAATACCATTATTTTATGTACCACAAGGAAAACTACGGAGACATTAAACTATGCCACCTGATTGTAAGATGAATTCCAATTAAGTTCTTCCTAGAATTAATGAAATACAACATACTATTATGAATTTTCCGTGGGTCAGCTGCCCCTATGTGAGTACACACAGAAGAGCACACTCATGCTGGTCCGAGGCAGCTGACGTGGGAGACTTGTGCTGGCACCACCAGTAACTCCACCTCCCAATATTCTTGTTCTAGTGCAGTATCTTCCTCCCCACTGATTCTGGGCTTGGCCACATGGCTGACTTGGACCAATGGGGTATCAGCAGGCATGATGCAAGCAGGGGCTTTTTCTCTTGGAATATTCCCTCTTGGAGCTCCTGCGTGAGGAGATCCTCCTACCCTCCTGGAGGGACCACAGGGAGAGGGATGCTTGGCTCACTCTCAGAAGTTCCAGCCATCTCAGCTGAGCTATCAGACACGTGAGTGCTGTTGTCTAGGCCAATCGGGCCTCCAGCTGACTGCAGCCACGTGTGAGACCAAAGCAAGATAGCAGAACTGCCCAGCTCAGCCCAGCCCAGATCGCAGAATCATGAACAAAATAAGTGGTGCTGGACTTCCCTGGTGGTGCAGTGGTTAAGAATCCGCCTGCCAATGCAGGGGACACGTGTTTGAGCCCTGGTCCAGGAAGATCCCACAGGCCGCGGAGCAACTAAGCCCATGCGCCACAACTACTGAGCCTGCGCTCTAGAGCCCACGAGCCACAACTACTGAAGCCCGGGTGCCACAACTACGAAAGCTTGCATGCCTAGAGCCTGTGCTCCGCAACAAAGAGAAGCCACCGCAAAGAAGCCCGCGCACCACAATGAAGAGTAGCCCCCACTCGCCACAACTAGAGAAGGACTGCGCTCAGCAACGAAGACCCTATGCAGCCAAAGATAAACAAAATAAACTTAGCAAAAAACAGACGTGGTGGTTGTTTTAAGCCTTAAGTTTTGGGGTAGAGACACTGGCATATGCCCTGAAGTGTGCTTGGTTTGTTATCCGTGAGAGGCTCCAAGCAGTGGGGGCTACCGTGCGTCAGAGGGCTTTCTGGAGTGACGAGACTGGGACGGAGGACAGAGCAGAGGCTGTGGGACAGAGGTACAAGGGGGCATTGTGGAGGTCTTCCGTCTTTCGTTTGGGTTTCTCCGGAAGCAGAGGCTTAGGCAAGGATTTGAGGACAAGATTACCTGCAAGGAGTGGAGAACCTTGATAGGGGAGCAGGAAGGGACCCAGAGAAGGGAAAACTGCCAAGAAAGGGTATGTTCTCAAGCCAGAACCATGGTGGGGAACCGGAGCTTCGTTCCACTGGGAGCTTGGAGAGCCCGTGCGGAACACACACTTCCCAGTTATCCCCACGGAGGCAGGGGACCTGGAGGATTTACATACCGTCTCCCTTCAGTCAGTCACTGGTTGAGAGCTGCTGGAGCGGGAAGAGGCATGATCCTCCTGGCAGGAAGTCTTGACACACTCATACCCAGGGCAAAGCGGGCACCAGTGGTCTGAGAATGCCCACAGGCAGAGTCACGTGCCGGCCCTGGCAGTTAGACCACCAGGTGTGGACAGGGTGAGGGGGACAGGATATGGACTTCGCACCCGCCGTGTCTGCTACAACCCCCCACCCAGACACATCCACCCAAACACGGCTCCTCAGCCGCTTCCCTGCACAATGATTAGAGATTAGACAGTAACGGTTCTAGTCCAAACTGAGTTTAATCAAGAGTTTCAGATAGGGGAGGGATTCACTAGAAATACTGAGGTCTGGGTCAGGGGCCTGGTTGTGTTCTGACTTAAAGCAGTAGGACCTAGGGGACTATGATCGAGAGTCCTTCCTATGTCTCAGGGTTAAGGACCTGAAGGGGGTGGGTCCTGGGGAGGTCAGGGGTCATCTTAGGAGCTCTACTAGGATGGTACTGGAAGCTCTTTTGGCATACCCCAAGTACCATATAGGGGAGTTACATCTGGACCCCAAAAGATCCTGGTGGGGAAAGGGTTGGGGGTCCAGTGTGTTTCACAGAAACAATCAAGGGGCCTCGATTTCACAGAAATCATCAAGGGGGCTCCTTGTGGGTGGAGGAAGGGTATCACACCACCCCAAATATTGGGGACTGTTTACCCACCAACAGCCATTTTGGGGTTTTAATGTAAGACCCCGATGGCAGGACATTATGCACATACATTATCACGGATTTGCAACATTAGCATACGCTGGCTGTCCCACAGGACGGTGGGGACTGGAAAATCAGTCCAGGTTCTGGGTTTGAGTCCTAAGAGGACAGGCCTGGGGGTGCCACACGGCTCCTCTTCAGTAGCTGCCGGAGCTGTGGACAAGACAAGACGGGGGAGAAGCTTGAGAGGTTGCAAGGAGAACAGGCACACCCTGTTGGGGTGTGAAGTTGGGGGTCAGAGAGAAGTGAGTAGGGTCAGTTGGGTTTGAAGGTCAGAGGTTCTGAGTCAAGATGCGGGGCTGGGGGTGAAGGCTCGTTCACACAATGAATCAAGGCTCCTGAGCAAAGGTGTTGCTGGCTGGGCGTTCCCACCTTGGGATTAGCATTGAGGACTGGGAGTCAAAGGGGAGAAGCAAGGGGCCAGAGTCACATTTGGGGGTCAGAAGTCCCACTCTGAGGTCAGGACTAAAAGTCAGGGGGCTGGAGGTCATGCTTGGGGATCAGAGGTCACACCTTGAGGTCAGGATACAGGGTTGAAAGTAGAGGTCAGGAGGAGTCACCATTATCAGTCACCCTCTACAGTCAGGAATGTTGGGGTCGGGGGTGCACCCTGCAGTCAGGGTGGGCTCAGTGCTCACCCCCTCAGGGCCCAGCCCGGGCCGTAGCAGGTGGACGGGCTGCTCGTTCTCCAGGTTGCGCAACGTTGGATCCGCCCCAGCTGCCAGCAGGCGCCGCACAATGGCCTCCTGGGCCGGCCCAGGGGGCAGGGCGGCCGCCATGTGGAGGGCTGTGTTCCCATGCGCCTGGGGACGGTGAGGGGGGGCCTGCTGAAGACGCAGGCTCAGCTGGCCTGGGCCCTCGACGGCGCACTTCATATTCCGTCACACCCAGGTCCCACATGTCCCTCCTCACATCCCCCAGAAGCCCCCTCCAGGGCCACATTCCACACACCCCTCTAGGCCCTACACGTGCCCCGTCCACGTCCCACACAGCAGCCCCTCCCCAGACACAGCCCGTGGGACTCCCAACATCCCACTGCCCGCTCTCTGCCACGTCTCACCCAATCTGCACATTCCAGCCTAGGCCCCTACCTTCATGTTGACAAAGGCCCGCAGGTCTCCCCGCGGCAGCGCCAGCAGCAGCTGAACCAGGGTCGGGTTGGCAGCCTGCACAGCCAAGTGCAGAACTGTCTTGTTGCTCTTGATCTCCTGTGAGGAGGGGAACGACAGAGGTCAGGCCAGTCCTCACACCCAAGCCTCCACCCATGGAACCCAAGAGCCTTTAGACACTCTGTCTCTCTTTTTCAAGCACCCAGGAGTGCCTTACACAGTTGTACGTGCTGTGCACTCTACAGGAATACCAGATTTAAGGGGGTGCCGTTCAGATCACACACATCACCGAACGGTACATTTATTAAGATAATATTCCAGCCCAAGTATCTTTGAGAAAAAGATTTCTTTTCTATTCCTCCAAAGGAGCTCTCTGGACTAGCAGCTGCCCTGGCCAGCCCACATTCTATTAAACACAGTAAAATGCGCCCACATCCCACATGGACTGTATTTTATCTATAAAGATGGGAACTGAGCAGCATTAATCAGTGGCCTATCTAAGCCTGTACCTACTTCCATACTGAACTGTTCTCTCTCTCTCTTTTTTTTTTTTTTTTTGCGGTACATGGGCCTCTCACTGTTGTGGCCTCTCCCGTTGCGGGGCACAGGCTCCGGACACGCAGGCTCAGCGGCCATGGCTCACAGGCCCAGCCGCTCCGCGGCATGTGGGATCTTCCCGGACCGGGGCACGAACCCGTGTTCCCTGCATCGGCAGGCGGACCCTCAACCACTGCGCCACCAGGGAAGCCCCTCTCTTCATATTTTGAAGCAAGTAAAGACATTTTCCACAATGAAACTTTACTATGTGCCTTTAAAGAATTTGTAATGATAATAAACATTAAAAATTGTGTGTTTAGACATAGAAAATAAACTTATGGTTACCAAAGGGGAAAGGGGATGGGGGAGGATAAATTAGGAGTTTGGGATTAGCAGATACAAACTACTACATGTAAAACAGATAAACAACAAGGTCTTACTGTATAGCACAGGGAACTAGATTCAATATCCTGTAATAATCCATAACGGAAAAGAATATGAAAAAGAATATGTGTATATGTGTACAACTGAATCACTCTGCTGTACACCAGAAACTAACACAACACTGTAAATCAACTATTCTTCAATTTTAAAAAGAATTCTGGGTTTACATAGGGCAAAACAACCTAGCTGGCTCTATCAAAAAAATTATGAAGAGAAAACTCTAAAGGAGGGGAAGCTCTAAATTAAGAGCTTAAAAGGACGTATCACTGCAATGTGTGGGCTTTATTTGAATCCTAGTTTTTTTTTCGTTTTTTTTTTTAATGAAAAAAATAAATGTATGTCACTTTAGAGCCAAATAAAAATTTGGACACAGGATATTTGATATTATGAGACTGTTAATTTTTTTAAAGGTGGAATAAAGGTACTGAGGTTAACAAGAGTTCTTGTCTTCTAAAGACAAATATTTATGGGTAAAACTATAAGCTTGGATTTGCTTAAAAATAATACAGGAGAAGTGGATGGGAAAGGACTGGCTATGAGTTGCTGGTTATTTATGTTGGCTACATGGAGTTCATTATACTATTTTCTGTACTTTATCTATGTTCAAAGTTCTTGAACTAAAATGTAAAAATCCAAAACAATGAGTAAATGTTTAATTCTCTCAGCCAGCCTTTGAAGGAGCCACTGTCAGGAAGGAGGAGACTATATGTATTCACAGCTGGATTCTGGGGTCAGGCCACCTAGGCTCAAATCCCCTCTCTGACACTCACAAGGCAAAGTCCTTGAGCCTCAGTTTCCTTATCAGTGAAAGAGAGAAAGTAATAATAGTATACACATCAAAGTGCGTTTGTGAGGATTCAATTAGCTAATCCATGAAACAGTGTTTGATGAATAGTAAGTGCTTGGTAAATACAAGTTAAGATCAGTAATATTATTCCCAGTTGACAACTGGCGCACAGAGAAGTGAAGTCACGTGTTCAAGGTCACACAGCTGGGAAGAGGCAAGTCAGAATTTGTTTCGAGCCCCTGGATATCCAGGCGCCCCCATCCCGCGTGCCCTCCTGGAGGCCAGCTGCCCACTGCCCAGCTCACCTGGCTGGTATGATCAGCACCCATGTGCAGCAACATCTTGACGCAAGCCAGCCTGTCCTGGGCCTGGGTACTCAGTACTGGGGGATATAGGTCGGGGGGGTGCATAGCAACGTTGAGGGCCAGGATGGCTGTGTGGAGAGGGGTGAGGCCTGCAGAGTAGAGACAGTGAAGACTCTACATCTGGAGCACCGACCCCACCCAGCCCCACCAGCCCCACCCACCCTGCCCACCACCCAACTTACCCTCGAAGTCTCTGGCTTCGATGTCAACTCGAACCCCTGAGTTAATCACAGCCTGGGAGGAGGAGGAGGTAGAGAGCTGGATTAGGGTCTCCCCAGGCCTCCTAGCCCTGAAAGCCAGGATCTAGGCAATCAGTCCATCCCATTCACCCCAGCTGCCAGGTGAACATACCGAGAGAACTCTTGGGAGCCCATATGTAGCGGCCACGTGTAAGACAGAGCGCCCTTGATGGTCAGTGGCGTTGGGTTCCGCTCCCAGGTTCAGTAGATCCTCCACAATCAGGGGCTGGTTGGCAGCAGCAGCCACCAGAAGAGGGGTCTGCAGGAGTCAGGAAAGGTCAGTCTGGGCCCCCAGCCCCCTCCCCTCTGAAAACCGGGAATCCAGGCCTCCAGACCCTCTGCCCTCAGATCCAGGAGTCCAGGCCCTCAGCCCTCACCTTGCCCTTATGCTCACGAATGTCCAGATGTCTGTAGGCTTGGAGCATCTCAGCTGCGGCGTATGCGGCCCAGCGCAACCCTCGAGCCGCAAACAGGTGCAGGAGCCTGAGGATAGGTGGAAGGAAGCAATGAGCACAGCACCCCAGCTGAGCAGGAGAGCCTGCAGACTCCATTCCCCTATACTCACGTGTCTCCCTCCTCATCCTGGGCCAGCAGCTTTTGTGGCCCCAAAGCCAGCATGTGAGCACGGGCAGCATCCAGGGATGGTCCGTTGACCACAGGAGGCAACTGTGGGGGTCCTGAAGGGAGTCCAGAACCTCTCCAGGATCCTGCCTGTGGCAGGGGAGGTTCTGCATAGGGCCGAGTATCCAGGGGGTCCTGAAGGGTACAGGTGATGGGGAGACCCAGTCAGCTGAGAATTCCCTCTTTCTACCACACACACATACACATACAGAGTGCCAGGCAGAGTGGCTGGGCGTCCCACCTGCGCCAAGTGACCTTGGACCTTTGGGCCTCAGTTTTGCCCATCTGAGGAATGGGATCCTAATCCAACCCCAGACATCTCAGAATGCTGCATAAGGGCAACAGGGAATCTTAGGAGCCCTTCAGCACCCACCTCCCATTCTGTATCTCACCTCCATCCCCAGGGGAAATGAACACGGCCGCCCTGGGTCCGAGTGTGAGTAGAAGTCAGGAGTCAGGAAACCTTCAGCAGCAGAAGCAGGGTAAGAGTAGGGCCTGTCCGTGTAGGCAGCATGCGTGTTGGGGTCCCAGTCTGGAAAGCCCATGGGGGGCGCCAGGCTGCCAAGTCCAGAACCCACAGTCTCCTGGTGTGCTGGGAAGTGAGTATGGCCTGCATGTGAGAGGAGGAGCAGAGGCAGGCCTGGTTACCAGAGTTAGGGAAGTCACAAGGTACTGAAAGCTAGTACTTCTGGGGCACCAAGGGGCTGGAAGCTTGGACTTATGGGACCTAAATGCCTGGGACACTGAGGGGTTGAGGGCCTAGATTCCAGGCTGGGAGCCTGGGCCCCTGAAGGACTATGTGCGTAGACTACTGGGCTCCAGAGAATCTGGCTCTACTCTGCGGGTCTCAGCAAGAATGAGGGTCTAACTCCTAAGTTCCTGAAAGTTCTAAGAGTTGGGATGTTTGAGTCCCTGAGGGAAGCTGGGGCTAGGAGCTGAGGGAACCAGGTGAGTTTCCAGACTTACCAGCTTCACCCTCATTCACAGGTGGGGTCAGGGGCTGGGCCAGGGGAGCCAGGAACTGTCCCTGTAGAGGCATAAGCAAAGAGAAACAAGGGTGAATTTACCTGGCAGATTCCTCAGCATCCATTCCCCACCTACAGGGCATCTAAGTCAGGACTACGTCTCTCCTCAGCCCCGAGGGCCCAGCAAGGCAGCAAGTCCTTGCCCAACAGGACATGGCCTCACGGGAGTTGTAGTTTACAGCGCTTCATGGGCCTCACCTGTAGCCCACCAGCGTCAGGCTGCTGCTGGCGGCGCCTTTGTTCTTCTAGGAGCTTCTTCACCGTCTGTGATGGGCAGTGGCTGCGCTCATTCCGGCTCACTGCGGGGTGAGGAGGGAGGGAAGTTATCAGGGGTCCTTACGTCACCCAAGTGCGCCGGGGAGTGGATCTGAGCGCCCTCTTCGCCCTCCCGCGCGGAAAAACTGGCACACTGATGCCGCCTGAGAACTCCAAAGCCAATCTAAGATTTCGGGTGCGGCGCCGCCTCCGCGGTTTCCTTCCTTTTGCTCCGCACTTTCCCCTCTGACCCAACTTTCCACCAGCGTCGTGGAAACTGAGGAAGGAGGTGGAGGGCGCCCTCTGCAGCCCCCCTCCCTCTGCCTAACACTTCCGTGAAAAATCCCACCCCACCCCACCCCCAGATCTCCCAGTTCTGAGGGATTCGGGGCGTCGCCGGGCATCACTCCCCAGAGACGCACATCCAGGTTCCCAATATCTCTCTGCCCTAGAAGCTGCCCTGATACTTTTTCCTCGGGATACGAGGCATCTGAGTCCCCAGCCCCTCTCCCTGAGGAGCCACGAAGTCACTAGCCCCCTAGCTCATTAGGAATCCAAAGGTTCAGACCTCGCCCCCCTCTTCAGACCCAGAAGTCCAAGCCCCACCTCACGAGAGTCTGGGAGACTCGCATACCCTTCCTCAGGACCCAGGAGTCCGGGCCCTCAGCCTACTCCCCTCTAGGACCTGGTAATCCCAGTTTCCAGACTCCTTGTTCGCACGACGCAAGAAGGCCGGGCCCTCAGCCCTCACCCTTCCGAGCCCCGCTCGAGCACAGGAAGGGTTAAGCGCCGGAGGGCGGACTCGGAAACCGCCCAGACGCGACGCACTGACGTCACGTCGCTCACGCAAGGGAATCTTCCATCTCCTTCTTCCTCTCCGCCCGGCGACCCAGGTGTCCCGCTCCGAGACGCGATGCGTGGCCAAGCGTGGCGCTCGTGGAATCCCCGCACAAGGGAAATTCCTGCTCAGCCCGGGGACCCGGGCCGGGTGGCGACTCGGGAAATCCCAGGGTGGGGCAGGGTCACGGTCAGAGTGCATTCCTGCGGCCAAGCTCCGGACCTTGCCCACCCAAACCTTGGCTGATTTCAAACAACGCCCCCAAGGACTCGATCCAGCCTCTTTTTCTACAGCATGGAGTCCGGGTCCCCAGCCCCCTCCTCCCAGGACCCAGGCAGGAGTCGGGGCTCCCAGCGCTTTCACCCCCGGGACCTAGGATTCAGGATCAACAGTCCTTTACCCCACCCCACGCCCCCACCACCCCGGGACTCAAGAGTCCAGAATCCCAGCCGCTCCGGGATCACGACCCAGGAGTCTGGACCCTCCGCCCCCTCCAAACACCGGGTACCCTCACTCTCAGCTTGATGCTTCACCCCTCACTCTTTTTTTTTTTTTTTTTTTTTGTGGTACGCGGGCCTCTCACTGTTCTGGCCTCTCCCGTTGCGGAGCACAGGCTCCGGACGCGCAGGCTCAGCGGCCATGGCTCACGGGCCCAGCCGCTCCGCGGCATGTGGGATCTTCCCGTACCGGGAAGAATCCGTGTCCCCTGCATCGGCAGGCGGACTCTCAACCACTGCGCCACCAGGGAAGCCCACACCCCTCACTCTTGATGCTCCAGCTCCGTCCCTCAGAGCCTCAAGAGTCCGTCCCCCAGCCCCTCTCTTAGGGGCCGAGCGTGCCTCACCTCCCCGCCCCTCCATTACCTCGGGGATTCCGTTGTGCGGATTGTGGGGCCCCAGGGCCCCGGCCTCGGCGCTGCGCCAGCCTCGCTGTTTCCCCGCGGAGCCGCCGCCGGGTCCCCGATCTTGGGTCGGGTCCCCCCGCGACTTTTTAAACTGAGGTTCTGGCACCGCCCAGTCGTGGGGCGGCCCCGCCCACAAGCCCGGGAGTCCCCGCGTTGCGCTGGAGCAAACTTGGTGTCTAAATGGGCGGGGCTGACTTTAAGAGCCCGATTCCTAAGTCTCCCCGGAAACAGTGATTGGGAACCCCGTGTTTGGTCTGAGGGAGAAGGGGCCTGAGGTAGCGGACTCCTGAAAGAGGAGGGAACTGGGGACCTGGACTTTTGTCCAGTGGGGTGTTGGAGGCCTTGACTCCCAGGCCCTGGGCTGGCCGAGGGGCGGGGGGACGCTGCCAGTATTATTGGGTCCTGAGAGAGAAGGGGGCTGGGGTTCTGAACTCCCTGGTCTCGAGGGAAGAAAGGTCTGTAGGTAAGAGTGATATAGGTGAACTCAAATTTACCCCCTTCCACACATCACCTTTCTCAGAGGCCAGTTCTCATTATTCATTCATCATTAAAAATAATTACTGCAAGGGAGGTACTTTGCTGGGTGCTGTGGTATAGCTGTGAACTAAGCAGGCAGGAATTCCCAACCCTCAAGCCAACTGACATTCCAGTGGGAGGCTCATTCTCAGTTCCCATCTTGGTGACCATGTAAATCATATTTCTCCCCTGCCCTCAAGACTCTATGCTCTCCTGGTTCTCCTCCCTCCCTTGCTGCTCCTTCCGTTTTACTGGCTGTTTCCTCCTCTTCACCCATTCTTGGTGTTGGGAGGAGGTGGTGTTGCTCCTCTGTCTGTACTCACTTCCTTGATGATCTCATCCAGTCTCATGGCTTTAAATACCATCCATAAGCCAGCAATCCCCAAATTTACATCTCCAGACCAGACTTACCGCCTGAACTCAAAGAGGCAGCTGTGGTCATTCAGCTTCTCCACAGGGTGATCTATCAGGCATTTCCAACCCAGTTTGCCCAAACCTTGGCACTCTCCCCCCTAAGCCTGCTTCCCCTCTTTCTCCATCCTGTCAAAGGATGCTCTGTCTTCTCAGTTGCCTAGGCCAGAAGCTTTGGTCATCCTGGACCCCTCTCTCTCATGCACACTCATATCCACTCCATCAGCAAGTTTTGTTGGCTCTACCTTCAAAATCTTTCCAGGATCTCCCCAGTGCCCACACCCTGGTCCACCTGTCACGTCCCACCTGGACGATCACAGCAGCCTCCCTGATCTCTCTGACCCTCCCCCTAGTTTGTCCCTAAAGGCTGTCAGAGAGATCCATCACCTCTCCCCCTCCCACACACACACAGGAAGCAGGTGGCCTTGCCACCAGCAGAGTGACATCCGCTATTGCTGCCTCTCTACTCCCCATTGTTCCTCAGGACTTCTCTGGACCAAAGCCCTTTGACAGACCTCTTCCAGCCCCCGGCCCATCATGGTTCCTGCAGGCAACATCCCGTTCCTGCTTTTGCTCCCAGGTGAAGCCAGTGGTTATGGGGGGTGTTAGGCAGAGCTTTGTGAAAGGAGTGGCTTGGGGTGGCATCTGAAGGGAGGGGTGCTGAGGATGGGTCCTTCTCCCAGTGCCCTTGCCCTTCCAGAGAGAGACTTCTGGGCCTGGTTCTTTGGGGAGGGAAGCTGAGTTTGGATGGCTGCTGTTCGTCCCCTTCTCACCGCTGGGTGAGATTTCCCGTGAGGTGAGATTTCTGACTTCCTGTCTCCCTCCGTGTCTCTGGGTGCTTCCCTCCCATTTGGCCCCTCTTTCTTATTTGACCTCTCCCGAGTGGAGGGTACTTCTCAGGACATCACCTTTCCCTGCACCCTGTTTTGAGAACCACCCCTCCCCACTGATCTACCTCCCCTCTCCTTCCTCAGTGGCTGCAGCTCAGACGACCCCAGGTGAGAAATCAACACCCTGTCCCCTTTGCAGCACGCTTCAGGTCCTGCTTCCATCCCTAAAGTGTGGCCTGTGGGTCCTGGATCTCACCTCACATCCCCGAATCAGAGCCCCCAGAGGATCTGCAGCCCTCTCTAGGTCCCCATCTCACCGTCCTCATCACCAAACTGAAGGCCCAGGGCCTCGGCCGTCCGCCAGCCTGTCTTCAGGAGTACTTACTATGCCCAGAGCACAGTCCTGGGAGCCCTGGGACACCCCCCAGCCTCTCTCTGGATCTCCCTCTCCCCTTTCATTCCCCAGGGAATCTGGGACACCCACCTCCAAAGGGACTTCCTCTGACCCATATGCCCAAAGCCCAGGCCCAAGTGTCTGGAACTCCCCTCAGCTGCCTTCTATCTTGGCTCCCACCCCTTCAGGTTCCTGTTCTGGATGTGGGCCCCTCTCCCTGCCACTCCTGGCGGGCCTCGTGGCTGCAGATGCGGTCGTGTCACTGCTAATCGTGGTGGTGTTGTTTGTGTGTGTGCGCCCACGCAGCAGGCCCACCCAAGGTGAGGGCAGGGACAGAGCTGGGCCTGAAGAGGCATGGTGTCCCTAGGGAGGGGGTCCCCAGGGCGGGTGCCCCCGGGCAAGCCCTTGAGGTTCTGGGGAAACCCTGGGGGCGGTGCTTAGGGGAACTCCTGAGGAAACCCCTGAGGCAGGGGGTCCCCAAGGAAGTGGAGATGTGGGTGGAAGGTGGGTGGTCAGGCCTCGTGCTTTCTCTCCCCCACCCCCAGAAGATGGCAAAATCTGCATCAACATGCCTGGCAGGGGCTGACTCCCCAGTAACTGCGACATAGGACTTCTGACCCTGTCATCCTGGATTGTGTGTGGCGGCACAGGAAATCCAGCCCTCTTCTGGGCTGGAATAAAGCAATTGAAATACTCCTTGTTCTAATTCTTTCTCAGACAACCCAGGTTCCCCAAAGGTTCCCTCTCATTTAGCTGTTTCTGGGTCCTTGATCCACCTAGAACCCCACATATCCCCATCCCGTCAGCCCAGGGATCTGGAATAACTCAACATTGTTTGTGTGCTCCATGTTTATTTGGGGGCAGTAGTGGGGAGAGGTCTGATGTCTCATTGTGGACACTCTGTGGATCCGTATCTTGGTGGGAGTAGGACTAGAGTGCTGGGCAGGCATCAGGAATGACTGGATCCAGGCATCAGGTTGCTGACTGCCCTGGTCTGGGCTCATTTTTAATATGGCCTCTGTGTGTTGAGGCTGCTGTAGACATCTGTCCTCTGGCCTTGGAGCTCCTAAAGGGATGGACAGGGTGTGGACCATCAGTGAAGGGGGTCCACCAAATGAACTGAAAATAAAATCTAGCCTTCTCCCAGTGGCCTGCAAGGCCCCTGGCAGCTTCTTCAACCTTGTAGCCATGAAAGAGATCTGGACTTTATTCAAGTGCCTGCAATGTTCCCCCTTCTCCTCTGCCTCATTGTTATGCCCCAGCCGAGGGGCCTTTGTGTGTGCTGTTCACTCTGCCTGAAACATTGGTCCCCTAGATATTCCCATGGGTAGTTCCTTCTCACCCTTCAAGTCTCAGCTCACGTCACTTTTTCATAGAAGCATTTCTTGATTTCCCCATCTATAGTTTCTTCCTCACACACTCGAGTCACTGTCACATCAATCTACTTTATTTCCTTCACCTTGCCTCCCCAAATGATCTTATTTGTTAATCTGCTTCAAGTCTGTCTCCCCAGGGCTTCCCTGGTGGCGCAGTGGTTAGGAATCCGCCTGCCAATGCAGGGGACATGGGTTCGAGCCCTGGTCCAGGAAGATACCACATGCCACGGAGCAACTAAGCCCATGAGCCACAACTACTGAGTCTGTGCTCTAGAGCCCGCAAGCCACAACTACTGAGCCCACGTGCCACAACTACTGAAGCCTGCACGCCTAGAGCCCGTGCTCTGCAACAAGAGAAGCCACCGCAATGAGAAGTCCACGCACCGCAAAAAAGAGTAGCCCCCGCTCATCGCAGCTAGAGAAAGCCTGCGCGCAGCAACAAAGACCCAACGCAGCCAAAGATAAAAATTAATTAATTAATTTAAAAAAAAAGTCTGTCTCCCCAACTAGGATGTAAGCTCTGCTGCTGTGTTTCCAGCATCTAGCATATATCGGCCCTCAACAAATTCCACCAAAGGAAAGAATAAACTGGGACTTTGCCCTAAAATTTCACTGTCCCCCACCTCCCCCAGTAACTGGAAAGCCCCTTCAGTCCTCTGGACCTCACAGAGCCGAACTTGAGATTCTTATACTTTACAAAGAGACTTTTTATCCACAAGTGAGGCAAAGCAAAGTTGGCTGCAGACAAGTAAAACAGATTTCACAGAGCAGGGTTCACGATGGGGATGGGGTGGGGTTCTATGCCCCCAAGGTGCAGGCCTCAGATAGAATCCCTGAAATCATATACAAATGCCCAGTCTGGAGTTCATCTTTCTGGAGAGGGTCTGTTTGGCTTCCATTAGATTCTCAGAGGAGGTCATGACCCCCTAAAGGGTTAAGAATGGCATGGACAGGAGGTGGGAGATGGAAAGATGACGTTTGCATTATGGTTCTTAAGAAGGGTTTCAAGGATACTTGCACCGCCTCTAGATTATATGCACAATTTTGCATCTTTTGTGTGGATTTTTCTGAAGAGTCTCTGGCTTTCGTCAGTTTCTCAAAGGCTGCAGGGTCCCTCCCCCACAAATTCAGAGCTCCTCTCTTTAGAGTTACCAAACTAGGGTTGAATTATATCCTCTGCCCTTATGAGGACTTCTCTGAGAAATCAGCCTGTCCTGGGCTGGGCTTTTGGAGAACGATTGAGAGCCTGCCTTCTGGCTGAGACAAACTACCCCTGTATTTCCCCTGCATGCATTTTAAGCTGAGCATAAGGTGGTGATGGATCATTGAAAGCAGTTTTGGATGTTTTGCCTTCAAGCGTTTGAGGAGCTGCTGAGAAAGTGGGCTTTAGGGCCTAGGTTCTGCAGGGGCTGGGGGAGGGGTATTTGGGACAAGA
This sequence comes from Pseudorca crassidens, assembly GCF_039906515.1. Lineage (NCBI taxonomy): Eukaryota > Metazoa > Chordata > Mammalia > Artiodactyla > Delphinidae > Pseudorca > Pseudorca crassidens. Next base: position 16,974,351 of record NC_090315.1, on the reverse strand, counting down.
CACCCTCAGGGCAGGAGTGAGGTGTGAGAAAGAAAAGCTGGTTTCCTCACCTGATAAGGCGACTCTGTCTCAGTGATGTGCTGTTTCCGGGTCACTGCTTGGGGGTGGGGAACAGCAGAGTTCAGAGACAGACGGGGTGAGAATCGGGACCATTTGGTTGCAAAAGCCGCCCTCCATCACCTCCTTTTGGGTGGACGTGACTTGGGAGCTCACCCCTCCCCGCCAGGGAAGTCCTCAGAGGGTCCCAGGCCATCCCTGGCCAGCTCCACTCACCCTCCGTGGGCCCTCGCCCCCGAGGGACCAGCCGACCCAGGGAGTACACGGCCAGGGCGATGAGGAGGGTGAGCACCAGGTCCCCCAGCACGATCCCTGCCAGCATGCCGGGGCTCACCGAGGAGCAGCTGCAGTCTGGGAACGTAAGTGGCACAGGAGTCAGAGACCAGTGGGAGCTGGGAATTGGGAGGTGGTGTCAGTCATCAGGGGGTGGTGTGGAGAGACTGGGGAAGGGACAGAGGTGGGGTGGTCTTTGGGAGGTAGGGAGGGGGATCGCAAGGTCTAGGCCTACCTGCGTGGGCCTGAACGAGGCTGAGACCTGAGGAGAGAAAAAGAAGGTAAACTGAGACACGTGACTATGACTGGGGGTTGGGCAGAGAAGCTGCGTAGGGTGGGTCCTAACAGGCAGCAGGCGCGGGTGGAGAGCCACGTCTGGTGGGACCTGCGGGCCGGCATCACGGCCACCGGACTGTGTTACTTCTACATCGACGTGTCCTGTTGCAACACCCTCAGAATCCCCTCCCTCTGCTTCTCCCAGAGGCCAGATCTTGTGGGGCACAGGGTCTGGGAGAGACCCATAGGGTTTTGGGCCCCAGGGATCTGCTCCGGTATCATCCCCCACCCTTTGGTTCTCTCTTTCCGCCCTGTTCCCTTTCCTGCCCAGAACTGAGCCCAGGAGCTGCCGAAGCCCCCAACTCACCACCCACAGTCAGGAGAGACAGGAGCCTGTTGGAAGGTCCAAGGCCCCCCATGATGCAGGCGACGCTGCTGGACACCACAGTCCAAGGCGGGTGGGATGTGACGTAGTGTCCAACCAAGGAAAGGAGGAAGTCTGAGGTGGGTGGTGGCAGGAGGGAGGAGGGGACGATGGGGGAGGAGGAACGGAGACGGATACCACCAGAGAGTCAGGCCCAGACACCCCAGAGGGCCATGCTGCAGTCCCCAGTGGCTGGAACGAAGGGCAAAAGATACATGTGTCAACTCGACCTCCATCCCTAGGCAGGGGTCAGACATCATTATAACAGGAGGGTCTGTGGCTGACTGTGCTTGAAGCTATCTCTGCCTCTTCCTGGCTGGACAATCTTGAACAAGTCACTCAACCTCTCTGGGCCTCAGTTTCCTCATCTGTAAAATGAGGAGTAAAATAGTACCTACTTTATACTATTGTTGTGGGGAATCAAATGAATTAATATTTCTAGAACAGGGTCTGACCCTTGTCAGCTTTTTATAAGAACCAGTTATAATTACTTGACAATCAGAACCATGTGATGGTCATAGGATATTAAAAGAGAGCCATCAGGATACGGGTACTAACGACGTGCAGGCACCCCGTCCCAAGTGTTCATGCATTTAACCCCCAAGAACACTCTTCTGAGGGAGATGCTCTGATCCCCATTTTACAGAAAGATAAAGACACTTGCCCAAGGTGACACAGAACATAAAGGCAGAAATGGAACCCAGGACCCAAAGACAAATATTTGACCCTTAGAAAGAAAAAAGAACCAAGATGGAGGATAGGGAAGGAGAAAGTAGCGGGAAGGCAGAGAAAGAGGGAGAGGAATAGGCAGTGACACAGATGCACACAGCACAGATGCAGGACTGGGGCTTTGGGGTGAGGCAGGTGGGGGAAACGTGGTAACACTGGGCCAGGTTAGGCTGCTCCCACCAAATGAGGAAGTCGCTGGAAGCGAGCACTGACGGAGGCCACCCAGGAGATGACAAGGACTTCTAGCCCCAGCAGATGAGCTGGGGCTGGGGAAGGAGGAACCTGAGGTTAGGGCCAGCAGCAGGAAGCCCCCCTCCCCTGTCCAGGCGGAACACCCACAGCTCCCCAGGGGGCCGGGCTCAGGAGAAAAAAGGGGAAACTGGATGCTGGTCATGGGACAGACGCTGAGTGGCCTGTTGCGGGGGCGTATTATTCGAGTCTGGAAGAGGGCCAGGGCCGAGTCCCAGGCAGCACTGGCTGCTAACATCGCCGCTGCCCAGGCCTGGCCGAGTTCCGCCGCAGAAGAATCAACACCCCACCATCACCACCACCACCACCAGGTCTGGAGGGAGTAGGTCCTGCAGGCCCTACTGGCGCACCAGGCATCTCAAGGTGGCTGAAGCCCAGCAAGCCGGGGGGGGGGCAGTCAGAGACCAGAGGAAGCTCTGAGCCGGGAGGGCTTTGATATGACTCGGGTGTTCCCAGGGCTCCCTCTGGCTGGGGGTGGGGAGCAGACTGTGGGGGGCAGGGGCAGGAGCTGGGGGCCAGGCTGCTGCAATGATCCAGTTTCTCGTGAGGATTTTGTGAGGTCTGTTAGAATCAGGCTTCCTGGCACCCTGTATATGCTCGATGAATGTTAATCTTTATCAACATCATTGCTGTTACTGTTATTAGTACTTCAAGTCTTAGTTCTGGGCTCGCCTTGAGAAAAATCCTCCCTCGACCTCTCAGCCTCGGCCTCCTGATCTGATTCTTCCAACTCCAGCCAGGCCCAGGCTGTCCCCAGTCTACCAGCCCCACACCCAGGCAGCGCCTAGTCAGAACAGATGTGGCCACAGGGCTCGATCAGAGTCCTGGGGCTCCCCTTTGCTTGATGAGATGTGGGGAAGTCTGAGGTGTCCCAAGGGAGCCAACTGGGGTGGTGGTAGATATTTGTGGGACGTGGGATAGAGGCTCTTTACCAACCCAAAGTGAAGTATTTCAATATTTTAGCGACAGGTACAACTTTACTGGTGCAGACCCCGATACGCCAGCCTGGGCTGGTCTCCACTCCCTGGTCTCCATTCCACCGGGAAAAGGAACAGGCTGAGATGGAGGGCAGCAACCTCCTTCCAGAGCCAGACTCCAGGAAGCAGGGTTGCCCCCCTGGCCACCAGATCTGTAAGTGTCTCAGTCTCTCCTGGCAGCAGCGCAAGAGTTGGGGAAGGTCAAAACTGACTTTCCCAGAAGGCAGGCTGTGTGCTGAGTCTGTGACAAGCTTGCCTCTGTGGGAGCTACAGTCCCTCCCCACTCTCCCTGCTTCCACTTTTGCCCCCTACAGTCCATCTTCCCCACACCAGCCAGAGGAAGCTTTCTGAAAAGTGAGGCAAATAACCCACTTTTTTAAATGGCCGAAAGATTGGAACAGACACGTCACAAAACAAGAGATGTGACTGGCCGAATAACATGTGAAAAAACACTCAACATCATGTCATTAGGGAGATACAAACTAAAACCACAATGAAATACACACCTACTAAAATGACAAAAAAAAATTTTTTTAAGTATTTATTTGACTTCACCCGGTCTCAGCTGTGGCATGCAGGATCTAGGTCCCTGATCAGGGATCAAACCTGGGCCCCCTGCCTTGGGAGTGTGGAGTCCCAAACACTGGACCACCAGGGAAGTCCCTAGAATGACAATAATTAAAAACACGGACCCTACCAAGTGTCAGCAGAGACGTGGAGCAATTGGAAATGTAAAATAGAACCTTGGAAAAGAGTTTGATAGTTTCTTATAAATAGTCACCTATGCATAGATCCAGCAATTCTGCAAAAGAAGGCATTTACCCGAGAGAAATAAAAACATATGTTCATATTAAGACCTGCCCATCTCTGTGTCCTCCCCTCGGGCCTCTTTTCACCTCACTTCCCCTACTTGAGTTACACTGGTCTTCTTGCTGTTTCTTGAATAAGTCAAGCTCATTCTCACCTCAGGGCCTTTGTACCTGCTGTTCCCCCTGTCTGTGATGCTTTTCCTGAAGTCTTTGAATAATTGACCCTTTCTCATCCTCCAGGTGTCAACCCAAATGCTACACACTCACAGAGGCCTCTCCTGGTCACCACTGCTCAAGTCACCTCCTACCAATTTCATTTTCTTCCTGTATTTGTCATGCCTGAAATTCTCTGACTTACGTATTCCTATTTCTACGGTCCGCCACTTCCTCTAGAATGGAAACTCCATAAGAAGAGGAATCTTTCTGTCTTGTTCACCGTTGTGTCGCCAGCACACATAGCAGATGCTCAATAAATATTCTTTGGCTCTTGGCCCTAATGACCACCAGTGGTAACAGGTTGTATTAAACATGGCTCCTCGGGCTTCCCTGGTGGCACAGTGGTTGAGAGTCCGCCTGCCGATGCAGGGGACACGGGTTCGTGCCCCGGTCCGGGAGGATCCCACATACCGCGGAGCGGCTGGGCCCGTGAGCCATGGCCACTGGGCCTGCGTGTCCGGAGCCTGTGCTCCGCAACGGGAGAGGCCACAACAGTGAGAGGCCCGCGTACCGCAAAAAAAAAAGACTGGGACTTCCCTGGTAGCCCAGTGGGTAGGACTCCGTGCCATGCTCCCAGTGCAGGGTCCCGGGTTCGATCCCTGGTCAGCGAACTAGATCCCACATGTATGCTGCAACTAAGAAGTCCACATGCTGCAACTAAGACCCAGCACAGCCAAAATAAATAAATAAATATTAAAAAAACCAAAAAAGATCAAAAACCCAACTACCACTTCTGAGGTGTCAGGAGCAAAAGCAGGATACTGCACGTGGTGTCTGCACACAGCACCACCAAGTGGGTTGGCCAACCGCCTAAGCCAACCCTCCGGCCCGGACCCATGAACCGACCCCTACCCTCACCCAATTTAAGTTACCAGCTCACTCCCCTTCAGGAAGCAAGCAAGGGGAACTGTTACTTGTTTTTGCTCCTTCGTGCTGCAGCACGAGTCCCAGTAGAGCCTTGCCTGAATTTCTCATCTGGCCTCTTATCAATTACTATTGATTAAGGAGTCCAAGAACGCTGGTTGGTTAGACAGATAGATAGATAGATAGGGATATATAATATAGATATAGATATATATTCTGGGAAAGGGCAAAGATTGGCTCAACACAAATAATCTGCCCACCTCAAAACTGGGGTGAGGGGTGAAATCTGTAAGAAAATGGCAGGATGCATGAGGACACTGAAATGGAGCAGGAGGGAGGAACAGTCCCTAGAAGCAGCATGGGGGGATGCTGTTGGTGTCTCACCCATATTCCCTCAGCATTTACCATTTCCAAGCACACAACCTGGCTTCTGAGTGCCTGCACTGTGGCTATCTTCTTGAGGGCTCTTTCTGGCTGTTGCAACCCACTCCGCCCAAGCTGGAAAGGGCCAGGGAGTTAATGCTCCTGGGAGCAGCTCTCTACCAATAACTGACGGGAGTTGGTAGATAAATACCCCAGCTCCCTCAAGACTTGGATGAACAACTCTAGACTGTTCTACAGTCTTCCAGGATTCCCCAGCAAGAGTAAGCTCCAACTGCTCTAGATAACACACCCTTCATTGGCTCATCCTTCCCTGTCTCCCTTCCCCACTCCCTGTTGGTGTTCTCTGAACTTCCAGTAAATGGCTTGCACTTGAATCCTCTTTCAGCGTCTGCTTCTGGGGGAACCTACACTAAGACAAAGGGAGTTTAATTTCCAGAAGGAAAGAGGGGCACCGGGTCATCAGTACAATGGGTGCCCATGACATCTCTTATCCCTACCCCTTTCTCAAAAGACTTGCTGCTTCCACAATTTGAAAGTAGGAATTATCCATGCCCACCCCCTGGCACCAGTTATTAAACCAACGTTACACTTGACCCAAACATAGCAGTCAGGGTTCTTCGTTACATACCATAGAAACCAAGGCAACAGAAAAGGAGGTGTGTTCAATGATGTTAAGGAAACCGCTGAATCTCTAGGAGGGCCAGAGAAGCACTCCCGGGGCTACACAAATCCTAATGCCCACACAGAATTTTCTGCTAAGACTTCTGATGTTCACATCAGAATCGATTTTACAGGTTGCCTCCTTCTCACTCTCTTTCAAATCGAATCATGATGTGAGTACCAAAATACTTGCAGATGAAATATGATGTTTGGGATTTGCTACATAACAAGACAGAAGAGGGGAATGAGTGGTAAAGGATGGGCCATGGTTGGCCGGTTGTTGGGAGTAGATAGATTATTGAGGACTCCTCATACTTTTCTGTCTACTTTTCTGTCTTTTCAAAATTTTCCAAATTAAAAAAACAATTTTCAAACATGGGTGTATTTGGTTGGCAGAGTATGGAAAACATTCCCACACCACAGCTGCAAGAAAGGGTGGGAAAGTGGTCTCTGAATTCTAGACTGGGGAGGCCAAATTCATAAGGTAGGAAATTCCCAAAATGTAGAGCTGATGTTCAGAAAGCCCTGGACCTCTGGATAGAAAGCATGAGAATTGTCCAAAATACCAGGGGAACCAATCCATCTGGCCTGCCTTACCCTTCCTAGATAATAGTTTGATTCTTTGGTCAAAATAAAATGGAAAACCACAATGAGATACCACTACACATCTATTAGAATGGCAAACAACAACAACAACACTGACAATATCTAGAGCTGCCAAAGATGTGAACAGCTAGAACTCTTATACATTGCCGATGGGAGGGCAAAATAGTACAGACCCTTTAGAAAACAGTTCGGCTGTTTCTTATAAGGTTAAACATATTCTTACCATATGACCCAACAATCTCATTCCTAGGTGGTTTTTTGTTTTGTTTTGTTATGTTTGTGGCTGCACTGGGTCTTCTTGCTGTGCGCGGGCTTTCTCTAGTTGTGGTGAATGGGGGCTACTCTTTGTTGCAGTGCGCTGGCTTCTCATTGCGGTGGTTTCTCTTGTTACAGAGCATGGGCTCTAGGTGCGCGGGCTTCAGTAGCTGTAGCAAGTAGGCTCAGTAGTTGTGGCTCACGGGCTCTAGAGTGCAGGCTCAGCTCAGCGCACGGGCTTAGTTGCTCCATGGCATGTGGGATCTTCCCGGACCAGGGCTCGAACCCGTGTCCCCTGCGTTGGCAGGCAGATTCTTAACCACTGCACCACCAGGGAAGCCCTCATTCCTAGGTTTTTACCCCAGAGAAGTGAAAACTTAAGTGCACATAAAAACCAGTATGCCATATCAATAGTGGCTTTCGTCATAATTGCCCAAAACTAGAAACAACCCAAGTGTTCGTCAACAGATGAATGGATAAACAAACTGTGATACTTCCATACGATGGAATACTATTCGGCAATTAAAGGGAATAAGCTACTAATACACACAACAGCACAGACACATCTGAAATGCATGATGTTAAGTGAAAGAAGCCGGACTCAAAAGTCTACATACACGATTCCATTCATATGACATTCTGGAAAAGGTAAACTATAGGGACAGAAATCAGATCAGTGCCTGCCAAGGGCTGGAAGTAGAGGGAGAGGTTGACCACAAAGGGAGATCCGGGAGTGATAGAATTCTATATTTTCATCGTGGTGACAATTACATGGTTGTATGCATTCTTCAAACCCACAGAAAAATACACTAAAAAGGGTGATTTTTACTCTATGTAAATTCTACCTGAATAAAAAAAATTGTTTTTGTTTTTAATGAAATGACAGCTGTAAGCACCAAAGAAACTGGTAAAGAGGTTTCACAATCTCTTTATTTCCTATCAGTTATTTCCTATCCGTGGATGACTACCCAGATGTTTCCCACTCTGGCGTAAGGGAAAGTGCTAGCAAGCACTGTTTGGCTCGAAGGTGAGTGAGCCTGAATTCTAGTGATCAGCAAACATTGTTTTCTCCCCTTCTTCTATTGAAATAGCATTTGGAATTGGGCATCTGGTCCCCTGGCCAAGACTATGTTTCTCAGTCTCTTTGGAGCCAGGTGAGGCCTTGTAACTGTCTTCTGGCCAATGGAATGTGGGAAGAAACAAAATGGGCAACTTCTGTCTTTTTGTTTGTTTGTTTTGTTTTCGGTTTGTTTTTTGGCCACGTTGTGTGGCATTCGAGATCTTAGTTCCCCAACCAGGAATTGAACCCGTGCCCCTTGCATTGGGAGCACGGAATCTTAACCACTGGACCGCCAGGGAAGTGGCCCGGTTGTGTTTCTGAAGGCAAAAGTGTGCCCTGCCCGTCTCTGCCCTTCCTCTTGGCTGGAGTGTGGCCCTGACACTGGCAGTGGGCACCCATCTTAGACCACAACGGCCAAGTTTTATTCATAAAATGAAGGCCTTTTAAATATAATTAAAGCAATACTTGATAGATTTATCAACTGTGTTTTACCCATATCATAAACGCAGTCATTACAAATGAATTAGAACTCTACAAGCTGATTTGAAGGGATTTTAACTGAGAAAAGCAAGATGCAGAGAAGTGAATCTAGTGCGATTCCAAACAGTGACCAAAAAGAATCCCTTATAAATATATGTATACATGTTTGCATATTTGAGTGATGGTGGAGTAAACTATGTAAGGATACACCTGGGCCGCTAACGCTGGTAATACTGGTGACCTGGATCAGGATAGGAGATGGGGGAGGGTAATCACAAAACAGGGTTGAAAGGAAAGGAACTGGGACATCCCTCGTGATCCAGTGGCTAAGACTTAGCCTTCCAACGCAGTGGGTGCGCGTTCGATCCCTGATCTGGGAGCTAAGATCTCACATGCCTCATGGCCAAAAAACCAAAACATAAAACAGAAGCAATATTGTAACAAATTCAATAAAGACTTTAAAAATGGTCCACATCAAAAAAAAAATCTAAAAAAAAAGTGAAGGAACTATATGAGAACAATGTGGGTATAACATGATGCCATTTACATAAAATGATATAAGTAAAATTGTGTATATCTGCGTAGAAAGAAGTATGAATGTGTAGTCAAGTGAATGCCAACTGTGGTATCTCTGGGCAGTGGGATTTAGATTATTTATTTTTTTAAATTAATTTATTTGTTTTTATTTTTGGCTGTGTTGGGTCTTTGTTGCTGTGCATGGGCTTTCTCTAGTTGCGGCGAGTGGGGGCTACTCTTTGTTGCAGTGCGCGGGCTTCTTATTGTTGCGGAGTGTGGGCTCTAGGTATGCGGGCTTCAGTAGTTGTGGCACGCGGGCTCAGTAGTTGTGGCTCACAGGTTCTAGAACGCAGAATCAGTAGTTGTGGCGCACGGGCTTAGTTGCTCTGCGGCATGTGGGATCTTCCCGAACCAGGGCTCGAACCCATGTCCCCTGCATTGGTAGGTGGATTCTTAACCACTGCGCCACCAGGGAAGCCCTATATTTTCTTACTTTTAAAAATTTGATTTTTTTTATGGGGAGTATTTTTAATCTATGTAATTGGGGGAAAAAGATATTTCAATATCAGAAAACACAACAAACAAATAAATTCAATTTTGCAGAAGAAAAAAATACAGGACTTCTTCTGCCAGGAGTGGTGTTCTAAAGAAATCAGAAACCACCCTCCATTGGAGAACAGATAAAAATGCAGGATGAAGTCTATGGGAAAAAAAATTTACTAAAAGCAGCAAAGCACTAGTAAGAGGCTAAGGAAACAGTACTGAAAACTCAGAATAAAACAAGAGAGGAGTTCAAAACTCAAATGCCTTTGGGCCAAATGCCTTCATTTGTCCCAAAGGCATTTTCCAACTCAGAAGACAGTCTGAGATTAGAGGAGCAAAAGTAAAGGCCCAGATCCACCCAGACTGGAGAGTCTGAACCTCAGCTCTTCATTTTAAGCTGAGACCTGAAGGCCATCACACTCAAGGTAAGAATGAGCCCGGAGTCACCTAACTTTCATGTGAACTTACAGTTTATCCTTATACCCCCTTCACTATGCTATAGCTACACGAATTTTCAAGAAAACAAAACACAAGTTTGAAGTTTTTATCAGGAAACTGGAAATTATAAAAAGTGAGAGAGGTTTTTTTTTTCGGTATTCGAATACAAAAAAGAGAAATACAAAAGATAGGATGAAAGAGAATTTCTAACTTATTTCATTGTAGTCATAGAAGAATGGGGTAGAGGCAATATTTGAATAGATCATGACCAAGTTAGAATTATAGTAAGAAAGCAAGATTGGTTGAATATTAGAAAATCAATGTAAACCAGCACATTAACAGGTTAAGGGGGGAAGCATATGATTACCTCAACAGATGCCAAAAGTTTTTGATGAAATTCAACATTCTTTCAGAAAACTAGGAATAGAAGTGAATTTAAATATTTGATGAATAACTATATATAAAATAGACAACTAATAAGGACCTACTGTATAGCACAGGGAACTCTACTCAGTACTCTGTAATGACCTATATGAGAAAAGAATCTAAAACAGAGTGGATACACAAATATGTATAACTGATTTACTTGGCTGTACACCTGAAACTAATAGAGCATTTTAAATAAAATATACTCCAATAAAAAAGTTTTATAAAAATTTGATGAATAGCACTACCAAAACCAACAGCTAGCATCACTTATGGTTAAGTATTAAAACATTTAATGGTTAAATATTAAAAGTTTTCCTTCTGGGACTTCCCTGGTTGTCCAGTGGTTAAGACTTTGCCTTCCAATGAAGGGTGTGTGTGTTTGATCCCTGGTCAGGGAGCTAAGACCCCATATGCCTCAGGACCGAGAAACCAAAACATAAAACAGAAGCCACATTGTAACAAATTCAATAAAGACTTAAAAAATGGTCCACATCAAAAAAAAATCTAAAGAAAAATGTTTTCCTTCTAAGTTTGGAATAAGACAAAGAAAGATGCCTATTGTCATCACTTCTGTTCAATTTTGTCCTGGAGACCTTAACTCTGAAGTAAAGCAGGAAAATAAATAAAAGGTTATTGCCACCATTATTAATAGATTATATGATTCTGGCTAAAGAAAATTCAGAAGACTCTATAGACTAATTTATTAGAATTCATAACAGAATTTAGTGAGGTAACTGGATATAAAATCAACCTACAAAAATCAATTTTATTGCTATATACCAGCCATAAACCAAACAAAGGTGGAAAAAAGTAACACTTTACATTAGCATAAATGGCCAAGTAGCTAGTAATAAATCTAACAAACTATATGAAAAGCCTGTACAGGGAAACTCTGTGAAAGACTTTTAAAAAAATCTAGATAAATGGTTTGATATACCACGTTACTGGATTTGGATAGCAGTTTCCCCTGAATTTACCTATATATTCAATCCATTCATAATCTAGACTCTAAAAGCTTTTTCCTGTGGAACTTGCAGATGGAGCCTAAATTTTACACTGAAATACAAAGAGCCGATTATAACAAAGATACTCTTAGACAAGAACAAGATGAGAGGTCTCTCACCCTACCTGATATCAAGACTTATTGTAAAGCTGCTGCAGGAGTGAGTGGAAGTGGTTTAACCACTTTGGAAACAGTATGGCATTGTTTTTCCCAGTGACTCAGAACTTCTGCCCCTCTACCTGTATCCTGGGGAGACTAGTGGATGGACACCAGGACACCTGTGTAAACCTCTTCACAGCTGCGCTATTTGCAAAGCCCTTCAGGGGAACCAACACATATGCCCATCACAGGAGAATGGGTACGTATATTGTAGCCCATTCACACAATAATGATAATAATTATCCTGGATCCATAGAATAAATACAGTAGATACTAATACTTGCTACAACATGGATTTATCTCCCAAACAGAATGTTAAGTGAAAGAAAAAAAAGCCATATACAAAAGAGTACATGCAATATGGTCCTCATTTGCATAAAGTTTAAAAATAGTCCAGATTAGACTACAGTGTTTAGGAAGCACAGGTAGGGAGAAAAACTATTAAGAAAAGCAAGGAAGGGATTCTATCAAATCAAAATGGTGGTAACCTGTCAGAGAAGAGGAAGCTTTACGAATAAAAAAGGACAAAACATTTTCTAGACTGCACTGATGACCTCTTTTTTTTCTGCGGCGGTAGATGGTCGAGTGTTCACTCAATGATTCATTATGCCGTGCATTTGCTTTTTGTTTGGGGGTTCTGTGGGCTCTTTTGATAGGTGTTCTATATGTCACAATAAATAAAATTTAAAAGATCTAATAATGCTTGCTCGTTGTGAAAATTTTGAAAAACACAGCAAAATACAAAAAGAAAAAGAAACTTCACCTACATCTGAGAGACAACCTCATTACAATATTTTGTTATATTTCCATCCTGTCATTTTACTGGGTATATTTTTATATATTTCTGACCATATCATATATGCAAATTTGCATTCTGCCCATTTTTGCAACCAACTTGTATTAACCTGAAACAAGCAGCTATATTCCCTTTGACTGCTCATTCATGACGTGACCTCACTGTTACCCTCGCTATTTGCCCTGGGAAGAAACCAAAGAGATGACCCTCAGAATAAATTAGACACCAAAGCTAAGATTTTATTTCTCTGTCCACCTATGCTTAGAAAGAGTGGTGGGCTGAGTCTCCATTTCCCTTTTCCCCTTCCCACTGCCTGGAGCATGGATGTGGTGGGAGCCACCTTGGACCACTCAGGCCGGGACGCTCCCCTAGGGATGGGAGAGCCATAGGTCAAAGCAGCCTGCATCTCTGATGCCATAAAGCCTCCATACTGACACCATGAAGCCCTGGACTGCTTATGCTTGGTCTACTGGTGAGAGAGAATTAAAGTTCTCCTTTGTTTAAGCTGTAGTTATATTGAGTTCTGTCACGGATTCATGTCCTACCTAACATAGACCCTACCTAAATGCTCATTATATGTGAGCATTTCCTTAGAAGTATCAGTCTTGGGACTTCCCTGGTGGCGCAGTGGTTAAGAATCCACTTGCCAATGCAGGCGACACGGGTTCGAGCCCTGGTCTGGGAAGATCCCACATGCCACAGAGCAACTAAGCCTGTGCACCACACAACTGGACCTGTACTTTAGGGTCCACGAGCCACAACTACTGAGCCCGTGTGCCACAACTAATGAATCCCGCACTCCTAGAGCCCATGATCTGCAATAAGAGAAGCCACTGCAATGAGAAGCCTGCGCACCGCAACGAAGAGTAGCCCCTGCTCACCGCAGCTAGAGAAATCCCGCGGGCAGCAATGAAGGCCCAACGCAGCCAAAAATTAATTAATTAATTAATTAATTAAATTTTTTAAAGTCTCTTAAAAAAAAAGAAGTATCATTCTTAATTGGTTCATAATATTGTGTCCTGTGAAGTTACTGAATTTTTCATCCACTCATGCATTCATCCATTTATTCCATCACATATTTGTTGAGTGCTCACTGGGCCCCTGGATGGGTGATGGGTATGCAACGGTGAATAAAACTGCCTTCCTGCAGCTTACATCCTAGTGGAAGAAGACAGGTGATACACAAGAAAACAAATAAATAAACAAGATAACCCTTCTCTGTGTTCAGATACAGCATGTTCCCAAATATGCAGCAGAGACTAATTGCTCACTAAAACTGCCCCCCTTGCCCCTTTGCACACAGCTGGACCACATTTCCCATCCTCCCTTATAAGCAGGTATGTGAGCCAATGAGCAAGTGGGCAGATGCTGTCTGACTTCCAGGTGTGATCCCCCAAACCTCCCACTTAGGATCCTCACCTCTTTTAACATTCACCAATGGAGAGGACTAAGTGCAGGTGCAGGGAAGCTAAAGGAGCCCAGAGGTGCCAGGTGGGAGGAGCCTGGGTCCCTAAGTGGCTCTGAGGAGCAGAGCTACCCCACCTGCTGTATCACACAACCCTGTGAAAGAAGATAAGTTGCATCAAGCCACTGAGATTTGGGGATTCTTTGGTTACAATTGCTAGTAATTTACCTTGCCTTATACACATGAAGAAAGGGCTCTAGGGCTTCCCTGGTGGCGCAGTGGTTGAGAGTCCGCCTGCCAATGCAGGGGACACGGGTTCGTGCCCCGGTCTGGGAAGATCCCACATGCCGCGGAGCGGCTGGGCCCGTCTGAGCCATGGCCGCTGAGCCTGCGCGTCCGGAGCCTGTGCTCTGCAACGGGAGAGGCCACAACAGTGAGAGGCCCGCGTACCGCAAAAAAAAAAAAAAGAAAAGAAAAGAAAAGAAAGGGCTCTGGTCAACTGCAAAAATGGCTCCAATTTTTCAGCCCTCCCTGGCTCCTTATCCTTTGCCGTCTGACTTCACAGCATCTTCCATCAAAGGGTGGAGTCTATTACCCCACCCCTTGAATCTGAGTAGGTCTTGGGCCGTGAGGTGGCCAATAGAATGAGAGAGAAGAAATGGCATGATAGTTGCCAACAACTGCTAAAGAACTGAAAATGAAGTCAGAAATAAGTAAATACATTCAGGAAAAAAATGCCTAGGAGGTACCCTCATACAGTTATCATGGACTCTAGCATGTTGAGGAAAATTCCTGCAGCTCACCTAACTTCTTTCAAGCCAGCATTTCCCACATTTATTTTATCAAGGAGTCTTTATTCTCAAACACCAATTAACATCCCATGGATCTTTGTCAAATGCTAGTAGGACACAGTCAAATTATTTCCAATTAGTTTTTGTTCGTTTCGCTATTATTTTAAAAATGGTGTTATAAAAATCCTTGTAGTGAAATCTTTTCCACTTGCCGGATTCTTTCCAGTGGCTAAGTTCCTAGCAGGGTGAATGGTGAATTAACAGATATGCACATTCTCAGGTTTTGGACTCAGGCTGCCCAATCCTTCTCTGGAAGGGTCACTCCCATTCACATCCCAATCATAGTGAATGTGAACAGGGTCTTCCATTTCCCTGAACTCTCCTCACCAAAGGGAACCACATTTCAAACATCCTTGCTGATTTAACAGACAAAGGGATGCATCTCAGTATTTCAAGTGGCAAGTTATTTGAATATTACTGGGGATAAACTTGCCTTTCATCTTTTTTGGCTATTTGTATTTCTTCTTTGAATTGTCTTTTCATATTAATTACTCATCTTTCTTTTGGGTATTGGCTTTTCCTGTTAATTCCACATTAATTTATTAATATCTTTATTACATTAACCACTTTTCTATCATACCTGTTGCAAATATTTTTCTCTACTATTTATTTAACTTCAATTTTAGTCATGCCCTTTTTTTTTTTTTTTTTTTTTTGCGGTATGCGGGCCTCTCACTGTTGTGGCCTCTCCCGTTGCGGAGCACAGGCTCCAGACGCGCAGGCTCAGCGGCCATGGCTCACGGGCCCAGCCGCTCTGTAGCATGTGGGATCCTCCCGGACCGGGGCACGAACCCGTGTCCCCTGCATCGGCAGGCGGACTCTCAATCACTGCGCCACCAGGGAAGCCCCGTCATGCCCTTTTTGAACATACGGGATATTTAACTTTTTATACAGTCAAACCCATCAATCCTTTCCTTTGTAATTTGTTCTTTTTTTAACAGGATTTTTAAATTTTTATTTATTTATTTATTTTTGGCTGTGCAGCACGGCATACGGGATCTTAGTTCCCCAACCAGGGATCACCAGGGATCGAACCCATGACCGCTGCAGTGGAAACACGGAGTCTTAACCACCGGACCGCCAGGGAAGTCCCTGTGATTTATTCTCTTAAAGTTCAGAAAGTCTTTTCCAACCCAGAGATTATTAAATATTTATTTCATCTTCAAGATTTTTTTTTCAAGATTTTTATTGTGTAATTTTCTTCCCACATTTTCCTCTAGTCCATCTGGAATTTATTTTCATTTATCATGCAAGATGAGGCTCCAAATTGATATTTTCCCCCAAATGGCTGAGACATAAACCCAGCTGGTATGACATTATGTTTCTGTTCTATAATACATTCTTGCTTTCTTTACTCTGTCTTTGGCCAATCATTCTGGTACATTACCCAGGATGATTGCTCTTACACTGAAATCACACTTTATATTATATGAATTCCATGATTTTGCCTGTCTTTTCACCAGTGTATCCACAGCACCTAGAACAGAGCTTGGCACATGGCAGGATCTCAATAAATATCTGGTGAAAGAATAAATTAGTGAATGAATCAGTGAATGAGTGAGCAAATAAATGAATGCATACAATATGCCAGCCCTGATCTGGGCAGTGAGTGTACAGAGGAATAGGAAATAGTTTACTCAGTGTGTATCAGGTAGCCATTGCTGCATAACAAAATTCCCTACAACTAATGGCTTAAAACAGCAACCATGTTATTATTTGTTCACTGTCCTGTGTTTCAAGATTTTGAATAGATGCAGAGATGGTTTGTCTCTGTTCCACATGATGTCAGCTCTGGTTAGAACATCCAAGAAAAAAAAGAACATCCAAGAGAGCTTCTTCATTTGCGTGTCTGGTGCTTTGGAAAAAGTTTGAATGGCTAAGGGATAACTAGAACAGCTGAACTGGGGTCATGTATGAGGGGCATCGATTCTCGCTGTTACCTGGCTTCCTTAGGTCTCCACATGGCCTTTCCATGTGGTCTCCCCAACAAGGAGCTCAGAGCTCCTGAGTACACAGAAGCAAAATCTGACAATCCTAAGGCTTAGCCAGGAACTGGCTGGGGGTGACTTCTGTCATGTTCTATTGGTTAAAGCAAGTCACATGTCCAAGGCAGATTCAAGGGGAGAGGATTATATGAGTGTGAATAGGGAGGTATATCTCTTTGGGAATTTCAGCATAACTGACTTCCACAATCCATTAAACGGCTGCTTATTAGCCATTCACAAGGGTCAGGCAGAAAGCAGGTGCAATGGCAGGCCACACAGACACAGGCTCCTGAAATGCAGTGAATGTAGGGGCCCAAGCCATTGCTGGGCCCTGAGGCAGGTACCTCTCCCAGTCTGAGAAAGGAAGTGGCTTCCGATGGAGGTAACCCCAGACATGTGTATTAAAAGTGAGAGCACAATCAGTTAAATGGAAGAGCATGTACTAAGGTTCACAGGCGAGAAACTACTTAGAGATTGTCTTGGTGAATCCCTAAAGTCCAGAGGCAGAGAGATGAGGTTGGAGCCAAATCAGGGTCTGTATAATGTGGAAAGATGGGAGCCCTGAATGCCACTGTAAGAAAGTTAGCATTCATCTTGAAGAATAGTGATTCCCAATCAGCAACTGGGTATCAGAATTACCTGAGTTTAAGAGGGCAGACAGCAGAAGCAAGAAGAACTACAGTTCTGCAGACTGTGGAAGGAAAACCACATTCACAGAAAGATAGACAAAATGAAAAGACAGAGGACTTTTTACCAGATGAAGGAATAAGATAAAACCCCAGAAAAACAACTAAATAAAGTGGAGATAGGCAACCTTCCAGAAAAAGAATTCAGAATAATGATAGTGAAGATGATCAAGGACCTCAGAAAAAGAATGGAGGCAAAGATCAAGAAGATGCAAGAAATGTTTAACAAAGACCTAGAAGAATTAAAGAACAAACACCTAGAAGAATTAAAGAGCAAACAAACAGAGATGAACAATACAATAACTGAAATGAAAAATACATTAGAAGGAGTCAATAGCAGAATAACTGAGGCAGAAGAACAGATAAGTGACCTAGAAGACAGAATGGTGGAATTCACTGCCATGGAACAGAATTAAAAAAAAAGAACGAAAAGAAATGAAGACCGCCTAAGAGACCTCTGGGACAACATTAAATGCAACAACATTCACATTATAGGGGTCCCAGAAGGAGAAGAGAGAGAGAAAGGACCCGAGAAAATATTTGAAGAGATTATAGTTGAAAACTTCCCTAACATGGGAAAGGAAATAGCCACCCAAGTCCAGGAAGCACAGAGAGTCCCAGGCAGGATAAACCCAAGGAGAAACACCCCGAGACACACAGTAATCAAATTGACAAAAATTAAAGACAAAGAAAAATTATTGAAAGCAACAGGGGAAAACAACAAATAACTTACAAGGGAACTCCCACAAGTTAACAGCTGATTTCTCAGCAGAAACTCTACAAGCCAGAACGGAGTGGCACGATATATGTAAAGTGATGAAAGGGAAGAACCTACAACCAAGATTACTTTACCCGGTAAGGACCTCATTCAGATTTGATGGAGAAATCAAAAGCTTTACAGACAAGCAAAAGCTAAGAGAATTCAGCACCACCAAACCAGCTCTACAACAAATGCTAAAGGAACTTCTCTAAGTGGGAAACACAAGAGAAGAAAAGGACCTACAAAAACAAACCCATAACAATTAAAAAATTGGTAATAGGAACATATGTATTGATAATTACCTTAAACGTGAATGGATTAAATGCTCCAACCAAAAGACACAGGCTCACTGAATGGATACAAAAACAAGACCCATATATATTCTGTCTACAAGAGACCCCCTTCAGACCTAGGGACACACACAGATTGAAAGTGAGAGAATGGAAAAAGATATTCCATGCAAATGGAAATCAAAAGAAAGCTGGAGTAGCAATACTCATATCAGATAAAATAGACTTTAAAATAAAGAATGTTACAAGAGACAAGGAAGGACACTACATAATGATCAAGGTATCAATCCAAGAAGAAGATATAACAATTATAAATATATATGCACCCAACATAAGAGCACCTCAATACATAAGGCAACTGCTAACAGCTATAAAAGAGGAAATCGACAGTAGCACAATAATAGTGGAGGACTTTAACACCTCACTTACACCAATGGACAGATCATCCAGACAGAAAATTAATAAGGAAACACAAGCTTTAAATGACAAAATAAACCAGATAGATTTAATTGACATTTATAGGACATTCCATCCAAAAACAGCAGGTTACACTTCTCAAGTGCGCACGGAACATTCTCCAGGATAGATCACATCTTGTGTCACAAATCAAGCCTCGGTAAATTTAAGAAAATGGAAATCATATCAAGCATCTTTTCCAACGACAACACTATGAGATTAGAAATCAATTACAGGGAAAAAAATGTAAAAAACACAAACACATGGAGGCTAAACAATATGTTACTAAATAACCAAGAGATCACTGAAGAAATCAAAGAGGAAAATAAAAAATACCTAGAGACAAATGACAATGAAAACACGACAATCCAAAACCTATGGGATGCAGGAAAAGCAGTTCTAAGAGGGAAGTTTATAGCAATACAAGCCTACCTCCAGAAACAAGAAAAATCTCAAATAAACAATCTAAACTTACACCTAAAGGAACTAAAGAAAGAAGAACAAACAAAACCCAAAGTTAGTTGAAGGAAAGAAATCATAAAGATCAGAGCGAAATAAATGAAATAGAAACAAAGAAAACAATAGCAAAGATCAATAAAACTAAAAGCTGGTTCTTTGAAAAGATAAACAAAATTGATAAACCATTAACCAGACTCATCAAGAAAAAGAGGGAGAGGACTCAAATTAATAAAATTAGAAATGAAAAAGGAGAAGTTACAATGACACTGCAGAAATACAAAGCATCCTAAGAGACTACTACAAGCAACTCTATGCCAATAAAATGGACAACCTGGAAGAAATGGACAAATTCTTAGAAAGGTATAACCTTCCAAGACTGAAGCAGGAAGAAATAGAAAATATGAACAGACCAATCACAAGTAACAAAATTGAAACTGTGATTAAAAATCTTCCAACAAACAAAAGTCCAGGACCAGATGGCTTCACAGATGAATTCTATCAAACATTTAGAGAAGAGCTAACACCCATCCTTCTCAAATTCTTCCCAAAAATTGCAGAGGAAGGAACACTCCCAAACTCATTCTATGAGGCCACCATCACCCTGATACCAAAACCAGACAAAGATACTACAAAAAAAAAGAAAATTACAGACCAATGTCAGATGCAAAAATCCTCAACAAAATACTAGCAAACAGAATCCAACAACACATTAAAAGGATCATACACCATGATCAAGTGGGATTTATCCCAGGGATGCAAGGATTCTTCAATATATGCAAATCAATCAATGTGATACACCATATTAACAAACTGAAAATAAAAATCATATGATCATCTCAATAGATGCAGAAAAAGCTTTTGACAAAATTCAACACGTATTTATGATAAAAACTCTCCAGAAAGTGGGCACAGAAGGAACCTACCTCAACATAATAAAGACCATATACGACAAACCCACAGCAAACATCATTCTCAATGGTGAAAAAAGGAAAGCATTTCCTTTAAGATCAGGAAAAAGACAAGGATGTCCACTCTCACCACTATTATTCAACATAGTTTTGGAAGTCCTAGCCACGGCAATCAGAGAAGAAAAAGAAATAAAAGGAATACAAATTGGAAAAGAAGTAAAACTGTCACTGTTTGCAGATGACATGATACTATACATAGAGAATCCTAAAGATACCACCAGAAAACTACTAGAGCTAATCAATGAATCTGGTAAAGTTGCAGGATACAAAATTAATGCACAGAAATCTCTTACATTCCTATACACTAACAATGAAAGATCAGAAAGAGAAATTAAGGAAACAATCCCATTCACTATTGCAACAAAAAGAATAAAATACCTAGGAATAAACCTACCTAAGGAGGTAAAAGACCTGTACTCAGAAAACTATAAGACACTGATGAAAGAAATCAAAGTTGACACAGACAGGTGGAGAAATATACCATGTTCTTGGATCAGAAGAATCAATACTGTGAAAATGACTATACTACCCAAAACAATCTACAGATTCAATGCAATCCCTATCAAATTACCATTGGCATTTTTTACGGAACTAGAACAAAAAATCTTAAAATTTTTATGGAGACACAAAAGACCCCGAATAGCCAAAGCAGTCTTGAGGGAAAAAAACGGAGCTGGAGGAATCAGACTCCCTGACTTCAGACTATACTACCACTCTACAGTAATCAAGACAATATGGTACTGGCACAAAACAGAAATACAGGTCAATGGAACAGGATAGAAAGCCCAGAGATACCATGCATAGAAACTCATGCCCCTATGGTCAACTAATCTATGACAAGGGAGGCAAGGATATACAATGGAGAAAAGACAGTCTCTTCAATAAGTGGTGCTGGGAAAACTGGACAGCTACATGTAAAAGAATGAAATTAGAACACTCCCTAACACCATACACAAAAATAAACTCAAAATTGATTAGAGACCTAAATGTAAGGCCGGACACTATAAAACTCTTAGAGGAAAATATAGGAAGAACGCTCTGACATAAATCACAGCAAGATTTTTTTTGATCCACCTCCTAGAGTAATGGAAATAAAAACAAAAATAAACAAATGGGACCTAATGAAACTAAAAAGCTTCTGCAAAGCAAAGGAAACTATAATCAAGACAAAAAGACAACCCTCAGAATGGGAGAAAATATTTGCAAAGAAATCAACAGACAAAGGATTAATCTCCAAAATATATAAAGAGCTCATGCAGCTCAATATTAAAAAAACAAACAACCCAATCCAAAAATGGATAGAAGACCTAAATAGACATTTCTCCAAAGAAGACATACAGATGGCCAAGAAGCACATGAAAAGCTGCTCAACATCACTAATTATTAGAGAAATGCAAATCGAAACTACAATAAGGTACCACCTCACACCAATTAGAATGGGCATCATCAGAAAATCTAAAACAACAAATGCTGGAGAGGGTGTGGAGAAAAGGGAGCCCTCTTGCACTGTTGGTGGGAATGTAAATTGAGACAGCCCCTATGGAGGTGTCTTAAAAAACTAAAAATAGAATTACCATATGACCCAGCAATCCCACTACTGGGCATATACCCAGAGAAAACCATAATTCAAAAGGCACATGCACCCCAATGTTCATTGCAGTAGCCAGGTCATGGAAGCAACCTAAATGTCCATCGACAGATGAATGGATAAAGATGTGGTACATATATACAATGGAATATTACTCAGACATGAAAAGGAACAAAACTGGGTCATCTGTAGAGATGTGGATGGATCTAGAGACTGTCATACAGAGTAAAGTAAGTCAGAAAGAGAAAAACAAATATCGTATATTAACGCATATATGTGGAACCTAGAAAAATGGTACAGATGAACTGGTTTTCAGGGCAGAAATAGAGACACAGATGTAGAGAACAAATGTATGGACACCAAGGAAAGTGGCGGGGGGGTGGTGGTGTGATGAATTGGGAGATCGGGATTGACATATATACACTAATATGTATAAAATAGATAACTAATAAGAAAAAAAGAGAATTACCTGCGTTTAGATATTTTGAAGTGTCTACATAATATCTGGGAGGAGGGATGTCCAGTTGATAACCATTCTATACATCAAGAGAGGGTCTGGGCTGCAAATAGGGCTCGGAATCGTAGCCGTGTAGTTAGTCATCAAAGCCACCAGACTATAACAGAGAAGTTCATCTCAGGAGAATGTCTAGAGTCAAGACAGAAAAGGACTCCTATCAGTGCCTCAAATAACATTCTTTGTAGCAAGTTCCTCACATCAAAAGGTGGGATCTATGTAGCTTCATCTTGAATCTGGGTGGGTTTGTGACTGCAGAAGTGATGCTGTGGGATTTTTGAGGCCAAGTCATAAAAACAAACAAACAAACATACAGTTTCTGCCTGGATCTTTTGGAACACATGCTCTGGAAGAAGCCGGCCACCATGTAAGGTCACCATGCTGGAGTAGCCACGTGTAGTTGCTCTGGTCAACAGCCCACCGAGCTCTCAACCGACAGCCAGCAACATTGCCAGCAGTGTGAGTGAGCCACCTTGGACATCAGCCCCTAGAGTTCTCAAATGACCCCACCCCAGTCAACATCGGACTCCAGCCACAGCACAGACACCTCACGAGAACAGCCCCACTGAGGTCTTTGTGAATTTCTTTTTTATTTTATTTTATTTTATTGATTTTTGGCTGCATTGGGTCTTCGTTGCTGCGTGCCAGCTTTCTCTAGTTGTGGCGAGCAGGGGCTACTCTTCGTTGCAGTGCGCGGGTTTGTCATTGCAGTGACTTCTCTCGATGTGGAGCACAGGCTCTAGGCGCGTGGGCTCAGTAGTTGTGGCTCACAGGCTCTGGTGACACCACCTCCTCCCTTTGTTCTTCCAGCCTGGAGCAGCGGTGGCTTCCCACTGCTGTTAATTTCCGATGGCTTCACTGGCTCTTGTTTGGCCCCTCAGCACCTCCATCTGCTGCATAACCACCCCGATGTGTTAACGTCCCTCTGTTCTTTGTTTTCTGTATCCTCAGCAAGCCCTCACAGGTATAGCAGCTCCAGCCTACTGGTCCCAAGTTGGAAAGTGGGCTCTGTGTTGTCAGATATCCCAATGTGGCAGAAGCCAGAAATCAGGATTGTCATGCGGAACGTTCTGAGATTTCAAACACCATGGATGCCAACGGTCCTCTGATTTCAGAGTAGGTGGAGGAAGCTAGAGAGACTGAGGAGGAGCAGCTGTAGAAGTTCACATGCTGGGGAAGTTCACATGCTGGGTCAGTGAAAAGACCTTTTTTAAGCACCTACTGTGTGCAGGCACTGTGGGAGGAGCTGAGGACAAAGTGGTGGGCTAGAGAGATGAGTTCCTGCCCCCGTGTGCATACATGATAAGACAAATGAAGAAGAACAGTGTGTGGTACGTGCCATGCTGAGAATGAAAGGTGGGTGACATTGTGTGAACATGGGTGCAGGGAGCCGGGCTTTAATGACACATGGCAGCATGGAGATGAGGACATCTAAGCTGAGGCCCGAAGGAAAAGAGAGAGTCAGTCCTACAAAGAACCGTGTTCTCAGAAGAGGGAATGGCCATCACAAAATCCCCGAGGCAAGAAAGAGCTGGGAGTGTGAGCAACAGCGAGAAAGGTGGCAAGGCTGGGGCAGAAAAAGCGAAGGGCGAGCTGGGGGATGATGTGAAGATGGGGAGGCTGCAGGGGCCACAGGAAGGAGTTTGGATTTTATTCTAAATGCAATAAGAAGTCACTGGAAGGTTTTAAGCAGGGAAGTAACGTGATCTGATTTATGTTTTTGGAGGAGCCCCAGAGCTGTGTGTGAGAACTACAAGTAGGGTAGATGCCAGGAAACTACAACTACAACTACAAGTAGATTAGATGCCAGGAAACCAGTTTGTAAGCAATTGCAGTGGTCCAGGTAGGACCGAATGATGCTCAGACCACGGTGCTAACAGTGAAGGGGTGAGAAGTAGGTGGGTTTGGGAGGGTACTGTGTCACAGAAACTGGGAGGGGAGTTTTCAGACAGGAATGGTCTGGAGGACTTGGTAAAATGCAGACTGCTGGGTCCCATCCCCAGAGACTCTGGTTCAGTAGGTCCAGGGCGACAGAGAATTTGCATTTCTAACAAGTTGTCATGTGATGCTGATGCTAACGCTAACGCCGCTGGTCCAGAGATCACACTTAAAAACCACTGGTCTAGAACAACACTTTCTACTAGAAATGTAATGTGAATCACATAGGTGATTTTAAAATTTCTAGTAGCCACGCTTAAAAAGTAAACAGGTGAAAGTACTTTTAATAAAATAGCTCTCTCGTGTACTTTATTATTAATATATCCCAAAACTATCGTTTCAACATGTTATCAATATTTTTTAAATTCTTGAGATATTTTACATTCTTCTTTTTGTACTGTCTTTGAAATCGCAGTGTGTATTTTATACTTACAGCACACATCTCAATTAGAACTAGTTAACCTCTCAAAAGCCACTTGTGTGGCTAGTGGCTACCCTACTGGACAGCATAGGACAGGTCCATTATTACAGGACCAGTGAGTTGAGGATGGAGAATTGCCTCTTGAGCTTAGCAACAAGGAAGAGGTTTAGCAATAGGCGCCAACATTTGTGAAATAGAGGGAGAGAGATGGAGGGGAGATCATGGAGACACTTCCTTCCTGAGGTTTGGCTGTGGTTTCATAATGGATGGATCAGGCCGACAACACTCAAACCCAACACTGAATATTAACATCACACAAAAAAAGAAACATCCAGGCAGTATTATGTGCCTCCTGATGGAAGGACTTGTCATCACCCACGAAGCATACTTATCCCTAAATTGAATCTGAATCCGACCCAGCTTCTAGATTTACCAGTTTGCAGGGCACACAGGGGACCGAAGAACATATTAAAGGACACCAAGAAGTGCAATCAGACTGTGAGATAGATGGGAGCGAGGGGGAACTGTCATCGAAAAAGACTTAAAGAGGTACCAACAAAATGCAATGCACTATCCTGTTTGGATTCTGATTTGAACAAGCTAACAGTTAGGAGACATTTATAAGATGATCACGGAAATGTGGTGATGGGTTGGATATTGGATAATATTATGGAATTATTCGTTTTTTAGGTGATAAAGGTGTTTTTTTTTTAAGAACCTTATATTTTAGAGATACATACAGAAGTATTTATGGATGAAATCATATGATGTCTGGCATTTGCTTTAAACAAATTCAGCCAGGGAGGGAAGCAGAAAAAATAAAACAAGACTGGTCATATGTTGATAATTGTTGGATGGGTAGCTGGAGGATCATCGTACTATTCTATTTTTGTGCACGGTTGAACGTTACTATAGTAAGGTGGTTTTTTTTAAAAAGGGGTGTGGCTATAAAACGAAATGAGAGAAAAGAAGGATTTTTTTTTTTTCCTCTCATTACTGGAGCACTGGGACTTCCCTGGTGGCGCAGTGGTTAGGAATCCGCCTGCCAATGCAGGGGACACGGGTTTGAGCCCTGGTCTGGGAAGACCCCACACGCCGCGGAGCAACTAAGCCCACGAGCCACAACTACTGAAGCCCGTGTGCCTAGAGCCCGTGCTCCCCAACAAGAGAAGCCACTGCAAGAAGAAGCCAACGCACCGCAACGACGAGTAGTCCCCGCTCGCCACAACTAGAGAAAGCCCGCAAAGACCCAACGCAGCCAAAAATAAATAAATACATAAATTTAAAAAAAAAAAAAAAGACTGTAGCGCCAAGGAAATACTAGGGACAGTGGAGATGCAGGAGAGAGCCTCACGGCTGGTGAGCTGGTTCCAGGACACACACAGTGTGGGGCGGGGGGGTGGGGCGGGGGGGCGGGGATCCCGCTCTTCCTCGAGTAATGGACTGCATACCCTCCACCAATGCTTCAACTTCAGCTCCGCGTCTGTAGCTCCAGGGCCACCCACCAGCTAAGGTCCAGCGGGCGCTACCGGCCACCCACGCCTGCGCAGCAATCCCTCCTTCCCGCGCGGGCCTCAGTCCCTACACCCCACAATCCCCCGCGCCGCTCTGGAGGCGCGCCCTCTGTGGGGGCGAGACTTCCGCTTCCAAGATTTGAGCAAGGTGAGGCAGAGGGTGTCGCGTGGCCTTCCGGGAAACGCAGTTCGCATGCTGACCCAAGCCACCGCTTAACCTGCCCTCAAGCCTACGCGCCCCACAATGCGCCGCGCGCGCAGCTGCTGAACGGTGTGTTGCTGCCCCCAAGTGGCGATTGAGCGGTTACGCCCTGGCCTGGGAAGGGTGCTGAAAGGGATAGGGGCGAAGGCGGGACTGGGGACTCCCTGGTCCCTGGGAAGCTCTGGGAAACCTTTCCAGAGGATGAGGCCCTCAGACCTGGGCCAAGGAAGGTGGTGAAGAGATTGCAGGTAGGGCCTGCTATGAGAATTACATGAAATCAGAACAATAACTGTTGGCTGCATATTATCATTATTATTGCAGCTAGTACTTAGCGAGTAAGCACTTAGATGCCAGGCCCTGCTCCCAGCGCTTTACTTGTATTAACTCATTTAATTTTCCCAAAAGACATTTGATTTACTATCAGCCCCCTCTTTACAGGAATGGAATTTAAACCCAGGCTGTCAGGCTTCAGAGTCTGAGAGTCTTCAGAGTCTTCTTCACTATGAATTTAACACCCTCTGATCATTCTATTAAATGATCCCAAGATTGTAATTAGCACAGGAATCAACTCTAGATGGCCATTAGCAACGTGGATCTCTTTGAGTTGATGGTTATCAGCATGTGTTCCTGCCCAAGTTTGTGATTTAGCCCTTCTCCAGGACAGAGTTTGCAATCAACATAGATTTATAATTAGCACATGAATCAGAACATGGGATCAGAATTCTGATTAGGGATCAGATTTCACAGGGATCAGATTTCTGATTAGCACTTGAATCAGCAGTGGTTTGTGTTAGGAACTGGAATCATAGGTTTCTGATTAGCACATGGGTCTGCACACAGGGATTGTGTTCACACCTAGAAAGCTCTATCCCCTTTTGGTCCAGGTGACCCCCTCAAATGTTGCCCCCAACCCTTCCCTGAACCCCACCCCAACCGTCACCAACAGACAGACAGACTTGGTGGTTTCCTTGCCCCTCCCCTCTCTCCCATCTTGTTCATAATGAAATATCACAGCGACAAGCACAGGTTCAGAAATCATCTGTTCTCTTTCTGCCCTGTGAGGAGACACAATTCCAAAGCCTGGACTGTGTCTCATTCGTGGGCATGTTCCCAGCATCGGGCCTGACACACAGTAAGGGCTCAATAAATGCTTAGAGAAAGAGTGTCGGACTCTCACCATTATCCTTCTGCAGTGACCTAAAGATTTATCAAATCAAGTCAGATTCTCTTTGCCCTCAAAGGAGTCAAATTTGTGGTCACCCACCCCAAAGGCAGGGAACCAGGGTAGATGGGTGGGTGGGTGGTCAGGGTGGGGCTGGGAACGTCTCCCTGGAGCAGGACTCCATGTAGTGGAGGGAAGGAGATCCCATAGCCTCTTTCTGCTGCTTCCCCTGAGGTTGTGGATCTGGTGGTGGTTGATGTTGGCTCCATTATAATCCACACTCTCCTTGCATAATTGTGACTGAGAGGGAGATGCCCAGCCTAGAAATATGTTCTCAGCCCCCCTTGCATCTCTCCAATAAGATATGAGCAGAAGGGAAATCTGTAGAATGTCACTTCTGGGCCAAGTTTTTTTAAGAAGCTGGTGAAACGTCTCCACTCTGTCTCCTCCCATTTGCCAGGTAGAAGCAGATAATTCTGAGCCCTAGGAAATAATGGAGGTGCAAGATTAACAAATCTGGCATGTGAATCAGCAGATGGAGGATAGCTGCCAACCACGCAGGACACCTGTGGCGAGAAATAAACTATTGTATTAAGTCACTGAGAATCAGGGGGTTATTTGTTACAGCAGCTGGCATTGCATTCACTAACACACTGATTCTTCCTTTCTGGCCCCAGATATCAGTAAAGCTTGAGCCCTCCTTGTCATTCTGTAAAATGACCCTCTAATCCCCAACTGTGGCATTCAGGCTTTCACAGAGCAGGTCTATACAGTGGCCCAAAGTCTCTATGTTTGCTAGTTAAAAGTTTTCGGCATATTTCCCTCCATTCTTTGCACAAATGTAAACCTTTCCCCATGTTCTTATGGAAGTGTTCTTCCATGTTGATAGCTGGAAGTCATTAAAGCAGACCTTGAAAGTTGCATTCCGTCTTCCACGTAGTTCAGCGGAACCTCATGTAGAGGGTCTCCTGGTTGCTGTGTAGAAGTCAGTGCTTGTTTGGGACCCATCAATCTGATTTAGGGTGGTTAGAATGCGTGTACGGGGTGTGGATGGAGAGGATGTACTCATCTCCTTGCCCCACTCTTTTGACCCCTCCACATGGGGGTGCACCTTCAGACATGATCTTTAAAGTGAGTCCCTAGTTCTCAGCTCTGATTCATGTGCTAATTACAAAGCCGAGCTAATTTCAATGAACCCCATTGACTGGACTTGGGTTGTACAAGGAGTTGGTAGGTACTAGTTGAGGATAAGGAGATACCACCTCCATCCCTTCTTGCGCTAACAACCCCCTGACTTGGAAGGGGCCTAAGTTTATTTATAAAGCGACCCCTTTTTGGCAGACAGACTGAATCCACTGGTTTGAATGTGTGTGTGCACACGTGCATGTGCATGTGTATGCCCATCCCATGGAGGTGTCTGATGTGACTCTCTGAATATGTTTCTGTGCATATGTGTGGGAGTGTGGTTCACACATGTGTACAAGAGAGAATCTGTGTGCAGAGTGTGTTTCTGCACATGTGACCTCTCACATGTCTGAGTGTGAGTCTGTGTGTGTGTTCTGGAAGTGTGTCTAAGTATTCACTTTTGTATGCCCCTGTATTTGAACATGAGTCCAGGTGATATAAGGTCCATGTGCCTGCTGTATCCATGTGTGTTCTGGTGAGCCTCTGAGTATGTGATGTGCATGTGTGAGTATGGATGTGTATTTTGGGGCAGATTCTGTGTGTGGATATGAGCAGTTCCCTTCCCCCCAAGTCTCCCTCAGCTCTCAGGCAATTTAACGTCATTCTTCCTGCTGTGGCTGTTTCCACTGCTTCTGTCCCCTTCTCCAGATGTTACAATTATGTAAATGCAGCAATTAAGCGGAGTCCCCCAAACGAGCATCCCACCAGGATCCCCTTCCAGGAGCCAATGAGAGATTACAGCACATGCAGACACATACACGGTGCTATTCAGGCACCACAGGGACCACCCCCCCAGACTGCACATGCTGTGGCATGAGGGCACACAAACGGCATAGGGGGTCCCTTTGCCCACCTGCTTCATTCGTACTTATCCTTAAGATCTCAGTATAAAGACCCCCTCCTCCGGGAAGCCCTCCTGACTCCGGGGGTGGGGGAGTTCGGGGGAGAAGGGTTGGACTCTGCCTCTGGGGCCCACACCCTCTGTTTCCCCCATGAGAGCCCTGACCACTGTGGCCTGTGCTTTGTCATCAGAGCCCTTATTATTTTGCCCTGTGCTTCCCCTAGCACACTTTGACCACTATGGCCTGGACTTCTGTCATGACAGTCCCAATCTTTCTAGCCCAAGCTTCTCCCATCCCCACCCTGACCACGCCAGGCTGTCTAGAGATGTGTCTTACTCCCTTTTAGAATGTGAGCTCAGTGAAGCAGGACCTGACGCTGTCTTGGTCACACTTTTACTGCAGTGTCATCTAGCACACAACCATGCCCAGAAATCCAAAGTAAATGTTGAACTAGCACCTTGGCCTCTGCCTTTCTTTGTCGCCAAATCTCTCTTTATGTCTCTAAACATGTTAGTTTCTTTGGCACACATTTGGGGTGCTGCATGCCCTCAATTCACAAGGTTTTGGCATAGGTGTGGTGGACAGTACCACACACATTGCAGATGTTCCTGGTTTAGCCCAGTGGTTCTCAAAGTGTGGTCCCTGGACCAGCAGCATTACCATCACCTGGGAAGGTAGACATGCAAATCAGAAACTCTGGGACTGGGGTCTGGAGATCGATGGTTAACAAGTCCTCCAGTGATCCTGATGCAGCTAAAATGTGAGGACCTTGGGTCTAGTTCATGCAAGTCATCCCTCTGCTTTTCCACCTCAGATCTCAGATGGCTCTCAGTACCACCCCCTCTCACCAAGGGAGAGTCATCACCAAAGGGGGCAAGATTCTGTGGACAAATGCCCCAGCCTCTCTGAACTTTGCAGCAGGGAAGGAAGGGAAGGAACGACAATTCTGATGTGTTCTACAGGGTTCCTTAATGTTCCCCAGCAGAACTGAGCCCCAGTTGCCCGAAGAGGTAACCCATTCCTCGTCTGCACCTTCTATTAACTTTGTTCCTCCTCTGCCTCACTCTTCCCCCTCCCTCCCTTGCCTATTTCCTGGGGCCATACACCAAATCAGCCAGATCCTCTGAATTCTAATCCCAGTCTGTTTGGGATTGTCTCCAAGTATTTTCCTCTATCTCCCCCACCTCCACCACTTCTGCAGCGTCTCTGAAATTTCTCACCATCTTTCTGAGCTTCTGAGAAACCGTATCTGCTGTGCTGGGCCAGGAGCACTGATGAACTTTGCTAATGATTGGGAAAGGTGGACCCTAGAGCTGAGTTAATTTTAGCTGCAATTTTTCAATACACACAAGTGGAAGGAGCCAAAAGTCTGTTCTGAAACCTTCAGCAGAGCTAGGGATGCCAGGGTGGATGTGCATTCATGCCCCCGCCCCCAACAAGGTTACTTTACTCCTCTGCTCAGTGGGGGGTTCCCGGGGGTGGTTTTTGATCAGGTCCCCCCAGGTAGGGCCATGACCACAAGCCAAGGCTATGCCCCCTTCGGACGAGGGTTTGCAAGAGATTAAGTCCCCCACGCTGCTATAACCAATAGCAACGTTCCCAGGCGAGGCTTGTAGACCACGGCCCACATTCCTCTTCCTGCAACACCATCTGCCAGGAAACATGTGGAACCCACCCCCCTATCCTCTCCTCCACTATCCTCCACAAGCATCAGCACAGGAAGACACCACTCCTGGTGAGTCATGTGTTAGTACAATTCTAGTAGGATATTCTGTGGGGCAGTGGACCTGAGTTGGGGAGAGGGGAAGGCAGTGGACATACTTTTCTGGGTCAACCCAGCCAACCTCCTGCCTCTCTCCCAATTCCTAATTTCTCCTTCCTCCATGGGATATCTGGCCAGTGTATCTTGAGGTCTAGCTCTACATCCAGAGGGCACAGGGCACAGGAGCCAAGTTTTCCCCTTGCAGCCAGGGCAAGGAGTCTTAGGAAGGAGCAGAGTCTCCCCTCTGGCCTGAAAGATCAGGCTTGTTGCTGGGCAGGGTTCAAGAAAGGAAACTCCACCTGAGGGACGGACATCCCAGAGAGGTGGTGTTGGGGCACAGGGACAGAAGGATACAGGCTTCTGTGGGGGCCGGGGGCTCTGGGGTGGAGAACCACATTCAAGGCTGTGAATGAGACCTGGACACACACATATATACACGTACCCATCCTCATAGCTGAGTTGCCCCAGGTCAGTCTGTCTCTGTCTCTGTCTCTCTCCCATTTCTCTGTCTCTCTGACTTTATCTCGATCTCTAACTTGTGCTGTCTCTTGTCTCTCTTTTTCTTTCTGGGTCTGTCACCGTCTCTGTATTTCCATCTCTCCTTGAATATGTGTGTCCCTTCCTATCTCTCTGTCTCTCTATCTGCCTCCCTCTCATTCTACTCCTCTCTGTCCCTCAATCTAAGCCTGCCTTTTTATCTGTCTTTCGCTATCTCTGTGTGTCTCTCTGTCTCAGTCTCTGTGTCTCTCTCTATCTCTCTGACTGTCTCTTTATCCAAGGATTCTCCCTCCGAAGCAAAGCCAGAACGACTCCGTGAGAGGTGAGGCCAGGGGCGCGCCTTTGAGGGAGGGGACCTGCCTACACCTTTAAGTGCGGGCGCGCGCGGGGCCTGCGCCTTTAAGCACGGGCGCGCGCACGGCCCTGGGTTCCCTGCGAGGAGGCCGCGGGAGCGCCCGGACCCGGCCCGCCTGCCCCGCACCTGCCCGGCCCCCGCCCCGGCCCCGGCGGGGGAGGGGTCTCTGAGCGCGGCCCCTCCCCCCTGCGCCCCGGCCTGTGCTGCGGTGCCCCCACCCCGCGTGTCCGTGTCTGTCCAGGCCTCGCCCCACCCCGGCCCCCGGGGCTGCCTGGCCGCCCCCCCCGCCCCCACCGCAGCCGCCCCCCTCCCGCTGGGCCAGCCCCCGCCGCAGCCCGGGAAGCAAGTCGGGACGCCGCCACCCCAGATCCAGGACCCGCACCCCGAAATCTGGGGCCTGCACCCCGAGATTGGCTCCAGAGATCTGGAAGCCCAAGCCTGGGAGCCTGATTTGGGGCTGGGACCCCAAGACCTGGAGCCTGAACATCAATATCTGGGGCTGAAATCTCAACATCAGTCCCTGGGACCCCAAGATTTGGAGCCTGAACCCCAAGAATTGGAATATGGACCCCAAGATTTGGAGCCTGAACCTCAAGATTTGGCATCTGAAACCCCAGATCTGGAGCTGAACTCTTGAGTTCTGCGCCTGGGACCTTGAAATCTGGGACTGGATTCTCATTTCTATACAGTGGAACCCCCTATTTGGGACCCCAACCCTGAGACTTTAGGCCTCAGATCCCAAGATCTGAACCCTGGCATTCCAAAGGGCCTAAACCTGAGTTTGGGCCTGAAGTCCTTGCTGCAAACCCGAATACTGAAATTTGGGGCAAATCTTGACTCAGAGCCCTAGTATCTGAACCCAGCACCCCAGTATTGGATCCCAAGACTGGGCTTGGGACTCAGAGCTTAAACTCTCCATTTGACTGTTGAGCATCCCAGGACTGGAGCTGGGAGACCATGACTCCAAGCAACCCAAACTGGGGCCTGGGTCTCTAAAACTGGACCCTTAGGGGCCCAGTATTTGGAGATCTAGGACCCAAAGTGTCCAGGTCTATCAAAGTATCAAGACTCCGTGGCCACAAATCTGAGCTGAGACACAACAGACGGTCCCTCTACAGAGGCCTTGGGGACGGGGAAGGAATGACCAGGCACCCCCTCCAGACCCCTGACCCCCTTGGAGCTTGAGGACTCTGCTCCCTGGGGTTGCTTCCAGCTCAGGTAAGACTACTGGGAGACCCCACGGTGGGGAGGGACTTGGGAGGAACTTTGTGACTGGGGGTGGAGGTAAGGATTACCAGGTTCCCCTGGGCACCTTTGGAGTTTCCCCAGGAAACAGATATCCCCTCACAAGGGTCTGCCTCCAGCTCCTGCTCTGCTTCAAACACTCTCTGGACGTTTGGCCAGCCCTGCCTCTCTCTAACCTCCTCTTCCCCAGTTGATGGCATCTCCAGGTCTGTGACCCACTCACCACCACCCCCTCCCCCCCCCCGCCGGCTCTCCAGCGTCTTCCTACCATCTGTCTTATTTGATCATCTCCAGCTGCCTCTCCTGTCCACCATTCCGCTCTCCAGTCTCCTTTCTCTGCCTCTCCTCTCACTGACCATCTCTATTCACCTGTCCTCTCTCTGATCATCTTTGACACTTCTGTCCACTGTTCTTCTCTCTGGCTACCTCTGGCCACCACTCCTCTCAGTGACCATCTCTGTCTGCCACTTCTGTCTTTGATCATCATCTTTAACCCCCCTGTCCACAGCTTCTCTCTCCAGCCACCTCTGTCTACTGTTTCACTCAATGACCACCTTTGACATCGCTGTCCAAGGTACCGCTCTCTAATCATCTTTCAGCAGCTCTCGTGACCGTGTCTACCCCTGACCCTAAGCCTTGACCTGTGACTGTCTCTGACCATCTTTGACCTCTTTTTCTACCACTCTTCTCTCCAGCCGCTTCCATCCATCTCTCCTCTCTGACTTCCTTTATCCGCCTTTCCTCTCTCGGACCATCTTTCACCATCTCTCTTGCCCTCCACCCACTCCTGACTCCAGCTGCCAGTCTGTGACCATCCTGG
Source organism: Pseudorca crassidens (assembly GCF_039906515.1). Lineage (NCBI taxonomy): Eukaryota > Metazoa > Chordata > Mammalia > Artiodactyla > Delphinidae > Pseudorca > Pseudorca crassidens. The sequence continues at coordinate 16,940,242 of NC_090315.1, read as the reverse complement.
CCTTTATTGACCACCTCTCTTCTCTCTGTCTCTCTTGCTCATTGGTGTTCTCTGATCATTTCTAACATCTCTGGTTGCCTTTCCTCTCTCTGATGACTTCTCCCCACACCCATCATCCTAACCAGCTGTCCCATGTCCAGCTGTCTCTGACATGTCTGTCCTCTCCTCCTCTCTCTGACTGCCTCTCTGCCTTTTGACCATTTTGGACCATCTTTGACCATCTCTCCTGGATCTGACCACCCCTGGCCACTTCCCCTCTCTGTCCACTTCTGATCTTCTTGACCATCTCTAACCACCTCTCTTCTCTGGTCACGTCTGGCTACTTCTAGTCATTCCCACTACCCTGACCAACTCTTGTCTCTTTGGCCATCTCTGAGTATCTCTCTGACCACGTCTAAAGCTCTCTGGCTTACCTTCTACCCACCCTGACTACTGATCCTGTTCTCTGACTGTCGCTAACTGTTTCTAATCACCTCCCTTCCCTCTGACCATCTTTGCACATTTCTGCTCCCTGGGTTCCCCCGGGAAACATCTCTCTGAGTCTTTGACCGTCACCTCTGGCTTTTGATCTGTCTGACCAGTCCTCTCTCTGACCATCTTTGACCAAGTCTTCTGCTCTGTGACCTTCTCTTCTGGTCTCAGACCACCCCAACCCCCTTTAGCCCCCCCCACCACTTCTGGCCTCAGCCCGCCCTAACTTCCCCCTTCTTCCCTGCAGGCCGCCCCTGCCCGCGATGGCCGTCCTCCCTCTGCTCCTCTGCCTGCTGCCGCTGGCCCCCGCCTCGTCTCCACCCCAGCCAGCCACACCCAACCTGTGTCCCCGCCGCTGCCGCTGCCAGACACAGTCCCTGCCCCTAAGCGTGCTGTGCCCGGGGGCAGGCCTTCTGTTCGTTCCACCTTCGCTGGACCGCCGGGCGGCCGAGCTGCGCCTGGCGGACAACTTCATCGCGACCGTGCGGCGCCGTGACCTGGCCAACATGACGGGCCTGCTGCACCTGAGCTTGTCACGCAACACCATCCGCCACGTGGCCGCCGGCGCCTTCGCTGACCTTCGCGCCCTGCGCGCTCTGCACCTGGACGGCAACCGGCTGACCTCGCTGGGTGAGGGGCAGCTGCGCGGCCTGGTCAACTTACGCCACCTCATCCTGAGCAACAACCAGCTGGCAGCGCTGGCGGCTGGGGCCCTGGACGACTGCGCTGAGACACTCGAGGACCTCGACCTCTCCTACAACAACCTTGAACAGCTGCCCTGGGAGGCGTTGGGCCGCCTGGGCAACGTCAACACGCTGGGCCTCGACCACAACCTACTGGCTTCCGTGCCCGCCGGCGCCTTTTCCCGCCTGCACAAGCTGGCACGGCTGGACATGACCTCCAACCGCCTAACCACCATCCCACCCGACCCACTCTTCTCCCGCCTGCCGCTGCTGGCCAGGCCCCGCGGCTCCCCCGCGTCTGCCCTGGTGCTGGCCTTTGGCGGGAACCCCCTGCACTGCAACTGCGAGCTGGTGTGGCTCCGGCGGCTGGCGCGGGAGGACGACCTCGAGGCCTGCGCCTCCCCACCGGCCCTGGGTGGCCGCTACTTCTGGGCTGTGGGTGAGGAGGAGTTTGTGTGCGAGCCCCCCGTGGTGACACACCGTTCGCCACCCCTGGCCGTGCCTGCCGGTCGGCCAGCCGCCCTGCGCTGCCGGGCAGTGGGCGACCCCGAGCCCCGTGTGCGCTGGGTGTCACCCCAGGGCCGGCTGCTGGGCAACTCGAGCCGAGCTCGCGCCTTCCCTAACGGGACGCTGGAGCTGCTGGTCACCGAGCCGGGCGATGGCGGCATCTTTACCTGCATCGCGGCCAATGCAGCTGGCGAGGCCACGGCTGCTGTGGAGCTGACCGTGGGCCCCCCGCCGCCCCCCCAGCTAGCCAACAGCACAAGCTGCGACCCCCCGCGGGACGGGGATCCTGATGCCCTCACCCCGCCCTCTGCTGCCTCGGTCTCTGCCTCCTCCAAGGCGGCTGACGCAGGGCCCCCTACCGACCGTGGCGTCCAGGTGACTGAGCATGGGGCCACAGCTGCTCTAGTCCAGTGGCCAGATCAGCGGCCTATCCCAGGCATCCGTATGTACCAAATCCAGTACAACAGCTCAGCCGACGACATCCTCGTCTACAGGTGCAGGGTCCAGGCGGCGGGCAGGTTGGGTGGGGGAGCGAGGTGGAGGGAGGGCTGGAGGAACACCTACTGATACCCCAGGCTGCAGCACTGGAAATGAGGCTGCAAGGTTACAAAGGCAATCAGACAGCAGAGGTAAAAGAAATCAGGCAGAGAGGGTAAAAGAAATCTGGCAACAGTGGTAAAAAAGAAAGAAGGCAGCAAGAATAAATACTAATCAGGCCAGAAGAGTAAAAAGATAATTGGGGGTGAGGGGCAAAGTTGAGGGGATACAAACCAACTTAAGTAGTAAAGAGAAGCCGGGTATTTCCAGATGACAGGGCTAGACTCAAACCAGTCTGCAGGAGGAAAAAGAGATCAAGCGGGAGAGTACACGGATCATGGGAAAAATGCAGTGAGGCAGCCCGGCTGCAAAGGAACTCAGACCAGAGGCTAAAAGGAAAACGGGGGAGGACGTTACATAGAGATTAGGCTTTGCGCTTGTGCGGTGCGACCTGCTCCATGTGTTTGGAGTTCCAACGTGGTGACATCTCAACTTTTGGTTTTCTAAATCAAATTAAACCTAGTTCAAGCTCCACCTCTGGGTGAACAGGAATGTTCAGTCGACCACTGCTGGGGCCTCCCTTCTCCCTTCTCTTGTTGCAAACACAAAACTTGGGGTTTACGCACTCCAAGAGGCGGGTTACGTAACTTCTGCCCCCAAGCCGGAGAGCACATGGAACATCTGCTGTGGCCACATGTGGTCACTAGTGGGCTCTCATCCAGATGTGCTGACACATCTCGCCCAAGTCCAGGCTTGCATGGATGCCTGTGGATGGCTCCCTGTTCTCACTGCCAGGCTGGGCCAAGGGTACAGTCCCTGACACCTGGCTGCAGAGGACTGGGCCTCCCAAGGCCTGGGGTCTTCACCTTGTAAACCCAGTACCTGGGTTCCCTGTGCCTCCCCAGAAGCCCAAACCTCAAAAGATAGTCACTTGATTTCCTTTTCAGTCCCGGAAATCCAACGAGCTTTTTCCACTCCCTTTCGTAGACAGCGGTACTCAGTAGATTCCATGGAGGGCCCACACCTGAAAATCACACAAGTCCTATCTACCTTGCCTGTCAGGGGACGGGACAAATGCTCTCCTAGATCATCACCCTCCTAGAGATAATCATGGAGTTCCCTCATTAAAGCAGTTTAAGAATAAAACAGATTATAAAACAAGTTAAATCTGCAACAGGGCGCCACGCTACAAAAGGAAATATAGTGGAATTGGGTACTGAGGGTAAAAGGGAATGGGAAAAATAAGGATAAATAGAAACCAGGCTAGAGAGATAAAAGAGAATCGGGGACAGAAGTGGAAAGAAATAAGGCAACAGGGAGGAAAAGAACTCAGCAGTGATGACTGAGGCACATCAGTTTAATGAAAATGGAGCCAGATGACAGGACTCACTGGAAAGCAGGCTGTGGGTGTGGTAATAATAACACAGCAGCGGCAGCGGGGCTTGGGGGACAGTCATTGGCAGGTTAGAAGGAAATCGGGCATCAGCAGTATGGGGGGATCGGGTGGTTAGATTAGAGAGAATTCTAGGTTTAACACTAGAGGAAGGTCAGGCAGCTGGAAAAGGGAAACCAGGCACCTGCTGGAGGAAAGTCAGAGGAGCAGAGGGAAATTAGGTGAAGGTCTAGAGGGAGACTGGGAGGTGGGATTAGAGGGAAATTGGATGGGCGTGGGGGGGGTGTGGCTAGAAGGAAATGGGCATCCGGTTAGAGGGATACCAGACAGCATTAAAACAAAACTGGGTGCTGAGTTGGAAAGATGTCTGGCAGTAGGGCTGGAGGGAACTCGGTGGTGGGCTGGCGGGAAATGGGGTAAACTGGAGAGACTCGGGCAGTGAGCTAGGGGAGGGTAGGGTGGGGGGACCAGCGTGAAGTCAGGCAGGAGAGTGGAGAAAAACTGGGCAGCAGAGCTAGAGGGAACTTGGAGGTTGGTGGGAAATTGGGGGGCAGTGCAGGATGGGAACCAGGCAGTGGGGTATAAAATGAAACCCCACATGGGGGGCAGTGGGGCTAGCGGGAAGCTGGGCAGCAGCGCAGAGGGGAAGCGGGCAGCGGCACTAGAGGGAATTTGGGCGTTAAGGCCACAGGGAGATCACATGGGTATTCGAGCAGTGGGAAAATGAGAGGGTGGGCTCGGGTGAAACAGGCTAACAGAACGGAGGGATATTGGGCAGCTGGTGGGTATCAGACCAAAGGGAATTCCTGTAGTGGTTACAGGGAACTCAGGGGCTAGGGTGAAATGAGACAGTGGCCTGGGGGGAAATCCTCCAGCTCGGAGGGTTGGGGCAGAGTGCAGGGTGGGTACTGGGCAGCCGGAGGCCTGACTCCCACCTGTCTGTCCCTCCAGGATGATCCCAGCTGACAGCAGCTCCTTCCTGTTGACGGACCTGGCATCAGGCCGCACCTACGATCTGTGTGTGCTAGCCGTGTACGAGGACGGCGCCACGGGGCTGACAGCCACACGGCCTGTGGGCTGCCACCGCTTCTCCACTGAGCCAGCGCTGCGGCCGTGCGGGGCCCCGCACGCACCCTTCCTGGGCGGCACTATGATCATCGCACTGGGTGGTGTTATCGTGGCCTCGGTACTGGTCTTCATCTTCGTGCTGCTCATGCGCTACAAGGTGCACGGTGGCCAACCCCCGGGCAAGACCAAGGCACCTGCGCCTGTCAGCAGCGTTTGCTCCCAGACCAATGGCGCCCTGGGCCCCACGCTGGCCCCGCCGGCTCCTGAGCCGGCCGCACCCAGGGCCCACACCGTGGTCCAGCTGGACTGTGAGCCCTGGGGGCCCAGCCATGAACCCACGGGACCCTAGCTTCGCGCCCACCTCTATGGCCCTTCTGGCTCCAGGGATAGCAGGACCCGGACACCCTGTGGGACCTGGCTTCAGACTCACCAAATTGCTCACGGTTTTTAAAACTCTGATGGGGAGGGTGTCGCGGGCACCGGGACACAACAAGAAAGTCCTATTTTTCTAAGCTTGGGCCTGGGCCCTTGCCCTTGTCTCTGTCTGTTGGGGCTGGGGGATCGTTCAGGGGTCTGGAGCTGGGATGCCCCCTCTGGGGAGAGAACCACCCCCCAGTTCTGTCTGAAGTCCCTGGATGAGGCCGAGGATGGTTATTCCTTTAACCAGCCGACGTTCCTTGAGTGTCCTTTCTGGGCCTGCCCTGCGCTGGGTGATGCTGCAATGCCTCAGGCAGCCCCCAGCCCTGCCCCTCAGACAGTGAGAGCTCAGAGCGAGCAGAGCCGTGGTGAGGAGGGAAGCCTAGGAGACTGCAGGAGCCCAGAAAAGGGGCCTGTCTCAGCCCAGGGTGTGGTCAGGGAGGGCTTCATGAAGGAGACGTGATCTGAGAATGACGTCTGAAGGAGATAGATGGGCAAAGAGCAGTGGGAAAGGTGTTCCAGGCAGAGGGACAGCCCAAGCAAGGGCTTAGGGAGTGCCAGGCACTGGGGGTGCCGTGGTAGAAGTGAGGCAGGAAGGGGGGGCAGGGTTCAGGACCTCCAGGCTGAGGAGCTCAGACTCTAACCTGATAGTACTGGGGAGCCACGGAGGAGTCCTATGCAAGGGAGGGAGAGGGTCAGGTTTGGGCTTTAGGAAGATCCTTCTAGCCATTATGAGGAGGGTGGACCAGAGGAGAAGACTGAGGTTGGGAGCCTGGGGGAAACCAGGGCAGGGACCTGGGTGGGTGAGGACAAGGCTGGACCAGAGCCGGCCTGGGGGAGGGCACTAGGGGGTGGGTGAGAGAGACATTCAAGAAGCTGAGTGGATGGGTTATATAGCTGAAGGGCTGTGGGGGAGAGAAGTGTCCAGGGTAAGGCCCAGGGCTCTGGCCAGGGGAGAGACAGTGGAGCTGCCCTGATACAGGACCAGGGAGGAGGGGCAGGTTTGGGGAAGATGCTGAGGCCAGTGTGGGACTTGGTGGATACGGAAGGCAGCTGTGCTCACCACTGTACCACCAGTGCCTCTGGGACTTGGTGGATATGGGGGGGCCCAGAGGATCGGCATGCCACCAAGGCGTGGCAGCCAGGAGGCCTTAGGACCCCTGGTCTAAGACTGGAACTGGGGACAGAAATGAAGGCTCTGTCAGCTGTGATGGGGAACTGAGGCCACCAATTTCCCCATATTTAAGGGACAGGCAAATAAAACCCTAGACTAAAAAACAAAGACTAACTAGGAGCAGTAGGTGAAGGGATGGATTGACGCAAACCAGGCAAGTCAGACCCAAGTGACTCTTGTGTTTAATGATATCAAGGCTGCGGTGACCTCAGCGAGAGCAGTGTTAGGGGATCAGGTGGGCGGTTGCCAAATCCAGCTGATGTGGCAGGAGGAGGGAAGAAACTGTGGACAGGGAGTGTAGACCCTGTGATTCTCGGGGTCTAGGGCCTGGTTCAGGTTGATCGGGGCCTTTCTGCCCCACGTCTCTCCAGGGCTGGTCGTCACTCAGTCTAGGTCTGCTCTAGGCTCCCCCACTCAGACACCAGGCCTGGAGGTTGGCAGGACTAAACCCTGGGCCTTGGACATGTTGAACCTCACTGGAGATCCAGGAATGGGATGGGCAGTAAGAGGATGGCGCTCCCTGACTTCAGCCCACCTGTCGTGGTCCACAGGCAGAGATGTGGAGGGAAGTCGGGTCCTGTCATTCTTCTCTGAAGTGATGTGTGAGGGGCATGGTGAAGGGAGCCCAAGACTGGCTGGGCCGTTCTCGTGATCTGGCTCGCTTGACTTGTCCTCGTGGGATAACATCCTAGATTCTGGCGAAGTTTCTAGATGGGTGTAGGCCTTGGAAATGATCCTACGTCGGCCAAGGGAACAACCTAAGTGCCAGGGACCTGATCTGACTCCTGAGTCCTCCAGCAGCATCCGGAGTCCTCCTTCTTCTTCTTGTGTGTTACCCTCGGTGGCTGAGGTCAGGTGAAGCCATCAGGGAGAGCGAGGTGTCTTGGGTAAAAGGGCCCAGGGGGTGGGAGGATGGGATGGATTCCTAGCGCCAAGCTACAAAATACCAGTTTCTGCCATGAGGGGGAGCCAGAGTGCGCCATCCCTCAACCCTCCTTTTAAAATCTGAACCATTCATTGTGTGCCCACTGTGTGCAACGTGCTAGGGATTCAATACAGAACAAATACAGGCCTGTCCTGCCCTCCCATATCTCACCATTTGGTGGGGGAAACAAGGGTCAAATTAACAAGTGTAAACACGTATGGTGACAAGACAGGTCAGGCAGGAGAGAGCCTTGGAACTGTGAAACCCTATAACCAGGGGACTTGACCCAGGAAGAAAGGTTGAAGGAGTCTTCCTGGAGGAAGTAACGCCTCTGCTGAGATGCTCAGGTTGGAGTTAACTACACAGTGGGTGGAAAGGACGTTCCATACAAATGGAACAGCACTGCAGGAGGCCAGGGGGCTGGAGTGGGGTGAGGATAAAGGGAATGATGCCGTGTGGAGGCTGGAGAGCCAGAAGGGGGCAGATGACGCAGGACCCTGTAGGTGGCTTGGAGGAGCCTGGGTTTTATTCTCAGTGGCACGAGAAGCCTTTGGAGGGTTTTGAGCCATGAGGAGAGTAGTGGTCCCTGATCTCAAGGAAGCTGGCAGTTCTGTTTGCATGTTCAGGACAAAGTGAAGCACAGAGACCAGGGAGGGGGCTACGGTGATGGTCCGGGCCGAAAAGTGGCCGGACGAGTTTGGGACCTGAAGTGGATGGATTCAGAGATTTGAAACTATCTCACCAGAGGCCTCCATCCCCTACACAGAAGGGGACAGTGTGGACCACTGTCCAGCTACCCTGTTCTCAGGCTAGATTGCAGAGACTGGGAAGAAGAGTTGTAGAGCCTAGGTCTCTGATATCCGAGGACCCATTCCTTAGAAGGGGGAGCTGACTTCCCTGTAGTGCAGGAATTAAGGACCTTTTCTAGGTTCAAGTGCTAGGACTGAGGCCATAGCTGGTCGAGGGGAATGTGGACACAGGAAATGCAGGCCCAGAAGGCGGACACACACCCAGTGGTAGCTTATTACACATTCAGAAGTCGGAGGTGGGAGGAGGCCCATGGGGGCAGGCTGGTCCCTCTAACGTGGTCCCCTTCTGCCTCCTGCACAGGATGCCTGGACCATCCCCCACCCCCAGGCAGAAACAATACAACTATGGACAAATGGTGACGTGTGTGGAATTTAAAGTTAAAATGTAGCTTGTCCAACATTGCCTGGCTGAGCCCACCAGTTTCCTGAGCTCAGAGAGTGCTACTCTTTCCACTGTCCCTCTTCCATCTGGCTTTGAGGATGCCCTGCACAGTTTTGAGACCAGCTTTCCTGGGGCCAAAGCTCCAGGCTATTGGAGCATTTTCTTGAAGACACTGTAGTCCTGATACCAGGACTCTCCCCTGTCTGGGTCCTACCAGATCCAACCCATGTGTCCGGGTGTGGCTAATCCCCCACAGGCCCTGAGTGTCTGGACATACCTGTGATCCCTGGAGAGGCCTCAGCTAATGCCAAGCCTTCACAGCTCTTTACCTGGGCACATATGTGGGAGAATCAGACAAAGGGTCCTCAGAAAGGGGATGTTTCTTTTCTAGGTTGAACTTGGGCATGGCTCCAGCCTTTGGTTCCTCCCTGATCATGCCTCACAAAAGCAAGGTTAAGTATCAAAGCTCAGTGTTGCCTTGACCTGTGCAGAGTGATGCTGGGAACACAGTGGTGACCAACATAGCCCCAGATCCTGCCCTTATAGAGTTCAAGTCTGGTGGAGGAAGTAAACACTCACCAAACAGTGGCAGCTCAGAGTGGTCAGGGCTGGGATGGGGGAAGCACAGGCAAAAATGATTAGGGCCTGTTTAAGCCCAAGGGACTCTGGGAGCCCAGAAGGGGCTCCTAACTGAGCCTGGAATGGGAGGTGGGGAGAATGCAAGATTTCCTGAAGGCAGGGCCGGCTTCATGGCAGCTTCACTGGCTGTAGTCGCCCAGTGCCCTGTGTTTAAAAGGACGCTGTGCTAGGCTGATGCCCTGTGGTCACCATCATGAAATTCTTAACGATTTTTGAACAAAGGACTCCACGTTTTCACTTTGCACTGGGCCCTGCACACTTGAAGGATATACAAAGAGAGCCGGGAGAAGAGAGGGTCTTCCAAAGAGAGAGAACATCGTATGCAAAAGAGAGGAAGGGAAGAGAGAGGATTGTGCATTGGAGAGTTGGCCAAAGTTCTGTGTAGCTGGAGCACAGAGTGCGAGAAGGGGGGACGGTGACAGGTGAGCTTAAGAAGTGGGCGGACGCCTGCTGCCAGGCTTACGAACTGCGACTCCACGCCAGGGGCACTGGAGCCACGGGAGGGGCAGGATCTGGTTTGGACCTTAGATCTATGGTGGGGAGGGGTACACGGCACAGAACAAGGTCAGGGTGGGAGGCTCATTTGCCTTAGGAGGGGTTGGGAGTGTCTGGCCACTGCTTAGGCTTTTGAAGAGCCTTGAATGCTTGGTGACAGACACCCCAGTGTACCAGGAGACTGGCTGGGGAGATTCCACAGTCACAGGCTGAACCCCGAGCTTCATTTTCACTTGAAGATTTTCACTGTTGAGGGTGGGAGGGGAGTACACAAGGGTAGGTTAAAGGGTGTCACTGGTAAGTACTTGAAAATCTTTTTATATGAGAACTCACATGCATAGACTGATGGAGGTGAATGCAAAATTGATGAGAATTTAGAGTATAAAACGTGAGACTTCAAAGGACTTTATTCTCGGTATATTCTGGCTTCAACTCTGTGGAACCCCCGGGGTGCACTTCACTCTGGATGAAACATCAGTTCTTTGGGAACTTCCTCTTCATCCACAGTGCTGAATGCTATGGTCCCCAGGGCTGGGAACTCACCGCCTTCCTGCTTCTCCACTCACCTCTTTCTGGGGCATCACCCCCAACACACCCCAATGCCCCCGTTTTCCCTCTCTGCTGAGGCCCTCCACATCGCTGTCCCCGGCCCTGGCCCCTCTCCTAAACACCGAGCCTGGCTTACCTTGGCTTCCTGGACATCCCCCAGGCCTCTCACACACACTGGGTCTCACACTGGCCTCAGCTGCTTCCCACACCTGCCCCTCTTCCCGGGTCCTGTCTCAGGGCAACCCCCACCCAGCCTCCTGAACAGCCCGCCCACCTCCCCTTCCTCCCTTCTCAGGTCCCATCCTGTTCTAGCTCTGGCCTCATCCACCTGGGTCCCTGCATCTCCTCCCCCTGGGCTTCTCATCTCCTCCCCCTGGGCTTCTGGCCTCAGTCTCACTCTCTGGTCCAGGGAGTCTTCCTAAAGCCAAACCTGGCCCTCCTCTGCATGGAACCCTCCATGGTTCTCCAGGGTTCCCGGGACAGGGTCCCAGTTGCTCAGCCTGGCGGCACAGGCCTTGCCCCCTCCCCTGCTCCCTTGCCTAGCTCCATCTCTAGCACATGTGTTCAGGGACCTCCCTGGCAGTCCAGTGGTTAAAACTGCACGCTACCACTGCAGGGGGCACAGGTTCCATCCCTGGTCTGGAAACTAAGATCCCACATGCCGCGTGGCGTGACCAGAAAAAAAAAAAAATGTCTAGCACATATGTTCTCCACCTCAGGCTGGAAGGGATCGCTGCTCCCTGAAAGGCCCACACCCTTATACTCCCACACCTTCCCTCACCTTGATCCCTATGCCCTCCCTCACCTCCTCTGCTTGTGATGAAGAGCCTGGGAAGGATCTTAAGCAGGTGTGAAATGAAGCTACTGAAAGAAAGTCGGTTCCTTCTTGAATTCTCCCCCTACTCCTCCCACCAAAGGCAAGGGCTCTGGGGGGAAAGGGACTAGGGGTGCAGGCTCCTGGGACCTGAGGGAGGGAGGGGCTGGAAACTGTATCCAAGGTCCCTTGCCTTTCCCTGTCTAGAGCCCCAGGCTTGCCATTCCTCCCGGATCCTCCATGGACGGTGCGGCTCCACTATTCTCCGGCTCAGGACTTTCTGGGAGGATGGGAGTGACTGGAAGCCATTGTCTTCCCTTGGGGAGCCCCACCCCCCAATCCTCCAGACCTCCACATCGGGCACATGGTGTCCTCTCCCGCCTGGCTCCAGTCCTAGAGGTCCAGGCCCCAGTCCCCACCTTCAGGTCCCCAGTCCTTCTCCCTCACACACAGAAAACCAGTTTCTATCCCCCTCCTTCTGCAGAATCCCCAAGGCTCCTGGCACCCTGGCGCCCTCCTTCCCAGGATCCCAAAAGTCCAAGCCTGAAGCTCCTCCCTCCTCAGCAGGCTCAGGAGCCCTGCTCCTCTCCTCCTAGGAGCCCTGGTATTCTTGCTTGCTCCCTTCCAGCCCCTGATTTGTAATCCTCTGTCTCAAACTTGGAGCCGTCACCTCCTCCGAACACAACCACTTCCTCCACACTCGAAGGCCCTCCTCTGAAGAAATATCTTTCCTGTCTCTCTTGGCCTTTACATCTCTCCACCACGTTGAGCCCTCTCTACATTCCTTACTCTGCCTGTCTCTCTCCCCACACCCATCTCTCCATCTCCCTGTAATTTTCTTGTATTTTTTCCTCTCCCTCTTTGAGTGTCTCTGCTCATCTCTGTCTCTCCCCTCTTCCCTCTCTATCCCTCTCCCTCCGCTCTCTGTCTGCCCCTTCTCCCTGACCCCGCCCACATAATTAGGCCTCATTATGATCCGTGGCACCAGGTCAGGCTGGAGCCAGTGTTAATGGGGACCGCAGTCTGCTGACCCTGGGAGAGTGTTGAGGGCCAGGCCCAGGCATCTGGAACTATAAATGCCCCCACAATGTGCCCGGCCTCAGTCTAGCTCCTGGCAGGTGAGATCCCCAATCTTGCCTTTTTCCTGGGGCTTGGAGGTCCAAACCCTTCTCTGGGATTCCTCTTGTGTCCCCTTCCACTCCTGCAGTAGGAGGGCTGGAGGACAGACTGGCAGGAGAGACTGCACTGACTAGCCTGGATCTGTCCACTCCCTCTCCAGCCGTGGCTGCCCCGTGTGTGAGCACCTGCCCCGCTGTGCCTCGGTGCCCTGAGTTTCCTATGGGGTGAGTGACCCATGGGAGATGCAGAAGGCTGGTGAGCTGGCCTGGATCTACAGCAGAGGACTGGTTGTGTCGTCTGGGGTTGGGGGGGCTGCCTGGCAAGTTCTGCAACAGGGGATTGGCCACAGTGGAGCTTCTTGGGACAGGGCCCTGGCCAGCTGGGACAAAGGACTATTTGGGCAGACTCTGTGACAAGGAATTGGCCAAACTGCTTGTGGGAAGGGGAACAGTCAGGCCTTTCTGGGACGACGGCCCAATGGAGGCAACTTTAAGTTAATGTTTATGTACCATTGTTCCGTGGCCTTTACGTATATTATCTCGTCTAATCTTCCCATAGCTCTGTGAAGTGTGGGCTAAACACTACCTCTTACAGATGAGGCAAGTGTGGCCCAAAGAGGTTAAATACCTTGCCCACAGTTCACATGGCCAGGGAGTGGTAGAGTCAGGATTACAATATAATGTGTTTGGCCTCAAAATCCACCGGATTATGCTGACTCCTTCCTATCCCCTCCCGGTTCCCTCAGGCCCAGGGGCTGCGTTTGTAGGTTTCCAGGGCCATGACATCATCATGGCTTTCTTGGAGTACCGGCGCTGAGGCCAACTTCCGGCTGTACGTGTCGCCACCGCTCAAGGGGCCCCTGGTGCTACTGAGGGCGCACCCGATGCACCGCTGCGTGGGTTCGCGGCAGGCGGCGGGCAGCGAGGTGCCTCTAGAGGCGTCGCGGCCGATGGGAGTGACAGTGATGACCGCGAGTAGGCGCGCCTCCCCGGACACGGCACTGGCTCTTCCACGCCACCTGCTGAGTACCCATTACGTCGTGGTGACGCCGTCGCTGCAGCCCCACGACCCGCACAAGGAGTTTGCCATGGTGGCAGGCGCTCGGCCAACGTGCCTGAGCGGCAAGCCTCCCGTGCGGGTCCTGCTGGACGGAGTCAAGCACGCTGCCCGCCGGCCCCTCCTCGTACACCTTGAGCCTTTCCAGGCACTGCAGCTGCAGAGCTCAGAAGACCTGTCAGCACCTGCGTGGTGGCCACTCATCCCGTCGTGCTGCTGACTGGTCACAGTTGCCTGCAAGTGGGAGACAAGGCCTGTGGCCACGTGTCCAAACTGCTGTCCCAGGGTCTCTGAGGCCCCGTCTACGCCGTGCCTCCGTTCGCGCTGGCGTATCCCGGGCCCCGAGACCTCGTGTACTTGGCGGCTGGCAGCCCCGGCGGCGGACGTTTGTGGAGGAGGCGGCGCCGGAGGAGCGCAGGCTCTGCGCCCTGTCTCCTCACTGCACTTCGACGTGGACCTGGTGCGCTCGCTTGTGCTGCGCTCCTCGGCCCGTCTGTCTGCAGGTGCTTTTTCTGGGCGGGGCCGCGGACCTCGGCGGCGTCGCCTACGATCCTTTCTTTTCTCTCGGGCTCCCAATGGGCGCGTTCAGTCTAAGTTTAGCGCTCAAGGAGCTGCCAGGCTTTCCCAACCGGCGGCCGCTGCCCAACCTGCACTGGAGCTTCATCCCCACCGGCCCTGAGCCGCATCACGGGCGGCATTCTGGCCACAGCCAAGCCCCGGCTCAGGGCTTCGCCTGAACCGAGCTGGCCTAAGAACCGGGTCGCGGGCACAGCGCGGTGCACAGCCTGGAGACGCGCGAGGCGTCCTTCTCAGTGTTCAGCTTAAGCACCGCCCATGGCGGGGGCTTCCGGATCCAGGCCGGTGGGTAGCCGGCGGTGAGTGAGCAGCCCTGGGGCCCAAGAGAGTCCGGAGGTGGGCACGTGATGGGATTTCTGGGGATGAGGGTCGAAGAAAATCATAACAATACATTCGCTTGCTCACATAGCAGCCAGAGAGAGAGTTTCTAAATTCAAGTTACGTACCTCCCACGCAATCATTCCACCTCACTCCCAGCAAATCCAAAGTGTTTTATAAGGCCCCACAGGATCTGCTCCCATTACCTCCCTGATCTCATCTCCTCTCTTGTCCTTCCCTCACTCTATTCCAGCCACACTGGCCACCTTGCTTGAGGGCCTTTGCACTGGCTGTCCCCATGATATCCTTATGGGTCGCTCCCTCACCTCCTTCAAGTCTTTGCTCAAACGTCACCTTCCTACTGAGGCCAACCTGACTGCCCAATTTAAAATCTCAGTTCCCCAACCTCTACAATCTCTAGCCCTTCCCTGCTTTTTTTCATAGCACATAAAACCTTCTATATACTTACTTATTCTCTTTCTTTGCTACATATTATTCCTTGAGGGTAATATAGTTTTATGATACACAGTTAATTGCACAGTTTTAAAGTATCCAGCCTGGTGAATTTTCGCATGTACGTACACACCCATGTAACCATCACCTAGATCGAGCTATAGAACATTTCCATCACCCCAAATAGCTCCATGACGTCAGATCTTTACAAAAATGTTTTGCACTGTTGTATCGCTGGCACCTGTGAAAGTGCCCAACATTCATTAAACATTTATGGAATGAATAACAATAATAATAGTTATACTTTGTTAAATGTGCACCACATTGTATTCCAGGCACTGGGCTCAAACAGGAAGTTACTGCTGAAGGTCACACGCTCTTTTTCTTTATTACAGTATGAAATGTGAACAATGGGGTGGGAGATGGGATAAAATAATAATAGCTAATGTTGAGTGTTTAACCTTCCTGCTAGCTTTTGAGGTAGGCTCTATACTAATATTGTAATAATTCCTTTTTTTTTTCCTGGAGAAGGGAGGGGGAAAGGCTGGAATTCAAATCTTTTGCCAAATTCATACAGAAAGAAAGTGGCAGAGCCAGGATTTGAACCCCAGTCCACTTGCTTCCAGAGCACAAGGTTTTAACCACCTTTTTGTTTTGTTTTGCTTTTTGTACTGCCTCACAAAGACTTATAAATAGTCAAGACTTATGAGCTGAGTGATACGTGCTTTTATATATATGTACATTATGTAATGTAAATCTCATAGCCACCGTGGAGGCAGATCTTTCTATTACTCCCATTTTATACAGGAAGCGGTTGAAGGTTGAGGTCAAGAAATCACCACCCAAATCTACACACGGAGCAGGTGGCAGCTGTGATCCCAAAATTCGCTCAGCATGCTAAGGAAGATGTGCCTCTCCACCAAGAACGCGGCCCTCCACGCAGATTCAGTGTAACCGGATGCTGACCATAGTCCTGAATTATGCTATGGGAATCGGGGTTTTCCCGTAACGCTGGAATAAGGAGCTACCATCCAATCTCTTTCTGTCCTGAAAAACAGCAGGAGAACAGGAAGATGAGAGAAAAGTGAGGGATACTCAAAGGCTGGGGTTTCTTAGAAACAAAGACATGGACTTCAATTCTTTTATTCATAATGGCTCAGAGCCAGGCTCTGGAGCCAAGAGACCTGGATTCAAATCCTGCTTAAAGTCATGTGATCCTGGGCCCATCACTTCACCCTCTGACGCTCTATTTTCTCCTCTGTGAAGTGTGGTAATAACACCAACAACATTATAAGATTTTATGGCATTTTAAAAAATGAGTTAATAGAACAGTGCCTGGCATGCAGTAAATATTTGCTGTTATTATTTTTCAATATTTTAAAAAATATTTACCTCAGGCCAGGCCTGTCCTAGGCACTGGAGATGCAACAATGAATGACATAGACAACACCCTTACCCTGGGGAGCTGACATGTAAGCTCATAATCTAATCCACACCAATACTCTATATCCCATCTTGATGGAAAATGTGCAAAGCCTTACAGAACAAACAAGGTTATTTCTTTAAAGTTCACTTTGTAGATGGCTAACTTCATGAACTAACAGCTATGAAAAAATAACTCCCCTCCCTGGGAATTAGGGGGGGATATATGTCTCTAATTCCCACAGGATATGTACACACACACGCACACACACACACACACACACACTTCTTAAGGCTGCTTAACAGGGCACGTTGCAAGTCCTCACTGACCAAAATCAACCTACAGATGTGATTGGACTTATGGGCACAGATATTTTTAAATAATTGATATGGCGTTTTTAGATGAAGCCTGTGCTCGCCCGCTCATCAAAGTCCTATTCTACACCCAGGCTGTGCTGATCATTTCTGTATTGTCCCTCAGCCCCACCCTTCTCTTTCCGCTGATATGGGCCCCAGTTCATTTTAGACTGGGAACCCTATTAGCTTCTGAATGCTGAGTCTTTAATGCCAGGGAGCCTGGATGCCAAGGGTGTGGAGGCAGGTCAGGGATAAGATTAAATGCCAGGATTCAATTCTGTGGCGTCCTCGCCTCATCTCATCTCCAGATATTCTGACTGAGGAGGCTGTGGACCCTCCCATGGAATCTCATTCCCTCCTAGCGTCTTCCCTAATGATGCTACTCCCGTTCCCAGTCTCCTATAAGGACTATGCATGCTCCAGTGGGACCACATGTCACCTGTGCAAAGCACAAGGCTAAGTGTGTGCCTAGCACACAGGCCACATATGGATTCAAGACCATGTCCAATTCCAACTCGGTATCTCTGAGGGACTCCAAAACAGTGTCCAACTCTCAACCCTGGTAATGGCCAATCCAGGATCTGAGAGCACACCTGAACCAGGGCTTTTACCTGTGGCCATGGCTTAGCTGGGGCTTGCACAAGGGGCCGTGAATGGAGCCTGGCCTGAATCTGTAGCTGTAGTTGAACCAGCACCTACACCTGTCTCCCTGCCCATGCTCATGGCTGAACCAGAGTCCAAATCCAAGATAGCGTCTTGATCTGGGTCAGAAACTGCCTTAGTGGCCAAGCCGGGGCTCAAGGTTGTGGCAGTGACTGAACCAAGCTTAGAGGCTGTGGCTGTGGGGAAACCAGAACTTGAAACTGTATCTGGGTCCAAAATGATGTCTGTGACCAAATCAGAGATAGCAGCTGGGACTTCCCTGGTGGCGCAGTGGTTAAGAATCCACCTGCCAATGCAGGGGACTTGAGTTCAAACCCTGGTCCGGGAAGATCCCACATGCCGCGGAGCAACTAAGCCCGTGCGCCACAACTACTGAGCCCACTGCCTTGAGAGGCAGTGGGCTCAGTAGTTGCCCTTCAGTGCCACAACTACTGAAGTCCACGCGCCTACAGCCTGTGCTCCGCAACAAAAGAAGCCACCACAATGAGAAGTCCGTGCACCGCAGCAAAGAGTAGCCCCTGCTCACCGCAACTAGAGAAAAGCCCATGCAGCAATGAAGACCCATCGCAGCCATAAATAAATAAATAGATAGTGGCTGTCTCTAGTAATGGGCAGGGGACCATCACAGGGGGAACCTGCTGGGCCTCTGGGTTACCACACATCTACACTCTGGATGGCTACTCTTTCCCCATGCCTGGGGGCTGCGCCTACATCCTGAGCAACTGCCCTCAGACCCTACCCAGAGGCCTCCGTTCCTTCCAGCAGTGGGTCGCCTGCTCTGGAGGGAGACAGCTCATGTTTTGTCGCAACGCACATCCCTGACGTCATCATCACTGCTGTCAAACAGGAGTTCCGTTTTTTCGGATAAGAATCACACTGTACGGAATCCTGGGAAACTCCATCCTTCTCTGTCCCTCATTTTTGTCATCTGTAAAATGGAGGCAATTATACGGGTCCACAGTTTTCTTAGCTAAAATGATCGGGGCCAGGTGCATTTCAGATCTTAGAATTTCAAAGGGTCATACCATGCAAATGCCACATATTATATAATACCCCTAGTGGGTGTTACAAAATCACAAATATTAACGTCTCTGCAGTGACACGTCTGAATATTCACACCAAATGGGATAAATTAAGACTACAAGCAGCCACATGTGAGGGGCTATTGCTGCCAATTTAGTTCTAACATCAAACACACAAAACATCGTTCAGTCTTCAGCCCACTTTTGCCTTGGGGGATTGTAGATAAGGGATTGCGGATCCCTAGCACCTACGTCATCAGGCTCCTGTGAGGTGGGAACGAGTTAACGCATGAAAAGCACTTGGAACAGAGTCCAGCTCATGGTAAGTGTCATATGAGGAATGTTTGCTATGTTTATTGTCCCCTAACCCTGGCATCTGGAACCTCCAAATTCTCTGAGCTTTGGACATATCCTAGGACCACATGCAGCCACTGGCATGTCCCAAATTTGTCCTCAGGGAAGGTTTGGGGACGTTGCTCTGGTTGGAAGCCTGTGGGAGCTAGACTGTATTTAATTGTGGTTGCTAGCGGGGCAAACTGATGGAGGTTATGGATGTACAAAGACACCTTTCAGCACTTTTCATCACTATAGAAAGACAATGGACTCTGGAGCCAGATGGCTTGGGTTCAAATCCCAACTTGACCACTTGTTATTTATATGATCTTCGGCAAATTAGTTAACCTCTCTGGGCCTCTGTTTCTTCATCTGTGAAATCGGGATGATGTAAAGACCTAACGCATAGGGTTGTAGTGAGGATTAAGTGAGATAATATAAGGAAAGCTCAGAAGGTGTATGTTGCTAAGACCTGATGCGTGAGCCCATGATGGTCCATACTCCTCTCCACATCTCTTAAGAGCTCACCCTGCCACTTAGGAGTCAGGAGTTCCCCAAGTGCTCTTATGACTCCCCAGCATCCAGCAGCCTCCACTCCAGGTATCCAGCACCCTCAAATTCTCAGGGCTCCAGTTTTTTGTGTTTTTTTGCGGTACGTGGGCCTCTCACTGTGGTGGCCTCTCCCGTTGCGGAGCACAGGCTCCGGACGCACAGGCTCAGTGGCCATGGCTCACGGGCCCAGCCGCTCCGCGGCATGTGGGATCTTCCCGGACCAGGGCACGAACCCGTGTCCCCTGCATCGGCAGGCGGACTCTCAACCACTGCGCCACCAGGGAAGCCCAGGGCTCCAGATTTTTACCCTCACCACTTGGGCCCCCATCTCCCAGGGACCTGACACTCCTGAATTCCTTCCTTGATTAAGGAATATTTTATTCTTATGTACCAGAACTTGTTCAAGAAACTGAGGACACGTCAGCAACACAGACAGACAAAACCCTTGTTCTCACGGTGCTTATAGTCTAGCAGAGAGAGAGAAGCAATAAATATAAGTTAATTACATAGTATGTTAGAAGATGCTACGTGCTAAAGAGAAAAAAAAATAGAGCAAGGAAAGTGAGATGAGGATTTCTGAGAGTACAGTTTTAAATAGGAGGGATGTAACTTAAGCCAAGTCTTAAAGAAGTGAGGGAGAGAGCCATGTGGGTATCTGAGAAAAGAGCATTCCAGGCAGAGGGAACAACAAGTGCCTAAAGTGAAAATCTGCCACCCATGTTAAAGGAACAGCAAGAGGTCCAGGCTGAAGTGGGATCGTGGTGCCGAGCAAAGGGAGAGATCATGGGAGTCAGGTCGTGTACAGCAATGTGGGCTCTTGCGGTAACTTTGGCTTTTATTCTGTGTGAGGTGGGAACCAAGGAAAGATTTTGTGCAGAGGACGGTTGAGATCACTCGCGTGTAAATAAGATCCTTGTGGCTGCCATGTGGGAAACAGACTATGGGGCTTGTGGAGGAAGACCAGTGAGGAGGCCTGCTGCAATGTTCCAGGCAGGAGATGATGGGGGCTGGACCAGGGTGGAGGTAGTGAAGGAGAGTAAAAGGTGGGTTGGGAACCTTCTGGGGGGTGGCGTGGGGGCATAAAAACAGAAATCATGGGTTGGGAGAAGAGAGACACTCTCTGACCTGGAAGTTCTTGGAGGAGGCTCTTGGTAATTGTGGGAAAGACCTTTGGGTCCTGGCTGAAGGCTGTCCTATTAACTAGAGGAGGTGGGCACTCCTAGCTCCTTAGTGGAACAACTTATCTGGGTTCCTCAGAGGAGGACTTCTGAGTTTTGCATGAGGACAGAACTGGGTATTGGAAACAAGACTCCTGGTTAGCAGATGAGGGTGAGACCTCGCAAAGCCCCAGTACCCCAACCTTCAACCCCCTCAGCTTTCATCCCTCACCCCTCCTCAAATGCTCAGGAATTCAGCCTTTCTGGTGACCCTGGCTCTTGGGTTGCCAGGTGAACCAGCAGTGGCTACAGCTGTCGGCAGCCCTGAGTATCACAAGGCTTTGGTTGTACTTCCGCAGCTCCGAACTACGGGCAGAGGCAGGTCTGGGGCAAGAACCGCCTGCACTGCACTGTCTTTGACTGGCAGCTCGCGATGTCTCTGCAAGTGACCAAACGTTACCGTGCACACATGTAGGGCCTGTGTGGAAACTTCAACGGGGACCGGACCCATGATGTGGGAGGTCCCGATCTGCGTGTCTTCTTGCATAATTGTGCCCTGCAGCCGCCTGATGCCCCGTGCCAAGCCCCCTAGGCTGCGCCCTGCATCAGACCTGTGTCCCCACCAGAGACCGCAGGGCCCTGTGCTGTCCTCGTAGGTCTGAACGGGCCCTTTAGCCACTGCCATGACCTGATGCCACCTAGACCTTTAGAGACCAGCAGCAGTGCTTGGATCTGCCACGAAGAGACAGCTTCCCAACTACTCATTTGTGCTTTGCGACTTGCACTTTGTGCGTGGCCCTCCAGGTCTGTGGGCACACCTATCAGCGCCTGGGTGTCAGTGTCAGGAACACATAAGTCTTGGGGTCAGGGTCTGCGGGTCCTGAGGGTGGAGAATTCTAGCTCCTGGGGTCCAGAACTACTCAGTTCTAAAAGGCAGGATTCCTGGACCTGATGCATGAAAAAGTCCTCTAGGCAGCGAGGACTCCAGGCTCTGGAGTGAGGGCTCTGTGTCCCATGGCCTGACTTTTATGTGCTGGAGAAGGGACTTCTGGTTTCTGAAGACAGAAACTTTACTCTGTGAGATGGGGTTTGCTGGGGCTGGGGGCTGGAAAGCTTCCACTCTAGGGCCACCAGGCTACCTGAGGATGCTTTGCCTGGGCCTTCAGCCATAGCTTCTCGGTGGGTTCCCTGAGCGAGTGTCCGGATGCTGCTGGCAAGATGCTGTCACTGCCACCATGCTGTCACTCTGCCAACCACCAGAACCCCAGCCCACTTTGCCCACATGTGTGACGTCCTCTTTCACCTCGGGGCCCTTCCAGCTGCGCCCTAAGCTGCTTGCACCAAACCCCTGTGTCCAAGATTGCATGGTGGACGTACGCCTGGGCATTGGACTATGCCCAATGCTAAGTGTCTACTGTGAAACCCGCCAGTGGCTGGGTGGCCAAGTCTTCCGCTGGCAGAAACTGAGCCAGTGCAGTGGGTGTCCAGGGCCTCGGTCCAACCTCTCCATCTTTGCTCATCTGGGGCCCCCCTCCTGACCCAGTTTCAGCTCCTTGTTGCCCATCTCAGGGTGCCAGCCCCTCCCTGCACAGGTTAGTCCCTGAGACCTTGTACGTCCCACTGTGCCAGCTTCCAGCCACCCCTCCACGGCCCATTATGGTCCAACCTTTGCCCATCCTAAAGTGTCAGCCCAGCTCTGACAGCAGTCCAGCCCCCAGCTCTTATCCTTCTCACTTCTCAGTCCTGATTATGGTCCAGCTCTTCAACCCTCACCTCTCAGGAGCTCAGAGCCGTTCATGGTCCAGCCTCCAAGGCCTTATCCATCCCAAACCCTTATGGGTCAGCTGTGCCTCTGATCCATGGTTGGCCACCTGGTATTTATCCCTTTGAGTGTTAGCTTCAGCTCTGCCCAAGTCAAGCTTTCCAGCCCTTACCCCGGCAGGGCCCCAGATGCCCCATCCCAGCCCCAGAGGTGGGGGGTGAGACTCCAGCAGCCACCCGCCACCAAGGAACCCTCCATTCCTACTCCTTCCCTCAGGCCGGCTATGCCCTGCATGCCCACACTACTCGCTGTGCACTCCGGGACGGCCAGACACTTGCGCAGGGCTGGAGGGGCCGCCCGGCTGGGAGGGTGACCGACGCTGTCGCGGGGGCTGCGTGAGCAACGCAGGCCTTGTGCTGAGTGGTGTCACCTGTGTGCTCACGGCTCAGTGCAGCTGCTCAAGCGCTGGCCGGCTGCTACCTCCCACCCGGTGCACCGCTGCCGCGGCTGCCACCTTGGCGGCCAGGTGGCCTGCAAACCCTGCCGCGCAGCCCGGGGGCAGCCCAGGCCTCTGCCTCGCCTCGGGCGAGCTCTATTACCCCACCTTTGAGGGTGTCACCTTCCACCTTCTGGTCGCCAGCACCTATTCGTTGGTGAGCACAGGCACGGGTTGCCTTCGGGGTATGTGGCCCTTCGAGGTGGTACCGGAGATAGGCTCACGGATGCTCAAACTCCGTCACGTGTTGCTCCGCACACAAGGCCGCTGCTTAGGCCTCGACCCGCTGCAAGGATGGGGATGCGTCAGGGTGAGCTCCTGCCCTGTGTCTGCCACTTCCCTCCCATTCCCTCTTCACCCCAGCACGCCCACCCCACCTGTCTCTCCCATCCTCCAGTCTTCATCTCCGAGTAGTTTTTTCCTCTGCCTGGGTTTCCCTGCACCTTCCCATGCTCCCCAGCTACCATCACCTTTTCCCCACTCCAACCCAGCCTCCCCTGACCCTGGTTGCTGCTTGCCCAGACGCCTTCCCTGTGTGCCCCTCTCTCACCACTGCCCTTCCTCTGGCCTCTCATCCCCTCTCCGCCTCTTGCCCCCCGCATCTCCCTCCTCTTCCCTGGCTCGACAGCCCTCCACTGCCTCCCCATCCCCCAGTCCATGGATGCCCTCTAGGTCTGTCTCCTGTCCTCCTCTCCCCTCTCATCCTTCACCCGCATGCCCACCCCACCACTCTCCCTCCCCTCCCTTCCCCCACCTCCTGTCTCCACAGGCGTCCTCCCCCTCCTCCGGCCTTCCTCCTACACAGCACCCACTCCCAAGCCCACAGCACCCACTCCCAAGCCCACAGCACCCACTCCCAAGCCCACGGCACCCACTCCCAAGCCCACAGCACCCACTCCCAAGCGCCGCCCTGAACGCCTCTCCCCTTGACTCCTCTCTCCCCCTTCCTTCACCTCCTCGTCAGTCCGCTCACCCCTCCCACCCCTCTGCACTCTCCCCTGTTCTGGCACACCACCTCTCTCAGCCTTTGCACACACACCACCACTCCGTCTTCTCCCTGATGCTCCCCAGGCCCTGATATCCCCCCTCACTCTAGGCCTCCTTTGGCTGCCTGCCCTTCCCACTGACCGGAGGTGGGTGCGCACCTTCGTGTGGCGGGGGCGCCGTCTGTGGTGCTCGTGGCTTGGATGCCAGTGGCTGCTCTTCCAGTGCAGCTCCCATGTGAGCCTGCCGCTGCCTGTGACCTCCTGCAGCTTCCCATGCAGCCTCTGGGGCAACTTCAACAGCAACATGACAGATGACCTGCAGCAACCGAGGCCCGGGTCTGTGCTGCGCTGTGTTCCTGCCCAGATGCCAGCTGTCCAGCAGCCACTGAGGACAGGGGCGCAGACCCAGCACCTGCGGCCTCCTGTGTGAGCCCAGTGACCTGCTGGTACCCTGCCACCCATGCCTGCCGCCAGAGCCCTTCTTCTGGGCCTGTGTGGCCGACAAGGGCCCTGCCCACAGGAACCTCAAAGTGCTCTGTGCCTGCCTGCAGGCCTCCATGGCCGCCTGCCAGACGGCTGGTGTCAGTGTGCAGCCCTGGACGGCGCCTGGCTTTCGCTGTGAGTCATTGCCGGTGGGGTCGGCAGTGCAAGACCATGTCTGGTCTTCTGTCATCCCACAGGTGTTAGTGGAGGACCAGCATGTGCCAGGCCCACGAGGGAGATACAGCGCCAAATAGGACAGAATCCTGCACACATTCTTGTTGGGAAAACAGATCTTATCTCTTAGCTACATTTACAGAGCACCCATTCTATATCGGACCCTGTGTTGAGACAGTGGGGCTCAAATTATTGTCCCTAGACCGGCAGCATCAGCAACACAGGGTTTGTTTACAGTGCAAACTCTTGCCCTGCCCCAGATTTACTGCATCAGAAACTCTGGAGGGTGTGGGACCGAGCAACCTTTTGTAATGAGCCCTTCAGGAGATTCGGATGCTAGGCTAGGTTTGAGAACCTCTGTTTGACCTGCTTTAAGTCAGCTCACTCCATCTTTGAACCGCTCTAG
The DNA here is from genome assembly GCF_039906515.1 of Pseudorca crassidens. Classification (NCBI taxonomy): domain Eukaryota; kingdom Metazoa; phylum Chordata; class Mammalia; order Artiodactyla; family Delphinidae; genus Pseudorca; species Pseudorca crassidens. Next base: position 16,916,044 of record NC_090315.1, on the reverse strand, counting down.
GAGATAAGGACAATCATTGTCTGCTTTCTACGGTGAGGAAACTGAGGCACAGAGAAGCTAAGTACTTCCCTAGATCTCAGCCAGTAAGCAGCAGACCTGGCCTTCCCACCTGGCTCCAGAATCCTCCTGGCCCTCTATGCTTTAGTATCTTTCCAACAATAATGTAAAAATAGTTCCAGTAATAACATGAAAAGAGCAGCTGACTTTATTGAGTACTTGCTCAGTGATAAGCCTTGTTATTACCTTAACTGATTCTCGCAACAGCCCCATCAGGCAGGTTTTTTTTTTTTAAATTTATTTATTATTTATTTTTGGCTGCATTGGGTCTTCGTTGCTGCACACGGGCTTTCTTTAGTTGCAGTGAGTGGGGGCTACTCTGTTGTGATGCGCAGCCTCATTGCGGTGGCTTCTCTTGTTGCGGAGCATGGGCTCTAGGCATATGGGCTTCAGTAGTTGTGGCGTGCAGGCTCAGTAGTTGTGGCGCACAGGCTTAGTTGCTCCGTAGCATGTGGGATCTTCCCGGACCAGGGCTTGTGTCCCCTGCATTGGCAGGCAGATTCTTAACCACTGCCAGGGAAGCCCTATCAGGCGGGACTCTTAGTGGCAGTGTCAGAATCCCAAACTGGGGAAAGAAAAAAAAGGACTTGAAGCACATGTAACTGCAAAGACAGAGGGTATTTCTATTTTCAGGCTTAGCTGGATTAAGAATTTTCAATTGCAGTTAGAAGAAATCTGTTTCTCTCCTTCTCTCTCGGTGTCTCTTCTGTGTCTTGGACTTCCCCTCCCTCCTCTCTCTGTGTTAGCTTTATTCTCAAGCAGATTCTTCCCTTGTGGTAGCAGCAAGGCTTCTGCAACTTCAGGCTGACAATTCTACCAGCTTCAAAGCCCTCTTCCAAAATGGAACACCCTTTCCCCACTGGCCCCAGCCAAAGTCCTAGAGTCCCTACCCATAGACTTTGCTTGACCAATTATTGGGGCCAAAGGAGAGAGGAATAATCTGATTAGCCAGCCCCGATTCCTGTACCCACCCCGGAGCCTGGATGTGGAGTCATCTCAACCTACATGTTGAAAGTAAGGATGGGTGGCTGTCAAAAAGGAGGTATCATTATCAGAAGGGTGGGAGGACAAAAAAGACATCCACTACTAGAGTTTACTGACAGGTTCCGCTCAGGCCCAAACAGGTGGATAAGAGGTAGGATCACTTGGTGGTTCAAGAGATGGTCAACCCTTTCAGTAGGGGCTGGGAGTGGTGGGTGGGGCAAAACCCCAGAAGACAAAGAGCAGAGGAGCCATGTCAGTCGTATCTAGGACCCATTAAAGTAGCCAGCACACGACGTGGTATGTAGACACTGCTCAGTCGTTGCTGGTTATTATTGCAGATATGATTAATCCACGGGGGAGGTCCCTCAAGAAGGATGCAGCCTCAGGGTGCTGGTGGGATGGACAGTAGGCCCCTGGCTTGCCTGAGTCTGACAAGCTGCCTCTTCCCAGCCATGCAGTCTCCCCCCACCCCCACTCCCGTCCCCAAACACAGCCTCTACAGCTTGTGTGGAACCCCTGCCCCGTGGCCTGTCCGTGCGTTCAGGAGGTGCAGCTTCCCACTCCCTGAACTGAGGGCCGCAAGTGTGATGATGGATTCTTCCAGGCGTGGGCTGACTGCATCCCTGTGGACCACTGTTGTTGCCTCCACAATGGCCAATACTTCCCTGTGAGCACATCCTCTTGGGTCCTTGTTAGAGTTTCACTTGGATCCTTCCACTTTGCCTTTGATTCCGATGCACTTCCTTGAATGGGGCTCATGTCAGAACCTCTAGACGTCCTTCCTTTTAGTACCACCTCCCCTTTCACCCTCCCTCCCTTCCTCCACAGCCTGGCCAGACTATCCTCTTAAAGAATTGCCCCTCCTATACCTGCCAACTGGGGGACAGTGTGACCTGCAGCGGCCCTACAAAGTAGGTTTGTGGGTCACAGATGGACCCCTAGGCTGTCAATTGCAAGGTGACCAGGGCTGTGGTCTGAAGGGTCAGAGATTGGGGCATGACTTCTGGGTCTTGGGAAGGAGGGGACTGGTGACTCAGACTCCTAGGACTCTTGGGTCCCTGACCCTCTCTCTCCCCCACAACGACCTTGGCCCCTGCTCTGAGACCCATGGCCTCACTGCTGGGTTCCCCACCATTGCTCCCCGGCCCCGGTCCCCAGTGCCCAGCTATCTCCCGCTTTGTCCCATGTGGTTCTGCATGAACAGCCACATGTATCAACCCCTCAACCCCAGAGCACTGTAGCTGCCCCCGTGCCCTTACCTGCCCGTGCCTGTCTGGTCATCTGCTGCCTTGGAGGGCTGATGCGTGCCCCGTGCCCACCGCTCCTGCTTCCTGCACCAAGGCTGCACTTTCTGGACAGACAACTGTATTCAGCATGGCCACTGCCTGGCCACTGGGGCCCTGGTAAGCAACATGCCCCAGTGATGGCCTGAGAAGTGCTGTGGTCATTGCAAGGCTGCCACAGGTAGCTGGTATCACTGCCTGTTAGCCTAGTCCCCACCAAGCCCCACTGTCCTGGAGGAGCCGCTGGTCTCCACTGCTACTGGAGACTTCCACTTCCGCACATTCGGAGGAGCCCGCTGTGAATCCCTGGGCTCCTGTGTCTACCGCCTGGTGGGTCTCTGTGGCATAGCCCATGCCAACCTTGACCCCTTCAGTCTGGATTTGATCCCTTTTCTGCAGCCACATGGCTGCACCAAGGGCCAGACTCTCTCAGCCAGTCTGATACTGGACATGAGTCCGAAAGATCTCAACCACATCTGGGTGAGGTTTCTAAGGCCCACACTGACCCACCACCCATCACTGTCCCCACTACCCTCAGGTAACCCATAGTAACCCCTTTTTCCTGCTGGTGCCCCCATTATTGACTCTCCCACTGGTCCTGAAAGATATCTACTCCAATTCCCTAGTGGCCCTATTCATCCCCTACCAATGGCTACTGACCCCCCTCTCCTCATTGACTTGCTTGTTGACTCCTTCCTACTGACTTTCACTTGTCATTATTTACCACCATCGAGACTCCTATTACCCTCCCATAAACAACTCTCCTTTGAGTCTTCATTTGATTCCCTAATTGACTCCCCTTTAACCCACAGGCTCAGCCCTGACCTCCCCATTGACCCTCCCTTTCACCTCCCCATTTAACATCCCCTTAAGCCATTGCCTCCCCAAGTGATGCTTCTATTGTTATATCCACTTGCCCATTAACCCTACTTACTGCCCTGTTGACCCCACCCCACACCCTTCCCCCATTTATCTGTACTGAGCTATCTATTTGACACTCCCAGGGATCCATGACTGGCCCATTAATGGCCCCATTTACACCCCTGTGGAGCTTCCCATTGAGCTTCCTAGTGATACTGACTCCTCCATTGAATTCTTGGACCTTTCTGTTATCCTAATTCAGCCTCTTTGACTCATTGTCTCATTCACTGAGACTTTCAAAGTGTCCTATTAATTCATCGACTCACCTTCTGACTCCACCCGAATTTACCCACCAGCTGAGTCCTCCCATTGCCACCCAAAGCCATCTAAGCCTTCTCTTGACCCTCAGTGATGCATGGATTTGTCCATCCACTTCTTCCATTTGCCCTCTTCATGATCCTCCCCTTGATCTCCCACGGACCCCTCCCTACTGACTCCCTAATTATCCTTTTTACCCCTCATTGATCTTCCATTGACCCCTCATTAATTCTGACGATCTAGTCACTCTACCATTGATTCCTCATTGGGTTCTTTATTGACCCTCCATTTAGCCTCCAACTGACCTCCCACTGTAGTCTCTTTTGATCCCTGATGACTAAACCCCCGTTAACCAACCAGAATGTTCTCCTTGATCCCTCTCTGATCCTTCATTGACATTTCCAAGAATGTCTGCTGACAGCCACTACCCCCTTCCCTGGCTGTTCCCCCCTCCCGCATTCCCTCCCTGGAGGTGGTTGGAATTCTGGAATCACCACCCTTCATTCACAGCTGCCGCCTCCTCGCCTACCGCCGGGGATGCCTGCCCTACGTGTGCGCCCCACGGCGTCCGCTGCACAGTCGACCAAGCCCTGGTCGCCTACATTGTCACCTGTCAGTCTCTGGGCGTGCGCCTGGGCCCTGGAGGATGCCTGAATTCTGCTGTGAGTGTGTGGGGCTGGCTGGAGATAGTGGGTGAAGCTCTGGAAACTCAGATTTGGGCCACCAGAGGACGGACGCTGGAGGACCAATGGAGAAGTTTAAGCCTGGGTGAGCGGGGGCCAGGTGAAGAAGGGTGGGACTTGAAGAGTTAAGACTACGTTTGAAGAAGCAGCCAGACCTGGAGGGACAGCAGTTTAACAAGGTCTTTCTGTTTTTTGTGCCTGTCTCTTTTTCTCACTGTCTGTCTCCCCTTTGCCCCACAGCCTACACTGCAGGCTCGCCAGGAGGCTGGGATTCCCGTGATACCCTGGAGGGGTCCCCAACTTTGCTGTGAGTGCTCTGGCTGGGTCTGGGATGCATCCGGGCAGGTTGTGGGCTGGCAGGAAGAGCCCTCTCTCCTGATGGAGATCAGAGAAGACCTGACATAGATGGAATTGGCTGGAGAGTGTGTGGGAGGGGCATCCAAGGGAAAGGAAACTGTAATTGCAAAGTTGTGGAGGTTGGAAAACACCAAAGGGAAGCTAGCCTGACTGGATGCAGGAGGCAGTAGGACTGGAAAAGGAAACTTGAGTACCAAGCACTCACCTTTGCCATCCACCTGCAGCCCTGACTTGTCCACCTGAAGCCACTACAGCATCTGTGCATGGACCTGTCATGGGGGCTGTGTCCCACCTCTCAGCCCTGCTCACTGTTCTACCCAATGCCATGAGGGCTGTGAGTGTGACCCTGGCCTCATCTTTGATGGCACAGACTGTGTATCCCAGGACCACTGTGGCTGCGACATCCCTGTCAGAGAGGCCTCCAGGCCTGGGTGGGTAGGCACAGAGTCTCCCGTACCTCATCATAAAATGTTCCCTGAAACACACCATATCAGTAAGACTTTCAGCTGTAACTGACAGAAAATGATGCCAACTATCTTAAATACAACAGGGAATTTATATCCTTTCATTTGTGTAAAGTTGAGGCCTTCAGACATGGCTGGATTCAGGGACCCAAATAATGTCACTAGGACTCAGGTTTCCATCTTTCATCCCTGCCTTTTCCTTTTTCTGTGTTAGTATCTATATTAAGTAGGCTCTACATCCAAATGCTATAACAGAGGCTCAACATTACAGTGGCTTAAACTTGATAAAAGCTTATTTCTCATGAACAATCCAAGTATAACCAGTTTGTTTCCTCCGAGTCAGGAACACAGGCTCCTTCTATCACACACTTCTATCTAACACAGCAGGGGTCAGCTCCTGGATTGCAGGGTTGAGGAATGAGACAGCTGGAGACAGCAGGTATAGACACCTCTCTTGACAAGTTGTCCATGCAGAAAGGGGAGAATAAAGATCAGCTAGAAAGTTCCAGAGGGCAAAGGTATCTTAGAATTGATGATGATGACGATGATGATGATGATGATTTTGAGATGGGAGAAACTCAGGGATGTTTAAGTGCTGATGGGAAGAAGCCAGCCAAGGAGAGGTTGGAAATCCAGCAGGGAGAGATGCCAGGGTGGAGGATGCATGGCTCCCCAAGGGACTTGGAAGCAGGAGAGCAACAGGAGAATTGAAATTTGGGCAGGCAAAATGGATAGTATTTCTAAGTAAGAGGAAAACAAACCTGAAATCTCATGATGAGAAATAGAAACATCTATGAGTTCAAGGTTAATTGTAGGAGTGGGAGGATGGGCCAGCAAGAGAACGGCTGGGTATCTGCCACAACCTGGCAGGTAAACTAAGCCAGAACCTTTGGTTAAAGGGTCAAGAAACCCCCACTATGTCTCTTAAACTTCTAGTGTAACTTTGGGTAAGTGACTCAACCTCTCTCTGTGCCTCAGTTTGCTCATCCACAAAAAGTGGTGATAAGAGTGGTGCCCACCACATAGGGTAGCTGTGAAGATACATATAAAGTGCTTGGGGGACTTCTGTGGTGGCGCAGTGGATAAGAATATGCCTGCCAATGTGGGGGACACGGGTTCGATCCCTGGTCTGGGAAGATCCCACATGTCATGGAGCAACTAAGCCCGGGAGCCACACCCACTGAGCCCGCGTGCCACAACTACTGAAGCCTACACACCTAGAGCCCGTGCTCCACAACAAGAGAAGCCACCACGATAAGCCCACACACCGCAACAAAGAGTAGCCCCCACTCTCTGCAACCAGAGAAAGCTGCCGCCAGCAACGAAGACCCAACGCAGCCAAAAATAAATAAATTTTTTAAAAAATTAAGTGCTTGGTATAAGTAAGTGACCAATAAGTATAAGCTGTGATTGCTCTTGCAGCCATTTTTATATTATCTTTGGTGAGGCAGTATGTATAGCAGAGTGGTTAAAAACACAGGCCATAAAATCAGATCCCTGGGGTTTGAAACCTGGCTCTGCCACTTACCAGCTATGTGAACCTGGGCAGGCTACGTTACTTCTCTGGCCTTGGTTTCCTAAGAGGCAAGAGGCATATGGTCCTGCAGATCTACCTTGTCAGAGTGTTGGTGAGGATTTAATGTCACTTAAAATATCAAGTGTTTAGGGACTTCCCTGGCAGTCCAGTGGTTAAGACTCTGCCTCCCAATGCAGTGAGCGCAGGCTTGATCCCTGATCGGGCACGGCCAAAACTTAAAACAAAAAAAAAATGTTTCAAATATTCACTATTTTCAAATAAGTGTATTACATAATATAAATTAGGTGACAAGATATTAAAATAGCATCATATTATATTGCATATTTTATTAACATACTGTGTCATACATTATCTTATAAATAAAATATTAAAGCACTTGAAAGAGTGCCTGGCACAGAGTAGTGCTCTGTAAACAGTTACTAGATTATGAAGACACAGGTGAGAGAGATGTGACAGGATCCAAAGGCTTTTTTTTCTCTTTCTCTAAATCTCCCTTTTAAGAAAGTGTTTATTACAGAAAATTTCAAGCATCACAAAAGAAGAGAGAATAGTGTTATGAAACCCCATTACAGTTACAAATATTTTGCCACTCTTGCTTTCTTTTCCTCTCACTCTTTGTCGCTCCGCGGCATGTGGGATCCTCCCGGACCGGGGCACGAACCCGTGTCCCCTGCATCGGCAGGGGGACCCTCAACCACTGCACCACCAGGGAAGCACCTCCTCTCGCTCTTTTTGTTTTGTTTGTGCCGGAGGATTTTAAAGCAAATCCCAGACCTTATTCCTCTAGCAAAGACCTGGATATGTATTTCTGATAGAGACACCGAGGGGATTCATAGCGGTTTCAGATCTCCCGTTTGACTCCCAAACTCCGACCCTCTCCCCAGTCCCTGACCCGCCTCCCTTCTAGCATAAGAACCCACGCCCAGCGCAGCTCGCCGCCCAGGTGTGCCGGGTCGTGGTCGCACGCTGGGCGGAGGGTTCCGGGTTATTGTCCAGCGGCCCCTCACGCTCCGGGTGCTGGTAGGGTCCGAGGGGGTCGTGGCATTGCAGGCCTCCCAGCCCTACGAGTACGCCTCCGCGTAGCCTGCGGGGACTCTAACGGAATTGAGGCTGACCTGATACTCCCTGGACATCGGGGTGCCAGCCTAGTCGAAATGTGCCATGTGGGCTGGACTCTGGACTTCAACAGCTAGGGAGGCCGCTCCCTCTCCTACCCTCGGACCCGACTCATGTCGGTAGAGGGCGCTAAGAGCCCAACTCCCTGCGCTACAGGCTGCGTCTGGGGGCTTACAGCCCACACCATCTCTCACGCCATCTTCTCGGCACCGAGAAGCTTGTCCTGCCGGCTGTGACCCAACACTTCACCGCGTGACCCCGTCCCTCTGCCCGTCCCCAGGGTTGGGACCCTCGACGCACACCTGCTCTGCGGGTGGGAACGCATGGAGCTTCCCGAGATTGCTTTAATAAATGAGGACAAAAGCATGCCTGTGCCTGTCTTCTCTCTCCCAGTGCCCCCAGAGCCCTGAGGCACACAAGGGCTCCAACCTCTAGCTCTCTCCACTCGCAGGACCCAAGAGTCAGGTCAGGATCCCCTGGTCCCTCCCGACCCCAAACCTAAGAGCCTCAGCGCCTAGCGCCCTCCTCATCCAGGCCCTCAGAAGTACCGTCCTCTGAAGGACACTGATTTCCTGTGGGGCGGGCCAGTGAACCAGAAGCTCCGCCCCTTACTCACAACATTGTGACGTGGCAGCAGCGACAACCTATGGGACGCGACGGCGCCGCAAAGCTGGGGGTGGGTGGCGGAAGCGTCAGTTGTCGCGTTTCACCGCTTCTCCCAACTGTTCTGCCGCGCCACTCGGTGGGGCGTCAGCTGTGTGAGCCCGCGGCCCAGCTGCTACCATGAGCCGGCACAGCCGGCTTCAGAGACAAGTTCTGAGTCTGTACCGCGAGTTGCTGCGCGCCGGGCACGGAAAGCCGGGCGCCGAGTCGCGGGTGCGGGCCGAGTTCCGGCAGCACGCCCGCCTGCCACGCTCCGACGTACTGCGCATCGAGTACCTGTACCGCCGCGGACGACGCCAGCTTCAGCTGCTACGCTCGGGTCACGCCACGGCCATGGGTGCCTTTGTGAGTACGCGGGGCCCGACTGAGGAGTCCCCCGGCGCGGGGGCCCCAGGGACCCCACCTGACGAAGGTGACGGCCCAAGGAGACCGCTGGACAGCATGGGGGTACCGAAGACCGCGCCGGATGGACGGTGACCGTCACCCGGTGGCTCAGGGGAACCGGGGGCCCGCCTGACTGCGTGGGGGGACCGGGGAACCGGCCTGATGGAAGGTGAGAGGTCTTGAGAGACCAGATCGACAGATTGGGGGAATTGAAGAGCCCTCCTGGCGACGTAGGGTGCGATGGCGAGAGATGCTCGACTTTGTCCGATGTATGGTAACGGGTCAAACTTACCCATGAGGGCTTGGGGCAGCCTGGGTCGCCGGCTGGCTGGACTGTCAAGCTGAGAGCTACTTACCCGAAGGCCTTGGGGAGCCAGGACGCCCCGCTGTTGGACAGAAAGAGACAGACACGCCCTTCTCTAGACCCGGGAGAACATACCACTCCTGGCTCCTCAAGGAGACTCCCTTCGTTGTAACTATGAGGAGAGCAGACTTTTTTGCTGAGGAGTTTGGGAAGATGCCCTGATGGCCGGTGAGAAGCCTGAAATCCCCTTAGAAAAATCTTTCGCCCATTGTGACAAACTAGGATCGATGAGGAAGCGGGTAGGGAGTCTCTCACCCCAGCTAATCAATTAAAGACCCCCTCAAGACCTCTACGTGATACTTCTGAGGAGGACTCCCGATTCCTGCCCCTTTCCCTGCTCAGGACTGTTGGACAAAAAGGCAATAAAATTGGGGATGTGCTTACTTCCCTGTTGGTGGTCTTAAAGATTTAATGTTTGGGGGGATTTTTGAAGAGGCACACACACACACACACACCAACTAGTGACCCTCTGGCAAGGGATGGGTGTGGGGAGCTGTCTTTTCCCCTCTGGAGCCCTCTAGAATGGCAGGTTGGTTGGAGCCGCATAGTTCTCTCTCCTGGGCAGATCCATGGAGGGGACCCAGCCTGGCTTGACCCCAAAGAAGCCCCAGTAGACTCCTTAATGGAGGGTAATGAGGCAGGAGAGGAATAGTGGAGCTGAGGAGACCTGGCTGGTAACCCCTGAGGTAGTAGTGGGGCCCTCAAACGTGGCTGAGGAGTCCAGCCTCAGCTACAAGCTGGGATTTTTGTTAGCAAGGCTGAGGGGTTGGGGAGGAGAGGCGGACCCAAAGGCCACAGGCATACCTCCCCCCATAGACCTGCCCTAGGTATTCTCTGGAGTACTGCACTTTGCAGCCCTCAGCTGTATTTGCACTGATGTCGGTTAAATAAGTGGAAAGCAGTTGAATGCAGTTGAGAGGAGGAGGAGGACCTCAGGAAAGGAGCCCAGGCCTCAGATCAAAGGTAGTACGGACAGAAGAGAAACACAGTCTCTGCCCCAATCCCAGTGGGGGAGGCAGGAACCCAAATAGTAATAAAGTTGGGGTGCAGTTTAAAGAATTATAAAGTATTTGCCAGAATGTAGGGATAGGCTTCCAAGCAGGGGGACCAGTGTGGGTAAAGGCCTGGAGAGGGCGAGGGGAGAAATGCTGGGCCCTGGAGTGCCCCAGAGCACAGGCTGTGCTGTTCACGCAAGTGACTTCTACTTCAGCTTTGTCTCTGGTTGGTGCTTGGCCTCCACGGCCATGTTCGTCTCTCTGCCTCAGTTTCTTTGGCCAGGGTGATGCTGTTAATCCTGGCCTGACTCCATTTTGGAGTAAAAGCCAAAGTCTTGAAAGTGGCTTAAGGGGTTAAGTCCTACCTATCCAGCCCCCATTACATTTCCCTCCTCTTCCTCTTGCTCACTCCTGGCTCCAAGATCTTGAGCCTTAATAAGCTCCAGGATGGGAGCTTCTGGCAGGGCTGCAGGCAATGATTGAGTTCTCACTGGGGCTGGGTATCCCGGTCAGGAAGGGAGACATTCACTTGGGTATTACAGAGGAATGGAGTTTGTCTGGTAGAGAGGATGAGGGAGGGGATTGCCTGATTTGAGGGAGGAGGTTGTAGGTGAGTGAGCAGTGATTAAGAGCATGGACCCTGGAACTGGAATGCCTAGGTTTGAATCGCAGTTTCAACACTTACTGATTACATGATCGGAGGCAAGTGATTTAACCTCTTTGTGCCTCAACACCCTTATCTGCAAAATGGGCATACTAATAGTGCCTCCCTCCTGTGGCTGTTATAATGATACAGTGAATTAAATACATGTGGCAGCAGGTGATGATGTCCCAACCCCACTTGTAGCTGCAGAGGAGGGTTCCCAAGAGGCAGCCAGCTTCCTGCTCTGAGCCCCTGCATCTCTGCTTCTCTGCTTGAGGGCTTTCGGGGAATTATGGGGGGTGGGTTAATACCCTTAGGAGCAAACTACAGCCTGTGGGGGACAGCAGTCACTGGATAAGTGCCTGTTGTCTGGTGGGACAAATGAAATGTGTTCTACAAGGTGCCTCCATGGGACTGAGCCCCAGTTGCTCACAGTGGCTATCACTCCATGAGCACGTTTTTTGATTTTACCCTGCCCTGTCTCACTCTCCCCACTCCCTAACTCCTGCCTCCTGGGATCACATCCCAAATAAACCACCTCACTTCAGTGCTGACGTTAAAGCCCCCCCGTTGGTAATCTCTGTGTCTGCTGCTGTGTTTTTCACTCTTCTAAGGCACAGGGTCAGTGCCTCTCAACCTGTCTGTTAAAAGAATCTCCTGATCTAAGAAAATTGCTATAAAGGACTTAAGGGGCTTGGAATAACTTGGAATATGGATTGTGGGTTAATAATAGACTTGAATTGAGTTTTTAAATTTCCTGATTCCAATAACTGTACTCTAGTTGTATAAAATCTGTACTTTTGATCTTAAGAACTATACACTGAAGTATTTAGGAATTAAAAGTATCATGTCTACAACTTACTCTCATATGGTTCCAAATTATGTGCACATATATATTAGTGAGAGTGTGAATGGTGAAGCCCATGGGGTAAAGTGTTAACATTTTATGTGAATGTGGGTAAAGGGTATATGGGGGTTTGTTGTACTCGTCTTAAAGCTTTTCAGTAATTTGAAACAAAACAAAAAGTTACAAAAAAGACAATGGTCATATCACTGGTCATTCCTCTTTGGGCACCAGAGATCTTCACACAGAGGATACATTTTTACAAGAGATTTGAGAAGAGTAAAGCCTGCATCTTCTGAGACTTTATAAATCTCTCATGCATACCTTCTTCGCAGATTTAACAATCAATTTAAATTAAATTTCTGACCTTTGAAATAATAACATCTGCTCTCCCTTACAGATTCTGATCTCCACCCTATTGGGAGTGATGGGTCACTAGAATATGTTCCTGTCTTGGGTCACAAGCTCAGTGGTCCCAAAGGGGCGACCAGGTGCATGAGGTGGCCCAGTGGGGCCTTGGGGAATTCTGGGAAACTCACAGTACCTGATGAGGATGAGGAGCCAGCCACACCCTCAAATTCCCAGCACTCCTGCTGAGCTCCCTCCCTCAAATAGTGACATCCTAGGCGTAAGTGATGTAGAGGAATGACTAGAATTTTTTTTATAGTAGTAAGAGCGTTGTGATTGGATTTTTTGCGGGGGTGTGGGGGGGGGGGCACACGCAGCACAGCTTGTGGGATCTAAAGTTCCCCGACCAGGGATCGAACCCGCAAGCTCGGCAATGAAAGCATGGAGTCTTAACCACTGAACCGCCAGGGAATTCCGTGATTAAATTTTAAAACAGAATCGATCTTCTGGAGATGGTCCATGAATTGCTGGTGAATAGAAAGGTACAATGTCTAGAATTGACTTCAAAGTAGTAATCTAGGAAGAGGGGAGTGAGCACCTGGGAGCATTAAACGGGATTGGCCCTGAGTTGATAATATTTGGAGCCAGTGATGAGTTCACAAGGACTTGTAATGCTATTCTTTCTCCTTTTGTACAAGTTCAAAAATTATCAGAATGAAAGCTGACACAACAAAAGCCCCTCCAGTGCCCATCTTACTCAAACTAGAAGTCCTCACTGTGGTCCACAAGGCCTCACCTGATCTGGCCCTACTGCCTCTCTCACCTTACCTCCTTCCATTCTCGCACTCCAACCACACTGGCTTTCCCACACGCCAGGCACACTTCTACCTCAGGGCCTTTGCACTTGCTGTCCCCTCTACCTAGAATGCTCTTCCTCCAGGCCTGTACTGTCCAGTATGGTATCTGGGAAGTACCTGTGACTTGAGCATTTGAAATGTGATTAGTGCAACTGGGGAATTTTTTTTAACTTTATAAATTTTAAGTAACTTAAAATTTTAAACTGTAGCAGTGTAAAATATTTTGTCATTAAACACAGCTGTATTGTTTTGGTAGCACTACATTTCATTTTATGCGTTGAAAATTAAGCATCTGAACTGAGATGTGCTATAAAGTATAAAACACATACCAGACTTCAAAGACTTAGTAAGAAAAAAGGATTGTAAAATACCTCATTATTTTTATATTGATTACATATCGAAATGATAATATTTTGGATATGTTGCATTAGAGTATAAATTAAATTAAAATTAATTTCACCTGTTTCTACGGTTTTACTGTGACAGCTAGGAAATTTAAAATTATATTTGTGGTTCACATTATATTTCTGTTGGACAGCACCCCTCTAGGAGTCCCCCTGGTTTGTGTTCTCACTGCAATTTGGTATAATGACTTAATTATAGCATAATGATATAATTGTCTCCCTGATTCTTTCTTCAACCATCCTAATTGTACCCCTCCCCCTTTGCCTTTTCCCACATTAGTTTTCTCCTTAGCACTTAACCACTCTCTGACCTGTTATGTATTTTACCTGTTTCTTTTACTTACTGTTGCTTTCTCCCACTAGAATGTCAGCTCCACAGGGACCAGGATTTTAGCCTGACTTGTTCACGATCATAGCCCTGCTCTTTGACCAGGACCTGGTTCATAGCAGACTCAGTCAATATTAAATGAATGAATGAATGAATGAATGGCATGGATTTGCTCCATTACCCAATCGGTTGGGTCAATATTGCCAAGACTCTGCCTGTCCCATTTGCTGGTAAGCCCAGGAACACCATGCCTCCTCAGGGACAGGACCTGGCCTGGCATTTGAAACAGAACAGATCTACGTTTGCATCCTGACTTCTCCCCGAACTTGGAGTCACTCCCAGAATCTGCTGCTTCCTGCCGCCTTCCCTCAGTGTCCATCCCCCCTTCTGGTGACAGCTCCCTGATTTTTTTTGGAGAACAACTTCTTCCCGTTTTCAGTACACGTGGTTCCGTCAAGGCTGACTGCAGCCCCCAGTGAGGTATGTGACACTGGCTTTGGGTCCTTGGCTGGAACTGTAAGGGAAGAGTAACTCTCCTATTGGCTGCTAAATTGGTGGGATGTAGGCTTGGAGGTTTTGAGGGCCACTCTGGCGATCACTTGCATAAGAGTGAAGCCAAAACAGAGGAAAGAACTGAGCCTCTGGATCCAGCTGTGCTTATAGTCCTGAACTTTTCAGTTACCCACGAAAACAAATTCCCATTTCTTTTTAAATCAGTGCGGATTTGGCTTCAGTCACTTGCTCCCTGTGTGGCCTCAGGCTGGTGGCTTCCCGTCTAGAGCCTCAGTTTCCCATTCTGTTAAGCGGGGCCACATCATCAGGTGGTTGTGAGAATTAAAGGAGAAGGGATCTGTCTTAAGTGCACATCCAGGAGCCTAGCACAGGGCTTCTGCCTCTGTTCTTGAGTCCGGTTCTGCTCTACCCCTTGTCCTGATACCTTAAGCTCTGGGGAGAGGATGAGCTTAGACACCTGGGGCTGGGGACTGGACTTCAGGACTGAAGCCTGGCAATTCAGCATGATGACCTGGGAGAAGGGGGCTTTCACAGTCGTGCATCAGTGATGGCCAGCCTGGGAGCCCACCATGTGGAGTGTTTGAACAGAGCACGTGGATGAATGCAGGTCAGGGGCTATAGCAAGTGCTGTCGGCAACCCAGCACCAACATCACCTGCACCCCTCCTGCACACCTGCACCCCTCTAGCATCCTGTAGCAAGCACCTGTGCCTCTTGGCCTGAGGGTCGTTTACAGGCAGGAGAGGCTGGAAGTGCTGGGGAGTTAATATCTCTAGGAATAATCCTTAACCAATGAAAGATGGGAGCTGGTACATATATGCCACAACTTCTTCACCTCTTGGGTGGGACAACTTTGAGTGTGTCTCACAGTCTCCCAGAGGTCCCTAGGGGGATGGCACTCTAGGTGCCCAGAGCAGCAACCAGCTCATTAACTCCTTTCCATGGTTCACTTCCCATTCCCCTATCCATTTGCCTAGGATCAACTCCCTAAAAAACTACCTGTGCTTGAATCTTTGTCTCAGGGTCTGGGGGAAGCCAACCCAAGATGGGCTGATTCAGTTCCATGTTCTGTGCTCAAGGCAAAGGGATCTGTGGAGGGGGCTGTCCAGATGTACCAGGGCCATACCCAAGATTCTCAGTACTCAAGCACCCAATATCCCCACATATCCTGCTATAGACTGAATGTTTGTGTCCCCTCAAAATTCATATGTTGAAATCCTAACCCCCAAAGTGATAGTATTAGGAGGTGAGGCCTTTGGGAGGTGATTAGGTCATGAGGATGGAGCCCTCATGAAAGGGATTAGTGCCCTTATAAAAGAGACCCCCAGAGGATTCTCTGCCCCTTCTTCTATGTGCAGATACAGTGAAAAGACAGCCGTCTATGAAGCAGGAAGTGGGTCCTCATCAGACACTGAATCTACAGGCACCTTGATCTTGGACTTTACAACCTCCAGAACTGTGAAAAATCAATTTCTATTGTTTATAAGCCACCAGTCTATGTTATTTTGTTATAGCAGCCCGAACAGACTAAGACACATCCTTTGACAGTGACCATTTATTACATATGTCTGGACTGTGTAGTCAGATTGGGGGAGGACCATTGACATAGCTGAGCACCAGGTAAGGTGTCCTGGCCAGTCGGGCAGGAGAGCAGCAGGAGTCCCCTGACATGGGCAGGAGCAATGTGGCACCCACCAGCAGAAGGAAAAGGAGGAGGAGGAGGAAGGTCAGGGGCCGCCTGGATGCAGGAGTGGGGGATCTGCAAAGGGAAATGCAGTGTTCAATGTATGGGTGGGCTGCCACCATAAGCCCTACCCCCACAACCCCAGACCCATCTCCCAGGCATCTCACCCAGGGTCTACCTCCAGCATCACATCCTGGACATTGGGAGATGCTTGCCTCATCTTGTCCTAAAGGTAGAGAGCAGCCAGCAGTAGAATGGGTGGAAGTGATATTTAATGTGGTCTTTACCTTACTCCCACAGACCTACAGAGCTGGGCTTATTTCTCCTCCTTTCCTAGCACTCCCTCCATCCCCAAGACCCCACATGGACTTGGAATATCTCCAGGTATAGTGGATGTCTGTCAGTGCCTGCCCTCCAAACAGTCTCCCTTTTCCTGGTAACAGTGGTTCAATTTGGGGAGAAGGGTATCATACCTCCCTACTTTCCTGAACTCAAAACTCCACCTCCATGGTTAGGCATGTGACCCAGATCTGGCCAACCAGAGCCCTCCATCAGCTTGGCTACTGTGATTGGTTCAGGGTGTAGGCCATGACCCAAGCTGGGGAAGCAGAAGTCAGCCCTAGGACTTGGCTGCCGTAGGTCAGTGGCACTCTCTCCTCCTGGGGTGGGTAAGCCAGTGGGAAGTGAGTGTGTAGCTGCTGGGGCAGCCATTTTGCTAGAAGGACTCCACCTTGGAGAAGTAGAGCCCAAGACAGGGAGGGACTGAGCCCTGACAGTATTTGAGGTCTTGAATTCAACACCACCTGGACTTTTCAGTTACATGAAAAAAAACAGCATCCTCTTTTTTGTGTGTAATTCAATTTGGGTCGGGTTGCTGTCACTTGCCGTCAACATTCCTGAGTGATACACCTGGCCGAGGACCAACTCACCTGAGACTTCCGGAGCAGGGACCGTCTTCGGTGACCTGTTAAGTGTTTCCGGTGGCTGAGGCCTGACATGAGCATGTCCTGTGGGGAGAGAGAGGAGTGGGGTCCTTGGAGAATCAGTGACAAAGAGACATAAAGTTGGGGAAGGGTCACAGAGATTAGATTCTGTGGGAAGAGAGAGATCTCAGGGAGAGACGAAGAGAGGGGCAGAGCCAAAGAAACCAAGAGAAGAGAGACATTATTTATTCATTCATTCAACAAATATTTAATGAGCATCTGTTACATGCCAGGTGCTATTCTAGGAGCTGGGGACACTGTGAGCATGGAAACAGGCAAAGTCCTGGCGTCCATTGAGTTTATATTCTAGTAGGAGAGAGAGAGACCATAAGTTAATAAATGTATAATGTCAAGATGTGGTAAGTGCTGTTAGGAAATAAAATAAGAGGATAAGGAGTGATAATGTTTGGAGGCCAGGGCAGGCCTCTCTGAAGAGGTAACATTTGAGGAGAGACTGGATGGAATGAAGTGAGGAGGTGAGCTCGGTGTGCCTCTGGGGGCTTCGAGATGGGAGTGTATTTGGAATATTTGAAGAGCCAGGAGGCTAGCGTGGCTGTGGTGGGGTAAATGAGGGGGAGAGTGAGAGGAAATAAGGAAATAAATATAGGTACAACAGAGACACCTGGAGGCCAAGAGAGGCAGAGGGATGAGGGAGGAGACCACTGAGACACCAAAAGCAAAAGAGACACCGGGAGAGACAGAGCCATGAAGACCTCCTCGAAAGGGAAAAAGGCCCTGCTAGGAGACACACAGAGGGTCCCTTGGGTGCCTGGGGGGAGGTGACCCCACCTGCTCTCACCTCAAGGCTTTGTCCCCTGCCCTGGGGCCCCCTGCGGCCACACAGCTCACAGGGAGTCCCTGGTGTCCAGGCTGTCCTTTGCCCCAAAGGCCCGAGGCCCCCAACGTCCCCCGCCGGGTCCCACTCCAACTCTGCGGGAGTGGGGAGGCTACTGGGTGCCCAGGGCCCCCAGACCCCACCAGGTCCTGGCCCGTCTGAGTCCCCCTCGACCTCCAAGTCCTGCTCCAGTGTGCTGGCCTCCTCAAACACCTGGTCAGAGGACAGAGGTCATGAGGGTTGGGATCGGCGCCTGCGCCAGGGACCGCCAGGGTGGGCCATACCAGGCTGTAGCTGACCAGCTGGGCCTGCAGCCGCCACAGCTGCCGGAGGATGCTGTCTCGGTGGGCTCTGAAGGCCCTTAGGACCTGCTCCAGGGATGCCCGGGCCTGAGGCTCACTCCGCTGTGCCAGCCCCTCACCGAACACCAGCAGTGCATCTAAACGCTCAGCTGCCCCACGCAGGTCTGCCTGTAGGGCCTGGGTACACATGGTTGGACATCACCAACACCACACCAGCCCATCCCCACCCCCCGCCTCCATACACACACAGCAGGGGCACCAGAGACCTGAGACCTGGAGTCACTATCCCCACCCCCTCTGCCATCCAGACACCTGGAACATGGAATAAACCCATTTCCCACCCTGGGAAGCTGGCACCCACTCCTGAGGCCCTGCCCACCCTCCCACGTTTTGGCTTCCCACTGCTCACCTGCAGCTGGACCATCCTGCTCTGGGCTGATGCCCAGGGCCCCAGGCCTTGCTCCAGGTCCTGCAGCCGGAGGCCCAGCCCCAAAAGGCAAAGATGCAGGCTGTCCTGCTCAGCCTCTAATCCCCAGCCAGAGATGGGGCGCTGGGGAACACAGGGGGCTGAGTCAGAGCCAGTGAGCCAACCAAGGCCTGGCCCGCACCCATTGCACCCAGGCTCCTGCCCTCTGGGTGCTTCTCTGCAGCAGAGTCCATCTCTGGGTCTGCACCAGGGTTGCTCCCACCTAGAGAAACTTCCCAGTGGAGCCAGGCCTGAGAACCTCTAGTTCAAATTCTCCAGGTTTTCAAGGCTCCTAGAAACTTGTACGTATAGGGCCTGGGGCTCTGGAGAGGGAGAGGGTGATGGAGCTGGATAGCCCCACGAGGAATGGGGCTACGCCAGGGCCAATGATGAAAGAATTCTCTCTCAGTTGGTAAAATACTGAATAGTGATAGTTAAAGAATCATTGTCTAGAGCATCCCTCCCCACACAGATGCCCAACATTTTTCCAGAATCATCACTTCATCCCCGGTGTGGAAGCCAGATCCTGGGAGACAGACAGGAAGTAGGGACTGGCACAGGGGCCTAGTTCACCTCAGCTCACCTCACGGTGTTTGGCCCCAGCCGAGTCCTCATGAGAAGGGGGCGTTGGCAATCTGGGGAGGCCAGCAGCAAGTTCAGTGCCCCTCGGCCCACCCTGGAAGGGCTCGGGAGGGTCCAAGGAGTCCTGCCCCAGCTTCTGGGCCTGTTCTGACCTGGGATGGTGGTGGTGGGGGGGGCATTGACAGGCCCCTGGGTGAGCCTAGGTGCCCATTATCCACCCTACCCTACCCCTGTCCCCAGTTACCTCTCTCATGTCCCCAGGTGATCTTAGCTACAATACCTCCTACCCTCAAAAGGCCCCTGCTACTGCCTCCACCCTTTGGGGACCACAGTTTCAAAAGCCCCAGCTCGTACCTGATTCTCTCCTCTCCAGAGGCGGAGCAGATGGTGCATCCAGATGTGTTCAGTTCCCTAGGGGCTCCAGGCGGGTGGCTGAAGGGCTCTGAGGGGGGTGTAGGGCCCAGGCGTGGGGGCAGGGCCATACTGGGGAGCCTGAGGACAGAGAGTCAGTGAGTAGAAGCCCTTTTCCTATCCTCCCAGACTTCCTCAGTAGGACTCACCCAGGCCTGAGGCAGCCAGAAGCCCAGGGGCAGGCTCAGCTCCACCTCTTTCTAGGAGGAACCTGGACCCAGGTAATTTGATGCCCAGCTCAGGTGATAGTAGCACCACTTAACTCCTTCCTCCCCAGCAGACCAGTAGCTGAACCTCCCAAGCTCACCCCACCCACCTAAGGGGTTTCCAGATATAACCCTGCCCCTCAAGAGCCCTGGGTTCTTCTCCACTCTGTGACCCGAACATCTGACCTCGGCAGCCCACACCATCCATCTAAGGTCCCGGACGCAGCGCCCCTCAGGAACCCAAACATCTGGCCCCCCACCCCCAAATGTCCAAAACCAGAGTAAGATTGTTTTGTTGGTGGTTTATTTGGAATGGGGCCTTTTCCTGTGGTTCCCTCACAGGTACTGGGAAAATAACCCGGGGGGAACCGCCTCTGCCCACAGGGAGCCAGCAGTCCAGAGCAGGTGAGAGCTCGGGAATCCGAGCGGGTCCTGGGTCCTGGCGTCACTTGCTGAGCAGGAGGCCAGCGCGCAGCACGCGGGGTACGCGGCGGATGGTCAGCGAGACGCGGGTGCCGCGGACCAAGCGGGCTCCAGCTTGCGCCGAGGGGCAAGCGGCTGCGTTGCGCGGCAGGGAGGCGGCGTCGAGCGCGTCTACGCTGGCGGCTGCGATGCCGTGGAGGAGGCGCGTGTAGGCGGTGCCACGGAGCACCAGCAGGCTGCGCGGTTCAAGCAACAGCGAGGTGGCCGGCCGGGGCGGGGGCCGGGGCTGCGGGGCGGGTTGAAGGTTAGCGGGTCCCCAGAAGTTAGGAGTGGGGTGGGCGAGAGGTCAGCGGGTTTGGGGGTTCAGGGGGCGAGGGTCAGCGAGTCCCAGGGGCAAAGGCTGAGGGGCAAGTGTGCTCCTAGGGATCGAGGCTTTGGAGTGAAAATCCCGCGGGGGCCAGGGCCAGGGCCAGGGCCGGGCTTCCAGGGAAGTGGAGACGGGGTGCTGGTGGGGTGTCAGCAGCCCCTCGGCAGGGACTAGGCTGCAGATGGGGGTGTCTAAGGGCCTAAGGGAACTGCAGCTGGGCTCTGCAAGGAGCTGGGGCTGGGACCGAGGGATCAGTGGTCCCAGGAAACTGAGTGGAACTGGGCTGAGGACTTGGCTGAAGCCAGAAAGGGAGGAAGAGATGAACAGGTGTGGTCTGGGAGGATGTGCGGATATCAGGATGTTTTGAGGACACCAGCAGAGTGGGAGGGGGTGTCAGTGCATCTAGGAGCGTGTAGGATTAAAAAGGGCAGCCGTAAGGAGCAGTTGGTGTCAGGGTGTCCAGGGAGTTTCTGTGTCCAGGGGGTGTCAGACATACAGCAAAGAAAGAGGTCAGGGAAGCTGCTGTCATGAGCAACACAGAGGGGAGGCAGGATATCTGGGGGCCCTTGAGCAGCAAGTCATGTGTTGAGGTGCCAAGGAGAATCTGGGGGTGTCCTGCATGACAGATCACATTATTGGAGGGGGAGGTAGGAAGTCAGTGTTGGGGTGCCTGTGCAGTGGCCACTGAAAGGGTGTCTGGCAGGATGCCAGCGACAACCCTGAGTGGCTGGTGTTGGGGTATCTGAGGATGTCCGTGTCTGTTGGAGAACTGGGGAGCCCTGCATGCGGTACTGGAGCGCTCTGAATGTATGGAGCCAGGGGATCTGTAGGCTGTCAGGGTATTCATTCAGCAGATGGGGGTATTGGGGTACCCGTGGATATCATGATTTCTAGGGCACCCTGCAGGCAGATGGGCTGGGCATCTGGGCGGATGTGGGTGCCCTCCATGAGGGGACAGAGGAAGATGTCTGGAAGGGTATCAGGGGTACCCCGCAGGCAGGTGGGATTGGGGCCTCTTAGAGGATATGGGGTGTCAGAGTGCCCACAAGCAGCTGGGGCAACGTCTCAGGGCCCACCTGCTCTGTAGGGTCATCGTCCTCTGGCTGCCGAGGCTCGTAGAGGTCCAGCATGGTGTGGGAGCCCAAGCTGATGGTGCTGACAGTCGGGTAGTACAGTGGCCCATCCTCGTGGGGCTGGGGAGTGGGTACCAGGGCTGGACAGGGCAGGAGTCCACACACCCCCACCCTCAGGTGAAAGCGGGGCTCCCCAGCTGGGTACAGGGAGGTGAGTGTTTGGTTGGGGTATGTGGCTGCTTAATGAGAGTGGATGTGGGTCGACAGGATGCCCTGCCCCATGATGGATCCGAGGTCTGGGGGTCGGGGTGAGAGTGTGGTTACCATGATGCCCTCCCCAGGCAGATACTGGTTCACAAGGACGTGGTTGGCTGGGAGACCCCCAAAAAGGCTGAGGTCAGACACTTTGTCCACGTAACGCTGGAGCCACGGTGGCAGCCGCTCAGGAACCATCCCCCGGGGATGGGGGAGCCCACCTGGGGGAGGGAAGTGGGGTGCTGAGGGCACCCAACAAGGAGCTCTGGCATGTGGAGCCCCCATTAGGGATATCCCAGTGGTTGGTAGCACTCTGACCTCCTCGGGGACCCCTAAATCTTTGGAGATCACCACCACTGACTTCTCCAAACCCCTAGAGATACCCTCCAACTCATCAGGAAATCCCTAAGCCCTCAGGACCTCCACTGACCCCTGAGAATCCTCCTGGCCCTTGGGACCCCTTGAACCCTCAAGGACCTCCCCCCGGCACCCTGACGCCTCAATGTCCTGAGACTATCCAACCTGAGCTGCCTACCCCAGTCCCCAGCCCTAAATCACCCATGCCCACAGCCGGAGACACTTACCCCAGTTCTGTAACTTCCTCCCGGAGAGCTGGGTCCACTTTGGTTTTGGGGCATTGAAGACCTGGGAGGTGGGAAGGGGGTCAGTCCTTTTCCAGGACCACCCTCTCTGATTCTCCCACCCAGGCCAACATAGGGGTTTTCACCTAGGGTGGAAATGGGTCATCTCAGTGTCTGTGGGATCATTCTCCGAGACAGTGTTCCCAGGATTTTGTTCTTGCCCTTTCCCCTGTGGAGGCCGCTGGCCTCAAAGCCCCTCTGTGTCTAGGGATTGAGGGAGGGAACCAGAGCTACCCAATCAGGGTCTGAGTCTACTCAGAGCTCTGGGCTGGGTTGGGCTCTTTCAGCCCAGCAAACAGTCTGCACTCTGTAATTTCGTGATTCCTGGGCTATCTCAGCACAGTCTGAGTCCTGGAACCTCCTTGTTCCTCTTGCCTGGGGGAGAAAACGTGCTCAACTGGGCTATTCAGTATAACCAAGAGAGTACGTTGAAAATTCTCCACTGCCAAGACCCCAAGGGTCTAAAAAGGGTTATCTCAAAAAGTCTAAGAAATCTCCTTACTTCCTTCATTGTTATGGGGCTGGAAGCGGCTGTCTCAGTATGAGAGTCTGAGTTTTGGAGCTAACTCATTCCTGGGACTCAAACTAGACAGGACTAGTTGGGATAGCACAGGGAAGATCTGTGCTCTATAACCAAGGCTCTGGGGCTGCAAAAGGCTATCCCAGTGCACAGACTCTGAGCTTTGTAAAATTCTCCTTTCCCCAGACCTTAAGAATAGAGTACAGACTGGGCTATCTAACACAGGTGGTCTGTGCTTGGTAACCTTGTTCCCAAGACTCTGGGTCTATGCTGAGCTATCAGCACAGGGAAGCGTTTAACATTCTGAGGCCTGGGTTATCTCAGCACAGAAATCTGAACACTGTAAATTCTTCATTCCCCAAATCTCAAGGGAGTGAACTGGGCTACCTCAGCCTATGTTATAACCTCCTTCTCTCTAAGGTAGCCGGATAGGGCTGTCTTAGTACAGGGAGTCTTAGCTCCATAATAACCACCACCTTTCTAAGAATCAGTTTGGGGGGTTCCCTGGTGGTCTAGTGATTCGGTACTTTCATTGCCATGGCCCAGGTTCAATCCCTAGGGGAATGAGATCCCACAAGCCACGTGGCGTGGCCAAAAAAAAAAAATCAGTTTGGTTTCCCCTAAGCTTCCTGGGAAAAGCCCTTTCTGACAGGCCCCAGCAGGTGCTGAGAAAGGAATAGGGAAGGTGGTGAGGGATGGGTGCCAGGTGGCACTCTCCCTCCTGCAAGAATCCTCACTGTGACCTTTCGGGCTCTCCTACGAGAACTGGGGGTTGAAGAGGTTCTGGGAAGAGGGGATAAACAGGTCACCTGTCGAAGCAAATACTCCTCCTCTTCCTTGGAGATGAAGTCAGGGACATAGTAGATTACAGGTGGTGCCTAGGATAGAGAGATCCCCCCTGAAGGTGTGACCTTTGGACCCACACAGGAATGCTGCCATCCATGAGCAGCCCCTCCTCTGGAGCGTAGCTCAGGATGTCCCCAGACAGGGCAGGGCCTTAAGTCGAGGGACCAATGGCTATTTGGGGGATGGGGAGGTGGGGTGAGGGTAGGGCTAGACCCTGAGGGTAAGGATGAATTGAGAGGGAGGGGGCAGTCCCAGCCCACAAACCCAGGAGTCAGCCTGCCTATCCCCACTCTATCTCCCGCCCTCTAGTTCCCACCTTCACCCTCTGCACCCCCGGTCCTGACAACCTGCTCCACCCTGAATGGTTCCAGAGCTGGAACCCTGGCGTCCTGATCCTCCATTGACATCAAGTCCGTGTACCCGGTCATTCCTGTGGGGAGGGGAGAACATGCTGAAATCACCAAGCCTCCCACCCGCAGACTGTGATCCAGCTTTCTGGTCTCATCATGGGCCAGGGCCTCACCTCAGCCCTCTAGTGAAACTCACTTGGTTTCGAAAACCTAGATGTCCTCAGCATCTCAAAAGCCACACAGTGCACCCGTAGGCTCCCTGCCCAGACACAATGAGCACACACAGTACTCCCCTCAGACTCCGTCCACCAAATACCCATCAAACTACACGTCTGCCGTCTCAAGCCTCTACAGAGAACAGCCTCAGACTCCACTGGGAGCCTTTCTTAAGAGCTCCACGCATATCCCCCAGGGCTGCACCCCAGACCCCCTTTTAACACCTTCATTTGAGACCTCATCCTAAAAACTTCAGACCTGCAATCCCGAGCCCGGCTCTCTAACAATATTCGAGGTCCTCATAGACCCTCCTCCCGCCTCAAGCCTTTTCAGACGCCCCATTCTGAGCACGCTTGTGCCCCCAATCTAAGCTTCCTCAGACACATCCATTTTCAGTCTCCTTGTATCCTCCCCACTCTAGACTCCCCTCAAGACTTCTCTTCCCGAGCGCCCCTTCCCTGCAGCCCCCTTGGACCTTTGACCCTGAGCCTGACCCCTCTCACACCTTCCCTCCCTGAACCCCTTGGTTCCCCCGACTCTGTCTTCTAGAACCCCACACTTTTAGCTTCCTCGGACTCCCATCTGAGCTTCCCCGGATCCCCACTCTCAGCCCTCTTGGACCCCCATCTCCGCCCTCGGCGCCCCAAACTGACCGTCCACCAGTGACCCCTCCAAAATCCAAATTCAACACCCCCATTCCCTTCCCAGCCACTTCCTACCCACATGGCCGACGCAGGAATTCTCAGACCAATGGGAATTCTCAAAGGCTCTAAGGCTCCTCCTTCCACCCAATCGGCGCTCTCACACACTGTTGTTCCGCCCCCTCGCCCTCCTTCGGTGACAGGCTGTGCCTCCCGGCCTCTGAGCCACTGGGGCCCCTTCAGAGACGGGTCTTCGTTTGGCATCGACCAATCAGAGCTCCAGAATCGAACCTGTCCACGCTGCGGAGAGCCCAGAAAGGAGGGGCAGCCGTGGCGGCACAGGAAAAACGCGATGGTTGGAAGGACTCCCCGCAGGTTAGGCCATCCTATATAAAGCCGCAGGGATGCGCGACTGCTGTACCCAGCAAGGGTACGGAGGCAGGGCCGTAACTCCCTAAACACCGACCCGACACAGAGAGCCGTAGAAACGTCTTTATTGAAGGGGGTAGGGGTCATGCTGAGTTTGGGGACATGCAGTGAAGGGGCAGTCGTGAGCTGTCCTTGGTTTTCAGGGCCCCAGGTCTGCCCTGGACCCCTGGGCCTTCAGGGTCTCCGTCGGGCTGTTAGTCTGGCCAGGGTGCTCTGAGGTCCTTCAGGGCCAGTAACTTAGATTTGGTGTTTTGGACCTGTGACCAGAATGTAGATTGAAATGGGGACTCCAGGATTTGGGATCCCCTCAAGGCCTTGATGCCCCTCATGTATGAGATGGAGGCTTGAGGATTTGGGGTTCCCTTGGGGCTGGGGCTCTTGGAATTTGGGTGTCTTGAGATCCATGGACTCAGGGCATTCAAGTCCTCTGGTTTCCGGGGATGAGAATTCCTGTTTGGGGTTTCTGGTGCCTATGAATAGAGCTTGAGGTGCCCTGGGGGCCCAGGATACATATCTCCTCCATCCCAGGCACAGGAACCTCCGTGACTGAGGTTTCCTGAGGGCTTGGGATTGGATTTTTAAAATTTGGGATTCCCTGGGGATTTGGGGATTCCATGATTTGGGGATCCTGGGAGTTAGGGCTTTGGGGTCTCCTAGGGGCTCTAGGACTTGCGGGCACAGGGGAGTTTAGGACATGTACTCTGGGGTTTGGATCCTCAGAGTCCCAGAATGGGACCTCCAAATTTTGGGGTCCCCCCAAAGGGGGAAATAATTACTTTAAAAATAGAGAATTTTCTGGGAGCCTGGCCAGCACAGGTGCTGTGGGCCGCATGGGGTGGGCTTCGTACAAGGCACTGGGGGTTTCTTGAGGGTGCAGAGGATAGGAAGACTTGGGGGTCCTGTAATTAGCACTTCCAGTACTGTTTTGGTATCTGTAAATTGGGGGTGACAGTGGGCTGGTTAATGTGGGTCTCTTCTTGAGGGGTAAGAGCAGGGGGGTTCGTTAATGGAGGGAGTCTCTGATTGCAGTGTAGGGGGTTTGGGGTGACCACGGGGGTCACAACATCTTGAGGGGACTGATATTAAATGTGGGTTTGTTACTCTTGCTTTGGAGGTGTTTCTTTCAAGGGGACTTGATGGTGGTTGGGGGGGGGCCTTTGTTAACAGGGAAGGGTTCTGATCCAGTGACTAGTGACTCAGGAATGTTCTGCTGTGGAGCATTATGTAGAGAAAGTCACCGTCATTTGGGGTGATGTGGAAATCTGTTATTGGGGGGTCTCCTCTGAGGGGTTGGGACTAGCCTGAAGGTACTACACTTAGGGAATCTCTTTCTGGGTAACATAGGGTCTGTATTTGGGGGGTTATCATGAGGGAATCTGTTAATAATGGGGCCTCAGTGATCGAGGGCTGGCTAATGGGGATCTCTATTCTGGACGTGTTACTGGGAATCTCTATCTCAGGGTGACTCGGGGGCTCCTTGTATCAGGAGATGCTAGAGGAGGCTCTGTGTCTCTCTCAGATGTCCAGAGCCTCTAAGACTGCATCTCCGCCCTCAGCATCCAGGGAAACCAGCAACAGAAGAGCAACCTGGGGAAGAGAACTGTGTCACACGCTGGTGCAGGATGCGGAAGCATCTGGATCCATCACCACCCAGCTCTTCCCCGAGTGTCTGGGATTTGGCCTTTCTGGATTCCAGCTGTGCCCTCTCAGGCTCCCGTGGAGCCGAAGGTGTTCTGTCTCTTTTACCTGCCCCTTAAAAGTTGAAGTCACCAGGGATTTCCCTGGTGGTCCAGTGGTTAAGCCTCTGTGCTCACAACACAGGGGGCCCAGGCCCGGCGCAGCCAAATATATATATATATAAAAGTTGAAGTCACCAGAATTCACTATGGGGCCTCACTCCCTAAAGACTGCTTCTGGGTAAGCTAACTAGTCATATGTTTTCCTAACTTCTATTTCCAGCCCCAACCCAGAACTCCAGACTCCCTGTGTCCAATGGCCTGGTGGATGCCTCTCCCTGAATATCCCACAGGAGAGGGGGACCAAGGGTTGCTACGTACCTGGAGATGGAGTTCTCTGATGCGATGTCCTTTGGGGTCCGGACTGTTGTGAAGGTGCGTTTGGGCTGCGTCACTGAAGGGAAGGGCAAGGTCTCAGGTGAGGGGATGATAGACCCACCTCTGTCCTCAATATCTACCCAGACTCTTTTTCATTAATATTTATCCACGTCCCCAATATCCTACATTCCCAATAGCCATCTAGACCTCTTGTCAATAATATTCCCTGTGTCCTCCAAGACCTACCCATGTCCCCGGTGCCTGCTCAGAGCCTTGTCGTTAACATCCCCATCCCTATAGCGCCCATCCTTTTGGGGATCCTGTCTCATCATTTTCCTGGACCCTGTGTCCCCAATTAAATACTGGAGATTCTGTCACCAGCATATACCTGAGGACCCAAGACCTTTCTTCCTATCCCCAAATCCACACTCCTCCCACAGCCAGCCCCCAACTCACTTGTCACTTGATGTACTTTTTTGGCTCCAACGTTATCCCCAGGGGGGTCAGTGGATCCACCAATCCTGGGGAGACACGAGGAGTGGGAGGAGTCAGAGCCACAAGAGGCCAGGGTCTGACCAGGAGCGGAGCCCCGGGGGGCCTACAACGAAAGAGCTAGGGTGTGGGGGTGGATATCCACACTGTCCTCCTGGTCCAAGAGAAGGAGACATCCAAGCAGGGGATCAGGATTCTGGGTGGTACCCTGAGTTGTGACCAGAGTTTGGGCTCACCTCTGAATTCGAGATGCTGGTGCAAAGACTCCATGCCGTGGGGGGCAGGTGAAGTACCGGACACCAAAGACAGAGCCATCATGTTTGCCGGTGGGCTGGTCTAGCTCTATGCCGTACCAGTAACCTGCAACAGGAGAGTGTCAGGATGCCTCAGGGCCCTGCCTGCCCCCAGCCCAGATAGCTATCCTCACCTGGGGCAAAGTCTGTCTTCCCATAGAAACGCACGATCCCTTGCTTCTGGCCTGCGACGAGCACTTGGTCTCCAACCTCAGCCTTAGCTCCTTCACGCTGCTGCAGGCTGCCCAGAGATGGGGATGATGAGGGCTTCTTCTTACCTGGCGGGAAGGGGACAAGGGGTGAGGGTGAGGCCTCCAGATGCCAGCCCTGGGGGCCCCGTGTCACCCAGAAAGCCACAAGGTAGAAACTATCCTGGTTCAAATGAGACGAGCCTTCCCCTGAAATGGGGTTGGCGGGGTGGGCTTGAAAGGAAACAATCCCAGCTGCCAGAGAATGGGGGTGGGGGCTTTGGGCCTGAGGGACAACTAAGTCAAGAACCTACAGAACCTCAAAACTCTTTCTCAAAGTTGAAGATATTTGGGCCAAGGGGAAAACTGAGTCTCAGAAGTCAGAAACCCAGAAACTGTCCTTTTAAAATGAAGGGGGGAGTTAGGTCTGAGAATAAATCAAGTCACTAAAGCCAGGAACCCCATAGATTCTTCCCTAAAACTGGGAGAAAACCTTTGGCTCTAAGGGGAAACTAAGTCATGGGGGCAGGGAACACACAGGTCCTTGCAAGAACTGGGTGGGACCAGTACTGAGTCAAAGGAGAAACTGAGGCACAAAAGTCAGGAACTCAGAGGTCATCCTCTAAAATGGAAGTTTGAGCCTGAGGAGAAACTGAGTCACAGAAGCTGGGCTATCCACAGAATATCCTCAAGAATGGCTCTCGTCACCCCTAGGGCTCCCCCTCTGACCTTTGTGTTCCCTGCGGCCTTTGCCTGTGACACGGGAGAAGTCCATCCGGGGAGTCCGCGGTGTGGAAGTGACAGATGAGGGAGGTGCATCCACTGCCTTGGAGATCTTGGACACAGAGGCAAAGAGACCTGGGGGGACAGAGCCTGGGCTGGGAGTTGTCCAAGCCTCTGCCCTCTGACCCCCCTCATCACCTCCCAACCCCAGCACTCAGCAGCAGAACTACTGAGTGGACCCCACCATCACCTTCTGGGCCCCAATGGGACTGACCCTGCTTGGGAGGGCAGATGAAGTACCGGACACCCCCAACACTGCCATCATTCTTGCCCTCAGGTTCATCCAGTTCCACGCCCACCCACTGGCCGCTGGCGAACTCCGTGGTCCCGCAGAACCGCAGTGTGCCCGTCTGAGGAAACAAGGGAGGAAATGGCTTGGGTGCACCTTGAGAGGCCGATAAGATCACCGGCACACAGGTAGCATGGTGGGATGGACGAGGGAGCCCCAGGCTTAAATCTCAGCTTGGACATCACCATTCACTGGTTGTATAACTTAACTGTGCCTCGATGTCCTCATCTGCGAAATGGGAACAGAAATCTCACCCACCTTACAGGATTGTTACAGAGCTGCGCTGTCCGACGCAGTACACGGCCACTAGCCACATATGACAATTTAAATTAACTAAAATTAAATTAAAATATCATTTCTCCAATCACACTAGCCACACTTCAAGTGCTTAATATCCACATGTGGCTCATGGCTAGTTCACTGGACTACACAGACATAGAACATTTCCAATCTCACAAAAAGGTCTACTGGACATGAATGCTATAGAGACATAAAAGCCCTCAGAACAGGGCCTGGTGCTGAGTAAGGGATCAGTAAGTGTTGCCTATTATTATCCTGTAACTTTGGTAAAGGGACCTCACGGGGCCTCAGTTTCATTTGGAAAATGGGGATCACAGTCCACCTCAGAGGCTGGTTATCCGGTGGAAACATTTTTAACATACGTGAAGTTGCTTAGCTGCAGTGAGTGTGGTTATTATCATTTGTGTGAGGCTTCTTCACTGCTCTAAGCCTCAGTTCCTCATCTATAAAATGGGCTAAATAATAGCGCCTACTTTGGAGAGCTGGTGTGGGGATCAGAACAGTGCCTGGCACACAGAGCCAAGCCCTATTCTAAGGGCTTTACACATTTTAACTAATTTAAACCTCGAAAATAATCTTAAAAGAGAGTGGATATATACATAACTGATTCACTTTGCTGTTCAGCAGAAACTAACACAACATTGTAAATCAACTATATGCCAATACAAATTCATTTAAAAAATAAAATAAAATAAAATAAACCTCAAACAACCCCCCTCAAGTGGGTACTATCAGCTCCATTTTACAGATGAAGAAGCTGATGCCCGGAGAGGTGAAATCACTGGCCCCACAGCTGGTAAGTGGCAAAGCTGAGATTTGCCTGAGCAAATCCCTGAGCCTGAGTTCATAACCACTGTGCTATGCTGCTTCTCTACAGGCAGAGATTGTTATTACATGTCTTCAGACAAAGAGTTTCACCTCTTGGGCTTCTTACAGTCTTCTATATTGTAAAATGGAGAGAATCAACCCATCCTGCTTTCAAAATTGTCACACTGATTTGATTAAATCATGTACAGAAACTTTCCAGGTGGGGCTGATGCATGCAAAACTCTTGATTACGAAACAAAATGTGACTTTTATGGCTTCTCACTGTACAAAGAAACAAAATTCAAATTCACTCCAGTGGCCTGCAGGTCTGGTGAGATCCAGCCCCTGCTAACGTCGCCACTTCACCCTCCCTAGATAACTCCCCTCCAGTCACACTACCCCTCCCCTCCTCTGGGATTTTGTACCTGCGATCTCCTCTGTCTCCATATTTTTGCAAGGTGAGCTCCTTCCCCTCTCAGCTCAGATATCACCTCCTCAGAGAAGCCTTCTCAGAAGACCTTAGCTAAAACCACCTCGGCCCTCAGCTAGGGCCAATTTATTAAATGCAAGCATTTAATGGTTTTCAAAGCCTTTGTTGCTACTGGAAATTATCTTAACTATGGGTATACTTTATTGACTGTCTCTTCCTCAATAGAAATGGAGTTCTATGAGAGCAGGTCTGGGGCTAACACAGGCCTTCATCCCCAAGGACAGGCTGGGTCCAGCATGGAGCCTGAGGGACACCAGGTAAATGAATCAAACTTGGAATGATTGAATGAATAAAGATCTCTCTGTCCTCTGGGACTTTATACCTGCTCCCCCTCCCTAGGGCCCCCTTCTCCCTTTCTTCTCCTGGCTCATTCCTCAGCATCTTCAAGTGAGCAAAGTATTGACCACTCTGGGAACACAAGTGGCCCCTGGATGGGAACCACAAGGCCCAGGGGGACCCAAATGGGGCAGAGTTGCACTGATCACTCTGCATGTGCTTCCTCGTGAGCCATGACAGCTCTGGGCTGTCACTGTCAGGAGATGTATCTGTCTTCCCCCTTGGACTGAGAGTTCAGCTTGGGTGGGGCACAAAGGAGGCACTCACAGAACAACTGTTAGACAAAATGAATACTGTGTGCATGACTGGGAGGGTGGGCAGGCAAAGGGGAGAGTCTGCACTCTGCCCAAAGACCCATCTCTGAGGGATGAGGGCTGAGTCCTGCCCGCCCTTCCCTGCTCCAGTCCCTGACCTTCTGGCCATCCAGTAGCACGCGGTCTCCCAGGCGCAGGCCCAGTGCACTGAGCATGAGATTGCCTGGGACGTTGTCATAGTTGGGTAGCGTAACCTTGGGGAGGGCGCAGGAGAGCGGCACAGCCTCCTCCAGTAGCGTCCGCAGCTCCTTGGCCACCAGCGCCGCCTCTGCCTTGTCCAGGGACATGTCCATGGGGTCTGGGACCACCTCCGCTGGCACCTGTCCCTTTCGGTTCTGGGGGCCAACAGGAAGAGAGGGAGCAAAGACTCAGCGGCATAGGCTGCACCCCCACTGAGCCCATGCCCCCAGAGACCCCGGGTCGAGGTGAGGCAGAGGTGGGAGTAGGTCATACCCTGGGCCAACTTGGAAAGAGGAAGGGGTGGGGCATTAAGGTACAGCCCACGATCCTCAGGGAAGTCCACCTCTGAGACCTCAGGCTGGAGATGTCAAGTATGGAGCCAATAGGGAATGAAGGTCCCACTTCAGTGCTGTAGGTCATGCCCTCAGGGCCAAGACCCCAAGCCCGGAATGGGGCCATGTGAAGGACAAACACTGAAAATGGGCTCCTGTGGTACCAGGTTAAGGATCCAACTGGGCCAATGGGGAATGAGAGTTTCAAGAAACTCAAGTGGTCCTGCCCCGCCCCCTCCCCCGCTCCCATCCTCTGCAGAGGCCTGCTGGCCAGAAAGCGGTTGGGGAGGAAGGAGAAGGAAGGTAACAGGACTGGGCCAGGGTGGCAGTACCCGAAGCGCCGGGTTGGCACCGTGTTCCAGCAAACATTTGGCCGCACCCAGGCACAGGTTGGAGGCAGCAATGTGCAGGGCTGAGCCATGGTTGAAGTCACTGCACGTGGAGTTCACCACTGGGAAGTGGGTGAGAGGAGGGTTCCGGGTGAGCACCCTCAGCACCCCAGCCCTCCCGCTGCCTTCCAGCCTCCGAAGTCCACCTCTTCATCCATCTCTTAACCCGCAGGCCCCAGGCCCCACCACCCCACGGCAGCCTCTGACACAGAGCCCCGCCCCTCCTCGGCCACCCCCCTCCCAACCAGCTCCCGCCAGGCCCTGACGTTTTGGACCCCTGAACTCCTTCTCCCGCACCTCCCGCCTCCCGCCTCCCACCCTGGCCTCCCACGCCAGGCCCCATCAGTCGCCTTCCCTGCCTTCTCACTCGTCTCCTCCCCCCACACCTGGGTACCCTCCTTCTGCTTCCAGCCCTCCTTCCTCGCCTAGGTCCTGCCCCTCCCAGCCCGGCCCTTCCTCCTCACCTCTGGGCCGTGCACCCTTCAGGAGCACGCGCACGAGATCCGGCACGTCAAAATAGGCCGCGTAGTGAAGCGCGTTCATGTTGGTCCAGCGGCTGCGCAGGGTCACGTCTGCGCCCAGTGCCAGCAGCTGCTGCGAGAGGCGTACAGCCGCCGCGGGGTCCCCTGCGCGACAGCCCAGGTCAGCTTGGGTTCCCTCCTCCAGAGTGTGGGCCCAGAGCATGGGGAAGGCCCAGGGCTTTAGGGACTGCACTTTGGGATCTTAGGCTGTGGGGTCCAGGATGGAGGTCTGAGGGTCGGGGTTCTGAGAGTGTTGGGCGTGGCAGTTAGGTTTGGGGGTTTGGACCCTCACCGACTCCGTGGGCCCCCGCCTTGCACGCATAATGGAGCAGTGTCATGTCGGTCAGCCCATCACGATCATTCACGTGGCAGCCTCGACGCAGAATCTGGGAGTACCAGGGGACCAGGGAGGGTTACCCAAACACGTGAGGAAGCCCTTCCTCTCCTCCCTCGCTTCCCCAGCGCTCTCACCTCATTGCCAATGACATCAATCTTGTGCTGGACTTGGGGCACCCACTGGCGCACAATGGCGAACAGCTCAGGGATGGTGGTCTGCGGGTCAAACAGAATCTCCTGGCAGGCAGGGTCGTTGGGGTCGAAGAAGGTGAAGGCTGGGGTGGTGAGAGGTCCAAGATCACCCCAGGCAAACTGTGGACTGACCCCCTCCCCTCCTTCCATCCTAAGGCAGAGGAGCTCTAGACCTTTAAAACCTTCTAATACAGAGTCTCAAACTGGTGGCACATGGGCCACAGGCATTTTCTGTGTGGCCAGCGTGAGGTTTCAAAATCAGGTCTCACATAAAAATGTGGATGCCTGGTGTGTCTTGAAAAATTGGAAGATCATATAGCAGCAAACTCCACCCCATGAAACAAGAGTGGTAAGGAGTCTGCATGCCCAAGGGGGCTGCTACTGCTCTAGCGCATGTCGCCCTGTCGGGGCATGCTTTAGCCAAATCTCCAGGGTAAAGAAAATTAAAAAGGCAGAAGTCACGGTTTTTAAGAAAAATCTCCCCGAATTTCAATTACTGTGCAGTCCACATAAAATGGATCCATGGGCAGGACCCAACCTGTGGCCAGCCAGGGGGTGCCCAGAGGAACTTCCATCTCCCCCCTTTAGAGTGTTGCCCTGTAGTAACGTCAGCACGCAGCACAGGGCTGGCACAAGGCAGGAGCCCAGTGCATGTTGAATGGATGAGCAAACGAATGACCAGATGACACAGAGCCCAGGGACGTACCGCATAGAAGGTGTCTCCCGGAAGCAGCCTGTGTGCTCTTTTTAAAACCCCAGTCACAGCACAGCTCTCCCTGGCTAAGCCTGCCCTGGCTCCCATCACACTCAGAGTACAGACCCAAATCCTCAGCCTGGCCCACAGGCCCTAAACAAACTGGCCTCATCTGTTCTGTGCCCTCTCCCCCTCACTCGTTCCCCTCCAGCCACACTGACCTCCTTCTGTCCTTCCAACTCGCCAGGCAAATTCCTCTCTCAGGGCTTTGTGCTTGCTGTTTTTCTTGCCTGGGCCCGTCTTCCCTGAGATCTTCCTAAGGCTTCAGAGAGGCCTCCCCAGACCACCCTGGCTAAATCAGCACCTCTGCCCTTCTTTATCTCTTGCCCTTTTTCATTTCTTTAAAAATATCACTACTTAGGGACTTCCCTGGTGGTCCAGCGGTTAAGACACTGTGCTTCCTATGCAGGGAGCCCGGGTTCGATCCCTGGTCAGGGAACTAAGATCCCCATATGCCACGCGGCGTGGCCAAAAGAAAAAAAAGAAGAAAAAAATCACTACTTAACATTACTTGTTTACTCCTTCCTCCTTCCCTCTTTTCCTCTCTTTCTCTTCTTCCTCATTCTCTTCCCTTCTTGCTTGTCCCCCTCACTAGGACGTTTCCAGGCTGCCTTGTTCACTCCCCTATCCATGCAGGAGGCGCTCTGTCAGTCTAGCTGAATTAATGTACAAATTTAATAAATACACGAGTTTCTCTTGGAGTCCACCTTAGCCCTCTCTCTGTCCTAGACTACATTTTCAGATTCCTTCACATTCTGTGACCAAACCCTCCTTGTTCTACAGGCAGGATTCCTGGGGACGGGGGGCAGATACTCTAGACTCTCTGACTTCCCAGCAGGCCACAGGTCCCAGCCACATCCAGCCACATTTCCAGTGGAGATTTTCCAGTTTCCCAGGGTGGATACCCGGC
Organism: Pseudorca crassidens; assembly: GCF_039906515.1. Classification (NCBI taxonomy): domain Eukaryota; kingdom Metazoa; phylum Chordata; class Mammalia; order Artiodactyla; family Delphinidae; genus Pseudorca; species Pseudorca crassidens. The sequence continues at coordinate 16,880,852 of NC_090315.1, read as the reverse complement.
CGTAGACACCCAGATAACGTTCTTATTTTTCTATCAGACTGAGGGCAACTTATGGCCTCTCTGACCCACCTCTAGTGGGTGGCATGTCCACAGATGCCACCCCTCCTGCCCTATCCTGATGACACCTACTCTCTGAACTTGGAACCTCATTTCCGAACTTACAGCTGCCGGGGATTCCCAGCCAACATCTTTTAAAAGCCTCCTCCTATATCTAATTCTGGCTGAGCTCCACCCTCTCTACCCAGTAGCCAGAGGGAGCTTTTAAAAATATAAATCAGACCTGCCCCCCCACAAACTGCTCTCCCCCGCCATCACACTTAGAATATATCCAAAGTTCTCACAGTAGCCTTTAAGGCCCTTCCAGATCTAGCCATTGCCAACCTCTCATCTCAGCTCCAATCACTCCCTAACAGCAACACCAAGATTTTCCTTCTGCTCCAAGCTCAGTCCTGCCTCAGGGTTTTTGTACTTGCTGCTTACAGCCTGGAACACTCTTTCTCCAGCTCTCCTGTGGCTGATTCCTCCTCATGCTCTGGGTCTCAGCCTAAATGCCACCTCGTCAAAGACCCACCCTGACCACTCTGTCTCCAGGTGCTGCCCCCTAGCCATTCTCTGTTATATCTCCATCTTTTCTTTCTTTCATAGCATCCACTCCAATCTGAACTTATCCGATTTATATACCTGTTACTTGCTTAGTCTTGCCTTCTCTCCTGAGAGCAGGGATCATGCCTGGATTGCTCACCATTAAATCTTCATCTCCTAGCACAAGGCTTGTCACAGAGTAGTAGTGATGGATAAAAGTGCTTGGTGAATGAGTAGACACTTTCCTTTTCTCCAAGAGGCCAACCTCTCAGCTCCACATCTTCCTACCTCAGAGCCTTTACTCCTGCGGTTACCTTGCCTGGGACCCCCTTCCCCTAATCTTTTCCCTTGTTAACCCTCAATTCATCCTTGAGTCTCCCTCAAATGTTCCTTCCTCAGGGAAAGCATATCTTAAAAAGCTCTTGCAGAATTCGGTTCTTAGCAAACACAATTCTCATCCAGTCTTGTAATTATGTACTTATATTTTTATACTTATTTGTGTGGTTGTCATTGAGGCCTGTGAGTTCTCTTAGGCAAAGACTAGATCTGTCTTGCTCCATGCTGTGCCCCCAGTTCCTAGGTCCATAGCAGGCTTTCCAAAAATGCTTGTTTAATGACTAAATGACTGAATGATGTGTCATGAATCAAATATTACGATTATCCCAATTCCATTCTCCAATGGGTGAATGAATTAATGGGGGGGGGGGAATCCAAGGGCCACGTCTCCTCCAGAACACCTTCAAATCCTCCAGGTTCCTCCCACCATCTCCACCAGCAGAGTTCAGCCAAACCTCCCTGGCAACCCAAGGCTCCAGGCCATATTGCTGAGTGGGGAGGGTGGTTACCGTAGTCCTTGGGGAGGGGGGCAGGTGCCGAGGGGTGCACAACAGGCTTCTGCCGGCGCTCCTGGGTGGGGCTGGGGGGCTCTGGGACAGGCTCATCCTCCTCCTCCTCCTCTTCTCCCTCCGCCCTGAGCGGCGGGGCCATCGGGGCGGGATCTGTCTTAGTCATGGTCCTTGGTGGCCCTCAGTGGGCAGGTGCAGAGTTGGAGGTGGCCTTCAGGCAAATCCTGGGGGCAGAGGTCAGCTAGAGAGGGTGCCCCAGTCTCCGGAATCTGAGCCCCCCAGACGCTCACCGGGCTCCGGGTGGCTCCCACGCCCCCAGCTCTGGATTTTGGGCAATCATAGGGACGCCAGTCACCCATCAGAGGACGCTGGTTTGTGGGCCCAACGCCTACCACTTCCCCCAGGCCAGTCCCCCATTCTTCTCCTCCCGCGTCAGGGCCCTCAGTCTAGGCCGCCCCCTCCCCCGGTTTGTTTATCTCAGGATGCAGGATGCTTTGCCCCTCCCCTTCTCCGCGGGCCTCCCCTCTACCCATCTTACCTCGGGTGTCTGGGGCTGGAGACCAAAGCTGAAACCGGGGAAACTGGAGTAATGGGGTGCCAGTGTCTGGGGAGGTGATGGGGGAGAAGAAGACAGAGAGAAGGGGACGAGGCCCGGACGCCGACGGGGGATGGGGGTGGAGAGGGAGGGGCGCTGACGGCGCATGCGCTGTCACCCCCAACCAGGCGCGGGGGCGGAGACACTGCGAGGCTGCTTGCATTGATGAAAAGGCTGGAGGCAGCGGTGGGAAGGGTATAGACACCAAGAACGGGGAGTAGAAGAAATGGCCACGAAGAACGATGTGAGGCATGGAGACAGGAGAGAGATGAAGCAGGGACAAGGGCAAAAAGACAGGGATGGGAAAACGGGCACATGGATTTTTGTCCATCCCGCTGTGATAGCGCCTTTGCGAAGGCCTGCAAACCAGACCAGTTTGGGCAGGGGTCTCCATGTGTGGTAGTGGTGGGTGTTCTCTCTCTGACATATCAGACCTGACCTCTACTCCATGTCCACCCTAGACAAGGGATGTCTCAGAGGGATGATTTTGTGGAGACTCCTATAATCACTGTCATTGTCATTATCACATAGTGCGCACACAGCATTGATCCAGAGAAGTTAAGCCATTTACCCAAGGGCATACAGCAAACAGGTAATGGAGCTAAGACTTGAATCCCAGTGGCCTGGCTATAGAGCCTGGGCTTTTAATCACCGTGCTACATGGCTTTGGCAGTGCCTAGGGGATAGATCTGCCAATGGACTCCTCCCCCCAGAAAGACCTCCAGGAGCCAGCCCAGGGATGAGGCCTTCCCGGCCCCATCATCCTGGCTGGGCTGTCACACCTGACTGGCTGTGGCCTGCACTGTCCACAATCATCCCAGCCTGAACAGGGCTAGCTGACTTTGCCTTCCACCTCTCATCCTTCTAATGTGCAGGCCCAGTAGCTCCATTAAGATATTTCCAGAATTTCATCCCTCACCCCAGTCCCAGGCCCTAATCCTGGTCCATCCTTCATCCTCTCCCACCTGGACTATGGCAGCTCCCCACAACACTCCAATATGCAGCCAGAGGGACCTATTAACACCTATCAGGGCTTCCCTGGTGGCGCAGTGGTTGAGAGTCCGCCTGCTGATGCAGGGGACACGGGTTCGTGCCCCGGTCCGGGAAGATCCCACATGCCGTGGAGTGGCTGGGCCCGTGAGCCATGGCCGCTGAGCCTGCGCGTCCGGAGCCTGTGCTCCGCAATGGGAGAGGCCACAACAGTGAGAGGCCCACGTACCGCAAAAAAAAAAAAAAAAACACCACATCAGGACCTTCCTAAAGGCATCTGCTTGCTGCACCTCACTGCAGGTAACAGCCAATGTCTCAACCACAACGCACAAGTCCCTGTGGGAACTTCCCTGTCATCTCTCCAATCTCACCTCCTCTCACTCTCCCCCTCAGTCACTCCACTCTAACCACCCTGGCCTCCTTGTTCCTCCTCACCCCAGGACCTCTGCACTGGCGTTCCTTCTGCCTGGAATGCTCTTTCCCCAGATACCTGGTTCCCTTACTCCTCTCTTTTAGGCTTTCGCTTATTGGTACCTTTCCAATGAGACCTTTTCTGCTCTATCTAACATTGCATCCCAACCCCACCCTCCTCACACACAAACACTCCCTTCCCTGCTTCAGTGTTCGCCATAGCAACACTGTCTTCCTCCGGCTTATACCTTAGATGGTAGGGTATGTGCAGAGGCTGTTCTCCCTGGAACATCCAGTCCACGTGCCTTCCAGGCCAGCTCCTTCTCATCATCAGGTGTCTGCTCAAACATTGTCTCCTTAGAGAGTCCTCCCTCCCACCCAGCCCATTACATTTTCATTCAGTCTTTACGGCACTTATCACAACCTGAAATTATACTGTTTATTAATTTACTAGTTCATCTTCTGCTCAAGCAGAAAGTGAGCACCACGAGGACAGGACTTTTGTCAGCTGTGTTCACTGCTGTATCCCCAGCTTGGCACCAGCCTTGGCAAAGGGTACAAGGGGCTCTTCAGAACCAGGTACAACTCTCTCCAAACAAACAACCCTTGCTCTGCTCTGAGAATGTTTTACTGACCGCAAAGATTGAAGGTGGGGTTGGGACCTGGTTCCCAGGGTAATCACTGCTGACAGGGGTCTTGGGCCCAGGTCAGCCCTAAGGTTCAAGGGGTCCCTAGGAGGAGGTGGTGGGAGCCAGGGCCCTGAGGGAGGCACTGCTATGCCCCAGGCATGGGTCATGGGGCTGGGCCAAGCCCACGTTTGATGCGTCTCTCTTCCTCTGTCTTCTGTCATCTGTCCTGGTCCTTATGCACTGGGAGTCTGAGTGTCCAGGAGCTCAGGCTTGGCGTCCAGGGTGGGAGGTGCAGGACCTTGGGTGAGGACCACAGCTATGTCAGGCCCTCCACAGATGATGGTGAAGGCTTGGGACTCCTCAGGTCCAGGGAGCTGGGCCATCCCAGGCAAAGAAGTAGTAGAGATGGAGGACACAGGGGAATGAGGGGAGTGAGGGGAGGGAAGGAGGGAAGGAAAAAGTGGGGGCAGGGGGAGAAATGGTGAGGAACAGGGAGGTAGAGGTGGGAGGGGGGTGTCAGGAGACAGAGAGAGATATGGGCAAAGAGAGATGTGAGGAGAGAGATGTGAGAACCAGAGAGACATTCATGAGGGTATAAAGAGGTATGGGGAAACAGGGAGAGAGATGTGGGGGAAGAGAGACACAGAGAGACCGATATGGGGGGTGGGAGAAATGTAGGGGCAGGGAGACAGGGATATGGATATGGGGGATAAAGATGCAGATGAAGAGAGACATGGGAAGTGGGGAGATAGATGTGATGACAGAGACATGGGGGCAGAAAGACAAAGATGAATGTGGGAGAGAAGAGAGACATGGGAAGTGGGGAGATAGATGGGATGACAGAGACATAGGGGGCAGAAAGACAAAGATGAATGTGGGAGAGAAAGGAAGAGGTTGAGAGACAGGGATGGAATGGGGACAGGGGAGGCAGAGAGAGACACTGTCAGCCCAGGGGCCCTGGCAGGCTCCATGAAGAGCCGCAGGCCTGAGTCTGAGTTATGTCCTTGCCCCCACCCCCACCCCCTCGTATGTCCCTCTTGTGCTCCCGCATGGTTCAGGCCACAGTCTCAAACATGAAGCCTCCGGGGACAGCCACTGCAGCTCTAGCTGACTGCTACTATCTGGAGATGCGAACCCAGTGCTGCTAGATTTGCTGAGCCTTCAGGAAAGACCAGAAAATATTTTACAGCATTACTGAGGCCAAAAGAATAACATCTGTGAGTCAGGCCCAACCCACTGGCTGTCAGGTTGAGACACCTTAGCTACAGAGGTACCTCAGGGGCTTTCTGAAACCCCCTCCCACCTCCCTTGTCCAGGCAGGAACAAGGGCCCTGGGACCTCAAGCTTGACCCTGGGGTTTTAAGCAGGAAAAAGGCCTGGTCAAATTTTGATTTTTAAAGACATGGTCCCCTTGGGAATTCCTTGGTGGTGCAGTGGTTAGGACTCTGTGCTTCCACTGCAGGGGGCATGGATTCGATCCCTGGTCGGGGAACTAAGACCTCACAAGCCGCGTGGCGTGGCCAAATAAAAAAAGACATGAGCCCCTCCACTCCCCACGCCAGAAAATACTCAGCAGTAAAACATAGGGGCAAAAGGGCCTTAGATAGGGCCTGGGAGACTCTAGTATAGAGTTGCAAACTCAAGCTCTATAGGGGCCAGGCAGGGAGCTCTCCCACAGAGGAGCACAGGCCTCCTATGGGGCCAGACACCTGGGTTTGAATCCTGGCTCTGCAACTTACTGACTGCCTGGCTTTGGGCAAGTTACTGGACCACTCTGTGCTTCAGTTTTTTCATATGGAAAATGGGGACAAGAGCAGTTTCAATATCAAGGTCATAGTGAGTTTTCAATAAGTTATTTACTCTGTGTCTAGAAGAGTGTAAGGGCTGCTTAAATATTATAATATTATTAATAATATTAGCAGCCACTACTCAGCTCCCACCGATAGTTGCTTGGCATTGCCATACTGATTTTTTTCAAGCCAGAAATTTGGAAACACGGGTGAAATGTTCTGACTTTCAACTCTGGACTCTAGTTTAGCTGAAAGCACACCCACTGTGTGGGCCAGGCAGGGCACTCACCGCGCGCAGCCGGCCCCGGTGCGCCGGCGCCAGTAGGCTCTCCGCGCGCAGCTGCTTCGCCAGCTGTTCCAGAGCCCGCAGCTGCGCCTGGTGCCGCTCGTGGCGCCGCTGGAGCCTCCGCACCCGCCGCTGCAGCGCTCCCAGCGCCGCGCCCAGCCCGGGCCAGGGGTGCTGGGCCGACACTCCAGGGCGCGGCCCCGTGGGAACCGGCGGACGCGGCAGGGGAGTCAGGAACACGGTGGCTGGGACCTCGGGGCCCCCGGATGCTGGCCCCAACACCACAAGCTGTACGGGGCCAGGGGCCGGGACGGCTGGACCAGGGGACAGGGACATGGCCTCCTGCGGAGTTGGAGGCACGACTGGTTTCTCGGTGCTTCGGGAATTCGTCTGCCTCTGGAAGACAAGGCAAGGGATGGGGGATCGAGGACATCAGGGCCGGACTCCAAGGAAAATTCCTCAGGAGTGGAGGGCTGAGAGTCAGCCTGCAGGAGGGACCTCCCTCAGAGGGGAGGGCGGGGGATCAGACTCCAGCAATGGGACTCTCCTGAGCTCACCTTGGCGGGCGGCGCTCCGGAGAAGATGGAGGGCACAGCATCCGGCCGCAGGTAGCGCACGCCCCAGCGCCACTGGAAGCAAGAGGGGGCGAAGTGCTCGCTGCACAGGTGCTGGTGGCAGCTAGGCACCCAGTGCTCACACCCCATGTGCCTCAGCCAGGCCTGCAGCCGGGGACCATCCTTCAGGGGGAACCTGCCGGGGGGCGGGGTCAGCGAGATCAGGTCCAACCCCACCCCTCCATGAGGATACGCACACCCAGAGGTCCCTGAGCTCCAAACCTCTGCCTCCCCTGGGCCAGAATCTGGCCCTGCCTCCCAACCAGGCTCTCAACCTCCTACTCACATCCAGTTCTTCAGGCTCCACCTTTTAAACACCCAGCATCAGCCCACCTCTCCCACCTCCGCTGACCCTCGCATCCAGCCTCCAGCCTCCCCTGGCTGGGTTTTTGCAACAGTCTCCTTCCTGGTCTCTTTACCCACTGTCACTCTCCCTTCCCCTCCAGTCTGTTCCTCCATATGAATCTCGGGAGGCAGTTTACAGAATTGGACAAATCTAGAATGTGGGAGATCCCATATTCATGGGGGTAGGGGTGGGATTATAGATTAAAAGAGATTTAAGAAACATCAGTCCAAAGGCAGATGTGGACTTTGTCTGCAACAAGCCATTCTGTAAAAAGATTTTAATACAATTGGGGGAAACTGAGCATGAATTGGGTATTAGATGATTGTAAGAAGTTAATTTTGCTAGGTGTGATAATTATATTGGTTTAACCTTCTAAATAGTCATCTGTTGGAAAAATATTCTGAAATATTTATGGATAAAAGACCTAATGTCTGGAATTTACTTTAAAATACTGCATTAAAGATGTACATGGGAGGAAGGTGGATGAAAAACATTAGCAAAATGTTGACAACTGGTGTAAATGAGTGATAGATGCACGAGGATTCATTTAAACAACTCTATTTTTTGTGTATGCTTGAAAACATGTTAAAAAGTTTTTAAACAACTTAACAACAACAAATAACCCGATTAAAAAATGGGCAAAGGACTTGAATAGACATTTCTCCAAAGAAGATACAAATGGCCAACCAGCATATGAAAAGATGCTCAACATCATTTATCATCAGGAAAATGCCAAATAAAACCACAAGATATCACCTCATAACCATTAGAATGACGACTATACAAAAACAAACAAACACAAAATAACAAGTGTTGGCAAGGACGAGCAGAAACTGGAACCCTGTGCACAGCTGGTGGGAATGTAAAATGGAGCGGCCTCTATGTACGGCTGTTCCTCAAAAAATTGAAAATAGAATTACCGTATGATCCAACAATCCCTCTTCTGGATACACACTCCCTAAAAATTGAAAGCAGAGTCTCGAAGAGATATGCGCATACTCATGTGCATAACAGCATTATTTACAATAGCCAAAAGTGGGAAGAAACCCAAGTGTCCATCAACAAATGGATTAGCAAAAGGCGGTATATACATACAATGAAATATTATTCAGCCTTAAAAAGGAAAGAAATTCTGACACATACTATAACATGGATGACTCTTGAGTACATTACGGTAAGTGAAATAAACCAGTCACAAAAAACCCAAATACTGTATGATTCCACTTATATGGGGTATCTAAAGTAGTCAAATTCAGAGAAACAGAAAGTAGAATGGTGGTTGCCAGGGGCTGGGGGGAGGGGAAGGAAATTGGGAGTTCTTGTTCAATGGGTATAGAGTTTCAGTTTGGCAAGATGGAGAAGTTCTGGAGGGACTTCCCTGGTGGTGCAGTGGTTAAGAATCTGCCTACCGACGCAGGGGACATGGGTTCGATCCCTGGTCCAGGAAGATCCCACATGCCACGGAGCAACTAAGCGCGTGCGCCACAGCTACTGAGCCTGCACTCTAGAGCCCACGAGCCACAACTACTGAGCCTGTGTGCTACAACTACTGAAGTCCGTATGCCTAGAGCCCGTGCTCTGCAACAAGAGAAGCTAGGGAAATCCTGCGCATGGCAGCTAGGGAAATCCTGCGCATGGCAATGAAGACCCAATGCAGCCAAAAATAAATAAATAAATATTTTTAAAAAAAGAAAGAAAAAGTTCTGGAGATTGGTTGCTCAACAATGTGAACATGCTTAATACTACTGAATTTAAAGATGGTTAAGAGGGGAGATTTTATGTTATGTGTATTTTACCACAATTAAAAATTTTTTTAATTTTAAAGTTTTTTTTTTAATGAATTAAATAAAAGCTTTCCCAGTGGGAGTGGATAGGGATTATCTGATAAGGCACCCTCTACAGGCGCCCAACTACTTCTGTGTCCATAAGAAGTAGTGCCACCCGTTAACTGGTGCCACTGTCCCCAACGTCTCTTTTTGCCCTCTTTTATAGCAATTCACTTTCTATTTGGACCTTGGTTCAAGACTGTCCACAATAAAGACCTCATTTCCCAGCTTCATTTGCAGCTAGAGGTGGCCACATGATTAAGTTCTGGCCAGTTTGTTCTGTGGGAGCTGCCAGAAACTGTGAAACATTAAAGGTTTATTTTAAGCTGCTAAATGTTGGGATAGTTTGTTATGGAGCATTAGGTAACTAATACAGTCAGTCATCCACATCCCACCTTCACAATGTCTTCCATATCTGTGACTTTTTTTTTTTTTTTTGCGGTACGCGGGCCTCTCACCGTTGTGGCCTCTCCCGCTGCGGAGCACAGGCTCCGGACGCGCAAGCTCAGCGGCCATGGCTCACGGGCCCAGCCACTCCGCGGCATGTGGTATCTTCCCGGACCAGGGCACGAACCCGTGTCCCCTGCATCGGCAGGAGGACTCTCAACCACTGCGCCACCAGGGAAGCCCTGTGACATTATTTACTTAATATTTTTCTTAAAATTGACCAACTTAAGTATTAAATGAAGATACCTAAAAGAGAAACTTTAAACCACAATTGAAAATGGAATACCAGCATCAATTCCATAAATAGGAGTTAACCATAAAAACACCTGATACCTTTACTTGCTGAGGGCTTTAAGGCCTGCTCTCTCTTTGTTAAAAAGGAAGAGTAAGGAGTGTTAGAGGGTGGGGGACAATCCCATCCATAGGAGACAGGACAAATAAACTCAGGCATATGCACACAAAGAATACCATGCAGCTCTAAAATAGGCTGAAGGCACTGTATGAACTGATATGCTATTGTCAGGCATACATTATGTGAAAAAAGCAAGGTTCCAAATAGAGTATATCAGCTTTTCGTAATTGTGGCAGCCTGAATAACGGTCCCCCAAAAGACATCCATGTCCTAATCCCCAGAGCCTGTGAATATTGCATTTCATGACAAAAGATGTGATTAAGTTAAGGATCTTGAGATGGGTAAAATTATCCTCTACATCATCCGGGTTGGCCCTAAAAGCAGTTGCAAGTATTCTTTTAAGAGGGAAGCAGAAGAACATATTACCACAGATAAAAGAGGAGACGCAATGTGATGACAGAAGCAGAGATTGGAGTGATGTGGCCAAAAGCCAAGGAATGCCTGCGGACACCAGAAACTGGAAGATGCAAGGAACAGATTTTCTCCTAGAGCCTCCTGGGGAATGCAGCCCTGCTGACACCTTGATTTTTGGCCCAGTAAAACCGATCTGGATTGTGAGAGAATAATTCCTATTGTTTTAAGCCACCAGGAGTTTGTAACAGCAGCCATAGGAAACTAACAAAGTAATAAAGGGGGAAACAAGAACATATGTTCAGATTTGCTTGCATTTACATAAAGAAACACTGGGAAAGACACATAAGAAAGTAAAGAGGCCACCAGTGGGTAGGAGGTGGATGGGATGGACAGAGGTTGTTGGTGGGGAGCAAAGGAAGGCTTCTCAGGCGAAAGGCAGACAGAGAGGGAAGTGGGGGATAGCTGGTGAATGAGGACAGAAGGGCTGACTCAGAGGAGAGCGTGGCATCCAAAGAGCAGAACCCCAGGGCACAGAGCCAGGAACTCTGGCCGATGCAGTTCCTTCACCCTCAAACTGAGATCCAAATGTTCTCACCAGCCTCCTTCTGCCTGGACACGAACATGAAATCCCTTGTACCAGCACTTCCCACCTACTCCTGGGCAGAGACTGCCAACTGATTACTCCACGTCCACTCTCTTCTTCTTCCTAACAAACTCCAACTTTTTTGAGGCCATAATGTGCCCTGTTAGACGACTGTCTCCCAGGTTCCTTTGCAGTAGGTGGGCCACGTAACTAAGTTCTGGCCATGTTGGGTGATACATCTAGGATGGTACCTTAAAAGTGAGAGGGTTATCAAATGGAATCAGAAGCAGCTCAAGGCGCAAAGGAGGAAAGTAATATCAGAAAACCTCTTCCTAATTTGGTCTTGGTTTTATTCTCTTTTGTTCCTCTAGATGGCAACATTTATGATAGGAAATGTCCCTCTCTAAAATTCTACCTTAAGTGCACAGCCAGTGTCCTCCTTTTTTTATAGAATATTTTAGTCTTGTTGGCCATTCTATCTACAGCACTGCTAAGAGTTCTTCTTTTCTTCCTTACTAACATAACTCAGGATGTCTTCAGGGTGGTTAACTGCCCATCAAAAGACTACATTTCCCAGGCTCCTTTGCAGTTTTTTGGAGGGGTGACCAATGATGAAGAACCTACCCTTGGGTGGGATTTCTGAGGCTTTGTAAAGGGGACCAGCTCAGTTTAGAGTTGTGTCTCTTTTGCTCTTCATCCCTTCTCTTTTCTCCCTACCAGAAATGGTTGGGCATGATGGCTGAGGTACTTGGCAGCCACTGGATGGATATGAAAGATGGGACCCTCATCCCTGATGACTGTGGAACTGCCACACCAGTGCTCATCTGCCAACCTCTATACTTGCTTCATGTGAGAGAAAAATAAACCTTGCGGTAGACTGTACTATTGTTCAAGACATTTGCTGCCCTTCCCCACACGAAGATACACATTTCCACTCTACTGACCTGACGCTTGCCATAGACTTGCTGTGGCCAAAGAAGTAAAAGTGATATGGGCCACTTCTAAGTATGCAATTTACCAGGAGCCACTGGGTGATTCTCCCCACTTTCTCTTTCCCCCCCTCCCACAAGACCACCAATACTCCAGGTAGGGGAGGCTCCTTCAGCCTGAATCCCCAATTAAGATACAGTAGAGAAGGGCCACAAATGGCCGACAAAGGACATTAGTGTGAGTGAGGAATAAACCTTTGCTGTGGTAAGCCACTGAGATTCTGTGAATTTGTTACTGTAGCATAACCTAACCACGCTGATTCCTACAGACCCCGTAATTTGGTAAATCCACTATTATTTCAGGACTTTGTTACTGCCAGACAGATGCAATTCCTACCTGTGAGACACCTCCCCCTGCCATGAGAGATGACTGTCATTTGTTCCTGAAAGGGCCTAAATCACAACTAATGAATGTTTCCTTTGGCACCCAGGCAGGAATTTTGAGTTACTTCCTAGCAGCCACTTCCCTCAGTGTTTCACCTTGTTCCTTCCTAGCATCCATGCCCTCTCTTGAATCTCCTTTGGAGACTGCTCCTCACCAAACTCTTAGCTAAATGGCTTCTTCAAGAATGACTCAGGGATGGACCTTGAGGTGGGAATGGGTCAGCCTGTGTGAGGAACAGCCTGGCAGCCACTGGTGGGATTTAAACAACACAGGCATGAACTGATTTTTATACGGTCACCTGGCTGCCATGCACAGTTCTCACTGTTCTCCTTATTATTATGTGTGAAGCACTTAGAACACTTACCTGGCATACAGTAAGTGCTCTTTAACCAAGTTATTATTGTCATCGCTGTAAGGGAAGCAAGTGTAGAAGTAGGGAGACCAGCAAGCATCTATCACAGCGTCTCATTAAGAAATGATGGGGACTTCCCTGGCGGTCCAACGGGTAAGACTCCGTGCTCCCAATGCAGGGGGCCCGGGTTCGACCCCTGGTCAGGGAACTAGATCCCACATGCATGCCACAATTAGGAAGTCCACATGCTGCAACTAAGAAGTCCGCGTGCCACAACTAAAGATCCCACATGCCACAACTAAATATCCCGCATGCTGCAACTAAGACCCAGCACAGCCAAAATAAATAAATAAAGAAAGAAATATTAAAAAAGAAAGAAAGAAAGAAAGAAATGATGGCAGCCTGGGCTATGCTGTGACAGCAGAGGTGATAAGAAGTGGTCAGACTAGGAATGTGGTGGGTTTTCTTTCCTTATTTCCTAATCCTTATTTCCTAATAGTTTAGTGAGGATTCTGCCATTTGCATTTATAACTGTATTGCCAAGGAGTTAGGGCTTTTGTTGTGATTGCTGCAGGATGGGACTGTTTTGGAGGGTAGAGTCAAAGGATGGATTAATGGACTAGATTGGGGGCAGTGGTGCTGAAGAAGAGAAAGGATCAACTTGTGTCCTCAGTTCTCAATGAGTGACCCCGCACCTATCCATGAGCTCTGTCAGGGCAGGAACAAGATCTGTCAGGGTCCTTTGTGTCCACCAGGAGCTTACTTACTACAGGAGACACTCGGAGTTGCTGACTTAATAAACGATGTCAGAGTGATATATATTAAAAAGCAAGTCTGGACATACTGATTTAGGTCCAAAAACTCCTCTGCCCTCCTCCTCCCCTGAACCAGGGTCCCTCAAGGGATAGCTGGGACATGGCATTCTGAGTTTCCTAAGGAGCCCACCTGAAATGCATTCATCGAATTCATCCAACAAATATTTACTGAGCACCCACTACATGCCAGGCACTGTTCTAGGTGGTGGGGACACAACAGGGAATAAGACAGAAAAACATCCCTGCCTTCATGGAGCTGACATTCTAGTGGAGGAGCCAATAAATGAATATATCAAATATGTGGTATGCCAGAAAGTGGTAAATGTTAAAGGGAAAAATAAAGCAGGAGGCGAATAGGGAGAATATGTATGTACGGGAGAGGGTTATCATTTTACAGAGTGGTGGTCATAAAGGGAAGATCTTTCCAGGCAGAGGGAACAGCACAGGCTGTTCAGAACAGGGAAAGGCCCTGGGGCAACACTGTGCCTGGCATGCTAGAAGAACATCGAATAAGCCAGTGACACTGGAGCGGAGTTAAGTAAGGGGCAGGAGGGAGGAGATGAGGTCAGACAGAGAGTGGGGACCCAGCTCCTGTAGGGCTTTGTAGACCTGTTCTCTGCCTGCTCCAGCCTCACCTTCTTGTCTTTACAGAGTCAGGTGGGAGCTGGGGAGGGGATCTGAGCCCTGAACAGACTGTGGGAGCAGGGTGACAAATGGAGAGGCTACTAAAATAGTGCAGTCATGCAGTCGGGAGGTGACACTGGCCAACACCAGGGTGGAGGCAAGGAAGGGGGTTAGAAGTGGTAAATTCTTGATAGACTTTGAAGGGAGAGCCAACAGGATTTGCTAATGGACTGGATGAGGAAATGTGTCCTGGCCAACTTAGACTAAGGCCACCAGGGACAAACATGTAGTCTAGGGAAGTCACGTTTATTTACCACAGCAATAAGGGAACTGTACACCAGAGATACTGTGGGGAGTTTCATCAAACAGAGGAAAATAATTATTATTTGGGTTTGGTGAATAGGTGAAATTTAGGTGAAATGTAAGTGAAACAGTGTTTGGATAGGCTCAAAGCAAAGCAGAACTGTGTGTAAAGGGATCAATATCAGACCTGGATTACAAAGTGGACCCAGGGTCCGTCTCCTTGGAAGCAATAAAGTTTGGATAGATGAGGAATACTGTGTCCAGAAACCCCTTACCTGAAGCTCTGCACCTGGACTGTAAATCAAGGTTGCTTCTCTGTGTCAAAGTGACTCAACTTCTCCAAACCTTAAGTAAGATGTTTCATTCTTACTGATGTAATTTCAAACAGCAGTTTGTGATGGCCTACGATTTTAGAGAACAAAGCTTCCTAGTAAGAAAGCAGCAGTCACTCAAAAGAAGGGGAGTTTTGGGCTTCCCTGGTGGCGCAGTGGTTGAGAGTCCCCCTGCCGATGCAGGGGACACGGGTTCGTGCCCCGGTCCGGGAGGATCCCACATGCTGCGGAGCGGCTGGGCCCTTGAGCCATGGCCGCTGAGCCTGCGCGTCCGGAGCCTGTGCTCCGCAACGGGAGCGGCCACAACAGTGAGAGGCCCGCGTACCGCAAAAAAAAAAAAAAAAAAAGAAGGGGAGTTTTGTCACTTTACATCTGCAACACGTCCCTGAGAAAAATACAGAAAATTTTTTTTCCTATTAACTCTTCAGCTAGCTTTTCCCGTGTCTGTCATTCCAGCCAAATAAATGAGAGCAGGTTTTTTGTTATTGGGTTTTTTTTGTTTTACAGTTCAAGCTAATTTTTACTTTCTCAAGTGTGAGAAAAGAGAAGAAGTAAAGATGACTCTAAGGGTTTCTAGCCTGAAAGACGGTAAGGATGGAAAGCTATTAACTAGGATAATAAAGGATATGGGAGGTTTTAGGAGAGACAAAATCAGGAGCTTGGTTTCGGATGTTTTGAGTTTGAGATGCCTCAAATCCGTGGGGATGGCGAGTGGGCAACTGTAGGCTCTTTCTGAGCCTGGACCAACCTCACTTCTGTCTTCACGGCCCTCCCATTCCTCCGCTCGCCCCGTTCACTACCTGCAGTTAATCGTCTACCCCTGCTGTTTCACACATCTGCACCTTTACATGTGCGGTGTCTACTGTTAGTGAAACACTGGGAACGCGGTCTCTTCAACCTGCTAACCCTGCTTCCAGACACCGGCAAGATGGACTAGGTCCCCCGCCCTGCTGCATTTACCCTCGGGCCCGCCCCCACAGGGCCCCGCCTCCCTGCAAGGCCCGCCCCTCGCTTGTGCTCACTTGTAGAAGCTCACCGGGCGGTTGTCCGCGCCCAGTTGGCCCGCATTGTTGGAGCAGTTCGGAGCCCGGCAGTACTTGGGCATGGCTGTCCAACCCAACTGGCTTTTGCTCGGTCTGAAGTCGCACTTTGGTCCTCGCCGGGCGCCGCAGAACCCCGCCCCGCCCGCACGCTTGCAGCGTGCCTGACGTAAGGGGCCTCGTCACGTGCCTGCGTACTGCGCGCCAGGCCGTGTTACCACAGCTACGCCCTCGTCACGTGGCAAATGGAGACAAGCGAGAATGTCTGCGCAAAGCCGGCTCTTAGCCACCCGGACCTCATCACATGATGGGGGAGAGGTGGCGTCAAGGCGTTTCTGAGTCTGCGCCAACTCTTCAGTCTTTTTCGGCTCCACCCTACGCTTACATCCGGGCGACTGCCACTGCGCGGATAGTCGCCCTTGGGTGAGGGTGGGGGGGCAGCAAAAAGCGAGGCGAGGAGGCTTTGGCATTAGCTTCGTAAAAGTTAAAACCTGATATTTATTGAAAGATGAAAACACAGACGGGATTTAAAAAAAACTCCACAGCGCTCGATCAAGTATCAAGCTGAGGAGCCGTGGCTCCACCCTGCCAGACCCTCCGCTCCGACTCTTAGCTCTCATTGGTCAAAAGCGCCGCCTGGCAACCCTGAGATTGGCCAGACCGGCAGCCGGCCGCGTCCAATGGGCGGCGGCGCCGGCTTTCCCGCGGCCGTTCGCTGTTCGGTGGCAGTTGAGGAGTGTAACGGTCGCCGGGCTCCGGAGTGACGATGGCGGCCTTGGGGCCCGGAGGCTACGCGCGGAACGATGCAGTCGAGAAGTTGCCATCCATCATGGCGGGAGTTCCGGCGCGGAGGGCCCAGTCCTCCCCGCCCCCCGTTCTACCGCTCTGCCTCCGGCGGCGGACGAGACTCTCGGCGGCGCCCGAGGACACGGTGCAGAACCGGGTGAGGAGCTGCTTGCCTTGCCCATCTCAGTTCCAGGTTCCCCTGGGTCTCCCTTGGTCCCGCCCTTAGATCTTTGGCCCCGCCTCTCAGCCCCCGGTTGGTACCCCCTCTAGTTGCTCTCTGACCCGACTAGTCCTCTAAACCCCGCCCCCTTTGCCAAGGCTCATCCCACTGCCCTGTCTCCTCCTCTCTCGGGCAGTGCCCGTCGTTCCTACTCCCACTTCTCAAACCCTGGCCACACCCTTAGCCCTTGGAGCGTTGCCGGGGTTCCTCCCTGGCCTTGTACCCTGGAGCGCATTTTAGTTTTGCTAATCACCTCCTAGTTCTGTTTATCCCTTTAGTTACCTTTAGACGTATCTCTGGGCCACTTTTGTATCCTTCCACTTTTGTTGACCTCACCCCCCTCTTGGTCTTTAGGGTCCCTACCAGGGTTCAGTCCCGAGTCCTACTTGTTCCAACTCTTCCTCAGCTCTAGCCTGCCTTCCTTCATCCGCTGCCTTCTCTTTCCTTCTCCTTTACCAAGGTGGGATTCTTAGTCCATATTGCCACCCTAAATTATGGACAGGATGTGAGTAATATTTGTAAAATCTCAGCAGCACTGCCGGAGTTAGGGAGACGGCGTGTGGAACAGTTCCTTAAATCCTGAGACACAGAAACAAAGATTTTAGAGTAGGTAGAAGAAATTCCAGTAGCAAAGCAGCAATTTAAAAAATCGTTTTCCAACTCCCTGAGCTGCAAAGTCTGTTTTTATAAAATGGAGATAACGATAACCATGGTGTTGCAGGGAGATGCGACAAGATTGTGAATATGACCTACTTGGCACAAAGTCCAGGTAGAGGGTCAGTACTTGGTAGCTGCTGTGGATCTTGTTCCTCCTCCGTGGCTTTCTGCTACACTCTGATTATATCACCCACTCCTGGGTGCAAGGCGCTAGGCAAGCGGCCTCTGCCCACTTCTCTCGCCATACTTCTTCCCTTGGCTTCCCTCTCATGAAGGTTCAGTTACACTGGCCTGCTTTCTGTTTTCCTGAGGCTCCAATCTCTTTTCCGCCTCTTAGCCTTTGTGTTTGGTGAGTCCTCTCTCTGAGCTTTTTGCTGCAGTCGACCTGGCTGGCTCCTATCCCTCGAGTCTCAGCCTGAATATCCCTACCCTGAAAGGCCTTCTTGAACCCCAGCCTAAAGCAGACCCCCACCTAAGTCTCTCACCCAGAACCCTGTACTTCATAGCCCTTATGTTGTATGTTCCTGAAAGTGCCTTGTGGGCTCTAACGTGTATAAAGGAGAGGAATAACAATAGTAATTTCAGAGATGCAGTATAACAAGGTGGTTAAGAGCACCGCCTCTGAACCCAGACTGCCTGGGCTTTAACCTTAGTTCTGTTCTTCCTTTCCTGATCTTTTCTGTGTCTCAGTTTCCTCATCTGTAAAATGAGGATAATAATATAAGTGTTCCCTTATAGGGTACTGGTGAAGATTAAGTAAGCTCACATATCTTAAGTAAGCTCACATATCTTAAGTACTTAGAACAACAGCTGGCACACTGTAAGTACTCTCTTGGTGTTAGTTACTGCTGTGATTGTGTATTCAATATTTTGGGTGATTGATGTCATTTATTTTTCTTGTTTGGTGGTGTAGGGGTCCATCCAGCTTGCGAAAGACCTAGTCTAAAAATTACCAGCTATGCTAATGCCCAGTAATGCTGATTAACAGATTAAAAAAACGTGACTGCCATTGCCTGGTTGCCTGGGTTAGTCCTGGCACTGCTCCTTCCAGATGGATTACCCTCATGGGCCTCTGTTTCCTCATCTGTAAGGTGGAGATGATGATGATGATAGTGACCACATCACAGGGTTGTTGTGAGCATTAAATAAGTTAATACAGTATTTAAACAGTGCCTGTCTCCTGGTTAGATGCTCAATAAATATTAGTTATTACTATCTTATATTTGCCTTTCATTTCTGAGGCCCACGACCTTGCTTGAGAATGTTTTACTTTATAATAATTAGAAACTAGTCTCTTCAGAATATGAAAATACCACAGTTTGTTAGTTCATCCTCTAAATTGTTTAATCAGCCATGATGGGGACTGGCTTATTTGACTTATCTTGCTTAGAGAATTTTAAAATTTTAAATGCGACTGTTCAAGTTCACTTGTTTCTTTACTCGTTGAACCTCTAGACTGTGAATTTATTGACAGTGTCCACTTTTGTTCACTGCTGTAAGCAAAGTGCTGCACAAAGTGCTGGCTTTGAAGCCAGAGACTACCTGGGTTTGTATCCCAACCTTGCCACTCCACGGGGGTGGGACCTTGGGCCTCTGTCCTCATCTGTAAAATAGTGGTGATAATAGCACCTTCTTTGCAGTGTTGTGGGCTGTCAAGTCTTTCATTCATATAAAATACTTAGAGTCTTATTCACCTTCTCAGTGAGGCCTTCTCCCCTTCCTCTGTACTCTCAATCTCCTTCCTTGCTTAATTTTTCTCTAATGCTCCCATCGTCACCTGACATCTGTTTTACATATTTGTTCTGTTCATTTTCGATGTCCACCATCCCATCACCCCCAGAATGGGAGCTCCAGGAGGACAGGGATTTTTTTTGTCTATCTTCCTCACCATCCTGTGCCCTTCACCTAGCACTGTATTTATCAAAGCAGCATTTGAGGAGGACAAGCTTTAGTTGCTGGTAGATGACTCTAGACGCTCAGTGAATGTGTTGGAGTGACAGGGATTGAATGGGTGGCTGAGGTGACTGTGCCACGTGGGGCCTGCTGGGGCAGCTGCTTCTAATTTGGGCCTTTTCCCTACAGGTATCACTTGAGAAGGTGCTTGGCATCACAGCCCAGAACAGCAATGGCCTAACCTGTGACCCCAGCACAGGCCACGTGGCCTACCTGGCAGGGTGAGTGAGTGGGTGGGCCTCGGCCTCTGATCACCGATCCTGAGTTCAGAGCCTGAAGTCTTCAATGAATCTCTCTGGGCCTCGCCTTTTCCGTCTGTAGAATGTATAATGCTGCCTACCTCTGAGGGCTGTGGGAAGGATTCCATGGGCCCTTCTGTGTATAGAACAGTACCTGGCATGCGTGAGTGCTAAGAAAGCCTTATTGTGACTGCAGGCGGGAGGTGGCAGTGATTCTGGGAAAGGTAGGTGGTTAAGATCCAAGCCATGGTTGGTGTCAGCCATCTGGATTTGTGTCCCAGCTCCACCGTGTGTGCCCTTCTCCAAGCCTCTGCTTCTGTAAAACAGAACTAGTGGTACCCTCCCCTTGGGTAGTTAGTTGAGAGGACTGAAGGACATTTGCAACTGTTTATTCCACAAATACTGGTCTAACCTGGCACTCTTCTAGGCACCGAAGGGACCCCTCACCCCCACAGGGCAGGGCAGAGCAGGGCCATAGTAATTCCTGATGAACAGTATCTGTTACTGAGTCTCTGGGAAGCAGCCAGAATAGAGGACAGGGTTGGGCTCTTGAATCTGACAGGTGTGGATTCACTTACCCACCCTGTCCCCAACCTGCTGGGGAGTCTTGGGTAAAGGACTTCCCTCTCTGTAAAGGGCTTCAGTTTCATCATCTATGAAAAGCGACAAAGATTCCTGACCTCATCTGGCAGTTGTGAGGATTTAAAGAGATTGTGCACAGTATGTCTTTATTAGCCCAGAACCTAACAGTTACCACAGAGGAAGTGTTGGCTTCTATTTAAGATTATATTGATATTAATAATAATGTTGGGACTTCCCTGGTGGCGCAGTGGTTAAGAATCCGCCTGCAAATGCAGGGGACACGGGTTCAATCCCTGGTCCGGAAGATCCCACATGCCGCGGAGCAACTAGGCCCATGTGCCACAGCTATTGAGCCTGTGCTCTAAAGCACACGAGCCACAACTACTGAGCCTGCGTGCCACAACTACTGAAGCCCGTGCGCCTAGAGCCCGCACTCCGCAGCAAGAGAAGCCACTGCAATGAGAAGCCCATGCACCACAATGAAGAGTAGCCCCCGCTCGCTGCAACTAGAGAAAGCCTGCATGCAGCAACGAAGACCCAACACAGCCAAAAATAAATAAATAAATAAATGTGTAAAATAATAACAATAATAATAATGTTAAGTGCCCAGAATCCTCAGCATAGATAATGGGGGAGAAGGAGACTGAGGAGAGAAGCATCGGTTCAGAAAGAGCCTTGTTTATATGTGGGCTCTTGTGTTGGGAATAGAATCATCCCTGGACCCCAATACTCCCCTTAGTTTGGGCACATTTTCCTCTTTCTCCCCAGCTGTGTGGTGGTGATTTTGAACCCCAAGGAGAACAAGCAGCAGCACATTTTTAATACAGCCAGGTAAGCTGGGACCTGGGCATGGGGTAGGGGTGGGACCAGGGTCCTGGCACATCCCTCCTTCCCCACACTGCCTGGAAGTGCTTGTGGGTGGGTGACTCATTCATTAACCTGGTGGTTCAGTGACATTCACCAAGGGTCTGCTCAGTGCTAGGTACTGTTCCAGGTGCTGGGGACATGGAAGTTAACAGAAGAGATGAGAATCTGCTCTCGTAGAGCTGACAGCTTGGTGGTGGGGGGAGGGACAGACTAAACTAGGTGGCAATTCCTAGCCGACCATGAGACCATGACTGTTGCTATGGAGGAAATGACGAGGATGTGTTAAGGCAGGTTTGCAGGCAAAGGACTCTCGTCAGAGTCTTATCAGAGCCTCCCTGAGGCTGAGAGCTGAAGAAAGTGAGGGGGTGACCCATGTGAAGGTGTGGGGAGAGCACTCCAGGCAGAGGGGACAGCAAGAGCAAAGGACCTGCAGTGGTTAAGAATCTCAGGATGTTTGAGGAGCAGTCAGGGTTCCATGGGTGAGGGGGAGGTGGGGCTGGAACCAGCAGAAGCCACATCACAGGGGCCTTGGGAGGGGTTGGCTCTCATGCTGATTGCAAAGAAAAGCCACGAGAGGGCATTTGCAGGCTAAGGATATACTTCACGCACCCCAGCCCTCCAGTACACTCTATCTCCCTTCCTTGCTTTACTTTTTTCCACAAAATGCACTCCTTTTTGATATGCTGTCTGATTTCCTCAGCGATGGTATTTACTGTCTCTTTTCACAGTGTGAGCTCTCTGACGGCAGGGACTTTCTCTTAGTTAATTTCTGTGTCCCTATACCTTGGGTCAGTGTCTAGCACATTGATAACACTTATCGTTTCCTGAGTGAATGAGTGTGATTTGGGTTTTAGAAAGATCTCTCCAGCTGCCAGTTTATTGAGGAAGGCCCTTGGCTTTGAGCAGGCCCAGGATGATGCCCGGGTCTGCCTTGGGGCTGATTGAACACTGTGTCCTCCTGGGGCTTTGGTCCCAACCGGGTTGTGACCTTTGGGAGGCACCTCACTGCAACTTTTTATTCCACAAATACTGCACAAATAGCTCAAGCTTAGCTCCTTTGGCTGGGCTCTCCAGGTGGACGGATAAGTTGTGGGTTTTCTTCTTCCCTTACGATCCCTAAGGCAAGGTCCCTAAGATACAGTTTGGTAGATACAGATTCCCTCTCAGAAGGGGCTTCTTGGACCCTTGACTCTGACTGTGGGTTCTGTCACTGGTGGTGAGGGCAGAGATGGGTTCCAATCCAGACTTAAAGTGTTTATTCACTATGTGATCTCAGGTGAAATACTTCTTGTCAATAATCACAAACTAGGGGCCCACAGACTTGTCTGACAGTATGTTTTAAATATTGGACTTACTTGACAACGTTTAAAGTTTTCTACACAAAAATTCAGATGCCCTCTCGTTTTAGAAATGTGAGAGATTCAGATCTCTGGGGCCCACATTCTCCTATGGCAGGGATGGGCTGGAGCTTGGTGGCATTTGTCAGAATGCCCCTTGCCCAATTCTTCTCATCCTCCCTGTTGCCTCCCTGAGTCCTGTAGGCGGTAGAGTAGGTAACCTTGATCCGAAGCAGATAGCATAGAAGTATCCACTCTCAGTCACAGATGGGTCTGTCTTAGGAGGCAGTGTGGCCAGAGTAGAGGTGTTCATTGTGGCTGCATTTCAGAGTCACCTGATCCCAGGCTTCACCCCCAGAGAAGGCTGAATAAGTTAGTCTGGAGTAAGACCTAAGCACTGCCAATTTTTAAACTTTTTGTATTGAAATAATTTCAGACCTACAAGAATAGTACAAAGAGCACCTGTACACCTTTCACCCATATTTCCCAAATGCTAACATTTTACCACATTTGCTTTATCATTCTCTGTCTATGGGAATTCCCTGGCAGTCCAGTGGTTAGGACTCCGTCCTTTCACTGCCGGGGCCCAGGTTCAATCTCTGGTTGGGAACTAAGATCTCGCAAGCTGCACTGTGCGCCCCCCACCCCCAAAAAAAGTATCATTCTCTGATTCTTTGTCTATATACATAGTAATTTTTTTCTGAACCATCTGAAAGTAAGTTGCATACCTGATACCCCTGTACCTCTAAATACTTAAGTGTGAATTTACTGCAAAAAAAAAGTATGACCTTTCAAAACCACAAAGATTGAGCAAAGTCAGGAAATTAAAGTTGGTACATCACTACCATCTGCTCCTCATTCAGCCTTCACCATTTGTCCCAAGAATGTCCTTTACAGCAAAAAGGATTCTGTCCAGCATCACGCATTGCCTTCAGTTGTCTCTTCAGTCTCCTTCAATCTAAAGAGGTTTCCTCCATCTTTTCTCGACTTTCATGACCTTGACACCTTTGAGGATTGCAGGCTGGGTGTTGTGTAGAATGTCCCAGCGTTTGGGTTTGTGTGCTGTTTCCTCATAGGTAGAGTTGGGTTCTGCAGGACCACCTCCGAAGGAATGCTGCGTTCTGCTCAGTGTGTTCTGTCAGGAGGTGCGTGATGTCGTTCTCTCCTGTGGCTCGTGGTGATCACCTTGAGCCCTTGGTTAAGGTGGTGTCTGCCGGGCTTCTCCACTGGGAAGCCTCCCTTTTCCCCTTTGTGATTAGTGAGTATCTTGAGGGGAGCTTCTCTGAAACTATGCAGATACTACCCTGTTCCTTACCAAACTTTTACTCACTAGTTTTAGCATGGCTTTGATATTTTTCAAAAGCTCCGTGGGGAATTCTCATCTGCCCTGTCTGGTTAGGTAACCTTGGCACGACTTCCTTGTGTTGAGGTCTCCTCATCTCAAAACTGGCTAGGAAGGGTCTTGACTGCATGGAGTGTGTGTGAGGAATCAGAGTAGCGCAGGCCCGTTTGGCAGAGGGCCAGGCGCAGGCTCAGGCGTGCAGTAGGCTAGGGGCAGCTGCAGACGGCAGACCTGCCCTCTTCCCCACCCCCAACAGGCATGGCTTAAAACACAAGGGTGTGCTCTTCCTGCACAGACAAAACCAGGAAGTGGGCACTTAGGGGGCTGGTGTCTCTGCCAGCATCAGGGGCCCCACTCCTTCTGTCTTTCTGTTCACCATGCTTATTGGGAGGCTTAAGATCACCTCCTGGCCCAAGGTGAAATTCTGGTTGTCATGTGGGAGCAAGTGGGGAGCAGGGCAAAGAGTTCCCTTTGAGAAGCTTTTCTGGAAGTCCCACACAACACTTCAGCTTACCTCTCATTGGCCAGACTGCGTCATGTAACTGTGCCTGTGTGGCTGCAGGAGAGGTGAGGAGATGTACTCCAGCTGGGGCCGTTGCCATCCCCATGAAAACTGGGCTTCCCTTCGTGAGGAAAGAGAGACGAGTGGATATTGAATGGGCAGCACACCTTGGCTGCTACCTTAAGGAGCAGTGGAAGCTGCAGAGGGTTGAGTTGATGAAGATAAATATTCTATGAGATTTTCAGTGACTCACTTAGAGGCCTCAACTTAGTTATCTGCACAGCAGTTTACTCATTCGAGGTGGACAATTACTAGACTGCTAAGGAACAGAGGTAAAAGCAGGATTAAAAGAGAGAGGAGAGAAAAAACAACACAGTCTGGGAACAGTGAAACTTGCTGCCACAAAACATGCAAACTAGACTGATCATTCAGGGTTCTTGCAGGCTAACTGGGAGTGTCAAAGAGAAATGTGTTGGTTGTTTACGGGTTTTCCAGGACACCTTCAGCGTTTAGCAGTGGAGCACAGGCTGCAGGCTGTCTCAGTGTGATGTCTGCCAGGATCCTCCATCAGTACCACCTGCATAGTTAGGCCAGATCTGTACCATTTCCTGCATCTACATTTCTCAGGGTTACAGGGTACATGGGGTCTTAGGGAGCCCACACTGTCAGAGGGAGAGGGAAGGAGGGTTTCCATACAGCATCCACCCCGTCAGGGTTTGGGGTTTTGGGGAGGAAGGGCCCTTTGCTTTTACAAAACCCCATTTCCCTGTGCCGCTGCCCCCACTTCTTCCAGCAGGAAGGAATGCACTGGGTGCTATGCTGGGCAAGGACATAGCACTCGCTCTCTGGGAGCTGCAGGCGCTCACCTCTCCCGGCCTCTTGGGAGTGAGGAGTGGGCCGAGTGCTGTGAGCACAGCCAGGCTGGAGTCTGGCTGCCCACCCTCAGTGGAATCAGTAATCAACCCCTTTCCTTGCCTCCAGGAAGTCTCTGAGTGCCCTGGCCTTCTCCCCTGATGGAAAGTACATAGTGACAGGGGAGGTGAGTCGTGATCATGACTGAGTGGGTGGGGAGGGGCCTTGGGGCCATTCCTTCTACCCCCAGGAGGCCTGAGGAATCCCTGGAATAGCTCCTTCCTGGGCTAGAAAAGCCCTGTGACAGATGGGGGAGGTGGCTTTCGGGCGCACTCTGGAGCAATGCCAACTTCAGCCCCTCAAGCCCCTCAAGCCCCACCTGGGTGCAGAACCCGGCAGCAGTAAATGGCCCCATCTTCCCCAGAACGGGCACAGGCCTGCTGTGCGCATCTGGGACGTGGAAGAGAAGAGTCAGGTGGCGGAGATGCTGGGCCACAAGTACGGTGTGGCCTGTGTGGCCTTCTCCCCCAGTATGAAGCACATTGTGTCCATGGGCTACCAGCACGACATGGTACTCAACGTCTGGGACTGGAAGGTAAGAGCTGACTGGTAGGTGTGTGACAGGCAGCCAGCTGCCAGAACACCCTGAGTCTTGGGCATTGGGAGAACTAAATAAGGTAACTTGGTAAAGTGTTTAACCAGCAAATATTTATTGAGCATCTACTACATGCCAATGCCGGTTCTAGGCACCTGTTGCAGGGCATGTGACAAGTTGTCAACCCAGGGAACATATAATTCTTTTTATATTGACCAGCTGTGACCTTGAGCAAGGGACCTAACCTCTCTGTGAGTCTGTTTCCTCATCTGTAAAATGGGTATAATAGTATCTGCTTTGTTGAGTTGTGAGAATTCAGTGAGTTGATATGTGCTGGAAGGCTGGACTTTGGAACAGCTTGGGGAGGACTTGAAGTCGGGAGAAGTGGGTATCAAGTCCTGCCTCTGTTCATGACCTGCTGTGTGACCTTGAGCATGTGACAGCCCCCTCTGAGCATGACAGGGTGGTGGGGAGATGCACTTCCCTTGTAGGACTGCTGAGGGGATTCCACGAGTTATCCTGTGAAGGGCTCAGCAGGGCCCAGAGTAAGAGCCCAATATCCGGCAGCATGGGTCGTGTTGTCCTTACCTTCCAGCTGTGGCTGTCCTCAACACCATGTGTGGGCTGCAGGGCTTGGCCTCTTGAGGAGAGCTCTGGAACTTACTCTCACGTGGGAACCTTTCCAGGCCTCAGTCTCCTCTGTGTTGGGAATGATAAGAGTGTCACACGTAGGTTTCCCCAAAAAGGAGGGCCCAAGAAAAACAGACTTGGAGCAGGGGAGGGTGGAAAGACGCAGGGCTGAGGGCAAAGGCTCAAAGAGTCTGATGAGGTGGGTGCTGGCATGAACTTCTCTGCACCGATTCTTCCAGAAAGACATCTTGGTGGCCTCCAACAAGGTATCATGCAGGGTCATCGCCCTCTCCTTCTCCGAGGACAGCAGCTATTTTGTCACTGTTGGGAATCGGCATGTGAGGTTCTGGTTCTTGGAAGTCTCCACTGAAGCAAAGGTGAGTTGCTGTCCCTGCCACCTCATCCGGGCCCAGGGGGGGAACTGTCAGGGGCAGTAGGGACTCCTGGTTCTACCTGAGATTCAGGGGCAGTGGTCTCAGAGGCTGTCTAGCCTCTCAGGGGTCTGCCTTCTGCTTCTGGGCCTGCTCTCCAGGTGCTGACTGACTGGTAGGCCCTGCTGGGTAACCTCCCCTGCTGGACCCTGGGGCCAGACTTCATCCCTGGCCTGCTGCCTCAAGCCACTGTGCCTGGAAGTGTGTGTTCTCTTTGTTCTTCCCTTCTCCATTTGGAGGAGTTTCTGAGAGTTCTCCTGTTTAGCTGTGTCGTATCCACTGGTCATGAGAGGCCCGCCGTGACCTTGCTGGGGGCTGGGCCATGTGGACAGTGTCTCACTGTGCCCTGCTCTGCCTCCAGGTGACGAGCACAGTGCCCCTCGTGGGGCGCTCAGGCATCCTGGGTGAGCTGCACAACAACGTCTTCTGTGGTGTGGCTTGTGGCCGGGGCCAGATGACAGGCAGTACTTTCTGTGTGTCCTACTCGGGCCTCCTCTGCCAGTTCAACGAGAAGAGGGTGCTGGAGAAGTGGATCAACCTAAAGGTACCCCAGCCTCCCTCTCTGCTCTCAGTGGGGGAAACACTCCCCATGACATGTGTCTACAGGGACACTCAGCAGTCCCCCTGTGTGATAGTTGGTCACAACAGCTCTGGGTCTGACTTCCTGTTCTGCTTGTACAACTCTGGGAGAGTGACTTTCCCTCTCTGAGCCTCAGTTTTCTTATCTGTAAAATGGAATTACTGCTGCCTACCTCACAGAGTTGACAGGGGAGTCATGCGAGATAATATATGTAAGGCACTTAGCACAGTGCCTGGTTCCCCTATAATGGGGGTCAGGGTTACAATTGCTTTCCCATCGCCATTTGACCCAGTTCACATTTCTTTTCTTCACTGGGCACTCTTGGCTGGTGGGAGGACCGCTTTTTTTTTCTTTTTTAATCTAAGGTATCCTTGACGTAATAACTTTTATATTACTTTTATCGTTAAAGACTATATAAAATACATAAAATTTTAAACTAAAAGGTGACATATCAATAAATTACAGAACCACTTTTCTTCGGGATCTGAGGGTCTGAATCCAAGCTGTCTTCCTATCCTGGGCTTGGATGCCTGTTTGGCTGTTAGCAGGAGCATCACAGTTGTGCTCCTTGTCCTATTCCTGCTCTTATGACTCCCCTCTGGAGCTCAGCTTTAGGGTTAATGGCATGGCAAGAGGTGTGTGGAAGAATTCCGAGCTTTATCTGTCTTTCCTAGTTGGTTAAACATCATTTATTTCTCTCATTTGAATCCTCTTGCTAGAACTCATGCAGCTTTTAAGCAAGTCAGAAGCTTTGGATAGATAGATGTTTAGCCCCTGAGCAGGTGTCTTAAATGACCCATAAACTTAGTCCCTCTAGATTTGGAAAAGCTCCTCTAAGCTCTATCCAGAGGTCTGGCAGTTCCTGCCCCTTCTATCTGCATGCCCTGGCAGAAGAGACAGTCCTTCCTGTATATAATAACTTTTTTCTGTGCTGCTTTAAAGTATAATCTCTATGAAGGTATTTTTAAGCAATAAGGAATAAAGCCTAAAATTTAATTTAAGCCTAAAATTCAACGCTGCTACTGCAAGCAACCTATCTGAAGTCACAATCGGCTGAGATATTTTCCACACACAGCTGAGTTCCTCTATAACAATGATAACTCTGTCCCAATTTGTGCCTCTGTCTGCCTGCTGCCCCCTTTCCTTCAATAGTGACTGAGCACTATATCCTGATTTCAAAAATCTTAACATTTGCAAAAATGGGTTTCTTAGACCCCAAAGCTGTAAGGCTTTTCTGGAGGCCCAAAGCTGTTCTGTCAGCCCCCATATCCCTGAACTGGGCCACACAAAACACGAAGTCCACTTGGGTCCCCTTTGCCCCCACAGGTCTCGCTGTCTTCCTGCCTCTGTGTCAGCCAGGAGCTCATCTTCTGCGGTTGCACAGATGGGATAGTCCGCATATTCCAAGCCCACAGCCTGCAATACCTCGCCAACCTGCCCAAGCCGCACTACCTTGGAGTGGATGTGGCCCAGGGCCTGGAGCCCAGGTACTGCCTGGCACGGGGAGGGAGAGGGGCCTACCTAGAGTCTGTCTGCTGATATCCATCCATGCTTCCAGATCCATCTACCTACTGGCCAGCCTTGGGCTGGAAGCAGGATACAGGCTGTAAGGAGGCAGCAGGATCTCGTGAAGTCTGCAGTCTAGTGAGGGTGCTGGATGGTAAATTAGTGCATAAACAAGATCATTTCAGATAGTCGTAAATGCTTTGGTGAAATAAAGCAGGGACTCAAGAAGGAGAGTGTCTGGGAGTGGGGCTGTTGACTGGGTGGCCAGGGGAGGCCTCTGGTGAGAACAAGCCAGCTGTGTGGAGAGCTGGGTCCTGACAGCAAATGCAGAGGCCTTAAGGGGACAGCACACTGGGCTCCATGTGTCACAGGAACGGCTGGGGGCTGTGTGGCTGGAGCCCAGTGTGCTGTGGGGAGGGTGGTAGGAGACAGGTGTAAGCATTGATGGAAGCTGCTGAGAGGAGCTTGGAGCCTATTCTGAGGTCACGGGGCAGCCACTGGGACCTGAGGCACTGGTGTTACTGGGTCAGGCCTTGAGTAGTAGCTCCTCTGGCTGCCATGTTGAGAGTGGGTGGAGGGGCTGAGCTGTGGTGTATCTTCCCTTTTGTAGTAAGTCTGTTTTGTGGGGGTTGGGGGGCTACCTAACCAGAGAGTTCGGGGTGCCTGGGGCTGCCTCTTCGTAGGTTGCTGGACAGTGCCTCCTGGGTGTGCCTTTTCTAAGAGAGCGCGTGGAGGGGCTTACTGGATGTCGCAAAGGAAAGAGAAGGTGGGTGAGCAACCCACAGACAGTACTGTGTTGTAGTGGCCGGGGCGCTCAGCTCTGCCACCTTCTGCTGTGTGCTGTGTGGCCTCGGGCAGGTCACTGTATCAACGAGTGCTTCAGTTTCCTCATCTGTAAAATATAGTACCTACCTCTCATGGAGACTGCGGGAATTCAGCACAGCTGCAGCTCTCGGCTCGGCACACAGTAAGTGCTCAGTCAACTGTAGCCTTGGTAGGAAGGCCCCAAGCCAGGGGATGGCTCACCAGCCCCCTTACACAGGGAATTTTGATCATGTGTTTGTGAGGCTGAGAGAGAGAGGGCCTGATCTTTGTGCCCATTATCCTATGCTCAGAGAGAGAGGATGGAGCTTGGGCCGAGTGAAAAGAGGGGAGAGGAATGTTAACAGGAGTCGAAAATTCAAACACTCTTAGGGGCTAGGCAGAAGCTTCCAGTTTACAGTCTCTGTATTAGAAGCAAAGCAAAGAAAGAAGATGGAGGAGTGAGAAGTGGAGTTGGAGTAGGAGAGATGGGTCACCACAAAGATCATAAGGGATGGCATTGCCAGGCAGGAGGCAGCTCAAGCATCACCAGAGGCAGCTGTTACTACTCACAGTGACATTGATGGTCATTGATGACTCACGTGGCCTTGTCAGCTTCCTTTTCAGCAGGAAGGCAGGAGCCATCTACCCGGATACAGTGGCACTGATCTTCGACCCCATCCACCAGTGGCTGTCCTGTGTGTATAAGGACCACAGCATCTACATCTGGGATGTCAAAGACATCAACAAAGTAGGCAAGGTGTGGTCAGAGCTCTTCCACAGCTCCTACGTCTGGAATGTGGAGGTGAGCCCCTCTCTCCCTCCCCCTCCCCCTGCTTAGCCCCCAGCTGGGGCTCAGCTGAGGAAGCTTCTGCAGAGTTTGGGAAGCCCATTCAGCCATACCTGCAAAAGATACTCATGGACCCCTACTATGTGCCAGGTGCTGTTCTGGGTGCTGGGGACACAGCTGGGCAGGAAACTGACACAAGTCCTGATCTCCTGGAGCTCACATCCGGGTGGTAGAGTAAACCTGTAAACATATCAATATGGAACGTGCCAAGTACAATACTTCTCTGAAGAAAAACGAAGCCGCCTAGGGGAAAGGGGGTTCAAGAGTGCTCTTCTAGAAAGGAGAGTGGTCAGGGCAAGCCTCTCTGAAGATGTGACATTCGAGTGGGGGACCTGCAGGAAGTCAGGGGTGAGGCGCGCCACCATTGTGGGTACGGCAAGTGCAAAGGTCCTTCAGCAGCAGCGTGTGTACCCCAGGGAGCTTTCTGTCGAGGGTGTGCGTAGTTCACGACTGTTTTTTTTTAATTGATTGATTGGCTGTGTTGGGTCTCCATGGCTGCGTGCGGGCTTTCTCTAGTTGCGGCAAGTGGGGGCTACTCTTCGTTGCAGTGCGCGGTCTTCTCATTGCGGTGGTTTCTCTTGTTGCGGAGCAAGGGCTCTAGGCGCGCAGGCTTCAGTAGTTGTGGCATGCGGGCTCAGTAGTTGTGGCGCATGGGCTTAGTTGCGCCATGGCATGTGGGATCTTCCCGGACCAGGGATAGAACCCGTGTCCCCTGCATTGACAGGTGGATTCTTAACCACTGTGCCACCAGGGAAGGCCTTTTTTATTTAAGTGTTGAAAAAGCCTTTATTTTCTGAGAATGAATCTGTGGGGATTTTTCATTCTGAAGCTGTTCTAAGTATAATACTTCTTGCAGATAAGACTTGTAGATAAGATAAGGTAGAGAAAGAATTGTAGTCTGCTTTTTTTTTTTTTCCTGAAAATTTCTTATTATTAGGAATGTTTGTTCTAGAGAAATTATGTTTTCAGTGGCCCAGTTCAGGATTGTGAGAAATAACTTTATCCTTTTGAATAGGCATTATTCAGCCCTTTGCTTGAATACATCTCCTTTCGTGGATCTGACATGTTTGTTGATAGCACTTTTCTCACTTAACAAGAATGTTTTTTAAATAACTTTTGAAATTTATATATAAATATATTATTCTTAAAAAAAGGTGAGATATTACAGATCAAGCTAAAGTCTTTTTTGATCACCTCCCCAACCCCCACACTTGCTGTCTCTCTCACCCTCACTCTTGTTATCAGTTGATTATGTGTTTTTTTTTCAATTCATTTTCTTTGCATCTGCTGGTTATTTATATATATATTCTCAACAGAAATATCTGTGGGTAGATCTTTTAATCAGTTCTGGAAAGTTCTCAGCCAATATGGATTTAAGAGTTGCCTCTACCCCATTCTCTCTTTTTCTGTTACTCTAATTTGCTGTCTTTTTCTATCCTTCATATTTTTTTCAATAAAACAGAGATCTAGAAAACCACACGAAAGAAATGTGCAGTTGATTGATTATTGTTAGCAGCTGTTGACACTCGATGCCTAGATCCCTTTATTCATTGGGGTTGCAATATGGTGATATTCTAATTCTATCATTTCTTTTTATTAGTTGGACTGCTTATATGAAGAGAAACTTCCCTTCATCTACCATTTGGTCACCCAGTGGTACACTTCCTATAGGAAAGGCAGGATAAATGCTTGATTCTTTCCCTTTAATTACCAGTTTCCAAGATAATGAATTGGTTCCTTGTCCTCTAAAGGTAACTAGTTGTTTTTATTTAATATCATTATAAATTCACATATTTGAATATATTGGATATATTTTAATTGACTGCAATTACTAACATTATTGGAGCTCAAATTGTCCCATCTTTGGCCAGTGGAAGCCTCTTCAGGTTGGCTCCTGAGTCCTTTGGACATGATGCCAGTAGTCTTTGATTAGCTACCTTGCTAACGACAAGGGATGACAAGGTGTTCTAGCCTCATCTTGTGCATTTCTTGCCCCAAACCTGGAATCAGCCATTTCTTGAAGAAGCCCTGTTTTTTGTTTTGTTTCGTTTTTTCACTTTGGATTGGCATGTCAAAGTCACAGTCTGGTTGCTGGGGATGCTTATAGCTGTTGGATTGATCCTTCCAGAATCCTAGTTCTCAAAGACATAGGGGGATGATGGAGTTAGAGTAGCCCCAGTTAATCATTTCCTTGTTCCCACATTATAATACAACAGCCTAAGAATGATAATTCAATTCTGAAAACAGTTAAAACAATTTTTTTTGCAAATGTTCTCCCCATTCTCCCCTAATTTTTAGATTAATTATTCTGTATCTATATGATCTGATCATATAGTCATTATATACTATATTCTCTCCCTTTTGACCCCATTTATTTGAGGGGAGTATAAGTGTACATATATATTATGGTAAAATATACATAACATAAAACTTACCACTTAAATCATTTTAAATATACAATTCAGTGTTATTTAGGACATTCACAGTGTTGTACAACCATCACTACTGTCTAGTTCTGGAACTTTCTCATCACCCCAAAAGGAAACTCTGTACCCATTAAGCAATCACTTTCCATTCCTACTCTTCCCAGCCCATAGCAACAGCTAATCTGCTTTCTGTTGCTATGGGTTTGCTTGTTCTGAATGTTTCATATAAATGAAATCACAGAATATGTGGACTTCGTGTCTGACGTCTTTCATTTAACAGCGTTTTCAAGGTTCATCTATGTTGTAGCATGTTTCAGTACTTTATTCCTTTTTAAGGTTGAATAATACTATTCCATCATATGGATAATACATTTTGTTGTGCATTTATCAGTTCATGGGCATTTGAGTTGTTACTTTTTGGTTTATTCCCTATTAATAATAGCCAAAATAACATTGTGGCTATTGTGAATAGTGCTATTGTGTAAAAGCTTTGTTTGAACACCTGTTTTCACTTCTTTCGGGTGTATACCCACCCAGCAGTGGAATTACTGGTCATGTGGTAATTCTATGTTTAAGTTTTTGAAGACCCACCACCGGACTTTTCCATGGCAGCTGCATCATTTTACTTTCCCACCAGCAATGTATGAGAGTTCCAATTTCTCCACATCCTTGCCAGCACTGGTTATTTTTCTGTTTGGTTTTTTAAAAATTATAACTATCTTAGTATTTGCAAGGTATTGTGGTTTTGACTTGTATTTCCTTAATGATTAATAATTTTGAGCCTCTTTTCATGTGCTTGTTGGTCATTTGTATATCCTCTTTGGAGAAATGTCTATTCAAGATTTTTGCCTATTGCTTTTTTTATTTTAATTAATTAATTTTTAAAAATTTATTCTTGGCTGCATTGGGTCTTCGCTGCTGTGCACGGGCTTTCGCTAGCTGTGGCGAGCAGGGGCTACTCTTCATTGCGATGTGTGGGCTTCTCTTTGCGGTGGCTTCTCTTGTTGTGGAGCACGGACTCTAGGCGCACGGACTTCAGTAGTTGCAGCACACGAGCTCAGTAGTTGTGGCATGTGGGCCCTAGAGAACACGGGCTTCAGGAGTTGTGGCGCTTGGGCTCAGTAGTTGTGGCTCATGGGCTAGGTTGCTCCACAGCATGTAGGATCTTCCTGGACCAGGGATTAAACCCATGTCCCCTGCATTGGCAGGCGGATTCTTAACCACTGCGCCACCAGGGAATTCCTGCCTGGTTTTTTTGGTGGTTTTTTTTTTTTTTTTTGCGGTATGCGGGCCTCTCACTGCTGTGGCCTCTCCCGTTGCGGAGCACAGGCTCCGGACGCGTAGGCTCAGTGGCCATGGCTCACGGGCCCAGCCACTCCACGGCATGTGGGATCTTCCCGGACCAGGGCACGAACCCGCGTCCCCTGCATCGGCAGGCGGACTCCCAACCACTAGGCCACCAGGGAAGCCCTTTTTGGTGTTTTTTTAACATCTTTATTGGAGTATAGTTGCTTTACAGTGTTGTTAGTTTCTGCTGTATAACAAAGTGAATCAGCAATATGTATACATATATCCCCATATCCCCTCCCCCTCCCTATTTCTTAATTGGGCAGTTTGTCTTTTTGCTTTTGAGTTGTAAGAGTTCTTTATATATCCTGGATACTAGACCCTTAACAGGTATATAAGTTGCAAATATTTTCTTCCATTCTTTTTTTTTTAGAAGTTTTATAGTTTTATTTATTTATTTAATTTATGGCTGTGTTCAGTCTTCTTCGCTGTGTGCCAGCTCTCTCCAGTTGCGTCGAGCGGGGGCCACTCTTCGCTGCAGTGCACAGGCCTCTCATCGTGATGGCCTCTCCTGTTGTGGAGCACGGGCTCCAGGCGCATGGGCTTCAGCAGTTGTGGCACACGGGCTCAGCCACTCCACAGCATGTGGAATCCTCCCAGACCAGGGCTCAAACCTGTGTCCCCTGCATTGGCAGGCGGATTCTCAACCACTGCGCCACCAGGGAAGCCCTTCTTCCATTCTTTATGTCGTCTTTTCACTTTCTTGATAGTGTCCTTTGATGAACAAAGGTTTTTAATTTTGATGAAGTCCAATTTCTCTATTTTTTGTTTTGTTGCTTGTGCCTTTGGTGTCATATCTAAAAAACCATTGCCGGGCTTCCCTGGTGGTGCAGTGGTTGAGAGTCTGCCTGCCAATGCAGGGGACACGGGTTCGTGCCCTGGTCTGGGAAGATCCCACATGTCACGGAGCGGCTAGGCCCGTGAGCCAGGGCCGCTGAGCCTGTGCGTCTGGATCCTGTGCTCCCCAACGGGAGAGGCCACAACAGTGAGAGGCCCACGTACCGCAAGAAAAAAAAAAAAAAAATTGCCAAATTCCTAGTCATGAAGATTTACTCCTATGTTTTCTTCTAAGAGTTTTATTATTTTAGCTCTTCCACTTAGGTATTTGATCTCTTTTGAGTTAATTTTTGTATATCGTGAAGTAAGGGTCCAAATTCATTATTTTGCATGTGGATGGATAATCCCAGCACCACTTGTTGAGCAGACTGTTCTTTCCTCCTTGGGTGATCTTGGCACACTTGTTGAAAATCAACTGGCCATAGATATGTGGGTTTAGTTTTGGATTCTCAATTTTATTCTACTGATATATGTCTATCTTTATGCCAGTACCACATTGCTTTGATTACTATAGTTTTGTAGTGATTTGTTTTGACTATTTGGGGATCCTTTGCAATTCTATATGAATTTTAGGATCAGCTTTTCCATTTCTGCAAAAAAGACTGTTTACGTCCATTGTAATCTTTATATTTTCCTTTCTTCTGCTAGCTTTTGGTTTAGTTTTCTCTTCTTTTCCTAGTTCCTTAAGGTGAGAAGTTAATTGATTTGAGACCTTCTTTTTTTGTAGGCATGTACAACTGTAAATTTCCCTCTGAGCATTGCTTTTGCTGCATCCCATAAGCTTTGGTATACTGTATTTTCATTTTCATTGGTCTCAAAGTATTTTCTAATTTCTTTTTTGATTTCTACTTTGACCCATTGGTTATGTAAGGGTGTGTTAATATCCACATATTTGTTAATTCTCCATATTTCCTCTGTTATTCATTTGTAATTTCATTCCACTGTGGTTGGAGAAGATTGTTTATATGATTAAAGCCTTTTAAGGTTATTGAGACTTACGTTGTGGCCTATATGTGGTCTATTCTGGAGAATGTTCCATGTTCATTTGAGAAAAATGTGTTCTGCTGTTACTGGGTGTTCTTTATCTCTCTAGATCTATCTTTTTTTTTTAAGCTGAAGCAGTCATTCATTTTATTTATTTATTTATTTATTTATTATTTGGCTGTGTGGGGTCCTAGTTGCGGCACGTGGGATCTTGCGTTGAAGCGTGTGGGCTCTTTGTTGTGGCACGCGGGCTTCTCTCTTGTGGTGCATGGGCTTAGTAGTTGTAGCATGTGGGCTCTATAGGTGTGGCACGTGGGCTCAGTAGTTGCGATACGTGGGCTCTCTAGTTGTGGCGTGTGGGCTCTCTAGTTGTGGTGCACAGGCTCTAGAGCACACAGGCTTAGTTGCCCCATGGCATATGGGATATTAGTTCCCCGACCAGGGATCGAACCCACGTCCCCTGCATTGGAAGGCGGATTCTTAACCCCTGGACCACCAGGGAAGTCCCCTAGATCTATCTTTTATTGAAAATGGAATATTGAAGTCCCCAACTATTATTGTAGAACTGTATATTTCCTCCTTCAATTCTGTCAACTTTTTCTTCATATATTTTGGGTCTCTGTGTTAGTTGTATGTTTGTATTTGTTATACCTTCTTTATAATTGACCCTTTTTTGTCACTTGTAATAATTTTTTACTTAAAGTCTGTTTTGTCTGGCATTACTATAGACATGCAAAGCTCCCTTTTGGTTACTATTTGTATGGAATATCTTTCCATACCTTCACTTTCAACCTGTATGTATATTTGGATGTAAAGTGAATCTCTTGTGGGCAACATATAGTTGGATTTTTTTTTTTTTTTTTGGCGGTACGCGGGCCTCTCACTGCTGTGGCCTCTCCCGTTGCGGAGCACAGGCTCCGGACGCGCAGGCTCAGCGGCCATGGCTCACGGGCCTAGCCACTCCGCGGCATGTGGGATCTTCCCAGACCGGGGCACGAACCCGTGTCCCCTGCATCGGCAGGCGGACTCTCAACCACTGCGCCACCAGGGAAGCCCTGTTATATCCTTACTTTTATCTGTACTTCTTTACTTTGTCTCTCTTGTCCCTACCCTGATCAATTTTGTTTCCATTCCCAGCAGTTTCTCCTCAGTATAGGCCTTTGTCCTGAAAGGAGCCCTGGTAGGTTAGTTTTGAGAGCTCACCAGGCCTTGATTTCTCCAGCCGCTTCAGGCCTTACTGCTGAGCCCTGCACTCAACCACTATTGGAGTGGATGACCCCCCACCCCCACCCTGCCAAGTTCAACTACTGTTCAGTTTGGCCAGTTGTGCTTTCCAGTGAATACCTGCTGGCTACTTTGAGGTTAGAATACCTCATTGCTCCTCTCTGCTTTCTCCCATATACATATTGAGAACACGTAGGTCTTATGACTGGAGGTAGTTTGTTCCTACCTGCTTGTATTTGGGGAGTTATGAGAATATCTTGTTCACCTACTTTTGTTATAAATATTGTCCATGGGGTTTTGGTTTTGCTTTCAGGTTTCTCTTTTTCATGTGGGAATTTTGAATTAAAAATCTGTGATGCTGCTGTCATCATCATCTCAGAATCCAGGCTTCCATATTTTGAAATTTCTTTATATGTTATCTCTTTGTCTCTCTGAGTTGCATTCTGAATAACGTCTTTAGTTCTATCTTTCAATTCAGTTAATTTTCTTTTCAACTGTGTCAAATCTTTGGTTTTTAATATGTTTTATTTTTCATTTCTAGGAGTAGTTCTATTTTGTTCCTTTTCAGCTCTGCTTGGTTGTTCTTTATAGTTTCTGGTTGGCTACTCATACTTTTAATCTTGTCAAAGTTCTTTTATTTCTTTAAACATAGTAAACATAGTCATTTTAGAGTCTGTTAGATAATTCCAGTATTTGAAGCTAGACTCTGTTGTTTCTGCTGCTTCTTGCTCGTGGTACCTTGTTTCCTTTTGTGCTTAGTGATTTGCGCTACCCATTTTCCTTAGAAATTGATTTGTGGGGATGTTTTATGGACTGGACTGAAGATGGGGCATGGTAATATATGGTAGCATTTTGTGTCTTTTTTTTCTTGCAAGGCGTTACACTAAGGCTGTTTATCTGCAACTTACTTTTATTTCACCATGCAATAGTATATCATAGTGCTGTCATTGAAGTGCTTGTAATGAATCTCCTTTGCCTTGTTCTCTGGGGACTGTAGGTGTATCCTGAGTTTGAAGATCAGAGAGCTTGTCTGCCATCAGGATCTTTTCTGACTTGTTCCTCAGACAATACCATCCGCTTCTGGAACATGGACGGCAGCCCTGACTCTCACTGGCAGAAGAACATCTTCAGTAATGTAAGGGGCTTCATTGTGAACCATCTTTTAGGAGGAACAAAGGCCTACTTGAATCTAGGATAGGGGGGTAGGAGGGAGTTTTATGGAACCTCAGTGTTAATCTTCACTAGGGACAGGAACCAGGAACCAAGGCTGGTCACTCTCTGTCTCCTATCTCATTTCTCTCTCTCTCCCTCTCTTTCTTTCTAGGTTACATGGTCTTTCCTGTCTGCTTTTTTAAAAAAAAATATATATATATATATATATATATTTATTTATTTATTTATTTTATTTTTGGCTGTGTCGGGTCTTGGTTGTGGTCCTCTCTGCTTTTCTTTACCACTCAGCTCCTGCTGTCTCGGTGTGTGTGGACACAGCCACTCCAGGCAACCCGACATACTCAACAAAGAAGAAATTGCTCCCCAAGTCTTGAGTTAGAACTCCCTGGGAGAGCACCTGATGGGCCAAACCAGGCAGGGGTGTCTCCTGTCTAGCTAGCTGCCACGCGGTGAAGCCTGAGGTGGAGGTGCTGGCAGGATCCCAAAGAGAGCCATGATGAGAGGCTGGGGAGAAACACTTTACTGAAGAAATGGTTGGTGTTGCTAGGTCAGTGAAGGAGCTTCTCTGAGGAGCTGAGGCCTGAATCATGCATTCACTGATTCTACAGATAGTTATTAAGGTCAGTGCTAGGTGCTGTGCTGCATGCTGGGGACATATCAGTGACTAAGGCAGACCCTTCTCCTGGCCCCGTGACACCTACAGTCTAGTAGGGGGAGGCAGCCAGCCAATAACTGCACAAATTATGATATAATCACAAGCATAATAAGCACCATGAAAGAAAGTTGTAAGGTATGAGTAAGATGTATCTAAAGTCAGTCATCTGATTTTATCTGTGGCATTAGGGGCAGCCTCCTGGAGGAGGAGATAACTGAACTGAGATATGGAGGATTGGGAGGAGTAAAGAGGGGAGGAGAGAGTGTTCTACACCAAGGGACAAAGGCCTTATGGCTGCAAAGAGCTTGATGAGTTGGAAAACCCAAAAGAGGTTAGTGTGGCTGGAACAAAAAAAGCTCTTAATGCAGGGTGTGTATAGCAAATGCTCCTTTACGACTCCCCTCACCAGCGCCCCACGTCCCCCTGCCATACTAACATCTTCTCTTCTGCATCTGTGATAACCATGTTATATTTGGTTGCACACAATAGAAAAACCCGAAGCGAGGTAAAAGTTTGATTTTCTGACTTGTAAAAATAGTCTAGAGGTAACTAGTCCAGGCTGTTTTGGCAGCTGTAGGAAGCCCTTAGAGACCCAAGAGCTGTCCAGCTCTCCACTCTGCCCATTCTGAAGGAGTGGCCCTTGTCATCGTGGTCCAGGATGGCTGCTGATGCTCCAGTCATCACATCCAAGTTCCAGGCAGCAGGATAGTGGGAAAGAAGCAGAAGAGTTTTCACTTGCTTTACACCTCATTGACCAGAATTTATTGACACAGCTTCATCTAGATGCAAGGGAGTCTGGGAAACATAGTTATTATTCTGAGTGGTGAAGCTCCCAGGTCAGAATTGGAATTCTGTTACTAATGAAGAATGGGAGACTATCAGGAGAAAAAATTGCAGAGGTGCTCCAGAGCTTCTCATAGCACTGACCTAAGTCCTTTCCCGCTTGCAGACCCTGCTGAAGGTTGTGTATGTGGAGAATGACATCCAGCACCTGCAGAACATGTCACACTTCCCAGACCGGGGGAGTGAGAATGGGATGCCTGTGGACATGAAAGCTGGGGTACGAGTCATGCAGGTCAGTCCTGATGGCCAACACTTGGCTTCAGGCGACCGAAGTGGAAATCTGAGGCAAGTGGGCCCTGGCGTTGTCTAGTGTACATCTCCCAGCTTGGGCTCAGGTACTAAGGGCAGTGGGGAGGAGCCCTGGCCTTGGCACCTCCAGCTGCCTGTTGGGAATGAGGGACTGTGAGTAGCAATCTGGTAGCCAGCCACCCCTGGGAACATAAGCTGAGAAGGGGCTTCCAGAAGGGCTAGCTCAGGGTAGATCAGGGTAGCTACCGGGGCCTCAGCAGCTGGACCATGTGAACTCTGCCTGCAGGGTGGACAGGCAAACTTGCATGACTCTCGGGCATGGTGACACCTTCTCAGCCACATGGTACCACTGCTGAACCATCAGAGAAGATGCCAGCTGGAGCTTGGCATTTCTGGTGGCCCTGAGAGAGGGACCAGAGGATGGGACATCTGAGGGCTCGGGCTGTTTACCACCCTGCAGAGGTTTTTCAAGATGTGACAGGCCCAATAGGTGCTGACAGAATATGAGTCCTGTCACAGGGATCAGGTTTAAGGTGGCGAATGTCAGCTATGACCCCCTGGGTAGTGGAGCTGTTGCAGAATGGGAGGGACTGGGGCACTGAAGAGCATGTGCCCCATAACGGGGCAGCCACCACGCAGCACCAGTAGTATAGCCTCCAAGTTGTCATATCTTCCCATTGTCTAAGAAGAACATAAAGTGCAGACTTTTTCTGTGAAATTCCATGGTTTTTAAATGTTGGCAGCTGTTGTGATGTCAGTCACTGCATGAGGCAAACTGAACGTGTCAGGGGGCTGCTCCCGTTGACAGCACTTGGCTGTCAACGGTGAAAACAGTGAGGAGAGGTAACGTGGGCATAGCGATCTTCCCCCGGGCTGGCCGCTGGCCTGAGTACCATGGGTATTGACTGATTTAATCCTCTCACCGACCCTCTGGCGTAAGTGCTGTTATTCACTCCACTTTCAGATGGGTTCCCTGAGGAAAGAGAGGCCAAGTGGCTTGGCTAAGGTCACACGGGTAGAGAGTGGAGAAGCTGGAATTATTATTTCTTATTTCAGTCCTGGATGACCTGTTGTCTGATTTCATTTGGCAAGAATGTGAGGAAAGTCTGGATCTGAGACTCTTTAAGAATGAGAGGGAGTTCCCTGGGGGTCCAGTGGTTACGACTCCACGCTTTCACTGCTGAGGGCCTGGGTTAAATTCCTGGTCAGAGAACTAAGATCCTACAAGCCACAGAGTGCAACCAGAAAAAAGAAAAAAAAAAGAATGAGAGATTGGAATCAAATGTTCCCACCCATGGGTCCTATCCTTGAGTATGACCTCTGACCCCTGCCCCAGCCCCAGGAATCACCTCTGATATATCCCTATCCTAACCTTTGTTCCCCCAGAAGACCATCCTAGGTGTTACCCATGGACAGAAGGGGCGGGGTGCCCGCTGAGGTTCTCGCAGGCTTGGCAGGTTTTTAGATGAGAAACTGGTTGGGCACCTGTAGACTACTTGGCCAGGGTAGGGTGTTCTCCACGTCACCTACCTGGCTGCTCTGACCTTTTCTAGTAGTGGCAGAGCGTCTGGAGCTGAGGGGTGGGGGCGCCAGGCAGGGTACAGCAGGCAGTGTGTATCTCTCAGGATCCACGAGCTGCACTTCATGGACGAGCTGGTCAAGGTGGAGGCCCATGATGCTGAGGTGCTGTGCCTGGAGTACTCCAAGCCTGAGACAGGTGAGCCCATGGCAGGGGAGCAGCCTGCCTGGCAGAGCCACAGGGAGGAGTAGTTGGTGTCTGGTGGGACCGTAAATGACAGGGCAAGACTCGACTTGTTTACCCTGGTCCCCAGTGCCCCGAACAGAGCTCAGGCTAAAGAGGTGAAGGTTGAATGAGTGAATATATGAATGAGCTCCTCCTCTGCTGGAGAAGATAAAGATAGATCAGTAGTCAAACATATTCTTTTGAAAAAGTTTGACGCTTACAGAAAAATTGCAAGAATATTATAATGAATATCTGTAGCCTCTTCACCCAGGCTCCCCAAGTTTTTTCTTTTAAATCCTGTCTGACCTGTGACAGAATTATCTGCTTCCCCTCTTTCCATTTCTGTGTATTTGCGCACCTGTGTGTATATACACTTGTAATAAAATAATAGCATGTGCATTATTATTATTAAAGCGTGTATATTATTATTATTATTATTTGCTGAACTACTTGAGCGTAAGTTGCAGGCATGCTGCGCTTTCACCCTTAAATGCTTCTGTGAGCATTTCCTAGGAAGGGGGACATCTATTTACATGACCACAGTGCACTTATCAAATGTGCATCTTATCAAATCTGTCATCTGTCTGGGGTTCTTATTCACATTTTGCCAGTTGTCCCAATGCTGTCCTTTATAGCACCTTTGTTTATCCAGTCCAGGTTCACATTTCAGTTGTTGTGGCTCTCCTGTCACCTTTGTTTTGGAATATTTCCACAGCCTTATTTAATTTGTCTTTATGACTTTGGCTTTCTGCAGAATATAGATCAGTCATTTTATAGAATTTCCTTCAATTTGGGTTTGTTGTTCTCATGATTTGATTCCGATGATACATTTTTGGCAGGAATATAATGTAGGTGGAGTTATGTCCTGATAATGTGCGTTCCCATGCTCTTCCTTCCCCCACACCCTCTGCCCCACCAAATTTTCTTTAAATTTCTTTTCATTCAGTACACCTCTCCCGAGCTCCGCTCCACCTCAGGTCATGTGTTAGGCCTCAGACATAGCAGGTGTCCCGGCTAGGCACTGTCTGAGGGGGCCAGCACGAAGGTCCAGTGGCTGAAGGAAAGGTGGCAGCATGTGGTCAGTAGGGCCTAGATGAGGCTCGTGTAGCCAGAGCTCAGAGAGTGAGGGGGCAGTGTTTTGGGGAGGTTGAGAAATTGGCAGGGCCTTACGTGGCTGCCAAGTAGCTGGACTTGGTAGGGAGGAATGCTGGGCTCTGCTGGAATGTCTGGTGTGGGCACAAGTGGAGGAGTGTCCACGTGTACATCAAGATTCATCCTGCAGGAGCTGGTGGCAAGGGATGTGAAATGCCAGGGTTTGGGGCTCTGGGGAAAGACTGCGCAGAGTGGGGGAGTGGCCCCTTTCCGGGTTTGTGGCAAGTTGACTGCAGTTAAGAAACCGAACTCCTTCTTCAAGGCCAGGAAAGCTCGGTCACACTGCTCTCTGGGAGGCCAAGCCATCAAGCAGCCTCCCAGAGACCCAGTGGCACCCTTTTCATCCACAGGGTTGAGCTTGCTGGCCTCAGCCAGTCGGGACCGACTGATCCACGTGCTGAACGTGGAGAAGAACTACAACCTGGAGCAGACCCTGGATGACCATTCCTCCTCCATCACAGCCATCAAGTTTGCTGGTGAGCCCTTTCCTTCTGCGTCCTGTGCCTCATTAGATGGGCTCCTTTGACTGCACGTAACAGCGAAAGCCACCTTTAGCTTAGAGAAGAAAGGGAGAGGCAAGCTCTGGATTCAGGCACAGCTGGATCCAAAGATGGAATTTTTATTTATTTATTTATTTATTAAAAAAATTTTTTTTAGACTAATTTTTTTTAATGCTTTTGGAGTATCGTTTATTTTGGCTGCTCCACGTGGCATGCAGGATCTTAGTTCCCGGACCAAGGATTGAGCCCGTGCCCCCTGCAGTGGAAGCACAGAGTCTTAACCACTGGACCACTAGGGAAGTCCCCAAAAGTTGAATTTTTTAAAGTTACCTGGACTCTCTCCCTCTGTCAGCTGTGCCTTTCTCTCGTGGGCAGGATCTCAGTGGTCACTGTGCCGCTGGAAAGAGATTTCCCCTCTTCCTGTCAATTTTGGCAGAAATTGGTAGCTGACTTACCTTGTGCTGGCTTGAGGCACCTGCCCTTTCCAGGGCAGGTGGTGCCAGAGCTTTGGAGTATCCTCTTGGGCTGGGTGTGACTCGTGTGCCCCCAGCCTCCACCTGCCTCCACCCCTGATCCAGGAGGACTGACATTAGGTGAGTGCTAGTCCGCAGAAAGAAATCAGAATGCCAGTCCAAGGTGGAATGGGTTTGGGTGACCTTGGCTGAAAAATAGATGACGGTGACAATTGCTGGAGACTAATTCTGTGCTGGGTGATGTGATCCTTGCACTGCCCCAGCAGTTACTGTACTTTACAGCCAGAGTCACACAGCCAGTAGGTGCAGGCCTGGTATTTTGCATAAGGCTGTCCTTTCTTATAGCCCTCGCTCAACCAGGCAGTTGAAGGGATCCCTCCAAGACTCGAAAGATCCAGTACAGAGATCCCTGGCCCTAAGGGATTCCAAGAGGAGGGGAAGTAGGCCCTGTGGGGGTTTAACTGATCAGAACCCAAGAACATGTTCAAAACTATATTCAAGAAGAATCCATTCATGGAGGGAATACGTCCACTGACTCCAAGTTCTTGACTATGAAGTGTTTTGTACATATAATCTTGTGGCTGAGAATGTATTAATGTCCTTGGTCTTCCCCACTTTCTGCCCTGTCTCTGTCTAACTCAGGTGGTCGGGAGCTGGGCAAAAACAGGTTAACACGTTTGCTATGTCTTGATGAGGACCTGACAAAAGCTGATCAGCTCAAACTTCTCAGACACTTGTAAAAAACTGTTCAGACCATCCCATTCCACAGGGTAGAGGTAGTTAGAATAGATTGGTAAATCTAGCAGTTTGGCCAGCAGTGACCTCACCTTTAATGAATGGTCTGGATCCAGGAGAGGTGATAACTGGCCAAGGGGGTGGCCCAGGAGTCGGTCC
This sequence comes from Pseudorca crassidens, assembly GCF_039906515.1. Taxonomy (NCBI): domain Eukaryota; kingdom Metazoa; phylum Chordata; class Mammalia; order Artiodactyla; family Delphinidae; genus Pseudorca; species Pseudorca crassidens. The sequence continues at coordinate 16,836,071 of NC_090315.1, read as the reverse complement.
TTTAGGTCACCTTCTGAAGGCGTGGGCCTCTGTTAAAGCCCCAGCCGGTCTGAGAGGATGCACATCCTAAAACCAGTCCTGTGAGCCCTGCTCTGGCTGGGCTGACTCAACTGGGCGTTACACTCAAAACATTGATAGTTCATATAAACTGGGCACCAGCCAGTCGGAAACTGTCTGAAGCTATCCAGCTAAAGAATGAATCAGTCTCTTAATTCTTTTCTATGAAACATATATCCAAAAAAGTGAACAGAAATATCTGTGAATAGTTTACAGAATAATACAATGAATATCCACATCAAGATTCATAGTCAGTAGATCTGAACTAGACACACCCATTGTTTATAGCCAGCACCTGTTCTGATTGGTCCTAGTCCTAATATTGCTAAATACTTGGACTCACCACCCCAGGTTAAGAAGCAAAACATTACCAGTAGTAACTTGCAGGCCCTCTCTGGATTCCTCGCCAACATAGGACTCGTTCCCTTCTATAAACCAGTGACTTCTGCTCGAGTAACATCTTAACTTGTATGTCAGGCCTGGGTGCTCTCAAATGTCCTGTCATGAAGGAGCAGTGTCTATTGTACCAAGGTTGTACATGTTTTGTATTTGTTCTGTCTCTTCATCCTCACCACAACTCTGCAAGGTATTTGTGCTGTGATTATTCTTATTCTATAAAGAAAGAAGAATAAAAGTAAGAACATCCATCTTGCTTACCAGGTAGCAGCCACTGTCCCAAGGGCTTCATACCACTCCACGGGGCAGTGGCTGATACAGGCTTATTGAACAGATGGGAGCTGAGGCTCGGAGAGGAAGCCTGGCTTCAGAGCACAGTGTTTAACCAGAGAATGCCTGGGATCAGCCCTGGCCCCATCTTGACTCTCTGCACCCTGGGACAAGGACTGTGTGACTCTGAGCCCCTGGGTTCACATTTGTACAAGTGGCTGGTGACAGTCAGGAAGGGGAGGCATGTGGCACAGGACCTGGCCCGAAGTCTGTGTGGATAGTCCTTTTTATTTTGGCTGCACCGCATGGCTTGCGGGATCTTAGTTCCCTGACCAGGGATCGAGCCTGTACCCCCTGCAGTGGAAGCGCAGAGTCCTAACCATTGGACCGCCAGGGAAGCCCCTGTGTGGATACTCTGATCCTTCTTGATGGTGTGAGCCTCCCAGTGGTCTGACTGTCTCCTCTTGCTCCCTGCTTCACTGACGCCTCCATTGTGAGGCCAGAGTCACCTCTCCAAATCCCAAATTAAACATGGTGCCCCTGCTGTGTCCCTGGCTTCTGTTTCCCTGTCTGCTCTTGCTCTGCAGATTCCTGCCTTGCCCACTGCACCATCTGTGCCCCCCTCACACAGAGCTCACAGTTTACAGAGTCCTACCGGCACCCAGCACTCACCTCACCTCCTCCGGGAAACCCTCTCTGACCCCCAGCGGAGTGCCCTTATAGTAGAGTTCCCTAGCTAGGATCCCCAGCCCCAGTTGGGCCCAGCAGTGGCCCAGCCCTGCCTAAGGCACTGCTTCCTCCTCCAGGCCACAAGGACATCCAGATGATCAGCTGTGGGGCAGACAAGAGCATCTACTTCCGCAGTGCCCAGCAGGTAGAGTGGGGCAGCCTCCTTGGGAGCTGGGTAGGGGGCTTGTCAGGGGTATCCTCTGAAGGCCCTGCCTGCCCTGCCAGGCCTCAGATGGACTACACTTTGTCCGTACCCACCACGTGGCAGAGAAGACCACCTTGTATGACATGGACATTGACATTACCCAGAAGTACGTGGCTGTGGCCTGCCAGGACCGCAACGTAAGGTGAGGAACTGCCCTGCACTCTTAGTCAGCCAGACTAAGTGGGGCCTGGTTGGGTCTGTCTTCTCATGAGCGCTCTGCTTTCCTCCCCCTGCTCACCTGGTCCCTGAGAAGCTGGGTGGAGTGGTGGGACCCAGTGGGTGTTTCTTAGGAGCTGGGTTCACCCAGGCCTAGTCTCCAGGTCAAACAGAGGGTTCTCCTAGATCTCAGGAGCCTGTGTGGGGCAACTGAGAGCTGCTGATGTGGCTCATAAACTCACTCATCCTCGTTCCCTGAGCTCCTGTCTGGGAGGGACAGTGGGGGAGTCACAGGCCCTGCCTTCGTGGAGCTCACAGTGCAGTGGAGGAGAAGACAGACTGACCAGACAGTGACAGCACAGAGTGGTCAGGGCTGGGATGCAGAGAGCCCAGGGGCTTTGGGGGGCCCTGGGAGGACATCCGACCCTACCTGGGGTCGCTGGAAGGGACATCTAAGCTTAAACTGGGAAGGATGTGGAGGAATAAGCATGTGCAGAGAGGTTCTCCATCTCCTTCATTTGCTCACTCAAGTTGGGTGCCAGGCACTCAGCTCGCTGTGTGGCAGGGAGATGGATGTTAACTCAGTGGACACCCCAAGACGTAACCTCTGTGACCTCAGCCCAAGACAGGGTCTCATTCCCTGATACGGGGTTTCAGTCCAGGCATCGGGTGGGGGACAGGAGGTACTGGGGGCTTCCAGGGGAGAGGAGGGCAGCAGGTAAGGTTGGAACAAGGGAGCAAGAGAGGGTGGTGGGCAGGGCCATGTTAGCCGCTTCTGCTCTCACCTTCCCAGAGTCTACAACACCATGAACGGGAAGCAGAAGAAGTGCTACAAGGGCTCCCAGGGTGATGAAGGGTCCCTGCTGAAGGTGAGGAGCTGGGGCCCCAGGTGAAAACCGTACACGGACACCCACACACAAGGCCCCCCTGTCTGTCCCCTGCCCTGCTGGGCCTCCTGAGACCTGGGTCCTCCTTGGCACCTGATCAGAGGGATGAAAGGATCACATGCCGGCCAGCATCTACTCAGGCCTGGCTGACCAAGGGTGCTTGGGAGCCAGGGCTGGCCCTGACTGCTCTACCTTTACTTACTGAATCCTTCCCCACGTGGGGACATTTAAGTGGCTTCCATTGTGAGTGGCAGTAGAGAGTGGTGGGAGGAATCAGAGAGGCCTCTCCAGGCTTGCCCCTGTCTATGTTATCCAGGATGAGGTGGGGACCTTCTCAAGAGCCTCTGGACTAGGGGAGTTATGAGCTCAGGCTCCAGGGTCAGACCCTCTTACAGCTCTGCCTCGGGCTGACTGTGACCTTGGGCAAATGTCATCTCGTCTCGAACCTGTTTCATCATGTGTAAAATGCAAATAAAAATTGCCTCTATCACAGGGTTCTGTGGGGGAAATAAGTTCACACACGTACAGCTCTTAGCACAGGGCCTGGCTGCCATTAGTGCCATTGTTGTGGTTGGTAATTTCTTCACCTGTGAAATGGGAGCAGGAGCTTCTGCCTACCATGGTGTGTGTCGTGAGGGTTACCTGAGTCCATGTGCCAAGCGCCCAGCACAAGGCGTTCCTCAGTTAGTGGGGTTGTGTGTTGAGACCCAGGCCTATTCCAGAAGGAGGCAGCCTAAGTGTCACGTGGGTCCTCTTCTCGGCAGGTCCATGTGGACCCCTCAGGCACCTTCCTGGCCACAAGCTGCTCTGACAAAAGCATCTCGGTGATTGATTTTTACTCCGGGGAGTGCGTTGCCAAGATGTTTGGCCATTCAGGTGGGTTTGCCTCCTTGCTTGGGACACCTCCCCACCTACCCCAACCCAGCCTTCTGGCTCAGAAGGCCAGCATGGCTTCTCTGCTCTGCTTGCAGAAATCGTCACTGGCATGAAGTTCACCTACGATTGCCGTCACTTGATCACAGTATCCGGAGACAGGTGGGAAAGGCCTGGAGGCTGCCCCAGCTGGGCCTCCCTCTGGGAGTGGGAGGGACCTATCCTGCTGGGAGAGCAAGGGCTCAGACACCGGAACCCCATGCCCACGGCCTGCCTGTGCAGAGAGCTCTCTGAGCATGCCAGCTTACTCTCCTCGGATAGTGTGTGCCCAGCCCTGAGTTCAAATCCTAGCTCTGCCACTTATATTTCCCCTCTCTGACTTTGTAAAAGAGAGATGACCCCATCTACCTTGAAAATCGTATGGTGAGAGTCAAATGAGATGACATAAGTTCCTTAGCACATGGTTGGTATCCAAGGACGTCCCTTTTGACGCTCTCCTCAGTTTATCAATACTACACTCCTTCCTCACAGCCCCCTTCCTTGGGTCTCAGGGTCTTCAGAGCAGCCTTGGTTTGCTGGGATGCCCTGGACCCCTCCCAGGGTGTAGACCTGACTTGGTCCGGAGCCCTGTGCTAAGCTGATGAGGGTTGTTTTCCGGGCCAGGAAATAAGGTCTTGGCAGTGATGAACCAGGTGGCTCTGGGGTCAGATGGCTTCCATATTCACTGTTCCTCCCTCTTCCACATCCCTCCTTGGCCTCTGCAGCTGCGTGTTCATCTGGCACTTGGGCCCGGAGATCACCAGCTGCATGAAGCAGCACTTGCTGGAGATTGACCACCGTGAGCAGCAGCAGGAGAACACGAACGGCAGGAACTGGAGCAGCCACCCCAGGTCCTGGCAGCCACCTGTCCATTCACCAGAGGGATGTCTTCCTGCCCTGGGCCCCGTGAGGAGTGAGGCTAGGGAAGCAACCACGGCCCAGACAGCCCCCGGCCCTGCCCTTTGTGCCCTCGGGGCCTAGAAGGGGAGATGTACTTTGAATAGGAAGTTACAATAATGCATATGAGAAGGGTTTTGAAGTGTAAAAGCAAAAGTGCTTGGAGAGCCCATGAGCACTCTGGTGGGAAGCCCCAGGGGGCTGTGGGGACCAGGGGAGGCCCCAGACCCAGCCCACCCAGCCCATGGTGGGGAGGGAGGAGATCAGAGAAGGGTCCAGTGGAGCAGAGATGTCTTCTTAATCTTTTTTTTTTTTAAGGTATTTTTTTTGTTTGTTTTTAATCTTTGGCTGCGTTGGGTCTTCATTGCCGCACACGGGCTTTCTCTAGTTGCAACGAGCTGGGGCTACTCATCGTTGCAGTGCGCGGGCTTCTCACTGCGGTGGCTTCTCGTTGCACAGCATGGGCTCTCGGTGTGCGGGCTTCAGTAGTTGTGGCACACGGGCTCAGTAGTTGTGGCGCACGGGCTTAGTTGCTCTGCGGTATGTGGGATCTTCCTGAACCAGGGCTTGAACCCGTGTCCCCAGCATTGGCAGGCAGATTCTTAACCACTGTGCCACCAGGGAAGTCCTATCTTAATCTTTTTTTTTTTTTAAGATGTTGGGGGTAGGAGTTTATTAATTTATTTATTTTTGCTGTGTTGGGTCTTCGTTTCTGTGCAAGGGCTTTCTCTAGTGTGGCAAGCGGGAGCCACTCTTCATCGCGGTGCGCGGGCCTCTCACTATCGCGGCCTCTCTTGTTGTGGAGCACAGGCTCCAGACACGCAGGCTCAGTCGTTGTGGCTCACGGGCCTAGTTGCTCCGCGGCATGTGGGATCTTCCCAGACCAGGGCTCGAACCCGTGTCCCCTGCATTAGCAGGCAGATTCTCAACCACTGCGCCACCAGGGAAGCCCTTCTTAATCTTTTAATGTAAGTTATTCCTTCACTTATATCTTTGAGTTTCCTAAACATATTTCTTAAGTCTTTATGTTGCAAGACCAGTTTTATTTGGAGTGAATTCCTGTTCTGGTTTTTGATTTGGGATTTTGGTTTGGAAGTTTCAGTTGGAGTGGGAGGTTTTGAATTTTCTTCTCTTCCGCCTCCGGAGCTGTCCCTATCTCTCTCTCTGTGTCTTGAGGCTTTGCATTGCTTCCCCACGGGGACCAGGCCTGACATGGGCCATCTATTTTGCAGTGATCTTGAGGTAATGCAGATCTAGGCACCAAGAGAGTGGGCAACTCTTTGGCTTGTGGAGCTAGAACCTCATTGCTAACCCCACTTCCTAGAACAGAAGCCAGCAGCTCAGGACTCATGCCCTACTATCATCTGCTTTGCTTTTTGTTCCATTGCTGTGGCCCTTGAAGAGTTTGTCGTATTTCTTGAGCCCAGCCTTTGTTACATCTCATTTTTTGTGGCAGTATGTTTCTAGCAGAGGGGGTGTGGCAGGTGAGACCTTCCAGCACCGTCTTGACCAGAAGCCAAGAGTATGTTCACATGGACCCCAGCACAGGGCCCAGCCCTAGGCAGGTCCCCTCTACCACCCCATTTACCTATGTTTCTCTCCTTGCTGTCCTTTTTCCTGGCTTCAGGCAGGAGACATATGCATCCATGCCCAACGAGATTTGCTCCCTAAGCCCTGGAGAGCAGACGGACGATAAGCTGGAGGAAGAATGTGAACCTGAAGAGTTACTAAAGACACCATCGAAAGAGAGTTTGGATCCAGGTTGGGAAAGGGGCCCTATTTTGACCTCTCGGTGTAGGGATCATTGCTGGGTTTTGGCCACTACTCTGTTTTCACAGCCTGGCACATATTGAAGCTCAGTAATCATATCAGTCAGGACTTTTTCAGGGTAATAGCACCTAGACTCTCACTGGCTTAATTTGGAAAGAGAATTTATTGGTTCTTGTAAATGAAAATTTGAGAGTATTGGTTCAGGCATGGCTGGATCCAGGTAGTCAGGTGATGTTAAAGAAATAGATGTATCTCTGTCTCCTGGCTCTGCTTTTCTCCATGTTGACTTTGCTCTCAGGCAGAATCTCCCTGTACAAGGGGCAAAGTACCCCCAGCAGCTCAAGGTTATAACATTCTAGAAAAGAGAGCACTTCTTTCCTAATAGCTCAAAGTCCTGTGTTCATGACTCATGTTCCTGCTGTGAGTCACCTGCCCATTTCTGAGTCACTGTGATTGGCCAGGCCTGAGTTATGTGGTCATCCCTGAGGGTAGGAGGCTTTAGTCAGCTCCACTTGAACCACCTGACCAAAGGCGACGGGTGAGTGTAAGGGGGTGTCCCAGGGGTAAAACAGGGTGATGTTCACCAGAAAACAGACCATATTCTCTTGTTCAGGCAGAAGGGAGAGTGGTAGCTAAGCGACTTTATGAGAGGCCAGGCGCTCTATAAATTTCTTCCCCTCTGCATATCGCCTTGGCTTAGACCCATGTTACAAGATGGCTGCTTAAGTTCCAGGCATCAGAGACATTTTTTTTTCACATCTTTATTGGAGTATAATTGCTTTACAGTGTTGTGTTAGTTTCTGCTGTACAACAAAGTGAATCAGCTATATGTATACATATATCCCCATATCCCCTCCCTCTTGAGCCTCCCTCCCTCCCACCCTCCCTATCCCACCCCTCTAGGTCATCACAAAGCACTGAGCTGATCTCCCTGTGCTACGCAGCAGCTTCCCACTAGCCTTCCATTTTACATTTGGTAGCTTATATGTGTCAGTGCTACTCTCTCACTTTGTCCCAGCTTCCCCTTCCCCCACTGTGTCCTCAGAGACATGGTTGAAAGAGGACATTCCCTCCTGGAATCTCCTGTACAGAGGAAACTCTTTCCCAGAAGCCCCTGCAGGCTTCTCACAGGTCCCATTGGCCATGATTGCTCCAGCTGTGAGAGAGGCTGGGAACAGTGACCAGCACTGGGTGCTCTTAGCGAGGGTAGTGGGCTGCCAAGAAGGAGGAAACAGGCAGGGGCCAACTGGATGGCTGACTAGTAGGCAACAGCAGTGTGAGGATTCAGCCTTGGGAAACAATCGAATAGAGAGTAAGCTCATTCTCTTTGTCACCACCCACACATCCAATTCAGCGTCCTCTCCCAGGTGGCCACTTTGATGAGTTTGGTGTGAACCCTTATAGGCCTTTTCCTGAACATTAATATACACGTGTGCATATCCATAGGAAACATCTGTGTCCACAAATCGTATTATACTGCAGATATCATTCTGTATCTTTTTCTTCTCAAAACTATCTTACTGACCTGTAGGTTGGTGAATACAAAACAGAGGCCTCCCTCTTTTAACCAGAAGCATAACCAGTGATTTTGCTCTGGGTGGGCACTTGTGTGTTTTCTAACTTTACACTGTTGTGAATGAGGCTGTGCTGACCACTCCTTGGCCTCAGGCCGAGGACTGGCATTGCTAAATCCTGGGGTTAATACACTTTTTTTTTTTTAACATTTGTTTTATTTTTTTGGCTGTGCCATGTGGCATATGGGATTTTTATTCCCCAACCAGGGATTGAACCCATGCCTCCTGCATTGGGAGCACAGAGTCTTAACCACTGGACTGCCAGGGAAGTCGGATATACTTTTTATTTTAAAAGAGAACCCCAGGGCTTCCCTGGTGGCGCAGTGGTTGAGAGTCTGCCTGCCGATGCAGGGGACACGGGTTCGGGCCCCGGTCTGGGAAGATCCCACATGCCGCGGAGCGGCTGGGCCCGTGAGCCATGGCCGCTGATCCTGCGCGTCCGGGGCCTGTGCTCCGCAGCGCGAGAGGCCACAACAGTGAGAGGCCCGCGTACCGCAAAAAAAAAAAAAAAAAAAAAAATTATAAAGTAAAAGAGAACCCCAGCGGCCCTCCAAATCCAGTTACTGCCCCACCCAGCAGTCAGTGTTAAGCCCTCTGTTTCCCCACACTTTTGCCAACATTTGATAGTTTGAAGCATTTTAATTTTGGTCAGTCTTAGGGTAAAACATTATATCCCATTGTTTAAATTCGCACTTCCCTGACAGTTAGTGAGGTTGACCATCTTTGGATGTCTGTCGTTTCCTGTGTTGTCTCTGGAGAACTGCTGTTTATGTTACCCGTTGTCTCTTGGGTTGCTTATTCTCTTTTCATGGTTTCCATGTGTCTCTCCAGATCCTCGGTGCCTGCTGACCAACGGCAAGCTGCCACTCTGGGCAAAGCGGCTGGTGAGTCTGCCCGGAGAGTGGGACGCCTAGGAGCGGACAAAGAAGGGGTGCCCTCCTCCATGTTCCTCATTCTTCTGGGAACACTTTTCCCCCTCCACATGTCTCCTTTCCCTGGAGAACCCCTGTCATCCTTCCACTCTCCGCTTAGACAGTCCTTCTTTCATGCAACACATATTTACTGAGTGCCTACCCTGGGCTAGGCCTTGCTGTGGCCCTTAGATACAGCAACCAGCAGGGCAGATGAAATCTCTGCCTTCACAGGCTCATTCTCTACTTCGGGAGGTGGACAATAGCCACATTAAACAGGTAAATTATATAGTGTTTGGGGAACTGATAATCAGTGCTATGGAGGACAAAAAAGTTGAGAAGGAAAATACAAAGTGTTGGGGGTGGTGACAATTTTAGGGTAAAAAGAAAAGGCTTCACTAGGAGGACTTCACGTATTTGAGCAGAATTAAAGCAAGTGAGAAATACAGATCCTGGGAAAGAATGTTCCAGGCAGAGAACCCGGTCTGCAAGGGTGAGGGCCGTGAGGCAGGATCATGCTTATTAGCATGTTCCAGGAAGTACAGGGAGGCCCGATGCCTGGGTCGAGGGTGAATGAGGGCAGAATGGGGGAGAAGGGCTCGGAGAGGCAGTGGGGACCAGGTGGTGAGGAACCGTGTGGGCTTGCTGCGTCCCCTCAACACCCCTTATTGTCCTTCTCCACTTATTTCTTCCCCTGTAGCGCTGAGTGAGATGGACAGGAGGGAGAGCTCTGAGCCAAGGAAGGTCGTGTTCTAACTCAGGCGTTAACAGGTCCCTATGGCTGCCTGGGCAAAACAGACCTTGAGGGGCAAGCAGGGGGACCAGGGAGGGGACTGCTGTGATAATCCTGGCAGGAGAGGTTGGAGGCTGGACCTGAGGGGAGAAGTGGTTGGATTCTGGATGGATTTTGAAAGTGGAGCCAAACAACTGGATGTGAGAGAAAGAGAGGGACCAAGATGAAGGTGGAATTGAATGAGTGATCATTAATTGAGGGAGGGGCAGGCCAGGCGCTGGTGGGTCAGAAGTTGGCAGCAGAATCCTAAACCCCAGGTTGAAGGGTTTATTTTAGGAACAATGTCAGACCTCAAATCAAAGCCTAAATGTCAGCTCTTCAGGGAAATCCTCCCTGTTATCAGCCTCTGCACTGCTGACCAGGTCAGGCATGTGACTGTGCTCTCTCAGGCCCCCAAGCTTTCCCTTATCAGTGCATATTACAATTGGAGTTACATCCAACAAATATTCACAGAACACTTACTCCGTACAGGTTCTATTGAGTCTTTTATATGTATTGTTTAATCCTCCTGGATGTATGGGCTTTTCATATCCCCTGTTATTTCACAGATAGGGAACTGAGGCCCAGAGAGGTTAAGTAACTTATCTGGGGTCAAGCTAGGAATTAGGGGAGGTGGGGTCGACCCTAGAAGGCTGGCTCCAGAGCCTAAGTTGTCAAGTACCCACCCTCCACTGTCTCTCAAGCAAGTCTTGGTAGGAGGCAGTGGTGGGCAGGACCAGGGTTAGGGTTAGGGACCGTGGAAGAGAAGTGGCCATATCTTGGATGTGTTTGGGTGGCAGAGTTGAAGAAATACAATGGGAAGTGTGAGGGACAGAATAAGAGGAATGAAGGAGAACCTCAAAGTTTGGGGCCTGAGCAGCTGCAAAGAATCACTGAGACAGGGAAGGCGTTAGGAGGAATAGGTTTAGGGGGAAGGTCAGTTGTTGTCTTCAACATGTTTGCTTTGAAAGATCACTAAACATCCATGTGGAGATGTGGAACAGTTGCATGTGCACTTCCAAAGTTTAAGAACAAGGTTCAGGCTGAAAACAAATATCTGGAACTTGTTTCTGATTGATGTTTAAAGCCACGAGGCTGGATGCAGGTCCGTGCAGTGTCCCGGGCCCTCACTGGAGTTGGTGAGCACTTGGCTAGCTGCCTGACCATCCCCTGTCACCCTCAGCTAGGAGATGATGATGTGGCAGACAGCTCGGCCTTCCACGCCAAGCGCAGCTACCAGCCACATGGCCGCTGGGCGGAGCGGGCTGACCAGGAGCCTCTCAAGACCATCCTGGATGCCCGGGACCTGGATTGCTACTTTACCCCCATGAAGCCCGAGAGCCTAGAGGATTCTGTTCTAGATACAGTGGAGCCGCAGAGACTGGCGGGCCTGCTGAGCGAGGTATAGACTGCCTGCCCCAGCCCGGCCTACAGCCCCTGCACCATGACTGCCGGCGCAGGACCTGGGGCCTCAGTGCTCTCGTTCTAAAGATAAAGCTGACTGTCCCACTCCAGGGGTGCGAAAGGGTTACATGAGATGGTAGAGGGCAGGAGGGTGAGCCTCGGACCTGGTGCACAGTGAAACTTCCCAGGGCAGACCAGAAAGCGGGAAGATGGGGTCGCTCGGGGGTTAAGAGCTTGGGCCCGAGGGCAGGCCTGTGCCTGAGTTGGGGGCATTTGAGCAGGTGGAGCCCTGGTCCTACCCCTTCCCGGCTCTGTAACCTGCAGCAAGGCTTGATTCTCTGGGCTTTGATTTTCAAAAATATGGTCATTTAAACAAAAAAGAGAGAGAGACTTCCCTGATGGTCCAGTGGTTGAGACTCCGTGCTCCCAATGCAGGGGGCCTGGGTTCGATCCCTGGTCATGCCGCAACTAAGAGCCTGCATGCTGCAACTACAGATCCTGCACGCGGCAACTAAGACCCGGCGCAGCCAAATAAGTAAATAAATATTTTTTAAAAAGAAAGGTGACTGGGGCTTCCCTGGTGGCGCAGCGGTTGAGAGTCCGCCTGCCGATGCAGGGGACACGGGTTTGTGTCCTGGTCCGGGAGGATCCCACATGCCGTGGAGCGGCTGGGCCCTTGAGCCATGGCGGCTGAGCCTGCGCGTCCGGAGCCTGTGCTCCGCAATGGGAGAGGCCACAACAGTGAGAGGCCCGCGTACTGCAAAAATAAATAAATAAATAAAACCATTTTAAAAAAAAAAAAACAGTGACTAAGAAAAGATTTCAGAAAAGGTCATTTTTAAAAATGGTCATTAAAAAAAAAAGTGCACAGGGGGCTTTTATAGTAATCCAGTTCTAGAAACAGGGTCTGGGCCCTAAAAGGCGCTGAAGCAACTTTAGCTCTTATTCTATTATTTTTCAAACAAAATTCTTTTTTATTCTATTATATAAGTTTGCTTATGTGGCATAATATAAATAGTTATGTGCATAAATCATAAATATATAGTTTGATGAATTGCTACCTGTGTACACACCGATGTATCCACCACCCAAGTCAAAATATAGAGCATTTTCTACCTCTTGGAAGGGGATCTTGGAGGACCGCCTTGTGTCTCTTCCAATCAGTACCCCCACTGAGGTAACCAGCATTCTTTTTTTTTTTTTTTTTTTGGCTGCATCGAGTCTTCGTTGCTGCACGCGGGCTTTCTCTAGATTCGGCGAGTGGGAGTTACTCCTCGTTGCGGTGCACAGGCTTCTCGTTGCCATGGATTGTCTTGTTGCGGAGCACGGGCTCTAGGCGCGCGGGCTTCAGTAGTTGTGGCTCACGGCCTCTAAAGTGCAGGCTCAGTAGTTGTGGCGCCCAGCTTAGTTGCTCCGCGGCATGGGGGATCTTCCCGGACCAGGGCTGTAACCCGTGTCCCCTGAATTGGCAGGCGGATTCTTAATCACTGAGCCACCAGGGAAGCCCTGGTAACCAGCATTCTGACCTCTTTCACCATGGATTGGTTTGCCTGTTCTTGGATTTCATATGAATAGACTCTTAGTGGGTTCGAGCCATACCTATTCCTTATCTGTAAAGGGGCTGATGATAATGCAGGGGCAGCACAGAGTGAGCTCCTCATGGCCCCAGCCCAGGCCCTGGCTCACAGGGAGCATCCAGCAGTGAGGGCTGCCATCACTACCTACATCTTTACCGTTACCGTCGGTGTTGGCGGAACACCTAGCAGCTTGGGAGGGCCCTGGTTGCCACAGCTGCCTCTCATGTCTGTGCTGTCTTCCCCCCCCAGTCAGAGAGTCCCCAGGACAATGGCTGTGGGCCTCCCTCCTTACCACCCCTACAGAGGGAGTCTTCTGAGGCCAGCGAGCTCATCATCTACCCCCTGGAGACAGAGGTGACAGTCACAGGGACAGACAGGTGGGTGTCTTTTGCACCAATGAGAACCTTAGTTGGAGAGAGGAAGCCTCAGCTGGTAGGCACACCGTGGAAGAACCACTCTCCCAGTGGGCCTGTGGGAGGGAGGCGGGCGGGGGGTGAAGCCCGGATGGTGCAGGAGCCCAGCCCTGCAGCCTCTGCTGCAGCCTGTCTTCCTGGTTCCAGGAGAAGGTGCAGGGGCCCCTGGAGGCGGCAGGAGAGGTGAGGCTGTACTCCCAGCAGGAGCAGGTGCAGATGTCTAGGCGTTCTGGGTGGGGGCCACTTGTTTACTAACCAGTACATTATCATTCCCTCGCCCCACGCCCACGGGCACTGCAGCAAGTACTGTGCGGAAGAAGTAGAGAGGGCGCCAGGAGACCAGCAAGGTGACTCCTACCTCAGGGCCCCCTCCATCGACTCGAAGGACCAGAGGCCACCTGAGGGTGAGTGAGCACCAGGCAGTACACCCTGCAGTAGTCTGTTCATGTGGCCAGGTCCCTTTCTGGGCACTGATGGTGACCTTGACCAAGCCTTTCTGAAGCCCAGAGTCTGTCACAGAGACAGGCATGGTCCCTGCTATTGTCACTCTAGAATTCTGGAGCCCAACTTCCCACCAGTGGGAGCCCAGCTCTGCACCTTCCTCGAAGTGTAGCCTTGCTGGTCCATAAAAATAGGGGGCGGTCTTATCATCCCCTTTCTGCAGATGAGGAAACGGAAGCCCTGAGACCCAGAGCGCCTTACCTGACTCAGTCAGGGCCCAGCTTTGGACTCCTGACCCCTCCCACCCTGTTTTCCAGACTCAGGGGAGTCAGAGGCCGACTTGGAGTGCAGCTTTACCACCATCCATTCCTCCCCTCCACAGCCAGACCCAGACCCTCAGTTTGATGTGACGCCCCCTACACCAGGTAAGTAGGGGCCAGATGTGGGGAAGGGCAGTGTGTGGGCCTGGCCAGGGGCTGGTCACGATAGATAACCACTGGCCCAACATCAACCCTGCATTTGGTGGCCACTGAGCACCAGTTTCCTCCCCTGGAAGACAGACGCATTAGCCCTTCCTTCTCCGCCTGGTGGCAACAGGGTGTGTGATGGGCAAGTCCAGCTTTCTCCATTGTTAAGTGGCCAGTGGCTTTTTCAGAGCATCTGCCATGATTCATGGTGTTGATGGTTCTCTCCTGCCCACTCCCTCTCCCAGACCCCCTTCTCCTCTCCCCAGGATGCCCAGGTACCACAGAAGAGTTGTCCCAGCCCGAGGTGCCAAGCATATCCAACGGCTCCCTGCCCCAGACCCCTGAGCAAGAGAAGTTCCTCCGCCACCACTTCGAGACACTTACTGACGCCCACCCTGAGGGTAGACCATGCCCCTCTCTGACCCGTGCCTGGGCAGCATCCAGGGCTGAGCTCAGTGTGGGCTTCTCTGGGGCTAGGCTTTCCCTGGCAGGACTGGTGAGGGTGGTGGGAGGGCGTGTGTTTTACTTGCGGGCCCAGCTGTATGGTTTCTCTGCCTGCTCCATTTGCTCCCAAAGTGTGTGTTGTCTATTGATGGGGGTTTCTGAGGATTGTCTGCTGGTCTGTGGGTCTGCCTGGGCCCAGGGCTGGCTGGCTGGAGGGATTCTGAGGGCGCCCTCGGCATCTTGCCCTAGAGCCCTTCCACGGATCCCTGAGAGACCTGAAGGCCTCTGAGGCCGAGGACAACTTCTTCAATCCCCGGCTGAGCATCTCAGGCCAGTTCCTCTCCCGCCTCCAGAAGACATCCAGGTGGGAGCTGGTGAACTAGTGAACCCCATCCCGCCTTCCAGCTCTCTGTCTCTCCGTGGGAAGGGGCTGTGTGCCCTCAGGCACCCCCAAGGCAGCCACAACCACCTGTTTTCCCCCCTACAGGTTCACCCACACCTTCCCTTCCCGGCTGCCCCTGCACCTCGTGAAATCCCCAGAGGTCAAACTCATGGATCTCAGGGGGAGCCCGCCCAGAGCAGAGCCCCTGAGAGCAGGTACTGGCTACACCTGCCCAGGCAGGACCAATGTGAGTACTGGGGCCGCTTCCCTCGAGACATAGGGCTGGGAGCCTGGTGGCCTTATCCTCACCTCAAGGCTATGCTTGCAGGTCATCTCTGGGGGAAAGGCTGAGGAGCCCCTCGAGACCCTGGAAGCCTGGTCCCCACTGAGTGAGTGTCCCCACCCCCAGGTGAAAAGCCCTAGCCTTCTCAGCAAATGGCCCTGGGTGCCTAGCTGAGCCATGGTGGGGATGGACAGGATCCACTCAGACCCTGCAGCCACCCTGGCTGGGGCTCCCTGTCCATCAGCTCTGAGCTGGGGTGTGAGAGTAAGCTGCCTCTTCCTTTCTAGCCCCCTGCCTCACAGGCCTGGCGCCCTGCATCCTGCCCTCCTCTGTGCTGCCCACAGACAAGAAGCCTCTGACACCCACAGCTCTACCCACTCCAGGCCTGGCTCAGGGTTTCCACACCCCTGCCGCCCGCTCCTGCATGGAGGCCACTGCCAGTTCCTGTGCCAGGATACCACACAGCATTTCCATTGAGGACAGTGAGGGCCCTGTCCTGGCTGAGCTGGCCAGGCCTCTGTGCAGGTCCTCGTCCCTGGGGGAGCTGGCCTCCCTGGGCCAGGAGCTCCAAGTCATCACCACCACAGTGACACCCAGTTCTGACAGTGAGGGCCAAGAAGCTGCCCTGCCCTCCCGGGGCAACCATGAGGCCCGCGCCAGCCTGAAACTCACCCTGCCAAGCATCTGTGACAGGCTTGTGTTGCCCCCACCCCAACTGGAGCCTCCCACCACGTGTGTCTGGTCCCAGGAGCCTGTGGCCATCCAGCCCAATGTCATGGTCACAACAGCCAGCTTCCTGGCCCCCAGCCCTGTGGATGGGAGTGCCCCAAGACTCCACAACGCCACCTTTCTCCCAAGGTTCCTGGCCACCGAGTCCCTCAATACCCCTTCCCATCCCAACAGCCCCCCACTTCCAGAGGCCAGGCCTGGGGTCCCTGGCAGCATCACCTCCCTCCTGGAGCCCACCCCTGGTGAGTACCATCCTTGGGACAAGGGATTGTCCCCTAAGCTCATCGCATGTAACAGCTGGCTCAGCTCCAAAGGTGGGCACTTGACCTGGCCACAGGCGCTGTGCCACTCACTCATTCATTGCCTTGCATATTCAGTGAGCGCCTCGTTCGTGCTGGGCTTTGTCCTGGGCCCTGGGGACGCGGGACCTGGTGGTAAACCAGACTACAGAGAATTGACACCTTAACTGGGGGAGACGCCCAGACTAAATCTAGTAAGGAAAGTGTTCAGTGTATCACAAAGCGATGTGTGCTGAGAAAAAGAGAAAGAAAGGGTTTAGGGAGTGACAGGTGGGAGCAGTGGTTAGTTTTAAACAGGATGATGAGAAAAGGCTTTAGGGAGAAGGTGGCATTTGAGCAGAGACCTGCAGAAGGGGTGGGAAGGTAGCCTTGGGGACTGAGGGAAGCATCCCAGGCAGAGGGACAACAATTGTGGTCGGCCCAGCAACACTGGCCTCTTTAGACCAGCTAAAAAGTAGAAGTGTCTTTCTCATTTCGTCCCCTCCACCCCCAGATGCGCTCAGTCCAGTCCAGGGCTGCCCTGGACACTGCGGGGAACCGAGGGGGGCAGCCAGGGTACTGCCCCCAGATCCCCTTGAGCTGAGCAATGTGGGGACCGTCGTGCACAGACTGCAGACTACCTTCCAAGAAGCCCTGGACCTTTACCACCTGGTGAGCCAAGCGCCAGGGTCAGGGGAAAGGACTGAGGGGCTCCCTGGCACTGCCTGGCCCAGGTGGCCCCTAACAAGATGGGCGCCCCTTGCAGATGGTCTCCAGTGACGAGGTGGGCGCCGAGCAGCGGCAGGCACGGACTGAGCTGGCCTCCACTTTCCTTTGGATCCACAGCCAGTTAGAGGCCAACGACTGGCTGGTTGGGACCGATGTGGCCCCAGCCCAGGCCCTGCCCAACCCAGGCCCCCCCTCCCCACCTATACTGTGCCCCCTGGCCAGCCCAGACTTGCGTGCCCTGCTGGAACACTACTCAGAGCTGCTGGTGCAGGCCGTGCGGAGGAAGGCACGGGGGGACTGAGAGCCAGCAGCCCCCTCCACCGCAGCCCTGCTGCTTCTGAAGAAATAGTTACTTTACGCAAATAAACTGACAGCTTGGAGGAGTGGTTCCTGGTGCCTGTTCTGGCGCATCCACAAAGCCCCCTTCAGATGGATGCAGGGAGAGAGGGTAGAGAGCCCAGGGAACTCACAGATGCCCCGGTGCCAGGCCCTGTTCCAGGACTCTGTCGTGGTCAACACAGGACTGTTGGGGAGCTGCAATAATGATGACCCCAGCACCTGGCTCCCACGTCACCTGTCCCCAGCCCACTGAGCTGCTGTGGAGTCACATGTGGTCCTTGCCCAGTGGGGCCCAGCTGTACTCTAGGGAGGGGCCAGCCCTTCTTCTCTGCCCCCTACTGATGCGCAAGAACCCACTGGAGCCTCTGTGATCACCATGTCCCAGACCCTGGCCACCAGTTCACATACTGCCACAACACTGGCTCACGGCCCCTGGGCCAGTCCCATGCTGGATCCTATGAGCTTCAGGCTTTTGTTCCCATTTGCAGCAGGGTAAAGTGAGGAAGGACAAATCCAGGGAGCATACCTAGGCCACCCAGCAGCTGGGACCAGTAATTTCTTCCCCAGCAAGACTGTGTCCAGCTTCAACATCCCATGAGCTCCCAGCACTGGTACCAGCTTCCCTAGGCAGCAGGCATCTAGCCACGTGGCAAGTCTGCTAAGAAGGACACTCTTGTGACAACAAAAGCCCTCACTGTCCCAAGTCTGTAAAAAGGAAGCCGGCAGGAGCAGAACCCTCCTAGAGCACAGTCGTACTGTGCAGCCTGCTTGGCCTGAACCCCCACTTGCCTGTGAGTTCCTCACTGCTCTGTTTGGTGATCACGGCCCACCAGAAACAGGCTCAGAGAGATCCAGTGCCTTGCCTCGGGTCCCATAGAGTTGAGAGTCAAATGAGGCTTGCCTGGTGGTAGAGCCAGACTCTTTAACATGAGGACGTGGCTCTCTGTTGGCCCTGTAAACACTGAACCAATCATGCAGTTGTTGAAAAAAATCCTACCAGCCCCGAGGAATTGCTGGTCCCAGCTGCTGTCACTGCTCTACACGGTAGGGGTAGATCAAGGAACAGGACAAGCAAAGCATCTGCCCTCGTGGCATTCACCTTCTAGAAAGTGAAACACGACAGAAATTAAAATAACTGTCTAACTGTAGGTAAACTGAGGGCATTCCCTGTGCTGGTTACAGGACTTTCTTAGGTGATGTTGGAGCTGAGGCTTGATAGAGGGCACAGGCCGTGTGGACACTCAGGCAAGTATCCAGGCAGACAAAGGCCGGTGCAAAGGCCCCATGGCAAGCTCAGACGTACATGAAAGGAATAGCAGTGAAGCCAGCAGGCTGGAATGGAGTGAGCTCAGGACGAGGGTAGGAGAGGAGGTGGGAGGAAGAATGGGTCCCACTGGGCAGGGCCTTGTTGCTTCATGACATTTAAGTCCAAGACACATTCACAATACAGTTTTTTTCCCCTAAATAAAATGCCTGATCTTGGTGTTTGGGAAGATGCCCAGTATTGTTTATTTCTCAAGGCTCCCTCTCCCTGCCCCGGCCCACTGGCCACCCCTGCAGACTGGAGACCCACTTGACCTGCCCCTGCCTGCCTCGGCCACAGGTGCCTAAGATCTCTGAGGTGTTTGGTTTCCAGGACCCTGGACACCCAGGGGACCACCTTGAGCCTCGGTCCCTCATTGATTTTACCCCTCCTCCCACCCTGTATCATAGTTAACTCTTCAACTCCAGGTAGCAAACACCTGGCTTAAGGGGCCCCAAGCTAAAGGGACATTTGTTACTCTTGATTCTGTTCCTGCTGTATTTCACCCTCTGTGAGTCTGAGTTTCACTCTCCAGCTTAGGCCCTCATGGTGGCAACATGGCTGCCATAGCTCTCAGCAGTACACCTTCACCCAACCAGGAGCAAAGACACAAAGCAGGGCAGCCACCAGGATAGTGGGGAAAAAGTGCAAAGCCTTCTTAGATGCCTCCGCTTTCAGAGCAGTTGCAGGCAACAGGATTGGAGATGCCTTTAATTTCCTTGGACCAGCCACCTCCCCTGTCCTGGGCCTGTTACTGTTGCAACAAAATTGGGTTCTCTCAGCACAAAAGGAAGGTGGGCTGGTAGGATCCAGTGTGTCTGCCAGTCTCCACCTCGTAATGCCAAGCTCTTCAGCCCTGGAAGGACCAGACTTTCCTCAGACAAACCGACTGGTTAAGAAACCACAGCTGATGAATGTGTGTGCATGCGACAGTGCGCCAGCAGCAAGAGGACAGCATGCTCACGTGGGATATTTGAAAGAGAGCTTAGCAGAGAGATCATTTGCAGAGAAGTGGACAGGGAACAGGGAAACCTCAGGGCCAGTGCATGACCCTAGACTGGTAACAGAGGAGAGGTGTTACTCCCCACACAAGGCACAAGGGAGCAAAGTGGAACCCAGAAGAGCAAATCCTGGAGACAGCTGCCCTGAGGGGAGTTGTGTTCCTGGCAACCCCACAGGGAGGGAGTTGGGGGAACCCCTCCCCCATCTTCTGCCAGGCTCCCCATTGTCTAAACCCCACTGGAAGCCAGAGGGCCCAGGAGCCCAAATGATACTGACCACCCAGGTCAGCTTCCCAGGACATAGAGCAGGACAGAAAAGGGACCTGGGGGCAAGTAAAGATAGCCGGCCCCAGGGTTTTTCCCTAATGTGTTTTCAGCAACAACTCAGGAACCAGTTGTCCCAAGAGATGTGGTGTTGGGCATGGAGAACTGGGCACCTGAGACAAACAAAATGGCTCCCATAACCTGCTCACTGGCTTGTTCTTCAGTGCCTCTGGCCCCAGTGCATCTGGCCCTGCGTCGGTCAGGTCCTAGATACTGGGCTGCCGACCCAGGCCAGGCACACCAGTCACAGCTGCGTTAAGTCCAACAATTGGGAGATGGAGACACTTAAAATCCCACTTTACAGGGACATCCCTGGCAGTCCAGAGGTTGAGACACCACCCTTCCACTGCAGGGCGCACAGGTTTGATCCCTGGTCAGGGAACTAAGATCTCGCAAGCCATGCAGTGAAGCCAAAAAAAAAAAACCCATTTTACATGGGCTGATTGAAACTCAGATGCTTGCCTAGCCACCCCACCCTTCAAGACTTTTGAACAACCCGCATTTATATGTCTGCTGCATGCCAGATCCTCGCCCTGGGTGATCTACATGGATTTTCAACACAAACTAGGAAGACTCAGTCCCATTTCCAGATGAAGAAACAGGCTCAGCAAGACAAGATGTGACTTGCCCCAGGTCCTGCAGAGAGAAAGTGGCAAAGCTCTGGGCCAGCAGGCTTCCAGCGCTTCCTCTGTTGCTTCCGCAAATGAATTTAGCCGGACTGACTCTCAGGGAATGTGAAGAAATGAATAAGTATTGCTTCTTTCACCATCAAGCCTTTTATAGACTGTTGCTCTGCCTGGAAAACCCTCCCTGTTTACCAGAAACCTCTTCTTCCTTCAAGGCTCACACCTAGGAAGTCATCCCTGAACCCTTAGACTGGATCAGGAGCCTCTTCTGGGTCCCCTGAGCCCCCTGGCTTTTCCTCATTGAAGCTTGGGTCACTCTGCCTGTGCTTCCCCCATCACAGCCTTGGTCATTCTGGACTGTCACTGGTGTGTCTCCCCCATGGACCTTTATGTCATTTTCAGTGCTGAGCTAGGCCAGGCCTATAGTTGGAGATCAGAAAATTGTTGGGTGAATAAGTGAAAGTAACTGCATGGGGAATATTCAAAATCCTTAACCCCTGGCTAAGAAGCCAATGACCAATCTAGAACGGAGCCTGGCCAGAGTGCTGGGGTAAGGGTCCTGGGAGCCCCTGGCTGTGTCAGGTGACCCCTTATAGTTCCTGGACCGTAGGAGAGTGAGGGAGTTACTAGGAGCTGCACTAGTAACAAACCAGTATTGTGATACCCCATACACTTGAACAGTGCTTCCGGCTGAACGTCGGCTCTGGGCATCTGCGGATCAGAGAGGTAGAGTTTCCCGCCTGAAGATGCACAGGCTGGATCCTCACTTTGACCTTACCAATTGGACCCTGCTGTCTCTCCACCCTCTGGAGCAAGCAATCACAGTCACCCCCTCCTCTGCTTCCTCAGACGGCTGCTGTGATTTGAATAACCAAGCAGGCTGTTGGATGTCAGGTAGTGACTGATTTGCTTGGCAAACAGACCCTCAGGTCTGCTGGTAATATGGAAAAACACTCAGCCCCACTGGGGTCTCTGTTTCCTCTCTCCACCCCCAAGGGCTGCTTAGGTTCCAGTCTTGCCCTTGCTTGACCTCCCGGGGGGCCCTAGTGCTTGTCTTCCCCTGGAGGCTGGAGAGTACCCTCAGGAACCTGGCAGAGGAGAAGGCGGAGGAATGGCAGGGCCCAAGGCAGAGGTAACTGGAGCCAGCTAAGTCTGCCCCCTGGGCCTGTCACAAAATTTGCATGGAGAGAATGAGACCTCTCTGTGACTTCCCCCTCCCTTCCCACTTGGAATAGTCCTCCTGGGCCTGAGGTCTGACAGCAGGTGGAGGAAGCAGCCCTGTGTGGGGGGGAGCTGTTCCCGGTGGTGATGCCCCGCGCCTTCCTGGTCAGGAGTTGGCGTCCACAGCCACCCAACTGGGGCCACCTGCCTGACCAGCTCCGGGGACATGCCTATGTCCCAGGTGGGCCCCTCACTGGGCCTAGAGGTGAGGGGCAGGGGAGACACAAAGCATCATCATCTGGCTTCTCTCCTCAGACTGCAGCAGGCTGGGAGGGCCACTGGCACACCAGTCTTCTGGCCTCCGGGACTCTTGGGCAGCAGTGAGTCTGCAGCTGGCCCACAAGACCCTGCTCAGTTTCACCCCTGCCCGCTCTCAGCCTCCAGAGAACCTGCCTGCCCCTCACCCCCTCGTGCCACTCCAGCCTCGGGACCTTCCCACCCATTGTCCTCTCTGCTGGAAATGCCTTTTCTTTTTTAGTAGTGGGCTCACTGTTAGCCCTCACCCCAAGTACCCTTTCCCCAGGGTGGGCAGCCACAGCCCCTGCCCCCAGGGATTCTCTGCCCAGTGGGGCAGAAGAACAGGATTCAAACCAATAATGGGTGGTGGTTTGCATTATGTCAGAGAATCAGACAAGGTGACAGGAGCTGGATGGGGGATGGGGGAGGAGCTTTGGGGTCTCTCAGAAGGGATACTCAGCTGTGCGTGCACTGGAAGAAGGAAAGCCCTAGGCGGGATGTAAATGTGCTGGAGATTATTTCAGTTTTTATTGGGAGCCAGGACTGTCCTAGGCAATGGGTGTTGAGGAGTAAGACAAAAACTCATTCCTTCCTGAAGCTTATAATCTGGTGGGAGCTGCAGGTATAGATAATAAAATTGGGGAAAAAAATATTATGTTGGAAGATGGTATGTACTATGGAGAAATAGAAAACAAAGGGCGATGGGGGGCAGGGTGGTCAGTGAAGACCTTGGGGAGAGGGTGGCATAAGCACGCACAAACTGCAGTCTCCAGCCTTCCCAGACCTCCTTGGTTCCCAGTTCTAGGTGCTCCATTTGGTCCAGTGGAGGGGTGGGGTGGGGTCCTAACTCCCATGTCCCTCCCACAGCCCTCCCAGGGCACAATGACTGCCACTCCTAGGGGCCCTGGGATGCCTGGCTGCCCCCTCTGCCCCAAGGCTTCCCGTTGCAGCGGATGCTGACCCGGCACCTCAAGTGCCACAGCCCTGCCCACCACCACGTGTGCCACTACTGTGGCAAGGGCTTTCACGACGCCTTTGACCTCAAGCGGCACGTGAGGACTCACATGGGTAAGCGGCGGCAGGGACTGACTGGGAGGCGCTGCTGGGGGGGGATGGAACGAAATGGAGGGAGGTGCATGGGATGTGGAGTTTCTGTGCACTTGAGTTCCGTGCACAAGTGGGGCATGTGTTAGTGGGGCAGAGACTCAGCCTTCAGGAGGCTGGGAATACCATGCACCTCAGCTCCCAGCCAGTGGGTGTTGGGGTGGTGCCAAGGTGGGGGCCTGCTGAGCGATACAAAGAGAAAACAGGTACTGGTTACAGGATTCAGGTCGCATATTGAAGGGTGCAAGGGAAAGCCTCCCTCCTTCTCCTCCAGGGGAAGGAACATCCTGGTGAGGAGGGTGGGGACACACAGCTCCCACGTTTGCACGGGGTGGAGGTAGCAGATGGTGGGAAGCAGGCCGAGGTCTGGCGAACCTGGAGTAGGAAAGGGGGAATGCTCATGGAGGGCGAGGTCGGAGGGTGCTGGTCTGGGGGCCATTGCCCTGTCTGTCCTCTCTCCCTCTGGCCCACCTACGCAGGGATCCGGCCATTCCGCTGCGGAGCTTGCGGGAAAGCATTCACGCAGCGCTGCTCACTTGAAGTGCATCTTGCCAAGGCACACGGACAGCTGGCCAGCTACGCTTATCGTGAGCGCCGTGAGAAGTTACATGTGTGTGAGGACTGCGGCTTCACCAGCTCGAGGCCTGACGCCTACGCGCAGCACCGCACCCTGCACCACGCTGCTTGAGACTGGGAACCCTGTGTCCAACCCATGAGAGGGAAATAAACAGAGGAAAGGCACGCATAGAACACAGCATTTATTACACAAGGGGGAGAGTGGTTCACTCGGTCCAGCGGTGGCCGCAGTGTGGGGCTGTGCACACGTAATACAAGCGCATGGCATCCTGGCAGAAAGGATGTACGGTTAGGAAGGGTCTGGATCCACAGGGCTGGGTACAACACGAACCTCCATCCAGAGAAGCCTCACCCCAAAAGAACAGACTAGGGGGCTTTCCCCACTACTAAAGGTCCAGCTCGAGATGCCTGGAAGGGCAGGATCTCCCCAATATTGGTATCCCCACCCCTGGGAAGGACCAGGCCCAGGTCACTCCTAAAGCCTTGCTCTCACCACTCACCTCGGCCCGGGCACTGTGTGACTGGAAGAACACCGCCTCCTTGTGACCGCACCTGAGAGGACAGTCAGCCACTCAGAGCCTGCCATACCTTTCCCTCCTCCCTTCTCCGTCCGGTGAGGATGAGCCACCTTCCCTCCCCAATACCAGCTGCGCGCTCACTTTTGGCAAGGGTGGTCTTCGGTCCGCGGCAACGTGGGGTCCTGGGACACGTCAGCGATGATCTGGGTCAGTTCGCTGAGGGAATAAAGGGTGAATAAGTATGCTTAGACCGGGCCTTCCAAGCCAACAACCCCGTCTCCGAGCTCGGGCCCTGCCACTCACTCCACTTCGTGCGTGATTTTGTTGACGTAGATGCAGCTGTTGTCGGCTTCCTGCTGGTAATCACAATTCCGGCACTGCGAGAGGGCGAGAGTGGCGGGAAGGGGGTCACAGAGAGATCCCCGATGGGACTGGGAGGGCATGGCCTTCCCCCGAGGGGATAACTAGGGGATGGAGTCTTGAGGTTGGGATCATTGGGTGTAATCGAGAATCACGTCGCGGATGGGCAAGACGAGAAAGTCGGGTTCACTAGGGGGACAGTTGGGAGGGTAGATCAGGATGGGGCGGCACTGGGAGTAGGGCCGGGCCACGTTGGGAACCTGTGGGCCGGTCACGGAACACCGGGGCGCCCGGCTGGCTCGCGCTCACCGCGTACAGCAGAATGCGGTTCTCCTTGTCCTCCTTGGGGTAAAGCATGTTGTTACTGTGGGGAGGGGGGAGGTCTGAGGTCAGTACTGGGGCCACTACTTGCTCCCCTTCCACAGTGCTGGCCGGGTCTCACCATTCCTGGCAGAATCGAATACCCACGAAGCCCGGCTCGTAGGTCCCATCGGGTTCCATGGCGACTCACTGCCCGCCTAGCCTTCAGCGCTTGCTCAGCCGCGCGACAGGTCGCGGGAAGGGTCAGATCTCTTAGCTTCGCCAAAAGAGGGGCGGAGCTGCGCACATGTAATGGCTCCCAGTGGCTTTGTGCTGGCTGATCTGAGCTGAGGTTTGATTAATTACTTGCTTCAATCGTTTGATATCCTAGAATATGGCTTCCAACTTCTGGGCCTTTCTTCCCCAGTTTACAGAATAGTGTGGTACGAGAACCGGGAAAAATGATGCGTCACGTAACCCTCAAAGTGCTGAGTGTAAATGGAGAGGCCTTGGCTCTTTGCAGGTTGAAGGCCAGTGCACATGCGCGGACAGGGGTAGCTCTTGCCAGTCCTTCCTCTCGGCTTCAGCCTTCGCCCGCCAGGCCGTTTCCCGTGACGCTATTGGAAGAACTCTGCACTGTGAGAGACTTCTCAGGATTGGCTGGGCCTACCCAGGACTTCTTCCAGGCGGCGGCGAAGAGACGCGGCGATTGGCCAGGTCCGGGAGCAGGGGGAGGGGCTGATATCCCAGAAGCGGCGGCGGCGGCGGCGGCTGCGGAGCCGGTGTGAGGCGGCTGACTGGGTTGCGGGACCCCGCAGGGCGCGGCGAGATGGAGGTGACGGGGTTGTCGGCGCCTACAGTGAACATTTTCATCAGCAGCTCACTCAACAGTTTTCGCTCCCAGAAGCGGTACAGTCGCAGCCTCACCATAGCTGAGTTCAAGGTGTGGCCGTGGGGGCGGGGTCCTGAGGGGCGGGGCTAGTGTTGAGGGGGCGGGACCAATAAGAAATGGAGGGTCTTCCCCAGCGCAGGGAAGGGGCTAGAGATAAGCCGAGGTTGCAGAGATTCTGGACTGGACCTCAGCGGGCGGGGCCAGAGGGAACCTGAGGTTCCAGAGAATGGGTGCGGGGCCAGAGGAAAAAAGAGGTTTCAGGGAGTGGGGGCAAGACCAGAGGAGGTGGGGCCAGGGATAACCAGGTGGGTCCTAAATGGTAGGTCTCTTGGAGGAGCGAGGAATGGGTGATGGTTATTGATACAAAGGGCGGAGCCTCAGGTCAGCGAGTGGGGCCACTGACAGCCTTCCACCTCGTCCCCGCCTCCCCATCTTGTTATCCCCACAGTGTAAACTACAGCTGGTTGTGGGCAGCCCTGCTTCTTGCATGGAATTGGAGCTGTATGGACCTGACGACAAGTTCTACAGCAAGCTGGATCAGGAGGATGCACTGCTGGGCTCTTACCCCGTAGATGACGGCTGTCGCATCCATGTGAGGCCTCCCTACCTGGGATCCCTCCCCTCCGTTCATTTATTTATTCAATAGATGCTTGATGTGCTTTGCGCTGTGTGATAACCAAAATAGGCCCTAACCGCATGGAGCTCCCAGTCCAGCAGTGAGAGAGACAGACCCATCACCAGACATTGGCAGCCAGATTGGTCTGGACTGGGCTGAGAAAAGCCTAGGGGACTGGAGGCATCCAGAAGAGGTGCCTGACCCCACCTCGGGGTATCAGAAGGGACTTCCTGAAGTTAGGGATGCCTGAGTTGAGATCTGAAGGATGACCTAAGAGAAGAGGCAGGAGGGGCATTCCAGGCAGAGGGAACAGAGTGTGAGGTGGGTCAGGGTGAGCAAAGAGGCTCACATATTGGGAGAAGCCAGAACACAGAGGACCTCTGCATGCATCAGCTCACATCATCCTCTCTGTCCTCAGTCTTCCCCGCCCCCCCAAAACTCTGCAGACGTCCTAGCATCCCAGGTGAACTTTGCATGTGCTGTTCTCTGTGCCTGAATGTTTCTTTTTTCTATGCCCACATGGCTCACTCCTTCCTTCCAGTCTTTACTTAAATGTCACCTTCCGGGTGTGAGGGCTTCATTGCCCTCAGTATAAAATTTAAACCTCCTCCCTTTCCCACTTTCTTTGATTTTTGTCCTTCTCACTAATCACCTGTGGCATACTGTGTATTTTTCTCCAATACCTGGAACAGTGTCTGGCACAGAGAGGATGCTCAGTGAAACATTGTTGAATGATGAGTTGAATGCATAAAATAATACTTGGAAAATGGCGTAATTAACCCTATTTTGCGGAAGAGAAAACTTAGTTTCAGTATGGAATTTACTTTCCTGAGGAGAGACATAGCTAGAATTTTTACTTCAGTCTGCATGGCTCCAGAAGTTAGTGTACCCAGAGAACTGGGTCTTTTTTGTCTCTTTCAATTATTCATAACTGTTCACTGAGCATCCACATTATGCCAGGGATATAGCTGTGAATCAAGTCTGGGAAGGTCTGTGTTTTAGCTCTGTCCAGTGAGTGCGGTAGGCGTTAGCTAAATATTCACGGGAACAAATGTAAAGGGTTAGTGAGATGAGGGCCATGCAGGAGGAGATCACAGAGCTGGGAGATCCTATACTGGGGAACCTGACCCATCAATGAGATCCAGGAGGACTTCCTGGAGGAGGTGCTGCCTGAACAGAGACCTGAAGTTAACTGAAGAAGGGGAAAGCGTGCTTCAGGAGGAGGGCACAACATGTGCAAACACTCTGAGGTGGGAGGGAGCAGAGTGGGGTACAGGGGCTGAAGAGTGACCTGTCCTGTTTTGGTGGGAAGTGGAAGCCAGGGGAGGACTCTGAGCCAGGAGGGTCCTGGTCTGACTCAGGTGTTCACAGGCTCCCTCTGATTGCATGTGGGGAACAGACAGTGGAGGACAGAGGAGTAGGGAGACCAAGGAGGAGACTGCTTCCATAGTCCAGTTGAGGTTATGGGTCCTGGACCATTGTGGGAGCAGGTCGGGACTGTGCTGAGCCCATAGGACTGACTTTGGACTGACCTGGGCAGTCTCAGCCTTGGGATGCTGGGGGGTCAGGCAGGGCAGTGGCCTCCTCAAACAGGAGGGTTTCACACATGGATTCAGGTATAGACAGGGTGCTGACTTCTGAGGCCATACAAGGAAAGTTTCCCAGAGGTGGAGCCTCTGGAGAATTTGTATTTTTTCTAAAATTCTTTTTCTGTTTATAAATATCACCCATATTTCTTTTCTTTAAATTTATTTATTTATTTTTGTCTGCGTTGGGTCTTCGTTGCTGCACGCGGCTTTCTCTAGTTATGGCGAGCGGGGGGCTACTCTTTGTTGCAGTGAGCAGGCTTATTGTGGTGGTTTCTCTTGTTGCGGAGCACAGGCTCTAGGCGCGCGGGCTTCAGTAGTTGTGGCTCGTGTGCTCTAGAGCACAGGCTCAGTAGTTGTGGTGCACAGGCTTAGTTGCCCTGCGGCATGTGGGATCTTCCTGGACCAGGGCTCAAACCCATGTCCCCTGCATTGGCAGGCAGATTCTTAACCCCTGCGCCACCAGGGAAGCCCTCACACATATTTCTTGCAACAACGAATGACAGCAACCTCAAACTTAGAAAAACCCCTGATACAGAAAGTGGAACTTCTTAGTGATCGTTAGCCAGAAATAAGGGCCGTTTCAGTTTTGCCCAGTGACTCAGGCCAAATGCTTTAGGGTGTTCCTCACCCTTGTCTTTCCCTCACACCCACATCTAATCTGTCCGCAGATCCATGGGCTCCACCCACAAAAATCTATCCAGAATCCAGATTCTCCTCCCTCACTGCCCCCACCCTGGCCCAGCCTCCATCTTCTCCCTCCTGGACCATCACACAAGCCGTCTCCCTGCTCCCATCCCTGTGCCCCTCCATCTGCTTCCCACACTCAGCTGAGGGAGCGTGTAAACACTTGTGTCAGATCAGAGCCTTCCTGGCTGAGCCCTTCCCTGGCTGCATCTCATTCTAGGTAAAAGCCAAAGTCTGCAGTGATCTATTGTGTCTCCCACTCTCCCCCTGGCTCACTCCACTGCCGCCGTGCTGGCCCTGCTGTTTCTCAAAGGAGCTAAAGACATTTCTACATCTGGGACTTTGTGCTTGTTCCTTCAGGCCTGTCTCAGACATCCCCTCCTTCCAGAAGCCTCTTTGTTGTATTTGTCTGCATAGAACCTTGTTGTCATCTGGTGTTTAATACCCATCTCTGTGCATTTGTTTCTGGTTGGCCTCCCAGCAGAATGAGCACTCCTTGAGGGCAGGAATTGATCTATTTTTGTACCGTGTCCCTAGTACCCAGCACGGGGCCCAGCTGGGTGCCTTGGAGGAGCTCATCAGGTGATGAGTGAATAAATGTTGGGGGTGGTACAGAAGAGATGCACCAGGATCTGGAAGTTGGGGTCAGCCTAGGAGGGTCCCAGAGGTCCAGAGAGGATAGACACACTGCCCGGAGGGTTCATGAGCAAGGCCCGAGCTCTGCCCTTCGGTTCCAGTGTCCTGGGGCCATCAGTGATGTGGATGTCAGTATGTAGGGGTCATCTGGAAGCAGATGCAGCCTCCAGGGCCTTGGATGGGTGGTAGAGAGGGAGATGGCCATTGTAGACACCTGCTCTCACCCCTTCGGCTGGGCTCAGGGCAGGCAAGAAGGCTGGGGTAAAGGTGAGGGTAGAGTAATGTGGTTTTTCCGAGACAGGAGAGACTTAAATCTACGGAACGCTCCAACGTGCAGCCACACTCGCCCCCCGCAGCATCCCAGGCCTCTCTGCCCAGACCCTGATCCCCACTGACCTCCCTCCCCTCACTACAGGTCATTGACCACAGCGGTGCCCGTCTTGGGGAGTATGAGGACATGTCCAAGGTGGAGAAATACGAGATCTCACAAGAAGCCTACGACCAGAGGCAAAGTACGGGGTGCACAAGGAGGGGTGGGGGCTAGGGGAGGGGGTGGGGAGCAGACAGGATAGACGGGGACACTGAGGGCGAGTCGGTGGTGTGGGCAGTGGGGCAGGCAAGCATGGGGGAGTGGAGGGGGCGGGGTGAGGTTGGCGTGGGGACAGACGGCTCATGGGAGAACAGTCAGGGGTGGACGGGCATGAGGTGTGAATGGAGGCTGGGGGGTGTGGCCAAGTGCAGGCAGGCAGACAGGGCCATGAGAAAGTAGAGGGGGCCTGAGAGGAAGGTCTGGGGTGTGTATGTGGGGTCAGATAGGGGGGCGGTCAGGGTCACGCTGGGGGCACGGTGTAGGGGACAGAGCATGGTAGAATACGTGGAACCGACAGGACAATGGGGTGCGGGCATGTGGGGACAGGTGAGAATGTGTGGTGGGGAAGATGAAGGTTTCCGAGCCTGGGGGGAGGCAAGCATGATACTGAAGGGACGGGAGGATGGGGTGCCGCGAAAGACTGCAAGCAGGCACCTTCCTCTTAGTTTCGGGATTGTGGGGAGGCCCAGGGGTCCTGGGGAGAGGCCAGGGCTGTGGTGGGAGACTTGGGGGGCTTGGGTGACAGCCCTTCAACACCCAGCACGGAAGCGTTTCCCTCGGAGTGTTGGCCCCGTGCGGGTGGCAGATTATCTCGTTAGGCCAGAGGTCTCCCAGGTGGTCTCCCATGTCTGACCCTCACTCCCTACCCCACCCACAGACTCAGTCCGCTCCTTCCTGAAGCGCAACAAGCTAGGTCGATACAGTGAAGAAGAGCGGGCACAGCAGGAGGCCGAGAGCTCCCAGCGCCTTACTGAGGAGGAGGCCCAGGCCAGTGCCATCCCCGTGGGCAGCCGCTGTGAGGTGCAGGCGCCTGGGCAGCCCCCTCGCCGGGGCACCGTCATGTATGTAGGTACGTGGCTCACCGGGGCCTTGTGTCCTGCCTTGAGGTGGGCAGTGCTGGGGACCCAGCCCTCAAGGGGATCTCAGTCCAGGAAGGGAGACGGACCCAGGGGCTAACTCTGACAGCCTGGTATGTTCACGGCAGGGAAGTGGGAAGCAGAGGCCACATGACCTGAATTGTGATGGAGGAAGTGGAGGCCAGAGGGATCAATTCTGAGGTGAAAGCCTGGGGGCACAGTGGTCAGAGCTGAGATGGGGAAACAGGCAGAATTATTAGGCCTGTGATAGGGGAAGCACAGACCGAAGTGATCAGGGCACACCCGGGCCATGGGCAAGGCTGGACTGTGCTGGGCCTCGGAGACAGGAGAGAGCAGTGTGGGGTTTTTTTGGGTTTTTTAATAACAGTTTTATTAAGATAAAACTTATATACCATAAAATTCACCCATTTAGGGAACTCCCTGGCGGTCCAGTGGTTAGGACTCCACACTATCACTGCCAAGGGCCCACATTCAGTCTCTGGTTGGGGAACTAAGATCCTCCTAGCTGCGCCACACAGCCAAAAAAAAAAATCACCCATTTAAAGAGTATCATTCATTAGCTTTTAGTTCACAGGAATCGTGCAACCGTCACCAGAGTCAGTTTTACATTTTCATCACCCTAAAAGGAAACGCTATAACCATTAGCAGCTACTCCCCATTTCTGAAACCCCAGCGCCCCCAGTCCACATAGCTGGCTACTAATCTATGTTATGTCTCTATAGACTTGCCTATTCTGGAAGTTTCATTTAAATGGAGTCATATAATACGTGGTCTTTTGAGACTGGCTTCTTTCACTAGAACCATAATTTCAAGGATCATCCATGTTGTAGTATGTGGCAGTATTTCATTTCTTTTTATTACCAAATAATATTGCATTGTATGCAACACCACATTTTATTTATTCATTCATCAGTTGAAGAACATTTGGCTCCTTCCCACTTTTTGGCTATTACAAATAACGTTGCTTTGAGTATCCTTGTTTAAGTTTTTGTGCGGACATGTGTTTTTATTTCTTTGTACCTAGGGGTGGAATTGCTGGGTCACAGAGTAACTCTTTCACTTTTTGAGGAGCTGCCACACTGTTTCCACAATGGCTGCACTATTTTACATTCCCACCAGCGATGAATGAGGGCTCCAGTTAATCCACGCCCTCATTAGCACTTACTATTACCTGTCTTTTTGATTACGGTCATTCTAATGGGTATGAAGTGGTAGAGCATTATGGTTTTGATTTGCGTTTCTGTGATGGCCAATGATATTGAGCCTCTTTTCAGGTGCTTAACAGCCATTTGTAGATCTTCTTTAGAGAGATGGCTTATTCAGATCTTTTGCCCAGTTTTTAATTGGGTGGTTTGTCTTTTTGTTGTTGATTGGTGTGTTAGGGCTGCCGTATCAAAGTACCACACACCAGGTGGCTTAAAAAACAGAAATTTGTTTCTCACAGTTCTGGAAGCGGGAAGTCTAAGATTAAGGCTTTGGCAGGTTTGATTTCTTCTTAGGCCTCTCTCCTTGGCTTGCACATGGCCACCCTCTCTGTGTGTCCTCACATGTGTCCTCTTTCCTCTGTGGGCTAGCACATCCCTGGAGTCTTTGTCCAGATAACCTCTTATGAGGATGTCAGTCAGCCTGGATTAGATCCCACCCTAATGGCCTTATTTTAACTTAGTTATCTCTTTAAAGGCCCTGTCTCCAAATACAGTCACATTCTCAGCTACTGAGGGTTAGGGCTTCAACATGTGAACTTGCGGGGGACACGGTACAGCCCATAACAAGTTGTAAGAGTCCTTTATGTATTCTAGATACAATTCCTTTATCAGATATATGATCTGCAAATATTTTCTCCCATTCTGTGGGTTGATTGTCTTTTTACAGTCTTGATAGTGTCCTTTGAAGCACAAACATTTTTGGTTTTTATGAAGTCCAATTTTTTTTTCTTTTTTTGCTTATGCATGTGGCATTATATGTAAGAGGTCAATGCCTAATAGAAGGTCACAAAGATTTAAACCTGTGTTTTCTTCTAAGGGTGTTATAGTGTTACATATTACATTTAGGTCTTTGACCCATTTTGAGTTAATTTTGGGTTATGGTGTGAGGTAGGAGTTCAACTTCATTCTCTTGCATGTGGATATCTAGTTGACCCAATACGATTTGTTGGAAAGACTGTTCTCTCCTCATTGGACTGTCTTGGCACCCTTGTCAGAAATCATTTGGCCATAAGCAGTGTGGGTTTTATGCTGAGCAAGACGGGCAGTTTTTGAGGAATTTGGGACAAGGCAGTGGTGCTGTTTCCCTTTGATTTTTACAGAGCCCCCTTTGGCTGGGGGTGTTGAGTGAATGGGGGTCAGGGTAGGAACAGGGAGACCAGTGAAGGGGGCTACCATATTGACGTGGGCAGGAGGTGGTGGTTGTCCTGGGTGGTAGCAAGGAGTGGTTTTTGCCAGGACAGGCTTTATACTCAGTGGGCAGGTGCGAATCTGGGGTGAACTGCCTAAGGAGGTTTCATTGGGATTTCTCCCCTGGGCAGGACTTACAGATTTCAAGCCTGGCTACTGGATCGGTGTCCGCTATGATGAGCCGCTAGGGAAAAACGATGGCAGGTAGAGATCCCCCGTGTAGCGTCTGTGTGTGTGCCTCTGTGCGCGTATGTGTGCATTTATGTGTAAGTGCATACATGTACTACTGGGGGAGCCCAGCCATGCTGGCATCTGGAGTAGGAGGCCTCTGACACTGCCTTCCCCATCATGCCCTGCAGTGTGAATGGGAAACGCTACTTTGAATGCCAGGCCAAGTACGGCGCCTTCGTCAAGCCATCCGTTGTGACAGTGGGGGACTTCCCCGAGGAGGACTACGGTTTGGACGAGATGTGATGCCCAAGGAAGGGCACCCCCCTGCTCCAGCTAACTCACCTATTGCCCTTCCCTGTGTGTGTCCATGGCCCTTTCCCCATGACCCCATTTTTATTTTATTCACTTGACCCTCGCCATTGACTTTTGAGACACATGTATTAAATTTGCCGGAAACCTGGGAAGTGTTTGGAAGACTCAATGATTATGGGGGGGCTGGGGACAGCTGGGTAGGTGAGGGGAAGGAGAGGGGATACCCCTTGTTTTTTTTCAATTTTTTAAATTTTTTTTATTTTTTGCGGTATGTGGGCCTCTCACTGTTGTGGCCTCTCCCGTTGCGGAGCACAGGCTCCGGACGCGCAGGCTCAGCGGCCATGGCTCACGGGCCCAGCCGCTCCGCTGCATGTGGGATCTTCCCGGACCGGGGCACGAACCCGCGTCCCCTGCATCGGCAGGCGGACTCTCAACCACTGCGCCACCAGGGAAGCCCTACCCCTTGTTTTTAAGGAATATGTATATACAACTCAAAACTTGTTCCTATTTCATTGGCCAGAATTCTGTCTCATGGCCACTTGTAGTTGCAAAGGTGGCTGGGAAATGTAGTTTTTATACTGGGTGGCCATTTCCTTGCCAAATATCAGAAGTTCCTCCAGCTACAGAAGCTGGGGAAAAGGGATATTGGGGTCAACAAGTAGTTCTACCACTGTCCCGGTGGGTGGGGGACCCGTTCACTTAATATTTAAAAGAAAAAAGAAATCTCAAGTCTTTAGAAGTAGCATGAGGCCCCTCACAGCATCGTAGAGCTGGGCAAAGAGGTCTGCGCCCTCAGATATGTGACGTGTGCATGCAGCCCAGGCATTCTAGGGAGGCTGTTCCACCATGTGTATGTCTGCATGTGCAGTGACTCCTCATTAGCTCCTTGAAGGGATTCCTGATGGAATGACTATTCGGGAGGTTCTACTTAATTGTTAAAATGACTTTATTATAGCTTCTGGAGAAGAAGTTGGCACTGGTGGGAGCAACCGCAGTAAGCAGAATAAGGTTGAAATGCTTGAGAGCTGAAGGGGTCCTTGGGGAAGCTGCTCACGTGCACATACAGCCTGATGCATACATCCTCTCATGCCCACTGTAAGGTACGTGGACCCACTCAGATACACAGAACATTCACACACCTGGACTCATACTCAAACACCGGAAACACAGACACTAGAGGTCACATGTACAGAAATACAGTCAGTGCACAAAGATTCTGTCCCCCCCACACAGGGGAGTCACACTTACAGGATACGCTCAGATTCACATCAAACACCCATCTGGGATAGACATACACACACGCACACACACATATCAATGAAGTTGTCGATCTACAAAACAAAACTGGTTACTTTATAAAAGGACTCCAAGGCTTAGATCCCTTCCACATGAGGGAGTTGTCAGAGTGAGGAGCATTAGAGGGGGTCTCCCCAAATTCTCAACCAGAATCTACCAACTTTAGTTCAGCCAGAGCTCAGCAGAATTAGCTCAGCATTGAGGACCTGAGGCTCACTTTAAGATCAGGCCCAGTGTGCACCCCCATGTGATGAGGCCAAAGAATAAGGGCAGGAAGACGATCATATGCTCTCCTGGACACAGTGATCACCCAAAGTCATACCTCCAAGCTCCAAGCAAGGGTCATAGCATCAGTGTATATGAGGATCTGTCAAGCTGCAGTGGAAGATCTAAGCACAGACTTCCAGGGTGTGCTTTAATGCCTTCCAGCTGTCAGCATGGAAGAAGCTGTACCCATCAGAACATGGGAAACATTAAAATTTTTGATGACAATGGAAGGGATCATGCTGGTAATTTCTAATTAGGAAACCTACACTTGCTGTGTGAAAGTCAACCACAGTTAGGGATTGGGGAGGCACATTTTACAGAATGACCTGGTGCTTAAGCTTTAAGGGGTCCAGAAAGGAAAGGGGACAGTAGTCAATGTGTTAAGGCAATGCCAGCTGCTGTAACAAATATCCCCCTACACACACAGTCCGGTGCAGAGTTTCTGGTTGATTGACAGCAATCTCCATGATTCACACACCCAGACTCCATACTGGGGCTCCATCATCTTCATGTGCCTGGAATTATCTGCTTCCAGGTGGCAAATAGGAGAAGACAGTGTGGGGATGTTTCACCATTTTCTTTAAAAACATGTTCTACATGTTCCATTTCTGCTCATATTGTATTGATGAGTACGTGTCAGTCATGCAGCCACCCTAGATGCAGAGTGGGCTTTGGAACATACTCCTGGGCTGAGCAGCTCCCTCCCAGCCACTACTATGAAAATGGACCGTGGGTTTTGGCGGCTCCAGCATTGACCACCCTTTACCAGGTCCCCAGATCCATAACCTCAGGGGAAGCGGCAGGAAAGGGCCATGGGATCCACCAGGCCCATTAAATCCTCCTGTCCCCCAACCAGCTGCCTGTGCCTGACCTGCAGCATCCACCACGCTGCCCTTAATCCTCAGGTCAGTGCAGATGGAAGACACTGAATGTCCAGCACTCTTTCCCCACATTTTTTGAGTCCTCCCAATCCCCACTGTATGTCAGGCTTGATGCTGGAAACACACTCATGAAATGAACACAGTACTGGCTTGGGAGTTGAAGGCAGACAAACATAATTACCAAACATTTCTTCTTTTTTATCTTTTTTTTTTTTTGACTGTGATATTTCATTATGAATAAGGTTGCTGGCAGTAGGGGAAGGGAGAATAAAATCACTAAATTTGCCAGGTGGTGCTGGTACGAGGGAAGGGATGGGATGGAGGAGACTTGAATAGGAGTCATGTGAACAAACGGGGACTGGGCTTTGTAGGCTTGAAGTAATCCCTTCCGTGATTCATGGCTGATCAGAAACTTGATCCCAGTGCTAAATTTAGGCTGAATACCTTTGTCCTGGAACTGAGCTAAATTGTTAACTCAATATGCTAATAGCCCACTTGAGTTCATTCACGTACCAGTTACAAACTTGGAATAATTCAGTAGGTTAACAGGTGGTGCAACCTTAGGAATAGCTAGACAGCCTAGGTTCAAACCCCAGCTGTGTCACCAGCTGGGCACTGGACAAGTCCTTCTCCCTGGGTTTCAGCCTCATTTCTTTCCGTTGCGGAGCACAGGCTCCGGACGCGCAGGCTCAGCAGCCATGGCTCACGGGCCCAGCCGCTCCGCGGCATGTGGGATCTTCCCGGACCGGGGCACGAACCCATGTCCCCTGCGTCGGCAGGCGGACTCTCAACCACTGCGCCACCAGGGAAGCCCTCAGCTTCATTTCTTAATTGAAGCCGATAATAGTACCTACCAAACGATTTTGTGAGCATTAAATGAGCTAGCACATGTAAAGCACTTAAATTCAGAGCCAGGCACGCAGGTAAGTGCTGTATAAGCCATAGGAATAAAAATGCTTATATACAGTCAACAGTTACAATGCTGGCTTCATTTAATCCTCACAGTGGGCCCTGTCCCCAATTTCTTCACCGTTTTCACCTCCCCACCCCATCTTTCCTGGCCCAATTCTGGGGTCACCCTCCCCGAAAGGGGTTCCCAGGACAGCGCCCGCCTCCCAAGTCCCTGCAGGCTCTGCAACCCTAATCTCTGCACTGTCCCAGACTCGGGCAATAACCTCTCAGTCGCCACGTGGGGACAGCAGCGCACTGCTCCGCGCACCGTGCGCGCGGTGCATTGTGGGATGTAGTCTCGCTGGTATTGACAGGCGTCTCCCAACCTAACACGCAAACTACATTTCCCAGAAAAGCATGCGACACCCTCGGCCTAACCTTGCTCACGTCTGGAAGCGGAGGTCTTGCTCCCGCCCTGTGGCGCAGGGAATTGTGGGGTTTGGCTCCCTCGCGGAGGACGGGGCTGCGCAGGTGCGGGAGGCCTGCCGAGCCGGCCATGGTTTAATCAGAGAGCGAGAACAAATGTCTTCCCTCCCGCTTTCCTGCATCTCCACCGGTCACTCTCAAGGGTCTCGGTTAACTCTCAAGCTGGGTCAAGGAGCGCCCATCTTAAAGGAAAAAATATCCCTTTTCCCCTCTTACCTGTCACCCAACTTCAGTAATTGTCAGCATTTGGCCAATCATGTTCAGTTTTTCTGACCTCCCCCTATTTCTCCCGTAATTAAATCTCAGCAGAGACTTCCCTGGTGGTCCAGCGGGTAAGACTCCGCTGCCAATACAGGGGGCCAGGGTTCGATCCCTGGTTGGGGAACTAGATCCCGTAAGCGTGCCATAACTAAAAGATCCCGCATGTGGCAACTGCGACCCAGTGCAGCCTAAATAAATAATTAATAATTTAAAAAATCTCAGGCAACATATCACCTCATCCAGAAATGTGTTTCTATATGTGTCTCTAAAAGGTATGAGTTCTTTGTCACACCTAATTGCAATAATTCTTTAATATGATTTAATATATGGTCAGTGTTATATTATTATATATGAAACAAAGTCCCCATTTGTTTCATAAATGTCTTTTTACTGTTGGCCTGTTCAAATCAGAATCCAAGTAGGGTTCAGGCAGTGCCTTTGGCTGATAGAGCTCTAAGTCTTCTATTCTACAACTTCCCTGTGGGATCTCCCACTGTCTGATTTGGCTGGTTGTACCCCCCTGATGTCCTTTAATATATTCCTCTATCCCAGTGTATCCTGCAAACTGGTAGATCCAAAAGCTGGGTCAGATCCAGGTTCAATTTTAGGATAAATACACTTTATGGGTGGTGGTGAGTTTTTGCATCAGGAGGCACATACTATCAGGTTCTCTCTTTTTGTGATGTTAAGATCCAATGTTGGATTTTGTGTTGTCGGCCTGATCCATCCCTTATAAAACCACAGCCAAACTTCAGAAAAGAGGTGTCTACATGGCCCTTACTGCAACCCTCTCCTAACTCCACAAAAACTAAACTCTTTCTATTGCTAAAGCCCTTCCTTGGGACTTCCCTGATGGCGCAGTGGTTAAGAATCCGCCTGGCAATGCAGGGGACATGGATTTGAGCCCTGATCTGGGAAGATTCCACATTCCGCGGAGCAACTAAGCCATGCGCCACAGCTACTGAGCGTATGTGCCACAACTACTGAAGCCTGCGTGCCTTAGAGCCCATGCTCCACAACAAGAGAAGCCACCACAATGAGAAGCCTGCACACCGCAACGAAGAGTAGCCCCTGCTCACCACAATTAGAGAAAAGCCTGCACACAGCAATGAACACCCAACACAGCCATAAATAAATAAATAAATTTTTAAATAAATAAAAAATAAAGCCCTTCCTTGTTGCTAAACTCAAGAGGCAGCTCTTCACCTCAACTTACTGGTCCTGCAATGACAGCTGACATTTAGATCTATGGTTCTCAAGCTTTTGTGTCTCAGGACTTCTTTACATTCTTAAAAATCGTTGAGGCCTCAAAGAGCTTTTGTTGGGCTTCCCTGGTGGCGCAGTGGTTGAGAATCTGCCTGCCAATGCAGGGGACACGGGTTCGAGCCCTGGTCTGGGAAGATCCCACATGCCGCGGAGCAACTGGGCCCGTGAGCCACAACTACTGAGCCTGCGTGTCTGGAGCTTGTGCTCCACAACAAGAGAGGCCGCGATAGTGAGAGGCCCGCGCACTGCGATGAAGAGTGGCCCCCGCTCGCCGCAACTAGAGAAAGCCCACACACAGAAACGAAGACCCAACACAGCCAAAAATAAATAAATAATTTTTTTTAAAAAAAGAGCTTTTGTTTATGAGGTTTATATCTGTAGCTATTTACCGCTTTGGAAATTAAAATGTTTAAACATTCATTTTAAAAGTAATAAACGATTACATGTTAACTATTAATTTTTTATAAAAAGTAACTTTTGAAAAAACTAGCAAGAAGAGTGGCATGGTTTTACGTTTTGAAAATCTTTTTTAGGGAATTCCCTCGTGGTCCAGTGGTTTGCACTCCATGCTTTCACCGCCGAGGGCCAGGTGGGGGAACAAAGATCCAGCAAGCCGCGCGCGGTCAAACAAACAAAACCTTTTTAACGTCAGGCTTAAGAGAAGATAGCTGGATTCTCATATCTGCTTTTGCATGCAAACTATTGAATATTATCATATAACCTCTGAAAACTCCTCTGTACACTCGTGAAAGAATTCGAGTGGAAAAGGAAAAAAAGTATATTAGTATATAATAATAATAGTATTATTATGAAAGTAGTTTTAACTTCAAAGACCCCCTGAAAAGGTCTCAAGGACACCCAGGTGTACCCAGTGTTTGAAATATCCAAACATTGCCCGTGACAATCCTGATTTCTGGCTTCCACACCGGGGTATCTGACAACACACAGCCCGCTTCTCTACTGGATCTGCCGTACCTGTCAGGACCTAACTGGGACACAGAAACCACTCCTATACGAAAAAACAGGGACATTAACACATGGAGATGGTTATACAGCCGTTGGAGGAGCTGAGGGGCCAAACAGGAGCCAGTAAACCAATGGGAAATTAGATCAGCAGGAAGCTGCTAGAGCTCCTCCCTCTTTCTGGTCTCCTGCCCACATTTCCCATTGGCAGAACCCCAGGAGCGTCTAGATAAAGGGGAAACTGAGAACTGTGGCCTGGAACAGAAAGGGGAGGTCAAGGAACAGATGGGATATATACAGCCCAGAGCAGCACAGCATGGTACCCCCTCTGCACCGGGGTTCCCACCATGGCTTGTTGTTTGACACCCGACCCTGCTTACTGATTTACATGACATGTCTGGCTGCTTTAGGATTAGAGTTTTAGAGGTTAAATTTGTGATCGCTGGGACTTCCCTGGTGGTCCAGTGGTTAAGACTCCTCACTTCCAATGTAGGGAGCGCGGGTTCCTTCCCTGGTCGGGGCCAACAAGATCCCACGGGCAGTGCAGCCAAAACATTAAAAAAAAAAATTTTGTAATCCCTGTTGTGATTGTTTTATTTATTTTTATTGGAGTAAAATTGCTTTACAATGTTGTGCTAGTTTCTGCTGTACAATGAAGTGAATCAGCTATATGTATGCCTATATCCCCTCCCTCTTGGACCTCCCTCCCCCCTTCCCCCCCTCCCATCTAGGTCATCACAGAGCATGAGCTGAGCTCCCTGTGCTATACAGCAGGTTCCCACTAGCTATCTATTTCACACATGGTAGTATATTTGTGTCAAACCTAATCTCCCAGTTCGTCCCACCCTACCCTTCCCCCCACCACCATGTCCACATGTCTGTTCTCTATGTCTGCATCTCTATTCCTGCCCTACAAATAAGTTCATCTGTACCATTTTTCTAGATTCCACATATATGCGTTAATAGACGATATTTGTTTTTCTCTTTCTGGCTTACTTCATTCTGTATGACAGACTCTAAGTCCATCCAGGTCTCTACAAATGATCCAATTTCGTTCCTTTTTATGGCTGAGTAATATTCCATTGTATATATGTACCACATCTTCTTTATCGATTCATCTATCGTTGGACTTTTAGGTTGTTTCCATGTCCTGGATATTGTAAATAGTGCTGCAATGAACATTGAGGTACCTGTGTCCTTTTGAATTATGGGTGGTGGTTTTAAAATATGTCCACAACGCACCCAAAACTAACATAATATTGTACATCAACTCAGTTAAAAAAAGAGAACATAAACAAATAAATAAATAAAAGATAAAGTATTTCCACAAATTCTTTGACACTTCTCTAAGAGCCCTCCCATTGTGTATGGGTTGGACTTAGTGCCTTTCTTATAAGGAATAGAACATAACAGAAGTAATGGTGTGGGACTTCTAAGATCAGGTCATAAAAAGCATTGTATCATCATCCTGCTTCCTCTCTGGGATCACTGGCTCTGCAAGAAGGCAGCTTTCCATATGTGATAAAACTCAAGCATCCCTATAGATGAGAAACTGAGTCCTGCCACAAGTCAGCAAGGAACTGACTGAGAACTCCTGCCAACAGCCCTGTGCATAGGCCAGGAGTAGGCCAATAGGATTAGGGAACTCTTGAGCTCCTGACCCATAGAAAATGTGAGATAATAAATATTGTTTTAAGCTATTAAATTTCGGTTTTAATTTGTTAGCAGCAATAACTACCTAATGCATCTGTGTTCCAGTTATCTGTAACTGCATTAAATGGGTTTTTTTGTTTTTGTTTTTTTGCCGTACGCGGGCCTCTCACTGTTGTGGCCTCTCCCGTTGCGGAGCACAGGCTGCGGACGCGCAGGCTCAGCGGCCATGGCTCACGGGCCCAGCTGCTCCGCGGCATGTGGGATCTTCCCGGACCGGGGCACGAACCTGTGTCCCCTGCATCGGCAGGCGGACTCTCAACCATTGCGCCACCAGGGAAGCCCACTGCATTAAATTTTATCTAAACTTCGGCAAGTTAAAACAGCCACTTTATTTTTCCTGTTTTCCTGTTTTGTAGATCAGGAATTTGGGATGAGCTTGGCTTGAGATCCCTCCTGTGTTTGAATCAGAAGTTGGCTGGGGCTGGAGTCATCTCAAGGCTTGACCAGGCAGGATTTCCAAAGTGACTCAGCAACTTGCCTGCCAGCGACACTGCCTATTGGCTGGGAGCTGAGTGGGGACGTTAACTAGAGCACATCACATGTTCTTTCCATAATGGCTGTCCCAGGGTAGTTGGACTTTTTACATGATAGCTGGCTTCTCCAAAGCGAGAGTTCTAGGAGAACCAGGCAAAAACTGCATGGCCTTTTCTGACCCAGCCTCAGAAGTCACATAGTATCACTTGTGCCGCTGTCGATTGATCAAAGTGATCACAAACCCACCCAGATTCAAGAGGAGGCCACATAGACCTGAATTCTTTTCTTTTAATTTATTTATTTGGCTGCGCCGGTCTCAGTTGCCGCACGCAGGATCTTCGTTGCAGTGTGCAGGATCTCTAGTTGCGGCATGCGGCATCTAGTTCCCTGACCAGGGATTGAACCTGGGCCCCTGCATTGGGAGCGTGGAGTCTTAACCACTGGACCACTAGGAAGTCCCCCTAGATCTG
Organism: Pseudorca crassidens; assembly: GCF_039906515.1. Taxonomy (NCBI): domain Eukaryota; kingdom Metazoa; phylum Chordata; class Mammalia; order Artiodactyla; family Delphinidae; genus Pseudorca; species Pseudorca crassidens. The sequence goes on along the minus strand of NC_090315.1, from coordinate 16,793,751 downwards.
AATTCTTGCTACAAGGAATGTCAAAGCCCTGGTGGTCGTTTTTCAAACAGTCCCACCTTGCTGTAAAGAACATTCTTTAAAGCATTGGGTCCTTCTCTGTCCTCATTCTACACATTCTCCTCTGATCTATTCTGGTAACTTTAATCACCATCTACATGCAATTCCCAGCCCTATCTCCAGCCCAGACCCTTTCCTGATGTACACATTGGTTGTCAACCGGATAGCTTCCTGCTCCTGTCTTAGATATTGCTTAAAGACCAAGCTGTGCCTGTTTAAATCCTGAGCCACAGAATCATGAAAAGTAATAAAAATCATTGTTCCTTTAGGCTACTAATTTTGGTATGGTTTGTTATGGAACAAAAGCTAACTGATACAGGATTAAGGAAATGTTTTCTGGGTTTGCGGAAGAAGGGATAACATGTTTTTCACAATATAAAAACAATCACAGTACCAGCACAGGGCCTGGAATATGTATTCATTCACCCATCAATCCACTCACTCATTCACTCACTCATTCAACAGATATTTATTGAGATCCTGCCACGTGCCAGGCACCTTTCTGGGTTCTGTGGCTACAGCAGTGACCAAAACAGACAAAACTCCTGTCTTCATGGAGCTTACATAATTTAAAGTGTGGTTTCAGTGTAAGAACAATCTATTGGGTAATATAAAAGAATCATTGGCCAGACTGGAGAATGTAAGAATTTATAATAGAATAGAAGCATCATGTCATACCAGTTGGGTTGATCCCTCACCTTTTGAGGGAAAAATATCATTCAGGTATTTTATTTGGTGGTGGTGGGGATTACACCATGAAACGATAAAGATTTTCACCAGCAAATAGTAAATGACCTCTGTATGAGGAAAGACTTTCGGAACTTCAGTATAGTGGGGGAAAAAACCACCAAGTAAAAGATAGATGAATTTGACTGTATAAAAAGCCGAATGTTTTATGTCTAAAAAAGGCACGGCTGGGCTTCCCTGGTGGCACAGTGGTTAAGAATCCGCCTGCCAATGCAGGGGACACGGGTTCGAGGCCTGGTCCTGGAAGATCCCACAGGCCACGGAGCAGCTAAGCCTGTGCACCGCAACTACTGAGCCCACGTGCCACAACTACTGAAGCCTGTGCGTCTAGAGCCTGTGCTCCGCAACTAGAGAAGCCACCGCAGTGAGAAGCCCGTGCACCCCAACGAAAAGTAGCCCCTGCTCGCCGCAACTAGAGAAAAGCCCATGCGCTGCAATGAAGACCCAATGCAGCCAAAAATAAAATAAAAATTAAATTAATTAATTAAAAAAAAAGATAATGGATATAAATTTTTTTAAAAAGGCATGGCCAACATTGAATTAAATATGCATTAGAGAAGTATATTTGCAACAAAAAAATGATAGAAATTTGATTAACACCCTTAAGGAGTGAAGATATTAATAAAGTAATGTGAAATTAACATGAAAAGCTAATAAATAAAAATGAGCATAGAATAGGAAGACAATTTATAGAAGAAAGCTTAATGGCCAACTAAATATGAAAGCCCAGTTTACCCCCACTAGTATTTGAAAAATGTCACTTAAAATACCGAGATAACTCCTTTTGTCTCATATCAGCAAAGATGTTTAAATTTTGGTTTCTCAAAGCTGAGGACCGTTCAGGGCAACAAGGGACCCATCCGCCATGGTTGAGATATGAATGGCAACCACCTTTCTGGAGAATGACTGTGTAGCCTGAGTCCAAAGCCTGAAAATGTGGACATCTGTTGACCCATCATTAATGTTTCTAGGAATTTGGCCCCTGGAAATAATCAGGGAAGTGGGTAAGGTCTTGTGAAAGGATTGTCATGGCACCTTTTTTTTTTTTTTTTGTATTATTATAACAAGAAAAAACAAAGCAAAAAAAAGCTTCACAAATTTCCGAGGAGATGTTAATGAATACTCAAAGATAAAAGGGTTCCTTGATAAAAGAAATGTGGCCTTTGCTGGCTTGAACAAAGTTAGATGAGCTGCTTCGTTGCAGGAATTTTCGTTAACATGCTAGAGTCCATGATAACTCTACAAGAGGGAATCTCCTAGGCATCATTTTCTGAATTTGTTTGGTCATGGAGCCTGTATCAGATAGCTATTGCTATGTGACAAACCACACCAAAACTTAGTGGCTCAAAAATATAGTCGTTGAGCTTCCCTGGTTGCACAGTGGTTAGGAATCCGCCTGCCAATGCAGGGGACATGGGTTCGAGCCCTGGCCTGGGAAGATCCCACATTCCACGGAGAAACTAAGCCTGTGAGCCACAACTACTGAGCCTGCAAGCCACAACTACTAAGCCCACATGCCATGATTACTGAAGCCTGCGTGCCTAGAGCCCACTCTCTGCAACGAAGAGCAGCCCCGCTCGCCGCAGCTAGAGAAAGCCCACACACAGCAAGGAAGACCCAATGCAGGCAAAAAATAAATTAAAAAAAATAATAAATAATCATTTATTATTCTCACAAGTCTATGGATTAGGGACTTCCCTGGTGGTCCAGTGGTAAAGAATCTGCCTTGTAATGCAGGGGACACAAGTTTGATCCCTGGTCGGGGAACTGAGATCCGACATGCCCCGAGTGCAACTAAGCCAGCGTGCCACAACTACTGAGCTCATGCGCCACAACTAGAGAGAAGCCTGCGCACCTCAACGATGATCCCACGTGCCACAGCTCAGACCCAACACAGCCAAAAATAAATAAATAAATATTAATGAAAGAAAACATTGCATTAAAAAAAAAGTGTATGGACTAGCTGGATGGTTCTGCTGATCTGGACCAGGCTTGGCTGATCTTGGTTGGGCTTACTTTTAAATCTGTCATTTGCCAGAGGGTCAACTCGGCCCTGGACAGTTATGATGGCATTGTCTGAGAGCACGCAGGGCGAGAGAGAAAAGAACATAAGGCCCCTTGAGACCTGGGCTGGGAAGTATTACACTGTCCTTCCACCTCATTCTGTTGGTTAATGACAAGGCCAATCTGGCTTCAAAGAGTTAGGAAATAGACTCTACCCCTTGATGTGAGAAACGGCAAAGTCAGATGGTACAGGGCAAGGATACATGGAAGGGTGGAAAATAGAGCTATTTTTGCAATCAGTCTACCACAGAGCTCATTCTTCATGGAGTGTATTAGTTAAAGTAAGTAAGGCTGTTAACTGAAGATCCCCCCCACCCCCCAAATTCAGTGGCTTAATAAATCTTTCTTCTTAATTTTTTTTTTGGCTGCACCACATGGCTTGTGGGATCTCAGTTCCCTGACCAGGGATCAAACCCTGGCCCTCGGCAGTGAAAGCATGGAATCCTAACCACTGAACTGCCAGGGAATTCCCCGTTAATAAATCTATTTTTTAAATTCACACCATAGTCCAATGCAAGTCAGTGGGGTCGTTCTGCTCCACAGAGTCTTTCAGAGACCCAGGCTCCTTCCATCTTGGGCTTTGCTCACCTCTAGGTCCCCAGAGTCCCCTCTGCTGAGCTAATTTTATGCACCAACTCAACTGAGATGCAGGGTGTCCAGGTTTTTGTTTGGCTAAACTTTATTTCTGGGTGTGTCTGTGAGGGTGTTTCCAGATGAGATTAGCATTTGAATTGGTAGACTAAGCAAAGCAGATTGCCCACCCTAAGGTGGGAAACATCATCCAATCCTCTGAGGGCCTGAATAGAACAAAAAGACTCAGAAAGTGTTACTGAACCAAACTGATCCGCTCACCCCACACACAGCAAAGACAGTCTGTTGATGCCAAGTTATGGAGAATGAAAGTACAGCATTCATTTATTGCAGGGCCAAACAAGGAGAATGGGTAGGTCATGCACAACAGACAGGAACTCCTTCAGGGGAGTGTTTTTAAAGACAAAGTGAGGGAGAGGGTTTCCAGGTAGGTAATCAGCTTGTGCACAATTCTCTGATTGGTGGGTGGTGAGGTAACCACAAGAGATCACAGGGGTCAGCAATATCAATTCTCAGGCTCCATCCAGTCTGGGAACTACGTGCTCATGGTCATCATGCAGTTAGCTTCTTCCACCTGATGAGCATAGTATCTGCAAAACAACTGAAGGATATGGCCCAGGATATTATCTATAGCCCTTGAGGAGGAACTAAAGGTCCTTGACTTTGTTTTATGTCTAAACTATTATTATTTTGTCTTGCTTGACTGTTTTCCTTTGTTTCTGCATTTTCTCACTTCTCTGATTAAGTTTGCTCTTTGGAACTCGGGAAGGCCTAGGAGGCTAAAGTTTTTCTGCAAACATGAGGCAGGGGACACGGGTGAGGGGAGGGTGTCTGTCCCCAGGAAGGCCACACAAGATCCTGCTCACTTTCAGAAGGAATAGTTTATGTTCTGCGTGACCACTGAGCTGGAACATCAGATTTCTCCTCTTCTCCTGCACTCAGACTGGGACTTACACCATTGGCTCCCCTGGTTCTCCAGTCTTCAGACTTGTACCAGGACTTAGACCATTGGCTTTCCTGGGCCTCCAGCTTGCAGAGAGCAGATCATGTGACTTCTCAGCCTCCATAATCATTCATGAGCCATTTCCTTATAATAAATCTTTTTCTTCCTCTCTCTCTATATATAAATCCTATTGGTTCTGCTTGTCTGGAAAACCCTAATACACTGGCGAAGGGAGGACAGGGAAAGGACAGTAAACTGGAGTAGACATCACAGAACTACTTGGCATCAACCATGCTTGGGTTCAAACTGGCTCTGCCATCCCCTCAGGCAAAGGACTCTACTTCTCTGAACCTCCACTTCCTTTCATGTTAGTTCCTTTCTCAGAGGGTTGTGAGAGACCTTGAAAGACATGCCTGTAATGCAGTTACTCCAGCCTGGTCCCATCAAACCCTCAGGAGGCATTAGCTAGGATAGTTATGACTATTTTGAGTTTATTAATTGGTGGCGGCATTATAACATTAACATCGTTGAGGCAGCAAATTGTGAGAATTAAAAGCATAAGCTACAGGACTTCCCTGGCAGTCAAGTGGTTAAGACTCTGCACTTCCAGTGCTTCCACTGCAGGGGGCGTGAGTTCAATCCCTGGTCAGGGAACTAAGGTCCCACATGCCAGGAGGCGGGCTGGGGGAGGAGGAGGCATAAGCTACAAAGTCAGCCTTCCTGGATTAGAATCTTGACTCTGGAACTTACTAGCTGTGTGATGTTGGACAAGTAATCCCATCCCTCTGGTTAACTCATGGCATGATAATAACTTCTACCATCAGTCAGAATAGGCTAGGTTATGTGGAGGTAACAACTGAGTTTTAACCCTTAGTGGAACAACACCTCAAAACTGATTTCTTGTTCACAGAAATTAGCAGATGTCCTCCATGCCATGGCTCAGGGATCTAGCTAGCTTCCTTCCTGTGGCACCTCTGTGCTTGCAGAGCTTCCAGAGTTGCCTAGGCAACCTGAGGGCATTAAAGAATTAGAGCATGGAGCATCCTGCACAGGCCTTTATATGCTACTACTGGGAAATGACACCCCCAACATTTCCATTCACGTTTTTATTGGCCAAAGCAAGTCACATAACCATATCTGAATTCAAAGGAGTCTGGAAGATGGTGGAAGACTTTAGTAATGTTTGTTGTACTATCTCATGGATGGTGCTGAAAATTCAACGAGAAAATCCACACAAAACATTTCATTCTTTCAACAAATATTTGAGTACCTAAGATGAACCAGGCACTGTTCTAGGAACTGGGTAGATAGCAGTGAACAAGACAGACAGAAATCCTTGCGCTCGAGGAGCTCACATTCCAGTGGGGGAAACAGACAAGAAACTGAGTAAATAAACTGTACAGTATGGCCGTGACACATGGTGGGTGTGTAGGATCTTAGTTCCCTGACCAGGGATTGAACTCGCGCCCCCTGCAGTGGAAGCTCGGAGTGGAAGCTTAACCACTGGACTGCCAGGGAAGTCCCTAAACTGTACACTGTGTTAGCAGGTGATACATGGTAAGAGCAGTGTCAGGTGGGATGAGGAGTGTGGGGTTAAAGCGGAGATCCGAGAGCACCCTCCTGAGATCACTAGGTGTATAGTCTCGAGGCAGTAAGAGGTAAGTCGCTAAGGAGGGGCTAGAGAGGGCCTTGGTAATGGAGTATCGGCCCCCAAGTGTGACCAGAGAGGGGCTCTTTGGATATTGCTGCATTTGCAGAGCCTCCTCGTCTATGTCTTGTCTTCGTTCAACTGGGAACATCCAGGTCAAGCTGCCAGTAGGGCTGCTTCTCCATTTTTTTTTTTTTTTTTTTTTGCGGTACGCGGGCTTCTCACTGTGGTGGCCTCTCCCATTGCGGAGCACAGGCTCCGGATGCACAGGCTCAGCAGCCATGGCTCACGGGCCCAGCCGCTCCGCGGCATGTAGGATCCTCCCGGACCGGGGCACGAACCCGTGTCCCCTGCATCGGCAGGCGGACTCTCAACCACTGCGCCACCAGGGAAGCCTCACTTTCTTAAGGGGGAGGAGATGAGGGCAGAGAGGTGACAGGGCAGATCACTAGGGACTTGGTGGCCTTGTGAGGATTTTGACTCTTACTGTGGTGAGATGCAGCCAAGGGAGGGCTCAGCCAGTAGGTTTCTGATCTGCCTCAGGTGTTCACAGGCTCCTTCTGACTGCGTTTGGGGAAAAGACTGGGAGGGCAGGCTCAGGAGCTGGGGGATCGGGGAGGAGGCTGCTCTAACTGTCCAGGCAGGAGAGGGTGGGGGCTGGGCCAGGTTGGGGGCAGGGGAAGGGGAGGAGAGTTTAGATTCTGTAGGTAGAGTCACCAGGGTTTGCTGACAGTTGGAGTGGGTCTGAAACTGAGGTCCAGGACGGACCTAGGGTATTTGGTCTCAGTCACTGGAAGGATAGAGGTGCCATTAACCTAGATGGGGAAGGTGGGGAGGGAGCAGGTTTGGGAGGAAGGTCAGGAGCTCAGTTTAAGATGTGTCAAGCTTGAGACATTCTAAGACCCCCATGGAGATATTGAGTAGGATGCAGGATGTAGGATCCTGAAGATAGAACTATCTGGGCTGAAGATAGAAACTTGGGTGTTGATACCCTAGAGATGGATTTCTTTTTTTTTGGCTGCACCGCACACCTTGGGGGATTCTAGTTCCCCACCAGGGATTGAACCCGTGCCCTTGGCAGTGAAAGCTTGGAGTCCTAACCACTGGACCGCCAGGGAATTGCCTAGAGATAGAATTTTAGCCATGCATGTGAGGGAGATCCATGATGGCATGAGTAAACTAGAGAGAAGGACTAAGATTTAGAGCTGGCCAGGGTTAAGAGGTCAGGGAGCCAGACCTAGATGACAATATGATTGTAATTGGCAGTGAGTGCTATGAGAAAGTATGTTACAAGCATGTAACTGCAAGCTTCAGTTTCAGTCTCAGGTTCAGACAGGGAGGGCTTCCTGGAAGAGGTGACTCCAGAGCTGACACCAAAACCTGAGTGGCTAAAAAACCAGGCAAAAAAGGCAGAAGGAGTGTCCCAGATAGAGGGCACAGCCCATGCAAAGGCCTGTCGGCAAGTGAGCCCCGGAGAGGGCAGAGAAGGAAGCTACTCAGACTGGCAGGGAGGGGTGTGGTCAGAAGGGAATCCAGATTAGTCATCATCAAAAGTTTTTGGCAACAGCCAAGCCCAGGTTCAGACCTGGTCCTGCCACCCTCTGTGACCTCAGGCAAGTGACCCTGCCTTCAGAGATTCCATTTTCTCTCCTGTTAGTTCCTGCCTCATAGATAAGGCTTATGTGGCAGCCCCAGCAAGTCTTCAGGAAGCGTAGCTGTGACTGGGGTTTTGTCTGTTGCGCTTGTTATTTGAGCTATTATCATATTAATTATATTATTGAAGAGTCAATGCGTTAGGGTAACGATGCTGAAACCTCAGCCTCTGTGCACTGGTGCCAAATCAAATCTTGGAGACAGAGTTTTGGGTGAAGTAGAAAAGAAGAGTTTTATTGCTTTGCCAGGCAAACAGGGACACAACAGGCTCATGGCCTCAAAAACTGTGTCCCAAACCGGGGGATTTGGTGAGGAGTTTAATAGCAGCGGTTCAAGGGCAGGGTTGGTGATAAGGATCAGGGTGTGTGCAGGGCCTGCACTTCTTTAATCTGGCCTTAGGTGGTCTCCTGATGCACTTCTCTGGAATGAAGAACGCTTCATCAAATAGTTAACATCTTCCATTTGTTGGGGGTTTTAGTTCTGCAGAAGAGCTCAAAGATATTGTTATGTGTATTCCTTGAGGAGCCAGGACCCTGCTCCAAGGCTGCACTACTCTTTCTTGACTGCTCCTCCCTTTGTCTCCACATCCCCTCCCTTCCCTGATTAGCAGCTGTTTGAACCTGCCCTTTGGAGCTCAAGGAAGGTCATGGAGGCTGAAGCCTATTTCCTACAAACAAGAAACAGGGGACACAGAAAGGCTTCTGTGCCCAGGAGCCCTACAGGGTCCTGCTCGGTTTCAGTAGTGCTCAAGAGTACAGGCTTGGGAGTTTACCCTCAGAATCAGTTTACTTATTTGTAAAATGGAGATAATGTATAGCATCCATCCCATAGGACTGTTATGAGGACATATGACCAGATATAAAGTACTTGGGAGAGTGCTTGGCAGTTATTTTTTTATCAGTATTACCTAAGGAGGAGCAAGACACAGAGGATAATAGCTACTATTTACGAAGCATTTACTGCTTAATTTTGATAGGGGCCTAGAAAGTGGCGGCATGGAAACCTTCGTTCGCATTTTACAGATTAGGAGATCGTTGCTCAGCTCACCGTTTTGGGATCCCAAATTATTAAGGGCAAAGTCAGGATTCAAACTCAGGCTGAGCCAGCTTCCCAGGGAGAGGCTAAAGGCTAGACAGTCAGACTGCCTGGGGGAGCCAGATTTAGCTCCCTCTGAGGAGCCCTGAAAAAGTACTGGGCCCTCACAGGTTGGACGTTGGAAGCAGAGAGCAAGGGAGATACCCAAAGGTGGCTTCAGTTGCCATTTTCCCTCTCAGCTGCATTCCACACCCTGCCCACCACCCGACCTTGGGAACATCTAGCCTCAGAAACCAGGCTGTGGCCAGGGGACTCATCCTGTGTCTGGGCCCCTCTTTAGAGACTGTAAGACTGAGACTACACTTTGGGCCCGTCCAGGAAAAATGATTCTGGTGACCCTGACTCAGGGGGCCAAGGGGTGTGGATGGAGAAGGCACAAGACAGTCCAATTCGTAGGCGGAACTGGAACGCCATCAGGGCTGTGCCGCACAGGGCTGTACCCCGCCACAGATGCGGGCGCTTGTCCCCGTACTGTGGGCCAAACATAATTCGGGGCCTCCAACTGCTGCTTGTCGCGACAAGGCTAGGATAGGCGACAAGTGCCAAGAGTTCCTTTCCGAGGAGACCGAAAACCACATCTGTGATTGGGTGGAGGCTGATTTTGGGGCGAACATTCACACTACAACACTAGGGGGTGACCTTGGGCACGACGAGTCCTCAAGTCACCTCGAAGTTCTCGTCCCCGGGCGCCTGCACCTGGAACCAATAAGTGGAGGGGAAAATCTCAGCTCTTTTAAGTCAGGGCGGTGTCGGAACGCTAAGCACCGGAAACGCAGGACTGAGCCTGGGCGGCCGCACCTCATTACAGAAGGCGGGGCCCGCAGGCACACGCGCAGTTTCAATGTCGGCTCTAGGACCGTGCGGATGCCGCTGGGCCGCCCCGCAAGTGCCTAATCCGGCCTCTTCCGCCTGAGTCACCCGCCCCTCCCTGAGGAGCCGGACGCAGCAGGAGGCCCCAGAGCAGCACAGACTAGCGGACCGGCCGACGCGCGAGCGAGGCGGTGAGCGCCCAGTCCGGACTCCCCCTGCACTCTGTAAACCCGGCCCTGGAGGCCTCCAGACCCGAAAAGATGCTCAAATCTTGTCCTCAGGGGTCCACCACACCCACGATCTCGGATTCGAACCCCCTGATCTGTCCGGCCCTAGTTATCCCGCCCCGGGGACTCTTCCACCCTCCCTCTCAGGATCTAAAATAGAAGCCCATGGATTTGAGAGGTACCCCGTAAATTCAGCCCTGGGTGTGGCCTCCAGGACTACGATCCTGGATCCGTGCTCTCAATTCTAACGGGGACTCCGGTATCCCGGGCCCCGGGGCTCACACTCAATATCTTAGACCCGAACCCATAGACACAGCGATGAGACTAATCCCGCTGCTGGTTGTACCTAAACCCTCAAGCCCACATTCTGGATTTACTAAACTCTGCTCCAGGAGCCTCCAGGCGGAGAATTTCTGATCCACGCTCCCGACCCACCCCAAACCCCTAAATCAGTCTTAGGGCTCTGGATCTCAGATTCGAGAGTCAGCTTGGGGCCCCCATCTCGAGAACCCCACTTGACCTGGCCGCTGTCTGGTGCTTAATGATGCCTATGCGTAGACTCAGCCCAGAGTCCTTCAAGCCAGACGCGGACCCTTCCCCCAGAAGCCCAGACCCCATCCCGAATGGACCCTCAAGCCGCAGCCGGAGGACAGGTCTCCGCCTAGCGGCTTCATATCACTCCCCCAAGTCCAGCAGTCAGAAATGCGTATTTCTTTGGGGGAAGGGGCGGGCTCAGGGACGAGACAGCCACCTGACCCCTTTTTCCCTCCTCAGGAATCTTGAGTCACAGCCATGTTCCTGGTTAACTCGTTCCTGAAGGGTGGAGGAGGCGGCGGGGGAGGTGGGGGCCTGGGCGGGGGCCTAGGGAATGTGCTCGGAGGCCTGATCAGCGGCGGCGGCGGCGGCGGCGGCGGAGGAGGAGGCGGCGGCGGCGGCGGTGGCGGTGGCGGAACTGCCATGCGCATCCTGGGCGGGGTCATTAGCGCCATTAGGTAAGGCGGGGCCTGAGGAGGGGCGGGGCCTGGAGGAAGAGGCTTGTCCAGCCAGAATAGAGTGGGGTAACCTGGACACTGACCAGGAACCTTAATTAGGCTGGGCCGGGACTGGGCTAGGAGACCGGCCTTGAGGGGGCCGACCGTAATGAGTTCATGGGGGCGGGGCTTGACATGGGGGTAGTCTTGTGGGGACAATCTGATGGGCTTTGGGAGGTGGAGCTTAATGGGGCTGGCGCGGCCTACTTCCGCTAACCTGGAGACAAACGTTAAGGGGGCGGAGCCAGTGAGGCTGGGTATCACTTCATGGGGGCACGGCTAGCCTTATGGGCGCGGCGTGGCCCTCGTAGGTGGGTCAATGAGGTGTGCCCAGAAGAGGTCTAACCGTAATGGGACAGGGGAAATGGCCTTGAAGGGGCAGGGCCTGGCTGGGAACTGGCTGGTTAAATTAGAAAAATGTCCTGGTGGAGGTAGGGCAGGGCGTCGGTAGGGGCCTCGTTAGTCTTGGCCACTGAGTGTGATCCCTTAAAGGGGTGAGAACTAATGGAGCTGGGATGGGATCTTGGGAAGACACAAGTGTTCAGAAGCCGTGGCGATGGAGCAGGTTCCTAGACAGGTGGAACCCAGGAGGGTGGGGCCCCGGGAAGCTGGGGCCGAGCTTCTATGAAATGAGCTCCCGTCTTTTGAGAAATCTGCCATCGCGTGGGTGTGCCCTGGCAAGAGGGGGTCCTACCGTGGGGACACAACCAGGGCAGCGAGGATAGGGACAGGGGAGGACAAGGACTGATGAGGCGGGCAGAGGGAACAGGTAGGTAGGGCGGCGAGCTGGGGGTTGGGGGCTTGGGGTGTGGGCGCTGGTGCTGCCCGTTGGAGGCCCCGCCCCCTGGCACTAACTGCCCCTTGTTTCCCTTCAGTGAGGCGGCTGCGCAGTACAACCCAGAGCCCCCGGTAAGCCACCCTTCACAATCGGAGACCCCTCTTCTTCAAAGGGACAAGGACCCATCATTGCCCCTTTGAAGAAGCCCCACACTTCTCCTTATGAAATTTATCTCATTTAGTCTCTCCCTTGTAACATCCTTAAACTTAGCTATATCCACTCCCTATTCATTGACCACCTCTCATTCATTAGTCACTCAGCCACCCAGCCCACTCTGACTTTCCCACCTAAGGCTGTCCTGGCCAGGGCACCCCTCCCCATACCTGCTCTGAGATCTCCTCCCTCTGCAGCCCCCTCGCACCCATTACTCCAACATCGAGGCCAATGAGAGTGAGGAGGTCCGGCAGTTCCGGAGGCTCTTTGCCCAGCTGGCTGGAGAGGTAGGTAACCTGGGGCCCCCAGAAGTGTCCTCACCCTTCCATGCCTTCCCTCTGGATGCCCTTTACATGTGCATTCGACCATGGCAATCCCAAAGTTCCCATCCTCCTTCATGACATGCCCAGACCCCTTTCAGTCACCCCTGACCCATTCCTAACTTCTCCCCCTAGGACATGGAGGTCAGTGCCACAGAACTCATGAACATTCTCAACAAAGTCGTGACCCGACGTGAGTGACTGGGGTCAACACACAGGGCAGGTTTAGAGGCATGGCGACTGGGGTAGCTGTGATCTCTGGCCTCTGACTTTCAACCTGCATCCCACAGATCCTGATCTGAAGACTGATGGTTTTGGCATTGACACATGTCGCAGCATGGTGGCTGTTATGGATGTATCCTTGAGGGCAGTCTGGCGGAGGCCTTGGTGAAGAGGGGATTTTCTTTTTTGCTTTTCTTTCTTTTTTTTTTTTGGCTGTGCTGCATGGTTTGTGGGATCTTGGTTCCCCAACCAGGGATTGAACCCGGGCCCTCGGCAGTGAGAGCAAGGAGTCCTAACCACTGGGCCACCAGGGAACTCCCAAGAGGGGATTTTCTGAGAGCATGATTTGGGCGGTCAGTGTGTAGCTTTCATATCCACAGATGTAGACGTGTATATATCACAACACACACCCACCTTGGACATGCGGCAATACATAATAACAGCTGTCATAACATGTTGCATAGTGTTAACCAAATCCAGCTCTGCCCTTAGCAAGGTTACTGAGCCTCTCTGTGCGTCAGTTTGCCTCTCTGTAAAATCGGGTGAATGATAATGGTGATAACAAATTGGAGTTACATGCAAAAGGTTTAGCACAGTACATAGCACATAAGCGGTCTGTACATGCTAACTGTTACCATGATCTCACCCAGGTTGATTTTTCAGCTCTGAATCTGTTTCTCTGTCACTGGGGTATAATACTGGTGGGACTGGTGTCTTGAGGATTTAGTGACAAAAGTGTTGTTCCTGAGAAGCTTAGCACTATCTGACGTGTACTTGGTCATTTGATAAGTCTTGGCCATTGTTGCTATTTATTGAGAATTTATTAAGTGCCAACCCCTGAGCTAAGGGCTTTATACCAATATACAGCCCTCTCATTCACTTTTATTTATTTATTTTTATTTACTTATTTATTTTTTGGCTGCGTTGGGTCTTCGTTGCTGCGCGTGGGCTTTCTCTAGTTGCCGCAAGCGGGGGCTACTCTTCGTTGTGGTGCATGGGCTTCTCATTGCGGTGGCTTCTCTTGTTGCGGAGCACGGGCTCTAGGCGCGAGGGCTTCAGTAGTGTGGCACGCGGGCTCAGTAGTTGTGGCTCGCGGGCTCTAGAGCTCAGGCTCAGTAGTTGTGGCGCAAGGCTTAGTTGCTCTACAGCGTGTGGGATCTTCCCAGACCAGGGCTCGAAGCCATGTCCCCTGCATTGTCAGGCGGATTCTTAACAACTGCGCCACCAGGGAAGCCCCTCATTCACTTTTTATCAGAAACCCAGCAGGTATTTACTCTTATCCCTTATTTCCTTAGAGTTCTAAGATACCCTTGTTTTTTACATGTCCTAACATTTATAACATTGAATTACTGTTGAAGAATTTTATAAATGAGGAGTTCCCCGTGGTTATGTTTAAAATGTCTCTATTTTGAAATATAGACTAAAATAGTCTATATTTAGAAATATAGACTAAAGTAAGTATGGCAAAATGAACAATGAAGCCACACCCAAGGTGACATGACTAGGGTGGGATGGGAGCTGGGGTTTTAGCCCAGGTTCCCCTGCTTGGCCATTATCCTCATCATGTACACAGTGCACGTATCTGGGTACATTTAGTCTTAACACCCTCTCACCAGAGTGACACGACCGGCAAGCTGGGCTTCGAGGAATTCAAGTACTTGTGGAACAACATCAAAAAGTGGCAGGTGTGTGCAGCCTCTGAAACTCCTAGCACAAAGACCCCCAAGCCATGGAGATGCCATGCCCCATGATGCTTAGTTGAACCCTGACCTCCTTGTCCCCACAGACCATATACAAACAGTTTGACATTGACTGTTCAGGGACCATTGGCAGCAGTGAACTCCCAGGGGCCTTTGAGGCAGCAGGTGTGGCTGGCGGGAACGTGATGGGGCTGGGGGTGGGACTGGTGAGGCAGCCCCCACTGAGCTGGGCTGAGCCTGAATCCTGGGGCTGGGAGGGCTGGGCTATGTGGCCCCCGCACCTGAGAGACAGTCGTTCTCAGGATTCCACCTGAATGAGCATCTCTACAACATGATCATCCGACGCTACTCAGATGAGGAAGGGAACATGGATTTTGACAACTTCATCAGCTGCCTGGTCAGACTGGATGCCATGTTCCGTGAGTGACACCCCAGCTCTCTTCCTGGGTGGGGATTTGTCCAACTTCCATCCGCCAAGCCTCCTTTGAGCCTGACCCTGAGGTGGGCAATGTTAGGGGCACAGCAGCGACTGAAATAGCCCTAGTTTCTGCCCGCATGTTGCTCACAGTCCAGAGGAGGAGAGGCAAATTCCCAGACAGTGACAGCTCACAGTGGTTACGGCTGGGATCGGGGAAGCCTAGGCAGAGTGATGAGGGCTGTGAGGGGGAAGCTCAGGGCAGATTGGGTTTAGATTTGTGACTGGGGGAGCTCTCACAGCTATTCAACCCTAACAAGGCACCTGATGCAGCTTAAGGGGTCAAGGAGGGCTTCCTGGAGGAGGGAGGGCACATGTAAGTTGAGACCTGATGGATGAGGAGGAGTGAGAGGGTGGGGACGAGTGTTGCAGCGGGAACAGCCTGTGCGAAGGCCTAGAAAGGAAAGAGTAGATGGTGCTTTGGATGATTTTCGTTGGACTTGGTTCAGAGTGCTAAACATTTTAGGAAGGGGGTGGGATGGGGAGACATAAGGCTGGGAGGGGTCAGTAGGGGCTGGATCATGCGGTCTCTTGTGAACATTAACGCACTGAATCCTTAAGACAGCCCTGCGAAGTGGGAATTATTGTCCCCATTTTCTGGAGGAGGAACCTAGGGTTCAAGGAGGCAAAATTTCTTGCTCACAGCCACTTAGCTAGGAAGTTGCAAAGCTAGAATTTGAACTCAGATTTGTCTGAGAGTTGCATAAAAGGAGGCAGGAGTAATGGGCCTGGTCAGGCTGTGCAGGCTGTGAATGCCAAGTTCAGGGGTGCTCAGACTCTACTGGGGACAGTGGACAGGGTCCAGGCAGGGGAATGACAGGGTCTCAGGTTTAACTTTAGGAAGATCTCCCGGTGTCCCAAGAGCCCAGGGAAGACAATGCATTAAGAGCCTGGGGAGAGGAAAAGGGGCAGGTGTGTCGGGGACATGAAGGGAAGGTGGGAGAGGACAATAGGGCAGATGATGCCAAAAGTCATGTATGAGAGGGCCCAAGAAATGGCCTTGGATTTACCAGCAAGAGGGCCAGCAGTGAGTGCAGCTTCCGGGGTACCAGGCGAGTGGGCCCTTGAGGGTGGTAACTGAGTGGTAAGTGACAGAGAAGCCACAAAGACAGTATGGGAGCCTGTTTGCCTACAGGTTTGGCTGTGAGTGAGGAACATGGAGTCAAGTTTCAGGGCAGGAGTGGGGACCACACGAGGCTGTAGGAGCAGGAAGTGCAGCGCCTTCTTCCGGTAGCCCCCTTAGGCTGGAACCGTGTGGAGCCGGTCGGTGGGAGGCTGGGGCTTGGGCAGAGGGGTGATGGGGGGCATGCAGGTCAGGATATGGAGCTCATTACTGAGGTGGGTAGCAGTCTGGGTTCCAATACCATTTTTCTGACTTTTACACTGTGTGACATGGGGCACATAACTGCACTTCTCTGTGCCTTATTTTTTTTTCATTTTTTAAAAAAATATTTATTTTGGCTGCGCTGGGTCTTAGTTGTGGCACGTGGGATCTTTGTTGTGGCATGCAGGATCTTTTTTTTTTTTAGTTGCGGCATGTGGGCTTCTTAGTTGCGGCATGTGGGCTTCTTAGTTGTGGCATGTGGGCTTCTTAGTTGTGGCATGTGGGCTTCTTAGTTGCGGCATGCATGCGGGATCTAGCTCCCGAACCAGGGATTGAACCCGGGCCCCCTGCATTGAGAGTGTGGAGTGTTACCCACTGGACCACCAGGGAAATCCCTCTGTGCCTTATTTTTAAATGACACTTATCTCACAGAATCGGATTAAATGAGTTCATACACGGAAAGCGCTTTATACATTGCTTGGCACAGAGTACTAGCCATTATTATTGTCATCCCATATATTAATATATTTTTATCCTAAAAGCCAATCCCTCCAACCCTTCCTTTCTCCAGGTGCCTTTAAATCTCTTGACAAAGATGGCACTGGACAAATCCAGGTGAACATCCAGGAGGTAAGAACCCCATCCTGGGATGTGGGATCCTAGCAGGGGGCCCCTCCCCTCAGTCCCCTGTACCAGCTCTGGGCTGGGGCTCCCTCCCTCCTATTTTCCCAGTGACCCCTGGGTGAGGGCAGAGAAGGGCTGCTGGTATTCTTAGGTTCCCTGATCCTCACTCTCGGTGCCTTCCTCTCCCCAGTGGCTACAGCTGACCATGTATTCCTGAACGGGAGTCCCAGACCTGCCCCCTCATCGCCTCGCTGTAGGAGTCACCTTGGACTCTTCAGTCTCCCCCAGGGTTGATCCTGTTTGCAGTCACATCTTCATGGCTCCTGCTGACCCACAGGCCTTTCTGTTCTCCCAGCCCTTGGCACCCGGATTCTCAGTCAACAGCCAGGGCCCAACATGCTTCAACACACCCCGCCCCAGCACACCCATCTCACATCTACTCCATATCTACTTGCTTCTGTGCCAAGCCCAATGTTTGTGTTGCTTGCACACCCCAAGGGCCCTTCTCTCAGTTCTGGGAGGATCACTCCAGTCCCTACACACCCTGGCACACCCATTCAGTTACCACCCAGGCAGCTGAACTCCAGGCCACAACAGGCCACATGCCCCAGTGCCTTTGTCTGTATTCTGCTCCCAGCCTGCCGGGTCCAGGAGGAAATAAATGCACCCTAGTTGCTGCTCTCTCTGAGATCTGCCTCCTATTCTGAGAGTTGAGGGGTGTCTCTGGCTCTGTTTGGGGCAGAGGGAGTCTGTCTCCGCCTGTCTTATAGTCCTGGTCTTTTTTCAAATTCTGGATCCCAGTTGAGCTGTAACCTCATTCTTTTTGGGGTTTTTTTTGGCCCCGCTGCATGTGGGATCTTAGTTCCCTTACCCAGGATTGAACCTGCGCCCCATGCGTTGGAAGCGCGGAGTCTTAACCACTGGACCACCAGGGAAGTCCCTGTAGCCTCATAGCTGAGATCTCTCACAGAGCCTGTGGAGGCCAAGACTAGAAGCCTGGACCATCTCTGCTTCTGCTCCAAGAGCCATGCTGGTGGGAAGTCTTAGTGCTACCCCTGGCTCTGTCCCCCAAGGCCATGTTTGCCCCTCTCAGCTTCTGTGCTTGAGTGAGTCTGTCCTCACTTGCCTCTGCCTCTGTGTGTCATACATTATGCTCAGCATCTTCCTTCCCACCCTCTGGCCTCTGCAGGGAGAGGGGCTGCTCTCCCAGGATACAAACCCCCTGTCCCATTCCAGGTCCCCAGGCCCTGAGGGGCAGCCCAGGGGTGCTGGGAGGGCTGAGAGGCAGCGACACCCTAGGGATAGCCCTGGTCTAGCGTTGGAGACTCAGGGCTGGGGCAATGGTCTGTCCACAGGGCAGAGATCACTTGTTGGTGGAAGGCTGGGAGGTACACACACGGAGGACAGAGCCGGGCTGGCTTCCCCAAGAAGCCAGCACATTTATTGATGCTTGTTCAGGTCCTGCAGACTTCTTGGTTTCACTTCTTTTGAGGGAAGGAGGCCCAGCCAAGGCAGTACAGGCCGTAGACAGTGCCTAGGGAGGGAGTGTGGGGGGGATACAGAATGAGACCCTAGTTCCCTCCCTGAGCCCCCTGCAGACTCCCCAGTCACCATCCTGGATCCCAGCCCTACTTCAGGCTCCAGCTCCCTTCCCAAACTGCACTTCAACTGGGGAAATGCTGGACCTTGATCCAGACCGGGCTTTGGGCTTTCTCCCCAGACCCATCACTAGCCCAGCCGCCCTTCTGGGACAGAAGCCCAAGCCCTAGGGTGCTTCCTATTTGCCAGCCCAGAGCCCCATACCGTCCCACACCAGCTCAGACCCCAATCCCCTCCCAAAACCCCAGCGCTGGAGCCAGCCCCTTCCTCTCTCCATCTCGAGTCCCGCTCCCTCCCGCAGTTCAGGCTGAGCCGGGCCCTGCACTCACCTCCCAGGCACAGAGCCATAGTCACTCGATACAGGATGTTGTCGGTTAGACCGCCCTTCAAGTGCACCGGGAGGTCATTGTCCGCCTGGATGTTGGGGGTAAACGATTGGAAAGGCGCTGCCTACTCGGTAGACCTTAAGCCCCTGCCTCCCCCAACTCGTCTTCAGGACCAAGCAGGCGGCCCCGGGTCCTCCCCCCGCCCCGCCTACCTGGAAGAGTTTCTGTTTCTCAGCCACTCGGTTCTCGAAGCGGTTCCGGGCGGTTGAGCTAAAGGAGCGCACCAGTGCCTGGGAGACCTGTGGAGAGGGGATGGCTGGGTATTGGAGGCGCCTGGAAGGGTGTCCCGGAGGAGGTCCCGCTGGGGAGAGGGTGTCGGACTTTCCGAGGCTCTGACTCGGGGACGGTCCTGTCCCTTGGGAGCGTCTCAAAGGCAAGATCCGAACTGGCAGCAAGAGTGGGGGAGGGTGTCCTGTCAAGAAAGGCCCAGAAGAAGGGGATTCGTGCCTAGAGGGTCTGGCTTGGAGGTTATCAGGCTGCCTAGAGGTACTATTGGAAGAGGATTGGACCCAGAAGGGAGACTATGTTCTGCGGGCCCAAGTCCCGGAGAGGTTTTTTGCAGTCTCCTGGGTTAATGGGAGGAGCTCAGGTGCCGGGAACGTCAGGACTGGAGCTGGAGTGCCTGGGGGATTTCCCGGCTGCCCGAGAGCTTCGGCGGCGGGGAAGGGGTGTTACGTTCCCGGTGCCTAAGTCCCGAGGTATTACGGGAGCCCTGGATGAAGGGGAGAAGTTCAGACTCGGGGCTTTGGGCCATGTTAACGGGTCCCCGGCTGTCTCAGAAGCTCTTGGACTGGGAGCTGGGGGGAGGGGGCCCCAGGCTTATTAGGAGGGAGTCTCGAGCCCTGAAGGGGGCTCACGTTCCAAGTCCCCAGATCCCGGAATGTTTGGGGAGTCTCGTATAGGGGCGAGGGCTTCCGGGTTGGGGGCCCCAGCCCGACCCATGGTGGCCCTCACCCGCAGGGCCCTCATCCTGCGTCCTCCTCTTCGGCTGGAGTCACCTCCCCTCTCCGCCCAAGGACAGACGGTGCCCTCCCCTCCGGGGGAGTCCCAGGCCACGCCCTCGGTGAGCCCCAGGACAGCGAGGTCCCGGCGGCCGCTTTCCGATTCGTCCAATAGGTGGGCGGAGAAGACGCTGCAACCCCATCCCCGCATCCCAGCGCCAAATGGTTGGAGCACCCATCTGTTACTCATCTCGGAATTCTGTTGGTCCGCGTGGAGAGGAAAGCGGTTCCAGAGAATTCATTTTTGGGTTGTTTCTGCGGTGATATCGGCCTGGGGCAAGTGCAAGTCCTCCGTCGGGTCCCTCGGATCTCTCCCTATCCGACTGACGTTGGAGAGCGAGTAAAGGAAGGTAAGATACCATCTTTCATTATGTCAAGTGCGGTCCTTTTTCCTCCCATGTTGAAACTGATTGCTGTGGCTTTGGCTAAACGTCAATATTCATTTTGGGTTTAGGGACCATGTAGTATGGAAAATGCACTCAACTCACACCTCATCCAGGTGAGTGATGGGAACCAAGGAAGTAGATTACGCCCGTATCTCATACTCACGGGGGCATATGCTGCTTCCTCACTGAGTGGAATGAAAGGCAGGATAATTTTCCTTGTTTAAATAGTTATTTTTCATTATCTCTCTTGGTTTATTGTGAATCCATGTAGCTGACTCTGCAGAGGTTAAACATGCACACAAAATGACTCCGCCGCATAGCCACCATCTTTGCTTCTTCATTCATATCTTACCCCCACCTCCGCACTCAGTTCTTCACCCTGGAAAACGGTGTAGTTGCTCTATTTATCTATCTGTTGACTTTAGACTCCACTGCATCCCCAGCACCTGGCGCATGGGTGGATTTTTTTTTTTTTTTTTTTTTTTTGGCTGCGTTGGGTCTTTGTTGCTGCGCAGGGGCTTTCTCTAGTTGCGGAGAGGGGGCTACGCTTCGTTGCGGTGCGTGGGCTTCTCATTGCGGTGGCTTCTCTTGTTGCGGAGCACGGGCTCTAGGCACATGGGCTCAGTAGTTGTGGCTCATGGGCTCAGTAGTTGTGGTGCACTGGCTTAGTTGCTCTGCGGCACGTGGGATCTTCCTGGACCAGGGCTCGAACCCGTGTCCCCTGCGTTGGCAGGCAGGTTCTTAACCACTGCGCCACCAGGGAAGTCCCGCATGGGTAGATTTGATAAATATTCGTTGAAGGAAATACAATATAACCCAAATGTTCTCTAACTTGGTCGCTCCCACCCACTTAACAAAGAAGGACCTCAGTGCTTCGCCTAGATTCTAGTCATCTAGATATTTCTGGGCATCCCCGGGAAGTGGCCGCACATGTGCTCACTTACCCAGCTGTCCCCTGTTATCTGCAGTCATGTAGGATCAGTATTCAGGGAAGAAAATAGAAACTGCTCTGAGAATTGGATACCAGAAAGTTTGGAAAGGCTGAAGGAGTGCCTTCTAAGCTGGGCTGCTACCTAATTTATGGGGCCTTGTGCAAAAAGAAAACGTGGGATCTCTCGTTCAAACAGCAGGAAAAAAAATTGCTGTTAAAAATACTAAAATATAAAGCTTTTTTTCTTTTTTCCATGATTGCTCTTAACCTGTCATGGTGTTTTAAATTTACTATACAATGTCATGCTCCCTAGAGTAAGGGATACCCTGGGGTGAGTACAAACTCTCACAGTCACCTGGGGGACCTGCCTTGCAACTTTGTGTGTGCGTACACACATGGCTGCTGGCTGCTGGGTTCTCCTCCTCTCCCCACCAGCCACTGGACCAACTCGTGCCCTGGCTAGAGGTGGAGAAGTCAAACAAGGCATCTCTCCTTCCCACGGGCTTGCTCCCTACAGGGTGATGCAACTTCCCTTCCAAGAAGAGCCAGAAACCTGGATCAAAGGTGGGCAGGACCCTCGCCCCTGCCGGGTCACCTGCTAAATGTGCCGTGGAGTGCCAGCTGAGGAGGGGCCACTCTGCCCTACCCTCAGAGGCCATGGGATGTGTGTGGTGGACCTTGACCCTCCCTATGCCCAGGCCCCCAGGAGGCAGAAGAATAGGCAGCTAAGAGCCTGTCTCAGGGAGGTGGAGAGTGGTGGGAGGAGAGAATGCATACGGTTCAGGCTCCAAGTCCCTGGCGCCTGCTCCATCGTCCAAGCCGACTTCACTTATAAAACACAAATTCAAAGATAACGTGAAGAATTACAAGATGGCAGCCACAGAGCATTAAACCTCACGCTTCTGAGGGGAATTCCCTGGAGGTCCAGTGGTTAGGACTCTGCGCTTACCCTGCTGAGAACTCGGGTTTGATCCCCTGCTTGGGGAAGTAAGATACTGCAAGCCTCTCGGCCAAAGAACAAACAAACAAAAACCTACCACACTTATGAGTGTGGGGCTCTGTGCAACTGCACTGGACATATGCCTTGCTTTTAGGCTAGTCCTGTAGGAATGAGTCTCAGGACCTAGGAAAACTGACCTAGGAAAGCTGTTCTCTGATGCTGCCCCTGCAGGGATAGAGTCCAGAACACACCCTGTAGCACTGACCTTGGTCAGGAAGCCCTAGGCAAGAAGCTGCTGCTGCCATCACTCAGGTCTCCTTTAGGAATGGGTTCATCCACTTGCAGGACAAAAGGGCTCAACTACAGGATAAAGAACCAGCTGGGGGATGTAAGCTCTGCTGCCCTGTGTTAGCATGAACACTTACTGCTATAACAAAAAGGCACCAAAATTCTGTGGTTTAAAGAACACAGAACTTATATACCAACCAATCTCAACATGTGGACTTTATTTGGATCTTGATATGAACAAACAGTAAAAAAAAAAAACCCAAACATTTTTAAGACAGTTGGAAATTTGGACAATGATTGACTTTTCCCTCAACATTTTATGAAAAATTTCAAAGATACAGAAAGGGTGAAGAAACCTTCTAGTAAACATTCATATCCCCACCACCTAGATTCTATAATAAATATTTTGCTACATTTGCTTTATCACAGAACTAGCCATCTATGCCTCTATCAATCCATCAAGCCACATCTTTTTTTTTTTTTTGGTTGTGCTGCCCGGCATGTAGGATCTTAGTTCCCTGACCAGGGATCCAACCCACGCCCCCTGCAGTGGAAGCGCGGAGTCTTAAACACTGGACTGCCAGGGAAGTCCCCCATATCATTTTTTGATCCGTGTCAAAGTAGATTGCAGATATCAGTGTGTGCTTAACTAGACTGCTTGGATATTTTATTATGGTAAATAATTTAAAATTTTATAGCTGTTGTGGTTGTGTTTTTAAAAAATGAGTCTACACTTTAGAAATACATACTCAAATTTTTTTGGTGGAATGGTATGAGTTCTAATATATAAATGCCAAGTGACAAATGTAGCAGCTTAAAACAACAATAGACATTATTTCACAGTTTCTGTTGGTCAGGAGTCTGAGGGTGTTTTAGCTCAGCTACAGTCTCACAGCTCAGGATAGAGGTGGGCAGGAACCCACCAGGATTTACCTGTCATGAGTGGGGAGAGAGACTGATTCCAGCCAAGCAGCCTTCCAGAGTCCAGAACCAAGCTTTGGTATCTCTCTGCTGCCATCTTGTGGCAAGTCTGGAAAAACAGCTCCTCCCACCGCTACCTTCCCACACACCAATTCTTTTTGATGATGTTTTAGGACTTGCTTTTTAAAAACTTCTTACTTTTATCCACCCAGTTGCTGAATAGATCATGAGCTCAAGGTGGTTTAAAATTCGTTAAGTGTGAATAGGAAGAAAAGTCTTCTTTCCTCTGAGGACTCTGCGTTCCTCTCCAGGGGAACCATTCTGTGTTGTTTCTTGTGTATCCTTACAGGGAAATTTTATGCATAGAAAATAAATAAATAAACCCTCCAAATACAACAACAAAACCACAAAAATATACTCAGCCTCCCCCAGTCATAAAAGGATAATTTGTTCCTGAAATCAGCAAATTCATTCAGTAATACTTATTGATCCTGATTTGAACAAGCAATGTGTATATGTTTTCAACAAACAAAAAATTTAAAAATAATATGACCCAATGGGGAAATGTGAACACTGCCTGAAAACTTTATTATATGAAGGAATTAATGTTAATTGTTTAGGGGCGATATGGAGCTTAAAACCATATACAAGCCCCTGTGTCCCGGATTTTTTAAGTAAAAGGCTTTTGCTTTAGTCTCTCAGTCCTCCCTAGAGTCCCAAAAGGCTGACTCAAGAGTTAAAAATGATTAGGAGGGCTTCCCTGGTGGCGCAGTGGTTGAGAGTCCGCCTGCTGATGCAGGGGACACGGGTTCGTGCCCCTGTCCGGGAGGATCCCACATGCCGCGGAGCGGCTGGGCCCGTGAGCCATGGCCGCTGAGCCTGCGCGTCCGGAGCCTGTGCTCCGCAACGGGAGAGGCCGCAACAGTGAGAGGCCCACGTACCGCCAAAAAATAAAAAAATTAAAAAAATGATTAGGAAATGTGAAGATGTAGAAATAAGAAATAGTTGTTGGGCTGGGAAACTGGTAACAATTTAGACTATAAATCAACCATGTAGCAGAGTCACTGAATTCCCAGTTTCCTGAAAGACATAAAGGTCTGACACACATTCCTAAGTTGTTCCTGTAAGGAACCAGACTCCCACCAGATGAAAACTGCTGGCCTCAAGAACTTAGACCCCAGACTGGTTGAAACCAGAAGACTGACGATGTGTAGAACTTCACCTTGATGCCAACCAATCAACAGATTTCAGTATCATAGCTCCAGTGTTTGAACAAAATATATTATTTCATTAATTCAGCTCTTTGATGAGCTTCATTTTAACAATTCTTGCTGCATTTTTAAATGCATCTAATAAGATTCAGAAGAATCTCTTTGGGTGCCAAAGCTTTGTTATATAAGATATTATTCCTATAATTCTTCCAACAATTTAATAGCTCCACTATGTTTTCTGGTCATACTTGTAGCTCCATTGCTTGTACTTCCTTTACAAATTTTTCAGTTTAATGTGTACTGATTAACAATGCATTTTAATAATCCTGTTAGTATGTTCAATCCTGTGAGTATAAAGTTAAATTTAAATAAAACTAAACTGGGACTTCCCTGGTAGCGCAGTGGTTAAGAATATGCCTGCCAGTGCATGGGACACAGGTTCGAGCCCTGGTCGGGGAAGATCCCACATACCACGGAGCAACAAAGCCCCTGCGACACAGCTACTGAGCCTGTGCTCTAGAGCCCGCGAGCCACAACTACTGAGCCTGCGTGCCACAACTACTGAGCCTGCGTGCCACAACTACTGGAGCTTGTGCTCTGCAACAAGAGAAGCCACCACAATGAGAAGCCCGCACTCACTGCAACTAGAGAAAGCCTGCGCACGGCAACGAAGACCCAATGCAGCCAAAAATAAATAAATTAAAAAATAAATAAGTAAATAAAACTAAACTTTCATAAAATTATCTTTTTTTTTTTTGGCCATGCCATGCAGCTTGCAGGATCTTGTTCCCCCCGACCAGGGATTGAACCTGCACCTTCAGCAGTCAAAGCATAAAGTCCTAACCACTGGCCCACCAGGGAATTCCCAGAATAAGTTTTTTGACTGATACTGTGCCACGCCAAATGTAAGTACAATAAAAATAATGCTGAGGTAAAAGAACCCTCCTTAAACAATGCAATCAAAACAGATTACCCCACCAGGTAAAGAACCTAGCTGAGGTTCTGGCTGAGGGCAGTGGAAATGCAGAATGGGTTGTGGAAGAAGGAAGATACCAATTATGACCTGGTGACCAGTTACAAAAATGAGGATTGTAGTGACTTTGCATATTTCCTGTTTGCCTATTATTTGTATATGCTAACTGTTTTCTTCTCTTTCCTTCATCCATTTTTATTTTATATGCAAGTTGTTGGAAGTTAATTTACAATTTGGCCTTAAACTAGTATTTAGTCAGAGTGACTGAATTTGAGTAGTAATATAGCCAGCGATGGATACAATGACTGGATCTGTGCATCTCCTTATTTGGGGTCTGTGCATCTCCTCATTTGGGGGAAA
The DNA here is from genome assembly GCF_039906515.1 of Pseudorca crassidens. Taxonomy (NCBI): domain Eukaryota; kingdom Metazoa; phylum Chordata; class Mammalia; order Artiodactyla; family Delphinidae; genus Pseudorca; species Pseudorca crassidens. Next base: position 16,768,233 of record NC_090315.1, on the reverse strand, counting down.
GGGTGAGAATTTCTTCATCTGTAAGGAGGACAGCTGTATCTTGTTAGATACAACCATAAAGTTTTTCTTGTTTTTGCTGTTGTATAGAGGTTCACACATGTGTAGAGGGTACATATGGATAATAATTAGTCAAAGGGGTAGATTGTGTTGATTATTGATTTACTGCCGTTTAGCTCTAAATTTGCCCTTTTTTTTAACATCTTTATTGGCGTATAATTGCTTTACAATGGTGTGTTAGTTTCTGCTTTATAACAAAGTGAATCAGTTATACATATATATATATATCCCCATATCCCCTCCCTCTTGTGTCTTCCTCCCTCCCTCCCTATCCCACCCCTCTAGGTGGTCACAAAGCACCGAGCTGATCTCCCTGTGCTATGCGGCTGCTTCCCACTAGCTATCTATTTTACGTTTGGTAGTGTATGTATGTCCATGCCACTCTCTCACTTTGTCCCAGCTTACCCTTCCCCCTCCCCATATCCTCAAGTCCATTCTCTAGTGTTTGGTAGTGTATGTATGTCCATGCCACTCTCTCACTTTGTCCCAGCTTACCCTTCCCCCTCCCCATATCCTCAAGTCCATTCTCTAGTAGGTCTGTGTCTTTATTCCCGTCTTGCCCCTAGGTTCTTCATGACCACTTTTTTTTTTAAGATTCCATATATATGGGTTAGCATATGGTATTTGTTTTTCACTTTCTGACTTACTTCACTCCGTATGACAGACTCTAGGTCCATCCACCTCACTACAAATAACTCAATTTCGTTTCTTTTTATGGCTGAGTAATATTCCTAAATTTGCCCTTTTGTCTGCTTTGTGAAAACAAATATGGACCCATTAAACAAATATTTTTCCTTTGCCAGCTGGCATGATGATAAGCTTCATCAGTAGAGGTTGATGGAGAGAGACTGCAGAATGAAAAAGGGTTCTGCATCCTGGTTCTGGTGTGCTCGATTGCCAGGCTCCTGACAATGTGCTTGGCTTCCCCAGTGCCCAGCTCCTACAGTGTGGGCAGTTTCTCCAGCACCAGGTTCCTACAGTGTTCTCAGCTTCTCCACATCCAGTGGGGGAAAGAATGGTATTTTTAAAAATGGTGGGCTTCCCTGGTGGTGCAGTGGTTAAGAATCCACCTGCCAATGCAGGGGACAGGGATTCGAGCCCTGGTCCAGGAAGATTCCACATGCCGCAGAGCAACTAAGCCCGTGCGCCACAACTACTTAGCCTGCGCTCTGGAGCCTGCGAGCCACAACTACTGAGCCCACGTGCCACAACTACTGAAGCCTGCGAGCCTAGAGCCCCTGCTCCGCAACAAGGGAATCCACTGCAGTGAGAAGCCCAGGCATTGCAATGAAGAGTAGCCCCCGCTCGCTGCAACTAGAGAAAGCCCACGCGCAGCAACGAAGACCCAATGCAGCCAAAAATATAAATAAAAATAAATTAATTTATTTTTAAAAATGGTACTACTGGATATCCACATGCAAAAGAATTAAGTTGGACTCTCCCTCACACCATATACCAAAAAAAATTTTTTTTTTTTTCTGCATTGGGTGTTCGTTGCTGCACACGGGCTTTCTCTAGTTGTGGTGAGCAGGGGGCTACTCTTTGTTGTGGTGCGTGGGCTTCTCATTGTAGAGCACGGGCTCCAGACGCACGGGCTTCAGTAGCTATGGTGTGCGGGCTCAGTAGTTGTGGCTTGCAGGCTCAGTAGTTGTGGCACACGGGCTCAGTAGTTGCGCCTCGCGGACTGTAGAGCACAGGCTCAGTAGTTGTGGCACATGGGCTTAGTTGCTCCACGGCATGTGGGATTTTCCTGGACCACGGCTCGAACCTGTGTACCCTGCATTGGCAGGTGGATTCTTAATCACTGTGCCACCAGGGAAGCGCTGTGCAGTAGTCTTTTAAATCAGGTATGGAAAAAGAGGAGTTACAAACAAAAAAATACATTTTATATTTATCTTTGTAGTTATCTTTACCAGTGTTCTTTACTTCTTCCTGTGGATTTTAGTTACTGTCAAGTGTTTTTTCATTTCAGCTTGAAGCATTTCTTTTGTGTTTTTTGTAGGAAGGTCTGCTAGCAATGATCTCTTAGTTTTTATTTATATAGGAATATCTTAATTTCTCCTTTATTTAAAAGAAAATTTATTTATTAATTTATATTTTTTACTTTTTTTGGCTGTGTTGGATCTTTGTTGCTGTGTGCGGGCTTTCTCTAGTTGTGGCGAGCAGGGGCGACTTCATTGCGGTGGCTTTGCTTGCTGCAGAGCGTGGGCTCTAGGTGTGCACGCTTCAGTAGTTGCAGCATGCGGGCTCAGTAGTTGCGGCGCATGGGCTCTAGGGCACATGGGCTTTAGTAGTTAATGCCCGTGGGCTCAGTGGTTGTGGCTCGCAGGCTCTAGAACACAGGCACAGTAGTTGTGGCACACAGGCATGTGGGATCTTCCTGAACGAGGGCTTGAACCCGTGTCCCTGGCACTGGCAGGCGGATTCTTAACCACTGTACCACCAGGGAAGCCCTCTCCTTTATTTTTGAAGGATAGTTTTGTCAGATATAGATTCTTTTTCTGTGTGTGTGTGGTATGCGGGCCTCTCACCATTTTGGCCTCTCCCGTTGCGGAGTGCAGGCTCAGCGGCCATGGCTCACGGGCCTAGCCGCTCCACGGCATGTGGGATCTTCCCGGACGTGGGCACGAACCCACGTCCCCTGCATCAGCAGGCGGACTCTCAACCACTGCGCCACCAGGGAAGCCCATAGATTGTTTTTTTTCTTTCAGCACTGTGAATATGTCATCCCACTGCCTTCTGAGCCTCATGATTTCTGTTGAAAAATAACCTGTTTATCTTACTAAGGCCTCCCTATACATGCTTCTCTTTTTTGCATTCAAGATTCTCACTTTGTCTTAGGCTATATATACCAAAGAACTGTCTTGCAATTTTGTAATAGCTAATGTTCAAAATGCCTGCTAGGATTTTGTAAATTAGGTCTATATTTCTGATAGTGTCTGCATTTCTGATGCTTTTCCAAGATAATGTTAATGTTTCCTAAAGGCAGGATTTCTACTTTTACTTATGTATTTTGAAAAGAGAGTGAAAATTTGGTTTCTTTCAACTTTTTCCTTGTTTCCTTATTCTGTATTTTGAAAACATGGAATGAATGAATTTTCCTTGTTTCCTTATTCTGTATTTTGAAAAATGCTAATTTACACTAGCATTTGTGAGCATTTTTTTTTTTTTTTTTTTTTTTTTGCGGTATGCGGGCCTCTCACCGTTGTGGCCTCTCCCGTTGCAGAGCACAGGCTCCGGACACGCAGGCTCAGCGGCCATGGCTCACAGGCCTAGCCGCTCCGCGGCATGTGGGATCTTCCTGGACCGGGGCACGAACCCGTGTCCCCTGCATCGGCAGGCGGACTCTCAACCACTGCGCCACCAGGGAAGCCCTGTACTATATTTTCTACTTTTGTATATGTTTGAAGTTTTCCATAATAAAGACAGCATGAATTTTTAAAAACTTAGAAGCTAGAAATATGCAAAAATGATAACATTTATATTTAAGGTACCACAAAAATATTTTTCCCTCTCATTTTCTATATTCTCTGTATTCTATTTGAGCATTTTTACTTTTTTATAAGGATAAAACAAAAACAAAAAACCAAAACCCCATTCTTACTAAGCTCTTTCATCCTTTTGATCCTAGCATTGCCACTTTCTGTGTTACGGCCATGAACTGACTGCAGTTTACAGATTATCTGAAAAAACACTGATTTTTTTCCTTTTCAGTCATACATTCTGAAATCTGTACATATGGAACTCTACCCTATCTTGCCCTTGTCCTTGAAATTAGGATTCTCCACTTAAGAGGCCTTAGGCAAACGACTTAATCTCTCTGACTCTCAATTTCTTTATCTTAAAGTAGAAAATAAGCCAAATCAGAGGCATGAATGACAATGTAGGCAAACAGCAAGGCAGGGAACTAACACTTGGTGAATTTCAGGCATTGTACTAGGAATTTTATACACATTTATTCCTCTCAAAAACATCTCTTTTAAGGAAGAAAAACATGACTACCTCAATATTAAATGAATAAAGGATATGAACATTCAATTATTCAATTAACAAACATTTATGACCACCTACTATATTTTAGGTACCATGCTGGAAGCAATACCAATGGTCAGCAAATATGTGAACAAATGGTCATCTCTGTTAGTCATAATCGAAGGAATGCAAGTGAAAACAAAAGCGACTTTTCCATTTTTCACCGACCAAACGGTGAACTTTCAGTAAATGTTTTCTTAGGGTTAGATGAATGTGGTGCTTTGGGATCTCTTCTAAAGTGGGCAGACGCATAGATGCACCATCTTCCTGAAGGCACTTGAGCAATGTGTATAAAACGGGCCGAAATGTATATTTACTTAAAAAAAATGTCCAACCAGGAGAATGAAGCACACCTAGTGACTGCAGTTTCCAAATACCATTTTGGAAAGTACCAAAATACCCAAAGGAAAAAGGATCCCTTGGAAAATGGAAAATGGCTACTTCAAGGTGGGAGCTAGGAAATGAACAAGACGAGCCTGGAACATCCTATTGTGGCAGATAGCAAGCAAGTGATCAAAGACTAGCAGGGTCATATCAAAAGGACACAGGAATCAAATGGAAAAGGATCCCACAAGCCACACGTGGAACAATTTGAGCATCAATGAGAGTACAACTTAAATAGATTTAAACATACTGAATATGCTTCACATACACACCCCTCTAAGCTCAGTGATTACCATGGCACAATGTTAGGGAACCAACTCATTATTTTGCAAACCAATAAGGAGAAAGAAAGAAGCATCTACCCTGCCTTTCCTTATTGTAACATGGATAACCAAACAGTAGTTGAAAGGAAGTTTCTCTTTTTAAAAATATTCTAGCTGATAAAGGAAGAAAAAATAATATATCATCATTCTGCAATCCCTAATAAATTAATAGATTTACCAATTGAACATCAATGGCTGCTAACATCATAAAAAGAAAGACACCTAAATATTATGTCTCTCAATATTAACCACCTATAAGTAGTCTTAACAACAACAACGAAAATGGAACCTCAATCTGATCATGCCTCTAGACAACAACTACCAACTTACAGGAAATACCAAGGATAGAGGAGCAGGTTTAACTACCCATTGGGATGAGCCAGCAGAAACCAAGCTCTGAGAAACTCTCCAAGGCAAACAAACTAGTTTCTTTGAAAAGTTAAGTTGCCGGGGGGTGGAGGGGTCCGGGGGAGGAGGATGAAGGAGAATGGATAGATTGAGACTTAAGAAACACAACAATCAACTGCAATTTGTGAACATTATTTGGATCCTAATAACTTTCAAAAAAATTGACATTCATGAAACAATTAGAAATTGGAACACTGGCTATCAGATATGCAATGTTAAGTATTAAGGCAGTGCTGTCAATTTTTTTAAGGCGTGAAAATCTTTTTAAATTTGTGATATATTTCAGAGGTACATATTAAAATTTTTATAGATGAAATGATATATCTGGGATTTACTTCAAAAATAACATGGAGGTGGGGGAGTGGGTGGAAATATGGATAAAACAAGCCTGGCCGTGAGCTGGTAATTATTGAAGCTGGTCATGGGGTACTGCGGGTACATTCTAAGAGTGTGAGGACAAAAAGTTTAAAAGAGAGAAGTATATACATTTTTTTTTGATGTTTGCTAGTAAAAAAAAAAAGTATATTATTTTGATCTAATATTTCCACTTTTAGAAATTCATCTTAAAGATATACATTACATATACAAAATAATGTATGTGCAAGGATATTTATTATAGGATTGTTGGAAAGAGCAAAAAATAAACTAAATTGATAAGGTTAAATAAATTATGACACACATGAGAGAATACTATGCAGCTGTTAAAAAATAAGGCCATTATATATGTATTGACATGGTGCAATCTTCCAAGGTGTATGGATAAGCAAAACTAGCAATGTATAGAAATTTGCTACCATTTATGTAAAACATTTCTTATAAAGAGTGTTATGTGTATGTCTACACTTAAGCAAACGGAGAAATCAGGAAGTATATGCAAGAACTTGATAGCAGTGATTGCTACATAAAGGGCAACAGGGTAATGTGTGGAGGTTCACTTATGTGAATACAAAATTTAACTTTAAAATTTTTATCCTGTGCCTGTGTTTTAGCTATTCAAAGTGATTAATTTTTAATGTCATAGATTTGAGCCCCTCCAACTGTACATCCTAATCATTAAGCCACTTAAAGAAAAATGACATAAAGCACATTGCTTTGTAACCCTTTGTAGGCAGTGGCACATGCAGAAAATGCAGGTGCTTTTGCTGAACACTCAGGATGACTGAGAAGATGGATAGCATCAGGGTGCAATGGGTTCTCTGGCCCAGACACTGACTGGCTACCCCAAGGGCTGAGGGGATGTGTTTTTTAAGATTACTCAGTCATTCACAAGCCCTGATCTGGATGTCCCTGGAGTTGGATCAAGGCTCTTTTCCCCATCACTGTCATATCCTGGAGTTACAACATCAAAATTCTAAAAACATATTTAATCCAGAATAGGTGCAGTTCCAGACATTCCATCTAAAATTAATTTTCATAGACTGGATTAAATTAGCTGGAATTTTATTTATATTTATCTTCACAAATGATAATTATTATCTACAATTTGTTTTTCAGGAGTTATTCTTGAGTTTTTTATCATAAATTTTTTAGCCTTGAAGATGAATTGTAAAGCTTCTCTCAGGGATTATCTGTACTTTAAGGTTTTTGTATGTTAAACTGTTTCCTTGGGACTTCCCTGGTGGCGCAGTGGTTAAGAATCCGCCTGCCAATGCAGGCGACACGGGTTCGAGCCCTGGTCCGGGAAGATCCCACATGCCACGGAGCAACTAAGCCCGTGTGCCACAACTACTGAAGCCTGCATGCCTAAAGCCCATGCTCCGCAACGAGAAGTCACCACAATGAGAAGCCTGTGCACCGCAACAAAGAGTAGCCCCTGCTCGCCACAACTACAGAAAGCCTGCGCACAGCAATGAAGACCCAACGCAGCCAAAAATAATTAAAACGAAACAAAACAATTGTTTTCTCTAAAGGGACAGAGCTTTGATGACTTTTTATGTCCTTCCACAATCGATTGTTCAGAAATCCCACATCTTCTTGAACCAATGTTGATTATTTTTGTAAAAATCCATTCTCTCTAGATTTCTAAATATATTAAAGTCATGCATAGTTGCTACTTTTTAAAAAAATCCACCCCTTCCTCATTCATACTGCTAAATGTGTTTTTTTTTCTATATCAGAGTTGTCTATTATATTGTTAAATAACCTTCAGATTAAGTCTACTGTCGTTTCTGATTTTATATTTTTTGGCTGTGCCATGTGGCATGTAGGATCTTAGTTCTCTGAGCAGGGATCGAACCCACACCCCCTGCAGTGGAAGCTTGAAGTCTTAACCAGTGGACCACTAGAGAAGTCCCATTTTTTTCTTTTCTTTTTAATAATCGTTCTTACTGTTGACTTGGGTTTATGTGGCAATTTCCCCTAACTTTTAGGATTGACCATTCATTTAATGTGTTTAGTATGTGACTGGCAATGAGTAGGTGCTGGAGATCTACTTAGAGAACAAAGCCCCTACCTTTTTTAAAAAAAATTTTTAATTAATTAATTTATTCATTTATCTTTGGATGCATTGGATCTTCGCTGCTGCACGTGGGCTTTTGCTAGTTGTGGTGATTGGGGGCTACTCTTTGTTGCGGTGTGCGGGCTTCTCATTGCAGTGGCTTCTCGTTGCAGAGCATAGGCTCTAGGTGTGCGGGCTTCAGTTGTTGCAGCACGTGGGCTCAGTAGTTGTGGCATGCGGGCTCTAGAGCACAGGCTCAGTAGTTGTGGCGCATGGGCTTAGTTGCTCCACGGCACGTGGGATCTTCCCGGATCAGGGCTTGAACCTGTATACCCTGCATTGGCAGGTGAACTCCCAACCACCATGCCACCAGGAAAGTCCCAAAGCCCCTACCTTTTTTTTTTTTTTTTTTTTTTTTTTGCGGTACGTGGGCCTCTCACTGTTGTGGCCTCTCCCGTTGCAGAGCACGGGCTCCGGATGCGCAGGGTCAGTGGCCATGGCTCATGGGCCCAGCCACTCCGCGGCACGTGGGATCTTCTCGGACCGGGGCACGAACCCACGTCCCCTGCATCAGCAGGCGGACTCCCAACCACTGCGCCACCAGGGAAGCCCCCAAAGCCCCTACCTTTAATCCTTGGGTTCTGACAGGAGTACAGCTTTGGTTACACTGAACTGGTTTTGATATGCAGAATTCACTGCCATTCATTTCTAGTTTGTAATTTTAGTTTGATTCTCTTGAAGTTATACTTGGAGGTGGTTTTAGATTCCTAAATGGGCAGATTTCTTTCAGCTGCTCTTCTGTTAATTTCTACTCTTCAAAATTTACAACCTTTTAAATGAAGATCTTCTCATAATAACTATACTTTACTACTGTTTTTCAGAATGAATTATCCTAACAAGTGGTTTTGAAGGCTTTGGATATTTGATACATTCATAAGGCCCTCCGCTCACATGAACTCCTTAACAGTAATACTGTTATTAATTAATGACAATAGTATTTATTGAGCATAGGCTTTATATAAAATATCTGACAATCTTCACATAAACTCTATTAGGTACATATAATTATCACTGCTTAAAAATGAGTAAACTGAGGAACACAGACATTGCATAATTTACCCAATGTTATACAGTCAGTAATTGCTGGAAGTGAGATAATGTTAAGTAAGGTATATGGCGAAAGGCACAGTCACAAAATGTTTTAATAGGGTCATTTTCTATTAGGAATTCTCAGAAGTTTAACATATTTTGAGTGGTAACAGGAGGCTCTTCTATATTCATATTAATTTTTTTTCAGTGTAAGATCTCTGATGCTTAGTAAACAGTGAGTGTGAGGCAAAAAGAATTCCCATGTTTATTGAATTTTCTTCTGGTATGAGTTACCTGATGTTCCATAATGGAGGTGACAAATGAAGGTTCTCTGACAATAACTACATTACATTATGCATTATCTAATATTGAGTCAGGCATGAATTCCACATAAAGGCTTTCCTACATCCCTAACATCAAGGCTTTCTAGCCAGTATGAATTCTGTAGTGTTCAATGAGCTGTGAGCCAAGAATAAAGGCCTGCCCACATTCTCTACATTCATAAGGTTTGATACCAGGATGAATTCTCTGATGTTCAGTAAGCTGTGAACTACGAATAAAGGCCATTCCACATTCCCTACATTGATAGGGTTTCTCACAAGTGTGAATCCGCTGATGATGAGTCAGTTGTGAAACACGAATAAAGGCTTTCCCACATTCCTTACATTCGTAGGGTTTGTCACCTGTATGAATTCTTTGATGCTGAATAAGGTACGAACTACGACTAAAGGCCTTCCCACAATCTTTACACTCATAGGGTCTGTCACCTGTATGAACTCTCTGATGTCGTGTAAGCTGTGCATGCTGTCTAAAGGCCTTCCCGCATTCTTTACATTCGTAGGGTTTCTCCCCAGAATGAATTCTTTGATGTCGAGTAACTTCTGAGCTATGAATAAAGCCCTTGCCACACTCCTTACATTCATAGGGTTTCTCCCCAGTATGAATCCTCTGGTGCACAGTAAGCTGTGAATGCTGTCTAAAGGCTTTCCCACATTCTTTACACTGATAGGGTCTAGCACCTGTATGAATTCTCCGATGAACAGTAAGTTGTGAGCCGCGAATAAAAGCCTTGCCACAGTCTTTACATACGTAGGGTTTCTCACCTGTATGAGTTCTATGATGCAGAATAAGTTGTGAGTGCTGTCTAAAGGTCTTTCCACATTCTTTACATTCATAGGGTTTGACACCAGTATGAAGTCTCTGATGTAAAATAAGTTCTGAAGTACGACCAAAGGCCTTCCCACACTCCTTACAGTCATAAGGTTTCTCCCCTGTATGAATTCTCTGATGTTGAACAAGGTGAGAGGTACGACTGAAGGCTTTCCCACATTCCTTACATTCAAAGGGCTTTTCACCCGTATGAGTTTTCTGATGTTGAATAAGGTGTGAGCCACGGCTAAATGCTTTCCCACATTCATTACATTCAATCAGTTTCTCACCAGTCTCATTGCTGGGATGTAGGGTGAGGGATGTATGATGCTCAAAAGTGGGCATGTTTCCATAGGTGATTTTCACTTGCTTGAAAGAGCACTCATGATTTACTTGTTGTTTTTCAAACTGGCTTTTGTATGCCCAGTCATCTCTAAAACTGGAGCCCTCAAAAGCACAGCATGTAAGGCTTTCCATCAGCTCCCAATCGAATGACTCTACTTCAAAGGTATCTTTTTGTAGAAATTTATCACACCTGGACTCCAAGTCTGAAAAATAAAAAAAAAGTAAATACAACTTGTTCTCTTCTTCTAAGAGAAATTTAAGAATTCTACAGGAGACTAGAGAGACAAAATGAAAATAATAACCATAATAGGTGAATTGCTTCTATAAGTCTCAAATATTGCTGTGCAATTTCTAAAAAGCACATGAAAGCACAAATATGATAAGAGCTCATATGGTGCCAGAAAGGGGCAAGAAAACAAATTAAGCCAGTGGTTCTCACGTTTGATAGAGATCAGAATCATCCAGGAAGCCTTGTAACAAAACAAATGTCCAAACAGCACCCCACACTGAATCAAAATCTACAGGAGTAGGGCCAAGACATGTGTATACATACATATCTACACATATTTTAAAAGTTATATATATATATTTTAATTGAAGATTCACATAATATAAAATTTCCCATTTAACCATTTTAAAGTGTACAATTCCATGGTTTGCAGTACATTCCCAGTGTCCTGCAATCATTGTCACTATCTTCTAATTCCAGAACACTCTCATCACCCCAAATGGAAACTCTGTGCTACAGACTCACAGACATAGAGGACAGACTTGTGGTTGCCAAGGGGGGGGGGGGGGGCGGGGGAGGGCTGGATTGGGAGTTTGGGACTAGAAGATGTAAACTATTATATATAGAATGCATCAACAACAAGGTCCTATTGTATAGCACAGCAAACCATATTCAATATCCGAAATTAAACCATAATGGAAAAGAATATGAAAAAGAATGTGTGTGTGTATATATATATATGTATATATGTGTGTATATATATATATATAAAATATATATGTAAATCACTTTGCTGTATAGCAGAAACTAACACAATATTGTAAATCAACTATACTTCAATTTAAAAAAAATAAACCCTGTGCCCATTAAGCAGCCACTCCCCATTCCTCATTCCTGCCAGCCCCTGGCAATCACTAATGGCAGAGAAACACTAATTCTGTCCCTGTGAATTTGCCTATTCAGGGCATTTCATACAAATAAGGCATCTATATTTTTAGCACTTTCTACCATATGATGCTGATGTCAGTCAAAATGAAAATGTCTGCTTAAACTTTTTCACAGCCTCCCCACTGCACTTAGAATAAATTCTAAATTCAATGCCATGGTTCACAGGTTCTTGGCAAAGCAGGTCCCTGCTTGTCTCTGTTGTCCTTCTGTTGCTCTATCTCCACCAAGGACAATGCATCTTCATATTGAATACTCTCCCCTTTCCTCCCTATGTAACAAACCACAGCCCTCCTTTGAGTATCTAGAATAAATGTAGGTCTTTTCCATCTTAGACCTCTCATCAGGTTCTTCTATCTATCTATTGGGAATCCTGTCCTGGGCCCTTTGTATGGCTGCTTTTCTCTTTAGGTTTCAGATTAAAACTCATACTTTCAAAAAGCTCTCAGCCTGATAACCCTAAGCGTATACTTTGATTCTCTTTCCCACAACGTGTCCTATTGTCATAACACTTTCATCAGTTGTACTTAAGAGTTTCATTTACTTACTCATCTGTTGATTTGTTTTTTTACCTCCCCAAAGGCAGAAATAAAGCCTTTTTCACTAGCCGTTGTCACCAAATCCTAGCACATAGTAGCAATAACGGATTGCTTGATGAATAAATATTGGATTCTGGAGACAGACCAATGGAACTCAATAGAAAGGCCAGAAATAGACTAAAGTTTATATGGAAACTGAATTTATTATAAAGGTGGTATCTCAAAGGAGAAAAGAATAGTTTTTATAATAAATAATGTTGGGATTAGTCATTTGGAAAAAGATAAAATTAGATCCATATGTTATACCACCGTATACCAGAATAAACTCTGAATACAGTTTTAATGTTAAAAGAAAACAGAAACCATACAAAAACTGGAAGGGAATGTGGTAGATTACTTTATAATCTAGGTATAGGGAAACCTTCTAAATAATGACTCAAAATCCAAAAGCATCAAAAGACTGATAAATTCCATTATGTAAAGGTGAAAAACAAAACAAAAAACTTGCACACGAACAAAAAACACTAAAAGCAAAGTCAAAAGACAAGTGACAGAGAAAATATTTGAAACTTATATCATAGATAATGGGATGATCTTCACAATTTATAAAAGACTCTTAAAAATTAAGAAACGCCCTTGAAAAGTAACATAACAATTACCAGCTGATCCAGCAATTTCATTCCTAGGTATATACCCCAAAGAAGTGAAAACAGGGAGTCAGACAGATACTTGTACACCAAGGCTCAGAGCAGCATTATTCACAATAGCCAAAAGACAGAAAGAACCCAAGTGTCCATCAACAGAGGAATGAATAAACAAAATGTGGTATATACATACAATGGAATGTTATTCAGTCTTAAAAAGGAATTAAATTCTGATAAATGAATGAACCTAAAACTACATATTGCATGACTACATTTACATGAGATACCTAGAATTGTCAAATTCATAGAGACAAAGTAGAAAAGATGTAACAAGGGGCAGGGCGGAGGGGAAAGTAGAGAGTTATTGTTTAATAGGTACAGAGTTTCTGTTTGGGATGATGAATAAGTTCTGGAAATGGATAGTGATAATGGCTGCACAACATTGTGAATATATATACAACCTGAAGGTGTTCCCAAATGGCCAAAGCTTTCCCAATAAGCAATTTGAACAGCAGAATAAACAATGATATTTTTGGACTATAACTCATAGAATACATAAATAAATAAATAGCCCATACTGATAGAAACAAATCTTTGAATAAACAGATGAATGGGAAAGGGAGTAGGGAGAGCCCTTCCTTACAGAAGAATTCCAATTAATAAATGCAGAAGCAATAAGGAACATAGAAAATCAACACAAGGCAACACTATTGTATTGTTACAGACAAGATCCACCAATGGATACTAAAACCAGTGGGCAAAATGAGGAGAAACAGCATATAGTTGCAAAGTATCTCCCTCCAAGATAATTACCACTTACAGTTGCAAAGTACTAACTTTACAGGAGAGAAACATGAGAGACACCTTAACCAAGGTGATCAAGGTTAACACTACCAGTAAAAAGCCATATTAACATCAGGCAACCCCTGATATGATGCATAGAGAAGGACACAACATCACTTCTGTGGTATTCCTGTCAAAGAGGCATAATCTCAATCTAACTGTGAGAAAATATCAAGCAAACACAAGTGACAGACATTCTCCAAAAGAGTACTCATCAAAAGGATCCAAGTCATGAAAGACAGAGCAATTGTCACAGATTGGAGGATACTAAGGAGACAAAACAACTTAATGCAATGTGGGATCCCAGACTGGATCCTGGTATAGAAGGAGGACATCAGGGGGAAAACTGATAAAATTCTAATAAGATCTGTAGATTAGTTAATAGTATAACACCAATGTTAACTTCCTGGTTTTGATAACTGTACTATGGTTACATAAAATGTTAACATTTGGAAGCTGAGTGAAAGGTATATGGGAATTCTCTGTAATAATTTTGCAGATTTTCTATAAGTCTAATCTAGAATGATTTCAAAATATTTTTTTAAAAACTTTACTGAAAAGAAAAAAATTCTATTTCAGTCTTGAGGTGGGAAGAGAAACACAGGTTTAAGCACATTGCTTTCTTTTTTTTTGCGGTTCGTGGGCCTCTCACTGTTGTGGCCTCTCCCGTTGTGGAGCACAGGCTCTGGACACGCAGGCCCAGAGGCCATGGCTCACGGGCCCAGCCGCTCCGCGGCATGTGGGATCCTCCCAGACCAGGGCACGAACCCGTGTCCCTTGCATCGGCAGGCAGACTCTCAACCACTGCGCCACCAGGGAAGCCCCCTAAGCACATTTCTTAGAGTCAAGTTAAAGACTATTCTATTACAAAGCAATAGGACGTACAACTTCAAAATTGCTTAAAGGTAGAAAGGGTAATAAAATGTGAGCAAGGGCTTCCCTAGTGGCGCAGTGGTTGAGAGTCCGCCTGCCGAAGCAGGGGACACGGGTTCGTGCCCCGGTCAGGGAAGATCCCACGTGCCGCGGAGCAGCTGGGCCCGTGAGCCATGGCCACTGAGCCTGCACGTCCGGAGCCTGTGCTCTGCAACGGGAGGGGCCACAACAGTGAGAGGCCCGTGTACCGCAAAAAAAAAAAAAAGAAAAAGAAAAAGAAAAAATGTGAGCAAAACAGGAATAGCTAGAAATAAAGAGAATGAGGAACAGAAAATATAAGATAAAATGGGAGGAGTAAGAACAGACACATGAATGATCACAATAAATGAGAACGGATTAAGTTCTATTAAAGTCAAGGACTCTCAGATTGATTAAAAAAGGAAACTCTAATTCTGATTATAATGGACACACTTAAAATGGCAATAATTTTTAAAAAAGGATAAGCAAAGATACACCATAATTTTTTTTTTTTTTTTTTTTTTTGCGGTACGCGGGCCTCTCACCGTTGTGGCCTCTCCCGTTGCGGAACACAGGCTCTGGACGCGCAGGCTCAGCGGCCATGGCTCAGGAGCCCAGCCGCTCCGCGGCATGTGGGATCTTCCCGGACCAGGGTACGAACCCGCGTCCCCTGCATCGGCAGGCGGACTCTCAACCACTGCGCCACCAGGGAAGCCCCACCATAATTTTTTAAACTAACAAAAACAGGGCATTTTATACTAATATCAGAAAAAATAGAATTCAAGGTTAAATGCCACTAAGTGGCAAAATGAAGGATGGACTGTACTGATAAAAATACAATTTGCAACAAGGATCTATATTTCATCTTTATAAAAATGTAATATGTAGTAGCAAAATATATAATACAATTAAGAGCTCTCAGAATTGGACAGTGGAAGTACAGAGAAAGTTAAAAGGACATACAGACTCTAAATCACATAATCAAAAGGGTTATAGTTAGAGAGGTGAATGCCCCATCCAAAGGACACTAGTTTTAAATATATGTGGAACATTTTCCAAAATTGGAACAACTTGACTTAATGACAACATTGGAAGAGAAAAGGCAGTGGAATGAGTTCTTCTTTGGGCTGAGAGAAGATTCTTGCCAACACAGAATTCCATACTCAGTGAAAATATCCTACAAGAAAAAAGGTAGAATAAAGACATTTTCATGTGGTCAAAAGCTGACAGAATTTGTCAACAGCAGACCTACACAAAAGGAAATATTAAGGGTGTTCTTCAGATAGAGAAAAAATGATCCCAGATGAAAATAAATGACAACAATACAGAGAAGTCATGAGGTAGTAACATAACTAAGTATTCAAAGGCTCCATTTCTGTCCAGCAAGAGCCAGTTACAAATACTTACTAACATTTTTTTAGTGGTCACTATTGCCTGGCATTGTTCTGGGCATTTTCACATACTAACTCATAAAAAAGCCACACTAACTACATGAGGAAGGCACTTTTTTTTTTTTTTTTTGCGGTACGCGGGCCTCTCACTGTTGTGCCCTCTCCCGTTGCAGAGCACAGGCTCCGGACGCGCAGGCTCAGTGGCCATGGCTCACGGGCCTAGCTGCTCGGTGGCATGTGGGATCCTCCCGGACCGGGGCACGAACCCGTGTCCCCTGCATCGGCAGGCGGACTCTCAACCACTGCGCCACCAGGGAAGCCCCAGGAAGACACTATTTTTAATCCCATTTTCAGAGGAGAAAACTGAAGCACAGAGAATTTAAGTAACTTACTTAAACTCACAGATCTAGTAAGTGGCAGAGCCAGGATTTGAACTCAGAAAACCTGATTCCAGGGACTTCCCTGGTGGTCCAGTGGTTAAGCATCCGCCTCCCAATGCAGGGGACACAGGTTCAATCCCTGGTTGGGGAACTAAGATCCCACATGCTGTGTGGCAACTAAGCCCATGCACTGCAACTACTGAGCCCTCACACTCTGCAGCCCACACACCACAGCTAGGGAGAAGCCTGTGCACCATAACGGAAGATCCCACATGCGGCAACTAAGACCCGATGCAGCCAAACAAATTAAAAAAAAAAAAAAAGAAAATCTGATTCCAGAGTATTCCCTCAGCCACTACACATCCTTACCTCTCAAAAGTTAAGAGACTAAATGAATTGCTGAATTAGGTGAAGTGAAAAGCTGTTTTAAGAAAATAAATACTTTTTAAGGAATGAAGACACTGCAGAAAAAAGGATCCAAACTCCAGGTAAAATAGCTGCCACCGGAAAGGGGCACATTCCTTTTTGAAATGAGAAGAAAACATAAGAGAAGAAAGAACAGAGAGGAATTAATGGGGATAAAGGCAAGGTTCCCTTGGAAGCTGATGCTGGCAAGGTCTTTGTTCTTCGTGGCTTCACGTCTCAGGCTTTTATTCCTCAGTTTTTGGTAGGGCTTTGAGGGAGTTTCCTGACAATAACTCAAGTTACTGTTACGAGTTGACTCACCTGCTGGGCTATTATTCCCAGTGACCTCCCCCCATTGGATCAGCCCTCACTCACCTGGGCACCATGGTCCTGTCATATCATTTACAACCATCCAGGGTTCTTTCCCTTGCTCCAGTAAGGAGATGACATCGGGCTTAGAAAGGCAAAGTCCTGTTTATAGGAAAAGAAATGGGGCATGATCGTGCTGTTTCCAAATTCAAACCCAGTCTCTTGGTTGCTAAGGAAGAGAGGCAATTACATAAGGGAAGGTGTGAAGGTTGTCCAAAGGATGGGAAGGTGGAGGTGCCAATGGCACTACCCATTTCCACTTCAACAAAGCACAGAACAATTCCCTTGAAGACAGAGAACAGAAACTTAGCCAGAAACTTGTAAGTCTTCCCAGAAATTCACCATGAAGAAACCAGAAATTTTATTCTCCATTTGCCCTCTCCCTCTCCCCAATCCATTCCTCGCTACTCTTGGCCCTGCTATGTGCCTAGCTGTGCCCCAGACAGCTTACCTGTAAGGACTGTATTACCCTGGTCCTATCATATCTCATTGGGTTTGGTAGATGGAAAGCATCAGTGGACTGGAAGACAGTTCAGGATATTTCTTATCCCTCTCGCTCCCTCCTTTGACCCAGGAGTTCTGGAGGTAGCTACAGTGGCTACCAGCTGGCCCTTCTCCATGGCTCTAGCTCTCACTATCTTCCGGTGGCAGTGTTTCCTCTCTTTACCCCCTCCAGCCGAAGGTGGTAACAGCCTCCCACTGTTGTAGTCCCTGGGAGCCTTGTTTCCTGGCTGGTCCTGTATTATACAATGTCCTTACCTAGTGAGACCAAGTTACTGAAGTTCTCCAAAGTTACATCCTTGTACAAGTCCTTCTGGGCAGGTTCCAGGCACTTCCATTCTTCCTGAGAGAACTCTATGGCCACATCCCTAAATGTCACCAATCCCTGAAACAATAAACCCATGCACTACTAGTAAATGAAATGACTTTTAGTTTTTAAATTGATTACAAAAATTTTCAAAATACACAGAAGTACAGAGAATAGTATAATGAGCCCCCATGAATCCATCACTCTGCTTCGGTAACTTAACAAGACCTTGCAAATCTTGTTTTAGGTCTTCCTTTCCATTTTTTACCCCTGGTATATTTTGAGGCAAATCCCACATACCAAACATTATAGTATTTCACCCACAAATACTTTAGTATCTAACAGATTAGGCTTTTTAAAAAAGGCATAATAACCAGAATATCACTATCACACTTAATAAAATTAACAATAATTTCCTAATAACCAGATCAAGTTTCAGATTGCCCCAATTTTCTCAAAAGTGATTTTTGACAGTAGGTTTGTTCAAATCAGGATTCAAACAAAATCCACCCCTTGCAATTAGTTTATAGATTTCCTAAAGTCTCTCAAATCTCTTATAGCATCCACAGACCCTTTAAAAATTTTTATTGCTGTTTATTCATTAAACAAACATTTGAATCAGTAGCATTTCCCATATTCTGGATTTGGCTGATCATATCTTCATGGTATAGTTTAACATATTTCTCTACTTCCATATTTTTTAGGGGACATAAATATGTCAGAGGTCGTACTGTGTACTTCCTATAGCATCCCCTTAGGAAGCACATAATGACTGGTTGTCTCATTTTTAGTGAGGTTGAAATTCATGCAGCTGGGGGAAACCCCAGGAGAAAAATTAAAGTGTGCCGAATTTGAGAATACTCCTAGCTGCAAAACCTCTCTGAAGAAAGGCATCTTCTACCAGCTCCCTAAGGACTACCACATATTAAATTAAACCAGCCAAGATAATTTCATGGGAAAAGATTAGTCTTTTTAACAAATAGTGCTGGAATAAGTAGATATCCATATGCAAAGAATGAAGTTGGACCCCACATCACACTATATATAAAAATTAACTCAAAATAATTGTAGATCTAAATGTAAAAGCTAAAACCATAAAACTCTTAGAAGAAAACATAGGAGTATATCTTCACAGCCTTGGTCAGGCAGGGGTTTCTTAGATATGGCACCAGACACAAAAAAGAAACAAAAAGAACAAGAAGATAAAATAAACTTCATCAAAATTTAAAGCTTTTGTTCTGCAAATAATTTCATCAAGAAAGTGAAATTCCAACCCACAAAACTGGGAGAAAATATGTGCAAATTGTTTATCTGATAAGGGACTTGAATCCAGAATATATAAAAACTCTCACAACTCAGTAATAAAAAAGACAACCTAATTATGAACCAGCCAAAGAATTTGAAGAGATTTCTCCAAAGAAAATATACAAATGGCCAATAAGCACATGAAAAGATGTTCAGCATCAAAGATGTGCAAATCAAAACCACAATAAGATGCCATTTCACATCCACTGGGGTGGCTATTATGAAAACAAAACAAAACAAAACAAAAAACAAAACTCCCAAAAAACACATATTGGTGAAGATGTGGAGAAACTGGAACTCTCTTACGTTGCTGGTAGGAATGTAAAATGGGGTAGCCACTTTGGAAAACAGTTTTGACAGTTCCTCAAAATGTTAAACATAGGGTTAACATGTTACCCAGAAATTCCACTCCTAAGTATACAGAAATGAAAACATATGTCTACCTAAAAACATTGGTATATACCAATGCTTATAGCAGCATTATTCATGATAGCCAAAAAGTAGAAGCAACTCAAATGTCCACAGACTGATGAATTGCTGAACCAAATGTGGTCTATACATATCCATGGAATATTGTTTGGTATAAAAATGAACAAAATACTGATACATGCTACATCACGGAAGCTTGAAAACATTATGTTAAGTGAAAAAAGTCACACACAAAAGATCAAATATTCAATGATTCCATTTATATTAAAAGTCCAGAAAAGGCAATTCCATAGAGAGAAAGTAAATTAGTGGTTGCCAGGGGATGAGGAGGGGAATTTGGGAGTGACGGCTAATGCAAACAGGATTTTTTTTGGCAGTGATGTAAATGTTTTAAAATGGTTTGTGCTGATGGTTGCACAGCTCTGCAAATATACTAGAAAAGCACTGAACTATATACTTACATGGGTGTATTTCATTGTATGTGAATTATACATATGTACAATAAATAAAGCTGTTAACGTTATTGAAGACTTTCATTAATGCTGGTTAAATCTATCAATATATACCACATTAGAAATTAAAAGAGATAAATTTTAAAAATTATTAATTTATCCAAATAATAATAAACCTGTTAACATAAATAACACACATTTTATGAAAAATAACTTTGTCAAAATGAAATAAATTTAGTAGCACTGTTTTACATTTTTGCAAATCTCTTTAATGACTGGCTGAATGAAAGAGTTAGATTTTCACATCTTCTGTTTTCAATCTGTTGGCCAACTTAATTTAATTTAATTTAATTTAATTTTACTTTTTGGCTGCACCACGCGGCTTGCGGAATCTCAGTTCTCCACCCAGGGACGGAACCCAGGCCACAGCAGGGAAAGCCAGGAATCCTAACCACTAGGTCACCAGGGAACTCCCCAATCTGTTGGGATAACACATTTCATATAGCTTCTGGGAAACTCCACTGTACACTCATTAGAGTTGTGAGTGAAAAAGGCAAATAATGTGTTAGTATTATTATTATAAAAGTAATTTTGACCCCTAGACCTCCTGAAAGGGTCTCAAAGTCTTCCTGGATCACACTTTAAGAACTGCTGACCTAGTGCTACACAATTTAACGTGAATAACTTGAAATCACATTGTGTTGAGTGAAAAAATATGGTAAAAAATATAGAGAATATGACAACTGTACATCAAATTTAAAAATGAAAAACTCAACAGTATACTGTTCAGCAGGCATTCATATATGGTAAATTATAAGAATCAAAGTGCTAACGAACGCAAAATTAAAAGTAGTCATTAACGTTGGTGAGGTGGTAATACGATATGTGAAGGGATGTGGGAGGGGATAAGGGTTGCTTAGATGGTACATTAAACAAATATATCAACTCATTTTATTATTCTTTATACCATATATATGTTATAGACACGTTTTTGTATGTATTTTTCAATACTGTGAAATGTTTTATGATTTTTAAAGGGGGGTGATATTTTAAAATAGAAGGAAAAAAGGAAACTACTTGGGTTAATGGAAAAGATCAAAGTTATCTTATCTTTGGCTCTATTCAACCATGGTTCTGATAAGGATGGCTCTCAAATTTCTCTCAGGAGAATATATTTCTGCTCCATTGGTGCTCTGGTAAGAACATTGTGCACGTATGTGAACACTTGGAGAAGAGAGGGCCACAAAGGGAGGTGAGGCATCATTGCTGGTTCTCTGCAATGGAGGAACTGAGAGCAGGTTACTGAATGGGGCTCAGCCAGACAGGGAAGTCTCAGGATAAAGAACACAAATGTTGATATTATTTCAAGGATAGAGGAAACTTCAGCTTACCTGGGTCATGGCTTTTAGAACTACCTGTCCTGCTTGGATTTCTTTAGATTCTTCTCTTGAACAAGTGCAGAGTTCTGAAAAAAAAAAAAAAACAGAGTAGGGGGAGAAGGGGCAAATTTCATAAACCGAGCTTGCCTCAGCACGCCTAAATAGATGAGCTTAAAACAACTGTACTTCCAGGGTCCCTGCTCTGCTTCCTTTGCTCTCCCCTTGTCCCACCACACAACACTAATGCTAAGAACTATTGAGTTAACAAAACCCAGCCCCTTCCTAAACCATAAGGAAACTGAAAGATGGATTCAAGGCAGATGTGCTTCGGCACTGACATAGAATCCAAGCACGTTAGCAGGAGGGATTCTGGCCTAGACAGCTCCCAGCTAGCTGTACCAAGCAGACCTTCCTTTGCAGCTGCAGCAAGGAGGATCACAACTCAGACTCACTCAGACTTTACCCCTTAAAGATGAGGACGGTACCTACAGGCTAGGAGCAGAGCATACCTGTGTAGGCCAAACCTTGTAAAAAAGACAACCCTTAAACAAAGTTTTCCAGCTTCTCTGGGTTCAACAGGCAAAACCGCTTGGGTACCTCCCCGGCTCTACATTCGCCTTCTAAGTTCAAAAAGGGCCACGCCATCCATATGAGAGGTTTCGTCAAAGCCTCCAGCCCCAGCTGGACTTATCAGACAGGAGCAAAAAAACCACAGTAATACAGGCATCTTACAAGCATACCTACACATCCAGAGTATTTACCTGAGTGGGAACTCAATTTCTAGAAGCTTCTTGGCCCAGCAATCCTTATTTTCCACATAAGCCCTCTCTACTGCTTTCCTGAAGAACATCACTTCCTCTCTGGCTGACAACTGCTGAGGCTGGTGGAGAACGGCCTACTTTAAGATAATGAGAACTCAGGGGTTTTTTAAGGAAGGTAGTAAGGCTGGTTCTAATTACAGGTGCAAGGAGCACCCATGCTTTTTTTTTTTTTTTTAATACTGTGATTTATCATCAGGTACTTTATTCTCTTGGCCACTTCGCAGTCATGCTAGAAGTTTCCAGAATCCTTAGTGCATATGGTGTGCAAGAGAGTCAAAAAGTAAGAAAAGAAAACTCCTCCCTGGAGAGTGAAGTCTAGAGAAATGCAGGCCAGAAAGGTGTAAGGAGTTATTCCAGAGGCTGCCGCCGCTAAGGCCATTGGTATCAACTGGATAGATCTCAATAGTACTAAGAAGAACCAAAACTGATCAACAGATACATGAGGAAGTCAGACGCATGGAATAGTGGGACATTTCACACACAAAGGACAAATAAACCAAGAGTTAATTTTGGCTACCAAGCTGCAATTTGGTTTTCTAGGTCATTTTCCCCCAACTATTTAAAAAGAAACACTAGTGCTACACATATGCAGCTTTAAGATGTTGTATTCTCCTACCAAGTTGCACTGAGAAGCAAGTTAAATAAGCCCCTCTTACTGCCGTCCACCTGCAGAGACGTCACATCCATTTTCTTTGATTTCCATTGGCAACAGCGGGAAATAATTCCAATAGTGAAGTAAGCAGCCAGACTGCCTTGCTGAGTTCCCATGGTTGGGAGGGGTGCCGTCAGAAGGAAGACTAGTTAAATCATTGGGGGCTGGTGTCAAGGAAAATTTCCTGTAAGTTACAGAATATGATTTGGGGCCTAAAATCAGAGGATATTAATAGGCAGAAAAGGGACAGAAGAGCATTCTGAGCAAAGTGAAGAGCAGTGGCAAAAACAGTGGACCAAAAGTAGACGGTGTGTTTGGATTGCAGAGAATAACTGGGAAAGACTTGTACCGTTTGGGGCAAGGATTAGACCAGTGCTGTCTTATAGAACCTTTGTGATGATGGAAATCGTCACATCTTGTACTGTCAATAATGTAGCCATTAGCCACATGTGGCTACTAAGCATTTGAAATGTGGCTAGTATGACCGAGGAACTGAATTTTTAATTTAATTTTAGTTAATCTGAATTTAAATCTAATTAATTCTAGAATATAGAGGAAGATAATGCTTATGACATTAACTATGAGGACCAGGTCTCATCATCACTGTAAATGGTATGGGCCACAGTGACTGAAGTATAAAGGTGACCAATGAATACTGACTGAATATATACAAGTTTGGTTTTCACCCATTAATGAATGGAAGGCTACTGAAGAATTTAAAAAAGGAAGTGAAAGGGCCAATATAGCCAGATTATTTTAGTGGAGAGGAGTACAATTGGAGTCAGGGAGATCAGCTGAAAGGTGCCTGTACTTTCCCAAGCAAACAAAGGGCCTGACCCAAGATAGTGATAGTAGAAATGAGGATGAAGGGGATGAATTCAAGGTGTCAGAGAAGTAAAATCAACTGGTTCTGGCATCTGATTGGATATGGATGCAGAGAGAAAAAGGAGTCAGGAATTCTTTCGTATTTACTGAGTTCCCAACTCAGTTGGCATGGTTCTATGTGTGAGGAAGATAGCAAATCCAGTCTGTCCCAGCGGATCTCACATTCTAATGGAAGGAGACAATAACAAATATTGATATACTGACATTGATATTCCTATTTATATGTAAAGGAGTCAAAGTTCTATAGAGGAAAATAAAAAGATTAAGGAGATGGGGAAATGAAGGGTGGTCTAAGAAGGCTTTTCATCGACACAGAAATCTAGGGGAAGCACAGTCCTAGCAGAGGGACCAACAAATGCAAAGGCCTCTAGGCAAGAGCAGGCTTTAACAACAAAGAGGAAGGAGACTAGAGTGGCTGGAATGGGGTGAGTGAGAAAATGAGGGCCAGAGAGGTAGATGGAAGCTGGATCACACAGGGCTTGTGGGCCTTGTGTAAGAACATTGGTTTTTACTCTTGAGTAAGAGAGGAAGCCAATGAAACACTTCAAACCAAGGAATGGCATAATCTGATTTACATTTAAAAGGATCACTCATGGAAAATGGACTAAGAGGACAAGGGGGGGAAGCAGGGAAGTGGGGGGAACTGAGAAGGTTACTGCAGTAACCCTGGCAAGGGGTTGAGGGGCTTGCCTTAGGGTGGTATGGTCATGGGGGAGGTGACAAGAACTGATCAGATTCTAGATATTCTCTGTAGGAAGAGCTGACAGGATTTACTGATTTTAGGTATAAAAGAAAAAAAAAGAGGCCAAGATGATGCTAGGGTTTTTGGCTTGAGCAACTAGAGGTATGAAGTTGCCATTTTTTAACACAATGGACTATGAGAGGAGCGGGTTTGGATGGACCAATTATGAATTCTGTTTTACCTTAATACTTGAGCTGATTATTTTATGTCTAAGTGGAAATGCCAGATGTCCATTAGACATTAGATCTGGGAGTTCAGAGGAAGTCCAAATGTAGGAATATAAAACTGGAAGTTACTGATGTTCAGTTGATATTTGAAGCTCTGATACTAGGTAAGATTGCCTACAGAGTGATTAAAGGTAAGGAAGAAAAACGGTCCAAAGCCTGAGCCTGAGGGGCTCCAACGGTTAGAGAACAGGGAGATGAAAAGGAAAAAAGAAAGAAAGGAGTCTGAAAAGGAAACATCAGTGGAATAGAAGGAAAAAAAGAGAATTGGGGCTTCACTGAAAGCCCAGTGAAGAAAGTATACCAAGAAGGAAGGTGAGAACAACTGTCAAATGCTACCAATAGGTCAAGTGGTATGAGGAACGAGAACTGTCCATTGGATCTGGCATTAGAGAGATCATTAGAAGTCTCAACAAAAGTGGATTCTCTAGAGTGGAGGACACAAAACCTTGGCTGGAGTGAGTTCAAGAGAAAATGGAAGGTGGGACTTCCCTGGTGGTGTAGTGGTTAAGAATCCACCTGCCAATGCAGAGGACATGGGTTTGGAGCCCTGGTCTGGGAAGATCCCACATGGCGCGGAGCAACTAAGCCCGTGTGCCACAACTACTGAGCCTACACTCTAGAGCCGGTGAGCCACAACTACTGAGCCAGCATACCACAACTACTGAAGCCCGCCCGCCTAGAGCCTGTGCCCCGCAACAAAGAGAAGCCACCGCAGTGAGAAGCCCGAGCACTGCAACAAAGAGTAGCCCCCACTTGCTGCAACGAGGGAAAGCCTGCACGCAGCAACGAAGACCCAGCACAGCCAAAAATAAATAAATAAATACATTTATAAGAGAAAATGGAAGGAAAGGAAGTGGAGACAGAAGAGCCATCCCTTTCAAGGAGTTCTGTTGAAAAGAGTAGAGAAATAGAGCTAGAAATGGATATGGAATCCAGGAACGGTTGTTTGTTTTGAATGTGGAAGAGATTACAGCATGGTTTATAGTGATGGGAATAACCCAGTAGAGAAAAACGAATAATGCAGGGACATAGGAGACAACTGCACAGGAGCAATGACCTTGAGCAGGAGAGAGGGGATAGGAACCAGCACCCAAGTATTGGGGGCTGAATTACAGAAGATCACAGGTAGTTCGTTCATAACTAGGGAAGGTAGAGTACATAAGTACAGGAATGATCCCCAGGATTCTAGGGTGAGGTGATGCAGTGCCATTCATATACACTTTCATTTAGTTTTAATTTTATAACTACCCTGTTAGTTAAATAAAGTTGATTTTATTTCTCACATTATACATAAGAGAAGCTAGAAGGCCTGAGAGGTTATGATATTGACCCAAGGCCACACTGAGTGGGATATGAACCCAAGTGTTGTATTTTATTGCCCATGAAAGTTTCCATCAGCATAAACTGTCTCCCTGTGGTTATTGCCATTAATGAGGGGAATGAACAATAAATTCCCCAATTAAGAGAGTTAGAAAAGGCCCAATTAAGAGAGTTAGGGGTTAATGGGAGAAGGAAACTGAAATCTTTTATAAGGGCTTTTTCACAGGAGACAATTCTGACAAGTAATAGTTTCTTTTAAGAATTATTAGACAAGAAGGCACCAGATACATTAGAAATCAGGAGGGAAAAGCCTAGAACATCTCAGAATTCAGGGGAGAAAAAGACACAGAAGAAATGAATTCTGAAAACAAAGGTCAGAGATATGGAAGAGAGATCCAGAAGACCTAAAATATACGTAAAAGTGGAGAATAAAACAGAACAGCGGGAGGAAAAGTGAATAAAAGTTAATAATAAGCGTGTTTTCTGGAGGAAATAAAATACTTGAATCTTTATATTAGAAAGAATCCCTGAGAGCTTATAAAAATTCACAAAGGGCCATGTGGATGCACCCTGGTAACAATCCTAAAATTTTCACTTACCAATAAGATATTATTCTTAAATGTCCATGGACTATTTAGAATGCACCACATAATACCAGCCATGTTCCCTTTGGAGGCTTTGTATATTCCTTCCGGAATGCTCCTCCTCAAGATAGTCATAGAGCTCACTTGCTCCCTCCACGAAGGTTTCTGCTTAAACTTCACCTCTATGACCAAACTATTAAAATATTACCCTTTGTCATTCACTTTAGCCTTCCCTGCTTTATTTTTCCTTCTAGCTCTCAGTGCTACTATACATTACATTATATATTTGCTTGTCAATTATTTGACTCTTCCCACTAAACTTAAAAGCAGGGATCTTGTTGGTTTTGTTCATTATTAATTCCTCAGGACATAAAATACTACATGGGAGGCACTCAAACTCTCCAATGAATGTACAAGATCACAATGGAAACCTTAAGAGTTTATCAAAGTAGCAATTTCTCAGCCTATTTTTTGTGGTTGTACCATAAGCCAAAAAGAAGTTCTAACTTGATAAAATATTTAATATAAAAATAAAATATCTGTAAATGTACTTCAGACAAATATAATGTATTTATATTTTGTGAACACATAACATACAAGGCAGAAAAATACAAAGAAAAAACTTATATTTGAGATTTTAAAAACTCTAGCCCAAAATACTAAAATCAAAATGAAAAGGCAAATGATAAAATGAAAAAAAAAAACTTTAACTCACAAGTCAGATAAACAACAAAAATTCTTATTGGATAGTGCTTTTAAAATTAAATTTTCAGGGCTTCCCTGGTGGCACAGTGGTTAAGAATCTGCCTGCCAATGCTGGAGACATGGGTTTGAGCGCTGGGCCGGGAAGATCCCACATGCCGCAGAGCAACTAAGCCCGTGCACCACAACTACTTAGCCTGCGCTCTAGAGCCTGCGAGCCACAACTACTGAAGCCCGTGTGCCTAGAGCCTGTGTTCCGCAACAAGAGAAGCCACTGCAATGAGAAGCCCGTGCACTGCAACGAAGAGTAGCCCCTGCTCACTGCAACTAGAGAAAGCTCGCACGCAGCAACAAGGACCCAACGCAGCCAAAAATAAATAAATAAATAAATTTTTAAAAATTTAAATTAAATTTTCAGAAAAAAGCAATAATTTTAGATAAATGAGCAAAGGATATGCATGGGCAACTCACTAGATAATAAAGTGGCTCCTCAACCTATCAAGAGTTTTAAAACTTCACTAGTAATGAAGAGAGTGTACGTTAAAGCAATAAGGAAATAACATTTTACAGTTATCAATTTGGCAGATTTTTAAAAGACTGATGACACGTCACAAGAGCATGATGTGAGGAAATGGACACACACAGTAGATTATAGCTGGTATAAACTTGCAACAAGGCAATGTTAGCAGAAATTAAACCATGTATATCCTCTGATGAAGTACTTCTATATCTGAGACTCTATCCAAAAGATGAATGTGGGGTGTATGATGGAGACACTGCTGACAATGGAAACAACTTGGAGAGAATTTAAATATCCTACAAAATATAGTGTATCCATAAAATGGAAACATTGTTGCCATAAAAACATATCTTTGCTGATGTTAAGATGTTAAACAACTTTGGGTGAATAAGGTAGATAATAAAACAGTATATGTAATCTTATTTTTATAGGAAAAATATATACATGCATATATACATGCATATGTGTATGCATAGAAAATGGATTGAAAGGATTTTCAATTAAATTTTTACATTTGTCTCTAGGTGTATAATTATGGGGGAATCTTTTTCTGTATATATATATATATATATATATATTTTTTTTTTTTTTTTTTCGGTACTTGGGCCTCTCACTGTTGTGGCCTCTCCCGTTGCAGAGCACAGGCTCCGGACGCGCAGGCTCAGCGGCCATGGCTCACGGGCCCAGCCGCTCCGCGGCATGTGGGATCTTCCCGGACCAGGGCACGAACCCGTGTCCCCTGCATCGGCAGGCGGACTCTCAACCACTGCGCCACCAGGGAAGCCCATTCTGTATTTTTTTTTCTTTTCTTTTCTTTTTTTTTTTTTGGCCATACCACGCTGCATGTAGGATCTTAGTTCCCTGACCAGGGATGGAACCTGCGCCCCCTGCATTGGAAGCATGGGGTCTCAACCACTGAACCGTCAGGGAAGTCCCTGTTTTCCTGTGTTTTCAAGTTTTCCCTTAAGCATATGTTTTATCATCATAAATAACACAATTAATTCCTTCCTCCTCATGGGGCAGGATAGATTATAAAAGAAAATACGAATGGAGTGATACGAGTGACAGTAAAGTGCCTCTGGGAACTTGTATGCTGAAGGAGCTTAATCTTCTCCATAGTTCTAGAGCCTTTGAGGGGTGTGTTCTCAAACAGTAACTGACTTCCCACAGAGGAGGTGAGCTTTCATATAAAAGGCTTTCTGTTTCCTTAGTCTCCTCACTCACCTGTGCACAGGCCTCTTGTTAACCTCTTTCCACAGTCCAGGATGTCTTCCTTGCTCCAAAAAGAATTCACACCTAATTTACAGAAGCAACTTCCTATACACAGAAAAAGAAATGGGTCTTAGCCAGTGTGGTAGACATTACTAATTTAATTACTAATGTCTCACCATTATCCAGTTTTTCAAGTATCCAGTCTTCCACATAATCCAGACCACATAATTCTCTAATCTTTCTATTGCTGATGTGGTGGCCAAGGAGGCTGTGTGTTTCAGATGGTACAGCTACAGGATGGTGGAGTCTCCTTTAGTCTGGGACCCTGCCTATGCTGATGCATAATGAGCAAAAATTAAAAAGTTATTTTGTAAACCACTGAGATTTGGGGGTTGTTTGCTACCACAGCATAACAACCTGTCCTAACTAATATGCTAATTCAGCTATACTCTGACTAAATAAAAATTCAGACTTGCGGCCTTGGTCAATACAAGACAGAATAATTTTTAAAAAGTCAGAGGAAACTTCAGAAGTAACAGAGCAGAGCTGTGCATTTCCAACTCTATACATCTCAAAGGGATTTTTCACAAACCCACAATGTGAAACAAAAGGCCCTAAAAAGGCAGATGGTGAGTTAGGGGACAAGTTGTTCTTGATCCAGCAAAATCATGCTCCTTTAGATCTCTATCATCAAATCTTTGTACAAATCCTTCTAAGCGAAGTTCAGCCATCTACACACCACCCAGTGAAGCTTGCAGTTACGTCCCTGGATTTTCCCTGTCCCTAAATTGACAGACATTCTTATTGTTCAGCGGGCATGGATCCCACATCACACAAGGCTTGGGCCGGGGGAGTGCGAGAACTTGACAGCTCATGAGAAGTAGATATATATAGATATCTTCACCTTAACATTAGCAATCTGTTCCTGAAAAAGCAATCATTCTGAGTAAAAACTCTAACCAGGAGCCTCTCTCCCAATATTTTAAATGTGAAAAATATAATGAGTCACATTTTAACACAAAGCCCCCAAATAATTTCCTAAACATAATTAAACACAAGAAACACCTACATATAAATAATAAACTATTGTATTAAGATGAAAATTTCTGGGACTTCCCTGGTTGTGCAGTGGTTAAGAATCCGCCTGCCAATGCAGGGGACACGGGTATGAACCCGGGTCTGGGAAGATCCCACATGCCACGGAGCAACTAAGCCTGTGCACCACAACTAATGAGCCTGCGCTCTAGAGCCCATGAGCCAAAACTGCTGAGCCTGCGCGCCACAACTACTGAAGCCCGTGAGGCTAGAGCCCGTGCTTCACAACAGGAGAAGCCACTGCAATGAGAGGCCTACACGCCGCAACGAAGAGTAGCCCCCGCTTGCCCCTACTACAGAAGGCCCGCACACAGCAATGGAGACCCAACGCAGACAAAAAGAAAAAAAAAGATGAAAATTTCTTAAAACATCACTTCCTGATCACCAGTTATTATAGATATTAATAATTAGTTGCTTTGTGTGCAGTAACATGGCCTCCTTTAGCACCATGAACATCTGCACATCCCTTTTGTTGACAGGCCAATCTATACGTTTGTCAAAATATTAACATGACTCTGATATTTAACTAAGTGAATTTCTGATGTAACTTGAAACTTTTCCTATATGTCATATTTTTAAATGTTGTATTGAGCTTTATGGATGTAAACATCCAGTCTAAACATCAACCCAAAATCAATACACTGAGAGGTATGCACATTCTCAGGCAATGTTCAAGATTCTGAGTCAGACAACAGCATATTAAATAAATTAAAGATTTCTATAAAACAGCAATTCTCAGTACTCACAAATTTAGTAGTAATTAAGTAGTTAATAACATAGAAAATGTTCAAGATATGGTTAGATTACAAAACAACTGGGCATCATATGGTCTTATTTGTAAAATACATGTATATATTAACATAGACGATATAGACAGACAAATCAGACTGAACGTATCTGGGAAGTTTTATCCTTAAAGATTACTTTGGTTATTTCTGGGTTGTGATCTTCAATTTTCTTAGTTTTGCTTAAGTGCAGTTTTTCAATAACCATGCATTAATTTTTAAATGCATATTTTAAAGTTCTGTTAAGTATAAGCTACTCCCAAACGGCAGATGAAAAAGGAAATACTTTATTTTAAACAATCTTCCTTTGAACATGAAATAATAGCTCAGGATATTCTAAAAACAGTTCTTTTTCACAGAATGGCTTTTGTTGTTTTTGCTTGTCAGCTCCCAATTGTTGCAAACTTCTTGATTTGGTAACTACATTTATGTGTGCTGGAGACCTGCCTGGAAGAGAACTAAAAGTCATTCAGGCCAAGTCCTGTGTATAAGTGATGCTTCCTTTCAGCACTTCTCGCCAGATAGGTTTATTATGTTTCTGCACCTGCCCTATTTGCCTCAGTGTTCTCTGAACAGCTATAGAATCATCTTGCTCCACTGGTCATACTTTGTATTTCTTTTGAACACTTTTTTTTTTAAAGACTTTTTTGATGTGGACCATTTTTAAAGTCTTTATTGAATTTGTTACAATAGTACTTCTGTTTTATGTTTTGGCTTTTTTGGCCATGAGGCATGTGGGATCTTAGCTCCCCAACCAGGGATCGAACTTGTACCCCCTGCATTGGAAGGCGAAGTCTTAACCACTGGACTTCCAGGAAAGTCCCCATACTTTGGATTTCTGATGATTAGAATGAAAATTGCAGGAAATATAGGTGACTCAGTTCACCTCCATAGAGTTCTTATGGGATCAGTTTGACTTAGATATGACATGACATGACAATGACAGCTCTGGTCATACAAATATCTTCCTCTTATGAACTCTCATAGCATACTATCAGGGTAAACTAGTGCCCTTTTTCATCCTTTACTTTGGACATTTGTATACAAGTTTTATCTCCCCCATTACATTATTTGTAATTTAAAAACAGAGATTCTCACTTTTTAAAAGTACTTTGTCTCCCTGAGCTCTAGATTAGGATTTTGCATATTTGCAAATTCTTAATAAATGTCTAATGCCTGACCCAAAGGAATTCATTATAAAAATACATGAAGTTGTATGCACAAGAGTACTTTTGGGACAATTTCACAATTAAAATATAGAAATATAAATGCTCTTTAGTAGGCAGTAAAGGGAATAAATTAAGGTGCATCTCGATAATGAAATACTACATAGTGACTTTAAAATATAATTGTTACACAGTCAATGCATTATTAAATGAAGCAGGCAGGTTACAGAATTTATATAAGAGATACCACTCTATAAAATCCCACAGAAAGGGCTTCCCTGGTGGCGCAGTGGTTGAGAGTCCGCCTGCCAATGCAGGGAACACGGGTTCGTGCCCCGGTCTAGGAAGATCCCACATGCCGCGGAGCGGCTGGGCCCGTGAGCCATGGCCGCTGAGCCTGCGCGTCCGGAGCCGGTGCTCCACAACGGAAGAGGCCACAACAGTGAGAGTCCCGCATACCGCAAAAATAAATAAATAAATAAATAAATAATAAATAAAAATCCCACAGAAAAATACCTGAAATATATCCATCAAATATTAAGAATATTTATCTTTAGATGAATTACATTTTAAGAAAAATTTCTAATTTTTGCATTAAGCTTATATATTTCATAATAAAAAACATAACAGTACTTTCCACTTAAACAAAAATAAATAACTAGAGTTGTAGCTGACATTTATTTTCCTGGCAGCACAAAAATTATGAGCAATCGAGCCAATGTCTACAACACAAGTAGGGACAAAAAAGGAAATTAGTCTGATTGAAACAAATTACAACTAAAAGTTCTTTAACAGTCCTTTAACATATTCTCTGGTGCACTGAAATAGCTTCATTATCAAAAACATCCTGTGAATGACCAATTTTCAAGACAGTGCAATTTCCAGTTTAAGTGAGTCAGTGAGCACAAAGCAGAATGCATGGTGTCAGATACGTAGCCAGTTTCTTCTCCATTAAATTACCCATTAAAAAATTTGGGGATGGGATCTTTGCAAAATTTGAATACTTTTTTTTTTTTTTTGCGGTACGCGGGCCTCTCACTGCTGTGGCCTCTCCCGTTGCGGAGCACCGTCTCCGGACGCGCAGGCTCAGCGGCCATGGCTCACGGGCCCAGCCACTCCGCGGCATGCGGGATCCTCCCGGACCGGGGCACGAACCCGTGTCCCCCGCATCGGCAGGCGGACTCTCAACCACTGCGCCTCCAGGGAAGCCCTGAATACTTTTTTATTCATCATTTTCAGTGTTGTATCATTACAGTATTTTCCTTGTTCTGGTTAACTCTCTGTAAGCATATGTTTATTAGCTGAATAATATTCCATCATATGAATGTAATATGTGATAGAAACTTCCTCTTTTAACTCCCTGTTGTTGGGCACAAATTTTGCACAACATCTCAAAGGTTATTATTACCGGGCACTACTGTCTTTGATTGCAGTTCTAAATTTTTAAGGGTCATGAATCTCTTTGAAAATCTTATGAAATCATAAAACTCCTTTCAAGAAAAAAATCAAATAAATAAGTATCTGCAAGAACTTCCCTGGTGGTCCAGTGGCTGAGACTCCGTGCTCCCAATGCAGGAGGCCCGGGTTCAATCCCTGGTCTGGGATGCATGCCACAACTAAGAGTTCATATGCCACAACTAAGAGGCCCGAATGGCATAACTAAGATGCCACAACTATGAGCCTGCAAGCCGCAGTGAGGATCCCGCGTGCTGCAACTAAGACCCAGCGCAGCCAAAATAAATAAATAAATAAGTATTTTAAAAAAAAGTATCTGCAAAAGCTGCATAAAATTTCATGGCGTCTGCAGAGCCCTGAAGTCTAAGGGTGGGAGCCTGGACCTTCTTTAAAAACCCTGCTGTAACCACTTATTTACAAACACCAAGTACTACTAGCTAATATTCTTTTTTTTGTTTTTTCCATAACTTATCGAAAGAACAACATGGATTTGGCTGAAAACAAATTTAAGACCCCAAACCTAAAATGTCCCATATCAAATTAGATCTGGTTACTGAAACAAACTTTTATCCCAGATTTGTGAATCTAGACTTCTGATATAGGTCCCAATCACATTCTTACTCCTAAAAGCCAGAACAGCAGAAGGCCTTGTTCATCAACCCAGACTGTGAAAATCAAAAATATTAATAACAAGTGTTACATGATCCAGGGTATCTGTGTACAATTATGCAGGGGCCATTGTTCATGAATCAACAAATCACAACCCTCCAAAAGATGTAGATCTATGCCAACAGAGCCCTTTGCTGCATAAATGGTATAAAGGAGAAACTGAATAATTTGACAATAAAAAAAGGAACATCAGGAAACTAGCTGTACTAGACATTAAAATGTACTGTAAAGTCTCTATAATTAAAACAGTGTGGTAGTAGTGCATAAATAGACAAACCAACAAGTGGAACAGAACAGAAGGCCTAGAAATAGAACCAAGTATCAATATGTATGGACATTTAGTATATGATAGAGATGGCATTTCAAGTCAGTGGGGCAAAGATAAAATTCTTAATAAATGGTGCTGGGAAAACTGGATAGCCATTTAGAAAATATAAAATTAAATCCATACCCCATTCCATACACAAAATTAAACTCCAAATGGATCAGGGTGCTAGATGTAAAAGATGAAATCATACAGTTATTAGAAGATAACACATGTAAATTCCCCTTTAATCCTGAGATTGAGAAAGGCTTTCTAACTCCAGAAGCAATAAAGGAAAACATTGGTAATTTGACTACATAAAAATAAAAATATTCAACGACAAAGAACACCATAAACAAAGTCAAAAGACAACTGTCAACCTGGAAGAAAATACTTGCACCATACAACACAGATGAGGAACTAATATTCCTAATGTGTAAAGAATTCTTAAACATTGTGACAAAGCACCAAAAACAAACAAACAACAAACAAAAAAACCCCATGAAAGTAAACAGGAAAAAGAGATGGACAATTCACACACAAAAAAGATGTAAAAAAGGCCCTTAAGGATATGTATGCAAAGATGTCTATCAACATAGTACTGGAAGTCCTAGCCAGAGCAGTTGCACAAGAAAAAGAAATAAAAGGCATCCAAATTGGAAAGGAAGAAGTAAACTTATCTCTGTTCACAGATGACATAATCTTATATATAGAAAACCCTAGAGATTACACACACACACACACACACACACACACACACACACACACAAACAAACCCTGTCAGAACTAAAAAATGAATTCAGCAAAGTTGCAGGATACAAAATCAACACACAAAAATCAGTTGAATTTCTATATAGACTAACAATGAACAATCAGAAAAGAAAATTTTAAAAAACAAATCCATTTATGATAGTATCAAAAAGAACAAAATACTTAGGAATAAACTAAGGAAGCAAAAGACTTAACACATTGATAACTACAAAGATTGCTGAAAGAAATGAAAGAAGACATAAATAAATGGAAAGATATCCTGTGTTCAAGACTTGGAATACTTAATATTGTTAAGATGCTGTCACGGACTTAGAATTGTGTGTGTCCTCCCCGCCCCATTCATATGTTGGAAGCCCTAACCCCTAATGTCACTGTATTTGGAGATAGGGCCGTTATGGAAGTAATTACATTTAAATGACATCATAAGGGTGGGGGCCTGATATGATAGCAGTAGTGTCCCTATAAGAAGAGATACCAGAGAGCTCACTCTCTCTCTGCCATGCGAGGACTCAGTGAGAAGGTGGCACCTTGATCTCAGACTTCCAACCTCCATAACTGTGAGAAAATAAATTTCTGTTGTTTAAGCCACCCAGTCTATGGTATTTTGTTATGGAAGCTTGAGCTGACCAAGACAGATGGCAATACTACCTAAAGTAACATACAGATTCAATGCAATCCTTATGAAAACCCCAATGATTTTTTGAAAAAATGGAAAAATCCATCCTAAAATTCACACAGAATCTCAAGGGACCCCAAATAGCCAAAACAATCTTACTCTCACAATTCTTGATTTCAAAACTTACTACAAAACTTACCAAAGATGGTAATCAAAACAGTGTGGTGGGCTTCCCTGGTGGCGGAGTGGTTGAGAGTCCGCCTGCCGATGCAGGGGACGTGGGTTCGTGCCCCTGGTCCGGGAAGATCCCACATGCCGTGGAGCGGCTAGGCCCGTGAGCCATGGCTGCTGAGCCTGCGTGTCCGGAGCCTGTGCTCCGCAACGGGAGAGGCCACAACAGTGAGAGGCCGCGTGCCGCAAAAGAACAAAACAAAACAAAAAACAAACAAACAAATAAACAAAAAACAGTGTGGTACTAACAAAAAGACAGATATTTAGACCAATGAAATAGAAATCCTCACATATATGGTCAAATAATTTTCAGCAATGGAGTCAAGACTATTTGATAGGGGAAAGGACAGTCTTTTCAACAAATGGTGCTGGGAAAACTGGATATCCACATGCAAAAGAATAAAGTTGGACCTGTACCTAATACTACACTAAAAAATTAACTCAAAATGGATCAAAGATCTAAACATAAGAGCTAAAACTATAAAACTCTTAGAAGAAAACATAGGGGAAAATCTTCATAACACTAGATTTAGCAATTATTTCTTGGATATGACAACGAAAGCACAGGCAACAAAAGAAAAAAATGTGTTGTAGACTTCATCAAAATAAAAAACTTTTGTGCATCAAAGGATACTGTCAACAGAGTGAAAGTACAATCCATGGAATGGGAATATTTGCAAATCATGTGTTTTATAAGGGATTACTATTCAGAGTATATAAAGAACTCCTAGAACACAACAACAAAAAACAAACAAACCCCGGTGGCCTCGTGGTTAGGATTCCAGGCTTTCACTGCCATGGCCCAGGTTCAATTCCTGGTCGGGGAACTGAGATCCTGCACTGCTGCACAGTGCAGCCAAAAGAAAAGGGGGGGAGGGGCAAAGGATATTTCTCCAAAGATATACAAATGGCCAACAAACAACGTGAAAAGATTTCCTACATCACTAATAATTAAAGGAATGCAAATCAAAACCCATAATGAGATACCACTTCACACTCATTAGGATGGCTATTATAAAAAAAGCAGAAAATAACAAGCATTGGCAAGGATGTAAAGAAATCGGAACCCTTGTTCACTGCCAGTGGGAATGTAAAATAGTGCATCTGTTGTAGAAAATGGTATGGTGATTCCTCAAAAAATTAAACATATCATGTGATCCAGCAATTCAACTTCTGGATATATACTCCAAAGAAGTGAAAGCAGGGACATGAACAGATATTCGAAAACCCATGTTCAGAGCAGCATTATTCACAATAGCGAAAAGGTGTTAGCAACCCAAGTGCCCACTGATAAATTAATAAACAGAATGTGGTATACATGTACAATGGAAAATTATTCAGACTTAAAAAGGAAGGAAATTCTGACATATGCTACAACATGGATGAATCCTGAAGATATTGTGCTCAGTGAAATAAGTCAGTCATAAAAGGACAAACACTGTATGATTCCACTTATGTGAGGTACCTAGAATATTCTAATTCATAGAGGTAAAAAGCAGAATGGTGGTTTCAAGGGGCTGGAGGAAGGGGCAAAGGGAATTATTGTTTGATGGGTACAGAGTTTCGGTCTTTGAAGATGAAAAAAGTTCTGGAGATGAATGGTGGCGATGGCTGCACAAGGCAAATGGAGTTAATGTTACTGAACAGCATAATTAAAATGGTAAATTTTATGTTATGTATATTTAACCATAAAAACCCCCAACAAACTGAGATTGGTTGGTTACCTATAATGGGTGATTGGGCACAGTGTGGAAAGAATGGGGGAATGGAATTGGGAGAGAAGGAATGATGGAGGAGTAACTGAGTAGATCTTCTGGTCTAATTCTAACTTTCAGAACCATGTTAATGTTTCACATACTCAAAAAATAATTAAAATCAACCAGGATGTGTGTTTGGGAGCCCCAAATAAAATACAAACAGTAACAAATGAACCTATATTACAAATGAGTAATATTACCATACAGATGGGTGTAGGGAAAACTGTATTTTTATTTATTTTATTTTTGGGGGGGCAGTGCTGTATTTTTTACTATGAACTGTAAGACTAAATACAAAAAGAACTATATGGGGTTTGGGGATATGTGTTAGAACTACTTTCTACTCAAGACTGAGCAAATAAATAAATGTACTGTGGTTAATGAGAGCCGAGTTTTTCACTGTCAGAGAAAGGAGTTACGGAAAAGGAAATGGAGATGTCTAGAAGAAGCCCTGTGGTATTGAACTGGAATTGGAGATATCATATGACATCATGGATTATCTGTATAGGTATACATACAGATAGATACAGATGTGTGGGTACAGATGCATATATTTCATATCTGAGAAAGTCAAGAAGCAAAGACATCCCAGTAGCAACGAGCACATCTAATCTCGGTTTCTAAATATAATTTTCTAATAAAAGGAGCCAGTGATCCCTGGGAAATTTGCTGATTCCAGGACTAAGGCTGGGAAAGTACAGTATCAACCTGGAACATCCTGTGGTGCAGGAAAATAAGGAAGTACTAAATAAATAAATAAATAAAGGGGATATGTTGAAAGGATACAGGAACCAATCCAAAGGGTTTCCCAGTGGCCAAATATGGGACAATTCGAGCAATAAAATAGTGATAGTAATGGATTATAACCTATAGTATTAAAAAATCCAGACTATACTTAT
This sequence comes from Pseudorca crassidens, assembly GCF_039906515.1. Taxonomy (NCBI): domain Eukaryota; kingdom Metazoa; phylum Chordata; class Mammalia; order Artiodactyla; family Delphinidae; genus Pseudorca; species Pseudorca crassidens. Next base: position 16,729,587 of record NC_090315.1, on the reverse strand, counting down.
ATAAGTTAGTAAATCAATTAAATGGGGAGAAGGAAAATCTATTTGTGACAGAATTATAATTAATAAATGTAGAAGGAATAACAGAATCCGAAAAAAAAAAATCAACGTTTGGCAAATACCTGGTAATAAATTTTCAGGCAGGAATTATCAATGGATGTAGTAGGTGGAAGTAGGATGAAAAACAGCATAATTTTATAGACCTAAAGTATTTCTCCTTGAGACACATTAATTATAATGGAAAGAGTGACTTTGCAGTGGAGAAACCTGGCAAATAAAGTTAACACCACCAATAATGAGACAAATTAATCTCATGTGTCTCCTGATAAGATGCACTGAGAATACATCACTTTTGGGGTAGTCTTGCCTCAACTGCATAATCCAAATTTAATTATGAGGAAGTATCAGACAACCTCAAACTGAGGAACATTCTACATTGCAGAATTTACAAAATAAACGGCCAGTTCATCTCAAAAGTGTCAAGGTCATGAAAGACAAAGATTGAGTAACCGTTCCAGATAAAAGAAGACTAAGGAGAGTTACCAACTTAATTGCAACATATGATCCTGGATTGGATCCTTGTCCAGAAACAGGACACTAAGGGACACTGATGAAATCTGAATAAGGTTTGTAGATTGGTTATTTATCAGCGTTAATCTCTTGGCTTTGATAGAGAAGCTGGGTTAAGAGTATTTGGGAATTCTATTTTTGCAACAGTTTTAAGTCTAAAGCTAATTAAAAATGAAAAGTTTAAAAACATTTAGATTAACATTAGGTGTATAGGGAGTATGGAAGGTATGGGCCTTTCAGTTCACCTCCATAGCACTCAGTAATTTACTCCAATGGCAAACACTGGACACCAGTTCACTTGGGGGTGGGTGGTGGTGTGTGTCTTTGTTAGGCAAGAAGTTTCAGAAGAAGGAAGGAAAAGCACGTGTTAAAAAAAAAAAAGCCCCAAATGGGGTCATGTGCCCCCATAACAGCAAACAAGACAATACCAGTTTCAATCTCTCTCAAGAAAATGTGCTCCTAAATAAAAACTCAACAAACAAACAAACAAAAGAAAATGTGCTCTTTAAACAATCAATCTGAAATTTCCTGATTAGCACTAGTGAGGTAATCTGCATGATAAGACCCCTGCCATTCCCTTCCCCTAAAAGATGTCCCGGCCTAAAACAATCCTTTCTTTTCTTTTGCTAATAACTTCCTTGCACCACTTCCCTACTGCCTATAAAAACCTTCCATTTTGTCCAACTCCTTGGAGTATCTCTCTACTTGGTAGATGGGATGCTGGCTGATTCATGAATTGTTGAATAAAGCCAATTAATCTTCACATTTATTTGGCTAAATTTTTTTTTAACACACATCACGAATAATAAGAAGGGTTTCAGGGAAAGAAGAAAAACTGATACACGGAGAACTTGGCTTTTGGATGTTCAATAATAATTCTTTTCTTCTCTTCTCAATACGTCTCTTGGAGAAGAGTCAAGGAAAAGCAATCATGACGGACCAGGGCATTTTTAAAGGGTCATCGCCCGACCCTCCCACACAGGGGAGGGAGAGCAGAGAAGACTGGACATCATGCCCAATTTCGGTGTTACAGGGAAAGGCTGAGGTTATCACTGTCCAGGGCCAAAATCTGTCAGAGTACTGGAGTCAGAGGCACCTCACACCCACACACTTGGTGCTGAACAAATGGTCAATGTCACACAAACACATATCCACTCTTAGGACACACAATGAAACACGATCATAGACACCTCCACAGCTTTATACACAGCCACAATCTCACACCCACTAAGGCACACACAGTCGCACAATCTACTCACCACCATGACACACAAAGACACATTCAGAATTGTGCATTTTCAGCCCGCTCACGCCAGCGCGCAAAAACCCAAGGCTCTCTGGACACGCCCTGTCCCCGCCCCGGACTCCCAGACCCCTCACCTTCTGCCTCCCCGTGGTCGCGTCCGGGGCCCTGCGAAGCTAACGACCTCGCCACGACGTCAAGAGAGACGTAACGCTGGGCCGCTGTGGACTCTGGGAAATGTAGTCCAGAGCCAGACCAGCTACAGAGAAGATGGCGTCCTCATACCTCAGAGTACGGGCTTGGCCCGTTTGACGCTGCCCTCGGGAGGCTTCAAAGACGGGGTGGGGTTCCGGCTCCAAACCTTCCACCAGGCTTGAGCTGATCTTCCTCCAAGGCAAAAGTACTCACCCTGAGAGCATCATAATCACAGGAAGAGGCCGCCAAGTTCGCGTGGGAAAGACAGACGGAGAGACATAGAATGTCGACCAGCAAAGCCTTAAGGGAAATGTAGTCCAAGGCCGGAAAATCGGCGTTGCTGTAGATAGAAGGTAATCAGATACCAGCCTGCGCTTGGCCGCGGTGACCGTGCGGGCCGCATCGCGGAGATTTCTGGGAGTGCTCGCTCGGCCTCGGAGTGCGCAGGCGCAGCGAACCGAGTGGACATTTTGGTCTTTGTCCGCGGGTCAGTCCGGCCCCTGGATCCACGTGGCGCGAAAATAGGAGGTGGGATGTGGGTGTCTTGGGCCGATGGGGTCTGGGAGGTTGAAGAGAAGGATTCTAGATCTATTGGGGTGCGGCGCGAGGGTGGGGAGTGGGTTTAAGAGCTTCTGGCCTACATGTAGGGTGGGGGTGGGGGCCTCTGAGGAGGGTTCGAGCGTGCATGACCCTGAGTTTGACCGCAAGTTTGATCGGATGTTTGAGATTGAGGGAGAAACTGAGGGTGCAGCATTGTGTATGGTTGTTTCTAAGAGAGAGAGATGTAGGAAACCAGCATTGAGAAAATAACATCCGAGCGGCACTTCCCGTGTCGAAAGTGCTGATAATAACGGTGCCGTCTTCCTGGAACATCTAATTTACTTGAAGATTTGAAGGGTGATATAAAAGCTAAGTGGTAAATACTTTTTAAATGGACTTTTGTATAAAAGCGCGTTTGTTTTTAATTGGGGTAGAATGCAAATCACCGTGTTTTTTTTTTTTAAAAATATTTCAAAGGAAATTTTTGTTATGGGGAGCCTGCTTCAAACGGTCTCAAATATTCTGATCTTCGGGGTACTTTAATAGGTCTTCTGTTAATTTAGAGTAAATATCAGTCTTACATGTTGAGAAGCAGTGTCAAATAGTGCAGAAGGCCGTTCTTTGAAAAAAACTTAGTTCTTTCAGTGTTTATACATGAGTCTGGACTAGTAGTTGTCCTAACTCCTAAATGCGTGGAGGTGTTCCCAGGTTGTATGGATTTTGTGAAGTAACGAAAAAGTAAGGAATCCACCTTCAGTTATCCTTCACGTGATTGTAAATAATTGGGGACCAGATCAATATCTACAAATCAGTAGCCTTCAAATAGACAAACCACAGCCAGTTAGAAGGTATAATAGAAGAAAACCATTATTTACAAGAACAGTTTTTTAAAAATTGAGGAATAAATTTAAGAACTGTGCAAAACTATTGGAAAAGAACTTTAAAATACTGCTAAAGGGCATAACATAAGAGAACAAATATACAGTGTTTTTCAATAGGAAGACGTCTTAAAAAAGTGTGTGCAAATTTAATTTAAGTAAATTTATTAATTTAATGTTATCCCAATAAAAGTATCCAGTTTTTTTTTTTGGACCTAGGTAAGCTGATTCTGCACTTCATATGGAAAAATAGACAAGCTAGAATAGCTAGTAAAACTCTGAAAAAGGAAAGCAGTTGGGGTGTGGGGAGGTGGGAGCCCAACAGTAACATTTTACTTTTTTTTTTGCTACTCCCCTGGGCTTTTGTGATGTTAGTTACCCAACCAGGTATTGAACAGGCACCCTCAGCAGTGAAAGCGCAGAGTCCTAACCACTGGGCCACCAGGGAATTCCCCCAACAGTAACATTTTAAATCCTCAGAAATTAAAATAGTATTGGTATTAGCAGGAAACAGGCCTATGAAGGGCAATTGAGCAGTATGTATAATAACTACAAATGTATTTTCTTTTTGACTTATTTTACAGATGGAAATTCATTCTTCAAATGTACCTGAATTTACATGAAGTTGTACAGGTACAAGGTTGTTCATTGCAGCAGTGTTTCACATAGGAAAAGATTAGAAACAATTCATGCCCATCAGTAGGAGATTGGTTCAATAAAATTATGATGTATGTATACAACAGAATAATTTGCAGCTCTATAAAAGAATGAGGAGGAAGCTTTCTGTATACTGACACTGAAATAACTCCAGAAATATATTAAGTGAAAAATGTAAGATGCAGAATATATGGTATGCTTCATTTAGAGTAAGAAAGGGGAGAGATAAGAATATATACTTGTATTTGTTTCCTTTAAGAAACAACATCCACAAGAAACTAGTAAGAGTGGCTACCTCTGTTGGGGGTAGAGGTACTGGCATAGATAGGACAAGGGCAAATAGCTTTCTATGTTTTCTTTTTTTTTTTCCCCCTAACTATATGAATTTAGTATATATTCAAAAGTCAAAGTACTTTTTTTTTAAAAGTAGGCCATAGAACCAGACTCTTTCCTCTGCCACTTTGTACCTTGGTGACCTTAGACAGGTAATCCCTTGTGCCTCAGGTTCTCATCCAGTATTATAGAGAAAATAATAGTATCTGATTCACGGAGTAGTTGTGTAGATGGAGGAGTTCTAAAAAATAGTGCCTTATTACTTAGTAGTACTGGATAAACTTTAAGTAGTACTATTGTTACTATCTACAGAATATTACTTCCTCAGAAATAATGCCATTTGCAACAAGGTGGATGGACCTGGAGATTATCATACTAAGTGAGGTTAAGTCAGACAGAGAAAGACAAATATATGATAGGCAGAATCTTTAAAAAAATGATACAAATGAACTTATTTGCAAAGCAAACACTCAGAATGAATTTATGGTTGCCAGAGGGAAAGAGTGTGTGTGTGTGTGGGGGGGGGGTAGATTGGGAATTGGATTGACATGTACACAGTACTATATTTAAAATAGATAACCAACAAGGACCTACTGTATAGCACAGGGAACTCAGATCAATATAATAACCTAAATGGGAAAAGAATTTGAAAAAGAGTGGATACTTGCATGGGTGTAACTAAATCACTTTGCCATACACCTGTAACTAGCACATTGTTAATCAACTATATTCCAATATAAAATAAAAATTTTTAGAAAATTCAGAAAGGGACAAAAAATTTCCTCAGAAACAGTACATTCATTCTTACTGTTTCTGGTAAAATTTTCTGAAAGATTCAGATATGCAGATGCTCTTTTTTAATTTCAATGTTTAAGCTTTTTTTTTTACATTTTCTTTTGTAATGGGAATGAGGAAGTTAGAGTTCTTTGTTCAGGTTACATTCATCCTTAGAAATTCATCACTGCCTCCTTCATGAGATTTGTTCTTTGATTTCTATGATGGTTACTTTCTCATGGTTCTAATTCAGAGCCTCTGATGATGTTCTTTAAAAATCCTAATTGTGACCTGTTTTGGGTCAGACTACATCAGAGGTGATCTTCAAATTGCATAACATCAGGACAGAAATATATGACTGGTCCACCATTAGTGATTGTATTTTCCCCTTTATGACCAAAGTGTAATCTGTATGGTTTCATAATTTGGCACGGTACAAATGTCCATTCCCCATCAATCATTTAATGAATGGTTTTAACACCAATAAATAATCCTTAGCTGAATCAATAATTTCTTCAAGGTTGCAAAGTGATTTTCTAGTTTTTTCATTTCTTTTACATTTATTTGATTGCTACCTCAAATTGTGACAAATTTATCCTTTTTCTTTAAGCATCATTTTAAAGTTGTGATCTAATAACTGCAGCTAGTTTTCTTTTTGATAGTCATATTGTCACAGTTTTAGTCAGTGGACATTCCTTCATGCTAACTCCAGTCTCATTTTAACTTGCCCCCATTTAACTTTGAAAGCGATCTTGCACTCCAGGCCCATCTTGTACCTTCCCTCCCAGACTTGGAATTAGCTATTTCTTCAAGGAGCTCTGGTTCCTTTTACTGGAGAGTGGTATTGGAGACCAAGATCTGGGTGCTGAATGTTCGTTCTCCCCCCCATCCCCTCCCTCCCCTCCCCTCCCCTCTTTCAGCTTCACTGACTTCATTGCTGTGTGTGGGCTTTTTCCAGTTGCTGAGAGCGGGGGCCACTCCTCGCCGTGGTGCGCAGGCCTCCCATCGTGGTGACCTCTCCTGTTGCAGAGCAGGGGCTCCAGGCGCGCGGAGCTCAGTAGTTGTGGCGTGTGGGCTCAGCAGTTGTGGCTTGTGGCCTCCAGAGTGCAGGCTCAGTAGCTATGGCGCACAGGCCCAGCCTCTGTGCGGCATATGGGATCCTCCCGTACGAGGGATCGAACCCATGTCCCCTGCACTGGCGGGCAGACCCAGGGAAGCTCCTGGATGTTATTTTATTGCTGCAGAGGTAATTGTTTCAAGGCCATTTCAGAGATGGAACTAGAAAACCCATTTTGAAAAATCATGAGTTCATATTAGTATTTATAATTCAGTTTAAACGGTTCAGTATTTTTACCTCATACTTAGCTCCTAATTGTTTTTTTTTCCCCCGGTACGCGGGCCTCTCACTGCTGTGGCCTCTCCCGTTGCGGAGCACAGGCTCCGGACGCGCAGGCTCAGCGGCCATGGCTCCTGGGCCCAGCCGCTCCGCGGCATGTGGGATCCTCCCGGACTGGGGCACGAACCCGTGTCCCCCGCATCGGCAGGCGGACTCAACCACTGTGCCACCAGGGAAGCCCCTAATTGTATTTTATAGTAAAAATTTTGGAACAGGTTAATATAAGTATAGGATTATTTGCTTTATCCTCCACTATAAAAAAAATGGTTTCAAAAATAACAATGTTGATAGTAGTAACCATAAACATATTGTATCATGTGAAAATTTTCTTTGTAGCTGTTTTTGTCCTTAGAATGCATCCCAGGAAAGATGTGTAGTCAAAGTTCTCTGTTCTAAAGTCATTTGAAATAAATCCTTTCTTTGAGGAATTATGTTACCAAGTTAATGTACAGTTGAGTTCATTTGTTTCAGTTTGTTTTCAAGTTCAGGGATTGCTTTTTCAAAAAATCAATTTCATCATATAAAAAGTAAATAATGCATTTCGGTGATTCAACAAAAACTGTATCTCATAGAGATATCTCATTCTGCTCCCCCGCATCACATTCTTCTCTGTCCCAATTAAATATAGTTTCTTGTTTTTTTGTTTCTTTATCCTTCAAGTAGATTTTTTTTGTTTGTTGGGCCATTAGTGTATGTTTATTCTTCCCTCCTATCCCCCACTGTCCTTACATAAAAGATGTACTATGTACATCTGTGTTCCTCACTTTCTTCACTTAACAATACGTCCTGGAGATATCCTTTATTAATCATTATATATATATTTTTCTTTTTAACTGCCTTATAAATAAGATGCCATTGTGTGCATGTACCGTAGTTGATTCTGCTCTTGAACATTTGGGTTGTTTCCAGTCTTTTGCTGTTACTGCAGTAATGAGTAATTTTTCATCTGTGTCATTTTGTACTTACGCAAGATTATCTCTAAAGTAGATTGCTACAAGTAGAATTGCACATAGGGCTAAGTACTTTCATTTCCATTAGCAATCTACAAGAACACCTTTCCTCCTAGAACCTTATCACAATGTAGAGTTGCATTTTTTTTTTTGCCAAAGGAATGAGTGAAAATTGGTATCTCAGTGTAGGTTTAATTTACATCTCTATTATGGGTGAGGTTGAGTATCTTCCATATGTTTAAGGGCCACATGTACTTATCTGGGAACTCTGTTCATATCCTTTTTCTCCTTTTACTATGGGGTGTCTCTTTCTTCTAGGAGCTGTTAAATTACATTAGAAAGGTTAGCCCTATGTGAAATGAGTTGGAGTTTTTTTTCCAAGTTTTAAATTTGTGTTTTGATATTGTTCACATTGGTTTGTTTTTTTAAACCATGTGGAATCAGGAAGTTTTTATTTTTATGTAATAGATTTATCAGTCTTTCCATTTATGGTCATAGAAAGCCTTTCCCACTCCAAGTTTCACCTATACTTTCAAATCCTTAAAAGATTATAATTTCTATGGGTTTTCATATCCTCGTGTATGATATTTAGGTTTGCATCCAGGTTTATGTTTTTCCAATAGGCTACCCAGTTCTTCCAACACCATTTATTAAAAGGCCTTAACTCTACTATTTTAAGATTCCATTTTGATCATATACTAAATTCTCGTGTTTCTGGTCTATTTCTGGACTTTATATTCTCATCCATCTTCCAGCCTATATTCGTGTACCAATATTTATCTTTTTGGTATGGATGCTTTATAATTTTGTTTTAATATCTATTATAGCTATTCTCTTATTGCTTGTTTTTTTTCAGTTTCCTAATTCTTGTTTATTCTTCTGTGTAAACTTTAAAATCAGCTTGTCTGGTTCTAGAAAAAAACTTACTGATATTGCATTAAATTTTGTAAAATAATTTAGCAGAAGGGACATTAGATCTTTATAATGTTAAATATTCTTGTCTATGTACATGATATGTGTTGTATATATTCCAGTTTACTTTTGGGTCTTCTAGAGTGGTTTTTTGTTTGTTTGTGGTAAGCAGGCCTCTCACTGTCGTGGCCTCTCCCGTTGCGGAGCACAGACTCGAGACGCGCAGGCTCAGCGGCCATGGCTCATGGGCCTAGCCGCTCCGCGGCATGTGGCATCTTCCCAGACCGGGGCACGAACTCGTGTCCCCTGCATCGGCAGGCGGACTCTCAACCACTGTGCCACCAGGGAAGCCCTAGAGTGTTTTAATATTTTCTTCATATAGGTTTTAGACACTTTTTATTAAGTTTATTTCTAAGTACTTTATTTTTTATATTGCTGTTATGAATGGAGTCATTGTGCTATATATAAAGCTTGTTGGTTTCTTTTTTATATATATAAATTTATTTATTTATTTTTGGCTGTGTTGGGTCTTCGTTACTGTTTGCGGGCTTTCTGTAGTTGCGGTGATGGGGGCTACTCTTCGTTGCGGTGCGCGGGCTTCTCATTGTGGTGGCTTCTCTTGTTGCGGAGCATGGCCTCTAGGTGCATGGGCTTCAATAGTTGAGGCACGCAGGCTCTAGAGCGCAGGCTCAGTAGTTGTGCACGGGCTTAGTTTCTCCGTGGCATGTGGGATCTTCCCGGACCAGGGTTCAAACCCGTGTCCCCTGCATTGGCAGGCGGATTCTTAACCACTGCACCACTAGGGAAGTCCCAAAGTTTGTTGATTTCTATAAGTTAATTTTATTCCCTGCTTAATTTACAGAATTATTGTTTATAGTTATATTTTTAAATGAGGCAGTGGGCATCCTTATCTTTATTTAGAGTTTAATAGTAGAAATGCCTTCAATATTTTTGCATTAGATAAGATGCTGGCTTTTGTGGTCAGATATAGATTATGATTACCTATATATGTATAAATTACCCATGCTGCCTGGGTCTCTGGGGATGTGAGTAGAAACAAAACGTTTAAGGCTGAGACCACTGTTATGCCTCAGATACAACAACCAGGAAAGATCACATTAATCAAGGAAATAAAAATCCCTCTAAACTCTCTGATAGCTGCAGTCTTAAAAAAAGTCAAATATAACAAAAATAAGATGTCCACTGCTATTTTCTTTCCATTTCCTCCTTTTGGGTGACCATTGCTTAAATCAGTTTCTCCATTTATCTTTTGTGTTCTTTTTATAGCTTTGCTTGCTTCTTAAAGTTTTTATGTCTTTTTTAAAAAATTAATTTTGTTACATTGTGTTTCATTTTTTATCTACTTGTGGCAGTATTTTCAGGTGAGTTTAACTGTTGGAAAATTATGGTGTTCATTGCCACTGTTTTCTTTAAAGCATCCTTGTATGGACACAGACAAAATATTTTGTGTTTCTCATGTTTGTATGAGGTAGATATTCATAGACAAGTACCAGGAAAAAGGAAACATAGTAGCATTCTATACTTCAAAGCTCATGTGCTTCTTCTAGTGTATAAAAGCAGAGGGCTTCCACACCTTCTCTGGCTAGATGACCATAACCTGGTTGAGGCCGACTTTTATCTCCATCTCTCTGTTTCCCATAAATCTTCATAGTACTTGCCTTCCAGGATGATGCATTTGCTTTTTTTTTTTTTTTTTTTTTTAAATGCGGTACCCGCGCCTCTCATTGTTGTGGCCTCTCCCGTTGCGGAGCACAGACTCCGGACGCGCAGGCTCAGCGGCCATGGCTCACGGGCATAGCTGCTCCGCGGTATGTGGGATCTTCCCGGACCGGGGCACGAACCCGTGTCCCTTGCATCGGCAGGCGGACTCTCAACCACTGCACCACCAGGGAAGCCCTGCTTTGTATTTTTTAATATATAAATTTATTTATTATTTTATTTTTGGCTGTGTTGGGTCTTCGTTGCTGTGCATGGGCTTTCTCTAGTTGTGGCGAGCGGGGGCTACTCTTTGTTGTGGTGCACAGGCTTCTCACTATGGTGGCTTCTCTTGTTGCGGAGCAAGGACTCTAGGCGCAGGGGCTTCAGTAGTTGTGGCGAGCGGGCTCTAGAGCGCAGGCTCAGTAGTTGTGGCGCATGGGCTTAGTTGCTCCGCAGCATGTGGGATCTTCCCGGACCAGGGCTCGAACCCATATCCCCTGCATTGGCAGGAGGATTCTCAACCACTGCACCACCAGGGAAGCCCCCAAGTACTTTTTAAGCCTGCTCTTTCTGCTTCCCCTGCAGTCTCTTTCTGTTTAATCTAGGTCTTGCTTTCATTAGTTCCGTCTTAGGGTAAGGTCTACTCGTTTTGTAAGGAAATACTAGCTGCAGATTTCTGAACTATTTAAGTCCTGAGAATCTCCCTCAGCGTTTTGAGTTCTTCCTGGCTTCTTTGTAACTTCTTTAGGCCTCCTGTTTGGCTTTCCCTTTGGCAGAGGTACATGGAGTTTGGGGGTTTGTCTTTTCTTTTGTGGCTAGTTTTGTTCATAATTAGACTTCATTACAACAGTTCTCACTCAGGGTGAATCCCTCATTCTGAGAATGAATATTTGCTAGTTATTTCTGAGATCTGTTACCTCAAAGACTTCTCGCCATTATCTAGTCTTTCTTGCTACACCTATTACACTATTGTGGTTCCTGTACCACTTCGGCTATTTTGGGTTTTTGGTCCGCACTTACAAATAATTTAGTTAACATAAATTTTGGGTTTTTGGTCCGCACTTACAAATAATTTAGTTAACATAAATTCTCTCTACTAGTTTCACTACAGATGTAGTGTATGGATTAGCTTCTTGCCCCCTTGTTCCACCCTCCCCATTACCCCATTATTTTTGATGTTTTATATGGTTTTCAGGAAAAGTATTTGAAAGATTGAAACTAAACAGCCACCATGCTCCTGTGAAACCTTTCCTTGTGTCCTTGACCTTTGGTGTTCCTAGGATTCCATCCTTGACCATCTTCACGGACTGTGTATGTTCTCTATAAGCAGTCACAGTAGTATTCCACCTGTCTTCAACAGCAGTGATATTCTGACAACTGACAAATTCCCATTTCCATTCTAGGCTGTTCTGAGCTCCTAATTTATATATGCAGTTGTGTAATGGATATACTTGCCTGCATGATCCTCAGAAACTTGACACTCTGGATGTCCAGAAGATCAAATTTGATCTCCTTTTGCAGGCTGTTTCTAGGCAACTCGCTCTCTCATGTTTATCTCTGTGTACATTACTGTTTAAAGCAGGCTCTAAGCCTTCCATCTGCCACACCCCAGTACAAGCTGGTGACCAAGCTTTTTCAACACATAGTAGATAGAGTGTATAAGTAGTAACTTAGGATTTTGCTTTTTTTTTTAATGATTTCAACTTTACAGAAAAGTTGCATGTACCTTTTCTAGAGAAGGGTATATGTGCAGAAAAGTCCCATATACCCTTTACCGAAATTCACCAATCATTTACTTTTTTATTGCTTTATTTTTCCTTCTCTTATTCTCCAAATATGTGTGTACATTTTTCTTCTGAACTATTTGAGACTAAGTTGTATACATGCTCCCTTTATCTGCAAATACTTCAGCATAAATTCTCTAAGAACAAGGACATTCTTATACATAACCATGGTACAGTAATCAAAATCAGAAAATGTAATGCCAATACTATTGTTTAATTCAAAATCCATATTCAAATTTTGTCCATTGTCACAATAATGTTCTTAAAAACGTTTTTTTGAATGTGTGGATGAACATATATTTACAGGACATTTTTAGTATATAGTTTCTTTCAGAGGATATTGCTAACAAAGTAAATATTAGGACTCCAGGAAAACTTCAGTTTTTATTCCTGAATACTGTCAAGAACAACTTTATCCATGTGGCTTAGTTATGTTAGGTGTATGTTGTTATAGTCATAGATATGAGTATTGAATTTCATCCAGGAATAAGGGCCACAGTTAAAATCCACTTAGGAGCCTACATAGGAATGTGGTGCTAGAGAACAGTAGCAGCCAGTCATGTAAGGTATGAACAGCTTTTCCTATGTAGGTCAAATTTTCAAAATACATTCCCTCTTTCTTCCTCCATTTCTGGATGTGTGGAGCCTTAAAAGGTTGAGTGAGTGTATGGCTTTGAAATTCAGGACCCAAATAGTCCCTTTGCTCATATAGTTGTGTGTGCTTTAATTTCTAAGACAAAAAGTCATTACTTTGTTCTTTTTCACAGGGTCGCTTCCTTGTGCATTCCTGGAGACTGCACCTTCCTCATCCTTCAGAAGGCCAGGAGGCCCCAGGGCTCAGCCTGAGTTCTAGGACAGAACTTTGGCTCCAGCATTAACATTCTAGTGCTGTGTCATTTCCCCAATAGCAGGTTATAAGCTGGCCAAGCTGTATGTGATCCTCTGTTGAAGCAAGAAGACGAACTGTGGATGGTGGAGAAAGAAGTGTAAAGGAAATTTGTCCAGGTGAGTGCATCACAACCAGGCAGGTCACAGTTGTTCAGTCGGCATTGCCACCTCTGAAATGCTTTTAAGGATGTTTTCTTACAGGCCCTAGTCTTAGAATATCACTTGATATGAATTCTTTAGAAACCTGAAAGATATTTCCAGTCATTTTTTCTTTTAGTAGTCTACTCCTTTAATCAGATGCTAGAGGACCAGGTTCCCCTCTTACCTTTATTCTGCATGTCAGCACTTCGCACGTCATTTGTACTGCCTCTGTGTCATTGTTCTCTCTTTCATGATGCCCTCAGTCTCATATCCCCTGATGTGTATAGACTCCTTTGTGCATTCTTTTATATGTCTTAAGTCTTTATATATTATCTGATATTTAGGTTCCTTTTTATTACTTACCAATTTCTCTAATTCTTTTAGTGGTTAAATGCCTCAGCATTATATTTTACATCTGTAATCACACTTCCTGTTGTCTTCTTATCCAGCGCACCCATTATACATCAACAAACTCCTGCCTCACTCCCTTCTGCCCCCATGTACCTCTTTCAGAAGTTTTTGCCTTAGAAGTCAATTCTGCCTGTCTGCTGTGTGTGTGTGTGTATGGATGTATGAGTCTGTATTTGTTTTTTAATGTAATACGTGAATTTGTAAAAATTTTTGAACATCAGGTATACAGTGAAAAAGTCTGCTGTTCTGACCCTGAGTCCTGTAATTCTTTTTCAAAGATGCAGTCACTTTTAAGAGTTTCACATGTATCCTTCTTGAGGTAGTCTACGAATAAACCAGCCTATATTATGTATCTGTGCTGCAAATATGAATAACTATAAGCCCTCAGTTTTCCTTTTCATGTAAATGGTGGTATGTATTCTATTGTGTACATAGTTTTCTTTTTTTCTGTATCAACATTTAATTTGTTTAACCTGTCTCGTACTAATGGACATTTAGGTTGTTTCCAGGCTTATGCAATTGAAGATGTAAGTGCATATACTTGTTTATATTGCTTTGCAGAGATGTGCAGATATAGTTACATCATAATTTACTCTAAGTGGAAGTGCTGGGTCAAAGTTATGTTTTTTTATAGATTTGATAGAAATAGGCACATTGTTCTCAAGAGAAGTAAACCAATTTACATTTCTACCAACGTAGTATATTCGTATATTCAATAAGTATTTACTGAATGATTTGAATTTGGCACCAGTTCAGTTACTAGGGAAATGTCAGTGATCAAAGCAGTAAAAAATTCTTCTCTCTTTTTTTTTTTTTTTTTTTGGCGGTACGCAGGCCTCTCACTGTTGTGGCCTCTCCCGTTGCGGAGCACAGGCTCTGGACGCACAGGCTCAGCGGCCATGGCTCACGGGCCTAGCCGCTCCGTGGCATGTGGGATCTTCCCGGACCAGGGCACGAACCCGTGTCCCCTGCATCGGCAGGCGGACTCTCAACCACTGCGCCACCAGAGAAGCCCCAAAATTCCTCCCTCTTGAGGCCTATATTCAAATTGGGGAAGACAGACTATGAATAAATAGGTAAAAGATATATTCTGTCAGTTGGTGGTGAGTCCTGTGCAGAAGAGTAAAGCAAGGAAAACTGGCATAGAGAGGGCAAGTTGGGGGGTTATAATTTTAAAGAAGTTGGTCAAGGAAAGGTCTCATTAAGAGGATGGCATTTAAGAGTATGAGAGTGGGACGTGCAGTATTTGGTGGAAGAGCATTCGGCCAAAAGGAACAAAATCTTAAAAACCCTGAGGCTGAAGCGTGCTGTTCAAGAAATAATGATCAGGGCAGTGGGCTGGAGCAGAGTGAACAAAGGAAATAAGAATAGATTCGGTTAGGTTAACAGGCCAAATCATAGACTTTGGCCTTTATTCTGAGTGATTTTGGGAGACCAAAGGGTTTTGAGGTAAATCACCAAATTGTATGAAGCCAGTAGTCAAGCAGTAAATATTGTTAAATACCATAATTCATTTATCCCTTGTGGCTCAAGCCACCATTAGATGCTTTGCAAGTTGGCAAGGTATCAAAGCTGAGTGTATTCAAGTTTGCTGACATATGGAGGAAGAGTTACTCTACTCCTCTCTGCTTAATAACCATTCTCTAAACATTGGTTCTTCTCTCCTTGTCAGATAGAACTGCTTTCCTTTTTTTTTTTCCCCCTGCTCCTCCCAGGCATGTGAACCTGAAAGAATTCTGGGTTCTTTTTTTTTTTTTTTAATATTTATTATTTATTTGGTTGTGCCAGTTCTTAGTTGTGGCTCACCGGCTCCTTAGTTGCAGCTCGTGTCCTCCTTAGTTGCAGCACTGCTCGTGAGCTCCTTAGTTGGCAGCTTGCCGGCTCTTTAGTTGTGGCATGTGAACTCTTAGTTGCGGCATGCATGTGGGATCTAGTTCCCTGACCAGGGATCGAACCCAGGCCCCCTGCGTTGGGAGCTTGGAGTCTTAACTACTGCACCACCAGGGACGACCCAGAGCTGCTTTCCTTTAAAAGCCTGTTAGGATAATTGAGATTGTAATATGCTCTACTACCCAAAAAAAATACTCTAATAAAAATGAAATATTTGGGGAAAAAAGCAGGGGGGTTTGAGGTGAGGAGTGAAAAGATCAGAATTACGGTTTGGCTGCTATAAAGAAAACATGGTAGAGGGGATTAATGGGAGGCTATTGCAGTAGGTAGTAATTGTACTTAGTGACACACAGTCAGATTCTTAAGATATTTTAAAGGAACAGCTGACAAGATTGACTTATTTTATGTTGGTTATGAGAGAAAGAGGAGTTGTTGATGACTCTTTAACTAGAAGAGGATGAGTTACCATTTACTGAGATAGGAAGACTTCAGGAATTTTGGGAGATCAAGAGTTTTCTTTTGGACTCGTTAATTGTGACATATCTACTGGTCCATCATCTAAGTGCATATTCAGGTAGACAGTTGGATGCACAAGTCAGGAATTTAGGGAGATAGAAACTTGTGATGACTTCTGTTTTGCTGTACTAATAAGCTGCTTTATTCAGTGATGGTGTCTCTGCATTTCCTTGCTCAGTCTTAACTTTTCTTACCACCCAGGGATGCCAGAGTGTCCACCAAGTCTCCTGCATCCAGCCTACATTCCTGGATTCTGTTGTTAGAAACAAGGAGGTAGTGATAATGGCCCTTGAAGCTGTGCCTTTTGTTTTTGGAGAGCATTGTGCATGAGAGCTCTTCGTAAAAACAGCAATGGCAGCTGCCCACTCATATCCTTTCTCATAAGACATTAGAATTATAGCTACTTCCTACTCTTATCAACAATGCAGTTTTCCCTTTTTTTTTTCCTCTTTATCTTTCTCCTTCACAGGCATAAAGTGAGCAGAGATGTCTTTATCGTTTTAGAAGAAAGCATCTATTTATGTTATGTTTGAGTCCCTCCTCTAGGAATTCTCTCCCACTTCAGCTTGATTGGTGCTTTGATGGCCTGAGATGTTGCTTTTTCTGTCTTAAGTGTTTCCTTATCTTTTGAGCCCTCCCCCCCCATCCTCTTACTGGAGGTGGCTTCTGGAACTTTGTATTCTGCCTTTCCTCCTTCCCTTTATAAACTGATCCCTAGAAAGTGACTCATTCGTTCTGAAGTTAGAAGTAACTCTTTCTATAAATATCAATTTTTATTTTGGCACCTCCAGGCTTTTTGTCTTGCCCACCATGATTTTACCTGTTTACGGGATAAACAACTGTCCAATTAACTTCATTTTCATTGTGTCAGACCGTGAAATCATTAATATCGTACCCAAATTAGAGATTTCAGCTCATTATTTCAGGTCCAGACGTTACTTCAAACCATTTTCAAATTAGGTCTGGATTATTTCTTTTCTTATGGTCCTTGTGATATGGTCAGTCAAACCTTTTAAAAGATATACTTTGCTCTAATCAAGAGAGGGCATATTAACCATGTGAATATAAATGTGAACATATTTCCTTTCTATAAAATTATTTGAATCTTGGCCTTTGATTATGAAATACCCTACCTATTTAGTTCCTGCTTATTTAAACCTGTTACTTCCTCTTCTTTTGATCTCCCCTCTGATTGTCCATCCTGCTTCACATTTTCCACAGAAATTCAAAAGTCCTTAGTAAATACCATCTTAAGTGTTTTTTTTTTTTTTTTTTATGTCTGGATATCTTATGAACTTGTTGAAAGGAAGGCCCATGTTTTATATTTTCTGTTTGCAGTTTTGATTACACATGTGGTAACTTGTTAAATAATCTGAATTATTATTGTGGAAGATTTGTTTTTTTAATCAATTCTTAACATCTTCAAACACCAAAAACACTGAAAGAAGAGTACAGTGATCTCCTCTATACCCACCACACAGATTCAATAGTATTTTGCCATGTTTGATGTATCTGTATTCCAGTGCATGTGTATTGTGTGCACTACAGCACACAAACAGCATGACATTTCACTCCTAAAAAATTAAGTAAGCATTTTCTAAAAATACTGGCATCCCTCTATATAACAAAAATACCGTTACCACACGTTAGATGATTAGTCATAATGTGCTAATATTGTGTAATAGTCCATATTCAGATTCCCCAGTTATCTCCAAAATACTTTCTGTAGGTTTTTTCTTTTTTCTTTTTGGCCTCTTCGAGCCTTGTGGGTTCTCAGTTCCCTGACCAGGGATTGAACCCAGGCCACAGCAGTGAAAGCGCCAGATCCTAACCACGAGACGACCAGGGAGCTCCCTCTATAGTTTTTTTTAAATACCAGAATCCAGTCAAGGTTTAAACTTTGGGTTTTGTTGTTGTCTTTTTAGTCTTTAAACTCTAAACTGTCCTCCCCTCCTTTTTTCCCCCTTGGTAATGCCCCCTATATTTAAAAAATACTTGCTATCAGCCATCCAAAGAAAAGAGTGGAGCTGTTACTGCAATCCAGCATCTCAGATTATAGTTAGCATGCTAAGACTTAGCTACATACAAGTTTGGGTTTAAAAATATTTCATATGAAACACTTATTTTAAGAAAAGTGAATGTGATTGTGATTAGTAGTTAAGGGAAAGATGTTTAGAAGTAAGAGACAAGATTGGAGAAGTCTTTTTAAGAGCATGTTACTGGAGCTGCTTCCAGGAGGTTCTGTGAATTCTAAGAAGTGTAAAAAATAGGAGGGGATCAAGCTAAGCCAAAGGATATAAGGAACATAATATGTGTAATTGTGACTCACTGATTGCATATTTAACATGCTTGGCAGGCTTTTCCTCAGGGCCTCTGAACTTACTTAACTACTGCTTAGAATGCTCTTCCTCCAGATCACTCTTTCTTCCTTCATGTCTTGAATCTTCCTTCTCAGAGGCCTCTCCATCTGAAATTGAAACTCTATCCCTTCCCTAATTTTACCCCATATCACTTAAAACTTGTTAACAAACCATCTCCTTCATTTGGTTATTATTTGTCTCTGTCCACTAGAATATAAACTTGATGGGTGCAGAAAATTTTGTCTGTTTTATTCAGTACTGTTTATCCCTGGAGCTTAGAACTGTGCCAGGCACATAGTAGGAAAGAAGAAGGTATTTGTGGAATGAATAATGAGAAATGTTTTGAGCATCAGGTTCTCAAAGTTTTTTGGTCTTAGGAACTCTTCACATTTTTTTTTTCTTTTTCTTACATAACAGCTTTATTAAGATATAATTCAGCTAACCAGATCTACCCTTTTAGGGTATACAGTTCAGTAGTTTTTCATATATTCACAAAGTCATGCAGTCATCACCATTATCACATTTTCATCACCACAGAAGGAAACCCAGTACCCAATAGCAATAAAATTTACAGTCCTAAAACTTGAGGACCCGCAAAGAGCTTTGGTTTATTATGTGGACTTTTGTGATGTTTACTTTATTTAACAAAAAATTGAAACTTTTAGAAACATTTATTAATTAAAAAAAAACCCATTACATATAAACTTACATTGTTTCTTAATAAAAATAACAATTTTCCAAAATAAAAAAATTTAGTGAGAAAAGTGGCATTGTTTTGCATGTTTGTAAATATCTTTATTGTCTGGCTTAATAGGAGATAGCAGAATCTGCTATTGTAACCTGTTGTTTTGGTTGAAGTATATTAAAAAATTGTGGCTTCACACAGATGTAGTTAGAAAAGGGAGAAGTATTTTAGTAGCCTTTTCAGATAATTGTAAATATTCTTTGGTACTATACCAACACTTGACAAGTGATCATTTTTTTTAAGGTTAGCCATAATGTGAAATTTGAAACACATTTTCTTGTTCTCTTACGTAAAATCCATTGGTTTGTCTTAAACTTTGAATGGATCTCTTACCCATGCATGATTTTGTAATATGCGTTTGTCTGTTGAATTATGGAGATCTTTAAAATGTTGATGTATCTCACTATACAATACCAAAACATCACAGTTTGTTAACATCACCAGTCTCATTAGAAAAGTTTTTTTTTTTTTTTTTTTTTTTTGCGGTATGCAGGCCTCTCACTGTTGTGGCCTCTCCCACTGCGGAGCACAGGCTCCGGACGCGCAGGCTCAGCGGCCATGGCTCACGGGCCCAGCCGCTCCGCGGCATGTGGGATCTTCCCAAACCGGGACATGAAGCCGTGTCCCCTGCATTGGCAGGCGGACTCTCAACCACTGCGCCACCAGGGAAGCCCAGAAAAGTTTTTTAAGTATTGAAAAGCTATCAGTCTCATGGTGGAGGATTTGTGGTTTTCCAAAATTCTAATTTTTGTTTGAAAACTTGAATTCTATCATTGGCAACATATACTGTCAGTTGTTTTCCTTGAGATGATGTCTTACTTTGTTCTGTCTGAAGGAAGTTCCTGGCAAACGATACCCAAGGCTTAATAACCATAGTTTGTAAGGCATTTATTAATTTATTTAAAGCAAATTAGTGGTGCTCCATAAAATAAAGTAAAAAATGGTGCTTCATGAGAAAAGTGGCTAGGTTTAGCTCACAACTTAGATGATTTGCCTAAGTGCTTTTCCTTGCTTGGTTTCCTATATTTAGCACAGACTCCCTTGGACTTTCTTCAGAATAGTTCAAAGCCCTCTCAATACTTGTTTCCACATGGTCAGATGCATTGGGAAATCTCCTTCCATTTTTCCCCTTAGAGATATTACTTTTAGAATTTTTGTCTTCCTGCTTCAGTCTAGACTGGCTGTACTCTGACTTGATAGTCAGCTCTTACCTTATAGCTTTTCATCACCATTATCATAGAAATTTTTTTCACTTTTTCCCCTATTCATCCCCTCTTTTTTGGATTCTATATCTGTTGCCTTCTCTACTAATTTTGATGGAACACATCTTCTAGTACCATCCTGGGAGAAAAGGTGCATTTTTGGGCATTTGCACATCTGAAAAATGGATTTATTTGACTGTCTTATTAGATTGATAGGCTAAGCTTAAAATTTTTCTCTCAGAATTTTCTCTCTAGCTTCCTTTCTGTTGGGAAATTTTATTCTGATTCCTTTTTCTTTGAATGATATATGTTCTTTTTTCTGAGAGCATTTATGGCCTCTTTTCTGTTTTGAAATGTCACAGTGATGTGTCTAGGTATGCATCTTTATTATTCATTGTGTGGGGTACCAAGTGGGCCTTTTAAGAATTCTAGAGAGGACTTCCCTGGAGGTCCAGTGGTTGAGACTCCGCACTTCCACTGCAGGGCACAGAGGTTCGATATTTGGTCAGGGAACTAAGATCCTACATTCTGCGTGGTGTGGCCAAAAAAAAAAGGAAAGAAAGAAAAAAAAGAGGGGAAAAAAGAAGTCTCTAGAGGGAATTCCCTGGCATTCCAGTGGTTAGGATTCAGCGTTTTCACTGCTGGGGGCCGGGTTGGATGCCTGGTTTTAGGGAACTAAGATCCTGCAAGCTGAGGCGTGCCCCCCCCAAAAAAACAAACAAACAAAACTTCTACTAGGAAATCACACTTGTCACCTGTGCTCATATTAACAGTATGACCCCTCTGTGCTTAGGAGACTCTGTTATTGGTGAATGGTAATACAGTCTAATTTACCACCTTCCCCCTCACCACCCCCTCAACCCCAGTCTTAATTTGTAAGGGAACTTTTTCTTTTTGCTTCTTGCTTACAGAATCCTGTTATTGTTTCACTGATAAAATATCTTCTCATAACTGATTGGTTTTTAGGGTTTTGTTGTTTGCTGTGCCTTACCTTTATTTCCTTTGACTTTCTTTTTTCTCTCAATGTTGATCTGTCATGTTAGTGGGGTTCCTCTAATGTGTGTGGAACACTGGCTGCACAGTCATACTTAAGAATGATTCACTAAAACGTAAGCTCTTTCATACCTGGGTGCTTCTAGTCATCTGGTAGGCTTTAGTGGGTGAAAAATAGAATGCCTCATGGACTCAGGGTCTCCTCCTGCAGAAGCGTTATACTGCCTTACTCTCATGAACTCAGGTGTGGCCAGGTAGTTCGTTTCAGCAAAAAAAAAAAAAAAAAGAGTACAAGCAACAAGTATCATCTTAGATGGTGGGCATCCTGTTTAAGTTTTTCACTGGCCTTTCAGTTTGTCCAGAAAAAGGTCCTTTCATATCCTGCTCACAGGTTGCCAACAATTTTTGGCATCAGCTGCATAATGGAACTGGAGGTTTCACCATATTACATATAGATCCTGTTGATTTCAGTATAGCACCTGTCATCTCATTTGTTGAGTGTCCCTGAGACTAGAGCTACTCTGATTAAATTTCTGCAAAGAATAACTTCCATTTCTTACAGAGGAGTGGTCCTTTGTCCTCCTGACTGACAGTAGAGGTCCAGCTGCAACTCACACCTTTTTTTTTTTTTAACCCAGCAACAATCCTTCATTCCTTCTTTTGAGATACTTGATTTCCCTTCATTTCCTGAATCTTTCTGATATTTTGTGGCACAGATTGGCTTGCTTGATATTGGCATCCTCTTCTGGAATACCTTTATGTTATTTGAACTTCCTCAGCTCTTCTGTGTGTTGAAAATCTTCCATGTACTTTGTTATCAAAAATTTTGTTAATACCTGTGTGTATTGATGTCTCCTATCATATTCTTTTTTCTTGTGAGTTTGTACCATTTTCCCTTTTCTTGTCATTTTAATGGAGTTTTAGAAGGAAGCAGTTGATTTTTCCTTTTTCCATTTCTTAAGAATCCCAGGTAGACTTTCTTAATTTTATGTGGTCACCTCTTTATCCTGTTTGTTAATTCCTCATTTTTTGTTACATTCAATTTGCTGGATTATGAAATAAGAAAGATTATTTTTAAAGAATAATCTAAGCTTTATGTACGTATGAATGTTAATTTTCAACCAGGGGTCCTCTATAAAGGTTTCCTTCTCAAAATTTAGTTGGAGACATTGGTCATGAGGATTCTTTCATACTGTTGAGGTGGGCTACCCGAGTTCATCCCCAAAAGCACAATCTGAAATTTTATTACTAGTAATGGGAAAATTCATAATGATGATAACATAAAGCTAACATTTATTGAGTGCTTACCATGTGCCAGCCACAGTTCTAAGCACATTGACTCCTTTAAATGATGATTCTTTGTACTCCATTTTAGAAGAAGCCTGAGAAGAAGATGAGCAGATAGAGAGGCAACAAGACTTGGGAGGCAAGTTGCATCCAGCTCCAGTAAAGTACAGACTGAGGAAAAAAGCAGTGAATATAAGAAAATTGGAAAAATACTTCCTCTGATCTCAAACCTTATATCTTTTAAGGCAACACCTTTTTCAACTTAACCTAGAAAGAGTTTGAAACACAATTTAGACTTAGTTGTGTAGGAAAGAATCATCAATTAGTTTGGAGATCCTGCCACAGCTTACTCCTTGTGGTAATAACCCCCTTTAGGTGTAAATCAGTGTGGAAATGCCTTCATTTAAAAAATTTTGAACCCCATATGATATCAGAGCATTCATACTGGAGATAAAACCTATGAATTTACTGAATGTGGTAAAACTTTCACTCACATGTTGCACCTCATAAATGTAGAAGTCAGGCTGGAGAGAAACCCTGTGCTTCTAAGGAATATTGAAAAGCCTTTAGCTAGATAACAAATCTCATTGAGTAGAAGAAAATTCATACTGGAGAGAAACCAGTGAATGTAACAAAACTTCATTTGAGTATTAGAAAATTTAGAGTTGAAGAGAAAGCTTTGAAGGTACTAAGTATGATAAAGTTTTCTCTTGAACCTTGTCTCTTACTCTGCATTTGAAAGGTCATACACAGAGAAGCCCTACAAATGTAAGAAATGTGGAAATACCTTCAGCTAAAAGCAAATTCTCATTCATCAAAAAATTCATACTGGAGAGAAATCTTGTGAATGTGGGAAAGCTTCCATTCAGATGTCACACCTCAGTCAGCAGAGAATTTGTAGTGGGGAAAACCCCTTTGCCTGTAAGGTATGTGGGAAAGTCTTCAGCCACAAATCAACTCTCACTGAGCATGAGCATTTTCATAATAGAGAGAAACCTTTTGAATGTAATGAATGTGGAAAAGCATTCAGCCAAAAGCAGTATGTTATTAAACATCAAAATACCCATACTGGAGAGAAGCTTTTTGAATGTAATGAATGTGGAAAATCCTTCAGCCAGAAGGAAAACCTTCTTACCCATCAGAAAATTCACACTGGAGAGAAACCTTTTGAGTGTAAGGATTGTGGGAAAGCTTTCATTCAGAAGTCGAACCTCATCAGACACCAGAGAACTCACACAGGAGAGAAGCCCTTTGTATGTAAGGAGTGTGGGAAAACTTTCAGTGGCAAATCAAACCTTACTGAGCATGAGAAAATTCATATTGGAGAGAAACCCTTTAAGTGTAGTGAATGTGGAACAGCTTTTGGTCAGAAGAAGTACCTCATAAAACATCAAAATATTCACACTGGAGAGAAACCCTATGAATGTAATGAATGTGGAAAAGCCTTCTCTCAGCGAACGTCACTTATTGTACATGTGAGAATTCATTCAGGTGATAAGCCTTATGAATGCAATGTATGTGGAAAAGCTTTCTCTCAAAGTTCATCTCTTACGGTGCATGTGAGAAGCCATACAGGTGAGAAACCCTATGGTTGTAATGAGTGTGGGAAAGCTTTCTCTCAATTCTCAACCCTTGCTCTACATTTGAGAATACACACAGGTAAGAAGCCTTATCAATGTAGTGAATGTGGGAAAGCTTTCAGCCAAAAATCACACCATATTAGACACCAGAAAATTCATACTCATTAAAAACCTGTGGATATCATGAAAGGTGTTCATCAGGAATTTACATCTCATAACATATCAGAAATAATCATTCTGAAGGAAAGCATCACAGATGAGAGAAACAAAAGCTAAAAACTTAAAGGATACCAGAGAATTCATCCTGAAGAGAAAGACATTTGTATAATATCCAGCAAAAAAAAAAAAAAAACAGCACAGGTAATGCTGAAACTTTAGATGCATTTCCACTAAAATTGGGAATGGAAAACATGTTTAACATTGCCGTCTGCATGGATCTGGAGATCTTCACCAATGTAAAAAAAAAAAAAAAAGGTTGCAAGTATTAGGAAGAGACCTTTATGGTATTGATTTAGCAGAACAGAAGAGATTCTGGAAACACCTATGCATTTATTAGAATTTATAATATAGAAATGGCATCAGGAGATGAGAATATAATGGGACTATTTAAAAAATGATTTGGAGGTAATTTGTTCTCCAAGGGACAAAAAAAAAAAAAAAACACGAACTATACACAAAGGTAAGATCCAGGGGGGTTAGGTTAAAAATAGTAATATGAAAAAGCTATATACTAAAATGGTTATGACCTTGGAGTTGGGAAACATTCCTTATAGCAAATTGAAAAACACCTAGCAATTCTAGTCTGAGTTTGTATGCTCAGGAAATGTGTACCAGGCTATTTACTGTGGCATGATATGTAGTAGTCATAAATTGGAAACAACTTAAATGCCCATCAGCAACAAAATGGAAAGTACTTATGATGGAATACTGTATATCTGTAAAATGTAATAAACGAGATCTATATGTATTACAGAGAAAGATCTCAAAAATCACGTTGAGGGGGAAAGATAAAGTTGCAGAATGACATATATTATGATGACAGTTTTGTAAATTTGAATAAAACTTCCCTCAAAATTTCAGTGCTATATATTGGTAATGGATACATATATGTATGTATGTTTTTTAAATGTTTTTGAAATGGTTTGGAAGGATACAGACCAAACTCTTGATAGTGGTTGCCTGTGAAGAGTGGAGAAGGGAAGGGAATGCGTGTGGGAGAGGGGGGGGATTGGATTGGTTAGAGGGGACTTCAGTTTTATATATAAACGTCCATTTCTCTTTAAAAAAAAAAAGACTGCAAGAAAATATATTGAAATACTGGTTAATTCTGGATTGTGGTATATGGATATCTTGTCTTATTTTTTGTACTTTTCTGTATTTTTAAATTTTCTCAAAATTAACAAGAATGGGGGTGAGGATGGGAACACTGTACCTATAGAAATCATGTTCTAATGGATTCATTTGCAATCAGCTACTAAACTTTTTATAGAAAGTATTTCTAAAATTTTATCGATGAGTGGATGGACTTGCTCTCTATGTAGTATGAAATTATCTATTTTATTAAAATTAAAAATGACAGCATAATCCAAATCTGTTTTAATTTATTTTTACATGATATAGTGTACACTATATGGTCTACACGTTTCTAACACTTTTGTGACATCATTTGAGCTTAGGAATTTTTAAGAACATTTAGTTTAAATAAGGATACACACACAGACTTCATATAATTTGTGTTTTTCAGATAAACTGACTTTGGAATGACCATTTTCCTGTCCTGTAAATTTCCATGGGAACAGCATATGCATTAAAAGTAAAGGTTTTGATTATTTCTTTCTTTTTTTTTTTTTTTTTTGCGGTACGCGGGCCTCTCACTGTTGTGGCCTCTTCCCGTTGCGGAGCACAGGCTCCGGACGCGCAGGCTCAGCGGCCATGGCTCACGGGCCCAGCCGCTCCGCGGCACGTGGGATCTTCCCGGAACGGGGCACGAACCCGTGTCCCCTGAATCGGCAGGCGGACTCTCAACAACTGCGCCACCAGGGAAGCCCCAGAATCGTCATTTTAATATGTCAGGAGGCAGATGACCTGAACTTCCTAATAAGTACATCTGTCTTACTCTATCCTAATAGATACAAGTGTCCAGATTATTGGAAACCTGAATCATTATTAGTCAAGATTTATAAGATAAATTGTGGTTACTCCCACATTGCCCACGTTGCCAGGATACATATTAATAGCTACCTTATATCATACCCAAACCATGTGAGGGACCATTAAACATCTTTATCCTTGCCCCAAGCCCAACAAAATCTCAAGTATCCTAATTTTCAGTGATAACATTTCATCAACTGTTTCAGGTATTCCTTAGTTATATCTGTCATTTAAGCAATACTATCTCTGCTTTCCTTGCTTACATACTGCATATGTGTATTTCACGTTTAAGGTGTTCTGTGTTTAAAAGAGCCAACACAAGTTATTTTATGAAAAACCTGACTTTGTAATTTTACTATTTACCACTGGTGCGTAACAAACACCATATTGTCATACAAGGCAGTGATAACAACATAACCTGGCATTTATTTAGCTCTACTTTTTTTTTTTTCCCCAGTGTTTTCATCTAAATTTTTAAACTTCAGTGTACATTAGAATCATCTAGAGGGTTTATTGCTGGGTCCCATTTCAAGAGTTCCTGATTCAGTAAATCTGGCATGATGGGGGCTGAGAATTTGAATTTCTAACAGGTTCCCAGGTTGCTGCTGTGCCAGGGGCCACACTTTGAGAACTGATGGTCTTCACAGCAGCTCCACTGGGTAGTAGAGTATTATTTCTCCATTTTATATCTAGAAAAAATGAGAGGTAAGTGACAAGCTTAGTGTTTTATATCTATTTAGTGGTGAGCTAAGACTATAAAGCAAGTTAACGGCTTTTTGTGACAACTTCAGTGTAATAGATGGGAGAGATGGCGCTTGCAAACTTCGGCGAATAATTTGCCTACTTACCTGTTGCATGCCATTTAGTAGATACATAATGAATATCAAAACAACATGCTGCTGCCGTCTTAAGATCTAACTAGTGCTCTTGTGTGTGCTGGGGAGGCAGGGGAAGTGTACGATGTGGCTGAAGATACAGCCATGTAGCATATAATGTAAGGGTCATAGGCCATTGCATCAAAGACTTGATTTATTAAGCACCATGAGAATCTGCCAAAGGAGACTTGAGTGTGGCAGTATGATTGACATTTTGACAAGATCATTTGATGTTTTGTGAAGAGTGGGTTGAAATGGGAGCAAGAGTAGAGAGGCAGAGTGGCCATTTTAGAGGCTGAGTAATCAATCACTGAAGCAAGGTAACAGAGGTTAGGATAGAGATGTTGCATTGGAGATGGATGGAAATGGGTAGTTGTGAGATTTACTTGGAGGCGAGCTGACAGGACTTATGAAGTACATGATAACAGGAAGACATCAAGTACAATGCCAACTTTTAACTTCTACAGCTAGCTGATTAAGATATTAGGGGCCATGGAGAAGCAGTTTGGGAGGAAATAGAATCAGGAATTGGTTTGAGAGGGACTTCCCTGGCCGTCCAGTGGTTAAGACTTCCAATGCAGCCGGGAAGCTTAAGATCCCACATGCTTCGCGGCCAAGAAACCAAACATAAAACAGAACCAATATTGTAACAAAAATTCAATAAAGACTTAAAAAATGGTCCACATCAAAAAAAGAAGTTTCCTTTAAGAAAAAAAAAGAATTGGTTTGAGGTGTGTTTGTTAGATTTGAAAAGCTTGTTTGACACTAAGTGGGAATCAGAGAATTTGGAATCATAAGCCTTCAGATAGTATTAAAGACAGGTGATAGGATAAGATTCCTGAGGTAAAGTACAGTCTTTAGAGGAAATAAGAAGGCCTAGGTTTGAGCCTTGTTACTCTCCAATGTTTAGAAGTCACGCAGAGGAAAGAAAAGCAGCTGATCTCCTATGCTAATGAGGCAGGAGCCTATTTAGAGTATGGTGTCTTAGAAGCCAAGGAAACTAAGTATATGAAGATAGAAATGGTCATTCTGTTGATTTTACTACAAAATTAAATGATGAGCCAGTGTCCTTTAAATTTGGCAGTACGTAGGCCACTGTAAACCTGTTCAGAAGCCTTTTTGGTGGACTGCGGAGGTCATAAACCACATTGCTTTAGCACAGGGTAAATTGATAAGAACTTGGCTCTGCTCTCATGTTTGAAAACTGTTCCTGCCACTATTTCTGAGGCTTTCTGCAAGTTTTGTAGCATTTGTGCCTCAGTTGCCTTATCTCCAGTACATCATCTTCTCATAGAGTTGTAAGGATTAAGAAATAATTAACATTTAAAAAAAATCTTAGTACTCAGCATGTTA
Source organism: Pseudorca crassidens (assembly GCF_039906515.1). NCBI lineage: Eukaryota > Metazoa > Chordata > Mammalia > Artiodactyla > Delphinidae > Pseudorca > Pseudorca crassidens. The sequence goes on along the minus strand of NC_090315.1, from coordinate 16,701,247 downwards.
AGTGCTCGATAAATGTTTATCATTCTTAGAGTTAAAGGGTGAACGTAAAGATAGGAAGAGTGGCAGCACGAGTAGACTACCCTTTAAGTGTTTCACTAGAAGCCCAGAGGTAAGTTAGTTTGAGGCAGATGTGAGATAAAGGAAGGGAGTTTTGATTCTTTGGTTTTGGTTTGTTATTAAAGCTGGGTAGAGTATATTTGTAAACTGTAAGGTAACACGTCAGGACAAAAGTATTTGGGAGGCCGGGAGAAGATGAGCTGTTGCAGAGATGACCCAGTTAGTGGTTGATAGGAACTGGGTTACTTTCCCTGAACAGGAGGGAAGAGAATATAAGTGTCAGTGGAAGCAGATCTGAGAATTTGGTGGTGGGGAGAATAAAAGGAAGTTTCTGTTTGGTTAATTGTATTTTCTCAGTGAAAGATGAAATTGGTTAGATCGAAAGCGGAGGAAGGAATGTGCAAGATTTGAGGAGATAAAGGAGGTCTCTCATACTGAAGTGTTGAAGCATGCTCATAGGTCCCCAATGAAATATATCTTAATTAAGTCTCGAACTTTTCAGTAAAAATTCCTTTTTCCTCAACAGTCACCCCTCATTTCAGACATTCCTAAGATGTGTCCAATTTGAACTGCGTGCCCTGGGGCAGGGAAGGAGGGTATTGTGGAATTGACCCAGAACATACTAATGATGGCTTTTCTCTAATGATTATTTTTCTACCCTAAGATGAATATCAGACTTGAGAGACATTTATTCACATACGAGTATCACACATGAAATTTTGAGAGTATGTTATTGAATGAAAGTTCTATATAATGAGATTGTCATCCTACAGAACTGAAAATGCAGATGGTTAGAGGAGTGAACTTTAGGGCACATCTGCATTAGCTGTGTTAATTAGCATATGCAGCCAGGGAATTCCTAGCAATGCTACATCAGGAATTTTGTAGAAAATAGGTTGATATGTAAAACAGAAAATACCGGAGACCAGACTAAAATATACCAAGGGTTGAATATTTATACAAAAGGATGTTTAATATAAATGTTTTTATTAAGTAATAGTGACTATAAAACCATGATAATGTCTGTTTTGTGGCGTTAACAAAACTAAAGTATTGAGACGCAAACTTTTGTGAATGAGTTTCTGGGTTAAAGCATTGTAAGATCCTTTTATTTCAGGAAGATGGCAGATGTACTGATTTAAGTGTACGTGCTGAAATAACCAGGGTAGCCACTAAGAAAGGGAAGGAGGGGTGGCAGGGAGAGAAAACTTCTAAAGTAGAAGAACATAATGGAGTGAGAAAAAAAACCAACCCAAAGAAAGGCAGGAAAATGAGGAGGAAACAACAAAAATGGGAGATAAGTAGAAACCATATAATGAATAGTAGAAATAAATCTAAGTACATCATTAATCAAGGAAATGTAAATAGGCTCAACTTTTCAGTTAAAAGTAAAGATCATGAAATAGGATTCTTTTGTAAAAGCAGCTATAAGCCATTTAACAAAGTGTATCTCTAAAAAGATAAGAACAGAAAGGTGAAAAATACAGAAAAAGATATGCCAGGCAAATGGTATCTAAAAGAAAGCTGTCGTATTTAAATAACAGACAAAGTAGTCTTGAAGGAAAACATTACTAGAGATAAAGTCACTAGAGAACAGTAAACATTTCAGTTCACTAAGGAAGATATAATTCTAATCATGTATGTTGCTAAATAATATAGCCTGAGAATATTAAACAAATTAAAAGAACTACAGAGAGAAATTGACAAATTAACCAGGTATTTTAAAACTATCAGGAGCAAAGCCAACGCAAGAGAAACTCATGATCATTTCCATCATTTTTTAATCCCTTATTATTGAATGCCTAAAATGATGGGAGATGGAGTTCTTTGAAAGAGATGGGAGCTGGCCCAAATTGTGTCATGCCCTAGACCTGGCTTTTCCTACTCAGGGCACTATTTCCTCACCCATCAATTATATATAACCATTCAGGCCTGGCCTTCTCAGAGGGCTATGTGTAAGTTGCACATTTTATTACCCTCAGGTCACTTTCTCCACTGCCCTCGTGTTTTTACAGTGCAATAGAAACACAGAATTTTCTACAGTGTGATAGGGAAGGCAACAAAACAAGATGTAAAATAAGTAACCATTTCTATACAAATATACTTTCTGTACACGTTCAGAATAAAATATGAAGAAGGATGGTTAGCAAATGTTAGAGTGGTAATCCTGAATAGCTGGGATTATGGATGATTTTGAGTTTTTTCCTTTTATTTTTTTCTATCTTTTAAAAAATGTGTCTTTATTTTTTCTATCTTTTATTGTGTACCAAAAGTGAACAACAAAAGTCCATTTATGGCATTCCTTGTAGAATTCCTGTTTGGCCAATTTGGAGTCCTACTGGAATAAGTTTGGTAGTATTTTAAGCTTTCAAATCTGATTGCATAAATGAAAGTGACATATACTTTCCCTTTTTAAACTTAAGTTTATAATGCACATGATATGTGCTCCTTCGTTACTATTCTCTACCATTGTGAAAGTATATGACAGAAGAGGCGGACAAGCCAATTGGGTAAGTTTTCCATGCAGATAATGATAATGGAACTAGAGAGAGAGAAAATTCAAAAACTGCTGTTGAAGTTTTCAGTCACTGAGGAATGTTTGTTTCTTAGGGCTGCCATAGCAAAGTACCACAAAGCTTAAAACAAGCCACCAGATATTTTGATAAGCCACCAAGTTTGTGGTATTTTGTTCTTCTCTCACAATTATGGAGGCTAGAAGTCCAAAACCCACAGGTGTGATCAGGGCCATGCTCCCTCTGAAGGTTCTAGGGAAGAATCCTTCCTTGCCTCTTACAACTTTTGTAGCCCCAGGCATTCCTTGGCTTGTAGTTGCATCACTCCAATCTCTTCACATGATCCTATTCCCCTTGTCTCCTCTGTATGTCCAAAACTTCTCTTTATGACAAATTATTGGATTTAGGGCCCACCTGAATCCAGTGTGATCTCATCTTAGCTTGACTACATCTGCAAAGACCCTATTTCCGAATAAAGTCACATTCACAGGTATTGGGGTTAGGACTTAAACATATCTTTTTGGGAAGCATAATATAACCCACAACCTGGAAATCAGTCAACCTAGTTGAAACAGCAGTTTCTGTGAAAATAAGCATAGATACATAAGTCCTTAAAACTACCAGCATGAGTTACAGCAAGTCTAGCTGAAATGCAACAATTTAAAAAAAAAAAAAAAAAAAAAAAACTTAGATCCATAAGTTTTTCTCAAAACTATATTCCCAGAATGAGTTTTGAACAGGTTACAGTAGTTTGAAGTATAGGAAGTGTAAGGCCAACTGGCCCGAGGCAGGGGAACACAATATTCACAGGTTGCATCAGACCGAAGACCACCCAGTTCCAGAAACTGCCTTGGAGACATTTCGGACCACCCAGTTCCAGGAACTGACCTGGAACCCAGCCCAGCCTTACCGCCTTTCGAGGGGCGGGACTAACGGTCCCCCAGGATACCCGAAAAGACCACCAAATAAGGAATACCCTGCGCCCTCCCAGATTCACCACACCCCTTTCCCTTTTTCCCCTATAAAATCTTGCCCGACCCTCGTCCCCGGGTGCGACTTCTCTGGCCCCTTTCTCTCGGACCAGTGAACCTCGCCCGGGAGCGCTCCCTAATAAAGCTCACTTGAAGCTTTCTGTTTCGCGGTGCCGTTTGTTAAGATCCGACCTTACAGGAAGGGATATAAGCATATGACATAGCTCTCACTGAAGGACTTTTATATGAGAATGAGGGACACAAATGTGTAGGCAATAAAAAATAACACCCACCCTTTTTCTGGGATCCGTGGGATGTGAAGCATGGGAAATGAGCAACATCAACTCTAGAGGCCTAAAGAGGAAGAGAAATCCTTAGAAAAAGTATGGCTAAATTAAGGCAGAAAATGGAGGTAAAACCTTTACTGTTGAGGTTTAGCACATTTGCAGTGTTTGTGATACAACTGGCATTTCCAAGGGCAAAATGAAATGTAGGCACAGACAGTATTACAGCGGAAGTGCAGGTTAATATGGTTGACTGTAAACGTTGTGCTGACAGGACCGGAAAGTGGGGCTTAAGAGGTCTCACAGTTCTGTTTGGCTTTCTGGTGTAAGGACTCTGGACCATTGCAGACAGTCATCCATCCTTTTCACATGTAACCAGAACCAATTTTTATTCTTCCTAACTTCATTTAGTGGAAACAGTGAAATGATTCCCTGGGTTGCTGAGTTAATTGGGAGATTCCAGTCTGATACATAATCCAGGAAGGAAATTGCCAGAGAAGCAAATTTTTTGAGATGATAGAGCTATGCAGAATGTGGTCTTTGGGTAAACATGCAATCTCCATTTATCTCCCAGAGAAATCTGAAAGACAACTTTGTTTATCTCATTGCTATATGAAGAATAAATGTCTATCATTCTTCAATTCTTGAAAAGAAAACTGAACTCCTTACCACATTATTCAAGGTCTTTCATATTTTATTTATTTTGTAGTTTTCTAATTTGATCTCACTAATTTAGAGCATGTACTTTATATGTCAACTAAACATAGATTGCTTAATGGTCCCAGAACTTGCTTTGCTCTTTTCCACATTAGCAACATTTCTTGTACCTTTTCCTCTGTTTGGAATGTCCATCCATTATAATTGTCAATTACCAGCTATCAAAATACATTCATCAAAGGCAAAGATCAGTTGTCACTCTTCCACTGAGCCTTTCCTATTCTTCTCTGCCTTTTTCCTCTCAGGAATCATAGGTTTTTGTATAATAACTACCAGTCACTGAGTCTTTTATAATGTGTCAATATTCACATCAAGTTTATGAAGTGTAGTCACTTATTTCCATTTTACAGATGAGGAAATAGAATTTACATAGCTAGTAGTTAACCATTTTCATTTTTTTTTTTTTACAGATGAGGAAATAGAAGTTTACACAGTTAGGAATTAACCATTAGTTCTCAAACCATTATTGTAACAGAGCATCTTTAGAGATAAATTGGGAAGCTAAAGGCTATTTATTCCAATCCCTTTACAAGTGAACAGAGGCCAATAAGATGAAGCAATTGGACTCAGCAACTATAATTAGCAGGATGGATATGGCAGAGTACCAAATCAGTCAATCTTAACAGCTTGATAAGGACTGAGAAAAATGACACAGATTATGAAAGGAAAAACATAAAAATACATCCAGAATATGCTCTATATGTATAATAAACATTTAAAAGAGCCAGAAAAGAACAGTATATTGGGCTTCCCTGGTGGCGCAGTGGTTAGAAATTCGTCTGCCAGTGCAGGGCACACGGGTTCAAGCCCTGGTCGGGGGAGACCCCACGTGTCACAGAGCAACTAAGCCTGTGTGCCACAACTACTGAGCCTGCGAGCCACAACTACTGAAGCCTGTGCGCCTAGAGCCTGTGCTCCACAAGAGAAACTACCACAATGAGAAGCCCATGTACCGCAATGAAGAGTAGCCCCTGCTCGCTGCAACTACAGAAAGCCTACGCACAGCAATGAAGACCCAATGCAGCCAGAAAAAAAAAAAAAAAACAGTATAAGATTAAGTAGTCATTTAAAAATAATAGAAGAGGGCCTTCTGCTTCAGGAAGATTGAGTAGGTGTACTTTTCCTTATTTCTCTTGCTGAGAACAAATAAAAACTCTGAATATTTACAGAAAACAAACAAGACTTTGAAAGGTGGGCATGGTTGGAACCATGGGACCTAAGGAATAAAATCGTGGTTAGTTTTCTGGGTTTTCTTTTTGCCTTGTACATCTGAGACTCTTGGAGCTGAAGAAGCTGGCAACCCTGGAATGCCAATTGATGTAGAAAGAAAAAGCCTCAGAAAAAAGCCCGTTCTCTAACCAAAGAACAAGGAAAGGGACAGCCTAATAAGACAAAAATATTTTAGATAATAGCTGCTCTACTCAAGCCAAACACCACAGAAAAGAGGGGCCCCACCCATACCAGCAAAGGCCGTATAAAGCCTCACCAGGCTGTAAAGGTGCTCCAACCCTACCTCTCCTTCACAGGGGTGGTTTCAGAAAAGGACGACTAAGGAGTTGGGACTTTTATCCCCACTGGGTGGTAATGAGACAGCACTCCCACCCATGGTGTCAGTGTAGACCCTTTGGGGAGCTAGGACTTCTACCCAGCAGTAATGAGGCACCTGCATCCCTCAACCTCTCTACTGGGTGGTCTCAGGGAGACCTACTGGAAAGTCAGTACTTTAACCACTGCCCAGTGTTAATGAGACCACACAAACCCCTGTAGTGTCAGTGGAGACCACCTGGGGGACGGTTATAATATATAGTCTTATCCATCCCAGAAATGGTGATTACCAGTGGATGCCTAAAGGGGAGTTGGAACTTCCATCCCTGTTCAGCAATAACAAGGAGGCCTTCCCCTCCTCAGGTGTCAAAGAAGGCTGAATTGGGAACCTAGACTTCTACCCACAGCTGGCAGAAACAAGGTCTTGTCTCCAGCTCTCTCAGCTATGACAGTATCAGAGGAAGCCAGCCCAAACTGAAGGTTTAAATAAGATCTAGCCTCATAATGCCCCAAATGTCCACACTTCAATAGAAAATTACAGGAAAACTAGAAAATTTCACAAAATGGGGAAAATCTCAACTTGAATAAAAATCAATATAGGCATCCCTTGGAGATATTGTGAGTTCAGTTCTAGACCACCGCAATAAAGCAAATATCACAGTAAAGTGAGTCACACGAATTTCTTGGTTTCTCAGTTCATATAAAAGTTATGTTTACACCATACTGTAGTCTGCTAAGTGTGCAACAGAATTATGCCTAAAAAATGTACATACCTTAGTTAAAAAATGCTGTCATCTGAGCCATCAGCAAGTTGTAGTAGTAACATCAAAGATCACTGATCACAGATCATCATAACAAATACAATATTAATGCAAATGTTTGAAATATTGCAAGAATTATCAAAATGTGACACAGAGACTCAAAGTGAGCAAATGCTGTTGGAAAAATGGCATTGATAGACTGGCTCAAGGCAGGGTTGCTACAGACATTCAATTTGTAAAAAATGCGATATCTGTGAAGCACAATAAAGTGAAGTCCAATAAAATGAAGATGTTTTGCTTTGAACCTAAAACTGCTCTAAAAAATAAATTCTATTAAAAATATCAATAGATGCCAACACAGATGACAGGTTAGAATGATCTGATGAAGATTGTAAAGCAAACATCATAAATATCCTTTAATGAGCAATTAAAAGCACATTTGAAACAAATGAGAAATAGAAAGTTTGAGCAAGAAATAGAAAACATGGGGCTTTCCTGGTGGTGTAGTGGTTAAGAATCCGCCTGCCAATGCAGGGGACATGGGTTCAAGCCCTGGTCCTGGAAGATTCCACATGCCACGGAGCAACTAAGCCTGTGCACAACAACTACTGAGCCTGCGCTCTAGAGCCTGCGAGCCACAACTAATGAGCCTGGGTGCCACAACTACTGAAGCCCGTATGCCTAGAACCCATGCTCTGCAACAAGAGAAGCCACCGCAATGTTAAGCCCGTGCACTGCAACAAAGAGTAGCCCCCGCTCTCCACAACTAGAGAAAGCCTGCACACAGCAATGAAGACCCAACCCAGCCAAAAATAAATAAATAAAATAAATACATTTATTAAAAAAAAAATTCCCTTTAAAAAAAAAAAAGAAATAGAAAACAAAAAGAAGAACCAAATGGAAATTTTAGAATTGAAAGATACAATAATTGAGGGCTTCCCTGGTGGCGCAGTGGTTGAGAGTCTGCCTGCTAATGCAGGGGACATGGGTTCGAACCCTGGTCTGGGAGGATCCCACATGCCGCGGAGCAACTAGGCCCGTGAGCCATAACTACTGAGTCTGTGCGTCTGGAGCCTGTGCTCCACAACAAGAGAGGCCACGATAGTGAGAGGCCTGTGCACCACGATGAAGAGTGGCCCCTGCTTGCCACAACTAGAGAAAGCCATTGCACAGAAATGAAGACCCAACACAGCAAAAATAAATAAAAATAAATTAATAAACCCATACCCCCAACATCTTCTAAAAAAAAAGATACAATAATTGAAAATATAAAAAACAAAACAAAACTCAGTGGATGGGTTCAATAGCAGTGTGAAAGGTACAGAGGAAAGACTCAGTGAATTTGAAGACAGACAATGGAAATGATTCAGTTTGAAAGAGAAAATGAACTGAAAACAAAAACAGATCTAATATTTGTGTCACAGGGGTCCCACAGGGAGGGGGAAAAAGAGGGCAGGGCTAAATAAATAGTTGAAGAAATAATGGCTGAAAATGTCCCCAGTATGGCAAAAGACATACATACAGATTCAAGAAGCTGAGAAAAACTCAAACAGTGTTAAAAAAAAAAAAAAAAAAAAGATCCCAGCCAAGACACATTATAATCAAACTTCTGAAAACTAAAGAAAAAATCTTGAAAGCAAAAAGAGAAATGACACCTTATCTATAGGAGGAAACAATTTGAATGACAACAAATTTTTCATCAGAAATGGAGGAAGTGGCACAGCATTTTTCAAGTGGTGAAAGAAAAAGCAAAACTGTCCAACCCAGAGTTCTCTACCTAGTGAAAATATCCTTTAGGAATGTTTATTCAAATGTATAAATCCTAAATGTGTATGTACCAAACAACAGAGCTGTAGAATATGTAAAGCATAACTTGTAGAAATGGGTGTGATGTCACTGAGAATGGTGGAGTAGGGGGCTCCATGGATCCATCCCTCCAATGAAGCAATGATTAAGGTGGCAAAAATTGTCAGAATCAACTTTTCATAACTATTGAATCTAATTTAAAATTTACAAAAACGAAGGGAGTACTTAACGAAGAAAGAAGCTGCTAAATTTCAGTAGAAGGAATTGTGGCATTTGGCATACCAACCTACTAAATCGCACCTCAGAGGTGGCTGTGGGTATGGTGGCCTGCATTCCTCGTGCAGCTTGTTGGTGCCATAGTGGACAATACAGACTTGTTCCCAAAGAATTGTGCTTATTTTGACCTGTTTGGTGGCTCCCTGAGTGATCAGCACAGGGACTTGCCTTTGTTTCTCCTCTCCCCTCTCAGAACTCTGTAAGGGTTGGAGTGGCCCCCTGGGAGGCTTTTGTCAAAAGTATTCAAAGGCATATACTACACACAGCTATCCATGAAAAAAAAATAATAGAGCAAGCAGCAGACAGACTGAAAAGCCTAGGAAGCAAGAGACTGGGGAAGAGATACATTTCAATATTTACTACAAAGCAAAACAGTGTGTTACTAGAATAATGATAGAGATAGATCAATGGAATAGAATGAGTCCCCAGATAAACCCATACATCTATGGTCAATTGATTTTCAACCAGAGTGCCAAGGCCATTCAATGGGGAAAGAACAGTCTCTTAAACAAATGGTGCTGTGCTGGGAAAATCAATGCAAAAGAATGATGTCAGACCTTTGCCTCACACCATATACAAAAATTAGCTCATAATGGATCAAAGACCTAAACATAAGAGCTAAAACTATAAAATCCAGAAGAAAACATAAGGGTAAATCTTCATGACTTTGGATTTGTAATGAACAGATTATGGTGGAAGTGATGGGATGAGACCTCTGAACCCAGATCATAAAAGGCACTGTGGTCTTTCTTGTATCACTTGCTCTTAGGGTAATCTATTAAGCCAGTCATTGGGGTAATCTATTAAGCCAGTCGTTAGGGCACTCAGGCAGCCCTGTGAGGCCCAGGTAACAAGGAACTGAAGCTTTCTGACAATAGCCAGCAAGGAACTACTAGAAACCATGTGAATGAGCCATCTACCTTGGAAGCAAATGTCCCAGTCCCAGTCAAGTCTGGCCAGCAGGTTGACTGCAACCTCACAAGAGACCCTGAGCTGGAATCACCCAGCTAAGCTATTTCCAGATTTGTGACCCTCAGAAACTGTTTCAGAGAATAGATGTCTGTTGTTTTAAGCTGCTACATTGTAAGGCAATTTGTTATGCAGAAATAGATAATACACTACCACACCATCCTGGCAAAGAATAGAATATTTATTCCCTAGAGAAAGTGAATCAGGGAAGCTTTAGACACAAGGCTATGAAGAAAAGCAGATGGCAGAGGCACCATGCTGAAATCAGGGGATTAAAAAAATAGTGGAATGTAAATCAACTATACTTTAATAAAAAATCATAAAAAAAATAAACGGGGGACTTCCCTGGTGGCGCAATGGTTAAGAATCCGCCTGCCAATGCAGGGGACACGGGTTCGAGTCCTGGTCCAGGAAGATCTCACAGAGCAACTAAGCCGGTGCACCACAACTACTGAGCCTGCACTCTAGAGCCTGCGAGCCACAACTACTGAGCCCGTGTGCCACAACTACTGAAGCCTACGCACCTAGAGCCTGTGCTCCGCAACAAGAGAAGCCATCAGCACTGCAACGAAGAGTAGCCCCCACTCGCCGCAACTAGAGAATGCCCACGCGAAGCAACGAAGACCCAATGCAGCCAAAAATAAATAAAATTTTAAAAATAAATAAATAAAGAATAAATGGTGGGACCTCATCACTATTGGACCCTCAAAATTCTGGCAGTCAAGAGGTGAGAAGGCTCTTCTCTGGAGAATGGAATAGCCTAGGAGAAAAGCTATAATGCTAACATTTTGGGGCTGACAAAGAAATGTCTGAAATCTATACTGAAGTTCACAAGTTGACAAGCCCTATCTATCTACCTATTGTTACTACATTAAATCCCCCCCCCACCCCTCTTGAATTCTTTTGGCTGGTCTAATAATTTAATTGACCCAAGACAGGTTAACAGGAGGAAAAAAACCCAATTTACTTTATATGCATGAAGGTCTCATAGAAATGGAACCCCTGACAAAGGAACAATTATTTGCGAAGATTTAACAAAGGGCCTTGTGCTTGGCGGAGCAGACTAACGAAGCAGTAAAAAAGTTCGTTTGTACAGCTTTCTTAGCCTTGAATTCCCTAACTCTGGTGATAAAGATGGTTTTTATTCTCTTGGTATAGGGAGGATAGTTTTACATGGGAGATTTATTTCCTGCTTTCTGGGGAAAAAAGGGGGTCAGAGTGTTTTCTATATCATTTTTCCCCACTAGCTGTTTCTCAAGTAACTTTAATTCAAAACAATCAACATGCCATTGTGGCATTTCTTGGGGTGGCCTGTTTTGAGGCCCAGCAACAGTCATCTTTTTAGCGCATTATTAATAAATGATGAATGGACAGTATTAATCAACAAACTAGGGAAAGCCTAGCACTATGTAAATGTAAACCTAGTAATATGAAAGACAGATGAAAACAATAAAAAAAAAGAAGTAAGGAAATGAATACAGTTAAGGAACAGAAAAATACACACACAGGAAAAAGCCACCCAAAATCCCCCTACAATAGCACCAAGAGGTAAGAGGAGATCTTATATCCAGGAAACAATTAACATGTATATAAAAACTGCTCTTGGAAATTAAAAATAAAATACCTATTATTAAAGATTTAATAGCAGATATGGGAAAGAGCTGTGGAAATCACTCAGTTGTAGGGGGAAAAAAAGTTAAAAAATAAGGTAATAAAGGATGAGAAAGATAACAGATAAAATCAGGAATTTCAACATCCAGAAAGAGAAGGGTTCCAGAAAGAGAGAGTAGAAAACTGAATGGAGGAAAATTTCAGAAAATTTAAGATTTCTAGAAATATAGGTCACGATTCTTCGACATAAAGGGGTCCACTGAATACCCCATACAATGAACCAAAAAGACTCATACCAGAGCACACCTTTGTGAAGTTTCAGAAAACTAGGTGTGAAGAGAACCATTTAAGAATGCTGCTAAAGAGAAAGAACAACAATATACAAATCAAATTGTCATCATACTTTAAGATAAAAACTGTAAGCTAGAAGACAATGGTATAATTCTCTCAAAATTCTAAGGGAAAATTATATCCAACCTAAAATTCCAAACCTAGTTAAGCTATCATCCCAAAGAGGTTAGAATAAAGACGTTTTAGACTTGTAAGGGCCCCCAAATTTTATTCCAAATTAATCTCTCTCAAGGTGCTAATGGAGGATTTTTTAAAAAATTAAAATGTGAGACTAAATAAAGAAAAAAAGAAGACATAAGCTCCAGGAAACCCGTAATCCAACATAAGAGGTGAAGGAAATTCCCAAGATGGTCATGTGCTGGTTATTCATTTACTGTGTTTCAGTCCCACACTGAACCTTCTATATGGTTCTCTGTAATGCTGGGATTGGGACTCTGCACACTACAATTCCCAGGCTCCTTTGTCAGCTGGCTTCTTTTTATTTATTCACTGATAAATCGAACATACTCATTAATTAACTCTACAGTGGAGAAATCTTATGGACACCATTTAAACTATAAGTAATAAAACCTGGGACTTTCCTGGTGGTCCAGTGTTTAAGACTCTGTGCTCCCAATGCAGGGGGCACTGGTTCCATCCCTGGTCCGGGAACTAAGATCTGGCGGGCGGGGGGTGGGGGGAGGAAGTTAACATTACCAGTAATGGAACATATTGACATTGCGTGTCTCCTGATAAAATAAACCAAGAAGAGCGTAGCATCATTTATGGGATTTTCCTCCCCAAAATGTATAAATGATCAGGACACATCAGGTAAACCCAAATTGAAGAACATTATACAAAATAACTAATCTGTACTCTTTGAAAATGTTAAGATTGTGAACAGGTGGAATAAACAGAAAACAAATAGTAAGGTGGCAGATTTAAACCCAAATATTTTAGTAGTTTCACTGTAGAGGAGAGTGTCTATACTTGAGGGTCTGGGACAGATAAAACCAAGCATCTCGTAATAAATTACTTTGCAATCTTCCTTCTTGCTTTAAAAACATGTTGAACTTGCATTCTAAACCATAGTAAAAGTGCCTATTTTAACATAACCCGTTAATGTTGTTTAGCATATAGTAGATTAAAAAAAATTCTGTCAACCTTCAAATAAAATTGATGCCCCATAAAGATACCCTCTTTTATCATTTTACAAAAGCCTAACAGAGGTTAATTTCTGTTACGCAGATACAAGCCTGGTCTCCCAAACAGGTGACACACATTCACATATACACAACACCCAGTCACACCTGCGGTCACAACTCAGCATCTTCAGCAAGCTCTGCCCCGCCCTCTTCCTCACCTGAGTGCAGAGACGCACGCGCTCACACACACTCTTCAAGATCGTGATTTCTTCTCTGTCGCCTCTTCAATACAGTCCAGAAAGAGAAGATTAGGTCCCACCTTCACTCTTACCCTGAGCGCTGCGCGGACCGAGGCCTGGACTCACCCGACGGACAAAGATGAAAAGTGTGTCATCCCCTCTGCATTCCGAGGGCGAACTAGAACCTCAAGAAATCTCCCGGGCCCGGCGGGTTGGGTCACGGGGGTCAGGACCAGCTGAAAAGAATCAGTTCGCTTGCACCCTGGCCGATTGGCTGCTTTTCTGGCGTGAACTACGTTTCCCAGAGGCTCTGCGACTCGGAGCTGCTTAAGAGGCGAATTTGCGGTCTCGCCTTTTGCTTACGGGCGATAACTGAGCTGACAGAGATGGGTAGGACTGGCAACTCCAGCAGGTATGCCGGCTCCATCTGCGAACTGCTTGGCGTCCGGGGCTTGCGGTTCTGATTGGTGCAGAGAGGCGGTGGATGAGCGCAAACCTAGCTTCCGCGCTGAGAGGAATCGGGGGCCCGTTTTCAGCCTCTGGACTACATTTCCCAGAGAAATCCGCAGGCCCACGCTATGTCCCGCGGTATTTCGCTGCTGAGTTTTGCACAGTGGTGGGGCCGTTGGCTCTGCGGAGTTAGCTGCTGAGGGGCGTTTGGAACCCGGTGCAACTTAGCTACTTTGGACCAGACCGGAACTAGGGAAGGACTAGGGTGAGGAGTTGGGCCCCCGGCCTTTCGTGTCCGGAGCGAGCAGAAGAGAGGAGATCGTGTGTGTGTGTGTGTGTGTGTGTGTGTGTGTGTGTGTAATTGTTACAGTGTGTCTTCGCAGTGTGTGATGGTGACAGTATGTGGTGATCACTCTGGGTGATGGAGTGGGGTGTTTGTGACTGTACGTGTTCCCAGAAAGGGTATGTGATTGTTACTGCATTGTGCGCCATTGTGGGGGATGTAGAGGGCAGGTGACTGCATTTGGAACTGTGTGTCCCGGTAATGGGTGTGTGATTGTTTGAATGTGTGCAGCACCGTGTGCCTAGGATTTGGAGGTCTGAGACTGTGGTGTCAGGCGCCTGTGACTGTGCAGGTGCAACTAATATGACCTTAGTGTGTGGGTGCGGGGAGTCCTGTGGCTGTGCGATAGAGACCTTGTGTGTCCCTTAGGTATGTATGTGGGATTATATGTAACCAGGTGACCTTGTATAGCACTATGTGTGCCATGGTGAGTGGGTTGTGATGGTGCAAGTGTGGCTTCACCACTCCATACCTAGGAGTCATTTGTGAGCCCATGATAGATTGTAGCTCTTTTCCTGTAACTGCATTGGGCTGGATTCTTCAGTCTTCCCTGACCTTCCTCTGTATGTGTGTGTGGGTGGAGAGGGGCTGGAGAAAGTGTGGGATCCCAAGAAAAGCTAAGTGTCTCATCAGTTTCTTCTTTTTTCCTCAGTTACCTCACTAAGAGGAAAGAATGGTTTCTGAACATCCAAAAGTCAAGATCAAAGTGCTTTGGGATTTTTTCTTTCTTCCCTGAAATCTTTGTTTTTCAAGGTATATATATTTTTTCCTCTTCTGACAATTCCTGACTACCAAAAGCCCATTCAAGAGACCTTGTCCTTAGTACTTCCCATTTGGATACATAATGGAGGCCTTGGGGTTAGACCCAGAGACCCAGTTTCCTATATGTCCCCTCCGTCTTAGTATTAATTGGGCAGTTTCTCCTGTGTGCCATATCTCCTCTAAGATCTCTGCTGGCCTAGTGAGGCAAATACAGAGGCTTCATCATAACAACTGAATTGTTGAAAATAAGATGAGTGCATATGTGGCACACACCATACCACACACCAAGCAAAAGCCATGCAGCTTATGGGTTGGTTTTGGTTAGTCTCAGTCCAAACAGGTGATAAGATCTTTCACTTTGCCAATATTTTTGGAGTAGGAATGACATGGGGGCTTGATCAAAGAGTTCTATACCAATAGGACAAGGGATTTGCCAGGTAATTTGTGAGTAAATACTTGGACCAGTTTCCAGGTCTATTTTGAATTAAATTCTCAAATGGTCCTCGTTGGAGTTCTCAATCTGGAATCCATGGACTCCATCACCAGATATCTAAAGGGAAGGAGGACTGGAATGAAATTCACTAAGGGTTACAAAAATGGTAGAACCACGGATAGATCTAAAAGCAGAGACTACAACACTTTGGGACAACCTTTGAGATAATAAAATCCAAAATTACTTTTCACAAATAGGGAAATTTTAAGTAAATCCCAATATAAGGTGGCATTTTATGCAGCTAAGTAAAAATATGTTTGAGATAGAACATATCCATTTTCATTATTATGACTAACATTAAGCAATTTAAAATAAATAGAAGAGCTTCCCTGGTGGCACAGTGGTTAAGAATCTGCCTGCCAATGCAGGGGACACGGGTTCGAGCCCTGGTCTGGGAAGATCCCACATGCCGCGGAGCAACTAAGTCCATGTGCCACAACTACTGAGCCTGCACTCTAGAGCCTGCAAGTCACAACTACTGAAGCCCGCATGCCTAGAGCCCGTGCTCCGCAACAAGAGAAGCCAACGCAGTGAGAAGGCTGCGCACCGCAACGAAGAGTAGCCCCCACTCGCTGCAACTAGAGAAAGCCTGCGCACAGCAACGAAGACCCCACACAGCCAAAAATAAATAAATAAAATTTAAAAATAAAATAAATAGAAAGTACTCAAGAAATTGTATAGTTAAATCTCCTCCCTATTTTTTTAGGAACAGAAGTTATTTGTAAAAGGGCCAAAGGAATGTGAGGTCCTCAAAATGAAGAAGCTTTAGAGCTGTCAGTTGAAGCTCAGTAAATACCAAACCAATTCTTAGCTAGAGTCAAGCTCTTCAGAAGCTCCCTGGAGATACACATGAAGGAAAATAGATGTCTTAAAGGGAAGATTATGAATAATAGGGGAAACTTCTCAATTAGTAGAACTATGTTTCCTTACTTCTCTATTATCACATCCTTGAAGAAGTTCCTCTGGACAGGATTTATCCATTTGTCCTCCACAGCCACTCATGGATTTGACCACATCCATGAATACTTCCTTCTTCTGAAATGACAAAAACTTTTTTCTTCTCCAGAGGCCTGTGCCCCCGTAGTGCCCTGGTGGGGGTGGCCATGAAGGGGCAAAGAGGGGATATAAGATGATCAAAACATTGTAGGTGGACAGCATGTATCAAATTGCTTAGGCAATGCTGGACATTTTAAACTTCACGTAGCACTTAATTAGATTATCAAACATCCACAGTTTGGAATTCTAGCTAGACTTAATTTATTCTTGGGAGCAAGGGGGGCAGTTCCACATAGTGGAGAGAAAGGTGATAGGCCTGTGCCCAGCTGAGTGAGGGCGACTCGGAACTTGAAAGCCTTGCATGTACAAGTTCAGCTGGTCCTCATCTAGGCCACAGGCATCTCTCCTTTGATGTTGCAACAGCCTATTAACTGATCCCCCTACTTCTTTCATTGCCTGCCTAACATTCCTTCTTAACACAGCGGCCAGGGTGATTCTTCCAAAATGTAAGTCATCACTACCTGGCTTAAAACTTTCCGTGGCTGCCCATCTCACTCAGAGTAAAAACCAAAGTTTCTACAATGGCTTACACAGCCCAATGTAATCTGGCTCTCGGCTGCCTCTCTGACTTGATTTTCTATATATTTTTAGGTAACTTAATTCTGCCCCCTCTGCTTTTGAACTTGCTGATTCCCCTGCCTGGCATTTTCTTGCTCCTGATATCTGCATCATTACTCTTTCACTTCTTCAAGACTTTGCTCACCTGTCACCAAATTGGAGAACCCTTCTTTGACCACCCTACATAAAATAGCATCTCAACAAGTGCACTTCCTATCTCCCTTATACTGTTTTATTTTTTCATAGCTCTTATTACCATTTTTTAACTGAGATATAATTGACGTAAAACATATTAGTTTCAGGTGTAAAACATAATGATTCAATATATGTATATATTATGAAATGATCACCTCAAAAAGTCTAGTTAACATCCATCACTGCAGATAGTTACAAACGTTTTTCTTGTGATGGGAACTTTTAATATCTAATCTCTTAGCAACTTTCAATATATAATATAATACTATTAACTATAGTCACCATGTTGTACATTACATCCCCAGGACTTACTTTATAACTGGAAGTTTGTACTTTCTGACCAGTTTCACCCATTTTTGCTTCCCCCCCATCTCTGGCAACCACCAGTCTAGTCTCTGCATCTATGAATTTGGTTTTTTGTTTTGTTTTTAGATTCCACATATAAGTGAGATCATATGGTATTTGTCTTTCTCTTGTTTCACTTAATGTAATGCCCTCAAGGTCCATCCATGTTGTTGCAAATGGCAAAATTTCATTCTTTTTTATGGCTGAATAACATTCCATTGTGTGTGTGTGTGTATATATGTATATATATATATCACAATTTCTTTATCTGTTGATTCACTGATGGACACTTAGGTTGCTTCCATATCCTGGCTATTCTAAGTAATGCTGCTATGAACATGTGGATGCATGTATTTTTTCAAGTTAGTGTTTCTGTTTTCTTCAAATAAATACCCAGAAGTGGAATTGCTTGATCATATGGTAATTTAAAAAAAATTTTTTTTTGAGGAACCTCCATACTGTTTTCCATAATGGCTGTGCCAATTTACATTCTCATCAATGACGCACAAGGGCTCCCTTTTCTCCACATCCTCACCAACATTTTTTGTTTTTTTAACAGTAGCCATTCTAATAGGTGTGTGAGGTGAAATCTCATTTTTTTAAATAAAGCATTTAAATTTATTTATTTATTTAGGCTGTGCTGGGTCTTCGTTGCTGTGCACGGGCTTTCTCTAGTTGCGGCGAGCGGAGGCTACTCTTCGTTGTGGTGTGCGGGCTTCTCATTGCAGTGGCTTCTCTTGTTACGGAGCACAGGCTCTAGGCACGTAGGCTTCAGTAGTTGTGGCACGCGGGCTCAGCAGTTGTGGCTCGCAGGCTCTAGAGCACAGGCTCAGTAGTTGTCGTGCACGGGCTTAGTCGCTCTGTGGCACGTGGGATCTTCCCGGACGAGGGCTCAAAGCCGTGTCCCCGGCTTTGGCAGGCGGATTCTTAACCACTGCGCCACGAGGGAAGTCCCAACATCTCTTTATCTAGAAACTTCCTTGCCTAACTGAGCTTCATCTATGAACCCATCTCAGGTCCTCCCATTCTGTCAGGGAGCGAGTGATGGCACCCAGCAGCAGGGTCTTGTCCCTTAGTATCCCACGCTTTTCTTTTTTTTTCTTTATTGAAGTATAGTTGATGTACAATATAAGTTACAGGTGTACAACATGATTCACAATTTTTAAAGGTTATACTCCATTTATAGTTATTAATATTGGCTATATTTCCTGTGTTGTACAATATAGCCTTGTAGCTTATTTTACACATAATAGTTTGTACCTCTTAATCTCCTACCCCTATATTATCCTTCCTCCCTTCCCTCCTCCCCACTGATAACCACTAATTTGTTCTGTATATCTGTAAGTCTGCTGCTTTTTTTAAAAATTATATTCACTAGTTTGTTGTATTTTTTAGATTCCACATATGAGTGATATCCTACAGTATTTGTCTTTCTCTGTCACTTAGCATAATACCCTCCAAGTTCATCCATGTTGTTGCAAATGGTAAGATTTCACTCTTTTTTATGGCTGAATAGTATTCCATTGTGTGTGTGTGTGTCCACGACAGATGAATGGATAAAGAAGATGAGGTATGTGTATATATGTATATAATAGTGTTGCTATGAACACTGGGGTACATGTATATTTTCGAATTAGAGTTTTCATCTTTTCCAGATATATGCCCAGGAGTGGGACTGCTGGATCCTATGGCCATTCTATTTTTAGTTTTTTGAGGAACCTCCATACTGTTTTCCATAGTGGCTGCACCAGTTTACATTCCCACCAACAATGTAGGAGGGTTCCCTTTTCTCCACACCCTTTCCAGCATTTGTTATTTGTAGATTTTTAAAATTATGGTGTGAGGTGATTCCTCATTGTAGTTTTGATTTGCATTTCTCTAATAATTAGCAATGTTGAGCATCTTTTCATGTGCCTGTTGGCCATCTGTATGTCTTCTTTGGAAAAATGTCTATTTAGGTCTTCTGTCCATTTTTTGACTGGGTTTTTGTTGTTGTTGTTGTTGAGTTGTGTGAACTGTTTGTGTATTTTGGAAATAAGCCCTTGTTGGTTGCATCATTTGCAAATATTTTCTCACAGTCTGTACGCTGGTTTTATCATTTAGTTTGTGGTTTCCTTTACCGTACAAAAACTTGTAAGTTTGATTAGGTCCCATTTATTTATTTTTGGTTTTATTTTTATTGCCTTGGGAGATTGACCTAAGAAAACATTGGTACAATTTATGTCAGAGAATGTTTTGCCTGTGTTCTCTTCTAGGAGTTTTATGGTGTCCCGTCTTATATTTAAGACTTAGCCATTTTGTATCTCATTGTGGTTTTGATTTGCATTTCCCCTATGGTTAGCCGATGTTGAGCATCTTTTCATGTGCCTGTTGGTCATCTTCACGTCTTTGGATAAACGTCTATTCAGTTCTTCTGATCATTTTTTAATCGGCTTTTTTTTTTTTTTAAACGTTGAGTTCTATGAGCTGTCTATATATTTTGGATATTTACTCCTTATTGCTCATATCATTTGCAAATATTTTCTCCCATTCTGTAGGTTGTCTTTTCGTTTTGTTGATGGTTTCCTTTGCTGTGCAAAAGCTTTTAAATTTAATTAGGTCACATTTGTTTATTTTTGCTTTTATTTCCTTTGCTTTAGGAGACAGATCCAAAAAAATACTGCTGTGATTTATGTCAAAGAGCGTTCTGCCTATGTTTTCCTCTAGGAGTTTTATTGTTTTTGGTCTTACATTTAGGTCTTAATCCATTTTGAGTTTATATTTGTAAATAGTATAGGAGAATGTTGTAAATTCATTCTTTTACATGGAGCTGTCCAGTTTTCCCATCACCATTTATTGAAGAGACTGTCTTTTCTCCATTGTATATTCTTGCCTCCTGTGTCACAGATTAATTGACCATAAATGTGTGCACTCTTTTTTCTATTCTAGCATCCCATTCTTTTCTAACAGTGTTCCCATTTGTGTGCAGTGCTCTATGATGGAGCCTAAATACATTCCACTGGGCCTCCCATATCAGAATTGTGGTTTTTTTTTTTTTCAGATTCAGAATTGTGGTTTCATAAAGTGGAAATGATTGTTGAATGGGATAACTCATCTTTACAGGCCTGTTTATTTTTCGTTAATTTTTGAGTTCCCCTTTAAAAAAATATGAAGTATTTCTTACTACAAAAGAATAATAGAACACTCATGTACTTAACACATAGAATAGGAAGGCCTATTGAAGACCCTTTTGTACACTGCCCTCCCTCTCAACATGTAACCTGTAAAGAAAATTTTGTAGTCATCATTCTCTTGCTTTTCACAATTGTTTTACTATTTATCCCTAAACAATATACTGTTAGCTTTTCTATAGTTTTGAACTTTTTAACAAGTAAGACTAGCCAGATGCATAAGTTTTTGAGAATTTTAGACTTTCAAAGCTGTAAAGGAACTTAGAGATCTTGTTCGATCTCAATATCCAAAATAATGGAATGGTTATGTCTTGCCTTCCTAAGATGAAAGATATATCCAGTTAAAAAGAGTTTATTAAAGAACTTGCATTATAAGGAAAAATACTTATGATACTTTCTGAAAATGATGATTCTTAGTATTTGGTGTACACTTTAATTAGATCAAAGTCCTATTATGTGCAACAGAGGTTTTGCTTGTTTGTTTGGTAAATATTTTGGAAAGATTCTGACTTTTTCCTTTAAGAAGTAAGAAGAAAAAAAGGGAAAGGAGGAGCTCATATTTAAGAGTTTATTGTAGGTAGTAATTAGCATGTCAGATGTTCACTATACAGTTCTTTCAACTTTCTGTATGTTTGAAAGTTTCCACAATAA
This sequence comes from Pseudorca crassidens, assembly GCF_039906515.1. NCBI lineage: Eukaryota > Metazoa > Chordata > Mammalia > Artiodactyla > Delphinidae > Pseudorca > Pseudorca crassidens. The sequence goes on along the minus strand of NC_090315.1, from coordinate 16,680,000 downwards.
AAATATTGGTAAGTCAGGGATGATCATTAAAATAAATAGTAATTTTCCAGGCCTACAGGTTACTGTGTGTTTTTCTACTCTATTTCATTATTTGGGAAACTGTAAATAAATGTGTGTTTTGTTCATTCCTAGCCCTAGCCGTGGGATAATGGGAATGTCTCACTGTATGAAGGAGGTGTGTCTACAGCAATAGGAATATTCAAGAAGATGGAGGCACTTTGTTCTAATTACACTAATTTTTTTACTCTACCCTATCTTTGGCTTAACCCATTTGCTCAGTGTATTTTCTCCATCCCTCAGTGTCCTTTTCCATCTCTTCTTTGATCTGAAAGACATTTCCTTTAATTTTAACAGTACTACATGGTTTTGTCATTTTAGGGGTTGGTGATATTCAGGGATGTGGCTGTAGACTTCTCTCAGGAGGAGTGGGAATGCCTGGACTCTACGCAGAGGGATTTATATAGAGATGTAATGATGGAGAATTACAGCAACCTGGTCTTATTAGGTAAGGATTTCTTTTATTTATTTATTAGTTTAATTTAATTTACTTTTGGCTGCCCTGGGTCTTCGTTGCTGTGTTGTGGGCTCTCTCTAGTGGTGAGCGGGGGCTACTCTTCGTTGTGGTGCACGGGCTTCTCATTGCGGTGGCTTCCCTTGTTGCGGAGCATGGGCTCTAGGTGCGCGGGCTTCAGTAGCTGTGGCACGCAGGCTCAGTAGTTGTGGCGCACGGGCTCTAGAGCACAGGCTCAGTATTTATGATGCACGGGCTTAGTTGTCCCGCGGCATGTGGGATCTTCCCGGACCAGGGATCGAACCCGTGTCCCCTGCATTGGCAGGTGGATTCTCAACCACTGTGCCACCAGGGAAGTCCTAGGTAAGGATTTCTATTCCCAAATAACTTGTGAATTTTGGGTGTATTTTCAATTGTCTGGGTGGGTTTCTACCTATTTCCTTGGGAATTATTTTGTACATTGTAGATTCGGAGATGAGCAGCACTTTGTGGTACCTTTATCTTCTCCTTGCTTTACACCTTCCTCTTGTCCTTCATGTTGTTGCCTGTTTTCTTAAGGACTGGGTTTGAATTCAGGAACAGCATGATTATGTCTTCTTATTTTTTCTTACAAACAGGACTCTCTATTCCTAAGCTTGATATAATTTTCTTATTAGAGGAAGGGAAGGAGCCCTGGATGGTTTCAAGGAACATGGTGGGAGGATGGTGCCCAGGTGATTAGATTGAATAGGTAGGGAAAGGCACTGCAGTTAGGAACCCAGCTGGTGGGACTTCCTTGGTGGTCCAGTGGGTAAGACTCTGCTCTCCCAATGCATGGGGCCCGGGTTCGATCCCTGGTTGGGGAGTTAGATCCCACATGCATGCCGCAGCTAAGAAGTCTGCATGCCGCAACTAAAAATCTTGCATGCTGCAACTAAAGATCCCGCATACCACCAAGAAGATCCTACATGGTGCAACTAAGACCCGGCGCAGCCAAAATAAATAAATAAATATTAAAAAAAAGAACCCAGCTGGTGAGGGAGGCAGCACCTTAAAAGTATAGATTGAGGAATCTCTTCCTTGAAGGCCTATCCAAGGGTTGTGAAGAAAAGCCCTAAAACACGTGGAAAAATGTAAAGTCCTTCCCTTTTACCCCCACCTGTGCTCTCTGTGCTATTCATCTGTCATAATTCCCTCCAATTTTAAAGCCCTTTTTCTTTAAGAGCCATTTTATATCATATAACTTAGATCCACTTCTTTCCCTTTTTTAAACTCATGTGTTTTTGAAAAAAATCTTCTGAAATGCATTTTTAAGCCCTACTGTTCATTTTTCCTACTGATCTTTGAATTTTTTTCCCTCTGACTAGTTTTTTTTTTTTTTGCGGTAGGCGGGCCTCTCACTGTTGTGGCCTCTCCCGTTGCGGAACACAGTCTCCAGATGCGCAGGCCCAGTGGCCATGGCTCACTGGCCCAGCCGCTCCACGGCACGTGGGATCTTCCCGGACCAGGGCACGAACCCATGTTCCCTGCATCGGCAGGCAGACTCTCAACCACTGCGCCACCAGGGAAGCCCCCTCTGACTAGTTTTGCTTTGATGCAGCAATTCCATGCATTAAAAGATATTCATTTACTTTTAATCAACATTTATTGACTTAAGATAATGTTCTAATTGTAAGATAGAGATGATTTCATTTTTTTTCACAGAACATTACAAATGTGTTTAAATTTTTTTCTTTTTTACTTTATTACGGACAGAGGAATGGACGTCCCATGAATTCGTGCCCGAGCTTCAGCAGTTATTAACATGTTTTCAATCTTATTTCATCTATCCTCATTGACCTCTGCATCCCCCACCCTTGAAGTATTTTAAAGCAAGACCCAGATATCATACGTTTAAATACTATTAAATATATGTTGCTTTTCACAGTTTCTTCTATTTAAAATTACTACTCTGATGCATCTTTATTTAGATGGATATTTTCATATTTGATGATCAGATATGAGATTCCTGGGCCAAAAAAGTTTAAACCCTTTAAAGCTCCTGATATTCTAGCACAGAAATGCATGATCCAGGGAAGCTGACTTTTTAATTTTATTTATATAAATTTATACTTTTATTTATAAATATATAAATAAAAGTATAAATATACTTTCTTTTTATGTAAAATTTTGCCATCTTTTCCACTAGATTGTTTAGGTTTATTTTCTTAATAATTAATTAATTTTCAGGAGTTATTTATTTACTTACTTAAAATTGTGTTAAAACAATGAATAACAAATGTATTCCATTTTCACCTTTTTTGAGTGTAAATTCAGTGGCATTAAGTACATTCACATTCTCTTGCAACCATCACTGTATTCATTTCCACAACTTTTTCATCTTCCCAGAATGAAACTATGTACTCATTAAATAATAATTCCAGTTCCTCTTCCCCACCAGGGCCTGGCAACCACCATTCTACTTTCTGTCTTTATGAATTTCACTATTCTAGATATCTCATATGAGTTGAATCATACAATGTTTGTCTTTTTGTGTATGGCTTATTTCACTTAGTACCATGTCCTCAAGTTTCATCCATGTTCTGGTATGTGTCAGAATTTCCTTTTTAAGGCTGAATTCTGTTGTATGTATTTACCACGTTTTGTTTATCGATTCATCCATCAGCAGACATTTGGGTTGCTTCCATCTTTTGGCTATTGTGAATAATACTTCTAGGAACATGGGTGTACAAATAACTGTTTGAGTCCCTGCTTTCAATTGTTTGGGTATATACACAGAAGTGAAATTGTTGGATCGTATGGTAATTGTCTGTTTAATTTTGTGTATACATACACACACACACACATTTTCTTTATCCATTCATCCATTGATGAACACTTAGGCTGTTTCCATGTCTTGGTTAATGCTGTGGTGAATGTGGGGGTACATATATCTTTTCAAATTAGTGTTTTCGTTTTCCTTGGAAAAATACCCAGAAGAAGAATTGTTGGATCATATGTAGTTATATTTTTAATTTTTTGAGGAACCTCCATATGTTTTCCATAGTGGCTGCATCAATTTACATTCCCATCAGTAATGACAAGGGCTCCCTTTTCTCTACATCCTTGACAACACTTGTTATATTCTTTTTTTTTTTTTTTTTTTTTTTTTGTGGTACGCGGGCCACTCACTGTTGTGGCCTCTCCCGTTGCGGAGCACAGGCTCGAGACGCGCAGGCTCAGCGGCCATGGCTCACGGGCCCAGCCGCTCCACGCCATGTGGGATCTTCCCGGACCAGGGCACAAACCAGTGTCCCCTGCATCGGCAGGCGGACTCTCAACCGCTGTGCCACCAGGGAATCCCGCCCTAGTCTTACTTTTGATTGTGACTTCCTACGCGCCTCAGTTTGAAAAGTGGGAATCTTGAAGGATCTGGGTTCAAAGCATTACTCTAGGAGATTATTTACTCGTTTATACCAGAGACCAGGTCTATTCTTTAATTAATTTCTCAGCTTGAGGTGTCCATGACAGGTAGTGTAAATTTGAACTCCAATCTTATGTGAGGATGGATGTTAATGATTAATTCTCAGGTGAGACTCTTTTTTTTTCTTTTGCGGTACGCGGGCTTCTCACCGCTGTGGTCTCTCCCGTTCCGGAGCACAGGCTCCGGACGCGCAGGCTCAGCGGCCATGGCTTATGGGCCCAGCCGCTCCGCGGCATGTGGGATCTTCCCAGACCGGGGCACGAACCCGTGTCCCTTGCATCGGCAGGCGGACTCTCAACCACTGCGCCACCAGGGAAGCTCTCTCTCTTTTTTTTTTTGATGGTGGTAGTGGTGGTGAAATCTAGAACCACAGCGGAGGAGAGCAGATTTACCTGTTAGTCCCTTAACTGGCAGGAGACTTTTTCCTAGCCCACCCTTTAACTCTGGGTGTGGCTTCTTTGAAGACCTGCGTTTTATGCTGTAGTCTCAGGTTTCGTTCTTCACTTTGCGTAGTTTGAGACTTAACCTTGTTCCTTCACATGGACATCAATCCACAAAAGCTCTTGGTTTCTGTTGGGATGCCCCACAGCAAGGTGGTTTCAGTTCTCGGGTTTGCTTTGCCACTCCAGTTTCAGTTTTCTTTTCTGTGTTTAGTATGTTTATATTGTTTTTGCTTTTAGGAATTTCCTTTACTTTCTTGAGCGCTCAGTGGCAAGTTTAAAGATACCTTTATTTTGATATATCCAGCATTTAGCAGTTTTGCAACATAAGACTACTTTTCATGATAGATAAAGTGTACCATACTGCTAAAAGCAGAGGTTGCAGTGGGAGAGATGAGGAAGAATGTCAGTACCCGCAGTGTTTGCAAAATACTAGAAACAATCTAAATGTCTCTCAGCATCAGAATAGATCAGTAAATCATCCTGTTTCTATTGTATGCTAAATAAAACCATACTGCCATGAAATGAATGAATTATAGCTAATATACCAGGTTAATCATAAAAACAGTCACAGAATACCAGAAGTATGAGGCTATTTATATATAGTGTTCAAATGTTGTCATACTGCACAGTATCTTAAATAAGAATTCACATATATACAGTAAAACAATAATAAAAGGAAAGAGAATGAGAAATACAAATTTCGAAATAGTGGTTACCTGTAGGGTACAGGAAAGCGAGAACAATTTGCTTTGGGAGGGATATTCAAGAAGCATCAATAATATTTGTAATGTTTTATTTTTTAAGCTTAGTAATGGATACATAGTATTCATTTCATTATTCTTTGTACCTTTTAAATATGTGTATATACAAATGCACAAAACATTCTCATTTGTATGTATTTCTTAACAAAAAATACTTTCTGACTAATGAAGCTAAAAGGAGAGGAATAAGGTGACTAATTGGGATGCTGTGTTAGTAATTCACACATAAGATGATGATAGGTTAGACTAGGGGTCAGCAAACTATGTATGGCCTGTGAGCCAGCTGCCTATTTTTTGTAAATAAAGTTTTATCAGAACATAGCCACACCTATTCACTTATGTGTTGTCTTTGGCTATTTTTGCACTACAGTGGCCAAGTTGAGTAGTTGCAATGGGGACTGTGGCTTGCAGGCCTAAAATATTTACTCTCTGGCCCTTAAAGAGAAAATTTGCTGATGCTTATGATGTTAACAGTAGAAATGTTGAGAAAATGATTAGATTCAGGATTTTTTTTTAAGGTTAAGCCAGAAGGATCAATAGTAGCTGGCTATGTGAGCTTCTGGCAGAGTGGAGAGGGTAGAGCTGGGAATCACCAGCAGATGGATAATTTATTAAGCAATAAGACTGAAAGAGATCACTTGATAAATGAGTGAAATATTGAGAGGAGAAGAGTATCAAAGACTGTTCTCTGAGCCATTCTTCCACTTAGAAGTCAGGAAAGGAGGATGGTCCTGGTTTTCCCAATTATGGAGTTTTCCAGAATGTGGGACTTTTCAGTGCTAAAACCAGGACAATCCCAGGCAAACTGAGATGGTTGATTACCCTAGATGGTATCTAAAAGGAGAATGAGAAAGACTGGTGAGCAAAGTAGAAAATGACCAAGGTAAGTATGGATGTACCAGTAGATAAACTGTCACACATTACTGGAAGAACAGTAACTGACCACTAGAGTTAACAAAAGGGAGGGTTTTGGTGGTCTTAGAAAGAGTGTTTTTTCAGTGGAGTTATGAAACAAAAATCATTCCTGATTGAAATGGCTTTAAAAAAAGTGGAAGAGAATTCTGGGAAAATGGTGGCTGTGAATATGTAATGTTTTTGCTTTCCTTGAATCCTCCCCATCTCCCACCAAACAAAACAAACAAACCAAATAAGAGAGAAACTAAAAGAGCAAAATACAAATCCACAGGTAACATCTACATCAAAGCTAAGTGACAAGTCACCCCCTCAAACCCTATAAGAAGATTAACTGGGAATAAACTGACAGCCCTAAGATCCTTTTGGTGTCTGCAGTTTTTATGGGATGAAGTAGAAATAAAAGCAAGGGAATATCTGACAGCTCTGAGAAGAAGAGAACCCTCAAATCATAAATTTACTCACTAGAAAGTACAGCAGCAGCTGAAACTGGAAGTCATCCTTCTATAGGCAGGTATGTGAAAGGTAAATACAGCACAGCTAAAGTCTGGGCCTCTTAAACTCTAGAATCCAAACTACAGATGCCTTTCAGGACAACATCTACTACTCAGGAGACATTTCTGGTAGTAGAATCCAAATTAAACAACAGGACAGGGATGATAGTGGCAAAGGAAGAAGGTGGTCTAGATAAAAGTTGGGGAGGGGAGCAGAGGAGGCATATTTCAGGAAGTGTTTAAGACTACAGTTTTGAGCACTCATAGAAAACCACGAAGAGGGACCTTCAATGCTACAAAGCTATAAACTCTACCCTGGTCCAATTTTTTCTCCTAAATGTAGAATAACACCCATCTCAATTAAAAATGAGTAAGAATTAAAATGGAATATTAAAAAGTATTCAGTTACCATATTATCCAGCAATACCATTTCTGGGCATATACCCAAAAGAATTGAAAGGAGGGGCCCAAACAGATATTTGTACACCTATGTTCATAGCAGCATTATTCACAATAGCTAACATGAGGGAGCAACCAAGATGTCCATCAACAAATGAATGGATAAACAAAAATGTAGTATAAACAGACAATGAAATATTATTCAGCCTTAAAAAGGAAGGAATACTGACACATACCACAACATGGATGAAGCTTGAGGACATTATGCTAAGTGAAATAAGCCAGTAACAAAAAGACAAACTGATTTAATTTTCTAAGGTATCTAGAGTACAGACTTGGAGAGAGACTTTGTTTAGTGGGCACAGAGTTTCAGTTTTGCAAGATAAAAAATTTCTCAAGATTGGTTGCACAACAATGTGAGAGTTTCAGTTTTGCAAGATAAAAAAAATTCTCAAGATTGGTTGCACAACAATGTGAATATACTTAACACTAGTGAACTGTACACTTAATGGTTAAGATGGTAAATTTTATGTTATGTATATTTTACCACCATTAAAAAGAAAAGGATGATGGGCCAAAAAAGTGTCAATACAAATGAAGGCATAAAATTGGAAACAGAGGAATGAAAAACAGGTTGCACATAGAAGACAAATAATAAAATAGTAGACCTGAATCCAAACACATCAATAATTACATTAAATGCCAATGGACTAAATACACCAATTAAAAGACAGAGAATGTCCAAATGGATAAAAATTCATGACTGAAGTGTGTGCTATTTTTGAGAAACTCACTTCAAATATAGGTAGATTAAAAGGATAGAAAAAGATACATTAAGCAAACACTAATAAAAAAGAACTGGAATGGTAATATTAACAGGAAACAAAGACTAGAGAGCAAAGAAAATCACCAGGGATAAAGAGGGACATTACATAATGATAAAAGGGTCAATTCGCTGAGAAGACATAATAATTCTCAATGTGTATACCTAACAAGAGAGCTCCAAAATATATGAAATAAAAACTGACAGAACTGAAAGGAGAAATAATTAAATCCACAATTTTATATAGACTCCAACATGCCTTTCTAAGTAATTGATAGAACTAGTAGACAGAAAATCAGCAAGTCTATGGAAAAACTAAATAATGCAATCATGCAAATGAATATAGTATACTTTACCCAACAATATTAGCATACACACTCTTTTCAAGTGTGCATAGAACATATCTTGGATCATAAAGCAAACTTTAAAAGAATTGAAACCATACATCTTATGTCCTTTGACATAATGGGATTAAATGAGAAATCAATAACAAAGATAAGAGGCAAACCTCCAAACACTTAGAAATGAAACAAGACACCTCTAAATAGCCTATGAATCAAAGAAGAAGACTTGAACAGACACTTCATCAAAGAGGATATATGGATAGCAAATAAACACATGAAAAGATGTTCAACATCATTAGCCATTGGGAAAATGCATATTAAAACCATGATGAGAAACTAAACACCTATTAGAATGGCTAAAATAAAATATATTGCAATTACTAGGTACTGGCGAGGATACTGAGCAACTGGAACTTTCATACTTTGCTGGAAGGGATGTAAAATGGTACAGTAACTTTGGAAAAGAGTTTAGCAATTTCTTATGAATTTACACATACACAACCCAGCAATCCTACTCCTGAGTATTTACCCTAGAGAAATGGAAACTTGCATTCACACAAAAGCCTATACAGGGTTATTTGTAGTAGCTCTGTTCATAATTGCCCCAAACTGAAAACAGCCTAAATGTCCTTCAGCATGTGAATGACACATCCATACAATGGAATAGTACTCAGCAGTAAAAAGGAATGAGCTCTAAGTACATAAAGGTACTTGCATGGATCTCAACAGCATTATGCTGAATAGGAAAAAAATCTCTAAACATTACATACTGTATGATTCCATTTATATAACAATCTGGAAATGAAAAAAAATCGTAAAGATGGAGAACAGATCAGTGTTTGCCAGAGATTAGGGACTAGGGGAGGGAGGGAGTATAAAGTGATAGCTTGAGGGAGTTTTAGGGGTGATCGAACTATTCTGTATAATTATTGTGGTTATATGAATCTCTACATGTATTAAAATTCATAGAACTATACACAAGAAAGCTTTGCTATGTTAATTTAAATTTTAAAAATTTAAATAAAAGCAATAGGAAAAGATTCTGGTTTAACCTTGCATAAAATTGCTATAAAAGGGATTAAAGGATAAAACAACATTCCTATAGACAATGAGAGGCACACCAGCACGTCATATGTACAAACAGTCATAATGTTTCAAAACTAGCTAAAAATGTCAGAAAATGACAGACACTCTGAAAGAACAATAAAACAGAATTAGAAAAACTCAGATGTGAGGCAACTGGAGAAAAAAAAGTTAAAGATGGTGACAGACTCAGGAAAGAATTAGAAATAAAATAAAAAATCATTTCAGAGGTGAAGACCAAACTAGAAGGGAAATAAAAATGAAAATGTGCAACAAATAATGCCTTGGGAGAAACAGGAGATGGAAAGGAGAAAAAATTTCAAAATCAAGAAGAAATTAAGGGCTTCCCTGGTGGCGCAGTGGTTGAGAATCTGCCTGCTAATGCAGGGGACACGGGTTTGAGTCCTGGTCTGGGAGGATCCCACATGCCACGGAGCAACTGGGCCCATGAGCCACAACTACTGAGCCTGCACGTCTGGAGCCTGTGCTCCATAACAAGAGAGGCCACGATAGTGAGAGGCCCATGCACCGCGATGAAGAGTGGCCCCCACTTGCCACAACTAGAGGAAGCCCTCGTGCAGAAATGAAGACCCAACACAGCAAAAATAAATCAATTAATTAATTAACTCCTAAAAAATAAAGAAATTAAGAAGGAGAGAAAAAGGATTAGAGAGAAAATGATATAGAAGATAGGCAGTGAGAATCTAACATCTTCATTAAGAGTTCCAATAAGAGTTTAATGGAACAAACAATTGCCAAAAATGACTCAAGATAACTAAAATTAAGAACGAAAGGACTGAAGCCATGTTTTGAAAAATTACACCATGTATCCAGGAAGATCATAACTTTGGCATCCAGACAAAAAGACCAAGTCACTTAAAAGGAAAGGAAAATCAGATTATCATCTGGCCTTTCTACAGCAAAGATTTATTCCAGAAGACAACGTCTATTTTTCTATTTAAGTTATACAAAGACATAAATTTTGAGCTAAGAATTTTTTACCTAGCCAAATTGTTATATATATATGCAGAAGCTCAAGGAGTATTATTCCTCTAAACCCTTCCCAAGGGATCAAGCCAAAAATGAACTTCAGAAAACAGAAATAGAGAGACATCAACCTAAGGACTGGGTTGAGCATTAAGTATATAATAACCTGTATATGTAATACTAAGTGGTGGTATTAAGGGAGAGAGTATAGTATTATTGCTTAGGTATAGTAGATATATATCGTTATAATTATCTAAGAAGTAGGGTGAGAATGTGAGGGGTATATGAAAAGTACAACAAGCTTGTAAATTACCTTATAGATATTAACAGAGGAAGTAAGTATTTCAAATCAGAGCCTAGGGAAAGGATAAGAAGTTAATAATTATTTTCAATATGTCTCGTATTAGGAAACCAGTAGGTAATAGCAGAGAGAGTAGGAGGACAACAGTTATTATATAAATTTATCAGGATAAAAATAAGCTTTGTAATCAAAAATGTAAACTTGACTAAATATGAAAAGATATGCCTCAAAATAGAGAATAAGTAAAATGGTATACATAAAGACTGTATAGATAAAAGATATGTATGTGTGCATGTTCGAGTGTTTATGTATATCATAAATCAAAATGATAGAACTAAGGCCAAACAGTGATTATACTAAAACATGTTGTTATTTATCTAAAACAGGAAGGATATTGTATTTTTTAAAGTGTTTTTTAGAATAAGACAACAGAGATCCCAAACGACACAATAGAACAGTTGGACTTAATTGATATATATAGAACACTACATCCAAACCACCCCCGCCTCCAGAATACACATTCTTTTCAAGGTGCATGGAACATTCTCTAGGATAGACCACTAGTACGACACAAAACAAGCCTCAACAAATTTAAGAGAATATAACTTATTTCAAGCATCTTTTCTGACCACAATGTCATGAAAGTAGAAATCAACTACAGAAAGAAAAATGAAAAACAACAACAACAAACACCTATTAGACGGAGACTAAACAACATGCTACTAAAAAAACCAATGGGTCAATGAGAAACTCAAAGAGGAAATCAAAAAATACCTCAAGACAAATGACAATGAAGATACAACCATACAAAAATCTATGGGATGAAGCAAAAGCAGTCCTAAGAAGGAAGTTCATAGTGATACAGGCCTTCCTCAAGAAAAAAAAAAAAACCCAAGAAAAATCTCAAATAAACAACCTAACCTACCACCTAAAAGAACAGAAAAAGAAGAACAAATAAAACTTAAAGTCAACAGAAGGAAGGAAATAATAAAGATCAAAGAGGAAAAAAATAAAGTGTTTTTTAGTTGTTACTTTATACAAGGGGAGGGAAAATAATGGGATGAAGAGGACTTCTTTCATTATACTTTATTTTGTAGATTTGAGTTGGGAACTATAATAAACATCTTACACAATTATAAAACAAAATTAACTTTAGAAAAACCCCTGAAACCAAAAGAGAAAGGAAACAATTCAATCTAAATGTGTATCCATTGGTTATATACCCTAAGAAGAAAAGACACTATCTAAAAACCCCACCATAATGTTTTTAGTACTCATACTAGTGGTAGCAGTGCTGATATTGTTAGGTTCTGTGGAATAAAATAAATGAGCAATTTAGTTGGAGTCTTTGAAAACTGAGACTGTCAGTACAGGAGAAAGGAAATACAGATGTAAGATTGATAACATTAAATAGAAAACCTGTAGTCCTGAATATGAATTGGAAGGATTATTTTGAACTCAGGCTATATTTTATCTTTAATTACATATCTTAAAGACTAAAAGACACTTAGCGCTAGCAACCAGTCTCATTTACAGACCTCACATGGATCTTGATTCAAACAAACTGAAAAATACACATTTATAATTAGACAACTGGGGAAATAGGAAGACTAACTGGATATTTGATCTTAAAGAATTACTGTAAACTTTAGGTTTGATTACTATATTAATATGCTTTTGCAAAAATGTTCTTGTCTTAGAGATTCATGCTGAAATATTTACAGATGAAATAATAAGATGCCTGGAATTTGCTTCAAATTAATTTATGGATTGGCTGTGAGAAGTGGATGGATAAATAAGAGTGTCTATAAGTTGACAGTTGTTGAAGCTGAGTGATTGTTATATTGGGTTTTTTCCACTTTCAAAAGCTTACATTTTTCTATGGCAAACTATTTTAACACAAAAAAAATAGGAAGTGAGACAATGTGTGGATGGTGAGACAATGTGTAGATAGTGTGAAATTTTGTAAAACAGAGGACAAGGAAATGATTGGTAGCTGCCGGGGGTCCTAGAGTCAAGGAAGTTGTTTGTGTGTACATACTTTAAAGGAGATTTTAAGGAGTGTCTTTTGTGCTGATAGGACCAAAACATGAGAGCAGGAAAACTATTTGTGAAGGAGAGAGGATGGGGATTGCAGAAGCATATGCAAGAAAAGGTTATGTCAGAGAAGATAGTCTTCAGGATCCAGTTAAGGTATTGGCCTTGGACAGAAGCATTTTATCAGCAGGGGAAACAGATTATTGGAGTTTATGTACAGGTTGGTTGATTTGATTGCATGAGAGAAAATTCTCTCATTCTTACTTTTTCCCCGCCTTCTTTGTGAAATTATTAATCTGGACATCAGCCAGGAGATAGTTCTGAGATCTTAGGAGAGAAAAGAGGTGGGGGAAATTTTTCAGAGAGTGAGAAAATGAGAAATGTAGCAGAGGTGAGGGGAAATGCTGAGGGTCCATTTGAGTTGTGTGGTTATAAATGTATAGTGAGAATAGTCAATGTGGTTGTGTGTTCCTTATCAGCCATGTTCAGCTACTCAGGTAGAGAAGAACAATAGGCAGAATTGGATTTAATCAGGTTGGGGACATAAATGCAAGACAATAGTTACAATGATGGACTGTGGAATTTAAGCTAGGTAAGGCCATCAGGGATATAATAGTGAAAATTAACATTGCAGATGATTGAGGGCATGAACAAGAGGGTGAATCTAGAATAATTTCCACCCTACTCCTTGAGTTTTGGAAGTCTTTTTGTTTGTCTTCATGCCTCACCCCTTTCACATTCGTCTCCTTTATGACAGAAAATTTTAATGAAATTTTCCACATTCACATTATGAAATTTACATTGATTTTATGAAAAGCATATAGTTCAGGTGCAGGAAAACTTAATATCATTTTCCTTGCTCAGTCCTTGCCCCCCCACCGCCTTTTTTTCCCCTGAATCTTCTTCCATAGTAATAAGAATGATAGAACCACTTTAAAAAAATTATTTTTTTATACAGCAGGTTCTTATTAGTTATCCATTTTATACATATTCGTGTACATATGTCAATCCCAATCTCCCAATTCATCCCACCACCACCACAATCCTACCCCCGCCACTTTCCCCCCTTGGTGTCCATACGTTTGTTCCCTACATCTGTGTCTCAATTTTTGCCCTGCAAACCAGTGCATCTTAGAACCACATCTTGAACTCTTTATGCCTGGCACTTTACATGCATTATTCCTAATCTTTACAAGCCCACGGAATAGATATTTCTATATCTATTGTTATATGAAGAAATGGTGACTGAGATAGGTAAAAGTACTTTGTCTACACAGAAAGGTAATCATCAGCAGAGCTAGGGTCTGAGATCCTGGTCTGTCTGAATCCTGTGTTCTCACTAAATCCTCACTAAATCTCATCATTACTCTTTCTTTTACTCTGAACTATTTCTCAGCTTTTACTGTCAAATCACTCATTGCTAGAGACTGCCTGAGTTCTCTTCTATATTATTTCAAGGACAATCTTTATAGCATTAGCACCAAATAATAGTTTTATTAGAGTCACAAAACATACCATACTGTAGTCAGAGGAATATTTGTGTTGTAAACTTTCTATACTCAGCATTTTAGAATATTCTGTCTGTTCCATTATCTAGATTTCCATTCTCCATCATTTCCTTCAGTTTACATTCAGCATGCCCTTTGTTATAGAGTTTCTAGTCGTCCAGTCTACCCACCTCATTCTACCAAATAGTGATCCTAGTCTCCCAAAATTCTCAAGTCTCTTTGCTTAATATGCTTCAAACCTGTTATAATGCCTGGGAAGAAATAGTTTTCTGGGAAGTACAAATATAGTGGTTTTGGACATAAAGGAGGGAAGGGAAGCCCAGAGAAAGGGCCTGGAGGAACAAAATAGATTGTATATTGGATGGAAGGTTGAGTAATACTACAAATTCAAGTGAAGGGTAAAAGAAAAGGCACCTCAGTATAGTATGGTATAGATAGTCATAACTACACATAAATGGCAATGAGCACTGGTAGAAGTAAAGGGAGAAACAATTGGATAGATAGGTGGTTAGGTATATATAATATCATTTTTCTATTTGCATCATTTAATAACCTAGTTTTGGTTGTGATTTTGTTTTAGTTTCTGAGGGAAGTAGTGAAGTAAAGAGCTTATGAAGTAAAGAGCTTATATTATCCTTTCAGTGATGTGAGAGAGATTAAAATCAGGGATAGATGTTTAGAACTATTCTGTAATTAAGTATAAGTATAAATGATTGTTATAATCCTTAAATTCTTCCCTACTTCCATATCTGCACAGTATTTCCTTTTATCCCTACAATAATCCCCTTTCATTCATCCAGTGATTCATTCATTAAACAATTATCTATGGAACACCTTTTATGACTAAAATGTTGGTTATTCTGTGTTGGGTGAAACAGCCATTGTTCCTGCCCCTTAAGAGCTTTAACATAAAGAAAATAAAAGATTACATATGAATAAGTAAGCAATTGTATAATTATAAAATCCAGAACATTGCGGTGAGAAAATACTATGATGAGATAGAGAATGAAGAAGTGAATTTAAATAGGGTTGTCTAGCTCAAACTTTCTAAGGAAGTGACTTTTCACCTGAGACTTGAAGTCAGCTGTGAAAAGAGCTACGTTTAGAGAATTTCTAACAAATTGAACAGTCTGTGGAAAATTTTGAGAAGGTAAAGTACTTATTTCAGATGCTCAGAAGTGATGAATATTTGGTACATAATGAACACTGGGGAAAAGTGGGTTGAGAAGGTGTTGGATAGGATTTTGGTTGAGATATGTCAAAGATAAGATTATGGAGGATCTCATAAGCTGTGGTAAGGGAATTTGGATTTTATTCTAAGTGCAGTTGGAAACCATTGAAAAATTCTAGGTGGGATTGTTAAATTTTGTGCAACATCAGAATTGGCTGGTTGAATGTATTAAACATAGGAAACCTAAGACCTATTGGTGTAAATTCTTATTTACTTGATTTGAGGTGGTACACTGATATCCAGTCTTTTAGTAGACTATTTATGTGATTCTAATCTACACCTGAATTTGGAAAGTACTGACTTAACCTGTTTTCCTAACAGCCTCTCTCATCTTTCTTAAGTGTTTATGCTTTTGACTTCTTTTTCCAATTGAAGGCCTTGTATACCATCTTCACTTCTTAAGGACATTATTTTCAGTTTTTCCCCCATTTCTACCACAGAAATTTTATTTCCCCCCAAGGAGGAAACACCGTATGTTTACTTTCTGATTATCTTTCAGACTTGGAGTTCAGATGCAAAACCAAGGAATTGTGTCTGCAGAAAGAAATTTATGAAGTAACATCATCCCAATGGATGATAATGGAAACAAGTCATAGACTTGTGGGCTCCAGTATCAGAGATGTCTGGGAATGCAAAGGCCAATTTGAAAGGCGACAGATAAATCAGGAGGGATATTTGGGGCAAGCATTAATGACTTACAAAAAAAATGCCAACTTTCAGCCTACAAACATCTCTTATCCTACATCAGCAAATTTATCCTGGAGAGAAATTCTATAAATTCAAAGAATGTGGGAAAGCCTTTATTTATGGCTCAGGACTTACGGGATGGCATGGAATTCATATTGGTGAGAAACCCTATAAATGTAAGGAATGTGGGAAGGTCTTTAGTCATTTTTCCTATCTTACTGAACATCAGAGAACTCATACTGGTGAGAAACACTATGAATGTAAGGAACGTGGAAAAGCCTTTATTCATGGCTCACATCTTATTCAACATCAGAGAATTCATATAGATGAGAAACCCTATGAATGTTAGGAATGTGGGAAGGCCTTCAGACAATCTGCACACCTTACTCGACATCAGAGAATTCATACTGGTGACAAACCTTTTATAAATGTAAGGAATGTGGGAAAGCTTTTATTTGTGGCTCAGAACTCACTTGACGTCAGAGAATTCATACTGGTGAGAAACCCTATGGTTATAAGGAATGTGGGAAGGCCTTTAGACTGCATTCACAACTTGATCAACATCAGCGACTTCATACTGGTGAGAAACCTTATCAATGTAGGGAATGTGGGAAGGCCTTTTCTTCGTGGCTCACAACTTACTGAACACCAGAGAATTCATCCTGCTGTGAAACACTATGAATGTAAAGAATGTGGGAAGACCTTTATTTGTGCTTCACAACTTACTCTGCATCAGTGAATTCATACTGCCAAGAAGCCCTATAATTGCAAAGAATGTGGGAAAGCCTTTATCCGCAGCTCAGAACTTGCCTGACAGCATTCATACTTTGGGTAATGACGTGGGCCTGGGACATTGCAGGCCATTAAGCAGGCCCCAGCTGGCAATGTGACAGCCAGTGGGTTTTGGAGCTGCCCATACTGTCACCCATACTCACTAGAGCTCTTCAGCACTGCCACAGCCAACCACTAGATGGCACCATAATTCCATTTCCACCTTGCTGGCAAAAGTTTAGTTTTAAGCAGCCCCTATTAGCTATTTTAAATTTACAAGGGAGCCACATAGGAGGCAGCGTTTATACTTGTTCCATACCCCCACTGTTAAGGCTCTTGAATTAATATCCCTATGCCCAGGCCTGGCCTCTCAAAATACAAGTCAGACTGTTACTGAAAGGGCAACGGAAAACTTCACATGGGGATGTATGCAATGAGGCTTCTTTGGGATTTTTTTTTTTTCTTTTTTTGGCTGCGTTGGGTCTTCGTTGCTGTGCGCGGGCTTTCTCTAGTTGCGACGAGAGGGGGCTACTCTTTGTTGCGGTGCACGGGCTTTCCACTGCGGAGTCTTCTCGTTGTGGAGCATGCGCTCTAGGTGCGTGGGCTTCTGCAGTTGTGGTGCATGGGCTCAGTAGTTGCGGCTCGCGGTCTCTAGAGTGCAGGCTCAGTAGTTGTGGCGCACGGGCTTAGTTGGTCTGTGGCATGTGGGATCTTCCTGGACCAGGGCTCAAACCGGTGTCCCCTGCATTGGCAGGTGGATTCTTAATCACTGTGCCACCAGGGAAGTCCCTTCTTGGGGATTTTTATATCCCCAATATGATGCCAAGATAGTAACCTCTTTTCTATTCATTGTGCCTCTCATTATCCAACCACATAAATTTCTGTGGCTCCCAACCAACAAAGTTTATGCTGCAAGGTCCTGAATTTGGCTAAAGATTATTACAAACTTAGTTAAGGCCATGGCCTCACCCTTAACCAACTCTGTGACAGCCTGATGGACCATCAGATAACCTCAGCCCCGCAGCTGGACTCATCCTAGATGGAATCTTCCCCGACACCAAGCCCTCATTATACCTTGCTGTCAAAGGTCTCCTCTACCCCAAGACCCCTTGCTGCTCTCTCCACTTCTCTTACTTTCCCAATTCAGCCGCAGCCACAACAAACTATTCTCCCTTCTCCTTTAACCCTTTTGCTTTCTGGTTCCCAGAACTCAGCTCTTCTAGCCCCACTCCCTAATATAACATTACAAAATAATTTGACTTGTGCTATCTGCATTTTGGGGAAAATATAACCTTTTGGTCTGTCCCTAAACAAACCGCATCAGTCTTACTCCCATGCACCAAGCGTACTGTATTCTTGCCAACTGCCCTATTCAGCTGACCACTTTGGGAGTCACTGGTGCTGCCTTAGAAGCCCACAATACTATACAACAAAACAAAATAATTGATGCCAATCAGGAAATGTCCAAGACAATAACCAAATATATAATTAAAACTTAGCAGCCCTCAAAGCCCTAAAAGAAGGGCGGTGCTCTCTGGCAGCCATGGTTGCAAACCACCACCTAGTGTTGGGCTATCTACTGGCCAGCCAAATAGACATTTTTTCCCTTAATGGTACTTCTTGCTGCATGGGGATAAATAAACAGGCCTCCACTTCCAGGTAGAGGTCACACAGGGTACTCTGTAAGAGAGAGAGGAGAGATGTTAGATCTCCATTCCCTCCCTCCCCCGTTCCTGGGCTCACTGGGCCAAAGGTGCTCCTGTCCTACCAGGAGAATTTTTCCCCATCGACTGTGATGTGTCTTATACCATGAGCAAGCATAGCACCTTTCATCCACCACCACCACCACACCCCCCGCCCCTGCCAGAAAAATGAATCCAAATCTTTGGGCTTAGATTCTCTTGTGGCTCAAGAAAAGTTTCTATTCTATATATTGATATCCATCCCAGGAGCCTACCTGGGACAAAACAGCAGGGTCACCTTAAGGAAAATATTGACCTAGAAACCTCAGATTGATGGTTATTATCTTTAAAGTCCTTGTAGGCAAAAAACCAGGGGCACACAGGTTACTGTCTTTCTGCCTTCTTGTTTAATACCAATAGATCTTTCTTCTGGAAGGGTTGCATGCAAGAGGAACAAAAGCATTTTCATAGAAAGAATTTATAATTTAACCAGAACGACACATTATGTTTAAAAATTGGTTAGCACAAAAATTTGAATTTTTAAAATACCCCAAAACGGGTTTATATAATCCCCCATCCCTTACTGTTTAATAGCCATCTTAATTTTCCATCTATCTGACTTTCCAGAAAGTGGTCAAAGGAGACGGAAGCTCCTTGAAGGGTCCCCAATGGAGACTAAGGTGTCAATAACTATAAAAGACGGATGTGCAATTGAAGGAAGGGAGCAGACCAGGTAACCGAGCAGGACCCTATGGGGTCTTCCCAAGACAGATTCCACCCCCTCGTCCGGCCCCAGTGTCCTCTGTCTATAGAAAAACTTTAGCCTTCTAGGCCTTCCCTGAGTTCTGAATAGTAATCAGAGAAGTGAGAAAATGCAGAAAGGAAAACAGTCAAGCAGGACAATAACAGTTTAGTCACTTAAGAAAGTCAAGGGCTACAGATAATATTCTGAACCATATCCTTTAGAGCTATTTTGTAGATACTGAAACCCCTACCATGTGGAAGAAGTTAACTATATGTTGCCTACAAGCACACAGACCCCAGGCTGGTTGGATCTAGAAGGTTGATGATGCTGACTCTCGATTACCTCACTACCAACCAATCAGAAGAATGTCCACAAGCTGATCATATAACTCACAACCCCTCTCCCTCACCCTGTCTTTATAAACCTTTCCCTGAAAGCCTTCAGGGAGTTCGGGTCTTTCAGGCACTAGCTACATGGGCTCCTTGCTTGGCACCCTGCAATAAATGCTGCACTTTCCTTCACCACAACCAGGTGTCAGTAGATTGGCTTTACTGTGTGCAGATAAGGGGACACTTAAGGTTTGTTTAGGGACAGACCGAAAGGTTATATTTTCCCCAAAATGCAGAATGTTGTTCAGTAACAACATTCTGACCAAACATATGGCACAAATGAGAAGTATCCTTATGGGGAAATTGCTGCATTGAGACCCCAGACTGCTTACCTGAGATGTGT
This sequence comes from Pseudorca crassidens, assembly GCF_039906515.1. NCBI lineage: Eukaryota > Metazoa > Chordata > Mammalia > Artiodactyla > Delphinidae > Pseudorca > Pseudorca crassidens. Next base: position 16,660,107 of record NC_090315.1, on the reverse strand, counting down.
AGTTAATGTTGGGGTTATCTTGTCTCCTCCCATTAGCCACTTAATACTGTCCTTTTTTTTTTTTAAATTGTATACTTTATCTATTTATTTATTAAATTTTTTTATCGATTGATTGATTTTTGGCTACATTGGGTCTTAGTTGCTGTGTGCGAGCTTTCTCTAGTTGTGGTGGGCAGGGGCTACTCTTCATTGCAGTGCCTTATTGCTGTGGTTTCTCCTGTTGCAGAGCACGGGCTGTAGGCGCATGGGCTTCAGTAGTTGCAGCATGCGGGCTCAGCAGTTGTGGCTCACAGGCTGTAGAGCGCAGGCTCTGTATTTGTGGCACACGGGCTTAGTTGCTCCGTGGCATGTGGAATCTTCCTGGACCAGGGATCGAACATGTGTCCCCTGCATTCGCCGGCGGATTCTTAACCACTGTGCCACCAGGGAAGTCCCTAATCCTGTCCTTTAATTGTCCATCCAAATGCTCAATCATCCCTTCAGCTTGGGGGTGATATGGAGCATGGAGAGTCCATACACCCTGTGATTGGGCGCACTGATGTGTGCCTTGGGCCACAAATCAGGGGCCGTCATCAGAAGCAATATGTTCAGCAAATCCAAAGAAGCAAATGTGGTTTTGTAGGGCCTGGGTTATGTGGTCTGAGTCAGTGGAATTCACGTAGATGGCTAGGCCAAACCCAGAGAGTGTCAATTGCAGTCAGGATCCAGCAAAACTCTGGATAGGAAGAGGCCCAATTTGGTTTCTCTGCCAAGAATATCCTGGCCCACTGGCTGGGAAATCTATCCCTGGGCATTGTTCTTAGTCATGGGCAGGGTCTGGCAGGCAGGACAGTTTTTCCATGTGGTTTTGGCATCTTATGATGACTTGTGGCAGTCCATGAGAATAAGCCCAGCCTAGGAAGGTGTCTGAATATCTATGGGCTGTCTTTTCTAGGATCCAGGAAGAGATCAGTTGCACCAGTTGAGGGTCAGGTGGATCAGTGCAGATGTGGGAATCTTCTCACTGTTGAGGGAGTCCTGAACAAAAGGCTCTGGCACTTTTATGGACCTTGGGATCAGATAGCGGACAAGGGATCCCCCTTGGATTCCCCTAGGAATGGGAAAGTACTGGGTACTGAGTCAGAGTGGGGAAAAGTATTTTCAAGTTTTCTCCTAACAAGGAGTTATCAGCAGAGATATCTGAAGAAGACCTCTGCTCAAGGTCTCAGATACAGAGACTTGGGAAAGAAGGCACCAAGGGTAGGAATGCAAATATGTGAAGAACATAACTGTCCAGGGGGGCCTGAGTCCTTCACTGCAACTCCCTTCAGAAACTGCAGTGCACTGGCAGTGTACCAAGTCTGGTATGGGGAGGGCAGCTTACCCCTGTAGGCCTGCCACATAAAGCCATTTTTTTTTTTTTTTGCGACACATAAAGCCATTTTTAACAGCCTATAGTCAGGCCTGAAAAGTCACTCACAGGTTTTTAACCAAGATCTGCACTCCTCAGGTATTGCTCCTTGTGTTATTGATTCATAGGAGCTTTAATATATTCTGGATACTAGTCATTTGTTCGCTATATGATATGTTGTAATTATTTTTCCTAGTTTATGACTTGTTTTTTTATTTTTATGAAGTCTTTTGATAAAATTTCTTAATTTTGATGTAATGGCATTTTCAACTATTTATGTTTTGTGCTTTTAATGTCTTGTTTATGAAAAATTTCCCTACCACAAGTTATTCATGGCATTTACTTTTTTTTATTGGAGCGGGTGTCACCTTATTTGACCCAATATGTCTGACTGCTGTTTATGGATTTTGGAATTTCAACACCATTTTACACTCTGATGTTGCTATTTATTACTTCCTGCATCTCCAAGCTGCCATCTGAGATTGTTTTTCTTCTATCTATTAAAAAAAACACTGGGACTTCCCTGGTGGCCCAGTGGTTAAGACTTTGCCTTCCAATGCAGGGGGTGTGGCTTCAATCCCTGGTTGGGGAGTTAAGATCCCACATGCCTCATGGCCAAAAACCCAAAGCATAAAACAGAAGCAATATTGTAACAAATTCAATAAAGAGTTAAAAAAATGGACCACATAAAAAAAATCTTTTTTAAAAAAAACATCATTTAGAGTTTCCTTTAGTGTTGGTCCACTGGTGACAAATTCTCTCAATACTTTTATATGAAAGTACCATTGTTTCATCTTAATTTCTGAAGGATTTTCACTGGATTTTGAATTCTAGGAAGGCAGTTATTTTTGGTTAGCACTTCTGTTAACTTACTTCTGACTTCCATTATGTTATGTTTGTTTCTTTGAAAGCAATATAGCCTTTCTTCTCTCAGTGTTTTTAGATTTTGTTTTGTTTTTTGGCATATATGTGATTTTTCCTGTTTGGGATTTGTAGGGCTTCTTGATTTTCTAAAAAAAATCAGTTTTGGAAAATTAACAGCTACTCTCTTTTCAGATATTACATCTGTCCTATTGTCTCAGTCCTCTTTCTGGGACTTCAAGTACATATTTAATAGATGGTCTAACCATATCACATTTGTGTCCTTATGTTCTTTTTTAAAATTTTTTAAAAAATTGAAGTATAGTTGGTTTACAATGTTGTGCCCTATCTCTGCTGTACAGCAAAGTGACTCAGTTATACACATATATGCATTCTTTTTTTAAATATTCTTTTCTATTATGGTTTATCACAGGTTATTGAATATAGTTCCCTGCGCTATACATTAGGACCTTGTTATTTATCCATTCTAAACGTAATAGTTTGGAGCTACTAACCCCAAACTCCCAGTCCTCCCTCTCTCTCCCTCCCTGCTTGGTAAACACAAGTCTATTCTCTATGTCTATGAGTCTGTTTCTGTTTCATAGATAAGTTCACTTGTGCCATATTTTAGATTCCACATATAAGTGATATCATATGGTATTTGTCTTTCTGACTTATTTCACTTAGTATGATAATCTCTAGTTGCATCTATGTTGCTACAAATGGCATTATTCCGTTGTTTTTTATGGCTGAGTAGTATTCCATTGTATATATATACCACATCTTCTTTATCCATTCATCTGTCAATGGACATTTAGGTTGTTTCCATGTTTTGGATATTGTGAACAGTGCTGCTATGAACATAGGGGTGCATGTATCTTTCTGAATTATAGTTTTGTCTGGGTATATTCCCAGGAGTGGGATTGCTGGATCATATGGTAATTCTATTTTTAGTTTTCTGAGGAACCTTCATACTGTTTTCCATAGTGGCTGTACCAACTTACATTCCCACCAACAGTGTACGAGGGTTCTCTTTTCTGCACATCCTCTCCAACATTTGTTATTTGTAGACTTTTTAATGATGGCCATTCTGACAGGTGTGGGGTGATGTCTCATTGTGGTTTTGATTTGCATTTCTCTAATAATAAGCGATGCTGAGCATCTTTTCATGTGCTTACTGGTCATCTGTATGTCTTCTTTGGAGAAAAGTCTATTAAGGTCTTCTGCTCATTTTTCGATTGAGTTATTTGTTTTTTAAAAGGCATATAGATCAGAAAGAAGTAAAACTATCTTTTTGCAGAGGACATGATTACTTACCCTATCTAACCATCATACCAAATAATAATAATAATTAATAATAAGAGTTTGGTCATACACCTAAACATAAAAGCTAAAACAAAAGAGTGATTATTGGAAAACATAAGATTTTGTGATTTAGGGAAAGGCAAATGTTTCTTAGGTCACAGAAGACAAAAACCATTAAAGGTTAAAGTGATAAATTCAGAGTTCATCAAACTTAAAAACTTCTCACCAAAAGACATCTTTACAAAAACAAACAGGCAAGGAACAGAGTAGGAGAAAATATTCATAAAACATATATCTGACAAAGGACTGGTATCCAGGATACATAGAGAACTCTGCAAATCAATAATTTTTGGACATTTTATAAAAATATACAAATAGCCAAAAATCTTATGTAAGAGAACTCAACATTATTAATTATCAGGGAAATGCAAATTAAAACCACTAAGATACCACTGCACGCTCACCAGAATGGTTAAAGTGAAAAAGGTTAATAACTCCTAAACCTGGATTTTGTGGAACAACTGGAATTCTCAGACCTTGTTGGTGGGGCTTGACAATGGAGAAAGATCTGGAAAGTTTCTTATAAAACTAAACATATACCCACCCTATGACTCAACAATTCCACTCCTGGCTATTTACCCAAGAGGATGAAAACTATAATCACAGAAAGACTTGTAAAAGAATGTTATTAGAAGCTTTTAGCCAAAACAACCCAAGTGTACATCTCTGTAAGAACTGATAAACCATACATTATTCATACAATAAAACACTGCTTAGCAATAAAAAGGAATGAATTACTGATAGACCCAACAATATTATATATATGTTATATATAATATATATACAAAATCTCAAAAACATTCTCATTGAAAGAACACTTACACAAACAAGTATATTTTGTAAGATTTCATTTATATGAAATTCTGAAAGAGGCAAAGTTAACCTGCAGCTCCCTACCCCCAAAAAGAACAATATTTGCCTCTGGATGGTTGGTTGTGAGTTTTGACACCATGAGGCATAAAGGCACTTCTTCGGGTGATTGTAAAGTTCTATATCTTGATAAGGGTTTGGATTACATATACACATTGGTCAAAACCAAGAAAGTACACTCAAAATTTCTGCATTTTTTCCAGTATGTACATCAAAACAGAAAGGCAAACAAAGATTGAACTCTTATTAATATGCTTCCTGAAGTATTTAGGAGGTAGTGTACTGATGTCTGCAATTTACTTTGAAGTGCATATAATAATTAGATGGATTACTGGATGTATAGAGAGATGGATAGATACATGACAAAGCTAGTATAATAAAACGTTAAGGATAGAATCTAGGTGGTGAGTATATAAATATTCAGTGTAAAACTCCCTCAAGTTGGCTGTATGTTTGAAGTTTTTCATAATTAAAATATTGTAAAATAAAGAGATTTTTAAAAGTCAGCTTTGAATGCCACCGAGGCAAGACATAACCTTAGTTAGATTACTGCAATACCAATCAAGTGATATTTTTCTTGCTCCTTATTTCTCTTGTCCCCTGGTTCAATCCCAGAAGAGCCAGAGACCACGTACAGAGAGAGGTAAAGTAAAGTAGTCAAATTACAGACTGGGATATTAGAGAAGAAATTCCAAGTTGCAGGAGGTGGAAAGTTTTTGCTTTAAATGAAGTTTGAAGTAATGATTTTTCCAGAGAATATTTTAATTAGCAAAAATGATTATACTTATTGAGAGTGACCTCAGTTTTATCATCTTACAGTGACTGAAGAAGCTATCAAATCTGCCAAGACTTCATTTAGGAGCATGAAAAAACACAGAAGTGTTTAAAGTAGTAGTTAATAAAATATTTTGTTTGCAAGCAATGCGTGGAGTCTTACTCAATTCAATATATTGTTACTAGTTGACACTGAGTTTCCAGATATACAATGATATCTGGAAATTATGATAGTCTAAATCTCCTTTTCAATTGTTACACCTATAATTATTTCACTTACCTAACTGCCAGCACAATTCTGTAGGCTCAAATAAAAGCAGGTATCAGATATCCAGCTAGTCACAGTCAGGCACTGTTTATGAGTCGCTCAGCAGTCTGCCACCATAGAACATATGCAAGAGAACCACATCCCTTCTGTAACCATCATATAAATACTAACACATCTATAAAAACAGACACATTCAGTTACCTACTATCTCATCCACTCAACAAAACCAAAATCCTAAGGCATCACATCATTCTCTACCTCATATAAGTAATTCTACACAGAAAAATCACACTCACAAACCACTTCCTGTTAATGTCTCCTCCAGTCACTTACAAGCTCAAACACGACTCACACTTAATCCAAAAATAGATACACCAGAGGAAACACCACGCGGCAACACGACTCCACCCACTTCTACAACTGGCTGCAGAGTAGCTCGAGGTGACCAGCATCAGGTCAGGTACAGAGGGCCATCCCAATTCGGGACATACACCTACACACAAACACACGTCACACCTGCTACGTGCCAGGCCCGGCTCCAGGCGCTTGGGCTTCCACAGGGACAAAACACAAAATCCGCCACGCCCCCCCCGGCCCCGCCAGACATCGTTCCAGGTCACACCCATGGTGGACATCAGCATTCCTACCCAGAACAAAAGTAAGGTGCTCAACACACGTAGGTCTGAAGCTCCCAGCTTCCTCCTGGGCTTTTGCAGCTCTGGGTCAGGCTCTGGTGTCCTCGCTCAATAGGCTGCACCTGGCTGTGCGTGCGTGCTCCTGCGGGCTTGACGGCCCTGGAGTCTGGGGCATTTCTTCCTCTGCAATTTTTTGGGAATAATTTGTGAAGGATTGGTGTTAGTTGTTCTCTAAAAGTTTGTTAGAATTTACCTGTGAAGCCGTCTGGTTCTGGACTTTTGTTTGTTGGGAGCTTTTAAAAATAACTGATTCAATTTCAGTACTGATAATTGGTCTGTTCATATTTTCTGTTTCTTCCTGGTTCAGTCCTGGGAGAGTGTTCATTTCTAGGAATTTGCCCATTTTTTTCTAGGTTGTCCATTTTATTGCATATTTCTTTGTAGTAATCTCTTATGATCCTTTTTATATTTTTGTGTTGTCAGTTTTAACTTCTTTTTTATTTCTGATTTTATTAATTTAGGCTCTCTCTTTTTTCCTTGATGAGTCTGGTTAAAGGTTTATGAATTTTGCTTACATTTTCAAAGAACCAGCTCTTAGTTTCATTGTTTTTTTCTATTTTTTTTTTAGTGTCTATTTTATTTCTGGTCTGATCTTTATGATTTCTTTCCTCTACTAACTTTTCATTTTGTTTGTTCTTTTTCTAGTTCCTTTAGGTGTAAAGTTAGGTTGTTTATTTGAGATTTTGATGTCCAGAATTTTAATTTCTGGTATTGATAACGTGTGTGTTCTCTCTTTTCTCTTGATCACCTCTGGTATAAGTTTGTCAATTTTATTGATCTTTTCACAGAACCTACTAAATTTTAATTGATTTTCTCTATATCTTTCTTTTTCTCTGTCATTGATTTCCATTCTTTATTATTTTGTTTGCTTTGGGTTTAATTTACACATTTTAATAGTTTCTTAGATCATTGATTTTGATAACTTTTTTCTTTTGTAATACAAGTATTTGGAGCTAGAAATTTCCCTCCTCTCTGTGTAGTTTTATTAAGCTTCCTCTCACAAATTTCAGTATATTTTCTTTATCACCAGGTTAAAAGTTTTACATTTTCCACATGATTTCTTCTTGACTTATGGATTCTTTAGAAATATGCTGTTTAAATATTAATTATTTTGCAGATTTTCCAAGTATCTTTACTTTTGATTTCTAGCTTAATTCTATTGTGGTCACATCATATATTTCAAGCCTTTCAAATTTATAGGGACTTATTTTATGGCCCCAAATATGGTCTATTATGATGAATATTTTATATGCAGTTGAAAAGAATATGTATTCTGCTGTTGTTGAATGAAGTGCTCTATAAATGTAAAGTTGATTGATACAAACAGTTGGTCAAGTCTTTATTTTTATTTTGTGTCTACTTGTCCTATCAATGAAAGAGAAGTGTGGAAATCTCCAACTGTAATTATAGATTTCTTTATTTCTTTTTCAGTTGTATCTGGTTTTGCTTCTTGTAGTTTAGAACTACAATTATACATATGTTGGACCTCTTAGTATTATCCCACAGGTCATTATTGCTGTGTTTTGTTTTTTTTCCCCCCAGATTTTGTTTGTTTTCCCTCTGAGCTTTTTTCTAGATACTTTCTTTTGCTATGTGCATAAGTTCACTAGACTTTTTCTAATGTCTAACCTGCTGTTAATTTCATATAATATCATTTCAGATGTTATAGTTTCACCTCCAGAAAGGCCACTTGTTTTTTTTTTTATCTTAAATTTCTCTCCTTATCATGTCCATATTTTCCTGTGCATTGGATCTTATTTATAATAACTGTTTTAACATCCTTGCTGTTTTTATTGTCTCTGTCATTTCTGCATCTGTTTCTATGAACTGATGTTTCTCTGCTTCTTCAAATGTCTATAATTCTTGATTGGAAGTTGGATATTCATTTGCTGTCAGCACAGAGATTTCTTTGTTCTGCTTAGACTCTCCTTCTCTGTTTTGCAGAGTATGGCATTCTAAATACAAAATTATTTTCCTTTTAATTTAAATATTTAGACAGTTTTCCTGAAATATTTGTCACTGATTAAAGTCTGATATTAATATGATTCTTGTTCTTTTGTAAGTACACAGTTTTTTCTCTCTTTGAAACATTCAGAATTTTTGTGTTAATCATTCCGTTTCTGAATTTTTTCTAAGAGCTTTCTTGGTATTATTTATTTTTTGTATTTTTATTTAATGCATGTGATTGAATTTAAGAAGCCATGGGTTGTAATTCCACTTATTTTATTTATCACTTAAAAATCACTGCTAATTAAACTAGGCTATGTAGTTTGTTAAACTCAATTTCAGAGATGTTAAAATGTGAAGAAATGTGCAAATCAAAACTGGGGATATAGATGTTTTCCTGCTAACCACATGATGGTTCTAATTTAATCTGAGCATTCTTATCCATCTTTATTTTTGGAAATCTCCATCTTCCTGTGAAGAACATGACCTCCCCACAATTCTCTCTGTTCTTGTCTCCTGGACATTCTGTTAGATGGCTATTATCATTCAGGAGGTGTGGTCCATTTGTGAATTTTGGAGGTTAAGTAAGTCCTGCTGGAGGTTAAGTAAGTCCCTGCTATTGCCCATAACAGCACATGAGTATATGTAGATGTATACGTTTTTCTGAGTAAAGGGTCATAGTGAATATGATCTTCAAATAGATATGTGACCTATCACTCCAAAAATTTTTAAATTGCTGAATGTCAAGTTTATATACACATTATACGTCTATATTCCTTTCTGCTGCATTCTGGTGCTTGTTTCTCTATTTTTTGTGTCCTGATTTACTTTTTCACTATGTACTTATTGCTATTCAAGCCAACTACTGAACTTTTAATTCAATGAGTACAAATTAAAATTTTGTATAATCTAAGTGATTCCACTTTCTAGATTTGTTAGTTCCTTATATCTATTGAGGATGCTATTTAAACTTATTCTAAAATTCTGGTTTTCTTTGTTCTCTAACCATTTTTTGGAGGCAGTCTTCCATTCATTCAGCTTGATTTCTTTGTAGTCAGCTTGAGTGGAAAAATGGATTTGCAGCTGACCTGCTTTTGTGAGATAAAGGGGAGAGGGCTTCCCTGGTGGCACAGTAGTTAAAATCTGCCTGCCAATGCAGGGGACACAGGTTCAATCCCTGGTCTGAGAAGATCCCACATGCTGTGGAGCGACTAAGCCCGTGCACCACAACACCTGAGCCTGTGCTCTAGAGCCCACGAGCCACAATTCCTGAAGCCCATGCACCCTAGAGCCCGTGCATCACAACTACTGAACCTGTGCCCCGCAACTACTGAAGCCCGCGCCCTCTAGGGCCCATGTGCCACAACTACTGAGAATGTGTGCTGCAACTACTGAAGCCTGTGTGCCTAGAGCCCGTGCTCTACAATGAGAAGCCACTGCAGTGAGAAGCCCATGCACTGCAATGAAGAGTAGCCCCAGCTCGCCACAATTAGAGAAAGCCCAGGTGCAGCAATGAAGACCCAATGTAGCCAAAAAAAAAAAAAAAAAAAAAAAAAGAGAAAGAGATAAAGGGGAGATATATTTTCATGTTATGGGGTATCAGTTTACCTTACTGGTTAGTACTGTGAATGTGGGTGCTTTCCTTTCCTTCTTGGGCATTACCAGCAACTGGCCTATGAATCATGTCCAAGTTCCCGCACCTATTGCTTTCTTCTGAAGGCAAACAGTTGTAGTCATGTAGACATGCTGTGCAGGTTCAGTCTATTTGCTGCTTTTGGCTTAGTACCCTTCCCCCAACAAATAAACACCAGTTGTTTATTATGTCTTCCTTCCTACTTCTTATTCTGACAAATGTTGAGCTTGGAACACCATTGGTGAGTCACTCTCACCTTTTGTAGCAGTGCTGTTTTGTATTTTGGCTTGTGGTTTCCTTAGGTAATAACTGTTTTTTTTGTTCATGTGTGTATGTAAAATAGTTTCAGTTTACCATATATGTAAAAATCTCTTTGTCCTACTGAGTTGAAGTTCACTTTAATATACACTACACTTTGTAAAATATCTGCAATGCTTCTGAACTTTGCATTCTGTTCCATTCATATTGCCTGTATAATTATTCACCAGTACTACAATGTTTTCATTATTCAGTCTTTAACATAACACAAACAACATCTGGTATGATTATTCTTCCATTCTTGTTCTTTTTCAAACATTTTCATGTTATTCTTCCTTATTTTTCCAAATGAACTTTATTTTTTATTTTATTTTATGTTTGGCTGCATTGGGTCTTCGTCGCTGTGCACAGGTTTTCTCTAATTGTGGTGAGTGGGGGCTACTCTTCGTTGTGGTGCGCGGGCTTCTCATTGTGGTGGCTTCACTTTTTGTGGAGCATGGGCTCTAGGCACGTGGGCTTCAGTAATTGCAGTACGTGGGCTCAGTAGTTGTGGCATGTGGGCCCTAGAGAGTGTGGGCTTCAGTAGTTGCGGTGCGTGGGCTCTAGGGTACACGAGTTTCAGTAGTTGCGCACGTGGGCTCAGTAGTTGTGGCTCACAGGCTCTGAGCGCAGGGTCAGTAGTTTTAGCACATGGGCTTAGTTGCTCCGTGGCATGTGGGATCTTCCCAGACCAGGGCTCGAACCCACGTCCTCTGCATTGGCAGGTGGATTCTTAATCACTGCGCCACCAGGCAAGTCCCTCCATGTGAACTTTAAATTAAAAAAAAAATATGGAATGCTTCACGAATTTGTGTGTCATCCTTGTGCAGGGGCCATGCTAATCTTCTCTGTATCATTCCAATTTTAGTATATGTGCTGCCGAAGCGAGCACTGAACTTTAAATTTAACATGTCTAGTTCTTGAGAGAAAAAACATGCTGGCTTTTTTATGGGGGATCACATGAAGTTTGTACTGAATTAAGAGAATTATCGATGTCTTTTTATGCAGTTGAATGTTCTCATCCAAGAATAGGATATGTTTCCCAAGGTTCAAATGCATTTTTCATTCAGGAGTGTTTACTGTGTCCTTCATAAATTTTGCTAATTTCACCTTAAGTTTTTGCTTTAAAAATACATTCCCTAATTCTAATATGAAACTATTATTTTTATATATGAAGACTAGTAATTTCAGTATATTAATTTTATATCCCACTACCAAACTGAATTCTCTGGTTGTTTGTGGCAGATTTTTACTTGATTTTCTTGAGTTTCCCAGAGATACAATCATATCTGTACATTGTTAGTTTTTTAGCCCTTTTCCCCAAATTTTACATATCTAATTTCCTTCTGTGTCAGTGAATAGTAGGGTTGATGGTGAGTACCTCTGTTTTTTTCTGAATGTAGCAGGAATGCCTCCAGTGTTTCCTCCTTAAGTCCCTGGTTTTTAAGCTGCAATATATCTATATATCAATTCCTATTTTATGGAACTTTAAAAAACAAGATTGGGTTTTGAATTATCACATGCTTTTTGAGCTTCTAAGGAGAGAATTATGTGAATTTCCCCATTAGATCTAATATTACAACCAGTCATATTAACAGATTATCTAGTATTGACCATCCCTTCATTTCAAATAAATCCAAGTGGACACACTAATGTCCCCAAAATGTCCATGTCCTAATCCCCAGAACCTGTGAATATGTTAACTTATATGCAAAAGAGACTCTGCAGGTATGACTAAATTAAGGACCCTGAGATGGGGAAATTATCCTAGATTATTACCCTCGTGGGCCCAGTGTAATCAAAGGGCTCCTATAAAAGAAAGAGGGAAGCAGGAGAGTCATAGAAGGAGATTTGAAGATGCTATGCTCTGGCTTTGAAGACATAGGAAGGGGCCATGAGCCAGGAAATGAAGGCAGGCACTAAAAGCTAGAAAAGACACGGAAATAGATTCTCCCCTACAGCTTCCAGAAGGAAGACAGCCTTGTCAACACTTTGATCTTAGCACAGTATCCAATTTTGGATATACCTACTATAATATATTACCTATTATAATACCTGAATAATCATTGAGATACTTTGCTGGGAAGTATGCTACTGGTTAGCCTTGATGATGAAGGAATAGATTGGAGGACCTGACAGAAAGCTTCAATGAACAAGAGAGATTAGTAATCACCTTTGGATAGATGTGTAATACTAAAAATGAATCGTAAGTTAAACATCCTATTGCCTTACTGAAATGGGGGACAAAGAAGAGTAGCCACTGGCAGAATGGTCGACTGTGGTGAGATACATGTATATTTAAGGGTAAAGATGATAGAAGAATGCAGTCACCTTTTCTGTTTGTGCATTTAACTGAGCTTGTTTGGATCAAATTCATTTCCACCCATCAGAAAGGAAAGTGATGAAGGAAAACATATATTTGATCACTGTAGGAAAAGTGTGAGACAAGTATATGGAAGATGTGAGAGATTATAGGCAATGAGTCATATATAGTAACTGTTGTGTAATTATGGTAAACTGTATTTTGATAGGCATCAAATTATCTTTCCCAATGGCTTATCTTTGTATTATTTACCTTTATTCTTATTTTTCATTCTTAAATTCAGTGGTTCCGTTATTCTAAAATTAATGATTTAAAAACTACTGTATCCTAGCTCTTGTTTCTTAATAGTAAATAAAGTAGAATTAGATCTACCCATCATGAGTTTTAGGGCTATAAAAATACCTGGAAATAAATTAAGAAATGAGAAATTAAAGAATATGTAATTGAAAACAGTGAAAGTAGATCAAAACACAAGATATTAGAATAGAGAATAATGAACATGGAATTGGTAGGTTCTGATCATACAGCCTCTCTGAAGAAACGACTTTTAATCTGGGGCCTGAAGAATAAGGAGTCAGGCCTATAAAGAGCTGTGTCAGGGGAATTCATGGGGATGAAACAACATAATGCGAAGTTCCAAAAGATGGGAAATAATGTGTCAGATTTAGTGCCTTCAAGGAATTTTTAAGGTAGGTTAAAAGGGCAGTGGTTGAGATGAGTTCTTATAAGAACGGCCTTGTTTTCCATCTTTAACTTGTCATATAATGTTCTAACTGCAGTGAGAAACCACTGGAAAAAAATCTGTAAGTAGAGAATGTCAGGGAGTTCCCTAGTGGCCTAGTGGTTAGGATTCTGGGCCTTCACTGCCGTGGCCTGTGTTCAATCCCTGGTCAGGGGAACTGAGATCCCATAAGTCACACAGCATGGCCAAGAAAACCAAAACAAACAAACAAACAAAAAACGGAGAATGTCAAACATTGATCTGCCTCTGATACATCTGATGGAGTGGTTAAAAGTATAGATGCCTAAGACCTACCCTTATAGATTCTGATTCACTTGGTCTGGGTTGGTCTCTGAAATTAATACTTGCAACAGGCTCCTGAGGTGATTCTAATTGAACACTTACATTTTAGAATCAATGATTTAATCTATTTTCATTGTTAACAGATCTCACAACATATGCTTTCATTATTCTCTAAACTGTTTGCCTTCTTCAAACTGCATAATAACTATCGAAATTCATTGCTAATGTATTTTCAGTTTATCACTTATCTCTGCTGTCCCCCTGTGCCCCCCTTCTGTACCCCAGTACAGGAAAACAACATTTGTTAGTTTTCTTGCTTTATTTTTCCACGTTTGGAGACCAGATATGATACAAAGACTTTATTTATTTCAAAAACATTTTTGAAATAAATTTATCTAAATGTAAGATAAAGAAGTGAAATGCTTGACCTTGAGGGTTCCATTATCCAAAATAGCTGGCAGAACAAAGTCAAGATTAAGAAACAAGAACCTCAAAAAGAATATTTTAGCCAAATGAAAATCATCTATGAAAATATATCTATTCACAGAAAAGACACATCTCTTACCCTACATCACAGAATTCCTAGTAAACATTTATTAATGTAAAGAATGTGGGAAGACCTTTAATTATAGCTCAGATCTAATCAAACATGAGAGAATTCATACTGCTGAGAAGCCTTATGCATGTAAGGGATGTGCGAAGGCCTTTAGAATTCGTGAACAACCAACTTGACATTTGAAAATTCATAATGGAGTGAAACCCTGTAAAGGTCTCGTATGTGGGAAGGCTTTTAGTTTTTTGGCAGAGAGCTTGGAGTACACCAAAATATTCACTCAGGGGAGAAACCCTAAGAATGTAAGGAATGTGGGAAGGCATTTAGAATATGTCAACAACTCTAAAAATTCATAGTGGCGTGAAACCCTATACATGTAAAGAATGTGGGAAAGCTGTTGTTTTGGCAAAAACCTTAAAGTACACCAGAATATCCATTCTGGGGAGAAACCCTATGACTGTCAGGCCTGTGGGAAGACTTTCAGTTCTTCCAGATACTTTAGAGTACACCAAAAAATTCATACTGATGAAAAACCCTATGAATGTAAGGAATGCGAAAAATCCTTTAGATTACGTGCACAAGTTGGTCAACATAAAAAAATTCATACAGATGAGAAATCTTATGAATGTAAGGAATGTGGGAAAACCTTTAGACTTCATTCACACCTTATAGGTCATCAGAGTATTCATACTAATGAGAAACCTATGAATGTCAAGAATGTAGGAAGGCCTTTAGGCAGAGGACACATCTGATTCAACATTAAAGAATTCATATTGGTGAGAAACCCTATGAATGTGGGAAGGCCTATAGATGGAGTTCAACACTTATTCAACATCAAAAAATGCACACTAAGGAGAAACTGTGTGAATTTAAGATTTATGGAAGGGCCTTTGAACTTCATTTAATCCTTACAGATCATTAGATAATTCATAATGGTGAGAAACCAAACCTATGAATGTGCACGATGATGTGGGAAGGCCTTTAGACAGAATGAACATCAGTGAATGTACATTAAGTAGAAACCCTGAATGTGAGGAATGTGGGAATGCTTTTAGATTTTGTTCATGTTTTACTGAACACCAGAGAATTAATAATGGCAAAAGACTCTAAAAATGTAAGAAATGTGTGAAGGCCAAATATTCATGTCTCTATGAACACCTGAGAATTCATAACCTTATAGTGTTAATTCAAAGGTACTTTTTCTTTGACTCAACTCTTTATAGAATATTAACACTAGGGGAAATGTTTAGGAAACCTTTTTTTTTTTTTTGGTCATTCTTACAACTTATTTAGCGTAAAAGATCTCTTGCCAGGTATCTTAATCTAATGAATATATAAAATACCTCCAAACCTGAGGCAGGAGATAGACGGGCCCCAGGCTGAGCAGCTGGAGTCTGTCCCCTGTGGAGTAGATACTCCAAGATAGAGATAATGGCAGAAGTGAAGAGGAGCTGAGTCCTGTCCAGATAAAAGATAAAGAGACCACATATTTCGATTCTGAGGTCAAGAAGACCTTCCTGACTACATGTGCACATTTGGCCTCTGTGGAGGCCAAAAATGGGGGGGGGGCACCACCCCATAGTAGGTGATGCCAACCTATCCATAGACCTCTGGGCTGGAATCCATCTTGGCTAAGAGTTGCATGTGCACCTCAGGGGAGGACCCTGAATTATACCAAATACGGACTCAGAACCTGGCAAAGCAAGATGATTGGCCAGAGGAAACCCGAAAGAGATGCCCCACCTAAGTGATTTAAACTACCATGAAGGCGCAGCTCTCTTTCTGAGGCCTCCTGTGTGTCTATTCACACGTACTTTTTTTCCCCCCAAATAAATACTTTACTTGTTTCACTACTTTCCGTCTCTTTGTTGAAATTCATTTCTACAAAGCAGATAAGCCAGGGCCTTGTCACTGGCCACTGGTCCTCATGGTCTAGTGGCTAGGATTCAACACTCTCACTGCCACGGCCTGACTTCAATCTCTGGCTGGGGAACTGAGATCCTGCTTCAAGCTGCTGCAGGCTGAGGTCACCTGAGATCAAAACCACTCAATTCCTGTTGGATACCAGCAAACTTATACTAGAGGAGAATCTATCAGTTGTGGAACTGAAAGAAAGCCTTTGGTCACATCACATACCTAGCCTATCATCATCTTCAAGATATTCAGCAATATACCAATATATTACTTCTGTGCCTCAGTTGTAAAATGGTGAAGACAATACCTGTGTTTTTGTGAGGATTAATACGTGTAAACCCTTATAAGACTATTTGACAAATATATTAACTACTGTTGTTCTGATGATAATTAATAGCATTATCATTAGCAAATTCTTAGAGAAAGACACTATGTTGGTAATGAACTTAGAAGAGCCTCCAATCACCCCCATTCTCCTATTCAACCTCAGATGACTGATTTTGAATAAAGTCCAGTAAAATATAGAGAACATGTGAGACAATTTCATTCCTGCTGAGCTGCATCAGGAAACTAATGCTGGAATAAATACTCTGGAACTAGTGGCTGTAAATATATATTGAGAATATAGCTAGTTGCTTAAGTAGAAAAGGGTATGAAGCAGTATTCTGTTAATAAATTCCTAATAACAGATACCCCATAATCTACACTCTCCTCTCACAATTCAAAGTTTATTAGAAATTATCAAAAGGATAACAAGGAGAAAACCGTCCATTAGTAAACCTTCCAAGTTGCCATTATGAAAACTTTCAAACAAACAGGAAAGTTAGAAAAGTACAATGGACATGTATTTACCACCCTGCCCCCCCCACCTAGTTTAATAGCTAAAAGTTTGTCATATTTGGTTTATCTTCCTATAATTTTCAACATAACCATACTATAACCACATCTTCTAAAATATATCATGTGACACACATTCAGATTTTCCCAGCTGTCCCAAGATTGACTTTACAGTTGTTTGCTTTCGTTTTTTATCTAGAGTCAACTCTAGGTTCAGAAATTGCATTTAGTTGATATGTCTCTTTTAGGCTAGTTTAGTTCTTCACTTTTTTTTTCCCATGACTTTTTCTTCTTAGAGTCCATGCAGTAGTCTTGTAGGATGTTCCATATTTTCGATTGTTGTTCTCGTTTCCTAATGTTGTCATTTAATTAATTCTGCCATTTACATTGGAAACTAAGTATAGAGAGAAGATTAAGTTTGGATCAAACAATTTTGCAAGACTATTTCATAAATGATGTAAAGTATTTTGTATTGTATATCAAGGTACATATTGATAAAATGAGGCTAAATTTGATCATATGGTTAAGGTGGTGACTGTCAACTCTCTCCATTTTAAAGGTTCTTTTTTATTCTTACAATTAGAAAGTGTGGAGTGATTCTAACCTCCTCTTGGAAATTTATATTTTATTTGTTTGATTCAAAGAGAAAACCAGTATTAAAACAGGATACCACTCAGATATGAGTGATAATGAGTTGCTACATAACAAAACCTGTATGAGGTGACCAAAATCATCTTAGAAGAACACTAATACCCTTTAACAAATGTGGGAAATCAAGACATAGGGCCAGAACTGTTTTTGCATCATCATTCAACGATTAACATCATTGCCCCACGTGACTATACTATTATAATCCTAGTTCTGAAAGTGTCTGTCACATAGTGGACACTTGATAAAACTGATGATGTAATCAAACCTAAGAAACCAGAAAAAGAACAAATTAACCTAACTACAGAAGAAAACAGTTCGTACAGTTAAAATTGGAAATCAGCGGAAGAAGCAATAAAACCTCCTTAATTTATTTTTGTGGAAAAAACACTGATCTAAACTAGACTTATAAATTTGATCAATGTAAAGGTGAGAAATATGACAGCACTAATAAGGTAGCACACATATATTTATGGAGAGTTTAAAAATATCAGTAATATTATATACAGAAAGCATTTTCTTTAAAATTGACTCAAGACGAGGTAGATATCTGCATAGTCCAATACACATAGCAGGAAAATGAAAATCTGGTCCAAAACCTCTCTTTAAAACAATATTTAGGGCTTCCCTGGTGGCACAGTGGTTGAGAGTCTGCCTGCCAATGCAGGGGACACGGGTTTGTGTCCCGGCCCGGGAAGATCCCATATGCCGCGGAGCAGCTGGGCCCGTCAGCCATGGCTGCTAAGCCTGCACGTCTGGAGCCTGTGCTCCGCAACGGGAGAGGCCACAACAGTGAGAGGCCCATGTACCCCCCCCCCCCACACACACAAAACAATACTTAAATATCAGGTAAAAACTACGGATAATCTCTAAAAGAATTTTACAAGCTCATACTAGAAGTCTAAACACTGGATCAAGATAGTTTCTAAAAGATCTAAATGAGCTTATGAATATTAATGCAAATATTCTAAGGAAAATATTAACAAAATGAAACCAAACACGGAGGAAATCATGACTTGAGAGGCAGAACTTTTGTTTTGCCTATCAGTCACCATTCAGAATTTGACATAATCGTACCACATGATTGCACTCTATTTCCAGCTCTTTAAGCAAGATGCATCCAAACTCAAGAATTTAAAAGGAAAAAAAAAAAAAGCAGCAGTACCAGTTAAGAGAGTTAGCATGTTCCACCCTGCCTCTCCCACTGAACACAACTAAAATCATAGACAGAATGGATGAGGCAGCTGAGAAAACTGAAAAGTAAATGTTAGCAGACAGACTGAGAAGGAAACAAGAAGTTGGAAGTTTGATCTGGTGGTGTGCTGGTCTGAACTGAAACAACCTGAATCCCAAAACTGTGAGCCAAACTTGGATGGAAAGAGCTCCATAAGAAACTCTCTATAGTTGGAAGAGTGGGAGAAGGGGTTTTTGTGGAGCAGAGAAGGTAGAAGAAATCCATGTTGTTTTTCTTTTCTTTCTGGTCTCACTGCAGGCAAACACTAGTCCTGAAAGCTGCAGTCCTGGATTGGGTAGGTGGTGGTAGCAGCAGCTGCCAGCAAATACTTAAACCCTGAGGAAAGGGAATCCTATCTTACTAGTGGAAGTCTGTTCTAAAGAAGGTGGAGGAAATCCCATTGCTTTTTTCCTCTTTATTCTCTCACTCATTGGCACTGGAAGAAGCCCTAGCTGTGGGAAGGCCACAGCAGAATGGGAAGGCTAAATAAAGCCCTGTTGCTCTAACTAGATCCAGGAAGTTGTCCTCTGGGAACTAAAGAGTTCTAGTGAGATAGGGGAGAGGAGCAACTCAAGTTAGGGATCCCTTAAAGTATTATATGAACTCGAGGGTGCACATGTGTAGATCTGACACTAGGCAGCATACCAAAGGCCTTGAGAACTGAACCAGGTGGACCAACAACCAGGTCTCAGAGTGGGTACTGGGTGAAGCACATAAAAGATAATGCACACTGAATTCCAATTTTCAAATTCTTTGAAAACTGAAATGACATTGGAACCCCAGGGCACAGAAAGTAGTTTGGAACTTGCATATTGAATCTAAATAAACTGCCTGCTAAGACAAACAAACCTAAATTATGTTTCTCATAGGATTTAAACTAGACTCAGAGAATCAAATTATTCAAAATGTCTAGGAAACAATAAAAATGTACTCCACATACAAACAAACAGGACAATTTTAAAACTCACAATGGAAAAGAAAAAGACACCAATACTGACATGATCCACATTAGAATTAAAACCATGTTCCAAGATGTAAAGGTGAACTCTTGAGTGAATATCTAAGCAGAGAAACAGAAGCTATAAAAAAAGAACCAAAAGGAAATTAAACATTTAAAATTTTTATTATATAATTCTCGGATGTATAAAAGGAAATTTTAGAACTGAAAAAGTGAAAATTAGAACTTACTTGATGGGCTCAGCAACAAAATGGAGTGCCAGGAAGAAAAAAGTATTTAAAGAATCAATGGTTGAAAACCTACCGAGTTTGGTAAAAGACCTTAAAATTACAGATTCAAGAAATATAGCATACCACAAAAAGGATAAACTAAAAGAAACCTTTGCTGAGACACATCAAACTGCTGAAAATCAAAGAAAAAAATCTCAAAAGCTTCCAGAGAACATTGATGCATTACATATAGGAGAATAATCCCTTAATTCCCATTAGAAAGTATGAAGGCCAAAGGATAGTGCAACAACATTTTTTAAGTGCTTTAAGGAAAGACATGTCAACCCCAAACTTTATCCAGTGAAAATTATCAGGAATGAAGGGTAAATAAAAGATATTCCTAGGTAAAGGGAAACAAAGAGGATTTGTTACTTGCAGGCTTGCTGTAAAAGAAATGCTACATGAAGCTCTTTAGATGCAAGGGAAATATCAAAGAAAAACCTGAAACTTCAGAAATAAGTAAAGAGCAACAGAAATGGCAAATTGCTGAATAAATAATAAAATTATTGGTTTTTAAAAATAATTTAAAAATTTACTGTGATAAAAAGCAAGGAATATAACACTTTCTGATGAAGTTTGTAATGGATGTAGATATAGTAAATATGATAATCATAATATAAAGAGGGGAGGCTAAAAGGGACAAATATGGTGGTAATGTTTCCATATTCAACATGCAGTACTAAAATGTTAACTCAAAGTATATTGTGAATTATATATATTATGTGTATTATAATCCCCAGAGGAACCACTAAAGAAAATAAACAAAGAAATAGTAAAAAGCTAAATAGATAAATTAAAATGGAATAATAAAATATATTCAAATGAAAAAGAGAGCAAGAAAGGGAAACAGAGGAATTAAAAATAGAGGGGAGATACAGGAAAGAATGTTAGAGCTAAAGTCCAACGATATCAGTATATATACATTAAATGCAAATGGTTTAAAACCAGTATTAAGACATTGTCCAACTGGAATTTCTTAAAAACCCCAACTATATGTTGTCCGTCATAACGTGGCCTTAATATACATATATAATACACATATATATTGTGGGTTTGGCTCCAGACCACCACAGTAAAGCAAATATCACAATAAAGCGAGTCACATGCATTTTGTGGTTTCCCAGTATGTCATGTTTATACTATAAAAGTTATGTTTATACTATACTGTAGTCTACAGTAAGTGTGCAATAGCATTGTCTAAAAAAAGCAATGTACATACCTTAATTTTAAAATACTTTATTGCTAAAAAATGCTAATCATCATCCTAGCCTTCAGTGAGTCAAAAATCTTTTTGCTGATGGAGGGTTTTGCTTCCAACTCACTACATACTCAGGAAAAAGAGGTAGGCTTGCATCCTTGGTTGTGAATGCAGTTCTTTTGGTAGTCGTCATCGTTAGCATATATTTTTACTCATCTACAAACACAGATTTATTCAAATGAAATAATTTCTAGGTTCTCATAACTCTGAATATAGATCCTGTAATCTTACTTGTTGTAGGTATTTTATTCTAATATGTTCATCCTGCCTACACATTAGAAAAAAAAAAACCTCTAAACATAAATAATAACTATTAGTTAAGGCTATATTTCTCAAAGTTCTGTCCAGTTAGACATGGCATTTTATCTTTTATTGTACGTCCCTTTCAAGTCTAAATTTTTTTCATGTCTGATTTGCTTCATCACCCACTGTTCTTTTTCTGCTCTGAAATCATCTGCAAGACCTGGAATGACAAGCATGTTTCCATTTACAATCCACTGGCAGTTGGTGCCCCTTTCTATAGGCCAGATGGCCTGTTGTATGTACATTTTTAATGTAAGATACTTGAACTATCAATTATTTTCCTACTTACTTAGATACAGTTTACAGTTCTACTGAATTGGGGGGAAAAAGTTTATTTAAATTTCTACTGAATTTTATTACAATAACTTCATGTATGGTTATGAATATTGGTTATGAATAATCCCCCTCAAGAAGGGCCTTTAGTAACACTGTTCAAATTGCTGTTGAGCTTACTATTTTCACAGAAAAGATGCTATAGATGGTATTATCTTAGATTTCCAACTCTCACACATCAAAATCTCCAGTGATTTTTCATTTGGGATTTTCGAGACCCACATTTCCTGTGAGATAAATCAAGGTATAAAAGGCTTACTTTACATAGGCTTATTATATTATACATAGGCTTACTTATATATATTTTTCATAATTCTATTAAAGGGAATAGACTCCTATACTCCCAAATTTTATTCATCTATGTTCCTTCTTAACCTTTCTTTAGTATAAATTCTTTGATGGTGAAAGACATAAGCTATTGCTAAAAGTACCCCTATAATCACGACAACTGTAGGATGCCCTCCAATATGAATTCTCTGATTTTGTGTAAGGTTTAAGCCACAGCTAAGGTCTTTCTACGTTTATTACATTCATATATTCATGACTAACAGCCTTCTCACAATTATAACATTATAAGGATTTCTTTTTAGCAGGAATTCTCCAGTTGAATGACATTTCTCCACTTGAATTACAGAGCTGTTACTCTCCAAATTGAATCATCTCACATTGAGAAAGGTCTGAGAGATGTTTGGCAGTATCTAACATAACTGAAAAAACTTTACATACACCCTGGGACTGAGTAATCCCAGTCTTCATATAAAATCAACAGAAATACACACACACACATATACAAGAATATTTATAGTAGTATTTTTATTATAACACAAAATTATAAAAAATACAAATATCCATCAAGAGGATAAATAGTATATTCTTAAAATGAAAGAGTATACAGAATGAAAATGAATACTGCCACATGCAATAATGTATGAATCTTTAATATGTTGAGTGAAACAAGACAAAAAATTTGTAATGTATAATAAAATATAAAGTTTAAAGACATGCAAAAACTATTTCATGTTAAAAGCCAGGGAAGTGGTAATCTTTGGGGAAGTAACAACTAACTTTTATTCCGCAGAGTGCAATGAGAAATATACTTCATAATTTCTTCCTCTTATGGAGACTGATACTTAAAACCACTTTGTATCTTGCTTCTGCATGTATTATATAAGAATTAAAAAAAATAAACTGAGTCAGCAGGAGAACTTGAAAACGTAAAAAATTAGCTTCATTGCTGATAAGAGTTCAATATCAATGATCATATCCATTTCATATGCTAGTAAACAGTAGATAAATAGTTATGTGGTATAGTACATTAAGTTAATAATTATTATTACATTTGTGATTAAAATTATCTTATTCACATGTTAAGCATGCTTTTTTAAAAAACTAAAGTTTTACAATAACTTAGAAAGGCTTCACAAAGAAATCACATCATTTATTACTGCATTACCATGTTTTCTCCCTTGTGAGTTCTCTGATGGACAATAAGGTTTCTCTTATAACTGAAGGACTTACCACACTCATTACAAATATAAGGCTTCTCCCCTGTATGAGTTCTCTGATGTACAATGAGATTTGTCTTCTGGCGGAAGCACTTCCCACATTCATTACACTTGTATGGTTTCTCTCCTGTATGAGTTCTTTGATGATGAATGAGATATGACTTCCTGCTAAAGGCTTTCCCACACTGAGGGCATTCATAGGATTTCTGCCCTGTATGTATTTTCTGATGTACAGTGAGGGTTGCTTTCTGGCGAAAAGACTTCCCACACTCATTACAAATATAGGGCTTCTCTCCTGTATGAATTCTCTGATGTAGATTGAGATTTGTCTTCTGACTGAAGGATTTCCCACATTCATTACATTCATATGGTTTCTCTCCTGTGTGAGTTCTGTGATGATCAATGAGGTACGACTTCATTCTAAAAGCCTTCCCACAGTGAGGACATTCATAGGATTTTTCCCCTGTATGTGTTCTCTGATGTGCCACAAGGGTTGTCTTCTGGCGGAAGGATTTTCCACACTCATTACAAATATAAGGTTTCTCTTCATTATGAGTCTTCTCATGAAGAGCGAGGGTTGTCTTCTGAGAGAAGGATTTCCCACATTCATTACAAATATAGGGCTTTTCCCCTGTATGAGTTCTCTGATGTACAGTAAGATTTGCCTTCTGGTGAAAGGACTTCCCACATTCTTTACAAATATAGGGTTTCTCT
This sequence comes from Pseudorca crassidens, assembly GCF_039906515.1. NCBI lineage: Eukaryota > Metazoa > Chordata > Mammalia > Artiodactyla > Delphinidae > Pseudorca > Pseudorca crassidens. The sequence goes on along the minus strand of NC_090315.1, from coordinate 16,636,134 downwards.
CCTGTATGAATTCTCTGATGTAGGGAGAGTGTTGTCTTCTGGCGGAAAGACTTCCCACAGTCATTACACTCATATGGTTTCTCTCCTGTGTGAGTTCTCTGATGACGAATGAGGTGTGACTTCAATCTGAAGGCATTCCTACATTGTGGACATTCATATGATTTCTCCCCTGTATGTGTTCTCTGATGATCAGTGAGGGCTGTCTTTAGGCGGAAGGACTTACCACATTCATTACAAACAAAGGGTTTCTCTCCAGTGTGAGTTCTCTGATGATCAATGAGATATGATTTCCTTCTAAATGAATTTCCACATTGATGACATTGGTAGGGTTTTTCCTCTGTGTGAATTCCCTGATGCAGAATCAATACTGATTTCCTGCAGAAGGACTTCCCACATTCAGTGCATATATGCTTTTTTTCAATATTGGTTGTTCTTCTCCTTTTATTATATTCAGATGGTTTTTCCCTTCTGTAAGCTCTATTATGTGTAATTAGGCCTCCTTTTTTAAGGAAGGATTTCTCACAGTCATTATATCCAAATGACTGTGCTGAAGTTTCTATCTCATGATATTGCATAATCATTTCATTATGACTGACAGTCCTACCACACTGATTATGGGATTTGCCTCCAGAGTGAGCTGTCTCTGGCTTAGTATTGAGGAGTGATTTCCCATATCCATTATGCTCACTAAGTCTCTTTCTTGTAGGACTTAGATTACTGATGATTAATTCTGAAACATTTTTAAAAATCTTTCCATGAGTGTCATATTCAGGAGGTAGGTTTTTTGAATTAATAGGGTTTTTGCTTAAAGTAAATGTCTTTTCATATGCACTACTGTTCTCCTTAATCAGTTTTTTGTGGTTGATTAATACAACTGATCTAGATAATTTATCTTGTTGTTCCTTGAATTTCACTAAAAAGTCTTCAGCTTTCCACTTTTCTTCTAGGAAAGAATATAATTAATAACAACTTGTGAATCTTCACATATTTGCTATTGAAAGGAATTGTAATAGGGTCTAGTACATGAGGCCAAAAAAGACCAAGGACAAATTATTCCTTGCCTGGGAAAAGACATGGAACCTAAATTAAAAACTCTGCCTCAGTGTGGAAAAAGATGAAAAATAAGTAATGAACACTAGTAACGTTTGCATTTTGCACCAGAACTTCATACAGAAAGTGAAACAAACACACGAAGCAGTAAGGAGAAGAGACAAAAGAATAGTGGAAGAGGAATTCATGCTTGGATAGGTGGATTCAGAGGCAATGAAGTGAACCTTTCAAGAGCATTAAGATTTAAGTAGGATGAACAAGAAAAATTAGCAGAAAAGTTTGTTCAGGGAAAATTTTAGAGGAAGGCATTTGGAGGACACAGATCAGAGCCTATACTTTTATTTCTTTATGCCGCACCACGTGGCATGTGGGATCTTAGTTCCCTGACCAGGGACTGAACCCATGCCCCCTGCAGCGGAAGTGTGGATTCCTAACCACTGGATCACCAGGGAATCCCCCTGAGCCTATACTTTTAAATATTCATCCCTAGACTGTAAGGTAAAATACTTCCAGTTGTTCCACCACCCTCTTTCCACACACCCACCAATGAATCTTTCTAAGCATCAACTATTTTCCTAGTGTTTATAATCCTCTATATAGCTGGGGATCATTTTTTCTTGTGAGGGAAATACTAGGAAAACACTTCCAACAGGAACTTTAAAACAGACTAGGGGTATGTTCACTAGTGTATTCAGGTTGCTGTTGTTATTATTTTCTTTCAGAATTGTTCAATAACAAAACTCATGATCATTAATTATAACTATTCTTCTTTTTAAGTGCTAACTTAGAGGTTTAAAGAAAGATTCAAGTCTTTCCCCAATACGGTAACATTCTTAACTCCAGTTTTCCATATGGGGGACCAGAAAGATTGTTCACTCTGGTTCTAAATCACTCATTAATCTTAACCTTTATTTCTCTTATAAATTTAGAACTATATTTGACTCTTTTGCTTTGCAATCATCCACATCTAGTGAAACAATGTTAAATCTAGGTTCAAAAATCTATTTCTTCCTTGAGTCCATTACCCACAATACTAACACACAAGGAATTTCTCCTGTAAACAAAACTTTACATTACCTAGACTTACTTTTTATATTCAAACAAGTTTTCAGGGTTGTCCACATATCTGAATAATTTCACCCATAACAATCAAAGCCTAATATTTACTGCCCTATAAATACCTCCCTTATCCCTAATCACATGCTTTTGCTCATGTTCTTTTAATCAGTTGACTTGCCTTCCAGTCTTATTTCTAATCATATTTAGATAATCTTCAAGAAAATGTTACTACTCCATGATATCAAAACCCTTCACATATATCCCACCACCACTTTATTCATTACTTCTTTATAACTTGAAAATAATTATGGTCTAGAAAAAAAATTTTAACAAATCTTTTTACAAGCTTACACTGTGTCATAAATATTTCATGAAAAATGCAGACTTTGACAGTAATCCTTTCTCATAAAGGAATACTTTATTGGTTATCGCCTTTGTACTCTTCTGAGTTTACATTAACACTGCATATCATAGATAGGTAGTGTTTGTTAGAATCCAACCATTTGAATCAGAATGTACAGAACCATGGCCTGAGCAAGTACTTCTGAAAGGACTTATCAGTACATACTTTATGAATGGAGGAAAAAGAGATCTCCCCTGTACAGCTCCATAAACAGAAAATGAAGCAACTACTGACTACTTAAAATGTTGTATACTATGGCAAAGAAGATACAGAGGATCTTATCTTTGAAAGAAAGAATCCTTAAGCATAAACAATGTACAATCAAGTATCAAATTATATAACATCCAAGAGCTGTGTGTGTTACAGTTAGTAAGCAGCATGGAAATTCAGGAAAAGGAAAGGTGGGTATGTTGGGGAGTAGTCAAGGAATAGAAAGGAGAAGAAATCTCAAGACTTCAAAGATATACACTATACAGAAGGGTGAACACAATGAAAAGTACAGACATCATGACAGACCCTACATGTATAGAGAACATTTAGGAGACTAGATAAAGTGGAAATTAGCAAGCATTTTCCACAAAAGAGAGAAATAAAGTTGAAAAGACCAGATGAGGGCTTATTATAGTAGTCCTTGTATGAAGGAGAATTTCAATTTCCTATAATAATAAGTAGTGGGGAACAAGTGATGATATAGCTTGTCAGGAAAGTTAACAATATAAATTGAAAAAATTAGGACAAAAATTATAGCAAAAACAAATTGTAATTACCATATGCAAGACATTAAATAAGGTAGTCGTCATTTTGTATGATGTGAGTAAAAAATGAAAATATGGAAGGATGTAAATATATTTCACGGGCTGATAAACACAAATTGTGAAGAGATCCACAAGAGATTATGACAGAGACAATCAAGCTGGTATCAAGGCAGTAATAAAATAATTTGGAAAGAGTTAAATGGGAATGAATTTAAGAGCTAGGAAAGTTGGTGATTTTCATTTTCAACTTATTGTCACAAAAGGGGTGAGGCATCATAGTGCAGAACTTGTGAAGGACTGGAGTGAAGGTGGGAGGACTGTGCCGAGTATGTTGGTATTAGAGGTTCTCCACATAAAACAAGGAGCTTAAGTTCTGAGAGTGGATGAGACTAATATAATTGAAAGGTAGATCTCTTGAGGACAAATTAGAGAAATAAGACTGAGAGTCCAATGAAACAATATACCTTAAAAAAAAAAAGTTCTGTGACTATTATGTATGAGGCACTGTTCCAGTCAATATGGCCAGAGTGGTAAAAAAAACAGAGTAAGTTGGAAATAAATGATCACTTAGAGAATCAGGATAAGAATGATTCAGTGTTTTACCCAAACCAAGGGATGATTTCAGGAAAGATGATCAGCCATATAACAACGAACCATGAAAGTTTAATGGAAGAAAATGGTAACCATGGAATTATCAGTCTGGGCCAAGGTGAGTGAGCTTTAAAATTAATAGCTAGACTCTTGGTGAGAATGGGAACTTAGAGTTAGCATAGCAAACAAATCTGAAATACTATAAAAGAAAGGAAAAGAAAAAGCAACTAAGAAGAGAAATATTAGCCAAGAATTTTTTCTTTCTTAAAGATAGATTTAAAAATGCCTAAAAGAAATCTATTCAATGGCTAAAAGATAAGGGACCGAGAAAGCTAAAAAAGGATACAAATCAAGAAAAAAGATCTATAAGAAGGAAGGAAAAAGATCTAAAAGAAGGAAGCCTTAATTTTGATTAAGAGTGGCAACTATCTTTGATAACACCAAGCAAACTAAGGAAGTCTATTATATAGGGAGAGTGACATTTGAAAGTGATTTAATTTTTTTGCAGGCACAATAGTCATTTCAACGGTTAGGAACCTTTAAAAAGACACTACCAAAATATTTCAAAAGTGTCACCCAACACAAGACCACTTTAAATTTATTTTCCACAGATTTCATCTGCCTGCAAGTCAGAAACTCACCTAAACAGGTATGACCTGTAAATGATGTCCATGGCTCTTCTCCTCGTTCCAACTTGAGGATCACGTCAGGCTTGGTCATGTGACACCCTGATTAAGGGAAGATTTGGATTAAGTTGCTTAGGCGTCAATACCTTTGAAAAATCAATAAGGTGAATTTTCAGTACTGCAAATTAAGATACTCCTTTGTGTAACAGTAAATTTAACACCTTGCACTATCCAAGTGAAGACACAATAATCCTTTCTGTCAACCAAAAAGAATGCATCACCTCTTATCCCTGAAATCAAGATCACACATATTTTAGGCACCTTGAAAGGAAATGCATGCTACTGAAAGTTTCAAAGAGAGTTTTTCTTACCCACAGAAACGAGGTGGCAATAGTTTTCCAACATCACATCCATGTATAGCATCTTCTGAGCAGGATCCAGGTGCTGCCACTCCTCCTGACTAAAGTCCACAGTCACATCTTTGAATGACACTGATCCCTGTAATGGTTTGGAACTGTGATCAGAATAAATTGACGAGAAATTGGAGACTAGTTTTGATCCTGTTCCTTTGTGGCATTCTTATGAAAACTTGTAAAGAAGAATGCCTACCATTTTTCTTGTTTTGTGATTTAAATAGTAAGGGAAACAAAAATCAAGGTAGAAGTACTTGCCACCAAATTTATTTAATAACTCATTCTAAAAATGTTTATTGTGAAGTCACTTTGTAACCCCAAATTGGACTCGTTTACTAGGGTGCCAAGATATACAAAATGCTGTCCCTGTTCACAAGAAGTTACAACCTCAAAGCATGTAACACATACCTTCAAGAAAGTATGTGTCAACACAAATCTACAAGAAGGTGTTACGGGTACTGTAACAGAAGTATGTACAAGATAACAATGTATTACAAGGACAGAACAATTTTTCAGGCTTCACTGAGGAGGTAAATTTTTTCCTCTTCAAGATTAATGTGTTATTCAGGAAGAATATAGTTTTAAAATGCATGGGAGTGACTTTGGGCATCCAGTAATAATAGAGTGAATTGGTCAAGCAAAAATTGGAGGAGAGTTTATCCTTAAAAGGCAGCAATGAGTAAGAATTGTTAGGTTTGTGGCTTTTTTTTTTCTTTCTGCATTACGTGGGCCTCTCACTGTTGTGGCCTCTCCTGTTGCAGAGCACAGGCTCCAGACGCACAGGCTCAGTGGCCATGGCTCACGGGCCCAGCCACTCCGCGGCATGTGGGATCTTCCCAAATCGGGGCACGAACCCGTGTCCCCTGCATCGGCAGGTGGACTCTCAACCACTGTGCCACCAGGGAAGCCCGGTTTGTGGCTTTTTTGCATGAAGGTACCGCAAAGCCCATAGCTCTTCAGGTGAAGAGCTTCCTCAAAGGTGACAGGGGACAGAATTGAGGGCTGGTAGATGAGCTGGAGATTTAGCGATAAATTCTGGAAGTGAGAGAACTACAGGAAAAATGAGACCCCAAATCTGAGTATAAACTCTGCCATAACTCCAGGTTGATAGTTAAACTAAGCAATTGTTAGATAACAGGAGGCTTAGCAAAGAGCAAACAGAAAGACACCAGCAAAGAGTTTTGAAAAACAGAAGTGTACCTAGTGAGATTTGGAGATTTCTGCATTTTTGATTAACAGCATTCCACAACCTGCTCATAGCTTAAGCAGAAGAAAACTGAAGCCTTAATGGACTGAGGTGTCAGAAGCTGGAGTTAACAAAAAGCAGCAGGATGTATAAGGGGTGAAACACTGAAAGAAAGAGAATGTAGAAAGTCAGGCCCCAAATCTAAGTATAAATATATACCAAATTCTTTGAGAGCTAAAGTACATGAACACAGTGGGAATCTACCTCCCATCATGGGATCAGGGTAAAAAGCAGCAGGTGGGAGCTTAAGGGACCTAGCTATCAGCTGCTTCACACTTGGGGTGGAGGTGGAGGGGCAGGGAGGGCAGAGTTTGAAGTTTGATTCCAAGCAAGTTAATCGTCTGCTAGAACAACAACAAAAAATAATCCTCAGAAAGACATACAGAATTCAGATTACTATATTACTCATGACGTTCTGGTTTCTAGCAAAAATTAGACATGTAAACAAAACAAAACAGAAAAAGAAGAGAGGGAATATGACCCATATTCAGAAAAAGTTCATGGAAACTAATTCCTAGTGGACCCAGGTATTGGATTTTGCCCCAAAGGCTTCAAAACAGCTGTTCTAAATGTATCTAAAGAAGTAATGAAAAACCTGGCATGGAATCTTGAAACATAGACTGCTAAAAAAGCATGAAGTGAAAATTCTAGAGTACAGTAACTGAAATGAAAATTTCACTATGTAGGTAGCAGACTAGAAATAGAAAAAGGAGCAATCAGTAACCTTGTAAATACAGGAATACCTCAGAGATATTGCAGATTCAGTTCTAGACCACTGTAATAAAACGATTATTGCAATAAAGTGAGTCGCACGAATTTTTTGGTTACCCAGTGCATATAAAAGTTACATTTACATTCTACTGTAGTCTATTAAATGCAATGACATTATGTCTAAAAAACAATGAACATGCCTTAATTAAAAAATACTTTATGGCTAAAATGTGCTAATCATCACCAGAGCTTTTAGTGAGTTGTAATCTTTTTGCAATACTAACATCAAAGATCACTGATCACAGACGATAACAAATATAACGAAAAAGTTTGAAATACTGAAGAATAGCCAATGTGACAGAAATGAAGTGAGCAAATGCTGTTGGAAAAATGGCACCAATAGACTTGCGTTAAACTCAGCATTGCTACAAACCTTCAATTTGTAAAAGGTGAAATATCTGCAAAGTGAAATAAGAGAATAAAATTAGGTATGCCTATATATAACTAGATCAACAGAAATTAATCAATCTGAATAGAAAAGGAAAGAAAAAGAAAAAATGAATAGACACACAGAGAGCAGTGGGTCAATTTCAAAGTAATCCAACAGAGGTGTAATTGGAGTCCCAGAAAAATAGGGGGGAAAAAAAGGGTCTGAATAATTTTTAAGGAAATAATGGCCTAACACATTCAAAGTAAGCAAAACTTAACTTACATATTGAAAAAGCTTAATGAACCCCAAAAGGATAAAAACAAAAGAAAACCACACTCAGTAAATCCTAATCAAACTGCTAAAAGCCAAAGAGAACATCAACCAAGAATCCTGTACTGAGCAAAATTACCTATTGAAAATAAAGTCAACATAAAGCTACTTTCAGAAGAAATCTGAGAGAATTCATCACTAGCAAAACTGTACTATCAAAAATGGTAAAGAAAGGTTTTCAGGCTGAAGGTAAAAATGACATCAGATGGTAAACAAGGTCTTTAGGAAAGAATGAAGAGTTTGAGAAAAATTGTATATAAAAGACTATAAATATTCATTTCCTTCCTAATTTAAAAAACATGAGTGTTTCAAGCAGGGGTTGAAACACTTTCTGCTGTTTTAGTATGAACGCAACCATGGACAGTATATAAAATGAATGAGCAAAGTTGTGTTTCAATAAAACTTCATGTATGGACACTGAGATTTAAATTTCATAAGTTATGTAGGTGAGAAATATTTTGATTACGTAGGTCAGAAATATTTTGATTTTGCACTTTTTCAAACATTTAAAGTATAACTATTTTAAACTCACAATCTGTACAAAAACACATAGCAGACTGTTTTTAGCCTCTGGGCTGTAGACCCTTGGTTTAAAGTAGGCATTCTAACACCATTTATTACAAATATAAATATCACACACACGGTGAACAAAAAAACAAACCATGGGGAAGCCAATAAATGAAAATACAATGTTGCAAGTTGACATATTTTACCTTAAGTAATTCAGTACTATCTCTAAGTAAAACATGCTAAGTTAAAGATGCACACTGTAATCCCTAAAGCAACCAAAAGAAAAATAATGCAAACTGATATAACTACAAACTCAAAAGAGAAATAAAAATTAATTATGAAAATGTACTGCTTGACACAAAATAAAACAGGATATAGGAACAGATGCACAAAAACAGGTAAGGAGTAATCTTTTTTTTTTTTTTTTTTTTTTGGTACGCGGGCCTCTCACTGTTGTGGCCTCTCCCATTGCGGAGCACAGGCTCCGGACGCACAGGCTCAGTGGCCATGGCTCACGGGTCCAGCTGCTCCATGGCATGTGGGATCTTCCCGGACCGGGACACGAACCCATGTCCCCTGCATCGGCAGGCAGACTCTCAACCACTGCGCCACCAGGGAAGCCCAGGAGTAATTTTAAATGCATATTATTAAATGTAAGAAGTCCAATCTGAAAAGGCTACATAATATATGATTTTAACTATATAACATTCTGGAAAAGGCAAAACTATGGAGATGATAGATCAGTGGTGGGACTTCCCTGGTGGTGCAGTGGTTAAGAATCCGCCTGCCAATGCAGGGGACATGGGTTCGAGCCCTGGTCTGGGAAGATCGCACATGCCGTGCAGCAACTAAGCCCGTGCACCACAACTACTGAGCCTGCACACCACAACTACTGAGCCCTTGCACCACAACTACTGAAGCCCACGCACCTAGAGCCTGTGCTCTGCAACAAGAGAAGCCACTGCAATGAGAAGCCCATGCACCACAACAAAGAGTTGCCCCGCTTGCTGCAACTAGAGAAAGCCTGAGCTCAGCAACGAAGACCTAATGCAGCCAAAAATTAAATTAAAAAATTTTTTTTAAAAATCAGTGGTTGCCATTGCCACATATTATAGAGGAGAGGGAGAGATGAATAGGCAGAGCACAGAGGATTTTTAGAGCAGTGAAATTAGTCTGTATAATACTATAATGGTAGATACATGTCACTATATATTTGTCAAAATCCATAGAATATATAACACCAAGAATGAACCTTAATGTAAACTATGGACTTTGGATGATAATGATGTATCATTGTAGGTTCATTGATTTTAACAACATACCACTCTGGTGTAAGATATTGATAGTAGGGAAAGCTATGCATGTGTCGGGGGTAAGGGCATAAATGGAAACTCTCTGTACTTTCTGCTTAATTTTGTCTGAACCTAAAACTGCACTAAAATATAAAGTATGGTTAAAAGATTAAAACAGGTTAGGTAATCAGAAAAGAAAGAGTGAAATGGCAGCCCTAACTCCAACAGGACTAAACACTCCAACAAAAAGACTGAGATTATTAAAATGTGTAAAAAACCAAGACTCAAAATATATTCTGTCTTCAAGAGACATACTTTAAATACCATAGACACAAATAGGTTTAAAATAAAAGGATGGGAAAAAAACATAAAAACATTAAACATGGGAAAGCTGATGGGGCTATAGTAAAAGAAGCTGAGGAGTATTACCACTACAGGCAAAAAAGAACATTTCCTGATAATAAAAGAGTAAATACATGAGAAAAATATAGCAACTACAAATGTATATGTACTTAAATAACAGTTTCAAAACATGAGACAAAAATTGACAAAAGTAAAATGAGATTTTAAAAAGTCTAAAATCATGGTTGGTGTTAATGTTTGTCAGTAACTGAGAGAACTAGACAAAGGGGGAAAACCTGTAGAGATTTAGAATCTCTAAAGAATACTGACACCTAACGCATTTGATATTTATAGACCACCACTTTCAATAATTTCACAACACATTTTATTCAAGAGTAAATGGACTATGCACCAAGATAGAACACAAACAAGTCTCAACAGATTTAAGACAAATCATACAAAGTATGTTTTCTGACCACACATGAACTAAATTAGATATCAATAAAAATGGCATATCTAGAAAAGCCCCAAATGTTTGGAAATTAAACAATACACTTCCAAGTAACCAATTTAGGGTCAAAGAAAATTAAAAAATTGTTTTTCATAAAATATATTAAACTAAATACAAATAGATCAAATTTTGAAGATGTAATTAGAATAGGCTAAAAGAGAAAGTTATAAGTTTAAATGCTTATATTAGAAAACAAGAAAGATTTAATATCAATAATTTAAACTTTTATCTTAAGAAGCTTTAAAAAAGAATAAGTTAAACTAACCCCAAAGCAAGTAAAGGAAATAGTTAGGAAAAAAGGAAAAATCAGTAAAATAGAAAATAAATAAGCAATAGGGGAAAATCAATGAAACCTAAAGCCAAATCCTTGAAAATATCAATAAACTGTAAAACCTCTAGTTAGATGGATTAAGAAATAAAGAGGGATGTTACACATGGCCATTAGCAGATCCTACAGATACTAAATGGATAAGAGAATTATAAACAAATTAAAAGCAATAAATTAGACAATGTAGATGAAATGGACAAATATTTTAACTTAAAAAGCATGTTACCAAAAGAAAAAAAATCTGAAAACCCTTAACTATTAAAGATACTGAGGGACTTCCCTGGTGGTCCAGTGAAGTCCACTTCCAATGCAGGGGGCATGAGTTTGATCCTTGATTGGGGAACTAAGATCCCACATGCTGCGGGGCAACGAATCCTGTGTGTGCCACAACTATTGAGCTTGCGCACCTCAATGAGAGAGCCTGCGTGCTGCAAACTACAGAGCCTACATACTCTGGAGCCTGTGCACCACAACTAGAGAGCCCACGCACCCTGGAGCCCATGCGCCACAACAAAGAGCCCACATGCCACAACAACAACAAGAAAAGATCCTGCATGCCTCAAAGATCCCACTGCCACAACTAAGACCCAATGCAGCCAAAAAACAAACAAACAAAAGAAAAACAGGGACAAAAATCAAAAAACAAATGGGAAAACAAAAAAATAGCAAGATGGTATATTTAAACAACTTATTGATAACTCATTAAATGAAAATGGACTAAAAACTCTAATTAAAAGGTACAGTATCAGGAGTTACCTGGTTAGGATCCTGGGCTTTCACTGCCATGGCCTGAGTTCAATCCCTGGTCAGGGAACTGAGATCCCACAAGCCATGCGGCACAGCCCCGCCCCCCCCCCACCCCAGAAGGGAGAGTATCAGACTGGAGACAAAAGTAATACCAAAATATATACTCTCTGTAACAGACTCATTATAAATATTAAAACATAGGTAGGTTAAAGTATAAAGAATGGAGAACAGGTATACTATGTAAATACTAATTGAAAGAGATCAGCCAATATGGCAGAATAGAAAGACCCTGATTGAGCTCACCTCCTCTCACAAGCACACCAAAATTACAACTATTTACAGAACAATGATCAGTGAAAATGACTGGCACCTACAAGAAAAGATCTACAGATAAAGAAGGTATGACAAGATGTGTAGGAGTGAGGTTGTGATGTAGTCAAGTTCCAGCCCCCCAGGTAGGCAACCTATGAATGGGAGACTAATTATAATTGCAGAAGCTCTCCCCAAGGAGTGAGGGATCTGAGCCCCATTATCAGACTCCCCCACCCCAGTGGTCTTGTGCCAGGAAGACAAGCTCCTAGAACATTTGGGTTTGAAGGCCAGTGGGGCTTACTTTCAGGAGAACCAGAGGGCTAGGGGAAATAGAGACTCCACTCTTAAAGGCACAGACAAAAATCTCACATGCTCCAGGAACCAGGGCAGAAGTGTAATTTGAAAGGAGCCTGGGTCAGACCTATCTGCTCATCTTGGAGAGTCTCCCAAAAAGGCCAGAGGCAATTACAGCTCACTCTAGGGACAAGACACTGGCGGCAGCCATTTTGGGGAGCTTGTTGTACAATGTAGACACTGTGCTAGCAACCTCCATTTTGGATTCCTCCCTCTAGCTTATCAGCCTCAGGACCCATCCTCCACCCAACAGCCCAAAGGTCCTAGTACATAGACGCCTCAAGACAAGCAACTAACTTGGTAGGGACAAAGCCCCACCCACTAGCAGACAGGTTGCCTCAAGACCTCCTAACCCCACAGCCGACCCTGGACATGGTCCTGCCCACCAGAGGTCCCAGGACCTGGCCCCACACACCAGTGTGTAGACACTAGAATCAGGGCCCCCAGGGCCCTCCAAACAGACCCTGCTCCACTCACCAGTGGGCAGGAACCAGCCCCAGAATCCATGGTCCCACACACCAGCGAGCCTGCTCTAGAGTTGGGACCAGTCTCAACCACCAGCAGGTGGACACCAGTTGGACAACCACAGCCCTGTAGCCTGTAGACTCAGCCCAACCACCAGCAGGCCAGCACCTACCCTGGGACTGGATGGGCTCTGACCCCACCCATTAGCAGGCCAACACAAACTTTGGAACGTGCCTCATGCTGCAGTGTCAGAAAATGGCCCCTCTCACCAGTGGTCAGACACCAGTTCTGGGACCCCTGGGCTCAGCTGCCAGACCCCAGGACCTGGCTTCACCCACCAATAGTGGACACCAGCCCCAGGTTCTCCTGGATTCTGCCCACCAGTGAGCTAGCACTAGCCCTGGGGTCGCCTGGGGTTTCCCAGCCAGCTGCCTTAAGACCTGCCCAACCAACCAGCGGCCAGCAGTCTCTGCACAAGGCAAAGCCTAGCAACCAACCAAACCGGAGGCCAACCAAGTCTACAAGACTGCCCACAGTAGTCAACCTGTCACGACAGAAGGACCCATGCAACCCAATAGGGGGCACCCTAGAGCATACAGCTCTGGTGATAAGATGGGAGTGCACTGCTGGGACACAAAGGACATCTACAAAAGGCCACTTCTCCAAGGTTGGGAAAAGGTAACCAAACTACCAGATACACAGAAATAAAAACAGCAAGTTGGGTAAAATGAGGTGAGAGAGGAACATGTTCCAAATGAAGGAACAAGATAAAACCCCAAAAGAAGAATTAAGTGAAGGGGAGTTAGGCAATTTACCTGAGAAAGAGTTCAAAGTACTGATCATAAAGATGATCAAGAACTCGGGAGAAGAATGGATGCATAGAGTGAGAAGTTAGAAGTCTTTAACAAAGTGCTAGAAAATATAAAGAACCACCCAACAGAGATGATGAATTCGATAAATGAAATCTAAAATACAGTAGAACGAATCAACAGTAAACTAAATGATACAGAGGAACAGATCAGTGAGCTATAAGCAGAGTAGTGGCAATCAGTGCCACTGAACAAAAAAAAGAAAAAAGAATGAAAAGAAATGAGGAAAGTTTAAGAGGCCCCTGAGACAACATCAGGACACTAATATTCATATTACAGGCATCCCAGAAGGAGAATAGAGAAAAGAGCTAACAACATATTTGAAGATATAATAGCTGAAAATTACCCTAACTTGGGAAAGGAAATAGACATCCAAGTCAAGGAAGCACAGAGATTCCCAAACAGGATCAACCAAAAGAGGAACACACCAAGACATACTGTAATGAAAATGGCAAAAATTAAAGATAAAGAGAGAATATTAAAAGCAGCAAGGGAAAAGCAACAAGTTACACACAAGGGAACTCCCATAAGGCTATCAGCTGACTTTTTAGCAGAAACTCTACAGGCCAGAAGGGAGTGGCACGATATATTTAAACTGATGAAAAGGAAAAAGCTAGGAAAAAAACCAAGAATACTCTACCTGGCAAGGCTCTTGTTCAAATTTAGTGAAAAGAGCAAAAGTTTTACAGACAAGGAAAAGATAAAAGAGTTCAGTACCACCAAAACAGCTTTACAAGAAATTTTAAAGGGACTTCTCTAAGCAAAAAAGAAAAGACCACAACTAGAAACGTGAAAATTATGAAAGGAAAACTCTCATACAGTAAAGGTATTAAATCGTCCATGCACAAAGCTAATAGATTAAAACAAAAGTAGTAAAATCATCTATATCCACAATAAGCAGTTAAGGGATATCCAAAACAAAAAAAAATGTAAAATATAATGTCAAAACGAGTAATTGTGAGGGGAGAAGAGAACAAATGCAAGGTTGTTAAAATGCATTTGAAATTAAGAGATCAGCAACTTAAAACAATCAATATACATATATACATATACATATACACACACATGTACATATATTGCTATACAGAAACCTCATGGTAACCACGAACAAAAATCCATAATAGATACACACACAAAAAAGAGGAAGGAATCCAAACATAACATTAAAGATAGTCACCAAGTCACAAGAGAAGATAACAAAAGAAGAAGGAACAAAAAAGAAGTACAGGGCTTCCCTGGTGGTGCAGTGGTTGAGTCTGCCTGCCGATGCAGGGGACATGGGTTCATGCCCCGGTCTGGGAAGATCCCACATGCTGTGGAGCAGCTGGGCCCATGAGCCATGGCCGCTGAGCCTGCGCGTCTGGAGCCTGTGCTCCACAATGGGAGAGGCCACAACAGTGAGAGGCCCACGTACCACACACACACACACAAAAAGAACTACAAAAGCAACCCCAAAACAATTAACAAAATGGCAACGAGAACATATATTGAATATATCAATAATTAGTTCAAATGTAAATGGATTAAATACTCCAATCAAAAGACAGAGTGGCTGAATGGATACAAAACAAGACCTGTGTATATGCTGCCTACAAGAGACTCACTTCAGATATAAAGACAGAGACTGAACATGAGATGGAAAAAGGCATTCATGGAAATGGAAATCAAAAGAAAGCTGAGGTGGCAATACTTATATCAGACAAAATAGACTTTTAAACAACGGGTGTTATAAGAGACAAAACATAATAATCAAGGGATCAATCCAAGAAGATGTAATAATTGTAAAAGTACATGCACCCAAATAGGAAGACCTAAATATATAAACCGAATATTAAGATATAAAGGGAGACACTGACAGTAACAAAATAATAGTAGGGTACTTTAACATACATCAATGTGTCTATACAAAGAAAGAAAATCAATATGAAAACAAGGGCTTTAAGTGACACATTAGTCCATATGGACTTAATAGTTATACACAGAACATTCCATCCAAAAGCAGCAGAATACACATTCTTTTCAAATGCACATGGAACATTTCTCCAGGGTAGACCACATCATAGGACAGAAAACAAGTCATGGTAACTTTAAGAAAACTGAAATCATGTCAAGCATCTTTTCTGACCACAATGCTATGACATTAGGAATCAACTACAAGAAAAAAAACTGCAAAAAACAAAAACGTGGAGACTAAACAATATACTACTAAACAACCAATGGATTAGTGAAAAAAATCAAAGAGGAAATAAAAAAATACCTGGAGACAAATTAAAACACAATGATCCAAAGTCTATGGGACACAGCAAAACAGTTCTAAGTGGGAAGTATATAGCAATACAGGCTTATCTCAGGAAACAAGAAAAATCTCAAATAAAAAACCTAAACTTACACCTAAAGGAACTAAAAAAGAACAAACAAAACCCAAAGTTAGTAGAAGGAAAAAAACCATAAAGATCAGAGCAGAAATAAATGAAATAGACACTAAAAACAAACAAACAAAAACAATAGAAAAGATCAATGAAACTAAGATCTGGTTCTTTGAAAAGATAAACAAAATTGATAAACCTTTAGACAGACTCATCAAGAAAAAAGAGGGGGTCTAAATCAATAAAACCAGAAATGAAAAAGAAGTTACAATTGACATCACAGAAATACAAAGAATCATAAGAGAATACTACAAAAAACTCTATGCCAATAAAATGGACAACCTAAAAGAAATGGAAAAATTCTTAGAAATGCACAATCTCCCAAGACTGAACCAGGAAATATAAAATATGAACAGACCAATTACCAGTAATGAAACTGAATCAATAATAAGAAAATTCCCAACAAACAAAATTCCAAGACTAGATGGCTTCACAACTGAATTCTAATGAACATTTAAAGAAGAGTTAACACGTATCCTCCACAAACTATTCAAAAAATTGCAAAGGAATGAACACTTCCAAACTGATTCTATAAGGCAGTGTCACCCCGATACCAAAACTATACAAAGACATCACAAAAAAATTACAAGCCAAAAACACTGATGAACATAGATACAAAGATCCTCAACAAAATAATAGCAAACTGAATTCAACAATACATTAAAAGCATCATACACCATAACCAATTAGGATTTAACTCAGGGATGCCAGGATGGTTCAATATTCGTAAATCAATCAATGTGATATACTACATTAACAAACTGAATAAAAACCATATGATCATTTCAATAGACGCAAAAAAAGCTTTTGACAAAATTCAATATCCATTTATGATAAAAAAAAACTCTCAAGAAAGTGGGTATAAAGGGAACATGCCTCAACATAATAAAGTCATATATGATAAGCCCACAGCAAACATCATTCTCAATGGTGAAAACTTGAAAGCATTTCCTCTAAGATCAGAAAAAAGAAAAGGGTGCCCACTCTCTCCACTTTTATTCAACATGGTATTGAAAGTCCTAGCCACAGCAATCAGACAAAAAGAGAAATAAAAGGAATCCAAATTGGAAAGGAAGAAGTAAAACTGTCACTGCTGATGACATGATAACTATACATAGAAAATCCTGAAGACGCTACCAAAAAACTACTAGAATTAATCAATGAATTTGGTAAAGTTGCAGGATATAAAATTAATATACAGAAATCTGTTGCATTTTTATAGACTAACAATGAACTACCAGAAAGAGAAATTAAGGAAACAATTCCACTTACAATCACATCAAAAAGAATGAAATACCTAGGAATAAACTTGCCTGAGGTAAAAGACCTGTATTTGAAAAAGTATTAAGACACTGATGAAAGAAATCGAAGATAACAGAAACAGGTTGAAAGCTGTACCAGGTTCATGGACTGGGAGAATTAATATTGTTAAAATGACCATACTACCCAAGGCAATCTACATATTCAATGCAATCCCCTATCAAAATATCAATGGTGGGACTTCTCTGGTGGTCCAGTGGTTAAGACTCTGTGCTTCCAACGCAGGGGGGTGCAGGTTTGATCCCTGGTCAGGGAACTAAGATCCCACATGCTGTGTGGTGCAGCCAAAAGAAAACAAAAAAAATACCAATGACATTTTTCACAGAACTAGAATAAATAATTTAAAAACTGTACGGAAACACAAATACCTCGAATAGCCAAGAGAATCTTGAGAAAGAAGAACAGATCTGGAGGTATCACACTCCCTGACCTCAGACTATACTAAAAACACAGTAAGCAAAACAGTATGCTACAGGCATAAGAACAGACACACAGATCAATGGAACAGAATAGAGAGCCTAGAAATAAACCCATGCACTTATGGTCAATTAATCTATGACAAAGGAGGCAAGAATATACAATGGAGAAAAGACAGTCTCTTCAATAAGGGTTGCTGGGACAATTGGATGTGTAAAAGAATAAAATTAGAATATTTTCTAATACCATATATACAAATAAACTCAAAATAGATTAAAGACCTACATGTAAGACTAAAACCATAAAACTCCTGGAAGAAAAAGGCAGAAAAACACTCTGACATAATTTGTAGAAATATTATTTTGGATCTGTCTCCTAAGTCAAAGGAAACAAAAGTAAAAATAAACAAATAGGACGTAATTAAACTTTAAAAGCTTTTGCACAGCAAAGGAAACCATCAACAAAATGAAAAGGCAACCTATAGAATGGGAGAAAATATTTGCAAATGATATGACCAATAAGGGGTTAATATCCAAAATATAAGCAGCTCATACAACTCAATATCAAAAAAAAACCAAAAACAAAACCAATTAAACAATGGGCATTAGATTAAATGGACATTTTTCCAAAGAAAACACAGAAATGGCCAATAGGCACATGAAAAGATACTCACCATCACTAACATCAGAGAAATGCAAATCAAAACCACAATGAGGTATCACCTCACACCTGTAAGAATGGCTATCATCAAAATGACCACAGACAACAAATGTTGACAAGGATGTGGAGAAAAGGGAACCTTTACATTGGTGGGAATGTAAATTGGTGCAGCCACTAGGAAAAACAAAAACTAAAACTATCAATAGAACTACCACATGACCCAGCAATTCCACTCCTCAGTATGTATCTGAAAAAAATAAAAATGGTAATTTGAAAAGATACATGCACCCCAATGTTCACAGCAACATTACTTAAAATAACCAAGATATGGAAGCAACCTAGGTGCCCATCAACAGATGAATGGATAAGGAAGATGTGGTGTGTACACACACACACACACACACACACACACACACACACACACACAGAGGAATATTACTCAGCCATAAAAAAGAATGAAATTTTTCCATTTGCAACAATATGGATGGACTTGGAGAGTATTATGTTCAGTGAAGCAAGTCAGACTGAGAAAGACAAACACTGTACTTTATCATGTATACGTAGAATCTAAAAAATAAAATGAATGTATACAACAAAACAGAAACAAGACTCACAGACATAGAAAACGAACTAGTGGATACCAGTGGGGAGATGGAAGGAGGGAGGAACAAGCTAGGGGTAGGGGATTAAGAGGTACAAACTACTAGGTATAAAATAAATAAGCTATAAGGATATATTGTATAGCACACAGAATATAGCCAATACTTGTAATAACTATAAATGGAGTTTAACCTTTTAAAACTGTGAATCACCACGTTGTACACCTGAAATGTATGTAATGTTGTAAAATCAACTACACTGCAACTAAAAAAAAAACAAGAAAGAAACGGAGGGAGATGCTCTAGATTAAAAGACATTTAAGACATTTTTTTTGAAATTAATTAATTAAAATTAATTCATTTTACATTAATTAAAATTAAAAATTAAAAATAGGGACTTCTCTGGTGGCACAGTGGTTTAGAATCCATCTGCCTGCCAATGCAGGGGACACAGGTTCAATCCCTGGTCTGGGAAGATCCCACATGTCATGGAGCAACTAAGCCCGTGTGCCCCAACTATTGAGCCTGAGCTCTAGAGCCTGTGTGCCGCAACTAGTGAGCCCATGTTCTGCAACTACTGAAGCATGCACACTTAAAGCCTGTGCTCTGCAACAAGCAAAGCCACTGCAATGAGAAGCCCGCACACTGCAATGAAGAGTAGCCCCTGCTGGCCGCGACTAGAGAAAGCCCACACGCAGCAACAAAGACCCAACACAGCCAACAAAAAAATAAAAATAAACACTAATCATAAGAACGCCAGAATGGTTACAATAGTATCAAACAAAATAGATTTCAGAACAAAGAATATTATCAGGGATTACACAAGGCATTTTATTTTATTTATATTTACTTATTTATTTTTGGCCGCACTGTGCAGGGTGTGGGAATCTTAGTTCCCCAATCAGGGATCAAACCCATGTCTCCTGCACTGGAAGCGTGGAGTCTTAGCCACCGGACCGTCAAGGAAGTCCCAAGTAAGGTATTTTATAATGATAGAGGGGGTCAATTCATGAGAAGATATAACAATCCTAAATATGAATACACCTAAAAACAGAACCTCAAAATATATTAAGTAAAAACTGATAGAACTGAAAAGGAAAAATAGACAAATCCACAATTATAATGTAAGATTTTGACTGTCTTCTCTGTCACTGCTATAACAAATAGACTGAAAGATCAATAAGGATACAGAAGACTTTACCATACTAATCAACCAATTTGACCTGATTATTTAGAGAATACTCCATCCAATAACACTAGAATATACATCCTCTACAAGGGCACACAGAACATCCATCAGATGGTACAAAAAAAAGTCTCCATAAATTTAAGAAGAATGAAATCATATACAGCATGTTCCCTGATTGTAACAAAATTAAACTAGAAATCAATGACAGAAAGCAATCTGGAAAATCCCCAAATATTTGAAAATTAAACACACTTCCTCTAAACAACCAATGGGTCAAAAAGGAAATCGTGAGAGAAATTAGAAAATATTTTCAACTGAATGAAAATGAAAATACAACATGTCTAAATTTGTTAGAGGGAAATTTATAGCATTAAATGTTCTACTGGAAAAAATAAGTCTCATATCAATGATATAAGCTCCCATATACAAAATAAGAAGAGTTAATTAAACCCAAAGTAATGAAAAGGAAAGGAAATAAAAATATAAGAGCAGAAATGAAGAAACAGGAAACAGAAAAATAATGGAGGAAATCAATGAAACCAAAAGTTGGTACTTTGAAAAATCAGAGAAATTGATAAACCTCTAGCCAACTGACCAAGGAAAAAGGTGAGTCACAAATTACCAATAACAGGAATGAATCAATGGCATTGCTACAAACTGTACAAACATCAAGAGGATAAAAAGAGTAGATTTTTGAACAACTTTGTGACAATAAATTTTATAACTTGGATGAAATGGACAATTCCTTGAAAGACACAAATTATAAAAGCTCACTGAAGAGAAAAAAAATTGATAACATGAATAGCCATAATTGTATTAAGGAAATTGAAATGCTAGTTAAACACCTTCCCACAAAGAAATCTCCAGGCTCAGATGGCTTCACTGGTGAATTCTAACAAACATTGAAGGAAGAAATAATAGCAGCTCTACACAAATTCTTTCCGAAAATAAGATAATAATTCCCAACTCATTCTGTAAGACAGCATTACCTTGATACCGAAACTAGACAAAGATATTGCAAGAAAAACTTGTAAATTCATCAAGCAATATATGAAAAAAGAATCTATCATGACCAAGTGGGGTTTATCCTAGGGATAAGCTGGTTTAGCACTTCAAAATCAATCAATATAACTCACCATGTTAATTTAAAAAGGGCAAAAACCATATAATGCAGAAAAACCAACAGACACAAAAAATCTTTTGACAAAATTCAACAGCCATTTGTGATAAGAATGATCCGCAAACTAGAACTTCTTCAACCTGATAAATCTGATAAAGAGCATCTAAGTAAAAATTGTCACTAATGTTACACTTTGTCAAAGACTAAATGCTTTTCCCCTCAGTCAGGAATAAAGCATAAATGTTTGTTCTCACCGCTTATATTCAACATTGCACTGAAGGTTCTAGACAATGTAGTAAATAAAGCAAGACAGAAATAAAAGGAATACATATTGGAAAGCAAGAAGGAAAACAGTAACTATTCACATATGACATGATTATGTATGTAGAAAATCCTAAAGAATCTACCAAAAAATTACTAGAATAAGTTGAGAATGCAGGTTAATATAAAAAAATCAATTGCATTTTCATATACTAGCAATGAACAATGGGAATTTGAAATAAAAATGAATAGTATTTACAATAGCATAAAACCTAGGTATTAATATAACAAACATTTGCAAGATTGGTACACTGATAACAAAAAAACATTACTCAGAGAATTTAAAGATCTAAATAAAAGGAGATGTGCCTCATATTCATGAATTAGAAAACTATATTATCATTATTGATTACTATTCTTGAATTAAACTATTAATGCATATTTTAATATTTTCCTCTCCCCTAATAGATTGTCTTAAACATTCTTCAAATGTGCTTCGGGTCTAATTCTATGAAAACTGTAAGATAAGAGTTAATTGTTTAATGTCATTGGTACAGAGTTTCTGTTTGGGATGTGAAAAAGTTCTGGAAATAGATACTGGTGATGGCTATACAACATTGTGAATGTACTTAATGGAACTGCATTATATACTTAATGATGGTTAAAATGATAAAATTTTATGTCATGTATATTTTAGCTCTCACAATTTTTTTTTTTTCTCAGTATGCGGGCCTCTCACTGCTGTGGCCTCTCCTGTTGCGGAGCATAGGCTCCGGACGCGCAGGCTCAGTGGCCATGGCTCACGGGCCCAGCTGCTCTGTGGCATGTGGGATCTTCCCAGACTGGGGCACGAACTCGTGTCCCCTGCATTGGCAGGTGGACTCTCAACCACTGCGCCACCAGGGAAGCCCTATTTCATGTATATTTTAAAACACACACACACACACACACACACACACACACACACACAGAGTTAAACAGAAAAGTGTAAGCAACACAAACATCCATAAGGGAGCACTGGGGTGAGCACTTGGAGGATGGGAAAAGGAGCAAAGATGTTAAACGGGAAGATAAGTTACCAGTATGAGAGCGACACCCATGATGATATCAGTGGAGATAAAGGGAACTGAAATATAAGGAATAAGATTCACCACTAAATGGTCGTGCAGTGGAAAAGAGACACTTAACTCAAGTTAGCTGTGTTAGCAGGTGGGTAGGGGCTGAGCCCATAAGCAGGTTGAGGGGAAGAAAAAGAAGACTAAAATGGTAGGAGATCATGAGGTAAATCTTGGGCATGTGCCTGAAGTATCTGTGGAAGACACAGGAGGTGGTATCTAGTTGGAGGTTGGATACAGTTTTGACACCCACAACAGAGATTTAGCATTAAAATTATTTGAGCATCATTATAACAGTGGTAGATTGTGAATAAGAACAGGAGACTATACAGTGAAGAGAACCAATACAGAATCTGGAGAACACCAGTATTTAAGAGGTCCAATATATACAATGGAATATTACTCTGCCATAAAAAAGAACAAAATAATGCCATTTGCAGCAACATGGATGAACCTAAAGATTGTCACACTGAGAGAAGTCAGACACAGAAAGACAAGTATCATATGATATCGCTTATATGTGGAACCTAAAAAAAAGGGTACAAATGAACTTATTTATAAAACAGAAATAGAGTCACAGATACAGAAAATAAACTTATGGTTACCAGGGGATAAAGCGGGGAGGGATAAATTGGGAGATTAGGACTGACATATACACACTACTATACATAAAATAACTAATAAGAACCTACTGGGGCTTCCCTGGTGGCGCACTTGTTGAGAGTCCGCCTGCCGATGCAGGGGACACGGGTTCATGCCCCGGTCCGGAAGGATCCCACATGCCGCGGAGCGGCTGGGCCTGTGAGCCATGGTTGCTGAGCCTGTGCGTCCGGAGCCTGTGCTCCGCAACGGGAGAGGCCACAACAGTGAGAGGCCTGCGTACCGCAAAAAAAAAAAAAAAAAAAAAAAAAAAAAAGAACCTACTGTATAGAACAGGGAACTCTACTCAGTACTCTGTAATGGCCTATATGGGAAAAGAATCTAAAAAAAGAGTGGACATATATATGTATAACTGATTCACTTTGCTGTACACCTGAAACTAACACAACATTGTAAATCAACTATACTCCAATAAAAATTAAAAAAAAAAAAAAAAGAGGTCCAGGCATAAAGATGAATTTTCTGAAAGAAAGAACCAGAATAATGTCTTTGAAATCAAGAGCAGACTATTTCATGAGTTACACTTTTAGTTCAGTATGGTGATCTAAGTATATTCATTTACTTCCTTGCATGTGAACATAAAATTAGAAGAAACTGAAAAATAGGAATAAATCTATAACACATACCACAGATTTTTAGGAATTATTAGCAGCTATGAGCAGAACTCAAGGATCCGAGAGGAGAAATACAGGATTCTTGGTTTTTGCATAATCTGCCAAAGCATAGCTCTAGTCTCAAAGCCTCAAGACAGGACTTCTTGCCACTTAACTAATAGCAATCTATCAATTCCATCTCCATCTTGACTGTTTTTATCTTTTTTTTTTTTTGCGGTACGCGGGCCTCCCACCGCCACGACCCCTCCCGTTGCAGAGCACAGGCTCCGGACGCGCAGGCCCAGTGGCCATGGCCCACGGTCCCAGCCATTCCGAGCCATGTGGGATCCTCCCGGACCAGGGCACGAACCCGCGTCCCCTGCATTGGCAGGCGGACCCCCAACGACTGCACCACCAGGGAAGCCCCTGTTTTTATCTTTGCAAGACAGGTTCATGAAGTAATATATTCTCATTTAATTTGAGGAAATGCATTTTTGTTCTAGCACTGCTTCTGGAAGAACACTGAGAAAAGATGTTGAATGATTATACCCACTTAATGTGTGAACACTGCTTAAAATTAGAAGGAGCACTCGTGGAAGGTAAAAGCTTATCTGACCAATATGGGAACAAGTGGGGACTGCTTTCATGAAGGGGAAGATAAACAGGAGGATTTTAGAAAAAGAAAGGGAAATGCTCAAATATTCTTAAAAACAACAACAAAAAACTATTTCAGAAAGGAGAAAGGAACCATCATCTCACCTGAGCCATGGTTTTGAGATCTGCAAGAGATGACCAGTCTTCCTTTGGGCTCCTCTTTAGAAAAGGGGCGGTTCCTAAGAAGGCAAAAGCAAGATGAAAAGAAGCCACATGCCACTACACATGCTTTTAAGCTCTCTTATGACTTACGACTCAAGATTGACTCCATTTCCTTTGCTTTGGTGCTTGTTCACTCTATATATTCCACACCAATATGGGGGAAGAATAAGCTAGACAAAAATTTTATCCCCAAAGCCAGAGATACAGGCTCCTGGGGTAATGGGTTAGATTTTGGGCAAGCCCCCACCTCTCTAGAACTATCTTTTCTCTCCTAACCTGCCTATTATTATTAACTACTTCCAAGCTGTTCTCCATTAAGGCTCTACCATTTACATCATGACCAGCAATACGTGAAAATTCTTGTCACCCCACACCCTCATGAGTACCACGGATACAAACTTCCTGATGCTTACCAAGGTATATACACTGTGATTCTAGTTCTTATTTTTCTTATTATGAGAGAAGATAAGCTTCTATTCACAATGTTTAAAAAGCACCTTAATTTTTGTCTTTTAAATAAAAGCCAGGCCATGCCAGGCAGCAAATTCCCCACGGCAGCCACCACCGCCATCCATCTTTAGTTTCTTGTCTGTGAAAGGTCTCAATTTTTTCACTTTTCTATTAACTTATTTTTATTTTCTGGATTGATATTAGATCTTTTTTAAAGGAAGGAAATTAATTCTATAATTACTTAAAATATTTTTTATAGTTTTTCTTTATCATACACTTTATTTCCTTTATATATTTGAGTGTATCTGGACTTTGTATTTAGTTCCACTGATCTGTTCACTTAATTGCCAGGATTACTCTGCAGTTATTACAGTTTTAAAACATATTTTAGGGGCTTCCCTGGTGGCGCAGTGGTTGAGAATCCGCCTGCCAATGCAGGGGACACGGGTTCATGCCCTGGTCTGGGAAGATCCCACATGCCGTGGAGTGGCTGGGCCCGTGAACCATGGCCGCTGAGCCTACACGTCTGGAGCCTGTGCTCCGCAACAGGACAGGCCAAAACAGTGAGAGGTCCGCATACCGCAAACAAACAAACATGTTTTAGTATCAGGTAGGCTTACTTCCCCCTTCATTATTTTTCTTTAACAATTTTTGTCTTGTTCATTTTCTCCTAAGAACTTCAGAAAGTTTAAAAATTTTACTGAAATTTTAATGAAACTCCATGAAATGTTAGGGAGTTTTGACAATTTATCATGTGTCCCTGGTCCTTTTATTTAAGTCTTTAATTTTTGAGTCCCATCAAAAATTTTTTTATACATCATGCTGTCTTTTGTATCTTATATTTTGATGGCCACTGGCAACTTTCCATAGTTTTTTGATGCATATATACACATACGCACAGACACATATATGAAACCTGTTGATTTGTTAATGTCTTTTCTAGCAAAGCTGAGTTCTCTAACTGTTGTCATTATTTTGAACAGGATGGTAACTTAGAAATTTTTCTGCCTCAGACTCAGCAGATGTCCCAAAGATGATAGGCAAAACAATCTTTCAATTGTCCCTCATTCTAAGATAAAGTCTTGTAAAGTAGCTGACTGTAACGTTTTGCTACCATTAATTTACCTCCTACTTCGAGAGGCTGAGAAAAGGGAATGTCTCTTTAAGAGAGCAAATTATTTTTAGAACATAGTTTTCTAGGGGGAAGAAAAGTAGGTGCTTCTCACTCCCTTATAATAAACAAGGGGCTCCTCAGACCCTGATGCCACTATAAATCAAAGTGGTGAGAGAATTTGGGGGGGAAACGTACATGTTTCCAGGATTTGGGCGGTGGTGGGGGGGAGCAGGGTGGTGGTGACTAAAGTGGCTAATTATCACCTGAGCTCCAGATGGAACCCACGGATGGAGCATGCCTAGGTTGGTTTGGATCCTGTCCAAGAGGACTGATGGGAGAGAACAAGACCTACCAGAGTAGGTGGGCCACTGCATGCCAAGAGGAGGCATCTAGAGAAGTGGCCATGCCCATGAAAAGGGAACTGTATTTGGAAGTTCCCAGTAGTGGGGCCTCTCAGAAGGTAAATATGACTTACACTAAATTATAACGGTACCAGTCATGTTAGCCTCTTCTTGTCCCTGACTTTTCTTTTCCAGCTCCCAATCCATTCCAGCTGCAGACTATCAATCTAGAGGGAGTAAAGAGGGGACAAAATAGAGGTTGAGGAATTAGAGAAGAAACTGATCATGTTTTCTTTAGCGCAGCAGACTTCCAACAGGAGGGAGAGTTTTTGCTTTTAAAACAAGTTAGTGTGGGAGGGAGGGAGACGCAAGAGGGAAGAGATATGGGAACATATGTATATGTACAACTGATTCACTTTGTTATAAAGCAGAAACTAACACACCATTGTAAAGCAACTATACTCCAATAAAGATGTAAAAAAAAAACAAAAAACAAAACAAGTTAGTGGGACTTCCATGGTGGCACAGTGGTTAAGAATCCACCTGCCAATGCAGGGGACACAGGTTTGAGCCCTGGTCCAGGAAGATCCCACATGCCGCAGAGCTACTAAGCTCTAGCGCCACGACTGAGCTGGCGTGCCACAGCTACTGATGCCCATGTGCCTAGAGCCCGTGCTCTGCAACAGAGAAGCCACCACAATGAGAAGCCCGCGCACCGCAACGAAGAGTAGCCCCCGCTCGCCGCAACTAGAGAAAGCCCACACACAGCGACGAAGACCCAATGCAGCCAAAAATAAATAAATAAATTTATTTTAAAAAATAAATAAAATAAAATTAAAAAAAAATAGAAGTATTGATTTCTACAGTGAATACTTTATTCAGCTAAATGAGACTGATCTTGTGTTTAAATGTTCAACAGATTTTTTATCTTCATAATGACTGAAGAAATTATTGAAACTTTACTGTCCAGGAATTCACCCAAATAGAAATTCTGAGAGTAGCAGTTATGGGAGAAAGTTTTTTGTGTTCTCCTAATGATGTTCTACTTATGTCAACATACTGGTCATTAGTCAATATGGGGTTTCACAATATACAACTGTTCCATCTGAAAATTATTTTAATTTTACCTCCTCCTCTCCGTTTTTAAAATCTCTATTTTTTTTCTACTTGTCTAATTGCCAGAGTCAAATTCTACAGGCATATAAAATGGACAATATTCAGACAATATAAACAATACATAGTACTTAACTAGTCTTGCATCTACTTTCTCAAATGCTCAATCTCAAATGCTCCATCTCAGTCACACAACGAGCCTGACACATTCCTAGTCACCGTGAATTGTGCAATTACTTGTGTGCACAAATACTTCAAAATTTGACATATTCACAGTTATATCATCCACTACACAATCCCAATCCCATAGACACAATTCATGCATAATCTCTCAGAGCCCATTACATAATTCTACACAAAGCTGCAAAATTTTACTCACAAACCCCTTACTGTTGCCTCTCCAAAGTCGCATACAGTCTCAAACACAAATCTACTCGCACCTAATTTAAAAATTAGACACACGCAGAGACCCTCTCACTTTCACAAACAATAGGTTCCATAACGTTCCACAGAGTAACACACGTTCCACACACACACACACACACACACACACACAAGACCAGGCACAAAAAGCTACACAAACAGAACGCCTGTGTGTGCCAGGCCGAGCTCACACCCGCCTCGGCGTTCCCAGCCCTGGCTCCCAGTTCCTTCCCCTGCCTAGGTTCTTGTTTCGCCCCTCGCTTTCCTCCCCGGCCTTCTCTCAGCCCAGGTTCTGTCTTCTTTCCTCGCTTTTCCCAGTTCTGGTTCCCACCTCCCTGCTCGGCAATCCCCACCGGGTACCACAATCACCAGCCTGCCCAGCGCCAGCAGGACCCACCAGCCTCACCTTCGCCTACTGGCCAGCCATCTGCGCTTGCGCACTCCAGCGCGGGCTCTACCTCCCAAGAGGCTCCGCGGCTCCTTCTTCGCCGCTGCGTCTCAGGCGCGCCTTCTCGACATCCGGGTTTTTGCGGCCTTGAACTACATTTCCCACAGCCCCTGGGCTGCTTTTGAAAAGAACTTCGATATTTGGTTCATCTCTGATTCCCTTCTGAGGTCCTCTCAGTCGTCGCGCTCCGAGTGGTAACCTGAGTCTGGGCACGGCGGGCACTCACGGTGAGGAAGCCCCCACCCTCTGGCGCACACAGGGCGTGTGGAGCCTGGAGCTCAGGCCTGTGTAGGCGTGTATAAGAGTGTGTGAGCGTTTGTGGCAGTAACAAGGCGGGGTGTGTGTGCGGTGATGAGGCCGTGTCTGGTGCAAGATGCGGGACCCTTTCGGTGACCGTGATCGGCTGTGATGTTGAGGTAGGGGACACTGTGGGGCTTGAGACCGCCCTTCAGAAGACGATGCTGTTGTTACCTAGTATGGTGGAAGAGGCTTTTAATTTTGTGACCGGGTGGGAGTTTGGTTGTATCACGGGGTAGAGCTTCATTTCTGCAGTTCTGGTTTAACGTCGGGACTGAGGCGGTCTGTTGAATATCTCCCTGAGAGTGTATCTGTGCCTGTCAAGACGACGATGCCAGTATTAACCAGAGTTGCACTGAAGCACGGCCTGAGCTGCTTTTGTCAGCACCTCCACCTCCAGTGCTCAGACTCCAGTGCTTAACGCAAAAGTGGATATCAGTGGAGTGAGTGTTGCCTGCCTAGGGGCCAATTTTAGGTTCTATTGTTTCTTAGTATCTGTATCCTTTTATCACTGCTTTCTCTTTTCTCCCACTTTATAGCCAGGACACCAGCTGCAGAGAAATAGTCACAAAAAGGGGAGTCAGATATTTGAGTGGTGGGATAAATGTTATATACAAGCAAGAAAGCACAAACCTGTTTTTGGAATGAGTTTTGGGGCTGGGAGTGTCCCTTAGGCAGAGTCCTAGGAAGACCTGTAGAGAGCCTAGGAGTAGGATTCCTTCCTCAGAGGATCTCTTTTGGGAGCTGACGTCAAGTTCCATGTTTCAGAACCACATCATTTCCAAAGCTGTCTCCCCAGGAAACTTGCTGTGAACTTAGAGAAAGTTTCAGCTCTGGTTATCAGTGACCCTGGCCTTTCCCTTTGATACTAAAGAAAGGTTAGTAGTACTCCCATCTCCCCTTTACTTCCATCTGAGTATGTGTGTGGTAGATGACTGAGCTTGGGTGGTGTTGAAGAATTTCTTCCAGTTTAGCCAGTTCATGCTCTAAGAAAGGTCTGGTGTCTCATGAGTCCTTACTCCCCTTCTCTTCACCCTTCCCCTGCAGTGCAGCTCTCTGAAAGAAAAGCCCTGGGGAAAGGAAAACGTTACAGAGCATATCTGAAAACCAAGCTCAAGGTCAGGGATTTTGTTGTTGTTATTCTCTTTTAGTTTTTCAGAAAAGGGAAGTATTTGCTCTCCTTCTCCTGAAATGGTTAGGTTACAATTAGGCAGGGCCTTGTGATGTACTTTGACTAATAAAATGTGGTGGAAGTGAGACTTTCAAGATAAAGCCTTAGGAGGTCTTGCAGCTTTTGCTCTTTCCCTCTTCCTGCCTTGAGACCACCAGGTACTAAAGGCTAAGACTAGCTTGCTTGAAGACAAAAGATCACTTGGAGACAGAGGCCAAGCTAACAACAACAACTGCCAGATGTTTCATTGAGACCATTTGGTCCATCCAGCCCCCACCAAGCCACCAGCTGGCTGCTGTCACATGAGTGAGATCAGCAGAAGCACCACTCAGCCAAGCCAAGCCCGAATTGCCAACCCCCGGAATGATGAGCTAATTAATGGTTTTGTTTTAAGCCACAAACTTTTGGGGGTGGTTACATAGCAATAGATAACTGAAACTGCTGTTTAAACTTCTAGACATTTTCTATCACCCTATACTGATACAATTGTATTGGTCAACCTGCTTTGTTAAGTGATTTCTCTACTGATGTTATACCTTGAAAATATTCCATATCCTAAATTTTCTACAACTTTGCATTTGTGTATCTAAGTGTTCTATTACATGGTTATTTTATAATTTATTTAACCAATAACTTTCCCGAGCAACTCCTTCTTCTTCCTGTCCAACTCCCACATCTTCACCAACTTTACATTCCCTTCCAGGACCTTAAGGGGAACATGGGTTCCTGTCATTTCAGGGGTATGTAGACTCAAGAATGTGGCATTGACTTCTGCTGAGTGTGTATAGGTGACTCACCCCACTCAGAAGAATTTGTTCAATATAGGTGTGATATAGGACCAATGTACATTTATTTAACTAATAAACAGGGTCTCCCTGATTACAATATCTCTTTTCCATTTTCCAATTCAGAATCTGCATTCTGGAGTCATCTTAACTTTCATCAGTATGACTCATTGGGGAATGTGACTCTCTAGGGTGCTTAGCTATTTGAAGGATTGGTATGATTCCTGGAGATGGAAATGGGCATCTCTGCTGTGTTGTTTCAAAAGTGTCATCCTCCTAATACTTCAGGTTACTTTTTCAACTTCCTTTTCTGCCTGATGATAAACGGAATGGTCTGAATTAACCACATCAGGCCTAAATCCCATTTCTTCTCCTATGTGCAGGTTTTATTATTAATTAATTAATTTATTTCCAAGGCAAATGTGGTTTCCTTGTTAGTTTCTAAGGCTAGTGGAGAGGTCGGCCAGCAAATCTGAGCCTAGTTGAGGGGCAACCAGTAAGAGGAATTCATTGTGTATAAAATCTTGGGAGTCAAGATTTAGGACCTTTAAGGTAGTATTTGAGTCACTAATTTGAAAGGCTTCATGTCTATGAAGAAAGTTCAGGCCTCTTAAGACAGAATTCAAACAAATACAACAATACACTCCATGTATTATATTCATATCTCCTATCATTTCTTTTGTTCTCAAAGAGGGAGGGATTAGCTCTATTATTTTTTTCTGATTATAAAATTAGATTCTTAATTCAGAAATTTGAAGAATACAGAAAAGCTTAAAGTAAAGCTCATCTAGAAACAGCTTATTTGTTCCAAATCATCTCACCTATTCCTCTGTGAATTAACACATGGATATAGCCATATAGGATTTTGAAATTCAAAACAGAATTATACTGTAATACTGTTTTGTCATCTATCTTCTTCATCTAACCTAATATAGTGAACAGCTTTTCATGTCATCAAATGACAAACTGTGTCATAATTTTTTGAGTATGCTGTTTGGATATACTATAACTTTTTAAACTGTTTCCCTATTGTAGGATATTTAAGTTCTTTCCAGCTTTTCCTCATTATTTTACAGTGTTTTACTGCACACTCCTTTTTGTGCACATGTGTAATTATATCTTTTTGACAGTCTCAGAAATATTGACAATGAGGCTTTCGTAGTTAAAACCTGCTTATACATCTTTATTAATTGCCCTGCTTAAACTTTCACCAATATACAACACAGTATGAGAGTGTCTAATCTACTAATATAGGGCATCGTCAGTCTTTTAAATCTACCAATTTCTAGTGGAAATTGTTTAAATAAATTATGCATGCTCAGGTTTCACTCAATGTAATAAAATCTGGGCTTCTGGATAAAAGTCAGAATTGAAAGAGAACTGGTTTTGTAGTTAAAGAAATGTGGATTCAAAACATAGATCTGCCATTTATTGAACATGAATGATTTCTTTCTTTTTTAATTTAAAAAATGGTTACATTTTTGGTTGTTTCAAGTCTTAGTTGTGGCTCGCGGGATCTTTTGTTGTGGTTCGTGGGCTCTTCGTTGCAGCGCGCAGTCTTCTCTCTAGTTGTGGCGCTCTGTAGTTGTGGTGCGCAGGCGCTCTAGTTGTGGTGCGTGGGCTCCAGAGCGTGTGGGCTCAGTAGTAGTGTGCGGGGTCTCTAGTTGTGGCAGGCGGGCTTAGTAGTTGTGGCACACAGGCTTAGTTGCCCCACCGCATGTGGGATTGACCAGGGATCCCCAACCAGGGATCGAACCTGCGTACCCTGCATTGGAAGGAGGATTCTTAACCACTGGACCACCAGGGTAGTCCCAGGAATGATTTCTTTTCCTTTCTTTTTAATAAGACTTTTGCACAATATAGAGCCCAGACCTTAAAATCCTAGCCTGGTGATTTATTTTATAAGCCCATACAACCACCATTTGATAAAGATAAAGAAACTTTTCAACATCCCAGAAGGCTCCCTTCATGTCTCTTCCCAATCAGTATACCTCAAAGTTAACATTATTTTGATGTCTATCACAGTAGATTCGTTTTGTCTGGGTTTTTTTTTTTTGCGGTATGTGGGCCTCTCACTGTTGTGGCCTCTCCCATTGCGGAGCACAGGCTCCAGATGCGCTGGCTCAGCGGCCGTGGCTCACGGGCCCAGCTGCTCCGCGGCATGTGGGATCCTCCTGGACCGGGGCACGAACCCGTGTCCCCTGCATCGGCAGGCGGACTCTCAACCACTGCGCCACCAGGGAAGCCCTGTTTTGTCTGGTTTTTGAACTTTGTATAAGTGGAATCATACAGTAGGTTCTTTTGTGTCTGGCCTCTTTTACTCAATATAGTGTCTATAATAGCATGACTCTACATATGTGATAAAATTGCATAGAACCAAATATACACAGAAACACAGATACAAATGAGTGCATGTAAAACTGGCAAAATGTGAAGAAGTACTGTGTATTATATCAATATAAATATCCTGGTCATGATTTTTTTTTTTTTTACAAGAAGTTAACATTGAGGGAAACTGGGTGACGTTTATGTGGGATCTCTCTATATTATTTCTTACAACTACATATAAATCTACA
Organism: Pseudorca crassidens; assembly: GCF_039906515.1. Taxonomy (NCBI): domain Eukaryota; kingdom Metazoa; phylum Chordata; class Mammalia; order Artiodactyla; family Delphinidae; genus Pseudorca; species Pseudorca crassidens. Next base: position 16,602,896 of record NC_090315.1, on the reverse strand, counting down.
ATGATCTCAAAATAAAAAGTTAAAATATAAATACATAGCTGGGACAAGCAGTTTGCCATTTGGAAAAAAAAATTATATCCATACCTCACATCCTGTCACAAGAATAAACTCTAAATAGATCAGGGAGGTAAACATAAAAATATGAAACAATATAGGTCCTAGAAGAAAGCATTGATGAATTCCAGTTTAACCTCCGGGTAAGGAAGAACTTTCTCATTATGACTCAGAAAATAAATGCAGTAAAAGAAAATATTGAGGGGCTTCCCTGGTGGTGCAGTGGTTGAGAGTCCGCCTGCCGATGCAGGGGACACGGGTTCGTGCCCCAGTCCGGGAAGATCCCACATGCCGCGGAGCGGCTGGGCCCGTGAGCCATGGCCACTGAGCCTGCATGCCTGGAGCCTGTGCTCCGCAACGGGAGAGGCCACAACAGTGAGAAGCCCGTGTACCGCAAAAAAAAAAAAAAAGAAAATATTGAAAATTTTGAAATATTCAAAGATTTGACTATAATTAAAAACACATAAAATCAAAAGACAACTTACAAATAAATATCTTTATCACAGATAAAGGGCTAATACTCCTGTATTAGTTTAATAGGACTGCCATAAACAGAATACAACAGACTGGGTGGCTTAAACAACGGAAATTAATTTTCTCACAGTTCTGGAGGATGGAGGGCCAAGATCAACAAGTTGGCAGCTCTGGTTTCTCCTGAGGTATCTTCTTGGGTTGCAGATGGCTACCTTCTCACTGTGTCCTCATATGGCCTTTTCTCCTACACACCCATCCATGGTATGTCTCTCTATATGTCCTAATCTCCTCTTATAAGGACACTAGTTAGATTGGATTAGGGCCTATCCTATCAGCCTCATTTTAACTTAATTACCTCCTTAAAGGCCCCATCTTCAAATACAGTCACTTTCTAAAGTACTGGGAATTAGGAATTCAACATTAGATTCAGCTTAAAGTTCTGATTCTTCATAGCAGCTGAACTTTTACCTGCAATGGCATCTCTCTTTCTGGAGCTGGTTTACTCACTGCTTTCTCTACCATTCAGGGCTATCTCCTTTTCTCCAATGAGGAAATCACATCTGGCTTAGCGATATAAAGTGCTATATATAGAAAAAGGTGTGGGACTTGGGTCTGTGGTGGTGATGTCAATCCAGGAAGAGGAAGAGAAAGGCCAGAGGAAGATAAGATCACCTTAGGTGTCAAGAAAATGAAGCCTCAGTAAAAACAAAACGCAGTTATTTCTTTCCAGTTATACAAATGTCAGATCAGTTCTTCAAAGGCTCTCCAGAGATTTCCTCCAGAAGGAAAATACTTCCAGCAGGCAGATTATAAACAATCAGGGGAAATACTCTAAACTGGCAAAACCAGACTCCAACATCACATCCTTGTGGTTACATCCCTCCGAGCAGAGTTCAGGCACTTACTTTCCACCTGGGAGAACTTGATGGACATCTTCAGAAGCAACAGTCCTGCAAATGACAAAAACACTCCAACTCTAAAAAGCCTAGTCCCACATGACCCTGGGAAAAAAGGGAGGTTGGATCAGACACAAGAGCTAGGTAGCATATACAAGGAATTTCTCTCCCATGGTTCAGCTTTCTGAGTCCAGCAAGGATATACTAGTTTAATAAATTCCAGAACTTCCTCACAATGAGATAACTTACAGAAATTTAAACTTAAGTATAATTTCTTTATAAGAACAATGTATTGATTTTAGAATATATGCTTTAAGGAATTTTGTTAAAGGGAACTTCTTCAAAAATAGGTGAAAAAAACTCACTGTTGTAAGTCTTTAGGTTAGATTTACAGCTCAGTGTATTCTAAACACAGTCAGATATGAATGATTTATGTTTCCTTCCAACAAACGTGGTTTCTAAGCATGCCTGTGGGTGTTCTGCCTAGAGAAGGAGAGCTAAGAGGCTCACAGCTTGGTCTTGCTGCTTTGTTTTTTGTTTTCTTGATGGGGGATTTATTTCACTTCTGAAATATTAGCCATAATTCCCTATATCCTGTGAGAAAATCACCTTGCTCCATTAGTTTCCTTTTGGACCCAATATCAAGAGATTCAAAACTATAAGCTTGACTAGAAAAAATTCATTTATACCCAGAATTCCTGTGAATTCACAATAATTAGGACATGGAATCAGGATACAGAGCAGAAGATATAGAGTTGGAAAATGGTAGAATCTAGTAGTTGAACAGTTAAAAGCTGAGGACTTTGGAATTTAAATTCTGCTTCTATCTCTCAGGAACTCTGACATTTCACAAGTTATTTCAGCTCTTGGTGCCTCACTTGAAAAATCGGTTTACTGGGAATGATAAGGATACCTCCCTCACAGGGTTCTCATGAGGATTAAATGAGACAATATATGTAAAATACTTAGACTAGTGTATTAGTTAGTGTTCTCCAGAGAAACCGAACCAATAAGATGTGTGTGTATGTGTGTGTGGGGGGGGATTAAGAGAGATTTTAAGGAATTGGCTCATAAGGTTGTGAGAGAGAGAGATTTTAAGCAATCAGCTCATGAGATTGTGGAGGCTTGTTAAATCCAAAATCGGCAGGCCAGGCCAGCAGGTTGAACACCCAGGGAACAACTGCAGTTCAAATCTGAAATCTCTCTGCTGGCAGAGTTCCTTCTTGCTTTGGGAGAGGTCAGTCTTTGTTCTGTTGAGACCTTTAACTAATTCGAGGAGGCCCACCCACATTATGGCGGGTAATCTGCTCTACTCAAAGTTCACTGATTTAAATGTTAATCTCATCTAAAAAACATCTTCACAGAAATATCCAGAATGATGTTTGACCGCATTGTGCGCAGCCAAACTGATACATAAAATTAGCCATCATAAATCTACCCTGTGACATCCTGGCATGTATATGCATCTCCTTAAGCCATACTTAATCTCCGAATAAAGACAATAACAAGGTCATACTTCCACCTAATATCATAGAAATATCTTGCAGATAACCAAAAAACACATTAATCCTCTGCCCAGAAGAGGTTGCAAAGTCCTTGGTTGATATTTACTCTTCTCTTTGATATCTCATAACTTAAATATTATGATATAAAGTTAATAATACTTAAATACAATGATAAAAGGTCAGTACATCTTATGTTACAATGATAAAGGGATAAAAAAGGGAAGAAAACAAAGATATCTACTATACACACATACACAAATACAACAAAATAAGGAAGAAATGCTGATGACAACTACAGTCCTCATTTCTGAAAGTGATCACACAGTTATAGTTGGCATTTTTATAACTACCTTCTTCCCCTACCCATTCCATATTCCCTTTGCCCTCAGCAAGCACCTCGGCCTGTCATGGTTCTTTACTTGGTGGAGTGACCCAAATATTCATTCTTGAAGAATGTGGCCCATCAGTCGTCCTGCCTGAGTAGTGTTGTCGTTTTCCATTCACTTTAATCACAGGGCCTGTTAATACTAAGAGATACTGGAAAGGTTCCCCTGTACTTGAGACATATTTTTCCTTACCTCCCTTGTGGAGTAGCAATCCAACTTCCTCTTGGTAGGCAAGATCAACCACCCCAGTCAACACAGTAACTCCCTTATTTGCCTGTTGATTCAGAGGGTTAAGGAGCCCAAAATGGCTGGGTAGCAGTCTTTAACTTCCAGTTCAATGGAATCATTGTGTCTCCTGGTGGAAGCATCCCTCCATTTGGAACTAAGACCTCTGGGCAGCAGAACAGAAGTTGTGGGGACAGAAAGCAAAAATTTTACTATTGGGTTACTAGGGATAATAGTGAGTGGTATCACTCCCATTACTTGATTCCTGGCCTTGTGAATACTGGCCATGGAAGAAACAGCACCAAATATCGGACACTGATCCAGAGCAAATACAGCCTTCAGGAGAACCTTGCCTCAGCCCTGCAAGATACTGCCACCAAGCTGGCATTGTAACTGAGTCTTCAAAACATCATTCCATTGTTCTTTCAAGCCAGCTGCTTCAAGATGGTGGGGAACATGGTAAGACCAGTGAATTCCATGGGAATGGTACCATTGCTGCACTTGTTTGTTGTGACATGAGTTTCTTGACCAGAAGCAATGCTGTGTGGAATGCCATGACAGTGGATAAGGCATTCTGCAAGTCCACAGATGGTAGTTTTGGCAGAAGCATTATGTGCAATAAAGGCAAGTCTGTATCCAGAGTGTCTCTTCCAGTAAGAACAAAATGCTGCCCCTTCCACGATGGAAACAGTCTAGTGTAATCAACCTGCCACCAGGGAATGGTGCCATATTGGGGACTCAGTGTTGGTTTCTTCTGCTGATTGGTCATTTGGCAGTGGCTATAGCCAGGTCAGCCTTGGTGAATGGAAGACCAGGTTGCTGTACCCATGCCTAACCTCCATCACTGCCACCATGGCCACTTTGTTCATGAGCCCATTGGGTGATGACAAGGATGACTGAGGAAAGAAACTGGTATCCACAAAATGGGTCATTCTATCCACTTCATTGAAATCCTCCTCTGCTGAGGTTACTCTCTGGTGAGCATTCACATGGGACACAAATATCTTCATTTTTACCCATTCAGAGAGGTCCATACCTCTTTCCCAGACTTCCTTGTCACCAATTTTCCAATCATGTTCCTTCCAAGTCCCTGACCATCCAGCCAAATCATTGGCCACAGCCCATGAATCCATATATAATTGTACACCTGGCCATTTCTTCTTCCAAGAAAAATAAGTAACCAGGTGCACTGCTTGAAATTCTGCCCAGTAGGAGGATTACATGTGCTGTCAGGGTGTGCTTGGCCTGATCAACATACCACTTTCATTTCATGATGGATTGCTGCTGTGCACACCCAACTTAATGCCTTGGTGGGTCAGATTACAACCAGTTCATGATCGGCAGCTCAGATCGCGTGTTAACTTGGTGGCCCATGGTTAAGTGTTCAGTCGCTACTAAGGCCCAGTAACAGGCCAAAAGCTGTTTCGCCAAAGGAGAGTACTTAATTGCAGAGGATGGCAGGGCTTTGATTCAAAACCCTAAGGCCCTATGCTGTGATTCACCTATAGGGTCCTGCCAAAGACCCCAGACAGCATCCCTATCTGCTACTGATACCTCAAGCACCATTGGGTCTGCTGGGGTATATGGCCCAAATGGCAAAGCAACTTGCACAGTAGTCTGGACCTGTTGCAGAGTCACAGAGCCTTCTCTTGTTCTGGGACCTACTCAAAACTAGCAACTTTTCAGGTCACTCAGTAAAGGGATGGAAGTAACACATCCAAATGAGGAATATGTTGCCTCCAAAATCCAGAGGCTTCCTAGGCTTTGCGCCTCTTTTTTTGGTTATGGGAGGGGCCAGATAAGGATAAGAACAACTTATCCTTCTTCACCTTAGAAGGGGTATCTGACATGCCCCACACCACTGGGTCCCTAGGAATTTCACTGAGGTAGAAGGCCCCTGAGTTTTTGTTGGATTTATTTTCTACCCTCTGACACACAAATAAATGTCTTACCAGTAAGTCTGGAGTAGTTGCCACTTCTTGCTACTAGGTCCAATCAGCATATTGCCGTCAATGAAATGGACCAGCGTGACATCTGGTGGAAGGGAAAGGTAATCGAGATCCCTATGAACTAAATTACGACATAGGGTTGGAGAGTTGATATAGCCCTGAGGTAGAACACTGAAGATGTAATGCTGGCCTTGCCTGCTGAAAGCAAACTGCTTCTGGTTGTCTTTATTAACAGGGATGGAGAGGAAAAAAATTTGCCAGATCAATGGTTGCATACCAGGTACCAGGGAATGTGCTAATTCCCTCAAGGAATGAAACCGCATTTGGTACAGCGGCTACAATTGGATTCACTACCCGGTTTAGCTTATGATAATCCATTGTCATTCTCCAGTATCCATCTGTCTTCTGCATAGGCCAAATAAGCAAGTTTAATGTGGATGTGGTGGGAATCACCACCCTTGCATCTTTCAAGCCCTTAATAGTGGCACTAATCTCTGCAATGCAGTGTTTCTTTTGGTTTACTATTTTTCTAGATAGAGGCAATTCTAGTGTCGTCCATTTGTCCTTTCCCACCATAATAGCCCTCACTCAACAGGGCAGAAAGCCAGTGAGGGGATTCTTACAGTTCCTGAGTATGTCTATCTCAATTATCCGTTCCAGAACTTGGGGGAAAAACCACAGGATGGGTTCAGGGTCCACTGTGAGATGGACTTGAGCTAAAACTTCATTGATCACCTGATTTCCATAAGCGCCTACTCTGACTGGTGGACAACAATGATGTTTTGGGTCTCCTGAAATTAGTGTCAATTCAGAGCCATCGTCCAGTAATCCCTGAAAGGTCTGATTATTTCCTTTTCCTCAACATACAGTTATCCTGGTAAAGCCTGTAGGTTCTTTTGGGAAAGCTTAGGGGAAAAATTAACAGTATACATTTTTGGCAATGGAGCAGCGTCTCTCATTAAAGGGGTTCTAAGTTTGCACACTGGGTCAAGTCTGGGAATTGAGCGGCCATGACTCTCTGTTTTTATTATTCAAGTTAAGCTTTTGTTCTCTTGACTTAGAACTCTTCCACTTATACAGATCAAGTTAAGAATTTAGTAGACTTCCCATCTATTTCACTTCCACCAAAGAATATCAACCATACTCCCAGTAACCACATAACAGAAATTAAAAAACAAACCAACTAAAAAACCTTTCATGGTCATTTTGCATTCTTCATCACAATAAATTATTTTATATTTTTAAAGTCATGTTTTAACTTCTTAGATTTAAAAGAATTTCCATTGGAAATTTAAATTTTCAAGTAACTCTGATGCTTCAGGAAGCTTAGCCATTATTATCTTTTTAGAGATATGTGAGGTTCAGAGTACGTATCACCTCTGCTCAATCTCACACACATAATATTGCAGTCTCTCACAGTTTCTAAATTCAGATCACAACCACACACTGTCTTCCATCCAGATCTTAACTTGCATAAATTGCATTCTAACACACACAAAAACACCTCTACCAAATCTCTTGCATGACCTCCCACTCAATCATACTCAAAACATCAAAGTCACAACGTTATAATCACCAGCCCTTTTACTGCCATATGCAGAGACTTGGGTACAGTCACAAACCACTTTCACATACTTTATATATTTCACTCAACACCCCTCCCAGTGATAGGCTCAAGTGCAAACCATCTAAGGTACAGTCACAAACCACATGTTCTCACAGATACTATATCTCCTCACACTTAAGAGATGGAGCTTCTGGCCTCAGCAAGATTAAAAAGCTTTACCATAGATGTGTCCCTTATCGCAGATAATCGTACTAGTTTCCACCCCTCTGGATTAATTCCAGCCTGTCACACACACTTAGACACACAATGTCACCTCACACACACACACACACCCCACCCACGAACGGCCCAGGACCAGCTCGCCTGCCCCAGGGATCTGTGATTCATCCACTGGGTCCCTCCTAGTTCCAACAGACCAGCTTCCTCCCTTCGCTGGTGAAATTAACCCGCGGACACTCGCCACACCTAAACCCTCCCGGTAGTCATAGGTGGACCCAGCTCAGACAGCCTTCCACAGAACGTTGTGAGGTCACTGCCAGCATAGCCAGCCACGCCACCCGCAAGCATGCGTAATCAATCACACGGTCTCAAAGCACCACTCACAGGTAAGTCACATCACATTATGCCACCTCACAATCACTGCACGTGGCCGAGCTCACTGCTTGAACCTACACGAATATGTAGCACATCCACTTTCACATACAGATTTCCTCACGCATGACACCCTCACAGTCGGTGTCACATAATCATCTGCCTCTCGATGAGACGCACCCCCGCATACGTAACGGACTCACAGAATACATCTCGCATCGCAACCGCGGAGAGAACCATCCAGAGGCTGGATCTCTCTGCACCAGACAACAGTTCTCTTAAGCCCGCGAACGTGCACATTGGGAGGGTCGGGACAGCCACCGTGTCAGGTTTGAAATCCGTCCTCAGAGAAATCTGAGGTTCCGAATTCAGACCCCCAAACCCAGCTGTGAGCCACGCAAACTGGGTGGTTGTGTCGTCACTCCAAGCCCGAGTGAAACAGCGCAGGTGCGGCCGGAAGTCGGGCGGAAGACCTACCTCTTTAGCCTCCCGGGCTCCTTCCTCTAGGACTAGGTTTCCCAGAGGACACGGCTTTCCAAAGCTACTTCCGGTCAGAACGTCGGTTGAATGGTCGGCCGCAGAGGCAGTTGAGGGCTTCCCTTTACGGGTAGAGTAGGCAGGGCTCGGCGTGCGGCTTCGCCGGGAAGTCCAATCAGAACTTGGACCAGAGCTCCTCCTGAGGATGCTGAAGGTGAGGAATCCTGTAGCCCCAGGACCGGGCAAGAGGAGTGTCTGGAGTGTTAGGCCTCTTAGTGCAGGAGCAGACCTAGGGAGAGTAGGTTAGTCTGTGCGTGCGTGACGGAAATTAGTCTCATGACTAAGGGTATTTGGCTGTTTGTTGTGACAGCAACTGGATTCGTGCTTTTGTGACCGTTGTAATTTTGTGCATTGGCCATGTGTGTAAATGGAGTTTGTATGTGTTTATGATCATGATTGCGGGTGACTATTTGTGTAAGCCCCATTTACTTATATAAAGAAAAGCACATTTACACAAACATTTAAACCCAGGCTCACCGTAATCAGGTAGTTAGGAAGACATTCCAGTAGGCACCTATAGATTCATACACACGTCATAAAGCCAAAGCCACATAATCCCACCATCCCCCCCGTGTTTATCATCATCATACAACCTCAAAGTGACTTATATAGTAAAAAAAAAAAAAAAAAAGAAAGGAAACAACAACAAACAACTAACCGTATGCCCACTTAGTCGGTGTCCTCCACAGTTATCTGAAGAGCTCACACACATCACCAAGAATAAGAGAAACATAGTCTTCATGGTCACAGACAACATCTACTCCACACCACACTCAAGGTCACACAAAATTTGAGCTTCCAGAAAAACCTAGTATCTCATAATTTTTCTCTACCTCACTACTTCTGCCATTCCCCTTAGAAACACCTCTAATTGGAGGAAAGAATGGCACTGTTGCACATCCAAAAACAGTGTCTAAGATGATTAGGTGCTGCATCTTACCTGAAATTTTCACATTAACCTTCAAAATTCCTTTGTTATATTACTTCATTTAAAGTAAAAGTTATCTATAATTCTTCAACCACTCTGAACATTTTATTGCAAATGTTTTCACCCTCTGTGTACATACATATATGCTTATGTTCATGAGTATTTTTTCCCCAAAGATTAGAACACAATACACATTGTTTTGTATTTCCTTATTAAAAGATATTTAGGTCTTTTTTGCCTGTATTTAGGGATGAATTTCAGAAGATTTTCCAGGATGTGGTTTTTTAAATTCTCACCGGTACTTCAGACTCAAGTATTTATTTTGCTCCGGACATCTTTGTTCTATTTCTTCTTTTCAGTGTTGCTTTAGTGTGTATTTTTGAAGTTCCTGTTACACAAGAATGTTAGATATAACCAAAGATCTGTTACATCTTTTGAGTCATTTTCTCTTTCCCTGACCTTTTCATAAGGTCCATTTCCTTTTCTTTTTCCTCTTAATTCAGTGAGAATCTGTTCAGGGTAGGTCTGAGCAGGCCAGTTGGCTTGATTTTATCATAGTGTTGGGACACTGATTTGCCTCTCTAGATCACTCCTGCTAAAGAGCCTGGGCCCAGTCTTTCTTGAATCCATAGCTGGATTCCCTCCTTGCTTTGAGTAAGGTTGGGATTGGTTCATCTTTTCTCTGATCTTTTATGTATGTGTGTATGGGGTCTGGGAGTAAGAGATGTGAAGTGGGGGAAATGTCATTCTAAGTTAGCACATTGGGAGCTCAGAGGCAAGATCATCTCATGTTTGTTTTTGTTTATTTTTAAACCCCTCTCATTCAGCAACACTTTCTTTGGACTGTGAATTTCTTCTAAAGTGGAACTAAGAAGACAACTAATAAATACATTGAATTCTAAAAAAAAAGCCATGGCCCATGTAAGTTGTTGTTTTCTTGTTCCTCATTGAAGTAGTCCTCTTTTTTTCCTATAGGTCATGTGAATATTTGCATTCTTCATCCTGATATTGTTACTTAACTGAATATCACACAGTAACTTGCCAGTGAGTGAGTAAGTGATTGTGCCAAAAATATAGGATCTTCCTTTTTTGCTCATCTCTCTAACCAGTGCCAAAAATATAGGATCTTCCTTTTTTGCTCATCTCTCTAACCAGATTTACTCATTCAGTAAATCATTACTTATTTCCCATATGCTGAGTCTTCTGCCAGAATAAGGAAAGAACAGAAATAGTATCCTTTTGAGGGAAATATTGATGTTCTTCTTGTCAGAACTTTGGTTTGATGAACTGATTTAACAAATATTTATTGAATATCTACTATGTGATAGGCATTCTTTTAGAGAACTAGGAATAAATCAGTGGGGGGTAAAAATCAGACACATACAAATCATTCCTTGTGGAACTTGACTTGTAATGAAAGAGACAGAAAGTAAATAATCAGCTTATATAGTACAAGACTTAAGACACACATATATATGTGCATATGTATGTATGTATATACATTATATATATATATATATATGGTCAACACTCCATATCTGTGGGTCCCACATCTATGGATTCAACCAACTGTAGATTGAAAATCTTCAGGAAAAAAAATTCCAGAAAGTTCCATAAAGCAAAACTTGAATTTGCTTCATGCAAGCAACTATTTACATAGCATTTCCATTATATTAGGTATTATAAGTAATCTAGAGATGAGTTAAAGCATGTGGGAGGATGTGTGTAGGTTATACGCAAATACTATGCCATTTTACATGGGACTTGAGCATCTGCAGCTTTTGGTATCTGCGGGGGTCCTGGAACTAATCCCCTGTGGATACCAAGGGATGACTGTGTATATGTAGTGAACAAAATAATTGTATGGTAGAACTAAGACGAAAGAGCAAATATATGTCTTATCAATCAGTGACTGTATATGAGTTCTCTTTGTTTGTTTGTTTTGTTTTAATTTTAATTTTTGGGTGCGTTGGGTCTTTGTTGCTGCACTCAGGCTTTCTCTAGTTGCAGCAAGTGGCGCTAGTCTCCATTGCAGTGCACGGGCTTCTCACTGCAGTGGCTTCTCTTGTTATGGAACATGGGCTCTAGGCACGTGGGCTTCAGTAGTTGTGGCACGTGAGCTCAGCAGTTGTGGCTCATGGGCTCTAGAGTGCAGGCTCAGTAGTTGTGGCTCATGGGCTTAGTTGCTCCATGGCATGTGGGATCTTCCCAGACCAGGGCTCAAACCCATGTCCCCTTCATTGGCAGGCGGATTCTTAACCACTGCACCACCAGGGAAGTCCCTGGATATGAGTTTTAACATACCTATTAAGAGAAAAAGTCTTTCAGATTGAGTCACAAAGAAAAATTCAACTCTCTGCATCAGATGCTTAAGTGATTCAGTGATTCAGAAAGTTTAATAAAAGGATGGACAAATTATACCAGGCAAATGAAAACTAAAGGAAAACATACTAAACTTTAGGCCACATCACACAATTAAACATGGCAAAGAGGGACTTCCCTGGTGGTCCAGTGGTTAAGAATCCGTCTTCCAATGCAGGGGATGCGCGTTCCATCCCTGGTTGGGGAACTAAGATCCCACATGCTGTGGGGCAACTAAGCCCATGCCACAACTAGAGAGCTCGTGTGCTGCAACTACAGAGCCCATGCTCTCTGCAGCCTGCACACCACAACTACAGAGCCCATGCACTCTGGAGCCCATCCGCTGCAAGGAAAGATCCCACGTGCTGCAACTAAGACCTGACACAGTTGAAAATAAATAAATAAATATATTTTTTTAAAAAACATGGCAAAGAAGGACACTACATAATTCTAAAGTGTAAATTTCAAAGTGAAGCTAAAATACTTATGAATTACCTACATATAAAATATTACAGCAGCAACTTTCCTAAAACAAATAGAAAAGCAGATAGAAGAAGAAATAGATACTTGCCAGCAGTAGGGGATATTAGTTAACCGTCTTAGTCAAAGTCAAGACAAGTGGACAAAATTTAGTTAAGGATATTGAAGTACTAAATCACATACTCCATCAAATCTATCTTATTGATATACATGAAATGCTAATAGTAGTGAATATGCATTTTTTAGGTATCCACGGACCATTCAGAAGAAAATGACAAAATATTAGGCTGTAGTAAAGCCCAAAAAGTACAAATGGTAGACAGTATTCTCTGAACACAGTGAAATACAACTAGAATTTAATTACAGAATCAGAAAAATTGTTATTCTTACCAGAAGTTTATAAAATCTGTCTTAGTAACTGCTGAATCAAAGAAGAAATATAATCTAAAAAGTGAAAAATTTCTCATGTCAGTGATAGCACTACATATTGGAACCCATGGAATTTAGTTAAAGCAGGACTCTAAGGGAAAAGTCATAGATTTAAATGCTTCTAACAAAAAATAATGAAAATTTGTAAGTTAAAAATAAGTAGAAAGAAATCTGGAAGGGATTTACAAAGATAAAAATTACATGTGTTACAAAACAGGAAAAAATTATAACTAATAAGATAAATCAATAAGTTAAATCACTAACCTTTGAATCATGAATGAAAAGGGAGAAAGCACAAATATACAAAATGAAAAGGGGAAAATCCACAGAAACAAAGGAAATTCAATAGACTCTTGAAAAAAATACTGTATTTGATTCTTTGCAAATACATTTTATTTATTCACATATACACCATTTTCAATTGCTCTCTCTTCTTGAGATCTGAATTTCTGTTTGATATCATTTCTTTTTGGCCTGAAGACATTTCCTTAGCATTTCCTGTAGTTTGTATCTTCTAGTGACAAATCCTCTCAGCTTTCTTTATGTGAAAATGTCTTTATTCCTCCTTTATTTATAAAATAAGTCAGGACTTGCATCCTCCTCCTCTATTTTCTGGAAGAGTTTTTTTTATAGAATTAGTATTATTTATTCCTTAATTGTCTGATAGAGCTCACCAGCAAAAAGCATCTGTGGTAGGCAGAATAATGAGCCCCCCTCAAAAAAAAACTGTCTACGTGCTAATCCTAGAACCTGTGAATAGGTTACCTTACGTGGCAAAAGAGACTTTGCAAATATGATTAAATTAATGCTTTAAAAAATAAATTTATTTATTTATCTATTTATTTTTGGCTGTGTTGGGTCTTCGTTGCTGCATGCAGGCTTTCTCTAGTTGCAGCAAGCGAGCGGTGGCTGCTCTTCGTTGCGGTGCACGGGCTGCTCACTGCGGTGGCTTCTCTTGTTGCAGAGCACGGGCTCTAGGTACACAGGCTTCAGTAGTTGTGGCATGTGGGCTCAGTAGTTGTGGCTTGCGGGCTCTAGAGCACAGGTTCAGTAGTTGTGGCACACGGGCTTAGCTGTTCTGCGGCATGTGGGATCTTCCTGGACCAGGGATTGAACCTGTGTCCAGCATTGAATCCGGCAGGTGGATTCTTAACCACTGTGCCACCAGGGAAGTCCCCCAAATTAATGCTTTTGAGATGGGGAGATTATCTTGGGTTATCTGAAGATAACCCAAAGAGGATGTGCATATGGAATATGCATACTTCGGTTAAAAAAATGCAACATTACTGGCTTTGAAGATGGAGGAAGTGGGCCATGAGCCAAGGAACGTAAGTAACCTCTAGAAGCTAGAAAAGGTGAGGAAATGGACTCTTTCCTAGAGCTACCAGAAAGGTGCACAGCCCTGCCAACACCTTGATTTAGTCTAGTAAAACCCTTGTTGGACTTCTAACCAACAGATCATAAATTTGTTGTTTTAAGCTACTGCATTTGTGGTGATATGTGCAGCATCAGTAGAAAACTAATACACCATCTGAGTTTAGAGTTTTCTTCATGGGGAGACTTTAATTTCTTTAATAGATAAAGGGCTTTGGTTTTTTTTTTTTTTCTTGAATTAGTTTAGTAATTTGTGCCTTTCAGGGAATTAGTTTATTTCAACTTAGATGTCAAATTTATTGGCAGAAAGTTGTTCATAATATTCCCTTATTATCATTTTAATGCCTGTCAGATCTACAGTAATGCACACTTTTAAATTCCTGATATTGATAATTTATGTCTTCTTTTCTTGATCAGTATACTAGCAGCCTGTCAATTTTATTGGTCTTTTCAAAGAAACAGCTTTTAGTTTTACTGGTTTTTCTCTCTAGTTTGCCCTTGCTGTTTCACTGATTACTGATCTTATTTATTCTTTCCTTTGTTCTGTATATTTTAGATTTAATTTTCTCTTATTTTTCTAGCTTAAAATTCCCTTTCTTCTTTCACCCGTGGGTTATTTAGAAGAGTGCTCTTTAACTTCCAAATATTTGGGAGCTTTTCCAGATCTTTCTGATAGTTCATTTTTAATTTAATTCTGTGATGGTCGAGGAACATACTCTGTAATTTCTATCCTTTTAAATTTATTGAGATTTGTCTTATGGTCCAAAATGTGGACAATTTGGTGAATGCTCAATGTGCAATTAAAATAAAAGGGCATTATACTGTTGGGTAGAGTGTTTATCAGTTAGGTCAAATGTTTGTAGTGGTGATCAACATTTCTATATCTTTACTAATTTTTTTTTGTCACTTGGTCTATCAATTACTGAGAGAGGACAGTTGAAAGTTCCAGATACAATGGTAGATCTGTTACAGTTCTGTCAGTTTTTGCTTTATGGTATTGAAGCTATGTTATTAGGTGCATACATATTTAGGATTGCTATATCCTCTTGACAAATTGACCCCTTGATCATTAAATGTTCCTTTTGGTAATATTCTTTGTCTTGAATTCTGTTCTCTTTATTAACATAACTGATTCAGCTTTCTTTTACCGTTTTCTTCATGGCATATCTTTTTTCCATCCTTTTATTTTTTTTAATTTTAATTTTAATTTTTTGCGGTACGCGGGCCTCTCACTGCTGTGGCCTCTTCCGTTGCAGAGCACAGGCTCTGGACGCGCAGCCCCAGCGCCCATGGCTCATGGGCCCAGCCGCTCCATGGCATGTGGGGTCCTCCCCGGACCGGGGCACGAACCCGTGTCCCCTGCATCGGCAGGCGGACTCTCAACCACTGTGCCACCAGGGAAGCCCCATCCTTTTATTTTAACCTATTTTAAGTGTATCTCATATAACAGCATATACTTTGGTTCTACTTTTTTACCCAGTCTGACAGTCGCTGCCTTCAAGTGTCTACACAGGGTTTAGCAAGCTATGGCATGCTGGCTAAATCCAGCCCACAACCTGTTTTCCTCTGGCCCTCAACCTAAGAATGGTTTTGCATTTCAGAAGGGTTATAAATAAGTAAAGAAAAAAGAATATGTTATAGGGACTATATGTGATCCACAGAGCCTAAAATATTTACTACCTGACCCTATTCAGAAAAGTTTTGCTGACTTCTAGATAGACCATGTAAATTAAATGTAATGATTATGTTTTAATCTATCATCTTATCATCTATCCTTTCTTCCTTTTTTTTTTTCCTATTTTCCTGCCTTCTCTTGGACTGATCCTGTATTTTTTTGTATTCCATTTATCTCCATTATAGGATTATTAGCTGTACCATTTTTGTTTTGTTTTGTTTTGTTTATTGTTTTGGGGGTTGTTCTAAGATTTCCAATGTGATTTTAAAAACAAAAAAATCTTACTAGATCTTCCAATAATTTTATACAACTTCATACATAACTCAAAAATCTTAAAACTGGATATTTCCATTTCCCCTTCCCATCATTTTTACTACTGCTATCATATATTTTATTTCTAAATACTTTTAAACTACACATGCTTTTTTTCTTTTTTTCTTTCTTGCTTTTTTTTGTGGGGGTGTGGTGTGCCACTCAGCTTATAGGATCTCAGTTCCCTGACCAGGAATTGAACCTGGGCCATGGCAGTGAAAGCCCAGAATCCTAACCACTAGGCAACCAGGGAATTCCCAGTTTTTTTTTTTTCTTTAAATGGTCAATTATCTTTTAAAGAAATTATGAGATGAAAACAATATCTTTCTTATTTACCTCCGAATTTATCATTTCTGGCACTCTTCATTTCTCTGTGGATAGAAGTTTTTACTTAGTATAAATTTTTTCCACCTTGAAAAACTTCCTTTAACATTTTTTGTAGCAACGTTTGTTACTCTCAAAAAAACAAACCGGGCTTCCCTGGTGGCGCAGTGGTTGAGCGTCTGCCTGCCGATGCAAGGGACACGGGTTCGTGCCCCCGTCCGGGAAGATCCCACATACTGCGGAGCAGCTAGGCCTGTGAGCCGTGGCTGCTGAGCCTGCGCGTCCGGAGCCTGTGCTCCTCAACGGGAGAGGCCACAACAGTGAAAGGCCCGCATACCGCAAAAACAACAACAACAAAAAAACCCAACAGCAGCAAAAATAAAACTCCAAGCTTTATTTCACCTTCATTTTGAGGGATTTTAATTGGAAATAGAATTATAGCCTGACAGCTTTCTTTCAGCATTTTTTCTTCCAGTTTTATTGAGATATAATTTACATACAGCACTGTTTAAGTTTAAGGTGTACAACATAATGATTTGACATACATACATCATGAAATGATTATCACAATAGTTAGTAAAATCCTTCATCTCATGTAGATACAAAAATAAAGAAATAGAAAAAATTCTTTTTCTTGTGGGAACTCTTAGGATTCACTCTCTTAACAACTTTCATAAATAACGTTCAGCAGTGCTAATTATATTTATCATGTTGTACATTACATCCCTAGTACTTATTTATCTTATAACTGGAAGTTTGTATCTTTTAACCACCTTTATCCAATCCCCCTCCCCACCCCCTGCCTCTGTTAACTGCAAATCTGATCTCTTTCTCTATGAATTTGTTTGTTTTTGAAGTATAACTGACCTAACATCACTGTTAGCTTCTGTTACACAACATAGTGACTTCATATTTTTATACATTTCAAAATGATCACCATGATAAGTCTAGTTATGGTATGTCACCATAGAAGAATATTACAGAGTTATCTACTATATTCCCCACACTGTACATAGCAGTCCTTCTTTCTTCCTCCATCTCTCTCTCTCTCTCTCTCTCTCTTTCTCTCATTATTTTAGGTTACTCATCTCTCAAGTTCAAATGCATTTTAACAACTCTGCATATTTTGCACCCTCCCCAACTTTTCCTGTTTTTATCATATTTTACATCTTTTTGTTTTGCATATATATCCCTTAACTACTTAATGCAGATATAGATTATTTTCCTACTTTTGTCTTTTAACCTTCCTACTAGCTTCATGGTTAATTTACTACCTTTACTGTATATTTGCCTTTACAGATGAGATTTTTCCTTCTGTAATTTTCATGTTTCTAGTTGTGGCCTTTTCTTTTTCACTTGGAGAAACATTTCTTGTAAAGCTGGTTTGGTGGTGCCGAACTCTTTTAGCTTTTGTTTGTAAAGCTTTTAATCTCTCCATCAAACTGAATGAAAGCCTTGCCAGGTAGAGTACTCTTGGTTAAGATTTTTCCTTTCATCACTTTAAATATATCATGCCACTCCCTTCTGGACTGCAGAGTTTCTGCTGAAAAGTCAGCTGATAGCCTTATGGGAGTTCCCTTGTATGTAACTTATTGCTTATCACTGTTTATCCAATCTTCTCCTGAATTCTTTGAACATCTTTACAATCGTTACCTTGAACTCTCTATAGGGTAGATTGCCTATCTCCACTTCACTTAGTTCCTCTTCTGGGGTTTTATCTTATTCCTTCATTTGGAAGATGTTTCTCTGTCACCTCATTTTGCCCAGTTGGCTGTTTTTATTTCTGTGTTTCTGATAGATTGGTTACCTTTCCCAACCTTGGAGAAGTGGCCTTTTGTAGGAGACGTCCTCTGTGTCCCAGCAGCACTCTCCCCTCTGGGCACTAGAGCTATATAGTCTAGGGGTGCCCCATATTTGGGCTGCGTGGGTCCTTCTGTTGTGGTGGGCTGGCTACTGTGGGCAGTCTGGTTGGTGTGGCTGGCTCCTGGTCCAGTTGTCTGCCAGGCCCTGTCTTATGCAGAGGCTGATGGGCACTGGTTGGCAGAGCTGGATCACGAGACTGCTGGCAGTGGGGTCCACTGGTGGGTGGAGCCAGGTTCTGGAGTGGGTGGTTGTGGGGCTGAGGGTCCCATATCTGGTGTCGGCATGCTGGTGGATGGGACCAGTTCCTGACATGGTTTGCTGCAGGGCTGAACGCTGCTACTGGCCTGCTAGTGAGTGGGCATATCAAGGTTATGAAAGGGAGATGTGCTCTGTCCATCTTTGGAAAATATAGTCTGCACTGGGTGTTTACTAAAGAATTTGCATTAAAAGTAAAAATGCTTAGTCATAATGAGGAAGAAAAATCATCAGGTCCTTTTTCTGAAGTTGGAGACTTTCATAAGAAATTTTGGAAAAATTTACAACTATTTAACTTAGTTGGGAACCTCTATTTATTTTCTAAATTTCTAGATGAGTGATTAACAGAAGTTTTCCACCCTATGCTAGAGGATGTGTGTGCAGAAATTGAATTGTTTAAGAGTATGTGGGCACTCTGCTTTAGTCTCACTAAATTTATTTTTGACCCATACAAGCTTCCAGCCTTAGCCTATATACTCACTGTACCATCCCTTTCCTGCAGTGCCTTCTTTTAGCAGTGCTTCTTCCTTTTGAAAAATGTTTCTTATAATTTCAAAAACAGTACTGTGATTTGTCATTTTAGGGGTTGGTGATGTTCAAAGATGTGGCTATAGATGTCTCTCAGGAGGAATGGGAATGCCTGAACCCTGCACAGCGGAATTTGTACAAAGATGTGATGTTGGAGAACTATAGCAACTTGGTTTCACTGGGTAAAGTTATCTGCCTCTAATAATTCAGAATCTGTTTCTTGGAATTTCTGCTTCCTCCACTATGAATTTTAGGGCTACCTTTCAAATAACTAGATGGATTTTCTCTTTGTGTAGAAATGAGCACAGCTCAGTGGAGTTGCACCTTCATTTTCTCTATCCTCACATCTTACTCTGGTCCTTTCTTATAATTGACTTTCCTCCTTGAAAATTAAGGAGCAGAATTGAAATTCTGTACCATTAAAGCATAGCATAGTCAAAGAAACCAGGCTTTGTCTTTTGTTTCACTCGCACTGTGCTAAATGTGCAGATGCACTAGTGTAGATAAAACTAAGCACATGGGTCCTGGGTGCAAAGCTCTTTAGCCTTCCCAATTAGTGTAGTAATGGACTGAGACATTTACAGCTCAAATGAACACTGTTCTATTTACTGCAACAAATGTAAACAATTTGCATTTGGAAGTTACATTCTAAGAACTTTACCTTTAACATGGAAAAGTATCTGAGAATAAGTATTTCAGGAAATTCCTTTTTTTCTCAAAGGAAAATAAGGAGTGAAAGCTTATATAACTTAAATAGCATTTTACCATCTATTTGTTTGTTTTGTTTCTTACGATCCTGAGTTTACCTGTATATGAGAATTTCACTTTTCTTTCTTCTCTAGACCTTATCGAGTACCATCTTATCCTATAGGTTTTTTAAAATAAATTCTGAAACACAGTATTTGAATACATTCATTTCCACCTCATCTCCATTTCTTTTCTTATAACCAGGACTTTCTATTTCTAAGCCAGCTGTGATCTCCTCATTGGAGCAAGGGAAGGAGCCCTGGATGGTTATGAGGGAAGTGATAGGAGAACAGTTCCCAGGTGAGTGAGCTATAATCAGGAAGCAGAAAGTTGTTGTGAGGAGTAGGCCAACTGGTAAGAATGTTGGTTATATTAAGGTTATAAGGTTAATGTAAGGTTGTATTAGACTGAATAATTAGGGAAAATCTGAATTCAAAACTTATTGCAGTGTTACAGTAATCAAACAATGTGGTACTGGCATAAAGACAGACATATAGATGAGTGGAATAGAATAGAGAGTCTAGAAATAAACCCTCAGATATATGACAAAATGATTTTAGATAAGAGTGCCAAGACCATTCTATGGGGGAAAGGACTGTACTCTTAACAAATGGTGTTGGGGAAACTGGATACCCACATGCAAAGGAATAAAATTCCTTATGCCATATACAAAAATTAACTCAAAGTGGATCAAAGAACTAAATCTAAGACCCAAAACTATAAGATGCCTAGAAGAAAATATAGGGGAAAAACTTCATGACATTGGATTTGGCAGTAATTTCTGGGCTATGATACCAAGGCACAGCAAAAATAGACAAATAGGAGTACATCAAACTTAAAAAACTTCTGTTCATCAAAAGATGCAATCAGGGCTTCCCTGGTGGCGCAGTGGTTGAGAGTCCACCTGCTGATGCAGGGGACACGGGTTCGTGCCCCAGTCTGGGAAGATCCCACATGCTGCGGAGCGGCTGGGCTCCTGAGCCATGGCCGCTGAGCCTGCGCGTCCGGAGCCTGTGCTCCGCAGCCGGAGAGGCCACAACAGTGAGAGGCCCGAGTACCGCAAAAAAAAAAAAAAAAAAGATGCAGTCAACAGAGTGTTAATTTTTTTTTTTTTTTTTTTTTGCGGTACGCAGGCCTCTAACTACCTCCTGTTGAGGAGCACAGGCTCTGGACGCACAGGCTCAGCGGCCATGGCTCACGGGCCCAGCCGCTCTGCGGCGTGTGGGATCTTCCCGGACCGGGGCACGAACCTGTGTCCCCTGCATTGGCAGGCAGGCTCTCAACCACTGCGCCACCAGGGAAGCCCAGAGTATTAATTTTTAAAAAAAATTCATACAAGTTGCTTTGCTAGGTGATGAGAATACATTTTTTAAATGTTATAAAGACATTTTTAATCTAGTAGTGGATCGAGAACATATGAATATATTTTCTAATAAAATATTTAGGAAAAATTAATTGATTAGAAATTGTGAAAATTAAAGCAAATGACTACATTGAGGAGATGGAGATGGTAGAGGGATGATTAGAAAGGAAGGAGTAGGACCCTAGGAAAGTATAGGGTCCTGAAGGCTAAGAGCAGGTTCATTCCACAAGTTAGAGCAGGGATCCCCAACCCCTGGGCTGCGGGGGTTGAGCTCTGTTGATTGCATCTTTTGATGGACCGGTACTGGTCCACGGCCTGTTAGGAACCAGGCTGCACAGCAGGAGGTGAGCAGCGGGAGAGTGAGCAAAGCTTCATCTGCCGCTCCCCATTGCTTGCATTACTGCCTGAACCATCCCCCACCGCCCCCGGGGAAAAATAGTCTTCCACAAAATCAGTCTCTGGTGCCAAGAAGTTTGGGGACCGCTGAATTAGAGGTCTTTGATGATGTCTGTAACTCATAGTACTCCAGAGCTATGAAAAGAGTATATTTCTGTTGTTTTAAGCTACCTAGTTTGTGGTACACTGTTACATTGACTCTAAGAAACTAATACAGAGGTGAAACATGGAAAAATGATATATACTTTCCTAAATGTTTTGCTTTCATGTAAGATGTTATTCTTTTTACTAATTTTTGATACCTGGCCAGGCCTTTCCTTTTGCATGTATGGTGTGGTGATTTCTTTTTAAAAGTCTTTTACCTTGAAATAGTTATAGATTCACAGGAGGTTGCAAAGAAATGTACAGGGAAGTTCCATGTACCCTTCCTCCAGCCTCTCCCAGTGTTAACATCTTACACAACTATAGTACAATATCATACTGAAAAATTGACATTGGTATAATCCATAGAAGTTACTCAGATTTCACTACTTATATACACACTTATTTGTATGTGTGTTTCTGTGCGTATGTATAGCTCTGTGTAGTTTTATCACATATAGCCTTGTATCACCATTCCAACAATCGAAATAGATAGTACCATCACCACAAGACTCCCTCCTATTATCTCTTTATAGCTACACCCATCCCTTTCTCCCTTATTCCTAAATCTTGGTAACCATTAATCTATTCTACATCTATATAACTATGTTATTTCATGAAGTTACATAAATGGAATCCTGAAGTATGTATCCTTTTGAGATTGGTTTTTTTCTTATATATATATATACATACATATATATATGTATAACATGAATGTAAGGAATATATATATATACACACATATGTGTGTATATATATATATGTGTGTGTGTGTTCGTTACATTCATGTAGAAGTTTGTACTTGAAAATAAGTCTGGGATAAAGCTCAAGTATGCAATTTCTGGGTCGTAAGGTAAGCTCATTTTTAGTTTTGAAAGGAACTGCCAAACACTAGCAGTGTATGAATGATGCATTTCACTGAATCCTAGTTAGCACTTGGTGTTATCAGTTTTTCATTTTAACCATTCTGATAGGTGGGTAATGATATTTCATTATAGTTTTTATTTGAATTTCCTTAATAGAAAATCATGTTTATTTGCCATCTGTGTATCCTCTTCAGTGAATGTCTGTTCATGTCTTTTGCCCATTTTATGATTTGATTGTTTGGGTTTTTTTGCTGTTGAGTTTTCAAAGTTCTTTATGTATTCTTTTGGGTTGGCCAAACAGTTCGGTTTTTTCTGTAAGATGGTTCTAGTGCACTTAGTTGTCTTTAACTTCATTCAAAACAGTTTTGTTAGATTGTATTGTGATACCTGTCATATCAGAGTACATTTTTTAAAAAAATCAAAATTGGTGAATTTTTGTGTAGCTATTTTGATACTGAAGATGGAAGAAAAGAAGCAACATTTTCGGCATATTATGCCTTATTATTTCCAGAAAAGTAAAAACACAGCTGAAATGCAAAAATAGGTTTGTGCAGTGTATAGAGAAGGTGCTGTGACTGATCGAACATGACAAAAGTGGTTTGCGAAGTTTCGTGCTGGAGATTTCACACTGGATGATGCTCCACAGTCGGGTAGATCAGTTAAAATTGATAGCAATCAAATCGAGACATTAATTGAGAACAATCAATGTTACACCGCATGGGAGATAGCCGACATATTCAAAATATCCAAATCAAGCGTTGAAAATCATTTGCACCAGCTTGGTATGTTAATCATTTTGATATTTGGGTTCCACATAGCGAAAAAAACCTTCTTGACCGTATTTCCGCATGCGATTCTCTACTTAAACGTAATGAAAACGTTCTGTTTTTAAAACAAATTGTGTCGGGCAATGGAAAATATATACTGTACAATAATGTGGAATGGAAGAGATCATGAGGCAAGCAGAGTGAACCACCAAAGGCTGGTCTTTATCCAAAAAGGTGATGTTGTGTATATGGTGGGATTGGAAGGGAGTCCTCTATTATGAGCTCCTTCCGGAAAACCAAACGATTAATTCCAACAAGTGCTGCTCCCAATTAGACCAACTGAAAGCATCACTCAATGAAAACCGTCTGGAATTAGTCAACAGAAAACGTATAATCTTTCATCAGGATAACGCAAGACTGCATGTTTCTTTTCTTTTTTTTTTTTTGCGGTACGCGGGCCTCTCACTGCTGTGGCCTCTCCCGTTGCGGAGCACAGGCTCCAGACGCGCAGGTTCAGCGGCCATGGCTCACGGGCCCAGCCGCTCCGCGGCATGTGGGATCTTCCCGGACCGGGGCATGAACCCGTGTCCCCTGCATCAGCAGGCGGACTCTCAACCACTGCGCCATCAGGGAAGCCCTGCACGTTTCTTTGATGAGCAGACAAAAACTGTTACAGCTTGGCTGGGAAGTTCTGATTCATCCACCGTATTCACCAGACATTGCACCTTCGGATTTCCATTGATTTCAGTCTTTACAAAATTCCCTTAATGGAAAAATTTCAATGCCTGGAAGACTGTAAAAGGTACTTGGAACAGTTCTTTGCTCAAAAAGATAAAAAGTTTTGGGAAGATGGAATTAGGAAGTTGCCTGAAAATGGCAGAAGGTAGTGGAAGAAAACGGTGAATACGTTGTTCAATAAAGTTCTTGATGAAAATGAAAACTGTGTCTTTTATTTTTACTTAAAAACCTAAGGAACTTTTTGGCCAACCCAATAGATAGGCCTTTGTTGGATATGTGACTTAAAGAAATAATTTCTCCAAGTCTATAATTTGTGTTTTAATCCTTTTAACATTGTCTTTTGCAGAGAAAAGTTTAATTTTGATGAAGTCTAGCCTTTATTCATCTTTTAAATCTTATGAATTGTTAGGGGGTTTTGTTGTTGTTTTTTTGTTTGGTTTTGTTTTTTGGTGTTAAGTCTAAGAACACCACCTAGTCCTAGGTCCTAAAGGTTTTCTATGTTTTTTTCTAGAACTTTTATAGTTTTACATTTTCCATTTAAATCTGTAATCCGTTTTGAGTACCTTTTTGTAGAAGATGTGAGACTTCAGGTCAAGGTTTAACTCTTTACCTATGGATGTCTAGTTCTCCATCACCATTTTTTTCAACAAGTTATCCGTCCTCCATTGAGTTGCTTTTTCACCGTTATCAGAAATTAGTTGAGCACATTTGTGTGGCTCCATTTCTGAGATCTATGTTCTGTACCATTGATCTTTGTAACTACTCCTCTGCTAGTACCATACTTTTGATTACAGCAGTTATATAGTAAGCCTTAATATTGGAAAGAGTGATTCTTCCCACTATACTATTTTCCAAAAAAAATTTTGGCTATCCTTGGGGCCTTTTTCTTTGCATATAAATTTTAGAATAAGCTTGTATCTATGTACAAAAAAACTTGCTGAGATTTAAATAGGAATTATGTTAAACCTATAGATGAAATTAGAGAATTAACATCTTTACTCTGTTGAGTCTTCCAATCCATGAACACAGCATTTCTCCAAGATTTTTTCCTTTGATTTCTTTTATTAGCATTTTATAATTTTCATCATATATTTTCTGTACATGTTTTGTTAATTTTTTACCTAAGTATTTCTTTATTTTAATCTTGGAGCATTTGTAAGTGGTATTGCATTTTTATTTTGGTTTCTATTTGGTCATTGTCAGTGTACAGAAATTCGGCCAATTTTGTATGTTAATCTTGTATTCTATGACATTACTCAATGCACTTATTAGTACTAGTTAGTACTAATACTAACTAGTACTAATTTTTCCTTGTAGATTCATTCTTGTAGACAATCATATAATCTGCAGAGTCTTTTTTTTTTTCCTTTTCCAACCTATGCCCTTTCTTTTTCTTGCCTTTTTGTTAGCTAGAAATATGTTCTGTGTTGGATAAGAGTGGTAATAGTGGACATCCTTGCCTCTTTTCTTAATTTTAGAGAGAAAGCATTCAGGGGTAAGGTCTTTTGCCATTAAGTATGATGTTAGCAGTAGATTTTTTGTATATGATGTTTATGAGGTTGAGGAAGGTCCCCTCTCTTTTTAATGCCCTGAGCTTTTTTTTTTAATGAATGTTAATATGATCATGTGATTTTTCTTCTTAGTTTTTGGTATGATGGATTACATTGATTTTTGAATGCAGAACCAGCCTTTCACACCTGTAAAAATTCCACTTAGTCATGATATATTATTCCTTTTATTCACTTCTGAATTTGATTGGTAAAATTTAATTCAGGATTTTTTCATCTAAGTTTATGGGAGATACTGGCCTGTAGTTTTCTCTTTGTGTGTGTGTGTGTGTGTGTGTGTGTGTGTGCGTGCGTGCACACATGTGCGTGTGCATGCTGCCTTTGCCTGCTTTTGGTATAAGAATAATAATGGCCTCATAAAGTAAGTTGGGAAGTGTTCCCTTTTCATCCTTTCGTGGAAGAAATTGAGGTGAATGTTTGGTAAAATTTACCAGTGAAACCATCTGGACCTGAATATTTCTTTTTCAGGATCTATTTTAAATTATAAATTCCATTTCTATAATAGTTATAGGACTATTCAGATTACCTACTTCATCTTGGCTGAGTTTTGGTAGTTTGTGATTTTCAAGGAATTGGTATATTTCTTCTAAGTCAAAATTATGAGTGTAAAGTTATATGTGGTGTTCTTAGTATCATTATGATGGATTATCTATATATAATTATATATATATATATATCCATGTATATAAAGGATATACATGTCCTTATAATCCTTCAAAAATTTTTTTTCTTTGAGACTTGTAATTTCACCCATAGATTATTTAGAAGTGTGTTATTTGGAGGTGTTTGGAGATTTTCTTGTTGTCTTTCTTTTATAATTTGATTTTATTATGGTCTCATGTGAAAATTAGAGGGAGCTGTCTACAGGAGTCTTCCCTCACTTCTGACATCAATTGCAATTTCAATGGTTTCTGAGACCACCCTTGTGTTTGATAATTCACTAAAAGGACTCATAGAACTCACTGAAAGCTATCATCCTCACAGTTACAGTTTATTACAGCAAAAGGATACAGATTAAAATTAGCCAAAGGAAGAAGTACATAGGGCAGAGCCTAGGAGAGTGCCAAGTGTGGAGCTACCCATTGTCCTCTCCCAGTGGAGTCATGGACAGTGCTAACTTTTCCCATCAACTATGTGTAACAATATGCATTTGGGCATATTGCCAAATAGAGAAACTCACCTGAGCCTTACTGTCCAGAATTTGTATTGGGGCTCCTTGTTGGCTACCCATGTGGCTGACCTTTAGTTTCCAGCCCCTCAGAAGGTAAAGCTGATACCTTTAGTCTCGATTCTTTTTGGAGGAAAATTGTTGCCATATATCTCAAACCTTCCATTATAACCTTGTATCTCTTTTCCTCTTTATTTTTCTATAGCATTTTTTCCCATCTGACTTACTAATTCATTTACTAATCATTTATTAGATGTTATCCCAGTAGAATGTAACTCTATAAGAGGATGCATTTGTTTGTAATGATATTTCCCTTTTCATTCCTAAGATTGGTTATTTGTACCTTTTCTCTCTTTTATGAAATAAAAATTTATTTTGGATTAATTTTAAACTTATGGAAGAGGTGCAAAATAACCTAAAAAAACTCCCATATGCTGTTCACCTAGATTCACCAGCTGGTAATATTTTTGTCATATTTTCCTTATTATTTCATTTAAGTCTCTTTACCCTAAATAGTTATCTTCCCTAAGAGCAAGGATATTCTCTTACATTTCATAAATTCAGGAAATTTTACATTTATCTAAATCTATTATCTCATTTATTGTCTGTATTATATTCCACTAATTTTCCAAATATTGTCCTTTTCACTTGACTCAGGATCTCACATTACATTTCTCTTTACTTTAATCTGAAAAGTTCCTCAGCCTTTCTTTGGATTTTATGGCTGGTATTTTTGAAGAATACTGGCCACTTTTATAGAATGTCCTTCAATTAGAGAATATTTGTAGGTTCTTCCAGATTAAACTCAGGCTATACATTTTTGGTAGGATTATTGCATTGGTGGCCTATCTTTCTCAGTGTATTATTTACGGAGGCACATAATGTCATTCTGTCCCATTATTAGTGTTGTTACCTTTGATCACTTGGTTTGGATGGTGTTTGCCAGGTTACTCCATTGTATTTTTTTTCTTTGTAATTAACATTTAATCTGTAAGGTAGTCTATTTTTCTTGGCCAGTCTTGCCAGAAATCCTATTATATATTTGTTTCTGTTTTATTTATTCTGCCTATCTTTGTTTTTTACTTTATTCTACTTTTTGAGGTCTCAGTTTGCTATTCTTCTTCTAACTTCTTGAAATAGATGTTTAGGTGATTGACTTTAAGAATTTCTTTTTTCTATTTGCATTTAAGGCCATAGATTTTCCTCTAAATGTGGCTTTAGTTGCATCCTACACGTTTTGGTAAGAGGGGACCTTATAGAGCATTATATTTTTTTCCTAAATGTGATGGGAAACTATTAGAGGCATTTGAGAGCAAAAGTTGTGTGTTGTCACTAAGATATGATGTGTTTAGTGGAACAAGAAAGAGAACAGGAGACCAATTTGAGAGTTACTGCAGTAGTATAACAATGGTAGCTTAGACTGTAATAGAAGTGGTGCTGATAAATGATTATGTCATTATATATATATTAAAGAACAAGTTGACCATGCTTGCTAATAGACTGTAAGTTGAGTAAGAAGAAAAAAACTAGGCTTTTGGCTTAACCTATTGGTAAAAGATGGTTGCATTTACTAAGATGGGTTAAGCTGGAGTATGAATGAATCTAAAAAAGGGATTTGCAAGTTCTCTTTGGACATGTTATGGTTGAGGTACTTATTATATATTTACATGAAGATTTCAACTAGGCAGTTAGGTGATAAATATGGAGCTTAGGGGTAAGATAAAAGCTAGAAGTATAGACATCAAAGGACACAATAAAGTGAAAATGCAACCTATGGAATAGGAAAAAATATTTTGTAAGTCACGTATCTGATAAGGGGTTAATATCCAGAATATATAAAGAACTCCTACCAAAAACGAGAAAAACAAACAACTCAATTTTAAAAATGAGAAAAGGATTTGAATAGATATTTCTTCAAAAAAGATATGTAAATGACCAGCAAACACATGAAACTATGCTCAACATCACTAGCCACTGGGGAAATGCAAATCCAAACCACAGTGAAATATCACCTCACACCCATTAGGATGGTTACAGTCAAAAAACAAGTATAACAAGTATTGGTGAGGCAGTGGAGAAACTGAAACCCTTGTGCTGGTGGGAGTGTAACATAGTTCAGCCACTGTGGGAAAAGAGTATGGTGGTTCCTCAAAAAATTATAACTAGAATTACCAACTTAAACAGATACTTGTACACACATGTTCTTAGCAACATTACATACAGTAGCCAAAAGGTGGAAGCAATCTAGGTTTCATCAACAAACAAATGAAGAAACAAAATGTGGTGTGGTGGTCGTGTGTGTGTGTGTGTGTGTGTGTGTGTGTGTGTAATCCTGACACAGGCTGCAACATGAATGAACCTTGAGGACATTATGCTAAGTGAAATAAGTCAGTCACATTCAGAAAAACAACAAATACTGTATGACTCCAGTGATATGAGGTATCTAGAGTAGTCAAATCCATAGAAACAGAAAGTAGAATGGTGGTTGCCAGGAACTGGAAGAGGAAAGAATGGGGAGTTATTAATGGGTACAGAGTTTCAGTTCTGCAAGGTGAAAAAGTTCTGGAGATTCGTTGCACAACAGTATGCACATAATTAACACTACTGCACTAAACACTTAAAAGTGGTAAGATAGTAAATTTTATGTTATGTGTATTTTATCATAATTAAAAAAATTTTTTTAGAGGTATAAATTTAAGACTTAGCATTATATTATTGGTATTTAAGCCAGACTGCTATTAAGGGAAAGAGTGTAGATTGAGGGCTGGCCAGAGCCTGAGTTCTGGGACATTCCAACATTTAGAGGTCAGGAAGTGGAGGAGAATTCATTAAGGGGAACTGAATATAAGTAGAGAGGTAGGAGGATAACCAGGAGAATATGGTATACAGGAAGCAAAGGGATTGATCAGTTGTGTCAGATGCTACTAATGAGTCAAATAGAGTGTTGACTGGCATTTGAGCACTGATTTTGGTAAAGTAATTTTGTTAGTTACTTTAGCTAGAAATGTTTCAACAGAGCTATGGGAGTTGAAATATTTATTGGAGTGGATTACAGAGAAAATGACTAACATACAAAGTCATTTGATATAACACAGAGTCAGGGAAAGGATGGTCTTTTCAGTAAGTGGTGCTGATATCTATTGAAAAATAAGAGTCTTGATTTCTACCTCACTTGATTTCTACCTCATAGTGATTTCTATAATCCACTAGGTGGATTATAGATCTAAATATGAAAGGTAAAATAGTAAAAGCTTCTGGAAGATTATATGAGTATATTTTTATGAACTTGGGATTAGACTATCTTAAAATTAAGAATTTCTTTTTATCAAAACATAGTATTAGGAGAGAGAAAGGGCCAGCCCCAGAGTGGGAAAAGATACTCGCATTATGTAGTTGGTTATATCCAGAATAAATTAAGAATTCCTACAAATCAAAAAGAAAAATACAACCCAGAAACTACCCAGATGTCCCTCAACTGGAGAATGGATAAACAAAATATGGTTATCTGTACAATAAAATATAACTCAGCCATAAAAAGAAATGAAGTACTGATATGTGCTACAGCATCACTGAACCTTGAAAACATACTGAGTGAGAACAGACACAAAAGGTCACATATTGTATGATTTCGTGTTTATGAAATTTCTTGACAATTTCAGAGACATAAAGCAGATTGGTTGTTGCTGGGGGCAGGGCAGAGAGGAGAATAGAACATGATCATGGGTGTGAGGTTTCTTTCTGGCATGATGAAAATATTCTGGAATTAGGGATCGGATGGTTGCACAACCGTGGGAATGTACTATAAGTTACTGAATTGTATGCTTCAAAATGGTTAAAATGGTGGATTTTGTATGTATTTTATTGCCCCAAAAATTAATAAAAATGGACAAAACACCTGCATAGGCAATTTATTAAAGAAGATATCCAGTTGGCCAATAAACATATGGCAAAGTATTCAGCCTGCAAAATTACAAATTAAACCACAATCCAATATCACAACACATCTGCCAGGATGCTTAAAAGAAGATTGACAATTACAAGTGTTGCTGAGGATATGAAGAACAGGAACTCTTTTAGAGTGTGATGGAATTGTAAATTAGAAAACTGTTGCATAGTGTCAACTGAAGCTGAACAAATGCATATCATCTGATGCAGTAATTTCACACCTAGAAGAAAGGAGTCCTGTTTCCACCAAAAGAAATGTGCATGGATGTTGATAGCAGTACTAACCATAATAGCCAACAACTGGAAACAACCCAAATGATCATCATTAGGAAAATGGAAAAATAAATTGCGTTAGCATAGAATGCTTTATGTAGCTGTTGGTCTCAAACAGTTCAATGGAAGGCTGTATTAGTTTGGATATAGGTTTGGCTGTATGTGACAGAGACCCCCAAATAATTGTAGTTTAAACTATTTAGAGGGTTAATCTTCTCTTTCATTAAAGTCCAGGCTGGAGTGGCAACTCTGTTCTGCAAAATCATCTGTGACAGACGTGACATCAAATGCACATTGCAGCTGGCTTTGCTGAGGAATCAGAAGAATAACAGATATAGGGTGTGGGCAAGCTTACTCTTAAAGTTCTCAGGACTTCCCTGGTGGTGCAGTGGTTAAGAATCCACCTGCCGATGCAGGGTACACGGGTTCGATCCCTGGTCTGGGAAGATCCCACATGCCGCAGAGCAGCTAAGCCCATGCACCACAGCTACTGAGCCTGCGCTCTAGAGCCCGCGAGCCACAACTGCTGAGCCCGCATTCCACAACTACTGAAGCCCACACACCTAGAGCCTGTGCTCTGCAACAAGAGAAGCCACCGAAATGAGAAGTCTGTGCACTGCAACAAAGAGTAGGCCCTGCTCACCACAACTAGAAAAAGCCCATGGCAGTAACGAAGACCAAGGCAGTCAAAAATAAATAAATAAAAATTTTTTAAAATTAAAAAACTTCTCAGAAGCTACTACATAATACTTCTGCATTTCTTTTGGCAGAATCCAGTTACATGGCATATTCTGCTGCAAAGGGTCCTGGGAAGTGCAATGTTTATATTGGGCAGCCTGTTCTCAACTAAAAACCAAGGGTTCAATCAGTGTACAAAAGGGGAATAATAGATGTTTGGGGACAACGAGCAGATATCACATAATCCTTTGGCCTGGTGGAGAGTGTTAAAATATACAGACTCTCGTAGACTCTGATTCAGGTGATCTAGAATGTTTTGTAAACATCCATAATTGCAACAAATTCCCAAGGCGATTCTGATGTGGATCAAAATTTCAGAACCACTGACTTGACTTGTTAATTAACTCCCTCACTTTTCTTTCATGAGCTTTCATTTCTTTGCATTCTCCTTACTCTATTTTCATTCAATTGCATGATGGTATTTATTTTCAATTCTCTCTCTTTTATACCAGAGGTATTTCAATTCTCTTGTAACACAAAACTAGCAATTAAAATGTGTTTCTTATCTTTCAGACTTGGTGTCCAAGTGTGAGGCCAAGAAGTTATCTCCAAAAAGAAACATTTATGAGACAGAATCATCCCAATGGGCTATCATGGGACCATTTAAAAGCCATAGTCCTGAGAAATCCATTTTCAGAGATATTTGGGCATGCAAAAGTCAGTTTGAGAGACAACAGGGAAAACAGAAGGGCTATTTCAGGCAGTTTATTATCAACCATGAATGCATGCCCATTTTTAGCCAACATATTTTGTTCACTCAGGAATTTTATAATAGACAGAAAATCTTTGAATGTAAAGAATGTAGAAAAAACTTCAGTTACAATTTATTCTTTAGTCCTCACAAAACTCATTCTAAAGAAAAACTTTCTGAATGTAAGGTATGTGCAGAAACTGTTGATACATCATACCTTACTAAACAACAGAGAATTCAAAATAGTAACAAGTGCAATGAATGTAAGGAATGTTGGAAGTCCTTTATTCATTGCTCACAACTTAAACAACATTTGAGAATTCATAAAGGTGAAAAACACTATGAATGTAAAGAATGTGGCAAGGCCTTTTATTATGGCTCAGAACTTATTCTACATCAGAGAATTCACACTGGTGAGAAACCCAATGAATGTAAGGAATGTGGGAAGGCCTTTATGCAGCTATCACAATTTACTCAACATCAGAGACTTCATACTGGTGAAAAACCCTATGAATATAAGCAATGTGGGAAGGCTTTTATTTGTGGCTTTCAATTTATTGAACATCTGCACCTCCATACTGGTGAGAAACCCTTTGAATATAAAGAATGTGGAAAGACTTTCAGGCATCAATCATCCCCTACCGTAAGTCAGAGACTTCATAGTCATGAGAAACCCTATGAGTGTAAAGAATGTGGGAAGACCTTTAATTATGGCTCAGAACTTATTCTACATCAGAGAATTCACACTGGTGAGAAACCTTATGAATGTAAGGAATGTGGGAAGGCATTTAGGCAGCGATCACAGCTTACTCAACATCAGAGACTTCATACTGGTGAAAAACCCTATGAGTGTAAGCAATGTGGGAAGGCTTTTATTCGTGGCTTTCAACTTACTGAACATCTGCGACTCCATACTGGTGAGAAACCCTATGAATGTAAAGAATGTGGAAAGACTTTCAGACATCGATCACACCTTACAATACACCAGAGAATTCACACTGGTGAGAAACCCTATGAATGTAGAGAATGTGGAAAGGCCTTTAGCTATCACTCAAGCTTCTCTCACCATCAGAAAATTCATTCCGGCAAAAAACCTTATGAATGTAGTGAATGTGGGAAGGCCTTTTGTGATGGCTTACAACTTACTGTACATTGGAGGATTCATACTGGTGAGAAACCCTATGAGTGTAAGGAATGTGGGAAGGCTTTTAGGCAGTGCTCACACCTCAAAAGACATCAGAGAATTCACACTGGTGAGAAACGTCATGAATGTATATGTGGTAAGGCCTTTAGGCTTCATTCACACCTTATTCAACATCAGAGAATTCATACTGGTGAGAAGCCGTTTGAATGTAAGGAATGTGGAAAGACCTTTAGCTATCATTCAAGCTTCTCACACCATCAGAGAATTCATTCTGGGAAGAAACCATATGAATGTGGGAAGGCCATTAACCATGGCTTACAATTTAATGTACATCAGACACTTCATACTGTTGAGACTTCAGTAAGTTTTCCTCTCTCCCCATCCTAGTCTAGTATCATGAAATTATTTTGGGGGATATACTTTTTTCTTCTTTAAGGAAAATGTTGGTAAAATACTGGGTTTCATTAGTATTAATTTATTTTAGTAATCTTTGAACTCTTTTTTTTTTCAAGTGGGAAAATGGAAAAGTTATTAAAAGGAAAAAATTGCTCTGGTATCAGTGCTATTTCTGAATTATTGTAATGATCAATACTGGAAATAAATTTTATAAAACTATTTGTTTTCACTGAAACCAGTGAAGTGGGGCAGAAATAAAATGAAAACAATTTCTTCCCCTCCCACAAATCCCTGAAATAACCAATATGTATGTGTGTTGCTTCTTTCTTCGTGCTCGAACATATCTGCACATATGAAGGCTTTGTTGCATGTCTGTGAAAGGATTTACCCCCTATAGTGACATATTTCGTGGCATTTTGCCCTTTACACTTAAATAATCATGGACATTTTCCCAGGCCAATACTGTAAATCTGACTCATTCTTTCTAAAGTTTCAGAATATTTCTACTATGGGATGTGTGCCAGTATTTTGAGCCATTCCCTACTGTAGACATTCAAATTGTTTCTACTTCTTTTTCACCAGAAATGATGGTGCAATAAACATTCTTAGATTGTCATTCTTATGTTTCTATTGGTAGATTCCCAACCATGAAAGTGTGTGTCTGTTCTGTTGTTACATTAATTTTGTAGTTTAAAAAAATGGGAAATAAAAGCAGATACTATAAAAGTTCAAAAATTACCCAAAATAACGTGAAAATAAAATCTTCCCTAATATCTAGTCCTATAACCATCTGCTTTCCCTACACAGGGGTAAGTATAGCTGTCACTTCTTTTGTATTCTTCCAGGAATTAAATTTTAAAAATTCTTTGGACAAAAGTGGATTAATCATAATCCATGATTCATCATGTTCTAATCAGTCCACATTTTAGCCTACTTTTATTTAATTTTAATGTATTAGAGGGATTTATAAATACTGTACCAACTATTTACTGCCTTTCTGCTCCAAATTCTTCATTGCCTGCTCTGCAATATTGGAACTCTTCTCTCTTGTTTATAACATTATTTATTTGAGTCCTATCTTTTTATTTTTTTTTTTTGCGGTATGCGGGCCTCTCATTGTTGTGGCCTCTCCCGTTGCGGAGCACAGGCTCAGTGGCCAAGGCTCACAGGCCCAGCCGCTCCGCAGCATGTGGGATCTTCCCGGACCTGGGCACGAACCCGTGTCCCCTGCATCAGCAGGCGGACACTCAACCACTGCGCCACCAGGGAAGCCCTATCTTTCTTTTTTTACTTGATTAGACTAGCTAAAAGTTTTTCAACTTCATCTTTTCAAAGGAAAAGTTTTATTGATCTTTTCTATTGTCTTTCTAGTCTTTGTGTCATTTATATCTGCTCTAATGTTATCTTTTTTCCACCTGCAGATTTTGGCCTTCATTCTTCTTTTTTCTAGTTTCTTAAGGCATTAAGTTAGGTAGTTTACTTAAGATCTTTGTTTTTTTTAAAAAAATATAGGCTTTTATCTCTATAAACTTCCCTCTTGAAACTGCATTTGCTTTAGCCCATCTGCTTTTGTATGTTTTGCTTCTATTTTCATTTTTCTCAAGATACTTTTTGATTTCCCTTTTGATTTCTGATCCATTGCTTGTTAAAGAGTGTGTTTAATTTTCATGTATTTGTGAATTTTCCAATTTTCCTCCTGTTAATGATTTTTATTTTCATAATATGGTGGTCAAAAGGATACTTGATATGATTTCAGTCTTCTTAAATGTGTTAAGACTTGTGCCATAACATATGATCTATCCTGGAGAATGTTCCGTGTGTGCTTGAGAAAAAATATGTATTCTGCTGCTGTTGGATGGAATGTTCTATGTATGTCCATTATATTCATTTGTTCTGTAGTGTTTTCTGTCTGGATGAACTATCCATTGTTGATAATGGGGTATTGAAGTTCCCTACTAATACTGTATTACTGTTTATTTCTCCGTTCAGTTCTGTTAATATTTGCCTTATATATTTAAGTGCCCAGATGTTTGGTACATCTATATTTACAATTATTATATCTTCTTTATGAATTGGCCACATCATAATAGTGACCTTTTTTATTCTCTGTGACAGATTCCAACTGAAAGTCTATTTTGTCTGATATAAGTATAGCCATCCCAGCTCTCTTTTGGTTACCATTTGCATAGGATATCTCTTTCCATCCTTTCACTTTCAGCCTTTGGATATCCTTAAAGTGAGTCTCTTGTTGGTAGCAAAAAGTTGGATCTCTTTTTCAATCCCTTCAACTACACTACTGATTGATCCAGCTACTCTACTATCTTTGGATTAAATAATTTATTTCATTTACATTTAAAGTAATTATTGATAGGTAAGGTCTTTTTATTGACATTTTGTTCATTGTTTTCATTTTTTGTGTGTCCCTTTTTTCCTTTCTTTGCTATCTTCCTTTATAATTTGATGCTTTTTTTTTTAAACATCTTTATTGGGGTATAATTGCTTTACAATGGTGTGCCAGCCTCTGCTTTACAACAAAGTGAATCAGTCACACACAAACACATGTTCCCATATGTCCTCCCTCCTGCGTCTCCCTCCCTCCCACCCTCCCCATCCCACCCCTCCAGGCTGTCACAAAGCACCAAGCCAATATCCCTGTGCCATGCGGCTGCTTCCCACTAGCTATCTACCTTACTACGTTTGTTAGTGTGTACATGTCCATGACCCTCTCTCGCCCAGTCACAGCTCACCCTTCCCCCTCCCCATAACCTCAAGTCCGCTCTCTAGGAGGTCTGCACCTCTATTCCTGCCTTACCCCTAGGTTCCTCATGACATCCTTTTTTTCTTAAATTCCATATATATGTGTTAGCATACGGTATTTGTCTTTTTCTTTCTGACTTACTTCACTCTGTATGACAGACTCTAGGTCTATCCACCTCATTACAAATAGCTCAATTTCGTTTCTTTTTATGGCTGAGTAATATTCCATTGTATATATGTGCCACATCTTCTTTATCCATTCATCCGATGATGGGCACTTAGGTTGTTTCCATCTCCGGGCTATTGTAAATAGAGCTGCAGTGAACATTTTGGTACATGACTCTTTTTGAATTTTGGTTTTCTCAGGGTATATGCCCAGTAGTGGGATTGCTGGGTCATATGGTAGTTCTATTTTTAGTTTTTTAAGGAACCTCCATACTGTTCTCCATAGTGGCTGAACCAATTCACATTCCCACCAGCAGTGCAAGAGTGTTCCCTTTTCTCCACACCCTCTCCAGCATTTATTGTTTCTAGATTTTTTGATGATGGCCATTCTGACTGGTGTGAGATGATATTTCATTGGAGTTTTGATTTGCATTTCTCTAATGATTAATGATGTTGAGCATTCTTTCATGTGTTTGTTGTCAGTCTGTATATCTTCTTTGGAGAAATGTCTATTTAGGTCTTCTGCCCATTTTTGGATTGGGTTGTTTGTTTTTTTGTTATTGAGCTGCATGAGCTGCTTGTAAATTTTGGAGATTAATCCTTTGTCGGTTGCTTCATTTGCAAATATTTTCTCCCATTCTGAGGGTTGTCTTTTGGTCTTGTTTATGGTTTCCTTTGCTGTGCAAAAGCTTTGAAGTTTCATTAGGTCCCATTTGTTTATTTTTGTTTTTATTTCCATTACTCTAGGAGGTGGGTCAGAAAGGATCTTGCTGTGATTTATGTCATAGAGTGTTCTGCCTATGTTTTCCTCTAAGAGTTTGATAGTTTCTGGCCTTACATTTAGGTCTTTAATCCATTTTGAGCTTATTTTTGTGTATGGTGTTAGGGAGTGATCTAATCTCATACTTTTACATGTACCTGTCCAGTTTTCCCAGCACCACTTATTGAAGAGGCTGTCCTTTCTCCACTGTACATTCCTGCCACCTTTATCAAAGATAAGGTGTCCATATGTGCGTGGGGTTATCTCTGGGCTTTCTATCCTGTTCCATTGATCTGTCTTTCTGTTTTTGTGCCAGTACCATACTGTCTTGATAACTGTAGCTTTGTAGTATAGTCTGAAGTCAGGGAGCCTGATTCTTCCAGTTCCTTTTTTCATTCTCAAGATTGCTTTGGCTATTCGGGGTCTTTTGTGTTTCCATACAAATTGCAAAATTTTTTGTTCTAGTTCTGTGAAAAATGCCAGTGGTAGTTTGATAGGGATTGCATTGAATCTATAGATTGCTTTGGGTAGTAGAGTCATTTTCACAATGTTGATTCTTCCAATCCAAGAACATGGTATATCTCTCCATCTATTTGTATCATCTTTATTTCTTTCATCAGTGTCTTATAATTTTCTGCATACAGGTCTTTTGTCTCCTTAGGTAGGTTTATTCCTAGGTATTTTATTCTTTTTGTTGCAATGGTAAATGGGAGTGTTTTCTTAATTTCACTTTCAGATTTTTCATGATTAGTGTATAGGAATACAAGAGATTTCTGTGCATTAATTTTGTATCCTGCTACTTTACCAAATTCATTGATTAGTTCTAGTAGTTTTCTGGTAGCATCTTTAGGATTCTCTATGTATAGTATCATGTCATCTGCAAACAGTGACAGCTTTACTTCTTTTCCAATTTGGATTACTTTTATTTCTTTTTCTTCTCTGATTGCTGTGGCTAAAACTATGTTGAATAATAGTGGTGAGAGTGGGCAACCTTGTCTTTTTCCTGATCTTAGTGGAAATGGTTTCAGTTTTTCACCATTGAGGATGCTGTTGGCTGTGGGTTTGTCATATATGGCTTTTATTATGTTGAGGAAAGTTCCCTCTGTGCCTACTTTCTGCAGGGTTTTTATCATAAATGGGTGTTGAATTTTGTCGAAAGCTTTCTCTGCATATATTCAGATGATCATATGGTTGTTCTCCTTCAACTTGTTAATATGGTGTATCACGTTGATTGATTTGCGTATATTGAAGAATCCTTACATTCCTGGAATAAACCCCATTTGATCATAGTGTATGGTCTGTTTAATGTGCTGTTGGATTCTGTTTGCTAGTATTTTGTTGAGGATTTTTGCATCTATGTTCATCAGTGATATTGGCCTGTAGTTTTCTTTCTTTGTGACATGTTTGTCTGGTTTTGGTATCAGAGTGATGGTGGCCTCGTGGAATGAGTTTGGGAGTGTTCCTCCCTCTGCTATATTTTGGAAGAGTTTGAGAGGATAGGTGTTAGCTCTTCTCTAAATGTTTGATAGAATTCACCTGTGAAGCCATCTGGTCCTGGGCTTTTGTTTGTTGGAAGATTTTTCATCACAGCTTCAATTTCAGTACTTGTGATTGGTCTGTTCATATTTTCTATTTCTTCCTGGTTCAGTCTCGGAAGTTGTGCATTTCTAAGAATTTGTCCATTTCTTCCAGGTTGTCAATTTTATTGGCATATAGTTGCTTGTAATAATCTCTCATGATCCTTTGTATTTCTGCAGTGTCAGTTGTTATTTCTCCTTTTTCATTTCTAATTCTATTGATTTGAGTCTTCTCCCTTTTTTTCTTCATATATCTGGCTAATTGTTTGTCAATTTTGTTTATCTTCTCAAAGAACCAGCTTTTAGTTTTATTGATCTTTGCTATCATTTCCTTCATTACTCTTTCATTTACTTCTTTCTTTTTTATATCTTTATTGGAGTATAATTGCTTTACAATGGTGTGTTAGTTTCTGCTTTATAACAAACTGAATCAGTTATACATATACATATGTTCCCATATCTCTTCCCTCTTGCGTCTCCCTCCCTCCCACCCTCCCTATCCTACCTCTCTAGGTGGTCACAAAGCACGGAGCTGATCTCTCTGTGCTATGTGGCTGCTTCCCACTAGCTATCTATTTTACGTTTGATAGTGTATATATGTCCATGCCACCCTCTCACTTTGTCACAGCTTACCCTTCCCCCTCCCCATATCCTCAAGTCCATTCTCTAGTAGGTCTGTGTCTTTATTCCTCTTTTACCCCTAGGTTCTTCATGATATTTTTTTTTCTTAGATTCCATATATGTGTGTTAGCATATGGTATTTGTCTTTCTCTTTCTGACTTACTTCACTCTGTATGACAGACTCTAGGTCCATCCACCTCACTACAAATAACTCAATTTCGTTTCTTTTTATGGATGAGTAATATTCCATTGTATATATGTGCCACATCTTCTTTATCCATTCATCCTATGATGGACCCTTAGGTTGCTTCCATCTCCTTATCTGATC
This sequence comes from Pseudorca crassidens, assembly GCF_039906515.1. Classification (NCBI taxonomy): domain Eukaryota; kingdom Metazoa; phylum Chordata; class Mammalia; order Artiodactyla; family Delphinidae; genus Pseudorca; species Pseudorca crassidens. Next base: position 16,563,034 of record NC_090315.1, on the reverse strand, counting down.
TTTATGATTTCTTTCCTTCTGCTAACTTTGGATTTTTTTTCTTCTTTCTCTAATTGCTTTAGGTGTAAGGTTAGGTTGTTTATTTGAGATGTTTCTTGTTTCTTAAGATAGGCTTGTATAGGTGTAAACTTCCCTCTTAGAACTGCTTTTGCTGCATCCCATAGGTTTTGGGTCGTTGTGTTTTCATTGTCATTTGTTTCTAGGTATTTTTCGATTTCCTCTTTGATTTCTTCAGTGATCTCTTGGATATTAAGTAGTGTGTTGTTTAGCCTCCATGTATTTGTATTTCTTACAGATTTTTTCCTGTAATTGATATCTAGTCTCATACCATTGTGGTCGGAAAAGGTACTTGATATGATTTCAGCTTTCTTAAATTTACCAAGGTTTGATTTGTGACGCAAGATATGATCTATGCTGTAGTATGTTCCATGAGCACTTGAGAAGAATGTGTATTCTGTTGTTTTTGGATGGAATGTCCTATAAATATCAATTAAGTCCATCTTGTTTAATGTATCAGTTAAAGCTTGTGTTTCCTTATTTATTTTCATTTTGGATGATCTGTCCATTGGTAAAAGTGGGGTGTTAAAGTCCCCTACTATGATTGTGTTACTGTCAATTTCCCCTTTTATGGCTGTTAGTATTTGCCTTATGTATTGAGGTGCTCCTATGTTGGGTGCATAAATATTTACAATTGTTATATCTTCGTCTTGGATCGATCCCTTGATCATTATTTAGTGTCCTTCTTTGTCTCTTGTAATAGTCTTTATTTTAAAGTCTATTTTGTCTGATATGAGAATTGCTACTCCAGCTTTCTTTTGATTTCCATTTGCATGGAATATCTTTTTCCGTCCCCTCACTTTCAGTTTGTATGTGTCCCTAGGTCTGAAGTGGGTCTCTTGTAGACAGCATATATATGGGTCTTGTTTTTGTATCCATTCAGCCAGTCTATGTCTTTTTTTTTGGCAGTACGCGGGCCTCTCACTGTTGCGGCCTCTCCATTTGTGGAGCACAGGCTCCAGACGCGCAGGCTCAGCGGCCATGGCTCACGGGCCCAGCCGCTCCGTGGCATATGGGATCCTCCCAGACTGGGGCACAAACCCGTGTCCCCTGCATCGGCAGGCGGACTCTCAACCACTGCGCCACGAGGGAAGCCCCAGTCTATGTCTTTTGGTTGGAGTATTTAATCCATTTACATTTAAGGTAATTATCAATATGTATGTTCCTATTCCCATTTTCTTAATTGTTTTGGGTTTATTATTGTAGGTCTTTTCCTTCTCTTGTGTTTCCTGCCTAGAGAAATTCCTTTAGCATTTGTTGTAAAGCTGGTTTGGTGGTGCTGAATTCTCTTAGCTTTTGCTTATCTGTAATGCTTTTAATTTCTCCATCAAATCTGAATGATATCTTTGCTGGGTAGAGTAATCTTGGTTGTAGGTTTTTCTCTTTCATCACTTTAAATATGTCCTGGGTAGAGTAATCTTGGTTGTAGATTTTTCTCTTTCATCACTTTAAATATGTCCTGGGTAGAGGAATCTTGGTTGTAGGTTTTTCTCTTTCATCACTTTAAATATGTCCTGCCACTCCCTTCTGGCTTGCAGAGTTTCTGCTGAAAGATCAGCTGTTAACCTTATGGGGATTCCCTTATGTGTTACTTATTGTTTTTCCATTGCTGCTTTTAATATTTGTTCTTTGTATTTAATTTTTGATAGTTTGAGTAATGTGTGTCTTGGTGTGTTTCTCCTTGGATTTATCCTGTATGGGACTCTCTGTGCTTCCTGGACTTGATTAACTATTTCCTTTCCCATATTAGGGAAGTTTTCAACTATAATCTCTTCAAATATTTTCTCAGTCCCTTTCTTTTTCTCTTCTTCTTCTGGGACCCCTATAATTCGAATGTTGGTGCATTTAATGTTGTCCCAGAGGTCTCTGAGACTGTCCTCAATTCTTTTCATTCTTTTTTCTTTACTCTGCTCTGCAGTAGTTATTTCCTCTATTTTATCTTCCAGGTCACTTATCCGTTTTTCTGCTTCAGTTATTCTGCTATTGATCCCTTCTAGAGAATTTTTATTTTCATGTATTGTGCTGTTCATCTCTGTTTGTTTGTTCTTTAGTTCTTCTAGGTCCTTGTTAAACGTTTCTTGTATTTTCTCCATTCTATATCCAAGAGTTTGGATCATCTTTACTGTCATTACTCTGAATTCTTTTTCAGGTAGATTGCCTATTTCCTCTTCATTTGTTAGGTCTGGTGGGTTTTTGTCTTGCTCCTTCATCTGCTGTGTGTTTCTCTGTCTTCTCATTTTGCTTATCTTACTGTGTTTGGGGTCTCCTTTTTGCAGGCTGCAGGTTCGTAGTTCCTGTTGCTTTTGGTGTCTTTCCCCAGTGGCTAAGGTTGGTTCAGTGGGTTGTGTAGGCTTCCTGGTGGAGGGGACTAGTGCCTGTGTTCTGGTGGATGAGGCTGGATCTTGTCTTTCTGGTGGGCAGGTCCACGTCTGGTGGTGTGTTTTGGGGTGTCTGTGGCCTTATTATGATTTTAGGCAGCCTCCGTGCTAATGGATAGGGTTGTGTTCCTGTCTTGCTAGTTGTTTGGCATAGGTTGTCCTGCACTGTAGCTTGCTGGTCGTTGAGTGGAGCTGGGTCTTGGCGTTGAGATGAGATCTCTGGGAGATTTTCTCTGTTTGATATTACTTGGAGCTAGGAGGTCTCTTGTGGACCAGTGTCCTGAACTTGGCTCTCCCACTTCAGTGGCACAGCCCTGACACCTGGCTGGAGCACCAAGAGCCTGTCCTCCGCATGGCTCAGAATAAAAGGAAGAAAAGAAAGAAAAAAAGAAGAATATAAAATAAAATAAAATAAATTTATTAAAATAAAAATAATTAAGAAAAAATTTTAAGTATTAAAAAAATGAAAAAAGAAAATAATGGACAGACAGAACCCTAGGACAAATGGTAAAAGCAAAGCTATACAGACAAAATCACACACAGAAGCATAAAAATACACACTCACAAAAAGAGAATAAAGGAAAAAAATATATATAGTTCCTCCCAAAGTCCACCTCGTTAATTTGGGATGATTCGTTGTCTATTCACGTATTCCACAGATGCAGGGTACATCAAGTTGATTGTGGAGATTTAATCCGCTGCTCCTGAGTCTGTTGGGAGAGACTTCCCTTTCTCTTCTTTGTTTGCACAGCTCCCAGTGTTTCAGCTTTGGATTTGGACCCGCCTTTGCGTGTAGGTTGCCTGAGGCCGTCTGTTCTTCTCTCAGAAAGGACGGGGTTAAAGAAGAAGCTGCTTCGGGGGCTCTGGCTCACTCAGGCTGGGGGGAGGGAGGGGTACGGATGCGGGGCATGCCTACAGTGGCATAGGCTGGCATGATGTTGCACCAGCCTGAGGTGTGCCGTGCATTTTCCCAGGGAAGTTGTCCCTGGATCACGGGACCCTGGCAGTGGCGGGCTGCACGGGCTCCCAGGAGGGGTGGTGTGGATAGTGACCTTTGCTTGCACACAGGCTTCTTGGTGGCTGCAGCAGCAGCCTTAGCGTCTCACGCCCATCTCTGTGGTCCACGCTGATAGCCGCAGCTCACGCCTGTCTCTGGAGCTCCTTTAAGCGGCACTCTTAATGCCTTCTCCTCGTGCACCAGGAAACAAAGAGGCAAGAAAAAGTCTCTTGTCTCTTCGGCAGCTCCAGACTTTTTCCCAGACTCCCCCCGACTAGCTGTGGCACACTAGCTCCCTTCATGCTGTGTTCACACAGCCAACCCCAGTCCTCTCCCTGGGATCCGACCAAAGCCCGAGCCTCAGTTCCCAGGCCCCACCCGTCCCAGCAGGTGAGCAGACAAGCCTCTCGGGCAGGTGAATGCTGGTCGGCAGCGATCCTCTGTGCGGGAATCTCTCTGCTTTGCCCGCCGCACCCCTGTTGCTGTGCTCTCGTCAGTGACTCTGAAGCTCCCCCGCTCCGCCACCCGCAGTCTCCGCCCGCAAAGGGGCTTCTAGTGTGTGGAAACCTTTCCTCCTTCACAGCTCCCTCCCACTGGTGCAGGTCCCATCCCTATTCTTTGTCTCTGTTTTTTCTTTTTTCTTTTACCCTACCCAACTACGTGGGGAGTTTCTTGCCTTTTGGGAGGTCTGAGGTCTTCTGCCAGGGTTCAGTAGGTGTTCTGTAGGAGTTGTTCCACATGTATATGTATTTCTGATGTATTTGTGGGGAGGAAGTGTCTTACTCTTCCGCCATCTTGAAGCTTCTCCCAGTATGTAACTTTTTGAGACTAGTTTTATGCATGATGTTGCATGTGTCAATGGTTCATTATTTTTATTGTTGAGTAATATTCCATTTTATGGATGTACCATGGTGTATCCATTTATCCATTGAAAAACATTTGGATTGTTTCCAGTTTTTAGTGATTATAAATAATAATACTATAGACATTCATGAATAGGTTTTTGTGTGAACATAAGTTTTCATTTCTCTAGGCTAAATATAAGTGGGATTGCTAGGTCACATGGGAAGTGTATGTTTAACTTTTTAAGAATGACCAAATTGTTTTCCATAGTGGTTTTACCACTTTGCATTCCCATTAGCAGTGTATGAGAGTTCCATTTGTTTCACATCCTCTTCACTGCTTGGTACTGTCACACATCTATGATTCTGAGAAGCCCCAGTTTATAGAGACCAGTGTTGATATCTGTGTTTTGGCTGTTGTATATTACTTATAAGGCAGGGCATGACAAGTCTGGCACTATTTCTGGACCACAAATTAAGTGAAGATATTCAAGTATTACCTGGCAAAAATGTTTCAGGTTTGAGATGCACTATGCACAATATGATACTGGGGACACAAGAAGTGAGGCGACATGCTTATTTGCATGCACAGATTATCAGAAAATACATAGGAGTTGTAGGAACCATGTTTATAGGATGGAATTGATTTATAGTTGGACTGGAAAATCTCTAACATTATCTCCATGATGCTTGAATGTCTGATGTTGACTTTGATTGAGATAAGGGCAGAGGGATATATAAGGTGCTGTTTAAAGTTGAAAACTTCCTCAGAGACAGCCCAGAGTCGATTTGTTTACTCACAAAAACGATTAGATAACCCGGCTTGACTGTGTGACCAGTGAACAGAGGGGCATAAAAGCCCTTGTGGGGAACTTCTGCCTTGAGCTCTCCCAGAGCCAAGATTCACACAGATCTTAGTGGTTCAGTCAGGAGGTAAGAGTGCAGTCTCTGTGTGAATAAGGACACTGGGGAGCTTGCAACTGGACTCCCCCCAACCAAATGCTTGCCTACCCTTTCTCTTGGTAAGCTGCATCCTTTGCTTTTATTATGTATTTATTGTTTTGTGGTACGTGGGCCTCTCACTGTTGTGGCCTCTCCCATTGCAGAGCACAGGCTCCGGATGCACAGGCTCAGCGGCCATGGCTCATGGGCCTGGCCGCTTCACGGCATGTGGTATCTTCCCGGACCGGGGCACGAACCCGCATCCCCTGTATCGGCAGGCGGACTCTCAACCATTGCGCCACCAGGGAAGCCCCATCCTTTGCTTTTAAAGGAAAGCATTACACGTATGTACTCTGTGGAGTTTTGTTAGTTCTTTTGAACTGACGAAATCTTTGCCCATGTTAATTCTCTTGTGTCCTATGACCTTGCAGTTATGTCTACAAAATATGAATTTTCAAATTAATTTCTATCTTGTTGTATATATTTAGGAATAAGTGGACTTGGATTCCAAAACCATGTCCACTCCTCAGAGCTGCACAAACTTCACTGACCAAAAGATCAGTTAGATGAAAATCCTCATTTCATATATTTATCAATTCATAAAATAAGGACCCATAAAAATTAAAGAAAAAGAACATTTCCAACTTCTTCAAAATAAATCTTAACACAGGAGTCTGGAATATAGCCCAATCCTGTTTCATACCAAAATAAATCTATTGGACCTAATTTTCCTGAACGTTTGTTAGAAAGCAAAACTTCACTTAGGCTTTCTTCAAGGCATTCAAAGGTACCTCCTACAAGGATATGGCTGTACTTATGTCCATTGGATTCTATATCTTGATTTCTATCTTCACCTTAGTTCATGAAATGACTCTGCACAGGATCTTTCAAAGATAGACTTACTTCTCTCTGCACTGTCCACAGCTGGTATTTTGGGGCTATTTTAATTTTTTTCACAAAATTGGGAAGTATACATTTGCATTGGTAATCAAGTTGATGAGTGTAACTTACTACCAGAACAGGAGAAAAAAAAAAAAAGATAAGGATGAAAAAAGATATGTATATGGACTCCTCACTGAATTGTTATTTAGATATGTAATTGTAAACAAAAATTACAGTCTAAACTTCAACTGTATTTCAGGGCCAGTTTTTGCTCATGCCTTGATCACCTCATAGTCACCACACTTTTGCTCATTGACCCTGGAATCCAAATATTCTTACCTTCATTTTTATAATACAGAAACAAAGAGATTATTTTCCCCTTCTTTTAATCCATCAAATTTAATTTCAAAATGTGACCATTTAATTTTGAGGGTCAGAAATTTGAGGCAGCCTCAGCTGAGCAGTTCCTGCTTGGGAAGAGGGGAGTGGATCTCTCATGTGGTTCCAGTTGGATGTCAGAGCAGCTACAGTCATCTAAAGACTTGACTTGCCCCAGATGGCCCATTCATATAGTTGGCAGATGATACTGGATAACGGCTTGGTGCTTAGCTGGGGCTATTGACTAGGGTGCCTACGCATAGGCTCTCTAGCATCATGATCTCGGTATGGTTGGACTTCTTTCATGGAAACAGCTTTCCCCAGAGTTAAGAGTTGAAGCCTCATCTGTTCCCTTGTCAACCTTCCTTTCTTTAGTATGAATTCTTTGCTGTTGTATAGAGTGAGTTATAACTAATCATTCTTACAGTCATTTCATTTGAAGTGTTCCCATCCATTGTGAATTCCCTGGTGTTGTAAGGATTTGAGCTATGGCTATAAGCTTTTCCATATTTATCATTTTTATATGACCAGTAAGATAGTATTTTATCCAGTTAGAATTCTCTAATGTTGAGCAAGGAAGATACTAGATGCCTCCCTTTCTCTAGTATGACTTTGATTTCAAATAGGCATTCTTATGGGTAAAGGCAGTCTCACATTTATTACATGTGTCTGGTATTTAGGATTTGAGCTGTGGCTAAAAGCCTTTGGACATGCATTATATTTGGATTCCCAGTTTTCACAACATTCATAGAGTTTCCCTGTAGTATGAATTCTTGGTTTGAACCATCACCATATTGATACTATTTACAGCTGTCTTCCTTCAGAGTGAATTATCTCATGTTATGAAAGTTATGAGTCATTTGATAGTATCAACATACATATACCCCAGGACCCAGCAATTCCACTCCTAAGTATATACACGAGAAAAATGAATATATGTACACCAAAATATAAATACATTCAACAAGCATTATTTATTATGACCCTAAGCTGTAAACAATAAAAAAAAGTCCATAAACAGTAGATTGGATAAATTGAAATATAATCATATAATGGAATTTTATACAGAATGAAAATAAATAAGCTTCTGCCACATGCACTAATGATGAGTTTTAAAGACAGAGTGATGGATGAAACAAGCCATATATGAAAGAATACATGTATAATTTATATAAAGGTTTATTATATGCAAAAACTATAACGTTAGAAGTTAGAACTGTGGTTAACTCTGAGGAGGTAACAAGTTTTATACCATATTTGCAATGAGAAATACAGTCACACCACCTTTCTTTTAAAGCAGTTCTGTTCACAGTGTGGTCCATGGACCACTGCCAGGCAGCCTACTGTTTATTACTGGGTCACAACAAGGTATATATTAAAATTTAAAATAAGAAATTTAAAATGTTTGTAGCAATTTGATAGAGGAATTTATGTCTGGTGAATCTAATAAAAATTTTAAGCTTGTATTTTCAATGACTTTTATCATTTAATTTGTCCAGTAATTCCTTTTGTGTGTTTTATAGGCTAGCAAATAGTAGGTAAATATGTGGTACAGTACCTTAAACTGTTTAATATTATTACACTTGCAAGCAACATCATGTACAGGGTTTACTATGACTTTAAAAGTTTTCACCAAAAAAGTCACAGATTTTAGTGAATTCCCATGGTTTCTATCTTGTGAGTTTTCTGATGAACAATGAGGTTTGACTTACAACTGAAGAACTTTCCACATTCTTTACATTCATATGGTTTCTCTCCTGTGTGAGTTTTCTGATGGCGAATGAGGTTTGATTTCCTACTAAAGGCTTTCCCACACTGAGGACATCCATTGGATTTCTCTCCTGTATGTATTCTCTGATGAACAGTGAGGATTGCCTTCTGGCGGAAGGACTTCCCACATTCATTACAAATATAGGGTTTTTCTCCTGTGTGAATTCTTTGATGGAGAGTGAGGGTTGTCTTTTGGCAGAAGGACTTCCCACATTCATTGCAAATATAGGGTTTCTCTCCTGTGTGAGTTCTCTGATGTACAGTGAGGGTTGTCTTCTGGATAAATGCCTTCCCACATTCATTACATTGATATGGTTTCTCTCCTGTGTGTGTTCTCTGATGATCAATGAGGTATGACTTCTTTCTAAAAGCACTTCCACATTGAGTACATTCATAGGCCTTCTCTCCTGTATGTGTTTTGTGATGTCTAGTAAGGGTTGCCTTCTGGCGGAAGGACTTCCCACAATCCATACAAATGTAGGGTTTCCCCTCTATATGTGTTTTCTCGTGAAGAGTGAGGGCTGTCTTTTGACGGAAGGCTTTTCCACATTGACTACAAACATAAGGTTTCTCACCTGTGTGGATTCGCTGATGTTCAATGAGATATGACTTCCTTCTAAAGCTATTCCCACAGTAAGGACACTGAAAGGGTTTATCTTCTATTTGAGATCTCTGATGCATGATAAAAATGGACTTCCTACAGAGGAACTTCCCATATTTGCTGTATGCATGGGCCTTCTTCTCCATATTTTGTTGGTGAACATTGAGATTTGACTTTTCGATGAAGCCTGTTCCATCTTTATTGTATTCAAAGGGTCTTTCTCCTCTGTGAGCTCTAGTATGTGTAAATAACATTCCTTTTATAAGGAAGGGTTTTTCACATTCATTATGTTCAAATGATTGCTCTGGAGTTTGAACCTTCTGATGTTGAATAAGCTCTTGTTTACCACTCAGACTCCGCTCTGTTTGTTTATAGAGATTCACTGCAGTATGAATTTTCTCATGTTTAGTATTAAGGAGTGATTTCTCCCATCCATTACTCTCACCAAACTTCTCTCTTACAGGACTTATATTTCTAATGACTAATTCTGAAATATTTTTAAAAATCTTTCCATCAGGTTTATATTCATGTAGTGTTGTTTTTGAAATAATACGGTTCTTGACAACAGTAAATGTTTTCCCCAAAATATTAGTTCTCTCCTTCATTAGCCTTTTGTGGTTGATGGATACAACTGATCTAGAATGCCTGTCTTGGTATTCTTTGAACTTCACTAAAACATCTTCAGCTTTCCAATCTTCTTCTAGAAAAAATACAATTAACACCAGTAAGTCTTCACATAAACGTTATGGATAAGATATATATACAAACAACCCATGGTGGGACTGTCTATCTCACTACTGTAGTCTACAGAAAGGCCAAAATAAATTACCTCTTGGAGGGAAAATGTATATAACATTAAAATGAGGAAAAATTGCCATAAGTAAATAACACATATCTTTGGGATGTTGTAAGTATAAGCTACATTGAGCAGGTGTAATAAACACAAGGGCAAGTAAGCAGAAGATAAAGGATGGTGAAAGTGGGATTGCTCTTGGAATGGGCAGATTCAGAGATAATGGAGGGAGTCTATCAAGGGTACTAAACAGTAAGCAATGAAAATGTTCAGGTGAAGATGAAACACCATATATTTATTCCCTAATGACTAAATAAGTGTTATAAAATACTTCCATGTGTTTCTTCCTCAATTGTATTTAGCCCACCCATAGCAAATGAACTTTCTCAGGACTCATTTCCTAGTGCAAACAGACACACTAGTCTATTGTCTAGACCCTAACTCTGCATATCACTGTAATTTTTTCTCTTGAAAGGGAAGAATTGAGAAAACATAATTCCATTAGGAATTGTGAAATAAACCAGAGGACAAAGTATATCTGCAACATGAATATAATCCCTGTTATGTTCTGACTGCTGCTACCATCAATGTATTCTTCCAGAAATGATCAATAACTAAATTCTCTTGACCGTCAATTACAACTTTTCCTCCTTTCAATTTGTTAAATTACTTTTTCAGTTTTAGGGAAGGATGGGTTCAAGTTTTCCTCCCAGTGGAGTAACATACCTTAACTCTGCTATTTCCTATTGGGGCTGTGAAAGATTGAATTCTTCAGTGTATATGTACAGCACTGATTGGCCTTAAAAACTATATCTTACTACTGTTGCCTTACCACTTCCCATATCTGGCGGGGCAATTTTAAAGATGGATTCATCTTACTCACGACTTGCATCTTATTTAAAACAGCCCTTTTATCCCATCAAACTAGACATCGAAAGGTAAACAGGTAATACTGTATATGTATTTATAAAATGGAATACTTCAGTGAAATTTATACAATGGAATACCATTCAGCAATAAAAAGGAAAAAGCCTACTGATATATAATGACAAAAGGGATGAATCTCAAACATTTTTCAGATTTAAAGCTTTATACAAAAGAGTACACGTCGTACAATTCCATTTATTTGTAGTTCTAGGACACACAAAACTAATCTGTATCAATAATTGTAATTATACTGCCTTCCTGAGAATTCAACCACCTGCAGGGATATGCTACAATCCAATTTATCCAAAAGCCTTCACATATTCTTTCTACCCTTCAATGTCTATTTCGTCTGAAATTAGTATATAATTATAGTCTGGACCATCCATTTCAAGCAATCTTTCAACAACCTGCTATTTTCATATAAAATTATACGTAAAATGCTCAATTTGATAATAATGCCTTCCCAACTAACACTTATGCTCTTGGACATCAACATTTTATTGACTATCTTTTCCGAAACCTTCTGAGTATACATTAACACACTTATCAGTGGTAAAGAGATATGATCTTGACATGTATATCTAAAAGGAACTTACCATTAAATGATTTTTGAATGGATGAGAAAGATGTTTTCTTTGCATGCTACCACAGGCCATCAATCAAGTAACTATTGAATATCTAGCCTCTGCTACAAGCCACAGTAAGGAAAAGTAAAAGAGAGGACCTTATTTTGAGGGAACTGTTAATCAGATGGGAAGAGAGGCCTCAGATAAAACAATGTTGAATCAGGTAGGAAATTACTAGATCATATCAGAGGATTTGTCTCTTTGCATGTTTATAGACACTAAGTATAATGTGAATGCAGAAAAAAAGGAACTGACATGCTTTGGAGTCATCAAGGAACATTTCATGGGGAAGTGAAATTTGATCTTTTAATCAAAGGATATGTAGTATTGTGTGGTAAAGAATATATAATCTTGCCCAAAGAGAAGTCTGACATTTGCCTTTGGATTCTGGGAGGTAATCTCTAAGTCCTTGGAATGTCATGCCTGAGAGGAGTATTAATTGCCTGGGAGCCTTTGGCCAACCAGAAAGTAACAATGTGATTTGGGGGGGGTGGTCTTTGAGTCACACCAACAATGTGATTGAGAGCAGGGGGCTTTGGGTCACAGAATATTAGCTCAGTCTCTTAAGGGGCTAGAAACTTAGGTCAGCCACATGGGCAGTGAAGCATGCCTATGTGATGGAGCCCTAATATAAGCTTTGGATAATAGCCTTGGGTGAATCTTCCCTGGCTGGCAGTATTCTATATGTATTGTCACAGGGAAGTAATGCTGTCCGTGACTCCAGAGAGAGGACTACTAGAAGCTCTGTGTTTGGTACTTTCCTGGACTCTGCCTTATGTGCTTCTCCCCTTGGCTAATTTTAATCTGTATTCTTCTCTTACAAACCATAACTGTGAGTATTATAGCTTTCAGTAAGTTTTGTAAGTTCTTATAGAAAACTATTGATCCTAACAGTAGTCATGGGGACCCTTGAACTTACAGTTGGTATCAGAAGTGAGGGTGGCCTTGTGTGTACTACTGTACTCTCTTACTTTGTAGTTGGCTAACTTTGCAAGTATCCCTATGGTTATATGGCAGCTCTCACATAATGAAAGGTCCAGTTGTGAAGAATAAAATCAATTCTATTGAGTACATTTGGGAGACTCGAACAGACGTTAGCAGGAATTCTTCGTCAAAAATAGAAATACATGTGGAATGACAAGATGGGATATTATTGTGTCAGCCCTTGAAATAGAAAGGATTTAAATTTCATATAATAAGTGATATCTTTTTTGCATATTGACTGAAAGAAAACTGAAAGAACTGGAAAATAAATCATGGCAAATTCAAATAGTAATTACAGCATCCCACACCTGAAATAACATGAAATAACATGGCTCTCACTTTTGAAGATGTCAGTGGCAAACGAGAATATGAGAGGATGTAAGGATATTTCATGGAGTGAAATAAAACACAAATTGTGGAGAGATAATTTTTAAAATATTGCAAAGATGATGGAATCAACCTGATGTTACAAGAAACTGACTACAGGAACAAAGGAAATACAAAGATAAGATAAAGTTAATGACTATTATTTCTGAAATATCAATAACCAAAAGGATGAGACAAGTGACCCTATATTGCGGTAGGCAGATTAAAATATACCAGTAGAGGGCTTCCCTGGTGGCGCAGTTTTTGAGAGTCTGCCTGCTGATGCAGGGGACACGGGTTCATGGCCCGGTCCTGGAAGATCCCACATGCCGCGGAGCGGCTAGGCCTGTAAGCCATGGCCGCTGAGCCTGTGCGTCCGGAGCCTGTGCTCCGCAACGGGAGAGGCCGCAACAGTGAGAGGCCCGTGTACTGCAAAAAAAAAAAAAAAAAAAAGAAAGAAAGAAAAAAAGAAAAACCAAATATATATATATATATATATACCAGTAGAGTACAAGTGGGAGAAATGGGCTGAAAATGGCTATTTGAAAGCCAGTCACATAAAATAAGGAAATCACAACTTGAGAATGGATCAGATTATTACAGTTTACATGGCTTTTATAAAGACAAGAACTGAGGATGAAGAAAGATTCTTTAAGGATACCGATGAGAGCCTACTGAAATAAAATCCATTTATTCAACAAATATTTATTTTTTCAGAGGGAAGAAAAGCAACCAAGATGAAAAAGGCACTCAGGAACGTAGGATAAGTTTTTCACCCAAATCAAGGTGGGTACGTATCAGGAATCTGAGCACTATGTTATGAAACACGGAGATTTATTGGGAAGAAATTTACTGAAAGAAGTGATACTGAAATTATCACTTTAGTCCAAGGCATATGGATTTTGAAATCCGACAGTTGGTCTCACAGTGAGAATGGGATGTGAGACTAAGTGCAGAAAACAAGTAGAAGAGGAAAGGAAATGAAAACTAAGAGGAAGATTAATATTATCAATGATTACCCTTTTATATTTTGGATAGATTTAAGAATGCATATAAATAGGAGACTATAATAAAAGAAGAAAGATAAAGAGCTGAAATGTTAAAGAAAGAGATGAAAAGCAAGAAGAAAGGCCTAAACTAACAGTTTCCAAGAGACCCTTATGGGAGGTGCGATAAGTCAAAAATATTTTTGTTAGTAATAACACTTCAGGGGGACTTCCCTGGTGGTCCAGTGGTTAGGACTTCACCTTCCAGTGCAGGGGGTGCAGGTTTAATACCTGGTCGGGGAGCTAAGATCCCACATGTCTTGTGGCCAAAAAACCAAAATATAACACAGAAGCAATATTGTAACAAATTCAATAAAGACTTTAAAAATGGTCCACATCAAAAAATCTTTAAAAAAAAAGATAATAATAACACTTCATTGGGACTTCCCTGGCTGTCCAGTGGTTAAGACTCCGTGCTCCCAATGCAGGCGGCACGGGTTCAATCCCTGGTCAGGGAATTAAGATCCCGTATGCCGCACAGTGCTGTCAAAATAATAATAAAAATAACAACACTTCATTATTAACAAAAATAATAGTATTTTAAACTGTGTTCTTATTTGCATTAGTGGGGCAAAAGCACTGGTGAGTGTCTCATGAAATTTTAATTTATAGAGGTGACTGAGTGATGACACAGGGAGGCTAATTCTATTAAAAGAAAATTTTTTATTACTTACCTTTCCTGAGAGGAGGGGCCATGCCATGCCATGCAGGGTTACATGGGGAAGCACCAGCTTTGGTCAGGAGGCAGAAAGAAGCAAGGGGAAAGTGTAGGCCAGAGCCTTTACTCGGGCTTGCTTGCATGGGAAAGGCAAGGCAGGGCAGGGGAAACAGCTTAGGATTGGCTAGTTTGAAGAGTGTTGGCAGGTTATGGGTTATAGGGGAGCTCTCCAGTTGTCTGGTACCTGGTCCTGGGTGATTTAGGGCAGGGTAAATATTGGCTTGGTGTCTGTGAGTTAGATAAAGGAGGTGGTTGAGGATATGGAGTGGGGATTGGTTGATTTGTATATGAAAGATGGGCTCACCAACAAGTTGTTTGTTTACTATCTCTAGAAATTGGCTAGCTCTGGGAAGGGTAATCTCTCTTCAGCCAGTAGGCCTCCCCAAAGATGTCAAAACATAAAATATAGAAAATTTAAAAATGATTGATACGGTGGGTAAAATGCTGGCACATTAACATGTATCAAAGCACTGGCACCAATCTATAATAGTAATCGCTGCATTTCTAACTACCACACACTCGCAGGAAAAAAGTTTCACTTAAGACTTTTTGATAGAGCAGAAAAAATTCATTAATTTTATTAGATCTCCACCCTTGAGTACATATATTTTCAATATTTTGTGTGATTGTTAAAGAATTATGCATACAGCACTTCTTTTGCATATCAGAGTACAGTTGATCTTTAAATAACATGGGGAGTTAGTGGTGCCAACCCTCTGCACAGTCAAAAATCTGCATATAACTTCCAGTTGGCCCTCAGTTCCTCCATATCCACAGTTCCACATCTGTGGCTTTAACCAACTGTGGATCGTGTAATATTGTAATATTTGCTATTGAGAAAATCTGCATATAAGTGGACCTGCACAGTTCAAATGCATGTTGTTCAAGGGCCAATCATATAATGTATTTTGTCAGGAAAAGTGCTGGTGTAATTATGTGAGTTGAGAACTAAATATCTACATTTTGTGGAACAGCAGTTTTACTTGAAAAAACACTATTATTCAGATGTGGGTATCTGGTAAACATTTTCTTGAACAATGTGAACCTGTCTATTCAAAGAAAACATCTGCCAATACTTGTTACCTACGATAAAAGAAGTATAAGTCATTATGTTAGAAAGCTTGTATTTGCTACAGTGAGTTTGTCAACTTCCCAATACTTAAAAGACTTTTATAATGAGATTGCTGGTGATATTAACACATGTGGGTTTGGGTTTTTTAAAAAAATATTGATATGGAAATGTGTCAAAATTTGGCAGACCTGTATGCACCAGTGAATTGTTACTTTCCAAATGACCAATACATATTACAAAACAATGCATGGGTAAAATATTTAAATAGACCATTGGATTTTATGTAATAGTCTACAAAAGTTCATTGTTATGATTTCAGATTTTATATTGCAACTAACTGTTTAGAAATAACCAATTGTTAAGTGGCAACTAAATACTTAGGAACTACCAATTGTTAAGTTTGGGTGTAGTATTAATGAAGAATATCCATGACAGTCTAAAAAGGCTTTTAAAATACTTCTCTTTCAAACTACATATACGCATGAAGGAAGATTTTCTCCATATATTTCAATTAAAACAACATATTGCAACAGATTAAATGTAGAATCAGATGTGAAAATCAGCTATCTTTTATTCAGCAAGACATTAAATAAACTTCAATCATGTAACAATGCCCCTTTACTCACTTTTCTCTTTTGAAAAATAGTTTTTGTTGGTAAAAATATGATTTTTATGTCAACATGTAATGACTTTATTATGTTTATATTGTTCTTTTTAAATGAAATAAATGAATATTTTTAAATGTGTTTTAATTTTGAATAGGATATATACACATTCACAAAGTTCTTTTGATTCTTAATAATTTTAAGAGTATAAATAAGTCTTGCAGCTGCATGTGAATCAATGAAGTTAGAACACACCCTCACACCATGCACAAAAATAAACTCAAAGTGGCTTAAAGACTTAAACATAAAACAATACACCATAAAACTCCTAGAAGAGAGCATAGGCAAAACATTCTCTGACATAAATGATACCAATGTTTTCTTAGGTCAGTCTCCCAAGGCAATAGAAATAAAAACAAAAATAAACAAGTGGAACCTAATCAAACTTACAAGCTTTTGCACAGCAAAGGAAACCATTAAAAAAAAAAAAAACAACGAAAAGACAACCTACTGAGTGGGATTAAATATTTGCAAATGATGCAACAGACAGTGGCTTAATCTCCAAAATATACAAACAACCCATGCAAATCAACAGCAAAAAAACAAACGACCCAATTGAAAAATGGGCAGAAGAACTTAATAGACATTTCTCCAAAGAAGGCATACAGATGGCCAGTAGGCACTTGAACAGATGTTCAACATCACTAATTATTAAGAGAAATGCAAATCAAAACTACAGTGAGGGGCCTCCCTGGTGGCGCAGTGGCTGAGAGTCCGCCTGCTGATGCGGGGGACGTGGGTTCGTGCCCCGGTCTGGGAGGATCCCACATGCCGCGGAGCGGCTGGGCCCATGAGCCATGGCCGCTGAGCCTGTGCGTCCGGAGCCTGTGCTCCACAACGGGAGAGGCCACAACAGTGAGAGGCCCGTGTACCACAAAAAAAAAAAAAAAAAACTACAGTGAGGTACCACCTCACACCAGCCAAAATGGACATCATTATAAAGTCTACAAATAACAAATGCTGGAGAGGATGTAGAGAAAAGCGAACCCTCCTACACCATTGGTGTAAGTTGGTACAGCCACTATGGAAAACAGTATGAAGGTTCCTCAGAAAACTAAAAATAGAATTACCATATGATCCAGCAATCCCACTCCTGGGAATATACCCGGACAAAACTATAATTCAAAAAGATACATGCACCCCTATGTTCATAGCAGCACTGTTCACAATAGCCAAAACATGGAAACAACCTAAATGTCCATCGACAGATAAATGGATAAAGAAGATGTGGTACATGTATACAATGGAATATTACTCAGCCATAACAAAGAAAGAAATAATGCCATTTGCAACAACATGGATGCAACTAGAGATTATCATACTAAGTGAAATAAGTCAGAAAGAGAAAGACAAATATCATATGACATCACTTATATGTGGAATCTAAAATATGGCACAAATGAACCTGTCTACAAGATAGAAACAGACTCACAGACATAGAGAACAGATTTGCGGTTGCCAAGGGAGGAGGAGGAAGAGGGATGGAGTGGGAGTTTGGGGTTGGTAGATAAAAACTATTACATTGAGAATGGATAAACAACAAGATCCTACTATATAGCACAGAGAACTATATTGAATATCCTGTGAAAAACCATAATGGAAAAGAATATAAAAAAAGAATGTCTGTAGGTGTATAACTGAGTCACTTTCCTGTACAGCAGAGATTGGCACAACATTATAAATCAACTATACTTAAATAAAAAAAAATTTTTTAAGTCCTGAGACTAAAAAGTTTGAGAACTGCTGATTTAGACATTCAAAATTCTGGTAATAGCAAAGAAGTTTGTATCAGAACAACCTTCCAACTGATAACAATGATAACTATGGACGAATTATAGAAGACCAACTTGTTTGAAGACACTAAAGAATGATCAAAAGCAGGCAGAAACTGGAATGGATACAACCTTTGAAAGAAAGAAACCATACTGCAATAAGATCTACTTTTATCCAGGTCTTCCAATGTGTGCCCTGGTAGTTCATGCAGCACACAGGGGATAGATCTCAAGGAGAAAGCAGGAGTCATCCTGTGCAGAAGAATCAGAGATCAGAGTTCAGGAGTACCAGAGTGGCTGTAAATTGAGGACAGAATCCAAGGATGAAGAAAGCATAGAAGGAAAGCCCCAACGTTAGCATAAACCCCTCCTCAAAATTTTGGTTAACTTCATTTCTACAGGGTAAGACTAGAAGGAGCATAAAGGGAAAAGAAAGCTGGAACACTGAAAGAACTCAGCAGAGATTTCAGCAGCTACTTAAATCTGCAAAAACAGTTTTTAGTTCCAGTCCTGTGCCAAGTTAGAAGAATCTGGTTAAAACTTTGGTCTTTCTACTGAAATCCCAGAAGGGGCATGTATTAGGAGTAAAGGCTGCATCCCAGGACTTAGAGGAATACCATAAAACTAAAGGCAAAACTGAAACCGAAATAGAAATAATCTGAACAACTTAAAAGCAACCTGACAAAAGAATCGACATGAACCTCCAGTAACTTAACCTCCTGTAAGATTAAAACTCAGCAATCTTCAGAGGAAGAAAAAGGATCCAGCAACTTCACAACATGTTATATAAAGTCTTCCTGAGAAGAAACAGGAAAATGTGACCAATAGGGAAGATAAAAACCATTCAACAGAAACAGACTGATATATGTCCCTATGTTGAAATTAGAACTATGATAAATATGTTTACAAATCTACAAGAAAAGATGGAAATATGGGTGAAGAGATGGAGTAGTCAGGAGGCATAAAGAAATGCAAACTGAAAAAAAACCCAATAGCTGAAATATAAAATTCACTGGATGGGTTTAACAGCAAATAAACATAAGAGAATAAAGAATCAGTAAACTTGAAGTCAGGTTCACAGAAACTACCCAAACTAAAAGAACTTTTAAAATCCTTAGTGAACTACAGGGTGGGATGAAATGATTTAAGATATAATTGAGAAAAGAGCAGGAAAAAAACTGTACAAGTACAGACGAAAATTTCCCCAAATTTTATCTAAAACAAGAACTCTGTGAACTTGCTAAATTCACTTATTAGTTCTAACAGTTCTTTTCTTTTAGATTCCTGAGGATTTACTATGTACACAATCATGTCACTTACAAATGAAGATAGTTCCCTTTCTAATCTGAAGCCTTTTAACTTCTTTTTCTTGCCTTATTGTACTGACATATGTTCTGTATAATATTTAATAGAAGTGGTGATAATGGACATCCTTTCTTTGTTTTTGTTCTTAGAGGAAAAGCATTCAAGCTTTCACCACTGAATGTGATGGTGGCTATGTTTTTCAAAGATATTCTTTAGGAGGTTGAGGAAATTCCCCTGGATTGCTAATAAATAGATTTATAATAAATATAAGTTGAATTTAATTATTTTCCTGCATTTACCGAGATGATTGTGGTCTTCTCTCCTTTTTATTTTTCTATACTTTAAGTGGTAGCTTATATCCTTGAGTTTCGACCTCTTTTTATCTTTACATGGTGAATTATATAGCTTTTTATTTTTAATTTAATTAATTAATTTATTTTGGCTGTGTTGGGTCTTTGTTGCTGCATACGGGCTTTCTCTAGTTGTGGTGAGTGGAGACTACTCTTTATTGTGGTGAGCGGGCTTCTCATTGCAGTGGCTTCTCTTTCTTGTTGCAGAGCAGGGGCTCTAGGCGTGCGGGCTTCAGCAGTTGTAGAATACAGGCTCAGTAGTTGTGGCGCATGGGCTCTAGAGCACAGGCTCCATAGTTGCAGTGCGTGGGCTCTAGAGTACGGGCTCTAGAGCGCAGGCTCAGTAGTTGCAACACACAGGCTTAGTTGCTCCGCAGCGTGTAGGATCTTCCCAGACCAGGGCTCGAACCCATGTCCCCTGCATTGGCAGGCAGATTCCTAACCACTGTGCCACCAGGTAAGTCCCTATAGCTTGATTTTTTTTTTTTTTTAGCGGTACGCGGGCCTCTCACTGCTGTGGCCTCTCCCGTTGCGGAGCACAGGCTCCAGACGCGCAGGCTCAGCGGCCATGGCTCACGGGCCCAGCCGCTCCGCGGCATGTGGGATCTTCCCAGACCGGGGCGCGAACCCGTGTCCCCTGCATCGGCAGGCGGACTCTCAACCACTGCACCACCGGGGAAGCCCTAGCTTGATTTTTGAATTCCAAATCAACTTTGCTTTCCTGGGATAAACTCCTTTCGGCCATGTGGTATCATCCTTTTAAAATACTGCTAGATTCAGTTATTTTTTTAGATTCAGTTTTATAATATTTTATTAAGGATTTTTATATCTAGCTTCATGAAGGTTGTTGCTGTGTAGTTTTCTATTCTTATAGTGCCTTTGATTGTGGATAATGCTGGTCTTATAAAATGAGTTGGGAAGTGTTCTCTCCTACTCTTATTGGTTGGTATAAAATTGTTTGTATATTCGCTAATGGTCCTTTTAATATCTGTAGGATCTGTAGTGATGTAGCCTCTTTAATTTTTGATATTGGTGATGTGTCTTCTATTTTTTATTAGTAATATAGCTATGGTTTATTAATTTTATTATTTTAATGTATCAGCTTTTGGCTTCACTCATTTATTCTTCTTCTGTTATGTATTTCATTGATTTCTGCTTTAGTCAATTTTTCCTCTTACTAACTTTTGAGTTTAATTTACTTTTCTTTTTCTAGTTACTTAGGGTGACAGTTTAACCCCTGTTTTAGGCCCTGATTTAAAGAAATAAAGTTTTTTAATGCTGCTATGGTTGCATCCCACACATTTTGATATGTTGTCTTAATTATCATTCAGTTCAAAATACCTTCTAATTTACCTTAGGATTTCTTCCTTGCTTCATGGGTTATTTGGAAATGTGATTAATTTCCAAAAATTTGGGGAATTTAGAGATACGTTTTTGATTTCTAAATTAATTCTACTGTGGTCAGAAACTATACACTATTATTTCAATTCTTTTTAATTTATTGATACTTGTTTTTAATTTATTGATACATATGGCCCAGCATATAGAGTCTATCTTGGTGAATGTTCCATGTAAAATAGTCTATAAAGATTAACTAGGTACAATTGATTGTGTTTCAACCCTTCCATAGCCTTATTGATTTTCTTTCTCTTTGTTCTCTCAATTACTGAGGGAAAAGTATTTATATCTTAAGCTATAATTATATTGCTTCTTTCAGGGAGCAAAATTGGTTCTGAAGAAAATGAAAAAAGAAAATCTTACATATTACTATCGTTTGTGGCCCTCCAAAGGGCAACAGAACATAGATTATTGTATTAAAATTTCATGGGGGGGCAATTAGAAAGAAAATCTCTAAAAATACTTTTAGGGTAGTGAAAATGATAAAAAGCTGAGAAACACTGAAGTATTTTGAAGGTGTTACAGTTGTTATGACCTCTCAATGAACTGTCCCTCTTTATCACTGTAATATTCTATTTTCTGAAATCTACTTTGATATATGGCCACTCCCATTTTCTTCTTAGTGTTTCCATGTGTAATAGAGTCAGATTCTATTTTTGATGTCTTACTGCTGACACCTTCCTAGACCCACTCCCTTTTTTTCCTCTCTTGCCCCACACCTGGGCAAGGCAATCAGAAACCTTGAATGTTCTCTCTGTTGGTGCTGGCAGGAAGTTTAAACCACGCAAGCCCTAGCCTATGTGTAGAGACCTGACCTTACCCCTCACCAAAACACAATAAACACCAAAGCCAGACACCCCTCCTTGCTCTCTCAAGCCATTTTAGGACTAGCTTGGGAATCTTCCCTGCTCTCCCTAGAAAGCCTCATTATGTGAGATTTCAGTCTTGACATCTGTCCCAAATTTTGGGTGAGTGGAGTGGGGGATGATCTCATCCCCACATAGGGCAATCACAAGACAGTATGGTACATATTTTTTCATCATTTTATGTTTCACCTACCTGTGTCTTTATATTTTAATACATAGGACATGGTTGGGTCTTTCTTTTCATTTCAGATACTGAATAGTCATCTTTAGAAGCTTCTTTTGGTTTTTTTTTCGATCTTTGCTATCTTGTCTCATTATGATCACTTTCAGTTTACATCCTTGATGATACTCAAGTCATTTATAATGGGTTTTAACATACTTGTGAGCGAATTCCATCACCTCTACCTTTTTTAGGTCTGTTTTTATTAACTGCATTTTTTCCTATTGAATGATTTTTTTCCTGTTTATGGGTCATATTTTCCTGCTTCTTCATATGTTTAATAATTTTTGACTGGACATCAGACATTATCAACTTAATGTTGTTGAGTTTAAGATATGGTTGTATTTTCATAAAGAATATTAGTCTTTTTTTTTTTTTTTTTTTTGCATTCTGTGGCAGCCAGAGTTGCACCACTAGGACCTCCCTTCAAAAAGAACTTACCATTCATGTGCAAGAACTGTTAGCATCTTCAGGATGCTCTTAAGATTTTGAACCAAGCCAGGGTCTCCCGAGGGAATCCCCACCAAATGACTGAACACTGAGTGGGTACTAGAGGGTGGCCATTTCTGTCCATTAGGACTCCTCTGATGAACAGTCTTTGCTTCAGAGGAGTTAGGTTGGTTGAGACTTTGTCAGATATGCATAATGGTCTAAGGCTCTCCCTGCCCAATCCACTTTTCTTCCACATATCTGTATCATGGTCTGATGGCTTTCTGATCTTACTTCTTCCTTTATCTTTCATAGATGTCACCTCTAAGAAATCTATTATACTCCCAACTCCAACTCAGCATCTCCTTGGAGGACCCAACAGGTACACAGAAGTTATTTTTGGATTAGTTTAATCCTTTTGATGCTTTAATTTAAGCCCTTTTATGACAAATCTTGCAGTCTTTAATCTATTGCCCCATTTATTAGGTATGACATTTCTAGGGTGTCTATCTAATGTCCTATGTATTAACAAGTTTTCTCCACTCTGGCTGAAGGGAAATAAGATGATTCCTGGTGCAGCAGGCTATGAGAATTGTTTGTCTCACAACACTGTTGTATTTTTCTTAGAACATGTCCTTGACTGGTCTCATGGGGTTTCACCTACCCACGTGCAGACTTATCTTTAGCCAAGACTCAAAGGGAACATTTTCAAGATTTGGGGAACTCTTTCTCTGCATAACTCCCTCTTTTGGAAAGTGTGACCTGCAAATTCTAGTCACCTCAATTTCCTTGAATGCCAGTGTTGGTCCCCTAAAGTCAGTAAAACTTCTTTCTGGATTCCTCTCTCTGCACTGCAGTCTGGAAGTTGCCTTCAAATGAAAGCCTGGAATGAGGTAGGGTGCATCTCATTTATTTCTCTTCTCTCAGGAATCCAGGCCTGTGCTGCCTGTTGTGCAATATCTGAAAATAGTTTTGTCCAGTTTTCTAGTTGTTTCCTGTAGTAGTATAATTCTAGACTCTGTTACTTCCTCAGGGCTGGAAGCAGAAGTTTTGAATTATAAAAATGCAGGCCCAAATGGCTTAATAATGATTTTCTTCAAACATTTAATGAAGCAACAATGCCAATCTTACAGAAATTCCATAAGAAAGTAGATGAAAAGGAAACACCCCCAGTTCGATATGGCTGACACAATTCTGGATACAAAAACTTTTCAATGACATTACAAGAAAACTACAAACGACTATCCTGGTAAAATCATGCATTTAGCTTACTAAAATATTAGCAAACCAATTTCATCAATCTATAAGAGAGATAATGCATCTTGTCCAACTGGGGTTCATCCCAGGAGCCCAAGGTTGGTTTAAAATACAAATTAATCGGGCTTCCCTGGTGGCGTAGTGGTTGAGAGTCTGCCTGCTGATGTAGGGGACACGGGTTCGTGCCTCAGTCCGGGAGGATCCCACATGCCACGGAGCGGCTGGGCCCGTGAGCCATGGCTGCTGGGCCTGCGCGTCCGGAGCCTGTGCTCCGCAACGGGAGAGGCCACAACAGTGAGAGGCCCGCGTACCGCAAAAAAAATTTAAAAAATAAAATAAAATAAAATAAATCAATGTAATACATACAGTAACAGATTAAAAAAGAAATATCATATGATCATCTCAACAGATGCTGAAAAAGCATTTAAGATCAACATCCATTCATAATTAAAATTGTCCAAAAACTAGGGAAAAAAGAGAATTTCCAGAATCTAACAAAGAGCACTTATGAAAAATCTACAGTCAATATTAAGCTAAAGAATGAAATATTAAATGTCTACCTTCTAAATTTAGTGAACTGCTAAGGATGCTCACTCTCACTACCTCTATTCAACGTTGTACTGTAGATCCTGGTCAGTATAACAGGGTAAGAAAAAGAAATGAAAGCAATAAAGTATGCAAATGTAGACGTGAAATATCTTATTTCAAGAAGGCCTGTTTTATGTATAGAAAATCTTAAAAAAATAACAAAACAAATAAAGAACAAGAGTAACAACAACAAAATTTAATACCATCAAAAGAAATATGCAAAGTCAATATCTAAAAGTCAATTGTGGCTACACATATTAAGAACAAGCTGGAAAAAGAAATTTTAAAAATCTCATTATTTACAATAGCATCAAAAATATTAAAAGCTTAGAGATAAACTTAATAAAATATGTATAAGACCTCTATACTAAAAATAATAAAACACTGCTTATGGGAATTACAGAAGCTAACTAAAATGTTAAGATATAGTATAGCCATGGACCAAAAGACTCAATATTACTGAGATGTTATTTCTCACCAATAAAAATCCCAGCATATTTATTTAGAGAAACCAAGATGGTACTGGCACAAAAACAGAAATATAGATCAATGGAACAGGATAGAAAGCCCAAAGATAAACCCACACACATATGGTCACCTTATCTTTGATAAAGGAGGCAAGAATATACAGTGGAGAAAAGATAGCCTCTTCATTAAGTGGTGCTGGGAAAACTGGACAGCTACATGTAAAAGAATGAAATTAGAACACTCCCTAATACCATACACAAAAATAAACTCAAAATGGATTAAAGACCTAAATGTAAGGCCAGATACTATCAAACTCTTAGAGGAAAACATAGGCAGAACACTCTATGACATGAATCACAGCGAGATCCTTTTTGACACACCTCCTAGAGAAATGGAAGTAAAAACAAAAATAAACAAATGGGACCTAATGAAACTTACAAGCTTTTGCACAGCAAAGGAAACCATAAATAAGATGAAAAGACAACCCTCAGAATGGGAGAAAATATTTGCAAATGAAGCAACTGACAAAGGATTAATCTCCAAAATTTATAAGCAGCTCATGCACCTCAATGTCAGAAAAACAAACAACCCAATCCAAAAATGGGCAGAAGACCTAAATAGACATTTCTCCAAAGAAGATATACAGACTGCCAACAAACACATGAAAGAATGCTCAACATCATTAATCATTAGAGAAAAGCAAATCAAAACTACAATGAGATATCATCTCACACCGGTCAGAATGGCCATCATCAAAAAATCTACAAACAATAAATGCTGGAGAGGGTGTGGAGAAAAAGGAACCCTCTTGCACTGTTGGTGGGAATGTAAATTGATACAGCCACTATGGAGAACAGTATGGAGGTTCCTTAAAAAACTAAAAATAAAACTACCATACGACCCAGCAATCCCACTACTGGGCATATACCCTG
Organism: Pseudorca crassidens; assembly: GCF_039906515.1. Classification (NCBI taxonomy): domain Eukaryota; kingdom Metazoa; phylum Chordata; class Mammalia; order Artiodactyla; family Delphinidae; genus Pseudorca; species Pseudorca crassidens. The sequence goes on along the minus strand of NC_090315.1, from coordinate 16,537,405 downwards.
AGAAAACCATAATTCAAAAAGAGTCATGGGCGCTTCCCTGGTGGTGCAGTGGTGGAGAATCCGCCTGACAATGCAGGGGACATGGGTTCAATCCCTGGTCCAGGAATATCCCACATGCCACGGAGCAACTAAGCCCGTGCGCCACAGCTACTGAGCCTGTGCTCTAGAGCCTGTGAACCACAACTACTGAGCCTGCATTCCACAACTACTGAAGCCCGCATGCCTAGAGCCTGTGCTCCACAAGAAGAGAAGCCACTGCAATGAGGAGCCTGCACATCGCAATGAAGAGTAGCCCCCTTGCGCCACAACTAGAGAAAGCCCGCGTGCAGCAACATAGACCCAACGCAGCCAAAAATAAATGAATTAAAAAAAAAAAAGAGTCATGTACCAAAATGTTCATTGCAGCTGTATTTACAATAGCCAGGACATGGAAGCAACCTAAGTGTCCATTGACAGATGAATGGATAAAGAAACTGTGGCACATATATACAATGGAACATTACGCAGCCATAAAAAGAAACGAAATTGAGTTATCTGTAGTGAGGTGGATGGACCTAGAATCTGTCATACAGAGTGAAGTAAGTCAGAAAGAAAAAAACAAATACCGTATGTTAACACATATATATGGAATCTAAAAAAAAAAAGTGGTCATGAAGAACCTAGGGGCAAGATGGGCATAAAGACACAGACCTACTAGAGAATGGACTTGAGGATACAGGGAGGGGGAAGGGTAAGCTGGGACGAAGTGAGAGAGTGGCACGGACATATATACACTACCAAACGTAAAATAGTTAGCTAGTGGGAAGCAGTCACATAGCACAGGGAGATCAGCTCGGTGCTTTGTAACCACCTAGAGGGGTGGGATAGGGAGGGTGGGAGGGAGGGAGACACAAGAGGGAAGAGATATGGGGACATATATATATGTATAACTGATTCACTTTGTTATAAAGCAGAAACTAACACACCATTGTAAAGCAATTATACTCCAATAAAAGATGTTAAAAAATAAAATAAAATCAAGAAATCAAGAAGTTGATTCTAAAATGTATTTGAAAAAGAAAATGAAAATGACCTGGAATAGCCAAAACAATTTTTTAAAAAGAAGAAAGTTAAGAGGACTTACTCTGGCATCAAGACTTATTATAAAGCCACAATAATCAAAGACCAGGTGGTATTAGTAATGGGACTTAAATTATATCAAAGGAAAGAATACTCTAGAAATAGACTGACACAAATACAATCAAACAATTTTCTTTTTTTTTGCGGTACGCGGGCCTTTCACTGTTGTGGCCTCTCCCGTTGCGGAGCACAGGCTCTGGACGCGCAGGCTCAGCGGCCATGGCTCACGGGCCCAGCCGCTCCGTGGCATGTGGGATCTTCCCAGACCGGGGCATGAACCCGTGTCCCCTGCATCGGCAGGCGGACTCTCAACAACTGCACCACCAGGGAAGCAATCAAACAATTTTTGATAAGATCATCAGAGCAATTTAATTCAATTCAACAAGTGATGGGACAAATTGATATCTATATGGATGAAAACAGACTCTTAACACTTACCTCATACCATAAATAAAACTTAACATGAGATGGATCATAGAACTAATTTTAAAAAAGCAAAATATACATAACATTTTTAGAAAAAAATACAGGAAACTATCTTTACAACCTAAGGCAAATATTTGTTTGAGAGGTCAAAGAAATAATGATAAAAGATAAAAATGATAAACTGGACTTCAAAAACTTGTGATTTTTTAAAGACACCATTAAAACGAGTAGGCAAGCCACAGACTAGGGGAAATATATGCAATACCTATATCAAACAAAAGACTTCTATTCAGAAAATGTAAGGAATTCCTACTATTCAAGGAAAAAAATATATTACCCAATAAAAAATAGGTAAAACATTTGAACTGATACCTCTGAAGAAGATATAAAAAGCACATGAAAAAGTTCTCAACATCATTAGTCATAAAAGAAATCTAAACTGAAACTGCTAAGATATGCTACCATTCTTCAGAATAGTACTTCACAATGACCAAAATGAAAATATTGATAACATCAAATGTGGAAGAGAATGTGGGAGGCAATCAAAATTCTCATACATTGCTTGTAAAAGTTTAAAATGCTATGGTAACTTTTAAAAACTGGCAGCTTCTAAAATGTGAACTATAAACCTGACTTATGAGTGATGGAATACCTACCATCTGATAGGTATTTACTGAGGAGAAATAAAAACGTGTGTCCACAAAAAGATCTTTACAAGAATGTTCACCGCAGCTTTATTCATAATAGCCCCAGGGACTTCCCTGGCGGTCCAGTGGTTAAGACTCTGTGCTTCCACGGCAGGGGGCTTGGGTTTGATCCCTGGTCAGGGAACTAACACCCCACATGCCGTGCAGTGTGGCCAAAATAATGATAATAGTAATAATAATAATAATAATAGCCCCAAACTGAAACATTTCAAATGTCTATCAATAGGAGATGCATAATAAACTGGTATCTCCATTCAATTGAATACTATTCTGTTTAATTAAAATAAACTATTTATATATGCAAAAACATGTATAAATCTCTCAGACGTTAAGCTGAGTGAAAGAAAGTAGACATGAAAATGGTCCAGAATAGACAAAACTAATCTATGTTGGTAGAAATCACAGTGGTGATCGTCTTAGGGAGGGATTGACTTGGAAGAGGCCTGATGGAACTTAATGGGTTAATGGAAGTGTCCTTTATCTTGACTAGAGTGTGAGATACGTGGGTTTATACTTCTGTCAGAACTCAAAGAACTTTACACTTAAGATCTCTCTGGACGTTATACCTACAAAGCATGGAGTGGATTCTTGGTAAAGTAATAGCAGCCAATAGCTCTATAAGCATAAGGCACACAAGGAAAGGATTTATGTGGGGAGTGATATTCAAAATAAAATTTAGATTTTAGAGGTATTTAAATCAGTCATGTATAGACACTTCAAAGATCTCAGGCCTTTAAAAATATATCCCTAATAAGACAGTTACTGTCTGAAAAAAAAGAAGAAAAAAAGAAAATAACAGTTGTTGGTAAGGATGTGGAGAAACTGGAACCCTTGTGCATTGTTGGTGAGAATGTAAAATGGTGTAGCCACTATGGAAAACAGTATAGCAGTTCCTCAAAACATTAAACATAGAATTAGTATATGATCCAGCAATTCTACTTTTGAGTATATACCCAAAAGAAAGCAATGACTCAGATATGTATTTGTACACCCATATTCATAGTAGCATTATTCACAGTAGCCAAAAGGCGGAAGCAACCAAAGTGTCCACTGAGAGATGAATGGGTAAGCAAAATGTGGCATGGACATATAATGGAATATTATTCAGCCTTCAAAAGGAAGAAAATTTTGATACATACTACAACATGGGTAAAACTTGAAGACATTATGTTAAGTGAAATAAACCAGTCACAAAAAGGACAAATACCATATGATTCCACTTATATGAGGTACCTACAAGTAGTCATATTCATAGAGACAGAAAGTAGAATACTGGTTGCCAGGGGATACTTGGGGGTGGTAATGGGGAGTTATTGTTTAATGGGTACAGAGTTTTACTTCTGACAGATGAAGGGTTCTGGAGATGGATGGTGGTGATAGTGGCACAACTATGTAAAAGTACTTAATGCCATGGAACTATATGCTTAAAAATGGTTAAGATGATAAATTTTATGTTTATTTTACCAAAATTAAAAAAATAAAAATAAATAAATAAATAAAAATTAAAAAAAATAGATCTCTGAAAATATTCAAAGACATCAACTACCTGAGCCCACTGGACTTTATCTATACAGACTCACCGAGGTAACTCTGACTTGGAAAAATTTTCTCTGTTGTCCATAGTTCTTTTCCTTGTTCCAACTTGTGGATCATATCAGGCTTAGTCATGTGAAATCCTGATAATAAAAAATGAGACTTGGTCTAAGCTGTTGGGCTTCAAAACTATTGAAGGAAGAGAAAGATACAGCTTCAAGACGGCAGACAAGGTACACATTAACGTCCTACCAAAGTTAATACCTTGTACTAGGCCAAGTGTGGACACAATCACGCTTTCTACTAACAGAAAGGGATTCATCACCTCTGATCTTTGAAAGTCAAAGTTCTATATGTTTCAGAAATTCTTGAAAGGAGATGCATGACACTGAAAGATTCAAGGAATTTTCCTTACCTACAGAGATGAGGTGAAAATAGTTTTCCAACATGACATCCCTGTAGAGGGCCTTCTGAGCAGGATCCAGTTGCTGCCACTCCTCCTGGGTGAAGTCCACAGTCACATCCTTGAATGACACTGATCCCTGTAAGGGCATAGTCTAGTTCATCCTAAAGTAATTGAAACTAGTGAGAACTAGACATTGGAGACCATGTTCAGTGGTCAAACTGGTTTTCTTACTTTGTGTTTTATACTGTAGAAAATTCTCTCTGAAAATACATTCATCAGTATTTACTTATTATCTCATGCTAAAAATACATGAGATCATACTCTTTGCCTTGAATGTGATTGGTTGCTTGGTGCACGAAAACAGATAAAACCCTGACCTTGCTCATAAGAAGTTACAGGCTAAAGGAAGGGCATATGTGTAAATACATACACTCAATAGATATTGCAGATGCAATGACAGAAATATGTACAAGGGAACATACTACAAAGTAAAGAAAATTTCATTTTGTATTCTAAGACTTCATTGAGGACATAAAAATTTTGTACTCACAATGAATATTTTTTGTAGAACTACATGTCAATGGCTTTTGAGATTCATGGGGAGAGTAAAACCAGTCAGTAAATTCAGGAAATAGCAAAAGGTACAGTATGTTAGGAAAGAGTCTTTGAGCTGTAAGAAGAAAAAGGTATATGGAGGTAGGCAGTAGGCATATTTATGTAATAATACTGGATTTTTTAATACTCTGTTTTAAGACAGAGCAATGGTCTTAAAAATGTACTGAGCACACTTCCAACATATTTGTATTTATTTATAAATCATCAGTTGGCATTAATAGCAATCCACATTGTTAACGATTACTGTTCTGGAACATAAACTATTAGTATTTTCCTCCTTTTCAGTATACTGTCTTGTACATTCCATTGTAATGCATACCCCACTTTAGGTCTGCTGCTTTATGGAGTATAAAAAAACATGAAGAAATGTTAAGTCATCACATATGTTATGTGAAAAAATTTGTACTTTAGAGGCAATACTCTCGAACACTAGAGAAGGCTTGAGGTGTGTTAGGTAGGAAAGACAATTAAGTAACCACTGTTAGAGATGTGTCCAAGATTAAAATGGTATTAGTGGTCTGGACAGGAGACAATTGGTTGCTTCATGATGAGTTTCAACAGAACTGGTCATAAATTGGTTGTAGAGTGGAAAAAAGAGAGGCACAGCTCTTAGGTCATCTGCACAGCAAGTGGGTGGGTGCTGAGACTAGAAAATGGAAATGGGAAGCAGGAGAAATAATAAGCTGGACCAAAGGAGGTAATGAGGTAAACCTTGGACATGTACTTGAAATGTCTATGAAACATACAGGTAGTGATAGCTGTTGGAGGTTGGATATATGGTTCTGACACTCTGGTTAGAGGTCTAGGATGGAGAGAGGTATCTGAGAGTCACTAGAATCAGATCAGTATAACCTCTGGAGTAAATATGATTGTGCATACAGAAAAAGAGACAGAGAGGAGAAGAGAACCAATTACCATTTGGGGAAAACCCAGATTGGTATTTCAAAGATTGGTAGATGAAGAGGAATTTTCTGAAAGAAAGATATGGAAACAGGAGTAAGTACCACCTTTGATTCAAGAATAGAATATCTCAAGAGTGGATTAGCAAATGCATCTCCTTCTCTTTCATGCTCATATAAAGATTAGAAGAAACTATAAATGTAAGAATAAATCTATAATAGCACTGAAACACTGGAAAGGTTTTCACTGGTGGGCCACAGTTTATAGGAATTGCTGGCAGATATGGATAAAATATATCAGAGAGCAATGTAAAATTTCAGTTTTCTGTACAAGCTTGCAAGCAAATCTCTATCCTAAAAACCTCACAAAACAGGAAATCTAATCCAAAATAATAATGTGATCTACCAATTTCTACCTCCCACTAAACCTAGGTCAGTGGAGATGATCAAGGTTTTTGCATGTCTGCTCCCTGACTCCTCACAAATTTAGATCTCAAATCAGTGTCTAGACAAGATAGATTCATTCAAGTAATATATTCCCATTTAAATGAAGATAATACATTTCTGTTCCAGCAGTACTTTTATGAGAGGACTGAGAAAGGAGATGATGAATGATACATCCAATCAATATGCAAACATTGGCTACAACTAGAAGGTGCATTTGGGGAAGACTTAAGTTTATTCTGTTGGAATGAGAGAAACTGGGAACAGGACTGCCGCTAGGGTGAGGCAGGTAAGACACGTAGGGTACAAAAGTTAGAGCTGGACAGCCCTGAGGGTCCTTCTTAAATTTTGTATCTAGGCCACTTGCTTGCCCTACTGGAGACAAGTTTGATGGAAGCAAATCCCAATATCCAGAAAATTTAAGGATAGGGAAGCAAATGTTCATATAACCTAAAAACAAGTTACTTCAGAAAGAGAGGAAACATCATCTCACCTGAGGCATGGCTTTGATATTTGCAAGAGATGAAACTTCTCTTATGAGCTCTTCTTTTGGAAAAGGGAAGAGTCCTGAGAAGGCAGAGATGGGAAGATACAAGGAGCCATGTGAAACCATATTTGACTGAGATCACCCAGAATAACTCAGTTAAATCTACATCTATTTTCAGTTTCAGCACTTGCCCACTCTGTGTACCCCACACAAATCCAGGACAGAGATTAGTAGGGAAATGGACAAATCCTGTTGCCTTATCAATGCCAGAAACCTAATCTTCTGGTGAGGTAGAATAGATTCTGGGGAATCTGTTGTAGCTTGGAGAGAGGGAACATTGTGTGTTTCCCTCTGCAGCTCTACCTTCCATCTGCCATGGAAGACAGATTTATCATATATTTCCAAATCGTTCTTCATGGATTTCCTACCAATTTACACTGTCTCCAGCAGTGCATGAGAATACCTCCCCACATCCTAATGAATGCAGTTGAAAATAACTTTAATCTCTGCCTACCAGATATATATATGTTCTAATTTACACATTTCTTATTATGAGAATAAGTTTTTATTTCTTTTCTGTGATGACATCTTATAGTATGTCTGTTTTTCTCATAGGTGTTTATTTTCTAATTGGTTGACATTATCTTCTTTTTCAATTTAAGAAATTAAACCTTTATCTATTTTAAGTTGAAAGTGATTTTTCTTAGCTGTTCATGTAACTATTAAAGTGTTTATGCCTTGTGAAGGTTTTTTTCCCGGCATGTTTTATTGTTTAGCAATACTATGTTCTCAGTTGATATGAAATGCCATCTCTATCATCATTACACATCGCTATATACTTGAGAATATTTGGACTTTCTATTTAATTTCTCTACTTCATCTCTATTGATTCACCTGTGTGTACTACTAATTAGCATAGTTAATTATTGAAAATTAACCATTATTCATTATTAATTTATTAATAGTAATTTAAGTATTAACTACTGAACAACTCTTTTTAGTAGTACAGGTATGGAAATAGAAAAGAAATTGATCTTTCCACACTGTAGGCTTTCAGGCAGAGAGAATAGTTTGCTAAATGAAGTCTGAAGTATTGACTGCTACTGTGAATATTTTAAATAGCAAAATAATATTTTAATTACTAAAATGAGACTGGTCTTATGATTAAAAGTATACCTAATACTTTTATATCATGGAATGCCTGAAGAGGCTATTGACCCTGCCATAGATTTCATCCAGAAGCAGGAAAACTTACTCATATATCAGTGTTGAAAGTGCTAGTTATGGGTAAAAATTGTTTTTTTCCTGCATGCTACCCATGGAACACTAATTATTTTAACACATTGGTTTTAGTTCATATAATACTTCCCTGTAATGAACCTTACCATCTGGGAATTATGAAATCTTACCTCTTCCTTTCCAATACTCATACCTCTATTTTATTTGCTAAATAGCTACTGAGTTACAATTTTGCAGGCAGGCTTAATGACCACTATTCAGATAATCAAATCTTAAGTACCTAACTAGTGGTCATACAGAGTCTCTCAATCACAAATAGTAACAGTAGGTTACAAACACATGCAAAGTTACATTCGATCACTTACTTCAGAAAAGCACCGTCTCACGGCACACCCATGTCATTCACAATCTCAGACAGCACATTACTAATTCCAGGCAAAGTCACAAAATCACATCACAAATCATTTCGCTTCTCCATAGTCACCTGCGGTCTCAAACACGACTCACACCTAATCCGAAGAGAGACATATGCAGAGGAGTCCCCACGCAACAAGACTCATCCAGTTTCGCACACAGTCAGCCGCAACATCCCACAGAGCAGCACGCATCCAAAACGCAGCAGGTTGGACACAGGAGGCCGCTTCCATTTGGTACACACACACACACACACACACACACACACACACACACACACACACACAGCATCCTCTGTGTGAGGCCCTGCTCCCTGCGATGGAGATTCCTCGGGGTCAAAACAGACAAAATCTCTCCTCGCAAAACTCGCTCCAGGTCACACTCGATTGTCACCTTCAGGGTCACGCCCACGGACCACGCCCGAGGCCCCGGTAGCACAGATCTGAGTGTCTGGTTACCACGGCCCGGTTCCGGTTCCCTCCTCATAATTACCAGGCCGGGTTTGGGCTCCCGGTTTCCTCCCCAGACTGCCCACCAGGTCCCGCTTCCCTAGTCTGCCCTCCGGGACCGGAGCTCCCAATTCCCGCCTCCTCCTCAGAGGCCCTAGGACCTACCAACCTCACCCCCGCCAAGGCTCAGTTCTCTGCGCCTGCGCACTCCCGCGCGGGCAGGCGCTCCCAGGAGTCTGCGGGGCGGCGGGTTAGGAACCGCAAGGTCCCAGCTGCGGACGCTCGGGTGTGTTAGTGTCGGCGTCCGCACTTTTCCGGGTTGGACTCCGTTTCTCACAGGCCTTGGGGGGATTCATGAACTTCGGTCTCTGGTTCTTTTTCCGCTAGCCTTGTGGTCATCGATTTCCGTGCGGTGAGTTGAGGTGACCCGGATCTGGGTGAGGGAGGAGCTCACTGCAGGAGTCCCGGAGTTTCCCAGACACGGATGCGGCAGGTGGAGGCAGGAGCCTCGGGCCTTTGTGAGTCAGCTGCTGAAGAAGGTGATTGTGGGTGGGCATGTGTGATTGTGTGACTGCATCAGTGTAAGATACACACATATGAGTGTATGTGTGTATCGGAAAGGGCTATAGCGAGCAAGCGAGAGCGTGTGTGTGAGTATGGGGTCGGGGTTGTGTGCGTGGTGGGAAGGCTCTGACTGGCCCAGATCAGCTTCCTAGGACTGAGAGGGGGCGGGGCCTTATTAATGACTGTGATCGGCGGCGACTGTGAGGTGTTACACTGTGACCAAGTGATCCTGTGACTATTGTGACCGACTAGCGACAGATCAAAACTGGCCTAGTGTGACTTTTTTTACTTTTAGGAGGGTGGTTTCATTTTTGCAGTTCTAGCATTGAGGAATCAGTGGACAAGATCCCTGTGTGACTCAGCCTGTGCCTGTCAAAGGCTGCGAGCCCCTTGTTAACCACAGAGGTCCCCAGTTCTAAAGCATGGCCCCGGTTGCCTTCATCATTGCACCCTGTGTCTATTGTCTAGCCTAGTGCTTAATACACAGGCATGCAGTACATTAAGTGTTACCTGTTTGGGAGCTAATTGTCAATTCCATGGTTTCTTGGAATTTGTTGCACTGGGCTTTCTTTCACTGCCTCTATGTTTTCACCTGTTATAGCCACACTGCGCAGAAATGCTAGCTGCACAAAAATGGCTAGCATTCTAGGTCTCAAATATTCAAAGGGAAGTTGAATATTTGAGACCTAGAATGAAGGTTCCAACTAAAAAAATCAGAGTTCCGTGTTTATTACAGGGATTTTAGAGCTGGAATTGCCCTCGAGGCAGGGTCCTGGGAAGACATGATATTAAGGCACCAAGAGTAGGAGTCCTTCCTCCAAAGAGTCCTCTTGGAAGCTCTGTGGGGGCAAGCTGCATATTGCAGATCTACAGCATTTTCATAGCTTTGTTGACAGGAAACTGCTGTGAACACAGAAACTGATTCTGCTCCTAGGCTTCAGTCAACCTGACTTTTTTTTAATGATACAGGTCAAGAGTATTCCAGTCTTTCTCTTACTTCCATTGGGTGTATTTAACATGGATGATGGAGGCTTGCTAGTGATGAAGAATGTGTTCTTATTTAGCCTGTCTTGGTATGAAAGGCCTAGTATGTCATGATCCCCTTTTCCTTCCAAGTTTTGCCGTATCCCAAAAGAAGGGCCATGAAAGGAGAAGTGTTGCAGCTGCACATCTCAAAGCCAAGCTAGAGGTCATTTTTTTTTTAACATCTTTATTGGAGTATAGTTGCTTTACAATGTTGTGTTAGTTTCTACTGTATAACCAAGTGAATCAGCTATATGTATACATATATCCCCATATCCCCTCCCTCTTCCATCTCCCTCCCACCCTCCCTATCCCACCCCTCTAGGTGGTCACAAAGCACCGAGCTGATCTCCCTGTGCTACGCAGCTGCTTTCCACTAGCTACCTATTTTACATTTGGTAGTGTATATATGTGAATTCTCCTCTCTCACTTCGTCCCAGATTACCCTTCCCCCTCCCCATGTCCTCAAGTCCATTCTCTATGTCTGCGTCTATTCCTGTCCCGCCCCTGGGTTCATCAGAACCATTTTTTAAGATTTCATATATATGTGTTAGCATACAGTATTTGTTTTTCTCTTTCTGACTTACTTCACAATGTATGACAGACTCTAGGTCCATCCACCTCACTACAAATAACTCAGTTTCATTTCTTTTTATGGCTGAGTAATATTCCATTGTATATATGTGCCACATCTTCTTTAGCCATTCATCTGTCAATAGACACTTAGGTTGCTTCCATGTCCTGGCTATTGTAAATAGAGCTGCAATGAACACTGGGGTACCTGACTCTTTTTAAATTATGGTTTTCTCAGTGTATATGCCCAGTAGTGGGATTGCTGGGTCATATGGTAGTTCTATTTTTAGTTTTTTAAGGAACCTCCATACTGTTCTCCATAGTGGCTGTATCAATTTACATTCCCACCAACAGTGCAAGAGGGCTCCCCTTTCCTAGAAGTCATTTTGAGGTTTTTGTTTCATGGAATGAATTTTTGTTTCTCAGGATATAGAATAACTTCATCTTAAATGCTCTGCCAAATAGTGACTAATCCATTTACCTGGCCAAGCCTTCTATTCCCAGTTAATGATAGTACCATTAGGATGGATCCCCTTCTTTCCCAGTTCCTTATCAAATGCCCTTCCTACAGTTAATTTTTGTATAACCACTTGGCAACACTTTCCCCTTGTGCTGTTTTTGTCTAAGCAGTCCCATGACACAGAAACAGTCCTCCTTTACATGGTGATTTGTTAATGCTTAGGTAGAATTACACATTAGATACTTCAGATTTTCTTCAAAGACATGAGTGGGAAAATGGCAAGGTAGGATAAGGTTTGATTGATTTCAGTAACAGTCTTCAGTAAAAACGGTCTTCTGTTTTGGAGACCTTTAAGAATATTATTAGGGGTATGTACAGAGGCATCTCTTTCAAGAAGGGCAGAAATTTTTTCCCAAGGAATTAGGAGATTTATGTGGTACCAACAAGTTATTGAATAAGATTAGGCAGCATCAGTTTTTTTCAAGTCACATAATTGTGTAGACTGAGTCAGCAATGTATAATGGTCTCTGAGTCTTGAGCAGAGGTCAGCAAACCATGACCCTGCAGGCCAAATCCAGCTTGTAGCCAATTTTTTTTATGGCCTGTGAACTAAGACTGGTTTTAACATTTTTCTACAATTGACAGCATATCAAAAGGAGAACAACATTTCATGATGTGAAAATTATATGAAATTCAAATTTCAGTATTCATAAATAAAGTTTTGAATTTTGTCAAAAACTTCTATGGAAATTTGTTTTCTCTCTTGTTATATTAGCACTTGCATAATATCCTTGATTTTCTCTTTTGCCCACAAAGCCCAACATATTTATACCTGGTCCTTTACAGAAAAATTAACTGACCCCTAATCTAGAGTATCTGGATTAAAATCTTGGTCTTGTAAGTATTGGTGAATTTGGGCAATATATTCAGTGTCTTTCTGTTCCAGAGTTTATTGTTTGTAAAACACAAATAATAGTACCAATTTCAAACAGTTTTTATGAGGATTAGGAGAGTTAATATTAACAGCACTAGAACAGTGGCTAGCAATAATAAGTGCTTAAGTTAAAACCTGTTATTCGGGGACTTCCCTGGTGGCAGAGTGGTTAAGAATCTGCCTGCCAGTGCAGGGGACACGGGTTCGAGCCCTGGTCTGTGAAGACCCCACATGCCACGGAGCAGGTAAGCCCGTGCGCCACAACTACTGAGCCTGTGCACCTAGAGCCTGTGCTCCACAACAGGAGAAGCCACCACAATGAGAAGCCTGTGCACCGCAATGAAGAGTAGCCCCTGCTCGTCACAACTAGAGAAAAGCCCGTGCACAGCAACAAAGACCCAGTGCAGCCAAAAATAAAATAAAGAAATATATAAATGCATAAATTTATAGGAAAAAAAAGGGAAAAGAAACCTAAAAACCTGTTATTGGGACTTCCTTGGTGGTCCAGTGGGTAAGACTCTGCGCTCCCAATGCAGTGGACCCAGGTTCAATCCCTGGTCGGGGAACTAGATCCTCCATGCCACAACTAAAGAGTTCACATGCTGCAACTAAGAAGTATGTGTGCCGCAACTAAGACCCCGCACAGCCAAAATAAATAAATAAGTTAAAAATATTAAAATTAAAAAGAACCCTGTTGTTATTATGTGGATATCCTAAGTCATCCCACATTCATGAATGAGGAGCAATGAAAATATAAAGTTAATTGTAATGGGCATTTTTAAGAAAACAAGGTATATGCTTAGATGGTCTATAACAGGTATCCTTCACCTTAAATGATTTGCCCTGGAATTGAATACCAAATTATTGTATATTTATTTTATTAATGTATATTTTTCTTGGGGAAAAAGTCTATAATTTGGAGACTGTCAAAGGTGTACAGGAACCAAACAGGGTTTGAATCACTGACCTGGAACCAATAATTTACACGTGGAAGTGAACTTTAAGAGGAGTTTGTCCCAAAATAATTTCCTGTATCATGTAAATATAAGGTTAATCACATTACATTCAAGTGATTAATATTATATAGATACAAAAAGAGATTCTAGTATGAAAAATACAAAGTGTAATGCTATGCAGTATTCATGTTTATGAACAAAATTACTCAGATTGCTAAATTATAAATCAGTTTATTATAATGGCATTTCTTACCAATTTTTCAAGGATTGTATCCAATATGGTACATTAACTGGTCGTTCAGTAGAGAAAGGCAATGATAAAGCCACATTTATTAATCCTCTACTATGAACCAAATATTGAAAGTGTCACTTACCTGCATTTTGCACATTCACAGGTGAATCTTTTTTTTTTTTAGGACTGAAGATTTTTCTTTTAATTTTTATTTTATATTGGAGCATAGTTGATTAACAATGTTGTGTTAGTTTCAGGTGTACAGCAAAGTGATTCAGTTATACATATACATGTATCTATTCTTTTTCAAATTATTTTCCCATTTAGGTTATTACAGAATACTGAGCAGCATTCACAGGTGAATCTTAACATAGAAAGTGTCTCACTATGTTTATGAAATACAGTAAGAGAAGATACAATACTTGGTAGGTTTATTTATTTTAGTCACACTGGTTTTTTAGTGCTTTTACCTGTCATTTTGCCAGTCTGTTTGCTCACAGTTTTCATAAGAAGTAGAAGATACCCCTCCCTACAACGCTTTTTAGAAAAATGCTTTATATGGAAATAGGTGTTAATTCCTGATGATCAAAATGAATGTAGTCTTGTTGAAAAAAATTAGTAATCCAAATTGCACTTATAAAATCAAAAGTACTAAAAAAAAAAAAAATCAAAAGTACTTATAATCTTAGCATCTAGAAATAATCACTATTAACATTTTGGTGTACATTTTAAATTTTTCCTTATGTTTATGTTTATATGATTTTGGTTTTTTCAGGGAAAAAAATCACGTGAATTAATCATTTAAATGAATAAAGACCTCTCTAGCTCTTAGTTTGAAAAAGGAATTCAACCCAATCAATGGTTTGTTATACTTCCTTGTATGTAGTGTCAAATGACAAAAACTAAAACAATTTGGCAACGAGTTTGATATCTTTAATTCAAGGGAAACAATCCATGAATTGGGGGAGTACAGTGCCTCACAAGCAGTAGAGCACTCTCCCAAGGGGTTTTGGGCAAGAGAGAATCTTATAGACTGTTAGAAGAGGCAACAGGGAAATGGCATAATTGGCTAGGAGGTCAGGGATTTTCTTATAAGGCTAGCTGGTCCAGTTTTCTAGGGTAAGGTAAGCTAGCCAAAGCTGAGTTGAGGTGTTTCCTGTAAATGTAAGCTGACTTAAGTTTACATTTGTGACGTGGGCTGGACCACTGGGGTGGCCCCCATTGTGTGGATCCTGATACACAAATTAACTTTATCAGTGGGGATAAGGAAGTAACAATGACCTCCAACTGATTTGACAGACCTTTTGCAATTTTACAGATAACAATTTATGCATAATTCCAGGGGAACAAATTATCAAGTAAAGCTACTCAATTAAGTATTTAATTTTCTTTTTTTGCATAGTTACTTTCAGAAAATAGCACTAGTATCTCAAGACCAAATATCTTAGGAGACTCCATTATATAAATTATGCTGACAAGGATGAGTTTATAATTTCAGATAACAGAATTAGATGTTAGTAGTTATAAATATGCATACTTATAAATAACCCAGCATAAAAGCCTGGGTTAGGCAGCAAACAAGATTGATTTTTTGTTAGTATTTTCAATTTGTTACTTAAGTGGGTCAGATTCTCTTAGCTAGCTTTATGAGGCAGAATGGTGTCTACCTGTAGCTGCTGTCCTCTTCTTTCTCCCATTCTTTGTGAGTAATGTTGCTGGTGAAAACAAATTATATTTGTAAGCTGTGCTCTGCAATATATTAACATTATAAGGAAGAGCAGGCCTAAGAAGCTCGAATTTCACTTTCAGAAAAAATGGTAAGCAAAGAAGAGAATTTCCTTTAATGGTAATTACAGGATATGAAATAGTCTCTTCGTCATCAATAAAAAATAGATAATATTTTGTTGGTTTTTTAATTTTCACTTAATCCTGACAACTCTTTGAGGTACTAGGTACTATTGTTTTTCTCACTTTATTGATAAGGAAATCTAGGCAGTACAGATAAGATACTTATGAACACACACAATAACTTTTAGAGCTAAGGTTGACATTCTGGAAGTTTAACCACAGAGCTTGTTCTTATTTACAACTGCACATAATCTCTCGATAAGTTTTTAACCTGCCTGTCTTACTTATTAATTCATTACAAATATCTTTCCTCAACATTTACTATGAATTAGAGTAATCATCTTTAAAAACTAACGTACATATTAATAATAGCTACCAATAATTTTTTTTTGGCTGCCCCATGTGGCTTGTGGGATCTCAGTTCCCTGACCAGGGATTGAACCCAGACCCCAGCAGTGAAAGTGCCAAATCCTAACCACTAGACCACCAGGGAACTCCCATCAATAATTTATTTAACCTCTTTTCTACCCTGAGATATTTATGATTATCAAAACTGTGATGAATATCCTGAAGATATATCTTCATCTACTTTTATATGTTTCCTGCTCACAATATGCCAGAACTTATTCTAGTACTTGACGGGACACCAGCACTAAAAAGAGGTAAGTTGCTCATTATTAAGCAAAGGTCAAATATATGTGGGAATAAATATAAGGTAGACTGTGATAAAGGCTCTTAAGTCAGATGACACATGTTGGGAATGCATATGGAAGAGACATTCTGATGACAGCATTCTTAGGTTATGACCAGTTATATTGGAAGACATAAAAGCTCTGGGGAGGTAAATAGGTTTTATTCAAGAAAATTTTCGTGAGATTAGATGTAAAAATGAGACTAACAGAACAAGATTAAACAGGTGTTTGGTTGTCATCAGGGCTAAAAGGAATGAATTAGAAGTGAATTAAACCCATACATCAGGAAGACATGAAGGCAGCATTTAGAACATCAAAACTTATGAGACTTCTCTCAGGGACCTTTAACCGTTCTTTTCTAGGCAAAACTCCAACTTCCTTTGCCATATGTAAAAATCAAAGTGTTAAATCAGGTGTTGGGAGCAGAAAGAAACAAAAGCCATTCAGAGTTGGCATCTATTTATCCTGAGCATCTTCTCAAAGTTCAGGGAAGACTGTTTAAGACTACTTCTTAATTTAAGAGTGGCCATGTATTAATATAAATATGCACTTTAAAAGTCTTTAAAAAGAAAGCTATTCTTCAAAAATATATTAATATTAATACATGGCCACTCTTAAGAAGTAGTTTTAAATAAAAAATCACAGACGGCATAGAGAAGCAATGCTAACATAAGGTTTCATAACTTTCCAGATATTTTTCTTTCTGTTTATATATATACATTTTACAGGTAAAATGACATTACATTTATATATTTATTTTAAAAAAACTATTGAATATGTTTTGAATATTTTCATACTTTTTCCAACCTTTATTGAGATATGATTGAACATGTTAACTACAAATTTTTTTATAACCATGCATTTAATGACCACCTTAGTAGTCATGAATGGATGTTCTATAATTTATTTTAAACCAATCAGTTATTGCTAAAGCTGAATCTTACCTGGGCATTTGCTTCTACTTGCTCTGCAGCTCCCATGTCTTGGCCAACTTTACCTCCCCATCTAGGACCCTCTGGGAATATTTGTGTCATTTCAAGTGTAGACATGTTCTGCAGTGTCACATTGGCTCCTGCTGGGTGGAATGCAGATGATAGTAACTTGCTCAGGTGTATTTATTCAGGGGAATAATATAGGAACTGAATAGTTTACCCTTTTATCTGGGTCTCACTGAATACAAATATCTATGTACCTCCCCAGTCAAAATGTACTTGTTTTGAACTTCACATAATGATAGATCTTTTTTAAAAATAATTAATTAATTTATATTTTTAGCTGTGTTGGGTCTTCGTTGCTGCACACGGGCTTTCTCTAGTTGCGGCAAACGGGGGCTACTCTTCGTTGCAATGCGCGGGCTTCTCATTGCAGTGGCTTCTCGTTGCAGAGCACGGGCTAGGCACACAGGATTCAGTAGTTGCAGCACACAGGCTCAGTAGTTGTGGCTCACAGGCTCTAGAGTGCAGGCTCAGTAATTGTGGTGCACAGGCTTAGCTGCTCCGCGGCATGTGGGATCTTCCCGGGCCAGGGCTCAAACCCATGTCCCTTGCATTGGCAGGCGGATTCTTAACCACTGCACCACCAGAGAAGCCCAAAGATAGATCTTTTTCTTTTTCAACATCTTTGTGTGATTCATCCATGTTGCTGCATATAGCAGGCACCTTTTCTTTTGCTATGTATTCCATTATAGGATGTTGTACAGATTATTTTTCTGTTATTCCGTTGTTGGAAATTTGAGTTGTTTCTAATTTTTCTTGAAGAGATACTACTGCTGTGAACATTATTGTACATGTGTTTTGTGGACTTAAGCATTCATTTCTGCTGTGGAGATGCACAGGGAAAGGATTGCTGAGTTATATAATACATCTATGTTTAGTTTTGTAGACACCAATGAACATATTTCCAGTATGCTATGCTCTAACAGCCACTGCATGAGAGTTCTAGTTGTAATAAGTTAAGCATAATACTGCAATCTTTATGATAACCACTAAGAATAATGTATGACAGTATAAATTAATGGGGAAAACTAGAATAATAAAAGTATTTGACTAATACAACAGAAGGTAAGAATGGTGGAATAGAAGAACAAAGAAACAGAGGGGACACATAAAAGCAAACGTTGGTGTACCCAACATTATTAGTAATTAAATTTCATGAAAGTGGATTAAACACTCCAATAAAAAGAAAATTGTTGAACAAAATCAACCATATGCTTTTAGCAGCTGACACGTATTAAGTATAATGACAGAAAACGAAATCTGAAAGAGGTATAATACGAATACTAAAGGAAAATTGGTGTCTCTCTATTAAGATCAGAAAAAAAAAGGACTTACGAGAGATAACGGGGACGTTTCATAATGATAAAAGTTTAAACCTAAAAAGAAGATATAGTGGTCATGAATTTGAATATACCTAATAACAGCTTCAGGATATACAAATCAAAGATTAACAAAAATAGGGGCTTCCCTGGTGGCACAGTGTTTGAGAGTCCGCCTGCCAATGCAGGGGATGCGGGTTCGTGCCCCGGTCTGGGAAGATCCCATATGCCGTGGAGTGGCTGGGCCCGTAAGCCATGGCCGCTGAGCCTGCGCGTCCGGAGCCTGTGCTCTGCAGCGGGAGAGGCCACAACAGTGAGAGGCCTGTGTACCACAAAAAAAAAAAAAAAAAAAAGAAAGAAAGAAATGGGAAGTGCTAAGCTGTTGGATTCTGGGACTTGTGTTGGCTTGGGGGTAGGACTCATGTGAGCCAATGTTGTTTTGCAATGGCACTGTTTTCTGTTTTTGTGTGTGGGGTGATCACGCATTCCCAGTTTCTACCTAAAAAACCATCCCCAAATTAGTGGCTTAGAACAATGATATCATTTGTTTTAATCATTAATTTGTTCATTGGGCAGAACTTTGTGGAGACAGCTAGTCTCTGCTCTACTTGGCTTCAGCTGGGGTGGTTTTAAGATTGGGGACTGGAATCATCGGAAGGCTTGCTCACTTACGTATTTGGTGGTTGATGCTGGCAGTCAGCTGGAACCTCAGCTGGACTGTGGTTGGAATATCTAGCTGTGGCCTTCTTGTGTAGCTGCTTGGATTCCTCACAGCAAAATGGGTGGGTTTCAGGGTGAGCGTCTTGAGAGTGAGTTAGTAGGAAGCTCTACTGCCTTTCCTAATCTAGCCACGGAAAATAGACAGTGTCATTTCCACTGCACTCTATTCATCAAGAGAATCACAAAGGCCTGTTCTGTTTCAAAGGAAGGGAAATAAACTCCACTTTAAAAAAAATTAATTTATTTTTGGGTGCGTTGGGTCTTCGTTGCTGCATGTGGTCTTTCTCTAGTTGCAGTGAGTGGGGGCTACTCTTTGTTGTGGTGTGCAGGCTTCTCATTGTGGTGGCTTCTCTTGTGGAGCATGGGCTCTAGGGTGCCCGGAGTTCAGTAGTTGTGGCTCGTGGGCTCTACAGCGCAGGGTCAGTAATTGTGCTGCACGGGCTTAGTTGCTCCACGGCATGTGGGATCTTCCTGGACCAGGGCTCAAACCCGTGTCCACTGCATTGGCAGACAGATTCTTAACCACTGCGCCACCAGGGAAGCCCCTAAACCCCACTTCTTGATGACGTAGGTGAATGGCAAAATTCTGGAAGAACATGCAGGACCTGAAATGTTGTTGTGGGCCTTACTGGAATTTACAGTATGTGTCAATCTCTGAGGCCAAAGATGAGGTCTAGGTGTGGATGGTGTCTTCCCTTTGCAGCCCTGCAAAGTAGAATAGCGGGAGGAGTATCTGCTCGAGATGTGCCCAATCTCAGGCCCAGGCCAGTATTAGCAGAGTGGAGGACGAGCCAGAACCCTCCTGCTGAAGTGTCTGGATCCTACTTTCAGACAGGAGGACCTCTGCTTGATATCTGTGCCTGTTTACTGGATTCTTTGTGTGTGGACTGTTTAGATTTGTCCAGAACCCATCTTACCTGTTATTTTCTATGTATGTTGATAAGGTACTGTTTACAGGCAGGAAGACAAAAGAAAAAAGCACATATTAATGTGTATCATTTGGGGAGATGAGAAGTACATCTGGTGTCAGAGCAACATTTCTTTTCCCAGTTCTCACCTCTGTAGTCTCTGTGCTTCTCCAGGAGGGAAACCCCAAAGAGTACTGACAGGTTCTCAACCATTTTAAACCATGGCTTTGGTAAGTTTCTGTTTCTCCCTAGTTCTTGAACATAGTTATATATTAGATCATGTGAACATTTCTTTATTTAGAAATGTCCTGTGTAACAGAGATCTCTAAGAAGCTGTCCCCAGTTCCTCCCATACCAGTGAAGTATGATGCCAACCAGCCCAGGGTCCTCCTGATGGGTCTCCCTGTTCTTCCATTAATGTGTAGCATCTCCTATAAGTTCAGCCTTATTTCAAGAAGAATTATGGAGTAAAATTAAATCGCTTGAGGAGGAGGTATTTCACCATCCAAAGAATGGTGGAGAGATGATTAAGAGAAGTTAGTCCCATTTGATTACTCATGGAAAAACTTAGAAATTCTTTGTATTTTCTAGGAAAATATATGATTGGCAGTTGATTGGCCCCAGTGTTGGTATGTGTTGAGATTACATGTTTTATGAGGCTTTTAGGATTGGGTAGGAGTAAAATTGGGACTTGCATACAGAGAGATCAGGGATCTACCTTGGGAATCAGTCATGGAAAGATGATTATCAGGAGGAAGATTTATTGTGTACTTGAAAAGTTTGTGCTGGTTTAAGATGATTTTCTATGTGATTATGGACCATTCTGTGTTTTATATCCACTAACTCAGGATCAAGGAAAGTATTCAGTGAGGGATGGTGGCTCAGCTAGATTTAAAAGAAGTAGCTAACTACAGACTCCCATCAGTAGAAAAGATGTTAGAGATTTTTTTCCCCACCCTAAACTTGGTAGTATAAAAGAATAATTAAGAGTGATATATCTACTAGATTAACTGTAGCTGTTAAAAAATTTACTAAATACTTTGGCATAAGAAAGTTTAGTGCTTATTACATATTTTTAAATAATGGTCTTACACCCAAACCGAAACAAGTTAGAGAACAATTTAGTGTGAAATATGAAACCATTAAAAAAATGACAACTAGAAAAAAAAATGGTATATAACATAAGGATGAACCTGAGGCTTGAAGAAATTCTTTAAATTTATGCAAACTATTATCTCTCTATCTATATAGGAAAAGAAATTCCATGAATTATATTTTCTTAGTCTATAATGAAAAAAGAGAATGTAAAAATTAACATTTATTAATAACTTATGAGGTAGGCATGTGGCATGCAGTATGCTCATATTCACTATTTCAGTTAATTGGTAAATTGTGATTCTTTTATTCATTTCTAGCCATGTTTCTAGACATGTTTTTATCTGAGGAATCACATAATAGGCATGAACTAAATCAACTAGATTACTTAAAAATATGTGTATAATCTGTTTCTGAAACACTGATTTCCTTAACTTCTCTTACCATAGACTTCCAGCCACAGCCTATTTGCTTGCTATATAGCCCCCTTCTTGGACTTCAAACCTTTATCTACTCTTTCTATTTTGAAAATATTTCTTGAATTTCACCAGTAATGCATGGGTTTGTGCTTTTAGGAATGGGGAACATTCAGGAAAGCGGCCTTAGAGTTCACTCAGGAGGAGTGGAATATCTGGGGTTCTGCTCTGAGGGAACTGTACTGGGATGTGATGATGGAAAACAGCAACTTAGTCTTACTGGGTAAGACTGCCTCAAATAATTTAAATATTCTCTCTGGAACTTTTCATCTTGCAAAACTGAAACTGTATCCATTAAACAATATCTCTCCATTTCCTCTTCCCCAGCCCCTGGCAAACACCATCCTGCTATCTGTTTCTATATGTCTGACTACTCTAGATACTTCATATAAGTGGAGTAATACCGTATTTTTATTTTTTGCCCCCAATCCCCTAAAAAAGTCTCAGAGATTGCAAGTTCCCTCATCTCTTTGGGCCAGTGAGTAGTATTTTTCTAGAAATATTTTATAGGACTAAGCAGAGTCTTAGTTCCAGCTCTCTGCCCCCTGTTCCTGTGTAAAAATTAGAACCCCAGACCCCAGTTAGTACTCTAAAGCATTATATATGGGATCAAAGATCTCTATGAGGTGTCAGCTCAGTTACCTTTATATTTACTGTTGTGATTCATCTCTTTGTTTCTGGATGCAGAATTTTCCTTTTTCCTTTTCTTTTCTTTTGAACTTGACCATTTTTAAGACATTCTGTCATAGTTTAGATGGCATTTCTCTGTGTTTATAAGGGGAGTAGGGACAGGTATCCACTTGTTATGTCTCTCTTTAAAAAAAATTTCTGGGACTTCTCTGGTGGCACAGTGGTTAAGAATCCACCTGCCAATGCAGGGGACATGGGTTTGATCCCCGGTTCAGGAAGATCCCACATGCCGTGGAGCAACTAAGCCCGTGTGCCACAACTACTGAGCCCATGTGCCACAACAACTGAATCCTGTGCACCTAGAGCCCATGCTCTGCAACAAGAGAAGCCACTGCAATGAGAAGCCCGTGCACTGCAACTAAGAGTAGTCCCCACTCACTGCAACTAGAGAAAGACTGCGCGCATCAACAAAGACCCAACGCAGCCAAAAATAAATTTAAAAAAATAAATAAATAATTTTAAAAATTTCTACTATACTTTGTTCTTACCTCTTACCTAGAGGAGAGGAAAAAAATGGAATGATTTCCTCATTTTCAAAAAAATGTAAGGGAGGCATGGAGAAGAAAAAAGAGTGGGTAGTATTGAATTAATGACCAAAGGAAGGCTTAGGGCAGCTTTTCTAATTTTACTGAGGTTCAAAGCCTGCTCTATTCCTAGGCTCCTGTCACCAAGGACCTGCTTCTCTTGACCTTTCTCTTCTCCAGTGCTTTAGTGTGTATAGAAAGTAGGCTTTTATATCTGCTCTTTCAACCATAGATTACTTCCATGCCTTTGGTGCTTGTTACAGAATGGAGACGTGTATATGGGACAAAGCACTCCTGGGATATGACTACGAGGGAGAGATGGAGAAATATGATCCATAAGGGTGAGCTGGAGATGGAAGAAAGGACACAGTATAACACGGGGACCTCCCTTCTTGCCATATAGTAATATTATAACCTATTGATTTTACGTCTGTGTTTACTCACTAGAAAACCAAGGTCTGTGGACATAATAAAGTCTTCTTGTATGGGCTCTCCTAAGCACTCAATACTTAGACATCAAATCACTGTCTAGACAAGAAAGGTTCATTCAAGGAATATATGCTTATTTAATTCAAGAGAATGTATTTCCATTTGTGGGCATGAGAAAGGAGATGCTGAGCGAAACATGCAATTAGTAAGTGAACATTAGTTAAAATTAGAAGAAGATGTTGAATAAGGTACAGGTTTATCTGGAGAGAACAAAAGGAAATGTGGACCAGTTTCATGAAAGGGAATCCTATCTCCAGGAAGTTTCAAAATGGGAAACTGCTCATATATGCTAGGGGAAAAAGACTATTGCAGAAAGGAGAAAAGAAACATCATCTAATT
Source organism: Pseudorca crassidens (assembly GCF_039906515.1). Taxonomy (NCBI): domain Eukaryota; kingdom Metazoa; phylum Chordata; class Mammalia; order Artiodactyla; family Delphinidae; genus Pseudorca; species Pseudorca crassidens. The sequence goes on along the minus strand of NC_090315.1, from coordinate 16,513,830 downwards.
GGAGCCATGGCTTTAAGATTTGCAAGAGAGGACCTTTGCTCTTTTCGATTCTTTTTTAGAAAAATGAACAAGGAAGAGAGAAGGGAGGCATAAGAAACCATGTAAAACTGCACTTACCTTAGAGTTTCCACAACAACTTGATTAAATCTGCCTACTTACATAGTAAACAGTTACTATTAAATATTTATATTCATTATGCTAAATATTAACTATTCAGTAATACAGGTTAGGGAAATAGAGAAGAAACCGATTATATACTTTTCCACACTGCAGGTTTCAGTCAGATGGAAGAAATTTTTCCTTTAAATGAAGTTTAAATATTGATTTTTACAGTAAACGTTTTTATTAGAAAATGACTAATTTAATTGCTATGAGACTGACCTTGTGATTCAAAGTATTTCAGATACTTTTCCTTAGCTTAGAGCGACTGAAAAAGTTATTAAATTACCCATAATTTCATCCAGGAACAGGGGAAAAAAAACTCACTCAAATCTGTTAAAAGTAGTACATAGAGGTAAAAAAAGTATTTTCTTGTGAACTACTTATTGAACCCTAGTCATTTCAACATATTAGAATTAGTTCAGATGATGTTCCAAGTATACAATCCAGTCATCTAGAAATTGATTTTACCTCCTACTTTCCAATTCTTTTTTTTTTTAAAGTAACATACTTAAATTCAAGGTGTACAATGTGATGATTTGATACATGTATATATTGGGAAAACATCACCACAATAAGGTTAGTTACCTCATATAATTATGCTTTTTTTTGTGTGGTGATAACATTTAAGATCTAATCACTTAACAACCTCCAAGTATATAATACAGAGTATTATTAATAATAGTCACCATGCTGTACATTAGATCCCCAGAACTTATTCATCTTATAACCTTTGACCAACATCTCTCCCTTTCTCCCACCCTCAGGCAACCACTATTATTCTACTCTGTATTTCAATGAGTTTGGGTTTTTTTAGATTCCACATACAGTGAGAACATAGTATTTGCCTTTCTCTGTCTGACTTATTTCACTTAGCATAATGCCCTCAGTGTCCTTCCATGTTGTCACAAATGGCGGGATTTCCTTCTTTAAGGCCAAATAATACTCCAGTGTGTGTGTGTGTGTATGTGTGTGAATGACTGTGTGTGTGAGTGAGTGCATGGGTGTAAACACACATTTTCTTTATCCATTCATCTGTCAGTGGACACTTAGGCTATTTCCATGTCTTGGCTATTGTGAATATTGCTGCAGTGAAGATAGGAAGGAGTCAGGTATCTCTTTAATATCCTGTTTTCATTTCCTTTGGATAATCTTATACTGCTATTTTACTTGATTAGAAACAGTCATAATTCTGCAAGCAGAACCAAAATGAAACACACCTAACTAGACACACACAGTTTCGCAGTCATTCATTAATATCACCTATGTAGTGATCCACTTTCACAGTCACATTATAATGAACACACAAAATCATGATAAGAGTTGGTACAGACACCTTGTTTCCTATAATCTCACCCACTTCACAAAACCACAATTCCATGGACTCTACGTGATATTCCTAACTCCACTGAGCCCATCTCCTAATTCCATAGAAGAATACCAAATCAAACTCAGAAACCACTTACTTCACAGTCACATACAGTCTCAAACAGAAATTGTAACTAATCATCCTACAAGGTTTGTCAGCTTCTTAGAAAGTTAAATAGAAACTTAACCTATTATCAGCATTTTCTTCCACTAGGTATCTCCCCAGGAGAAATGGAAACATGCCAGCGTTATCAAAATACATAAAACCTGGAAATACACTAAATGTTCATACAGAGAAAAATGGAAACACAAATTGTGGCACATTTGCACAATGGAATGCTGTCCAGAAACAAAAGGAATGAACTAAACAACATTAATAAATCTTACAATACTAGGATGAGCTAAAGGAGACAATTGGAATTGTAGAACTGACAAAGCTAAACTACGATGACATGTATCAGAACCATGGCTGTCTCTGCTATGAAACTAAAGGAAAAGGACACCAGCGAACTTCCTGGCGGTGACGATATTAAACACGCCAAGGGCGTGCATACACTCACTGCGCGTCTGCTATGTGCCATGGGTGTTGGGGCTTTCTCAAGGGCCAAAACTGACAAAAACAACAAAACCCTTGACCCTCTGGTTCACGATCACGGACCTGGGGTCCCGCACGTACAGGCCTGAGTGAACTTCTCGCCTGGTCTCTCTCCTGCCCGAAGTCCCTCCGCACGGCTTCAGCCCTTCTTAGCCCGGCCTCCCTCGGGAGAGATTCACGATTCCCGCCCCGGCCCTCCTCTGCCGGGTTCCCAACTCCCTCTTCCCTCCTAGGCCCGGCGCTTCCAATTCTCAGCCAGCCCTACCCGAGCCAGGATTCTTCCGTTTGCCTCCTCGGCCCGCACCCGGCTTCCAGTTCCCTTTTCTGCCCTCTCCGGCCCAGGTTTGCGATTACTTCCTCGGCTTGGGCTCTCCTTCCTTCCGCGACCTCACCTCGCTCTCAGAGAACCATCACCCGGCTCTTCGGCATCTGGAAGGACAACCAGATGCAACCCCTCCACCAAAGTCGTGCGACCATTGCGCCCTGGAATTCCCGGTAGTCTCGGGGCGGGGAGGGGAGTGTCTCTGCAGCTGATGGGCTCCACGCTCCGCTCGAAAGTCTGGACTTTTTCGGTGTTGGACTACGTTTCCCACAGGCCCCAGAGCCGCCAATGACCTTCGACCTTTGGTTCACCTTCCGGTGTCGTGGTCATTATTGGGTTATACCTGGTGAGTTGAGGTGACGCAGGTTAAGCTGCGGGAGGGGCTGGCGGTGAGGAGGCCTGAAGCTCGCAGAGCGTGGATGGGGCTTGTGGAGCCAGGAGCTTGTGTATGCGTGAGCCGCGGACGACCATGGTTGCGGGTGCTACTGTTTGTGACGGCGTCCTTGTTGAGTGTTAGTTCGCGCCTGTGCGTGCGTGAGAGCGAGGGCTAGAGTGCGTGTGACGGGGCCCTGGGTTGGCGTTACTGGTATCTGATTGGGTTGGTGAGACTGTCAGCGGGGGCGGAGCCTACTGTGTGATCATGGTTAACATGGACGTGGCGACGAGGGTGTCTGACTGACACAGTGACCGAGTGATCCTGTAACATCTCTGTAGTGACTGACTATAAGTGTGCACGAAGTGGAGTTTTAAAATTTTGTTTTCAATGAGCTTGTTGAAGTTTGGAGTTTTGTTTTTTTCATCTAGGAGTGTGTAAATTTTTTTTGTACGTGTGTGTGTATAAGCTATTAACACCATGTCCCCAGTACCCAGCCTCGTACTTTACACAGAGGGGGCATTGGTGAAGTGAGTGTTGCCCATCCAGGTACAATTGTAGGTTCCATCGCTTCTTGGAATGTGTTTCCCTGGATTCTCTTCTGTCCTCACACCATGTAGCCAGTTGGGTCTAGCTGTAGAGGGATGGCCATCAGAGTGAAAGTCATGAATTTCACTCCTATAATGAAAGTTCCCAATAGAAAAGTACATACTGAATCCTTGGATTAGCATTTAGGCCTGCACTTGCCTTCAAGACAGGCTTCTGGGAAGACATGAGGAGGAGGGCACAGGTGTAGAATCCCTTCGTGGGTTAAACTCCCTTGGATGCATTATGGAGGCCATTTACACCTTTCACAACCACAGCATTCCCTGAGCTGTGTCCTGTAGAAACTGCTGTGAACTTAGATTCCAGCTCTGGGCATAGGTGATGCTTACCTTTTTCTCTGATACTGGTAAAAGTCAGCATTCTAGTTTCACTCTTACTTCCATCCGCTTGTATTTGTGGTGGGTGATGGGTCATGTCTGATGGTGGACAGTGTGTTCACCACGACTCTTAGCCAGTCCTGAGTCTCACAAGTCCCTTCTTCTTGGTCCTGTAGCTCTGCAAGTTCTGAAGTGGAGAGCATTGCTACTAACTTAATGGCCCATACAAGGTCAGTTCGTGTTTGCTTTTTGTTATCATACATTTTTGTTTTACAGAGCATAGAATATTTGCTTTCCTTCTTTTAAATTTCCCTACCTAATTGTGACTTATCAATTTTCCTGGTTCATAGGACTTCCCTTCCCAGTTAATAACAGGGCCATAGAGATGGGTCCCCTTCTCTCCCAGTGCCTTTCCAAATACCCTTTTCCCTTCCAGTTAATTTACCCATTGGGTAAATCATTCAATTACCGCACATGCTCTTCTTTCCAAAGGATAGCACAGAAATACAACTCATGGAGGATAAATTAAGGGCTTGTTTTAGAATATGCTTTGTTAAGGTTAGGTAGAATAACATAGCAGATACCTTTGGTTTCCAAACAAGGCAAGATAGGAAGTGGTTTGATTTCAATCAGTAAGTGACAAAGTTGACTTTGACATTTAAGAGTGGGTATATGATTGGAGTTTCGTGAAGAGAGGTACGTGTGTACAAGGGCAGGGAGTTTTTCCAGAGAATCCATGGGGAGTTTTGAGTGGTGACAACCAAGTCTTGTTTGAGATTTGGCAGTAGACTTTGTTTCAGACCACATATTGGTGTAGACTGTGATAGGCAGTGTGGTATAGTGGTATTTGAGTCTAAAGCAATACTAATGGAAATATAATGAAAGCCACTTAGATAATTTTACAATTTCTATTGAACACATTTTAAAAAGTAGGAAGAAATAGTTGAAATTAATTTTGATAATGCATCTTATTTGAACCAATATCTCTAAAATATTATTTCAACATATAATAACAAATAAATTGAAGTATTTTACATTCATATCTTCATACTAAGTTTTCAAAATTTCGTGCATATTTTATTGTTATAGCACTTCTCAATTTGGATGCTAAATTTTCAGTGGTTAAGGTGAAATATATTCACACCAAAACAATAAAATTGTGTTTAATTGAAAAACATTTTATATTGCTTTTGTATTTTAATTAAAACTAAATTGAAAATTCAGTTCTTTGTTCACACTAGTCATATTTCAATGAGGTCAATATTTATTAGTCTATGTTTTATAATTTCTTTTTATAAAATGTACATAATAATCACATCAGTGCTTTATGGCTTTTATGAGAATTGGATACATTAATCTGAGCATAGCCCTAGACCACTTAATGAGTACCTTGTACTTAATAAGTCCTCAAGAAAAAAAATAGTTGTTATTATGTGAAGATTCTAAATATTCCTTATAAATTTCTATAAATGAAGAGTAATGAAAATATAAAGTTAATTTTGATGAGCACTTAAAAGGAATTTTTAACAGCCAGAATTGCAAAAGTCCTAAAATAGAAATTCTTAACCTAAGGTAATTTGATTACATTTTGGTGCTCACAAAGGACCACAAATCTGTTGAAATTATGTTCAAAATTATTCTATTATATAGTTCCTAACTGTTTTTTTTTGGTATGTTTGGTTTTGTTTGCAGAATGTCTGTAACTTAATGGGGTTATATAAGTGTATATAATCTTAAAAACTAAGTTAATCACATTACGTAAATGTGATGATAATACCATGCAGATAAGAGAAACTATGGAGTTAGTCATAAAAAGAAAAATGATTAATATGTAATATTATACAGTATTTTTACATAGGAAAAAGAACATTCCAAATTGTCGGTATTGTATATGAATCTGTTTTACTAAGATTGCATTTGTAAGCAATTTTATATATCTAAAATATTAGTTTTTGAATAATGAAGTTAAAAATTAAGCCATATGTAATAAGCGTGTACGCTGTACCAAACACATTTCTGCCTTCTTTACACACATTTTCTTATTTAGTCTGAAAATGCTACCATCTTGAATTTTGTTAATTCAAGTACGTGAATAGTGAATGTACCCTACTGCACTGGTGTGATACAACTAAATGATGTTCATAAGTTTGTAGAAGTAATTTATTTCAGTCACAAATTTCCTTCATGTTCCCACTCATTTTGAAGATCTTTTTATTCATAATGTTATTAAACAGAAGGAAAACTTGCCTCCAACTCTGTTAAATCTGTTATGCAGAAATACCTCTCATATATTTCTGATGATGGAATTAATGCAGGTTTGTTGTAAACTATTCAGTTTTTAAGGAACTTGGAAAGTATAAAGTCAATAATTACTCATAGTCCCACCATCCAGAATAATCACTTGTAATAACATAATGTACATTCTTCCAAAATTTTTCTCTCTAGGTATGTGGGGCTTTTTGTTGTTGTTTTGTTTTATTTTTTTGGAGATACAATTGACATATAACATTGTATTAGTTTCAAGTGAATAACATAATGATTCGATATTTGTGTATATTGCAAAAATACCACAATAAATCTAGTTAACATTCATCATTATACATAATTATGAGTTGTTTTTTTCCTTGTGATAAGAACTTTTAAGATACACTCTTAGCAACATTCAAATATACAGTACAGTATTATTAACTATAGTCATCGTGCTGTACATTGATCCCCATGATTTATTTATTTTATAACTAAAAGTTTGTACCTTTTGACCACCTTCACCCATTTTGTCCACCCCTTACCCACCATCTCTGGCAACCATCTATCTGTTTTCAGTGTCTAGGAGTTTGTCTTTTGGTTTTTGGTTTTTTCGATTCCACATATAAGTAATATCATACAGTATTTGTCTTGCTCTTACTTATTTCACTTAGCATAATGCCTTCAGGGTTCATCCATGTTGTCACAAACGACAAGATTTCATTCTTTTTTTAGTGGCTGAATAATATTCCGTGTGTGTGTGTGTGTGTGTGTGACATTTTCTTTACCCATTCATCCATCTGTGGACACTTAGGTTGTTTCCATGCCTGCTATTGTAAATAATGCTGCATGAGCATGGGGGGTACATAAGTCTTTCTGAGTTAGTGTTTTAGTTTCCTTAAGATAAATACCCAGAAGTGGAATTGCAGGATCATATGGTATTTCTGTTTTTAATTTTTTTAAGGAATCTCCATTCTGTTTTCTGTAGTGGCTGTACCAATTTACATTCCCACAAACAGTGCACAAGGATTTCTTTTTCTCCACATCCTCACCAGCATTTGTTATCTGTCTTTTTGATGATAGCAATTCTAACAGTTGAGGTGATGTTCCATTGTGGTTTTTTTTTTTTTTTTTTTTTTTGCGGTACGCGGGCCTCTCACTGTTGTGGCCTCTCCCGTCGCGGAGCACAGGCTCCGGACGCGCAGGCCCAGCGGCCATGGCTCACGGGCCCAGCCGCTCTGCAGCACATGGGATCCTCCCGGGCCGAGGCACGAACCCGTGTCCCCTGCAACGGCAGGCAGACTCTCAACCACTGCGCCACCAGAGAAGCCCTTCATTGTGGTTTTGATTTGCATTTCCCTGATGATTAATGATGTTGAGCACCTTGTCATGTATCTGGTGGAAATCTATGTTTTCCTTGGAAAAATGTATATTCAAACCCTCTGCCCATTTTTAAAATCGAATTGTTTGTTTTTTTGCTATTGAGTTGTATGAGTTCTTTGTATGTTTTGGATATTAACCCCTTATCAGTAATATGATTTGCAAACATTTTCTCCATTAGAAGGTTGCCTTTTCATTTTGCTGATGGTTTTTTTGTTTGATGTAGTCCCACTTGTTTGTTTTGTTTTGTTTTCTGCTTTTGTTGCTTTTGCTTTTTTGTGCTAAATCCAAAAAAAAAATCACTGCCAAGAAGGATATCAAGTTGCTTACCCACTGTATTATCTTCTAGGAGTTTTATGTTTTCAGGTTTTATGTTCAAGTCTTTAATCCATTTTGAGTTTTGTGTATGGTGCAAAATAGTGGTCTAGTTTCATGCTTTTGCATGTGGCTGTCCATTTTCCCAACACTATCTATTGAAGAGACTGTCCTTACTACATTGTATATTCTTGGCTCCATTGTCATAAATTGACCATAAGTACTTGAGTTTATTTCTGGGCTGTCTATTCTGTTCCTTTCTCTGTGTGTGTGTTTTTTAAAAAACCAATACCACATTGGTTCAATTACTATAGCTTTGTAATATAATTTGGAATCAGGAAGCATGATGCCTCCAGCTTTATTTTTCTCTCTCAAAATTTCTTTGGCTATTTGGGGCCTTTTGTGATTCCATACAAATTTTAGGATTGTTTTTTTCTATTTCTCTGAAAGATGCCATTGGATGGGAATTTTGATAGGGATTACCCTGAATCTGTAGGTTGTTTTGGGTAGCATTCTTCCAATCCATGAACATGGAATTACCTTTCCATTTATTTATTTCGTCTTCACTTTCTTTCATCAGTGTCTTATATTTTTTGGTGTACAGGTCTTTCACCTCCTTGGCTCAATTTATTCCTAGGTATTTTATTCTTTTTGATGCACTTGTAAACGGGATTGTTCTCATAATTTTTCTTTCTGAGTGTTCATTATTAGTCCATAGAAATACAACTGATTTTTTGTATATTGATTTTGTTTCCTGCAACTTTATTATATTTGTTTATTACTTATAATAGTTTTTTGGTGGAATCATTAGGCTTTTCTTGTATCTAATATCACATCTGCAAATAGTGACAGTTTTGCTTCTTTTCTCATTTAGATGTCTTTTATTTCTTTTTTCTGTTCTCTCTCTTTTTTTTTTTTTTTAACATGTAATTGCTCTGGCTAAGACTTCTAATACTGTGTTGAATGAAAGTGACAAGAGTGGGTATCCTTGTCTTGTTCCTGTTCCTGGAGGAAAAGCTTTCAGCTTTTCACCATTAAGTATGATATTTGCTGTGGACTTGTTATATATGACCTTTATTATGCTGAGGTATGTTCCCTCTATATCCAGTTTACTGAGAATTTTTATCATAAATGGATGTGTAATTTTGTCAGATGCTTTTTATGCATCTATTGAGATGATCATATGTGTTTTATCCCTCATTTTGTTAATATGATGTATCACATTAATTGTTTTGGGGATGGTGAACCATTCTTGCATCCATGGAATAAATCCCACTTGGTCATGGTGTATGATCCTTTTAATGTATTGTTGAATTCAGTTTGCTAATATTTTGTTGAGAATTTTTGAACCTGTGTATGTATTTCTTCTTTTGTTTCTGCAAAAAGAATTACATAAATTTGCTACATAAGTGAGACAAAGTCACAGTTTTATCACACTTCTAGGCATGTAGGCATAAGTAGAGAGTGCCAGTGGTCACCATGTGATTTGACATATCTAACTTTTCAAAGCTTTGGAGATTACATAGATATCAAATAAACAATTACCAGGAGAACAAATCATGAATCAAGACTGCTGATCAGAGATTCATGGTTTTTTAAGAAGTGGTGGTTTCTTTCAGAGGACATAGGAATGATCTGGGAAATCCAGGTATCATACAAGACCTCATTATACAAATTACACTTGAAAGGACAGTTTTGTAGAAACAGAAATAAATATGCATGTAACTCTCTGTGTTGGACAGGGGAACAAGATTAAGCCTTTTATGCTCAAATTGTCACATATTAGATTCTAGTTATATGTCTGCAGCTTTGTGTAGAGGTCAAGGAGATATGTCCTTTCATTTTTGAGAATCTTTGTGACAAATATTATTGAGGAAAAATTGTAATCTCAAGGCTGGACTCTGAAATGAGTTAACATTATAGGAAAGAACAGACCTGAAAATCTCAAATTTCACTGTAGCACAAAGGTGAAGCATAGAGGGAATTTTTAAAAAATAATGAAACAAGGGATGTGAAATATTCTTTACCATTTCATAAATTAGCAGACAGCTTTTATTAGGTATCATTAGGTGCTTTTTATATGGCACTGAAAATGCTTTATGTCTTTTATTTAATTTGGTCCAGACAGCAACACTTTGAGGTAGGTCATATTGTTATTTCCATTTTACTGATGAGGAAATTAAGGCAGTTAAGTAACTTAGTAAAAGGTTACACAGTAACAGCCAAAGATAAGATTTGCAAACTGAATTTTGGATGATAGATTTTATGTTCTTTATCATGATAGTACACAACCTCCAATGATTTTAAAAATCTGATTGTTTGATGAGTAATTCATCAAAATATTTTCCCCCAACATTTAATATGAATCAATGTTATCATTGTTAAATACTGCATAGATATTGCTAACATATAGCTCACCACACTTTAACCTGTTGTCTATCCATAGATATTTAGAATTATCATAAACTACACTGATGTAGGTCATTGTAATAGAATTTTGTCTACTTTTTTATGTTACTTAAGGAAAAATTTCCAGAAGTTGCATTTACAGATTAAATATTTATTAAATGCCTATAATATGCCAATTTTATTCATGTTATTGGTGTGGATATTAGCATTAAAGAGACATAGTTGCTGTCCCTTAACTTGTTTATAACTGATCACATAATATAAACTGCGAATAGGACTAAAACTGTAGTAGGGTATGATAATGATCATTAAAGAAATTGGATGACATGCATTTGAAGTTGATGAGGAGAGATGTCATGGAGACAAACCCAAGGCTGTTAGGTTTTTACCAACATATACTAAAGCCATGGATTGTCAGGGTTTACCAAAACCATCCTCAGATTGACGATTTGCTAGGACTCACAAAATCCAGAAAAACTGTTGTGCTTGTGTTCATGGTTTATTACAGTCAAAGGATACAGATTAAGATCAGCAAAGAGAAAAATCCAGGAGAAACTAGATGTGAGCTTCCAGTGGAGTCATATAGACAGCACTAAATTCTGCCAGCACCATTTTGTAACAACACATGTGAAGTAGGTCAGGGAAACTCACCTGAGCCTTGATGTCCAGACTCTTTATTGAGAGTGAGTCACACAGTCATGGAGTAACTGTGTGACTAGGCTTAGCTGCTACAGAGGTCAAATTGATACAGTGCATCCCAGGACCCCTGGCCAACAAAAATAGGTGTTTACCATAAATCGCATTTATAGCATAAATTATCTCTCTGGCATAGCCCAGATATGCTCTTATCAAGCAGGATATTGTAAGGGCTCAGAGGTTGTCTCCCAGGAGCTGTTCAAGGGCCATTCCTTTCTTTGGAAAGAGCAGGGTTTGGGTACTCCAGACCCATTGAGTTCATTGTTTACTGCACCCATGAGATATCCATGAACATGAATGGATTTATTTAATAACTTTCATGCTTTAGTAAATTTTGGTAGGTTATAGATTGTTTCTAACTTGCCAGTGAACTACTACCCATGCTCAGATTTCAATCCATAAAGAAGAAATTCTGAACTAAAGAGACAAGAATGAGAGTTAGAACTGGCTTTGTAGTAAGAAGAATATGAGTTCAAAACTCAGCTCTGCCACTTTGTGGGTTTGGTTTTTTTCTGAGATGTAACTTAGTGTAAACTATACAAACCATATTCTAAAACTGGATTGTTTTTAACATTTATGTATATCTATGAAGCCATTACACAGCTAAGATACAGCATATTTCCAACACTCCAGGGTGCTCCCTTCTGTTTCCTTCCAGTCATTACCAACTTGCCTTTACCCCCAACAAAGGTAACCAATATTCTTTTCACTATTACAATAGATAAGTTTTAACTAATTTGGAAGTTCATATAAATAGAATCGTACATTATGTACTTTTTTTTTTTTTTTTTTCCGTGCTGTGTGGCATGTGGGATCTTGGTTTCCCAACTAGGGATCGAACCTGCACCCCCTGCAGTGGAAGCACAGAGTCTTAACTACTGGACAGCCAGGGAAGTCCCCCATTATGTACATTTTTTTCTGCCCTCTTTTGCTCAACCTCATGTTTATGAAAATCATCTGCTGTTTGTTCAGTTTTATTCTTAAGTAATCTTCCACTATAGGAATGTATCTCATTTAATTTTTCCCTACTTCTGTTGATGGATGTTTGGGTTGTTAACAGTTTCAGGACAGTATAAAGAAATGCAGCTAAAATAATTCTTTTACATACTTTTTGGATGGAAAAACTAATTTCTGTTGGGCATATACACAAGAGTGGAATTGCTAAGTCACAGTATATATGTTTTTTTTAGTAGATTGTGTCAAATAGTTGCCCAAAGTAACTGAAATAGTTTACACTCAACAACAAGGGGTTTACAGTTGTAACAGGTGAAAAATGCATAAACTAACTTCTACAGTAGGGGTTAACAAGTTTTTTTTTTTCTGTAAAGGACAGATATTAAATATTTTAGGCTTTGTGGATTACACAGTCTCTGTCACACCTACTCAACTCTACCATTGTAGCACATAAACAGCTATAGATGATATGTAGCTTTGTTATATTAATCCTGTTTATCACTTTTCATTCTGTTTATTTGAACCTGTGGATTCAGATTACCATCTGGATTCGTTTCCTTTGCCCAATGAAGCTTTTCTTCTGCCTATCTCCTTTGTGTTATTATTGTCGAACATACTACATTTATATATGTTGCAGGCCCAATAATACCTGTTATGTGTGTGTATATATATGTATATAATATATATATATATATTTTTTGCGGTACGCGGGGCTCTCACTGTTTGGCCTCTCCCGCTGCGGAGCACAGGATCCGGACGCACAGGCTCAGTGGCCATGGCTCACGGGCCCAGCCTCTCCGCGGCACGTGGAATCTTCCCAGACCGGGGCACGAATCCGTGTCCCCTGCATCGGCAGGCGGACTCTCAACCACTGCGCCACCAGGGAAGCCCATGTATATAATATTTATGTATGTGTATACATATATATGAATTACTTTATACAGTTGATTTTTAAAAAATTTTTAATTTATTTTTGGCTGCACTTGGTCTTTTGTTGCTGCGTGCAGGCTTTCTCTAGTTGCGGCGAGCAGGGGCTACTCTTCGTTGCAGTGCGCAGCCTTCTCATTGCGGTGGCTTCTCTTGTTGCAGAGCACGAGTTCTAGGTGTGCGGGCTTCAGTAGTTGTGGCTCGCGGGCTCTAGAGCACAGGCTCAGTTGTTGGGGCGTACGGGCTTAGTTGCTCCACGGCATGTGAGATCTTCCCAGACCAGGGCTCACACCCGTGTCCCCTGTATTGGAAGGCAGATTCTTTACCACTGGACCACCAGAGAAGTCCTGGAAACTTTTCATCCATTATTTATTTGAATATATTAAAATGCGCCTTTCCTCTTTTCTGTTACACTTATTACATGCATATGCTTAATGGTGTCCAACATTTCTCTGATGCTCTTTTCATTTTTCTTCCTTGTGTTTTCTTCCTTTGTTCTTCAGATTGCATGATCTCTATCATGTTATCTTTAAGTTTTCTAGTACTTTTTTTTCTGCCCAGTTCACATCTACAGTTGAGTTACTCTAGTGAAATTTTCATTTCAGTTAATACTTTTCAACTCCAGAATTTCCATCTGGTGATATTAAATAACTTCTATCTCTTCACTGATTCTTTATTTGATATGACATTGTGATCATACCTTCATTTACTTTAAGCATGGGTTCCTTTGTTTATTGAACATATTTATAATGGCTACTTTGAAGTCTTTGTTAAATCTGGTTGCTTTCTCACAGGCAGTTTCTGTTGTCTGTTTGGTTTTGGCTTTAGTGTTTTTGGTTTATGGGTTATATTTTCCTATTTCTTCACCTGTCTCTTGTTTGTGGAAAGTAGACATTTTAGATAGTTGTAACTCTGGTACTTTTGTCTACTTCTTCTCCCCAGGCCTGTTATTGTTATTTGCTTTCTTATTTAGTGACTGGCTAGATTAATGAAGTGAAATCTATCTCACCCATAGTGTAAATCTCTGATGTTGCTCCTTGGGATATAGACTTTGCTATTACCACAGTTACCCTTGGATGACAGTGGTTTTGACAGGGCTGTCTTCGAGTGTCTCTTTACCTGACCACACCAAGCTGTTAGGATCCACTGATTGTGACTGATACACTATTGTCTTCAGTAATGCTGTGGGGTTACACTGCTTCGCAGACTAATGAAATAAAGTCAGTGTCTGAAATTTGTTCTGACAATAGGAAGGGCTCCCCAAGTATCTTTCTCTGATCCTTTCTGACAAACTAGCCAGCCTACAGTTTAGCATTTAACTCCAATGAATTTTTCAATCTTCTTGCAATAGCCTTTCACCAAAATTTCCAGTGTTTTTGAGAATGTCCTTACCCTTGAACTTCTTCACACTCTGTTGCAAATGAAGGCAGTTCCTTTGGAGAGGGCTCTGGAGGGGATTGGGCAGCAGTCCTAGGTCTCAACTTGCCTCTCGTGGCATGGAACTCCTGCCCTATGAGCCAAGGCAAAGACAGTTGGAACCCCAGTATTCTCAGCAGTGCCACACCCATGGTACAACATACAATTCTTGTGTGGCTACTAGGCAGAAGAAAATCTCCATTCCTTTGTTGCATTTGCCTGAGCAACAGGTAGCTGGGGGCAGAATGAGAAATGCTGATGTTCTACTCCTCCCAGGAAGATAGTTATCTGACTGGGAACAGGGCATGAGTGGTGAGGAAGTTTGTGTCCTTGACTGTACTAGTTTGCAGTGGAATCTTTTTCTCACTAGGATGGGATGGACAAGGAAGGGTGCAGGTTAGATTAAGATACTGCAGACTTTCACAGTTCTTAATAAGTTTTAGTAGATTTACAAATGTTTCTTCATTTGCTCTATGTTTTTATATATAATTTTTACCAGTTTCAATGGGGAGCATGTCGGTGGAGCTCCTCATGCTGTCATACCAGAAGTGGAATTCCCTGATCAATTCTTTACAGTTCTAACCATGGACCATGTAAGTTGCTATTTCTCTCTCCTTTGTGAACATTTCATTTGTCTGAATCTTCCCAGAAAGCAGCCCTAAGAGCCTACCCCACATCCCCATAAAAATCCCCATTTTCACTTTCTAGTGAGAGTTGGATTCAAACAGCACACAGTACCTCCTATGTGCCTATCTATTCTCCAAATAATGTTCAACATTCCTATGTGTGTTCAGTGTTTTGTTCAGAGCAGCTATAGGGTAGAAATGGAATCCCTAGATGGAGGCATTTACCAGCCTTTTTCATACTCTTGGGTAGAGAGAAAGAGCAAATGGATCCATTTGATGACATATGGGCAAAGTCTGTACTTCTGAACAGACCTATTTTTCCAGGTAGACTGGATTTGATGTTGACTAGTCTCAGTCAGACATAAATAGATTACTATAGATTTCAGAATTGGAGGAGATCTTATCCAACTTATATGTCTAAATATAATTAAGGCTGATATATTTCCACCAAGCAGACTACTCTGTAGCCACTAAAAAGCATTTAATAAATAATTTTTCATTAGAAGTTATAATTCTTATATAATGTGAAATGGTGATTAACAGTGATGAACTTGGGGTTGTAAGAAAATTTTAAATATTGTTCATATCCCATTTTCTAAGCTAGATATTTTTCCTTTACAGAGGAACGAGGATGTAGAAATTCATTATTATTGATAATACATTCAGCAGGCATGTAGCATGCAGCGTTCATGTATACACTATTTCTTTTAATTTGTAAATTGATTATTTTGTTTATTTCCAGACGTGCTTAGCTAAGAAATCCCATAGCATGCAGGAAGATTTCTCTGAATCAAAAGGATTCTTTAAAGACCTGTAGATAGTCTGGTTTGGAAGCATTAATTTCCTTACTTCCCATACCATAGGCTTCTACCCCTGGCCGATGTACTTACTATTAGACCCCTTCCTGTAATGCAATTCTTTTTCTTTTTTTTTAAATTTATATTATTGAAGTATAGTTGATTTACAATGTTGTGTTAATTTCTGTTGTACAGCAAAGTGATTCAGTTATATAGATATATATTCTTTTTCATATTCTTTTCCATTATGGTTTATTACAGGATATTGAATATAGTTCCCTGTGCTATACAGTAGTCCCTTATTGTTTATCCATTCTATATAAAATAGTTTAATTCAATTCTTTATTTCTTATCTTTTACTCAAAAATGTTTCCTTCAATTTTACTTATGTGGTTTGTTGTTTCAGGAATTGGTGACATTCAGGGATGTGGTCATCAGCTTCTCTCAGGAGGAATGGGAGTATCTGGATTCTGCTCAGAGGGACTTGTACTGGGACGTGATGATGGAAAATTACAGCAACTTGGTCTCACTGGGTAAATTTAGCTGTTTACATAATTTAGAATATGTTCTATAGAATATCAGTTGACATTCAGTGAACTCAAAGCTATCTTTTAAGAAACTTCATGTAATTTCTATGAAGTCCCTTCTCAGTCTCTTATAATTTCTACCTTCATTTATTTTTGGCTGTGTTGGGACTTTGTTGCTGCGTGTAGGCTTTCTCTAGTTGCATTGAGTGGGGAACTACTTTTCAGTGCAGTGCGCATGCTTCCCATTGCTGTGGCTTCTCTTATTGTGGAGCATGGGCTCTAGGCACGCAGGCTTCAGTAGATGTGGCACGAGGGCTCAGTAGTTGTGGCTTGCAGGCTGTAGAGCACAGGCTCAGTAGTTGTGGCACACGGGTTTATGGTTTTTTTTTTACATCTTTATTAGTATGATTGCTTTAAAATGGTGTGTTAGTTTCTGCTTTATAACAAAGTGAATCAGTTATACACATACATATGTTCCCATATCTCTTCCCTCTTGTGTCTCCCTCCCTCCCACCCTCCCTATCCCCCCCCTCTAGGTGGTCACAAAGCACCAAGCTGATCTCCCTGTGCTATGCGGCTGCTTTCCACTAGCTATCTGCCTTACATTTGGTAGTGTATATATGTCCATTCCTCTCTCTCGCTTTGTCACAGCTCACCCTTCCCCCTCCCCATATCCTCAAGTCCATTCTCTAGTAGGTCTGTGTCTTTATTCCTGTCTTACCCCTAGGTTCTTCATGACATTTTCTTTTTCTTCACTTCCATATATATGTGTTAGCATACGGTATTTGTCTTTCTCTTTCTGACTTACTTCACTCTGTATGACAGACTCTAGGTCCATCCACCTCATTACAAATAGCTCAATTGCGTTTCTTTTTATGGCTCAGTAATATTTCATTGTATATATGTGCCACATCTTCTTTATCCATTCATCCGATGATGGACACTTAGGTTGTTTCCATCTCGGGCTATTGTAAATAGAGCTGCAATGAACATTTTGGTACATGACTCTTTTTGAATTATGGTTTTCTCAGGGTATATGCCCAGTAGTGGGATTGCTGGGTCGTATGGTAGTTCTATTTTTAGTTTTTTAAGGCACCTCCATACTGTTCTCCGTAGTGGCTGTACCAATTCACAATTCCACCAACAGTGCAAGAGTGTTCCCTTTTCTCCACACCATCTCCAGCATTTATTGTTTGCAGATTTTTTGATGATGGCCATTCTGACCGGTGTGAGATGATATCTCATTGTAGTTTTGATTTGCATTTCTCTAATGATTAATGATGTTTAGCGTGCTTTCATGTGTTTGTTGGCAGTCTGTATTTCTTCTTTGGAGAAATGTCTATTTAGGTCTTCTGCCCATTTTTGGATTGGGTTGTTTGTTTTATTGTGTTTGAGCTGCATGAGCTGCTTATAAATTTTGGAGATTAATCCTTTGTCAGTTGCTTCATTTGCAAATATTTTCTCCCATTCTGAGGGTTGTCTTTTGGTCTTGCTTATGGTTTCCTTTGCTGTGCAAAAGCTTGTAAGTTTCATTAGGTCCCATTTGTTTATTTTTGTTTTTATTTCCATTTCTCTAGGAGGTGGGTAAAAAAGGGTCTTGCTGTGATTTATGTCATAGAGGGTTTTGCCTATGTTTTCATCTAAGAGTTTGATAGTTTCTGGCCTTACATTTAGGTCTTTAATCCATTTTGAGCTTGTTTTTGTGTATGGTGTTAGGGAGTGATATAATCTCATACTTTTACATGTACCTGTCCAGTTTTCCCAGCACCAGTTATTGAAGATGCTGTCCTTTCTCCACTGTACATTCCTGCCTCCTTTATCAAAGATAAGGTGACCATATGTGCGTGGGTTTATCTCTGGGCTTTCTATCCTGTTCCATTCATCTATCTTTCTGTTTTTGTGCCAGTACCATACTCTCTTGATTACTGTAGCTTTGTAGTATAGTCTGAAGTCAGGGAGCCTGATTCCTCCAGCTCCATTTTTCGTTCTCAAGATTGCTTTGGCTATGCAGGATCTTTAGTGTTTCCATACAAATTGTGAAATTTTTTGTTCTAGTTCTGTGAAAAATGCCAGTGGTAGTTTGATGGGGATTGCATTGAATCTGTAGATTGCTTTGGGTAGTAGAGTCATTTTCACAGTGTTGATTCTTCCAATCTAAGAACATGGTATATCTCTCCATCTCTTTGTATCATCCTTAATTTCTTTCATCAGTGTCTTATAATTTTCTGCATACAGGTCTTTTGTCTCCTTAGGTAGGTTTATTCCTAGGTATTTTATTCTTTTTGTTGCAGTGGTAAATGGGAGTGATTTCTTGATTTCACTTTAAGATTTTTCATCATTAGTGTATAGGAATGCCAGAGATTTCTGTGCATTAATTTTGTATCCTGCTACTTTACCAAATTCATTGATTAGCTCTAGTAGTTCTCTGGTAACATCTTTAGGATTCTCTATGTATAGTATCATGTCATTTGCAAACAGTGACAGCTTTACTTCTCCTTTTCCAATTTGGATTCCTTTTATTTCCTTTTCTTCTCTGATTGCTGTGGCTAAAACTTACAAAACTATGTTGAATAAGAGTGGTGAGAGTGGGCAACCTTGTCTTTTTCCTGATCTTAGTGGAGATGGTTTCAGTTTTTCACCATTGAGGATGCTGTTGGCTGTGGGTTTGTCATATATGGCCTTTATTATGTTGAGAAAAGTTCCCTCTATGCCTACTTTCTGCAGGGTTTTTATCATAAATGGGTGTTGAATTTTGTCGAAAGCTTTCTCTGCATCTATTGAGATGATCATATGGTTTTTCTCCTTCAATTTGTTAATATGGTTTATCACATTGATTGATTTGCATATATTGAAGAATCCTTGCATTCCTGGAATAAACCCCACTTGATCATGGTGTATCATCCTTTTAATGTGCTGTTGGATTCTGTTTGCTAGTATTTTGTTGAGGATGTTTGCATCTATGTTCATCAGTGATATTGGCCTGTAGTTTTCTTTCTTTGTGGCATCCTTGTCTGGTTTTGGTATCAAGGTGATGGTGGCCTCATAGAATGAGTTTGGGAGTGTTCCTCCCTCTGCTATATTTTGGAAGAGTTTGAGAAGGATAGGTGTTAGCTCTTCTCTAAATGTTTGATAGAATTCACCTGTGAAGCCATCTGGTCCTGGGCTTTTGTTTGTTGGAAGATTTTTAATCACAGTTTCAATTTCAGTGCTTGTGATTGGTCTGTTCATATTTCCTATTTCTTCCTGATTCAGTCTTGGCACATTGTGCATTTCTAAGAATTTGTCCATTTCTTCCAGGTTGTCCATTTTATTGGCATAGAGTTGCTTGTAGTAATCCCTCATGATCTTTTGTATTTCTGCGGTGTCAGTTGTTACTTCTCCTTTTTCATTTCTAATTCTATTGATTTGGGTCTGCTCCCTTTTTTTCTTGATGAGTCTGGCTAGTGGTTTATCAATTTTGTTTGTCTTCTCAAAGAACCAGCTTTTAGTTTTATTGATCTTTGCTATCGTTTCCTTCATTTCTTTTTCATTTATTTCTGATCTGATTTTTATGATTTCTTTCCTTCTGCTAACTTTGGGGTTTTTTTGTTCTTCTTTCCCTAATTGTTTTAGGTGCAAGGTTAGATTGTTTATTTGAGATGTTTCCTGTTTCTTAAGGTAGGATTGTACTGCTATAAACTTCCCTCTTAGAACTGCTTTTGCTGCATCCCATAGGTTTTGTGTTGTCGTGTCTCCATTGTCATTTGTTTCTAGGTATTTTTTGATTTCCTCTTTGATTTCTTCAGTGATCATTTCGTTATTAAGTAGTGTATTGTTTAGCCTCCATGTGTTTGTATTTTTTACAGATCTTTTCCTGTAATTGATATCTAGTTTCATAGTGTTGTGGTCAGAAAAGATACTTGATACAATTTCAATTTTCTAAAATTTACCAGGGCTTGATTTGTGACCCAAGATATGATCTATCCTGGAGAATGTTCCATGAGCACTAGAGAAAAATGTGTATTCTGTTGTTTTTGGATGGACTGTCCTATAAATATCAATTAAGTCCATCTTGTTTAATGTATCAGTTAAAGCTTGTGTTTCCTTATTTATTTTCATTTTGGATGATCTGTCCATTGGGGAAAGGGGGGTGTTAAAGTCCCCTACTATGAATATGTTACTGTCGATTTCCCCTTTTATGGCTGTTAGTATTTGCCTTATGTATTGAGGTGCTCCTATGTTGGGTGCATAAATATTTACAATTGTTATATCTTCATCTTGGATCGATCCCTTGATCATTAGGTAGTGTCCTTCTTTGTCTCTTCTAATAGACTTTATTTTAAAGTCTATTTTGTGTCATATGAGAATTGCTACTCCAGCTTTCTTTTGGTTTCCATTTGCATGGAATATCTTTTTTCATCCCCTTACTTTCAGTCTGTATGTGCCTCTAGGTCTGAACTGGGTCTCTTGTAGACAGCATATATATGTGTCTTGTTTTTGTATCCATTCAGCCAGTCTGTGTCTTTTGGTGGGAGCATTTAGTGCATTTACATTTAAGGTAATTATCGATATGTATGTTCCTATTCCCATTTTCTTAATTGTTTTGGGTTCGTTATTGTAGATCTTTTCCTTCTCTTGTGTTTCTTGCCTAGAGAAGTTCCTTTAGCATTTGTTGTAAAGCTGGTTTGGTGGTGCTGAACTCTCTCAGCTTTTGCTTGTCTGTAAAGATTTTAATTTCTCCATCAAATCTGAATGAGATCCTTGCTGGGTAGAGTAATCTTTGTTGCAGGTTTTTCTCCTTCATCACTTTAAATATGTCCTGCCACTCCCTTCTGGCTTGCAGAGTTTCTGCTGAAAGATCAGCTGTTAAGCTTATGGGTATTCCCTTGTGTGTTATCTGTTGTTTATCCCTTGCTGCTTTTAATGTGTTTTCTTTGTATTTATTTTTGACAGTTTTATTACTATGTGTCTTGGCATATTTCTCCTTGAATTTATCCTGTATGGGACTCTCTGTGCTTCCTGGACTTGATTAACTATTTCCTTTCCCATATTAGGGAAGTTTTCAACTATAATCTCTTCAAATATTTTCTCAGTCCCTTTCTTTTTCTCTTCTTCTTCTGGAACCCCTATAATTCGAATGTTGGTGCGTTTAATGTTGTCCCAGAGGTCTCTGAGACTGTCCTCAGTTCTTTTAACTCTTTTTTCTTTATTCTGCTCTGTAGTAGTTATTTCCACTATTTTATCTTCCAGGTCACTTATCCGTTCTTCTGCCTCAGTTATTCTGCTATTGATCCCTTCTAGAGTATTTTAAATTTCATTTATTGTGTTGTTCATCCTTGCTTGTTTCATCTTTAGTTCTTCTAAGTCCTTGTTTAATGTTTCTTGCATTTTGTCTATTCTATTTCCAAGATTTTGGATCATCTTTACTATCATTATTCTGAATTTTTTTCAGGTAGAATGCCTATTTCCTCTTCATTTGTTAGGTCTGGTGGGTTTTTATCTTGCTCCTTCATCTGCTGTGTGTTTTTCTGTCTTCTCATTTTGCTTATCTTACTGTGTTTGGGGTCTCCTTTTTGCAGGCTGCAGGTTCGTAGTTCCCGTTGTTTTTGTTGTCTGTCCCCAGTGGCTAAGGTTGGTTCAGTGGGTTTTGTAGGCTTCCTGGTGGAGGGGACTAGTGCCTGTGTTCTGGTGGTTGAGGCTGGATCTTGTCTTTCTGGTGGGCAGGTCCACGTCTGGTGGTGTGTTTTGGGGTGCCTGTGGACTTATTATGATTTTAGGCAGCCTCTCTGCTAATGGGTGGGGTTGTGTTCCTGTGTTGCTAGCTGTTTGGTATAGGTTGTCCTGCACTGTAGCTTGCTGGTCGTTGAGTGAAGCTGGGTGCTGGTGTTGAGATGGAGAGCTCTGGGAGATTTTCGCTGCTTGATATTATTTGGAGCTGGGAGGTCTCTTGTGGACCAGTGTCCTGAACTTGGCTCTCCCACCTCAGAGGCACAGCACTGACTCCTGGCTGCAGCACCAAGAGCCTTTCATCCACACGGATAAAGAGGAAAAGGGGAAAAAAATCATAAATCTTGCTCTCAAAGTCCACCTCCTCAATTTGGGATGATTCGTTGTCTATTCATGTATTCCACAGATGCAGGTACATCAAGTTGATTGTGGAGCTTTAATCCGCTGCTTCTGAGTCTGCTGGGAGAGATTTCCCTTTCTCTTCTTTGTTTGCACAGCTCCCGGGGTTCAGCTTTGGATTTGGCCCCGCCTCTGCGTGTAGGTCGCTGGAGGGTGTCTGTTCTTCGCTCAGATAGGATGGGGTTAAAGGAGCAGCTGCTTTCGGGGCTCTGGCTCACTCAGGCTGGGGGGAGGGAGGAGTACGGAGTGCGGGGTGAGCCTGCAGCGGCAGAGGCCGACGTGACTTGCACCAGCCTGAGGCGTGCCGTTCGTTCTCCCAGGGAAGTTGTCCCTGGATCCCGGGACCCTGGCAGTGGCGGGCTGCACAGGCTCCCCAGAAAGGGAGTGTGGATAGTGACCTGTGCTCGCACACAGGCTTCTTGGTGGCGGCAGCAGCAGCCTTAGCATCTCATGCGCGTCTCTGGGGTCCGCGCTTTTAGCCATGGCTCGCGCCCATCTCTGGAGCACCTTTAAGCAGTGCTCTTAATCCCCTCACCTCACGCACCACGAAACAAAGAGGGAAGAAAAAGTTTCTTGCCTCTTCGGCAGCTCCAGACTTTTCCCCCGACTCCTTCCCAGCTAGGCATGGTGCACTAACCCTCTGCAGGCTGTGTTCATGCTGCCAACCCCAGTCCTCTCCCTGCGCTCCGACTGAAGCCCAAGCCTCAGCTCCCAGCCCCGCCTGCCCCGGCGGGTGAGCAGACAGGCCTCTCGGGCTGGTGAGTGCCGGTTGGCACCAATCCTCTGTGCGGGAATCTCTCTGCTTTGCCCTCCACACCCCTGTTGCTCTGCTCTCCTCTGCAGCTCCAAAGCTTTCCCCCTCTGCCACCCACAGTCTCCGCCCGCGAAGGGGCTTCCTAGTGTGTGGAAACCTTTCCTCCTTCACAGCTCCCTCCCAGTGGTGCAGGTCCCGTCCCTATCCTTTTGTCTCTGTTTATTATTTTTTCTTTTGCCCTACCCAGGTACGGGGGTAGTTTCTTGCCTTTTGGCAGGTCTGGGGTCTTCTGCCAGCGTTCAGTAGGAGTTCTGTAGGAGTTGTTCCCCATGTAGATGTATTTCTGGTATATCTGTGGGGAGGAAGGTGATCTCCACGTCTTACTCTTCTGCCAGTTTCCCCTCCTTCTCCCCAGCGCATGGGTTTATTTGCTCCATGGCATGTGGGATCTTCCCAAACCAGGGCTTGAACCCATGTCTCCTGCATTGGTAGGTGGATTCTTAACCACTGTGCCACCAGGGAAGTCCTTGGATTTGACTTGTAGGATACATACACTGTATCCTTTGAGATATCAATTATATTTTTTTGAGCCCAGAATTGCTAAAATTTCTTTATTATTTTCTTACCCACCTTCTGGGAGAACAGCTGAGATACTGTGTCCTGAGTTGTTATGATTATTAAAAGAATTTGTATAATTTATATTGTTACATTGGCAAATAGAAGTCATATTCATTGCCTGACACAAGTGTTGTCTTACACCTGCTATGGGGTTAAAGAACTTTGCATTTAATGTTAAGTCAGTATTCCAGCAAGGATCTTTTAATGTTTTAGAAAACTCCTTGTTTTCCTCTCAGCTCACATAGTTCTTGCCTTGTACCAGGCCCCGATTTAAGCCCTTTTAATATACTGAGTTATCTAATTCTACAACCCTATGGTATAAATACTACTTGCATTATTGTTCTTTGAAGAGATTGCTAAGACAAAGAGTATTTAGGCTACCCCTCCAGGGTTACTTAGCTAGTTAGTGTCAGACACAGGTTTTCTTACCCAAGCAGTCTGACGCCAAAGTTGATATTCTTAGCTGTTACAACATACTGCCTCTCAAGGCAAAGAGATAGCATGGGTTTAAATAAAAGAAGACATTTCTTTACCTGTCTGGTAAAGTATTTATACAGCTAGCCATTAACAATCAAAAACTATGATGGGCTAAAGTATACTAAACCAATGAAAATCAACAAATCCATAATGATACATAAATAAGAGGTCAGAAAATTTTTACTCTCTTTATACTTTGTAATTCTATGGTCACTCTAAGGTGAATGTTCTTTCAATCTTCTCATATTTATCTTCTCTGAAGTCTTTCATTTCAACCTCATTTATTAAAAACTTAACCAATTCTCAAAAGTGTTTTTTAGAATTGGTTATGATGCTTATATATTTCTATATATTATGTTACATTTCTTTGTTGTAAACAGAGTGTTCCATTTCTAAGCCAGTTTTGACTGCCTTATTAGTGGAAGGGAAGTTGTCCTGGAGGGTTACGAGGAATGTGACAAGTAAACGGGGCTAGGTGAGTGAGGACTTGATGAAGCAAGGAAAGCCATCACCAGAGTAAAAAGCCCAGCCTGTCCAAGAGGAGGTTGGCCCCTGTGATGTTTTGGGGAAACTCCCTTTAAACCCCTATGGGAAAAGAGCCTGATACTTGGGGAAGCAAATTAAGATCTTCCCCAATTCAACCAACATTTCCCCTAGTTCCTCTTGTATTTAGACTTACATAAATGTCTTCACTGACAAAAAAATCTTGGTCATTTTTATAATCAACACTTAATCAGTGTGTACAGTAAGACAGATATTGTGTTAGCCCTATAAGTACAATGGTAAGAAAGATCAATACAGATCTTAATGTCATGGAACTAACATACTAGTAAGTGAGATATATAATAAATAAGTAAATAAATGATTAGAAAATATATCATGGATAGTGATATGGGCTATGAAGAAAAGTAAGCAAAATAAAGGGATGAAGAATAATGGAACTAATTCAGATATTATGGTCAGAAAGGGATCTCTCTGGTCCTACTTTAGCATTCTATGAATACACAGTTCCTCATCAACAATTCACTTAATGCTTTTTACAATTGAAAACCTTCATTTAAATCAGTGTTGTACTAAGTCCGTCATTCCTTCTAATACATTTAATTAGTTACCCTCATGCTACTTGATAAACTTGAAATCTAATGAAAAAGGCAGCAAGTGTTTGATTATACTCTTTATATGATTGTAACTAATTAGCCACCTCAAATGGTGCACTTGAAATTTTCTGACCTCTTATTTACATATCATTATGGATTTGTTGATTTTCATTGGTTTAGTATACTTTAGCCCATCACAGTCTTTGTTGATGCCTAGCTGTATAAATACTAATTCCTTATGGATTTTTGTGTACCTTTGACTTGATTCTTTATTCTTTGAATTTACTATTGCTTTCTGAAGCTTTCCCAGGCTCACCCTATACCTTCCCTATCCCAGACCAAACACCTGAATTGGTTAAAAGTGAGTTCTTCTGGTCTTCCATGTTTTATGTGTTTTGTTCCTTTTTAAAAAATTAATTCTAGCTATAAATTTTTAGTTGTTTAGTTAACATGTTTAGGTACACAAAGTACTTTTTACCCTCTTTTGATTATTGTATTGTCAAAATGGTGGTCTCCTTTGATGATTTGTGTCTTTTTGTTATAGTTCATTAATATTATAAAACATTCTTGCTTCTGTCACAACAGTCAAGGGCACATTTTCTACCTTACCTGCTCCAGGTTCGTGACTCAGATCTTTATTTTAGGAGCCATGGTTCATTACCTGGTTTATTGCCACAACCTGGGCAATAGGCATTCTTATGATTTTTTGTTTCATGGGAGGTAAGTCTTTGACAGTTTTATCTCTTTCTAGCAAATTGTTCATTTTTCAACTTTTATGGCTTCTAGGGTTTTCAGTATTTATTTACCTAGAAAATAATTCATAAGTCAACATTTTCAAATTGGTTGGCATATGAGCCTTATAACATTTAAAAAATACCCTCTGTGATGGTTCTTTCATTTGTCATTTACTTTTTTTTTTTAATAGATCTTTATTGGAGTATAATTGCTTCACAATACTGTGTTAGTTTCTGTTGTACACCAAAGTGAATCAGCCGTATGCATACATATGTCCCTATATCCCCTCCCTCATGAGCCTCCTTCCCATCCTCCCTATCCCACCCCTCTAGGTCATTGCAAAGCACAGAGCTGATCTCTCTGTGCTATGCTGCTCCTTCCCACTAGCTAACTACTTTACATTCGGTCGTGTATATATGTCGACACTACTCTCTCACTTCACCCCAGCTTACCCCTCCCACCCCATGTCCTCAAGTCCATTCTCTATGTCTGCATCTTTATTCCTGCCCTGCAACTAGGTTCATCAATACCTTTTTTTTTTTTTAGACTCCATGTATATGTGTTAGAATATGGTATTTGTTTTTCTCTTTCTGACTTACTTCACTCTGTATAACAGACTCTAGGTCCATCAACCTCACTACAAATAACTCAATTTCGTTTCTTTTTATGGTTGAGTAATATTCCATTGTATATGTGTGCCACATCTTCTTTATCCATTTGTTTGTCGATGGACATTTAGGTTGGTTCCATGTCCTGGCTATTGTAAATAGTGCTGCAGTGAACATTGTGGTACATGTCTCTTTTTGAATTATACTTTTCTCAGGGTATATGCCTAGTAGTGGGATTGCTGGGTCATATGGTAGTTCTATTTTTAGTTTTTTAAGGAACCTCCATACTGTTTTCCATAGTGGTTGTTTCAATTTACATTCCTACCAACAGTGCAGCAGGGTTCTCTTTTCACCAAACCCTTTCCAGCATTTATTGTTTCTAGATTGTTTGATAATAGCCATTCTGACTGGCATGAGGTGATACCTCATTGTAGTTTTGATTCGCATTCCTCTAATAATTAGTGATGTTGAGCATCTTTTCATGTGCTTCTTGGCCATCTGTATGTCTTCCTTGGTGAAATGTCTATTTAGGTCTTCCACCCATTTTTTTTTTTTTTTTCTTTTTTTTTTGCGTTACACGGGCCTCTCACCATTGTGGCCTCTCCTGCTGTGGAGCAAATGCTCCAGACACGCAGGCTCAGTGGCCATGGCTCACGGGCCTAGCTGCTCCACAGCATGTGGGATCCTCCCAGACTGGGGCACAAACCCGTGTCTCCTGCATCGGCAGGCAGACTCCCAACCACTGTGCCACCAGGGAAGCCCCTTCCACCCTTTTTTTTTTTTTTCATCCATTTTTAATTGGATTTTTTCTTTAAGTTCCATTTGTTTATTTTTATTTTTATTTCCTTTACTCTAGGAGGTGGGTCAAAAAAGATCTTCCTGTGGTTTGTGTCAGAGTGTTTTTCCTATGTTTTCCTCTAAGAGTTTTATAGTGTCTGGTCTTACATTTAGGTCTTTAATCCATTTGGAGTTTATTTTTGTGTATGGTGTTAGGGAGTGTTCTAATTTCATTCTTTTACATGTAGCTGTCCAGTTTTCCCAGCACCACTTATTGAAGAGGCTCTCCTTTCTCCATTGTATGTTCTTGCCTCCCTTCTCATAAATTAGATGACAATATGTGCGTGGGTTTATCTCTGGGCATTCTATCCTGTTCCATTGATCTACTTTTCTGTTTTTGTGCCAGTACCATACTGTCTTGATTACTGAAGCTTTGTGGTATAGTTTGAAGTCAGGGAGCCTGATTCCTCCATCTCCGTTTTTCTTTCTCAAGATTGCTTTGGCTATTTGGGTCTTTTGTGTTTCCATACGAATTGTAAAATTTTTTGTTCTAATTCTGTGAGGAATACCACTAGGAGTTTGATGGGGATTGCATTAAATCTGTAGATTGCTTTGGGTAGTATAGTCATTTTCACAGTATTGATTCTTCCAATCCAAGGACATGGTATATTTCTCCATCTGTTTATGTCATCTTTGATTTCTTTCACTTTTTATATTTGTTGATTATATTCTTTATATGTTCTCTAACTCATCACATTCTGATTCTATATTTATTGAATTCTCCTCTCACCTTTTCTTTAGGTCACTTTGTTCTTTTCTGTCTTCTTGAATGGAATGTATACATTGGTTTTCATTCTTTCAGTTTTATCAATATAAGTGTCTAAATTCTTACTTTCTATGTGACTAATATTGAGTTTCATAGATTTTTAATGTGCAATATTTTCAACGCCACCATTCCCTGAAAGTTTTGTAATTTCAGTTACATTTCCACGATAACTAAACAGTTATTTGATAGAAAGTGTCTTCATTTCTAAGTGGAAGTACTTTTAATTTACTGATATTGGCATTCATTTATGATTTTATTGTTTCAGTCAAATAATGGTGTTTGCATTATTTCACCTTAATTATACATAATTCAGTCACAAGAAATTATTTTTGCCTTTTATCGTGCAATGTATATCAGTCACTTTGGATTTTCCTTAGGTTGTTCCCTCATCTGATTGTCAATCTCCAGCTAGGTCCAAGAGATCTTTTGTTACAAAGTGCCTTACACTCTTGCCCACCTCCAACACATTTTACATATCATTCTGTTACCAAATTCTCCTTTTCAGCTGCAGGTTTACTCAGAATTGCATAAGCTTTACAATATGGGAAATACCTATTATAATATCTAAAACATTCTGATACTATTTTAGGCAGTATAGCTTTGAGAATAAGAAAATGGAAAGGAATACCTGGGAAAGAGCATGAAGGAAAACACTTAAATATAGACTAGGATTTCAGGAGGATAGATGAATAATAGTGAAAATGTTACTGAAAAGAGGTAAATAAAACACCATCTTTATTGGGATGAAGAAACTCATGGTTTTGCATAGGAGGAAATTAACAGCAGTGATCGAGACAGTATGCATAGGTGGAGAGGCAATTGGAAAACAATCATTTATAAACACTATTATATATATGAATGTATCTTACTATATTATAATTTTCATGTATATAAATTTATATATATAAAATCACTGTAGTGTAGTGTGAGGTTTTAAAGGCATGGAGATTCTTATAGTTATATAATTATTCTGGTAATTGTGTTACCAGAATTGTGTTACCAAAAAGTGACTTCTTTTTGTAATATTGGCTTTTATTCTCACATTGCTTTCAACTAGTGATTTGCTTTTCCTGTAATTATGAATTACTATGACCTTGGGGCTTGCTATTCAGTGGCACATAGAATGACTTTATTTGTCCTTTTGGAGTTTAATAAGGAAATAAACAGTATGATAACAGAGAAAATTACAGATTACACAATTGGAAAAATGGGTATGAGGGCAAGGAACTAGATATTGGAATAGAGACATAGATATGAACTTACTTAGAGTCAGCTAGTACATAATTTCAGAGGGTAGTAACTTTTAGACCCAGACAATGAAAAGAAAGTAGTATATAAGGATTCCATTTCTGAGAAATGAAATATCTTGTGGGTATCTCTAAATGATAGGAAATGTGGTTTGATGCAGAAGGTGAAAATGATTAGGTGAAAGGGAATAATGGATTAAAATGTTGTTTTACAAGCAGCACCCTGTTATCGATGATAAAGTATTGGGATTATATTGTAAAAGAAGAAAAGTATCAGAAAATTGTTAGTATGTATCAGTAATCAAATTGTGATCTGTATTTGCAGTATCTCTACAAGATACTGATGACTAAATTCCACATCTATAGGTGTTGATTCAGTTTATCTGGATTAGTTCATGAACATCAGTACTTGACAAGCTTACTAGGTGATGATCAACACCAAAATTTCAGACCCACTGACTTAATCCATTTCTCTTAGCACAAACCTCACAACCTTATGTTATACTCTTAACATTCTCTGAGTTCTCTTTACCTTTCCTCAAACTTCATAACAGTATTTTAATCATTCACTTATACTGTGAATTATTTTCAGTTTTTTTCCTGTGCATTTTATAACTATTTTATCTTTGTTACACATGAAAAAAGAAATTGTTTTTTCCCTTTCTTTCAGACTTGGAATCCAAGTGTGACAAAAAGACTTTATCTACAGAGAAGGACATTATTGAAAAAAATGATTCTCAGTGGGAAGTAATAGAAAGTAGTAAATTGGTTGGCCTTGAGAACTCCATTGTCAGAAATGATTGGCAAAGCAAAAGGAAGACTGAAGTGCAAAGACCTGAAGTGGGATATTTCAGTCAAATGAAAATCATCTCTGAAAAAATACCCAATTACAAAAATCATAAATCTCTTACATTACATCAGAGAATTCATGATAGTGAGAAGCCCTGTAAGGACTATGGGAAGGTCCTTAGTTGTGACTTAAACTTTGATGAATATGAGAAAATATATACTGAGAAAACCTCTGAACGTAGTAGATATTGGAAAACCTTTGGAGTAGATGACCCACATACCCTACAACTGAATATTCATACTGGTGTGAAACCTTGTAAATGTATGGAATGTGGGAATGCATTTAGTTTTTGTGAAGACCATAGTGTACACTGTGATGATCAGAACGGCTATAAATGTAAGCAATATGGAAGGACTTTTAGGAGAATTGAAAAAATCACTGCACTTCAAAGAATTCATGATGGTGAGAAACCCTATGAATGCACTTCCTGTAGGAAATCGTTTAGAGTGCATGCACAACTTACTAGACATCAGAAAATCCATACTGATGAGAAACCTTACAAATGTATGGAATGTGGCAAGGACTTTAGATTTCATTCACAACTAACTGAACATCAGAGAATTCATACTGGTGAGAAGCCATACAAATGTATACAATGTGAGAAGGTCTTTAGAATTCGTTCACAGCTTATTGAACATCAGAGAATTCATACTGGTGAGAAACCTTATGCATGTAAAGAATGTGGGAAGACTTTTGGAGTCTGTCGAGAACTTGCTCGACATCAGAGAATTCATAGTGGTAAGAAACCCTATGAATGCAAAGCATGTGGAAAGGTCTTTAGAAACAGTTCATCCCTGACTAGACATCAGAGAATTCATACTGGTGAGAAACCATATAAATGTAAGGAATGTGGGAAAGCTTTTGGAGTAGGTAGTGAACTTACTCGACATCAGAGAATTCACAGTGGTCAGAAACCTTATGAATGTAAAGTGTGTGG
The DNA here is from genome assembly GCF_039906515.1 of Pseudorca crassidens. Lineage (NCBI taxonomy): Eukaryota > Metazoa > Chordata > Mammalia > Artiodactyla > Delphinidae > Pseudorca > Pseudorca crassidens. The sequence goes on along the minus strand of NC_090315.1, from coordinate 16,482,768 downwards.
AAAGTTCTTTAGACTTACTTCAGCCCTTATTCAACATCAGAGAATTCATAGTGGTGAGAAACCTTATGAATGTAAGGTATGTGGGAAGGCCTTTAGACACAGTTCAGCCCTTACTGAACATCAGAGAATTCATACTGGAGAGAAACCTTACGAATGCAAGGCATGTGGGAAGGCCTTTAGACATAGTTCATCCTTTACAAAACATCAGAGAATTCATAATAGTAGGAAACCCTATGAATGTAAGGAATGTGGGAATGCCTTTAGAGTGGGCAGGCAACTTACTTGACATTGAACAAGTTGTACTGGTGAGAAGATTTTTGAATGAAAGACATATATAAAGCCCATTTGTTTCTGAGTTTCATTGGAAAAATATGTGTATTTAAGTAGAAGTTATCGCAGAGATTCTACCTCAATTAAATCTATTTCCAGACTTTATGGCCACTCTAGAACTAGAATTATTCATTCATAAGTGAGATATACTTTCAGCTTTGTTCAATATCACCAAATATTTCTCCTTTTTATATCAATTAACATTCTGAATATCCGTTTATGTAAGATGATGCCTATCAATCCGTTTCTTAAATGGGAAATGTATTTTCCTAATTATTAATTATTTGAGTTATTTTCATACGAGTTTTTTTTTTTTTTGCGGTACGCGGGCCTCTCACTGTTGTGGCCTCTCCTGTTGTGAAGCACAGGCTCCAGATGCGCAGGCTCAGTGGCCATGGCTCACGGGCCCAGCCGCTCCATGGCATGTGGGATCCTCCCGGACCGGGGCACAAACCCGTGTCCCTTGCATCAGTAGGCGGACTGTCAACCACTGCGCCACCAGGGAAGCCCTCATATGAGTTTCTTGTCCAGGGATGTTTTGTTTACAGTTACTTTTGGTGTTTGTGTTTTTGGCTATTTATTGTTTTTGGCTTAGTGATTTGTAATATTGCTCAAATATATCTTTTGCATTCTAATTTTTTGCCTGTTTTATATGGCATACTTATCTTCTCCAGGGAGTTAGAACCCCCAGACACTATGTGGTTTTAAAGTTTTGTGGTCCTGCAAGGTGTTTGTGTAGATTTGTTTTGTTTTCTCTTGATTTTGTTTTAATGGTAGATGTTTTAACTTCTCCATTGTCATCAAATGTTTGAATTCTTTCTGAATTTCTATTTTGTTTTGACACAACAGATTTCCCTAAATACCTTTTGCAACACAATTCCTTTAAGGAGTCTTTTCACCTCTAGGCAGTACCAGTAGGCATCCAAATGAAATGAGCATTTAAAATATTTCATAAAATATTCTAACCCAATCTTACATCTCTTAAATTTGTTAGGCAGCTTTAAAAGTAGGAGAAAACCTACAGCTATTGCAATGATTATAAACTGGTCACTAAAATCAAGAGGGTTTACAATGCTGCTATTTACCATGGCTTCAATTGGGTTTTGTATCTATTTATAATTTTCCTTTTTATTCCGTTCAGGGTTGTCTTACTGTGTTTTGGCAGTTGGAAAATCAGTAGACCTTTGATTTTAGCAATCTCCCCTGACTCAGGAAAAACGAAAAGACAACAACAAAAAAATGAGACAGTTAATAAGGTTGCAAATCTTAGCTACTCATCACCTCTTTCTTATGACAGTTGACCTGGTTATATAATCAAAGTGATCAAAAGCCACTGGTTATTGATTTTTATAAGAAAATTTACCTGTTATATTTACATACATTTACATCACTGTCATTCATTAGATTTTAACTTTTGAGATTGGTATCTTGCCCAGTTTTGCATGATCAGCAATAGTAAGTAAGGTTTTCTCATTGGGTATACTGAGCTATGTTTTCTTTACATATTCCTTATTAGTAATTTACTTAAGTTAGCAGTTATTAAAAGTATGTAACAGATAGATCATTCATGTCCTACAGAGTAAAAGAATGGGTCTCTGTTGTTACCCTTATTAGGATACTTGCTATTTCATATCTTTGAAATAGTTCAATTGTATTATAATTATTAATGTTGTTATTAATAGCTCACTCTATTTACTGAGCTGTCATGTGACCACACTGCTGATTTGCCCTTATATCCTACTCTACCTGGTTATTCTGAGTTACCATCAATGCTGATTAATTTCCCTCTTCTTGCACAGTACTCCAGAGCTACTTGCCCTACTCTTTGTGTGTTTTTAATATTTTTTGCTTGCTCGAACAAACTAAAACAATGAGCTATCCAAACCTTATATACGGACTTAAAATTAATGACAGAAATAAAATAACCATGTGGCTTGACACTTATTTTTTGAATCATTAATGAATAAATGAAAAAAAAATACAACACATCCTTATTGTCTCCCTTATTTGTAATTACAGCTACATTTTGTTCACATTACATTAATATTTTGGTCACATTACATTAACATTTTCCTTTGAATTTTGTTATGAACTCCTGTCATTTCACAGACTGCTAATCTGATAAACCAAAATGTAACATTTGGTACTTTTTCTTGGTGCTCAAATTGATAAAATTTATTCCTTTCCATTTTCATTTGTTCCTTTATCCTTTCCACATTTTCCCTAGCCTACTTGGAAGCTTTGGGTTCTTTCCCCAAATACAAGGGGATGTTCCAGACCTATCCTGTTTATTGCTGTCCTGAACCATAAAATTAGCTACTGCAAGGAAAGGATTCTGGTTCAATTTAATGGTGAAGAATTCTAATTAATAAATGTAAAGGGAATGAGGGAAATAGGAAATCACCATAATAATAGTGGTAATTATATACAAAATCCATTGATGGATGGTAAGAGTTGAAGGTGAAAGTATAAGGAAAAAATGGGATATTAGAATTGTTTCAAAGTATCTCTCCCAAGTATTTAATTACAAAGATAAAACATTGCACACACACCTTTAACCGAATAATCACCAACAATGAGACACTGGCATCAAGGTGATGCACTAAGAAGGGCAAACACTTGGGTAGTATTCTCACCAAAACATGCGTAACTATGTTCTAATAATGAAGGAACTGCAGGTAGACCCAAAATGAATACCCTTTTGTAAAATAACTTGCCCAATACTCCAAAAGTTCATAACTTTTCTAGGTCATAAAAGGCAAGGGAACTAAATACAATGCTGGATTGTGGATTCAATTTTTGGAACATTAGCAGAGAAAACTTGATGAAATTCAATCAAACCTGTCATTTGATGATAGTATTGTTCCCAATGTTAATGTCCTGGTTTTGATCATTATACTACAGTAGTGTAAAATGTTAGTATTAGGCAAACTGGGAGAAGGGCATATGGAAACTCTGTAGTCCTCTTGCAATTCTTTTTTTTTTTTTTCTTCTTTCAATTCTTAAGAACAGAATTTATTTTTTTAATACTCTGTTTCCAGTCAAACTGGGAATAATAGAGGCAGGATTTACCTTCCTGCCTAAAATAACAAAACACTAGATAAAATATGAGAAATAAAGGTTTTCAGACATTGGACACCAGGCAACACAATGGTAATGCCTAAGAAAGTATAAACAAATGTGATCCACACATTTGACCCAGCCTACTGCCTAGAGAGCATTTCCACACCTCAGCACTGTGAGGGGGAATACAAGGGGCGCTTTGTAATCTCCCTAAGTAGACAAGATGGAGCTGAGAGTCCAGGGAGGCAGTGATGGCTAGAGTCTGCAGGGCAGAGTATTGAGCCAAGTTCTCATCAGTGCATGGGATCAAGGAAACCACCTGAGGCCAGCAAAAGAAATGCTTAAGAGCACAGGTAATCCTTGGAGCTCACACAGAGCCAGGAATAGTTTGTGTCCCCATCAGCAAGAGTGGTAAACCTCATAATTTATAGGGCACTGGTTAGATTACTCAAAAAGCTATTGCCTCAGTAGATAGGCGAGTTAGCACTAGATTAAGGCTTTCCTAGTCCCACCTAGCAGAGCTTAAAGCAAATCTTGAACAAATTGTTTCCAGGTAACATAAGTATATTACAGAACAAAGTTTGAGTATATTTATAGAAATGCAAAAATACCAAGCACATTGAAGGTAACTTTCATAATGTCTGTAGTAAATAAATTTTACCAGAAGTGTAAATAAGCAGGCATACATGACTATAATGCAAAAATTCAATAGAACCACAACCAGAAATAGAAATGACAAAAATAGATTTTGTATTTAATAATAGATACTGACAATACAAAAGTCATAACTATATTCTATATATCCAACAAGGAAGAGAGATTGATCATGTTAAGTACCAATGTGGAAAATATTTAAAAGACCCAAACAAATCTAGAGGTAAAAACAACAATGTCTGAGACATAAAAATACAGTTGCTAGAATTAATAGATTAAACATTGCAAAAGCAAGCATTAGTAAACTGGAAGGCATAGCAATAAAAACTATATAAATTGAAACAGAAAAACAGACTGAGAAAATAAGAGTATCAGAGAGCTGTACGACAACTTCAGCTAGCATAATTATGTGTAATTGAGATCCCTAGAAGAGAGGAAAAAGAATGGGCAGGGGACGAAAAAATAATTGAAGAAATAATGGCTGAGGGACTTCCCTGGTGGTGCAGTGGTTAAGAATCCACCTGCCAATGCAGGAGAGACAGGTTCAAGCCCTGGTCTGGGAAGATCCCACATGCTGTGGAGCAACTAAGCCCATGCACCAGAACTACTGAGCCTGTGCTTTGGAACTTGTGAGCCACAACTACTGAGCCTGCATGCCATAACTACTGAAGCTCATGCACCCTAGAGCCCATGCTCTGAAACGAGAAGCCACTGCAATGAGAAGCCCGTGCACCACAATGAAGAGCAGCCCCCAGTCACCACAACTAGAGAAAGCCCACGCACAGCAACAAAGACCCAATGCAGCCAAAAATCAATCAATCAATCAATTAATTAATTAAAATAATGGCTGAAAACTTTCCAAATTTCATGAAAATTATAAACCCACAGGTCCATGAAGTTCAACCTATCCCAATCACAAGAAACATGGGGGACAGGGGGTATTACTCCAAGGGAATCATAACGAAATTGATTAAAATCCATGCCAAAGAGAAAATCTTAGAAGCAGGGAGGGGGAGAAATATCCTGTATGTGCAAAAGAGCAAAGATAAGAAACCATACTTCTGGACATGATGGAGTAAACACATTTTGCCCTATTACTCTTCACTTATTAGACTTAAAATCCATGGAAAAAATACATGAAATAAACTTAAGAATCTGAAAGTTGGAGTAATGAAGGCCAACTCTATTGACCTTGGGATTCGAATAACAACCCAGCCCAGTGGTGAGTTCCCTGGCAGAAGACTGGGTGTTTTGTGGTTTTTGTCTCCCCATATATTCCTATCTGAGCACCAGAGACTTGAAATTAGAAATACCAGCAGGTGCAAACAACTACCAAAACACCAAACAATAACAAAAAAAAAAACACACACAAGGTATGCTTGCTTTTCCTATCCAAAGGGCTGAGAAGGTTGCTGCCCTGCAGAACAATACCCTATTGACAATGCCAACTCTGCATTAGCTGAATACTTTAAAAATGCCAATCTTTCACACTATTATGCAAACAGCTAGCAGCACCATCCTCCCTTCTTGCCAGTAAGCATCTGCAGAGGCCTTGTGTGTGCACAGCCTAAGATCCCAGCCCAGCAGTAATGCCTCTTCTCCCAAGCAATGGGCATATGCAGGCGCTGTGTGTGTGAGCAGAGACCTGACTGCCATCCTGGCCCATCAATAATGGGCATCTATAAAGATCATGTATGTGATTAGAGCATTGACTGCCAACCTAGTCCAAGAACCATGAAGCACACCTCATTTCCTGGCTGGCAGATGCATTGGGAGGGTGTAAGTACAACTGGGGCATTGACTACTGTTGCGACTTGGCACTGACAGGCATTTACAGGGGCAATATGTGAATTATCACTCCAATGAAGCAGTAACAAAGGTCCTTTCCCTTTCCAGCCAGTGGGGGCTCCAAATACTATGTGTGTAAACAGAGCCATGACTAAATTCCTGCTTATCAACAAGTAGCAAGATTTACACAGAAACCAGAGTGTCATAAGATTATAACCCAAATCATTGGGGTACAGTCAAAACTTACTCATCCTAGCAAGAACAAGGAATATTCAACTTGAATGAAAAAAGACCAAAACAAACCAAGATGACAAAGATGTTGGAATTATAAGGATTTTAAAGTTACTATATAAAAATGCCCAAATAAACATGGAATGCACATAAAAACAGAGCTCCAAAATACATGAAGCAAAAATTGACAATTTCACAATAGGTAGAGCCTTCAAAGTCAGTTTCAATATCAGCTAGAACAACTAGGTAGATGGTCAACAAGAAAATAGAAGACTTGAACAAACTATGAATCACTTAGATAATAGGCATCAATAGAAACTCCACCCCATAAGAGCAAAATACACATTGTTCTCAAGCATATACATATAAAACATTCTCCAGGATAAAACACACTGAGACATGAAACAAATCTTAATAAATTTAAAAGGATTAAAGTCATACAAAGTATATCCTTCAGTCACATGATATTAAATTAGAAATCCAAGAAATTTGAAAAATTCACAGATATTTGGAAATTAAACACATTACTAATTAACCCTAAGGGTCAAACAAAAAATAAGGAAAATTTAAAAAATATTTTCAGATGAAAATGAACCTAATGAGATGCATATAAAGCAGCACATAGAGGTAAATTTATAGCTGTAAATGCTTATATTTTAAAAAAGAAAAAAAAATCTCAAATCAGTAACCTAACTTTGCAGCTTAAGAAGCTAGGGGGAAAAACCTAAAACAAGAAGAGGAAGGAAATAATAAGGAATAGATGAGAAATAAATGGAAGAGATAATAGAAAAAATATATAAATGAAACCAAAATTTGTTTCTTTAAAAGATCAACAAGGGACTTCCCTGGTGATCCAGTTGTTTAGACTCTGTGCAGGGGGCGTGGGTTTGATCCCTGGTTGGGGAACTAAGATCCCACATGCCGCATAGCACAGTCAAAAAATTTTTAAAGATCAAGTAAAAGATCAACAAAATGACAAATATTTGGCTAAAACCACCATGAAAATAAAAAGGGAGAAGGTACTAAAATCCAGAATGAAAAAGAGGGCTTAACTACCAACCTCACAGAAATACAAAGTATAATAAGGAAATGCTATGAATACCTGTATCCCAGCAAATTAGATGAGTTACAAAACAAATTCCAAAAAAGACAAAATCTACCAAAACACACACACAAAAATGGATAATCTGAATATGTCCATATTTGTTAGAGGAAATGAATAACAACCTTCAAAACAGAAAGCATCGGGCACAGATGATTTCACTGGTGAATTCTACCAAATGTCTAAGGTAGAAATACTAATTATCTGTGATCTATTCCAGAAAATAGAATGATGTCCTAACTCATTCTATGATGTTGTCATTACCCTAATACCAAAATCAGATAAAGACATTGTAAGGAAGGAAAATTACATACCAATATCTCTCATGAATATAAAAGCAAACATCCTCAACAAATTATTAGAAAATCAAATCCAACAAATGTAGAAAAGTAATTACATACCACAGTCAAGTGGGATTTCTCCCATGCATGCAAGACTGGCTCAATATTTCAAAATCAAGCAATTAATCTATCATATCAACAGGCTAAAGAAGAAAAATCATATGATCATATCAATAGATGCAGAAAAAGCATATGAAAAGATTCCATACTCATTCATTATTAAAACCCTCTCAGGAAACTGGAAATAGGGGAAACTTCTTCAATTTGATAAGAACATTTACCAAAAACTAACAGGTAACATCATATTTAATGGTGAGGAACTAAAGACTTTCCCTCTAAGAGCAGGAACAAGGGAAGGATATCTTCTCTCACCACTCATATTCAGTATTGTACTGGAAGTCCTATCTAATGCAACAAGAAAAAGAAACCGTATACAGATTGGGAAGTAAGAAATAAAGCTATTTGCAGATGACATGGTTGAATGTGTAAAAATCCTGAAGGATGCTCAAAAAACTCATGGGACTAATAAGTGATTATAGCCAAGGTTGCAAAACATAAGGTTAATGTACAAAAGTCAAGTACTTTCCTATACACCAGCAATGAAAAATAGGAATTTGAAATTAAAAACATAATTATTTAATTAGAACCAAAAAAGTACTGAGGAATAAATCTAACAAAATATGTACAAGAGATATATGAGAAGAACTAGAAAACTCTGATGAAAGAAATCAAAGAACTAAATAAATTAATATTCTATGTCCATAAATATTAAAAAATTCTATGTTCATAACCCAATATTGTTAATATGACAGGTATTCCAAACTTGACCTATAGAGTCAATGCTATATTAAAATTACAAGTTATTTTGTAGATATTGACAAACTGATTCTAAAGATTATATGAAAAGACAAAGGACCCAGAATAGTCAAACAATACTGAAGATGAAGAAGTTGGAGGACTAACACTATCAACTTCAAGATTTACTATAAAGACACAGTAATCAAGACAGTGTGTACTGGCAAAAGAACAGACAAGTAGATAAATGGAATAGAATAGAGAGCTCAGAAATAGATCCAAACTAATAGAGCCAACTGATTTTTGACAAGACAGCAAAGACAAATCAACAGAGAAATGTAACAATCAACAAATACTGCTGGAACAACTTGATAGCCACATTAAGAAAATGAATCTGGACCAGGATTTACGACTTAAAAAAAATTCAAAATAAATCATGGGCCTAACTTTACAGTGTAAAACTAAAAAAAACAAAAACACAAAAACTTCTAGAAGATAACATGGGAGAAAATCTAGGTGACTTTGGGTTTGGCAATGATTTTTCCTAGAAACACCAAAAGTATGGTCCCTGAAAAATAAAACTTGATAAGTCAGATGTCATTAAAATTAAAAACTTCTGGGGCTTCCCTGGTGGCACAGTGGTTAAGAATCCGCCTGCCAATGCCGGGGACATGGGTTCGAACCCTGGTCCGGGAAGATCCCACATGCCACGGAGCAACTAATTCCATGAGCCACAACTACTGAACCTGTGCTCTAGAGCCCGCATGCCACAACTACTGAGCCCACGTGCTGCAACTACTGAAGCCCATGCGCCTAGAGCCCGTGCTCTGCAACAAGAAAAGCCACCACAATGAGAAGCCCGCACATCGCACCAAAGAGTTGCCCCCACTCGCCACAACTAGAGAAAGCCCACACGCAGCAACGAAGACCCAACAGCCAAAAATAAATTTTAAAAAAATTAATTAGGAAATATCCTTGTAAGCAAGGAAAAAGAAGGTATAAGCAATTGAAATACATTTTGTTAAGGGAAAAGAAAGTAATTTTGTCTGAAAGAGAGGTCAGATAGAAGAGAAATGGAAAAAATCTGGAGATAAAAAGGAAATTATAGAAGGTAATGGAGAAGAAACCCTGGGCAAAGAGTTTAATGTGTGATCAGGACTAAGATTAGAATAAATTTAATTGAGTAAGTGAATTTTAATATTAAAGGTAAGGTGGTGCAAAACTAGAATTTGTTTCTCTCTCTGTTAAGAGGACAAAGTTTTCCTGGAATAATGATCTGCTTTAATAACAGATTATAAAAGTTTCTTTACCTTTTAAGTAATCTGTTGTAACTATCTGTATTTGCCTTTGAAGTCTTTTATTTTCGCTTTAGTTAAGTGAAAAAGTATTGTTTCACAGCACCTATAATCCTATTTGATGTTTTTGACAAACTTTCCAAAAATCAACCTCTAAATGAAGTGTTATTGACCTGAAATAAACTTGACATTTTCCAGAGGTCTCCTGGAACATCTCAAGAGATTTGTTTTCTCTCCTTACCAGAGAAAGATATTAAACTAATTAGGCTTATTTGGTATATTAAAGAACATGGGAAGCATTATCAAATGAATGGTGATAAACCCTCTTAGGATATACTGTATGGATAAATGTTATTAATATAGCTATTCTAGAAATTACATGGAATTCCTAAAAGTCTGGTATGTTCTAGTATAATGTTATCAGTCATAATTCTAGTTATTATCTTTAATTGTTCTATGTCACAGAAGTAACCAAGTTTCTTTGCCAATTGCATTGTGATCAGATCTTTGACCATGCGTTTTTAAATCTTTTGTCATTTATAGGCAGTTATTGTACTCTGATGCTTTTATAAAAATGCTTCATCTTCAAGAAGATCCATAGAAAGGACCTTTTGACCAGTACAGGTTTCTGATAATTTTTACATCATACCACTGAACTGGGTAAGAAATTAAAGAATTCTAATGGAAACCCTGATGGCTTCATAAAACTGTTAACAAAAGAGCAAGATCAAAAAGAATTAGCTACATAGGGCTGAATGATAGTTTTTATGACTTTTTTGTCTGAAATATTACTGGCTTTTAATCTTTGTTTTCCAGATATAAGGAAACACTCTCCCTTAAGCTAATTATAACTGACAGCAATTTGGTAAACTATACTTTTGTAAGCAGAGTAGAAACATTTATCTTTTCTACCTGATCCCTCCAGAAATTGGAAACTCCTAGGTTCCCAGCAGCCTTACCAGGTAAATAAGGAAGGCCACCTCCTGACGGGTACAGGAATTTTGAGTTATTTTGGGGACACTGAGAAGGGAGGAATTCATCCAAATCTATACCCATCACAGGTGGCAAGTCCTTGGCAGGGCTTTCCTGGCCTTAAGAGGCCTTTTAAAAGTTCAATCTGAGATTCCTTATAAAAAGTTCCAGCACAGCCAATTTAAAAGAGCCTGTAGGATGAATTACACTTATGTGAATAATCAGGCTAAGTTTATTGAAACCAAACTTATTTTGCAAACAATTAGTCTTAATTTGACTATCTTTGGTAGAAATCAGCATAATTTTAGAGAGAAATATTATGGTTTAGTGATATTACTTTATGTATGTTAAGTTCTAGTGTTGTTAATTGCTTCTGAGGGTTTGTGTTTACTACCTAAGACTCACTTCCTGGATGACTCCTTGTTACTACGTTGTGTTATTACAAAAGTTTAATTGAATTATTAAAAGACATTCTAGGTTTGTTTCTGAAGCTTATCACAGTAGTCTATCTTTAGATGAAGATCAGATGCCCTGTGACCTACAACCAGGAGATTATATACATATGAAGAAGCATCATTTAAAGCAGCAGTCCCTAACACTTTTGGCACCAGGGACTGGTTTTGTGGAAGACAGTTTTTCCACGGATGGGGTGGGAAGGGGGAGGGGGATGGTTCAGGCAGTAATGAGAGCAGTGGGGAGCAATGGGGAGCAGCAGATGAAGCTTCACTCACCCGCCAGCCGCTCACCTCCTGCTGTGCGGCCCAGTTCCTAACAGGCCACGGACCAGTACAGGTCCGCAGCCCAGGGGTTGGGGACCCCTGATTTAAAGGACTGTCTCCAACCTAGATGAAAGGACCCTTAAACTAGTTGATGTGCAGCAAAAGTGAAGAAATTCACTCTTAGAATCATATTTCCCACTTAAAATGGGCCCCTACACTGTACTGGTCTATATAGAGGACTGCTGACCTCAAACTCACCTTAAAGCAATGCTCAAACAGAGAGGAAATGACACACCAGGACAAGAAGACAACATCAGAAATAGCTATCCCAAGATGCTAGACCTGACTTGTATGATTATTTATAGTGATCTCTTGGACTTCTGCATATGAATCAAATGTTTTCTATTACAGGCAAAATTCTACACAGAGTTTAAAACTTAATCTAATTGTTGGGCTTATGGTCACTTACCTATGTCCAGTACTTTTGGGTTACCTTGGTGGATTTCTCCTCTCCAAGACAATGATTGGATAGTCCTTAGGAAATTTATTATAGAAGAAAGAAGTTACAGTTCTCTTTGGGCCACTATTGATATTACTAGATGGGACCCCCTCAGTTGGCCAACCAATCATACTTGCTCTGACCCTGGACATAAATACGAATTTTAAAGTTACTCAAGCTCAGAGAAATGAGCTAATTTCAGTGAAAGAATATATACTCCTGATTATTAGGAGGGACCCTCCCTCAGTCATGGGATGGATTTATATGGCTAATACCAGGCTATGGTTGTTTAAGTTTAAGGGAACAATTTGTTTGCTGGGAACAATTAAATCATACTAAAGGTAACCATCCTAATAACACTAGGAAATTGGGCTGAGTGCCTTATGAACAATGCTTATATATCATTACCTTTAAAGATAGCGATTGGTAAGGAACAGACTGGGTCAGATGACTGGGGATATACTGGGCCACACCTAATGGAAGCTCTTGGTTTAAATTCTTACTTATGATCTTATCAATGCTACTAGCTGTATTACTTATACTCTGCCTATTTTATAAAATTATTGTTTTTTGCATTACCAAATGTGACTGAGCCTCCAATAAAGATAATGATGACTAAGCAACCTGAAACAATTAACTAAATATAGTTTTAAATATACATATAAGATCAAAATGATTGTAGTAGTGTAACCCTAGATATGGGAAGAAGCAGCAAGAGGGAATCATTTCCTAGACCATAACAGATTAGTAAGACAGATGGTACAGAAACTTTTATGACTACCATTAACAATGCCTAGTCCAGTAACAGCACACTGAGTGGCCCATCAATGAAATCCTCACCATACCTAGGAATGAGCCTTCCTAGCACCATGGGACAAATTGGTCACAAAATGTCTCCCAAACCTTGGTTGAACTTATGACCAAAAGGGGGAAACTGTAAAACAAAAAGTGTTGTACACCATCCAGTTCTACAAGAATCAAGCCTTTAGCCACTATACTCACTGACTTACATCCTGAAAGGAATTCAGGATGAGTCACTCTGTGCTCTGCAAAAATGGGCCTTTAGATACTTAGAATTATTTCAGGAGAATTTTTAAATGAACTTGGATTCTTGCATCTTCCCAAACTTAGAAAAGCACTAAAATCATTACTTGAGATATTTGTTCCTCATGACTAGCAGTAACCTTCTATCGAGATGTATCCTTAACTGCGTGTACCCCTTCACCTCTTCAGAGTAATTTCTCAGAGCTATCTGAGAGGTTGTCTCCCAAGGTATAGTGCTCAGTAAGTCCCCAAATAAAACTGAAACTCACAGTTCTCACGTGTGTTTTTATTTCAGTCCACATTACAATGAAAAGAATTAAAATGCTACTATACATTTCATGCACCTATAGGTAAATTTTGTTTTGTTTACCAAAAACTTTCATACAATATATACCATTTAAAATCCTATTTTCATTTAATATAATACCATAAATTTTCTTATGCTTCCTTTCCTAGTAAGTACGTGGTTATAAGATGGCTGCTCCATATGCAGCTCTATATCCACTTTCCAGGCAGGAAGGAGAAAGGAGGAAGGCCAAAAGAATACATACCCACTGAGCCTGCCGCATCCCCACCCCTTTAAAGAACTAAGAAATCCAATCTAACAGCTTTTGTTTACAACTATAAGGGAAACTAAAACATGTTTTTTGTTTGTTTGTTTTTGGCCATGCTGTGCAGCTTGCAGGATCTTAGTTCCCTGACCAGGGATCGAACCCATGCCCCCTGCAGTGGAAGCGTGGGAGTCCTAACCACTGGACCACCAGGGAATTCCCTTCCTATTTGTTTTTTGTTAAGCTGAGCACACTGCCCCTTCAAACAAAAATCCGGATTTTTATAGCAATAAAGGAGAGAATGGATTTTGGGTTAGTCACACATGAAAAAACCACACTGTCTAATATTAAAAATATTCTCAAATAACTTTCAATTATGTGGGAAGTTACAACGTCATTTAAATGAAAGTATTTAAAAAATATATATGTATACACATGTGTGTATATATACGTGTGTACATATATGTATCTACATGGTTCCATATATGTACATATGTAAAATCAGAATACTCAGCATACATATTAATTTTTAAAATTACAAATGCAAGGAAGATATTTCCAAAGAGAAACAGTAGGTTCCGGTTTACTTCATGGGTCTTTGTTAGGAGTTAGCCAAGAAAGAAAAAAAATCCCCTCCTGAAAAAATAAAGCATTTTACAAACAAAGAGAAAATACCAAGCCACCTTATGTACGACTTTTAGATGTCACAACCATTATTTTCTCCTCCTTGGAGATCTCTCTTGGAGAAGGATATGTTAGCTAAGCAGCAGTAGGGAAAGGATGGGGTTAAAGCACACCAAAGTGTGCTTTGTTTTGCAGAAACTGTTAAATTGCAGAAAGTTCCAACCGCCAGATGTTTCAAAAAGGTTAGAGTGCAAACAAACAACCAAAACACCTGCTTGCTTGCAGTTTTTGGCAACCTAGAGTAACCTCTATCTCTTTACCATGCCTGCCCTTTCAGGACTATGCATGCCCCCCAGGTTTAAAACTTCCCCGTCCAGCTTTGGAGAGACAGTACTTTGAGAGCTAGCTCTCTGTCTCCTTACTTGTCACAAGTAATAAATGCTTCTGCTTTACTCAAAAGTACTTGGTGTGTGCACTGGCTATGCACCACAAGGGACAGACCCATTGAGCCCGGTAACAGAGATGGGGCAAGGAGACAACAAACCTTTCTTGAGGTCCAGATGACAAGGTCACCTTGCTCACTTGCCCCTCCCTGACCAGGGGAAGGCTATCAGAGGAGACCCGGGCTTCCATCTCAACCTCAACGTCATAGAGAATAATCAGGGTTTTTACAGGGGCAGAGCCATCCTGTATCTCATACATGACTACATGTGACACAGTAACTGACACAGTCTCCCCAAATTCACACATCCAGTGCTGCATAGTCACACACCCACCAGTAGACACAAAGTTAACAGCCTCAGTCTCAGACTCCCCCTTCCTTCCGCACACAGTGCTACACAGTCACAATCCCCACTAGGGCGCAGTCACAGAGGCACAATAACAAAGCTCCCTATGCCTGCACAGAAGAGGAATACACGATCCCACAGAAACAATCCACACACCCACCACAGGGACACACAGTCACAGGTAGCCCACACCAGCACACAGTATTACACACGGTCACATATTAACAATCATACCACGGAGATTCATCCACAGAAAGCTACACACACACGGTATCACACACAGTCAGAATAACACACACATCACTGGGACACATAGCCACACACAATTTCGTAACCCACACTCCCCTCCCCAACCCCGTCCGTTCCGCCCGAACAGACTTAATACTCAGTCTCCACCCCCGCCCCGAGCTCTGTACGTTTCACCTCCAATCTGCCTTGCGCGGCGCCAGCCAACAGTTCAGAGACTAACACCCGGCTCGCGTACAGCTCTGCTCAGAGCCGCCGGCCGGAGAACGCGGCGGCCTCTGGGAAATGTAGTTCAGAGCCGCACTCGCGAGGGACAAGATGGCGCTGGGCTTGAGCCCTGCCAAAGAGATCCCCACAATCACTCCCTGCCTCACCCCTACTCCACCCCAGCCTCGAATCGCGCCCTGGAGTCTTCTGGCGCTCCTGGCGTAGCCTTGCACCGTGGCTCCTAGTTGGAGTCACCCTGGCGTGCTTCAACTGAGCTTATTATAACGCAAGGCACATCACTGCCCTCTTCCAGATGTAGTTAGCAAAGGTAGAGTGTTACCTAAGTCCTGAGGCTCGGCCTACGTACACTACTCCCCCAACCAGGAAGACAGTCCCACAAACTACGGTGGAGCTGAGAAAGCACGAAAGCTGACTCGAAAAGCCGACTCGAACCACTGAAACTTCTGGGAAATGTAGTCCACAGTAAAAAAAAAAAAAAAAAAGGACAACCGGCCGACATCAACTGCTTCTGTCCGGTACTGAGCCCAGGCTTGGTGGAACCCAGGAGACCTCTGGGAATGCTCACCAGCCTGGAGTGCGCAGGCGCAAGCGCAGGCGCAGGCTTTCCGGCTCGGCTTCGTCGTCTTTGTCTGATGGTGAGTTTGATTTTGGCTCTGCGAAGCGCAGATCTTGTTGCGGGACCTGGGTTTCTGGCTTTAGAATCCGGTCGGGGAGGCTGTAAGGGAGGTTTTGTGGAGCCTACTACCGGGCTGGGGAAACTGAAGGGGAGGAATCGCCTCCTGTGACGTGCAGTGTTCAAAGCTTCTGTGGATGGGGGCAGGGGTACAGAAGGAAACGGGCGGGTTCTCCGGGGGGGTGACAAAGGTTGTGAGGGAGTGTGAGAGGGTTATAGAGTTGCAACCTGTATGGTTCCAGGTTTGTGAGTTTGGGTGGCATTGTGAACTTAGTGGGGTAGTACCATGTAAACCTCACTTTTCTAGTTTCTAAAATAATGATAAGAATGCATCTCTCTGGAGCATCCGTATCTGTGAAAGATGAGAAAGGGAGAAGGCTAAAAGCAGACTCATTGTAGAGTAGAAAACAAAATCAGCATTCGTTTTTTTGTTTCTTTTTAAAGAGGAAAGATTTCCGGGAAACTTGTTATTGGTTGTCTAGACTCCCTGTAGGTATTGAATTTTCTTAATTCTTTGAAGGAATTTTGGTAAGGCTGCTTTGAGAAGTTCTGGACTAAGGAATAGCTTTAAGAGGTAGTTTCCACTAGTGCACACAGCACAGACGGAATTGGGAAGCAAGTTGTCCTGTCTTTGGTGCAGAAATCAAGTAACGGATTTAAGACTCCCTGGTTTGTCAGTGAGCATGGCAGTCTGACTCCTAATTTGACCAGGTTTTCCCCAAACGAAATGGCCTTTATAAATGTAAAGAAACAAATTTTTCTTTTATCTACAAAGAGAATTTCTTCCAGTATTTTATCACACTTAACATATTTTTCAATAAAACGAAAAAGAAAAGTACCACAGTACAAAAATTCATGTATAGAAATAATAGCTTTGATACGTACAGAAAATAATCAGTAATAGTTATAAAGAAGACTACTTTATTTACAATAGCAACAAGTCAGATAAAACACCTAGGGATAAACAGTAAATGTATAAAACCTTTATGAAGATTATTTTTAAATGTTAATGAAAGACCCAAAAGAAGACTTGAGCAAATGGAAATATATACAATATGTTAGATAGATTTTAAAAGTCTGCAATGTATTTTGTTACATGAAGAAAGTAAAGTGTATATTTGGTGTAATACACTACTTTTTTTAGTAAGTGGGGATAGGAATGTATATTTGTAGTTACACAGAAAATAAAAATAGCTGTGAGGGGATGCAGCAGCTAGGGCACGGATAAGAATCACATTTTTGCTTGCATGTTTTGTACACTTCCGTTTTTAATTGGGATGGAGGAATTAGATTTCTGTGTTCACTCCATTCCTTTACAGGTGTTTATCACTGCCTCATTCTTGAACGTTTCCTTGATTTCCATAATACTTCTCTCATTTTTATAATTCCGGTCAAAACCAAGGAACAACAACCCCCCCCCCAAGAAAAAAAAAAAAGAAAAACCCTCCATTAGTGACTTAACGTTTCTGTTTTTCCCTTAAATATTAGTGTTCTTAAGTTTCTGACTTCGATCATTTTTTTTCACCTCTAAGAACTCTATGAGCAACAAAATTCCACTGCTATGGCTTCACCTGACACAGGACTAACAAATGATCATTCTTCTTTGAGGCTTGTCCTGAGCTCCTCATGCATATATCCAACTGCCTAATAGACAGCACTATCTGGAGGTTGCATAGGAACTTCAAACTCTTTATGTCCAGAATGTTATACTTATGTCTTTCCTCCTGCAGTTTGCCTCCATCCTTTCCCACTTCTGTATTACCTGTTTTCATCAATTAATAGCACTGTCCAGGCAGATTCTAAGCATACTACATTGGATCAAGCTTGTGAGGAAGTATGATCCTTTTAGCTATCATACCCCATTACAAATTGGAGACCATGGTCTTTTCAATACATATAATAAGTGAGAAATATATATATATGTTTGCTGAACCAATGAATTGAATGACCATATAATTATAGGACGCTTAAAATATTTAATTTCTCCTAGAGTAACATAACCTAGGTAAAATATTAGGCTTCTAAAAATTTTAAGAGCTCTGATTCATGAATTATTTCAGAGTCATTCCCTTTATATTTTATCCATATCACTCAAGGTTGGTGACTTCAGAATTATGAGAAAAGTGTCATTATGATACTCAAAAGTGTGACTGTGACTGTTCAATCAGGAGCAAGGCTACAAGTGACACCTGCTCAAAGGCACCCGTACAGGTTGTGATTCTAGAGAACTCTAGCAACTCAGTCTTGTAGTTTCTCTGTATAACCTGAATTCTGAAAATACGATAGCTTCTGTTTCCCATTTTTTGAAATGTATGGAGCCTTTAAATGGCTTAATGAGTTTGGCCTGAGATGCAAATTACAAATACTCTTTTTTCCATGTGCTCACATGTATGTATGTGCTCCAGTTTTTAAGCCAAAGGGTCAGCGTTACTTTATTCTTTTTCACGAGCCAGCTTCCTTTTGTATCCCCAGGAGCTGAACTTTCCTTATCCTTCAACTCCTTTGAGGGTCTAAGGGCTCAGCCTGAATTCTGGGATGCTGCTTTGACCTTCAGCAGTAACATCCAAGTCCTATGTTAGTATTTCGAATTTTAAAGTCACCAGTTCAAACAAGAAGAGCAATGGATGATTGAGGAAGAAATGTAAAGGAGGTGTTCTCCAGGTGAGTTAGGAAGAACCCAGCAGGTATGAATGGAATAAAAGCTCATTACAGTTATTCAGTGAGTTTACAACATCTGAAACTTTTTTTTTTTTTCTTTGCGGTACGCGGGCCTCTCACTGTTGTGGCCTCTCCCGTTGCGGAGCACAGGCTCCGGACGCGCAGGCTCAGCGGCCATGGCTCATGGGCCCAGCCACTCCGCGGCATGTGGGATCTTCCCGAACCGGGGCACGAACTCGTGTCCCCTGCATCGGCAGGCATACTCTCAGCCACTGCGCCACCAGGGAATTCCCTGAAACTTTTTTTGAGGAGATTTTCTTATCAGCCCCCATCCTTTGGAGTGAAAATTGCTAGGAATTCTTTAGATACCTAGGTAACATTTCCACCTGTTCTTCCTGGATTGGTGCTCTTTTCTCAGATTCTGGAGGACTGGGTGCCTCTCTAACCTCTATTCCGGACGCCAGCCTCTCTACCTCATTTGCAGTCTCAATTTTATGACTTCTACAGCCTAAATTTCGTGTTTCTCCCTCTCACTAACATTCTCCATTTTTTACTTCTCCTTATATGCCTAGACTCCTTTCCTTCATTTAGTCCTTCTTGCCAAGGATTATAGATCTGTAATCTTTCAAAAACTAGCACGTAGGTTCTTTTCTTTAAAATTTAACTATCATTTCTCCCTCCTTCTATCGTTATATACCTCAGAGTTGAATTTTACCCCCTTATCCTTATTCCTTATTGTCTTCTTACCTCCAGATATCATAGTATAACTCTTCTCCACCTCCTGCTTTTTAACAATAATGCAGGCTTGGAAATGAGTGCTGACTTCCTACTAGTTCAATTCCCTGTTACTTTTAAAGAGAAATAGTACTATTATTTTTAAACTCTAATACATATACTTGATAGAAATTAAAAGAATAGATATGTCTCCTTATTCCTGGCTCTCAGTTCTCCATTTCTGCTCCCTGGAAGCAGCAATTATTAACATTGAATGCTTCTAAATGTTTTATGAGTATACAAGGAGACTTTCAGGCAGAGCAGTGACATGATTTGACTGTGACAAGATTACTGTGATTGCTATGTTGAGAAGAGTTGTAACATATGTCAAAATGCTCAAATGTTAAGCAAACTCAATGTATTCTGTTTAAATGGTGACCTGTTAAGAACAGAGGTTGGCAGCTATACCCTGCTATGTGTTTTTGTAAAAAGTTCATTCATTTTCTTAGGGTCTGAGACTACTTTCAAACTACAATGCCTGAGTTGAGTTGGCATCTGCAGATACATGATATGTAAAGCAATGAAACTGGACTAAAAAGTGTTATCAATCATGGTAAAGCTAAGTGACTATAATAAACCCCAAAATGTGCTGGTTTAAGGAATGTAGGAATTCATTTCTTGGTCACATATCAGTTATGTGGTGAGTAGTCAAAATTTGCGTGGTAGCTTTGGTCTTTGTGGTACTTTAAGATCCAGATTTCTTCCAGGTGTCTCTTTATCATTTAGTTGTGGTTGAAGCTGGATCAGCAATGCATCCTTGTTCCAGCCTGGTAGAGGAGAGAGGAATCACCGCTCTAGGGTGTGTATGTGGGGGGAGGGGGGTCAATAAATTATTTTGTAAAGGGCCAGGTATTAAGTTTTTTAGGCTTTGTAAGCCATAGGATCTCTGTTGCAACTACTCAACTCAGGCATTATAGCACACTTAGTTTGCTTGGCATTAGAGCATTTTGATTTATACTTTGAAAATACTTTTTAAACCACAAGATAAATGCTGTTGAAAGGACCATTTTGCCTGGTATTCAGACAATGTTGCCTAGTTCAGTTCAGGACTGTCATTTCACAGTATAAAAAAGTCAGTTTTGGGAGGGGGGGAGGGAGGCTCATGAGGGAGGGGATTGGGGGATATATGTATGCATATGGCTGATACACTTTGTTGTGCAACAGAAAGTAACACAGCATTGTGAAGCAATTATACTCCATTAAAGATGTATTAAAAAAATTCAGTTTTGATAAGTATGTGTGAAGGATGTTGATATAATCCCTGTAAAAATACAAGGGGCTTTAATTACCAAGGAGATATAATTTCTGTGTTTTCTTTTGGCTTATTAGTAATACAGAACTTAGTCCTGATCTGTTGAGCATCATGCTTTTGCAAATTTAATGAATTTAAGAATTGGAAAATTTTAAATATATAGTATTACTGTACTTTGTTAAAAGTTTAGTAAAATTCACATCTTAAGCCATGTGTACCTGGGACTTTGGGGTGATAAAATGTCTGAATGATTATCTCTTTTTTTCCTATGTTTATTTTTCTGTTTAGATTTTCTGTCTTTTCTGGTCTCAGTTTTCAGAGGTTATATTTGCTAGGTTTTCAAATTTATTTGCATAGGGTTGAGCAAAATAATCTCTACAATCCTTATTCCCAAATAATCATTTTTTATTTTTGTAATTTTGTTTTTATTCCCTTTTAGTTTTTCCCTAAGAATCAACTCATGAATCTATTATTCTATTTTTGTTTGTAATAATTAAGTTCTTTTATCTTTACTAATTTTTCTGTTTTTCTTTTATTTACTTTTCCTTATTGTAATTCCTTAGTTGGAATGTTTATTATGATTATTTCTTTTAAAAATAATGTAAACATTTATGCTAAAACTTCTCCATGCATTATTTTCAAATGTGTTCTATGGGTTCTGGGTTCTGATATACATTGTGTTCTGAATAACATTCTGAACATTACACAATTTATTTTAATTTCCTCTTTGACCAAAGAGTTTGTTCAAGCCAGTAGATTTTGGAATTTACACGTGAAAGATTTTCATTTTTCTAATTTATGACTTTTTTTTTTTAGTCAGAATTTTATCTGTTCTTTTCTACTTTGTGGAATATTTGAGATTTTATAGGCCTACTATTTGGACTGATTTTGAGAATGTTCTCTGAGCATTTTAAAAGATGGTTCACTATCTATTTTCAAGATGCAGAATAAACTAGTTAGCTCTATATTATAAATAAGTGCATATTTTTATTTCATGTTCCCATTTTTTATATGTTTGCATATTTCATGGATTTGATCTCCTAGGTTGAGAGGTAGTCTTCTCAGTTGCTAATGTGTTTTTGTATGTTGGATTTCTGTATTTTATATATTCATGATTATCTTCTTTATCTTTAGTCTTTATTTTCACCATTTCTTATATATTGTTTTACATGCATATCTTGTATATATATAGTTTAGGGGGGTTTTGCTATATCAGTTGTTAAACTTTAGCATGAATCAAAATCACCTGAAGGGCTTGTGAAATACAGATTGCTGGGCCCTACCCACAGGTTTTTTGATTCTGGAGGTCTGGTTTGAGGCCTGAGAATTTTCTGTATGATCCTATCATAGCTCTTTTAATAGTTATTTTTATTCTAATTGCACTTATTGACAGGAACAATATGGTTGGTATTGATTCTCTGATTTTATTTTATATACTGTTTTAATTTTTTTGGGGGGGGCTCATGCGGCACAGCTTGTGGGATCTTAGTTCCCTGACCAGGGATTGAACCCATGCCCTTGGCAGTGAAAGCACAGAGTCCTAACCACTGGACCTCCAGGGAATTCCCAACTGTTTTAAATTCTGCCTCATCTTTTATCTTTTGTATCTTTTGCTATAGGATCTTTCTTTGTTTTGAATATATGTCTTTTCTTCCCGAAAATTTGGAAAGTTTATATTTTTTTCTTATGGTTGCCTTTATATTCATAATTTTCTTAGTCTTCATCTTTGATTTGAGATAATATCTATTTACTGTCTGTTACCAGGAGTGATGTATATTTTATACATTTTACAATAAATATTTTCAGTCTCCCTCTTCCCTTCACTGCACAATTGGTGATTATGATTATTATTCTAGCTTTAAATAGTAACAGTTGCACTGTTCTCACCTCCCCCTTCATAGTATGAAATTCTTTGCATCTTTGCCGTTGATTGTGCAGTGATCCATCTATCAAAATCCTATCCACTGTTCAACTTTGAACTTCATTTTTATTAAACTGTCTCTCACTTCTAGCCCAATCTCTCTAATCTCTGTATCTCCATCTTATATTGTACCTTCCAGAGCAACTTGGATCTTAAGTATATACTCTGTTAGATTTGTATTTTTTGCTTTGATGTCTGAGACATACATTGAAGCTTATTGGCAGAAAGGCCAGTTTTCTATCCTTCTTGTCTGCATTCTTGAGCACAAATATTTTATTTTGTGAAATGTCTACCCTAGTCTTTCTCCCATTTAAAAAACTAAATTGTTTATCTTTTTATTATTGTGTTTCAAGAGTTCTATATATTCTGGATACAAGCCCTTTATTAGTTTCTCCCAGTCTATGGCTTTCCTTTTTGTTTTCTTAACTGTGTTTTTTTTTTTTTTCTTTAATTAATTAATTAATTAAAATTTTTTTGGCTGCGTTGGGTCTTCCTTGCTGTATGCAGGCTTTCTTTAGTTGCATCGAGCAGGGGCTACTCTTCATCACAGTGTGCGGGCTTCTCAATGCGGTAGCTTCTCGTTGCAGAGCATAGGCTCTAGGTGCACAGACTTCAGTAGTTGTGGCACGCAGGCTCAGTAGTTGTGGTGCACGGGCTTAGTTGCTCCATGGCATGTGGGAGCTTCCTGGACTAGGGCTTGAACCCGTGTCCCCTGCATTGGGAGGTGGATTCTTAACCACTGTGCCACCAGGGAAGTCCTTAACTGTGTTTTTTGAAGGGCATTAATTAGTTTTAAATTTTGATGAAGTCTACCACTTTTTCTTTTATATTAATAGTTTTTTTATTAATAGTTTTAATGCTTATGCTGAGGTCTATAATTGATTTTGAGTGAATTTTTGCTTATGGTATGCAGTGAAGGTTTTCTAGTTATGGAAATTATAGCACTGATATGAGTGGCAGCATATTACTAATCAGTTCTTGAAATGATTTATAAGAAAATGAGGATATAATTTTAAGACAGATAGATCAGGATAATGTCCAAGGTTTGCAGTGAGTGGATGGAAAACAGTTATAAAAGAAAGGATTTAGAGAGAGGCCAAGGAAAGGGCTCTTGACAAGAAAAGGGCTTGGGTGCCAGTATATCAGGCATAATGAAAGGAGAAAAATAAATGAAAATTGAATTTGATGACAATGACAGTTTCTGTATCAAGAAACGATAGTATCAATAATCAAAATAGAAATCAAAATCAGATTTGGAAGTAAAAATGGCTATTTTCTGGCATATTTTCTTTCCCATTAAATATATGTGTACTTTGCTGTTTAGCTCATGTGAAACTCAGTTGTAAGTAGATAAAAAGAGCACTGTCTATAGTTATTATACAATTATAGACTGAGTCAAGTTAAAAGGCTCAAGTCTTCAAGATCTCTGTAAGTATAACAAATAGGGGCTTTTAAAAGTCAAATAGGATTATAACTATGCTTGCTCCATTCTTCCTCACCCACAGTTTTTGTTCCACATAGACAGCCACTTTCAACTCATTTGACTGTGTCTGTTGGTGTTTATTCCCATATTTTATACAGCTATTTTACCTATTTTAAATGTAATCAATTTAATCATTATCAACATGCTAATATGAAAGATGGGGTTCAGAAAATTTCCTGCATTCATTTTTTTCATATTTTCTCTGAAACTCCTTTCTCTGGTGCTTCATATTTTCTCTTGAACCTCCTGGATTCCTCCACTAAACTACTAATTTCCCAGTCATTACTCTCTTTCTTTATTCCTTTCTCCCTTCCTTCCTTTTTTATTAAAAATTTTTTTATTCTGGGAGATATTCTGTATTTTGTTTCCCAACCTATTGAATTTTTAAGGTTAGCATCATACTGTTTATTTCCAAAAGCACTTATTTATAGAATCCTGTTAATATTTCATTGCTATATAATCTCTTAGCTTTCTGTGATACTAATTATATGTTGTATGTATGTGCTCTTCTGTTCCTTGCCTTGTTTTTTCCTATTTGTTTGATCTTTCACATTATGGCTTTTGTCCAATTTTTGTGATCTTTAACTCTACATTAATACATTGAGGTACCAGAAAGATTATTGTAATCTGTGTGTCCATGGGTGGGTCTTGTAAAATGGTGGGCTTCACTGTGCAGCACTCAGTCAGATATCTAAGTCTTTTATATGACTCCAAATGTCAGTATCTGTAGGTGTTCTCATGATCTTCTCATTTTTTCAAACAAGAACACTTCCATTATCTAACAACTACCAGCATTCTTAGAGTCTAGCAGAAGAAAGAAGTTGGGAGCCTATACTATATATAAACTTTTACTCATCCACTTCTTTCAGTATGGTACTCTCATCTACTTTCCCTGTCATCACTAAATTTGGAGTTTCGCAGTTGTACTTTGTCTGGATAATAAATTCCTATTTCTTTCCAGTTAGGAGAATTGGGTGTATCAGCTGCTCCTTTCATTTTATAAGCCCCACCTTCCACTCTCATGCAATGTCTCCAGTTATAGTGCCTTTCTGTTGACAGCTGTGTCACAGATTACCTTGCTTCTAAGTGGCATCCTCGTCTGCTAGCATTTTATTTAAGTCACTCAGTTCTGCTGTTAATTTACAGTCCTTTATTTGCTTTCCTTTCAAAATTTCCTAATACTTTCATTCACTGTTGTCTCCTCAACCTTTTAGATTTTATGAGTAATGCCCTTCATCCCCTATTGTCATTTTAATGGAGTTTCAGGAAAATGTAGAAATAAATGTCTTATTTAACCACATAGCCCTTATTAATACTCCTATTCATTTTATTTTTTATCCCTTCATCCTAGGCTTTCCAAATGTTATGTGTTTGTCTTTCATCCTGTTTGTCACCTGTTCTTTATGTTTTCCCTTACTTTACTGATTTATAAAGTATACATTGTTTCATTTAAAAGCAGTTTAAGCTACATGCACCCGTGGATGTTATTTGCATTTGAGCTTTCTTTTATACTGGTAGGTTAGGTTTGAAATAAAGAGTCTATTTTTAAATTGCATATTTTTGAAATTTTATTAAAAATAGTGGGAAAATTTACAAGTGTGATATTGATGATGATGATAGCTACTTTATTGAATGTTTACTACATGCCAGGCATTAAATATTTTACAGTTATTAACTCTTTTCAATGATGATTTTTTTTTGTACTCCTTTTTAGAAAAGGCCTGGGAAATTTATAAGTAAATAAAGACACAACAGGAAAGACTTGTGGGTTAAGTCTCATCCTTCTCCGTGAAAGCACAGCTAAAGAAAAACTCAGAAAACCTAGGTAGCAGAAAAGTATTTCCTCTGAGTACAGACATTGATTCTTTAAGACAACTCCTCTGTGTATGGGACTCAGTTTAAACGAGTTTGGAACATTTAATTTACACTTAAATATGAGAGAAGCTGTCTAAGCAAGAACCATTAAGAATATAATGAGGATGCTATATTTCATCCCAATTTGTAATCAGCTAATCACAGGATAACCAATGTGAAAAGTTTTTCATCATATATTCAACTTTGTTAGATAGCTGAGAATTACTATTGGAGAGAAACCATATGAATTTACTGAATGTGGAAAAGCTTTCATCCATGTCACATGTCAAGAGATACTAAGGAATTCTTGTTGGAGAAGGTATCTGTGCATGATAAGAATGTTGGAAAGCCTTCAGCCTGAATCAGATCTCCTTCAGCATGATCAAATTCATGCTGGAGAGAAACCTTATGAATGTAATGACTGTGGAAAAACATTTAACCTGAAGCAAAACCTCATAGAGCATAAGAAAATGCATACTGGAGAGAAATCACATGAATGTAATGAATGTGGTAAAGAATTCTCTCGAGTCTCATCCCTTACTCTACATTTGAGAAGTCATACAGGAAAGAAACCATATAAATGTAATAAATGTGGAAAAGCCTTCAGCCAGAAGGGAAACTTGCTTACTCATCAAAAACATCATACTGGAGAGAAAACTTATGAATGTGGGAAAGCTTCTATTCAGATGCCAAGCCTTATTAAACACCAGAGAAATCATATTGGAAACAAACCCTATGTATGTAAGGAATGTGGCAAAGCCTTCAATGGAAAATCATATCTCTCTGAGCATGAGAAAATTCATACAGGAGAGAAACCATTTGAATGTAATCAATGTGGAAGAGCCTTCAGCCAGAAGCAATACCTCGTTAAACATCAGAATATCCATAGTGGAAAGAAACCCTTTAAATGTAATGAGTGTGGAAAAGCCTTTAGCCAGAAGGAAAACCTCATTATCCATCAAAGAATTCATACTGGCGAGAAACCTTATGAATGTAAAGGGTGTGGGAAAGCTTTCATTCAGAAGTCAAGCCTCATTAGACACCAGAGAAGTCATACAGGAGAGAAACCTTATATATGTAAGGAATGTGGAAAAGCCTTCAGTGGGAAATCAAACCTCACTGAGCATGAGAAAATTCATATTGGAGAGAAACCCTATAAATGTAATGAATGTGGAACAATCTTTAGGCAGAAGCAGTACCTCATTAAACATCACAATATTCATACAGGAGAGAAACCCTATGAATGTAATAAATGTGGAAAAGCCTTCTCTCGAATCACGTCTCTCATTGTGCATGTGAGAATTCATACAGGTGATAAGCCTTATGAATGTAAAATATGTGGGAAAGCCTTCTGTCAAAGCTCATCTCTTACTGTGCATATGAGAAGCCATACAGGTGAGAAGCCCTATGGTTGTAATGAATGTGGGAAAGCCTTCTCTCAGTTCTCAACTCTTGCTCTGCATATGAGAATCCACACTGGAGAAAAACCTTATCAGTGTAATGAATGTGGAAAAGCTTTTAGCCAGAAGTCACATCATATTAGACACCAGAGAATTCATACTCATTAAAACTCTATGAATGCCCTGAATTTGGGAACACCTTCAAGAGAATTCGTATTAAACAGTATATCAGAAACTTCATTTTACAGTAAAGTCACATGAATGTGGAAAATCCTTCAGCAACAGCTCAAAATGTAATATACTGAGAATTTAATAACTATCACAGTATCATGAAAACCTACACCCCCAAGACCCCCACAACAAACATTGTTCCTGCTGTACTTTTAGGAGCATTCTCATTAAAGTAAGGATCCAGTCATGGACACTAATCAACATGGTTCTGGAAGGCCTACTTGATGCATTCAGACAAAGATATGCAAGGTATTAAGATGTGAAATTAAGAGACAAAATTGTCTTTTTTTTTTTCGGTATGTGGGCCTCTCCTGTTGCAGAGCACAGGCTCCGGACGCGCAGGCTCAACGGCCATGGCTCATGGGCCTAGCCGCTCCGCGGCATGTGGGATCTTCCCGGACCGGGGCACGAACCCGTGTCGCCTGCCTCGGCAGGAGGACTCTCAACCACTGTGCCACCAGGGAAGCCCAAAATTGTCATTTTTTTGTTACATGTTTTGCTACATGTATAGTCATCAAAATTATTTGCTCTTGATGCAGTAATAGAAAACAAAGATTGTGACAGAATATTATATCCAGAAACATATGCATATCTTTATGGGGAATTAGCAATTGATAGAGGTGGTAATCACAAGTTGGTAGGAAAATCTGGATGATTTAAAAAATGGTCTCAGGGTAATTGACTCTTCATATGGAAAAATATTAGATCTTTGCTGTTGTTATACATTAAAGTATTTATTTAAAAATCCAAAAGTGTTGTGAAGATTAGAATGCAAAGAGCAAAACTTAGTAATATAAGAATTTTATAGGAGAATTTTTTCAAACCTCAGGGTAGGAAAGAATTTCGAAAACAGATTCCAGAATACCCACTCTTGAGTATACACACATATAGTGAAGAAACTGATACATGTACCCAGGGAGTCCTGCACCTTTATGTTCATTGCAGCATGAGTTATATTAGCAAAATATTGGAAACAAATGTCTGTCACTTTTGAAATGGATGAATAAAATGTGATGCAGTCACACTGTATAATATTCTCTAGTAGTTAAGTTTA
This sequence comes from Pseudorca crassidens, assembly GCF_039906515.1. Taxonomy (NCBI): domain Eukaryota; kingdom Metazoa; phylum Chordata; class Mammalia; order Artiodactyla; family Delphinidae; genus Pseudorca; species Pseudorca crassidens. The sequence goes on along the minus strand of NC_090315.1, from coordinate 16,454,198 downwards.
ACAAATTAAATCTATATGTATTAATAGAAAAAGATATGAAAATCATGTAGAGTGAAAACAAATGAAGTGAATATATTATAATTATACCTGTATGAATTTGAATTAAATCAACACTAACCAACACTAGTATTAAAGCATTGGTTATGGTGAACATTTTTATGTAAAACTATGAAGAATGGATTGGAAGAATACACACTCAATTCCCAAAAGTGGTTGTCTCTAAAAAGAAAGGCAGTAGAAGGGAAATGGGGCCAAACATAGTAGTTAAAGGATACTTCAGTTTTGTATCTAAATATCTATCTCATTAAAAAGAAATAAAGATTCCAAGTAAATAAAACAAAATATTAGTTAATTCTGAATTGTAATAGTATATGAGTTTATTCTGTTGTTTATGCTGTTTCTTTTAAACTTCTGAAAATTAAAAAAGATAGGGATAGGGGTAGGGAAACTATATGGAGTACATGTTATAGTGGATTCACATTCCCACTTAGATGCAGATATTTTACAGAAGATATTTCTACAATCATATCTTTACGATAAAATATGAATTTTAAAAATTGGAATGGTAACAAATCTAGTTATTTAAATTTACTCTCAAATGTCATATCATTAATCTCTGTGTGGTCTCTACTGAGACCACAGTAGATTATAGCATGATTTTGCAACAGGTGATTGAATCACATACGTTTAAGGGTCATATCACTTAGTAATACATGCACAAACTTGTTAGAGATAATTAGTTTTTCAGAAACATTTATCAGAAATTTTAATAGTCCACGTAACCAGTATTGGCATTAGAAATTTGACATTTTTTAAATGAGGAAAACATGTCACTCTTACATTTTTTTGTATGCCATTGAGTAAAACATCAACTCTTGCATTTCAGCTTGAGTTTTAAACTCAGACTATTTTTTTTCTCTAACCTGCCACAGTCAATCAATTTCCCCCACCTCTAGTTTGTTTGTTTCCTTCAGGAAAATGGCACTGAAAAGGGAGATCTCAGACCTAAACAGAATTCTTTTATTAAAAGCAAATCTTTATGAGGATTTTTGATTCCTTTCCACAATAACTTGACATATAGAAAGCATTTAGTGCTCTTTTTGAATAGTGATAAAAAATGAGTATGTAACACAAACCTTAGGCTGCTTTCAAATATATCAATTTCTTTTAAACCCAGAATAATACTATGCTACTATAACTATAGCACTGCATGGCTTATTATTAGCATATTTGAAGGTTGGTCTTGAGATAAGATTATAAATGCCATAGGTTGACTTTGTGAGGTAAGGTATCCAAATAAGATACATGTATATCTATGTGAATCTAAATTATCCTCTCTTTTCTTCCATTTCTCATTAAGCATTCTCTCATATTCCTTAAGTGTTATCCCTTTGTGCTGGTGCAGCTTTGAAATCACCAGAGCAACTAGGAACTCTAATCCAGACCAAATAAGGAGGATTACCTTTTGCTGCCTATAGCTGGTCAGTGCCAAGGCCTAGCAACAATAATGATTATAATGGTCAGATAGAGTAAGATAAGCAGTTGCTGCACAGTATTCAGTGATATTGTGTGCTATAAATTTATTCAGCCATCCCCCTACTAATTCAACTTGTTGCTAGTTATTTGCCATCACAAACAATACTATAGTAAACACCCTTATATTGGCCCGTACCTTTTATTTTTATTTCTGGGGGATAGATTATAGGCAAGAGACTGCTAGATCAAAGGATATGTGCTATTTTAAAATTTTAAGATGCAATCAGTTATTTTCAAAAAGACAAGTTTCCTCCAGCCATGCAATAGGTGGTATTATACTAAAATTCATGTTTGTCTGATGAGTATAAACCTCACCTTTTCCTAGATTTGCTTCTTTGTAAATTTTCATATTAGCCTATTTTCCTATAGGATTATTTATCTTTTTGTCAGTTTTGAAGACTTCTACATGTATTAGACATTAGGAAGTTTATGGATTGGTTATAGAGATATTTTAATCTCTAGATTATATATGTTATTTCTTAGGTTTTCTTATAAATTGTCTATTTCCTTTTTGCAATATATTAATATTTAATCCATCTAGAATTGAATTTTTAATGTCATATATGAGGGTTCATTTTCTTTTCTTCCAGATGGGTTGCCAGTTATACAAGCACAATTTGTTAAAATAATCCAGCAGCCAGTTTATCAGCAAGTCACACAGCTCTGACACCTGCATGTCCACCAGAAGCAATCACAGATTTGAACTAGCAATCAAAAAAAGAGAATAAGATTTAACCTGGCATTAAGTTTATTATTAGATTTGTCCTGACAAAAAAATGTCTTCACAGCATGTTCATCAACAGTCCTGCAACTATCCAAGCAAGCACAGCTTCCACTGCTTCAGTACTGCACAGAGGAGAAAAGATCAAAATGGGCGTGGTTCACGTCAGCACTGGGAAACATTAACATTCTCATCCAGCATATTTTATAATAATCAACCAGGGCATCTGCACAGTGTGCCACCATCACATGGGGCACACTCACTTGTAACAATGATAATCATTTAAGCACAGAGAAGCCACTGCCTTGGTTTCCCAAGACTTGTGATGCCTTACTTATATAGGCTGTCAATGTCTACATGCCAGTTAACAGTTCGCCCCATCCAGATACAGGCTACAGATGAGAGATTTACAGTGGTGTTTTCTTCAAGGAAACTGGTAGAAAGGCAAATCTAAAGTCATTTTTCCAGAGATGAATCAGTGGGAAAGACCTGTTCTTAATCCTTTACTGATACCACACTTTTCCTACTCAACTAAAACTTTGCTATGTAATCCTTTAACCATATGATCTTTTCTTCATTCAACTTAAACTGCCTTATATTTTGATTTATACCAAGACCTATTTCTATATTCTCTTACTTCATTAATCTGTTTTTCTATTCCTATACTAACACCATATTAATTGATAACATGTTAGCCTTATTGTATTTTGATACTAAGTATTACAGCAAGTCCCCCACTCCCTGTTTTTCAGTTTTATTGGCTAATCTAAGTTAATTTTCTTTCTATATAAATTAAGATAGTTTTCTCAAATTACAAAAACGCTTTGATATTCTAATTGGAATTACACTAAATTTATACACTTACTTTGGGAGAAATGACATTTATGATACTGTCTTTCTGTCCCAAAACATAGTATGCCTTTGCATTTGTTCAAATTGTGATTCACGTCCTTCAGCATGAGGATTCTGAACAAAGTAATTTGAAGCCCATCGCTGCTTAATACCATTATATTAAAGTTTCTTTTCGGTGAATAAGGAAATTCCCCCTCCACCCCATCCAAGAATTCATGTGTGGAAGCCCTAATCTGCAATGTGATGGTATTTGGAGATGGGGCCTTAGGGAGATTAATTAGTTTTAGATTAGGTGGCACACTTATGATGGGAGTATTGCCCTTATAAGGAATGCCTCGTGTATGCACCAAGCACACAGTGAGACAGCAGCTGTCTACAACCCAGGAAATGGACCTTCACCAAATCTGCCAGCACTTTGCTATTGGGACTTCTTAGCCTCTAGAACTGTGAGAAATAAATGTCTGTTGTTTAAGCCACTCAGTCTATGGTATTTTGTTATAGTAGCTCAAGCTAAGACAGTCCCCTTCCTGCTTAATTCTACCCCAGCCAGTTAAATATGAGGTAAACATCTTGTCAGATGCTATGAGCTCCCAATATATGGTAAATAAGACAAAGCCACTTCTCATTAGAAGAGTATAATCCCAACTCCATTAACAAGCTCTGTAATTTTTGGCAATTTGTAAAACTTCCTAAGTCCCAATTTCTTCATTTTAAAATAAAAATTGTTGGAATGGGAAATATGTGAAAAATACAGTTCCTGCAAATGACGTTACCAAAATGTTGAACTAGGAAGCTCCAAGCTATTGTTTTCCCATAGAAACTGAAAAACAACAACAAAAAAAACCCAGAAGCTTTCTGAACCAACTTTGTAGTACCTCTGAGAAACAGTCAAAGGTTTTTTTGAGACAAGAAAATGCTCAATTAAGAAAAGCCATCTTCAAAATGTTAGTAATGTTTTGTAGCATGTTTACTCTTTCCCCACCCCTCCCCAGCACAACAGTGATCTTGGTCTTGACCTGGTGGCAACCCAGTTTCTCCTCAAACTTGAGGGAGCAGAGCAGACCATGTTTGCAAATTATTGTGTATCTCTGTTCTAACCTATCTTGAGGATACTTGAAGGACTGATGCAAGGCACATTACTGTTTCACATTACTCAGAATGCAGGTGGGGAAATGAGCATGCACTGCTCATAAAACCTTCAAGGTGGAATGCCTGGGGCAAGAGATATTGGTGGGGACACAAACTATGGCCTGGAGGAAAAGCTAGGGTAAAACTCTGGGAAATTAAGACATTCAAAAGCAGATGTATATAGGGGGGACTTTACTAAGACATACGCATGTCCACACAGGGACTTCCCTGGTGATCCAGTGGTTAAGACTCCGCTTCCACTGCAGGGGGTGCGGGTTTGCTCCCTGTTCAGGGAACTATGTTCCCATATGCCACACGGTGCAGCAAAAAAAAAAAAAAAAAAAAGATATATACATGTCCACACAAGAAGCATGCCAAGAAGTCTTACTTAATCTTGAGAAGACAAGATTTCACCTTGGGGTGATACCTAGGCTCAGAGCAATTCTAGCTAAATGGTGAAGGAATGACCCAGCACAGAACCAACCTGCAAAGACTAGGGAAGGTGGCTGTTCTCTTGTGTGTGTGTGTTCGTGTGTTGTTTGTTTCAGCTTCTGGCATTCAAGAAAATCTCTGTCAAAACAGTTAAAAGCAGATATACACAAAATGAACTAAAGAAAAAGGCTTTTAGGGACTTGCCTGGTGGTCTAGTGGTTAAGACTCTAAGAGTCCGCATGCAGCAACTTAAAAAAAATGATTCCACATGCCACAACTAAAGATCCCACATGCCACAACAAAGACCCAGCACAGGCAAATAAATAAATAAATATTTTTAAAAAACAGAAAATGACTTTTAAGTTATCATGCATGTAAGAAACAGTCTATGCAAAAATAATTAGAAAAAGTATCAGATTACCACAGCTTTTAACAATCAAAAACATTGAAACTGGGGAAGGGGGAAAATCTGATTTCCAGAATTAACACTTTTTAATAGTGTCCAATTTACAATACAAAACATAAAGCACATGAAGAAACAGGAAATATGACTCATGAAAAGGAACAAAGTTAATTGACAGGAACTGTCCTTGAGGAAGCCCAGTCATGGACCTACTAGGCGAAGATTTTTAAACAATTGTCTTAAATATGGTCAAAGAGCTAAGTGACAATATGGACAAATAACTAAAGGAAACCAGGAAAATCACATGAATAAAATGAGAATATCAACAATCAGAAATTATAAAATGGAACCAAACAAATTCTGGAGCTACAATATACAATAATTGATGTGAAAAATTTACTAGAGGGGTTCAACAGTGGACATGATTAGACAAAAAAAAAAATCAGCAAACTTGAATATATTAAATAATATATTATTTTATATTCAGTGTAAGAGGCAAATAGAAACCCAAATGAAGAAAAGTGCATAAGGGACTTGCAGCAGATCAACATATGCATTATGGAGTCCCAGAAACAGAAGAGATAGAGAAGGGGTAGAGAGGTTATTTGAATAAATAGTGGCCCCAGACTTTAAAAATTTGATAAAAGACATGAATCTGGGGCTTCCCTGGTGGCATAGTGGTTAAGAATCCACCTGCCAATGAAGGGGACATGGGTTCAAGCCATGGTCCAGGAAGATCCCACATGCCTCAGAGCAACTAAGCCCATGTGCCACAACTACTGAGCCTGCGCTCTAGAGCCCACAAGCCACAGCTACTGAAGCCCATGTGCCAAGAGCCCATGCTCCACAACAAGAGAAGCCACTGCAATGAGAAGCCCACATACCACAATGAAGAGTAGCCCCCACTTGCCACAACTAGAGAAAGCCCATGCACAGCAACGAAGACCCAATGCAGCCATAAATAAATAAATAAATAAATATTTTTTTAAAAAGACATGAATTTACAAGAAGCTCAACAATCCCCAGGTAGGATAAACCCAAATAGACCCAGACTGAGAAATAATGTAGTCAAATTTTCAAAAGCCAAAGACAGAGACACTTGAAAGCAACAAGAGAGAAGTGACTCATTGAATACAACAGATCCTGAATAAGACTGTCACTCAATTTCTCACCAAAACCTTAGAGGCCAGATGGCCTATGATAAATGCTAAAGGGAGTCCTTCAGGTTGAAGTTATACAGTATATGAAGAAACTCTACTCCAGTAGAGTAAAATACATGGGCAAATATTTTCATAATTTTGGTTTGTAACTCCACTTTTTATTTTCTACAGAATTTACAAGACAAATAGATAAAAATATTTACAAATCTATGTTATTGGGCACACATTATATACAGGTGCAACATTTTTTAAAATTAATTAATTAATTAATTTATGGCTGTGTTGGGTCTTTGTTTCTGTGCGAGGGCTTTCTCTAGTTGTGGCAATCGGGGGCCACTCTTCATCGTGGGGCATGGGCTTCTCACTATTGCGGCCTCTCTTGTTGCGGAGCACAGGCTCCAGATGTGCAGGCTCAGTAATTGTGGCTCACGGACCCAATTGCTCCGCGGCATGTGGGATCTTCCCAGACCAGGGTGCGAGCCCATGTCCCCTGCATTGGCAGGCAGACTCCCAACAACTGCGCCACCAGGGAAGCCCCCAGATGCCACATTTTGACATTAATAACAAAGGGAGAACAGAATTGTATAGGAGAAGAATTTTGTTATGTGGCTGTAAATAAGTTGGTATTAATTCAAGTTAGATTGTTATAACATTTAGGATGTTATATGTAATACCCATGGTAACCATAAGGATATATCTATAGCATATTAAATCAACAACATATAAAAAGGATTATACACCATGACCAAGTGGGATGTATTCCTGGATGATTCAGCATGTTCAAGGATAGTTCAGCACACATCAATTAATGTAACACACTGCATTTAACAAAATCCAACACCCACTCATGATAAAAGAAACACTCAACAAATTAATAATAGAAAAAGCCTCCTCAACATGATAAAGCCATATATGAAAAACCCATAGATAACATGATACAATGTTGAAAGACTGAAAATTTTTCCCTTAAGGTCAGCAACAAGAGAAGGAAGTTTGCATTCACCATTTCTGTTCAACATAGTATTGGAAGGTCTACCCAGACCACTTAGGCAAGAAAAAGAAAATGCATTTAAATTGGAAAGGAAGAAGTAAGGTTATCTCTATTCTCTGACACAATCTTTTACATAGAAAACCCTAAGGATTCCACAAAAAATATTAGAGCTAATAAATTAATTCAGCAAAGTTGCTGGATACAAAATCAACATGCAAAAAATCAATTTCATTCCTATACATTAACAATGAGAAAACCCCTCCCCATGCAAATTATAAAAACAATTCCATTTACAATAGCATCCATTCCACTTGCAACTATTTTGCATCAAAAAGAATAAACTACTTAGGAATAAATTAACCAAGGAGATCAAAGGTTTGTATGGTGAAAGCTACATAATATTTCTGAAAGAAATTAAAGAAAACATAAACAAATGGAAAGACATCTCATGTTCATCAATAGAAGATGATAATGTTAAGATGACAGTACCACTCCAAGTGATATACAGATTAAATACAATCCCTATCAAAATCCCAGGGGTGCTTTGGTGGAAATAGAAAAACTATCCTAAAATTCATATGAAATTTCAGTGGCCTGAACAGCCAAAGAAATCTTGAAAAAGAGAACAAAGTTAGAGGGTTTGCTGATCTTGATTTCAAAACTTACTACAAAGCTACAGTTATCAAAACAGTGCAGCACTGGACAGACAAAGAGCAAACAGAATATAATAGCGACCCCAGAAACAAACCTTTGTGTATATTGTCAACTGATTTTTAACAAAAGTGCCAAGACAATTTAATGGGGAAAAGACAATCTTTTCAACAGATGTTGCTAGGAAAACTGGCTCAAGTTGTAATGAAGTTGAGCCCTTACCAAAAACCATATACAAAAATTAACTCAAAATGGAAAAAAGACCTAAACTTAAGACCTAAAACCATAAAACTCTTACAAGAAAACATAGGGGGAAAGCTTCGTGACAACAGATTTGGTGATAGGTTATTGGATATGATACCAAAAGCACAGGCAAACGAAAGAAAAAATAGATAAATTGGACTAAATCAAAATTTAAAACTTGTTTATTAAAGGTCACTATCAAGAGGGTGAAAAGAGGGACTTCCTTGGTGGTCCAGTGGTTAAGAATCTGCCTTCCAATGCACAGGACGCAGGTTTGATCCCTGGTCGAGGAACTAAGATCCCACATGCTGCAGGGCAACTAAGCCCATGCACTCTAGAGCCTGCATGCCACAACTAAAGACAAGCCCGTGCACCGCAACAAAAGATCCCACATGCCACAATGAAGATCCCGCATGCCACAACTAAGACCTGATACAGCCAAAAAAAGAGAGAGAGTGAAAAGAAAAGAATTGGAGAAAATATTTGCAACACACATATTAGTATCCACAATATATAAAGAATTCCTACAACTCAACAACAAAAACAAACATACAAAGAAGAATTTATGCCTATCCTCAAACTATTCCAAAAGATTGAAGAGGAGGGAACACTCCTAAGTCATTCTATGAAGCCACCATCAACCTGATACCCAAACCAGATAAAGACACTATCAAAAAAGAAAATTAGAGGCCAATATCTTTGTTGAATATAGTTGCAAAAATCCTCAACAAAATATTAGTAAACCGAATCCAACAATATATAAAAAGGATCATACACCATGATCAAGTTGGATTCACTCCATGGTCACAAGGCTGGTTCAACATATGCCAATCAATCAGTGTGATATACTGCATTAACAAAAGGAAAGACAAAAACCACCTGATCATCTCAGTAGACAAAGAAAAAGCATTTGACAAAATTAAACATCCACTCACAAGAAAAACTCTCACTAAAGTGGGTATAGAGGGAACATATCTCAATATAATAAAAGCCATTTATGACAAACCCACAGCAAGTATAATACTCAACAATGAAAACTGAAAGCCTTCCTGCTAAATTCAGGAACAATACAAGGATGCTACAGCAATCAGATAAGAAAAAGAAATAAAAGTTATCCAAATTAGAAAGGAAGAGGTAAAACTGTCACTATTTGCAGATGACATGATACTCTATATAGAGAACCCTAAAGTCTCCACACAAAAACTATTAGAACTAATAAATGAATTCAGCAAGGCAGCAGGACACAAGATTAACATATAGAAATCTGTTGCATTTCTTTACACTAATAGTGAAATATCAGAAGGAGAAAGTTAAAAAAAATTCCGTTTAAAATCACATAAAAAATACCTAGGAATAAACATAATCAAGGAAGTGAAAGACCTATACACTGAAAACTATAAAACTTTGATAAAGGAAATTGGAGATGATTCAAAGAAATGGAAATAATATCCCATGCTCTTGGATTGGAAGAATTAATATCGTTAAAGTGGCCATACTACCCAAAGCAATCTACAGATTTAATGTGATCCCTGTCAAAATATCCATGACATTTTCCACATATCTAGAGCAAATAATTCTAAAATTTATATGGAACCACAAAAGACCCAGAATTGCCAAAGCAATCCTGAGGTAAAAAGAACAAAGCTGGAGGCATAACCCTTCCAGACTTCAGACAATACTACTCAACTATGGTAATCAAAACAGCATGGCACTGGCACAGAAAGAGACACATAGGTAAATGGAACAGAACAGAGAGCCCAGAAATAAACCCACACACCTACAGTCAATCTATGACAAAGAAGGCAACAATATATAATGGAGAAAAGACAGTCTCTTCAACAAGTGGTGCTGGGAAAGCTGGACAGCTACATGTAAATCAATGAAATTAGAACACTCCCTCACAGCACATATAAAAATAAACTCAAAATGGTTTAAAGACCTAAACATAAGATGTGATACCATAAAACTCCTACAAGAAAACATAGGCAAAACATTCTCTGACCTAAATCATAGCAATATTTTCTTAGATCAGTCTTCCAAAGTAAAAGAAATAAAGGCAAAATAAACAAATGGGACCTAATCAAACTTAAAAGCTTTTGCACAGCAAAGGAAACTATCAACAAAATGAAAAGACAACCTATGGACTGGGAGAAAATATTTGCAGACAATGAGACTGATAAGGGGTTAATATCCAAATTATATAAAGAGCTTATACAACCCAATATTGAAAAAACAAACAACCCAAACAAAAAATGGGGAGAAGACTTAAATAGACATTTCCCTAAAGAAGACATACAGATGGCCGAATTAAAGGCCACATGAAAAGGGACATGGAAAGATGCTCAACATCGCTAATTATTAGAGAAATGTAAATCAAAACCACAATGAGTACCACCTCACACCAGTCAGAATGGTCATCTGTAAATGGCCATCTGTAAGGTCTATAAATAATAAATGCTTGAGAGGGTATGGAGAAAAGGGAATCCTCCTACACTGTTGGTGGGAATGTAAATTGGTGCAGCCACTATGGAAAACTGTATGGAGGTTCCTTAAAAAACTAAAAATAGAACTACCATATGATCCAGCAATTCCACTCCTGGGTATATATCCAGGAAAAATGAAAACTCTAATTCAAAAAGATGCATGCACCCCAATGTTCATAGCAGCACTGTTTACAATAGCCAAGACATCAAAATATCCCAAGTGCCCATCAACAAGATAAGTGGCCTAAGAAGATGTGGTATATATATACAATGGAATATTACTCAGCCATAAAAAAGAATGAAATATCGCAATTTGAGGCAACATGGATGGACCTGGAAAATGTTATAGTTATTGATGTAAGTCAGACAGAGGAAAGACAAATGCTTTATATCACTTATATCTAAAAAATAATACAAATGAGTCTATATACAAAACAGAAAGAGACTCACAGACATAGAAAACAAACTTATGATTACCAAAGGGGAGAGGGAAGGGGGGGTAAAAATTGGGTGTATGGGATTAACAGATACAACCTATTATACACAAAATAGATAAATTACAAAGATTTACTCTACAGTACAGGGAATTATATTCAGTATCTTATAATAACCTATAATGAAAAATAATCTGAAAATATATATATATATAACTGAATCACTTGCTGTACACCTGAAACTAAACAATATTATAAATCAACTATACTTCAATTTTAAAAATTGTTAAAATGGTAAATGTTGTGTTATGTATACTTTACTACAATAAAAAATCTCTTTCCTGGTAATAAGTATGCAATGAGTAAATGTTAATCATAATTATTATCTAGTATTTAAATGAGTAGTCTCACATCAGTAAGTTAAAAAATAATAAATCTACAATATTGGTCTAAGCTATGATTAAAAGAATAATATTTGTTCAGAGAAGGTAGAGACCAATGCTAATTGAAAGAGTTTTTTCATCTCAGGTAGGAATGCAAAATTAACATCAGAGGAGGTTTTTATATGGACAGAGCATATAATAAAATAGGCAGATGTAGGGAAGAATACAATATGAAAAACTTGAAATGGAGTACAGGAAGAGTAAATCTTGCCAACTCCAGTATAATTGATTTTCCTCTCTAGTACCTCAAGCCCTTGAAGGTTTTGAATCCAGATTCTGTGACCCAAAATGCATTCATTTGGCATAGTCTCCATAGACAACCTGGGTCATGATCGGAAACTGTTTGAAGTGATCCCTCAAATGTGAAAAGGAAGGGTATGTCAGTCAGGCAACATTTTTCCCATCTTGCAACCATAGAGACATTTGTTGAACATCTACTATAGCCCAGGCCATTGAGGAGCTATGTGTTTCTAGAAAAGCCTCAGTCATATACTTTACCAAATGTCCTAAGTATGAAGTGCAAAAAGTCAAATCTATTTTTCATTCAGTTATTTATTGATCCCATCATTGAATCAGGTCCTGCTGTTGGCTAATGGATATGTAATACACAGTTTGCTCCCTGAGGCTCACATAGTGTAGTACAGGAAACAGATATAGGGTTAAATAATCATAAATGTTGTGGAATAGAAGCATGTGAAAGATATGCAAGAGTACAGAAGAGCCTGTGACAAATTTTGAAGCTGGGTCTGGGAAGGCTTCTCAGAGAAGGTAACATTTAAACTGAGTCTTGAAGGGTGAGAGTGACATCACTGGGCAGAGAAGGGAGAAAAGATCATTCCTAGGCAAAGGATAACCTATGTACAATTGGTCAAGAGCTATATTACAGAAATTGTAAATATGCTGTCCCCAAGCTAGAAGCAGCTTCCCACCCACTTTACCTGACTGGTTCTGACTCATCAGCTCAGTGGTTAGTTTCTCAGGCAAGTAGCCTCTGAGATACCTGATTAGGGCAAAACTGCTATTTTTACTGGTCATCAAACAATATAAATCCTTGTTGTAACACTTAAAACTGCTGAGAATTTCCATTTTTTTTATGACTGATAAATATCTGTCTCCCTACCTACGCTGCAAGACTCAGGCACAGTCTTAGCACAGTTTCTGGACCACAGAAGGTGCTCAATAAATATCTGAGGAATTAATGAATGAATGAAGTGAATAAACCCCCTCAAGACATGACAAGTGAGTTGCCTATGACTGATAAATAGAAGACAAAGACAAATCCCCAGGATTCCTGATCTCTGGCCAGGGCTCTTTTCAATAACAAAAAGCCCTGGGTTAGGGAAACATTTTGTAGATATTTTGAAATTCAGCATTTTCCATCAATATAAAGACAAAGTTATATTCTTCTTAAACCGCTGTACCATTCTTTTTTGTGGTCATCTCCAAGGGCTCTCAAATGACCTTGAAAGGTCACAGACTTTGGAAGCAGTGATTTCTCTCTCTCTCTTTTGGGTACTGATATTCACATTATTCCACCTCTCAGGGAACTGTGAGATGAGATCTCAGATTTGACAAATATTTCCATTATCTGCCCTGGATAAAATGGGAATGACTTCTACTGTGCTTTTTTACTCTCTTCACACAAGTGATTCATGGTGATTTGTGAATGGAATACTAGGACAAATGGTATCTATATTTCTATATTTATTAAATATTTCCAAATTGCATTAAAATTGTTGTACCAATTTATAGTCGCTTAGCAATGTATGAGAATCCCCACTGATCCACATCCTCACCAACCCCTGTTTTCACACTAATTTTCCCAAACATATTGATTGTGGAATGGTAGCTCACTATGGCTATAATTGGCATTTCTTTGGTTATTTGTGAGGATAAGCTTCTTTTCAAATGTTTCTTGTCCATCTAGTTTCCTCTTCTGTGGATTTTCTGTTCATGTATACCCTTCACCCACTTTTTTTTTTTGCATTTACAAATAATTATGTATGAATTGTGTATATAATCTGAATACTAATCTTTTGTCGGTTATACATGTTGCAAATATCTACTCTCAGACTACAACTTCTTTTTACACTTTATGATATTTTTGGATGCCCAACAGTTTTAAATTTTAATATAATCACCTTACTCTTTTATGTTTGCATTTGGGATCTTGCTTATGAATTATTTCCTACTCCATGGTATCAAAGCTATTGTACTATATTTTCTTTCAAGAGTTTAACAGATTTGCTTTTCATAGTTCTTTCTCTTTTCCCCTTATAATTGATATGTAACATTATATTAATTTCAGGAATGCAACATAATCATTTAAAATTTGTATATAGTGTGAAATGATCATAATAACTCTAACATCCATCACCACACAGTTACAATTTTTCTTTTCTTGTGATGAGAACTTTTAAGATTTACTTTCTTTGAGACTTTCAGATATACAATACAATATTATTAACTATAGTCACCACGCTGTACATTACATCCCAAGGATTTATTTATTTTATACCTGGAAGTCTGTACCTCTTAATAACGTTCATCCATTTCACCCACCCACCCCCACTTACTCCACACCTCTGGCAACGACCAATCTGTCCTCTGTATCTGTGAGTTTAGTTTTTGGATTTTTTTTTCTTTCCACATATAGGTGAGATCATATGGCATTTGTCTTCTGTATGACTTATTTCACTTAGCATAATGCCCTCAAGGTCCATTAGTTTTGTCACAAATGAGATTTCTTTCCTTTTTGTAGCTGAATAATATTCCATTGTATATAGAAGATATACAGATGGCCAACAGGTATATGAAAAGGTGCTAAACATCATTAATCATCAGGGAAGTGAAAATCAAAACCATGAGCTATCCCCTCACACCTGTTAGAATGGCTGTCATCAAAAAGACAAGAGATAACAAATGTTGGTGAAGATGTGGAGAAAAGGGAACCCTTGTGCACCGCTGGTGGGAATGTAAGTTGGTGGAGCCACACTAGAAAACAGTTTGGAGGTTCCTCAAAATATTAAAAATAGAACTACCATATAATCCAGCAATCCCACTTCTGGTATACCCTGAACAACATGGGTTTGAACTGCCTGGGTCCATTTATATATGGATGTTTTCAGTAAATACATACTACAGTACTGCAAGATCCATAGTTAGTTGAATCCTCAGATGCAGAACCGCAGATCCAGAGGGCTGGCTGTAAAATTATACTCGGTTTTCAACTGCGTTGGGAATTTGTGCTCCTAACCCCTGCATTGTTCAAGGGTCAACTGTATATCCAAAGGAAATGAAAACAGGATTTCAAAGAGATATCCGCACTCCCATGTTCATTGCAGAATTATTCACAATAGCCAAGATGTGAAAACAACTTAAGTGTCTGTCAGTGGATGAATGGAATAAAAAGACGTGGTGTATATACAATGGAATATTTTTCAGCCATGGGACTTTATTTCAAAGGAGCAACAGGATTAGTTTTCAGATTCAACTCTTTTGAATGTTCACTACTTTGGACTTTAACTTTTGAGTGGTTTTAGTTTTTAGACTTTAAACAGGAAATATGAGTGGAAGGAAAATTTTCTCAAATTTGGTACATCTTACGTTGGGTATTTCATTATTCCTTATTGCAGAATCTCTGTGATAGGGTTTATTAGACAGTGGAACTAAGCATAATTTGGGATGGAAAAAAATTATAGACTGATGTGAAAAGCCAGAGCTGAACAGTAGCTAAGATAGTAAAAATACATTTTATTCAGGACTATATCAATAGGGGAAAAGAGACCTCAGGCTCAATTCTGAATACAGCATGGACAAGTGGAAATTTATAGCCAGGGTCAGTGGATGAAAAATTCTCAGAGGAAACATCAGGGGTAAGGGTGGTTCTGGCTAAATCAACCTAACAGGATTCTTGTTGAAGGCAGGCCAGCATGATCTGTCATCACTTGGGGGATGGTGGATGATGAGGAACCTGATCAGATATCAAGAGTGATCAGATGTCAAGGGTGGAGGGTTCTAGTTCAACTGACTTAGCAGAGTTCTTGCTACATCTAGATTTCATAATAAGTGCACAGATAGACCTAGGAGATGGTTCAACAATCTGACTAAAGTTTGGTCAGGCAAAGAATCTTTGTCACAGGATTGTTGGCCTTTGGGCAAAGCAAGACCTTGGGGTTAATTAAACTAATGTGCTATGAATGACCCAATTCAGAGACTTCTGGAGGCAAATTATACATTTTCATTAGCAGTCCAAAAGGATGCCCCAAGTAACAAGGGTTGGTAGTGGGGCAGTTGTCTCACGAAGATGCAAGCAAGGCTATACTAATAAATTATTGACTCCAGAGGGTTTTGGCCATATCCGTTGAGTTAACAGAACAAAACCTGGGGAACGTTAGTGAATAATGCTTCTTTCCCACTAATCCATTTTTCAAGAGGAGAGATTTTCCCTAAATATTCTTGGCTTCTTGCCTTACCTCTTATTTCTCTCCTGGAAAGGTGGAGCAAAATAGCTGATTAGAGAATTTATTGCTGCTTAGCTCCAAATTAACCCTTTGTTGCCTGATCTGTGAGAAGAGATCTTTCTTTTTAAACATTTTTTCTTTCACCAGCTAGCATGATGTTTAGTTTCGTCATTAGAGAGTGTTGGAGAAACAATGCAGCAGGAAGGAGTTCTTGGTTCGAGTGTGGCTCTCTCTCCAAGTTCCTGAAAATAGGCTCTCTTCTCTACTGCTTGGTTCCATAGTTTTCTCCAGTACAAAGTGCCTTTCTGGCACAGCTTTCTCCAGCATTTGGCCACCATGTTTTCTTTACTCAGTCACAGACATCATAGCAGAGCTCTTCAAACAAATGTGTCTGTGTCCCAGCCAGGGCTCTATCCCTATACCCTTTCTAAAGCCCTACAAATGCACACTTGGGGGACCTCATGCACCCAGCCATCTAGCAAGCCAGTACCTGGCCTTTATCAGCTGACAGCCACCAGGAGCTGTCCTGGCCCAAGCCTTTCATGGATATATGCTAGGTACCTACAAAGGGAGGCCTCTATAGCTCCACATTCCAGTAGTGTCCATAGTGATACCCCAACTCCCTCTACATGTCTATCTATCAGCTTCTGCTCATCTCACTGCCTGGTGTAAATCATATCTGGGGTCTGAGCGACTCAGCAAACTTCTCTGCTATAGTTGGTCTTTCATGAAGTATGAACCCCTCTCCTTCCAAGTTGGTCCTTCCTTAGGTACACTGCCTCAGCCCCAGAGACCCTTGAGTCCCTTTCCATCTCAACAGTATATAAAAAGAGCTCTATATAATTACTATTATTGCTTAATAATTCTTTATATTAAACTTCCCTGTTTCAGTTACTGTGTAGTTTCCTGTCTTCTGATTAAACCTAGACTGCCCTGGCCCTACTTCTTTTCTCTTCTGCTGTGGAATCTGCCTGTCTGCATAGAGCACAAAGCATGCATTCCCTAGGCCACGCCTTGGGACTGGGTATTAAGAGTCTGTTTTTTCCACTGCCATGATTTACTAAGCCAGTCTATTTATTTCTGGAGTCCAGTCATGAATCTCATTGGACTCCCACATAAACCGTCCTCCAATTTGCCTTTATCTACAATAAAGGCAATATTTAGCTTCCATATGTCTTAACACTTTGTCCCAAATCTCAGTTGAATAAAATTCATGGGAGGAAATGGGGTGATATATACTTGGCCTCTTCAGAAGCCCCAGCACACAATGTCACATGATATAAAAATGTTACAGACTATCCCATGCTTTTATGATCTTGCTTATAGTAATTTCCATAAATAGCTTTTGGGAGGAGAAAAATCCAGACTTGCCACAACATGATCTATAAGAATGAATGAAAAAGCCCCATGCTCACTTTCCAGACCAAGGGGACTTAATACTTGGACCCAAGATAGTTGAAACCATGGAAGAAAAGTTTCTATTAGGCAGCAGTGGGATGGACAGAACTGGAAGTGTTAAGAGAAAGGACTGAAAATGATTAGTGAGCATTTCCTACTATACTCAAGCCTCCAGTCCGGTTGTCACACCCACATTTTGCTCACTCACTCAGCCCCCTCAAAAGGTAGATTCAAATTAAGAAGCCAGTGGAGGTTTGAATTCAAGATGTTGACATAAGAGGCTCCTTAATATACCACCTCCCACAGACACACCAAATCTACAGCCACCTATGGAATAATTCCCTCTGAAAGAAATCCAGAAACGAGCTGAGTGACTCCTACATATCAGGAAAATGAGAAAAAATCCACAGTGAAACAGGTAGAAAAGTCTGAGACACAAACTCGCCATAAAACCCACTGCTGGCACAGTGACACACAGTCAAGAGAGAACCCAACTCCCAGCTTCTCCCTGAGGGGTAAAAGGTTTGGACCACATATCTGGCACCCTAACTTTTAAGAATTCCACCTGAGAGACAGACCCCCAAAATATCTAGCTCTGTAAGCCAATGAGATGTGTCCACAAGACTCACAAGGCTATAGTGAACTAAGAAACAGTTCTTAACAGTCTTGTGAAGAATCACTGTGGCTATTCTCCCAGGGCTTGGCGCAGAAGTAGCAGACTAATTTTGTCTTTTAACCTTCATACTAGATTTATAAGTGAGTAACCCACCACCATTACAACACTAGATTATTCTGGACTTAACTAAATAGTTACCTTTACCAGTGAGATTTATACTTTCATACTTTTCATATACTTTCATATGTTTTCCTGTTACTAATTAGCACCCTTTCTTTCATCTTAAAGAAGTTGGTCAGACAGCAGCTTTTAAAGTATGCAAATATAAACTTCCCTGGTGGTTCACTGGTTAAGACTCTGTGCTTCCATTGCAGGGGGCATGGGTTCAATCCCTGGTCAGGGAACTAAAGACCCCGCATGCCCCGTGGTATGGCCAAAAAATTAAAATAAAAAAAAACGTATGCAGATATATCTCTTCTGGGGAAGACTAGGAGATGGCTGTTTCTGTCTGCTCCCTCTGTATTAGTCCCTGGAGGAATAGCCAGTTAAGAACTGCTTAGTTTTGTTTTGGTTTTTTGCTACCATCCCGTTGAACCCATGAACACAAGCACCACTGGCCACCAGAGTCAGGCTATAAGGAATGTGTCCTCTGGACAGCAGCCACCATAACCGGGGTGCCAGACTTGTGCACAAGCTCCTTTCATGAAGACTCGAGCATTCAGGCACAGAGGGAGAGCACAAAGATGGGGCCAACTGGTGTCCTGGTCTCTGGGGAGAATTGCAGTTAGCCCCTATATATGTGTTAAATTAGAAGCATACCCCTCAGGCCGCAGCTTTTAAGATGAGCAAATAGACCTCTTTCACTGAAAGACTGGAGTTTCAAATAAACAACCTAACTTCACACCTCAAGAAACCAGAAGAAGAAGAACAAATTAAGTCCAAAGTTAACAGAAAGAAGGAAATAATAAAGATCAGAGTAAATAAATAAAGACCAGAAAAACAATAGGAAATATCAACAAAACCAATAGCTGATTTTTCAAAAACATAACCAAAATTGACAAACCTTTAGCTATACAAAGAAAAAAAGAGAGAAGACTCAAATAAATAAATAATAATAAAGATGTTACAACTGATACTACAGAAATACATAGGATCATAAGAGACTGCTATGAATATGCCAACAAGTGAGATAATCTAGAAGAAGTGAACAAATTCCTAGAAACACACAACCTACCCAGACTGTACTGGGGGGCTTCCCTAGTTGTGCACTGGTTAAGAATCCGCCTGTCAATGCAGGGGACACAGGTTCTGGTCCAGGAAGATCCCACATGCCGCAGAGCAACTAAGCCCGTGTGCCACAACTACTGAGCCTGGGCTCTAGAGCCCATGAGCCACAACTACTGAAGCCAGCGTGCCACAACTACTGAAGCCTGCGTGCCTAGACCCTGTACTCTGCAACAAGAGAAGCCACCACAATAAGAAGCCCTCTCACAGCAACGAAGAGTAGCCCCCACTCGCCTCAACTAGAGAAAGCCTGTGCACAGCAACGAAGACAGAATGCAGCCAATAAATAAATAAAATCTATAAAAAGACTATATTAGGAAGCAATAGAAAATATGAACAGGCCAATAATGAGTAAAAAAAAGTGAATCAGTTATTAAAAACCTCCCAACACAGAGAACCCCAGGACCAGATGGTTTCACTGGCAAATTCTACCAAACATTTAAAGAATTAATGTCAATTGTTCTCAAACTCTTCCCAAAAACTGAAGAGGAGGAATATTTCCAAACTCATTTTACCACATCAGCATTAACCTGATACCAAAGCCAGAAAAGGACAAAAAAGAAAACTATAGATCAATATCCCTGATGAATGTAAATGCAAAACTTCTCAACAAAATATTAGTAAACTGAATTCAAGAACACATTAAAGGATTAAACATCATGACCAAGTGGAATTTATCCCTGGAATGGAAGGATGGTTCAACATTCACTAGTCAATAAATATGATACTCCACAATAATAGAATAAAAGGTTAAAATCACATGATCATCTCAATAGATGTAGAAAAATCATCTGACAAAATACAATGTCCTTTCATGATAAAAACTCTCAAGAGGGGGCTTCCCTGGTGGTGCAGTGGTTAAGAATCTGCCTGCCAATGTGGGAGACACGGGTTTGAGCCTTGGTCCAGGAAGATCCCACATGCCGCGGAGCAACTAAGCCTGTGTGCCACAACTACTGAGCCTGTGTTCTACCACCCATGAGCCACAAGTACTGAGCCCGCAGGCCACAACTACTGAAGCCTGTGCTCCCGGAGCCCATGCTCTGCAACAAGAGAAGCCACCACAATGAGCAGCTTGCGCACCGCAATGAAGAGTAGCCACCGCTCGCCACAACTAGAGAACGCCCACGGGCAGCAATGAAGACCCAACGCAGCCAAAAATAAATAAATAAATAAATAAATAAAATTTAAAAAATATGTTAAAACCCTCAAGAGATTGGGTATAGAGGGATTATACCTCAACATAATAAAGGACATGTATGACAAAACCACAGCTAACATCATACTCCACAGTGAAAAATTCAAAGTTTTCCCCTATGATCAGGAACAAGACAAGGATGCCCACTCTCATGACTTCTATTCGATACAGTACTGGAAGTCCTAGCTAGAGCAATTAGGTAAGACAAAGAAATAAAAGGCATACAATTCAGAAAAAAAGTAGTAAAAGGGTTTATTTGTAGATTATATGATTTCTATATATAGAAAATCCCAGACTCAACCAAAAAAAACTGTTGGTACTAATCAACAAATTCAATAAAGTTGCAGGGTATAAAATCAACAAACAGAAATCAGTTGCATTTCTATACAATATCCATGAAACATTTGAAAAAGAAATATCCCATTCACAATAGTATCAAAACCAATAAATACCTAGAAGTAAATTTAACCAAGGAAGTGAAAGATCTCTACAATAAAAACTATAAGACTTTGTTGAAAGAAACTGAAGAAGACACAAACAAATGGAAAGACATCTTGTGTTCATAGATTTGAAAAATTAATATTGTTAAAATGTCCATACTACCCAAAGCCATATATAGATTCAATGCAATCCATATCAAAATTCCAGTGGCATCTTTCACAGAAATAGAAAAAACAATCCTAAATTTTGTAGGGAATCACAAAAGACCCCAAATTGTCAACACAATACAAGAAAGAAGAACAAATCCAGAGGCATCATACCCCCTGATTTCAAACTATACTACAAAGCTATAGTATAAAACAGTTATGCTAGTGACATAAAGAGAGATACATAGCCCAGTGGAACAGAATAGAGAGCACAGAATTAAACCCCAACATATATGGTCAACTAATATTCAACAAGGGAGCCAAGCACCCTTGGTTTGGAATGGGGAAAAGGATAGTGTCTTCAACAGATGGTATCGGGAAAACTAGATAACCACATATGGAAAAATGAAATTGGATCTCTGTCATACATTACTAACAAAAATTAACTAGAAATGAATGGAAGACTTAAACATAAGACTTGATACAATAAAGTGCCTAGAAGAAAACATGTAGAAGAGGCTCCTCAACACTGGTCTTGGTAATCAGTTTTTTGGATAGGACACCAAAAGCAAAGGCAACAAGCAAAAACCAACAAGTGGGACCACATCAAATTTAAAAGCTTCTGCATAGCAAAAGAAACAAACAAAATGAACAGCAACCTAAAGAATGGGAGAAAATATCTGCAAATCATATATCTGATAAGGGGTTAATATCCAAAATATATAAGGAATTCATACTACTCAATAGCAAATAAAACAAACCATCTGATTAAAGAAATGGGCAGAGGAACTACATAGATATTTTTCTAAAGAAGGAATCCAAATGGTTAACAGGTACCTGAAAAGATGCTCAACACCACTAAACATCAGGAAAATGCAAATGAAAACCACATTGACACATCACCTCACACTTGTTACAATGGCTATCATAAAGAAGACAAGAGATAACAAGTGTTGACAAGGATGTGGAGAAAGGAGCCTCTTACACACTGTTGGTAGGAATGTAAATTTGTTCAGCCACTAAGGAAAACAATATGGAAGTTCCTCAAAAAGTTAAAAATAGGGCTTCCCTTGTGGCGCAGTTGTTGAGAGTCCGCCTGCCGATGCAGGGGACACAGGTTTGTGCCCCGGTCCGGGAAGATCCCACATGCCGCGGAGCGGCTGGGCCCGTGAGCCATGGCCGCTGAGCCTGCGCATCCGGAGCCTGTGCTCCGCAGCGGGAGAGGCCACAACAGTGAGAGGCCCACGAACCGCAAAAAAAAAAAAAGTTAAAAATAGAACTACTATATGATCCAACAATCCCACTTCTGGGTATATACCCAAAGATAATAGAAACAGGATACTGAAGAGATATATACACTCCCATGTTTATTGCATCGTTATTCACAATAGCCAAGGTACGGAAACAACCTAATTTCTCTTCAACAGTGAATGGATAAAAAAGATGTGATATATGTATGTGTATATATATATATATATATATATATACACATATATACACATAAACACACACACACACACACACAGTGGAATATTATTCAGCCATGAGAAAGAAGGAAATCCTACCATTTTCACAACATGGATGGACCTTGAGGACTTTATGCTAAGCGAGAAAAATCAGAGAGAAAAAGACAAATACTGTATTTTATCACTTATATATGGAATCTAAAAAAAGCCAAATTCATAAGAACAAAGAGTAAAATGGTGGTTACCAGGGGCTGGGGGCATAGGAGAGACATTAAGGATACAAACTTGCAACTAGTAGATAAATAAGTCCTGGTGATCACTGGATCACCATTAACACAGTACATAGCACAGTACAGTGATTATATGCAACAAATTTGTATTATAAACATCACACCAGCTAACAGACTAGCTCTTAATAATTCCCACCACAAAAACGAAATGATAATTATGTGACATGATAGAGGTGCTAGCTAATGCAACAATGGCAATCATATTGCAATATATGAATGTATCAAATCATCATGTTGTATACCTTAAACTTACACAATGTTATATATCAAATATAATTCAATGTAAAAAAGAAATTAAATTCATAGTTTAAAAATTCCAGAAAGAGAAAATTCCAACCCAGATGGTTTTGCTATTGAAGTCCATCAAATAGTTAAAGAATACATAATGGGAATTCTGCATAATCTCTTCCAAAAAAACAGAAAGGAAAATGTCCTAACTCATTTTATGAGGCTAGCATTACTCTGATACCAAAACCAGACAAAGACAGCACCAAAAAAAAAAACAGTAAAAGTACAGACCAATACCCTTGTTAACATAGACACAAATCTGCTCAACAAAAAGTTAGCAAATCACAACCAGCAATACAGTATGTATCACAAGCAAGTTGGGTTTATCCCAGGAATGCAAAGCTGGTTTAATATTCAGAAATCAATTAATGTAATCCACCATATTAAACTAAAAAAAAAGAAAAACCATATGATCATATCAACTTATGCAGAAAAAGCATTTGACAAAATTTAAGGTCTATTCATAATAGAAACTCTCAGCAACCTAGGAGTAGAAATGACTTTTCTTAACCTAATAGAGGACCTAACACTAGTGGTTAAAGATTGAATGCCTTCTCTCCCAGATCAAGGATAAGACAATGATGTCCACTCTCATTGCTCCTATTCAACATCATACTGGATGTCCTAGCCAGTGAAATAATAATAATACCCCACTGTTCACTGCAGCACTATTTACAATAGCCAGGACATGGAAACAACCTAGATGTCCATCAACAGAGGAATGGATAAAGATGATGTGATACATATATACAATGGAATATTACTCAGCCACAAAAAGGAACAAAATTGGGTCATTTGTAGAGATGTGGGTGGACCGAGAGTCTGTCATACAGAGTGAAGTAAGTCAGAAAGAGAAAAACAAATATTGTATATTAACACATATATGTGGAATCTAGAAACATGGTACAGATGAACCTACTTTCAGGGCAGGAATAGAGACGCAGAAGTAGAGAATGGACATGTGGACACAGGGGGGAAAGGGAGGGTGGGACGAATTGGGAGATTAGGATTGACACATATACACTACCATGTGTAAATAGATAGCTAGTGGGAACCTACTATAAAGCACAGGAAGCTCAATTTGGTGCTCTGTGATGACCTAGATGGGTGGGATGGGGGAGTGGGAGAGAGGTCCAAGAGGGAGGGGATATATGCATATATATAGCTGATTCACTTCATTGTACAACAGAAACTAACACAACATTGTCAAGGAATTATACTCCAATAATAATAATAATGATAATAATAACAACAATGATAACAATATGAAGAAGGAGAAGGAGAAGAAGCAGCAGAAACAGAAGCAGCATACTGTGGAACACAGTATGGTGGTTCATCAAAAAACTTAAACATTTAATTACCATATGATCCAGTAATTCCACTTCTAGGTATATCCACCAATTAATTGAAAGCAGGGTTTCAAAGAGATGTTTGTATACCATGTTCACAGCAGTATTACTCACAACAACCAGAAGATGGAAACAACCCACATGTCCTTCAAGAGATAAACGGATAAACAAAATATGGTATAAACATACAATGAAATATTATTCAGCCTTCAAAAGGAATGAAATTCTGATACAGGCTACAACATGGGTGAACCATGAAAGCATTATATACTAAGTTAAATAAGCCAGTCACAAAAGAACAAATATTATATGGTTCTACTTACATGAGGTACCTAGAATAGTCAGATTCATAGAGACAGAAAGTAGTATAGTGGTTACCAGAAGGGAGGGGTGACCACTAATTATTGTTTCGTGTGTACAGAGTTTCAGGTTAGGATGATGAAAAAGTTCTGGAGATGGATAGTGGTGGTGGTTGGACAACAATGTGAATGTACTAATGCCACTAAACTATACATTTAAAAATGATTAAAATGGTAAATTTTATCTTATGCATAATTTATCACATACACAAAAAAGATAGGCCTAGCATGGAAACAAATCTGTTGGTCATGAGTCAGTAAATGTTGCTGAAGCCATCGTAGTGGGATATAGTTGCTCAAAAAGAAAAATATTACAGATTAAGAGAAGATGGTCAATAACAGAATCCTGACTTTAAGAAGGCAAGTGGAAAACAATTCACTAATGTTTTTGTTGCTGTTATTATTTGTTTTAGTGATCAGAGGATTAGAATTAGAAAAATGAAAGAGAATTTTGAAGGAAGTCAAGGAAATTGTCAAGAATGGGGTTGTGATACCTTTCTGAAAAGAAATGTGATGAACACAAAGATCTTGGATATGCATCATCATAACTAGATCTGTAGGATAAAATCCCAGAGGTGGGATTGCTCAGTCAAAGGATAAATGCAAATGGAATTTTGAAAGATGCTGCCAAATTGCCTTCCAAATAGTTTGTACCAATCGGCAGTCCCTCTAACAAGGTAAGTTTTCAAATTTTGGGAATATTTGCCATTCAAGTCTGTAAGAAACAGTATCTCTACATAGTTTTAATGGCATTTATCTTCTTATGAATGAGGTTGAGTGTATTTTTGTATACTTGAGAACAATATGTAGACTCTGTTCTGAGTATTTTTTGTTAATCTCGTTCTGTTTTTATTGGGTTGTTAGTCTTTTTTGTTTAATCAATTTTTTGAGTGCTCCTTATATACTAGGGAGATGAGCTATTTGTAAAAAAAAATGCAAATTTTTTCCAGCTTGTCACTTTAACTTTTTTTTTTTTTTTTCATGTAGTAGCAATGATCAATCTTTTACATCTTGGTTTTGGGATTTTGAAGTTGGGAAGGCCTTCCTCATTCCATGGTTATAAATTAATTTAAGTTTTCAGTCTTTGTAATTTATTTATTTTTTTGTTTAAGTTTTAAGTTTTGACCCATTTGGAGTTAACTCTGGATTCAGTACATGGCATAATCTATTTTCTTTTTTCCAGAAAGGCTACCAAATTGTTCCTATTACCATTATTGAAAAGTTCATTTTTTCCAACTGATTTGAGATGCCCCATTCACCAGACACTACTACTACTACGTAACCTTTCTCCCATCAAATCTAAAAAAAAAGAGAGAGAAAGAAAATGCTTCCAGATCTATCCTTCTTGTTATTGTTTTACAATGAGTCTCAGGGATTATTTTCCAATATACAATCCCAGTCATACATACGGTGATACTCATTTAAATTATCAATGACACAGACACACACATACAATTCTTTTCCTGCCCCTCTCTACTACCCCCAACACCCTAAGTCACACACATCCGGGCTTTCGTTACTTGCCTCCTGCACAACCTGCCTCACCGCCCCCTCATTCTCCTCACTCCCCGACTACCACAGAGAAATCAGTAAGTAGCACAGAACAGCATCAACCCCCTTCGCAGCATCGGAAACGCATCCCGTTTTGTTTACCCCTCCCTGTTTCACGTTTAGCGATTCCTCCCCCTTCAACCTCCCCAATATCTTTGCAGGTTCCTGGTTTCCTCCGCTTTGTCCTCCCTGACTAGATTTGGGTCTCAGAAGCTCAGGTACCCTCTGCACTGAGGAACCCACAAACCAAACTCATGCCCGAAAAGCCAAAACGGCGACCCAGGATGCCTGCGCACTCCTTGGGCGCAGTGACACTCCCAGAAGTCTCCGGGGTGTGACCAAGCGCAGGCTGTGAAGAATCAAGACGAATTTCAAACGACCCATCCACCGCTTTTCCTGCTCCCCAACTACATTTCCCAGAAGGCTCGCCTGTGCAAATTATCTCCCTTTGCGGACTAGTTCTTTTCTTCCAGAGCCTGTTCAACTCCAGGGGATAGTAGGGCGGGTCCGGAAAGTCCATTTTCAAACGCTTCAGAGTGAGCTTCTTTGGGAGTCACGGCCCGAGGCTGAGCCAGGCTCCGTGAGGCCTCCGATGCGCGGTTTGATGACGGAATGCAATCCTTTCGGCTGGGTCGCAGCTGAGCTCTGACAGGAATCCGGGCGGCCGGCGGTCATCTTGCTCACCACTGGGACGTCTCTGACTACACTTCCCAGAGGACTTATCGGCAAGAACGTTATTCTCGCTTGAATTCAGCCTCATAGTCACGCGCTGGCGGGACCCTCAGGTCTGCACGGGTGACTGTTCCAGTCCTGTGGAAGGTTGTGCTGCTTTGGAAGCTTGGAAGACCTGAAGGGCGGAACCAGAGGAGAGGGCGGGACAGGAGCCTCGGCTTTGTACCGCTGAGGGGGTGAGTTTGAAATTGTGTGATTGTGTCTGTGTAGTGGTTTGTGATGAATGAACGCGTGATTGTGTCTAGCTGTTCCTGTAGTGAGCGTGTGTGTGATTCCAGTGATAATCGTGTGCAGCACAATCTGAGAGCCTGTGACTGTGCTGGTGTGATGGGATGCGACCCAGTGATGTGCGTGTAATCACGTGCGGCATTGTATGTGGGGGTGTGAGGAGCTTGTGACTCGGTGGATGTGATAGCGTTTGTCCCCGTAGAGGGGTGTGACTGTGGGCTGCAGAGTACACGTGGGGATACCTGTGGATACTGTGTGGTTTTAATATGTGGTTAGTGTGATTGTGACTGTGCGACCATGTGCAGGTGTGCAGTGCCTGTGACAGTGCCGGTTGTGAATGACTGTCCTCTTGGTAAATGTGTGATTGTGCTTATGTGACCATTTGAGGCCCTGAGTATGCGACCCTGTTGTTGGGTTGTGGGTTACCTCTAGCTGTATGTCACCATGGTGATTTAAGTTTGTGTGTGATTATGTTTGTGTGACTGGCTAAATGTATGAAGTTTTTTCGCTTATGTTTACCTCTTTAAGCATTATACTGTAGTTTCCCCCCGTTTTTAAACTTTATATGAATGCTGCCATACTGTCTTTTATCTCTTACTTTGCTTATTTGTACAACTATGTTTTTGAGAATTATGCGTATTAGATCTAATAGTGGTTCATTTGTTTTCCTTGCTATATTGTATTCCATCCTTTAAAGTATACTACTATTATTCATCCCTTCTAGTAATGATGGACATTTGAGTTATTTCTAGTTTTTGGCTTTATAGGCTATGCTGCCAGGAGCATTCTTTACATAGGGTACACATGCATGAGTTTACCTACCAATCGAGTTGCTAGGTCATATATCTTCCACTTAACCAAATAGTGCCAAAATATTTACAAAAGAGGGTGCCAGATTTATATTTGCACAGCAGTGTTTGAAATATCTCATTGCTCCATGTCCCTACCAAAACATGGTTCTGATAGTTTTAAAAAACATTTTTATGACATATAGCACATATACAGTAAAGTACACATATCTTCAGTATACAGCAATAAAACAGTTTCCTAGATCAACATAAAGAACTTTGCCAGCACCCCAGAAGTTTCCCTCATGCCCCTTCCCAGTTATTCCTCTCCCAGAATCAGTATTCAGAATTCTATAACCATTAATTAATTTTACCCATTCCTGAATTTCATATATAAATGGAATTATATGGCATGTGTTCTTTTATGCCTGGCTTCTTTTGTTCCACATTATGTCTATGAGATTCATCTATGTTGTTGAGTGTAATTGTACTTAGTTCTCATTACATTTCGGGGTGTACTGCAATTTATTAATTGATTACACTGTTCAGGGACATTTGATATTTTCTAATTTGGGGCTATTACGAATTGTGTTGCTGCTATGAACATTCTACTGTGGTTTTGGTGAACACGTAAATGCTCTTCTCTTGAGTAAATATTTAGGAGTGGAATTGCTAGATCATTAGGCAGGCATGTTTAATGGATACTACCAATATCTCATGTTGTACCAATTTACGTTCCATCCAGTAATGTATGAGAGTTTCAGGTGTTCCCCATCGTCTCCATTATTTGAAATTATCAATCTTTTAACTATTCTGGTGGATGTGTAGTGGAATTTCATCACAGTTTTAATTTGCATTTCCCTGGTGTGTAATTATGTTCAGCACATTTTCATATCTTTATTGGCCATTTGAATATCCAATTTTTAAAAGAGTTCTCTTGTCCTTTTAATTTTTTTCATTAAAAAGCTTTTTATTTTCATATTGTAAACATAGTACAAAGAATTCCAATATACTCTTCATTCAGGTGTCCACAGTACAATTATGAAAACCAGGAAATTTACCCTGATACAAGACGTTTGCTAATTTACAAACCTTATTTAAATTTTGCTAATTGTCTTATCAGTGCCTTGTTCTGTTCCAGAATCCAATCTAAGTTCCCAGATTGATTTAGTTGTCTTGTTTTGTTAGTCTCCTCCCATCTGACATAGTTCTTTAGTCCTTTTTATCTTTTATGACCTTGACACTTTTGAGGAGCACTGCCCAGTTATTTTGTAGAATATCTTTCATTTGGATTTGTCTGCTGTTTCCTCGTGACTAAATTTAGACTATGCATTTTTGGCAAAAAGATCACAGAAATGATGTTGTGTTCTTCTCAATGTGTCATATCAGGAGTTATATCAGTATATCTCATTACTGGTAATGTTAACTTTGATCACTTTGTTAAAGGTGGTGTCTGCCTGGTTCCTCCTTTGTAAAATTACTGTATTCCTCTTTTTAATTAATAAGTATCTTGTGGGGAGGTGCTTTGGGACTATGCAAAACTACTGTTTCTCATTATACTTTCACTCATCAATTTTAATATCCATTGATAATTCTTTTTTTTTTTTTTGCGGTACGCGGGCCTCTCACTGCTGTGGCCTCTCCCGTTGCGGAGCACAGGCTCCGGACGCGCAGGCTCAGCGGCCGTGGCTCACGGGCCCATTCGCTCCGCGGCATGTGGGATCCTCCCGGACCGGGGCACGAACCCGCGTACCCCGCATCGGCAGGCGGACTCTCAACCACTGCGCCACCAGGGAAGCCCCACTGATAATTCTTATCTGTAACAATTATTACTGTGATGTTTGCCTAGTGGTGATTTTCCCTTTCCATCATTCCTTCTACATTTATTAATTTAAATTCTAGTGTAAAGAAGAGTTGTCCCTTATTCCTCATATGTTTGTTCAATTATTTATTTATGAACTCATATATATGTATATATATATATATTATTCTATGAGTTCGTAATCTATTATTGTTACATATTTTGTTGCTCAAATTGTCCCAGATTTGGCCACTAGGAACTCCTTCAGTTTGACTTCTGTGTCCTTTCAACATGCCATTATTTTCTTGAGCACTGTCTTACTTTCTTGCACCAATATGTTCCAGGCTTGTATTTTTCTCTCCTCTAGCCCTGGAATCAGCAATTTCTCCAAGGAGCCCTGGTTTCTTTTATTGGAGAGTGGATTTATAAACCAAGCTCTGGGCACTTGGTGTGCTCATTTCTACCTGGGTGTAATTCCTGTAGTTCCTGGCAACAGACAGAGCTAGAAAATAAGCAAATGTATATACACACATCTCTATCTATCTATCTATCTATCTATCTTTATTTGTATATATTTAAAAACCACCAGTTCATACTCATACTTTCAATTCCAGTTCAATACCATGGGATTCTGTCAAGAACTGTGAAGTATCTGAGATTTTACCCTACTTACAAGTTAAAAGTTAGCTTGGGCAGCTTCATGGATGCTGGTAGAAGACATGAGATTTTGAGTCAGAGATGAAAGTTTGCTGCTCATTGTGGTAGAAGTAGCCAAAGTATCAGTATTTTCCTTGCACTGGTTCACTTGCACCCATAGGGTGATGCACAATACACAGGTATTTATGTGTTCCCTTGAATTTAGGGAACCTGAATCTTTTATAATGGGTAATAAGCATGCCTGGCTTTTGCTCTAGAGAGAGACTATCTCTGTCCTCCAAGGCTGTTCATTATGTAAACATCTTGCAGAAATTATCCAGAATAATAGCACTTAGTCTCTGATCTGGCAACATGTGCAGAAACATGCAAGACTCATGGAGAATTGTCTTCCTTGAGGTTTGGCCATTTCCTTATTTGTAACTCTTTTCTCCAACAGTGAGAAACCTGCTTCTTAGTATCAATAATTTTTTTTTTTTTTTTTTTAGTATGTGGGCCTCTCACTGCTGTGGCCTCTCCCATTGCGGAGCACAGGCTCCGGACGCGCAGGCCCAGCGGCCATGGCTCACGGGACCAGCCGCTCCGCGGCATGTGGTATCCCCCCGGACCGGGGCACGAACCCGCGTCCCCTGCATCGGCAGGCGGACTCCCAACCACTGCGCCACCAGGGAAGCCCAATAATTTTTTTACACATATCCTAGAATGTATATAAAGTAGTTGCAGAATTGCTAACCCATACTTGTGTAAAAAATAAATGTACTAAGTACAGTAAAGTATTTGTGTGCAACTTTTTTGTTCTTTAACTTAAACTTATATAGTCAAAACTGTTTCCAAAGTTACTCAATTTAGTTTTCTTCACTACCCTCTTCAGTATAGTTTTGTTACTCATTTTTCCTACACTTAGCTTTGTGTGTTACACTTTGGGTTCCTTCACATCCTGGTTGATTGTAACATGTCATAATATTTTGAGTATGAAAACATTAACATGGTTCCTGCCCACTTCTTGTACATAATCAGTCTCGTTAGTTTCTGTTTTTATCCTTCTGGTATTTCCTTTGCACAAATGAGCAGATACAGGTACTCTTTTGAATGACCTCTTTTTTTTGCATTAAAGATAACATATTCTAGGTACTCTTTTGAACATTGCTTCTTTCACTTAATGACATATCCTGGACATTATTCTACTGCAATTCAAAGAGATACTAATAATTCTTTTTTACAGCTACATAATATTCCAGTATATGGATTTAATCATAGTTTATTCAACCACTTTCCTATTGTGGGCATTTAGGTCAATATTTTACTACTAGAAATAGTGCTGCAATGAATACTTTGTATATATGTATTCTTGTATTGCTGGAGGTGTATCTTCAGATTAGAGTCTTAGAAGTGGGATTGCTGGGTCAAAAGGTAGGTGTGTATGCAGTTTTGTTAGGTATTGCTAAATTCTCCTTTAGAGTTGTTGACCAGTTTTCATTCCCACTTGCAGTGTGTAAGAGTGCCTCTTTCTCCCCACAGCCTAGGAGCAGAATGTGTCCTCATGCATGCCTTTTGTTTTTACCAATCTAATACATGAAACATAGTATCTTGGTGTTGTTTTCTAATTTCTTTAATTATGAATGTGCTTGAACATTTTAAAATCTTTTTTTGTGATTGCCTATTTATATCTTTCCCCATTTTTCTAGCAGTTTTTTAGCGCTTTGTCTTTTAGGGTTAGTGTTTTTTTTATATCTTGAAAAGAAATCTTCGATTATTCCCAAGGTCTTGAAGATACACTCCTATGTTTTCTTTTAGAAACTTTATAAATTTATCATTCATATTTAAGACTATGATTCATATTGAATTAATTTTTGTGTATGGTGAGAGGTAAGGATAAAGGTTATTTTTTTTTCCATTCAAGTACCCAGTTGTTCCACCACTATTTTGTTGAACATACCATCCTTACCCATCTGAATTGAAAGGAGCTTTTATCATAAATCAGGTGGTATTATATATGTGGCTCTCTTTCTGAACTGTATTCTTTTTTACTTTTTGTTTTTTGGCAGTACCACTGTCTTGAAATCTGTAGTATTAATCCTCTGACTTTTTTTCTTTTTCAAGAAATCAATTTCCTGTAGATGTTAGAATCAACTTGTTAATTCTCACCAAAAAAGAAAAATCGTTGCTGGGATTTTGTTTGTGTATCTATTTGTTAGTATAGGAAGAATTGACATCAATATTGCATCTTCCAACTATTAAATATGGCTTATATCTACATTTGTTAAGGTCTTTAATTTCTCTCATCAGTTAGCTATGGTTTTCAGTGTACATCTTTTGTAGATTTATACCTGGGTATTTGACATTTATTGTTGAAATTGTAAACAGCATTTAAATTTTGAAAAATTTCCAATTGCTGCTAAAAGTACAATTGCTTTTTGTATTTGTCCTTGTATTTAGCATCTACAAAAACACCTATTGTAGATGCTATTTATCAGGTTGAGGGAGTTCTCTTTCTCATTTGCTAAGACATTTTTACATTAATGAGGGCTGAATTTAGTTAAATGCGTTTCCTGTGTCTATGAAAGGATCAAATGTGGTATTGTTTATTATTAATCTGGTAAATTATGTTGATTTTCAAAAGTTGAACCAACCTTTTATTCCTGAAATAAACCCTACTTAGCCATAATGTATTACATTTTTCCCCCAGTGGGTTAGATTTGCTAATACTTTTTGTAGAATTTCTGCATGTGTGTTCATGAGAAATATTGGCCTATAATTTTCTTTTCTTCTAATGTCTTCATTAAGTTTTGGTGTCAGGCTTACATTAGCCTCGTATGAGTTGGGAAGAATTCCTTATGTTCTCTTTTCACTACATTGTAAGACTACAGTTAATCCTTAACTTTGGAACAATTCACTGATGAAGCTATCTGGGCCTGAAATTTTCTTGATAGGTAAATTTTAAATTATGGAATCAATTTAACTTTTCAGCTATTCTGTTGTTTCTGATTGTTTTGTCAGTTTTGGCATTTTTTCCAGGAATTTGTCCATTTCATCTAAGCTTTCAAACTTAAGAACATAAAGTTATTAGTATTCTCTTATTATCTTTTTAACGTCAATACTATCTTTAATAATGTTTCCTTTTTCATTCCTGATTTTGTTCATGTTAACCCTTTCTTTTTTATCAGTGCTGTTGGTAATAGATCTTTTATTCCTCTGGGTACTATCAATAATTTTTTCCTTTCTCTTTGGTTTTCAGCAGTTTGACTCTGATATACTTGGTTGTGGTTTTGCTTTTGTTTTGTGTGTTTGTTTTGTTTACCTTCTTATCTATTATTCTTCAGGTTTGCTGAGCTTCTTGAAACTCTTGTTGAGACTTTTAATCAATTAATCTATTCAAATTTTTTAAAAATGTTTTTTAAATTAAAAAATTTTTTTTCAGATCAGTCTCCCCCATAGGCTCTTTTGTTGTTGTTTAATTTTATTTTTTTTTATACAGCAGGTTCTTATTAGTCATCAATTTTATACACATCAGTGTATACTTCTATTCAAATATTAATTCCTCTCCAATCTCTTCTCCTTCTGAGACTCCACTTAACATTTATGGTAGATCTTTTAACTGTGTCTTGTGTGTCTTTTATACTCCTGTTATTTTTTTTTCTCCTGCACTTCATGTGGATATTTTTTGTTGGCTTGTCTTTGAGTTCAGTGATCCTGTCTTCTGCTTGTCTGATCTCAAAACCATGCAATGACTTCTTTGTTTCTTAATTTGCCAAAATTTTATGGATTTCAATTCTGTTTAGTTTCTTCTTCTTATCATCCATTTGCTTATCTTTTCCTTGGTTGCCTTTAACATTTTAATTATAGCCATTTAAAATTATTTGTTTGCCAACTCCAGTATCTAAATTGTCTTTGGTTCTGCTGCTGTTTTCTGTTTTTATCTCCTTGCATGTCTAGTAATCTTTAATTGTATGATAGATATTGTGTCTAAAACAACCATGGGGACCAAAGCCAGCCACTACCTACTTCTAGCCTTCTCATTATATAAGAAAAATTAAACTGCCTTTCAGGTCTCTATTACTAACAGACAACTACAGTTCCTAGCATACAGGAAATTTTCAGGGTAATACTGGAAATATTTAATACATTACATTCTTTTTAAATTAAAAGAGGTGTGTTATTTAGAAGAGTGCAAAATTCTCAAAAATTTTAAATCACTTATTAGATTGTAAGACTCTCTTCTGTGTAGTGGTATCTTTTGGCAGTGCTCCATGCCCCAGGTGTGGTCACGTTGCAAATATACGATGGTCTTGGCCACAGAGATTGTTGGCTTTAAAAGGGAGGAGCAGATCCTCCAGATGCAAGAATTCAGCCTGGGAGGATACCATCTGGGGCAAAGATGTAGAGGGTTGGGAATGTGACAAACATAGTATGGAGTTATTGAAGTGAGATGTTTCCTGCCCATTCTGCTTGGAAGGTACAGCACTTGAGGAAGTCCCTTTAAAATCAGGGAAAGGCCAGGAAGAGAGACCAGAAAGGGGGACTTAAAAAAGTGAGGCGTGGGCTTCCCTGGTGGCGCAGTGGTTGAGAGTCCGCCTGCCGATGCAGGGGACACGGGTTCGTGCCCCGGTCCGAGAAGATCCCACATGCCGCGGAGCGGCTGGGCCCGTGAGCCATGGCCGCTAGGCCTGCGCGTCCGGAGCCTGTGCTCCGC
Organism: Pseudorca crassidens; assembly: GCF_039906515.1. NCBI lineage: Eukaryota > Metazoa > Chordata > Mammalia > Artiodactyla > Delphinidae > Pseudorca > Pseudorca crassidens. The sequence continues at coordinate 16,418,979 of NC_090315.1, read as the reverse complement.
AACGGGAGAGGCCACAACAGTGAGAGGCCCGCGTAACGCAAAAAAAAAAAAAAAAAAAGTGAGACGTATAGCAGAAGGAACTCTTTTCAAGTCTTTCAGGATTATTGTTGATTCTTTAGTATCAACAGTGCCCTCCACAGTCCCCCCTTCTTCTTTTAGCACAATACCTGGTATGTAAGAGGCTATGTGGTTTTTAAAAATACTAAGAACTTAGTAAGTAGTAATAATAGTTATTTAAAGGAATGCTTTCAGGTTTTAAGGAAGAGGTATTTGTGGATTACTTTGGTTTTCATTTCCTGGAATGTGTTTACCTGTGGGGGAATGCAGTGAGTAACTAGGGGTAGAAGTAGCCATTAAATAATTCATAACATGATACCATGGTGTTACTTCCTGAGTGGTTTTACATGAAATTATTGATAAATTGTTTGATGATCAAGGAGCTTGGTATATATAGAGGATGCTCACTGCCCTTTACAGTTTTATAATGCTCAGTTTATTACATTCCTATATCCAATAAACAAAAAACCACAGATTTTCTTGAACATTTAAACATCGATGACAAATTCAGTTACTCCCCTTAAACAGTTTTAGACTTCTATTAGTATAGAAGCACACAGAATATACACAATTATTATGAATTTTATTACTATGCTTATAGTCAAAAGCTATTCTAAAGCATCAGTGATGTGGGTTTAGTCCATTTCTATGTTATTTCTGTAGTTTTAAACTCCTTTATATTGTTATGCTAATTTTAATATCTTCCCCAAATTACTGTAAATTCTGTAAAATTACTTTGTTTGCTTTTCTGGATTTCAGTTTTCTTAAGTCAAGGCTCATTAACCCCAAAAGTCTTCTCAACTAGGCAAGATTAGAGGATCTGGTTTATCAACTAGCTGTTTCTTGGTCAGGACTTGGGACCTGATTGTACAATCCAAGATCATTGAAAATTGGTTTGACCAATGTATATCCAAATTAAAATGCATATGATCAACTTTTAGGAATTAATCATTCAGAATTTATATACAGGTAAAATGATATATGTACAAGAATATATATCACAGCATTGTTTGTTATAGTGAAAGACTGGAAACAACCCAAATGATCATTGGCAGCAAATTGGTTGAATAAATTAACGTGTATCCATTTAGTATAATCCAATGTAGCTAAGAGAATTATGTACCTCTGAATGTACTAGTTGGGATCTGGTCCAAGATATATTAAGTAAAAATAGTAACAGTGTGTATAATATGCTATAATTTGTACTTTTAAAAAGTACATCTTTGTGTGCATATGTGTATATATACAAGCTTTGTTCTCTAAGCCATGTCAAGTTGTCCAGATCTATCTGGCTCTAGTCAAAGCTTGAGGTTTCTGGAGTAGGGGATAATGAGAGATTTGCCCATTCTTCTCACTGATACCCCTCAACTGTTTGTGTGGAGTGAACAGAGGGGAAATGATCATTCTGGGAGCTATGAGGCAAGTGGGATCTTATATAGCTTCTTTTCATTTCCTCCAGCTCTGCCTTTTTCCAGAAGAGGAACCCAGAGGAAGACTGGTCCTTTTCTGCAAATATCAAAGCCATGGCTCAGGTGAGATACTGTTTCTTTTTGCTCAAATAGAGTCATTTTTACCCAATACGTGTAAATATTTGCTTTCCTCATCATGAGCTTTTAGGTGTTTTAAAAAAACAACTTTCAGACAGTTTAGTTATAAGCAATGCCAAAGTTCTCTTCCTCTTGCTCTAAAGAAAAGGTCTCTAATAAGCCAATTCAAAAATTTCTCTCTTGGTGGAAATATTTATAGAAAAAATAAGTGGTTAGATAATCATTGTTGGAAAAAAAGAAGGAATGTCTGGTTAAAGATCTTTATACTCTTAAATTATAGATAACTGTTAGAGGGCTGAGGGGTAGCTAACAAGTTTCTCTGAAGGGGTCTTAATCAGATTAAAATCCATTAGAAAATTGCTTATGGAATTCATCAAGTATCTTTATTTGTTCCCACAAATTGTTAATTACATAATGTAAACACAGTCTGACTGAGACCAGGTTTGGAAGAAAGTTTTTTTCACTGGTTAACATGGTCCCCCTTCAGGAACCTGACCCCTATTTCCTCCTAAACAACCCAGTGCCCTCCACAGTCCCCCCTTCTTCTTTTAAACAGTGTTTACAAATCCATTTAGTAAGTCCTTCAGCACCTTCTATCAGAGTTGTGTCAGAAATCTTGGTAGAACAGAAATGTTTTTTCCATTTGTCAATCTAATTTGCTTTGGACAGTGATTTGATAGGATGGAGATGGGTAATTAGGGGCACCTCATGCGGAAAACCCCTGATCATCTCCACAGACCTAGGTTTTCCAGTAAGAAAGTATGTGGAATGGTTTTGTTTGATTTCATTCTTAACACACAGAAATATCTCCTATGTATGAGACTTTCAGGTTTGAAGGTATGACTGGTGGTTGGTACAAAGCTCTGACACCCCACGAGATCATCCATGATAGACATCGGTAATGCCATTGTGTGAAACTGGATCACATTCTGCCAATTTCCTGTAGTTCAGGAACAAAGGAAATTTACAGTTGAGCAATGGGCGGTTTTAGGTGAGATTGGGCCAATGTTGGAAAGGTCTTTAAAGATCACCTTCAGCCTCAACGTCTGAAAGCAAAGGAGAAGTTGTCATTTATGTCCATATTATAGAATATTATTCAGTGAAAAAAAATATGCTTATGGAAAGAATTTAACAAGGCATAACTTATTATACAGTAGTGTGACATTAGAATGGATCAGTCTTGAATTATATGCAAATTTAAAATATTTTTTAAAGTCATATTATACATGTTCAGAAGTAAAGTAGTGCTATTTCAATTTGGCTCCACTACCAGTTCCACTCCCAGAAGGTAGCTGCCCTCAACTCTTGAATATTGATAATCAGTTTTACTCATTATCTCTTGACTTACTGCAGAGTGGAAAGGACATTATACTTACATATTGCACCCTTCATTTCCTCTGATTCTGTTATTATATCACAATTTTTGGTTAAATCAATAGTGTACATATTCTTAGGACTGCAAATATCACTCACTGCTGAGCCAGCTCATGGCTTTTTTCTGTTACAACCTTTCATTTTTCCTGGGGTTAACTGCTTTCTTCCCCCCATTTTCTTAGTTGTCCATGTATTTATATCCAAAATCTCCAGAATCACTGCCACATGCCAATCAATATGTTTTCCATCTGGTCAAACACATCAATTCCTTTTGAACATGCGTCCCTATTCCCTTTTTCACCCTACTCCCATCTAGTTGCTCTCTAGGTCTGTTTCCCAAAGATTTCCCTTCCCCCCTCCCCGGGATTTTCCTTCACTGTTCTCCCGTGTTAATTCACTTATTTCTTGAATCCCATGTCTTCCTCTTTTCTAGTTTACTCTCTGATTTTGATGGAGCACAGCCTCTGGTAATTTCCTAAGAAATTGTGCTGAGTCGTTCCATATCTAGGAATTTCTTTTTTCAGTTGTCACAACAGAATGAAAATTTGGTTATAGATTTCTAGATCAGAATTTCTTTTCTTCATCAGCATATTGAATTGTTCTTACCATTTCTTGTTTTTAGAGGTTTTCTTAAGAACCCCATTGCCTCTCTGGTTCTTTTTTTTTTTTTTAATTTATTTTTAATTATTTTTTTGGCTGCGTTGGGTCTTCGTTGCTGTGCGCAGGCTTTCTGTAGTTGCGGCGAGCAGGGGCTACTCTTCATTGCAGTGCGGGGGCTTCTATTGCAGTGGCTTCTCTGTTGCAGAGCACGGGATCTAGGCGTGCAGGCATCAGTAGTTGTGGCACATGGGCTCAGTAGTTGTGGCTCACAAGCTTAGTTGCTCTGCGGCATGGGGGATCTTCCTGGCCCAGGGCTCAAACCCGTGTCCCCTGCCTTGGCAGGAGGATTCTTAACCACTGCGCCACCAGGGAAGCCCTGCCTCTCTGATTCTTGATGGCTTTTGTCCAACCTGCTTTTAATGTCTTCTTTTTATCCCTTATTCTGAAATTTTACTTATAGCTATTTTGGAAAAGACAGTCACATATATTCATAACATATTACACGACAAGCATTTGCTAGTTGTTTGTGTATACTATTTCATTTAATTAGGAAACTCGTCTTGGCTGGATTTTGTACCTTCCCAGACTTACTTGGATAATGGAAGTGTCCCATTATACACAGGCAATTTCCTTGGAGGAAACAGATGACATGGAAGCTCAGTGATTCAGTCCTGCTTATTTGTTTACAGTCTTCCAGATGCATCCCAGACATTCAGCCCCACTCTGTATGCTTGCTGGTTTTCACCTCTTCTAGCTTTATTTTAATTAATTAATTTATTTTAATAAATAAATTTATTTATTTTTGGCTGTGTTAGGTCTTCGTTTCTGCGCGCAGGCTTTCTTTAGTTGCGGTGAGCTGGGGCTACTCTTCCTTGCAGTGCCCGGGCTTCTCACTGCGGTGGTTTCTCTTGTTGCAGAGCACAGGCTCTAGGCACGTGGGCTTCAGTAGTTGTGGCACGTGAGCTCAGTAACTGTGGCTCGCAGGCTCTAGGGCGCAGGCTCAGTAGTTGTGGTGCACTGGCTTTGTTGCTCCACAGCATGTGTGATCTTCCCGGACCAGGGCTCGAACCTGTGTCCCCTGCATTGGCAGGCAGATTCTTAACCACTGTGCCACCAGGGAATTCCCTCTTCTAGCTTTATTTTTTTCTTCTCTCTTTCCATCACAAAAACACTTATGTTTATTAATCCAATCTAATTTTTAACAATTTAACATGGTTGTTGTTCCAGGAGTCAGTGATGTTCAGTGATGTGTCCATAGACTTCTCTCAGGAGGAGTGGGAGTACCTGAATGATGATCAGAGAGATTTATACAGAGAGGTGATGTTGGAGAATTACAGCAACCTGGTTTCGATGGGTAAGGATGTCCATAATAATTCAAATTCTGCCTTGAGAAGGTCTACTTCTTCTGGTGTTATACTCACCTACCTTTCAAGTAACCATTTGGATTTCTACAGCTTGTTTCCGGAGGAATAATTTTAATACTGTAGAGTTAGAAAGAGGAAGCTGCATTGAGTTATGAGGGAAGTTTCAAGTCCTCTGTTATGTTTCATAAATCTTATGTATCTTTCTTTGACTCTTTCTTAATAATGAAGGGACTGGATTTGAATTCTGGGACATTCTCATCATAAACTTATCTCATTACTTCTTTTGTAAGCAGGACATTCTATTTCTAAACCAGATGTGATCTCCTTCTTGGAGCAAGGGAAGGAACCCTGGTTGGTTGACAGAGAACTAACAAGAGACCAGTGGCCAGGTAAGTGAGGCATGGCAGGTAATGACCCAATTGGTCAGTGGAGAGACTGCACCTTTGAGATGAAATCTGGGAAGCTCCCCTTAAAAACTTTAGGCCTGTTGTGCAAAAGTAAGCCTTTTCAGCATGACCTTTCAAATGATCTTACCTTTTCCCCTTAACACACTCCACCTGCTCTTCTCCTCGTGTACTTCTGTCCCAATTCTAAACAGCTGGTGCCCTCCTCCACATTCTCCAATAATATTCCTTTCTTTCCAAATTTGGATCTACTTCCTTATCAGCTTCTCATCCTCTTTCGTATTTAGTCTTTAAAAAGCATCACTGTCTCCTGAAATATTTTTTTTTCTACATTACCAAAGACTTATTTCCTTTAGGATTTTTAAGATACAGTAGCTCATACACTCATTGATTCATTCATTTACTGATTTTTCTAATGTGTGTGAGGTACTCTACTAGGTACTGAAGAGATTAAAAAACAAATAAGCAGGAATTCCCTGGTGGTCCAGTGGTTAGGACTCCACGCTTCCACTGAAGGGGGCACGGGTTCGATCCCTGGTCGGGGAACTAAGATCCCTTAAGCCGCATGGTGCAGCCAAAACTGAAAAACAAAAAATGAATAAGCAATTTCAGAATTTATAGCTTAATAGGGATATTATATATAACTCCTAAAATGTAGAAGCGCCATAAGTGAGGTTAAAATAGGGAGCCCAGCAGAAAGTGAGGGCTAAAGAGGTAGAAGAGAAGTTGATCACATAGATGTCATAGAGGGAGATTTGAGCATGCATGTCATTGACTTTAATGGAAAAAAGGAAAAAAGGCTCTGTGCCTCCATTGAGAGCTTAGTGCTAGCAAAGATAAATTTTTTAAAAAAAGGAAAAACCAGGACAGCACATTTCTTAATTCAGTATATGTTTTTTTTAATTTTTATTTTATATTGAAGAACAGTTGATTAAAAATGTTGTGTTAGTTTCAGGTATACAACAAATTGATTCATTTATACATATACATGTATCTATTCTTTTTCAAATTCTTTTCCCATTTAGGTTATTACAGAATATTGAGCAGAGTTCCCTGTGCTATACAGTAGGTCCTTGTTGGTTACCTGTTTTAAATATAGCAGTGTGTACGTGTCATTCCCAAACTCCCAATTTATCCCTCCCCCCCACCCTTCCCCCTGGTAACCATAAGTTCATTCTCTAAGTCTGTGAGTCTGTTTCTGTTTTGTAAATAAGTTCATTTGTATTATTATTTTTTTAAATTCCATGTATAAGCGATAGCATATGTTATTTGTCTTTGTCTGACTTCACTTAGTATGATAATCTTCAGGTCCATCCATGTTGCTGCAAATGGCATTATTTCATTCTTTTTAATGGCTGAGTAATATTCCATTGTATATATGTACCACATCTTCTTTATCCATTCATCTGTCGATAGATCAGTATATGTTTATTGACTACCTGTTGTATGCCCAGCACTACTGTCAACCTGAGGTTACAGCAGTGAATAGAATGTGCAGACTCTCTATTTCCAAGTTTACCCTCTGGTGCAGGGAGAGATACAAAATAAATGAATATATAATATATAATGGTGAGTGCTGAAAAGACAAACAAGGTGGAGAAAGGGGATGGGGGGGTGCTATTTTATGTGACATGGTACGAGAAACTTTTTCCAATAAGATGACATTGGGACAGAGACCTGAAGAAGTATAGCTGTAAATCATTGTATGTGATTACTGGGAGGAAGAACATTCCAGAGAGAGGAAGCCAAACAAACATTCAAGGACCTGAAGCAGGTATGCATTGGCTGTGTGTGAGGAGCAGCCAGGAGGCCAGTGCTTCATCTATCCCAGTTGTTATTATTAAAGTATTTTCAAATCCAAGACTTCATGTCATTTCACCCTTGCATAACCTCAATATGTAATTCTAAAAAATATGGAAAATTTTTCCTTTATATAACTTTAATGCTTTATCATCCCTAATAACTTTTACACTGATTTCTTGGTACACTGGATTGTTTTAGTGTCATTCTACTGAGTACTAGTGAGAGTGAACATTTTCACCTTAATGGTGCTACTGTTTTTAACTTGTTTGTGCTATATTTTACACTTTTTATCTATTACTGTCCTAATTTTTTTCAGTCAATTTTTATGGACTTTATGAAATAAAAACATTATATACCCATTTCCACAGGGTGCTTTTTACTTTTTAAATTTTAATTTGGATTGGCATCTTTAAGTGTATGCTTTAATGTGTCTGTAGTCAACTCTTTTGTGGTTATTACAGTTTCTAATTTTAGAAAATTAACTGACTTCTACAAACTTCATAGATATTTTGTTCTTTTAAAAACATTTTTCTGCTATTTTCAATAGCATTTAAATCCATTTTAAAGTTCTTTTACAATAAGCTGTAAATTGAGAGTCCAAATCAATCCCCCCACCCGTGCCCCCATACCTTATTTTAGCACCATTTACTGAACAGCTGCTTATATCATCAATGTTTTATCTGCCTGTTCAGTTATAAGTTCTGATTTATGTTAGTTTGTATTTCAGGGCCTCTTTTTCTATTTCTTTTATCCATCTATCCACTTGTACCTGCAGAGATAGACAGGCCCAGGAGACAGTTTAATATATTTTAATTCTTTTTATTGGAAATTATCTCAAGTACAGAAAAGTAACAAACTATAGGCAGATATTCAAACAGTTATAGAATGAATTCTCATGGAACCATCACCCAGGTCAAGAACTACAACACTATCAGCACAGATCTCTCTTTGTCCATAGTATCTTTGTGTCCCTTTATACTTTTACCACCTAAGAGAGCCACACAATTTTTTATAATCAGAGTTGATTCATTTGATTATATGAATATACCACAGTTTATTTTTCAGTTCTACTTTTCATAGGCAGTTATGTTGTTTCCAGTTTTTGACAGTTATAAATCACTACTATGAACATTTTCTATGTTATTTGAAAAGGATAGAAATGAATGGATCATAAGACATCATATCTTTAGCTGTCCATTTTTCAACTTTTCTTTAATGCGTGTACTAGTTTACAATCCCACCAGCAGTATATAGGAGCTCCCATTGTTGCACATGCTTCCTAATGTATGGTATTGTCAAACTTAGATTTTTACCAATTGCTGAGTATATAGTGATACTTCAGTGTGGTTTAATTTGCATTTCCCTTTTTACTGATGAGTTTGAACACGTTTTCATATCATTATTCATCTTTTGAAATTCTTCTTTAGTCAATTGCCTGTTCGTCTTTTTTACCTGTTTTTCTGTTAGATTGCCTGTATTTTTCTTAGTGATGTGTAAGAGTTCTTTATATATTTTGCTTATGAGTATATTCCATGTTCTAAAAATTGCTAATATCTTCTTCTACTCTTAATTGTTTTTTAGCTCTCTTTGTGGTTTCTTTTTGTGAACAGAAGTTCTTAATTTTGGTCAAATTTATCAATCTTTCCTTTTGTGCTTCACACTTATTAGGACTTATGTAAGAAATTCTTCCTTGGCCTATATTTGAATCTTATATAAACAGATCATGCTATCTGTACTTTTAGTCCTGTTTAAGAAACCTTTGCTTACCATAAGACCATAAAGATATTCTCCAATGTTTTCTTCTCGATGTATGATTGTTGTTCCTTTATAAACTTTTCTTCTAAGGGGCTAAATTTTTACTGTAATATTCAGGTGTGGTTACCTTTATTCTGCCATATTTTGCTTCTGGTTGTATTTTTAAATCTGAGGAGTTATATCTGTTTCTTGTGATAGGAAATCCTTGGCAGTCATCTCTTCAAACATTACCTTGCTACCATTTCCTCTTGTCTCCCGTAGCTCCTATTAAACAGACATTAGAACATCTGGATCACCTCCAATGGCTTAAACTCTTCATCTCTTTTTCCATTTATACTGCCTTTACATAGAATTCCTTGCCTCGATTTGTATTGATTCACTAATATATTCAGTTATGTGTGACCTTTTGGCTCTTCAGCTTATCCACTGTTTTTTTTTTAATTAGTATAGTTATTTATAAAATATAGTACATGCACAATAGGATATATATAACATTTAACTAACATAAAATTATAAGATAATAACATGTAAATCTCTAGATTTGCATATACAAGAGATTTGCTAGGAAATACACCTAGGAATATAATTGCTGGGTCTTGGCATACATTCTTTTTTTTTTTCCCCCACCTTTAAAGAGTGATTTTTATTAAACTTCTTAAATTTGCTTTAAAAAATCAGTTAACCTGTTGGATCCTGATATCTCTAGATAGTCACTTCAAGTCTCTATTTCACTTAGCTTGTATATAGCCAAAAAAGAGGGTAAAGTCTTCTGGGGCTTTGTCGGAGAATTTAGTGGACATTAAAACACACCAGACAGGCTGTGTGGCCCAGTTGACTTTAAATAGGCATACTTTCTTATTCAGCTTTACCAGGTAATACCAAACTGTTTTCCAAGTGTCTGTATCACCATCTTTCCCTGTAACTGATATTGTAAGATTTTTTTCATTTTTTAACAATCTGATTGGTGAGTATAAAATCTCATTTTGGGGCTTCCCTGGTGGCACAGTTGTTAAGAATCTGCCTGCCGCAGCTGCATAGCACAGGGAGATCAGCTCGATGCTCTGTGACCAACTAGAGGGGTGGGATAGGGAGGGTGGAAGGGAGACGCAAGAGGGAGGGGATATGGGGATATGTGTATATGTAGAGCTGATTCACTTTGTTATACAGCAGAAACTAACACACCATTGTAAAGCAATTATACTCCAAAAAAGATGTAAAACAAAAAGCATCCGCCTGCTGGGACTTCCCTGGTAGCACAGCGGTTAAGAATCCGCCTGCCAATGCAGGGGACACGGGTTCGATCCCTGGTCTGGGAAGATCCCACACGCCGCGGAGCAACTAAGCCCATGTGCCACAACCAGTAAGCCTGTGTGCCACAACTGCTGAAGCCTGCACGCCTAGAGTCCATGCTCCACAACAAGAGAAGGCACTGCAATGAGAAGCCCGTGCACAGCAACAAAGACAATGCAGCCATAAATAAATAAATAGAATAGAATCTGCCTGCCAATGCAGGGGACATGGGTTCGAGCCCTGGTCCGGGAACATCCCACGTGCCACGGAGCAACTAAGGCCATGTGCCACAACTACTAAGGCCCACGCGCCTAGAGTGCATGCTCCGCAGCAAGAAAAGCCACCGCAATGAGAAGACCGTGCACTGCAACGAAGAGTAGCCCCTGCTTGCCGTGTGCAGCAATGAAGACCCAACGCAGCCAAAAAAAAAAATCTTATTTCATTGTTTTAAATTGAGTTTTCCTGGTTACTGTTGAAGATGATTATTTTTCCACATGTTTGGCCAATAGTGTCTCTTCTGTGTAATACCATTTTTTTTTAAACTGCTCTCTCTCCCTTCTCTTAATTGCAGTAGCTGACCCTATGCTCCACTTCATCTGATTTGATAATCTGCACTTTTTTTTTTTAAGATTTATTTATTATTTATTTTATTTATTTTTGGCTGTGTCGGGTCTTAGGTGCAGCACACCGGATCCTCGTTGAGGCATGCAGCATCCTTCACTGTGGTGCACAGTCTCCTCACTGTGGCATGCATGCTTTTCTCCAGTTGTGGTGTGCAGGCCTTCTCCTCTCTAGTTGTGGCATGCAGGCTCCAGGGCACATGGGCTCTGCAGTTGTGGCACGCGAGCTCAGCAGTTGTGGCGTTCGGGCCCAGCTGCCCTGTGGCATGTGGGGTCCCAGTTCCCCAACCAGGGGTCGAACCCACGTCCCCTGCACTATAAGATGGATTCTCTATGACTGGACCACTACAGAAGTCCCTATAATGCCATTTTGATCATTTTTTTATTAGACTATTTGTCTTTTTCCTAAAATTTATAGGAATTCCTTATATATATTCTAGGTACTAATTTTTTGTCAGTAGCATGTTTTATAGACATCTTTTCCTGTTGTAGCTTATTTATTCATTTTCTTTATGACATCTTTTGATGAACAGTAATCCTTTGTGTTATTATGGTTACATTATATATTTAATAGTTAAATTATATATAATTATATAGTTTTATATAATTATACATAATTATAATTATATAAGTTTATTTAAAAATTCTGCTTTTTTCCTTCCCAGGCTTCACACCTTTGGGGTCATAAGAAACCTTTTCCTAGCCCCATTTTCTCCTATTTTTTCTTCCAAGAATGTTTATGTTTTTACTTTCTTATTAAAGCCCTGTTAAGGTACCTGGAGTTGATTTTCACAAATGGTATGAGATCAGTTATAATTTTTTCCCTGTAGAGAAAACAAATTATTTTTGCCCCACTGAATGAAGAGTCCATTTGTTTTCCACTGATCCACAGTCACATATTAAAATTCCATGTATACATAGGTCACTCTTATTCCATTGGCCTTTTTATCTGTACCTGTCCTAATTACTCTTGCTTTTATCAAAAGTCAGAGATCAGGACTCTTGCTTTTATCAAAAGTCCTGATCTCTGATGGGACAGAGATCAGGACTTTTTCTTCAGAAGTATTTGATTATACTTGTCTTTTTGGTCTTCCATATAAATTTTAAAATTACATTAAGTAAAATTTCATTTATGTTGTTTTTTTGTCAACATCCATTCATGATAAAAACTCTGAACAAAGGGGGAACATATCTCAACATACTAAAGTCCATACTAAAGTCCATTTGTGACAAGCCCACAGCTAGCATCATACTCAGCGGTAAAAAATTGAAAGTTTTTCCTTTAAGATCAGGAATGAGACACGGATCCCCACTCTCACCACTTTTATTCAACATAGTACCGGAAGTCTAAGCCAGAGCAACTATGGAAGAAAAAGAAATATAAGTCATCCAAATCAGAAAGGAAGAAGTAAAACTGTCACTATTTGCAGATAACATGATATTATATATAGAAAATCCCAAAGACTCCACTAAAAAAAGTTAGAATTATTTATTTAATTTTATTGAAGTATAGTTGATTTACAATGTGGTGTTAATTTCTGCTGTACAGCAAAGTGGTTCAGTTATACATATATACATTTTTAAAAGCACTATTTCTTAATGTTTTCTTTTTTTAAATATTTTCTTTCACTTATTTATTTTGTTTGGCTGCGTTGGGTCTTCATTGCTGTGCGCGGGCTTTCTATAGTTGCGCCAAGTGGGGGTTACTCTTCGTTGTGGTGTGCAGGCTTCTCATTGCAGTGGCTTCTCGTTGTGGAGCACAGGCTCTAGGCACGTGGGCTTCAGTAGTTGTGGCACGCGGGCTCAGCTGTTGTGGCTCACGGGCTCTAGAGCACAGGCTCAGTAGTTGTGGTACATGGGCTTAGTTGCTCCGCGGCACATGGGATCTTCCTGGACTAGGGCTTGAACCTGTGTCCTCTGCATTGGCAAGTAGATTCTTAAACACTGCGCAACCAGGGAGGTCCTATATATACATTATTTTACTATTCTTTTCCATTATGGTTTATCATAGGATACTGAATATAGTTCTCTGTGCTATACAGCAGGACCTTGTTGTTTATCCATTCCATATATAATAGCTTACATCTGCTAACCCCAACCTCCCACTCCATCCCTTCCCAAATCCCCTCCCCCTGGCAACCACAAGTCTGTTCTCTATGTCCGTGAGTGTGTTTCTGTTTCATAGATAGGTTCATTTGTGTCATATTTTAGATTTCACATATAAGTGATATCATGTGGTATTTGTCTTTCCTTTTCTGATTTCACTTAGTATGATAATCTCTAGTTTCACCTATGTTGCTGCAAATGGCATTATTTCGTTCTTTTTTATGGCTGAGTAGTATCCCATTGTATATATTTACCACATCTTCTTTATCCATTCCTCTGTCAATGGAAACTTAGATTGTTTCCATGTCTTGGCTGTTGTGAATAGTGCTGCTGTGAACATAGGGGTACATGTATCATTTTGGATTAGTTTTGTCTAATCCAAATGCCCAGGAGTGGGATTGCTGGATCATATGGTAATTCTGTTTTTAGAAAAACTGTTAGAATTAATAAATGAATTCAGTAAAGTTGCAGGATACAAAATCCACATACAAAAATCAGTTGCATGTCTATACACTAGTAATGAACACTCAGAGAAATTAAAAAAAAATCTCATTTACAAGTGCATCAAAAAAAAAAGAATAAAATACCTAGAAATAAATTTAACTAAGGAGGTGAAAAGACCTGTACATTGAAAACTATAAGACACTGATGAAAGAAATTGAAGAATTCACAAATAAATGGAAGGCTACTCCATTTTCATGGATTGGAAGAATTAATATTGTTAAAATGTTCATACAACCCAAAGTAGTCTACAGATTCAGTGCACTCCCCATCAAAATTCCAAGGCATCTTTCAGAGAAATAGAACAAACAATTCTAAAATTTGTATGAAACCTACAAAAGACCCTAAATTGTCAAAGTAATCTTGAGAAAGAAGAATAAAGCTGGAGGCATCATGCCTCTTGATTTCAAACTAGATTACAAAGCTGTAGTAAAAATAGTATGGTATTGGCATAAAAACAAACACATAGATCAATGGAACAAAAGAGAGCCAAGAAATAACTGTGCTTTGCAAATAAGTCCATCTGTACCATTTTTCTAGACTCCACATATAAGTGATATTATATGAAATTTGTCTTTCTCTTTCTGACTTACTTTATATGACAATGTCTAGGTCCGTCCATGTCACTGCAAATGGCATTACTTGGTTTCTTTTTATGGCTGAGTAATATTCCATTGTATATATGTACCACATCTCCTTTATCCATTCCTGTCGATGGATATTTAGGTTGCTACCATGTCCTGGCTATTGTACATAGTGCTGCAGTGAACATTGGGTGCATGCATCCTTCTGAATTATGGTTTTCTCCGGATATATGCCCAGGAGTGGGATTGCTGGGTCATATGGCAGCTCTATTTGTAGTTTTTTAAGGGACCTCCATACTGTTCTCCATAGTGGCTGTACCAATTTACATCCCCACCAACAGTGTAGGGGTGTTCCTTTTTCTCCACACCCTCTCCAGCATTTACCATTTGTAGATTTTTTGATGATGGCCATTCTGACCAGTGTGAGGTGATACCTCATTATAGTTTTGATTTGCATTTCTCTAGTAATTAGTGACATTGAGCGTCTTTTCATTTGTTTTTTTGCCGATCTATATGTCTTCTTTGGAGAAATGTCTATTTAGATCTTGTACCCAGTTTTTGATTGGGTTGTTTGTTTTTTTGATATTGAGCTGTATGAGCTGTTTGTATATTTTGGAGATTAATCCCTTGTCAGTTGCTTCATTTGCAAATATTTTCTCCTGTTCTGTGGTTTGTTTTTTAACTGAGATATCCCTCCTCTAACCCTCTGTTCTTCCTCCCCAGGTGTGATTGTAACATAGCTTTATTTTAGAATTTTCCTTTATTATCATCCAGTGGATTCCCTTAGGATCATCCCTTTGATTCCCTTAACTCCTTCCCTTTGAATTCGTTTTGATTCTCTTCTGTATTTGCATGCCTTGGATACTTTTGTATACCTAGACTGTTGGATCTCTTGCCTTCCTCTTTCTTGATTTGTTTCCTTATTATTCTGAAGCACATCTTTCAAAAGCAACCAAGGGAAGGATGCAAAAGAAGTAAATAGAAAGTATATTTTGTGAATCCTTTCATGAATAAAAATGTTTCCATTTCACTCTCCTAATTTGATTGATAATTTGACTGGAGATGTCATTTTAGGTGGAAAAACTTAGTTCAACTTTTTAAAGGCATTGCTCTGAGGATTTCTAAAATCTTCTGTTATCTAGTGTTGTAGAGAAGTCCAAAACCCATTCAGTTCTTAATTCTTTTAAGTGACCTGTTTAATCTCTTTGGAAGCTTTTAGCATTTGTTATTTATTTATGATGTTCTAATATTTCATGTTGAGGTATCATGATGTTGATTTTATTCTTTCATGTACCAGGGCACTCACTTATTCCAGAAACTAAAAATCTCTGAAATTTTCTTCTGTAATTTTGTTGATCATTTGTTCCGCATTGTTTTCTCTTTTTCTCTGTTCTCTATGTTTCAATGTTTATTGATCATTTTTTATGTCCAGTGCTTGGCACCATGTCTGACACAGAGTAAGAGCTCATTAAATTTTTTGAATGATTGAACACTCGTAATTCAGATCTTAAATTTTTTGTGCTACCTCTAGAATTTCTTTTTCTTTTTTTTAAATTGAAGTATAGTTGATTTACAATGTTGTGTTAGTTTCTGGTGTATAGTGAAGTGATTCAGTTATACGTGTATATATACACATTTTTTTTCATATAGTTCTCTGTGTTATACAGTAGGACCTTGTTTATCTATTGTTGTTTATCTATTTTATATATAGTAGTTTGTATCTGCTCTTTTTTCTAGTTTCCATCTCTCTCTCTCTCTCTTTTTTTTTTTTTTTTTTTGCAGTTCGCCGGCCTCTCACTGTTGTGGCCTCTCCCGTTGCGGAGCACAGGCTCCGGACGCGCAGGCTCAGCGGCCATGGCTCACGGGTCCAGCCGCTCCGCAGCATGTGGGATCTTGCCGGACCGGGGCGCAAACCTGTGTCCCCTGCATCGTCAGGCAGACTCTCAACCACTGCGCCATCAGGGAAGCCCTCCATCTCTCTTTTTATGTTGTACTTTCTGTGAGGTTTTATTAAGTTCTCATCTTCGTATTTTTATTTAAAAAAACATTCTCAGTATTTCTTTTTCTGACATCATTCTCTATGGAATTGCTATATAACATTGTTTTTAGAAGCATTTTCTTTTTTTTTTTTAGAAGCATTCTTCTTTTGAATTTTGTTTTTTTCCCTCCATTGTCTCTCCTGTTTCTGTTTGTGTATTTTAAGCTCTTGTTTTTTGTTTTTGTTTTTAATTAATTAATTTATTTTTGGCTGTGTTCGGTCTTCGTTGCTGCACACTGACATTTTCTAGTTGCGGCGAGTGGGGGCTACTCTTCGTTGTGGCGCACAGGCTTCTCATTGCGGTGGCTTCTCTTGTTGCCGAGCACAGGCTCTAGGCATACGGGCTCCAGTAGTTGTGGCATGCAGGCTCAGTAGTGTGGCTCATGGGCTCTAGAGTGCAGGCTCAGTAGTTGTGACACATGGGCTTAGTTGCTCCGTGGCATGTGGGATCTTTCTGGACCAGGGCACGAACCTGTGTCCCCTGCATTGGCAGGCAGATTCTTAACCACTGCACCACCAGGGAAGTCCCTTAAGCTCTTATATTTAATGTTTTCCGGAAATAGCTAGTGACTCAAAGCTATTTGCTCATATAAAACTGTGGCATTAAAAAGCTGATTTGAGCTTGTTTGTGACAAGATTTGTAGATTTATTGGTGGTAGTTACTGCAGAGTGATCTGCCTAGAACAGTTCATTGGCTGACACCACCTATCAGGTCTTTTCTCTTGGGCTGATTTTCTCCAGAATGGGATCCTCTACTTTCTTTCTGGAATTAATAAAATAAGCGTGGCTGCCTGATTCTTGAGAGTTTACTGGGTATAGTGGACTGTGGAATCAGCCTGCTATATGGAGTAGGTTTGAGAATGTGAAGTCTGTCTATTTCTTACAGATTTTCAAGTAATTATCCTTTTTGCAACCCTTATGCACCCTAGTTTCAAGGGTACCTGGTGTTTGCATGCTTGAAAATATCTGGTATTCTACAGTAAGACTAATCTGTGACTTAGGTTTCAAGGCTCAAGGTTAATACATCATTTATTACTATTCCATCTATTCTCTAGTTTCCAAATTTTTGTTGATGCTTTTTTCCCCATTCTCATTGTCCTCATGGAGTTTCCTCTTTTGTTGAATCTCATTACTATCTTTAGTGGCACTTCATGAAAGAACAGTAATAAATGCATATATTCAATGTGCCATATTTGCAAAAAGTGTGTCCTTTTTATTTTTAATCAATTAATTTTTGGGCGCGTTGGGTCTTTGTTGGTGTGCGCAGTCTTTCTCTAGTTGCAGCGAGCGGGGGCTGCTCTTCGTTGCGGTGTGTGGGCTTCTCATTGCAGTGGCTTCTGTTGTTGCAGAGCACAGGGTCTAGATGTGTGGGCTTCAGTAGTTGTGGCACCTGAGCTCAGTAGTTATGGCTCAACGGGCTCCAGAGAGCAGGCTCAGTAGTTGTGGCGCACGGGCTTAGTTGCTCCGTGGCATGTGGGATCTTCCCGGACCAGGGATTGAACCTGTGTCCCCTGCATTGGCAGGTGGATTCTTAACCATTGCGCCACCAGGGAAGTCCCTGTCCTTTTTCCCTAGAGGAAATTTTTAGACATTTTTCATTAAGGAGTATATATTTAAATACTTTCTTATTGAGTCAGTCAGTAAATACTTGATCTTCCAATATGTACCATGTACCATGCTCAGAGTTGGATACACATTGATGAAGACAATAGACATTTTCCTTGCCTTCACAGAACTTAAGACCTATTGAAGGAAAAGATAGTAAATGAACATAAATAAGTATGTAATTACAAATTATGAAAATCCTGTTAAGGAAGAGAACAGAGTGCTAAAAATATAATTACAAGGAGGGTGTAATTTGGTCATAGGATCAGAGAAGACCTCAAAAAGTATGATCTTTATGTAGAGATTTGGAAAATGAGTAATAGTTACCAAGGCAAAGAGTAAAAGAAAATACCTTCTATACATAAGGAAAAGTACCTAGAAAGATCTAAACAGGGACTAATAATTAGGAGCATTTGAAGAACTATAAAATAGGACCAACGTGGATGGAGCTTAGAAACCAAAATGGAGCATAGTGTGAGATTTGGTTGAAAGGCAGGCAGGAACAAGATCATTCAGAGTTTTGTAGACCACATTCAGGAGTTTGGCTTTTATTGTAAGAGCAATAAAAGGAAACCACCAATGGATTTTAAGCAGAGCATTGGCAGGCTAATGCCATTCTAGTGACATGGATTCAAGACTACAAACCTCAAGTGGAGAAACTAGGTTGGAGGCTATTCCAGTATTCCAAGGGAGAGATATTTCATATTAGGTATTATATTGAACATAAAGGGAAGAGTGTCAGGATATATTTAGGAACAATATTAAACAGTATTTGCTAAATAATTATATGAGAGTAAGATGAATAAGATGGTACTAGAATGATCTTCACTTTTTTGGCTTGAGGTTTTTCCTCTGGGTCCATAGTGTGGTCTTCAAAACACTTCACTTGCCTAACATCCATATTTTTATATGGAAATTCTTCCATAATATTATCTCCCAAATACTAAATAATTATTTAATACCAAGTATTTTTTCATATAGTATTCCCAGTCCTCACAATGATTATAAGAGTTAGTTATCATTCCTGTCATATAGACAGACAGTTGGGGACTCAGAAAGATGAACTAATTTGCCCAAGGAAACAAAGCTTGTAATTAACTGAGTTTGAGTTCAAAACTCATACAACTGAATCTTGTACCTCTGATCTTTCAATAGCAATACACTGCCTCCCATTATATTCTTTTCACTTCTCTTTGAACCTACAAATGCCCTTCCTGTCAGTTGGTCATCACTACTACAGTGCTTGTGCACTTGTTAAGTCCTCTCCTCTTTTTTCCTAAGTTCAGAATTACAGAATTCCAAGGCATAGTATTTTCATCAAACCCCAAGCATATACCATATCGAGCCACAGAAAATCCTCCCTATATAACACTCATGCTAGGTTCATTCAGCACCTGACTTTTCTTAAGGTACTCTCCCATCTGGATTACCACCTTCTATTTCTCTGTCATTGGTTGAAGAGAACCTAAGCCTCTAGTTACTTAATCTAGAATTTTCAGCAATGATGGAAATGTCTGATATTTGTGATTTCCAGTATGGTAGACACTAGCCATATTTGGCTATTTCTAACACTAGAAATGTGGATATTGTCACTGAGGAACTGAATTTGAATTTTTATTTAATCTTAATTATGTTAAATTCAAATAGACATATATGCTAGTAGCTACTGTAATGGACAATACAGATCTAACCAGGGCCTGGCAAACTTTTCAACAGGCCAGATAGTAAATATTTTAGGCTTGCAGTCAATGTGGTCTCTGTTGCAACTGTAGCTCAAAAACAGCCATAGACAATACATAAGTGAATAAATGTGGCTGTGTTCCAATAAAACTTTACTTATAAAAATGACTGCAGGGCTGCAGTACATAGTTTGCCAACCCCTGAACATTCTTCCTTAGACATATTCATTTAATCCTGACAACCACCCTATTAAGTGGTATGATCATTCCCCTTATTTACAGTTCATGCTGTGCGCCGCTTTTATATGTGTGTTTGCATATGATGTGAGATGTTGTGTGTATGTATGATTAGAGCCATCCTGTAACAAGGGAGTCTAAGGCATCTGTATATTTAGCAAGCTCCCATAAGTAATTCTGATTTATAGCAACGTTTAGAAACCAGTGGCTTACTTACTGTCCTCACCTTACTATGTCATCTCTCTTCACTCTTCTTTTCTTGTCCATTTTTAAAAATTTCAGTTTAATTCTCCCATTTTAATTGAAGTTTTATTTCTCCCAAACAAGAAAAATGTGAGTGATTGCTTTCATATTTTCTTTCAGTCCTGGAGTCAAGATGTGAGACCAAGAAATTATTTCTGAAGAAGGAAATTTATGAAATAGAGTCAGCCCAGTGGGAGATAATGGAAAGACTTACAAGACATGACCTTCAGTGCTCTAGTTTCAGAGATGATTGGGAATGTAATGGCCAGTTTGAGAAACAACATGGCTCTCAGGAGGGACATTTCAGTCAACTGATATTCACCCATGAAGGCATGCCCACTTTTAGTCAACATCCATCCTTTACATTACAGCAAATCATTAGTAATAAAGAGAAATACTGTGCAACTAAGGAATATAGGAAATCCTTTAGACATGACTCACAGCTTACCACCCATCAGATAATTCATACTGTTGAGAAACCCTATGAATGTAAGGAATGTGGAAAGGCCTTTAGACATCCCTCAAGACTCAGTCATCATCAGAAAATTCATACTGGCAAGAAACCCTTTGAATGTAAGGAATGTGGAAAAACCTTTATTTGTGGCTCAGACCTTACTCGACATCACCGAATTCACACTGGTGAGAAACCCTATGAATGTAAGGAATGTGGAAAGGCCTTTAGTAGTGGCTCCAACTTCACTCGACATCAGAGAATTCACACTGGTGAAAAGCCCTATGAATGTAAAGAATGTGGGAAGGCCTTTAGTAGTGGCTCAAACTTTACTCAACATCAGAGAATTCATACAGGGGAGAAACCCTATGAATGTAAGGAATGTGGCAATGCCTTTAGTCAGAGCTCACAACTTATTAAACATCAGAGAATCCACACAGGTGAGAAACCCTATGAATGTAAGGAATGTGAAAAGGCTTTTCGTTCTGGTTCAGACCTTACTCGACATCAGAGAATTCATACTGGTGAGAAGCCCTATGAATGTAAGATATGTGGGAAAGCCTATTCTCAGAGTTCACAACTTATTAGTCATCATAGAATTCATACTAGTGAGAAACCCTATGAATATAGGGAATGTGGGAAGACCTTTAATTATGACTCACAGCTGATTCAACATCAAAATTTGTACTGGTGATAAAACATAGAATATATGAAATGTGTGCAAATGCTTTTATTTACAGCTCAAAACTATTAACATCAACTATTTAACAAAAGAGAATTTATCTCTATATTAATCCCTCTAAATAGAATAAGGTAGAAACATCTTATTTGCTGACTACAGCTTGTTCAGCCCAAGAAAAATCATGTAGGAGAAACACCCTATGAGTAGAATACGTTTTGGAAGCCATTTAATAAAAGCCCCTATTTCCCTTGCCATCAGGTAATTCAGTCTAGTAAATACTCAAAATGACAACAGCACTTCTGGCACCTTTCTAACCTTATCTTAAACGTCAGAGAATACATGCTGAAATGTAATCCTGTGATTTTCATTTTATTTTCCCCCCAATTTGTCTATAGTTGTAATATTCTTAATCTTTTAATCCATTTAAATTTATATAACTGTAAAGTCCATCTGTGTATATCATGGTTTATAAAATATCTTTATTTTTAAGATACCTTTAATACCCAAGAGCAGTGACCTCTTTATTTTTGAAGATAGCTTATTCCTTTTGCTCTTTACAAAATTTAGACTTTCTTGTTGTAGAAACGTTCATGTAATGACTTACCACTCAGTAAATAGAGATCCTTTACTATCTTCATGGTGTTTTCCTTGTGTTGCTGTAATATCATTTCATCAAATCCCTATTGATAGACATTGTAGTTTCCTCCAGTGTTTTTGCCATTATACACAGTGCCCTGACGGGCATTCTCCCTAGGTATATCTTTGTGTCATGTCTTTTATTTTAATTGCAGAAATAATGCCTCAATATATATTTTCCTTATAATAGGTTTAAACATTACAAGTAAGGTCTTTGACAACTATCCTTGTACCCATATCCCTCCTTGTTTAGTATTTATCCTTCCTGAGCATTTTTCTATGTTTTTATACATATATGTTTTGGTAGAAATTATAAAATGGGGATAATTATAATACCTACCTCATAATTTTGTGTGAGGATCAAATAAAGAGACACAAAGTGCTTAGAATTGTGCCTGTCATATAA
The DNA here is from genome assembly GCF_039906515.1 of Pseudorca crassidens. Lineage (NCBI taxonomy): Eukaryota > Metazoa > Chordata > Mammalia > Artiodactyla > Delphinidae > Pseudorca > Pseudorca crassidens. The sequence goes on along the minus strand of NC_090315.1, from coordinate 16,396,997 downwards.
TAAATAGATACCCACAGAATGTTGGTCATGTTAATTGTATTCATCGTTGTCATTATTAGTATTATTTGTTGAAAAGCAACTGTTTCTACAGACCTTACTCAACATCAGACAGGACAGATAATTGAAGAAAGACCCATTGAAGGTAATGAATTAAGAAATTTTCCATTATCACTTACTTCCTATGGAACATGAAGTAATCCTGGGTGTTGGTGGGGAAAGTAATGTGTGTAATGAGTAGGAAAGGCTGTATTCAGATTGGTATCCTTTTCACTACATCATATAATACCTAATATAAAGACATGATAATATAGACAAGACATTGGTGACACTGATTAAAAAATATGAAAAGACAAACAGCATTATGTTTGAAAATTAATATGCATATGTACATAAAGAGAAACCTTATAGTGACTGATTTTAAATGTTATACTGAATACAGTACTTCCAATACATTTGAAAACCTAAACAAAATTATTTTGTAGGAAAATAAAAATTACAGTATTGACTCAAAGAGAATTAAACTCTTGGGAGACTCATAAACACAGGTAAAAGGGGAAATTTAGCGTGAGATATAGTAGCTATTACTAATGAAGCATCAAACCCAATTTCTTTTCAGGCAGAACTCTTTTTTTAAAAAATTGGGGTATAATTGATACCAACATTATATTAGTTTCAGGTGCACAACATAATAATCTGATGTTTGTATACATTGGAAAATGACCAGCATAATAATCTAGTTAACATCCGCCACCATGCATACTTACAGAATGTTTTTTTTTGTGATGAGAACAGGAAAGACTTTATCAAGTATTCAAGGAACTATTAGTTATATAGAAGTAGACATCTCATAACATACTCTAACATAATCCTGATGTTAGATAAGGATTAGGAGAACACAAACAGGAAGCTATTTTTCAGGGTCATCCATGAAGATATATACAAGCATACTAAAGAAAATAGCAAACTGTAGGTATCTATTAAATGAACAGAAATGAACCTGCATTGGGACAGTAACTGAAGAGGATCCCCAGTGCCCAGTTCCAGCTAATGAGTGCTATGAGAAAATGCAGGCCTTCTTTTGCCAGCTCTTCTGACTTTTGGGAAAATCCAGAAATCTACATTTTTTTCAGTGTGTGATAGCCCTTGATTTTTTAAATGGCAGCTAGGGTTTTGTTTGGTTCTTTTTTAAACATGGTATGGACCAAAGATATATTGACGCTGCAAGTAGCAAGTGACCCATAGCTTACTTTTGTTCTGGACACTAGAGCAGTGAGTGTGCAAAAGGCTCACAGGAGGAGTTTTTAATAGTGCAAATCCCTTAGCCCCAAGGAGACTTAAGGGTGGCAGGGGAATAGTGAAATACAAGATAATTTACCTGGAATTTCTTAGATGTGAAAAGTATTTTCAGAGATAAAGTAGCTAAGCTCCAAATACAGTTTTTTTTTAAGGACTTGATCCAGTCCCATATTTTCTACATGCAGTTTTTTATTCTCAGCATCATGTCATTTAAAAACTAGGGTATATTTTATATGTTGTAATCCCATTCTTGAGCTATATAACTGTATACACATGCAGCTGAAAATAAGAATAAAGAGTTAACCTATTGAGAAAAATAGGTTAGCCAGACCATCACTCTAGCAGAAAATATGTCACTGGAATTATGCATTCTGTTTTAGACCAAGGGTCAGCAAACTTTCTGTAAAGGGCCAGAAAATAAATATTTTACCCTCTGTATGTCATACTATTTCTGTTGCAACTACTCACCTCTGCCATTATAGTGTGGAAGCCTACTAAAATTTCTTAAGAAATCCTGAAGTTTAAAAAAAAAGTCCCACAGCTTAGCTTTGTTTAGGTTTAGGTTAGTGTTTGAGATGGGCCTTTACTGTGCCTCAATTTTGCATGCTCAGCAAGCAGCTTCCTACATTGAATGGTACCATTCTGTGGAAGGAAAATCCATATATCCAAAGTTACTATAGATCTGTCCTTCTATGCTCCACTTTCTTTTTTCTTAGATCCCATATTAGAGGACTTTAAAAAACAAAACAAAACATTGAGCTACTTTATTTTTTACGAGGCATGAAGAAGTAAAATATTTAATAATCAATTTAAGTAGAGTGAGCAACATATCTGCAGATGGTAGAATTAGTAAAGACGAGGCTGTTTTATTCTAATATTCTGCATTACACTAAAATGAGAACTAAGTGAAATTTTATATTCTTTTGTCATTTTAAAGTCATTTATTGAGTTCCTCATCTAAAATTACAGAAGTAATGCATTTGCACTTGAACCAATGAAACAATGCCAGTAAAAAGAAAAAAACATTATCTCTGCTCCTCTCCATTCCTCACTCCCTTCCCCTTTGTCTATTTCCTTCTGAGTAATGTCTAAACCTCGTGTATCTCCCCCATATACTTCTTCAAGCTTAAACAGTAACACAAATAAATTATTTTAGTATTTTTTACCCCCCCAAATGGATGATACTTTATACATTTCTCTGTAATTTGCTTTTTTACATTCAACAGTACATTTTGGATTTTCTTTCAAGTCAGTAAATGATGATTGAACTTAGTTGTTTTAATGCTTACAGTATATTCCACAGTATGCTTATACCAATACCTACTCAACTACAGTATTTCCCCAGTTGTGATATTTCATATTATCTCCTTTGCCATTTAAAATTAGTGCTGCAATAAACATTCATATATTATATTCTTGTCTATTTACTTTATTTCTATAAAATAGGTTTCCCAAAACATTTCCAATGTTTTCCATGTTTCTTAGAAAAGTATTGCTTATAGAAAATTTCAGAGGACAAGAGGATAAAGGAAAAAAGTGCAGGTTTTCATATATGTGTTTATGTGGGTGTGTACACACACAGATTTAACACTTAATCCATCTGGATTGATTATTATATATGGTGTGATATAGTATGTTGGCTTGTTCTCATCCAGAAATAAAGCCAATTATGCCAGAAACAATTATTAAAGTATTGAACTATTAAACTATTCATCTTCTACTGAATTAAAATACTATCTTTCATATATTAAATGCTCATATCCTCAGACCTATTTGCCAGCAATCTTTGATTTATACTTTTCAGTAACTTACTACTTGTAAATAAAAATACATATAATTACATAGTTTTTATTTGAAAATAAAGACAAATGTGTCTTCATTAGAATTAAAATGTTTTTTAATCCAGTTCCAGTAAAAGTCCTCATTGGGATTATATTTTGAATTATTAAGTTTAAATATAGAGTATCCCAAATGAATGCATCATTGACACTGACTGGATATTCATTAATATATATGTATGTCTTGAAATTTCTTTGAGAGCTCTTCATCCTCCTTACTCTCTAATATCTTTATAATGTACATAAAATATAATATATATAGTCCTTAAGATATGCTAGTAATAATTGAAAGTTTAACATATTTTATTAGGGTATTGATTATAAAGAGATAAATTCTTTTGACCTTTTATAATGTGCAGATAAAAGATATACCCATCTCACAGTATTACACCTATTTTCTTGTCTTATTTCATGTTGTAGACCGGATGACAGTGGATTTTGAGCAGGAGTTCTTTTTTAACAGATTTTCCCCATTTTTACAGGCTGAAGAGTTGGATTTTGAGGATAATTTCTGCTTCCTGTTTTCATCCCTACTCTTGTTTGTGTGTCATAAGAGAAATGATTTATTACCTTGGTGAAATGTATTAAAACACATAAATTACCTCCCTTTATTTGACCCTGAATTTCTCATGTTTCCTGGGGCAGGCTATGATTCTCTATGCTGACTCTGCAGACCCATTCCTCTGCTGGTATATGTCCCAATATCTAGAGTTTGAATGAAGTATTAGGTTATGCATTTTAACTCCAGGTTCAAGCTGCCTCTTTCAATAAAGCATTACCAAAAAAATGACCTATTTCTCAATCAGTCCAGAAATCAGGATGAGAGAGTTATAGCTAATTATCACCCACAAAAAAATTTTCTATAGCCATTTTTGTTTTATTTCTAATTTTAATGAAAACACATTAGTTACAGTCAATATGTTTTACATTTTATTAATTTGAGTGGATAAAGAATTCATTCAAATGGTTTTGAGTTGCTCATGGAAAATCTTAATGTGCTGAAGAACAAAGATACAGAACCAGAAACAATGCTCCAAATGATGACATAGAGCTTGTGTGGTGAGATCACCACTGCTGCTGCTGTACACAGAATCCCCAACTTACACTACTGACACCATGGGTGCTGGGCTCTGGATGTTCCTGCTACTGCCACCTGTGTACCTGGGGTTACCCATCACCCAGATGGAATTTCCACAGTCCTTGTTCCTTTGTACTATCAGCTTGCTGTTTGGAGAGGAGTGTGTTTGAGTGCTGAAGCCTAGGTTCCATCCCTGTGCATTAGCTGCTGGGGAGACAGATACATTTTCAGATTAGTGAGGATCAGCTTCTGCTGCTTTTACATATATATATATATATATATATATATATATATATATATATATTTTTTTTTTTTTTTGGCTGCGTTGGGTCTTTGTTGCTGTGCGTGGGCTTTCTCTAGTTGTGGCAAGTGGCGTCTACTCTTTGTTGCGGTGCGTGGGCTTCTCATTGCAGTGGCTTCTCTTGTGAGTCCTAGAGCACGGACTCTAGGTATGCGGGCTTCAGTAGCTGTGGCAGGTGGGCTCCAGTACGTGTGGTTCGCGGGCTCTAGAGCACAGGCTCAGTAGTTGTGGTGCACGGGCTTAGTTGCTCCTCAGCATGTGGGATCTTCCTGGACCAGGGCTCGAACCCGTGTCCCCTGCATTGGCAGGTGGATTCTTAACCACTGCGCCACCAGGAAAGCCCCCAGCCTCTGCTTCTTAAAGACGGATGTTTCCCATCATAGCAAGTGTACACATGAACTGGGCAGCCAAATGAATGGCCAGCGTTTATAAGATGGCATCCCATTAATCATACATAATTCTTCCCACAGCTGAAAATGAAAACCTCACTTAAAATAATATGGCCATTCCCCCACTCAACTGAAAATGTGCTGGGTAATGTCTATACCTCTTCTCTGTCAGGATCCTTTGTAGACATTCCGTAAACTTTGTCTTAAGTGGTAACAACCTACATAGAAGAAAACGAGTAAAAAGAAATGTAATCATAATATATAGGTATATATAAATTAGATAGATGCTCCAGTCTTCTTCTCTGTAAATGACAGTTGTGACACACTCCCTTTTAATTTAGTAGATTGGGGAGTTTTTATAGGTAAAGTGACCTAAGCCTTTATGAAAAAAGGATCTGAATCCTTGTTGGTTATTATAGTTTTCTATTAAATTTTACTACTGGAAATGATTTAGAAGTAGGAGTTGACCCAGGGGAATCTTTGTGTTCTATCCATGTTCCATTTGGAAATTTCAAATCTATCTTTCCCTTGAGAGCCAGGATCAATCAGCCTGGCAAACACCAGCTTACACCCTTCTTCTTCTTCCACCCCAGCCTTTGGTCTGTTGTCCAGGGTCACAAGGAACTCTAAATAGCCAAGTTATAGGCTCACTTTACATTGTATTGGAATCACTGTTGAGTCCACTGGTGAAAGTATTTCTTCATATATTCTCTACATTATCCTTAGACAATGTTTTTGATACTTAGGTTTGACTTTCAGAATATGCTGAGATTTGATTATAATTTATGGTCTCGATATAAGGGGAGGGGAGCATGAGAAAAGTAACACTATTGCAAGATAACTACATCAGACAAGATCTTCAAACAGGTATCTCTATTAATGCATCTTGGCTTAAAGTTTAGGTTGTCTGCTAGTAGTATAGTTACATGAATTGCTTATTGTTTGTATGATATAATTTAATTTCAATTAATTAAATTTCAATTTTTTTAATTTCAACTTTTTGTATCCTTAAATTATAGATGTGTTTTCTAAACACAATATAGTTGCATTTTTTAAATTCAATATGACATTCTTTGTCTTTTAAATAGAGTATTAGATCTAATTTATTCAATGTAATTACTGATATATTTAGCTTTAAATCTACCACCTTTAATCTTTTGTTTGTTTTGCCAATTCTATATTCTTTTTTCCTCTTTGTTTTCTTCATGATTTTAAAAATTGTCGTTTTGTTTTTACCTCTATTATTGGAAATTCTACATACTATTTCTATGCTTTAAGGGTTACTTCAGAAAATATCATGAATACTAAAACCTATCAAGGTCTAAAACAGTTCATATCTTTATTCGCTCCCATGACAATAGAACATACTTAGAGTACTTTAGCTACATTTATCCACCCATATACCAATGTAGATTATTGTTTTCTTGCATATTTATTATCTTTTTTTAACCTCATAGACATAATTTTTTATAGTCAATGTTCATTTACATTTGCCCCCATAATTCCTATATTGCTTGTTTCTCAACACTTCCATTGGGGATCATTTTCCCTATGTCTCATTATTATTTTATTTCAGTGGATAGTATTTTATTTCAGCTAACATTCGACTCTCCTAACTTTCATTGCTACTGTGAAAAGTCAGCTGTCAGTCTAATGGCTAATTTGAAGGTAATTTATCCTTTCTTGTTTGCTGTTTTAAGATTTTCTCATTGTCTTTGATTTTATGCAGTTTCTCCATAATGGGTCTAGGTTGAAGGATTTGAGTCAATGGTTTAGAGACTGTCATCATCTTTGGAAATTGTTCATTTATTGTTTCTTCTAATATTGAAGTTTAGTTGCAACTCCAACTCTATCTGGCATATCTTTAAACTCTCTTTTATATATAGCCTCATTTTGTCTCTCTGTGATAGATTCTGTGTATTTTTATCTTTCTTCCAGTTAAGTAATTCTCTTTTCTGTTTTGTCCAATTTTGTGCCCAACCTGTACAATAAGTATCTAATTTCGGTTATTGTACTTTTCCCATATGAAAGTTTTACTTTGTTCTTTTTCAAATCTGTAATTTTTATAGATCCCTACACATATTTTAAGAAATAAAATCGAGGTTTAAACATAAGCAAAGTTCTTTGGTAACTTGTATCTATGATTCAAATGAAGGCCTATTGTCACTATCTTGTGTTTCTGCTGGTTCTCTTTCATAATACCTTGTTTCACTGAGGGCTTAGTTTCTTTTACCACATGCTTCTCATTGACCTTGAAAATAATTATTTGTGAAGATTCCCTGAGATCAAGAAACAATTAATATTACTTCCGCCAGGAAGATAGGGGTACCTGTTGGAGATTACCTTAAACCATGTTCAGGGCTTGAATTCCTGTCCCATACAGGCTTTGTCTACTCAGACTCTAAATATGCTTGAGGGCTAGTAGGCATGATATCTTATGCTTTTAGAATTCCAGTGTTTGTTCATTCTCTGTGTAACTGGAACAGTTTTCCAGCAAATACAAATGTTTTCAGGCTTGAGTGGCTTTCAACAGCACTGACTTTTCCCCTCCATGTTTACATGCTGTGAAGGAGGAGAAAAGTTATAATTCCTGAGACTCTGTTGTTCATCGTTGTTGTTTTTTTAAATCTTTTTTTATTGCAAAAATAAAACACACACAGAAAAACCACAAAAATATACCCAAATGAATTGCTATAAGACAAATACCCCTGTAACCATCACTCAGGTCAAAATATAGAAATTTACCAGATAAGTCAGAAATTCCTCCACATGTTCTGTCCCAATCATTACCTTGCCCTGTCTCCAAAAGTAACCACTACCACTCTCCTAACTTTTCTTCCTTGTGTTATTTCTTCCTTGTGTTTCTTTATAATTTATCCATTTGTACATCTCTAAACACTATGTTTTACCTTACTGCTTTTTTTAATTTGACACGTCTTTTAAGTTTCTTTTAACCTACAATATTTCTCCATACTCATCTGTTAATAACTGTTTTTTAGTTTTGCTGGGTATAAAATATTTGGCTCATATTTTCTTTCATTGAGTATTTAAAATATGCTAATCCATTTTATATTTCTAAATATACTGTATTTACTGTCAAAATGTCTGATGATAACCTGACATTTTTTTTTCCCTTTAAAAGTCACTTATGGACTTCCCTGATGGTGCAGTGGTTAAGACTCCATGCTTCCAATGCAGGGGGCATGGGTTTGATCCCTGGTTGGGGAAGTTCCACATGCCAAGCAGTGCAGCCAAAAAAAAAGTCACTTATATTTATTTCTCCCTAGGTGCCCAAATAATTTTTTTCTTTTCTTTAAAGTAATTTTACTAATATGACTTGTAGTTTGTTGTTCTTAATTGATATTCTCAGGTACACCATCTACTTTCTCAATATGCAGTTGCAAATCTTTTTTATATCAGTATTATTATTATTATTCTAAGTTTTTAGTATTCTGTTCCTTTGCTTTTGTTTTCTTCTTCAGGAACTTCTGTTAATATATTTGATCTTCTTTGCCTGTCTCCAATATTTTTCTCTGTCTCTCAAGTCGTTTTAAATTTCTTTCTTCATTTCTTTCCAATTTTAGAAATTTTCCTAATTTTTACCTTCTATTTTTCTCTTAGGCATTTCTTGGTTTAGTCATTGTTGTATTCCTTCTAGTTGAGTCTTTCTTTCCTTTTTTAAAAAAATTTTTTATTAGAGTATAGTTGATTTACAATGTTGTGTTAGTTTCAGATGTAGAGCAAAGTGAATTAGTTATACATATACATAAATCCACTCTTTTTTAGATTCTTTTTCCATATAGGCCATTACAGAGTATGGAGCTCCCTGTGCTATACACTAGGTCCATATTAGTTATCTATTTTATATATAGTAGTGTGATATATCAATCCCAATTTCCCAGTTTATCCCTCGCCCCCCATCCCCTGGTAACCATAAGTTTTGCTTTATACATCTGTGACTCTACTTCTGTTTTGTAAATAAGTTCATTTGTACCCTTTTTTTTAGATTCTACATATGTGATATTATATGATATTTGTCTTTCTCTGTCTGACTTACTTCACTCAGTATGGCAATCTCTAGGTCCATCCACATGTTGCTGCAAATGGCATTATTTTGTTCTTTTTATAGCTGAGTAATATTCCATTGTATATATGTACCACATCTTCTTTACTCATTCTTCTATTGATGGACATTTAGTTTGCTTCCATGTCCTGGCTATTGTAAATAGTAAATAGTGCTGCAATGAACATTGGGGTGCATGTATCTTTTCAAATTATGGTTTTCTCTGGGTATATGCCTAGGGGTGGGATTGCTGGGTCATATGGTAGTTCTATTTTTAGCTTTTTAAGGAGAGTCTTTATTTCTGAAATGACTTTTATTTCTAATTCTTTTCTGAGTTAGTACCCCATTTCTGAATTTTTTTCATTCTAATTTATATTGTTCTTTCATATTTTGTATCATTTTCTAAATGCAGTATTAGCTCATTTTGAAATAGTCGGTTCCAATTTTGGTCTTTCTGATATGCTTTCATTGTCTGTAAGGATGTTATTGTATTCCTTATTCTCTCTCTCTCTTTTAAAATAGTAACTTTTATGGAGTTGGTCTGATACCTTTCTGTTACTTATTTTTATATAGTAGTTTCCCTGAACCACTTTAGAAGGAGGCTTGATTCAGGGTAATTATTTATACCTACAGAGCTGTTTCTGTAGGCTTCACACAGTGTTGAAAAAGAAATACACACACACACACACACACACACATATATGGCCTTTCTGACACTTAATTGCTCTCTTCTTCCCTCCCACTTTTATCTGGACCTTGACTTCGATTCTGTTTTCCCTGTCCAGCTCAATTATGATTCTCCATTCTTTGCATTTTCTCCTCAGGGAGGAACTTTCTCCTGGAAAGAAATTTGGGCTGTCTACTTTGAAAGTTCTCACAGACAAAGCTTCACAAGCCCCTTCAGATCTTCCGTCGTGGACAACTTGCACTCCTCTCCCATTGGTGTGTGCAAAGCTGCATCCCATTTCAGCTGTTGTTCTCAACTTGGCCCACTCTGCTTTCCAGTGAGTATGTTTTGGTGTTCTCTTGCTTTCAGGTTACTTCAGATGTCCAATTACTTTGCTTGGCTTCCTTCTTCATAGATGCACAGATTTACCATGCAGGTATTGCATTATGATTTTTCCCTATCTGCTTTTATTTGGGGATTAATGGGTATGTTATCTGTATTAGTTTGCTGGGGCTGTCATAACAAATTACCACAAGCTGGGTGGCTTAAGCAACAGAAAATTATTTTCTCACAGTTCTGGTTACTATTAGTCCAAGATCAAGATGTCAGGAAGTCTTTTCCTGCCTCTCTCCTTGGCTTGCAGATGGCCACCTCTTCTCACTGTGTCCCCACATAGCCTTTCCACTGGGCCAGTACTTCCCTAGTGTTTCTCAGAGTATCCAAATTTCCTCTTCTTATAAGAAGAGACTGGATTAGGGCCCACACTAATCATCTTAATTTAATCATCTCTTTAAAGCCCCTGTCTTCAAATATGGTCACATTCTGAGGTACTGGGAGTTAGGGTTTCAACATATGAATTCAAGGGGAGGTGCAATTGAGCCCATAAAATTGTTTCATCCAGTTTTACTTAAATGTTGCCAATAGGTTTTTGGTTTTACTGGCTGCTTGCTCTATATTTATGTGGGGATTTGGGACGATTTAAAAACTTTGCTAATGTAACTCCTATTTTTCTAGAATCTTTTAAAATTTTTATTGGCGTTGTTTAATCAGCTTTATTGAGGTACAATTTACATGCAGTAAAATTCACCAATTTTAAGTGTACAATTTGATGACTTTTGAAAAATGTATACAATCATGTGATTGTTACCACAAGCTGATTTAGAATGTTTCCTTCACTTCAAAAAGTTCCTTCAGGGACTTCCCTGGTGGTCTAGTTGTTAAGACTCCATGCTTCCAATGTAGGGGATGCAGGTTCGATCACTGGTTGGGGAACTAAGATCCCACATGCCGTGTGGCACAGCCAAAAAAAAAAAGTTCCTTCATGCCTTTTTGTCATCAACCCCTTCCCCAATCCCTGGCCCTGGCCTCTGGTAGCCACTAATCTACTTTCTGTCCACAAAAATTTCAACTTTTCTAGAATTTAATATAAATGGAATCATACAGTACATAATGTATTATGTAAGACTTCTTGTATTTAACATAATTCTTTAGAGATTCATTCATGATGTTCTGTGTCGCAGTAGATTATCTAATTCTTTTTTTCTTTCTGAGTAATACAGCATTGTATGGAAATACTCTGATTTGTTTATCCCTTCACCAATTGATGCACATTGGGTGGTTTCCATTTTTTGGCAGTATGAATAAAGCTACTATGAACATTCAAGTGCAGCTCTTTGTATAAGCAGGTATTCATTTCTCTCGGGTAAATAAAGTCATATCTGGGTCATATGCTGAGTATATCTTTAACTTTATAAGAACATTGATATGTACCATCAATGTTTGAGAGTTCCAGTTGTTCCATAAACTTGCCAACACTTAATATTTTCAGTTAAAAATTTTAACCATTTTAATAAGTGTGTAGTATCATCTTGTTTTAATTTACATTTTATTTATATTTTAATTTACATCTCACTGTTTTAATCTACTAGTGATGTTGAGCATCTCTTCATGTGGGTTTTTGTTCTATTTTGTTTTGTTATGCCATTCACATATAATTTTTGGTGTAGTATCTGTTAAATCTTTTACCAGTCCTTATGGGGTTATTTGCCTTCTTATTGTGTCATGAATTATTTGTATATTCAAGATACAAGTCCTTTATTAGACATATGGTCAGCAACTATTTTCTGTCAATCTGTAGCTTGCTTTTTCATTTACTTAACAGTGGATTTTGAAGAGAAAAAGTTTTTAGTTTTGATGAAATCAATTTATCATTTTTTTTTCTTTCATGGTTCATGCTTTTTACATCCTATCTAAGAAATATTTCCTAAACCAGGGTAACTAAGATTTATCACTTTTATTTTTAAATGGATTGAAAGAATTCAGGTTTGGGCAGTGAATAAAAAAGAAGCTCAAGTCATAAGTTTAATTAATATATCAATTATAATAAAAATATAGGAGTCAGGGAAGACTACTCTATAATAATAGTCTATGGTATGAGCATATCAAAATTCATTTGCCCACATTTTTTGAGACTTCAAACACAATTCTTTAATTACTTGGGGTTGCTTCCCCCATACCTTCCAACACTAGGCAACCACTAATCTATTTTCTGTCTTTATAGATTTGCCTATTCAATATGTTTAATGTAAATGCAATCATATAATATGCTGTCTTTTTTGTCTGCATTCTTTCACAGAGCATGTTTTCAAGGTTCATCCATGTTGTAGCTGTGTCAGTACTTCATTCTTTTTATGGCTGAATAGTATCCTGTTGTATGTATACTACATTTCATTCCTTCATTCATTAGTTGCTGGACATCTAGGTTGTTTTCACTTTTTGGTTATGATTAATAATGCTATGAACATTCATGAAATTTTTCTGTGGACATATAGTTTCATTTCTCTTGGGTATATATATCTAAGAGTGGAATTGCTGGGTTGTATGGTTATACGGCTTTAACAGTTCGAGGAACTTCCAGACTGTTTTCCAAAGAGGCTGCACCATTTTATATTTCCACCAGGAGTGTATGAGTGTACTGATTTCTTCACAGCCTTGTCAGCAATTGTTATTATCTGTCTTTTTTATTACAACTATCCTAATACATGAAGTGGTATCTCATAGTTTTGACTTGCATTTCCCTGGTGACTAGTGATGTTGAGCATATTTTCATGTGCTTATTGGCCTGTATATATCTTCTTTGCAGAAACGTCTATTCAGATATATTGTCCATTTTTAAGTTGGGTTGTCTTTTTACTGTTAAGTTGTAAGAGGTCTTTATATAATTCTAGATGAAAGTTCCTTATCAGATATATGACTTGCAAAATTTTTTCCCATTCCATGAGATGTCTTTTCACTTTCTATTTTTTGTTTATTTATTTTTATTTTTTTAATTAAAAAAATTTTTTGGCTGCATTGGGTCTTTGTTGCTGCACATGGGCTTTCTCTAGTTGTGGTGAGTGGGGGCTACTCTTCGTTGTGGTGCGTGGGCTTCTCATTGTGGTGGCTTCTCTCATTGCAGAGCATGGGCTCTAGGCATGTGGGCTCAGTAGTTGTGGCACGTGGGCTCTAGGGCACGTGGGCTTCAGTAGTTGTGGTGCACAGGCTTAGTAGTTATGGCTTGCAGGCTCTAGAGCACAGGCTCAGTAGTTGTGGCACATGGGCTTAGTTACTCTGCGGCATGTGGGATCTTCCCAAACCAGGGATCGAACCCGTGTCCCCTGCATTGACAGGCAGATTCTTAACCACTGCGCCACCAGGGAAGTCCTCTTTTCACTTTCTTTCACCAGTGTCTTTTGAAGCACAAAATTGTTTTTTAAATTTGATAAAGAACAATTCATATATTTTTTCTTTTATTACTTGTGCTTTTAGTTTCATATCTAAATCATTGCCTAATCCAAAGTTTCACAGATTTACAGCCATGTTTTCTTTTAGATGTTCTATACTTTTTAGCTCTTATATTTAAGTATTTGATCAATTTTGAGTTTATGTTTATGGTGTGATGTAGGGGTCCAACTTCATTCGTTTCCATGTGAAAATGTGGTCTCAAGATGATTTGTTGAAAGACTATTACTTCCCCTATGGAATCGTTTTGACACCCTTCTCAAAAATCAGTTGACTGTAGGGCTTCCCTGGTGGAGCAGTGGTTAAGAATCCACCTGCCACTGCAGGGCACATGGGTTTGAGCCCTGGTCCGGGAAGATCCCACATGTCGTGGAACAACTAAGCCCATGCGCCACAACTGAGCCTGCATTCTAGAACCTGTGAGCCACAACTACTGAGCCTGCATCCACAACTACTGAACCCCGCATGCCTAGAGCACATGCTCTGCAACAAGAGAAGCCACCACAATGAGAACACCGCACACTGCAACGAAGAGCAGCCCCCGCTTGCCGTAGCTAGAGAAAGAACCTGCAGCTACAAAGACCCGGTGCAGCCAAAAATAAATAAATGTATTTTTAAAAAATCAATTGATTGTAATCTGAGGGTTTATTTCTGAATTCTCAGTTCTATTCCATTGATCCATTGATCCTTATACCACTATCATACTATCTTGACTACTGTAGTGTACTGTTTTGTATTTAGGAAATGTGAGTCCTCCATCTTTGTTCTTTTTCAAGATTGTTTTGACTATTCTAGGTCCCTTGTATTCAAATATGAATGTTCAGATCAGCTTGTCAACTTATCAAGGAAGCCAGGTGGGATTTTTATAAGGATTGCACTGAAACTATAGATCAATTTAGGAAATATTGCCACTTTAACAATATTAAGTGTTCTGACCATGAACATGAAATGCCTTTCCATTTATTTAGATTTTCTTTAATTTCTTTCATCAATGCTTTATAGTTTAAACAGTATAAGTTTTACACTTATTTTGTTGAAGTTATTCCTAAATATTTAATTTTTGATGCTATTACAAATGGAATTTTTTCTTATTTTCAATTCTGATACTCATTGCAAGTCTATGGAAATACAATTAATCTTTGTATATTGATCATGTACCCTGCAACTTCTTTATACTCATTTATTAGTTCTAACAGTTTTTTAGTGGATTCCTTAGGATTTTCTACACACAAGACCATGCCATCTTCAAACAGATAGTTTTACTTCTTCCCTTTTATTCTTGAAGCTTTTTATTTTATTTTCTCTTGCCTAATTGCTGTACCTATAACCTCCAGTACAATGTCAAACAGAAGTGGTGAGAATAGACATCCTTATCTTGTTCTTAATTTTAGGAGGAAAGCATCCAATCTTTTGGCATTAAATATGATGTTATCTGTGAATTTTTTGTAGAAGAACATTATCAGGTTGAAAAAAAAATCCCTTCTATTCCTGGTTTGTTTAGTAGTTTTGTCATGAAGGGGAACTGGATTTTGTCAAATGCTTTTTGTGCATCTATTGAGATGATTGGGACTTTTTTGTCCTTTATTTCATTGATATGGTGTACTACATTAATGGGTTTTTGAATGTTAAACCAATCTTGCATTCCCAGGATAAATCCCACTTGGTCATGGTGTATATGTATAGCTGGATTTGGTTTGGTAATACTTTGTTGAGGAGTTTTGCATCATATTCATAACAGATATTGATTTGTAGAATTTGTTCATTGTGATGTCTTTTTCTGGTTTGAAATTAGGCTAATATTGGACTTAAAGCAAAGTTGGGAAGTATAACCTCCCCTTCTATTTTTTGGAAGAGTTTGTGAAGAATTGGTTGTAATTTTCTACAAGTTTGGTAGAATTCACCAGTGAAGGCATCTCAGCCCAGTCTTTTCTCTTTGGGTAGTGGTTAAATTACTAATTCAATCTCTTTATTTTTTATGAATCTATTCAGACTTTCTGTTTCTTCTTCAGTCAGTACTTTATGTCTTTCTAAGTATGTTCCCATTTCACCTCAGTTATTTAATATATTGGTATATAATTGTTCATAGTATTCCTTTATAATTAAAAAAAAATTTTGTATGGTCAATAATGATGTCCTCTTTTTCATTCCTGATTTTGGTAATTTGAGTCTTTCCTTTTTCTTAGTCAATGTAGGTAAAAGTTCATTAATTTGGTTGATCTTTTCAAAGAAACAACATTTTATTTTTTATTATTTATTTATTTTTGTGGTACACAGGCCTCTCACTGTTGTGGCCTCTCCCATTGCGGAGCACAGGCTCCGGACACGCAGACTCAGCGGCCATGGCTCACGGGCCTAACTGCTCCGCGGCATGTGGGATCTTCTCGGACCGGGGCACGAACCCGCGTCCCCTGCATAGGCAGGCGGACTCTCAACCACTGTGCCACCAGGGAAGCCCACCAACATTTTATTTTTGTTGATTTTCACTTTTGTTTTTCTATTCTCTATTTCATTAATTTCCACTCTAATCTTTATTTCCTTTCTTTTGTTTCTTGTACATTTAGTTTGCTCTTCTTTTTCCAGAGTCATAAGGTAGAACTTTAGGTTTTTTTTTTTTTTTAATTTAGGCTGTGTTGGGTCTTCGTTTCTGCGCACGGGCTTTCTCTAGTTGCGGTGAGCGGGGGCTTCTCTTCGTTGTGGTGCTCAGGCTTCTCATTGCAATGGCTTCTCTTGTTGTGGAGCAGGGGCTCTAGGTGCGTGGGCTTCAGTAGTTGTGGCACACGGGCTAAGGAGTTGTGGCTCACAGGTTCTAGAGAGCAGGCTCTAGTAGTTGTGGTGCATGGGCTTAGTTGCTCCATGGCATGTGGGATCTTCATGGACCAGGACTCGAACCCGTTTCCCCTGCATTGGCAGGTGGATTCTTAACCACCAGGGAAGTCCAGAACTTTAGATTGCTGATTTCAGATCTTTTTTTTTAATATATGCATTTTAATGCTATTGGCTTTAGCTGCTTCCTGTAAGTTTGGTAGGCTGTGTCTTCATTTTCATTTATTTCAAAGTACTTGCTTATTTCCCTTGTGAGTTTTTTTCTTTGGTCCATTGATCCTTTAGGAGTGTGTTCTTTAATTTCCACATATTTGTGAATTTCCCAAATTTTCTTCTGTTATTCGTTTTTAATTTCATTCCATTGTAATCAGAGAACATGATGCAAATAATTTCAATCCTTTTAAATTTATTGAGGTTTATTTTATAACCCAGCATGTGGTCTACCCTGTAGAAAATTCCATGTGTACTTGGGGAGAATATGTATTCCAGAATTGTTGGATGGTGTATTCTATAGATGTCTGTTAGGTCTAGTCAGTGTACAGTGTTGTGCAAGTTCTCCATTTCCTTGCTGATCTTCTACTTAGTTTTTCTATCCATTATTGAAAATGGGGTATTGCATTCTCCAACTGTTATTGTTGAATTGTGTATTTCTCTTTTCATTTTTTCTAATTTTTAAGTCATGTATTTAGGGACTCTATTATTAGGTGCTTATGCGTTTCAAATTGTTATATCTTCCTGATGGATTGACCCTTTTAACATAGATAAAAAATTTTTAAATATTTATTTTATTTATTTTTGGCTGCGTTGGGTCTTTGTTGCTGCACGCGGACTTTCTCTAGTTGCGGTGAGTGGGGGCTACTGTTCGTTGCAGTGCGTGGGCTTCTCATTGTGGTGGCTTCTCTTGTTGCAGAGCACCACAGGCTTCAGTAGTTGTGGCTTGCAGGCTCAGTAGTTGTGGCTCGCAGGCTCTAGAGCGCAGGCTCAGTAGTTGTGGTGCACGGGCTTAGTTGCTCTGCGGCACGTGGGATTTTCCCAGACCAGGGCTCAAACCTGTGTCCCCTGCATTGGCAGGCAGATTCTTAACCACTGTGCCATCAGGGAAGCCCCCTTTCATCATAATAAATGGTCCCTCTTTATCTCTAGTAACATTTTTGTTTTACTTTTTTTTTTTTTTCCATGCGTGGGGCCTGTGGGATCTTAGTTCTCCGACCAGGGATCAAACCCTGGGCCCATGGCAGTGAAAGCGCAGAGTCTTAACCACTGGACCAACAGGAAATTCCCATGTTTTACTCTATCTTTGACTGGTATTAGTATAGCCAATCTAGCTTTGTTATAGTTGGTTTACAACTAACTTTTTTGTATCTTTAAATAAAAAGTGTAGCTCAAGTAGACAACATATAGTTGGATCTTTAAAAAATAAATACCATCTGACAATCTCAGCTTTTTGATTGGATTGTTTAATTCATTCACATCTAATGTTATTGATATTGTTGCATTTACTGCTGCCTTGTTTTCTATGTCTTATGCCCTTTTTGTTCCTCTATTATTATTCTTTCTTTTGCATTAAGTGAATATTTTCTAACATAACATTTAAATTCTTTTAATGACTTTTTTTTTTTTTTTGCGGTATGTGGGCCTCTCACTGTTGTGGCCTCTCCCTTTGCAGAGCACAGGCTCTGGACGCGCAGGCTCAGCGGCCGTGGCTCACAGGCCCAGCCGCTCCGTGGCATGTGGGATCTTCCTGGACCGGGGCACAAGCCCGTGTTCCCTGCATCGGCAGGTGGACTCTCAACCACTGCGCCACCAGGGAAGCCCTCTTTTAATGATCTTTTTTTTTTTTTACAGTATTTTAAAAGTTATTTTCTTGGTGGTCGCTCTAGGGCTTACCATACATATCTTACATTATCAGAATCTATTTCATATTTAGAGATATAGTTATGTTACTCCTATATAGCTCTATTCCCTCTCCCTCTTTTTTTGTGTAAATTTATTTACTTTATTTTATTTATTTTTGGCTGCATTGGATCTTTGTTGCTGCGAGTGGGCTTTCTCTAGTTGCGGCGAGTGGGGACTTCTCTTCGTTTGGTGTATGGACTTTTCATTGTGGTGGCCTCTCTTGTTGCAGAGCATGGACTCTAGGGTGTGCAGGCTTCAGAAGTTGTGGCTCACGGGCTCTAGAGCACAGGCTCAGCAGTTGTGGCACACAGGCTTAGTTGCTCCACAGCATGTGGGATCTTCCCAGACAAGGGATCGAACCCGTGTCCCCTGCACTGGCAGGTGGATTCTTAACCCCTGCGCCATCAGGGAAGTCCCTCCCTCTCCCGCTTTTTTTGCTATATTGTTATACATATTATACTTATATATGCTACATAACCCACAATACATTATTTTAACTATTGCTTTACATGATTTTATGGTTATTAAAGAAGCTGAGGTAAGAAAGGAGAAGTATATATTTATAGAGTTTGCTATAGTAACCTTGTTGACCATTTATGGGTCTCATTTGTTCCTGTGGATTTGAGTTTCCACCCTTTATTGGGTGTTGTTTCCTTAGCCTTGTACATCTTTGCTCCCATTCACCTTCTTTGTGCTGTTACTGGCAAATATATTTCTATATGTTATAGGTCCTAAATACTATTATATACATATTGTTTTATTCAATTATTTTTTAAATGAGTAAAGAGAAGAATAGAAAAGAAATATGCATTTATATACTTTTATAATTATGTAATTATCTTTACTGGTACTCTTTGTTTTTTTCATGTGGATTTGAATTACTGTATGAGGTCACTTGTTTTTAACCTGAAAAGCTTCCTGTAGTATTTCTTATCTTTTAAAAAATATTTATTTATTTATGTGGCTGTGCCGAGTCTTAGTTGGTGCATGTGGGATATTCGTTGCAGCATGTGGGATCTTTTTAGTTGTGGCACGCAGACAGGATCTTTTAGTTGCGGCATGTGGGCTCTTAGTTGCAGCATGCGAGATCTAGTTCCCTGACAAGGGATCGAACCCAGGCCCCTTGCATTGGGAGCACGGAGTCCTAACCACTGGATCACAAGGGAAGTCCCCCTGTAGTATTTCTTATAAGGTGTATCTGCTAGTAAATAAATCTCTCAGTTTTTAGCTCTTCTCCATTTGTTCTATTGAAAAGTCAGCTATTCATCTTATTGGTGTTCTCTTATACATTACAAATTGGTTTGCTCTGTTGCTTTCAATAGATTTCTTTGTGTTTAGCTTTCAGTGTTTCTATTATGATGTTTCTATGTGTCGATATCTTTGTGATTGACCATCTTGCAGTTCATTAAGTTTCTTGGCTGTGTAAATTCATGTTTTTCATCAAATTTAGGAATTTTTCTTCTGTGATTTCTTTGAATATTTTTCTGCTCTTTTCCTTCTCTCCTTTCCTTCTGTTACTCACATTATGCATATTTTGGTGCTCTTACTGGTGTCCCATATTTGTCTGAGGCGCTGTCTACTTTTCTTCATTTCTCTCTCTGTTCTTTGGATTGTTAGATCTCTCTCAATCTACAAGTTTGCTAATTCCTTCTTCACCAATTCAAATCTATTACTGAGCCACTCTAGTAAATTTTTAATTTTGATTATTGTTATTTTCAACTCCAGAATTTCCATTTGGCTTTCTTATTTCTTTCTCTTTATTTATATTATCTATTTTTTAACAACTTTATTGGAGTATAATTGCTTTACAATGGTGTGGTAGTTTCTGCTTTATAACAAAGTGAATCAGCTATACATATACATATATCCCCATATCTCCTCCCTCTTGCATCTCCCTCCCACCCTCCCTATCCCACCCCTCTAGGTGGTCACAGCGCACCGAGCTGATCTCCCTGTACTATGCGGCTGCTTCCCAGTAGCTATCTATTTCACATTTGGCAGTATATATAAGTCCATGCCACTCTCTCACTTTGTCCCAGCTTACCCTTCACCCTCCATGTGTCCTCAAGTCCATTCTCTACATCTGCATCTTTATTCCTGTTCTACCCCTAGGTTCTTCAGAACCTGTTTTTTTTTAGATTCCATATATGTGTGTTAGCATATGGTGTTTATTTTTCTCTTTCTGACTTACTTCACTCTGTATGACAGACTCTAGGTCCATCCACCTCACTACAAATAACTCAACTTCGTTCCTTTTTATGGCTGAGTAATATTCCATTGTATATATGTGCCACATCTTTTTTTTTTTACATCTTTATTGGAGTATAATTGCTTTACAATGGTGTGTTAGTTTCTGCTTTATAACAAGGTCAGTCAGTTATACATATACATATGTTCCCATATCTCTTCCCTCTTGCATCTCCCTCCCTCCCACCCTCCCTATCCCATCCCTCTAGGTGGTCACAAAGCACCGAGCTGATCTCCCTGTGCTATGCAGCTGCTTCCCACTAGCTATCTATTTTACATTAGGTAGTGTATATATGTCCATGCCACTCTCTCACTTTGTCACAGCTTACCCTTCCCCCTCCCCATATCCTCAAGTCCATTCTCTAGTAGGTCTCTGTCTTTATTCCTGTCTTACCCCTAGGTTCTTCATGACATTTTTTTTCCTTCTTAAATTCCATATATATGTGTTAGCATACGGTATTTGTCTTTCTCTTTCTGACTTACTTCACTCTGTATGACAGGCTCTAGGTCCATCCACCTCATTACAAATAGCTCAATTTCATTTCTTTTTATGGCTGAGTAATATTCCATTGTGTATATGTGCCACATCTTCTTTATCCATTCATCTGTCAATGGACACTTAGGTTGCTTCCATCTCCGGGCTATTGTAAATAGAGCTGCAGTGAACATTCTGGTATATGACTCTTTTTGAATTATTGTTTTCTCAGGGTATATGCCCAGCAGTGGGATTGCTGGGTCGTATTGTAGTTCTATTTTTGGTATTTTAAGGAACCTCCATACTGTTCTCCATAATGGCTGTATCAATTTACATTCCCACCAACAGTGCAAGAGGGTTCCCTTTTCTCCACACTCTCTCTAGCATTTATTGTTTGTAGATTTTTTGATGATGACCATTCTGACTGGTGTGAGGTGATACCTCATTGTAGTTTTGATTTGCATTTCTCTAATGATTAGTGATGTTGAGCATTCTTTTCATGTGTTTGTTGGCAATCTGTATATCTTCTTTGGGGAAATGTCTATTTAGGTCTTTTGCTCATTTTTGGATTGGGTTGTTTGTTTTTTTGATATTGAGCTGCATGTGCTGCTTGTAAATTTTGGAGATTAATCCTTTGTCAGTTGCTTCATTTGCAAATATTTTCTGCGTTCTGAGGGTTGTCTATTTTTGTAAGACATTTTCGTCATAACTTCCTTTACTTCTTTAAGTATGGTTTAACTTAGTTCTTTTGAGATATTTCTAATGGCTACTTTGAAGTTTTTGTCTGAACCTTATTAGTGAAATTTTCTGTTTTTTGCTTTTTTCCTGTGTATGGGTCACACTTTCTTGTTTCCCTGCATGTGTCACAATTTTTTCTTGGAAACTGAACATTTTAGAGACTGGGCACATAAGATGGCATCATCGATCATTCCCAACTTCAATCCCCCTCACAAGAAGACCAACAAGAAACTATCCATAGACAAGACACTATTTTGAAAATCCCAGAACCCAGGGTTGAGCTGAAGCACCCCTGCTTGATCACAAAGAATGAGAAGAACCACAATAGAAGGGTAAGAAGAGTGGCTTCCTTTTGACCACATTGCCCCTCCCCCAGGCCAGCACAACACTGTACCAAGAAGGGCCCCCCAGGCCTACAGTTATTCCATTGGGAAAAAGAGGACCCAAGGTGGACATGTAGCTTCCCCAGCATTGTGGGACACTTTCCAGGGAACCCACTCAGGTCTTACCTCATGGGATTCACTGGGGAAGCCTATAGAGTTCTACCATAAGTGATCAGATAGAGATGAAGAAGGGAGGTGGACAAAGAAGCAACCAGCATGTAGATCTTCACAGACTGTATTCCTGCTTACAGCAGTGCCTGAGCAAAGATCCTAGCTAGTAGCTTTGCCCACCTGTAAAACTGAGCTAGTGGTCCCATGGCCAGGGAGCTCAGTCGGCAGTTCTACCTGATTTGGATCCCCAGCCAATAAGCTGTATTGGCCATGGAGCCCATTCTGTGGCTCCACTCAGGCAGGAGAGGAACTGCTAAGCATAGTTACCAGTCTCACCCCACCAGGAAGCCTGACTGCAGACACCTAGGACCCACAGAGCATATTCTTTGGCCTACCTAGGCAGGGTTGCAAACTAACAGTACCACCAAACAGCTGAGCATAGCATCTAGTTCCATTCCTCTGGGGAGTATAGCCACAGATGCTCAGCAGCTGCAGAGCACATCCTATGGCCCAACCACAGAGCCCAGCCTACATCTCCACCCAGTAGCAGATCCCGGACCACAACCCTGCCCAATTACTGAAAACAGCCTGGGTCCTTGCCTAGGCAGGGAGCTCAGCCAGTGACGCCACCCAATTGCACAGCATAGGCTGTGGCCCCACCCAGTCACAGAGCCTGAACAATGACCCAGCCTAACCATGGAGCACAGTTTCCAGACCCACCCAACTGTGGGGTACAACAGGAGTCCCTGCCTGACAAGAGAGCCTGTCCAGTGACCATGCCCAATAGTGGAGCACAGCCAATGGTGTACCTAGTCACAAAGCCCATCCTGAAGCCCCACCCAACTTTGGGGCACAACCTGCAGCTCCTGCTGATTGCAGAGTACAGCCTGAGGCCCCAACCTACCATGAAGCCCAGCCTATGGCCCTACCTGAACTTAGACTCCAGCCAGTGGCAGCATCTAGTCAGGAAGCACAGCCTGAGGCCCAGCCAACCAAGATCAGTACAGAGCACAGCCTGCCACCCTGCCCAATCACAGAAGCCAACCAGTGGCACTGCCCTGTCAGGGAACACAGCCTGATACCCCCATGTGACCAGAAGTGATTGCAGAGCCCAGCTAGTGACTCCACCCAACAGCAGAGCCTAGGCAGTGGCAACTCCTGACCTCAGAGCATGGGCAGTGGCCTCACCCATCTAGAGACCCTGATTGCAAGCCCCAGCTGCTCATGGGTGCTACCAGCTCACCAATCCAGTACCCCAAGCTGAGTAAACTAGTGAAGTTCTTTCCTTGCTGAAGCAAAGATGTAAAGTCTGGAAGAGAAGACCATTTAATCAAATGTGCAGTTACCAACTCAAGGATACAAGGATCACAAAAAATCAGGTAAACATAACACTACTAAAGGAAACTAATAAAGCTCCAATAACTGACCCTAAAGAAATGGAGATCTATGAACTCTGACAATGAATTCAAAATAATCGTCTTAAAGAAGTTCAGCAAACTACAAGAACAGACAGACAACTAAACTAAATTAGGAAAACAATGTATGAACAAAATGAGAAGTTCAACAAAGAAACAGAAATCATAAAAAAAAAAATCCTAGAGCTAAAGCATACAATGTCTGAACTTAAGAATTTAATAGAGATCTTCAATAGCAGAGTAGACCAATAAAAAGAAAGAATCAGTGAACTATTGTAGAAGACACCTCATTTGAAATTATCCAGTCTGGAACTTAATGGAACACCATCAAAAGAAATCCATAGACACAGAATATACATTAGTGGTTGCCAGTGGTTGGAGGGAAGTAGTGAATGGGAAGTGACTATGTAATGGGTATATGGGATTTTTTTGTTTGGGGGTGGGGTGGGGGTGATGATGAAATGTCCTGGAGCTAGATGTTGGTGATGGAAGCACAACATTGTGAATGCCACTTAATGGTACACTTTAAAAATAGTTAAAACGGGGATTTCCCTGGCGGTCCAGTGGTTAGGATGTGGCTCTTTCACTGTTGAGGCCCGGAGTTCAGTTCATGGTCAGGGAGCTAAGATCCCACAAGCTGTGCAGTGCAGCCAAAATAAAATATAATAATAAAATAAAAAAGGGACTTTCCTGGTAACACAGTGGTTAAGAATCCACCTGCCAATGGAGGGGACACGGGTATGATCTCTGGTCTGGGAAGATCCCACATGCCGCGGAGCAACTAAGCCCATGTGCTGCAACTACTGAGCCTGCATGCTGCAACTACTGAAGCCCAAGTGCCTAGAGCCAGTGCTCCGCAATGCATAGGAGGGACACTGGAATTTTGGTCATACATTTGTCTACAAGATAAAAGATGCAGTTTGCTTTTCTAAGTACTAAAATCTAAAGGAAGCAGAGTGGTAACAATTATTTGTACTTGAACACAATGAATGGCCACTTGTCATCCCTCTCCAGCAAATCTCCAAGGATTCTCAAATAGCTATAGATGAACAATATGCTATGTTAGCTCAGAAACCAATTGCTAAAATCTCCCACCATGACCACCAACCTGAAATCCACAGTCTCAAACCAAAGAGCTTTCTCTCTCTCATTCTCTCTGTTGTATCTCACTGCCTTGGCCTAAACAGCGTATGTACAACTTTACTCTGCACTCATATTCCTACGTAGTTTGAGATTATGTTTTTGTTTATGAATCACTTGGCCTGAAATGGTATTTAGGCTGAGAAAACTGTTGTATCAGAGCAAAAATAATGTCCAAATTGCAGCAGAGGCATCAAGTCAAATCACTTTAATTTTTCTTTATATTGGTATATCTCCATTAGAGGAGAAATACAGACAAGAAAGCAGGTGGTTTCCTGAACAGAGAAATGGGAAAAATCTCTAATAAGGTAAGTTGGACTCATCTTCTAGGCTCACAAGAGAACACAAGTGTATTTTCTACTTGCAAGAAGCCAAAAATTCTGCCTGTAGCCCAGGTTTATTCTAAAATGCTAGGAAGCTCATCTTCCCGATACCTTAATTATGCTTTGGTGTCCTCCTCCTTGGTCCCTTTTCCAGCACATAGGCTAGAGAAAGAATGCACTGAAGGCATCATCTATTTGGAAAATGAAACTTTGCAGTCATTTTCTGTATGAAATGAATTTCAGGCCAGGATATAATTCAAAACCTAAAAAAACCAAGCAGAAGATGGAGTCACATTTTCTTTTCCAGGGACTATGAACAATGTCAAATATCTAACTTTTCCTTACATTAGAAAGAATGACACCACTTCCCTATCAAGGGAAAATGTATCAATATGTAGGTATAAAATAAAGAGCCACATCCAGTACAAAAAAATTATTTATCCATTAAATTGCGTATTTATTAAGGGTATGCAATAAATTAAATGTTCATTATGTTATTTTAAGTGTGTTATTCATAATATATAAGAAAATTTCAAGTGACATTTAAACACTGATTACATGAATAGATTTTATAATATACCAAATAGATTCATTACTCTTTTCTTTTATTGTGGATATCTAGGAAGTAAATTTTTCCCTGAGAACAAAATAAAGGTCATTCTCGTCTAGGTGATTTGCACAATCTAATTTAATCTGGAAATAATATATACTTATACATCATTCATCTCCAGACAAATCTATATATAGTATCTTTTGTCTAGATTAATAGTTTATATTGGGACCCCCAAAGTTAACTACTTCCCTGATCAGGTATTACTTCCAGTATTATAAACAATGCTGTGGTGAACAAGCATTCACACATATTTTTGTTCATTTGTCCCAATTTTCCTTAGGATAACTTCTTAAAAGTTGAATCACTGGCCTTTGAGACATGTTACTAAACAGTGCTCATGAGTATGGCTGTTTTCCACTTCTATGCCTACCTTGGTATTCTACATCTTTTAAAATTTTCTCTCCCTAATTAAAAAAAATTCATTTTAACTATTTCTTTTGAGATATTTCTTCTCACTAACTTGATTAAATTTGTGTGTTTATTAGCAGCATTTTTCTTTTATTAGTTGCCTATTCATATCCATTTTCCATTGCTATGTTCAACTGTTTGTTATTGCTTTCTTTCATTGCATTAAATAATATGTGAAAATTTGCAGTAAAGATACGAATACATTTGCAATTTCTCTCTCTTTTTTTTTTTGGCTGCGCATTGTGGCTTGAGGGATCTTAGTTCCCCAACCAGGGATCCACCTGCGCCCTCGGCACGAAAGTGCAGAGTCCTAACCACTGGACCACAATGGGAATTCCCTGCAATTTCTCATAGGCTTTGAAGTCACTAAGAGAATGCCTTGTCCTGCCAGTTCTGAGTAGCACTTCACACTCAGAAACATACCTGCTCATGGCAACAATGATGTTGGAGAGTAAGTGTGATATTGTGATTTATAATAAGAAACAAATAGTTGGTCTTTTTCCTGTTTCTGGCACCAGAGCTCCTAAAACCCTTGGAATATCCTGTGCTGAAAGTGATCAAGATGTCTCTTGGTATGTTAATGAGGTAACTCATGGACCACACCTAAGGCTGCAGGCTGGTTGCCAGAAGAACCAACCATGTGATTAGCGGGTCAGAACTTTCAGTCCCACACCCCTGACCTCCAGGGAGGGGAGGAGGGCTGGAGGTTGGATCAATCACCAATGGCCAATGATTTAACCAATCATGCCTATGTAATGAAACTTCCATAAAAACCCAAAAGGATGGGGTTCAGAGAGCTTCTGATTTGGTGAAAACGTGGAGATTCAGGGATAGTGGTGCAAGAACACATGGAGATTCAGAGAGGGCATGGAAGCTATGTGCCCTTTCCCTATGCATCTCCTTCATCTGGCTGTTCCTGAGTTATATCGTTTTATAATAAACCAGTAATCCAGTAAGTAAAATGTTCCTGCGAGTTTTGTTAGCTGATCTAGCAAATTAATCAAACCCAAGGAGGGGGTTGTTCGAACCTCCAATCTATAACCCGTTGGTCAGAGGCACAGGTGATAACCTGGATGCCAGATGCCTGCAACTGGCATCTGAAGTTGGGGGTGGGGAGGTGTAGGACTTGGTCCTTAACCTCTGGGATCTGACACTATCTCCAGGTACACAGAATCAGAATTGAGTCCAATTGCAGGACACCCAGCTGGTGTCCGAGAATTGCTTGGCGGTGTGGGGAACACACACACACGCGCGTGCGCACACACACACAGACACACACACACACACACTGAAATTGGATGCAGAACTCTTTAGTAAGCAAATATGTGGTTTAGTCTAGGCAATCTACACCTAAGGAGTGAGCAGTGCAACAGTGCCCTCCCTCCCTGGAGAGTGACCAGTAGAAATACATTTGAGGATGCACACAAACTACCAGCACATCTTCTGTAATTAGAACTCATTCACCCAGCTATTGCCCAGCTTTGGAAAGGCTATTCTCTGGGCATCTTGTTTCTACCAATGCAAGTGGCACTATGAGTGTCAAGACTCTGTAAAGAAGCAGAAGTGCTGGTCAGCAGCAGGCAAGGCAAACATTAAGCATTGGGAAAAATCAGATAGAGACTGACTTCAAAGAAAACTCAGTGTTGCCTGATAAATTGTGCTATAATATTATCCTACCAATGGCTAGCCTTCATGCCATGAAGATGTATCCATTTTAACAATGTCACTATCTTACCTAACTGCAGATGATAGGTGACATGAGAGAAGACAATAGAAATGAATGTGAACTTAAAGGAAAACATCATTCTATACAAAAATCTTCATCAAATCCAAATATTGTAAATGTACTTGAAGCAGAGTTCACAGCCATGTAAAACAAACTTATTAGCTGGCATTCTTCTTTTTCTCTTGTTTATGGATTTTAATTTATTTAATGGGTTATAATTAATTACGGAATTTTTTGATGGCACAGGAAAAGAATTATTTCAAGTAGTTTTTAAACACTCTATAATTAAGAAGGATATACTCTAAAACAGGAGACAGCAAGCTTTTTCTGTAAAAGGCCAGATAGTAAATGCAGTCTATTCTTATTATTTGCAGATTCCATATTTGCAAACTAACCTACTTGCTAAAATTCATTTGTAACCCCAGAGTCAATACTCCCAGAACCTTTTTGGTCATTCGTTGGCATGTGAAAATTGATGACCAATGAGTCTCCCGACACACATGTTCTCAGCTGAAGTCAAATAGGGGACCCTCTGCCTTCTTGTTTCGGTTCTTTTTTCTAATTAATTTATTTTATTTTATTTATTTTATTTTTGGCTGCGTTGGGGCTTCGTTGCTGAGCACGGGCTTTTCTCTGGTTGCGGCGAATGGGGGCTACTCTTCATTGCGGTGTGCGGGCTTTTCATTGCGGTGGCTTCTCTTTTTGTGGAGCATGGGCTCTAGGCGCGCGGGCTTCAGTAGTTGTGGCACACAGGCTCAGTAGTTGTGGCTTGTGGGGTCTAGAGCGCAGACTCAGTAGTTGCGGCGCATGGGCTTAGTTGCTCCACGGCATGTGGGATCTTCCCAGACCAGGGCTGGAACCTGTGTCCCCTGCATTGGCAGGTGGATTCTTAACCACTGTGCCACCAGGGAAGCCCTTGTTTCTGTTCTTATACCATAAACAAGTATCCTTTTCTCAGTGTGGTTAGTATTACTTTATTCCTCTCATTTTTGTGCTTTTAAAAAAATTTATTTATTTATTATTATTATTATTGGCTGTGCTGGGTCTTAGTTGTGGTATGTGGGATCTTCAGTTGTGGCATGCATGCAGGATCTAGTTCCCTGACCAGGGATTGAACCATGGCCCCCTGCATTGGGAGCACAGAGTCTTACCCCCTGGACTACCAGGGAAGTCCCTCATCTTTGTGCTTTTTGTTGGTGATTTTGCTGTTTAAAATGGTCCCCAAGTTTATGCTGAAGTGCTGTCTAGTGTTCCTGAGGGCAAGAAGGATTACAGAGATGTGCCTTACAGAGACAATACATGTGTTAGATAAACTTCATTCAGGAATGAGTTATGCTGTTGTTGGCCTTGAGTTCAGTGTCAATAAATCAATAACATATAAAAAGTGTCTTTAAATAGAAACACATAAAACAATGTTATGTATTGACTGGTTGAGGAAAATGTTGTGACCAGATGTTTATAGGAAACTAACTTTGTTTCTCTGCTAGGAGCAACAGTTCACTAATTCAGTGTTTGCAACAACTTTATAGAATATAACTACCATGAATAATGAGAATCCACAGGTCATTCAGTCTACACTAACTTCTCAATTCTGCCCTTGTAGTTCAAATGTAGCCATAGACAATACATAAAGGAGGATGGCTATGTCCCAATAAAACTTTGTGTAGGACACAAATTGAAATATATAATTTTCACACCTCATGAAATATTCTTGATTATTATCGTTGATTTTTTAAACCATTAAAAAAACACAGACACCATAGACACTCACTAGCTATACAACAGGTGGCAGGCCAGATTTGGCCTGCAGGCTATAGCTTGCCAACCCCTGCTTTAAAAGAACTACAGTCTAAAATTATATTTACTGGCTCGATTGTTAGTAATAATATTGGTATTACAATTTTGAACTATTTTATAGCAATTCTAGGCTAAGGGAAATAAATAAATATGTTAATATTACTAGGAGCTAGGATTTCTGTTAGAGAAAAGAAGCAGAAATATAAAATAAAAAGTAAGAATAAAACTCTGTAATATTAAATTTGAATTAGTAATGTCAGTATGGACTCATGCTTTGAGTCTTTCTTGCCCTCCTTGAACATAGGGAAAATAGTGTCTAATCCAGGACTCAAGATATCTGACTTCCTAATCCTGGACTGTCTGCTCTAGCCATACTGCTTCTCTTTTGTGTAAAGATGTTTTTGCATAGACTAGGGCTTCTTAAATCTTCCTAACAAAACCCCCTTTCCCATGAGAGGGAAAGCCCACTCATGGGAATTTGGGGCAGAAGCAAATCAACTACTCTATGCAGAAATTTCCTTTGAAATCTTATTTTTCAAGTAATGCTTATTTGCATTTTTCTCCATAAGAAACCTGTGATTAAATGTGAAATAATTTCCCAGAAAAATCCGTTTTTTCACTCAATCCTTCAGTAAAGTTGATGCTCCTTGAAGATGCAATATTCCTTTCCCTCTTCAGAGCTGAGGAGAATGAGGCTCCTGGTCACATCCAATCATCCAGATAGCCACCTCCTCAGTCCTGCAGGAACATACCAGAAGCACACACACTCGCCACACAATCAGGCAGGTCGTTTCTAAGACACACACTGAGTGACTCACATCCAGGGTCTGCAGAGAAGGCCCAAGGAAAACAAATCTATCAAAACCGAGCCACATAAATGCTCAATTACAGACACGTTCACAG
Organism: Pseudorca crassidens; assembly: GCF_039906515.1. Lineage (NCBI taxonomy): Eukaryota > Metazoa > Chordata > Mammalia > Artiodactyla > Delphinidae > Pseudorca > Pseudorca crassidens. Next base: position 16,366,587 of record NC_090315.1, on the reverse strand, counting down.
AAACGCAACCTCATGCACTCACAGTCAGCTCCACTATCTCACAGGCCCTCACAACATTCTCAGTCCGACACAGCCCGACACAATTCCAGTCATAAAATCTTCATAAACCGCATTCCAATCCCAGCAGTCGCACCATCTCAAACACAACCAGCCACATTCAATGAAAAAAATCGCATCCGGAACCACTCCAAAGACAGATACACAAGCGCTGTCCTTGGTCATGGACCTCTCCGGTTGGCCCCGCGGAGAGTCCTATTTTCGCATACACATCCCTCTTTAATGCGCCTGTAGTCCGTCCCCGCCCCGCTCCGGCCCAGCCGCGACTTCCTCAGGACAAAGAGCCGAGAACCCCGCCCCACTGCGGAGCGACTGGATCTCGGGCTCACTCGACACATCCCACGCAAAGCAGCTCACTCACTGACGCTCCGCCCCCTGGGGCTCGGCCGCACCTGCGCACTCAGTGCGTGCAGCCTGCGCTCCCAACAAGCCCCGCGCGCGGCCCGTTAGGCTCCGGGGGCTGTGGACTTGAGGTGTCGCGCGCTCTCTTCCACTGGGCATCACCGTGAGACGGGTTCGGTGCCCCAGGTGAGCAGTCCTGGCTCGGAGCATTTGTTCTGGCCATCGGTAGGAAAGGCGTTGCGGCCCGGGGATGAGGGAGAGGGAAGGGAAGAGCTGCAGCACCTCAGAGTGTTGGGAGCCCAGCATCTCAGCCCCGAGTGGGCGTGAGAACCGCGGAGGTGTAACGGTGTGGTGTGTCTGTGGGCGTGACTGCACCGGGGTATGGCATCGGGACTATGTGCGGTTGTGAGGCCGGAACTAGTGGGTGATGGCGTTTGTGTGACTGAATGGGGTGCAGAGCCTCTTGTGTGACCGTCGGTTGCCGTGGACTGGGTGACTCCGACCCTAGCGTCACGGCTGAATCTTCTGCCAGCCGCAGAGAAAGGGCCCCCAGTCAGGTAACTGACAGCCAGAGAAAAGACTCCCAGCAAAAAGACTCAGACCCGTCTTGGGATAAGAATGTTAGAACTGAAGGTGCCCCGCAGGCTGGCTCCTGGGAGTATTCCCAGCGCACTACATTCTCCGGCGGGCGCGCGCGGACACACGCACGGTTGCTCACACAGCTCCGCACTTTCCACCTGCAGGTTTCGGAGCCACGGAATTCCCTCTCCGCACAACCGTGACCCTGGCTTTTCTCTATTACTGGGAAGAGTCAGTACCCTTCCTCTTCCTTACTCTGGGCGTGCGTGGGTGGTGGGGACAGATGCGGTCGTGGCGTGCCCTAATTTAGCCGGGGTGGGCAGGGCTCCAAGAAAGGCCTATATTGTCTTAAGATTCCCTTCTTCCTCAGTCTTGTCAAACTAAGAAAAGGGCTCTGATGAGGAGGAGAAATGAATTGCTATTGCCCGCTTAAAAGTCAAAGTCAAGACGAGTGGGTATTTCCACTTGTTCTGTGAAATGCATTTTTATTTTTTAGAACCTGTAAACATTTGCTTCCTTCTGCTTAGTATGACCTGTCCATTAATTTGATATGTAGCTCCCCTCCCTAGTGCCTATATGCATATATCCATGTGGCAGATACTTCCCCTTACTTCTGAGAGCTTTCTTTTTTTTAACTATGTGTAAAGGTCTTATAACAGTGCCTGATACTTCATAAGTACTTAATAAACATTAGCTATTTGTTGTTAAGTGGTGATTTGGAGCAATTCCCCATCGGCCTCCAATAGATCAGGAAAAATGGAAATACCATGCTAATTGTGTTGAACATTTCCTAGTTTAAAAAATTGAGGTGCTCCAGGGAACTCTACTCAATGCTCTGCAGTGACCTAAATGTGGAGGAAATCCAAAAAAGAGGGGCTGTATGTATAGGTATAGCTGATTCACTTTGCTGTACAGTAGAAACTAACACAACATTGTAAAGCAACTATACTCCAATAAAAATTTTAAAAAAAATGATGTACTCAAATGGTTTGAATAGGAATTCTTAACTAGTGGTAATTTAAATCCATTTGGGGCTTTCACTTTACCAGAAACCCCTTGAGATTGTATATGAAATTATAATAGTTGATAATATGCCATTTTTCTGGGAAGGAAGTCCATAATTTAATGAGATTATCAAACATGACCCAAAAAGATTCAGATCCATTGGCCTAGAATCAAAGGCTAATGTCTGAGAATGTTCTTTGAAATAAGAACTATATAAAATTAGTATCTATGGGAATTCCCTGGGGGTCCAGTGGTTAAGACTCCACGCTTTCACTGCCGTGGGCCACTGGGTTCAATCCCAGGTCAGGGAACTAAGATTCTGTAAGCTGCGTGGTGCAGCCAAAAATAAATAAAATAAGGTAAGATAAGATCAATTAAAATGTGTCTAATTATAGGAAATTATTAAATAAATCACATTCCATCCATGTGATGCAATTTTATGCCATTGGTATTGACTCATGAGAAGGAAAAGAAGTAAAATGATCAATTTTAAGCAATAGTTACAGTTTTGAACAAGATGACTTAAGACATTTTTAGTTATGTATGAATTCCTTTTAATAAACTAGGGATTTGTGTGACATTTTGCAATGATATATCTAATATGAAAATTTAATAGTTATTCAGTGGAGAAAGGAGGAGGTAAAGCATCCGTTGTATACCAAATACTGTTCTGTCTGCTTTGGTATACTCTTTCTAAATTTGGGAATGCTGTTTACCTTTATTGTGTTCAGTTACAGGAGAAGGATTGTGAAGATAGCTTATCGTTTTGATGAACAGTAAAAGAACAGTTATTTATTTCTGCCATGCTAATGTGTGTGTGTGTGTGTGTGTGTGTGTGTGTGTGTGTGTGTGTAGAACCCTCTCATGTCACAGGCCTATGACTCACATTTCTCTTAACAACTGGAAGGTACTCCCTCTCCCAACTCTATTTTATTTTTATGGAAATAGTAATTTAATTTTTGTTTCTGATGATAGAATTCATGCAGGTTTATTGTAAAAAGAAAAAAAAATGCAGGAACCTAAGGAAGTTTTAAGAAGAAAATTATAAATGCCCTTAGTCCCATCATCCAGAGTTAATGAATATTACAATTCTGATGTTTGTTTTTCCAAATATATTTTTGTGCACTTGTGTATATATGTTTGGTTTGCAAAATAGAATCATAAAAATTGGTTATTTAAAAAGATAAAGACTCTCCAACACTATGAAAAAGCAATCCAGTGCAGTCATAAGATTTATTATATTGTTATGCCTGTGCAGGGTAAAGGGGAGTGCAATGGTTCCCCACTAATTTGAAAAACTTTTCAAGAATTTACACTTTTTAGTTATGGAGGCATTGATTTTTGTTAATTACTTTCTTAAGCCTAGTTCTAAAATTTATTGATGCTGTTAAGAAAGGCCAGTTGTGAAAATCTCAAAAAATTTACTGTTAAGAAAAAAAAGAAAGGACATGCTAGTATTAAAATTATTAGAGGGCTTCCCTGGTGGCTCAGTAGTTGAGAATCCACCTGCCAGTGCAAGGGACACGGGTTTGAACCCTGCTCCTGGAGGATCCCACATGCCGTGGAGCAACTAGGCCCGTGCGCCACAGCTGCTGAGCCTGCGCTCTAGAGCCCGCGAGCCACAACTACCAAGCCCATGAGCCACAGCTACTGAGGCTGCGTGCCACAACTACTGAAGCCCGCGCACCTGGAGCCCATGCTCTGCAACATGAGAAGCCACCGCAATGAGAAGCCCACGCACCGCAACGAAGAGTAGTCCCCGCTCACCGCAGCTAGAGAAAACCTGCATGTAGCAACGAAGACCCAATGCGGCCAAAAAATAAATGTTCCTTAAAAAAAAATTATTCGAGATGATTTATCAAAAATTAAAAATTTTTAATTAAAAATTGTTAAAGATAATTTTCTTTAATAAATAGAATGGACATGTCATGTTTTTCATTTTATTCAGTGCTTATAATAAGCTGCTTTAAGTTCTTTATATGTATTATGTTAACGGTTCACAACAACCCTATAAGATAGATACTGTATTTTTTTGATGTGGTCCATTTTTAAAGTCTTTATTGAATTTGTTACAGTATTGCTTCTGTTTTTATGTTTTCATTTTTTGGCTTCCAGGCATGTGGGATCTTAGCTCCCCGACCAGGGATCGAACCTGTACCCCCTGCATTGGGAGACGAAGTCTTAACGACTGGACCACCAGGGAAGTCCCCTAGATACTGTAATTATTCTCCAGTTTTTCTATGAGGGAACAGAGGCACTGAAAATTAGTAACGTGTCCAAAGCCTCCTAGTTGATAACTGTCAGAGCTTAGATTCACATACTGGATCCTGACAACAAAGCCTGTGTTTTTCATATGTGAGAGTCAATCACCTCCCAACATTGTGCATATTCTTTTTAGTCTGCCTAGTGTACTTGGTAGTTTATCATGGATATCTTTCTTCATTAATTAATATGAACCAGTATCATCATTATTAATAATTGTATAATATGCCATCATAGAGTGGAACATAATTTATTTAGCTTGTTGACTATTGTTAGGTATTCTTTTGGTTATAAATTATTCTTTGAAGAACTTCCTTGCATATACTTCTTTGTGTATACTTTTACAAATATTCCCTAAGGATAAATTCCTAGAATTGGAATTTCTAGGTTAAATTATCAGACATTTAAAAAGAACTCATATCATGCCAGATCCTGTGCTAGTGCTTGGGGAAAATACAGTAACTAAAATCCTTAAGTTGCTTTTTATCTATCAAGTTAGATAAACCTCTACAGGAATAAGACTAAAATAAAGTCAGTGAAGAAGTCTGATGGCATGGCTTGGGAGTTCCTGGAAAGGAGACATCATCTGATTATAGCAAGCACTATCAGGTTGTGACCAAATAGTACCAAACCCATCAGATTTCTGTGGAGGTCATTGGATTTTATGTAATAAGCTTTGTCTCACAGTTTATTTTTCCTCATGATGTTGATGCAGGGCGAGACCAACAGAAGAAAGACAATTCATTAGCTCTTTGGAGGGCATCGTGACTAAAATGACTAATTCAGAACCAAGATAAATTCATCAGTCAAAAAGTTATGAGAGGGGCTTCCCTGGTGGCGCAGTGGTTGAGGGTCCGCCTGCCGATGCAGGGGACACGGGTTCGTGCCCTGGTCCGGGAGGATCCCACATGCCGCGGAGCGGCTGGGCCCGTGAGCCATGGCCGCTGAGCCTGCGCGTCGGGAGCCTGTGCTCCGCAACGGGAGAGGCCGCAGCAGTGAGAGGCCCGCGTACCGCAAACAAAAACAAAAACAAAAACAAAAACAAAACAAAACAAAAGTTATGAGAGGCAGCAGAAACTTAGAAATCGTAGAGTTGGTTCAGATATTGGGAACTGAAATAAATTAAAAAATAGCAGCTTTTTTCCTCTAGGTTCAAGGGATGACTGCTTTAAAAAATCTCTTTCACCTACTTGAAGAAGAAGTTCCTGTTTATAAAATTTTAAAATATATATATATTTCAAGGGTATATATGGCCATATAAAATTATGAAGTACATGTAAGCAAAAAGAAGAAAATTATGAAGTACATGTAAGCAAAAAAGAAAATTATGAAGTACATGTAAGCAAAAAGAAGAAAATTAGTACATGTAAGCAAAAAGAAGAAAAAATGTAGAAATAGCAATCTTTGCAGATTTTTTTCTGTCTGTTGATGCCTGTTAGTACCTCTTTATGCCAATATATATGTATACTTTACAAATATAATAACCATTTCATTTTATTTTTCTAAAGACTGCATATCTTGAATATTTTGTATGTTTGTGTACTTTCTAAAGCTTAAACTTATATAATATTTTCCATCAACTATGCCTCAATCGAAAAAAATTTTTAATAATGAAGGTTAGCATTTAGTGATTACTTTGCACATACATGAATATATAGATACATATAGGTGTTTTTACCTGCCATGACAGGATCACAGTACTCACAACTGTTGTTACCTGCATTCTTCACTCAGCAACATGTAGTAAACATATTTCCATCTCTCCTATTAAAGATCTACATCATAATTTTAATTTTTTAATCTTTATTTATTAAAATTTTTTTTAAATTTTATTTATTTTATATTGCCTGCATTGGGTCTTCGTTGCTGCGTGTGGGCTTTTCTCTGGTTGTGGCGAGTGGGGGCTACTCTTCATTGTGGTGTGCAGGCTTCTCATTGCGGGGGCTTTTCTTGTTGTGTGGCTCACGGGCTCTAGGCATGCAGGCTCAGTAGTTGTGGCGCACGGGCTTAGTTGCTCTGGGGCATGTGGGATCTTCCCGGACCAGGGCTTGAACCCGTGTCCCCTGCATTGGCAGGTGGATTCTTAACCACTGCGCCACCAGGGAAGCCCTACATCATAATTTTTAAATGGAAAGTTTTTTCACTCTATGGATGCTTTATAATTTATTAAATCTATTTCTACTGAAGGTTGCTTCAGTTCTGGAAAGCTTTTTTCCCCTAGGAATAATGTCTGTCAGCACACTTTTACATTTTTGTCCATATATACAATTATTTAATATTTTCTTTAATCCCATAAGCTAGAATTTCTGCATCAAAGGGTTTTCATGGTTTAAATGCTGCTTGTACCTACTTTAAATTTTGTGCAGTCTACAGGTTAGAATGTTTATATCCTTACAAGCTTGCTAATATGGGCATCAGTACTCTTAAAATGAGGTTTAATATCTTTAGGTAATTTGATGTGTTATTTCTATGTTTTAGTGAGTCATACCTCCTCATGTTTCTCTCACTGGGACAAGAGATTCTGGGTTTCAGGGGCAAGAGCTAGAGGTGAAAGAGAGCTGACTTTGTGGTTAGAAAAATAAGGATTCCAAATGCAGCTTTGCTACTTATTAACTGAATTTCTGCAAGTGATTTCACTTCTTTTAGTGTGAATTTTCTGATCCATTGCATAGATAGGATAATTATGATACTACATAGCAATCCTGCAGATACAATTAACATATAAAATACCTATCATATAGAAGTCCTTTTTTTCTCTTCTTTTTTTAAATTGATGTATAATTGACATAGAACACTGTTTTAGTTTCAGGTGTACAACATAATGATTTGATATTTGCATATATTGCAAAATGATCACAGTAAGTCTAGTTAACATCTGTAGACATACATAGTTACAATTTTCTTTTTCTTGTGATAAGAACTACTCTCTTAGAAACTTTCAAATATGCAATACTATATTATATATATATATATAAACTATATCACCATGCTATACATTACAACCCATGACATTAATTTTAAAACTAGAAGTTTGTCCCTTTGCCTCCCCACTTCAACCGTATCACCCTCTCCACCCCTCCCATCCCCCCACCTCTGGAAGCTACTAATCTGTTCTTTGTATCTGTGAGCTTGGTTAGAGTTTGTTTGTTTGTGTTTTTTTAATTTTACATGTAAGCAAGATTATACAGTATTTGTTTTTCTGTGTCTGACTTATTCCGCTTAGCATGATGCACTCAAGGTCCGTCTGTGTTGCTGAAAATGGCAAAATTTTATTCTTTTTTTTTTTCTTACCATAAATTTTACTGAAAAAGAAGAAAAAACTTAACGGCCCAAAGTAGAAGGGACTTTCCCCTTCTTGAAAAAGTTGCAATCTTGAAACCGCTTACTATTCTTCCGCCTTTAAAAATAAGCCCGCCCGTCTCGCCCCAAGGTCGCTCAGTGACCTCTGCAGAGACGGGTCAAGGAGCACGGCCGGTGACCCAAACTGCTGACCAGGGGCCGGGCGGAGCTGGAACATGGGGGTGAGGCCTGAGGCTGGTGTTGATCCAGCGCGAGGGATAATCCCCTGGAGTCGAGGTGGGCTCCAGCCAGTGCCACTTGTGCCGCCCGGGTAGATGCTGGGGACAGAAGTATCCCTGGTGGATGCCTTCATCTCTGAAAACGGCCAGGGTATTTTGTCAAATTTCCCTTTATTCCCTTATTTCTTGAATAAATAAAATCAAGGTGGGGGGCAGAAGCGGCAATGCGCACGCCTCGCCCCCGCCCCTTCCGCCCGGCGGGAGACACGTCCCTGGCCCACCTTCCTTCGCAGGGGGTCCAAATCCATCCGGCCGGTGGGCCAGGGCGTGCGCCCCGGGAAGTCAGCCACCAACCCCAACCACGCCAAAATTTTATTCTTTTTATGGCTGAATAATATTCCTGTGTGTCTGTGTTTCACATTTTCTTTATCCATTAATCCATCGATGGACATTTAGGTTGTTTCCATAATTTGGCTGTTGTAAATAATGTTGCAGTGAACATGGGGATGCATAAATCTTTTCAAATTAGTGTTTTCATTTTCTTCAGAAAATACCTAGTAGTGCAATTGCTGGATCATATGGTAGGTCTATTTTTAATTTTTTGAGAAACCTCCACACTGTTTTCCATAATGGCTGTACCAATTTACATTCCTGCCAACAGTGCACAAAGGTTCCCTTTTCTCCACATTCTTGCCAACATTTGTTATTTCTTGTCTTTTTGATAATAGCCATTCTAACAGGTGTATGATGATATCTCATTGTGGTTTTGGTTTGCATTTCCCTGACAATTGTGATGTTGAGCATCTTTTCATGTACCTGTTGGCCATCTGTTATGACTTCTTTGGAAAAATGTCTATTTAGATCTGCCCATTTTTTAATCAAGATTTTTTTTTTTTTGCTATTGTATGGGTTCTTTATATATTTTGGAATTGATCCCTTATCAGATATATGATTTGCAAATATTTTCTCCTATTCACTAGGTTGCCTTTTCATTTTGTTGATGATTCCTTTGCTGTGCAGAAGATTTTTAGTTTGATGTAGTCCCACTTGTTTATTTTTGCTTTTGTTGCCTTTACTTTTAGTGTCAAAAAATCATCACCAAGACCTATGTCTAGGCACTTACCTCCTGTGTTTTCTTCTAGGAGTTTTATGGTTTCAGGTCTTAAACATTCAAGTCTTTAATCCATTTTGAGTTCATTTTTGTGCATGGTATGAAATAGTGGTCCAGTTTCATTCTTTTGCATGTGGCTGTCTGGTTTTCCCAACACCATTTATTGAAGAGACTGTCCTTTTCCCACTGTATATTCTTGGCTCCTTTTTGTAAACTAATTGATCATGTACACATGGGTTTTATTTCTGGGCTCTCTATTCTGTTCCATTGACCTATATAGCTGTTTTTTTTTGCGGGGGGGGGACAATATCATATTGTTTTGATTACTGTAGCTTTGTAATATAGTTTGAAATCAGGAAGCATGATACCTCCAGATTTTTTCTTCTTTCTCAAGATTGCTTTGGCTATTTGGGGCCTTTTGTGGTTCCATACAACTTTTAGGGTTGTTTGTTCTAGTTCTGTGGAATATTCCAGTGGAATTTTGATAGAGATTGCATTTAATCTGTAGATTGCTCTGGGCAGTATGGACATTTTAACAATATTAATTCTTCTAATTTATTAACATTGAATATCTATTTATTTGCGTCATCTTCAGTTTCTTTTATCAGTGTCTTATAGTTTTCAGTGTACAGGTCTATTTAACCTCCTTGGTTAAATATATTCCTAGTTATTTTATTCTTTTGATGCAATTATAAATGGGATTGTTTTCTTAATTTCTCTTTCTTATAGTTCATTATTAGTAGATATAAATGCACCTGATTTTTGTAAATTGATTTTGTATCCTGCAACTTTACTGAATTCTTTTATTCTAACAGTTTTCCTGTGGGGTCCTTAGGATTTTCTATATATAATATAGAGATAGTTTTACTTCTTCCTTTCCAGTTTGGATGCCTTTTATTTCATTTTCTTGTGAAAAGTCTTGATAAATAGATATATGTTATTGTCTAACTGCTGACAACATGAATTCACACCTCTTCAGCCTAGGTTGTAAGAAACAGAATGACAGATGAAGTCATCCAGGAAAGCAATGTGGATGATTCTGATTGAAAATAGTGATGAGCCCAGAGGATTCTGGAAGTTATTGTTCTGACTGCAGGCAGGCAGGGCTGCCAGTGCAGTAATTTCTCAGTGGTAACGGCTGCTAGCATTGGTCCTATGGATTTCTCTCTTTGTATCTGTTTAATTTAAGCAGGTTTGTGAGGTTTTGAAAGAGATTCTGGTTTAGATGATGTGGTCCCTTATCAGCCCTGAAATTTATAAGTAGGGATTAGATTTGTCCATACTTCCTCAAATTTCCGTGTGTGTGTGTGTGTGTGTGTGTGTGTGTGTGTGTGTGTGTGTGTGGTGGGGAGGTCCAGGGAGGGGAAAGAATATATTAAGCTGAGTCGTTTTGAGAGTTCTAAGGCCTATCTCATGGCCCCTTTTTTCTCCCCCTAGCTCTGGCCTCTGTGAACTGTGCTTCTCCAGGCAAGTAAACCCCAAGGAGGACTGACCAGTTCTTGAATTTCTAAACCATGGCCCATGTAAGTTGCTGTTTCTTTCACCTTCTGGAAGTTAAGTTCCTATAAACTTTTCTTTATTCTGAAACTTCTTACTTATCAGAGCCCCATCTAAGGACCCATTTCCTCCAAATCCAGTGAGAGATGAGGCCAAATAAATAGTACAATGCCTTCCTTGTGAGTCCTCTTTTTTCCAGTCATTGTTCATGTATTCATTGAACAAATCATTCAGCATCTGTTATATGTGCTCAGTCTTCTGCTAAAAGCTGCAGTGGAGCAGAAATGAAATCCCTTTAGGGAGACGTTTCACCATCTCTTTTGAGTAGTTGAGAGAGTATGGGCCCATTTGACTGCTCATGGGAAATCGCTAAATTTTTCCAAACTTGAGTTTTCCAAGTAGGTAAGATTTACTGTTGGTTGACCTCAGCCTCAGTACATGGTTAGATCTCATGCTTTATGAGGCTTTTAGGACTAGGTAGGATTATGGTTGGGTCTTGCATGCAGGGAGCTCAAGTATCTGCTCTGGAAATCCCTAAGAGTTGTATACCATTTATATTGGAACGGGATGAGCTAGTCTAGAATGACATCTTTGTGATTCTAGATCACCAGTATCCAGAATCTACATCAGTATCCTCTAACTCAGGAATAATGAATGCATACAGTGAGGGATGGAAAATGATAGATAAGATCATGCAGATATCTATTGCATAGACTATTATACAACCAATTTTTTAAATTTCATAAAAGAATTTATCATAAATGGGGAAATGTTTATGATCTGATTCAATGGTGAACTTGGAAGAAAGTTTTAATTGTATTCAGATCCTTTTCCAACATAGAGATATCATAGGAAAACTTTTTTTAAAAAATCTTGTTCTTTAAGGGGAAAGGGTGGAAGAACACATTTTTTGAGAATTTGTGAGGGAGACATACAACAGACAGAAGGCTTATACACAGTATTTCATTTAATTAGAAAACTGAGGGACTTCCCTGGTGGTCCAATGGGTAAGATTCCACACTCCCAGTGCAAGGGGCCCGGGTTTGCGCCCTGGTCAGGGAACTAGGTCCCACGTGCATGCCGCAACTAAGAGTCCTCATGCTGCAACTAAGAAGTCTGCATACTGCAACTAAAGATCCTGCATGCCACAACTAAGACCTGGCACAGCATAAATAAATACATACATACATACATACATAAATACATGCATACATACTGATTATATTTTTCCCAGATGTGTTTGGATAGTTAAGATATGCTAGAGTATACAAGAGGCTGTATCTGTAGCAACAGGATCCTTCAGGAACATATAGACATCCTGCTTCAAGCACACTCATTTCCTAACTACTGTGTTACGGGCTTCCAGCCCAAGCCTGTTTGCTTGCTCTATGATCCATTTCCTGCAGTATCTCTTCCATTTTTTTCTCCCATCTTAAAACAAATATTCTTTAATTTCAGTTGTATGGTTTGTCATTTCAGGGATCAGTGATGTTCAGTGATGTGTCCATAGATTTCTCTCAGGAGGAGTGGGACTACCTGGACTTGGAACAGAGGGATTTGTATAGAGATGTAATGTTGGAGAACTACAGCAACTTGGTCTCATTGGGTAAGGTTATCTGCCTCTAGAAATTTAGACTCTGTTCTCTGCAAAATTAGCTTTCTTCTCTAGAAATTTCAGGAATATCTTTCAAGAAATGATCCAAATTTCTGCTCCCTGTTCTCAAGGGAATGGTTTGAGCTCTTTTTGTTTGGAAGTGAGCACCTTCACTAAGCATATTCATCTTGGCCATCCTTATGTGGCCTTCAGGTCTTCCTTAATGATGAAAGGACTGGGTTTGAAATCTGGGTGATTTACAACCTTACCAGTGTCAAAGAAAGCAGGCTTCACTTTGTATCTGAACTCAGAATTGCTATAGGTGTTTTGTTATTTGTTGGTATACCTATAAGGAAAATAGGTAGACCTTATATCTTGGTTTTTCTCTGACTCTCAAATGAACACATAATTTTTTTAGTGGTAAGTGGTATAAACTGGATTTATTTACAGTTCAAGAGAACTCATGTCTTATATTAATAAGCAAACATATTCACTCCAACCTACTTTTATGATTAAAAGTTAAAAATCCAAGAACTTTGCATGTAACATTGTATGAATATCCTAAGAAAAAACAGTAAATGCCTCAGGAAACTTCTTATTTTCCTCTCATTAAAATAGCAATTATATGATACAGCCACTATGGAGAACAGTATGGAGGTTCTTTAAAAAACTAAAAATAGAACTACCATATGACCCAGCAATCCCACTACTGGGCATACTGAGAAAACCATAATTCAAAAAGAGTCATGCACCACAATGTTCATTGCAGCACTATTTGCAATAGCCAGGACATGGAAGCAACCTAAGTGTCCATCGCCAGATGAATGGATAAAGAAGATGTGGCACATATATACAATGGAATATTACTCAGCCATAAAATGAAATGAAATTAAGTTATTTGTAGTGAAGTGGATGGACTTAGAGTCTGTCATACAGAGTAAGTCAGAAAGAGAAAAACAAATACCGTATGCTAACACATATATATGGCATCTAAAAAAAAAAAAAAAAAGGTTCTCATGAACCCAGGGGCAGGACAGGGATAAAGATGCAGACATAGAGAATGGACTTAAGGATACAGGGAGGGGGAAGGGTAATCTGGGACGAAGTGAGAGAGTGGCATGGACATATATACACTACCAAATGTAAATTAGATAGCTAGTGGGAAGCAGCTGCATAGCATAGGGAGATCAGCTCGGTGCTTTGTGACCACCTAGAGGGGTGGGATAGGGAGGGTGGGAGGGAGACACAAGAGGGAGGGGATATGGGGATATAAGTATACGTATAGCTGATTCACTTTGTTATACAGCAGAAACTAACACAACATTGTAAAACAATTATACTCCAATAAAGATGTTAAAAAAAGCAATTATAGGGGCTTCCCTGGTGGCGCAGTGGTTGAGAGTCCGCCTGCCAGTGCAGGGGACGCGGGTTCGTGTCCCGGTCCGGGAGGATCCCACATGTGGAGCGGCTGGGCCGCTGAGCCTGCGTGTCCAGAGCCTGTGCTCCGCAATGGGAGAGGCCACAACAGTGAGAGGCCCGCATAACGCAAAAAAAAAAAAAAAGCAATTATAATAAATAATAGCTAATAAAATATATGTAGCGCTTAGTGTATATTCTAGGCAATGTTTAGATATGGATATATATTAATATAACCTGCGCAACAATCATGTATGATAGGTACTATAATTATCTCTATTTTATAGGTGAGGAAAATAAAGCAGACTGGTAACTTGTCCAAGGTCACACTACTGGGTTATGGCAAAGGCAAAATTTGAACCCAGACATCTGTCAACCACTATTGCTCTCAAGAAAAGGAGTACTTGTGTGAATATAAATGAAAATAAGACCTTTTCCCTCCCTCTGCAATCTCCATTTCTTATGTAATATTAACATGATGTTTTTTAATCACCTCACTTTTGTTCTAAAGTCTTTATCAATTACCATTTGACCTATAGTTTATTAAAAATTTAACCAAAACTGAATCAAAGTAATTGTGAATTTATTTTTTATTTCCACGTTACCTTACATTTCTTTTCTTCTGTCCAGGATGCTTTGTTTCTAAACCAGATGTGATTTTCTTATTGGAGCAAGGAAAAGAGCCCTGGAAAGTAGTGAGGAAAGGAAGAAGACGATATCCAGGTAAGTGAGGGCCAATAGGGTAGGGGAAACCATCACCAGAGAAAACTTCCCTGCTAGTTAAGGAAGAGACACAGCCTTCTGATGTTGTTTCGAAAACCCACTTTGAAAGACCATGGCCTAAGGAGAAAAGGTCTGAGACCCTGGGAGCAAATTAAGGACTTAGCTGGGGTTACTCATAGTACTACTGTATCCTATTTACCACTCTCCTTTTTTCATTGTTGTTTTTCTCTCTAATTTTCCTCCCCTTTGAAGGGGGCATAAGGTATGGAAAGGTGCTCTCTGTTCCCAATATTATTCTATCTATATTTTGATTTCTTCTTTTGCATGTATAGATAGATAGGCAGACAGACAGATAGATCGATCGACCAACTGGGCTCTGAGCCGGGCACTATGCTGGACACCATCAATACAGTTTTATTTACATAAAACCACTAGAATCCCTGTCCCTGTGAGGATTTACCCTGATTTACAGAAACATAGTAAGTAAATAGAAAATATAATGTTAGGTAATAAGGGAGTACTATGAATAAAGGTAAGCACAGTAAGGGAATAGAGAATGGTATGGGATGGGAAAACTGTTTTAGTTATGGTCAGGAAAGCCTTTTTTCCCTAACTTTTCTCATAAATTAAAAATGGGAAATAGAAGACTATGGAGATGAGTGTTCTTGACGTGGTAATAATATCATACGTTTTATCAGCAACTGAAGTTTCATGTGAATTACTCTAGAAGATAGATCCTTAGTTTACAGAATATCATTTTTATTCACCTTTTTCCATGTATGTTTATATCTACCTTCACATCAGGAAGAAACATGAATGTAATAGACTATATGGAAAATGATCCCTTGGTTTAGCTTCTACCTCTGTGCTATTTTCATCTCTCTTTGGACCTTTTGTTAAAGAAAGATCCTTAAAACTCTTGATATAGAGATATATGTTGTCACTTTATATTTTGCTCTGTGTTATATTCAGGTCTGACAGAGGAGACTCATTTTAGGCGAAACGTTCTTTTGTAACACCAGAGCCATTTCAGTGCCCATAATGTTTATAAGGTTATGTCTTCTGATTCACCTTCTACCAAAGGAAAGAAAAATATGCTGTTTTTCCCAATCCTAACTTATTTTCTATCATCTGATTAAATGATATTTACAACTGTTAATACTACAAAAATAATGAAATACAGTGGCTCAAAGTGAATAAGATAATATCAGTTTAGTCAGGAAATATTTAGCCAAAATAACAACTGTTGATTCAAAGTTAGACATCTTAAACAAGGTCATTATTTTTTTCCTTTCCTTTTCTTTCTTTGTTTCTTTCTTCTTTTTAGTTAAGTTTTATTGAAGTATAAATGCATATAGAAAAGTGGACAAATGAAGGAAGGTTTTTTTGAGGAGATGGTATTTGAGGAGAGATGTGAAGTAAGGGCTCAAGCCATTTGACTCTAGAGGAAGAGCATTCTGCGCAGATAGAAAAGGCCTAAGGAAGAAGTTAGCTTTGCATGTTTGAAAGCCATTATGGCTAGAACATGGGGGAGAGGAAGGTAAAGTAATAACAGATGAGATCAGAGTTAGTCAAGGCCATATAATATAATCATTAAGAGAAATTGGAAGCTATAGTCTGCTTTCTGTTTTAAAATGATTCCTCTGGTCAAGTGCAAAAGTAGGAAGGACTAGTGTGGAAGCAGTTTCAGTTCAGACTGGAAGTAATGGTGGTTTGGATAAAGCTGGCAGCCGTAGGAGGTAGTAAGAAGCTGTTAGACTCAGGTTATGTATGAAGGGAGTCCCAAAAGAACATGCTGATGGACTTATAAATGCAGTAAGTAAGAAAGACATATCAAAGGAGGAGATAAGGGTGTTAGCTTGAAAAGCTAGGTGAATGGAAGCACAATTTACTGAGGTAGGGAAGATAGGAAGAGCAGGTTGGCAGGTAGACGTTGAGAGTTTCTGTTTTGGATATTTTAAGTTTGAATTGTCTTTCATTTTTCCAGTTTTAGATGCTGAGTAGGCAGCTGAATATGTATATACACATGGAGCTCAGGGAGAGGTTACAGCCTGATGTCCATCTGGGTGTCTTCACTTTATGGTTAAAATTGAAATCCATGGGTCTGAATGTGTTCATCTAAGGAACACATGCAGGTAGAAGAAAGCAGATAAAGAGAAGAGGCCTAAAGACTGATTCATGGGATACTCCCCTATTCAGACGTTAGAAAGAGGGGGCCGCAAAGGACATGCAGAAGGAGCAGGCACTGATAAAAACAAAAGAAAATGTTTCAAAATGGAAGGAGTAGAGAATGAGGATGAGAATTGACCCCAGATTCTGGCAAGATGGAGAATGCTGGTGACCTTGTCAAGAGTGATTTTAGTGGAGTCAGGGTGAAAACCTGATTAGAGTGACTTAATAAGAGTAGGTAGGGCTTCCCTGGTGGCGCAGTGGTTGAGAGTCCACCTGCCGATGCAGGGGACACAGGTTCGTGCCCCGGTCTGGGAAGATCCCACATGCTGCAGAGCGGCTGGGCCCGTGAGCCATGGCCGCTGAGCCTGCGCATCCGGAGCCTGCGCATCCGGAGCCTGTGCTCCGCAACGGGAGAGGCCACAACAGTGAGAGGCCCGCGTACCGCAAAAAAAAAAAAGAGTAGGTAAGGCAGTGATGAGATGGGTGTAAGACAACTCTGGAAGAAGTATGTATGAAGGAAAGCTGGGAAATAGAGTTGGTAGTTACACTGGGGATTTGGGTTATAAGCAGTGTAGTTTATGGTGTGCAATTATAGACCATGTTTGTGTGCCCATAGGAA
Organism: Pseudorca crassidens; assembly: GCF_039906515.1. Lineage (NCBI taxonomy): Eukaryota > Metazoa > Chordata > Mammalia > Artiodactyla > Delphinidae > Pseudorca > Pseudorca crassidens. The sequence continues at coordinate 16,349,692 of NC_090315.1, read as the reverse complement.
TGATTCTGTAAAGTGGGGGAAATTGATGCAGTAGAGAGAGCATAAATTTGGAAGCAGTGTCCTTGAGGTGAGAGTGGAGGAAGGGGATAGGATCCAGGGAACAAGAGAGAATTAAAGGGAAAACAATGTAGTTATGAATGCAAGTAAGTTGGTCTGGGTAGTGGAGAGAGGACAGCATATTCTTCTATTGTTATTTCCTCAGTGAAATCAGAAAGATGATCATGAATAGAATGAGGATTATTCAATGGTAGCATTCACTATGGCCTTATTCAGGATGTGACTAAAATTGATACTTCAGAAGTACAGTTCCTCGGATGTTAGGTTTTATTATTTTCAGATCTTTGTACTCTGTCCACAGTGTTGAAATGCAAATAGGATTACCTTGGAACCAAATCTTCTATATCCTAGTCTTGTATCAACAAAGCAAGGTGGTTAATAATAAAATGCCTAAACAGACTAAATACTAAGTTCAGGTAATTTATGTGACATTTTCCATTTAATTAAAGCTGGTTCTCTGAAACGGGGGAATCACATTTGTGATTTTTTATATTTATATATTTTTAACTGATCAAAGAAAGGGCTTATATTTTTCTATATTCTCATCAGCATTGTGTAATAGAATAGAAATCCTTTGGTCCAACAGAATTGGGACTGGTATTTGGTTTGTTTATTCATAAAAAAGGGTTAGATATTTTATGTACATACCATAAAAGTAATATTTTTACTCTCAACATTAAAATATAGCTCTTTGTCAATACTTTCGACGTGTCTAAGGCTTTCTTTCCATTGTGTCTCTTATTTAATTTTTCATCTAAACCACACATACAATTTATAGTCTATTACTATTTCTAGTTAAAAATTTTTTAAGTAGAACAAGAACAAAATTTGCAACAAGTACAGAACACTTCTTGATTATTATGTTTTCCCCATCTTTTACTATTGTCCCTCCCACACTTAGTTTTTGTTAGCCATGTTTTGTTTTTTGTTTTTCTGGCTGTGCTATGTGGCATGCAGGATCTTAGTTCCCCGACCAGGAATTAAATCTGTACTCCCTGCATTGTGAGCACAGAGTCTTAACCAGTGGACCGCCAGGGATATCCCTGTTAGCCATGATTTTTAACAATGTATTTACAACCAGTTTTTCCAAAGTATTCAATTTCACTTTCATAGAACCAATCTCTTCTCATAGTTACTTATAAGTTTACATATTGTTTAATTAAATTGGGTACTTTCAGGAAAATGTGAGACTGGCCTAAACTTGTTTGGAACAAACACAGTTAACTCTTGTGAGATAGGAGTGCTTTGTCAACTGGGCCTGTGGAGGGGGCCATATCCCCTGGACGTGACAAGCCACTGGCCTGTCTCTCATGCCCTAGCCCGCATAGCTGTTGCCTACTCTGAAGGCAGACAGCAGAAGTTGCTATCTGGCCCAGGGGTGATAATCTGCAGGATTCGATATACCTGGCTACTTTGAATACAGAATTTGCCCTGTTGTTTGCCATTGTCTCCATACCTGCTCAGCTTATCAGCATGAACACCCTTGATAGACCACTGTCCCCTTGTGCAGAGTAATCTCCCTCTTGTGATTTCGTGTGTGATATCTTTAGAAAATCTAATGCCAGATGCTTCATGAGTGTTTCAGTGTTTTCTTCATAAAGGTTATATATATATTTTAAGTTTACTCTTGAAACTGTTGTGACTGGAATCTTTTTTTCTCCATCATATTTTATTATTAAATGTATGTATAAAGGCTATTAGTTTTTGTTTTTTATATCCTCCTACCTTATTAAATTCTGTTATTTATATTATTTAAACCTCTTAGATTTTCCAATTATGAATTATCATCTGAAAATACAGTTTTATCTCTTCTTTTAAATTCTTAAGACTACCGCTCATTTTTTTCTGATATTTAAGTGTCTTGACTAATAACTCCAAAGCTGTCTTTTTGTTAAGGTATTATATATTTTATCATTTTAGGGAGGTAATTATTCCTCCTTTATTGAGCTTTTTTGAAAAATCAGATATGTTTCCCTTTTTTAGTTGCCTTTTCAGCGTCTATGGAGTTGATCATGTGAATTTAAAAAAATATATTGGGACTTCCCTGGCGGTGCAATGGTTAAGACTCCAAGCTCCCAATGCAGGGGTCCCAGGTTCGATTCCTGGTTTGGGAACTAGATCCCGCATGCATGCCACAACTAAGAGTTCACATGCCTCAAGTAAGGAGCCAGTGAGCCACAACTAAGACCCAGCACAGCCAAATAAATATTTTTAAAAATGTATTTATTTGGCTGTGCCAGGTCCTAGTTGCGGCATGCAGGATCTTCGTTGACACGTGCAGGATCTTTAGTTGCTGCATGTGGGATCTAGTTCCTTGACCAGGGATAGAACCTGGGCCCCCTGCATAAGAAGCGCAGAGTCTTAGCCACTGGACCACCAGGGAAGTCCCCGATCATGTGATTTTTATTTGTCCCTTTCCTCAGCTGTATTAAATGAGTTGAATTATCTTAATAGATTTCCCCATACTGGACCTCTTTAACATTCTTTGAATAAACAACACTGGGTCTTTTGACACACTGTTTTATTAGATGCTTAGAATTTTTACATCAATTTTCAGAAAACTGGTATGGAGTTTTCTTTTTATGAGCAGGATTTAGTATGATATTATTACATCATGAAAATAGTTTGGAAGTCCTCCTTTTTCCTAGTTCTCAGTCTAAACAGAATTTGTATGGCCTGTTCTTTAAAGCTTTAATAACCTTTTTAAGCTTTTTCCTTGAAGAAGGAGATGGTAAGTCTGACTACAATCTCTGTTTGCCTTATGGAAATTAATCTGTTGAAACATTGTATCTCTTTTGTGGTCAGTTTTGGTAAATTCTATTTTCTTAGAAAATTATTCATTTTAGCTGTGTTTTAAAACTTATTGGCAAAGTAATCTTTCTTCCAACTATGTTCTGTATTTAATCATGATTATTTTCACTTTGCCATTTTTAAATTTCTATGTCTGTGTGTTCTTGCTATTTTTATTTATTTATTTATTTATTGCTATTTTTATTATATTAACTAATGGTTATCTGTTTTGCTGATTCATTTATAAAAAAAGAATCTGGTTTTACTTTGTGTGTTAGTTCTTTTTTTCTGTTTTCTAACTATTCTAATTCTGCTTTTATATAGTTAATTTCTTTTTTCTGCTTTGCTTCAGCTTGCTTTTCTAATATTTTTGAGTGGGATTTTTAGTTAATTTTTTCTTTCATTTTTTTGCTGTATGTATTAAGATATTTTTTTAAATAAATTTATTTATTTTTGGCTGCATTGGGTCTTCATTGCTGTGCACAGGCTTTCTCTAGTTGCGGTGAGAGGGGGCTACTCTTCATTGCGGTGCACAGGCTTCTCATTGCAGTGGCTTCTCTTGTTGCAGAGCACGGGTTCTAGGCACGCAGGCTTCAGTAATTGTGGCTCTCAGGCTCCAGAGTGCAGGCTCAGTAGTTGTGGCGCATGGGCTTAGTTGCTCTGTGGCATGTGGGATATTCCCGGACCAGGGATCGATCCCGTGTCCCCTGCATTGGCACGTGGATTCTTAACCACTGCGTCACCAGGGAAGTCCCATGTATTTAAGTTTTTGAATTTTCTTCTACTCACTGTGGTTATAGTTTTACAGGTAATTTAATGTAGTTTTCTTTTTATTGTTACTATTGTTTTTTTTAAACAAATACCATTTGGGATCTTATTTCTCTATTGATCTAAGAGTTATTTAAGATAGACTTCTAAAATTCCAAGTGGATTTACTTTTTTGTTGTTATTATTAATTCCCAGTTTTAGTAGAACCTATATGATTTCAGTTTTCTTATACAGACTATATTATAATACTTGAAAACATCATCATTTTTCTCTCTCATACACAGCTCATTCAGCACTTAAATTCCCCTCTGGCTATTTCTCCTCCTGGCTTACCATCCTCTGGTTTACATCTATCATGACCTTTGTTAGCAAGTTCTTCACACTCAAGTTACTGCAAAACCCTTTGACCCTATTAGTGAGTTACTTACAAATTACGTCTTTTTTTTTTTTTTTGCTAAGGATTTCATAAACTTCAATAAGGTATAAACATATTTTCCTGTCTGAAAGTCACATTTCTAGGAAATAAGGAATGGTCTTGCCTCTGAGGGGACGGAAAGGAGGAGACCAGAATAAGGGGATGAAGGAACAAAACTCACTGAGCATTTGCAAAATGGATGAGTAGTAGAATAAGCTTAAAGGGAGCTGAAGTACGTAAGAGTTTCTCAGTGTCTTTGTTGTGATGTGGAGACAAACAAAGAGCAACCCATAGCTATGTGAAGGAGGGAATGGCAATGTAGAGAATACTGCATAAATAAGGGTATAAAAAACGGAAGGATGTACAGGAAAATACAACCACCATTTTTCATTTATATAGTCAGCTGGGCTAGCTTGAATGAATAAAGGAGATATTTAATCATTGTAGTAAGATGTGAGAGGTTAGAGGCCGAGAAATATATTCAGAATAAATATATAAGTATAGGAATTAAATGAGTGAAATCTATTTTGTGCTCTGGATTTATTATTGAATGGAGAATAAAGCAGGGATTGTTTCTGCCCTTAATGAGGTTTAGGGGTAAGAAAATAAACAGAATAACAATTGGAAAAATTAATAAATAGATAATTTCAACATAGCTCTATGTTGTATGTAATATATGTATAATAACTATGCAGATATACAGTTAACCCTTGAACAACACAGGGTTTAAGGTGTTGCCCCCACCAGCGTAAGCAAAAATCCACATATAACTTTAAAAAATATATTTATTTATTTTATTTATTTATTTTATTTCTATTTTTTTGTCTTCGTTGGGTCTTCTTTGTGGCTTGCGGGCTTCTCTCTAGCTGTGGCATGGGGGTTTTCTCTCTCTAGTTGTGGTGCATGGGCTCCAGAGCACGTGGGCTCTGTAGTTTGTGGCATGCAGGCTCTCTTTTTGAGGTGCGTGAGCTCAGTAGTTGTGGCACATGGGCTTAGTTGCCACGTGACATGTGGGATCTTAGTTCCCTGACCAGGGATTGAACCTGTGTCCCGTGCATTGGAAGGCAGATTCTTTACCACTGGACCACCAGGGACGTCCCCACATATAACTTTTGACTCCCCCAACACTTAGCTACTTATTAGCCTATTGTTGACCTGGAAGCCTTACCAATAACATAAATAGTCGATTAACACATATGTTATATATATTATATACTGTATTCTTATAATAAAGTTAGCTAGAGAAAAGAAAATGTTATTAAGAAAATCACAGGGAAGAGAAAATACATTTACAGTACTGTACTGTATTTATTGATACCATAAGTTTATGTTGTCTGTTTATAAGATAAATTTTCTGTCAGTACCTACATCAATATTGTCCTATATCATAAACACATTACATATTATATGTGTTACTAACACTGGACATTAGAAATGAAAAGATAATGTGAAAAAATTTTATATTTATTTACAGATATAATGACTTATGCATTGGTAATGAAAAAGCAGCAATATGATTGCTTTACGGTAACCTATTGTAATTGATATGAATGCTTCACAGTAGCCTAGCCTATACAGTAATGAGTGAATCAGCATAAAACTTTTATGGCATACAATATTACAGTCACATTTATAAAACAGTATTAGAAACATTGTTACATGTTTTAAAAAACCACTTACCTGTGATGATAGGCTGATATGCAGTTTATCCAGTCAGAAGAGACAGAAGCACACTATATAGTAATGTAATTCTTTGAAAGCAAAGTTGTAAAACAGTAAGAAAGCTAACACATTATTAATTTTATACTAAATATCACTCACCTTATGCCTATGTAAGGATAGGTTATCCACTTCAATACAAGTCTTGCACACGATGTTCTACACATATATGTTTGTATATTTATTGAAAAAAGTCCATATATAGTGGATCTGCACAGTTCAAACCCATGTTGTTCAAGGGTCAACTGTATAATAAGCACATAGCTTTAAGTACTGTCAGTAGATTCAGCTGTTGAGTAAGTAACTTACTCTAAGACCTCAGAGTGAGAAGGAGCCACCATGCAAAGAGCCCAAACAGATTTGTGGGGAAATAGAGCAGACTGAAATGTCCAATGGAAGTAAGTGGGAACATGTTTTAATATCTGAAAAGAGGCCTCTCCAAGTAGCAGTAAAGAGAACAGTGGTTTGAGATGATGCGTTATAGGTAAGCAGAGGCCTTTTAACAAGTTTGATTTTATTCTAAGAATAAAGAGAAATTGTTGAAAGAATTTAAGCATGAATTCCCAACCTTTCATTTCCATCAAAATCATCGTATGGAGAATATTAAATATAGGACTGCCCAGGACTGTAGAATCTGATCCAAGTAGTTTAGGTGGTATCTAAATCATAGTATTTGTAACAAGCTCCCTTGTGATTCTGATTCACGTTTCAGTTTGAGAACCACTGACTTAAAATATTTACTTAGTCACTAATCTCATTTTCCTTCATGAACTCTCATTTTCCTGGTGTTGCCTTTTGCTTTTTTTAATTATGTAACTATTTTTAGAATTTCATTGGGTAGTACTTTGGTTGTCTTTTACTTCTACTGTAGAAATTTTACTTCTTTTAGAAAAAGAGAACTACATGTTTGCTCTCTTGTTTTCTTTCAGATTTGGAGACCAAATATGAGACCAAGAAGTTATCTTCAGAAAATGACATTCATGAAATAAACTTATCCCAGTGGAAGGTAATGGAGAGAATTAAAAACCATGGCCTTAACAGACTCATTTTAAAAAATGATTGGGAGTCCAAAAGAAAATTTGAAGGACAAGAGGAATATTTCAATCAAGTGAAAATTACATCTCAAAAAGTGTCCTCTTACCAAAAATACTCATCTTTTTCTTCACATCAGAGACTTCATTTTGTCGAGAAACCCTATGAATGTAAGGAATGTGGGAAGGCCTTTAGAGTACGCCAACAACTTACCTTTCATCACAGAATTCATACTGGTGAGAAACCTTACGAATGTAAGGAGTGTGGGATGGCCTTTAGACAGACGGCACATCTTACTCGACATCAGAGACTTCATTCTGGTGAAAAACTCTATGAATGTAAGGAATGTGGAGAATCTTTCATATGTGGCCCAGACCTTAGAGTACATCAAAAAATTCATATTGGTGAGAAACCCTATGAATGTAAAGAATGTGGGAAAGCCTTCAGAGTTCGTGGACAACTTACTCTACATCAGAGGATTCATACTGGTGAGAAACCCTATGTATGTACAGAATGTGGGAAGGCCTTTAGACAGTATGCACACCTTACTCGACATCAGAAGCTTAATATTGCTGACAAACTCTATGAATGTAAAGAATGTGGGAAGGCCTTTTTGTGTGGCTCTGGCCTTAGGGTACATCACAAACTTCATACAGGTGAGAAACCCTATGAATGTAAAGAATGTGGGAAGGCCTTTAGAGTACGACAGCAACTGACACTCCACCAGAGAATTCATACTGGTGAGAAACCCTATGAATGTAAGGAATGTGGAAAGACTTTTAGTCGTGGTTATCATCTTATTCTACATCACAGAATTCATACTGGTGAGAAACCTTATGAATGTAAGGAATGCTGGAAGGCCTTTAGTCGTTACTCACAACTTATTTCACACCAGAGTATTCATATTGGTGTTAAACCCTATGACTGTAAGGAATGTGGTAAGGCCTTTAGACTACTCTCACAACTTACACAACATCAGAGTATTCATATTGGTGAGAAACCGTATAAATGTAAGGAATGCGGGAAGGCCTTTAGATTGCGCCAAAAACTTACTCTACATCAGAGCATTCATACTGGTGAAAAACCCTTTGAATGTAAGGAATGTAGGAAGGCCTTTAGGCTTAATTCATCTCTTATTCAGCATCTGAGAATTCATTCTGGTGAGAAACCCTATGAATGTAAGGAATGTAAGAAGGCCTTTAGACAACATTCACACCTTACCCATCATCTGAAAATTCATAATGTAAAAATATAAGAAAGACTTTTTAGTCTATGAATGTAGTAATTAGTTCCTTTTGCTTCCTCCATGCACCTGACTTGGCATAACGGGGTTTATATCATAAATAATGTGTTAATTTAATATATTCCACCATCACTCAGACCTGAGAATCTTCACATTCATTCTAGAAACTAATCCTATTAATATAACAAATGTGGGAAAGACACTTAACATCATTTCTAGCCCATCACTTTCTTACCTGTGTTATATTGAACAGGATGTTTAACTGCTTGATGCTATAAGTTCTTGATTTATAAAATTATAATACTGTGGCAGAATAAAGATTACTGCAGATTCTTTGGTACTCCACCCATCAAGATGTGGAATCCACATCCTTTCCCTTTGAATCTGGGCAGACTGTGACTACTTTGATCAGTAGAATAGCAGAAGTACTGCTGTGCTAGTTTCTGGACCCAGACTTTACTGGTAGATTTTGCCTCATCTCTTGGAATACTCTCTCAAGTTCAGACCTGAACTGTTATGTTAAAAAGTCTGGCTACTCTGCTGAAGAGACCACATGGAAAGGCCCTGAGACTACATAGAGAAGGAGAGGCACTCTGCTGTGCCCAGTCTTCCAGATTGCCCATGAAAACACCAGACATCTGAGTGAAATAGTTTTGGATCCTCCAAACCAGCCATCAACTCAATGCCAGTGAATAACTTCAGTTGATGCCATGTAGAACAGAAAAATCCACCAACTGAGCCCCTGCCCAAATTCTTGACCCACAAAATCATGAGATACAATTAAATGGTTGTTGTTTTAAGTTACTAACTATTGTTTTACTATTATCATCATTAATATTGCTCTCTTGAAAATCCATATGAATGACTATGGGCACAGTGAATATAGAAATGCCTTCCACCAACACTCATCCATTATTGAATGTCAGATAACTTACTCTTATTAAAATAGTGAAAGTGAGAAATCCTTTTTCAATTTTTTCATAAAAAAAATATATTCTACAATCTATACTCTCTGGCCTCTGTATAAATTTGATTTAAAATTAACAGAGGATGGATGGACCTAGAGATTGTCATACTAAGTGAAGTAAGTCAGACAGAGTAAGACAAATATTGTATCACTTGTATGTGGAAACTAAAAATAGTACCAATGAACTTATATACAAAACAGAAACAGACTCACAGACATAGAAAACAAACATGGTTATGAAAGGGGAAGTGGGGGGGATAATTTAAATTAGGAGTATGGTATTAACAGATAACATACTACCATATATAACATAGATAAACAATAAGGATTTACTGTATAGCATTGGGCACTATATTCAATATCTTGTAATAACCTATAATGGAAAATAATTTTTTTAAAGAATATATGTATATATATTCACTGTATGTATGAATGTGTATATATATATATATATATATATATATATATATATATATATACACCGTATGTTTGTATATACATATACATGTGTATATGTAACCAAATCACTGTGCTGTACACCTAAAACTAACACAATATTGTAAATCAACTATACTTCAGTTAAGTAAATAAAATTAACAAAGAATAAGATAAAAAGAAACTATTTGGAAATTAAAAATCACCTATATTATAAGTCCAGAATCAATCTTTAAAAATCCATTGTAGCCTTTTTTAAAAATGCTCAAATTGTCCTATATTTGGCCAGCGGGAATCCCCTCAATTTGGATCCTGTGTCCTTTTATCATGATTACTGTAGCCTGTGATAGCTTCTTTTTTTTCTAACAAGATGCATTGGTCAGCTACAGAGCACATTAGGGCATTTATTAATAAATAAAGGGGGAAAATGGAGCATTTATCCTGCCTTTCCTCTATGAACTATATTTCAAGACAACCAAAAGTTGGTGAAGGAAAGTTCTTTATTATTAGAGAATTCTAGCTAATAAAGGTCAAAGGAATGATAGAATCCAAAAAGTGACACTTTTTTTTATGAAATAATGGATCTTGATGGTATCAGTGGATGTGAAAACCATTAGGTGAGAGATTATTCGAAGGTTTTAAAGGACAGAGCAGAATGACAACCCGCTAACCTATAGTAACATCTCTAAATTAAATCAGCAAGGCTGTGTGCTTCTTGATGTAATGCAATGGATGTATACTACCTGTGGAGTATTCTTGTCCAAAATATTGATTCAGAAGTGTAATTTAGGGCTTCCCTGGTGGCGCAGTGGTTGAGAGTCCGCCTGCTAATGCAGGGGGCACGGGTTCGTGCCCCGGTCCGGGAGGATCCCACATGCCGTGGAGCCGCTGGGCCCGTGAGCCATGGCTGCTGAGCCTGTGCGTCCGGAGCCTGTGCTCCACAACGGGAGAGGCCACAACAGTGAGAGGCCCGCGTACCACAAAAAAAAAAAAAGAAGTGTAATTTCGTCTCTAAACATACCAGTTTACAGGAAACTTGGGAAATAAATGAACAAATTCATGACACAAAGAAGCAAACAGCCAAATCCAGAATGTGGGAAATTCCACAAAATATAAGGCTTAGTTTCTTTTTTTTTTTTTTTAAGGCCTAGTTTCTTAACCAATATATGTTAAGTTAATAAAAACAGAATTTTACAAATTAAAAGAGACTTGAGACATATTAATTAAATACAGTGTATGGAATGTATTGAGATGCTTGTGTTAAAATGTACCCAGGATTTGCTTTAATCAGGTTTGATAAGTCACGAAGACATGGAAATGATTATCATGAAGGAAGACGCTTATACGCGGAGATTTCTGCAAGCAGGAGGAACCGAGTATACATAGGAGAACATGGAAGGAACACCTAGTCCTGTTAGGAGGCAGAAGGCGGAAGAGGGCAGAGCATGACTCAAAACCTTTACTGGAGTTTTCCCAGGAAGGAATGGGTGACGTGATGCCAGGTAGGTACACTGAGCAAGTTTAAGACTGGGTAGATTGAATAATTTTGTGGGCTCTGAGCTCCAGTGGTGGTCCTCAGTTGTCCAGTACCTGGCCCTGGGGTGATTTAGGGCAGGAGAAATAATGGCTTGGTGTATGAGAGTTTGATAAAGGAGATGTTTGATAAAGGGGTGTGGACTTTGGATTGGTTGGTTTGTATATCAACGGCATGCTTGCCAGGAGGGTCGTTTGTCAAGGAATTTGCTAGCCCTAGAAGCGGTAGTCTCTCCAAGATCAAGTCCCCAAATGCCAGAGCATCAAGAATACAGAAAATAAGAAAATACAGGCAATACAATCCTGATTTGGACAAATAAAAAAAAGACAACTTTTTACATTATTGTGAAAAAGTAAACCTGGAGTGGGTATTAAATTATATTAAATAATTATTATTCATTTGTTAGGCATGATGATGGCATGGGAGTGTGTATGTGTGTATAAATCCTTATGCATTAGAGAGCCATACTGAAGTATTCAAGGATGAAATTATATGTGTGATTTGCTTTATAATACTAAAGAAAAAATGGGAAGGATAGATGAAACAAGATCAGAAAAATGCTGTAAATCGTTGAAGCCAGGTAATGGGTACATAGGGTTCACTGTGCTATTCTTACTACTTTGCATATATTTGAAAACTTCCATAATAAAGTTTTTGTTTAAGTGGAAAATCTGAAATTTTAGGCTACTTAGTGATAAATGATAATTTGATCCCTACAGATAAAAATTTGTGGGAAGGGCTTCCCTGGTGGTGCAGTGGTTAAGAATCCACCTGCCAATGCAGGGAACTCGGGTTCAAGCCCTGGTCCAGGAAGATCCCACATGCCGCGGAGCAACTAAGCCCATGCGCCACAACTACTGAGCCTGCGCTCCAGAGCCCATGAGCCACAACTCCTGAAGCCTGGGCGCCTAGACCCTGTGCTCTGCAACAAGAGAAGCCACCGCAATGAGAAGCCCCCGCTCACCGCAACTAGAGAAAGCCTGTGCATAGCAACAAAGACCCAATGCAGCCAAAAATAATTAAATAAATAAGTTAAAAAAAAAATTTGTGGGAAGCCACCAAAGCTCTACGTTGTAGGAAATTAACAACCTTAATGCATTTAGAAAACCTGGATTGAGCAGTTATTTCACGACTCTGTTACCACACATACCGTGCCTGTCACATAGCAGGCAGTTGGGGGAAAAAATCATTAACATAAGCCAGAAAACATGTTTTTTACAAGGGCTCTCAGCAGTGAAAGCATGAAGTCCTAACTACTGGACTGCCAGGGAATTCCCAGAAAACATTTATTTATTTATTTAATTTATTTTTGGCTGCGTTGGGTCTTGTTGCTGCGCACAGGCTTTTTCTAGTTGCGGTGAGTGGGGCCCACTCTTTGTTGTGGTGTGCGGGTCTCTCATTGCGGTGGCTTCTCGTTGTGGAGCATGGGCTCTAGGCGTGTGGGCTTCAGTAGTTGTGGCTCGATGGCTCTAGAGTGCAGGCTCAGTAGTTGTGGCGCATGGGCTTCGTTGCTCCCTGGCATGTGGGATCTTCCCGGACCAGGGCTCAAACCCCTGTTCCCTCATTGCCAGGCGGATTCTTAACCTCTGTGCCACCAGCGAAGCCCCATTTTTTTTTTAATTAAGGTAAATAGCAGGAAGTAATTCATACAATAAAAGTAAAAGTACAATTTTAAAAAAGTAGAAGAGGGACTTCCCTGGTGGTGCAGTGGTTAAGAATCCACCTGCCAGTGCAGGGGACACGGCTTCAAGCCCTGGTCTGGGAAGATCCCACATGCTGCGGAGCAACTAAGCCCAACTACTTAGCCACAACTACTGAGCCTGCACTCTAGAGCCCGCAAGCCACAACTACTAAGCCCGTGTGCCACAACTACTGAAGCCTGCATACATAGAGCCTGTGCTCCACAACAAGAGAAGCCACTACAATGAGAAGCCCACACACTGCAACGAAGAGTGGCCCCTGCTCACTGCAACTAGAGAAAGCCCACATGCAGCAACGAAGACCCAATGCAGCCAAAAATAAATTAAAAAATAAATTTTTTTTAAAAAAGTAAAAGAATAGTTAATAAAGTAGTAGATTTTATCCAAGAATATTCTCTTTGAAAAGACCATTAATATAGAATCAGCAGTTATTATTGAAGGACAAAAGTTGATTCAATTACAGCTTTATGTATGGGAATGGTGAAATAGGTACATATATCAAAGAGATTTAAAAGTTTTAAAATTTATGTGTTACTATATACATATATTTCAGTATGTATAAAAATGTAGAGAATGAGCTATCTAGAGAAACCAAAATGATCAAAGTTGACTCAAGAGACTATAGAAAGCCTGAACAATCTATAGATTTTATATTTTATTTTATATTTGAAACAATTTATAATTTATAGATTTTATAATTTATAGTTTTATAATGTATGAGATCTGTAAACAAAGGAAATTTAAATGGAGTTATGTTCTTGTTTTTTTAAAAACTAGAATCAATAGTTTTTCAGGCAATAAAATTTTAAAGAATAGATAACTTCTAACAAAATTTTGCAGGATCATTCTATAAGGCAGATATCCCAATAATAAAATTTTAGACGAGGGTAATCCCTAAAAAGCAAAATCTAGACCAGTATCATTTAAGATACATGCAGACATTCCAAGTAAAGTTCAGTAAGTTGAACTCAGTAGTCTACTAAAACAGTTATAAAACAAAATGATTTACCAGGAATACCCAGGGCCTTACCTTTTGTGATTTAGTTAGGCATTTAGGTTTTCTAACTTGAGCGGTGTAACAGTGTTGGGAAAAATGATGTGATCCTGCCCCAATAATTTCTTTCATTTGTTTCTCTTCTTTTTCTCGTTTATTTTAGCTTCATCAATTTTATAAAAGGAATGAAAGATTATTTGAAAAATAGGCATTCAATACTTAAAAGTTATTACCTTCTACAAAAGAAAAACAAGTATTGCCACAGCACTTTATTTTCAACCAAATGAATGTCACTGTCATACACTGACTTGTACCTCTAAGTCCATTTTGCTCAGAGTGGGCAGATTGGGCAGATGTCATTGAATAATCAGTCACCATCTAGAATAATAAATCTCTTCCACTCATGATTTCAAATTGCTTTTAATTTGTGGACATTACACAGTGTTTACACAAAAATGTAACATACACAATGAGCATTTTAAGTGCTATTATGTGTTTCTTCACCCTGGTAACATTTTCTTGTTAACTGAAGTCTTTTGGGGACAGTACATTAACTCAAAATTTCTTAAAGTACGTTCCACAAAACACCAGTACTTAATGGTTCTTGAAGAAAATGATTTTGTGGTCAAACAAGCATGCAAGCTCTATATTCTATATTTCTTGGAAGAAAAAAATCACATTAAGTGCCTATCAAAAGACTATCAAAAATGTTTCATTTTATCTAACTCAATGTATCTCATACTTTGCTATAGAGCTCCCATTCCCAATACCTATTGTAGGTGTAATTCCACTTTGGCAGATGTTGCCCTAACCAAAAGGAGAGGCTTCAAGGATGGAAATGTCAGCATTGTGGCAGGTGTATGGTTATCTAGCAAGGCAAGCAACTCAGCATGCTGTCCAACCAGCTACTTGCTTTTTTTTGGATTTAATATGGTTCTTTTCAGTAGAATAGAAAACCCCTAGTCCTTTTCTTTATATAAATACACCATATGTATTGAGGCCTTTTATTGGTCAATATTTAGGTTATATATAATTTCTCACTGAAAAATATCTTGTTGAATATCTGAGTTTCTTGCTATACATAACAAGGGTTTCTCTGAGGTATTTATCAAAAGGTGAGATTGGTAAGTCAGAGGTTATGTTCATGTTCAACCTCGCTAGATATTGCTGTAGAAAAGGAGAATATCCTTATGGTACCAATTTACAACCCCTTCAACCAGTGAAATATTATTTCCTTATATCCCCACTTCTGGTATGTGCTTTAATATTTTCCTGGTAAATAATGAGTTGAGCATCTTTTCACATATGTTTATTACTAAATACTATAGCTTGCCAATTCATATGTATTGCCCATGTTCCTTTTTTTAAAAACATTCATATAAAAATAGTGGGATTCTTAAAAATAACATTCTAGATAGTAATCCTTTACCTAGTATTATGATGGACTCACCTTCTCCCAGACTGTGGCTTATTTGTTTTTATTGTGATATTGTCATATTAAAATTTTAAATATGGATACAATCATTGCTTTCATTATTACCCAATAACCTTTAAAATTCATTTTTTACTAGACTCTTGATTTTTTAGGCAATCAGTTATGTCAACTACAAATAGATATGATTTTTTCCTGAATATAGTGATTATTTTATTATTCTTACTCTAACAGAAATAATTTCCAGAACAAGACTTAGGATTAGTGGTGATAGAGGGCATCTAGTTGTTTTTTCCAACATAATGGAAATCACTTAGTGTAATGTTTGCTCTGTGTTTGAGGTAAACAGACCTTGTGTGGTTCACTTGTTTCCTTCAGTCCCTATTTAACTTTTTTTTTTTAATTAAAAATGCCTGCTGGGGCTTCCCTGGTGGCGCAGTGGTTGAGAGTCCACCTGCCAAGGCAGGGGACGCGGGTTCGTGCCCCGGTCCAGGAAGATCCCACATGCCGCAGAGCGGCTGGGCCCGTGAGCCATGGACGCTGAGCCTGCGTGTCCGGAGCCTGTGCTCTGCAACGGGAGAGGACACAACAGTGAGAGGCCCGCATACCGCAAAAAAAAAAAAAAAAAAAAAAAAAAAAAATGCCTGCTGAATATTGTCAGATGCCTTTTTGGCACACTGATATATTTTCCTTCTTGAATTTGTTAATGTGATAAGGTGTACTTTTGTCATTAAGGCAACATGATACTGATGCAAAACGAACAAGTAGACCAACAGAATAAAATAAAGAGCCCTGAAACAGACTTACATACATGTGGTCATCTGATTTATGACAAAGGTTCCTCTGCAGTGTGGTTGCAGAGGAAGTGATGTTCTTTTCAATAAGTAGCACTGGATCAATTGCATATCCATATCGATAAAAAATTAACCTTGGCTCTCATCTTACACTTCACACAAACCAATTCCCTATGTGTTAATGATGTAATTGTAGAAGATAAGATAAGGACTTTAGAAGAAAACATAGAATATCTTTCTAGCCTTGGGATAGCAAAGATTTCTTAAACAGAACACAAAAAGCACTAACCATATAGAGAAAAAAAGGTAAATTTTACTATATTAAATTTAAAAATCTATTTTCATCAAAAGACACCATTAAAGTGAAAAGGCAAGCCACAGACTGGGAGACTATATTCACAATACATAAATTTGACCAAGAATATATAAAGAACCACTACAAATCAATAAGTGACAGACAACCAAATAAGAAATGGGGGTACTTCCCTGGCGGTCCAGTGGTCAAGACTCCGTGCTTCCATTGCAGGCCGTGCAGCATGGCCAAAAATAAAATAAACACTTCCAAAAAATGGATATCCAAATGGCCAATAAAGATATCAGACTGTGCTCATGTTCGTTAATTATCAAGAAAATGGAAAAATTAAAACCACAATGTGATATGGCTGTACACCCATCAGAATAGCTAATAAAAAAAAATGCGTGCAAATGCTTGTGCATAATGCATACCTGGAGGGTGCCATGGTGTGCTCTGGCTATTTCAATATGCTAGTGGATATTAAAGACAAGATCCCCAATCTCCAGGAAAATCTGGAAAGCAGACAACCAGTGAGTACGTAACTAAGAAAACTTCACATATTGATAAGGGTCATGAAGAGAAAGATACTGGGAAGGAGAATTACTGGAGGGGGACAATTCAGTTAATCTTTTCACCTGAAGTGTATACAGTATCTATAGTGGTAGCAATACAGGTTTTAGGTAAGTATAGCCAGGCTAACACTGAAAAAGAAAAGCTGCAAAGTGGTACTAGTCCAACCAGATAATTAAAAATACTAAAAAGTCCCTATAATCGAAACGATGTGGTACTCATGCATGAAGAGACCAGTGGAATAGAACAGAATTCCATAAGTAGACCCAAATACATAGGGGATTTTAGTACATAAAGGGACAGGGACGTGACACATTCTATTTTTTATTTTTTGTGTTTTTTTACTTTAGGGACCATATTAATGTTTTACAAATTTTAAAAGTCAGTAACAGGGACTTCCCTGGTGGTCCAGTGGTTGAGAATCCGTCTTGCAATGCAGAGGACACTGGTTCGATCCCTGGTTGGGGAACTAAGATCCCACATGCTGCGGGGCAGCTGAACCCGCATGCCACAACGAGAGAGAAGACCGCGCACCGCAACAAACAGCCCACGCGCTGAAGCAAAAGATCCAGCGTGCTGCAACTAAGACCTGACACAGCCAATAAATAAATAAATATTTTTAAAAGTCAATAACAACCAAAGGGGAAAGTGGGGAGGGATAAATTAAGAGTATGTATTAACATACAGCTATATATAAAACACATAAACAACAAGGATTTACTGTATAGCACAGGGAACTATACTCAATATCTTTTTTAAAAATAATTTTATTTTATTTATTTTTGACTGCGTTGGGTCTTCATTGCTGCACGCAGGCTTTCTCTAGTTGCAGCGAGCGGGGTCTACTCTTAGTTGTCGTGTGCGGGCTTCTCATTGTGGTGGCTTCTCTTGCTGCAGAGTACAGGCTCTAGGCACGTGGGCTTCAGTAGTTGTGGCATGCAGGCTCAGTAGTTGTGGCTCGCGGGCTTAGTTACTCCACGGCATGTGGGATCTTCCCAGACCAGGGATCAAACCAGTGTCCCCTGCATTGGCAGGCGGATTCTTAACCACTGCACCACCAGGGAAGTCCCTATACTCAATATCTTATAATAACCTCTAACGAAAAATAATCTGAAAAAGAATATATATGTATAACTGAATCCCTTTGCTGTACACTTGAAACTAACACAATATTGTAAATTAACTATAGTTCAATTTTTTTTTAAGTGAATAACAGAGAAGAGAACCTAAGTTGAAATATAAGCAAAAAAAATAAATAAAGTTTCCCTCACACTAAAGGGGGAAAAAAGACTTAGGCAAGCAACTTTTTTTTGTTTTTTCGGTATGTGGGCCTCTGCTGTGGCCTCTCCTGTCGTGGAGCACAGCCTCCGGACGCGCAGGCTCAGCGGCCATGGCTCACGGGCCTAGCCGCTCCGCGGCATGTGGGATCTTCCCAGACCGGGGCATGAACCTGTGTCCCCTGCATCGGCAGGTGGACTGTCAACCACTGTGCCACCAGGGAAGCCCAGCAAGCAACTTTTGAGGACAATTTGACCATATTCCCTCAGGATAAAAACAGAAGAAGGAAAAAAGAAAAACCCGTAAACAAGTAATTACCTCTTGTTAGTAGGATTGATTTACACAGTGATATAGATTAGTAATTCTGGAACTATTTCGTGTATTCTAGAATCAAGCAAAAAAGTAACTGTACTTGGGAGTAAGTAAATATAATGGGAGCCAAGTTTGTTGTTGCTGGAGAAGGGCGTTGAAATAGGGAGAGCAGGAGGCTAGGATGAACCCTGTGGTGTTGGATTGCAATTGGAGGTATCACTACAAAGTCATGCTTTAAAAAAAAAAATTAGAAATTCATATAAAGGTGTGTGTATGTATGTTCCCCTAGCAGAGAGGACATAGAAGCAATTACACCGCCGTAGCAATGAAAATATCCAGCACCCAGATCCCAGGAACAAGGGCTCCTTGGAGAAATAGCATAAGACACTGAGCAGAGAAAACACAAGGTGAGATTGGAACATTCTGAGGTGGTAGAAAGTAGGGAAGCGCTCAAAAAATGGTTGAAATATGTCAAAAAGTCACAGTATCTCAAGGAGTTCTCACTGGCCAAATCTGGACAATCTGAGCATCAAAACAGGTCATAATAGTAGCAGATTGAGTAAAACCATTGACTAACACAGTGACTAAAAGAAGAATCCATGAAACATGCTTTATATTAGAATGCCAACTTACAAATGTAGAAGGAATGGCGAAATTAGAAAATCACCATCAATCAGCCATCACAGTAATCATTGATTCTGGTAAGAATCATCAATGTATGCCAAAACCAATGGGTGAAAATTTGATGAGAAACAGAATTTGATGCTATTGTAAAGTCTCTCTCCACAAATATTAATTACAAAGGGAAAAGTAGTAACATTACAGTGAAGAAACCTGGCAGACAGCATCTTGACCAGTTATCAAAGTTAACATAACCAGTGTGGCACAAAATGACATCCTGTACCTCCAGAACAGAGCGACTCCTGTGATATTCCTGCCAAAAGGCACAACCAGAATTTAATCATAAGGAAATCACAGAAAAATGCAAACTGAGCAATGCTCTACAAAATAACTGGCCTTTGCTCTTCAAAAATGTCAAGATCAAGAAGGACAAAGCTTGAGGAATTGTTTCAGGTTAAAGGAGACTAAAGAGACATGACAAGTGTAATATATGACCCTGGAACAGAAATTTTTTTTTTCTGTAAAGGCTTTATTGGAACAATTGTGAATTTGAATAAGGTAAATATTAAAATAAAAGTATTATATCCATGTAAATTTCATAATTTTGATCATTGTAATTACGGAGATTACGGGAGAGAATGTCTTTGCTTTTAGGATGTATACACTGAAGCATTTAGGGATAAAGGAGCCTTACGTGGGTAACTGACTTTTCTGAATGAAATTCCAAGTGTTCAGAAAAAAATAGGATCGTAAAGTAAATGCAGTAAATGTCAGCATTTACAGAATCTGTGTGAAGGGTATACAGGAATTCTTTGTGCTATTCTTGCAACTTTTCTGTACATTTGATATTATGTCAAAATAAAAAGTTTCATTAACAAAGAAAGCAGGTTTGCATTCTGCCTTCTCCATTAATTGCTCTGTGATGTTGAACAGGTCGCTTCACCTCTCTGTGTTTCTGTGTCTGTTACGTGAGGATTGAAATAGTACCCACGTGATGGGATTGTTATGAAAAATAATTAATGCATGTAACATTCTTAAAACTAGGCCTGGTAAAAGAAAGAGCACTTTAGGGCTTCCCTGGTGGTGCAGTGGTTGAGAATCCGCCTGCCGAGGCAAGGGACACGGGTTCGTGCCCCGGTCCGGGAAGATCCCACATGCCATGGAGCGGCTAGGCCCGTGAGCCATGGCCATTGGGCCTGCGCGTCCGGAGGCTGTGCTCCGCAACGGGAGAGGCCACAGCAATGAGAGGCCCGCGTACTGCAAAAAGAAAAGAAAAGAAAAGAAAGAGCACTTAAATTTTAGCTTTTATAATTTTTACTTGAAAATTTGTCTTTTTCACCTCCAAAAAGTTTTCTCTGTCTTCCTTTCTTTCTTAAAATTCCCTTTTCTTCCTTATTATTGGTTTCTCCTTGTAGAATTCCTATTAGACATTAGAATTTCTGGCACTGCCTTTCACATGTCATTTTCTCTCATGTTTTCCACTTTTATCCTTTTGTACAGAATTTTGGGAGAAACTCTGAGCATGATTTTTCTATTCTTATAGTTACTCTTCCACATATCTCCAATTCTACTATTCAGCCAAGCCGTTGAGTTATTTACTTCATGTGTTTAATCTCCAAGAAAGTAGATTGGTTTTAGAAAAGCCTAATCTGGGTTTATGCATACTCTTTCTTTTCTGGTGTTTCAGAAGGTAAGGCGTGAGGTGGAGGGCAGTGGTGGGGGGCAAGGCAGAGGCCTAATTGAGTTTTTAAAGTTCTGTTCCAAATTCTTGAGGTCCAGCCACTTTTTTGCCATTGGGATCCTTAAAACACTCTAGTATAGTTATATAAATCTCACTTTTCACTGTTACTCCTTAATTTAAAAGGTCTAATGCAAGTTTCCTGCACCCATTGTCTTGTTCTATACAAGTCTATACAAGTCTCATACTTTATTTTTTAAAATATTTATTTATTTATGGGCTGCGTCAGGTCTTACTTCTGGCACTCAGGAATCTTTCATTGCTGTGCACAGGCTCCAGAGCACGTGGGCTCAGTACCTGTGGTGCGTGGGCTCTCTAGTTGTGGCTCGCATGCTCAGTAGCTGCGGCGTGCGAGCTTAGTTGCCCTGCAGCATGTGGGATCTTAATTCCCCAAGCAGGGATCGAACCGGCATCCCCTGCATTTGCAAGACAGATTCTTAACCACTGGACCACC
Source organism: Pseudorca crassidens (assembly GCF_039906515.1). Lineage (NCBI taxonomy): Eukaryota > Metazoa > Chordata > Mammalia > Artiodactyla > Delphinidae > Pseudorca > Pseudorca crassidens. The sequence continues at coordinate 16,328,544 of NC_090315.1, read as the reverse complement.
AGGGAAGCCCCTACTTTATTTTAAATAAGGTTTTCTTTTAGAATGGTTTTAGATTTACAGAAAAGTTGCAAAAATAGTTCAGAGTTCCCGAATAATGAGCACCCAGTTTCCCCTTTTGTTAACATCTTATACTACTATGGTACATTTGTATATCCTTATTAACTGAAGCCCATACTCCAGTCAAATTTCCTTAGTTTTTACCTAATGTCCTTCTGTTCCAGAATCCTATCCAGGATACCATATTACATTTATTCCTCTGTGTCCTTATGCTCCTCAAGACTGTGACAGTTTCTCAGAGTTTCCTTGCTTTTGATGTCCTTGACAGTTTTGAGGAGTACTGGTCAGTTGTTTTATAAAATGTCCCTGAAGTTGTGACTGTCTAATGTTTTTTTCCTAGTTAGACTGGGAGTTTGAATTTGGGGGAGGTAGACCACACTAACTGTCACTGTTACAACATCATATTAGAGGTATATGCTAACAACATAACTTATCACTGATGATATTAGCCTTGAATTCCTAGCCAAGGTAGTGTTTGCCAGATTTCTCCACTGTACAGTTATTTTATCCCTCTTCCCAGACTATGCTCTTTGGAAGGAAGTCACTATGCACAGCCCACACTTAAGGGGTGGGGAGTAATGCTTCAACTACTCGAGGAGGGGTAATCCACACAAATTATTTAGAATTCTTCTATGTGGTAGATTTGGTCAATCTCTCCCATTTATTTATTCAACTATTTATTTATGTCACGATGGACTCACTGATATTTATTTTATACTTTGGGTTATAATTCAATATTATGTATTTTTGTTTTTGTTTTTGTTTGTTTTTCTCAAATTGTTCCAGCTTTGGCTATTGTGAGCTCTTTCAGTTAGCTCCTGTGTCCCTTTGACATACCCCATCATTTTGTTTTTTGAAGCACTTCCTTTATTTTCTGGTGCTACAAGACATTGCAGGCTCATCTTGTATATTTCCTGCCCAGCCTTAGAATCAGCCATTTCTCCAAGGAGTTCTGGTTCCTGTCAACCTAAATAAACCTAAGAGGCAATAATCAAGCAAAAAAACATTTATTTGGGATCGAAGAATTACAATTTGAGGCACGTAGATTCTGGTAACAACCCAGTGTCCCGCTAGTGAGTAAAAGTCAGGGACTTTCAAAGGCGAAGAAAGGAAGTTTGCGTTACAGACTCTTAACTGGAGTTGGAGGCAGAAGCTAGTTTTGGCTAAACATGATTGGGTACTAAGGCTACCACTGCAGTGAGGTAAAAGTCCGTTACTGTGACAAGTTGCAGGTGTTCTTGCAGAGTCCTTGGAATATCTGTGGTTTGGCCTCACCTGGCTCCACCTGGTGAGGACGTGCATAAGGTCCACCTTCCAATGGCCTTCTGGCTCCATTTTAAAACCCCTTGACATTAGTGACTCCATTTTATTTCATATTTCACACTTCTTTCATTGTTGGATGATATTAGAAACCAAATGCTGGGCATAGGAATTGCTCATTTTTCCTGGGATTGCTTCTAGGCCCTCTCAGCAGACAGAGCTGGAGAACATATTTGTGTATACTAATGCAGGTATATATACAAATCTATATTATTTATATATGTGTATGTATTAAGCTAAATATGAATTCATATTGATTTCTCTGACTCTAATCCAGTAACAAATAGTTCATTCTGCCTTCTGTGATATTGTGTTATAATAAGAAATATATATTTGGTCTTATACCTCGTTCCTGGCACAGAGCTCCTAAAACCTACGTGATGAGAGTGATATTTCCTACGTGATGAGAGTGATAAAGGTGTCTTTTGTTGTGTTAAGGAAGTGACTTTTGGAAAGCACCTAAGGATGAGATCTGGTAGCCAGTGGAGCCAACCGTGTGATTAGAGGTTGAAACTTTCAGTCCCCCTTTTCCTCTCCTTCACTACCGTCCCACCTCTGGGGAGGGGAGAGGAACTGGAGATTGAGTTCAATCATGCCTATATAATGAAGCCTCCATAAAAACCCAAAAGGAGGGAGTTCAGAGAGCTTCTAAGTTAGGGAACCAGAATGCTTCCATGTGCCACTGTTCCCGGCCCCAAACTCCATGAGAATAGATGCTCCTTTGGGATGTTCCCCTCCATATCTCTTCACTTGGCTGTTCATTCATATTCTTTAATATCCTTCATAATAAATCGGTAATCTAGTAAGTAAACGGGTTTCCTTAGGTCTATGAGCCATTCTAGCAAATTAATCAAACCTGAAGAAGGGGTTGTGAGACCATAACCAATTGGTCAGGAACAGGTAACAACCTAGCTTCCAATTGGTCAGAAACACAGGTAACAATCTGGGCTTACAATTGGCATCGGAAGTGGTGAGGAGTGGGCAGTCTTATAAGACTGAGCCCTCAGCCTGTGGAATCTGATGCTATCTCTGGGAAAATGGTGTCAGAATTGGGTTGAATTGTAGGACATCCAGCTGGTGTCCAAAAATTGCTTGGTGGCACACATTGTAATTGGTGACTAGAACCCTCTTATCTCCCCGCCTTGGGCGGTCTGGAACTTCCCACTCCAAGACTGAGGAACCTGGCTTTCATCCATTTATTTATTTGTTTACATGTAGTGGTTTCAGAATTGTTTACCCATACACCGTTTATGTACACTTGTCTTTAGACTTACAGTTTCTACTCATTCCCAAAGTTACTTAAGTCAGCTTTCCCCGCCCCCCATATTCTTCAATGAGGTTTATCATACTTTTTTTTTTTTGCGGTACGCGAGCCTCTCACTGTTGTGGCCTCTCCCTTTGCGGAGCACAGGCTCCGGACGCGCAGGCTCAGCGGCCATGGCTCACGGGCCTAGCCGCTCCGCGGCACGTGGGATCTTCCCGGACCGGGGCACGAATCCGTGTCCCCTGCATCGGCAGGCGGACTCTCAACCACTGCGCCACCAGGGAAGGCCTATCATACATTTTTAATACAACTGGATTCAATTGGATGGAATTGGATTTTTTGTCATTGTCTGAATTTCATCCTGGGATCCCTCAGGATCAACTTCCTAATTTATTTTTTTTATGAGTAAACATTAAGTTTCACTATTTGTGCTGTTATGTTCTATGGGTTTGGACAAATGCATAGTGTTATATATCCACTACCACAGTAACATACAGAATAGTTTCACCATTCTAAAAAATTCCCTGTGCTTCACATGTTCAACTCTTCCAAATCCCTAAACCTCTGGCAATCAGTGAACTGTTTAATGTCTTAATAGTCTGCCTTTTTCAGAATGTCATATAAAATGTATGTATGTGTGTATGTAGCCTTTTCAGACGAGTACCCTTATAAGAAGACAGGAGAGCTTGCTTAAGCTCTTTCTTCTTTCTGCCATGTGAAGATGAAACAAGAAGATAACCACCTGCAAACCAGGAAGCAAGCCCCCACTAGACACTAAATCTGCCTATGCCTTGATCTTGATCTGCTGGCTAGCCTCCAGAACTGTGAGAAATAAGTGTTTGTTGCTTTGGCCACCCAGTCCATCCTAATTTGGTTTTGGTTTTTGTTTATTATTTTATACGGAGCAGCTGTTTTATTTATTTATTTTAAGAATTTTTTAAAAAATTAATTAATTTATTTATTTTTGGCTGCATTGGGTCTTCATTGCTGTGCATGGGCTTTCTCCAGTTGCGGCGAGCAGGGGCTACTTTTCGTTGTGGTGCGTGGGCTTCTCATTGCGGTGGCTTCTCTTGTTGTAGAGTACGGGCTCTAGGCGCGTGGGCTTCAGTAGTTGTGGCACACGGGCTCAGTAGTTGTGGCTCATGGGCTCTAGAGTGCAGGCTCAGTAGTTGTGGCGCACGGGCTTAGTTGCTCCACGTCATGTGGGATCTTCCTGGACCAGGGCTCGAACCCGTGTCCTCTGCATTGGCAGGCGGATTCTTAACCACTATGCCACCAGGGAAGCCCCTTATTTTAAAAAAATATATTTAATTAATTTATTTATTTGGCTGCGCCAGGTCTTAGTTGCGGCCTGCGATATCTTCGTTGCCGCGTGCGGGATCTTCATTGTGTCATGTGGGATGTTTAGTTGTGGCATGAGAACTCTTAGTTGTGGCATGTGGGATCTAGTTCCCTGACCAGGGATTGAACCCGGGCCCCCTGCATTGTAAGCGTGGAGTCTTAGCCACTGGACCACCAGGGAAGTCCCTATCCTAATTTGTTATAGCAGCCCAAACTAAGATAGTGGTGATATCTCGTTGTTTTAATTTGCAATTCCCTAATGACAAATGATGTTGAGAATATTTTCATATGCTTATTTGCCACCTGTATATCTTCTTTGGTGAGGTATATGCTCAAAGCTTTTGCCCATTTTTCAAATGGGTTATTTTCTTATTGTTGAGTTTTAAGATTTTAAAAATATATTCTGGATACAAATCTTTTATTAGATATGTATTTGCAAATATTTTCTTTCAGTCTATGGCTTGTCTTTTCATTCTCTTAGTGTCTTTCACACAACAAATGTTTTTGATTTTTTTTTTTTTTTTTTTTTTTTTGCGGTATGTGGGCCTTTCACTGTTGTGGCCTCTCCAGTTGCAGAGCACAGTCATCCAGACGCGCAGGCTCAGCGGCCATGCCTTACGGGCCCAGCCGCTCCGCGGCATGTGGGATCTTCCCGGACTGGGGCACGAACCCGCGTCCCCTGCATCGGCAGGCGGACTCCCAACCACTGCGCCACCAGGGAAGCCCTGATTTTTAATAAGGTCTAACCTATTGATCTTTTCTTTCATGGCTCATGCTTTTGTTGTTGTACCTAAAAATTCATCAACCATCCCAAGGTCACACAGATTTTCTCTTATTTTTTTTCTAAAAGTTTTATAGTTTTGTGTTATATATTTAGGGCTATGATCCATTTTGAGTACCAAGGTTTTGTGTTATTTTGCTTTTTGTTCTTTTTGCATATGGGCATCCAGTTGTTTTGCACCATTTGTTGAAAAGATTATCCTTTCTCCATTGAATTTCCTTTGCTCCTTTGTCAAAGGTTAGTTGACTATATTTGTGTGGATCTATTGCTGAGCTCTCTCTTTGGTACCACTGATATTTTATCTATTCTTTTACTGATACTATGCTGTTTTAACTGCTGTTACATTATAGAAAATCTTGAAATCAGTAATATGAGTTCTCCAAACATTATCTTTTTATATAACTCCATGCTTTTGGTTGGAACATATATATTTCTTGAAAAAATCATACTTGTGCTTTAAGATTCAGTTCAAACATAAGGTCTAGAAACCATTTACCCATCATTTGAATTCTCATTGCATCCTGTGAATTCAAATGATGGGTAACTGGTTTCTAGACCTTATGTTTATAATCTCCTTCTATAATTTTTATGACCAGAATCTACCAGTGTTACCAAACTCGATAGTCAAGAAATATCTACTGTTCTCAATGGAACAAACTGATATCTGAATTGTGTATGTAAACATTCTCACCCAATAATTGGCTATACTATATACTCAAATCTTAAAAGGAGACTTTTATACCCTAGTGTCTCCATGTGTTCATTTTTCATATGTTTAAGCACTTGATATTTGCCAGGAACTAGGTGAGATGCTGCTGATGAAATGGTGAATAAGAGTCCTGATCAAGCCAGTCTTGTCAGATTAATTTTGTACTTAACATATTGTGTTAAAATGGTCATTTTTCAAGGACTTCCCTGGTGGTCCAGTGGTTAAGAATCTGCCTTCCAATGCAGGGTATGTAGGTTCGATCCCTGATCAGGGAACTGAGATCCCACATACTGCAGGGCAAATAAGCCCACGCACCGCAACTACAGAGCCCATGCACTCTAGAGCCTGTGTGCCACAAATAGAGAGCCCACACACCGCAACTACTGAGCCTGTGCACCACAACTAGAAAGAAGCACACACACCACAATGAAGAGCCCTCATGCCACAATGGAAGATCCTGCATGCCACAACTAAAACCTGATACAGGCAAAAATAAAAATAAATAAATATAAAATGGTAATTTTTTAGTTCTTGGTTGTGAGCTCATTGAGGGTAGAAACTGGGCCTTTGTGTGTGATTTTACTTATTAATTAATTAATGTATCTGATGCATAATAATGCCTGGTTGGGATCTCCCTGGCAGTCCAGTGGTTAAGATTCTGTGCTTCCAATGCAAGGGGCACGGGTTCGATCCCTGGTTTAGGAACTAAGATCCCACATGCTGTGCCACACAGCATGGCCAAAAAAAAAAACGCCTGGTCTATGTGTATGATAAGTATTTGGTGAATAAATTATGAAGGACTTTCTTTCAGTTAAATGTGAGTAAGAGAAAGTATTAACATTTTAAAAATCACACCTAAACACAGGGTGGTATCAAAAGCCTAATTGTCTCATTAGAGTAAAAGAAAAATGCAGTTATCTTAGATTTAAAAAAATAAAATACAATCACTGCAGGACACGGTTTCATTTTTCCACTGAGATGCCTGAAACTGCAGATTCTTTTTCTTGAATCCAATCAAGTACATCATGAACACTGTAATAAAAGCAATGTATTCCTAAGTGCTAGATAGGTCAAGTGTACTAAAAGATTAATTAATTAACTTACTTAAGGTTGTGAACTAGCAAAGAATGTTGGTTCAGTCTCCAACCAACAATCCTAGTGAACTAGAAATACAAGAGAGGTATGGATTCCAGGAATTTAAAAAATTTTAAAGCCTCCTGACCATGATGGAGTAACTGATATCAAACTAGGTTTCTTGCCAAAAACAATCATAAAACTAGGCAAAATATATGAGGCAATGGTTTTCAAACTTTGGACAATAGGCAGTGCAAGACTGTGATCACTGATAGAAGAGAAAAACATGAAGTAAGCCCATGATTGTCTCTGCTTTCTGCCTGGGGCTACTTTCTGGAGTATGGTATGGAGAGGTATAGCTCAAGTAAACTCAGAGCCTCACTGAGCGGAGTAGGCTAAGAATTTGGCCTAAGACTAAGAGTTTGGGGATGCTAAGTGGCTGGAATTAGTGGGGTAGAGTCAAGAGAATAGTTTTCTGCAAAGAAGGAGTCCCAGAACTGTGCATAGAGATCTTCTTACATTTTTAATTAATACTAATCTGTGCATGTACAGGGAGAGACTCCACAAAGCCTAGCAGAGAACAGCTTCTGGGGAGTTATGAGCTTCACAGAGATTCTAGAAGTGCTGGGAAAAAGGAAATTCCAAACATTCAGAGTGGACAGATACTTCTGGACACCCTAGTAGTCAGCTCACACCCTAAAAAGGCCACACCTTTAGAGTACGGTTATGCTAGCCCTAAGCAAAGGCTACTCTAGATCTAAGGGAAGAAAGTTTTAAAATAGGTCTTGAAGAGATCAGACTGTTCTGCCAGTAAATTAACTGGCTGCTATAAAAAAAATCAATAATCTTTAAAGAAAGATAACAAAATCTGAACTCTCAACAACATAGCATCCACAATGTACAACATACAATCAAAAATGACTACTCATTCAAAAAAGCAGGAAAATGTGATCCCTAAGCAGGAAAAAAGCAACCAATGGAAACAGAACATGAGATTACCCAGATATTGGAATTAATTAGGAGACAGTATAAATATGTTTATTGACTTAATGGAAAATACAGTCATAATGAATAAATGGAAAGGATCTTCAGCAGAAAAATGGAAAGGATAAAATAGAATTGGGAATGAGAGTTTTATAGCTGAAAAAACAAACAAAAATTTCACTGAATGAGCATAAGAACAGATGGGGGGCATCAGAAGAAATGGTCAGTAATCTCCATGATAGATCAGTAATAATTATTCAATCCTAAGTACGAAAAGGAAAAAGATTGAAAAAAGAAAGATATTTATGGAACAGTATTAAGTGACCTACTGTACTTGTAAATAGAGTCCTAGAATGAGAGGATTGATAGAATGTGGTAGAACAAAAACTATGACCAAAATCCCCCAAATCTAATAAATAGAAAATCCTGTAAGCAGATAGAAAAAAACAATACATAACATATTGGGAAACAAAAATATGAATAACGCTGACTTAATCAGAAACAATAAAAGCCAAAAGACAATGGAATAACATCTTTAAAGTATTAAAGAAAAAAATGTGAATTCAGAATTCTATCCCCAGAGAAAAATATCCTTTTAAAATGAAGATGAAATGAAGATATTTTCAGATAAATGAAGATTTATATCATAACCAGTAGAACTGTAGTATAGAAAACACTAGAGGGAGTTCTTCAGGTTGAAGGGAATTGACATTGGATGATACAGAAAGGAAAGACCAACAGGTAGGAAAGAAGAGTATCAGAAATGGAAAATATGTGGGTAACTATAAAATTTGTTTTCTTTCCTAAATGTTATTAAAATATATGACTGTTTAAAGCAAAATAATGTAACATGGTACGGTGAATTTTATAAGGTATGTAGTTGAAATGACAACAGTAGGACAAAGAATAAAAAGTTCAGGGGCTTCCCTGGTGATCCAGTGGTTGAGACTCCATCCTTCCCCTATGGGGTGTGGGTTCAATCCCTGGTTGGGGAACTAAGATCGTCATGCCCCATAGTGTGGCCAAAAAAAAAAAAAAGAATGAGGAGTGCAAATGAAATGATATTGTTACAGGTTCTTATATTTTACATGAAGTGGTATGATATTAATTCTAGTGTAAACTATATTAAAGATGCATATTTAATCCCTGGAGCAACCTCTAACAAGATGCATAGAGGTATAGCTGAAGAGCCAACAGAATTCAAATATACCAGAAAAAATTAATCAACCCCCTCAAAAAAAAGCAGGAAAGGAGAAATAGTTAATTTTTTTAAATGTGGCAAATAGAAATCAACAAAACAGTAAACATAAATCCAAACAAATTAATAATTACATCAATATAAATTGATTACACATTTCAGTGAAAAGCCCCAAGACTGCCACACTGGATAAAAAATGTGAAACCCAAACTACATGCTATCTGCCAGAAATGTATATTAAATGTAATCACAGGGGCTTACCTGGTGGCGCAGTGGTTGAGAGTCCGCCTGCCGATGCAGGGGACACGGGTTCGTGCCCCAGTCCGGGAGGATCCCACGTGCCGCGGAGCGGCTAGGCCCGTGAGCCATGGCCGCTAAGCCTGCGCGTCCGGAGCCTGTGCTCCGCAACGGAAGAGGCCACAACAGTGAGAGGCCCGCGTCCCGCAAAAAAAAAAAAAAAAAAAAAATGTAATCACAGATAGGTTCAAGGGAAAAAGGTAGAACAAGATATACTTGTGCACACAGTAAGCACAAGCAAACTAGAGTGACTCTACTAATATTAGATAAAACAGATGTCAAGACAAGAGACAGAGGCACAGGGATATCGGCTCGGTGCTTTGTGACCGCCTGGAGGGGTGGCATAGGTAGGGTGGGAGGGAGGGAGACGCAAGAGGGAAGAGATATGGGAACATATGTATAACTGATTCACTTTGTTATAAAGCAGAAACTAACACCATTGTAAAGAAATTATACTCCAATAAAGATGTTAAAAAAAAAAAAAGACAAGAGACAGAGAAATGTTTCATAATAGAAGGGTCAATTCATTGGGGAGAAACAATCATAAATGTGCGTATGCTATAATAACAGCTTCAAAATACATGATGCAAAAACTGAATGAACTAAATGTAGAAATAGACAAATCCACAATCGCAGTTTTCATGTATCTCCTACTTCATACATATTTTGCTGTTCGAAAAATGAGATTTAAGATTAGCCTAGATATTTTCAGATAACTTCTAAAGTTTTTTGAGAGGAGAAAAATCCTTCCATCTATGAACTAATACATAAAATCCAAGTCCGGAGGTCCACCGCCCGCTCCCGCCCCAATCGCTCGCGCCTGCGCTTGCGCATTCCTCTCAGCCCGTTGGGGCGAGGACCAGGCCCTCCCTACCGGGACTACATTTCCCACAAGCCTCTGCACCTAGTTTCCTTCCGGCTTCCTTGCTGGTGTCGGCTCGGAGAGGTGAGTTGGTCTTGTGCATTGAGGAAATGGGCGCGGGGGCGGCGCGGGGGCGGCGCGGCCCTCTGTGTGAACTGGGCTGAAGTGACTGTGTAGTTTGTGACGCTGACTGGACACTGGGCACCCTGGTGCGTCCTCTGTCCTCCTGCTTCAGGGCCGCACAGATGCAGCGGCCCAGAATGGCTCCGAGTTAGATTTATGAACCTCACAGTGAAGGCCCCTAACAAAAAGACGCAGAACAACAGCTCTCAGAACCACAGCTTAGCCAGAGCTCCCTCCCAAGGCAGCTTTTGAGAACTCAGAGACGTATTCCAGCCCTGGTCTTTGTACTCTGGCCATTCTCACCCAGAAGGGTCAGCTTCTCCCCAGGCTCCCTCTTACTTCCATCGGGTTATGTGTGTGGTGGATGGCGGGAGCAAATGTGGTAGCGGGGGTGTGTCCTTAATCTGGACAGGCTGAGCTCCGAAAAAGGCGCAATGTGTCCAGATTCCCGTCTCCGTCCCCCAACCTGCTGATCTTTAGGAATGGAGTCAGAAAGGAGAAAATAATTATGTATATACAATTATATATGTGTGTGTGTGTATATATATGTATATAATTATATATATGTTTATGTTTCCTCTTTGTTCCATGAAATGTAATTTTATTTTTTTCTAGACGTGGGGACGTTTGCTTCTCCTGTGAAAGAGTGAAAAATCAGGTCGGACTGAAAAAAGATAAAGCGGCCCTGCCATTAATCTGGATGGGAGAGGATAGACAGATAAAGCAAGCTGCAGAGTTAATAGAAAACATTATTTCTGCCCAGGTCATGCAGCAGTTGTAAAATGCCATAAAGACTCCCTTTTTGAGAGCTTATAGCTTTCTTACCAGTGTTGCCCCAGACCTGCCTTGCTGATTTTATTTTATCACTGGGGATACCCAGTTACTAAATTACCCTCACTTCACTTTCTAGCACTTAATCTCCAATTAATCTCTGCCGCTCCTATTCTCACCTCAGAAGCAGCAGTCACTGAAGTATGGTTCCCCACTTCTTCAGAATCCTTCAGCTGGAATTCAGCTCTTTACAAAAGAGCTTTTCTTATCCCTCTCCTCCATCACATTCCAGCCATTCCTGTAGAATTTCCTCCCTCTCTTGAGTCAATAAATCTTATTTTGTTGGACTGTACAGAATTGTTACAGGTAGTCTTCAGTTGGTTAGGCTTTAATACCGGAATATCCTATCCATTGGCGTGGTACTTTGTTCTTCCTTCCCAGTGAATGGTGGAGAGGATGAGGGTAGAGTCCCCCCCACCTCCACCAAGGGTATCCTCTCCTCTCCAGTGGCTATTCAGATGAACATTTGGCAGTCATTTAATTCCACCTGTGAGCTGCTGCTTTCTAATAGTTTGAATGGTCTGCAGGTAAACCTCATGCAGGGAGGCTAACTGTAGAGCTTTATTTATTTTTTGTGTGTGTATGGTACGCGGGCCTCTCACTGCTGTGGCCTCTCCCGCTGCGGAGCACAGGCTCCGGACGTGAAGGCTCAGCGGCCACGGCTCACGGTCACAGCCGCTCCACGGCACGCGGGATCCTCCCGGACTGGGGCACGAACCCGTGTCCCCAGCATCGGCAGGCGGACCCCCAACCACCGCGCCACCAGGGAAGCCCAGAGCTTTATTTTAGGCTGTGATTTATTATGATTTATTTATTACAGTTTAGTTGGAATCATACACTAGGTGTTTTGATCTTTTCCACTGCCCTGAGGTCAAAAGCAGGGAAAGATAGGAGATGGTTCGATTGGTGACAGGGTCTTATGCTTTTGAAGCTTTTAGGAGTGGTAAGGTGATAGATTTTTAACAGAGAGCTCTGTGTTAACAAGACAAGGGATTACTAGTGGGAGGGAAGGGAAACATCAGTAGAAATTTGAAAATTGGTTTGAGGTTTTTGACGGCATGAGTTTGTTTCAGGCCACATATTTATGTGGTCTTATGACAGGCAGTTTAGTATAGTTGCAATATGGGTTATGGAGCCAAATTATCAGGGTGCTAATCCTAATCCTTCACCCTTAGAGCTGGGTGAAGTTGGGGCAATTTATTTCATCTCTTTGTGCCACAGTTCCTTCATCTGTAAAAAGAGGATAATAATAGAACCTACTGTGTAGGGTTGCTAAGAATAGGTGAATTAATATATGTAAGGTCCTCAGATAATGCTTGATACATAAGTACTCAGTAGATTTCGTTGATATTATTAAAGTGTGATCCATGTTTTTCCTCATCACCCAGATCCAAAAATTATGAGGATTTTGCCATGTATGCTTCATCCACATACCCTCCCTTTGTAAATTGTTGTTAATCAAGAGGAATTGCCTATCAGTCTGAAGCTCTGAAATTTATTAGCATTCTCAGGAAGAGCGGGGCTGAGAAGCTCAAACTTTTTGTGGAAGAAAAAAGAAAGCTCAGAAGAGAATTTTCTTTAATAACTGTGGGAAGAAGTATGTAGTATTCTTCATCTTCAGTGATATAGCTGACGTTTATTAAATGTTTATTTGCTACTTTAGTGTGTTATTATATGTAGTGTCTTATTTAATACTCATAACAATGCTTTGGGATAGAATCTATAGTTATCACCATTTTATATGGGAGGAATCTAAGGCTGAAAAGTTAAGTAACATATCCAAGGTAACACACTTAATAACTGTCAGAGCTGAGATTTATATCTTGGAAGTTTGACAGAAAAGCCTATGTTAGTAATTACAACAGTATACCAAATCTCATCATCACATCTACTTGAACAAATCCTTCCCACCTTACTCAGTAATCCATCATGAGGGGGGTGATATTAAGATGATGACAGCAAGCACTGTCAAGTTATGTCCAGATTATAGCTGTGAGGTCTCTGTAAAAGGAGGATTTCATACAGTAAGATTTATGCCTTACAATTTTTATTTTAATGATGTTACATGCAAGGTTAGAAAAATAGGACAAGAAGATCTAATAGCAGTTGGAGGGCTTCATAGGCATCTTAGCCCAAAGGATTGGTTCAGAAGCAAAAGAAACCCATTTGTCAGGACGCTGTGAAAGGAAGCAGCCATGAGACTGCCATCAGTGCCTAAAAGATATGAGAGACTTCGTCATCCTTTTCTAGGTAGTACTCTAACATATGGGTAAATTAAATCATGGAGTTGGTTCATGATTAAATCATGAATTAGACGCTGAAGTAAAGAAGAAGAGCCACTCAGGAAAAACAACAGCTGCTTTTAGAGTATCCTGAACTTTTTTCTTCAACAGAAGACTGGAAGAAAACTTGAATTGGGAAAGTCTTTCCCTTCTTTGGAGTATTTGCATACTTTAGGGTCACACTGTGTTTAATATGGTGGTGAGTGTTGTGAGCTACCACTGTAAACATTTTAACTGGTCCTTCTAGGCATACATGTGATTTTTTTTTTTCTGTCAAAATAGTTTAAGGCCACACATGCTGGGATTTTTTGTATTTAACATATTGGCTTTACCCATTTCATCAAAGTTAGGGCAACATCATCACTTTTTACTCTTTGCATGGTTTTCAGTGGTATAGATGCACTACAGTTTTTTTTTTTTAATTTATTTTTTTATTTTTGCTGTGTTGGGTCTTCGTTTCTGTGCGAGGGCTTTCTCTAGTTGCGGCAAGCGGGGGCCCCTCTTCATCGCGGTGCGCGGCCCTCTCACTATCGCGGCCTTAAGCACAGGCTCCAGACGCGCAGGCTCAGTAGTTGTGGCTCACGGGCCTAGTTGCTCCGCGGCACGTGGGATCCTCCCAGACCAGGGCTCGAACCCGTGTTCCCTGCATTAGCAGGCAGATTCTCAACCACTGCACCACCAGGTTAGCCCCCTGGCAGGAGTTCTTTAGACCCAACCAAGTTGTCAGTTACTTGCCACGCAGTCTTAATTTGGATGTTTGGTGGTCGTCTGGGTGGATCTTTTCAAGTCCAAAGAGATAGAGCAATAGGAGAATGAGAAAGACTGAGGGGGAAAAGCCTTGGCCTCAGTGCGCTTCTTCACGGCCAGAGAACTGGTCTCTGCCAGATCCTGCAGTCGACGTCAGCTGCCACTTAACGGGCTACTTGAATCTACGTGGCTCAGGATGAGTCCCAGCCACCCTTCAGAGGGGAGCCATAGCCCAGTAGGCGGATCAAGATTATGGCCTTTGAGGCCCTGCATTGGGTGCCAGAAAAGATGTTGCAGGAAAGAGAGTGGGGTGCGAGAGGATGGTCACATCCCAAGTCATGTCTGAGTCCCTGGGATGGCCGCCAAGTGTGTGTTCTTGGCTTTGTGCAGGCAAGAATTCAAGAGCAAGACATAGTAAAGTGAAAGAAGGTTTATTCAGGGAGATACACACTTCATAGACAGAGTGTGGGCCATCTTGGAAGGCAAGAGGCCACACTACAGTTTATTTAATCATTCCCCAGTTTAATTATTTTCAGCTTTTATTCATTATAAACCAAATCTGTTCACACATCTCTGCAAACATCTCTATGTACATGTGCAAATAGTTCCTTTAGTCCCAGAAGTGGAGTTTCTGGTTTACAGCATTATGGGGTTTAAATGCTGTTTCACACAGTTCTAAATTTGGACCAACCTAGTGTGCTGTGACCTTGCTAATATCATCAGTCTTTAGATCTTTTAGATCTCCCAATCCAGTCACTGTAAAGAGGTATGTTTTGGTTGCTTTAAACACATTTCGTTAATTAGAGTGAGGTCTAGTATCTTTTGAAAGGTTATTTCTATTTTTTAGTGAATTGCCCTTGCTCAGGTTTCTCTCAGTGAAGTAGAAATTCTACCCTTCAGAGGCAAAAACCAAAGTTGAAAGATGGCTTTTTAGTTAGAGAAATGTGGACTCAAAACAAAGCTCTGCCACTTAATAACTGAATCTGGGCAAATGATCTGACCCCTGAGCATCAGTTTTCTGAACTATGGAAAGGAGAGAGGAACTACTTTGCAGAACAATGCTGAGTGATGTACCTAAAGCAGCCATCACAAGAAATTTCTCAATGAATGTTTGTTGTTGACTAACTGCAACAATCATGAATCCTCTACTGAAAGAGGGGGTGGAAAAGGACGTCATGGTGTGAGAGGTTCTGACTGGGAAACAGAGTAGTGAGTTGTCCGGGCTGGGGAAAGACCAGTGCAGCTTTACAGTGTCAGGAGCTGCCAGGCCCGATCTGTGTGGTTTTCAGTCTTTGTGTTTAGGAGGTTCAGGCAGGATCCTGGGGCTCATAGGAGGCTCTGTGTGGATGGTGTGGCCCTTTCTCAGCCCTGAAAAAATTGTACTGGAAAGGGGAGATGCTGCTCAGGACAAGTCTGAGGAATCCAGTGTCAGGACCAGATCCACACTGCCAGATGGGGAACTGGATAGAAATCCTCCCGCTAAAGTATCTGGGCTCTGCACAAAGATCATCATTGTTTAGCTGAGTTTTGTCAGGGCTTGGATTTCTTCAGACTCCCTATACTCTCCTCCAGTTGGGTATGAGAGCAATGTGGGTATAGCAGTGAAGAGTAGTTTGGAAGCAGGAATGGAAGAGAAAAAAAGCTCATACTAACATAAGTCATTTTGGGAGCTCTGAGGCACATCTGGTTTCATGGCTGCTTTTTCTTCTTCCAGATCTGGCTTATCTGGACTCTAGTTCTCCAACAGAGAAATCTTGAAAAGGACTGACCGGTTCTTGCAGTTGGAAACAATGGCCCATGTAAGTTGGTGTTTCTTCTTCATTTTTGAAATATTGCCAATTTCTAGGCCATGTTTCAGGATAAGGAATATTATCCTGAAACTTCCTATTTAACAGAATTCCATCCAAGAACCCACTCTAGTTCCTCTCATTCCTGTCAGAGTTAGGGACAAATAGCCCAGTGTCCCCTATGTGCCCCCTTCCCTTTTTTCCACTAATGTGGACCATCTCCTATCTACAGAATCTTCTGTCAAGAGTCATCAAGGAGCAAAAGTGAAATGCCTTAAGAAGAATGTGGGTATTCTCTGCAGAATGTCCCCCCGTTAACATTTTTGATTTTAGCTTTTGATTTTAATACCTAAACTTCAGAGAAAGCATATTTCTCTGAACTACAGTGATTTGGGGCCTAGTTTTATATGGGAAAAATTGACATCCCCGATACACAATTTGACATCTTTTAAAAGTTTTTTTAACTTTGTATTGCTGTATAACGTACATAGAGAATAGTGCACAAATCAGAAGTGTGCAGCTGAATGAATTTTCATAGATTGAGTATATCTATGCTATCAGCACTCAGGTCAAGAAAGAGAATATTACTAGCATTCACGTGTCCCCCTTTCAGTCACTTTCTACCTACCCAGTCCAAATGTAACCAAATGTAATCCTGACTTTGAACACCATACAATAATGTTGCCTATTTTTAGAACTTTATGTAAGTGAAATTGTATAGTTCAATGTAACTTTTTTTAAAACAGAAAACAATGTGTAGGAAGTCTTGCTATATTCCAAATACAATTGCTGGATCATCAGAACCATCTGCAGATGTTTTGAAATGCATGCAGATATCATTAAAGGGGATGTGTATAAGTGGTACTGCTGGTGATAAGGGAGGCCTCAGAGCATCATACAGAGTGTGAGCCAGGCCTGCCATTATGTTCTCCTTGGAAGCGCATTTGCAAAGTGCACTTCACATGTAACCCCTGTTTTTGTCATTTTGTAAAATGAGTTCCTAAGAAGTTGGAAAAGTATTGAAGAAACTTGTAGAGAAAGAAGCAAAGCAAGTGAGAAAAAAAAATTTGGTAAGAGACAGTGAAAGTACTAAAGCCAGAGATATCATGTGTGCACTGACCCACGTGTACTCTAATTCTGTCCTGGGGGAAATGTGAAGCTAGTTGGAGGGTTGGAATTGATATATAATGCAGTATAATTCTTTGCTTTAAAATGATGGGAAAATAGGCACCCACACAAAATGGTGGGAAAATAGTGTTAGAATGTCTTGATTTTCAAGAATGGATTATTAATATTAAATGGGAGATCCCTGTTTTGAACACTCCTTGATGATCTTGTGGTTTGATGAAAGAGAGAATTTGGTCTTATTTGACTGCTTATAGGGAAAACTCCAAACTTCTCCACAGACCTGAATTTTTTAAGTACATAAGATGAGATTTAGTATTGGCTGGTCTTAGTCCTTGTATGCGTTGAGATCTTATGGTATGTAAGGCTTTTAGGATTGGGTGGATAAGGTAGGGAGATGATTGCGACCTTGTATTGTGAGGCCTAAAAGTTCATATGCTGCCTTGATATATTATCAGACCTAACCAAGAGTTCGCTGCTCTCCTCAGATGTGGCCCCCATGCGATGGAAAAGACTCTTTACCTGGCTAGTTTCCCTATCAGCTAGACCAGCTAAACCCCTCTTAGTCTTCAACCTAATAGGTTTCACCTCCTTGCCAGCCCACAGAATTATTCAAACAAGCTCATCACATCCTCCTGCATTGGCCAGGGACCCCTCATCCTCTTTTTACTATAAAGCCTGCCTCCCACAGATCCTGCTTGTTCACCTTATTCCTGAGTGCAACCCCTGTGTGGCCCTGCATGATGTGTGGTGTCTTCCTCTCCCGGGCTGTGAGTATATGTGACTAATAACCTGCTGTCAGTCTCATCTGTCAGGTGTCGGATATTCAGTCATCTCATACCATTTAGGGTGAGGGATCCCTCCTTCAGCAATGGGGTGAGTAGGAGGTGATTGGAACAGAACTGCAAACAGAGAGGAAGAATCATCTCCAGGAACCCCTGAGAGAAGGATAATAGGAGCAGAGTCCATCGTGTAGTTTTACAGGATGTGCTGGTTTAGAGCAGGGTT
Organism: Pseudorca crassidens; assembly: GCF_039906515.1. Taxonomy (NCBI): domain Eukaryota; kingdom Metazoa; phylum Chordata; class Mammalia; order Artiodactyla; family Delphinidae; genus Pseudorca; species Pseudorca crassidens. Next base: position 16,310,754 of record NC_090315.1, on the reverse strand, counting down.
TCTCAACCTTGGAACTACACTTGACCTTTGAACAACGCAGGGATTAGGGACGCTGATCCTTTGTGCAGTTGAAAATCTGGCCCTCTGTATATGCCGTTCCTCCATATCTGGAATTCCTCATCATATGCAGTTCTGCATCCACAGATTCAACCAACCAAGAATTGCATAATACTGTAGTATTTACTATTGAAAAAAATATACATATAACTGGTACCACGCAGTTCAAATCTGTGTTGTTCAAGTTTCAACTGTATTAATATTTTGAGCCAGAGAATATTTTATTGTGGGGGATTGTCCTCTGCATTGTAGGATGTTTAACAGTATCCCTGGCCTCTACCAGTTAGACACTTCTAACACTCACACCCCTTCACCCTAGTTGTGCCTATCAAAATTGTCTCCAGACATGGCCAGATGTCTTCTGGGAAGTAAAATCACTCCTCATTGAAAACCACTGGTCCAGGGTGATACCTTTACCATTCGGTATCCTCTAACTCAGGAATGAGGAAAGATGTTCAGTGAGGGATGATGGATGATAAATAGTAAGAAGATCATCCAGATGCATAAGTAATAGATAAAGTAGAATGTGAGAGTTGAGGAAGATTTTTGAGACTGTATTGAATCCAGACATCTAAAGAGAGAGGAAAAAAAGATTGGATTTAATACATTTGAAATGTGGACTGCCATGTAGCAAATTTTTAAAAATTTACTAAAGAATTGGTCGTAACAGGGAAGATGCTTATAATAAAATGTGACTTTATGGTGAACTTGAGTCTATTTTCTTAGAGATTTCATAGTACATTTCATTTTTATCAATGTTTTTTCATGATCAGTAAAGGGGAAAGAAGGTAGAAGACCTCATATTTCATAAGAATTTGTGGTGGAGATACAGCTTGCAGAGGGTTTGTGTGCACTGTTTCATTTAATTGGAACTTCTTTTGGTTATTTTATTCCTTTCCAGATATTTTTGGGTAAAAATTTAATCTTATTTGCACTCACAGGACTGTTCAAGGCATGTAGCACTATGCTTCAGTGGTACTAATTTTCTTACTGTCCTTACACATGTCATAAATTTGCTTGCTGTGTACTCCCTCCCTCTCTGCAATGCAATCATTGATCCCTCTTTCCATTTAAAAAATATTTCATTTATTTTCACAAGTTATCCATGAGTTTTATTTTTTCAGGGTTCAGTGACATTCAGAGATGTGGCCATAGACTTCTCACAGGAAGAATGGGAATTCCTGGACTCAGCTCAGAGGGACTTATATAGGGATGTCATGTGGGAGAATTATAGCAACTTCATCTCACTAGGTAAGGCTATTTATCCCCAATTATACTGGCTTTCTCTTCTGTCAATATCAGGACTATGTTTTGAGAAACTAGATAAAATTTTTCTCTCTGTTCCAAAGGAATGGTTCAAGCTTTTTTAGGTTGGAAGTAGGCCCCTCCTTTTAACACTTCATCACTCTCAGGTTCAGCAGGCTAGGTCCTTCAGACTTTCCAGGCTCTGTTGTTTCCATGTTTCCTTAGTATTCAAGGGGCTGGGTTTGAATTCTGGGTTTTTTACAACAGACGCATTCTCCAAGAAACCAGGCTCGGAATTGATGTAGATGCTTAACCCTCCTTTATAATCCACCTGCAAAGAGAATACCTAGACTCAGGGATTCTGAGTCTCTTTAAAAATCAGAGGAGCCTGTAGAACTTACATAGTATGAGGTGGATCCACAAAGTTCATCTAAAACTCAAGTAAGTGCATTCTGTTTCCTATAACAGACATATTCAGTTCTACTTGCTTTGTCGTAGAAAGTTAAAGTCTAAGAACTTTGCATTCAACATTAAATGAATATCTTAATAAGAATCTGAGGATGTCTGAGGAAGCTTCTTATCCTCTCAGCAAATTGATAACAATAAAAGTTAATAGCTAGTATACACACATATTATGTGTATATATACATATAACTGCATATACTTACTTACTATTCTGAGCATTGTATGTTATTAATTAATCCTCACAACAACTCTATGAGAAATATGCTATTATTATCCTTATTTCAGATGAGAAAATTTAGGCACAAAATGTTAATAATTTGCAGAGGTAACATAGCAACAAAGGCAGGATATGAACCCATGCAGTCTGGATCCATATTCTGTGTTTTCAACTATTACAAAAGACTGCCTCTCAACAGAGCTTGTATGAGGTATGAGTTTAAATTGTTTTAAGGCCTGTTCTTACGCATCTGGTGTCTACTCCTTGTGGTCCTGAGGTTACCCTAGTATGAGTGTTCTTCAACTACCTGGCATTTCTTTGCTCTTAGGCTTTATAAAGTACCATTTTGATCTATCGTTTATTATAAATTTAACCAAATCTGAACCTAAGGACTTTGGGGCTTATAATTTCATGTCACATTATCTTTTAAGCAGGACCTTCCATTTCTAAACCAGATGTGACTACCTTATTGGATGAAGGGAAGGAGCCCTGGATGGTTGTAAGGGAAGGGACAAGAAGACATCACCCTGGTGAGTGAGGGCTTAGCAGGCATGGGGAAGTCATTACTGTATGTAATAGCCAGGTATGTTAGAGTAGAGACATACCCTCGAGATGTTACACATCTCTCTTCAAAAGCACATAGCCTGTGGAGAAAAGGCCTGAGACCTAGGAAGCAAATTAAAATCTTTAACCTTTGGGCTAGCAAATTAATCTTTAATCTTTGGGCTAGCAAAGGAACTTCCTACTGGCCTCGATTACAACTCTCTGTTTCTTGTCTCATGTTTCTCTCCCACTTCAAAGAGAGAAACTGTTCTCAGTAGAAGGAAAAAAATGATAATAAATATGAGTTAAAATCAACAAAATAGAAAAAGAAAAAAAGTGAAAATTAATAAAGCTTAGAGTTGATTTCTTGAAAAGATCAACAAAATTGATAAACACCAGCTTGACTAATCAAGAAAGAAAGAGAGGCAATATAAATTACTAATACCAGGAATGAAAGAGAGGTTTTCACTTCACATTTTTACAGCCATTAAAAAAATAAGAGAGGCTTCCCTGATAGCACAGTGGTTGAGAGTCCGCCTGCCGATGCAGGGGACACGGGTTCGTGCCCCAGTCCTGGAGATGCCACGGAGCTGCTGGGCCTGTGAGCCATGGCCACTGAGCCTGCGCATCCGGACCCTGTGCTCTGCAACGGGAGAGGCCACAACAGTGAGAGGCCCGTGTACTGCAAAAAAAAAAAAAAAAAAAAAAAAGAGGATACCATGAATAACTTTATGTCAGTAAATTTGACAAATTTAATGAAATGGAAAAAATCCGTGAAAAATATAGCTTACCAGACCTGACACAAGAGAAAAAAGAAAATATGAATAACTTCATATCTGCTGAAATAATTGAATCCATTATCAGAAGTCTTTCCAGAAAGAAAATGCTAGGCCCAAATGGTTTCACTGGTGAATTCTATTAAATATTTAAGGAAGAAATATTACAGTATTACACAATTTCCTTCAGAAAAAGAAAGAACTCCTTCCAATTCATTTTATGAGACTACTATAACTCTTTTACTAAGTTCATGAAGGATATAAGTCTATAATTTTTTTTTCCCTTTGGTAATTTCTATCCTTTGTGAATATAGATGTAAAATGTTTAAAAAATATCAGGAAAAAAAAAAATCAGGAAATTAAATCCAGCAATATATAAAAATGATGACCAAGTAGGGTTTATCCCAGGAAAACCCTATCTTGGTTTAACATTAAAAAATTAATCAGTGTAATTTAACATATTAACAGAAATGTGAGAAACCATGTGATCATCTCCATAGATGTAAAAATAGCATATGACAAAATTCAACATCCATTCATAATAAAAATTCTCAGGAAACTAGAAACTGAGGGGAGCTTCCTCAATCTGATAAGGGACATCTGCTGAAAAAATACTACATCATAAACTTCATCATACTTGATTGAAGAGTTTCCCCCAAGATTGTGAGCAAGGCAAGGATGCCCAGTCTCCCCAATTCTACTTAACATTGTATTGAAGGTTCTAGCGTTGCAATAAAGCAAGAAAAAGAGATAAGAGATATTGTAAAGATCAGAAATGAAGAAGTAAAACTATTTGGAGATGGCATAATTATATACTTAGAAAATTGTAAGGAATCAAAATAACAGATACCCAAAGCAATACTTGAAGATCACAGTAAGATCACAGGATACAAGGTTGAGCTACAAAAATCAATTGTGTTATTATAAACTAAGAGTGAAAAAAATTAGAAAATTAAAGTCAATTAAGAAAACTTAAAGTCAATTAAGTCAATTTACAGTAGTGTCAAAAAAACAAAATACTAAGGAATAAATTTGACAAAATGTGTAAAACCTCTATAATAAAAATGATGGAACATTGCTAAGAGAAATAAAAGAAGACCTAATGAATAGAAAGATACCATTTTTGGGATGGGGACTCGGTATTGTAAAAATGTCTATTGTATAGATTCAACACAATTCCAGTCATAATCCTAGGAACCTTTTTTTTTTTTTTGTAGACATTAACAAGCTGATTCTAAAATTTATATGGAAAAGCAGTGGACTTAGCATGTCTAAAACAATCTTGAAAAAGGAAGAGCATATTATAGAACTTAGACTACATGACTTCAAGATACTTCAAGATATATTATAAAACTCTAATAATCAAGACATTATGGTGTTGGCTAAGGATCAACAAACAGAACAGAGACCCTAGATGTAGACCTCACATGCGCTTAAAGGGTCATTTACTTATTGACAAAGGCATCAAAGCATTCTAGTGGAGAAAGGAAAGACTTCAACAACTGATGCTGGAATAGCTGGAAAAAAATCTTGAACTCTGTCTCATTCCAAAATTAATTTGAGATGTATTTTAAACATAAATATAAAAACTAAACATTAAAAATCTTAAAAGCCAAATATAAAAGCTAAGTATAAAAAATAAAATGAAAATTTAAGAACTAAGTATACATTTTATATATAAGAAATATAAAGCTTTTAGAGGAAAACATAGGGGAATGACTTGGTAGTAGGCAAAGGTTTCTTAGGAGAAAGCAATAACCATAAAAATTAAAAATTGATGTCACAATTTATCTAAATTAAAAACTTTGTCTCATCAAAATATACTAATAAAAAAATGAATAGGTGAGTCACAGACTGAGAGAAAATAGTAGTAAAACAAAGGACCAGTATCCAGCCTCTACACTACAACTCAACAGTATAATGATGAACAACCCAATTAAAAAATGGGTAAAAGGTACATCCATACCATGGAATAATACTCACCAACAAAAAGGAATACATTATTAATACACACAACGACTTGGATGAACCTCAAGGAAATTATGCTGAGTGAGAAAAACCAATCACAGAAGGTTATATACTGTATGACTCTAATTGTCTAATATTTATGAAATAATAAAATTATAGAGATGGGAAATGGATTAGTGGTTGCCAGGGGTTAGGAACATAGGGAGGGGAGGAGATGGTTGGGCTATAAAGGAATAACACAAGGGAGTCTTGTGGTTATGATATAGTTGAGTATGTTCATTGTGGTAGTGGTTATGTAAGGCTATACATGTGATAAAATTGCATGGAACTATATACATACACATACGCGATGGCATGTATAACTGGTGAAATCTAAGTAAGCCCTATGGATTATACCAAGGGTAATTTCTTGGTTTGAATATTGTACTATAGTTTGTAAGATGTTAACATTGAAAGGGGCTGGGTGAAGCCTGCATGAGACTTTCCTGTACATTTCTTTGCAACCTCCTGTGAATCTACAGCTATTTCAAAATAAAAAGTAAATAAAAATGTCCTGTTGGGAGTGATAGGTAAAAGATTTGACAAAGAGAGGAGCTACTCTTTTTTCTTGATCAATGACTACAATTCATCTATATCTAAATCTGTATTAGGCAGCTCAGGCTGCCATAAAAAAATACCATGGACTGAGTGACTTAGACAACAGAAATGTATTTCCTCCTAATTCTGGTCGCTAGAAGTCTGAGATTAACATTTTGTGCCTGATGAGGGCTCTCTTCCTGGCTTGCAGATGGCCCTGTTCTCACACTGTCCTCACATGGTGAAGAGAGAGAGCACAATCTCTCTCTTCCTCCTGTAAGACCACCAGTCCTATCCTATTCTACCCACCAGTCCTGTGAATTAGGACTCCATCCTTATTACTTCATTTAACCTTAATTGCCTCCTAAAAGCACTTTCTCCAAATACAGTCACATTGGGTGTCATGGCTTAAATGTATAATTTTGGAGGGACACAATTTGGTCCATAGCAATATCTATATGGGATCAAGTTTCTTTCCAGTCTGACTAATATATATGTATTTGCTTGCCTAAAAATATGTTGGTTCATTTATTCGGCAAATACTTGTGTGCCCAGTCTGAACCAAGCACTGTCCTAGACACCAGTAGGACAATTGTGAGCAAGAGTGGTAGTTCCCAGCAGTCTTGCTGTTTACATTTTAATAGGAGAAAGGACATTAAGTAAACAAGTAAATGAATAAACAATATTATATACTGACAAGTGTTATTAAGAAAAGTGAGAAGAAGAGGGATAGAAATTGGCAGGTGTAAACAGGTTTGTTTTAGGGTGGTTGGGGCTTTTTGAGAAGGTGATATTCGAGTGGAAACATGAAAAAAGAGCTCAAACCATATGAATATCTAAAGCAAGAAGCAAGAGCAGTCCTAATGGAACAGTAAATGCAGAGGTCTTGGGTCGGAGGAAAAAAGGCTTTGATGTTTGAGGAACAGCAAGAAGACCAGGATGATTACTCAAAAGGTAAGTGAAAAGTAGAGTTGACAAGATGAAGTCAGTAAGTTAGGCAAGGGCTAAATCTTGTAAACGTTTGTATGTCATAGGGGAAGGCATGTGACTTTATTTTTATTTTTTGCCCTGTTGCACCCCTTGCCAGATCTCAGTTCCCCAACCAGGGATTGAACCCGGGCCACAGCAGTGAAAGCCTGAAATCCTAACCCCTAGGCCACCAGGGAACTCCTGGCATGTGATTTTGAAGTGTGATAGAAAGACATTGGAGGTTTCTGAGCAGGGGAATGACATGAGCTGGTTTATTTTATAATTATCACTCTATGGAGAATAGATCGAATGGGGGCAAAATGGATAGTAGGAAGACCAATTAGGAGGCTATTTCATTTGTCCCAGTGGAATATGGTAGTGGTTTTTAATTAATTAATTAATTTATATTTATGGCTGCATTGGGTCTTTGTTGTTGCATGTGGGCTTTCTCTAGTTGCAGCGAGTGGGGGCTACTCCTTGTTGCGGTGCACAGGCTTCTCATTGCAGTGGCCTCTCCTGTTGTGAAGCATGGGCTCCAGGCACGGGGGCTTCAGTAGTTGTGGCACGAGGGCTCAGTAGAAGTGGCTCGTAGGCTTTAGAGCGCAGGCTCAGTAGTTGTGACCCATGGGCTTAGTTGCTCCGTGGCATGTGGGATCTTCCCAGACCAGGGCTCGAACCCGTGTCCCCTGCATTGGCAGGTGGATTCTTAACCACTGTGCCACCAGGGAAGTCCCTGATAATGTTTTTGATTTGAATGGTACTGGTGGAATGACAGATATTAGGTTCATGGTGGGTTTGTCCAGAAGATACTGGGCTGCTCCTGTCTGGATCCTCTCCTCTTCTCACTGGAACTCCCGAACAACCTATACAAGGCTGCCCCCACAAGTGGATGTCCTCTTTACCCAGATTGGACTCCTCACACAGCCTCCTCCCCCCTATGTAGATAAGGAGCATCTTTGTCTTTTAATTGGTATATTTTATCCATCTACATTTAAGTAATTTTCTTATATATTTGGGCTTAAATCTACTGTCTTCCTAGTTTTTTCTGTTTATTCAACATGTCCTTTCTTCCTTTTTTCCATCTCCTGCCTATTTTTGGATTAATCAAGTATTTTTCTTTTTTTTTTTTTGCGGTATGCGGGCCTCTCACTGTTGTGGCCTCTCCCATTGCAGAGCACAGGCTCCGGACGCGCAGGCTCAGTGGCCATGGCTCACGGGCCCAGCCGCTCCGCAGCATGTGGGATCTTCCCAGACCGGGGCACAAACCCGTGTCCCCTGCATCAGCAGGCGGGCTCTCAACCACTGCGCCACCAGGGAAGCCCTGTTAAAGCTATCTGTTAAAATTTTTTTTTTTTAATCTTTAGGCTCTGTTGTCAGGCAAAGGGATTTTTAAAAGAAAATTTTTTTTTTTTGGCTGCTCTGTGCAGCTTAGGGATCTTAGTTCCCTAACCAGGGATTGAACCTGCACCCTTGGCAGTGAAAGCATGGAGTCCTAACCACTGGACTGCCAGGGAATTCCCATAAAGCTATCTGTTAAATTTTTAATTTTACTTATTGTAATTTTAAGTTATAAAAATTCTATTTGGATATTTTTAATGAATTCTACCTCTGGTTAAATTCTCCATCTTCTATCTGTTTTCTTGGAATTTTTGAAAAATATTATTTATTTGGTTGTGTGGGGCCTTGGTTGTGGCAGGTGGGCTCCTTAGTTGTGGCTCGTGGGCTCCTTAGTTGCAGCATGTGGGCTCCTTAGTTGCGGCAGGCGGGCTCCTTAGTTGCAGCTCCAGGGCTCCTTAGTTGTGGCTCTAGGGCTCCTTACTTGCGGCTCCCCAGCTCCTTAGTTGTGGCATGTGGGCTCCTTAGTTGTGGCTCACCAGCTCATTAGTTGTGGCACACAGGCTCCTCAGTTTGGCATGTGAACTCTTAGTTGTGGCATGCATGTGGGATCTAGTTCCCTGGCTGGGGATTGAACCCAGGCCCCCTGCATTGGGAGTGCGGAGTCTTAGCCACTGTGCCACCAGGGAAGCCCCTGTTTTTTTGGAATATTAATCACAGTTTTGTAATAGCTTGGGTCTGTTTCTGTTGTCTGCTTAACCTCTTGGTTTTTTAGTCATTTTTCTCCAGTCTTTTATACCTGATTATTTATGGTCAAATTCTGGACATTGTGTTTGAAAATTTTTAGAGGCTCTGAAAGTTTCTGAACAATATGTTGTCTTTCTTCAGAGATGATTTAATTTGCCTCTGGTAGGCATACAGAGCATGGGCTGATCAACTTCATCCATTTAAGAATAGTCTGTTTACTGCCTGTTTGTAGCTCTTCTGGGGTCTCAGCTGAAAGTCTGGGATGATTATTAGGAAACTTCCTCTTTAGAGGGATCTGGACTCCAATTTCTGTCTCCCTAGCACTTTGAGACTGCCAAAATCTCTACTTGGACTTTTAGCCTTTTAGAAGTTACTTTCTGCTTAACTTCATGGCCTTGATTGATGCTCAGTTTGAGGGTCAGCAAATACCTCAGGGGAAATTCCATGCAGAGTGTTGGCTGAATTCAACATGTTTGCTTTCTCTCCAGGACGTTGGCTGTCCAGTCCTGGCTGCTTTGGTTGTTCATTAGTATCATCAAACAATTATTTTAATTAACCATTTCAGTTGTCTTGGGTGGGTTAGTCTAAAACTAGCTTCTCTGTCATAGTCAGAAACAGAAGTCTCCTTTCCCACCTCTTCTTATAGTATTTCTATATTTTAGAGTAAATAACATGTAAATTATGTTCTGTAACCCTAATCCTCACATTATTAACACACTTTGTTAAAATTAGTCATAGAGTTAAAAAGTTTCAATACTCATACCAATTGTTATGACATAGTTTTGATTTTCCTTCTTTCCAGATCTCTCTTTCTTTTCTTAATTTATTCTTTACTGAATTCCTCAAGAAAGGCTGATGGGTCCTAATGAAATTTACATATCTTCTACTTTACTTTATTCAAGTACATAATATTGTTATCAACAATGTTTCTTTATCATTTTATTTTGAATTATTGAATTTTATTTTATTTTTTTTATACAGTAGGTTCTTATTAGTCATCCATTTTATACACATCAGTGTATACATGTCAATCCCAATCTCCCAATTCATCACACCACCACCACCACACCCCGCCACTTCCCCCCTTGGTGTCCATACATTTGTTCTCTACATTTGTGTCTCAATTTCTGCCCTTCAAACCAGTTCATCTGTACCATTTTTCTAGGTTCCACATACACGCGTTAATATATTATATTTGGTTTTCTCTTTCTGACTTACTTCACTCTATGACAGTCTCTAGATCCATCCACGTCTCAACAGATGACCCAATTTCGTTCCTTTTTATGGCTGAGTAATATTCCATTGTATATATGTACCACATCTTTTTTATCCATTTGTCTGTTGATGAGCATTTAGGTTGCTTCCATGACCTGGCTATTGTAAATAGTGCTGCAGTGAACATTGGGGTGCACATGTCTTTTTGAATTATGGTTTTCTCTGGGTATATGCTCAGTAGTGGGATTGCTGGATCATATGGTAATTCTATTTTTAGTTTTTAAAAGAACCTCCATACTGTTCTCCATAGTGGCTGTATCAATTTACATTCCCACCAACAGTGCAAGAGGGTTCCCTTTTCTCCACACCCTCTCCAGCATTTGTTGTTTGTAGGTTTTCTGACGATGTCCATTCCAACTGGTGTGAGGTGATACCTCATTGTAGTTTTGATTTGCATTTCTCTAATAATAGTGATGTTGAGCAGCTTTTCATGTGTCTCTTGGCCATCTGTATATCTTCTTTGGAGAAATGTCTATTTAGGTCTTCTGCCGAGTTTTGGATTGGGTTGTTTGTTTTTTTATTGTTGAGCTGCATGAGCTGTTTATGTATTTTGGAGATTAATCCTTTGTCCATTGATTCATTTGCAAATATCTTCTCCAGTTTTGAGGGTTGTCTTTTCATCTTGTTTATTGTTTCCTTTGCTGTGCAAAAGCTTTGAAGTTTCATTAGATTCCATTTGTTTATTTTTGTATTTATTTCCATTACTCTAGGAGGTGGATCAAAAAAAATCTTGTTGTGATTTATGTCAAAGAGTGTTCTTCCTGTGTTTTCCTCTAAGAGTTTTATACTGTCCGATCTTAGATTTAGGTCTGTAATCCATTTTGAGTTTATTTTTGTGTATGGTGTTAGGGAGTGTTCTAATTTCATTCTTTTAAATGTACCTGTCCAGTTTTAACAGCACCACTTATTGAAGAGACTGTCTTTTCTCCATTGTATATCCTTGTCTCCTTTGTATATCCTTGCCGACTTTGTCATAGATTAGTTGACCATAGGTGAGTGGGTTTATCTCTGTGCTTTCTATCGTGTTCCATTGATCTGTATTTCTGTTTTTGTGCTAGTACCATATTGTTTTGATTACTCTAGCTTTGTAGTATAGTCTGAAGTCAGGGAGTCTGATTCCTCCAGCTCCGTTTTTTTCCCTCAAGACTGCTTTGGCTCTTCAGGGTCTTTTGTGTCTCCATGCAAATTTAAAGATTTTTTGTTCTAGTTCCGCAAAAATGCCATTGGTAATTCGTTAGGGATTGCTTTGAATCTGTAGATTGCTTTGGGTAGTACAGTCATTTTCACAATGTTGATTCTTCCAATCCAAGAACATGGTATATCTCTCCATCTGTTGGTATCATCTTTAATTTCTTTCATCAGTGTCTTATAGTTTTCTGCATGCAGGTCTTTTGTCTCCCTCAGTAGGTTTATTCCTAGGCAGTTTATTCTTTTTGTTGCGGTGGTAAATGGGACTGTTTCCTTCATTTCTCTTTCAGATTTTTCATCATTAGTGTATAGGAATGCAAGAGATTACTGTGCATTAATTTTGTATCCTGCAACTTTACCAGATTCATTGATTAGCTCTAGTAGTTTTCTGGTAGCATCTTTAGGATTCTCTATGTATAGTATCATGTCATCTGCAAAGAGTGAGAGTTTTACTACTTCTTTTCCAATTTGTATTCCTTTTATTTCTTTTTCTTCTCTGATTGCCATGGGTAGGACTTCCAAAACTATGTTGAATAGTAATGGTGAGAGTGGACATCTTTGTCTTGTTCCTGCTCTTAGAGGAAATGCTTTCAGTTTTTCCCCATGGAGAATGATGTTTGCTGTGGGTTTGTCATATATGGCCTTTATTATGTTGAGGTAGGTTCCCTCTATACTCACTTTCTGGAGAGCTTTTATCATAAATGGGTGTTGAATTTTGTCAAAAGCATTTTCTGCATCTGTTGAGATGATCATATGATTTTCGTTCTTCAGTTTGTTAATATGGTGTATCACATTGATTGATTTGCATATACTGAAGAATTCTTGCATCCCTGGGATAAATCCCACTTGATCATGGTGTATGATCCTTTTAACGTGTTGTTGGATTCTGTTTGCTAGTATTTTGTTGAGGATTTTTATATCTATATCCATCAGTGATATTGGTCTGTAACTTTCTTTTCTTGTAGTATCTTTGTCTGGTTTTGGTATCAGGGTGGTGGTGGCCTCATAGAATGAGTTTGGGAGTGTTCCTTCCACTGCAATTTTTGGAAGAGTTTGAGAAGGATGGGTGTTAGCTCTTTTCTAAATGTTTGATAGAATTCATCTGTGAAGCCATCTGGTCCTGGACTTTTGTTTGTTAGAAGATTTTTAATCACAGTTTCAATTTCATTACTTGTGATTGGTCTGTTCATATTTTTTCTATTTATTCCTGGTTCAGTCTTGGAAGGTTATACCTTTCTAAGAATTTGTCCATTTCTTCCAGGTTGTCCATTTTATTGGCATAGAGTTGCTTGTAGTAGTCTCTTAGGATGCTTTGTATTTCTGTGGTGTCTGTTTAACTTCTCCTTTTTCATTTCTAATTTTACTGATTTGAGTCCTCTTCCTCTTTTTCTTGATGAGTCTGGCTAATGGTTTATCAATTTTGTTTATCTTCTCAAAGAACCAGCTTTTAGTTTTATTGATCCTTGCTACTGTTTTCTTTGTTTCTATTTCATTTATTTCTGCTCTGATCTTTATGATTTCTTTCCTTCTGCTAACTTTGGGTTTTGTTTGTTCTTCTTTCTCTAGTTCCTTTAGGTGTAAGGTTAGATTGTTTATTTGAGATTTTTCTTGTTTCTTGAGGTAGGCTTGTATAGCTATAATCTTCCCTCTTAGAACTGCTTTTGCCGCATCCCATAGGTTTTGGATCGTCGTGTTTTCATTGTCATTTGTCTCTAGGTATTTTTTGATTTCCTCTTTGATTTCTTCAGTGATCTCCTGGTTATTTAGTAACGTATTGTTTAGCCTCCATGTGTTTGTGTTTTTTACGTTTTTTTCCCTGTAATAGATTTCTAATCGCATAGCGTTGTGGTTAGAAAAGATGCTTGATATGATTTCAATTTTCTTAAATTTACTGAGGCTTGATTTGTGACCCATGACGTGATCTATCCTGGAGAATGTTCCGTGCACACTTTAGAAGAAAGTGTAATCTGCTGTTTTTCGATGGAATGTCTTATAAATATCAATTAAATCTATCTGGTCTATTGTGTCATTTAAAGCTTCTGTTTCCTTATTTATTTTCATTTTGGATGATCTGCCCATTGGTGTAAGTGAGGTGCTAAAGTCCCCCACTCTTATTGTGTTACTGTCGATTTCCTCTTTTATAGCTGTTAGCAGTTGCCTTATGTATTGAGGTGCTCCTATGTTGGATGCATATATATTAATAATTGTTATATCTTCTTATTGGATTGATCCCTTGATCATTACGTAGTGTCCTTCCTTGTCTCTTGTAACATTCTTTATTTTAAAGTCTATTTTCTCTGTTACGAGTATTGCTAGCTTTCTTCTGATTTCCATTTGTATGGAATATCTTTTTCCATCCCCTCACTTTCAGTCTCTATGTGTCCGTAGGTCTGAAGTGGGTCTCTTGTATACAGCATATATATGAGTCTTGTTTTTGTATCCATTCAGCAAGCCTGTGTCTTTTGGTTGTAGCATTTAATCCATTCACGTTTAAGGTAATTATCGATATGTACCTATGACCATTTTCTTAATTGTTTTGGGTTTGTTTTTGTAGGTCCTTTTCTTCTCTTGTGTTTCCCACTTAGAGAAGTTCCTTTAGCATTTGTTGTAGAGCTGGTTTGGTGGTGCTGAATTCTCTTAGCTTTTGCTGGTCTGTAAAACTTTTGTTTTCTCCACCGAATCTGAATGAGATCATTGCTGGGTAGAGTAATCTTGATTGTAGGTTTCATCACTTTAAGTGTATCATGCCACTCCCTTCTGGCTTGTAGAGTTTCTGCTGAGAAATCAGCTGTTAACCTTATGGGAGTTCCCTTGTATGTTATTTGTCATTTTTCCCTTGCTGCTTTCAGTAAGTTTTCTTTGTCTTTAATTTTTGCCAATTTGATTACTATGTGTCTCAGCGTATTTCTCCTTGGGTTTATCCTGTATGGGACTCTCTGCACTTCCCGGAATTGGGTGGCCATTTCCTTTCCCATGTTAGAGAAGTTTTTGACTATAATCTCTTCAAATATTTTCTTGGGTCCTTTCTCTCTCTCTTCTCCTTCTGGGACCCCTATAATGCGAATGTTGTTGCATTTAATGGTGTCCTCGAGGTCTCTTAGGCTGTCTTCATTTCTTTTCATTCTTTTCTCTTTATTCTGTTCCACAGCAGTGAATTCTTCCATTCTGTCTTCCAGGTCACTTATCCGTTCTTCTGCTTCAGTTGTTCTGCTATTGATTCCTTCTAGTGTATCTTTCATTTCAATTATTGTATTGTTCATCTCTGTTTGTTTGTTCTTTAATTCTTCTAAATCTTTGTTAAACATTTCTTGTATCTTCTCGATCTTTGCCTCCATTCTTTTTCCAAGGTCCTGCATCATCTTCACTATCATTATTCTGAATTCTTTTGCTGGAAGGTTGCCTATCTCCACTTCATTTAGTTGTTTTTCTGGTGTTTTATCTTGTTCCTTCATCTGGTACATAGCCCTCTGCCTTTTCATTTTGTCTGTCTTTCTGTGAATGTGGTTTTTGTTCCACAGGCTGCAGGATTATAGTTCTTCTTGCTTCTCAACAATATGTTTAACCTGAAAATTTTTTAATATTTTAATGCAGTTTTTTGTCATCAATGTCAATATTATTTTTGTTATTTTTTATATTTTTTAAAGTATGTATTGTAATTTATTTTGATTGCTTCAGGTGTTAGTTGCAGGCACACAGGATCTTCGTTAAGGCATGTGGGATCTTTTCGTCGTGGCTCGCAGGCTCTTTGTTGCGTCACTTGGGCTTCTCTCTAGTTGTGGTGTGCAGGCTCCAGGGCACGTGGGCTCTGTAGTTAGTGACACACAGCCTCTCTATTTGAGGCGCACGAGCTCAGTAGTTGTCGTGCACAGGCTTAGTTGTCCCGTGGCATGTGAGATCTTAGTTCTCTGACCAGGGATCAAACCTGCGTCCCCTGCATTGGAAGGTGGATTGTTTACCACTGGACCACCAGGGAAGTCCCTGTATGATTACTGGAGCTTTTTAGTGTGCCTCTACTAACCTTTGGAGTATTCCCTTCTTATTAGTCTTCTTTTCCAGTTTTTAAAAAATTATTGGTTATTTCTCCATATAGATTCTTGAATTAACATGTCTAATTCTAGGAAAAAATAAATTCATTGGTATTTTTAATTTGGATTGTGTTAATTTTATTCTACCTCTCTGTTTGCATAAAATGCATATGTTGGATCTTACAGCAAGATTGCTTTTCTAAGGAGCATTATAAGAAAGAAATAAATCATTTGACTGTCATATTATTTCTGCTAAAAGACTAACTTTCTAGTTCTAGAAGAGAAATTATTTTCTTCTTCCGCTTGTTGAGTAGAATTTTCCACTGGGATTCAGAATCACAGAGTATCAGTTAAAACTGCAAGCCACCTTATGGCCACCCCTCTTAAGCTTTTGGGATCTCTCAGGAAGGAACCACATGGTGCTGATTTCTCTGAAAGCTGCTTTCTCCAAAGCAGGAGCAGCACTTCATCCAGGAGGTCTCAGAATTTTGCAGCTCAGGTGGAGTCATATCCTGATCTCTTTGGTTGCCCTGCTGAGACATCCTCCAGACTTCCCATGTTTTGGGGTCTGCTTGTGTCACCCTAAGAAATAGGGACTGTGTAGTGTAATCTCGTGGAGGTTTACCTGGATTTAGGGTGTCAGTTACCCCAGTTTTTCAGTAGTAGCTATATATTTGTGTAGAAAACCCCAAACAAAAATATTTTGCTAATCCTTTTAAAACATATACTTAAGGGCTTCCCTGATGGCTCAGTGGTTTAGAATTCATCTGCCAATGCAGGGGACACGGGTTCGAGCCCTGGTCCGGGAAGATCCCACATGCCACGGAGCAACTAAGACCGTGTGCCACAACTACTGAGCCCACATGCCACAACTTCTGAAGCCAACATGCCTAGAGCCCATGGTCCACAACAAGAGAAGCCACCATAATGAGGAGTCTGCGCAGCACAACAAAGAGTACCCCCCACTTACTGCAACTAGAGAAAGCCCGCTCACAGCAATGAAGACCCAATGCAGGCAAAAATAAATTAATTAATTAAAAAATTTAAAAAAATAATAAAACATATACTTAAAAGCCATTTACACAAATGGATTTAAAGTGTAGTGTTGATCCTTAATTCGAATCAGTGTAGCATTATTGCATTGCATTAGGCCACTTATATCTCTGACCTACAGGCTTTTTCCATTCTAGGTGATAATCTGGTGACTAAAGTAAGCCATTACAAATTAATTTTTGGAACGAGGTTGGGCAAAAAGAAAAATGACTTTTAGAGTTCATAATTAAATATTTCAGAACAAATAAAAAGAAGTAGAATATAGGTGAGTTAGAGGGACAAGACACTTTACATTCATTTTTTTTTTAAATAGACTTCATTCATAGTCTCCATTCACAGCAAAATTGAATGGAAGGTACAGAAATTTTCCACATACTCCCTGAGGATTGCATTATTTTTATAAGTTAGTGGGAATCTACATGTTTTTTGTGTTTACATTTTTATACTTTAAAAAATTCAGTTTATTGATGAATATATAATTGACATACATTAAAATTCACTCTTTTTAGTATCCAGTTTTAGGCATTTTAATAAACATATATAGTTATGTAACTACCACTACAATCAATTTTTAGAACAGTTCCTAAGTCTCCTCATGCTCCCAGTGTTTCTTCACTAAGTTAAATCTAGCTTTTGGGCTAAGAAATACACTTTTTATCATGTTGAGGAAGTAACTGTATATTCCTATTATTTTGAGTGCTTTTTTTTATAAATAATGAGTGCTGAGTTAATGTCAGATGGCTTTCCAGTGTCTTTAGAAATAAGTGTATAATTTTAATCCTTAGAATAATTAGTATTATAGGGATTTCCTTGGCAGTCCAGTGGTTAAGACTCCGTGCTTCCAATGCAGGGGGCATGGGTTCAGTCCCTGGTCAGGTAACTAAGATTCCACATGCTGTGTGGCCAAAAAAATAAAATAAAATAAAAATAAATTTTAAAAAAGAATAATTAATATTATAAATTTTTTAGAAGATTTACTAATGTTGAACTGTCCTTCCATTCTCAGGGTAAGCCTCGGTTAGTTATGATATATTTTCTTTTAGTGTGCTATGAGTTTTGGCATGAAATTTTATAAGTGATATTGGCATATAGCTTTCCTTTACTAGGTTTAGATTTCATTTTTAAACTCACTTAAAAATAATTTGGGGGGCTTCCCTGGTGGCGCAGTGGTTAAGAATCCGCTTGCCTGTGCAGGGGACATGGGTTCGATCCCTGGTCCAGGAAGATCCCTCATGCCATGGAGCAACTAAGCCCATGCGCCACAACTACTAAGCCTGTGCGCCACAACTACTGAAGCCTAAGTGCCTAGAGCCCATGCTCTGCAACAAGAGCAATGAGAAGCCTGCACACTGCAACCAAGAGTAGCCCCTGCTCGCTGCAGCTAGAGAAAGCCCACGTGCAACAACGAAGACCAAACGCAGCCAAAAATAAAATAAACTTTAAAAAATAACTTGGAAAAAAAATAACTTGGAATTATTTTCTTATTTTTAACGTGCTGGGCTACTTTAAATATTGTGCTACATGCTTTCTAAAGTTTTGATAATCTTCAAGATAGTTTTTGGAGAAGGTCTTTGACTACTTTCTCTATATTTTCTTAGAAAATTACCCTTTATTGCCACAGTAGTTCCTTACGATTTTCAAAATATTCTGTTTTATTAATAATTTGTTAGTGTCAAGAAGTGTAAAGGGTCTGAAATTTTACCCTACTTGCAAGCTAACAAGTAGCCTACAGCAGTGTCATGGATGCTGGCAGAAGACACAAGACTCCTAATCCAAAGGCAGAGGATTTTATTGCTCAAAGCACAACAAGCAGCATGAACATCAACATATTTGCCTTGTTCCTCTTTGCCCACAAGTTCCATGGGGGTGATGCGGATGGTCCAGGTAGATACGTGAACATTCAGTGAGCTGCATTATGGGAGAGGACCCGGAGTTTAGAGAACCCAAATCTTTCATAATGGGTAATACACATGCATGACCTTTGCTTTGAGGGAGATACTACCTTTATTATATTGAACAGTTAGCAAACCTGTAGGTTGATTTAGAGAGAGAGAGTATCTCTGCCTTCCAAGGGTATTTGTTATACAAACATTCTCAAAATGATAGTCCAGAAAAAAGGTAGTCAGTGTTTCTGCTTGCAAGATATGCTCTGATACCTAGTTGCTGTTTTTTATTTTGTTTGAATGCTTTCCTTTTTTTCCTTAAAAAAAATATATTTTTTTAATTTATTATTTTTGGCTGTGTTGGGTCTTTGTAGCTGTGCACGGGCTTTCTCTAGTTGTGGCGAGCGGGGGCTGCTCTTCGTTGCGGTGCATGTGCTTCTCATTGCGGTGGCTTCTCTTGTTGCAGAGCACGAACTCTAGGAACGCAGGCTCAGTAGTTGTGATTTATGGGCTCCAGAGCGCAGGCTCAGTAGTTTTGGTGCACGGGCTTAGTCGCTCCATGGCATGAGGGATCTTCCTGGATCAGGGATTGAACCTGTGTCCCCTGCATTGGCAGGCAGATTCTTAACTGCTGTGCCACCAGGGAAGTCCCTCCTGTTTTTTCTTATTATCTTAGCAGTTGGTTAATATATTTAATTTAATTTTTTCAAACAACCTGGGTTTTTCACTTGCATATTAATTTCATTATTTTACTGTTATCTAATTAATGGAATTCTGCATTTATTTTAATTTATTTTCTCCTGGGTTCCTCAGTATATTTTGTTGTTCTTTTCTTAAGTTTTGAGTGGGATACTCATATATTTTTTTCTTTCATTTCTATTGCTCTATTTAAATGTATTGATGAATTTTCTTCTAAGATCTGTAGCTGTATTTCATAGATTCTTGATAATGTGGTGTTTTCAGTATTCTAGAAATTCTTCAATTTTTTTAAATTTAGTAAATAGTTTTAAATTTTTGAAGTGAAGATGTCTCTTGGTTTTAAGATTTTATTTCTCATTTTGTTTCACAGTGATCAAGCAATGATTTGAGTCATTTCAACAGTTTTATACATTTATACGGTAGTCACAGAAAAATACTTTCCTATCTCTCCTATCCCATCTTCTCCCATCTCTTTTCTTACTTCATTTGCATTTAGATATTCTTCACTCAAGTCCCCCATGTGGGTCACTGTCTTCAAGCCCACATCTAACATAGCCTTTATTTGTACTCTCTTGTACTCAGGTGATACCAAATCCCATTCCATAGTTGACAGCCATTCTTCTGTACTCAATATCTACACATGCCTTTTTGCTCAGGATTTCATAAGCCTGTCAATATTAGCATGATTGAAAAATATTTGAGATCATTCTCTGGGAAGTACGAAAGTTTCTGCGGCTATGTAGGATTGGAGAGGAGCACCTAGGGAAGATATGGAGGAGCAAGTGTTTGAGTAAATGTAACACTGATGTAGTAATCGTATGAACTCTGGTGGAGATAAGCAAGTCATTGTAGTACAGTATAAAAGATTAGAGGCAGGGCCTCCCTGGTGGTGCAGTGGTCACAAATCCACCTGCTAGTGCAGGGGACACCAGTTTGAGCCCTGGTCTGGGAAGATCTCACATGCTGCGGAGCAGCTAGACCCGTGCACCACAACTACTGAGCCTGCACTCTAGAGCCCACAAGCCACAACTACTGAGCCCACGTGCCACAACTCCTGATGCCTGCATGACACAACTACTGAAGCCTGAGCACCTAGAGCCCGTGCTCCACAACAAGAGAAGCCACCTCAATGAGAAGCCCACGCACTGCAATGAAGAGTAGCCCCTGCTCACTGCAACTAGATAAAGCCTGCGCACAGCAACAAAGACCCAACACAGCCAGAAATAAAATAAATTAAAAAAAAGGTTAGAGACGGATGTATATATTTGTTAGTGATTACATAATTGTGGGAATTAAATGAGTAACATCTATTGTGAATTTGGGGTTGCTTATTCAATAGTAAGTGAACTTAGAATCGTTTCTGCCACTGGGAAAACTTAGGGGTAAGAGACTAATGGAATAACAAGTGAGAAAATTAATAAATATGTTATTGCAATGTTATAGAGACGAGCAACATGTTTCTGGGATAGAGCATAAAGTGCTTAGACTTAAATAGGATCAGCAGGAATATCTTTTCTGAAGAAGTGATTTTTGATTTGAGATCTGAGGATGAAGAGAAGTCAAGCACACAAAATCAGAGGATTTCTCAAAGAAGGAGCAACCTGTCAAGAGCCCTATTTAATGGCAACAGTTGCATTAAACATTAAACAGTGCATTTTGTGAGCTGAAAAGAGGCCTTTATGGCATGAACAGAGAAAGTAAATGGGAGAGGAGTTGATAAGCAGAAGCCTTATTATTCATGCTCAGGTATTTCTGTTTTATTCTAATTGTAAAGAGAAATAATTGAAAACGTTTAAGTAGAGAGACTCAAACATTGATCAGCAACAGGGTCATTTATTGTCAGATATAAAAAAGTACAAAACAAAAACATGTGCAGGAACTAGTCCTGTAGATCTTGTTTCAGTCAAACATCTCTGTATAGTTTTAACAGACCTTTAGGTGATTCTTACACACACTTAAATCAGGCCTCCACTGATTTACCTTGTTTGCCTAATCACCAACCTCACCTCCATTCCTGAACTTTCTTTATTCTCTGTTTCCTTTGCCTTGTTTTGAAATGTATGAGAATATAGTCTGTTCCATAATACAGTTAATAATCCGTAATACAAATTAGCTTAGTAATGATATGAAGTAGGGAATGATATCAGTATAATGTGGAACTTAGTTGTTTCACAGGTAATTTTCCTGGTTGAATAGTGCCAGAATGGTAGAAATAGATTTATAACATTCAGCAGGAAAGGCAAAAGCCTTTAATTTGATACTTTATTGTTAAGAGCCCTTACACCTCCATATTAAGAAAATTAATAATAAATGCTTACATTCAGGCTCCCTCCCCAGACATGGATACCATCAACCTTGCATGTCTCCTAGCTGATGACAGGTTTCACTTCATCCTATTTCCATCTTAATGGTAGCCTCACTGGCTCAGGGCTTTATTTTCATGTACAATGTCTCAGCACCTGAAATCCAGTGTTTTCAATTTTTTGTGTGCATTTTAATATCCATGATGCAGCCTTCAGCTGTGTTGAGCTGCCTTTCAGGTTATCTCTTGAGATATCAATTATTATATTTGTTAGTGCTCTGCCAATAAAGTTGCATAGATTTGAGTGTTCTTCTCCAGCCCTGTTTTCCCCATAAACTCTAATTTTTGGTGTGTAATTTTACAGAAGATAGGTTTTTTTTAGGTACACATATGTGTTATTGTAGCAAGAATGCCTATCTTCTAGAGATGTCTAATCCATTCACTGGTAATGATGCTGAAAATTCAGCCTTTGTGCACCAGTGCCATATCGAATCTTGGAGACAGAGGTTTGGGTGAAGTAGAAAAGAATAGCTTTATTGCTTTGCCAGGCAAACGGGGACACAGCAGGCTAGTGCCTCAAGAACTGTGTGTCCCAACCCAGGAGGATTTGGTGAGTTTTATAGCAGTGGTTCAAGGACGGGGTTGCTGATAAGGATCAGGTTGTGTGCAGGGCCTGTATTCCTTTAATCTGGCCTCAGGTGGTCTCCTGATGAGCGTCTCGAGGTTATCAAACTGTGACTTTCTCTCTGGAACATCTTCTGTTTGGTGCCGGTTTTAGTTCTGCAGAAGAACTCAAAGATACTGTTATGTGTATCCCTTGAGGTAGAACCAGGACACCCCAAGGCTGTACTGTTGTTTCTTGACTACTCCTTCCTTGTTTCTGCATCCCCTCCCTTCCCTGATGAGCAACTGTTCGAATTTGCCCTTTGGGACTCAGGGAAGGTCATGGAGGCTGGAGTCTGTTCCCTGCAAACAAAGAAATGGGGAACACAGAAAGGCTTCCGTGCCCAGGAGCCCCACAGAGTCCTGCTCAGTTTCAGTAATAGGCATTATTTTAGGTGCTTTTTATTTCTGTATAGTTTTCTTTCTTCTGGAACCGGAAAACAGCGTGTGTTTGCTTTCTCGTTTTCTTTCAGATTTGGAGTCCAGATACAGGACCAATACTTTATCTCCAGAAAAGGACATTTATGAAATATATTCATTCCAGTGGGAGATAATGGAAAGAATTAAAAGCTATGGCCTTCAAGACTCCTTTTTTAGAAATGATTGGGAATGCAAAAGCAAGATTGAGGGGCAAAAGGAACCACAAGAGGGATATTTTGGGCAAGTGAAAATTGCTTCTGAAAAAATGTCCACTTACAAAAGGCATAATCTTCTTGCTGAGTATCAGAGAATTCATAATGGAGAAAAGTTATATGAATGTAAGGAATGTAGGAAGACCTTTATTCGTCGCTCAACACTTAGTCAACACCTGAGAATTCATACTGGTGAAAAACCTTACAAATGTAAAGAATGTGGGCAGGCCTTTAGACAGCGTGCACACCTTATTAGACATCACAAACTTCATACTGGTGAGAAACCCTATGAATGTAAGGAATGTGGGAAGGCCTTTACAGTCCTCCAAGAACTTACTCAACATCAGAGACTTCATACTGGTGAAAAGCCCTATGAATGTAAGGAATGTGGGAAGGCCTTTAGAGTACATCAGCAGCTTGCTCGACATCAGAGAATTCACACTGGTGAGAAGCCCTATGAATGTAAGGCATGTGGGAAGACTTTTAGGCAGTGTACACACCTTACTCGACATCAGAGACTTCATACTTCTGAGAAGCTCTATGAATGTAAGGAATGTGGGAAGGCCTTCGTATGTGGTCCAGACCTTAGAATACATCAGAAAATTCATTTTGGGGAGAAGCCCTATGAATGTAAGGAATGTGGAAAGGCTTTTAGAATATGCCAACAGCTTACTGTCCATCAGAGTATTCATACTGGTGAGAAACCCTATGAATGTAAAGAGTGTGGGAAGACTTTTAGATTAAGGCAACAACTTGTTCGCCATCAGAGAATTCATACTCGTGAGAAACCCTATGAATGTATGGAATGTTGGAAGACCTTTAGTAGTTACTCACAACTTATTTCCCATCAGAGCATTCATATTGGTGAGAGACCTTATGAATGTGAAGAATGTGGGAAGGCCTTTAGACTACTCTCACAACTTACTCAACATCAGAGTATTCATACTGGTGAGAAACCTTATGAATGTAAGGAATGTAGAAAGCCTTTTAGATTGCTCTCACAACTTACTCAACATCAGAGTATTCATACTGGAGAGAAACCTTATGAATGTAAGGAATGTGGTAAAGCTTTTAGACTTTATTCTTTTCTTACTCAACACCAGAGAATTCATACTGGTGAGAAACCCTACAAATGTAAGGAATGTAAGAAGGCCTTTAGACAACATTCACACCTTACTCAGCATCAGAAAATTCATAATGGAATTTAATACAAGAAGGCTTTCAAATGTACATGTTACAGAACATCAGAAAATTCATTTTTGAGAAAATTTGTTTCATGCTCATAACTAAGCATTAAGAAGTTTATATTTCAGAAAAAATTGTTGCTTTAAAACCTTCCACCACCATTCAGACATTGTATATCTTCAGCAAATTTATATGAGGAAATA
Organism: Pseudorca crassidens; assembly: GCF_039906515.1. Lineage (NCBI taxonomy): Eukaryota > Metazoa > Chordata > Mammalia > Artiodactyla > Delphinidae > Pseudorca > Pseudorca crassidens. The sequence continues at coordinate 16,286,748 of NC_090315.1, read as the reverse complement.
ATATAATGAATGCAGGAAAATCTTTAGCCTTATCTATCATTATCACCATTTCACCCCTTTATTACCAGTGTGTTATTAGATAAGGTACTTAAATTTCTGTGCCTCATTTTGCTCACTTGTAAAATGGTGATAGTAGTACCTATGTATATTAGTTATTTATTGCTGTGTAATAAATTACCACAAACTTAGTAGCTTAAAATAATACACATTATCTCAGTTTCTGTGGGTCAGGAGTCTAGGCATAACTTAGTTGGGTTCTCTGCTTCAGGGCCTCTCACAAGGCTAAAATCAAGATTTCAACCATGGCTGAGTCTCATTGGAAGGCTCAACTGGGGAAGGGATGCACTTCCAACCTCATGTGGTTGTTGACTGAATTAATTCACTGAGGGCTGTTGCGCTGAGGTCCTCAGTTTCTAGCTGGCTGTTGGCTAAATGCTGACTTCAATTCCTTGCTACATGGGCCTCTTCAAGGTGGCTGCTTACTTCATCAGAGTGTGCAAGCCAAGGAAGCAAGAGGCTGCTAGCATCAAAGAAGCTATCGTCTTGTGTAATCTAATCATTGAAATGACATTATTTCATCACCTTTTCTATCTTCTTTTGGTTAGAAGCAAGGAACTAGGCCACCCTACACTCAAGGGAACAGGCTTACACAAGAGTATGAATGCCAGGAGGAAGGGACCACTAGGGCCAATTCAGAGTCAGCCTGCTACATCATGTAATAGAATTGTTGTGAGGAGTGAGTAGTTAATACTTGGAAAAATAGCAGCCACATAGCATGTTTTCTGTAAATATTACCTATAGTTGTTATTAACATCATTAGTATTAGTGAATTCATATGAGAGGAATATCCTATAGAAGTAATAAATGTAGAAATGCCTCCTGTCACTGCTCAGCACTTACTAAACTTAAGATAATTTATTCTGGATAAAATCTAGGAGGTTATACTGAATGTGAGAAGTTCTTCATCACTTGAGCTGCATCCGAAATTTCATGCTGAAAAGAAACCTTATGAATTTTATGAATATGAGGTTGTTAAGAGTATAACTATTGGAAGAATCAAAGAGAAATACGAAATTATTTTCCCATAATAAATTCCAAAGAGTAAATGTTTTATAATCTCTCATCTCTGACCACCATTCAATTAATTAGAAATTATCAAAAAGGTGGCATAAAGGAACTAACCACTTGGAAATTTAATTGTGTGTTTGTGTGTGTGTGTGTGTGTATGATATTCTTGTATAAAAGAAAGAAAACATTCCATTACAGTCAATATACTTTTTGATGCTCAAATTGCCCCATCTTCAGCCAGTGGGAGTTGGGTCTTTTCACATGATCCCAATAGCAGTTTGATAATTTGCTCAGTTATGGCTGCTATGGGAAATGCTTGGGTACCAACTCATTATTCTGAAAACCAATAAATAAATGGAAAAATAAGTATTTATTTTGCTTTTCCCATGTGAATCAAGTTTCAGAGTCACCCAAAACTCATCAAATTAATTTTTTTTTAATTTAAGAAATCTCACCAGTAAATACAGAAAAATTGATAGGATTAGAAAAATTTTCTAGTTCCTAATGGAATAATGGGTCCAGAAAATGATCTTCAGTGGATATTAAAACTATTTGGGAAAAAGTTTATAGTGAGAACGTTACATTGGATTTATCAAGCTGACCACCTCTGAGCCCTTTATTCAATTTTAACGTCTATAAAGGTGGGACTATCAGACAATAGGCACCTCCTGATACAATGCAATTAGGAAGTACATACCACTACCTATGAAGTCTTATTGCCAGAATAATGAACTGAAGGAATCAAACCTTTAAATCAAAAATTTTAAAGCCAAGAATTTGGGGAATAGATGAAAAAGTAAATGGCACCGCAAGGAAGCAGCCAAGCAGATCCAGAATGTGTAAAATTCTACAAAACAAATGACCTGATTTCTTCAACTAATGAGTGGCATGAAAAAGAAAAGAAGGGCACTGTTAACAGATTAAAAAAGACGAGGCATATCAACTAAATTCAATATGTGGGTATTATTTGGACCCAGATTGAACAAAATGTAAAACAACATTTTGGAGACTGGGGGAAATGTGGACATGCACTGAGTATTAAATGATTTTTAGAAATATTAGATTTGTTTGTTAGGGATGATAATGTCAATGTGGTTATTAAAAGATAGAACATCCTATGTGTTAGAGATACATATATATGAAATAAGATACCCAGATTTGCATTAAAATAACTCCAGCAAAAGAAAAAGAAAGCAAATTGGCAAAGAGCTAGAAAGTAGATTAGCAAAATGTTGATAATTACTGAAGTAGAGTAGCTGTTTATGGAGGGTTCATTGTTTTAACATTTTTACCTTTTTATGTATTTGAAGTAATATTTAAAATCAAAGCTGAAATTATACACTACTTAAGAAATGATTGTTAATGAGATGCCTGCATATCTAAATTTGTCAGATGTAACCAAAGTTCTATTCAGTGAGAAATGTGTGCCCCCGAATGCATTAAGGAAACTTCGTTTGTCGGCCCAGTCTTCATCTTCTTCACTTACCTGCAGCAATCAGTGCTGGGCCTGTCATGTAGATAAATGTATTAAAGGAATGAATAAGCATTTATGTCAAGAAACAAGAAACAGAACAAAGTCAAACCAACACAAGAGAAGCAAAGTACAATTGAAAGTAGAAATTAAGAGATTAGACACTAGTAGACTTCCAATGTTAATGACTGTATCTTGGCAGGTCTAATCAAGGAAAAGAAAATGAAATATAAACATTCAGCATTATGATAAAAGTGATTACAGATTATCAATAAGTTTTCCTTTTAATTATAAGGTAACACTGTATGTACTATATGTATTCCAATATATGTAAAAATACAGATGGATTACATTTTCTTCTCTATAAGTATGTTATCACAATTGACTGTGCTCTAGAACCCACAGACCAACAAATAAATGTGTGTGTGTACGAAGTTCCTGTTTAAGGAAAAAATCTGATAGTTGTGTAGGTAAAAACCTTAAGAATAGATAATCCTTAACAAGATTTTACTAATTAATTTTACACAGGTGAAATAATCTGATACAAAACTAGATAAAGATAAAGAGCAAAATCTAGACCAACTTCACTTATGAAAATTCTATTCTTCATAATTCTAAATAGTTATATTTAGAATTTCTTACAAAATCAGTCTTCACTAATAGGCCAGTGTTTTGCCTTTCCCAAGTACAAAGTAGCTCCAGAAGACCAGTGTTTAACCAACATTCTCCACAAGTTTGCTTCAGAGAATACTAGTCCTTGATGATATTTTAAAAAATATATCTGGGGAAAAACTGTAAATGAAACAAAGGATAAAGTATCTACTTCTGGGGGAAATCCGAGTACACATTATCAGCTTGTCGAAAGATGTATTAAAGAAATTTTCATTTAACATAGTGTATCTCAAATTTACTTCATTGTGCACTTCTCACTCCAAATACCTTTTAACACCTTTAGAATGTGAACCACTTTGGTAGATGCTACCATAACCACAATGAATGTCTTCAAGGATGTCATTTCAGACATGGTGAGTGATTGTGTTGGGAAGGGGTGAGGAAGGGCACTTTTCTTTTGCAGCTCACATTATACTCTGAAAGCAGCTTCCTGCTTGAATGGAAGGCTAGTGATTTTCTATAGAATGGAAAAGATTCCAGCCTGGTGCTTGATAATGTATGTATTAAACATGCTTAAATATTCTATTAAACAGTGATTAGGACAAAATGATTTTTCATTGTAATAAAAATGCTATATTGAATACCATTTTGTGCGGGGTTTTTTTTCTTATTTTTAGTTTTTGGAATCAAGCCAGTTTATTGAGGGGCTTTGAGGGAGAGTCGAAAGGCTGGGAGGACAATGAGATCCGATGTCCTTCTCCCAGCCGGGACCTCCCCAGCTTCACAGTCGCTGAAAGCCGTTTTCTTATTTCTTTGAAGAGTTGAGACTCAAAGGTGCATATCTAGAAGTGCTGTGTATACTGTGTTTCACATATTGCTAGATTATTGCTCCATCATTGCACCACTACTGAATCCCTTCAGTTATTGAATATGAGTGTCTGTACTTCCCTGATTGCAAGTGAATTGAGCACATTTTTTCATATGTGTTTATTGGCCAATTATGTTTCCCTTAGTGCTTTTTTTTTTTTTTTTTTTTTTTTGCGGTACGCGGACCTCTCACTGTTGTGGCCTCTCCCTTTGCGGAGCACAGGCTCCAAACGCGCAGGCTCAGTGGCCATGGCCCACGGGCCCAGCCGCTCCGCGGCATGTGGGATCTTCCCGGACCGGGCACAAACCCGTGTCCCCTGCATTGGCAGGCAGACTCTCAACCACTGCGCCACCAGGGAAACCCCCTTAGTGCTTTTTTTATTCATGCATTTTCTCTCTTTCTTTCTGGGTTATCTCACTGATTTTTTTAGGATTTTTAAAATAATCCAGGTATTGATAATTCCAGGTATTACACATTTATAAATGTTGGACTTATTTTCTCTCAAGGTGGCTTGTGTTTTCACTGTGTTATGGTGTTTATTGTTTTGCATACAGTTTTCATTTTAAGCCATACCAAATAATTGTATTCTTTTTTCTTTTTTATATTTTATGTTTTCTGCCATGTATCTGCAAATAGAAATAAGTTCCCTCAATATTTTTTATTATTTATTTTATTTCTATTTCTTATTGCAGTAGCTGGAGTTTTCAGAATAAAGTTGAATACTAGTGGGAATAACTTCCCTCATTTTTCCAATTTAATGGAAATCACATATCTATTTAAACATTTAGTATAATGCTTATTGACTTAGAGTAAATAGTCTGTTATATGTAAGTAGTTTCATTCAGTCCCTGTTCTACTTAATGCCTGTTAGATTTTGTTGGGAGCTATTTTATCATCTGTTGGTGTGAACCTGTTTTTTCTCCTTTAATTTTCTGATGTGATGAATTATGCAGATTTCTTGACAAATTCAGGGGTTCCTACAACCATTCTTAGGTTGAGTAGTTTACTACAACAACTGACCCAACTCAGGAATGTAGTGCAGTTATGATTAGTTTTATTACAATGAAAAGATACAAATTAGAGTCAGCTAAAGGGAGAGATGGATGCCTAGGACAAAGTGTGGGAGGGATCCAAATGTGGAGCTTCTGGTCATCCTCTCCTTGAACACAAGGATGATATTACCTCCTCTTGGCCATGAGTTGTGACAATATGCACAAGAAAGCTTGCCCAAGCCTGTGGTCTCCAGATTTTTTGTTGGTGCTCACATTCTGTCCATGAGGTTAGGCTGATCTTTAGCCTTCAACTCCTTCAGAAGGCTCAAGCTCACACCTTTCAAATATGAGCATCGAAGTTTCAAGTCTCCAGTTCTTCCAGTGGTCAGAACTGATATGGTGTGTCCCAAAACCTCTATCATAAATCACATTGTTAGACTGGTGGTGAGAGCCCCCAAGCAAACAAAGACACTCCTATCAGGCAGGACATTCTATGGGCCTAGAGATTACTTACAAATCTAAGGACATGCTGCCTGTAAGTAAAATACTATACGTATATCCCACGAATGCTCAAATGCTTTGTATTTAACTTGATGTCATCACATTAGGCTGACGACGAGAATCTTTGTAATGTGGGCTTAATAAGAGCAGAGCTGCATGTCAAAGTGAATTTCATGTTTACCTATATTCTATTTTACCAATATACAAGAATAACACGATGTCTTAAAGGGTGCAGGTAGTTCAGAAGTATTATTGGAAAAGGAAAGAAGAGTAAAAATACTCTACTATACCAAGGGATGGAGAGAAACATGTTATTGCTTATTTTATATAGGTAACATCTGTTTAATTGGTCCTATTACATTTCTATTCTCTTTTTTAAAAAGGCTTTTTTTTTTTTTTTTTTTTTTGCGGCACGCGGGCCTCTCACTGTTGTAGCCTCTCCCATTGCGGAGCACAGGCTCCGGACGCGCAGGCTCAGCGGCCATGGCTCACGGGCCCAGCCACTCCGCAGCATGTGGGACCTTCCTGGACCGGGGCACGAACCCGTGTCCCCTGCATCGGCAGGCTGACTCTCAACCACTGCACCACCAGGGAAGCCCTGATATTTCTATATATTTCAAAATTATTACCACAGTAAGTCTAGTTATGATATGTCACCATACAAAGATATTACATAGTTATTGACTGTATTTCCCACAAGGTACATTTCATATCCATGACTCACTTACTGTGCAACTGGAAGTTTGTGCCTCTTAATCTCCCTCACCTATTTCTCTACTTCCCCCAACCCCTCCCCTCTGGCTTGTTTCATCTCTGTATCTATAAATCTGTTTCTGTTTTGTTATGCTTGTTCATCTGTTTTGTTTTTTAGGCTCCACATATAAGTGAGGTCATAGAGTATTTGTCTTTCTCTGTCAGACTTATTTCACTTAACATAATACCACCTAGGTCCATCCATGTTGCCGCAAATGGCATTATTTCATTCTTTTTAATGGCAGAGTAATATTCCATTATAATAAATACCACATCTTCTTTATCCATTCATCTGTCGAGGGGTATTTAGGTTGCTTCTATGTCTTGGCTATTGTAAATAATGCTGCAATGAACATTGGGGTGCATGTATCTTTTCAAATTAGTGTTTTCATTTTCTTCAGATACATAACAAGGAGTGGAATTGATGGATCATATGGTAGTTCTATTTTTAACTTTTTCAGGAATCTCCATATGGTTTTCCAGAATGGTTGCACCAATTTACATTCCCACCCACAGGGTTCCCTTTTCTCGACATTCTTGCCAACACTTACTGTTTGTCAGCTTTTTGATAATAGCCATTCTGACAGCTGTCAGAATGATCAGGTCATTCAAGATGGCTGTTCTCTTGCTCTTTGTGAATCCCCCTACTCGACCAGTTCCTCCTTCACCTGTAACCTACTCACGTGAACGTCTTTGCCTCCTGCCCCAGCTAGTGATCGTTCTAATCCTCCGGCCAGAATGGCCCCACCTGCTACTTTATTAAAGGGAAATATCTGCCCTCATGATGCATGTTAATCTGAGGGGCTGTGAGGGACGTGCCCCAGCTGCTGGTTTCCCTGGTAACTGATGAGCCAAGCTGACGTCATTTCCCCTTATAAATTGTAGCCTCCTTCTCCCTTGAGTAGTAAAGACTGTTGCCGTGTCCTACTCGCTGCCTGATGCACACTGTGGGGTGTCACTCCAGGACCTTGCTTCAGGTATGTAAGATCCTCTCACCCAATAAACCACTGATATCTCTGTTGCCATCTCTGGGCTCTTTCTTCGGTCTTGAGGCTGGGCAACAACAAGGCTTGCAGTTCTGTGGGGTATAGCGCAATAGTTGGCCAGCCAGGAGGCCGAGGAAACTCCCACAAGTGCCATGAGGTCAGGATATAAAGATGGGGGACAGAAAGTTATGGGGGTGATCCCGAGGTGGCTGTCCACTAGCATGTGGGGCCCTGTGGCAGCTGACTACCATGAGGCATGTCTTTCTCTTCCATTATATCAATGATATCCTGTTAACCTCAGAGTCTCTTTCCAGTTTAAAAGTAGCAGCCCAGGGGCTTCTCTGGTGGCGTAGTGCTTGAGAGTCCGCCTGCCAATGCAGGGGACACGGATTCTTCCCGGTACGGGAAGATCCCACATGCCGAGGAGCGGCTGGGCCCGTGAGCCATGGCTGCTGAGCCTGCGCATCCGGAGCCTGTGCTCCGCAGCGGGAGAGGCCACAACAGTGAGAGGCCCACGTACGGCAAAATAAATAAATAAGTAACTAAAAAAGTAGCAGCCAAATGCTTATGGCTTATCTGAATGCACATGGATGGCTGATGAATAAAACACACAAGGACCTAGATTATCTACAAAAGACAAGCATCACCCTCCGACCCCTCACCCCTAAACAATTACATACACAAGCTTTAGGGATATTACCTCAGGGATAGGCTTGTGAATTGGACGTGGCCAGTTACCCGGAAGGCTTTGGTTGGGGCCTGTGGCAATGGCAAAATAATAGTAACCTTCTAGTCCCAGCTATGGCAGAGGGCAGAGCAACAATCTGGTGTGAGGGAACAACAGCGATATGCATCTACGGTGCATTGCAAAGGCGGAAGACGTTACCAAAGACCTACCTGAGTCATCTAACAATGCAAGAAAACCCTACTATTTGGGGTCTAGAACGCCTGTGTGCAACATATAGGACCCCCATGGACATCAACAGTGAACAAGGAAACTACTTTACCAGCCATGATGTTCAGGAATGGGCTGATTAAAAATGACATACGCTGGCATTTCCACCTGCCCTCCAACCTCACTGCTCCCGGGCTAATGGAAAGAATAAATGGACTCCTTAACAACTGATTTGAAAACCCATGCTCTCGATATGCGGACCAGAGGCTAACTCAAGCCCTAAGGACTATAACTGAACATCTCAGGAGCAGTTTTCCCAATGACCAAGCCATATTAACCCAGAGACAACTAGTCAACACAATGCGAGTTCAACGGTTGCCCGAAGGACAACCGAAGGACGGTTGCCAACTACTGGTCAGGACAGTAACTCACTCTGGCCCTTGCCACAGGGTCTACCTCCCGGGGAACACGTTATAAAATGGCCCTGGGACTGGCAGGTAAGTCCCGGGTGTTTGGAGTTTGCTGCCCCATGGGGGACAGGATTAGAAAGGGACTGACAGACTTCACCTGTCTCCTACTCGGCCCACCTGAGACTACTAAGGTAATTCCTCCGGGCCCCTTACTAGAGAAAGGCGCCATTATATTAACCCTGTGGTGGGTTGTTACACCGCCTCTCCAGTATTCGGCACAAGCTGTGGGGCTAAGGGTGGACTGGCGGAATGGTACTGCAGGCCAGGACCACAGGCAGAGGTGGTATTATCTCAGAATGTGATTACTGCTTGTATTTTGCTTAATGGTCACGACCTTCCCTGTGTTGTGCCTGTTAAACATCTCACATTTTGTCCCTAGTGTGAGGGGAGGGAATTTGTTCGTGGACTGGGCCACAATGGAGGCGTCACTGTGAAATGAGTCTGATTGCTGGGTCTACAGAGAGAGGCTGTTGGTGTCCTCCTCTGGATTTCCATGAAAACTTGACCTGATAAGCATCTGGCTACAAAGTTTTTCCACCTCTTGGACTCTCGATATCCTTTAGATGCTGTTGTCTGTATTGCATTTGTGGTATTCGATCGCAGTGCACCTCTACATACCTGACCCCAGGGATATCTCAGAAGAGGGGTGGACCAAAATTGTAAGGGTCGTGCAGGGTATGTAGATGTGGAGTGTTTGGTCAGGTCACCCAAGGTGGCTGTTCTCTTGCTCTGTGCATCCCCTGCTCGATCAGTCCTTTTTTTTTTTTTTAATAAATTTATTTATTTTTGGCTGTGTTGGGTCTTCATTGCTGCGTGCAGGCTTTCTCTAGTTGTGGCAAGCAGGGGCTACTTTTCGTTGTGGTGCGCGGACTTCTCAGTGCGGTGGATTCTCTTGTTGCAGTGCACGGGCTCTAGGCACACAGGCTCAGTAGTTGTGGTGCACGGGCTTAGTTGCTCCATGGCATGTGGGATCTACCCGGACCAGGGCTCAAACCTGTGTCCCCTGCATTGGCAGGCGGATTCTCAACCACTGCACCACCAGGGAAGCCCTTGATCAGTCCTTTCTTTACCTGCACCCTACTCACGTGAACGTCTTTGCCCCTTGCCCTAGCTATGAATAGTTCTAATCGTCAGGCTGGAATGGCTCCACCTCCTAGTTTACTAAAGGGAAACATCTGCCCTAGTGATGCTTGTTAATCTGAGGGGCTGTGAGTGATGTGCCCCAGCTGCTGGTTTCCCTGGTAACTGATGAGCCAAGCTGACATCAATCCCCCTATAAATGGTAGCCTCCTTCTCCCCTGAGTAGTGAAGACTGCTGCAGTGTCCTGCCCACTGTCTGTAAGATCCCCTGTCCAAAAAACTATTGATGTCTCTTGCTGTCTCCAGGCTTTCTTTGGTCTCTAGGCTGGGCAACTACAAGGCTTGCAGCCCAACAGTGTGCTACTCTGGCCCATTTACCAGGTGACCTGAAAATCTGGTGGTTTTAAGTGGGGCGCAGAATGAGAGAAGGCTCTGCAACAGGTCCAGGCTGCCATGCAAGCTGCTCTGTCACGTGGACCATATGATCCAGCAGACCCAGAATGTTTGACAAAATATCTTGGCACCATGGTCCAGCCATATTGACACACAAAATTAACTATCACAAAGATATTAAAAACTATAAACAAGTAAGCTTCATTCAGTAGGTTATTTTAAAAGTCAACAGGGACTTCCCTGGTGGTGCAGTGGTTAAGAATCTGCCTGCCAGTGCAGGGGGACACCAGTTCAATCCCTGGTCTGGGAAGATCCTACATGTTACGGAGCAACTAAACTCATGTGCCACAGCTACTGATCCTGCATTCTAGAGCCCACGAGCCACAACTACTGAGCCCACATGCCACAAGTACTGAAGCCTGTGTACCTAGAGCTGATGCTCCACAAGAGAAGCCACCACAATAAGAAGCCTGCACACCACATCGAAGAGTAGCCCCTGCTCGACACTAGAGAAAGCCCACATGCAGCAACGAAGACCCAATGCAGCCAAATATAAATAAATAAAATAAATTTAAAATATCCAAAATAGGGCTTTCCTGGTGGTGCAGTGGTTGAGAGTCCGCCTGCCAATGCAGGGGACGCGGGTTCGTGCCCCCGTCCAGGAGGATCCCACATGCTGTGGAGCAGCTGGGCCTGTGGGCCATGGCCGCTGGGCCTGCGCGTCCGGAGCCTGTGCTCCACAACGGGAGAGGCCATAACAGTGAGAGGCCGGCGTACGGCAAAAAAAAAAGTCAACAAACTTGGGAGGCCCTTTTCTTTAAAGTGTGATTTTAATGCTTCAGATAAATTAAGGATTCTCTCAACTGCATTTGTTACAATATGCAATATGTTTCTTACAATACTGTGTTAGTTTCATGTGTACAGCAAAGTGATTCAGTTATGTATATTCACATTTTCCATTATAGGTTATTACAAGATACTGAGTATAGTTCCCTGTGCTATACAATAAATCCCTGTTGCTTATCTATTTTATATGTATTGATATATGTATCTGTTAATCCCATACTCCTAATTTATGCCTTTCCCCCCTTCCATTTTCCTCTTTGGTAACCATAAGTTTGTTTTCTATGTCTGTGAATGTTTTTCTGTTTTGTAGATAAATTCATTTGTGTCTTGTAGATTCCACATAAAAGTGATATCATATAATAATCTTTCTCTGACTTAGTGTGATATTCTATACATCCATCCATGTTGCTACAAATGGCAATATTTCTTTTTTTATTTTTATGGCTAAGTAGTAATCTATCGTGTATATACACCACATCTTTATATCCATTCATCTGTTGAATGGATATAAAGGTTGCTTCCATGTCTTGGCTATTGTTAATAGTGCTGATATGAATGTGAGGTGCCTGTAAATTTTCGAGTTAGTTTTCATCTTTTCCAGATATATGCCCAGGAGTGGGATGGCTGGAGCATACGGCAACTCTATTTTTAGTCTTTTAAGGAACTCCCATACTGTTCTCCATAGTGGCTGTACCAATTTACATTCCCACAGACAGTGTAAGAGCATTCCCTTTTCTCCACACCCTCTCCAGCATTTATTATTTGTAGACTTTTCATAGCCATTCTGACTGGTGCAATGTGGTACTCATGGTTTTGATTTTTATTCCTCTAATAATTAGCGATGTTGAGCATCTTTTCATGTGCCTGTTTGCCAGCTGTATGTCTTCTTTAGAGAAATATCTCCTTAGGTCTTCTGCCCAGTTTGTTGGTTAGGTTGTTTTGATATGAGCTGTTTGTATATATTGGAAATTAACCCCTTGTCAGTCGCATCGTTTGCAAATATTTTCTCCCGTTCTGTAGGTTGTCTTTTCATTTGGTTTACAGTTTCCTTCGTTGTTGAAAAGCTTTTAGGTTTGAGGTCTGATTGTTTCTGGTTTTATTTCATTTGTCAAGAAAGCCAATATGTTTTTGAATGTGAGAACTGTAGAACACAAAATGTCAACAAAACCACAAATTCCTTAATCAGTTCAAACAACATAAATGCTGAAATACTATACTATAATGTTTGTTATAATGGACTTGCTAAAATTAATCACAATACTATACAACACATTTAGATTTTATCACATTATGCATTCCATCTTGGGATCAACTGACTCCTTAAATATTTAAGAATTTAAAAAATTAATTAGTTTATTTATTTTTGGCTGCATTGGGTCTTCATTGCTGTGTGTGAGCTTTCTCTAGTTGCTATGAATGGGGGCTACTCTTCCTTGCAATGCACGGTCTTCTCACTGTGGTGGCTTCTCTTGTTGCAGAGCATGGGCTCTAGGCGTGCGGACTTCAGTAGTTGTGGCACGCGGGCTCAGTAGTTGTGGCTCACAGGCTCTAGAGCACAGGCTCAGTAGTTGTAGCACATGGACTTAGTTGCTGCACGGCATGTGGGATCTTGCCGGACCAGGGATCGACCCTGTGTCCCCTGCATTGGCAGGCGGAGTCTTAACCACCGCACCACCAGGGAAACCCCTAGAATAAGTCTTAAATATGTAATGTGAGTCATACAAATTTGTTCTTCCTCTTTAGCATTGTGTTGGTTATTCTGAGGATTTTACTTTTCCTCATAAACTTTAGAATAATTTTGATATCTACAAAATTTCTGGCATTTTGATTGAGAATTGGAGTGAATCTACGGATCAAGTCTGGAACAGTTGACTTCTTCACAATATTGAGTATAAAATTTTTTTTTGAATTTTATTTATTTTTTTATACAGCAGGTTCTTATTAGTTATCCCTTTTATAAATATTACTGTATATATGTCAATCCCAATCTCCTAATTCATCACACCACCACCACCCCCCGCCACTTTCCCCCCTTGAGTATTCAAATTTATGAACTTGATTCTCTCCATTTATTTAGATCTTTGATTTATTTCATCAGAGTTTTATAGTCTTTCACATATAGATCCTATATATAAATAAATACATATATATATGTACACACACTTACATTTTGCTATGAGTCTGTCAAATTAATACTTGTTAAGTGGAGCACAGGGCCAGATAGCTATGATTCAACAATAGACCACAAGAGAAATTGAAATAGGGAAGTTTACTCACAGGTCCTGGAGAAAGTACCCAGCATGCATCAAGGGGACATTGGGGGAGGTCAAGGCAGAGTGCAGACAGAGAGATAGGACCTGGGGCACATACTTTTATTAGGGTCATGAAGGAAGGCTTCGGGGTTCCTGGGTTAAGGCTGGATTGGCCAATTCAAATCAAAAGAGAGCTTTGACAAGCCCCACAGGGGCTGCAGAAGACTAAGGGGTGCACAAGAAAGTGCTGGGAGGCAGGGGAGATTGTTGATCACAAAGGTATTGAGGAGGTCATATCAGGAACTTACATTTGCTAGTGACTCTGCAGACTGTTATCTAGGGCATGAGCTAGCATGAGGGGGCTAGTGTTAGTTGAAGGTCCCTGCAGGCTGCTTGGCCAAACAAAATGGATGTGAAGACAGCAGTACTATGGGTAGCTTACCTAAACTCTCAACAGATTTATACCTAATTATTTATTTTCATGCTAATATAAATGGTGCTGCATCTTTGAATTTCATATTCCTATTGTTCATTACTGGTATATAGGAAAGCAGTTGACTTGGTATCCTGTGACCTTGGTATACTTGCATGTTAGTTCCAGGAAGTTTTTCTTGATCCTTTGGGATTACATAGACTATTGTGTCATCTATGACCAAAGAAAGTTTTATTTCCTCCTTCCAATCTGTACACATTTTATTTCATTTTCTTACTGAACTAGTTAGGACTTCCAGTCTAATATTGAATAGGAATAGTGAAAGAGGATATACTTGCTTTGTTCCTGATCTTAGGAGGAAAGCATCCAGTTTTTCACCATTAAGTATGATGTTAGCTGTAGGTTTTTTGTAGATGCTCTTCATCATGATGAGGAAGTTCTCCTCTTCTAATTATCTGGGAATTATTTTATCATGAATGGATTCTGGATTTTGTCAAAAGCTTTTTGTGTCACTGATACAATCACATCCTCTCTCTTTTGTCTGATATGGTGGATTACATTAATTTTTTTTCCTTTTTTTTAGTGTTGATAGCCTTGAATAGCTGGAATAAATCCCACTTGATCGTGGTGTATAATTCTTTTAATATATTGTTGAATTTGATTTGCTAATATTTTTGTGAGAATTTTTGCATCTGTATTGATGAGAGAGATTGGTCTGTAGTTTTCTTACAAATTTTATCTGGTTTTGGTATTAAGATAATGCTGGCCTCATAGAATGAATTATTAGTATTCTCTCTTGCTTCCATTATCTGGAAGAGATTGTGGAAACTGGTTTCATTTCTTCCTTAAATGTTTAATAGCACTCACTGTTGAAACCATCTGTGCCTGGTCTTTCTTCTTGGGGGGTTATTAATTATTGATTCAATTTCTTCAAAATAAAGGGCTACTTGGTTATCTATTTCTCCTTGTGTGAGTTTTGGTAGTTTGTGTCTTCAAGGAATTGGTCCATTTCATCTAAATTATCAAAGTTGTAGAATTGTTTATAATATTCCCATATTATTCTTTTTTTTTTTTTTTTTTTTTTTTTGTGGTACGCAGGCCTCTCATTGCTGTGGCCTCTCCCGTTGCGGAGCACAGGCTCTGGACGCACAGGCTCTGGACGCGCAGGCTCAGCGGCCATGGCTCACGGGCCCAGCCGCTCGGTGGCATGTGGGATCTTCCCAGTCCGGGGCACGAACCCGTGTCCCCTGCATCGGCAGGCGGACGCTCAATCACTGTGTCACCAGGGAAACCCCCCATATTATTCTTTTAATGTATATGGGATCAGTACTGATGACCCATCTTTCATTTCTGATATTGATGATTGGCATTTTCTTTTTCTTTTACCTTGGCTAGAGATTTATCAGTTTTATTAATCTTTTCTAAAATTTTGCTTTCATTGATTTCCTCTATTCTGTTTTCAATTTCAATGATTTCTGCTGTAAACTTTTTTTTTTCTCTTACTTGCTTTAGTCTGAAGTTACTCTTCTCTACTTTCCTATGGTAGAAGCTTAGGTTCTTGAGTCTATATCTTTCTTCTTCTCTAACATATGCATGTGATGCTATAAATTTCCCTCTAAGCACCATTTTCACTTATTACCACACACTCAATGGCTTAAAACAACAGTAACTTATTCTCTCTCAGTTCTGGAGGCTAGAAGTCTGAAATCAGAATAACTGGGCTGAAATCAAGGATTCATGTGTCATGCTTCCTCCCGGGGTTCTAGGAGAAGATCCATTCCTTGCCTTTTCAAGCTTCTGGTAATTGCTGTAATTCCTTTGGGTGATTTCACTTTAGCCCTCGGAACTGACATCTTCAAATATACCTTGGCTGTGTCTTCACATTACCTTTTCTTCTGTGTGTGTCAAATCTCCCTCTTCCTCCTTTTTAGGGCCCAATCAGGTAAACCAGAATAATCTCTCCATTTCAAGATCTGTAACTTAATTATATCTACAAAGACACTTTTCCCAAATAATGTAACAATCACAGGTTTAGGGATTAGGATGTGGATATTATTGAGGGGAGTACATTTTTCAGCCTATTACAGTTTTATTTATCTTTTTTTTAGTTTAAAATATTAAAAATGTCTCGAGACTTCTTTCATCCATCTGTTATAAAGAACTGTGTTAAATTTCCATGTATTTGGAGATTTTTCCAGCTGTCTTTCCAAATCCTAGTTTAATTCCATTGAGGTCTGAGAATATATTTGTATGATTTCTACTTTAAATTTGTTAAGGTGTGTCTTATGGCCAGTAATGTAGTCTAACTTAGTGAATGTTCCATGGGAGCACAGGAATGTATATTCTATTGTTGGATGGAGTATACTATAAAGGTACAAACTTCCAATTATAAGATAAATACATTGGGCATGTAATGTACGACATGATTATAGTTAACATTGCTGTCTTGTACATTTGGAAATTGCTAAGAGTAAATCTTAAAAGTGTTCACAAGGAAAAAATTTTGATACCTATACGAGGTGATGAATTTAACTGACCTTATTGGGTTAATCATTGCACAGGATAGTATGTCAAGTCACTACGTTGTACACCTTAAACTTGTGCTGTATGTCAGCTCAATAAAACAAAAAACTCAAAACTAAAAAATTGAATTCAATCATGCTGGATTGACAGTAATGCTGTTAAAGTCAACCGTATCGTTACTGATTTTCTACCTGTTTGATCTATCATTTACTGACAGGACAGTGAAGTCTACAACTGTAACTAGTGGATTTGTCTATTTCTCCTTTCAGTTCTATCAGTTTTTGCCTCATGTACTTTGATGTTCTGTTGTCAAGTACATGCATTTAGGATTATCTTCTTGGAAATTGCCTCTTTATCATTATGTTGTGCCCCTCTTTAATCCTGATAATGTTTGTTCTGAAGTCTGCTCTGATGCAGGTATAAACGGATCTTGACCGTGTCTGAGTTTGCCCGTCTCTCTAGATTTCAGGATAGTGGATTGCCCTGCAACCTGTTTTCTGATGTGCCCAAGAGAAGTTTTGTTTTTTAATTTGTCCAGCTTTTTCTTGTTTTGAGATGAGAGTGATGAATTCCAAGCACTTTAAATCTCAGCACCAAAACCAGAAGTTCCTGATCTTTTTTTTCTGTTAAACAGATTAGTTTTGTTAATCAACTTCACTTAATCTTTCCTCTATCACCTTCATTCTGATATTGAGCCCATATGGTGAACTATGAGTTATATTTTTCAGTTCTAAAATTTTCATTTGGATATTTTTTACCCAGAGACCCCCTCCCTCCTCCCTGTCCTCTGGTAGGTGAGACAACTTGCTTTTCTGTTCTACCATGTATTTCTTGTGAACCTCTAGGGCCATGCAGTAAACAGATACAAAGAAAGCAACAGGATCCCCAACATGTTTTTGGAAACACAGTTCCTCTGGTCAGAGAGAAAGGTTTTCCTCCCTTCAAATTTTTGGCATTGTCCCAACTGCCTCTGCTGTCACCACTATTGCTGCCATGGGACTGCTGCAGGCCTTTCTGGTATTTTGTGGTACAAAATCTCACTTCGAATTTCTCTTCAAGACTTCTTCATTAAGCTCCCAAGCTTGTGGTATCAGTTGATATTCTCCTATGTTTTCTTTTTTTTTAAAATAAATTTATTTATTTTTGGCTGCATTGGGTCTTCGTTGCGGTGCGCAGGCTTCTCACTGTGGTGGCTTCTCTTGTTGCGGAGCACAGGCTCTAGGCATGCGGGCTTCAGTAGTTGTAGCACGTGGGCTCAGTAGCTGTGGCTCGCAGGCTCTAGAGCACAGGCTCAGTAGTTGTGGTGCACAGGCTTAGTTGCTCTGCGGCATGTGGGATCTTCCCAGACCAGGACTCGAACCCGTGTCCCCTGCATTGGCAGGCGGATTCTTAACCACTGTGCCACCAGGGAAGTCCTCATATGCTTTCCATCTTCTAAAAATCTGTCATTTTTTCTGTTAATTCCCCTTTCATCCATCCTCTTTTTTTTTTTTTGGCTGTGCCGCCTGGCTTGCGGGATCTTAGTTCCCTGACCAAGGATTGAACCCAGGCTACCGCAGTGAAAGCACTGAGTCCTAACTACTGGACCTCCAGGGTATTCCCTGTTCTTTTGATTTTACACTTGACTGTCATTTTAAGGGAGAAAGCAGAAATAAGCACTGTATGTAATCACAAGTCTGTCTCTTCTCTGGTCATTCTGTTCCTTGTTTAGTTATCCTATGTGGACCCTCCTAGTTTTATGCCACACTTTCACTGTAATTGTCACAAGGTTTTCTGCAATGTGCTAAGTTATCTTTAAAAGCAATCAAGGCTATGGATAACTGTTATTGTTGGTTTCTACCCATACTCAAAGGAGCTTCCCTCTCAAATGTTAACCAACAGAACACATTTCCACTTTGGATTTCTCTCCTAGGAGAGCAGGTCTGAAACCAAGACTCAATTCCACAATAAAACACTGCTGAAATTATATGAATTTACTATAAAATAATAGAAAATTTACAACTGTTGAAGTTAGTAATAAATTGCAGCTAATATTTATATAACAGTATGTGTATTATCTTCATCAACAGTTAACAGGTCAGTTAGGATCTGTTCTAAACACCTTGCACATTAATTTGTTGAACTGATGATTCTTGGTACAAACTTTCAGAAGCAGCCTGAGAAGCTCAAATAGTGCTTCGATAGATAGGCATTTTTTAAAGCAAGCACAGAACTTTTATACAAATTGAGAATATTCTGAGCCATAAAACAAATTTCAACAAATCTCAAAAGGATTAGAATCATAGGATATGACCATCATAGTAATGATTCAATGAAGAATCATCAATGGATATTAAACCTTTAATGGAAAACAATTATTTTAATAATCTAAAAGCATCTCCCCACATATTACATATTAACTACAAAGAGAAAGATATTCTTTCCAGTGGAGAAACCTGGAAAACATCACCTTAATCAGGTGATTAAGTTACCATCACCAATAATAAGATAGTCGTGTCATGTATTCCTTCACAAATGTCTGAAGAGAGATTAGTGTTTGTCAAAAATTCATAAAAGCAAAGATGCATATTCTGAACTTAATCATGAGGGAACCCTTAACAGACTCAAATTGAGTAATCCATCACATTAACAGCTAAGAAAAAATATTTAGAAAAAGATAAACTTGAGAATACTAAAGTAGACACAAATCAGAAAAGGAATGCAGGACTTCCCTGGGTGTCCAGTGGTTAAGACTCTGCACAGGGGGCACTGGTTCGATCCCTGGTAGGGGAACTAAGATCCTGCATGCCACACAGCACGGCCAAGAAATAAAATAAAGGTGTATTTTTTTTAAAAAAAGGAATGCAAAGAGTATTGAATAGGTCATCAGTTTTATATGCTGAGGGCCTGCAAAGAACTTAAAGCACCCCAGCAGAAAGCCAGCAAGTGCAGGGAGCAGTGTGGCAGGATCACCATTATCATGCAAATAGGAATTTGACTCTCCAATACTTAAGCTCCATAAAGGAAACAATCAGAAACTAGGACAGCTGGGAGATGAGAAAAAAAACGACATGGATGGCTTCTGCCTTTCCAGTCTCTTTCTCAGCTGCCATCTTACCCACCCTCCAACATGCCTGAGGTAAGGGAAGGGAGAAGCCCACCTGTAAATGATGCTTCAGTAAGTCAGAGAAAGGGTGGGGAGGAGGGATAGATTGGGAGTTTGGGATTAACATGTACACACTGCTATGTTTAAAATAGATAACCAACAAGGACCTACTGTTAAAAATAATAATAATAAATTAATTAAAAGCAAAGGTTTTACTTTCTATACATGGTCTGCCCATGATTTTATCTGGGGTCGGAGAAAGTACTTGTTCTACCAAATTTAAACGGACAGTGTTAAATAAGAATGAATCTGCCTTGTCATCCCCCAAGTTGTGATTACTCATTACAATTCACAGGCTTCACCTGGACCCCACTGTAGCTGGGAGCCAGCATGCAACTCCCCGGCTTCTACCAGGCACTACCTGAACACTGGAGGTGGAAGACATGAGTATAATGAGGTGGTGGCAGCATATCCAGGGGTAGGACCCACAGTGGCAGGAGTGACTGGTTCTCCTGAGGCAGCTATGGAAGTTTCTAGCATCCATTCCATAGAACAATAGGTGATATGCAGTAAGTAGCAGCAGCAGTTTTCCTTAAACACAGTACCATCAAAGTACTGTTCAAGGAACAGTGTATCTGAGCCTTTATCAGCGCATCTGTGCTATATTTGGGCCTCATTCTTACTACTTTTTTCTGGATGGTGCATTCCAAAGGCCCGATTCCTTGGCTTTCTGAAAATTCTTCAAATTACAAAATACCTCTTATTAAATCCATTGCTGCTTAGAATGGAATGGATTTTTATCTGCAATTGTTTTTCTATATTTTATCGGTAAAGAGACTGATAAATGCATAAAAGTACAACAGCAAGTAAAAGAATTAGATCAGTATTTTTCAATAGTTTTAGATCCTACTAAAATACTGTTAAAGAAAATTACAGCTGTATCACTGCTTGTGTTACTTAGGTGGTACCTCATACCATGCGTTTCTATGTGTACACCAAGTGTTGGTTTGCTATTGCTTCTACAGACCCAGGGAGAAAAGCAGGACCAAAGGGAAAAGACTTGACCTATTTCTGAGATGATTTATAAAATTTTAATCAGAAACAATGAGGGGGACTTCCCTGATGGCGCAGTGGTTAAGAATCTGCCTGCCAATGCAGGGGAGAGGGGTTCGAGCCCTGGTCCGGGAAGATCGCACATGCCGCAGAGCAACTAAGCCCGTGTGCCACAACTACTGAGCCTGTGCTCTAGAGCCCGCGAGCCACAACAACTGAGCCCGCATGCCGCAACTACTGAAGCCTGTGAGCCTACAGCCTGTGCTCCGCAACAAGAGAAGCCACTGCAACGAGAAGCCTGTGCACCGCAACAAAGAGTAGCCCCCACTCGCCTCAACTAGAGAAAGCCTGTGCAGCGAAGACCCAACACAGCCAAAAATAAATAAAAACATTTTTAAAACAAAACAATAAGAGGCCTAATTATTAGGCAGTAGTTGCTATTGTTTTGTATTTTATTTAGTCAAGAAGATTTAAAAGCATAAAATAAAATGGAAGAAAATTTGGAAAAAATGAGATGAAAGACAATTCAGGAACAAAACCAGAAAACGAGATCTCATATAGCAAAAAGATAATTTAAAACAGGCATCAACAAATGACAACCTGTAGGCCAAATGTGGCCCGTTGTTTTTCTGAATACAGTTTTATTGGAACACAGCCATGCCCACTTGCTTACAGGTCAGGATTTCTCAGCTTCAGCACCACTGACTTTCTGGACCAGATAATTCTGTTGGGGGGGGGCAGCGAGGAGGGTGGGTAGAATGTTTAGCGCATCCGAGATGCCAGCAGCACTCCCCTTCATAGCAATAACCAAAAAATGTCTCTTTAATTGCCAAATGTCTCTGGGGGTTGGGGGTAGGGAAGGCAAAACTACCTCTGATTGAGAACCGCTGGTTTATTACGTGTTTTCATATTACAAAGGCAGTAGAGACTGTACGACCACAAAGCCTAAAATATTTACTGGCTGGCCCTTCACAAAAGTTTGACTTTTTGTCACAAAAAGGAAGATACATGCTAGACTAAGAAAACAAACTATAAAATATATGACAAAACAATCTTCTTAACAAAATTTCTACAAATTGCTTTAAAAGCTAGTCTACTTAAAAGGAATAGATTAAAAAAAAACAATTCACAGAAATAAAGTTCAAATAACTCAGGCATGGTAGATGCTCAACCTCATTGGCAGTAAAGAAAATGCAAACTGAAGGCACATTATTTTTCTTCATCCAATTTAACAAAAAAGGTTCAGTCCTGGTTGAAATTAGGTTGGAAATAGATATAAATTCCTGTAGAGTTTAATGGCAAGTTTCACCAAAAATTAAAAAAATTAAAAAAAAATAAGGCATTAACTACATTTTAAATATCTATGTTGTCAGGCAAGGAATCCAACTGATAGGAATCTACCCACTTCCAGAAATTAAAAAAGCAACATGAAATAATATATGTGCAGTAAAATTGTACAATCATCATTTGTAAAAATAAGAAACCTGAACTTTCATTGGTAGAATAGGGTTTGTCTTTATTATGTAATCATTTAAAATTTTTTAAATTTTATATTGGAGTACAGTTGATTAACAATGTGTCAGTTTCAGGTGTACAGCAAAGTGATTCAGTTATACATATACATATCCATTCTTTTCATTTTCCCATAAAGGTTATTACAGAATATTGAGTATAGTTCTTTGTGCCATACAGTGGGTCCTTGCTGTTCATTTTATATAATGTGTGTATGTTAATCCCAAACTCCTGATTTATCCTCCCCCCCCCCCCATTTCCCCTTTGGTAACTGTAAGTTTGTTTTTGAAGTCTGAGTCTGTTTCTGTTTTGTAAATAAGTTCATTTGTATCATGTTTTTTTAGATTCCACATATGTGATATCATATATTTATCTTTCTCTGACTTCACTTAGTATGATCTCATCCATGTTGCTGCAAATGGCATAATTTCATTAATTTTTTTTTTTTTTGTGGTACACGGGCCTCTCACTGCTGTGGCCTCTCCCGTTGCAGAGCACAGGCTCCAGACGCACAGGCTCAGCGGCCATGGCTCACGGGCCCAGCCGCTCCGTGGCATGTGGGATCTTCCCAGACTGGGGCACGAACCCATGTCCCCTGCATTGGCAGGCAGACTCTCAACCACTGCGCCACCAGGGAAGCCCAATTTCATTCTTTTCTATGGCTGAGTATTATTCCATTGTATAAATATACCACATCTTTTTCCTCCATTCCTCTGTTGATGGACATTTAGGTTGTTTCCATGTCCTGGCTATTATAAGTAGTGCTGCAATGAACACTGGGGTGCATGTAATTTTCCAAATTATGGTTTTCTCCAGATACATGCCCAGGAGTGGGCTTGATGGATCATATGGTAGTTCTATTTTTAGGTGTGTTTTTTTGTTTGTTTTTGCGGTACGCGGGGCTCTCACTGCTGTGGCCTCTCCCCTTGCAGAGCACAGGCTCCGGACGCGCAGGCCCAGCGGCCATGGCTCACGGGCCCAGCCGCTCCGCGGCATGTGGGATCCTCCCGGACTGGGGCACGAACCCATGTCCCCTGCATCGGCAGGTGGACTCTCAACCACTGCGCCACCAGGGAAGCCCCAATTTTTAGTTTTTTAAGGAGCCTCCATACTGTTCTCCACTATGGTTGTACCAATTTACATTCCCACCAACAGCGTAGGAGGGTTCCCTTTTCTCCACACCCTCTCCAGCACTGTTTGTAGACTTTCTGATGACGGCCATTCTGAATGGTGTGAGATGGTACTTGTGGTTTTGATTTGCATTTCTCTAATAATTAGCGATGTTGGGCATTTTTTAATGTGCTTTTTCTATGTAATCATTTAAAGCTAACTAGTTACATCTGTAGGTTTTGATTGGAAGGAAGTCCACTGGTATGTTATCAAGTGAGAAAAGGAGGCTATATACTTCAATGTGTCAGCACAATCCCAGTCAAACTACACCACTCCCAGCCATAACCCCCATTACGAAAATAAAGCTCCAATGTGGGTGTGAGAGGGTATGGAGAAAAGGATGAAAGGCTTTTGATGTTGGCACTTCAGAAAATAGGTACAGATAGCTCTTTTTTCTGTGTTGTTTAAACCTTTGCAGTATATCTCATTTTTGGCAAAACATGTTACATAAATTTGGACTAGAACTCTCAAATCTTGAAAATAGAAATATGTATACATGGGCAAAAAATCAGAATCAATCATTTCTTTTTAAAATTTATTGAAGTATAGTTCAATTACAATGTTGTGTTAATTAATGCTGTAAAGTGACTCAGTTATACATATATTTTTTCATATTCTTTTCCATTATGGTTTATCACAGGATATTGAATATAGTTCCCTGTGCTATACAGTAGGACCTTGTTGTTATCCATTCTATATATACCAGTTTGCATCTGCTAATCCCGAACTTCCAATCCAACCCTCTCCCAACCCCCTCCCCCTTGGCAACCTCCAGTCTACAGAGAATCATTTCTTGACATTCATTATAACTATAACATTTATTATAACTCAAAAAGTTAGAAATTGTAGAGAAAGTATAGATAAAATTTAGTAATCATTTCCCTCTTTAAAAAAAATGCTCAAATTTTTGTTATAAATTGTCCTCCAATGGGTTGATTGATATTTAGCTATGACCGATTTAATCTGTCACATAATACATGTTTACATTAAACTTAGTATGTAATATTTTTCTAAAGTGTGGGGCAAAGGTGGAATACACTGGATGGTGATTATTCCAAATGCTGTGACTGATTACACCCCATGAGGTGTGATTAAGAGGGCAATGCAGTGACCTCACAGCAGTTGAATATGCATATGCTGCTAACAGTTTACTACTTTCAGTGGATAAGTTGTTTTAGTGTCTAGTTTTCAACGTGCAAACACTACATTTATACATCACATTTTCTACAATCTGACAGATCAGGTCATGAACCATTTTATTCTAGACAAAACAACCCCTCTGTTTTCTTTTAATAGGCTGCTAGATTTGACTTGCTATTTTAATTGGAATACTCATATACCATTGAGTACAATGGATTATTTTTATAGCTGATTTGAGCTGGATGCTGTCCTTTTCCAAATTTGGTATAGGGGTTGTGTTAGCCTCATAGCTGATACTCTTTATATCTTAAAGACTTAGATTTTATCTACTCTAGTACTAGAGGAATTATATGGTGTAACTCTTTAATTAGTTTTTTCTTGGTTCTTACTACATTCAGGAAACTACTACTTTTCCTGGATTTCAGACATACTAAAAAAAACTGCATATAAACATATACTGTGAGACGCTAAATGCAAACAGACATTTCCTACATCTTAACAAATCAAAGTTGTATATATATACACACATATACGTTTAAGAAAATAATGCTTTTTCTGTAATTTCACATACACTATAAAAAGCTGAATATAAACATTTTCTCATGTTACTAAAGTGGAATAAACGTGTATGTATAGGAAAATATTTTTTTCTAGGACTCGGATATATAAAGTTGAATATAAACTTATAACATATAGGCACAGAATTTCTTAGTTCACACCCATCCGGGCACAGGGCAGTTCTGAATTGTTTCATCATCTCAATAATGTCAAAGACACAAGTTATTCCTGTGCCAATCTCAGTTTCTCGCCTCCCCTGGTTGTAAAATGGCCATAATTCCAGGTATCACACAGACACAGAGACATGCATCCTGTATATAGGAAGACCATTTCCTCCTATTTTGTTAGTAAACAATATTTAACTGAAGCTCACCTGCAGACTTTTTGCTTAGATCTTCTATGGCCGGGACTGTTACACACATGCCCAGCTGCAAAGCAATTAGGAGGGCAAGCATCTGGCATTTAGACTTAGGTGGGCAGCAGGCAATCCTGGCAAAGGGAGAATGGTTAATACCAATGGACAGGCAACCAGCAGTGTCAGCCAAACAATATTGGCTTATTTCTTCATCTCCTTCATTTCTGTAGTTACATATCCTTTCTCGCTTATGATGCTTGAGTTTTTTCTTTCTAGGGTGCAATCTTTTTCACTTCAAAAAGTTTAAGGTGTTTTTTGGGGCTTTGCACTTATTTTGTTAGAGCACCTCAACATAGTAGAGTTGGATGCTTATTCAGTCACTCTCTCATTCCTCTGATCAACAGATGTTTAATGGGAACCTACCAGGAATAGGCAGTGCACTAAGTATAAGGAAGTGAGAATGAAGCCCTGCTTTGAATTTTCCCTGTTTTCTACACATACTGAAAGAAGTTAAATTCCCTCAGTAAAGCTTTGGTTGCATCCTACAAATTTTAACATGAAGTTGTCTCTTTGTCATTCATTTGAATGACAATCTGCCTAATGATAATTTGCTTTGATTTCCTTTTCTAAAAAAAAAAAATTATTTATTTTTATTTTTGGCTGCGTTGGGTCTTTGTTGCTGTGCGTGGGCTAAGCGGTGAGCGGGGGCTACTCTTCATTGCAGTGCCTGGGCTTCTCATTGGGTGGCTTCTCTTGTTGAAGAGCATGGGCTCTAGGCGCTCTCGGGCTCAGTATTTGTGGCTCGCGGGCTCTAGAGCGCAGGCTCAGTAGTTGTGGAGCACGGACTTAGTTGCTCAGCGGTTTGTGGGATCTTCCCAGAGCAGAGCAGGAACCCATGTCCCTTGCATTGGCAGGTGGATTCTTAACCACTGAGCCATGAGGGAAGCCCTGCCTTGATTTCCTTTTTAATGTGAAAATTATTTATACAAGTATCTTAAATTTCCTTGTGGAGAAGTGGATTTTGGCTGAGGCTTTATTTTCTAATTCACTAAAAGAGAGGCCAGAGATCATGGCATATGTCTCTTGTTTTTTAGAAGGTCTTAAAAAAAATTATCTAAGTCTTCCCTCTGACCTCACAGCACCCCACTTTTATTCTACTGGGGTTCTTTACGTTATGAACCCCCTAATGGGGAAAAGGGCAACCTATGAAAAGCTTGTTTTAAAATTTTTCTCCAGAAGGAAATATCTAACATTCCATGAAGAAAGATGATGTAAGATCTTCATATAGGCACTGCACACATAAGGCCTTCCTCTCATATGCTCTCTAATACACAATTAGGAAAACACAATTAAGAATAAAGCCCCTCTAGGGCTTCCCTGGTGGCGCAGTGGTTGAGAGTCCACCTGCCAATGCAGGGGACACGGGTTCGTGCCCTGGTCTGGGAAGATCCCACATGCCACAGAGCGGCTGCGCCCGTGAGCCATGGCTGCTGAGCCTGCGCGTCTGGAACCTGTGCTCCGCAACGGGAGAGGCCACAACAGTGAGAGGTCCACGTACCACAAAAAAAAAAAAAAGAATAAAGCCCCTCTTATTTAAGACACTTTCAATATGAACCAGACACTATTCTAAGGGATACAATGTACACAATGCTACTAAGAAATATGGTTCTAATATTACTAATTGATAAATGAGAGAATTTGGTTAAGTCATTAGCCCTATAAGAAATGAGTAATAATGGTGAAGCCAAGTAAACACTAAATATTGGTTAAATCCTTTCCCACTCTGATTCAGTTCAGAGCTTGCAAACATTTAACAAGAGTTGAATGGAATGGAAGAATCTGCTGCATTTTTAACAATGTAGCCTTCCTCTAGTATGAATTATCAGATGAATAATTAGTTAGCTAAAGCAAATTGGTGCTCCATATAAATATTTATATTATGACTTCTGATTTCCCATAAGGGCTAATTGACCCTTGATGTTGAGAAAAGTTAGAATGATTAATGTCTCTAACACTGCTTTCCTAATAAGCCTTTCCACTTTCTTTATATTCATGGAGTTTTTCACTTTTTCACCAATTGATTGATGTCTAATAAATTCTGAAACACAAATACACCCCTCTCAATTCATAAAATTTATAAGGTTTTAAATCAGTAACAAATATCAAATTCTGGACTCCCTCACATCTGCAGTATGAACTCTGATATTAAGTTGTTAACCTTAAATGCTTTCCCATATTCCTTACAATTAGAGGGGGTTTTGTTTGTGTTTTACTAGTATGAATTTCCAGGTGTCAATTAAATTCCAAGCTTCCCACATGCCTTCATTCACTCCTCTGTCCTGTATGAATTCTTTGATGTTGACTAAGGTGTGAGCCACGAATAAAGGCTTTCCCACATTCCTTACATTCATAGGGTTTCTCACCAGTATGAATCTTCTGGTGTCGACTAAGTTCTGAGCCACGACCAAAGGCCTTCCCACATTCTTTACACTCATAGGGTTTTTCACCACTATGACTCCTCTTGTGATGAGTAAGTTCTGACCTTCGAATAAAAGCCTTCCCACATTCCTTACATTTATGGGGTCTCTCACCAGTGTGAACTTTTTGATGTCGGATAAGTTCTGTGCTACAAGTAAAGGCCATTTCACATTCCTGACATTTATAAGGTTTCTCACCCGTGTGAGCTCTCTGATGTCTGGTAAGTTCTGAGCCACGACGAAAAGACTTCCCACATTGCTTACATTTATATGGTTTCTCACCAGTATGAACACTCTGATGTCGGACAAGATGTGAATCAGAGATAAAAGCTTTCCCACATTCCTTACATTTATGAGGTTTCTCACCAGTATGAATTCTTTGATGTAGATTCAGTTGTGAGGCACAACTATAGACCTTCCCACATTCCTTACATTCATAGCGTCTTTCACCAGTATGAATTATCTGATGAAGACTAAGTTGTGTGTCATAACGAAAAGCTTTCCCACATTCCTTACACTTATAGGGTTTCTCACCAGTATGGATTCTCTGATGTCGAATAAGGTGTGAGGGACGGGTAAAGGCTTTCCCACACTCCTTACATTCATAGTATTTCTCATCAGTATGAATTCTCTGATGTAAATTAAGTTGTGAGGTAGATGGAAATGGCTTTCCACACTCTGTACACTTATAGGGTTTCTCATCTATATGAATCCTTTGATGTTTACTAAGTTGTGAGTTAGAATGAAAGGCCTTCCCACACTCCTTACATTTATGAGGTTTCTCGGCAGTATTAATGCTCTGAGATTTAGTAATCTGAGCGTCACGAATAAAGGCACATTTCTTATTTTCATCACTTTTTTTGCTTTCATGAATTCTCTGATGCTTAATCAAGTCTGACCTACTATTAAAGGCTTTCCCACATTCTCCACATTTAGATTCTTTTTCCTTATTATGACTTCCTTCATGTTGACTATGGTGTGATTGGTACCTGAAAGTCTTACGTTCCTTGGATTCACAGGATTTTGCTCCAGTATGAGTTGTCTGAGGTGTTCTACGATCTGTGCGCTGAATGGAAGTGGATCTTTTTTCAGAGGTTATTGTGGCTTGTCTGAAATGTCCTTCCTGTAGCCTCTCCAAGTGGCATCTGATTTCTCTGTTACTTCTGACCCTAGTATACTCAAGGGTAGAGTTTGTAAGTCTTTTTGTTATCTCTGGTTGAAATGACTGAACTTCATAACTGTCCTCCTTTAGCATCTTGGTTTCTCTTCTAGACTCCCAATCTGTAAGATAACAAAGAAAATAGTGGGTATTTTCATGTTGCAGGAGAAAGGAAAGTTCTAAGGTAGAAATGACAAACTAAAAATAGTGAATAATGTAAACTCTTAACACTGCATTGCAACTTGAAAAAAGGGTTGGGGGGAATAAGAACAGAGAAAATGAGGGGAGCTTGTGAAGGAGGTGATTCTTTGCCTCTGGTAAGAATCAGAATCAGCTGGGGAACCTGTTAAAAATATAATGTCTAGGACCCAACCAACTAAATGAGAATCTAAAGGAGTAGGACATTATCTAACAGCAAATCCTCTCATCTCTAGCCTCAAATATATCCAGGTTTTGACTACTTCTACTAGTATCTCTAGTGGTGATCATGTTGTCCAAAGCCATCTCTCATCAAGATTAACAAAACACTATCCTGGAGTATCTCCCTACTTCCTCCTTATATTCCACACCCAACACAGTGGCTGTACTGTTCTTCTTAAAATAAGCTAGATCATGCCATTCTTCTGCTCAAAATTCTCCACTGTATTTCCCTCTCATGCAGAGTAAAAGTCAAAATCCTCCTGTGATCTACAGGGCCTTCCCTGAACTTGTCCTGCACTACCTCATTCTAACCTCACTGGCTATCTCCTCCCCTCAGCTGACTCTGTTCCAGCTCCCTGACCAACTGGATGGTCAAACTTGCCAAGCACACCTCTCGTTCAGAATCTCTGCCTGCAAATATCTTCCCTTAGATATCAATACGACTCACTCAATTACTTCATTCTGACCTCTATGCAAACGCTGACTTAAGAGACCACTATATTTTTTTTTTTTTGGCCATGCATCTCAGTTCCCCAACCAGGGATTGAACCTGGGCCCTGGCAATGAAAGCACCGAGTCCTAACCACTGGGCCACCTGGGGATTCCTCAAGAGACCACACTTTACAAAACAGGACGCTCATCCCTCTACTTACTGCATTTTTCTGCAGTACACATGTCATTTAATCTATTTCTCCAACATTATTATGAAAACTTTCAAACATAAAGAAAAATGAAAAGAATCAGACAGGGAACCCCCATATTCCCACTAGCTAGATTCTACAATAAACATTTGGCTCTATTTGCGTTTTCACACATCTATCTACCCCTCCATCCATCAATCCATCTTGCAGACATTAGTATACTTCACCTCTAAACTCAACAGATTATATTTTAACTTGTTTATTTCTGTATTGTCTGCTCACCCTTCACTGTACCTATACAGAGTAAATACTCAATGACTGTTTGGTGAATGAACGGCCATTCTTTTTTTTTTTTTTTAATCGCCCTCACTGATTGAGGCAACTCAAAGTGTGGCACTCAATGTTTAAATACAGTGCCTTTCCCAGTGCACTTCAAAAAAAATACAAAATTCCCTACCAGACCTGCAAAATTCTATAGTATCTGGTCCCTGCTTCCCTATTCACCTTCATTTTGAGGTGCTCTCACCTTGACTCACCATGAGCTCACTATACTGGCATCCATTTGACTCCCATATCATGCCAATTACTTTCTCATCTTAGACCCTTTCAGGAAATGTTTCATATTCCATGAATGTTTTGTGTTCCAGGATCTCTCCATGGCCAGTTTCTCTCATTCTAAATATCTTAATTTTCTGTCATGTATCCTGTTCTTTGCCCTCGATCTTTTTCTCAGTTCTGGAATTACATATTTGTTCATCAGTTTATCTACTGGTATAATTTCTCCCTAAGTGGCCTAGAACTAACATAATACTTATTGTATGCTCCGTGATATAACCAACCCCAGCATACAGTTTAATTAATGTTAAATAAACGAATCAGTAGATTAAGCGTATTTAAATGGAAATAAAGAGAAATAAGCTAAAGATAATGAGATTAGGAGAGTGACTTGAGATTCACTTATCACTCCATGCTTCTAATTATTTAACAGGTGATAGAGGTGTCTTCCTGCCCCTGATTCCTGCCCAGCTTCAAAATGCTCTCCCTACATCACTTCTGATGCATATGGCAGTTAACACAGAAGCAAGCCTGTGCCATTAGAGCAAATCTGTTCATGTGCCTACACCAGTGTCCTAGAATACTGACAGTTTTACACAACAATAAAAATCTATGTAATCCTACTCAATAACAGCCTAATCAAAAAATAGGCAGAAGACCTAAATAGATCATACAGATGGCCAACAAGTACATGAAAAGATGTTCAACACTGTTAATTATTAGAGAAATGCAAATCAAAACTACAATGAGGTACCACCTCATCCTGGTCAGAATGGCCATCATCAAAAAGGCCATCATCTCCTGGGCATACATCTGGAGAAAACAATACTTTGAAAAGATACATGCACCCCAATGTTCACTGCAGCACTATTTACAATAGCCAAGACATGGAAGCAACCTAAATGTCCATTGACAGAGGAATGGGTAAAGAAGATGTGGTACATATACAATGGACTACTACTCAGCCATAAAAAAAGAATGAAATAATGTCCATCCATGTTGTTGCAGCAACATGGATGGGCCTAGATTATCATACTAAATGAAGTAAGTCAGAAAGAGAAAGACATATATCATATGTATCACTTATATGTGGAATCTAAAATATGACACAAATGAACTTATATATGAAACAGACTCACAGACATAGAGAACAGACTTGTGGCTGCCAAAGGGGGTGGGTGTGGGAAGGGATGGATTGGGAGTTTGGGATTAGCAGATGCAAACTTATTATACAGAGAATGGATAAACAACAAGGTCCTATTGTACAGCACAGGGAACTATATTCAACATCCTGTGATAAACCATAATGGAAAGAATATGAAAAAGAATATGTATATATTTGTATAACTGAATCACTCTGCTGTACAGTAGAAATTAACACAACATTGTAAATCAACTATACTTCAATTAAAAAAGTGAGCTTCAATTACTACTATTATCAGACAAAACAGACTTTAAGACAAAAATTATAACTAGAGACAAAGGAAATTTTATAATTGACCATTTTATAATGACAATTTTATAATTTTATAATTACTATATAATGATAAGAAGATCAATCCATCAGGAAATTATGTATCAGTTATAAGTATATATGCACCTAATAATAGAGCCCGAAAATACATGGAAGCAAAAACCTACAGAATTAAAGGGAAAAAGTGGCAATTCAACAAACTGAAGACTTTAATGCTCTATTTTCAATAATAGATAGGTCGACTTGCCAGATCAACAAGGAAACAGAAAACAACATACTCTTAAAAAACCAATGAAACAAAGAAGAAATTACAAGAGAAATTAGAAAATACTTTTCAGTATGAATGAAATGAAAACTCAACATACCAAAACTCATGGGATATGGTTAAAACAGGTCTTAAAGGGAAATGTACTGCTTAAATTGCCTATATTAAAACCACAAAAGATCTCAAATCCATAATCTAACTTATACACCTAAGGAACTAGAAAAAAAAGAGCAAACTAAACCCAAAGATACCAGAAGGAAGGAAATAAAGAGAGAAGACAAATAAAATAGAAAAAAAATAGAGAAAATCAACATAACTATAAGTTGGTTCTTTGAAAACAACAAACTGACAAACTTTAGCTAGAATGACCAAGGAAAAAAGAAGATTCATAATAATATCAGGAATGAAAGTGGGGATATTACTACCAACATTACAGAAATTAAAAGAATTTCTAGGGAATACTATGAACAACTATACGCAACAAATTAGATCACTTAGATGAAATGGACAAATTCCTAGAAAGACAACTACCAAAACTAACTCAAGAGGAAAGAGAACATATGAATAGGCCTACAAAGAGATTGAACAGTAATTTAAAAATCTTCCCAGCCCGTGCGCCTAGAGCCCATGCTCCGCAACGGGAGAGGCCACCGCAGGGAGAAGACAGCACACCCCAGAGAGGGGTGGCCCCTGCTGGCCACAACTAGAGGGGGCCTGCGCACAGCAACGAAGACCCAACACAGCCAAAAAAATAAATAAAATAAAAAATAATAAAAAAAATCTTCCCACAAAGAAAAACCCAGGACCAGATGGCTTCACTGCTGAATTCTACTAAACACTTAAAGAAAACTTAAAACAAATCGTTCACAAACACTTCAAATACAAATGCCTCACAAACACTTCAAAAAAAAACAGAAGAGGAGGGAATACTTTCCAATGAATTCTCAGGCCACTACTACCCTGATATCAAAACCAGAAAAAGGCATCACAAGAAAACTATAGATCAATATCCCTTACTTAATATAGACAGAAAAATCCTCAACAAATAAAACCAAACTAAATCCACCAACAAATAGAAAGGGTAATACATCATGACCAAGTGTGATTTACCTGGGCAATGCAAAGTTGGTTTAATACCCAAAAATGCATCAATGCAATATACCATATTAATAGAACAAAGGATACAGACCAC
The DNA here is from genome assembly GCF_039906515.1 of Pseudorca crassidens. Lineage (NCBI taxonomy): Eukaryota > Metazoa > Chordata > Mammalia > Artiodactyla > Delphinidae > Pseudorca > Pseudorca crassidens. The sequence goes on along the minus strand of NC_090315.1, from coordinate 16,253,549 downwards.
ATATCTCAATATATGTAGAAAAAGCAGTTAACAAAAGTATTCTAAAACCCTTTCATGATAAACACATTTGACAAACTAGGAAAAGTGAAGCATTATTCATAGTAGCCTAAAAGTGGAAAACCATCCAAATGTCCATCATTTGATGAATGGATAAACAAAATGTGCTATAGTCACAACATGGAATACTATTTGGCAATATAAAGAAATAAAGTAGTAGTATATTCTACAGCATGTATGAACCTTGAAAACAAACATTCTGCTAATTGTAAGAAGCCAGTCACAAAGACTACGTACTGTGCATTTCATTAATATGAAATGTCTAGAACGGCCAGCTCTATAGACAGAAAGCAGATTAGTCGTTGCGTAGGGCTGGGTGTGGGGAGTGACCACTAATGGGTATGGGATTTCATTTTGGGGTAAAGGAAAATGTTTTAAAATTAGATTGTTGTCATGGTTGCAAAACTCTGAATATACTAAAAGCCACTGAACTGTATCTTTAAATGAATGAATTCTATGATATGCCAATTATATCTCAAAAGAGCTACTTTTAAGTCAGAACAAAACTGGACCCAAAGTGCAGGGTAAATGGTTGTCTCGTGGGGAAGAGGAAGGCACTTCCTTCCTGAAATCAGAAGGAATAAGAGCAAGGGTAGCATGAAAGTGGTAAGTGGAATGAAAATTTGGGGGCTCATGCCGAAACATCCTTACTTTCTTCTCCAGATCTCAGGCTTTTCAGGGAGCTTTCCTACCAACATCTCAGAAGTGCTGCCTGCCTTCTCACAGGCCAGGTGGGTGACCACCTGCCATGGTCTTTCCCATATGAGTAACCATTACTCACCTGGGCACCATTCTTTTGTCTCGTTGCTGTTAACCATCCAAGGTTCCTTCCCCTGCTCCAATAAGGAGATCACATCTGGCTTAGAATCAGAAAATCCTGTTCAAGAAAGAAAAAAAGGACCAAGTTATGTTGTGAGTGTCCCAAAATTAAAATCAGTCCATGATTATCAGGAAAGAGGAGTAAGTAAATTAAGGGTCAGAGGAAAGGATGAAGAAGATAAAGTCTGATGGAGCAGCCAATTTCTAACTTCACAAGGCACAAAAAGCGTTCTTTGGTAAGCAAGAATCATTAATTCAGTCAAGCACTTGGGAGGCACTCACAAGAAATTTATAACAATAAACACAAAAATTCCAGAAGGCCAATTCTGAATTCTGGAGGGCAGGTAAACTTACCCAGTGAGATCAGAGTATTATAATTCTCCAACATCACATCTCGGTACAAATCCTTTTGAGCAGAGTGCAAGCACTCCCACTCCTTTTGAGTGAAGTAAATGGCCACATCTTTGAATTTCAAGTCCTGAAACCACAGATAAAAATACACAGAAATTAACGGGCAAAATCTTTACAATAAAATAAAAGAAATTTTGAAAAAGCAATTCAATAGGGGAACACCGTTGGGAAAACAGGATGTGCTGGACCTTTCAACATGAGTAAGTCAATAGCTCAATATCAAAAACAAACAACCCAATCCAAAAATGGGCCGAAGACCTAAATAGACATTTCTCCAAAGAAGACATACAGCTGGCCAAAAGGTACATGAAAAGATGCTCAACATCGCTAATTATTAGAAAAATGCAAATCAAAACTACAATGAGGGATCACCTCACACCGGTCACAATGGCCATCATCAAAAAGTCTACAAAGAGGGCTTCCCTGGTAGCGCAGTGGTTGAGAGTCCGCCTGCCGATGCAGGGGAAACAGGTTCGTGGTCCGGTCCGGGAAGATCCCACATGCCGTGGAGTGGCTAGGCCCGTGAGCGATGGCCGCTGAGCCTGCACGTCCGGAGCCTGTGTTCCGCAACGGGAGAGGCCACAACAGTGAGAGGCCCGTGTACCGAAAAAAAAAAAAGTCTACAAAGAATAAATGCTGGATAGGGTGTGGAGAAAAGGGAACCCTCCTACACTGTTGGTGGGAATGTAAATTGATACAGACACTATGGAAAACAGCATGGAGGTTCCTTAAAAAACTAAAAACAGAGCTACCATATGATCCTGCAAGCCCCTCCTGGGCATATATCCAGAGACAACCATAATTCGAAAAGATACATGCACCCCAGTGTTCACTGCAGCACTACTGACAATACCCAAGACATGGAAGCAACCTAAATGTCCATCTACAGATAAATGGATAAAAATGATTTGGTACATTTATACAATGGACTATTATGCAGCCATAAAAGAGGAATGAAATAATGCCATTTGTAGCAATATGGATGGACCTAGAGATTATCATACTAAGTGAAGTAAGCCAGACAGAGAAAGACAAATATCATATGATACTGCTTATATGTGGAATCTAAAAAAAAAGGATACAGGCTTCCCTGGTGGCGCAGTGGTTAAGAATCCACCTGCCAATGCAGGGGACACGGGTTCAAACCCTGGGCCGGGATGATCCCACATGCCGTGGAGCAACTAAGCCCGTGTGCTACAACTACTGAGCGTGCACTCTAGAGCCTGCGAGCCACAACTACTGAGCCCACATGCTGCAACTACTGAAGCCTGCACGCCTAGAACCCATGCTCTGCAACAAGAGAAGCCACCACAATAAGAAGCCCGCGCACTGCAACAAAGAGTAGCCCCCGCTCACCGCAAGTAGGAAAAGCCCGCATGCAGCACGAAAGACCCAACACAGCCAAAAATAAAATAAATTTATAAAAATAAATAAATAGATTTTTTTTAAAAGATACAAATGAACTTATATACAAAACAGAAATAGACCCACAGATATAGAATACAAACTTATGGTTACCAAAGGGGAAAGGTGGGTGGGGGAGAGATAAATTAGGAGTTTGGGATTAACATATATACACTACGCTTCATAACACAGATAATCAATAAGTACCTACTGTATAGAACAGAGAACTACACTCAATATTTTATAATAACCTATAAGGGAAAAGTATCTGAAAAAAATATATGTATAACTGAATCACTTTGCTGTACACCTGAAACTAACACAACATTGTATCAATAAATTGATTATACTTCTATTAGGGAAAAAAAAATAAAGAAAACATGGATAGGTCAGTGTGGAAACAAGGATGATCACAGCACACGTTCTTGGTGCACACATCATTTTTTTTTTTAATTGAAATACAGTTGATGTACAAATTATATGTTTCACGTATATAACAGTGATCCACAATTTTTAAAAGTTATATTCCATTTATAGTTATTATAAAATTTTAGTTACATTCCTTGTGTTGTACAAATCATTCTTAAACATGCTTGCTACTACAGATATAACCTCTCGGCATTATCCTCTTCCACTGTTTATTCCCAGGCCTGGGTGGATAGAGTCCAGATAATTGGTGTCTTCCAATTAAATGAAGCTGTACGTACATGTACATAGCACATGCTATGTTCAGCACATAACACTGTGACCATCTCCTTCCATTCTCTCATTTTAAAAATTTGTTTAGAAGTCTGAAGAATTCAGGAATTTCCTGGCTGTCCAGTGGTTAGGACTCAGCGCTCTCACTGCCAAGGGCCTGGGTTCAATCTCTAATAGGGGAACTAAGATCCCACAAGCCACGCGAACAGAAAAAAAAAAAAAAAAAAAAGTCTGAAGAATTCATAGATATCTTTAAAAATCTCTCTCTCTGAACATAGGATTTGGATATAACTTATGTGAATTAATTTCTTAAAAACTCAGGCTCATATTCAATTCTAGCTGTTTTACTTGTCACTATAAATAGACATAATTTTCATTGGCTGTATGATGCCCCATCTTATGTGTTCAATGTTCTCATTTTGCAGCACTAGCTTAAACAAGTTCTCCTGCGGTTACAAGAGTCGTTACTTCTCAATAATTTATGCATCTGGTTAAACTGTTCCTGTTACAATAAGTTGTCCCTAACTATACTCCCCTTGGTCCAGAACTACCAGGACTGATGAAGTAAGATCCAGACTCACATTGATGTGACCCAAGATGAGTATACGCCACACAAGTTCAAAATGGACCCACGGACTCCTTGGAATATCACATAACTTCATATACTGAATCTATCATATTCCCAGTCAAAAAAAATCTCAAAGCTAAAGACACGGGCAAATACTGAGAATGCAACAAATCAGTGTCAATTACCTTCTTGTTTATCTGGAAAACCCAGGTTTGCAACATGGAATCTCACTTAATGAATCACCTCCACTTCATCAAAGCACAGCTCGAACAAGGGAGGTACAAAATTTTCAGCAAGGGTTGATTTCCCCATTCCATCAGTACTCCTGGTGGAAGGATAAGCACTTATGGAATGCTAAGGGGTTTTCTGAATAAATAGCTAAACATTTGTTGGAGAACAGAGAGACACTTATGGGACAGCAGCCTTTGGTAGCATCACTCATTGGAATAGGAAGAAGTGGGGAACAAGTCCCTTGGAAAGGCTCAGGGAGGCAGGCAGTTTCAGGAAAAAGAAATCCACTGCTGAAATCTTCCAGAATAAAAAATGCTTTCAAAGAAGGAGAGAAGAAACATCAGTTCATATAAACAATGGCTTTTAGGGTTGCAAAACCAGATCATTTATATCCTGGGCTCATCTAAGAGAAAAGAAAGCTTAAAAAGGCAAAGGAAGAAGAAGCAAGAGCAGCCCTGAGTCACCAGACTGACCTCAGAGTTCCCAAAGGACTGAAAATGAATTTTCCTCTTTCCTCCTCTGTTCCTATCTTCCTGCTTTTGGCAACCCAGTGTGTACACACACACACGCACAGAGTCTCTTTCTTTTTCTTGACTTGAAGGAGAATAACAAACCTTTGCTTTCCCTGAATCCCAGGGAATCCAACTGTCCATAATGTATTGGTTCTGCACTGCAAAGACCTGGGACCTCTAGGACCAGGCACTCAGAGTAAGGAAAAAGTAGAAGCAGCACTCCCATTCTCAGGGGCTACAAGGAAAACTGCCTGACTTGAACTCTGGCTACTGGTAGAAGGAAAATATTCTCCCCTGAGGAACTGTAACCACAAATTAGCCCTCACACAGGTCTCAGCTCACATTCCTATTACTAAAATGAATCTAAAAAACCTACCATCTATGAATCTACTTTAATGTGGTTCTGGTTTGGCGGTGCTCCTGGAATAAGCAAGCCCAGATGTGTCCTAGAGGAACAACATTCACCCAGACCTCAAGAATCCATGGGTAGAATTCCAAGGAAAATGACCAAGGAGTCAAAAATAATAAAACAACACAACACCGTGAATGAACTAAATGCCACTGAACTGTACACTTTAAAATGATTAATTGTATGCTATGTGAATTTCACCTAAATAAAAAATTAAATAAAAATGAAACATGCAAAGAGGCATAATTCCATGATCCAAGAGGCAGGAAATCAACTGTTTCAACTTTCATTATATTTGAAAATTTCCATAATAAAATGTTGGAGGGAAAATATCACACCTGCAAAAATTTACATATTATGCAGATAACGCAGGTATATGATTTTTAAAAAGGGAGTAAGGTATTAAGAAACAAAACTCCACAAAGATAACAGGTAGATTTAAAAGAAAAAAATTTACAACTTCTAGAATAAAAAACACAATACCTAAAATTAAATCATACAATGGCTAGAATAAATATCTCTGAAGAGAAAAATTACTGGGCTGAAATATTTAAAAAGAAATTACGCAGAATGCTATCAAAGACAATGGGGGAAAGTATAAGAGGTTAAGAAGATAAAGCAAGAAGGTTTAACAGATATCTAACTAGAGTTCTAGAAGAAAAAAGGAGAAAGGACTGAAAAAGGTAGTAATTGAAGACATAATGTCTAAGAAATTTTCACAACTGGCAAAAGAAAGCATTATTCAGAAGCCAAATGAGTCTCAAACAATAAATAAAAAGAAATCCAGGGCAATTATATAAAAACTGAAGAGCATTAAAAACAGAGACTATGTTAAAAGTAATTTGATATTAAAGACATTGTCTACAAAAGAATAACAGTCTGATTGACAGATGTCTATTCAACAGCAACAATGTAAATCAGAGATGACAGAATAAAAATTCTCTCTCACAAGGGAGGACAAACAAAAACATTTTCAAAAAGCCAAAAGAACAGAAATTCATTAATGTATGTACTTCCAACTAAAGGAAAGTGTTCCCAGATAGAGGGTTTGAGATGTAAGAATGGTGAATGGTGCCGTTCTTTAAAATGGCAAAAATGTGGATAAACTAAGCTAACATTCAATATATAAAATAATAAAAACGTTTTATGGACTAAAAAAAAACAATGAAAGAAAAATACCTGACTACAATATAAGTTGCTTGATCAGCTGGAATATCTACTTCCTTATACTATTCAGCAAGAGCATAAAGATGTTCTTTAGTTTCAGACACTGGTAAGAAAAGTATGTTAAAATGTCTAAGGTAACCAATAAATAAACAAACACAGTTCATAACTTTCAAACTCACAGAAGGGAAAAGGGAATGAGATAATAAAATACAGAAAAGGTAGAATAAAAAGCACAAACTAAGTCAACAAAGATACTTTCAATTATGTCAGTAATTACAACTACTGTATAGACTATATGCTCTCATTAAAAGATACAGTTGGTCAAAAACCAAAGCCCAGTTATATGCTGTTTATAAGAGACACATCCAAAACATAAACATCCAGAAAGACTGGAAGTAAAAGGCTAGTAGATAACGTGTACACACCTAACAAATAATAAATATATATAGTACATACACACAAAACAAAAAGGAACAGAATTATGACAGATAAACCCTCATCATTATGGGAGATTTAACATACCTCTCAAAATAACTGATAGATAACACAGATAAAAAGTCAGTAAAAATAGAGAACACTTAAATAATAAAACTAGTGAGCTTGATTTATTGGCCACATACAGAAAAATGCACCCAACTCAAATAATAATCATCTCAATCATATCTGGAAGATTCAGAAAAACTGACCACACTGGACTTTAAGACAAGACAGAAACATTTTTCATGAATACATACTAATAAAAAGATGCACCTTAATAGGATTGCCTATGGGGGGTGGGTGGGAAATGGAATGGAAGAGAAGTAAATAATCAGAACAAGTGAACAACCTTGCCCAGACCAATAACAATGTGCCATGAAGTGAAGATTATGATTAACACTGCACTCAAAGCCTCCCCCCATCCAACCAAGGGAAAAAGAAAAAAGAAAAGAAGGGAACACTATGACATTATTTTATGAGGCTAGACCAGAAGTCAGCAAACTTTTTCTATAAAGGGACAGAAAGTAAATATTTTATGTTTAAAATTTTACTTATTTATTTATTTTTGCTGCATTAGGTCTTTGATGCTGCGCGCAGGCTTCTCATTGCGGTGGCTTCTCTTGTTGCGGAGCACGAGCTCTAGGTGCGCGGGCTTCAGTAGTTGTGGCTCGCAGGCTCTAGAGCACAGGATTGTGGTGCACGGGCTTAGCTGCTCCGCAGCGAGTGGGATCTTCCCGGACCAGGGCTCAAACCCATGTCCCCTGCATTGGCAGACAGATTCTTAACCAGTGCGCCACCAGGGAATCCCAAGTAAATATTTTAAAGTCTGTGGGTCATTACTGTCTCTTGTAACTACTCTACTCTCACAGGGGCATGGAAGTAGCCGTAGACATTACATGAATGAATGAGTGCGGCTATGTTCCAATAAAGCCTTACTTATGGAGACTGAAATCTAAATTATACCATTTTCATATGTCATAAAATATTATTCTTCTTTTAATTTTTTTTCTAACCATTTAAAAATGTAGAAAACATTCTTGGCTTACAGGCCAGGGCCACAGTTTGCTGACTCTTGGACTAGAGTAACCTTGACAACATAACTTGCATAAAGATTTTATGAAAAATGGAAATTATAGGCCAAGCTTACACATGCTACAGATGTAAAAATTCTTTTTTTCTTTTTTTTGGTACGCGGGCCTCTCACTGTTGCGGCCTCTCCCGTTGTGGAGCACAGGCTCCAGACGCACAGGCTCAGCGGCCATGGCTCACGGGCCCAGCCGCTCCACAGCATGTGGGATCTTCCTGGACCGGGGCACGAACCCGTGTCCCCTGCATCGGCAGGCGGACTCCCAACCACTGCACCACCAGGGAAGCCCAGATGTAAAAATTCTAAATAAATTATTAGCAAACTGAATTCAGCAATATGAAAAAGAATAATACATCATGGCCAAGTTAGGTTTCTCCTGGTATAACATAGTATAAATGATTTTAGAAATCAATTAAAGTTACTAAGCACATTAGCAAATTAAAAGAGAAAATCCATAAGATCACCTCAAGAGATGTAGAAAGGTGTTTCAAAGAATTCAATATTCATTCGTGATTAAAAATTCAGAGCAAATGAGGAATAAAAAGTAATGTCTCTAACCTGATAAAGGACATCTTGAAAAAAACCAAAAATCCAAGAGAAAGCATCATAAATAGAAGTGAAACATCAAAGGAATTCTCTCTAAAACTGGGACTAAGAAAATGTGCCCACATTCTCACCAGTCAATACTGTTCTGGGAGATGGAGCCAGTGTGATAAGACAAGAATTAGCACCAAATAAAGACTGAAAAATGGAAAACATCAATATTTACAGATAACACAATTATTTACACACAAAAAGTGTCCTTATTCATCAATGATATGATTATCTAAGTTAGATGACCCCAAATCCAAAAGAACCTACAAGATATTACAATAAATGAGAGTTCAGCAAGTTGGATGGATATAAAATCATTATCTAAAAATCAATTTCATGTCTGTATACAAGAAACAATGAGAAAATTAGTCTAAAAATTAATACCATTCACAAAAAACACAAAATATTAAAATACCTAGGAATAAAATTAACAAAAGGCATGTAAGACTCCAATTAAAAACCTTTATTAGAAACCATTATACAAGACTGAAATCAGCAGAGTTACACCACATAGAGTGAGAGGAAAACTCAATACTGTAAAAATGTCAACATTCCACAAAACGATCAAAGATTCAATGTTGTACGAATTGATATCCCAACTGGATCTCTATGTAACTTGATCAGCCAACTCTAAAATTTATATGGAGAATCCAAAGGCCAGAAACAGCTAAGTCACTCTTCGAGGACAAGACTATGATGGTAGAGGAACATGACTTACCAAATATCAAATATTATTACCAAGCTGTCTTAATTAAGACAATGTGGTTTTGGTGGAGGGATAGACAAATAGGCCAGCTGGGAAAAACAAACACACCAGTGGATTAGAAAGGACAGAATAGACCAAAGCGTGTGTGTGTGTGTGTGTGTGTGTGTGTGTGTGTGTGTATATATATATATATATATATATATATATAAACTTAATTTATGACAGAATTGCCACTGAATTACAGAGAGGAAAGGATGATTGTGGAGTAAGAAATTTGGCCTCCAAAGAGAGATTCTTGCCTTTGTCTAGCTAATAGGACAACCTCTAAACACTTGGAATTCCCCAAGTGACAGGAGTGTCTTTATTATTTATGGTGGGCCCCCAAGACCACATATGTTAGTTTATGCTAACGAAACAATGTAGGGTAGGGGCTGGCCATGCAAGAAAGACCAACCATGTAATCAGAACCTTGGGGCTTTGGGTTATGTGATAGCAGCTTGACTTCCAGGCAAGTAGGGAAGGGAGATGCTGGAGATTGCATTTAACCACGTGAAAATGATTCAATCTTGCCTATGCAATGAAGCGTCAATAAAAACTCTAGGCACTGAGCTCAGGTGAGCTTCCCTGCATGTTGTCACATATCAATATTGGGAAGGTAAACTTCAAGTTTGGAACCCTCTCAGATTCTATCCTACGCATCTTTTCCCTTGGCTAATTTTGTTGCTGTTGTTGTTCTATCTGTCCAGTAAGACTGCAAGTTTTTTTTTAATCGAAGTATAGTTGATGTACAATATTATATGTTACAGGTGTACAATATAGTGATCCCTTGGCTAATTTTAATGTATCCTTTCCCTGTAATAAATGTGACCATGAATTAATAGCTTTCAGTGAGTTCTGTGGGTCTTTCTAATAAGCTGTTGAACCTGAGGGTGGTTGTGAGAATTTATCCAAATGGAAGAAGTAAAATTGGACCCTTGCCATACACCATGGTAAAAATCAACCCCAAGTGAATTAAAAGCTTAAACACAAAAGGCAAAACAAAACCATTTATAGAAAACATTATGGGAAAATATCTTTACTCTTAGGAGAAAAGAGATTTCTTAAACAAGACACACATAAATTAGTAAAGGAAAACAGTGTTAAATTTGATGGCATTAAAATTGAGAATTTCTACTATCTAAAGGTTAGAAGTCAAGACAAAAAATGAAAGCATGTACAGCACATATGACTGACAATCCACAATATTTAAGGAATGCTTACAAAGCATTAAAGGGAACGAAAAACTGGAAATATAAAACTCAATAGAAAAATTAGAAAATGAGATGAAATGGTACTTCAGAGAAGAGAAAGCATGAAAGGGGGCTCAACCTCATTTAAAACCAAGATACGCACATTTAAATTCAGAATAACATAGCAATTCATGCCTACCAAATGGGTAAAAATTGAAGTCTGACAGTACCAAGTATTTGGTGAGGATATGAAGTAACAGGATTTATTACTGGGTATAAACACTAGAACAACTGGGCAATGTCTAGTGAGATTAAAGATGCACATACCCTATGACCCAACAATTCCATTTCCAGTTATATAACTAGAGAAATTCTTGTGCATGGTACCAAGAGACAAATTCAAGGATGTTCACAGGAATAATGACTGTAATATGAAAGAAAAAATATATATTTATACAGTGGATGGCTATACAGTAGGATAAATTCACAATGTGAATGAATCTCATGAATATACATTGAGAGACAAGTAATGAAGTTGCAGAAGATTCCAAACAGTTTGATTTTATTTATATCAAATTTTAAAATGACAATAAACACATATGATTAAAACTGTAAAGAAAAGCAAGGGAAAGAAAAACATAAAATTCAGAATAACAGTTACCTCTGAAGGGCAGAAAAGGGAATTGGATTGGGATGATTCACAGCTCACATGGGGTTTTTAACAATGCTTAATGCTCTACTTCTTAAATATGGGTGTTCACTCATTCACCACACCATAAACATTTTTTACTATTCAATATTTAATAAAAGCAGTTTTTAACGAGAGTTACAATACAGTGTGACAAGAACAGATGCAACACAGGGGAATGCAGTCACTCAGAGGCAGCAAGCATAATCAGGAAAGTGAAGTAGGCTTCACAGAACCCTGAGAAAGTGGTGGTGAGGGATAAGCGCCCCTCTTGTGCTTCTTGTGCCATGGAGGCCAGAGATAGCACTGGGCATTCTGAGAAAGGCTAAAGTCAAGTCAGAGAGGGAGCAGAGCAATGAGACTGAAAACAAGTATCAGCTCGCGAGACCTTTAGAGGTTCTCACAGGTCAGGGATTTTTTTTTTTTTTTTTTGCCGTGCCACGTGGGTTGCGGGATCTTAGTTCCCTGAGCAGGGATTGAACCCGTGCCCTGGGCAGTGAAAGTGTGGAGTCCTAACCACTGGACCACCAGGGAATTCCCTCACAGGTCAGGGATTTTAAGCAGGATACATGAGCTCCGATTACAAGTAGAAGAAACTTCCTATGGGAAACGAGGTACAATGACTTACTTAGGTTGAGAGGTATGTGGAGAATTTCCTGTAACAAGTAGAAGATTAACTGGGGCCCTGAAAAGGAACAGAACTCCAGCAAACAAAAACAGACCAAGCAGCATTCCAAGCAGAGTGAACGTGGTAAGTTGGAGGTAGAGAGGGAGACTAATTGAATCCTGTGTGTCTGAGGAGCAGACAGTTCACTGGGGTAACTGGTGGGGGATTCTGGGCAAGGAGTAGATAGAAGCGATGCTGAAGAAGTCCAAGGGGATCAGAACAGAAAGGTCTTGGGTGACAGTCACCTCTGCCAGGACTCAACATACCATCTTTAGTCACCACTTTACTCCAATACTAGGATTGGTGCTCTAGTAAATATAGAATGTGCTTTTTAGTAAATAAACAATGAATGTGAAAGAGCTAGAGCTTTATCCTGAAAGTAACAGGGATTCACTGAATAAAGGAAGTGACATAACTGGACTACTTTATTTTTGAGGAATAACCTAGAGCCAGGGAGTACGATTAAATCAACGTTATCACCCACTTCCACAAAAGTCTCATCTGGCACAGAGATAGTGGAGTGAGGTCACAGGGCACGAGACCGAAAAGGAGCAGGAAAGGGACAGATGCAAAGGGATCTGCCACCACACTGAATGTTGGGGAGATCAGGAAGTAGGAGCTGGGGACCTCCCGGTTGCTGGTGTAAGCGCACATTCAGGTAAATTTCCATTACCACCATATTCCCCAAACCCTGTAGACTACATTATACAGAAGAAGTTATGAGGAAGCCATGGTCTGAGAGCTAATAAATGGTGGATATTGGGTAAGACTCTACGCTTTTATGCCGTGCAGAGCCTCTTATTAATACAGTGAAAGGACAATGATCACTCTGAGGAGAGGAGGAAACAGGGAGAAATGGACAGTCGAAGGTTGAAGGGCAAAGGGGAGCTAGACTTTCTTCCTTACCCAAATATGCTGAGAATTGATGGGGAGAATGTAGTCCTCTTCTGAGAATCTTAGGAAGGGTCTGGCCAGAATGGAAATTGGAAGACAAATTCAATAAGTTCTCACAGGATTCAGAAAAGTCAAAGAGAAAGGAAGAAACAGATTCATCCAGAAAAGAAAGAATATTTCTTTAGTCTTTAGGGTGAAAAGAATCCTTGAAAAGCAAGTGGACAGAATTAATAAAGGAAGACCTTCACTCAGACACATCCAGGAAAAAAAAACTCCGAATCTCACATACTACAAATACCATGCCATTCTTTAAAATCAACTAGAAATTTTACAGCCAACATTCTCTAGTTATATCTCAAACCAGATACCTTAAGGATTAAATTGTTTAGACAAAAGTACTTTAGAAAAATGAGTGACTTTCTATTTTTGTAGAGAAGACCTTCTGGCATGACATAAAGAGAACATTTTTTGAAAACTCTGAATCTTAAAAACACACAAAAGATACATTAACCGTGAAAAAATATTTCTAAAACAACCCGTAAATGACAAAGAGAAAATATGCTTAACGTATAAACTGACAAATGGGCAAAAGAAATCAGTAGGCAATTTAGAAATCCCAACTGTACCATTTATTAACTGTAATTTTGGACCAAGTGACTTAACAGAATCTATTTTCTCATCTGTCAACTTAGAATAATAATATATTTCATAAAATCTGAGATGCCACTGACTGTAAAGCCACCATTACTTTATATACCATGAAAGAAAAAAAATGCAATCAATGAAACTATAACTTAAAGGGAATTGACAAACCCATCCTGATTTCAGAGAAGTTAAAATGTGGGGGAAAAAAGCATCACTGAATTAATGAAAAACAGTCATAACTGACTCATTGGGTTGTTATGTGGATTCAACAAGATAACACATATCAAGAGCTTCAAACTACAAGTGGCTCAAAGTAAACACCCAATAAGTTAGTTGCTTCTATTAGTAATATTATCCCATTCTGTGAACAAAATTACATACCCACACATACGTGCAGACAAAATAATTTAAAAACATTAATAGTGATTAACCTCTAGGTGGTGGGACCATGGGCCATAAACTTTAATAACTTACTCAAATTTTGAAATTTTTGCAAAACTCCTATATAACTTTAATCGTTAGAAAGAGAGCAATTAGGTTATCTCTATTTGGAGGAGGGGATATCTAAATCTGAAAGGGGCAGGCAGGCATTCCAGGCTGTTAGAAATCTGGAAGCAAATAGGCTACTGCATGTGACTCTGGAGGGGACAACAAAGAAATTAGTGAGACTTAACTAAACTTATTCTGTTCTTCAACTTCCCTGCCAAATCACGGAGGCACATCCTGTCAAGACTGTTATAGCACTGAACAAAATCCAGGGAAATGGAAAATTCAGATCAGATAAGACAATGTATGCAAGGCAGACAGCCCAGGTTTAGGTTCCTGGCTTGTTTAGGAGGAAACCATCTCTTCCCCTTTCTCCAAATCACTACTGTAAATCTCTTGGCTAGAATCCTGAAACAGGATAGTGTCCTGAAAACAGAGAAGCCCTTTCCAAGAAGAAAATTGCAAATACAACTTACCTTCGCCATGACTTTTGATGAACAGCAGCTCTTTTCTCCTCCTCTTCTGGATTCTTAGAGAAGGAAAAAGGTAGAAAATGGTTAAGAAACTAAGAGACAGCAGGTCCTTCCTGGAGCCCAGAGGAGGCCGAGTCAGAACAAATCCCTACCCCACCCCAGGCACTGAGAGGGAGCCCAAAACCAAAGAAGCCTGCAACCCCACCACCCTCTCTCATCTTCAAAAAGAAGAGCAGGCGACCTTAGGCGCCCTGATGGGAGTCTTGGGAAAGACTCCCAGACTGTGGCCTCTTTCCTCCATAAGAACCTGACTTTGGGTATTTTCAGACCCCAGTATCGTACACTGAGCCCAGATCTGTGGCTCCAAGAAACATCCTAATTGGATTCACCTGTTAAAGAATCCCACATTCCTGTCCTTTAGGCTGGGGGCACCCGCCTGGGCCTTGGTGGCCACACGGTGAAAGAACAGAGAAGTGGAAGTCGGAGGGCGTCCCAGCCCAAAGCTCTAGAAACCCCCCGACACCACCATAAACAGCCCCAGAAGCGCCATTCACTGCGCTGGAGAGCGAGCGGCTGCAGCTGTGCCACTTCTTGGGCTGGAGAGTGCAATGGGAGCGCAGTCCCGGCCTGAGGTAGACGCCCGGAACACACCCACCCGCGCAACCCACTCAGCGCCCACCAAAAATGTACAAAGAAGGCGCCATTCCCAGCTCCAAAGGGCAGAGTCTGCGACGTGGCCACATTGGGCGCGCGCACACCGAGCCACAGGGAGTCCCGCTTTGATAGAGTACCCACCACAGCACCGCGAGGCACTGGTTGCCGAGCACCGGTCGTCTGGCGCACAAACCAACACCAGGGAGTATCTCACGGACTTTCCCCAGGCAGGAGGCCACACAGCTACGGGACCCCTGACCTCCAGACATCCCCAGCCCGCCCCCGCGCCAGCCTGAAGCCACACCCTCCCGTGATGGCGCGCGGCCCATACCTCCCACCCCCGAGTGTGGACAAGCGGCCTGGAGAGCACCACCCTCCCTGTCGTCCTTTATTTTCCAAGCGCGTGCACGCAGCTTGGACATGCCCGACAGCCACCCATATTTAAAACTCCCGAAGGACCCCAGCCCTGCCCCGAGCCTCCTCACCGTCCACTTCTCCGGGGTCCTCTCACTCCAGTCTGATTGAATCCGCCCCAAACCAGTGAGCGAGGCAACCTGGAATGCCCCGATCCTTTGCGTCCGAACTCCCGGCAACTCACACCGGCCAGCGAACTTCGGCCGGAATCCGCATACACCGCGGAGCCCTCGGGAAAATGTAGTCCAGAGAGGGAAAAAAATCCAAATAGAGCCTGAACCGGCACAAGTCTTCTCCGCCCCAAGTCGCGTCGTGTTCCAAGCTTCAATGAAGCCCAGTCCTGACCGCCCAGCCGCACGCGAACATCCTCCAAGAACCTGGGCGAACTCACAGGTCGAGGTAGCAATAGGTGGCTGCGGAGGGGTAAGAAAGGGTTGTGGCCCGTGGAGACTTCTGGGAAATGTAGCCCACAGGCGGGGAAAGGGGGTGCTCAAGTTTCCGCTGAGAATTCATTCCCAGGTCCAGGGCGCCGCCGGGAAGTGCAGTCCTCACTCCGGAACGCTGGAACGCTGCAGCCTGCAGTCCCGGCTTTTCAGCACGATTTGGGCGGGGCCCCAGGGACGCCCGATAGGGGCTGGGCCCACCCTGAAGGCGTCTGGGAAATGTAGTACCAGCCTAGCGCGTTGGGGACATGGCGGGGAGAGTCTGAAGGGAAGCAGTAGAGTTCGGGGGGGGAGTCTGAGAAGGGCCCGGGGAGGTTCAGGAAGGACAACCCTGAGTCCGGAATGGAATACCAATACTAAGCTCTGTATACTATGTAATACTGTTTTCAAACATTTTATAAGTACATAAATATAGATTAAAAGACACAGGTAATAAGATCGCTGGAAAGTCACACTAACATTTGTTAACCGTAGTTAATTTCTAGGATGTGTGAGTTTTTTTCTTTTTACTTTAAGAGTATCACCTTGGGCTTCCCTGGAGGCGCAGTGGTTGAGAGTCCGCCTGCCGATGCAGGGGACACGGGTTCCGGGTCCAGGAGGATACCACGTGCCGCGGAGCGGCTGGGCCCGTGAGCCATGGCTGCTGGGCCTGCGCGTCCGGAGCCTGTGCTCCGCAATGGGAGAAGCAGCAGCAGTGAGAGGCCCACGTACCACACAGACACACACAGACACACACACACACAGACACACACACACACACACACACACACAAAGAGTATCACTTTATATTTTGGCCATTTTCATGTCCTTCTTATAAAACATTACTTATTAAATTTTGTCAAATATAAAATGAATAACTATTGTGGATGCAAATAATCAATAAACCATCTACAATAAGGAATAGAAGAGAGTTTTATTCCAGCTGTGCTGAGGACTATAGTAGGGGATATAGCCTCTCAGTAGTTCTGAGAAGCTGCTCCAGAGAAGCATGGCTTTCAGCATAGTTTTGTATCTTGTCAGAACAAAGAACGTACATCAAACATGACATGGGTACTTTCCTTCAAGCTTTCAAGAGACAGATTAGCACGTACACAGTGAGTCAGTATAGGCTTGGCGTCTGGGAAAGGAACATTATCTTTAAAGGAGAACTGGTATGGGCTTATAGGAAGGGAGGCATTTTATCCTTATCTTCAAAGTGGACATTCTTTACTTCTGGATCATGCTTTTTTTTCTTTAAAGGTTAAAGCAGATGTGTAATGTATGATAAACAGGACACAAGGCTGTTCCAGGAACATAAAGTTCAGGCCAAATTATGTATAAACCAGAATGATTTCCCCATACCTCAATATATGAAAATTTCTTCTATCAGTATAGATTCTGAAAATGATGAACTAGAAAACAAAAAAGTGGGCTGGACTTTTAAAATTCACAACTTGGTTCTAAAAGATAAATGAAACACAATATCGATAAACAATAACAAAACAAAACAAAAAATTAAATCAAAACAAAAACATTAGAAGTGTGGAAGTTTAAACCATAGACATAATGTTTAAAATAATTTTGAGGCTATGTGCAACTTTATAACCACAGTAGAGGTAACTGTAGATTTTCTAGTAAAATTTAAATTACTAATTTCTACTAAGAAGTAGAAAACCTGAACAGAACACTAGCTATAATGAAATTTAAATATATCTTAAAATATGTACTATTAAAAAGGTACCAGATGGTTATAATTGAGTTTTAGCTAATTTTTGAACTAATAACGATTGTTCAGTTTATTCAGATCCTAGGAAAAGAAGGAATGCTCTCTAATTAACTTTGTTTAACTAGCATAAAACCTGATAACGACAGGCCAAAAGAAAAGTTATTAATCAGTTTCATTTGTGTTAAAAGATAAACTGAGACACAGAATTTTTTAAGTTTACTTGTGCATACATCAATTTGAATCAGGCAGCATCAAGTCAAAAGTGGTTAGGAGCACTCAACAAATATCCTATTTGCTAGTGGAGAGGTTTTTATAGAGAAGACCCCAAAGCAAAGCAAGGAAGTTATTTGATTGGCTATACCTTAAGCAGTCATTTTATTTGGGAAAGCTGAGTTGGCTGTTTGTGATTGGTTGTCCCTAAGGTTTATTTTCTCTGATTCGAGTGCACTGACTCTGGGTTAGGTTTTGGTTTGCTTACATAAGCTACCAAGGCATTAGAGTCACCTCAGTCTAATAGCCTCCTTCTTTAATTACTTTAACATTTGTGATTATAGATGCAAAAATTCCAAATAAAAGGCTGATTTCAATAATGTAGTATAAAATTTGTACAATTAATTTTGTCAAAAAATTTGCTAATGTTGAAAGAACAACAAAATGACAAAACGTATTGCATGAACAAATTAAAGGAGAAAAAAGTATATATATATATATATACATATATATATATATCAAATGATGCCAATAAGATAATGTGGTAGACAGACTAATGCCCCTTCTCCCATAATATGTCTAAGTCCTAAGCTTCAGAACCTGTGAATGACTATGTTATATTACATAGCAAAAGAGACTGCAGATATGCTTAAATTAAGTATCTTTTGGGGCTTCCCTGGTGGCGCAGTGGTTGAGAGTCCACCTGCCGATGCAGGGGACACGGTTCATCCCTCGGTCCGGGAGGATCCCACATGCCACGTAATGGCTGGGCCCGTGAGCCATGGCCGCTGAGCCTGCGCATCCGGAGCCTGTGCTCCGCAACGGGAGAGGCCACAGCAGTGAGAGGCCCGCATACCGCAAAAAAAAAAAAAAAAAAAAAATTAAGGATCTTTTGAAATAAGAAGATTATCCTGGATCATCTGAGTAGCCCCAAAGTAATCATACGGTTCTTTATAAGAGGAAGGCAGGAGGGTCAGAGTCAGAAAGGAGAAGTGAGGAAAGAAGGGGAGGTTAGAATGATGTGCTCTGAAGAGGGAGTAAGGGGCCATGAACCAGGAGTACAGGTGATTCTAGAAGCTGGAAAAGGCAAGAGAAAATATGCTCCCCTTTGGACTTTTCTTGCGGTCCAGTGGTTAAGACTCTGCGCTTCCACTGTAGGGGCCCGCGGGTTTGATCTCTGGTTGGGGAACTAAGATCCCGCAAGCTCTGCAGACAAAAAATAAAATAAAATAAAATAAATTTTAAAAGCTCCCCTAGAGCCTTTAGGAGGAATGTTGCTCTGCCAACACCTTGATTTTAGCCCGTAAGATCAATTTCAGTCTTCTAACCTCTGTCTGGATGAGTAAATCTTCCTTCAGAGCAGGAGGAGGAATGGAATGACCTATCAATTCATCAGAAAGCCAAGTCCTTCTGCCTTACTTCCTGAGATACTTCACCTCACCCCCACCCCTTGGCCCAACCAGGATATTCTGCAATCCTTCTCCAGAAACTTCTTTTATGGAAATAAATTGGGGAACTGGCTCCCTAGTTCTCCTGTTCCAGTGGGGTCTTTGGGTACATCCTTAAGCATCTCAGTGCCCTCCCACATTTATTTCTCTCATACGGTAGAGCGGAATCACTCAACAGGCACATTTTCTTCAATTTTTTATTTTGAAAATTTTCAAATCTCCGGAAGCACTCAAAGAATAGTACAAAGTACTCTTATACATGCCTATCCCCTGGATTCATCAGTTGTTAACAACTTGCCAGTTTTGATAAACTTTATTTCCCATTTGAAAATAAATTCAAGTATCATGATGCTTCACTACTAAATATGTCAGCACGTATCTTAAAAACAAGGACATTTTCTTACCACACACCACTAAACACAGTGTCTCACACATATACCACCACATACCGCAAAAAACACTCAATTGTTTTGGTACCACAAAAAACATACCACAAAAACCACTCACACTCACATCAGGAAACACAGTAGCACATCCCATGTATCTCTAACCACAACACCATGATCAGAGCCAAGGAAGTTAATAATTCCACAATTCACTTGCAATTTCCCCCAAATGTCCCCAAAATGTCTTGTATAGGTTTTTCTTTAATCAGGACACAAAGTTTATGCATTATATTTGAGGTTATGTCTCTTTAGTCTCTTTTAATCTAGAACAGTCCCTCCACCTTTTTGTTTTCTTTAAACATTGATTTTTTTTTTAAAAAGGGACTTCCCTGGAGGTCCCGTTTTTAAGACTCTGCACTTCCAATGCAAGGGGCGCGGGTTCGATCCCTGGTTGGGGAACTAAGATCCCACATGCTGCGCGGCGTCACCAAAAAACTAAAAAAGAAAAAAGATTCTAGCTTAGTTATTCTGCAGAATGTCTTACATTCTAGGTTTATCTGGTTATTTCCTCATGGTAAAATCCAGGTTAAACATATTTGGTAAGGATACTACGTAGACAGTGTTGTGTCCTCTTGTTGTATCACATCAGGAGAAACATGAAGTCAGGTCATGTCACTATTGGTGATGCTAAATTTGATCATTTGGTTAAGGTGGTAATGGCCAGATATCTTAATTGTAAAGTTATATTTTTTCCTCTCTAACTAGTGAGTAACCTGAGGGCTGATAACTTAGGACCACATGAATATCCTATTTCTCAACAATCATATACATATTTACTATAAGGTACATGTTACATAAATTAATATATGTGTTACTATTTCATGTGAATATGAACCATGAAATTGTATTTTGTATATGGACTTTATATATGTGTATTAATGGTGTATTATTAACACACATATATATACATTATTCCTCAGTGTTAGGTAATCAATCCATGTTATATGCCTTGTGAACCATTTAAGATATTTTATAGTATAATTTAGACTATAACCAATTTTTTATTCTGTTCCTGACTTTTGAGTTTAACCCCCATAAAAATATAACATCACTGTAAACAAATATTCACTTTCAGATTGTTGAGCTTCTCCATCATGCTCAGTGTTCTGTTAAGAACACTGATTGGCAGAAACACATATCTTGAAGAGAAAGTTGAGGGTCTTTATTGTGGAGATAATGATCTGTCAAGGAGGAATATGGCAAAAACTATCCTGCCTTACAAGACTTTTTCTTTTTTTAAAAGAAGATGTTGGGGGTAGGAGTTTTATTAATTAATTTATTTATTTTTGCTGTGTTGAGTCTTCGTTTCTGTGCGAGGGCTTTCTCTAGTTGTGGCAAGCGGGGGCCACTCTTCATCGCGGTGCGCGGGCCTCTCACTATTGCGGCCTCTCTTGTTGTGGAGCACAGGCTCCAGATGCGCAGGCTCAGTAGTTTTGGCTCACGGGCCTAGTTGCTCCGTGGCATGTGGGATCCTCCCAGACCAGGGCACGAACCTGTGTCCCCTGCATTAGCAGGCAGATTCTCAACCACTGCGCCACCAGGGAAGCCCGAAGACTTTTAATAGTTGTGTATCATAGAGAACTTAAGTGTGAAGGTCTTGGTGAATAATCGTGGGTTTTTGCCAAAAGTGAATGAGAAGTTTTTGTACCAGTAGCCAATTCCTATAGTCAGTTTGTATCAGTTTGGGTTCATTCACAAAACAAAAATTGTACCAGAATTTAAACAGAAGTTTAATATAAAGAATTATAAAGCAATTATAGGAGGGTAACTATAAAGACATCAGAGAATTTGAAAGGGTCCTTTATGGCTGAGGAAGGACAAACTTGGAAGGAGGGTCCCTCCCAGAAGCTGGGTTTCAGACCTCATTTGATAAAATGTGGTTGCAGCCCATTGGATGGCAAAGAAATTTGCTGGGATGCCAAGTACTCAAAGAAAGTTAGAATAGCACTACAGGTATGAGGCCTGAGATGCATGGTACCCACATCAGGAGAGTTCCAGGAAACAGCCCTCCAAGGCACATACAAGCCAAAGCTGATGGGCAGGCATGCAGAGAGAGTTGGTGTGCCACTATGGGCATGAGGTCTGGAGCACACAGTGTCTCATCAGGAGGGCCTCAGCAATGTGGTCACTGGGTCCAGTTCAAGTCTGCGAGACCTCCAAGAGACTGCATGCTCTGGAGCACAGCTGGTGCTGAGCATCACTGAGGGTTCACACACACACACCACACACACATACACACACACACCTCATAGACCATGAAGCAAGAGCAAGAAAAAGCAAAATACAGTGACCAGAACCAGGAAGAGATGCCCCCTTCCTCCTCCAGTGCCCTCTACTGACAAAGCTTCACATCATATTCACTGTAAAGATATGCTTAAAGAATCCAGTCCAGGGACTTCCCTGGTGGTCCAGTTGTTAAGAATCTGCTTCCTGAGGGCAGACAGCAGAAGCAAGAACTACAATCCTGCAGCCTGTGGAACAAAAACCACATTCATAGAAATATAGACAAAATGAAAAGGCAGAGGGCTATGTACCAGATGAAGGAACAAGATAAAACACAAGAAAAACAACTAAATGAAGTGGAGATAGGCAACTTTCCAGAAAAAGAATTTAGAATAATGATAGTGAAGATGATACAGGACTGCAGAAAAAGAATGGAGGCAAAGATCGAGAAGATGAAAAAATGTTTAACAAAGACCTAGAAGAATTAAAGAACAAACAAGCAGAGATGAACAGTACAATAATTGAAATGAAAAATACACTAGAAGGAATCAATAGCAGAATGACTGAGGCAGAAGAACAGATAAGTGACCTGGAAGACAGAATGGTGGAATTCACAACTGTGGAACAGAATAAAGAGAAAAGAATGAAAAGAAATGAAGACAGCCTAAGAGACCTCTGGGACAACATTAAACACAACAAAATTCGCATTATAGGGGTCCCAGAAGGAGAAGAGAGAGAGAAACGACCCGAGAAAATATCTGAAGAGATTATAGTCAAAAACTTCCCTAACATGGGAAAGGAAATAGCCATACAAGTCCAGGAAGTGCAGAGAGTCTCATACAGGATAAACCCAAGGAGAAACATGCCAAGACACATAGTAATCAAATTGGCAAAAATTAAAGACAAAGAAAAATTATTGAAAGCAGCAAGGGAAAAATGCCAAATAACATACAGGGGATAACATACAAGGTTAACAGCTGATTTCTTAGCAGAAACTCTACAAGCCAGAAGGGAGTGGCATGATATACTTAAAGTGATGAAAGGGAAGAACCTACAACCAAGATTACTCTACCCAGCAAGGATCTCATTCAGATTCGATGGAGAATTCAAAAGCTTTACAGACAAGCAAAAGCTAAGAGAATTCAGCACCACCAAACCAGCTCTACAACAAATGCTAAAGGAACTTCTCTAAGTGGGAAACACAAGAGAAGAAAAGGACCTACAAAAACAAACCCAAAACAATTAAGAAAATGGTCATTGGAACATACATATTGATAATTACCTTAAACGTGAATGGATTAAATGCTCCAACCAAATGACACGACGGCTTGCTGAATGGATACAAATGCAAGACCCATATATATGCTGTATACAAGAGACCCACTTCAGACCTATGGACACATAGAGACTGAAAGTGAGGGGATGGAAAAAGATATTCCATGAAAATGGAAATCAAAAGAAAGCTGGAGTAGCAATACTCATATCAGAAAAAATAGACTTTAAAATATAGAATGTTACAAAAGACAAGGAATGAAACTACATAATGATCAAGGGATCAATCCAAGGAGAAAATATAACAATTATAAATATATATGAGCAAAACATAGGAGCACCTCAATACATAAGGCAACTGCTGACAGCTATAAAAGAGGAAATCAACAGTAACACTATAATAGTGGGGGACTTTAACACCTCACTTACACCAATGGACAGATCATCCAAAATGAAAATAAATAAGGAAACAGAAGCTTTAAATGACACAATAGACCAGATAGATTTAATTGATATTTATAAGACATTCCATCCAAAAACAGCAGATTACACTTTCTTCTAAAGTGTGCACGGAACATTCTCCAGGATAGACCACATCTTGGGTCACAAATCAAGCCTCAGTAAATTTAAGAAAATTGAAATCACATCAAACATCTTTTCTGACCACAACACTATGAGATTAGAACTCAATTACAGGGAAAGAAACGTAAAAAACACAAACACATAGAGGCTAAACAATACGTTACTAAACAACCAAGAGATCACTGAAGAAATCAAAGAGGAAATCAAAAAATACCTAGAGACAAATGACAATGAAAACACGACGATCCAAAACCTATGGGATGCAGCCAAAGCAGTTCTAAGAGGGAAGATTATAGCTATAAAAGCCTACCTCAAGAAACAAGAAAAATCTCAAATAAAAAATCTAACCTTACACCTAAAGGAACTAGAGAAAGAAGAACAAACAAAACCCAAAATTAGCAGAAGGAAAGAAATCATAAAGATCAGAGCAGAAATAAATGAAATAGAAACAAAGAAAACAATAGCAAAGATCAATAAAACTAAAAGCTGGTTCTTTGAGAAGATAAACAAAATTGATAAACCATTAGCCAGACTCATCAAGAAAAAGAGGGAAAGGACTCAAATCCATAAAGTTAGAAATGAAAGAGCAGAAGTTACAACAGACACCGCAGAAATACAAAGTATCCTAAGAGACTACTACAAGCAACTCTATGCCAATAAAATGGAAAACCTGGAAGAAATGGACAAATTCTTAGAAAGTTATAACCTTCCAAGACTGAACCAGGAATAAATAGGAAAAATATGAACAGACCAATCACAAGTAATGAAATTGAAACTGTGATTAAAAATCTTCTAACAAACAAAAGTTCAGGACCAGATGGCTTCACAGGTGAATTCTATCAAACATTTAGAGAAGAGCTAACATCAATCCTTCTCAAACGCTTCCAAAAAATTGCAGTGGAAGGAACACTCCCAAACTCATTCTATGAGGCCACCATCACCCTGATACCAAAACCAGACAAAGATACTACAAAAAAAGAAAGTTACAGACCAATATCACTGATGAATATAGATGCAAAAATCCTCAACAAAATACTAGCAAACAGAATCCAACAACACATTAAAAGGATCATACACCATGATCAAGTGGGATTTTTCCCAGGGATGCAAGGATTCTTTAATATACACAAATGAATCAATGTGATACACCATGTTAACAAATTGAAGAATAAAAACCATATGATCATCTCAATAGATGCAGAAAAAGCTTTTGACAAAATTCAACACTCATTTATGATAAAAACTGTCCAGAAAGTGGGCATAGAGGGAACCTATCTCAACATAATAAAGGCCATATACGAGAAACCCACAGCAAACATCATTCTCAATGGTGAAAAACTGAAAGCATTTCCTCTAAGATCAGGAACAAGACAAGGATGTCCACTCTCACCACTATTATTCAATATAGCCATGGCAATCAGAGAAGAAAAAGAAATAAAAGGAATACAAATTGGAAAAGAAGAAGTAAAACTCTCACTCTTTGCAGATGACATGATACTATACATAGAGAATCTTAAAGATGCCACCAGAAAACTACTAGAGCTAATCAATGAATTTGGTAAAGTTGCAGGATACAAAATTAATGCACAGAAATCTCTTGCATTCCTATACACTAATGATGAAAAATCAGAAAGAGAAATTAAGGAAAGACTCCCAGTCACCACTGCAACAAAAAGAATAAAATACCTAGGAATAAACCTACCAAGTGAGACAAAAGACCTGTATGCAGAAAACTATAAGACACTGATGAAAGAAATTAAAGATGATACCAACAGATGGAGAGATATACCATGTTCTTGGATTGGAGGAATCAACTTTGTGAAAATGACTATACTACCCGAAGCAATCTAGAGCTTCAATGCAATCCCTATCAAATTTCCAATGGCATTTTTTATGGAGCTAGAACAAAAAAATCTTAAAATTTGTATGGAGACACAAAAGACCCTGAATAGCCAAAGCAGTCTTAAGGGAAAAAAACGGAGCTGGAGGAATCAGACTCCCTGACTTCAGACTATACTGTAAAGCTACAGTAATCAAGACAATATGGTACTGGCACAAAAACAGAAACATAGATCAATGGAACAAGATAGAAAGCCCAGAGATACACCCATGCACCTATGGTCAACTAATCTATGACAAAGGAGGCAAGGATATTCAATGGAGAAAAGACAGTCTCGCCAATAAGTGGTGCTGGGAAAACTAGACAGCTACATGTAAAAGAATGAAATTAGAACACTCCCTAACACCATATACAAAAATAAACTCAAAATGGATTAGAGATCTAAATGTAAGACTGGACACTATAAAACTCTTAGAGGAAAACATAGGGAGAACACTCTTTGACATAAATCACAGCAAGATCTTTTTTGATCCACCTCCTAGAGTAATGGAAATAAAAACAAAAATAAACAAATGGGACCTAATGAAACTTCAAAGCTTTTGCACAGCAAAGGAAACCATAAACAAAACGAAAAGACAACCCTCAGAATGGGAGAAAATATTTGCAAACGAATCAACGGACAAAGGATTAATCTCCAAAATATATAAACAGCTCATGGAGCTCAATATTAAAAAAACAAACAACCCAATCCAAAAATGGGCAGAAGACCTGAATAGACATTTCTCCAAAGAAGACATACAGATGGCCAAGAAGCAGATGAAAAGCTGCTCAACGTCACTAATTATTGGAGAAATGCAAATCAAAACTACAATAAGGTATCAGCTCACACCAGTTAGAATGGGCATCATCAGAAAATCTACAAACAACAAATGCTGGAGAGGGTGTGGAGAAAAGGGAACCCTCTTGCACTGTTGGTGGGAATGTAAATTGATACAGCCACTATGGAGAACAGTATGGAGCTTCCTTAAAAAACTAAAAATAGAATTACCATATGATCCAGCAATCCCACTACTGAGCATATACCCAGAGAAAACCATAATTCAAAAAGACATATGCACCCCAATGTTCATTGCAGCACTATTTACAATAGCCAGGTCATGGAAGCAACCTAAATGCCCATCGACAGACGAATGGATAAAGAAGAAGTTGTACATATATACAATGGAATATTACTCAGCCATAAAAAGAAAGGAAACTGGGTCATTTGTTGAGACGTGGATGGATCTAGAGACTGTCATACAGAGTGAAGTAAGTCAGAAAGAGAAAACCAAATATCATATATTAACGCATATATGTGGAACCTAGAAAAATGGTACAGATGAACCGGTTTGCAGGGTAGAAATTGAGACACAGATGTAGAGAACAAACATATGGCCACCAAGGGGGGAAAGCGGCGGGGTGGTGAGGGTGGTGATGTGCTGAATTAGGCGACTGGGATTGACATGTATGCACTGATGTGTATAAAATTGATGACTGATAAGAACCTGATGTATAAAAAAATAAATAAAATAAAATTCAAAAAAAAAAAAAAAGAATCTGCTTTCCAATGCAGGGGATGCTGGTTCGATCCCTGGTAGGAACTAAGATCCCACATGCCCTGGGGCAACTAACCCCTGCACTGCAACTACTGAGCCTGTGCACCATAACTCGAGCCCATGCACTCTGGAGCCCGCATGCCACAACTAGAGAGAAGCCCGTGCGCCACAACGAAAAATCCCTCATACCGCAACTAAGACCCAATGGAGCCTAAAATAAATAAATAAATATTTTTTAAAAATCCAGTCCATAGTCACATAGTAGGTATTGAAGGGTGAATTTGGAGCTGAGAGGCAATAACTGGGCACAGTCAACCCCTTTGGCTACTCAGTTTCTAAATAACTTTCTACACACATTTGAGCTCCCATACAATAACAAAACAACTCTACACATCTGCCTAGCTAGGTACAACTATCCAAACAAGAAAATGTACAATCCCAAGAGCTAGCTATATTGATTACTAATTAATTAATTTTTGGCTATATTAATTATTCCTCAAGCCAAAGTCGGATTCAGTAATAGCCCCACTGAATATTCTGTTGCCTAGAGAATAAATTGTAAAGTTAACCTCCAACAACTTCTTGTATATAAAATAAAAATGAGAAGAAAGAAGAAAAAGTAGTTAGTACATACAAATAAACTAATACAACAAGCAAAGAGAAAATATGTAAAGCTACTACAGTCCTCATGTCTAACTAGATATGAGGTCATAGTTGATGTCTATGACTTCCTTCTTCAACAATCCATTCTGTATTTCCATTGCCTTCGACAAGAACCTCAGATGTTCTAGATTCTTTACCTGGCAGATTTACCCAAACCTTCATTCCTGAAGATTCAGTATCCTCAATCATTCTGTATTTTTTTCTTTTTATTACCTACATTTTCCATTAATTTTTACTTTGAGGCGTAGAAGTACTAAGAGGAATGCCAGAGATGTCCAGATATGTCCCTCTTTACCTCCATTGTATAACAGTAACCTGATTTCTCCTTGGTAATTAGGGTCAATCATTCCAGCCAGCAGATTAACTTTTTTCCCCCGTTGGTACAGTGGTATAAGGAACCCAAAATGTTCAAGAGGTAAGTCTCATCTTCCAATTCCACAGACCAAGTGCCATTGGTGTGTCTCCAGGTGGAAGAATTGCCCTCTTGGGAACTATTCTCTCCACAGCAGCAAAGCTCAAATTCCATGAGTGGGTTATTAGGTGTCATAGTGAGAGAAGCTACTCCCACTTCACTCCTTCATTTCTGGAGCATGTGTTCTGCCTATAGGGTAGGCTATAATGGTCTCCAATTCAAAATATATACTGCATCCTGTAAAACAGAACTCCAACCATTCAGGGTGATGTCTCCAACTGGTTCTGTAACTGAATCTTCAGT
Organism: Pseudorca crassidens; assembly: GCF_039906515.1. Lineage (NCBI taxonomy): Eukaryota > Metazoa > Chordata > Mammalia > Artiodactyla > Delphinidae > Pseudorca > Pseudorca crassidens. Next base: position 16,225,116 of record NC_090315.1, on the reverse strand, counting down.
AAGCCATTCCATTTTTCAACGGGGCAAGCTGATTCCAGGTGATACAGCATGTGATAAGACCAGTTAATTCCCTGGGCATTAATGCACTGCTGCACTTCCTTTGCTGTGAAATGAGTTTCTTGTTCAGACAAAAATTTGTGCAGGATGCCATAATGGTAGATAAAGCATTCTATGAGTCTGTGGTTAGTGATGCTGGCAGAAGCATTAAAGGGAGGGAAAGGAAATCTAAGATAATATGTGTCTATACTTGTGAGGATGAATCTCTGCCTCATCCATGATGGAAATGTCTAATGTAATCGACCTTCTACCAGGCTGGTCCTCACAGGGAATGGTGCCTTATCAGGGACTCAAGGTTGGTCTCTGCTGTTGGCAAAAATTAAGGGGAAAGACTTTGCTAGATAACTGTTCCCCTTCTATTAAGAAAGAAAATGCTGACACCCTGACCCCCAAATATATCTGCTTATATATCACTGGCCAGATTTATGGCACATGGTTGCCCTTAGTCACAAGGTAGGTTAGAAAATAAAATACTGAATTCCTCCAAAATCTGTAATGGAAATCAGCAAAGTAAAGGTGGGCTGAGACTGTCTATTATGTCTGTCAAACATCAAGCACCCACCAGAAGAGAACTGGTTTCTTGCAGGAAAGATACAAACTTGGGCCCAGAGTGAAGATTCTGGGTAAAGAGACAATGTTTCTGAGCTTAAGACTTGGGCAAAAATCACACTGTTAGAACTAGAGATACCTGCAAATCAGATTCTTTGGAGGGAAATAAGAGGACATGGCCTTAGAAACAGAAATCATCACTCCTGAGAGTAACCCCTGGTAAAACCTGTGAGGAAGGGCCAAGGTGAGACTCTCCTGGAAGTGGCAGACGCTGGTGATGCTTTTATTACCAGGGTAGATGAGCATTTATCTACCCTGGTAGATATTACCAGGGTACCAGAGCATTTATTACCAGGGTAGATGAAAGAGTGTACACTCTGAGACCTGTGGATAGAGGTAATAGTGACAGGCAGATGGCAACTGGGTAGCACAGAAGAGGTAAGTTCCTACTCAACAATTTAAATAGCTCATTTATCACAGAACCTGAAAAACGTGTTATGCACAGTGTTCATTCAAGGTGTGTGTATAGACACAGTATGGAGAATTGCTATTTCCTTCATATTTTCTTTGGTTAGGATTATGGAACTACAAAAGCTATGAGTATAACAGTAATTTTGTATCACCCCTATGCACACTTTAATGAACAATGTGAAGTGTTTAATATTATTTTCTTTTTCCCTGTTATGTTTGTTCTGATTATATTTATGAAAATCTAATTTTATGTTTGTTGAATCTAAAAATGAAAGAAATTGGGACTGTGTTATGTATGTCTTTTTTTATTTTTCATTAAATTTATGTTTATTATATTTTCCAAAAGTCTTGGTCCACAACAGTTTGAAATTTTTAAATAAGAAAAAAGATGTTGTCTTTCACCACAATTTGAGAAGCACTACTTTAAAAGACAAAGGATGGGATGGGATATTTACTTAGTCTTTTTCGAACAGATAGCTAATAGTTTTCTGTATTCTAGTCAATATGACCAAAGAAATAAAATCTCATTTATATCCTTAATGAAAATTTCAAGGCCAGCTGTAATCTCCCTCCTGTAACATTTGTATGTCCCCAAATAACTAAAGACCAAACTAGTGTCCTAATTAAGAGAGTGCAAAAGATAAATTCTTTTATTCAGAGGTACCCCTCTTCTACCTCTAACACTGGGGGCATCAGTCAGCCCATGGGACATACCTTATTTGTCTTCTGCTGCAAGCTCAACCACCTCTTATGTCTACCTTCACTTCACTGTTTTTATTTAAAGATCAGATCAGTTTGAGTGCCTCATATTTTAAATAACACTTATGACTTACTCTGTGCCTTCAGTATTTGTCCCTTGAAGGAACTCCCAGACAGCAGAAACCACGCCTGCACGCTAGACACCAGGAGATCTTAGAAAGGTATTGTCCAACATGCAACAAGAAAGTAAAATTTCACGAAGGTTGAGGTCAATTTAAATTCATGTGGCTTGAAACAACTTTGGGATGGGGCAGCAGTCATAGTATAGCTCTCTGCCAAGTTCATTTAACAGAGACTCTATCGGGAGCATTGCATAAAATGGCTGCTCATGTTGCTGTTGGTTGTCAAATTTAGTTAGAGAAGAACTAGCAGCTGGTTATCTGGGAACACTAAAACAGTCATTAATTATGCCCCAGAAACAGCTGCTGAAGTTTTGCTTTGGCTTTTCCACTGGCGCTCTGCCCAAAGCCTGGTGCAGCTGATGTTCACCTCTATCTGTTGGTCCAAAATTATCAGTCAAAATTGCCACTCTGGCTAATATTTCCATGGGTTGCCAAGCTAAGAAAATGAAACTACTGAGACTGAATTAACAGTATCAAAAATTAAGAATCTTCATACATATACCTTCAATAGAACCCAGTCAATCCACTCCTAGGTATTTATCCAAGAGAAATGGAAACATAGATCTATACAAAGACTTGTATACAAATGTTCATGGTAGCTTTATCTGTAATAGTCCCAAACTGGAAACAACCCAACTATTCACCAACAGGTGATTTGATAAACAAACTGTGGTACGCTTACTCAGCAACGAAAAGAAAGAAACTGCTACACACAACATCATAGATGAATCTCACATCTGAGCAAATGAAGCAGATACCAAAGACATTGTATGATTCCACTTATATGGAGTTCTAAAGCAAGCAAAACTAATCTATGGAAATGGAGGTCAGAAGAGTGATTACCTCAGAAGAGGATGGTAGCTGTTGTCTGGGAAGGAGCCAAGGGAACTTTCTGAGGGAATGGAAAATATTCTATTTCTTGATCTGGGTGAGGGACACACAGTTATATGCACATGATGCATACTTAATATTTTTATATTTTATTATATGTAAATTATACCTCAATTTTTTTAAAGGGAAAGAGTGGGAAAAAAGACATTAAAAGACCTTTAGTCATTAAGGAAGTAGGTGGGGAAGTTTTAGAGACATGGGTCAGGGATAGAGTAAAGGATGAAGTAATGATGGGCAAACCACCTGACCCCTGTGGACTATTCTAGGGCCTACAAATATTTCAGACCTATGTGTAGGCTTTAAAACATGAGACCTACGATATAAAAATTACCATGTATAGTCAAATGTCTCTAAAATTCAATTTGACAAGTTTAATATTCAACACAATTCTATTGAGCTACATAAAAATAATTTTAATGTAGGCTACATGTGGGTTTTTTTTACTGCATTTATTTGATTTTAAGTGTACTGAAGCCTTCATAAGTCCTTTAAGTTTATTGCAATCTTAAAGTAGCAGTGACTCTTTCTTCATTTCCTCTCTCCCCTCTGTATTTTGTCTCCCTTATTCCCACACTTCTGAGTTGGAAATAATCTTCTACCCCAAGGATCTTGGCCTCTGCCTTCTACATTTCAACTTGGTTCAACAAACCCAGTTCCCATTCAACTCCTGGTGAAAGGACTTTTCACTAGGCCCAGTGCAGATCAATAGGACATGGAATTCTCTCTTATTAGAGACCTTCTTGAACCCATTTCCTCTACAGGACCCCAAACCATCCAATTTTCCCACAAACAAAATGAACCAAAATCTCGGGTACCTTTGGGCAAAGTTTGAAGCCCATTGCACTAAATCCAAAGAGAAAGGCCAATGAAACATGATTAAATAAATCAAGTACCCCTCCTTCTTACTTTAGCAAAACCCTTACACACCCTTCCTAGTAATTCTTGAGACACAGTCCAATGGAAATAGAGACTTCCAACAAATCCTTTGAAAATCATAAGGCAACTAACTTTCATCAGAATTTCATCTGAAAACTTCGACTTTACAGACGTTATATCTTAATCACAGGCTTGGGAAGTAGGTGGTTATTTATTTTTTTTCAGAGATGCTTCTTTTTGAAGTCTTTCTGTCAATTTTGAAGACATTATTTGGACTTCAGAATTGTAAGGAATGTAATTCTACTGAGAAGAAATGTAGATACCAGATCCATGTCTCCTAACTTTGTCTTTGGTTTTGCTGGGTTTTGTCTGATATATATATATTTTTCAATTTATTTATTTATTTATGGCTGCGTTGGATCTTCGTTGCTGCGTGCAGGCTTTCTCTAGTTGCAGTGAGCAGGGGCTACTCTTCGTTGAGGTGCGTGGGCTTCTCCTTGCGGTGGCTTCTCTTGTTGCAGAGCATGGGCTCTAGGTACGCGGGCTTCAGTAGTTGTGGCTCGCGGGCTCTAGAGCGCAGGTTCAGTAGTTGTGGTGCACGGGCTTAGTTGCTCCGCGGCATGTGGGATCTTCCCGGACTAAGGCTCAAGCCCATGTTCCCTGCATTGGCAGGCAGATTCTTAACCGCTGCGCCACCAGGGAAGTCCCTGTCTGATATTTTTACCTCAGGTGCACATAGTTATATTAATAACAGCCTTTGTCCATTCAGGGCCCACATTAGGTTTTTTAGTTGGCTAGTGTGGTAGACTTTGATATTATACCATACTTTTTACCACTTTTCTCTGGGCCCCTCCTTAGAAGAGGATTATACTTCCTGCCCATTGATATCAGGCTTGGTAATGTGTGAAAGTGACATGTGCCAGTTCAGAGCAGGAGCTTTAAGAGTAGTTGCTTCGTTTCACCATCTCTCTTTCCCCTCTGCCATGAGACTGCCACATTTTATATAAGTGCTGCTTCTGCAATCTAGGTCTTGGAATAAAGATAACATGGAACAGACCAGCTGCCAACTTACAATGGACATGAATATGAGTGAGAAATAATTCTTTGCTGTTTGTCACTAAGATCTCAGACTCACTCGTTACAACATGGTAATTCATTCTAAACTGATCAATGAAGTTTGTTATTTTAAATAATGTTATAAGCACTCATGAACCCACCACCCAGCATAATAAATATAACCTCGATAATAGCCTATATGTAACTATATGTTAACTCTCTCCAATCCCCTTCCTCTCCCGGTAATCACCATCCTGAATCCTGTGTTCATCAGTCCCTTCGTTTGCTTTTATGCAGTTTTACTGCATATGTTTTGCTAAAAAGTATATTATTAATTATTTTTTACTTGATTAATAAAAGCTACTTCATTATATGTAATCTTTGGAATTTACTTTTTCTTCTAATATTATTATATCACTAAGATTTTCTGTACTGTTGTGTCATTGCAGTTCATTCATTTTGACTGCTATCTAATAAGTAGTCCACTGTGAGAGTAAAGCACTTTTTCCTGTTGATGGACATCTGGGTTGTTTCTATGTTTTGGCTATTGAGAATGGTGCAGTGATGAACATTCTTGTGCGTGTCTCCTGGTGTACATGTGTAACAGCTTATCTTGGGTATACTCCTAGGAGTACAGTTCCTGGGCATGTAAATGTTCAACCATAGAAGATAAAAACTAAACTGCCGGGCTTCCCTGGTGGCGCAGTGGTTGAGAGTCCGCCTGCCGATGCAGGGCACGGGTTCGTGCTCCGGTCCGGGAAGATCTCACATGCCGCGGAGCGGCTGCTGGGCCCGTGAGCCGTGGCCGCTGAGACTGCGCATCCGGAGCCTGCGCATCTGGAGCCTGTGCTCCGCAACGGGAGAGGCCACAACAATGAGAGGCCCGTGTACGGCAAAAAAAAAAAAAAAAAAAAAACTAAACTAAACTGCCAAACTCTTCACAACTGGCTCACTAATTTATGTTACTACCAGCAACGAATGACAGAACTTGGAAACACATCGTCTCCAACATTTGGGATTTGTACTGAATAGCTTTCTTTTGCCTCCCCTGATCAATTCTCTATCATTTTTCACCCTATTCTGTGCAGGAGAGGCTGACTGGCATCAATGTCAGTTATGTGTATAGCAAATATATTTTCCTAATTTGTAACTTTTTTTTCAGACTAGTCAAGTGCAGTAGTGAGAAGGGGGGGAAGAGTAGAATGAGGAGTGCAATTTGTAACTGACCGTGAACAATCTATTGAGATAATGCACTACCTTCGACCAGTTGTAACTTGTTTTCTCTAATTGCATTCCTTCAATGGGAGCCCTACCAGGAGATCAGAGGGAGAAAGGAAAGTGGATGAGGCATTTATCCCTTCCCCATTCCTTCCCTGCAGAAGCATGATGTTGGCTGTGACCCTCAACTAAAGTTCTCAGGTCTTGACAAACATTCCCTCTCCACATGGCCCTCTCTATTTGGGGGTTCTGGTACTCTTTTTCCCGGACACCTCTCAGGTTTAGGGTGATAATGGATCTCTGCCTCAGGATACTGTGGTTTCTCTACACTCTATCCACATTTTTATAAATAGTTCCTTTAATTACCTCTACTCAATGCACCCAATTTGAATGACTACCTATTTCCTGCAAGGCCTGGATTGATACATTATTGTTAGACTCTAACTTTTGCTGATCCAATGGGTGTTAAATAATATTTTGCTGTGGTTTTGAACTTGCATTTCCTCTACTCCTAATTACATTGAACATCTCTTAATGTATTTATTGATCTCATATATTTTTTTCTTGAAATGCTTATGTTTCCTGTCAATATTCCTACTGGGTTGTTTTGCTTTTCTCCTTGATTTGTAGAGGGTTTTCTTGATATCAATTCTTTGTCAGCTATGTGTATGGCAAATGTCTTTTCCTAATTTATAACTTGTTTTTTTGGTTTAAGATATCATTTGATGAATGACCACTTAAAATGGCCAAATACATTAATTCTTTCTTTGTTAATCAACTCTTTGGTGTTTTATTTAAGAAATATTTCCCTACCCCAATGTCTAAAAGACACGCAACTATATTTTTTTAACCAGTGTTTTAAAGTTTTATGTTTAACATGAAAATCCTTCATCTTTATGGAGTTGATCTTGTGTATTATTGAAGGCCGAACTTCATCTTTTGCCAAATAAAAAGCCAATTATTTCCTGCTCCTTTGATTCAACTGTCCCTTCTTTCCTCACTGGCCTGACAGGCTGTCTCCATCTATACTGATTGAATGGTGGCCCAGATATACCATGTTCATTGACTGCAAGATTGTTGTTACTATGTCAATTTTCATTCCAATTGATCTATAAATTCAATGTAGTCTAAATCAATATCTCAGCACAATTTTTGTGGAAATTGGCAGGCTAATTCCAAAATGATATGGAAATGCAAAGGCTCTATTATAACCAAGAAAATATGAAGAAGCTGAAGGACTTAATTACCATCTACCAAGACTTGTGCTAAAGTCACAGCCAATAAGACTGTGGTTTGGTGCAAGGATAAATAAATAGATCAATAGAACAGAATAGAAAGTCCAGAAACAGACTGAGCATATTTAGATACCTGATTTATGAAAAAGAAGCCATTGAAATTCAATGGGTAAAGAATGGTCTTTTCAATTCATAGTGCTTGATCAATTGGATATTCATGTGAGGAAAAAAAATAAACCTTGATCCTTAATTCAAACTATACATAATAATTCAAAATTGATAATACACTTATGTGTGGAAGATAAAACATTAAGGCCTCTAGAATAAACTAAAGGGAAATATATCTATGATACTCCTATAGGCAAAGATTTTTAAAATTGGACACAGAAAGCACTAATCATAAAAGAAAAAATATTGATGTCACTCAAATTTAAGAAATTCTGTTCATTAAGAGATATCATTAAGAGAGTCAAAAACCAAGCCACTGGAAGAAGATAATGTGTACATCTGACAAAGGATACATATCCAGAATATATATCTACAAATTAATAAAGATGGACAATTCAATAAATATATGGGCAATAGACTACAACAGGCATTTAGCAAATCTAAATGGCCAATAATATACAAAAAGGTACTGCAATAAAATACCACTATACTCACAAATATCATTTTGCCACTGGTTTCATCAAAAAAGGATCCAAACATGGACTTCCCTGATGGCAGAGTGGTTAAGAATCCGTCTGCCAATGCGGGGGACGCGGGTTCGATCCCTGGTCCAGGAAGATCCCACATGCCGCAGAGCAACTAAGCCCATGCGCCACAACTACTGAGCCTGCGCTCTAGAGCCCGCGTGCCACAACTACTGAAGACTGTGTGCCTAGAACCCATGCTCTGCAACAAGAGAAGCCACTGCAATGAGAAGCCCATGCACCGCGACAAAGAGTAGCCCCCGCTCGCCGCAACTAGAAAGCCCGCGCACAGCAACGAAAACCCAATGCAGCCAAAAATAAATTAAAAAAAAAAAAGGATCCAAACAGACTCTACACATTGTGTTTGGCTGTTATGTCTCTCAAGTCTATTTATTTATTTTAAAATTTGGTTTACTTTTATTGGATTTAAATTGTCTGAATTTTGAGGTTCAAGTCTCTTTTAATCTAGAATGTTCCTTTGTTTTCATGCCATTGACTTACTGAAACTGAATAGATCAATTGTCCAACAGAATATGCAACATTTGGGATTTGCCTGATTGCTTCTTTTTGGCATTACTTAATTTTCCTCTACTCTTTATGTAAATTATAAGTTAAATGTTCAATTAGATTCCAATGAAACATTACTGGCCCTGTCTTTGTATTGTATAACACCAATCCTAGTATTTACTTGTCCTACTTTGAGTCTGAGTTTGACCAGTGATCTTTCCACTTCAAAGTTAAGTTGCCTTTTACGTAGGGTGACACTTTGGAATCCTAAAAATATCCACTTCTCAATCAACCATTTATTTAGGGTTTTAGCATAGATTGATGATGATTGCTTGAATCATTTAAGGTTATAAAATGTTGATTTTTTAAATTCTAGCATACTTTTTTTCTAGCATACTTATTAGACTTATTAACTAGAATTACTCTGTACAGACTTTTCTTTTTAAACTACTTAGCTATTTGCAATCACTATTAGGACTATTTGTGTACTACGAAATACAGTTCATACAGAGAACTCTTTAATTATCACATTTTCCATATAAGGAGTTGGTGCACCAGCCACTGGTGAAAAATAAGTTTTGATTTCTTGCTATTTTTCCAGCATAATTTGATCCTATGGATTTTCACAAATTGTTATATTTCAGTCCTCTGTAGTCATTAATCTTTTCCTTGTTAAAATCATCTTTGGCCAGTGAGAGTCCCTTCAAGTTGGCTCCTGTGTCCTTTGAAATGACTCCAGTAATCTGATAACTTTCTTGCTTTCTGATATACTGAAAGGTTCCAGGCTTTTTGTAACTGATATCTGGTTTAACTGCATTGTGATGAGATTGCAGCTTAAGATATTAATCTACTGATATTTGCTTGATAGTTTCTTTATGGTCAACTTCTACAAATGTTCCATGTTTGCTTGGAAAGAATGTATATTCTGAAGTTGTCAGATGCATGCTCTAGATATGTCCAGCAGGTCAAATTTGTTAAGTGTGCTGCTTAGATTATCTATAAGCCTAAAAACATTTTGTCTGCTTGATCAGTCAATTAGAGACTGTAAAATCTCCCATCACTATAGTCATTTTAACTACATATTCTAACTACTTTCAGAGTTTTACTTACCACCACTTTACTGAAACTAATCTTGTCATGGTCACCAATAACTTTACTGTTGCTAAAGAATTCAGTGGTCAGTATCCCATCTTCTTCTTTTTAAAAAATATTTATTTATTTATTTGGTTGCACAAGGTCTTAGTTGAGGCAGGCGGGCTCCTTTAGTTGTAGCTTGAGGGCTCCTTAGTTGTGGCATGTGAACTCTTAGTTGCAGCATGAGTGTGGGATCTAGTTCCCTGACCAGGGATCGAATCCGGGCCCCCTGCATTGGGAGTGCAGAGTCTTAACCACTGCACCACCAGGGAAGTCCCTCAGTCTTTTTTTTTTTTTTTCCCCTCAGTCTTCTTTTTACTTGGCCAATTAGCAAAATTTGATAAAGTTCATCATTCCCTCCTTTTAAAAACTCTTTCTTCACTTTGCTCCCAGTACATTTTCCTCCCTAGGTTTTTGTTCTAACTCCCTGGGTCCACTTTCTTATCTCCTATGCTGCTTGCTTTTCGTTTCTCTGCCCTCTAAATGATAGAGTTCCCCCCAAAGATCAGTCCTTAGATCTCTTGTCATCCAGTCTCATAGCTTTAAACACAATTAATGTTCTAACAACCCATGAAAGTATATCTCTAGTCAGACGTCCCTCCTGGATTCCAGATCCACATATCTAGTTGTCTAGTAGACTTCTGTGCTTGGAAATCTAGGCCTCTCCCTAACAACCTGTCCATCCAGACCCTCAAACAAGCTTGTCCTGTAGCTTTTCCATGTCAACAGATAGAAATTGCATCTTTTAAGTTGATCAGGCCAAAAATCTGGGCATCATCTTGATTTTTCTCTTTCTCTAATGAGCCACACCAAATCTATCAGCCAATCTTTATAGCTCTACCTTGAAAATACCTCAAAAAACTGACTACTTCTCAATACATCAACCATTATCATGCAGATCCAAGCCCTTATTACCTTGAGCCTCTCAATTTGTATCTCTGGTTCCACATTAGCTCCTCTGCCCTCTAATATTAATAGGTCCTATAAGACAATCCCTTTAAAACATAAGTCATATTGTGTTAGTCCTCTACTTATGGCCTTCCAATGGTTTCCCACTCCTTACAAAACAAAAGCCAATCCCTTCCTAGACTCATCTTCAAGACACAACTTAATCTGGCCTTCAATCTCTTTCTAAACTTCATCACTTACTAGTCCCTTCTTACCTCTCTTTTCTCTGACCATAATGTCCTGCTTCTTACCATTCCTTGAACATATCACGTATGCTCTCTGCAGGGTCTTTGAAATTTCTGTTCCCTAAAGCTAAATGTTCTTTATTCAAAATTTTCCATGACTCATTCCCACACCTCCTTCAGTTCTTTGCTCAAATGTCATTGTCTAGTTCCACTTTCAGTAGTGGCAGACTTGCTTATTTCAGACTAATCCACACAAAGATAATAACTATAAACTCTGGACTATGTTTTTACACACACACACACACACACACACACACACACAATGTGAAGGCATTGGGGAACAAATAAAAGTAGGCAAAAATTGAAGGGGAGTTGAACCTTGAAAAACAAAAAGTGCACTGTGACACATTAACATTTATATAGATTATCACCTAAGAGCACTTTACAGCCTCTGTGGCACGAGGTAGCTGAACACAAGTAGAAAGCCACAATCATACTGGCTTGAGAAGTTGGAGGATGACGTTTGAAGTTTCATGAAATGGTTTAATAATGAATAGTTAAATTCCAGTAAGGAGGGAGCTACAGAGAAAGAGACTCAAGATCTACATACAAATTCTGCCCAAATCTTTGACTGATGCCTGAAACTTACAAGTAAAAGGAAACTTCAAAGAGCCTAGGGAAATCAACAACTAGAAGACTGGAAAAATGGAGCAGATATTTCAGTTACTGCTTATTCAGGGGAGACAGATTGTATTTTAAATCCAGCCAAGGGATTCCCTGGTGGTGCAGTGGTTAAGACTCCATGCTCCCAATGCAAGGGGCCTGGGTTCGATCCCTGGTCAGGGAACTAGATTCCACATGCATGCCCAAACTGAGAGTTTGCATGCCACAACTAAGGAGCCCATGAGCCACAACTAAGGGGCCTGACTGCCACAACTAAGAAGCTGGTGAGCTGCAACTAAGGAGCCAGTGAGCCACAACTAAGAAGCCCACCTGCTAAAACTAAGACCCAGTGCAACCAAATAAATAAAATAAATATCAAAAAAATTCCATCTATCAAGATTCTTATTAAAAAATAATCCAGCCAAGGTAACTGTTTTTCAGGACAAAAGTCACCACTGTCTTCAAGTTACATCTATATTGTAGTGTATATCAGAATTTCATTCTTTTGCATGGCTGAATAATATTCTATTGTATATATATACCACATTTGGTTACCCATTCATCCACTGATGGCCATTTTGGGGCTATTGTCAATATGCTGTTATGAACATTGGTTTACAAATATCAATTTGAATTCCTGCTTTCAATTCTTTTGGATATGTACTTAGGTGTGGAAATACAGAATCATATGGTAATTCTAAGTTTAACTTTTTTTTTTTTTTTTTGCGGTACGTGGGCCTCTCACTGTTGTGGCCTCTCCCGTTGCAGAGCACACGCTCCGGACGCGCAGGCTCAGCAGCCATGGCTTACGGGCCCAGCCGCTCTGCGGCATGTGGGATCTTCCCAGACCGGGGCACGAATCCGTGTCCCCTGCATTGGCAGGCGGACTCTCAATCACTGCGCCACCAGGGAAGCCCTCTAAGTTTAACTTTTTTGAAGAAATGCCAAACAGTTTTCCTCAGCAGTTGCACTATTTTACTTTCCCACCAACAATTCACAAGGGTTCCAATTTCTTCACATCCTTGCCAAACCTTATTATTTTCCATTTTTAAAATAATAGTCATCCTAATGGGTGTGGAGTCATATCTCATTATGGTCTTGATTTTTCATTTTCATAATGACAATTGAAGTTGAGTATCTTTTCATGTGCTTGTTAGCCATCTGTGTATCTTCACTGGAAAAATGTCTATAAAAGGCACTTGCCAATTTTTGAACTTGATTGTTATTTGTTGTTAGGAATTCTTGATATATTCTGGATGTTAATCACTTATTAGAAATATGATTTTTGTCCCATTCTGTGAGTTGTCTTTTTGCTCTCTTGATAGTATACTTTTATGCACAGTTTTTTATTTTGATTAAGTCCAATATATCTACTTTTTCTTTCATTGTCTGTGCTTTTGGTGTCATAGCCAAGAAATCATTACCAATCCAATGTCAGTTGTCCCCTAACTTTTTCTTCTAAGAGATTTATAGTTTTGTCATCTTTTTTCTTGGTTAGACTCATTAGGGTTTTATCAATTTATTATCTTTTCAAAGAATTAGCTTTTGTTTCCACTGATTTTCTCCATTAATTTCCTGTTTTCAATTTCAATGATTTCTAGTTTTTATTATTGCTTTCTTTCTGCTTGATTTAGGTTTAAATTGCTCCTCTTTATCTCATTTGCTAAGGTGGGAGCTTAAGTTATTGACTTTAGATATTTCTTCTTTTCTAATATAGTACTTCAAGGCTATAATTTCTCTCCAAGTACTCATTTCACTGCACTCCACAATTTTGATAAATTGTATTTTCATTTGGTTGAAAACATATTTGAATTTCTCTTGATAATTGTTTAACCCATGTGTTATTTATAAATCTGTTGTTTAATCTCCAAACATTTTGTGATTTTTTTCAGCTTTTTATTACTGATTTCTAGTTTATTTCTCATTGTGGCCTGAGGCCATACTTTATATGATTTCTAGTCTTCAAAATGTGTTAGGTGTGTTTTATGGCCAGAATGTGGTCTATTTTGGTGAATGTTTGAACTGAGTTGAGAAGAACGTGTACTCAGCTGTTTTTGGATGAAACAGTCTATAAGCATCAATTAAATTCAGCTGATCAATGCTGCTATTCAGTTCAACTATGTCCTTACTGATTTTCTGCCTCATGGACTTATCAATTACTGAAAGTGGGGTGTAGTAGTCTCCTTACGGTTCTATCAGTCATTTATATGATGATAAAATTCACATTTTATCCATTTAAAAAGTGTACAATTCAGTGGCATTTAGTGCATTAACAGCGGTGTGCAATTGTCACCACTAATTCCAGAAAATTTTCATCAACCCAAATGGAAACCCCATGCCCATTAACAAGTCACTCCCCAATCCCTCGTTCCCCAGTGTCCCTGGAAACCATTAATCTGCTTTCTGTTTCTATGGATTTGCCTATTCTGTATAATTCACATAAATGGAATAATCATATAATATGTGGTCTTTTGCTTCTGGCTTCTTTCATGTAGCATAATGTTTTTGAGGTTCATCTATACTGTAACATGTATCAGTACTTCATTCCTTTTTATGGCCAAATAATATTCTGTTAAATGGATACAGCATTTAAAAAAAAACTTATTTATTTTATTTGTTTTGCGGTGTGTTGGGTCTTTGTTGCTGCGCGCGGGCTTTCTCTAGTTGCAGCGAGTGGGGGCTATTCTTTGTGGTGGTGTGTGGGTTTCTCATTGCAGTGGCTTCTCTCGTTGTGGAGCACGGGTTCTAGGCACGCAGGCTTCAGTAGTTGTGGCATGCGGGCTCAGTAGTTGTGGCTCATGGGCTCTAGAGCACAGGCTCAGTAGTTGTGGCACACGGGGTTAGTTCCTCCAGGGCATGTGGGATCTTCCCAGACCAGGAATTGAACCCGTATCCCCTGCATTGGCAGGCAGATTCTCAACCACTGCCCCACCAGAGAAGCCCCTGCATATTTTGTTTATCCATTCATCTGGTAGTGGACATTTTCATTATTTCTACCTTTTGGCTATTATGAATATAGTTCAATCAGTTTTTGCCTCATGCATTTTGATGCTCTGCTCTTAGGTCTATACACTTTAATGATTATTATGACTTCTTGAGCAATTGATCTCTTTATGATTATTTGATGCCCTCTTTTCCCCTGATAATTTTCCTTGTACTGTTGTAAATAATGCTGCAGTGAATATGGGAATGCATGTATCTTTGAATCAGTGTTTTCATTTTCTTTGGATATATAACTAGGAGTGGAATTGCTGGATCATATTGTAGTTCTATTTTTAATGTTTTGAGGAACCTCCATACTGTTTTCCATAGTGGCTATACCAATTTCCACTCCCACTAATAATGTACTAGTGTTCCCTTTTCTCCACATCCTCGCCAACACTTTTTATTTCTTGTCTTTTTGACAGTTGCCATTCTGACAGGTGTGAAGTAATATCTCACAATGGTTTTGACTTGCATTTCCTTGATGATTAGTAATGTTGCACATCTTTTCATGTGTCTGTTGGTCATCCATATGTCTTCTTGGAAAAATGCCTATTCAGGTCCTTTGGCCATTATTAAATCAGGTTGTTTGTTTGTTTTTGCTACTGAGCTGTATGAGTTCCTAATATATTTTGGATATTAACCTCTTATCAGACATATCATTTGCAAATATCTTCTCCCATTCAGTAAGTTGCTTTTTTCGTTTTGTTGATGGTTTCATTAGCTGTGCAAAAGCTTTTAAGTTTGATTTATTTTTGCTCGTTTCCCTTGCCTAAGGAGACAGATCCAAAAAAAAAAAAATTGCTAAGACCTGTAAAGAGTGTACTATGTTTTCTTCTAGGAGTATTATGATTTCAGGTCTTACAGTAGGTCTTTGATTAATTTTGAGTTTATTTTTGTATATGGTGTGAGAAAATGTTCTAATTTCATCCTTTTACATGTAGCTGTCCAGTTTTCCCAACATCACTTATGGAAGAGGCTGTCTCTTCATTGTATACTCTTGCCTCCTATGTCATAGATTAATTGACCAGATATGTGTGGGTTTACTTCTGGGCTCTCTATTTTGTTCCATTTATCTATGTGTCTGTTTTTGTGCCAGCACCATACCATTTTGATTACTATAGCTTTATAGAATGCTAGGGGTTTTTTCCCCAACACTTTACATATTTCACTCCATTCTCTTCATGCTTACATGGTTTCTAGAGAGAAGCCCAATGTAATTCTTATCCTTGTTCTCCAGACTTCAGGTGTTCCCCCCACCACAAAACCTAGCTTCTTTCAAGATTTTTCTCTTTGTCTTTGGTTTTCTCCAGTTTCAATATGATATACAGTTGCTGCTTGAACAACACGGGTTTGAACTGCGCGGGTACACTTATACATGGATTACTTTCAATAAATACAGTACGTATATTTTCATTTTACAGATCTTTATGTGTGGGGAGAGGTTTGTGTTCAATTAGAAATCACAATACGTGGGATCAAAAGAACTAGGGTTTGAGTCCTGATTCTATCCAAACTGTTTCAGCCTCCTGTCCTTGGGTGAGTCATTTATCAATTCCTTTGTTTTTGAGACAGAGATAGCAGTATGTGGATTTTTGACTGTTCTGAGGGTCAGCACCCCTAATCCCTGCATTGTTCAAGGATCAACTGTACATATGTGTAGATTTCTTGGTATTTCACCTGCTTGGTGTTTCCTGAGCCTCCTGGATCTGTCATTTGGTGTTATTAATTTTGGAAAACTCTCCTCCATTATTATTTCAGGTATTTCTCCTTTATCTTTTTCTCCTCCTTCTGGCATCTTAATTACATGTATGTAACACTTTTGTTATTTACCCAAAGTTCTTGGATATTTTGTTCTGGCTTTTTGTTTTGTTTTGTTTTGGAGTTGTTTTTAAACCAGTTTTTTCTCTTTACATTTCAGTTTGGCAAATTTCTACTGACATAGCTCCAAGCTCATCGATTCTTTGACCATATTCATTCTACTGATGAACTTATCAAAGGCATTTTTTGATTTCTAGCATTCTCTTTTGATCTTTTCTTAGAGTTTTCATCTCTTTTCTTACACTACCCAACTGTCTTGCATAGTGCCTACATTTTCCCTTAGAGTCCTTAAGCATATTAATCACAGTTATTTTGAATTTCCTACCTGATAATTCCAAAACCTGTGTCATATCTGAGCCTGGTTCTAATGCTTGCATCATCACTTCAGTTTTTTCTTGCCTTTTAGCATAGCTTGTAATTGTTTGTTGAAAACTGGATATGATGTATTGGGTAATATAAAGGGAAGTAATATACCTTAGTGTGAGATTTTATGTAAATCTGGCCAGTAGCTGGACCATGTTTAATGTTTGCTACAGCTGTAAGTGATAGAGGCTTCAGTTTTCTCTGGTGTCATCGTTTCTTCCTCCTCTGTTGTCTTTGGGTTTCCCTAAGATCTCCTTCTTAAATCAAGTCTGTATCCTGTGGCTCTTTCCATTGCAATCTACTGTTATTATACAGGAGCCCTATCAATGTGGTGCTAAGGTGTGGGGGAGGGGAAGCATTCTATACTCTTATAATATTTTGGAAGTATTTTTCAGCCTTTTTTTCCCTTCTCCGTTTCAGTGAGACAGGAATGTTAAAGGGGGCTGGCACTGGCTAGCTGCCCTTCCCTCCAGGAGATAGGGCTCTGGTAACACCATTTGCCTAGGAGAGCAGGAATTTATTATGTAGAACACTCTAAGTGTATTTCAAAAAGGCTGCCCTTTCCTAGTCCCAAAAATGAGGGGAGGGTGTTTCTTAGATCTTTACCTTGAGAACCTGGTGGGTTCTCAAGAGATAAAACACATGAAAGTGTGGGGGTTCCCTAAGGCTGGGCCGCCAGAGCTTCTCACACTCAAGCTAATCCACACTCACCCTTCAGCAATTCATCAAAACTATCATTTAAGTGTTCTTAACAGTTTGTGGCTCCTGTGGCTTTTGCTCTGGGTAAGCTGATTTTGGTTGTTATCTATAATTTTCCATCTCTCCACAATTCAGAGTGGTGGTTTTCCCTGTGACCTCAATTCTCTGATGGGTTTAAGAAAAGTCATTGTTTTCATGAAGTAAGTCAGAAAGAGAAAGACAAATACCATATGATATCACTTATATGTGGAATCTAAAATATGATTCAAATCGACATATCTACAAAACAAAAACAGACTCACAGATATAGAGAACAGACTTGTGGTTGCCAAGGGGGAGGAGAGGTAGGGGAAGGAAGGAATGGGAGTTTGGGATTAGCAGAGGCAAACTATTATATATAGAATGGATAAACAACAAGGTCCTACTGTATAGCACAGGCAACTATATTCAACATCCTGTGACAAACCGTAATGGAAAACAATATGAAAAGCAATATATATATATATAACTGAGTCACTTTGCTGTATAGTAGAAATGAACACAACACTGTAAATCAACTATACTTCAATAAAATTAAAAAAATTCTCCATATCATATGTCAGCAGGGAAATTAATATTAAAACAACCATGAGATACCAACTATACATACCTATTAGAATGGCCAAAATTTGGAAAGTTGACAACACCAAATGCTGACAAGGATGTGGAGCAACAGGAACTCTCATTCATTGTTGGGATTCAAAATGATACAGCCACTTTTTTTTTTAATGAATTTATTTATTTATTTATTTTTGGCTGTGTTGCTGTGCACAGGCTTTCTCTAGTTGCAGTGAGCAGGGGCTACTCTTTGTTGCAGTGCTTGGGCCTCTCACTGCAGTGGCTTCTCCTGTTGCAAAGCACGGGCTCTAGGTGTATGGGCTTCGGTAGTTGTGGCTCGCAGGCTCTAGGGCACAGGCTCAGTAGTTGTGGCACACGGGCTTAGTTGCTCCATGTCATGTGGGATCTTCCTGGACCAGGGATTGAACCCGTGTCCCCTGAATTGGCAGGAGGATTCTTAACCACTGTGCCACCAGGGAAGCCAATACAGCCACTTTGGAGGAGAGTTTGGCAGTTTCTTATAAAACTAAACATACTCTAATCAAATATTCCAGCAATCACACTCCTTGGTATTGATATTTACCCAAAAGAGATGAACACTTCTGTCTGCACAAAAACCTGCACACGGATGTTTACAGCAGCTTTATCCATACATGCCTAGCCTGGAAGCAACCAAGATGTCCTTCAGCAGGTGAATGAATAAACTGTGGCATATCCAGACAATTCAGTGCTGAAAAGAAATAAGCTATTAAGCCATGAAAAGACATGGAGGAACTTTAAATGCATATTATTAAGTAAAAGAAACCAATCTGAAAAGGCTACATACTATATGATTCCAACTATATGAAAAAGGCAAGACTATGCAGACAAAAAGATCAGTGGTTGCCAAGGGTTGGGGTGAGGGAGGAATGAATAGCAGAAAGGATTTTAAGGGCAGTGAAAATATTCTGTATGATACTATAATGGTGGATATATGTGGATACATTTGTCCAAACCCATAGAATGTACAACACCAAGAGTGAACCCTGATGTTAACTATGAACTTTGGGTGATTATGATGTGTCAAAGTAGGTCCATCAAATGTAACAAATGTACCACTCTGGTGGGGGATGTTAGTAATGGGGTGGCTAGGCATGTGTGGGGGCAGGGGGCATATGGGAAATCACTGTACCTTCCCCTCAGTTTTCCTGTTAACTGAAAACTTCCCTTAAAAAAAATCTTTAGGGCTTCCCTGGTGGTGCAGTGGTTGAGAGTCCACCTGCCAATGCAGGGGACACGGGTTCATGCCCTGGTCCAGGAAGATCCCACATGCCACGGAGCGGCTGGGCCCGTGACCCATGGCCACTGAGCCTGCGCGTCCGGAGCCTGTACTCCAAAACGGGAGAGGCCACAACAGTGAGAGGCCCGCGTACCACAAAAAAAAAAAAAAAAAAAAAATCTTAAAAAAATAATAGTAATAATTGTTGGTTCCCAGAGTTCAGAAGCGGGGGGAAGTCATTGACTTTCAGTTTGTTCAGGTTTTTTTCTTCCTTGTTGTAAGGATGGGAGCAATGACTTCCAAGCTCCTTAAATGTCAGAGCTGAAACCAGAAATCCTGAATTTTTAAATTAGTATGAAAACTTTAATTTCCAAAAGAGTCATATATTTCACATCATTACCATTCACTTACTTGCATAATCATCAGCTGGATGTTATGTCTTTGTAATTTCCCAGCTGGCTCTGCAGCTATTTCTGTTCTTGTTACTAAGTGCTAGCCAGTAAAATGTGAAGGAAAGTAATGTCTCCAACTTTAGATACCTGTCCTTAGAGTAAACTGATGTGCCTCTCTGCTCCCTTTTCCACTTGGTTCCTTGGGATGTGAATATGACAGTGTGCCATCTTGGGCTGTGTGAATAAGGTCACCACCCTAGGAGTGTTGGAAAACAAGGAAGAGAAGTCGTACCAGTTCTGTACTACCTAACTTCAGACTACTGAAGTAAGGATAAAAAAAATCAGTTTTTAATTTTATTTTAAGGCACTGTTATTTGAGGTCTCTTACATTCTAAATCTGTATCTCAAAACATTAGCTTTAACAATAAAGGGACCTAAAATACTTTAAATCAAACCCACACCAATCCTGTGAATCATATGCCAGTGTTTTCCAGTAATTTCACTGTCGTTTTTAATGCCATAAGTCAATTCTGCTATTCTGTTCCACTGTCAATATTTGTTCTATTTATTCACATTTTAACATTTTCTTTGCCCACTATTCTTGTTTCTCAAATCCTCTATCTAGGACCACTTATATATTTAAATAGCATGCCAACACCTCTCCTCAGTTCCCCTCCCTTCACAACTTTTTAGTTCATTAACAAAGAGTTTTTGAAGAAACCAGGGCAGATGTCAAAACAGCAGTTCTTAAAGAGTGGTTGGAGAATCCCTAGGGGTCCCTTAGGTCAAAATATTTCCATAGTAATTCCAAGACTTTATTTTCCTTTTTCACTTTCATTCTCTCATGAGTGTAGAGTCTCCCAGTCTATATAACATGTGACATTGCTACAGAATGAATGCAGATAGGAGAAACCAGCTGTTTTCCATTAAATTATTAAAGGTATCTAAAAAATTATATAATAATGCCACTCTCATTATTTTTGTTTTGGAAAATAATTACTATTCATAAAATGTTATCATGTTAACATGTGATGAGTTTATTCATTTTTAAATGAATTTAAAATTTTTATTTCAGTTTGAGACTTGCTGTTGTAAAATGTCTGCCTATCTTAAGTCAGGTTGCCTGGGAAACAGAATCTGAGAGGAAGCAGATTGGGTGGAAGGTTAAGTTGATCTGTGATAGGGTTGCAATCTGTTGGGGAGCTCTAGGACTGGATTGACTCTTTGGACTTGCTGTAAATTGCCCTTGGGGAGGCAGTGTTAACCGTGCACGACCCAGCTCTCTTTGTGCAAGAGCAACTCCTATAGAAGAATTTAGCTGTGAGTTGTCAGCAGTCAAGATCCTCAGCAGCTGGCAGTACAATGAGGGGCGAATCTTGACAAGTCTAAGGCATAACTTACATTCTAGAGTTTCCTTAGTGATTGGGCTGAAACGACCCATGGCAGGACTACAGCTGAGATCACACCCTTAACTTCCACTTTACTGTCCTGCTTCTTCATGCCTTTACCATTCTTACTGGGAGAACTTCCTTAATAAACCACTTGCATAGGAATCCTCATCTTAAGGTCTGCTTCTGGCAGATACAAGGTAAAAGAATGTCCACAATAGAACTCGATTCCATCCTCCAATCTTTACCCCAAAATGTTTCTCCCTAGTCTGCTGCATTTTTAGCAAATGGTGACCATCCAGCTGTTGCTCTCCACAAAAATGTAAGAGCTATCCTTTATCTCTCTTTTCCTCATCTTTCATATCAGCAAACTTCAAATCAAGTCTGAAACCTAGAATGGAAATTCTCCAGGCAGCAGTTCACATGCGTCCAAGTGGAGAGGGATTTATCATAATTTGATTAATGATTTTTTTTCAGATGTTATCTCAGTCACTTAGACTTTATTTCTATTCCTTAGGACAGGGAAAAACTTAGAGACCAGATCACTTTCTTGTTGACATATAGTCAGCAGAACAGCCTTCCTAGACTTGAGATTCAGGTTTACTCTCAGGCACTTTATCTCACCCAATAAGCACAGCCACTCTTAGTGGGAGAGGCTAAAAGAGGCCCCTAAGGTAGTCCTTATGGACTGCAGGTGAAATTTTAAAATTTTCTGTTGACTCCAAAGCTATGTAAAGGGGCAGAAGATTTAAATGAGATATGAGCCAAATAAAGAAACATGAAGAATTGGGAATTCCCTGGCAGTCCAGTGGTTAGGACTCTGTGCTTTCACTGCCGGGGAACTAAGATCTCACAAGCTGCATGATGCAGCAAAAAACGAACAAACAAAAATGAAAATAAAAAACATGAAGGAGAAAATCAGGAGACTTCCCTGGTGGCACAGTGGTTAAGAATGCACCTGCCAATGCAGGGGACACAGGTTCAAGCCCAGGTCCGGGAAGATCCCACATGCTGTGGAGCAACTAAGCCTGTGTGCCACAACTACTGAGCCTGTACTCTAGAGCCTGCGAGCCACAACTACTGAGCCCATGTGCCACAACTACTGAAGCCCGTGCGCCTAGAGCCCATGCTCTGCAGCAAGAGAACCACCACAATAAGAAGCCTGTGCACTGCAATGAAGAGTAGCCCCTGCTTGCCCCAACTAGAGAAAGCTGGCACGCAGCAACAAAGACCCAACGCAGCCAAAAATAAAAATTAATTAATTAATTATTTTTAAAAAGAAGAAAATCAGAGTGAAAAATGACAATTTAGACCAAAAAAAAAAGTTTTGCAACTAAAAATATACAGATCTTGTTATGTATATAACACATGAACTTTGAAAACTATTTTTTTAAAAAAAGAAGTCTACAAAAAAGTGTGCTGGCAAAATTGGACTTAGCACAAAATCTATGAAAGAAGAGATTATGAAATTACAACACTCATTTAGATACTTAAGTTTTGGTAAATGGATTTCATAAAAATCAGCACCTGCTAATTACAATTATAAGTCACTGTCAGTCTTCAGAAATAGCTAATAAAAGTAAAATTGACATTACTCATGCTTGTACTTCATAAATTTAGTTTGAGAAAGATTTAGTTTTGTGAAATCAGCTTTAAAATAAATGTGGCTGACATTCAAACATTCAAAGCTAAAGATTCCTTTTGAACGACATCGCCAATCCTAATCATGTTTTTAAAAAGGCACTAATGGTTTTCTGCATGTCAAGTAATATTGTAGAGGTGGTATAATTAAAAAAAAAAATTACCTGAAGGGGTGATTCACGTATTGTTACAGAGAATGAGATCCTTTGAGCGAAACTCTTATTACTGCTCAGGGTCTTAGACCACCACTGCTTCCAACCAAAACTAGATAGGTACATAAAACAAGGGTTGTAGAAGAGTGAAGCAATTTTACATAATTGCTTATGGCCACCTCAAGAAAATAAAAGTCTTTCTTGGGACTGGTGGTCCAGTGGTTAAGAATCTGCCTTCCAATGCAGGGGACGTGGGTTCGGTTCAATCCCTTGTCGGGGAACTAAGATCCCACAAGGCGCGCACCGCAACTACTAAGCACGCACTCTAGAGCCTGTGTGCCACAACTAGAGACCCCACGTGCCACAACTAGAGAGCCCATGTGCTCTGGAGCCTGCTCACTGCAACAAAAGATCCCACATGCCTCAATGAAGATCCTGTGTGTCGCAACTAAGACCCGATGCAGCCAAGTAAATAAATAAATAAATAAATATTTAAAAATGGCCTATAAAAGGCTTTCTTGTTTCAAAATATTGTAATAATTAACAATGATATTAATGCCTATGCTGGTTGTATGGAAACTTACAGTGCAAGACTAATATTGTAGAGTTAATTTCTCAGGAAAATCTTTTTTTCTCCACAATAACTCTAAGCATATTACTAACTTATTAGCTATGAATCCAACAAGTCAGTTGCCAAATAATGCAAGACACATTGAGAGAATAGGGATCATTAGACCTTGATGACGCCCTAAAATAGTAAAGAACCACATCTTGCACACCTAGAACAAACAAAACATTGTAATCAGATTTGGCTGTGATAAAAAATTAAATTAAAAAACGAACAAGAAGTAATGAGACATAATCTTAAGGGGCTTTTCCTGGCACTTTCCGTCCTAATTTATAACTTACAGCACAACTTCCATTATGGCTCTGTTGCCCTAGTAACCAGATTTGGTAAGGAGAAATGCTGCCGCCTTCTGGCCGTTTCACACAACAGCAGCTTTAAACCCAGCGCTAATGGTCACTTAATATTCAAAATAATTGCAGGCCTGTAAATGACACCTGCCATCAAAAAAAAATCCTGGGATCGTAAATCGACCAGAAAATTCAAAAGACGTCAGCAAGACACATTAAAAGAGTAGGTATCATTAGACCTTGACGATGCCCTAAAATAGTAAATAAAATCACATTTGATTTGTCACACTGCTCTCTGATTTTCAAATTTTTAATAAATAATTATATACTTCCTTGAATCTAAGATATACTTGGTTGAAAACTGAGTTCTAAATTCAGAATGTGAAAATGTGGGGGGGAAAAGCATCATGGGATTGATAAAGCACGTTAACTTCATGTTATATAGTAAACAGAACTATCACTTTTAATTACTACTTTTCTGGAAATATTTTTCAAAAAATTGTTCAGCACCTGATAGGGCATATGAATCCATTGTAACATTTTATTCTCTGGGTATAGGCTTCCCCTAGCCCATAAATCCTGAGAAATAAGTACAAAAACACTATTAAGATAAGACATCCATATCACCATTGTGTATCATTAACTTTTAAGATTTATTTTATATGCTACTCATCTTTTTTTAAGGCATAAAAATTACAAGTAAAGCTAAAAGCCCCCTTTGACCAACACCCTCAATCCTAATCTCCTGCCAGAGACAACACTATCAATAATTTGGTATGTGTCCTTTTTAATCCATTTAAAATAGTTTTACATACATATTTCAATAATAAAAACAATTCTATTCTTTGTGAATGATTTCACTCCAATTTACATGAATGTTATTATATGGTATGTTTCATCTGGATCTTGATTTTTTTTTCACTCAACATTATTTTAGATAACAACCATGTTACACAATACAGACCAAGCTCATTTCTTTTAACTGCTGTATACCATTCCATTATTTGAATATGTCACATTTTATTCATCCATTATCCCTTCAATATATATGTTGTTTTCAATTCAGATATATATATATATATTTTATTCATATTTATGAATTTCTTTAGGATGTATATCCAGAAGTGGAATGGCAGGGTCCTTTTAAAAAATATTTCCCTGCCTCAAAGTCATAGACAATATCCTGTTATTTCCTTTCAAGAAGTTCAGAGTTTGGCTTTTCACATTTCAGTGTTCAAATCCTTTAGAATTCTTTTTCTTTATATGTTGTAAGGTTGTATGTAATTTTATTTTCCCCAATATGGAGATTCAAATACTCCCAACTGTATTTATTGACTAGGTCGTCATTCTTCTACTGATTCACGATGTCATGTCTAATATATATATAACAAGTTTGCATATATTCATTCATTTACTTCTAGGCATTCTATTCTGTAAATCCTTTTTACTTATCCATTAATGTTCTAATACCACACACTATTATATGACCATAACTTCATAATACGTGTAGTATATGGTAGAAGGTGTGTCATCTCTGTTCTTATTCAATATTGTCTCAGCAATCCATAGACTTTTATTTCATATGGATTTTAGAATCATTTGGTAAAGACCCTAGAAAATTCTTGTTAGATGTTTGGAACTATATTAGGTCCATAGATTAATTTGGGGAGAAAAGACATTTTATGATATTGGGTTTTTCCATCTACATCCATCGTATTTCTCTCCATTTACTCAAGTCTTTTGCCCTTCAACAAAGCTTTACAATTTTTTCATAAAGATCTTTTTCATTTTTTGAGACTATGCCAAGATATTTTAAAGTTAAGTAAAGCATGGATTGAATTTAAGAGAAGGCCTTTATTCATTTAGTACACTCGGCGTTTCTCACCTGTATGACCTCTCTTATGTATAGAAAGGGATGCTCTTTGAGAGAATGCTTTCCCGCATTCATTACATTCAAAAGGTTTCTCACCGGTGTGAATTCTCATATGTATTATAAGTAATGAGCATTGAGAGAAGGCTTTTCCACATTTATTACATTCATACGGTTTCTCCCCTGTATGACTTCTAACGTGAAGAGTAAGGGATGAGATTCGAGAGAAGGCTTTACTGCATTCATTACATTTAAATGGTTTCTCTCCAGTATGAATTTTTTCATGTTCAAGGAGATTTTGTCTCTGACTGAAAGCTTTTCCACATTGATTACAATGATAGGGTTTCTCGCCAGTATGAATTTTCTCATGTTCAGTGAGATTTGATTTCTGACTAAAGGCTTTCCCACATACTGTACATGCATAGGGTTTTTCACCAGTATGAATTCTCTGGTGTCGGATGAGGTTTGACATCTGAATAAAAGCTTTCCCACATTCATTACATTCATAAGGTTTCTCTCCAGTATGAATTTTTTGATGTGTAATGAGATTTTCTTTCCGGCTGAAGGCTTTTCCACATTCATTACATTCATAGGGTTTCTCAGCTGTATGATTTCTCATATGTACAGTAAGGGATGAACTTTGAGAGAAGGCTTTCCCACATTCACTGCATACATAGGGTTTCTCCCCTGTATGACTTCTCATATGTATAATAAATACTGAGCATTGAGAGAAGGCTTTTCCACATTTATTACATTTATAGGGTTTCTCCCCTGTGTGACTTCTCATATGCAGATTAACAGATGACATTCGAGAAAAAGCTCTACCACATTCATTACATGCATAAGGTTTCTCGCCAGTATGAATTTTCTCATGCTCAATAAGATTTTGCTTCTGGCTAAAGGCTTTTCCACATTCCTTACATTCATAGGGTTTTTCTCCAGTATGAATTCTCTCATGTTCAATGAGATTTGATTTCTGACTGAAGGCCTTCCAACAATCCTTACATGCATAAGGTTTTTCTCCAGTATGAATTCTCTGGTGTCTAATAAGGTTTGACATTTGAATGAAAGCTTTTCCACATTCATTACACTTATATGGTTTTTCCCCAGTATGAATTTTTTGATGTGTAATAAGATTTTCCTTCCTACTGAAAGCTTTTCCACATTCCTTACATTCATACAGTTTCTCTCCAGCATGAATTCTCTCATGTCTGATGAGGTCAAATTTATGATTAAAGTCTTGTCCACACTGATTACACTTAAAGGGGGATACAACATGTGATGAGCAATGGTAAAATGGTTTCCCATACTTATTACACTCATAATTTTCCTCTCTTATACAGCCTTTCTCATAACTAAGTAAGTCTAAATTATGTTCAAAACCCTTATCAAATGAGTCATATTCATAGAAGTTTTGTCTTGAAGTAACAATGTCTGAGCCCAGAGGAAATACTTTTGCAACTTTTTTACATTCAATGACATTTTCCTTAATTAGAGTTTTCTTGGAGATGGATGTGACTTTCCTCACAAGTGTTTCCTGCTGCTCCTTGATCTGTTCATCATCTTCCCAAACTTCTAAAATGGAGGACCAAAAATTATAACTTTTGAATTTTTCTCCTACTGCATTATTGATAACATTTCAGAAATTTGTCAAAGTGGGGTTGATCTTTGATATTGGCTCTAGTCTCCCAATATGAAAGAAATCCAAAGTGCAAATGTCCCTAGTTTCTAAGATTTGAGAACTTAACTCCTATAGATAATATTATGGAGAGAAAACTGCCATTAATAGGCCCAAGCTGCTCTGATTGATTTAAAAAACATACAATGCAGATATCAGTAAAATGAATAGAATAATTAAGATGAAAGGGCAAACACATAAATGACTGGATAGCAAGTCAAATGACTAGAGGATAAAATTAACACTTGTGGTTAAACAAAACAGATCGAATGTATATGTTTATTTCTCCCACTTCTTAAAATTCCATTGAAATGACAGTAAAAAATAAAGATTTAAACCCATAAGAACAAAGGAAATAGGAGTAAAAATAAGGGTAAACAAGACATTTCAACAAAATACTGGAAGGCAAAAGGGTAAGAAAACTGTCAACTGATAGCTTAGCTAAGAAATTCAAGTTTTGAGCTATGAAGATGCAAACGTCCAACAACAAAGTGATTTGACAACAAAACACTAGAAAAGCTCAAAACTTGGAGGATTTAGGTACTTAAAAGGCAGGGATAAGAGTGGGGCTTTAAAAACAGAGGATTAATTTAAAGCCTGGAGTTATATACTGATTTGAAGGCATGAATACATCTATATCATGAAGGTACATAAAGGAAAAAGGAGTCTATATGTAATTTAGAACTATTTTGGAATGCTCAGTAAGGGCTGGAGAAAAGGAGTCATGTAAAACACAGATCATAAAGGAATAAGAAAAAATAAACAGGAACTGAGGAGAAATCAGAATCCTTTAGAGAAAAGAAGACATTTCCAGGAAGGGTGATCCACAGGATCAAATATAGAAGAGAAATTCCTGTTTCAATATGGTGGAATTAAACACCTCTGTGTCCTCTCCTCTCTGCAAACATGAAGAAGAAACAAAAAAGAAAATATATCCTCAATAAAACTAAAAGACAGCTAAACTCCAATTCCAGAGTATAAGGAAAGACCAGAGGGTACACTGAACCAGGTAGGGAAGAAATCCAGACACTGGCTGTTCTTTCTTATCTTAGACAGAAAGCATGGTGAACAGAGTTCTCCAAAACAGATGGAACACCCTGTGGACAGAATGAATGAGTCATTTTTTACAACAGTGGAATCCAGATGTGTTAAGACTACATGGTGGCAGGAACATAATGGTCTTCTTCTGGCCCTGTCAAATGGTAGGGAAGGCAGAGCTATACAAGGAGATGCAAATAGCCATTATTCTTGTATAAGCAGGATGCTGGCATAGGAGGGTAGAAGAGATACTGAGTGCTAGAGGAAGCATGCAATTAATCATCTCTGATTCAGAAGTAAAGGACAAACCAACTCTTAACACCAAAACTTGTATGACAGAGGAAGTCAACAGAGCAACAGAGGCTTCCTACTAGCTCAAGAGTATTTTTCTAGACAATCTCCAGCACTCTCCTTCTGTAAATAGTGGGTCCAGCAGGAAATAACCTTATTCAAAGATGAGGAATGGGGCTTCCCTGGTGGCGCAGTGGTTGAGAGTCTGCCTGCCGATGCAGGGTACACGGGTTCGTGCCCCAGTCTGGGAAGATCCCACATGCCGCGGAGCGGCTGGGCCCATGAGCCATGGCCGCTGAGTCTGCGCATCCGGAGCCTGTGCTCCGCAATGGGAGAGGCCACAATAGCGAGAGGCCCGCGTACCGCGAAAAAAAAAAAAAAAAAGATGAGGAATGTAGTTATAAAAGGAACCAGTATTCAGATCTATACCACACTACAAGAATCAAAAAACATGAATATACAAGCTTACAGGAAAAACTGATACTGACTGATCAATAAGCCTCAGAAAGTTCTAAAGCTTTCAAGAAAAACAAACCTATGGGCATCTAGGCAAATAAATCAAGTCACCTATGAGGGAAAACAATCAGGCTTCAGATTTCTCCAAGCAAAAATTCAAAGCCAAGAGGCAGCAGAGGACTATCTAAAGTCTTCAGGGAACTGTCTACAAAACCTCTAGGAAAGACAGTATGGCTCAAGAATTATATACACAGCCAACTATCAACTAAATATAAAGGTTTTAAAAAAAAGATATTTGCTTGTTTGCAAAACCTCAGGGACTCCAGTTCCCACTAAATTATAAGCTCCATGAGCCCATGCCCAGAATAGTATTTTATCTATATTGTTATGACTATAAATGTGGTTTCCTTTTCCTTATATCTTCTACTCGGTTGTTGAAGTATACATGAAAACTACTGATTTTTATTTGTTAATTTGATACCCTACCATATCACTGGATTCTCTTACTATTTGTTGCAGTTGATTCTTTTGTGTTTTAAGGGATATAATCTTATCATCTATAAATAAAGATGGTTTTACAGGGCCCTTTCCAATTCTTCTAGTACTGATTTTTTTCTCTTGTCTGTTACTTAGGTATAAACTTAGTAAGAAATTTACAAAAGGTATAAAGGAAACCTTGGATTTCTGAAGGACATAAAAATAGATAGATCTGAACAAAGACAGAGAACACGTTCTTGGATAGAAAACCTCGACGTTACAAAGATGTCAGCACTCCGAAAGTTAATTTATGCTTCTAACACATTCCCACCAAAAAATTCAACACGTTTTTCTCTGGAAAGAGATAGTTGAATGTAAAATTCTTATGGTGAAATAAACAATCAAGAATAGACAGCACAGGGCCTCTGTGGTGGCACAGTGGTTAAGAATCTGCCTGCCGATGCAGGGGACACTGGTTCGAGCCCTGGTCTGGGAAGATCCCACATGCTGCAGAGCAACTAAGCCCATGCACCACAACTACTGAGCCTGTGCTCTAGAGCCCACGAGCCACAACTACTGAGACTGTGTGCCACGACCACTGAAGCCCATGCACCTAGAGCCCGTGCTCTGCAACAAGAAGCAACCGCAATGAGAAGCCCGTGCACCATAATGAAGAGTAGCCCCTGCTCGCTGCAACTAGAGAAAGCCCACGTGCAGCAACAAAGACCCAATGCAGACACAAATAAGTAAATAAAATTAACAAAACAAAAAAAAGAATAGCCAGCACAACTCTAAAAAAAAAGTGTACTCAACTGGGAAAAGAAAGGGACTGAGTGTCAAGGGTAAGAGACACTCACTTTTAAATGTTATCTTTTGGACTGTTTATATTTTTTAACTAAGTGCGCATACATTATATTTCAAAAAAATTAAAGGAATGAAAGGTGTAAATAAGCAGGAAGGAGGTAACAGTTTGTAAGCCAGAAACTTTTAAACCTATGTGGGATTGTGAGAGTTGTGAAGTACAATGGAAAGTGTGAGTATTGTTACAAAACAAATCTGAGGCTTTTCAAAATAGAAAGAAAAGGAATCTAACTCTGAAACAAATGTGTTTTTAAAATACTATACATCCACCAAATACTGAATACATAAGAAAAAACCCTATGAACACAAAGCAAAGAGAGAGCTTAAGGATCATAGAGAGGGACACTAATCCTGAAAGTAACGCTGTAAATGAACTAGGGAAGTTTTGGTATCTAAAATTTGAAAAAAGGAAGATAGCTCCAATACAGTATTTGGAAGTGTCACCATAATCCAAGGCATTCATACCTTTTGTCACTGTAGAAGACTTAAGCAAATCTTGGAAAATGTGAAATGGTATCAACCCCCTGAACAACTGTCATGTGTCTTTCTCATTCAGACCTGCATTTTCACTTATTCACCTGGACAGGGCCTCCCAAGCATTTCTTCTTCTATCACCCATGGTTCCTCTTCCTGCTCCAACTTGAAGATCACATCTGGTTTGGTGACTTCGCAGCCTATTATGAAAGACAACAAAGGACTTGGATATTAATGCTGGAGACAACCATCCAGACCTTGGGTTGAGTCCTGGGGACTTGAGGGCCTATGAAAGATGAGGATGGAGGAACTTCCACAGTGAGACAAAGTAATTAGCCTTTACCCTAAAGACAAGCACATACAATGAAATGAAGAAAGGGAAGGCTAGTTAAAGACATCTGGCAAGTTGAAGTCGTCACAGATTTCAAAGATAGAAAAGAATTCTGTGTAAAATTGCAAAGTTACCCTTACCCACTGTGACTAGGTTGCTATAGTTCTCCAGCATCACATCACGGTACAAGTCCCTCTGAGCAGGTTTCATTTGCTGCCATTCCTCCTGGGTGAGGTCCACAGCCACATCCTTAAATGTTACTGTTCCCTGTAAAAAGACAATTTGAAGTCATCAGAACTAAACACTGTGGTCAAAACATCTAAGAACCCATTTAGCTGATCAGATACCATATATCAGGCTTGCATATTTATGTAATTTTGTATTTATACTATATGGAAAAAATATACCGTAATAGAAATATCCTGTAGAAGTATGTTAATTACTGAATCAGCAAACTGATGAATTCATTATCTATTATTCAGGAAGCTGGAAACAGTGGTCACTGATTTATACTAGGCTGTGACAGAGATGACACAGACATGATTCATACGTAACTGGCTCAGAACCTGTCCAAGCAATTATGTAATCTAGTAAGAAAGAGGACTTGAAAATAGTGGGGAAGGAGGAGAAATAAAGCTGGAGGAAGGAGGAGAGGTATGAAAATTTGAACATGCAAAATTTGATATTTCTAGGACTTCCAGATGGAAATGTCCACTATGCAGCTGGAGGTATGAAGAAAGGAGATGAGAATTTGTTAGCCATCAACTGAAAATTGGGAGCTGAATCCATGGCAGAAGGATATGAGTGGTTGTAAAGAACATATATGGTAGATTGGTTCAAGATGGTGGAGTAGAAGGACGTGTGCTCACTCCCTCTTGCAAGAGCGCCGGAATCACAACTAACTGCTGAAAATCGTTGACAGGAAGACACTGGAACTCACCAAAAAAGATGCCCCACATCTAAAGACAAAGGAGAAGCTGCAATGAAATGGTAGGAGGGGTGCAATCACAATAAAATCAAATCCTGTAACCGCTGGGTGGGTGACTCACAATTATACCATCCACTGGAGTGAGGATTCTGAGCCCCATGTCATGATTGCCAACCTGGGGGTGTGGCAACAGGAGGGGGAATTCCCAGAGAGGCAGACTTTGAAGGCTGGCAGGATTTGATTGCAGGAAATAGACAGGACTGGGGGAAACAGAGACTCCACTCCTGGAGAGCACACACAAACCAGTGTGCACATCAGGACCCAGGGGGAAGGATCAGTGACCCCATAGGAGAACCAGACCTACCTGCTAGTGTTGGAGGGTCTCCTGCAGAGGCAGGGGGTGGCTGTGGCTCACCACGGGGGACAAGGACACTGGCAGCAGAAGTTCTGGGAAGTACTCCTTGGCAGGAGCCCTCCCGGAGTCCACCATTAGCCCCACCAAAGAACATGTAGCCTCCAGTGCTGGGTCACCTCAGGCCAAACAACCAACAGGGAGGGAACTCAGCCCTACCAGACAAGTGGATTAAAGTTTTACTGAGCTCTGCCCACCAGAGCAACACCAGCTCTACCTACTACCAGTCTCTCCCATGAGGAAGCTTACACAAGCCTCTTATATAGACTCATCCACCAGAGGGCAGACAGCAGAAGCAAAAAGAACTACAATCCTGCAGCCTGTGGGAAAAAAACCACATTCACGGAAAGATAGACAAAATGAAAAGGTAGAGGACTATGTACCAGATGAAGGAACAAGATAAAACACCAGAAAAACAACTAAATGAAGTGGAGATAGGCAATCTTCCATTAAAAAGAATTCAGAATAATGATAATGAAGATGATCCAAAACCTCAGAAAAAGAATGGAGGCAAAAATGGAGAAGATGCAAGAAATGTTTAACAAAGACCTAGAAGAATTAAAGAACCAAAAAACAGAGATGAACAATACAATAACTGAAAAGAAAAATACACTAGAAGAAATGAATAGCAGAATAACGGAGGCAGAAGAATGGATAAGTGAACCGGAAGAGAGAATGGTGGAATTCACTGCTGCAGAACAGAATAAAGAAAAAAGAATGAAATAGATTATTACTCAGCCATATAAAGGAACAAAATTGAGTTATCTGTAGTGAGGTGGATGGACCTAGAATCTGTCATACAGAGTGAAGTAAGTCAGAAAGAGAAAAACAAATACTGTATGCTAATGCATATATACGGAATTTTAAAGAGCAGTACTGATGAACCTAGTGGCAGGTCAGGAATAAAGATGCACATGTAGAGAATGGACTTGAGGGTATGGCAGAGAGGGAAAGCTGGGATGAAGTGTGAGAGTAGCATTGACATATATACACTACCAAATGTAAAACGGATGGCTAGAGAGAAGCAGCTGCATAGCACAAGGAGATCAGCTCAGTGCTTTGTGACGACCCAGAGGGATGGGATAGGGAGGGTGGAAGGGAGGCTCAAGAGGGTGGGGATATGGGGATATATGTACACATATAGCTGATTCACTTTGTTATACAGCAGAAACTAACACAACATTGTAAAGCATTTATACTCCAATAAAGATGTGAAGAAAAAAGAAAAAAATAATGAAAAGAAATGAAGACAGCTTAAGAGACCTCTGGGACAACATTAAACGCAAAAACATTCACATTAGAGGGGTCCCAGAAGGAAAAGAAAGAGAGAAAGGACCCAAGAATATATTTGAAGAGATTATAGATGAAAACATCCCTAACATGGGAAAGGAAATAGCCACCCAAGTCCAGGAAGTGCAGAGTCCCAGGCAGGATAAATGCAAGGAGAAACACACCAAGACACATAGTAATTAAATTGACAAAAATTAAAGACAAAGAAAAATTATTAAAAGCAACAAGGGAAAAATGACAAATAACATACAAGGGAATTACCATAAGGTTAACAGCTGATTTTTCAGCAGAAACTCTGCAAGGCAGAAGGCAGTGACATGATATATTAAAAGTGATAAAAGGGAAGAATCTACAACCAAGATTACTCTATCCAGCAAGGATCTCATTCAGATTCAATGGAGAAATCAAAAGCTTTACAGACAAGCAAAAGATAAGAGAATTCAGCACCACCAAACCAGCTCTACAACAAATGCTAAAGGAACTTCTCTAAGTGGAAATCACAAGAGAAGAAAAGGACCTACAGGGCTTCACTGGTGGTGCAGTGGTTGAGAGTCCGCCTGCCTATGCAGGGGACACAGGTTCGTGCCCCAGTCTGGGAAGATCCCACATGCCGTGGAGCGGCTAGGCCCGTGAGCCATGGCCACTGAGCCTGCATGTCTGGAGCCTGTGCTCCTCAACGGGAGAGGCCACAACAATGAGAGGCCTGCGTATGGCAAAAAAAAAAAAAAAAAAAAAAAAAGACCTACAAAAACAAATGCATAACAATTAAGAAAATGGTAATAGGAACAAAGATATCAATAATTACACTAAACGTAAATGAATTAAATGCTCCAACCAAAAGACATGGGCTTGCTGAATGGATACAAAAACAAGACCCATATATATGCTGTCTACAAGAGACCCACTTCAGACCTAGGGACACATAGAGACTGAAAGTGAGGGGATGGAAAAAGATATTCCATGCAAATAGGAATCAAAAGAAAGCTGGAGTAGCAATACTCATATCAGATAAATAGACTTTAAAATAAAGGATGTTACAAGAGACAAGGAAGGACATTACATAATGATCAAGGGAGCAATCCAAGAAGACATAACAATTATAAATATATATGCACCCAACATAGGAGCACCTAAATACATAAGGCAAATGCTAACAGCCATAAAAGAGGAAATCAACAGTGACACAATAATAGTGGGGGACTTTAACTCTCACTTACACCAATGGACAGATCATCCAGACAGAAAATTCATAAGGAAACACAAGCTTTAAGTGACATAATAGACCAGATAGATTTAATTCATATTTATAGGACATTCCATTCAAAAACTGCAGATTACACTTTCTTCTCAAGTGCACATGGAACATTCTACAGGATAGATCACATCTTAGGTCACAAATCAAGCCTCGGTATATTTAAGAAAATTGATATCACATCAAGCATCTTTTCTGACCACAACACTATGAAATTAGAAATAAATTACAAGGAAAAAACACAAACACATGAAAGGTAAACAATACGTTACTAAGTAACCAAGAGATTACTGAAAAAATCAAAGATGAAATTAACAAATAGCCAGAGACAAAATGACAACGAATACACGATGATCCAAAACTGATGGAATGCAGCAAAAGTAGTTCTAAGAGGGAAGTTTATAGCAATAGAATCCTACCTCAAGAAACAAAAAAAATCTCAAATAAACAATCTAACCTTACACCTAAAAGAACAAGAGAAAGAAGAACAAACAAAACCCAAACTTAGACGAAGGAAAGAAATCATAAAGATCAGAGCAGAAATAAATGAAATAGAAACAAAACAATAGCAAAGCTCAATAAAACGAAAAGCTAGTTCATTGAGAAGATAAACAAAATTGATAAACCTTTAGCCAGACTCATCAAGAAAAAGAAAGAGCAGACTCAAATCAATAGAGTTAGAAATGAAAAAGGAGAAGTTACAATGGACACCACAGAAATACAAAGCATCATAAGAGACTACGACAAGCAACTCTGTGCCAATAAAATGGACAACATGAGCAATGGACAAATTCTTAGAAAGGTGTTACCTTCCAAGACTGAACCAGGAAGAAATAGAAAATATGAACAGACCAATCACCAGTAATGGAATTGAAACTGTGATTAAAAATCTCCCAGCAAACAAAAGTGCAGGATCAGATGGCTTCACAGGTGAATTCTATCGAACATTCAGAGAAGAGCTAACACCCATCCTTCTCAAACTCTTCCAAAAAATTGCAGAGGAACACTCCCAAACTCATTCTATGAGGCCACCATCACCCAGATACCAAAACCAGACAAAGATACTCCAAAAATGAAAATTACAGACCAATATAACAGATGAAATTAGATGCAAAAATCCTCAACAAAATGATAGCAAACAGAATCCAACAGCACATTAAAAGGAAAATACACCATGATCAAGTGGGTTTTATCCCAGGGATGCAAGGATTCTTCAATATACACAAATCAATCAATGTGATACACCATATTAACAAATTGAAGAATAAAAACGATATGATCATTTCAACAGATGCAGGAAAAGTTTTTGACAAAATTCAACACCAATTTATGATAAAAACTGTCCAGAAAGTGGGCATAGAGGGAACCTATCTCAACATTATAAAGGCCATATACAACAAACCCACAGCAAACATCATTCTCAATGGTGAAAAACTGAAAGTATGTCCTCTAAGATCAGGAACAAGACAAGGATGTCCATTCTTGCCACTATTATTCAATATAGTTTTGGAAGTCTTAGCCATGGCGATCAGAGAAGAAAAAGAAATAAAAGGAATACAAATTGGAAAAGAAATAAAACTGTCACTATTTGCAGATGACATGATACTATGCATAGATAATCCTAAAGATGCCACCAAAACACTACTAGAGCTAATCAATGAATCTGGTAAAGTTGCTGCATACAAAATGAATGCACAGAAATGTCTTTCATTCATATATACTAACAACAAATGATCAGAAAGAGAAATTAAGGAAACAATCCCATTGCTACAAAAAGAATAAAATACCTGGAATAAACCTACCTAAGGAGGTAAAAAACCTGTACTCAGAAAACCATAAGACACTGATAAAAGAAATCAAAGATGACACAGATGGAGAAATATACCATGTTCTTGGATTGGAAGAATCAACGTTGTGAAAATGACTATACTACCCAAAGCAATCTACAGATTCAATGCAATCCCTATCAAACTACCAATGGCATTTTTTACAAAACTAGAAAAAAAATCTTAAAATTTGTATGGAGACACAAAAGACCCGGAATAGCCAAAGCAATCTAGAGGGGAAAAAACAGAGCTGGAGGAATCAGACTCCCTGACTGCAGACTATACTACAAAGCTACAGTGATCAAGACAATATGGTACTGGCACAAAAACAGAAATATAGACCAATGGAACAGGATAGAAAGCCCAGAGATAAACCGATGCACCTATGGTCAACTAATCTATGACATAGGAGGCAATGATATTCAATGGAGAAAAGACAGCCTTTCAATAAGTGGTGCTGGGAAAACTGGACAGCTACATGTAAAAGAATGAAATTTGAACACTCCCTAAAACCATACACAAAAATAAAGTCAAAATGGATTAAAGACCTAAATGTAAACTGGACACTGTAAAACTCTCAGAGGAAAACATAGGAAGAACACGCTTTGGCATAAATCACAGCAAGATCTTTTTTGACCCACCTCCTAGAGTAATGGAAATGAAAACAAAAATAAACAAATGGGGCCTAATGAAACTTAAAAGCTTTTGCACAGTGAAGGAAACTGTAAACAAGACGAAAAGACAACCCTCAGAATGGGAGAAAATATTTGCAAATGAATCAATGGACACAGGACTAATCTCCAAAATATATAAACAGCTCATGCAGCTCAATATTAAAAAAACAAACAACCCAATCCAAAAATGGGCAGAAGACCTAAATAGACATTTCTCCAAAGAAGACACACAGATGGCCAAGAAACACATGAAAAGCTGCCAACATCACTAATTAAAGAAATGCAAATCAAAACTACAATGAGGTATCACCTCACACCAGTTAGAATGGGCATCATCAGAAAATCTACAAACAACAAATGCTGGAGAGGGTGTGGAGAATAGGGACCCTCTTGCACTGTTGGTGGGAAAGTAAATTGATACAGCCACTATGGAGAAAGTATGGAGGTTCCTTAAAAAACTAAAAATAGAATTACCATATGATCCAGCAATCCCACTACTGAGCATATACCCAGAGAAAACCATAATTCAAAAAGACACATGCACCCCAATGTTCACTGCAGCACTATTTACAATAGCCAGATCATGGAAGCAACCTAAATGCCCATCGACAGATGAATGGATAAAGAAGATGTGGTACATATATATAATGGAATATTACTCAGCCATAAAAAGGAAGGAAACTGGGTCATTTGTTGAGACGTGGATGGATCTAGAGACTGTCATACAGAGTGAAGTAAGTCAGAAAGAGAAAACCAAATATCATATATTAACGCATAGATGTGGAACCTAGAAAAATGGTACAGATGAACCTGTGTGCAAAGCTGGAATAGAGACACAGATGTAGAGAACAAACGTATGGACACCAAGGGGGGAAATTGGGGGCAGAGTTGTGTTGTTGTTGGTGGTGGGATTAATTGGGAGATTGGGATTGACATATATACATTAATATGCATAAAAGAGATAACTAATAAGAAACTGCTGTATTAAAAAAATAATAAAATAAAATTCAAAAAAAAAGAACATACGTGGTAGGTAAAGGGCCAAGGTCAGAATCAACCATTAAGCATCAATGAAAGGGTCTTAGGTTTTTGTTTCTTGCTTATATTTACAGTCGTGGGATGAGAATCAAAACTATGAGAGTGGTGTGACAGAAACTAAAAAACAAATGATAAATTTTTAGAAAAGAATGTTACTTGATCACAGAAACCAACTCTTCCTCTCCATTTAAAAACTTCAGTATCCAAATAAGGAAAAATCTTTACCTGCAAAGGCTCTAAGAAAGAAATATATATCCCATATTTGGGAGAATATTCAAGAAACAGTATAAATAAGATAGAAAAATGGGAAATAC
The DNA here is from genome assembly GCF_039906515.1 of Pseudorca crassidens. Taxonomy (NCBI): domain Eukaryota; kingdom Metazoa; phylum Chordata; class Mammalia; order Artiodactyla; family Delphinidae; genus Pseudorca; species Pseudorca crassidens. The sequence continues at coordinate 16,186,335 of NC_090315.1, read as the reverse complement.
AAATGGAAATTACCCAAAGCTGAATCACAATTAATGTTTCTCAGAAACTATCTCTATGATCATTACTACCATCAATATCATCATCACTGTCATTTATTGAGTACTTATATGCCAAGCATTGTTAGAATTTCTTTAGATATATTAACATCCAAAATTCCCCTAATAAGGTTATGAAGTAGCTACTGTTATTATCCATTTGAAAGGTAAGGAAACCAGCACTAAGAGTTAACTTTCCTAGGGTCATAAAGCTACTATGTGGTAGAGCTGAGATTCCAGCCCAAGCAGTGTAGCTGCAGAGCCCATGATTTTATCCATCATATTATACTTCTCCAAGTCAGCAGGAAGTCTCAGAATCCCAAAAATATTCCCACAAGAGAGTCTGCTGCCCTCTGAGACCAGGGGTGGGGGGCACACCTGGGCCTCTTCTGTTCCTTGAGCCTAAGCCTCACCCCCCACAGCCCCCAGGGCCTTTTCCAGCCCTGTGGGTCCTGAGCATTTGCCGCACCAACCACCCAAACCTCACCCTTGCTTAGGCCCTGCCCTCCACAGCCAAGGCCTTTCTCCCCCTCCTTTTTTATCTATTTCTTTTCCCTCCTCTTTTTTATTATTGTGGTACAGATGTACCTTCCGGTTGTTTATACATCTATATTTAAAATTTTATATTCTTCCTAACATATCTGTTAGTTTCCTAGTCTAATTTTATTTTTTACTTTGCTATTGTTCTTTTTTTTTTTTTTTGCTGCCCCAGGTGGCTTTCAGGATATTGGTTCATGAGCACGGGGTCAGGCTGTAGCTCCTGCAGTGGGAGCTCTGAGTCTGAACCACTGGAATAACAGAGAACCTCAGACCCCAGGGAATATTCAACGCAGTGAGGTCTTACAGAGTTCCTCATCTCAGCACCAAGACCCAGCTCTACCCAATAACCTACAAACTCCAGTGTTGGAAGCCTCAGGCCAAACAACCAGTAACACAGGAATAATATCCCACTCATAAAAAAGAAAAAAAAAAGAGACAGCAAAAAAAGATGTCACAGATGAAGGAGCAAGCTACAAGACCAAATAAGTGAAGAGGAAATAGGCCATCTACCTGAAAAAGAATTCAGAGTAATGAGAGTAAAGATGATCCAGAATCTCAGAAATAGAATGGAGGCATGGATTGAGAAAATACAAGAAATGTTTAACAAAGATCTAGAAGAACTAAAGAACAAACAGAGATGAACAACACAATAACTGAAGTGAAAAATACACTAGAAGGAATCAATAATAGAATAACTAAGGCAGAAGAACAAATAAGTGAGCTGGAAGACAAAATGGTGGAAATAACTGCCGAGGAGCAGAATAAAGAAAAAAGAATGAAAAGAATTGAAGACAATCTCAGAGACCTCTGGGACAACAATAAACACACCAGCATTCGAATTATAGGGGTCCCAGAAGAAGAAGAGAAAAAGAAAGGGTCTGAGAAAATATTTGAAGAGATTATAGTTGAAAACTTCCCTCACATGGGAAAAGAAATAGTCACCCAAGTATAGGAAGCACAGAGAGTTCCATACGGGATAAACCCTAGGAAAAACACACCAAGACACATCTTAATCAAACTAACAAAAATGAAATTCAAAGAAAAAATATTAAAAGCAGCAAGGGAAAAACAAAAAATAACACACAAAGGAATCCCCATAAAGTTATCAGCTGATTTTTCAGCAGAAACTCTACAGGCCAGAAGGGAATGACAGGATATACTTAACGTGATGAAAGAGAAAAACCTACAACCAAGATTACTCTACCCAGCAAGGATCTCATTCAGATTCGAGGGAGAAGTCAAAAGCTTTTCAGACAAGCAAAAGCTAAGAGAATTCAGCACCAACAAACCAGGTTTACAACAAATGCTAAAGGAACTTCTCTAAGTGGGAAACACAAGAGAAGAAACAGACTGACAAAAACAAACCCAAAACAATTAAGAAAACAGTAATAGGAACATACATATTGATAATAACCTTGAATGTAAATGGACTACATGACCTAACCAAAAGACACAGACTGGCTGAATGGATACAAAAACAATACCCATATATACGCTGTCTACAAGAGACCCACTTCAGACCTAGGGATACATATAGACTGCATGTGAAGGGATGGAAAAAGATACTCCATGCAAATGCACATCAAAAGAAAGCTGGAGTAGCAATACTCTTATCAGATAAAATAGACTTTAAAATAAAGACTGTTACAAGAGATAAGGAGGGACACTACATAATGATCAAAGGATCAATCCAAGAGGAAGATACAACAATTATAAATGTTTATGCACAACACAGGAGAACCTCAATACATAAGGCAAATGCTAACAACTATGAAAGGTGAAGTTGACAGTAACACAATAATAATAGGGGACTTTAATACCCCACTTACACCAATGGACAGATCATCCAAATACAAAATAAGTAAGGAAACACAAGCTTTAAATGACACAACAGACCAGATAGATCTAACTGATATTTATAGAACATTCCACCCAAAAGTAGCAGAATACAATTTCTTCTCAAGTGCACATGGAACACTCTCCAGGATAGATCACATCTTGGGTCACAAATCAAGCCTCAGAAAATTTAAGAAAATTGAAATCGTACCAAGCATCTTTTCTGACCACAACGCTATGAGATTGGAAATCAACTACAGAAAAAAAAAACTGTAAAAAACACAAATACATGGAGGCTAAACAGTGCACTACTAGATAATCAAGAGATCACTGAAGAAATCAAAGAAAATATTTTAAAAATACATAGAAATAAATGACAATGAAAACACAGCAACCCAACACCTATGGGACGCAAAAGCAGTTCTAAGAGGGAAGTTTATAGCAATACAATCTCGCCTCAAGAAACAAGAAAAATCTCAAATAAACAATCTAACCCTACACTTAAAATAACTAGAGAAAGAAGAACAAACGAAACCCAAAGTCAGTAGAAGGAATGAAATCATAAAGATCAGAGCAGAAATAAATGAAATAGAAATGAAAAAATAGCAAAGATCAATAAAACTAAAAGCTGGTTCTTTGAGAAGATAAACAAAATTGATAAACCCTTAGCCAGACTCATCAAGAAAAAAAGGGAGAGGACGCAAATCAATAAAATTGGAAATGAAAAAGGAGAAATCACAATTGAAACTGCAGAAATACAAAGGATTATAAGAGACAACTACAAACAACCATATGCCAATAAAATGGACAACCATGAAGAAATGGACAAATTCTTGGAAAGGCACAATTTTCCAAGACTGAGCCAGGAAGAATTAGAAAACATAAACAGACCTATCACAAGTAATGAAATTGAAACCGTAATTAAAAATCTTCCAACAAATAAAAGTCCACAACCAGATGGCTTCACAGGCGAATTCTATCAAACATTTAGAGAAGAGCTAACACTCATCCTTCTCAAACTCTTCCAAAAATTGCAGAGGGAGGAACACTCCCAAATTCATTCTGCAAAGCCACCATCACTCTGATACCAAAACCAGAAAAAGATATCACAAAAAAAGAAAATTATAGACCAATATCCCTGATGAACATAGATGCAAAAATCCTCAACAAAATACTAGCAAACAGAATCCAACAGTACATTAAAAGGACCATATACCATGATCAAGTGGGATTTATCCCAGGGATGCAAGGATTCTTCAATATACGTAAATCAATCAATGTGATATACCACATTAACAAATTAAGGAATAAAAACCATATGATCATCTCAATAGATGCAGAAAAAGCTTTTGACAAAATTCAACATCGATTTATGATAAAAACTCTCCAGAGAGTGGGCATAGAGGGAACCTACCCATATATGACAAACCCACAGCAAGCATCATACCCAATGGTGAAAAACTGAAAGCATTTCCACTAAGATCAGGAAGAAGACAAGGATGTCCATTCTCGCCACTCTTATTCAACATAGTTTTGGAAGTCCTATCCACAGCAATCAGAGAAGAAAAAGAAATGAAAGAAATACAAATTGGAAAAGAAGAAGTAAGACTGTCACTGTTTGCCAATGACATGATACTATACATAGAAAATCCTAAAGATGCCACCAGAAAACTACTAGAACTAATCAATGAATTTGGTAAGGATGCAGGATGCAAAATTAAGGCACAGAAATCGCTGGCATTTCTATACACCAACAATGAAAAATCAGAAAGAGAAATTAAGGAAACAATCCCATTCACGATTGCAACAAAAGAATAAAACCTAGGAATAAACCTGCCTAAGGAGGTGAAAGATTTGTGTTCAGAAAACTATAAGACACTGATGAAAGAAATCAAAGATGACATAAACAGATGGAGAAATATACCATGTTCTTGGATTGGAAGAATCAATATTGTGAAAAGACTATACTACCCAAAACAATCTACAGATTCAATACAAGCCCTATCAAAATACCAATGGCATTCTTCAAAGAATTAGAACAAAAAATTTTACTATTTACAATAGCCAGGACATGGAAGCAACCTAAATGTCCATCAACAGATGAACGGATAAAGAAGATGTGGCATATATATACAATGGAATATTACTCAGCCATAAAAAGAAATGAAACTGAGTTATTTGTAGTGAGGTGGATGGAGCTAGAGTCTGTCATACAGAGTGAAGTAAGTCCGAAAGAGAAAAACAAATGCTGTATGCTAACACATATATGGAATCTAAAAAAAAAAAAAAAAAAAAAAAGGTTCTGATGAACCTAGGGGCAGGACAGGAATAAAGATTCAGACGTAGAGAATGGACTTGAGGACACAGGGAGGGGGAAGGGTAAGCTGGGATGAAGTGAGAGAGTAGCATGGGCATATATACACTACCAAATGTAAAACAGACAGCTAGTGGGAAGCAGTTGCATAGCACAGGGAGATCAGCTCAGTGCTTTGTGACCACCTAGAGGGGTGGGATAGGGAGGGTGGGAGGGAGGGAGGCACAAGAGGGAGGGGATATGGGGATATATGTATACATATAGCTGATTCACTTTGTTATACAGCAGAAACTAACACAACATTGTAAAGCAATTATATTCTAATAAAGATGTTAACAGATAAATTAAATTAAATTAAATACATGAGGAGTGCCTTTTTTAATGTAAAAAAAAGACATGAGACATGGAGAAGAGAAAGGAAAATGGCAGACATAATTTAGTGTCAACATTAGTGGTAAATGGATTGAACAATCAAAAAGGCAGAGACTGTCAGACTGGATAGAAAAACAAGATCAAACTATATGCCGTCTATAGGAGACATACTTTAGGTTCAAACATAAAAGTCAACTGAAATAAATTGACGGGAAAAAATATATCATGCAAAAAATAACCATAAAAAACTGGAGTGAATATACTAATATTAGACAAAATAGACTTTAATACAAAAACTGGGGACTTCCCTGGTGGTCCAGTGGTTAAGAATCCACCTTCCAATGCAGGGGACATGGGTTTGATCCCTGGTCAGGGAGCTAAGCTCCCACATGCTGCGGGGCAAATGAGCCTGCGTGTCACAACTACTGAGCCCGCACCCACAACTAGTGAGCCCACATGCTGCAGCTACAGCCCATGTGCCACAACAACAGGGTCCACGTGCTCTGGAGCCTGTGTGCCACAACAAAGAGCCCATGTGCCGCAACCAAGAACTGACACAGCCAAATAAATAAATGAATATTTAAAAAAGGAAATCAATAAAATAGAGAACAGAAAAATAATAGAAAGAATCGATAAGGCCAAAAGTTGGTTCCCTGAAAAGATCAACAAAATTGACAAACCTTTAAGTTGACCAAGAAAAAGAGAGAATGCTCAAAACATTAAACTCAGAAATGAAAGAGGAGACATTACTACTAACCTTACAGGATTAAAAAGGATTATAGTGAAATATTACGAAGAACAGTATGGTAACAAGTTAGATGATTTAGATGAAATGGACAAATTCCTAGAAAGACACAAAGTAATGAAACTGCTCAAGGACAGAAAAAAAGAAAATCTGAATAAACCTGTATCAAGTAAAGAGATTCAATTAGTAATCAAAAAACTACCCACAAAAAAAAGCTCAGGGCTAGATGGCTTCACTGGTAAATTCTACCAAACACCAAAGAACAGTTAATACCAATACTTCACAAAATCTCCCAAAATAGAAAAGGAGTGAATGCTCCTTCTATGAGGCCAGTATTACCCTGATATACCAAAGACAAAAAAAAAAAAAAGAAAGAAAAAGAAAACTACCAACCACTATCTCTTATTAATACAGAGGTAAAAATCCACAACAAAATACTAACAAATTTAATCTAACAATATATAAAAAGAGAACACAGATGTTTATAACAGCTTTAATTCATAATTGCCAACACCTGGAAGCAATCAAGATGTCCCTTAGTAGGTGAATGGATAAATAAATTGTGGTACATCCAGATAAAGGAATATTACTCAATGCTAAAAAGGAATGTGCTATCAAGCCAGGAAAACACATGGAGGAATATTAAATGCATATAACTAAGTGAAAGAAGCTGACTTGAAAAAAAAAAAAGAAGCTGACTTGAAAAGACTATTGTACAGTATGATTCCACTATATGACATTCTGGAAAAGGCAAAACTATAGAGACAGTAAAAAGATTAGTGGATACCAGGGGCTGGAGGAGAGGAGAGCAATGACTAGACAGAGCAGAGAGGATTTTTAGGTCAGTGAAAACACTCTGTATGATACTATAATGACAGACACATGTATATACATTTGTCCAAATCCATAGATTATACAACACCAAGAGTGAGCCTCAATGTAAACTATTAGACTTTGGGTGATTATGATGTGTCAGTATAGGTCCATCAATTATAACAATGTACCACCCTGATGGGGGATGCTGATAATGGGGGAGGCTATGCATGTGTGGGGGCAAAGGGTATATGGGGAATCCCTGTACCTTCCTCTCAACTTTGCCATGAACCTGAAATTGCTCTTTAAAAACAAACAGGGCTTCCCTGGTAGCGCAGTGGTTGAGAGTCCACCTGCCAATGCAGGGGACATGGGTTCGTGCCCTGGTCCAGGAAGATCCCACATGCCGCGGAGCGGCTGGGCCCATGAGCCATGGCCACTGAACCTGTGCGTCCAGAGCCTGTGCTCCACAACGGGAGAGGCCACAACGGTGAGAGGCCCGCATACTGCAAAAAAAAAAAATAACAAACAAACAAATATATAAAGGATTATGTGCCATCACCAAGTGGGATTTATACCAGGAATGCAATACTGATTTAACATCTGAAAATAAACTAATGTAATACTCGATGCCGATAGAATAAAGAACAAATCCATATGATCATCTCAACAGATGCAGAAAAAGCACTTGACAAAACTCAATACCTTTTCATGGGAAAAACAGTCAACATACTAGCAAAAAAGAGGAACTTCCTCAACGTGTTATAAGACATCTACAAACACCCCACAGCTAACATCATACTAAAAGTGAAAGACTAGATGCTTTCCCCTTATGGTCAGGAACAAGACAAGGATGTATATTCTTACCATTTCTATTAACATTGCAGTGAAGGTTCTAAACAGAGCAATTAGGCAAGAAAATAAAAGGTATCCAGATTGGGAAGGAGAAAATACAAATATCTCTATTTTCAGATGACATGATTTTCAGAAAACATAAGAAATCCACTAAAATTTTATTAGAACTAATAAACAACTTCAGCAAGGTTGCAGAATATAAGATCAATAGTAAAAAACCAATTGTATAACTAGACATTTGCAGTGAACATCCAAAAATGAAATCAAGGAAAACAATCCCATTTACAATAGCATCAGAAAAAAAAAAATACTGCTCAAGACGATGGAGTAGGAAGACCCTGAGCTCACATCCTCTCATGGGCACACCAAAATTACAACTATTTACGGAGCAACTGTTGATGAGAAAGACTGGAACCTATAAAGAGAACGAACCACAACAAGATGGGTAGGAGTGGTAGAGTCAACGTATAGTCAAGACCCATACTCCTGGATGGGAAACACACAAATGGGAGAATAATTACAATTGCAGAGGTTTTCCACAGGGAGCAAGGGGTCTGAGCCCCACATCGGGCTCTAGAGCCTGAGGATCCTGCACAGGGGAAGACAAGTCCCCAGAGCATTTGGCTTTGAAGGCCAGTGGGGCTTACTTTCAGGAGACCCAGAGGATTGTAGGAAATAGAGACTCCACTCTTAGAGGGCGTACACAAAATCTCACATGCTCTGGGACTCAGGAGAGCAGCAGGAATTTGAAAGGAGCCTGGTTCAGACCTCACTGCTGACCTTGGAGAGTCTTCTGGAGAGGCAGGAGGCAACTTGAGCTCACCCTGGGGACACAGAAACTGGCAGCAGCCACTTTGGAGAGTTCGTTCAACCACATGGATGCTGGTGCTGGCAAGTGCCATTTTGGAATCTTCTCTCTAGCTTATTAGCCTTAGGACTCAGCTCCACCCCGCCCACCAGTTTGTAGGCAAAAGTACTCTGACTCCTCAGGCCCACCAATTAGCCAGGCAGGGACACAGACCCATCCATCAGCAAGCAGGCTGCCTTAAGATTCTCTGAGCCTACAGCCACCCCTGACATGACCCTGTCCACCAGGGGGCCCAGGACCCAGCCCCACACACCAGAGATGAAAATGTTGAGAGATGATACAAGCATGAGGGATGGAGAATGAAGATCTAATCTAAAAGCTATATATATTGCCAAGGAACCAGAATAAAAGAAAACCTAATAACACAAATGAAAAAAAACAACTTGGAGTTGAAATAAAATTGAGATATTATGACTATGTGAAAAGGAAAAAATAATGGAAAAAAAGGGTAAATTGTAACTGTGGATAGGCAATGGTTTTTTTATATATGACACCAAAAGCACAAGCAAAAAAAGAAAATTAAATAAAAATGGACATCAGAAAAATGTAAAAATCTTTTGCTTTCAAGGACATCATCAAGAAAGTGAAAAGACAACCCACAGGCTGGGAGAAAATATTTACAGATCATATACCAGATAAGAAACATATCTAGAATATATACGAAGATCTCTTACAATTCAATAATAAAAAGACAAATCAATTAAAAAATGGGCAAAGGGCTTCCCTGGTGGCGCAGTGGTTGAGAGTCCACCTGCGGATGCAGGGGACACGGGTTCGTGCCCTGGTCCGGGAAGATCCCACATGCCGTGGAATGGCTGAGGCCCGTAAGCCATGGCCGCTGAGCCTACGCATCCGGAGCCTGTGCTCCGCAACGGGAGAGGCCACAATAGTGAGAGGCCCGCGTACCGCGAAAAAAAAAAAAAAGGGCAAAGGATCTAAATAAACATTTCTTCAAAGAAGATATACAAATGGCCAATAAGCACATGAAAAGATGTTCAACATCACTAATTACCAGGTACACGTAAATTAAAGTCACAATGAAATATCACTTCACAACCACTAGATGGCTATAATCAAAAGGACAGATAATAATAAGTGTGATGAGGATGTGGAGAGACTAGAATTCTCATCCACTGCTGGTGGAAACATAAGATTGTACAACTGTTGTGTAAAACAGTGGCGCAGTTCCTTAAAAGGTTAAATGTACAGTTACCACTGTACATTTCCACTACATATAATGAGAACTAAAAATATATGTCCACATAAAAACTTGTACACAAATGTTCTTAGCTACATTATTCATAATAGCCAAAAAGTGGAAATAATTCAAATGTCCATTAACTGATAAAAAGATAAATAAAATGTCATATTCAGGACTTTCCTAGTGGTGCAGTGGTTAAGAATCTGCCTGCCAATGCAGGGGACATGGGTTTGAGCCCTGGTCCAGGAAGATCTCACATGCTGTGGAGCAACTAAGCCATGCGCCGCAACTACTGAGCCTGAGCTCTAGAGCCCGTGAGCAACAACTACTGAGCCCCTGCGCCACAGTTATGGAAGCCCACGTGCCTAGAGCCCATGCTCTGCAACAGAAACCACTGCAATGGGAAGCCCACACACCGCAACGAAGAGTAGCCCCACTTGCCACAACGAAGACCCAACACAGCCAAAAAAAATAAAATAGAAATAAATAAATACATTTATTAAAAAATATGTCATATTCATACAAGAGAATACTGTTTGGAAATAAAAAGAAACAAAGTACTGATACAAGCTACAAAATGGATGAGCCTTGAAAACATTATGCTGAGTGAAAGAAGACAGTCACAAAGGACCATATACTATATGATTCCATTTATATGAATGTCCAGAATAGGCAAATCCATAGAAACAGAAAGTACAAAGGAGACTTGGGGGGAAATGGGAAGTGATAGCTCATGGGTACAGAGTTCCTTTTTAGGGTGATGAAATGTTCTAACATTGATTGTGGTAATGGCAACTCATAAATATACTAAAAACCATTGCATTATATACTTTAAATGTGTCAATTTTATGGTATGTGACTTATATGTCAACAAAGTTTTCTTAGGTTGTGAGACTGTTCCAGTGTATTTCAAGTTTTAAAAAAATTCCAATAAAAATAGTTCCATCAGAAAATATTACTGATTAACTTGATTATTATTCCACAAATATTCATTTGTGTCTCTAGCTAATGTCCCATCCCCCAGTGTGGGCCTTGAGTGAGCCATTTGTTAGAGCTAAAGGAATGTCAGTAAACATGATGTGAGTAGAGGCCTGAAATGCACTTACACCTGTTAAAAACAAGACAACAGGCCCAAAATGGAGTCACTTATGCTAAGCCTCATGTCACCAAACTGAGACTTACCTACAGTTTCAGCCTCTCCTAGAAATAAAAATCTTAAACGAGTCAAGCAGGAATCACCTGATCAGCATTAGTGAGGTAATCTGCCTGATAGACCCTATCATCCCCTAAAGGAAAGTAACCTGGCCAGAACCAATCCACTTTTTGCTACTATAACTTCCTTATTCCCACTCCCTTCTGCCTATAAAAATCTTTGACTTGGTACAGCTCCTCAGAGTTCCTATGTATCTGCTAGATTGGATGTTCCCTGACTCATGAATCATTGAATAAAGCCAATAAGATCTTCAAAATGTAATCAGTTGAATTTTGTTTTTAAACACACCCTTGACTTGGTTCATGTACTCCAGTGATCTGGCAAGTGAAGAGCCTGCCCCAGAAAGCTGCTGCTCTTTCACCTGAATGAACACACGTGGAGGAGATGTGAGCCCATGCCACAGCCTGAGTCAGGGCCAGGTGATCTGCAGCCCAAAGCAGAGCCCAAAGCCCACATAGTCAACCTGCATGAGAATAAAGGTCTCATAAAAGCAGCAGAAAAGCTGAAGAGATACCTGATTGAAAATTTTTCAAAGAATTAGGCTCTCAAAATGGAGGTGGATTTAGATATTTTTACTGGTTAACAGGCTGTAGAGTCTGACATCATGAGTTCAAATCCTGGCTTCAAAATTTAATCGTGTGGGAATTCCCTGCCAGTCCAGTGGTTAGGACTCGGCACTTTCACTGCCATGGCTCGGGTTCAATCCCTGGTTGGGAACTAAGATCCCACAAGCCTCGCGGCGCAGCCAAAAACAAAAAAGTGTTTTTTTAAACTAAACTCGACAAATAGCCAAATTTGAGCCTCATCTGTAAAGTGGCATTTTCCTCCAAGGGCTGTTATGAGGACTAAATGAGGCCAAAAACTGTGAAGCACTCAGAACTGAGGTTGGCACCCAATAACCTTTCAATAAATGTTTCAGGAATAGATAACCCCTATGGAATATGAACCACTAAAAAAAATAAGGAAGAACAACAAAGAAAATATATTTTCTACTAGTGCTAGTAAATTAGCATTAAAACATCTTTCCCACTAACTAGTAAATTAGCATAAATTTCATACAAAAAAAAAAACTGTACTCCTGACAAAAATTATAAAACAAGGAACAAAAGTAAATATGGGTTAATTTCTAACTATATAAAATGATGTATCAGTGCTTTAGAACAAATAGTGTATTTTCCTAAGATGTTGACTCTCTTTACATACATATGTCAAGAATTCCATATTAGGAGCAAGGAACAAAGAGGATTGTTAAAAAACACAAATTCACATTTCTTGTCATTAAATTTTATTCCTCCTCCTGTCAGACAGAACCAAGAAAAAGATGAGTATCTCCTGGGCCCTGGAAGGAAGTCTTAACATTTCCAGAGGTCCTGCTGGTATCACAGCAGTTTCCTCTCCTTTATTTTTAAGATACTTAATATGATAAGTCTTTTTTTAAAAAATAACAGTTTACAGTGAAGGCATAAAGATAATTACACGTCAGTTCTATGGTATATATGCTGACTGGCAACTTTTTTCTTTCTGACTGGCAACTTTTTGTAAAAGATTTTTTTCCTTAAAGTTACACAAACATTAAACGAATATTCTTTTTAAAACTTAGAGCATAACACACATTTTTCATATTTTTTCTTGGATATTTTACACACTTATTTTTCAAATGTCTTCTACAGTCAGCTTGAATAGACTTGCCTTAAAAATAATATTTAGAATATGTGAGATTCCAATAAATCTCAAGATTAAAGAGAATTTATATTGATTTAATAATGATGATCTTTTCCAAAAAAAGTATGTATTAAAAATTTATTCAAATCCTGTTTTAGGTCTCAGTAATGCTTTAAAGGTTTCTTTCTCCCATATACATCAGATACAATTTTTTTTTCCTTTAGGATTTTGTTTCTACTCTTAACATTTTTCTTCCATTTTATTTATTTTTTAATTTTAATTTTTTTTGGCTGCATCGTGAGGTTTGCAGTATCTTAGTTCCCCGACCAGGGATTGAACCTGGGCCATGGCAGTGAAAGCACCGAGTCCTAACCACTGGACCACGAGGGATTCCCACCTTCCATTTTACTTTTGAACTGGTTGGTGGTTTGTATATAGAAATGTTGTTGATTTCTGTATATTAATTTTGTGTCCATACTGTATTGAATTCTCTTGTTTCCTCTTCAACTGCCCACATACATAATTGTATCACCTAGATATAATTTTGTATGCACCTTCCCAATGTTTATCTTTTTTTTCTTTTCTATATGCATATAGAATTATAGTAAATAAATGTGGTACCATGAGTAATCTGGTTATGTTCCTGACTTTAGTAGGAATATGTATCATTTCCTGCAGGAAACATGGTTCTGGCCTTTAGCTTAGTATGTGTGTAGAATAATTTATTTTTTTTTGTAGAATAATTTTTTAAATATCATGTTAAGGAAGTAACCTTTTACTTCTATTTTATAAATAGATCCTCTTTAAAAAATCTCAAATTCTGATTTTAAAAAAATTAGTAGCTTTGTGAAGCTGATTTTATATATATATATATATATATATATATATATATATATATATATATATATATATACACTTTTTTTTTTTTTTTTTTTTTGCGGTATGCGGGCCTCTCACTGTTGTGGCCTCTCCCATCGCGGAGCACAGGCTCCGGACACGCAGGCTCAGCGGCCATGGCTCACGGGCCCAGCTGCTCCGCGACATGTGGGATCTTCCCGGACCGGGGCACGAACCCATGTCCCCTGCATCGGCAGGCGGACTCTCAACCACTGTGCCACCAGGGAAGCCCTGATTATATATTTTTTTGAATTTGATAAATTATATTAATGGATTTCCTTAAATTGAAACATCTTTCTGATAGACAGAAAAAAATGTTTCACTCAATTCTTCTCCAATTACAGACAGTCCCCAACCTAAGGCAGTTTGACTTATGAATTTTCGACTTTACAATGGTGCAAAAGTGATACACACAGAAAACATAGATACCTTGAATTTTAAATTTTGATCTTTTCTCAGGCTAGCTTTATGTGGTATGATACTCTCTGGTGATGCCAGGCAGTGGCAGCAAGCCATAGCTCCCAGTCAGCCATGTGATGTCATAGGTAAACAACCAATACACCCTTACAACCATTCTATATTCATTCAACTGTTCTGTTTTTCGCTTTCAGTACAGTAGTCAATAAATCACATGAGATATTCAACACTTCATTATCAAATAGGCTTTGTGCTAGATGACTGAAGGCTAATGTAAGTGTTCTGAGCATATTTAAGGTAGGCTAAACTAAGCTATGATGTTTGGTAGGTTAGGTGTATTAAATGTATTTTCAATTTATGATATTTTCAAATTATGATGGTTTTATCAGGATGTAAGTCAGGAAGGTCTGTAGTCTACAATTCTTTGCAATTCCAATTAAAATCCCAACAGTGTTTTTTCCTTAGAGCTAGATAAACTGATTCTAAAATTCAAATGAAAGCATAGAGGTCCCAAAGTAGCTGAGGAAATTTTTTAAAACTAGAACATTTGTGTAGTGGGAAGTGGGGAAATGCCTGCCAAGCAAACAGGGTTATTATAAAGTTAAAGTATTTAAGACAATGTAAACACATACACACACACACGCACACACACACACACACAGAGCATAGTACTGGTATAGATGTAGACAAACAGATTAAAGAAACAGAACAAAGAGCCTAGAAACAATTAAGCATGTATATTATAAAGGTGGCATCACAAAGTAAAGATCTATTTAACAAATGGTATTGGAACACTTGTTGCCTACATGCAAAAATAATTTTACTGATATAATTATCAGCAAATTCCTACCTTGGACCAATTACAAAATTGAATTCCAGTTGGATCAAAAACTAAATATGAAAAGCAAATCTTTGAAAAGAAACTATAACATAATAATTGGAAAGATATCTTATAAAATACCAACATTAGAAACTCATGAAAGAAGACTATTAAACATTAATGTTGCATATGTCATTTCAAAGAGGGCTTATGGGACCAAAACCAGGAGCTCTTAATGCTGTGACCAAAGACTGAAGTTCTCCATGGGATGTAATAGTCACTCAACAGTGCTATGTCTTCCTGAGGAGATACAAGATTTAACCACTTATATCCATGATTGCTGATACGGGAAAGTAAAAATAAATGTTTCCCAAGTTTAACAACAACAATAAAAATTAATGTTGCATATTAATTTTGACTGAATTATTACTGTATGCACAAACTTATCATATGCTAGATGAAACTACCCAAATTTAAAGTTTATATACAACAAAAGATACACGATAACATATAAGTGACAAATTAGAAGAAGATATCTGCATAAATCCTAATGCTGAAGCAGGCATTCTTAAAATCCCTTAATTTCAAGTAGAAAAAGGACTAACGGCATAAAATGGACAAATAATATGAACAGTCAATTGGCAAAATTTGCATTTCTTCACTCATGAGTGGATTTCCATTTGTACAGTATCATAAGAGTGTGGTCCTAGAGTCAGGTTGTATGGGTTTGAACCCTGGCTTTACTGCACACTTGATGCATGAATTTATGTAAGTTTCTTAATCTCTGTGCTTCACTTCCTTTCTCTATAAAAATGAAAATATCTACTTTACAAACTTCTGATAACGATTACATGAAATAAGCTACGTTAAGCTTATAGCACAATATACCTGGCACATAATAGGTACTCAATAAAGCTATTATACTTATTGCTGTAGAAGATTTTTCTAGCTGCTGTGTAGTCTATTCAAATATAAATAAAAGCTGCCGTGTAATATATTTACATCCATATTCTAGAATGAATGCCCAGAAACATAGGCAGTCCATTTCTGTTTGATAGTCCAGACCAAGATGTCTGGCTCTGGTGTCTGAAAGGAACTGAATGAAGTTTTTGAAAGCTAACAGAGTGTCCTATTTGTAGATCACAACTCCTTATCTCCAGCTTTTTACTTTATAAGGAAAATTCACATGTGAACTAATTATTTGGAATCCTCTCATAAAAGATGGTCATTACCCACTAATTCAAAATACACCTAAAAAATGTATCTACAAATCTGAATAGTCTGTTTCTTTGTGACATTTTTATTTTAAAATATTTATTGCCACTTCCATTTTTTCCAACTGCTTGCTCATGTTCTCCACCCAATTTTCTATTTTCTTAATTGTTGGTTTTTAAGAATTGTTAGTATATTTCTGCATATGTATTACAAAAACTGTTCCCAGTTTTGCCTTATTACAGTGTTTATGGTAGTTTCATTGAAGAGAAGGATTAATTTTGTGAACACAAATGAGGCATCTACTCTTTTATCTTATCAGTTTCATATGTTAAACTAAAAAAGTAGGTCAATGAATACAGCAAACACATTCAAAGACCTTTTCAGGTAGAAAGATTTATATAGCTAATAATTATTAACAATATTTATCATTTATGGAGCACTTACTATGTGCATTTAACCCTCCCAATATTCCTATGGGGTAAGTATTATTATTATCCCCATTTACAGATGATGTAACTAAGGACAAAGAGATTAAGAAACTTGCCCATAATCATGCACTTACTCTCACTGAGCCAAGATTTGAACCCAAGTCTGTCTAGGCCCAGAAAACCACTCTGCCAAAAGGAGAAATAACTGAATAAGCCACACAATCATGTGGTCAATAGAAATGTGTGTGTGTTTCAGGATGGAAAAGATATGAGCTGAGGAAAAAGAGGTAGTGGAAAATATTTAAAATACAGGAGTGTGAGGGATTCCAGTGCTGGAAATGAAAAGAATCAACAGCAGAGGAAAGTGAGTCATTTTGTAAGAAGATGAAGAATACTGTATATTTTGAGACCATAAAAAAAGACGTGGAGAGTTATAGATACTAGAACTATAAAAAATTCTGCCACAGAATTTTAGTATGTATTTTAGCTCAACTTAAAAAGTCTCAACTGAAAGAAATATATATGGAGGATCGTTTGAAAGAAGTACTCGATTTACTCTTCCCAATAATTCTAGTTTTTAATCTATGGCCAAGAAGGACTTTTAATAAACTGAGCTTAAAATCATAAGAATTATGGAATTATTTTGGATTTCTTTTTGACCTAAGTGCCAATGAAAAGCTTTTTTCTGTCCTGAATTATAAGCTTTTTCCTCATAAGTAGTGCAAGTTATGGGATGAACTTTATGTCTCAGTTTGCTTTTGCTTCTCCAGATCGTATTCAAAAAAAATTTTTTTAAAGATTTTTTTTTTATGTGGACCATTTTTAAAGTCTTTAGTAAATTTGTTACAATATTACTTCTGTTTTATGTTTTGGTATTTTGGCCGTGAGAAATGTGGGATCTCAGCTCCCTGACCAGGGATTGAACCCTCACCCCCTGCATTGGTAGGCAAAGTCTTAACCACTGGACTGCCACAGAAGTCCCTCAAATTTGAACTTAAGTTTTATAATCCTGTATGGACCTGTTTCTGCATAGCCACATGTCAAATTTCCCCAGGTTCTGACCTTCTAGCTGTATTTTTCCTCACCTTGATTTTTGATTTAGTTTTTTCCAACTTACTGTTAGGTTAAGGTAACCCACTGCAACTGCATTGTAAAATAATGCAGGAAACAAATAAATGCTTAAAACATACAAGAAGGGACTTCCATGGTGGCACAGTGGTTAAGAATCTGCCTGCCAATGCAGGGGAGACGGGTTGGAGCCCTGGTCCGGGAGGATCCCACATGCCGTGGAGCAACTAAGCCCGTGCACCACAACTACTGAGCCTGTGTGCTGCAACTACTGAAGCCTGCATGCCTAGAGGCTGTGCTACGCAACAAGAGAAGCCACTGCAATGAGAAGCCCGTGCACCACAACGAAGAATAGCCCCTGCTCGCTGCAACTAGAAAAAGCCTGCACACAGCAACGAAGATCCAATGCAGCCAAAAATAAATAAATTTTAAAAAAAACGCAACGTACAAGAGAACTGGTCATATCCTCTTCTTCCTTGAAAAGGGCAGAATCTGGAGAACACCAAGCTGAGGAAAGAGAAATAAAAATCTGTTTACTTCAGAGCCCCAGATAAAGGACTAGAGAAATCTTCAGCATCAGCTGTAAGATCACCTATAATGATCCTCAGAGCTTTGAGAAATATTAACCACCACCAGGCTACAGAGACACTGAAATGTACATAGATGGCTTGTAATTTAATCATATAGAGTTCTATGGGAATTTCTGGAGGGCTAAGTCTAGGGTGCCCAATGAATCTATTTCCCTAGTTTCCTGCTATTTTATTCCTAATAGGAGATTTTTTAAGTACATAATAATAAATACCACAAAGATTTAAGGATTAAATTATTTATGAAGCACTGTAAAGAATTTGGAAAAAACTTTAATCAGAGACAGGTTACAGGCATTGTGGAACATTCGTATGATGGAATGAAATGCAGTTATAATTCTAAAGACATTTTAAAATAACTTAATTGACTTATTTTTTACCCTAAAAAATTCAGGGCCTTCAGGTTAAAAATGGAAGACTGAATACTTGCATTTATTTCTGCTCTCTCTGAAACACAACCAAAACGAAAGAAACAATCTCACAAGGACAAAGAATACAGAAGATTTTAGCGGGAAAGAGATGTCAACAAAATTCTGAAAGATAGAGAGCAAATGACTGGTTTCTAACTTAGAGAAAGATGAAGCTTAAGCGAGGGTGGGGAAACCACGGCAGAACACTTGAAAGGCTCAGGAATGGAGGTATTAGGTACTTTTACAGGCAGGAGTTTGGGGTGGGGCTGAAAAACAGGGAACTACATACAAGGTGGGGTTGAAGCAATGTAGAGAAAATAAGGGAATTAAGTAAAAGCTGTCAGATTGAAAGATGAAGTGTTCCCCTCAACTTTTTTCCTTTCTTTGCCTCCCAAAAGCAGGAATCCTGGCTTATACTCCTCAAATAATCTAGGACTTCTTGCTGGGAAAACTGACTAGCTCAAAAGAAAATGCATACAGATGCTGACATTTGGTCAACCTTCAACCTCGAACAAAACACCATATTAGAAAGAAGGGCAAGGAGAAGAGTGGGTGGGAGTCAGGGTGGGGTGAGGGTGATGAGGAAGGGGTTAGATAGAAAAGAGACATAAATCTTTATTTCTACTGTCCAAAGTCAATAGGAAATATCTAAAACTGAAATCAAACATTAGCAGTATGAGGATGTTATTCAGGAAAGCAGAGATGAATACCAGAATATCCAGAAAAAAATGTTCCAAGTAATTGCCTATGGGTAGTGGGAACAGGGTATGGGAAGGAATGGAACAGGAAACTTTTGTTTACAATTATATATTTAACAGCACTTTTTAAAAAATCTAAATGCATATAAGAAAAATAGGAATTATATTAAAAATTTATTTTAAAAAACAGTTGTCAAGTGAATAAAATAAAAAACAAACGTCAACACAGTCAATAACTTGTGAACTTTCTTGGTAGGAGTACTGAACTTCCTAACTCTTTTTACAGACTCTCTCCTAAACTCTGCCCATCTCTGAGCCACCTCACCTGTCCCTTCCATCATCTGGGTCAAATGCTCCATTGTCACACAGCTACTGCTGATCTCTGAAGGTTGAGATGTCATTCAGGCCTTTCCCACTCTAAACAGAGGGGTTAAGATAGGGTGCACGTCTAGCAATTCCAGGGTCCACTCTATCTCAGGACTCCCCAGCTTCGAGGGAAGGTCTCAGATCAGGAGGTCTCCTTCCATGATAGATACCTGCTCTTCACTGTTCTTTATCCTCACATCACAGATCTGTCTTATCTTTGTGGAGCCAGGACCTGTGGGCTTATGATATAAATCCAATTTACCTGATGTCTTCTCACTGGATCCCTATGGGAACCAGCCTCCAAGGTGGCCCCCAATGATCGTTGTCTTCTGGTATTCATGTCTTTCATACACCCCTCCCACACTGAATAGAGTTGACCTGCATAACCAATAGGATCTTGCAGAAATGACAGTGTGACTTCCAAGGTTAGATCATAAAAGATATGGTTTCTGTCTTACACATTTTTGAATCACGCACTTTGAAGGAAGCCAGCCACCATGCCACGAAGACACTCAACAAGCCTTAGGAAGAGGCTTGTGCCAGCAGCCAACACCAATTTGCCAGCCATCTTGGAAGCAAATCCTCCTGTCCCCATTAGCCTTCTGATGACTGCAGCCCTGCCAGCAATTGACTGAAACTTCATGAAATATCTGAGCCAGAATACCCAGCTAAGTCACTCTCCACTCCCCAAAAACTGAGATAATAAATGTTTATTGTTGTTTAATATGTTTATTGTTGTTTAAGCCACTAAATTTTGAGGTACCTTATTACACAGTAATAGATAATTAATACAGTCCCAAACAATTAGCTTCCTTGCTTGTAATTCACAGTCCCTGGAGTCACTGACCAGAGATGCTGAGACAGCCGGAGTCTGGAAGAAAACTCAAAGACTCAGCAACTCAGGTTGAACCAATAGAAACACCAAGAGTCTAGAAACAAAGTGAATACAATAGTGATGTTCACATAATATCTGCTCCTCAAATATCTTTTGTGAGCATAAAGATGTAGGCCTGATGCAGTAACAGATATAAAGCTGAGTCAAAAAACATTCAGATTTTCATCAACCCCAGATCTAGTGTGAAAGAGAGGTGCATTAAAAGTCCAGCTATTCCATTTCCTATCTATCTTGACAACTGAGATAAACGAGAGTTGTAACCCAGAGCTCCCATACTCATCATTTGAAATGAGAATTATACTCATGTCACAGTGACACTGTCACATGACATTAATTTATCATCTATGGTGAAAAAAATGATACACAAGAGAGTAGACTAATCCTTACTCTGAATGACAGAAAAGAAATAATAAAACAGAAAACATTCAATTATAATAAATTTTGAGAAGTGTTATGCTTGGGATATACTCCTACTGTCCCTCACACAGTTTCTATTTTTTTTTGAATGGCAATTATCACTAATAAATTATATAATTTATCATGCATATTGTCTTTCCACCCCCTCATATAAAATACATGAAAACAGGGATTTATTTTTGTCTTTTTGCCACTGATAGTAGGTGCCCAAAAAATATGTTGATAAACTGGTATACCCACTAGGGAAAACAGTATGGCAGTCAAAAAATTAAGAATAGAATTACTATATGATCCATAAATTCCACTTGTGGATATATACCTAAAAGAACTGAAAGCAAACAGGTATTTGTACACACGTTTGTAGCAGCATTATTTGCAACAGTCAAAAGAAACAATCTAATTGTCCATTGACAGATAAATGGATAAACAAAATGTGGTATGTACAATCAATGAAATATTATTCAGCCTTAACAAGGAAGAAAATTCTGACACATGCTTTAACATGGATGAACCTTGAGGACATTATGCTACGTTAAATAAACCACTCACAAAAGGACAAATACTGTAAGATCTGGTACACGGAGTACATAATGAGGTAAAGTCAAATTCATAGGGACAGAAAGTAGAATGGTGGTTGTCTGGAGCTGGGGGACTGAAGGAATGGGGAGTTATTGTTTAATGGGTACAGTTTCTGTTTTGCAAGGTAAAAAGAGTTCTATGGATAAACAGACAGTGATGGTGGCACAGCCATGATGGATGTAATGCCACTGAACTGAACACTTAAAAATGGTTGGTAAGATGGTAAAATTTTTGTGTATTTTTTTGCCTTTATTGAGGTATATCTGATACACAAAAAACTGCACAAATCTAATGTATATATCCTGATCAGTTTGGACATATGCATACATCTGTTAATACCAGTACCATAACCAAGGTACTAAACATATACATCACCTCCAAAAACTTCCTTGTGTTTTGTGGTTTTTTTCCAGTAAGAACAGCTAACACGAGATCTACTCTCAACGTATTTTAAAGTGCATAATACCACTTTGTTAATATAGGTACTATGTTGTACAGGGCTCTAGAACTTATTCATCTTACATAACAGAAACTTTGTACCCATTGGAAAACAATTCCCCATTTCCCTCTCTCCCAGCCCCTGGCAACCACCATTCTACTCTCTGCTTCTTTGAGTCTGATTATTTTCAATACCTCATGTAAAAGAATCATGTAGTATTTGTCCTGTAACTGGCTTATTTCATTTAGCATAATGTCCTAAAGGTTCATCCATGTTGTCACAAATGGCAGGATTTCCTTCTTTCTTAAGCCTGAATAATATTCCAATGTACATATATGCCACATTTTCTCTACCCACTCATCTGTTAATGGATAGATGTTTCCATATCTTGGCTATTGTGAATATTGTTGCAATGAACATAGGGGTACAGATATTATGATAGCAAATTTTATGTCATGTGATGTTATCTCTATTTTACCACAATTAAAAAAATACACACACACAGAGTGTACCCTTGAACAACATGGGTTTGAACAGCGTGGGTCCACTTACAG
Source organism: Pseudorca crassidens (assembly GCF_039906515.1). NCBI lineage: Eukaryota > Metazoa > Chordata > Mammalia > Artiodactyla > Delphinidae > Pseudorca > Pseudorca crassidens. The sequence continues at coordinate 16,164,090 of NC_090315.1, read as the reverse complement.
GCAGATTTCTTTTTCAGTAAATACATACTACAGTACTACTACACGATCTGAGGTTGGTTGAATCTGCAGCTGCAGAACCTAGGATACAGAGGGCCAACTGTAAAGTTCTACTTAGATTTTTGACTGCAAGGGGTGAGGAGGGAATCAGATCCCCACGTTGTTCAAAGGTCAGCTGTACATATTGAGCAAATGAATAAACACTAATTTGGGGTAATTAAAATTAGAAGAAAGCAAAATATCAGATAAGAATAACATAGAAATGGGTGGGTAGTTTGGAGTTGGCAAGTGTTCTAAAATCTTAAGTTAGGGTTTTGTTAAACATGCATGTTAAAAATTCAAGGATAAGAGGGCTTCACTGGTGGCACAGTGGTTAAGAATCCGCCTGACAATGCAGGGGACACGGGTTCGAGCCCTGGTCCAGGAAGATCCCACACGTCACGGAGCAACTAGGCCCATGCACCACAACTACTGAGCCTGCGCTCTACAGCCCACAAGCCAAAACTACTGAAGCCCGCATGCCCTAGAGCCCGTTCTCTGAGACAAGAGAAGCCACTGCAATGAGAAGCCCGCGCACCACACAACGAAGAGTAGCTCCTGCTCACCACAACTAGAGAAAGCCCACGCGCAGGAAAAAAGACCCAACACAGCCAAAAATTAATTAATTAATTAATTAATTATTTAAAAATTCAAGGATAAGAAACCAAAGCATTGGAGAAAGAAATGGGAACAAGGTAAACCTGCACAATAAAAAAGAAGGCATAACAGAACATAAAACAAATTTTTATCAGCAATCACAATAAATGTAAATGAATTAAACTCACCTATTAAAATAACAGTCAAACAGGATAAAAAGAGGAAAAGCCCAGCAATATGCTCTTAACAAGAGACAGACCTGAAGTATAAAGACATAAAGGGAAGGGGTTGTAAAATGAAATTCCTGGAAAATACAATAACAAAACACGAAAAGCAATATTATCAGACAAAAGAGAACATGGACCAAAAGACATTCACCAGGATAAAGAGGCATGTTTCTTAATGTCGTAGATTGGAATCTTGGTCCCAATGTTTCACCCCCTTCTAAGAGGATTACATATTCACACTTTTTGCCATTTAACTCTGCCTTGCCTTCTGACTGCGTGTAATTAATGTTACACTTAGACACCTGAATAGCTCTGGTTAACCTAATATTAGTATACTTGGGAGCAGAGGTTTTTAAGGGTGTTTTTATGATCAGTCTTGCACTCTGGTGATCTACCAGGAGAAGAACACGTCCTGGTAACCACTGTCCTTTTAGCCTGAGCTGCAGAAAGAACACACGTGGAGCAGGTTTCAATCGATTCTGCAGTCCAGCCACCCAGGCAAGCCCAGCCTAGATAAGCTGAACACAGAACCTGCAAACCTGTGAACAGGAGAATAAATGCTTGCTGTTTCATGCCACTGAGTTTAAGAGTGGTTTGTTAGGCAGCATTATTATGATTACAATAACTAATACATATAATAAAAGAAGACACAGGAAGATGAAATAATAAAACTGGAAAAGATCACCAAGGGAAACTGGAGAGCAACAGAACCGGGCCAAGAACGGCTGGGGGAAAAAAAGGGCAGCAAAGGGGACTAAGATAGAGTAGCCAGTGGGGAGGAAAGACCACTTGAAACCAAATACAGAAAATTTTTTCAAGCGGTTACCAATTATGCCAAAGGCTACACAAAACTCAAATGTGGTAAGACAAGAACCACTACACATATCACAATTGCAAACACCTCCACACTCACACACACTGCACATCTACCTGACAATCAGAGACAACACCACACACGTTATCATAAATCACAGACAATTACAAACATCACCATGACAAAAATATCCCATCACAATTACTCCACCACACTCAACACAACCACACCCCCATCACTGTCGCATCATCACAATCACATACACACAGGATCACAACCTCACAGACCATCATAGTCACACACACACTAACTCTCCACCAGTTTCTTGTTCTAACAACTCCAGCCACGCTCCAGGAGCGTACTCGCACCCCGAGCACTCCGCACTGCCACTACTCAAGATCCTCGGGGCCTCCTTAAAGGCTCCGCCCCGTCAGCGGCGCGCGCTGGTTCAGCCCAGATTGCTTGAGGCCCTCCTTCAAGTCCCGCTCCGGGGACGCGGTAGCGTCACCTGCCGGAAACGCCCGAGTGCGCATCTAGCGCGCCGTTTCTTGGAGGCTGGGTGAAGGTGACACGCACGATGGCCCGGGCCAGGTGCCGGTAATGCCGAACCAACCCTCCGCGCCCGCCTCCCAACGGAAGTTCCACTACACAACACCTCCCAGAAGCCCTCACGGCCCGACTCAACTTCCGGCCAGAACGGAGCCGGAGTTTCCTGTGTGAGGGAGGCGGGTGGGCTAGGTCTGTTCTGGTGGCTGAGCCCGAGCGTGCCGAGTTACCGCGAACTGCAACTCTGAGACCTGGCTAAACTCTGAAAGTTGCAGGAGCAGTCATTTCGGGTGGACGCAGCGAGGGCGCTGAGAGGAATCGGCCGTGGGGCTCGCTGTGGACCACATTTCCCAGAGGGCTCGGCAGCCCGTCGCTTTTCTCGCGGGAACTCGAACTTTTCATCACGCCTGGCGGGAGCGTTAGATCCTTGAGGTGAGATCGTGGGCCCCTGGGGGAACTGGTTCAGCTCTGCAGGTTCGGACCCCCGGGGACCCGAAAGGCCTAAGTTGAGGAGACCGGAGGCCGATATGGAGCTCGGTACTTGGGCCTGTGCGGGCGGAGCGGCGTGAGAAGGGGGAGGTTATGCGACCCCTGTGCAGATATAGGATGCCTATCATTGTGGAATTGTGACTGTGTCCCCCTGTGGTGGTGTGTGCTTGTGACCCCGCGACACTGGGGTACCTGCGACTGTGCGAGTGTATGTATTCCGTGTTGAATTTGCGATTGTATCTGTGATACCATGTTTGGCTCTGTGTGCGGATGTGGAGTGCGTGTTCCCTTGTTTTAAGAATGACTGCTTAAGGTATGTGGCACTGTGTGTATGGGTATGAGGCTCCTGTCAGCTGTGCGATTGTTACTCCAGAACTCTGTCCTTAGGAAATCTCTGTGAGGTTTTGTTAGATTATTGACCTCAACAGCAATAACCTCAGCTTTCTCCTGAGACACTGGGATTGGAAGGGACGCCCCATTCCTCTGATCTCATTCGCTTTTGTGCTGGGGGATGGGGATGGGGCTGGGGCTGACCTGTGACCTGACCAGTTTGAGCAACAAGAAGAACCTGGTGTCTTACGATGACTTTCTACTTTCCAAGTTCTATCCTTCTCCAGGTGAGGCGCAAAAGAGAAGGAAACAATGCATGCTGAACTTATACAAGCAGTTTTCAGGGTATGTTGGGGTTTCCTCTTTTCTTTCGTTCTTCTGAAAGTTAATGCTTAATAAAGATGCCGTTTGATTATAGGTTCCTATAATTTTCCCACTGGAGAAAAGGATAGTTGAGCCTGCTACTGAAGCACAATAACTCCCATATACCTAATGTTTACTTATTTGGAAAATGGCTCCACTTCAGTTTGCCATGTTTTCTTCTTTTTATTTTTATATTTTTAATTTTTTTAGATTTTTTTTTTTGATGTGGACCATTTTCAAAGTCTTTATTGAATTTGTTACAATATTCTTCTGTTTTATGCTTTGGTTTTTTGGCTGCAAGGCATGTGGCATCCCAGCTTCCCCACCAGGGGTCGAACCCGCACCCCCTACGTTGGAAGGCGAAGTCCCAACCACTGGACCGCTAGGGAAGTCCCAAATTTTCTTCTTTTTAAATGCAATATTTATTATGACTTTAAAATAAAAGCATGATTATTTTAGAGATTTTAAAAACACAGATTACCAAGAAAAAATGAAATGAGACCACTCAAATAACTAGTGTTAACATTTTGGTGTATTTTCATTATTTTTCCGAAATCAGATTATGCTTCATTTATCATTTTATATCCTACGTTTTCACTAAAAAGTATCATTCTCCTGTGTTGTCAAATGATCTTTGTAAATACCATTTTTCAAAGATACACTTTTTCTTGTGAATGAGTTATGGTTTATTCGTCAGATGAGCTGTGTCAGACATGAAATCTTTCAACACTTATTTAAAATATTTATTTGTACAAACACAAATATACATAGATGCATGTAGGTTTTAGTTGCGATTTCCATGATTAATAATGAGATTGAACACCACTTCATATGTTTATTGGTTATCAGGGTTTCTACTTTTGTGACACACCTGTTGAAATCTTTTATTTTGCTCTTGGATTATCTTTTTTTTAATATATAAATTATTTATTTATTTTATTTTTGGCTCTGTTGGGTCTTCATTGCTGCGCACAGGCTTTCTCTAGTTGCGGAGAGCTACTCTTCGTTGTGGTGCACGGGCTTCTCATTGCAGTGGCTTCTCTTTGTTACAGAGCATGGACTCTAGGCGGGCAGGCTTCAGTAGTTGTGGCATGCGGGCTCAGTAATTCTGGCTCGCAGGCTCTAGAGCTCAGGCCTCAGTAATTGTGGCTCATGGGCTTAGTTGCTCCGTGGCATGTGGGATCTTTCCGGACCAGGAACCTGTGTCCCCTGCATTGGCGGGGGATTCTTAGCCACTGCGCCACCAGGGAAGTCCCTGGATTATCTCTTATTGATTCATGGGAATTCTTTATATTTTCTGGATATGGATCCTTTATTGATTATATTTTTCTACTATCTGGATTGTTTTATCACTTCCCTTAAGGTAGTTTTACGAATAAAATCTGACTTTTTTATTATATATTTTTTTATTTTTGGCTGCGTTGAGTCTTTATTGCGGTGCACAGCTTCTCATTGCTGTGGCTTCTCTCGTTGCAGAGCACGGGCTCTAGGCGCGGGCTTCAGTAGTTAACAGCGTGGGCTCTAGGGCATACAGGCTTCGGTAGTTGTGGTGCGCAGGCTCAGTAGTTGTGGTGCACAGGCTTAGTTGCTCTGCAGCATGTGGGATCTTCCTGGACCAGGGCTCGAACCGTGTCTACTGCATTGGCAGGCGGGTTTTTAACCACTGCACCACCAGGGAAGTCCCCCTAATTTTTTATCAATTTTTTTTCCCTTGGTGGTATCTTTTTGTATCTTATTTAGGAAATCCTTCTCTGTCCCAAGGTTATGTAAATATTCTATATTTATATTTAAAGCGATAATCCCGTTTATTTACTTAACCTATTTTTAATTATTCTAGCTCCTCATTTGAGGTAATTTGACTTTTCTTCCTCTGGCTGTTTTTAAGACTGTCACTCTGTTTTTGGCTTTCTGTAACTCAAGTATGATGTGCCTAAATGTGCATTTCTTTTTATTTATCTGCTTGGAATTTGTTAAGATTTTTTAATTTGTGGATAGGTATTCAGGAATATCCTCAGCCATCTTAAAAGATTGCCCTGCCTCATTCTCTCTCTTCTTCTTAGGCTCTAATTATACATAGGTTATAATTTCTCCCCCTTTTTTTTTTTTGGTCTCTTACTCTCTTTTTGGTTTTTAGAGTTAATACTTGTAGCTAAAATCAAAGCAATATTAGGCAAAAGAACTTTGCCTTGTTTCAGGACAGGAGTGGAGGGCATGGCAGGTAGCTAGAGTTTTGGGGTTCTTCCTCTAACTGGTAGAAAAAAATATCTTTATTCAGTTATGTTTCAACACTTCTAATCTTGGGGAGCTCACCAAATCATAAGGCTCTCAGTTCACTTTATGATTCTCATATCTGAAAATTAGAGTGTACCAAGGTAGAGGACTCAGAATAGGGATTGTGTTTTCTGAAGGTATAAATTGGGGGCTGAAACTAAATTTGGAACTCTCAATTTTAAAAATGTGTGTTTGGTACGGAGCCAAAGAAAACCAGGATGAGAATCAGTCTCCCCAAGTCTGTTCAGTGTAAGCCCTTTCTATCTGAATTTCTTCAGAAAAGGGCTGAGTCTTTCCTAATCCATTCTCCTTTGCCGAAGCCCAAACAGAGCATCTGGTTCCCCTCCCCCATCAACCTCTAATTACACTCACCATCTCTGTAATGAAGATTATTGCCCAATATTAATGGGAGTAACTCTAGGGAGGTAGTATACTGTAGTGGAAAATAAATTTTTAAAGGAATAAAATGAATTTTGTTCTTAGAAGCTAACCTAATGTTTAATCAGGAAATATCTGAAACATTCCAGGTAAAATCAGAAAAAGACAAGGGTATACAGCATACAGCATTACCAATGTTATTTAACATTGTTCTGTAGGTATTAACCAAAGCACTTAGACAAGAGGAAAAATTAGGTTAAAAATTAGAAAAGAGAGTGTAAGATTATTACTTTCTGCAGATGCTATGACTGTGTACCTGGAAAATCAAATCAACTTATAACCAACACTTTGAAATAAGCAGGGCTCCATAGGGAGCAAGCAAAAGGATTTTCTTTCCCCTATAATTTCCACTCTCAACTCTATGGCTAATGTTTTTGTTGCCCTGAATAAAAGCTTGTGTAGTCCCTATAATTGTTTTGATCACTCTTTGGTATTCTTTGGTTATTTTCAGTCACAAGATCAGTCTCATTTTACTAATTACAACCTCTAGTTGAGTATAATAATGTGCAAATTTCATTTAAAGCCTTTTCTCTGAGCTCAGGTTTGCTCCAAGCTAGAAGCTTACAGTGTGAAAAGGGGGACCTACTAAGCTGCTTTGTTTCTTTAACCTGAACTCCTCTTTGCTCAGTAGTCAGTTTCTTTACTATAGTCCTCTATCCTCCTCTTCTAGGTGTTGCTCTCTAGGTCTGCTCTCTAGGTCTAGATATTGTTCGGGGACTTGCCTTTTACAATTATACTGGACTTAGTTCACCATTCTCATGTAAGTTTTCTAGTTTCAGAGTATAATACCTTTCATTTTCTTAATTTACTCTCTAGTTTTGATGGAACACTTAGGCCAGTAGCTTTCTAAGAAAAACTAGACAGGAGATAATTTAACGTTCATTCTCTATGGTTCTACAATTGTCTTTTTTTTTTTTGCCGCACCACATGACTTGTGGGATCTTAGTTCCCCAACCGGGGATCGAGCCCACGCCCCCTACATTGGAAGTGTGGAGTCTTAACCACTGGATCGCCACGGAAGTCCCTAGAATTGTCTTGATTTAATCGTCACACTAACTTGGTATTTAATCTTTCTTTTTTTTTTAAATGGGTTTTAAAAATTGTTTTATTTGGGAAAAGTGCGCCTTACAAGAGGGCAGCTGCAAAATACAGAGACGTCTGCAACAATTACTTGTTTGTGCTTAAAGTGAAAGAATGAGTGGTATCCAAGGAATCAAAGCAGTAGGTGGACAAATCAGGAGCATCTCCAAGTTATTTTCAGGAAATAGAACAACAAAATGCAAAGCCATAATTTCCGATCAAGGAATTCTTCTAAGAATTTAGCTTATCTCGTGGATTACCACCCTTCCGTCCCGTTTTAGTGGAAAAGCATGACTTACTATTGCAAACCAATTTTGGTATTTAGTCTTGCTTTGTATATAATCTTCATACTAGCTTTGGCTGTGTGTGGAATTCTCGGCCAGAATTTGTTGTCTTTTGTAATATTAAAGGAATCACTTCATTTTCTTGTTTTAAATGGTGCTGTTGAGAAATCCATTGCCATTCTGATTCCTGAAACTTTTTATGTGATCCACAGAAGCTTTTAGAAAGTTCTGTTTTTCCCTGATATTCTGAAATCTTACTCCAAAATATAAGGTTTTTTTTTTTTTTTTGTCCATCACATTTTTCCCTCTCTTGGGGCTTAAAGAGAACATGGGAAGGAATTCTCATTTATGCAGACTTTACTGTGGCCAGGCACTGAACTGCATGCTTGCTATTTCATCTCATTGGAAAAGTCCACTCTGTTTGCACATTCCTAGACATACCCCTCTGTATATAGGAGATATATCTTATATTGATTTAATCGATTCCAGCTCCTTCGATTTGATTAATAATCTCTGTCCTTTTATGTAGAGCCCTCTACCACTTCATCTACTATCATCTTTTTCTTCTCTCTTTCCATTGTGAAAGCATGTTTCTTGTTTCAGGGGTCAGTGATGTTCAGGGATGTGTCTATAAACTTCTCTCAGGAGGAATGGGAGTGCCTGGACTCTGGTCAGATGAATTTATACAAAGAAGTGATGTTGGAGAATTTCAGCAACCTGGTTTCAGTGGGTAAGGATAACTATCCCCCCAAATTCAGAGTCTGCCCTTGGGAATGTGTCCTTTCTCCATTGTGAATTACACATTTCAAGTAACCAGCAAAATTTCTGCACTCTGTTCCCCAAGGAATGGTTGAGTTGGAATGGAATGCAAGGGTTGGAAATGGGCAGCTCCACTGGGCTGTGGCTGAAGCTTCATCATCTTTCTCTGGTCCTTCCCTATAGGGGCATCTGTTTCTTGATCACCAAGGGACCGGATCTGATTTCTGGGACACCAACAGCATAACCATGTCCCATGTCTTTTCTTGTGATCAGGACTTTCCAGTTCTAAGCCAACTGTGATCTCCTTATTGGAACAAGGAAAAGAGCCCTGGATGGTTGACAGAGAGCTGACGAGAGGCCTTTGTTCAGGTAAGTGAGAGGTGATAGAGCAGGAGCAGAGCCTGAGGAGGTATTACCTATATAAGATGTTATCAGAAAACTCCTCTCAAGCCCTCTTCCATAAAAGAGGTATCTTGCTTTTTTTCTCTTATACTTTATTCCCAGTCCAATGTAGCAAGTACCTTCCTTTGTCATTTCTAAGAGTTATTCTACCCACCTTTTAGATTTCATTCCTTCATAGGATCTGCTGCATTTAGACTTGTATTAACAGTAGATATTCCCACCCTAAGAAGTGTGTGTGTGTTGTGTGTATGTGTTTCAATACTGGTTTTCATTTTATTGACTTTCTAAGTATTTGTTAACTTCATTAACCAGGTTGTCCTGGATAGTAATTCATTGTTTCATTTATCAAACATTTGATTTTTTTTTTCCATTAAAAAAAATTCAGATATAACATACATATGGAAACTACATGAGTGATTGTATAGTGTGAAGAATTACAAGTGAATGCATCCATGTAACCACCACTTCAGACAAGTAATAGAAAATTACTAGCACCTTAGAATCCTTTCTGCCCTTTCCCAATCACTAGCCTCTTTGTCCTCCTCTTGACTTCTAACTCCGTGAAATAATTTTGCCTTTTTCTGAGCTGAATATAAGTGGAATCATACAGTATTTATACTTTTGCCTTTGTTTTTTCTCAACTTTATGTTTATGGGACACCCATGTTATTGCATATAACACCCATGTTATTGCATATAGCTGATGTTCATTCTCAGTGCTATGCTGTATTCCATTCTATGAATACATTTTATAGTGTGTGTTATATATTGCTAATTATTATGAATAAGTCCTTTCTACTATTGACCGTTGGGTTGTTTTCCAGTTTTTAGCTATGTGAACATTCCTTTGGTGCATATATGTACACATTTCTTTTGGGTGTATACCCAGGAGTGGAATTACTGGTAATAGGATATGTGTTGGTTCAATTTTAAAAGATAATGCCAGTTTTCCAAAGTGGTTATACCAATTTATACTTCCACTAGCAGTGTGAAAGTTGCTATTCCTCTGCATTCTTACCAGTTCTTTTTTTTTTTTTAATTTTATTTATTTATTTATGGCTGCGTTGGGTCTTCGTTGCTGCGTGTGGGCTTTCTCTAGTTGCTGCAAGCGGCGGCTACTCTTTGTTGCAGTGCATGGGCTTCTCAATGCAGTGGCTTCTCTTGTTGCGGAGCACAGGCTCTAGGCGTGTGGACCTCAGCGGTTGTGGCTCTCAGGCTCCAGAGAGCAGGCTCAGTAGTTGTGGCCCACGGGCTTAGTTGCTCCGTGGCATGTGGGAGCCTTCCGGAGCAGGGCTCGAACCTGTGTTCCCTGCATTAGCAGGCGGATTCTTAACCACTGCGCCACCAGGGAAGCGCTTGCCAGTTCTTGATATTGCTAGACCTTTTAATTTTAGACATTCTGCAGGTGTATGTGTGTGTGTGTGTGTGTGTTCTGTGACTTGCCCGTTTAAGTTTCTTGCTTCTATTCATTAGGTTGTCTTAATTTTTCTTAGTGATTTGAAGGAGTTTTTTGTATATTCTGTATATGAGTCTTTGTAAATATCATCTACCACCTTATAGCTTACTTTCTTATCCTTTTAGTGCTGTCTTTTGATTTTATTAATTTTAAGTAGTCAGGCTTATCTATCTTTTCCTTTATAGTTGTTGCTTTTTGTGTTCTGTGTAGGACTCATTGCCTACCCCAAAGTCATGAAGATGCTTCCTTTGTTATATTCTAGTAGCTTTTTTGTTTTACCTTTTACATTTAGATCTCCAATTTCCTGGAGCTGATATTTGTTTATAGTATGAGGTAGGGGTCAAATTTCATTATTTTTCCATGTAAATATCCAATTGACCAGGCAATGTTTACTGAAAAGACTTTTTCCCTTTCTCTATAATGCTACCTTTGTCATAAATCATGTGTTGCTATATCTGTGAGTCTGTCTCTGAACTTTATTCTGTTCCATTGGTTTGTCTACCTTTGTCCCAATACCACACGATAATAGTACTGTAGTCTATAATAAGGCTTATTTGGCAGAGCAAGCTCTCCTGCTTCTTCTTCTTGATAATTTTCATATAAATTTAATTTATTTTATTATAATTATTTTTCATAAATTTATTTTTAAATTTCTGGCTGCGTTGTGTCTTTGTTGCTGTGCACGGGCTCCTCATTGTGGTGGCTTCTCTTGTTGCAGAGCACAGGCTCCAGGTACACGGGCTTCAGTATCTGTGGCTTACGGGCTGTAGAGCGCAGGCTCAGTAGTTGTGGCACACGGGCTTAGTATCTCTGCGGCATGTGGGATCTTCCCAGACCAGGGCTCAAACCCATGTCCCCTGCATTGGCAGGTGAATTCTTAACCACTGTGCCACCAGGGAAGTCCATATATAAATTTTAGAATCAGCTTATTAATATTCACACACACATAAAAATAACTGCTGACATTTTGATTAAGGTTAAAATAAAGTTATACATCAGTTTCTGGAGAATTAACATTTTGGAACAGTCTTCTAAAAAAGTTTGATTTTTTAATTTGTGCAAGTAGTCTGCTAGGTGCTACATAGTTTAAAAAATATGTAGACTTATTAAGAAATTCATTGTTTAATGTGGGAGCTAGAACATTTCTGTAAATAATTTCTACAAAGTAGAATTCAGCAAACAAGAACAAATAGGAAGCTCAGAAAAAAGTTATAAAACAGTCAAAAAATACAGAAGTGGTATTGATTCAATAGAAATTAATTGTTGGATCCTTGGAAGTAGATGTAACCTATCGAGATAGTGATAGAATTAGACCATGCCTCCATTGAGAGAGAATTCTGGATTCAACAAAGCTCTAGGAACCTAGGCAAGAGTTTGTGAATCTCCTTCCTTGCCCTCCATAGGTCTCAGCTAGCCTTAAATATTTTATAAGCAGGGATCCAGAATTTTTTTCCTCCATAAATTGAATCATTTTCCTCTCTATCATCTGTAAAAGAATTGAACTTTCTTCATTGATTTCTGGTGCCATCTTTATTGGATAATAAATTCACATATATGAGTCTTTCTCAGCACTCTATTGTCTTGTTATGGTATAATGCCAGTACGAGTGTCTTTATTTCTTTGGCTTGTATTTTTTAATATCTAATATCACCTTATTTTTCAGATCAAAGGTTTACTTAGCCTCTGGAGTATTTTTGCTTTTTTTGTTTTTATTTCCCTGTGTCTCACTTACTGCTTTTCCTCCCTACCAACTTGCTTACTCACTCCCTTCTCTATCTTTCCTTGACCCCATACTTTTCCACATGATCTCTGTTTATTCTTTTTCCACTTTTTTATAATTAATTAAATAGTATTAGATAAATAACGTGAAAGGTAAAACTATTGTTTAAAAAGGAAATTTTTTAATATTTAAACTTTTTAAAGAGAAAATCTTTGTGAAAAATAGACAAAGATAACTTACCTTAAACTCCAAAAGTAGGAGCACAAAGTCTACCTCAAGGAAGTTGTCAGCGGAAACCTGGATAGCGGTGGAGAAGAGCTTAGGCCCAATGGCGACTGTGGAAGCAAGCAGCAGCAATGGGAAAGGGCAAGGGGGTCGAGACCTCAGTTACCTTTTACTGATTGGAGGAGGTGGCAAAGCGCAACTCCCTGAAGGAGATATGGCTGGTGATCCACGGGCAAGTCTGTGATGTCACCTGCCTCCTTAACGAGCATCCTGGTGGAGAAGAGGTTCTGCTGGAACAAGCTCGTGGAGACGCAACTGAAAGCTTTGAAGATGTAGGCCGCTCGTCTGAGGCCAGAGAAGTGCTCAAGCAGTACTATATTGGTGATGTGCCTCTGAATTACATTAAACCTGGAAGTGGGGGACTTCCCTGGTGCTCCAGTGGGTAAGACTCTGTGCTCCCAATGCAGGGGGCCTGGGTTCAATCTCTGGTTGGGGAACTAGATCCCACATGGATGCCTCAACTAAGAGTCCATGTGCTGCAACTAAGAAGCCCTCGTGCATACCATAACTAAACATCCCATGTGCTGCAACTAAGACCCAGTGCAGCCAAAATAAATAAATATTTTAAAAACAAACAAAGAAACGTGGAAGTGGTAGCAAGGACCCTCCAAAAAGCAACATGTGCAAAAGCTGCTGGTCGTATTGGATCTTCCCCATCATAGGCCATGTTCTCTTAGGTATTCTGTATCGTTACTACACAGCGGAGAGCTAATCCTCCCAAGGAGACCTTGTTGAAATCTGGAAAGCATATCCACTTGGGAATGAGAACTAGAGACTTGTTTGGAGGTTGAAGCAGTGCCTTCTCTAATCCTGCTAATTGTACTCTTACCCTTCGGAACCCAGACTGTTGGCCAGATAGCCACCTCAGCCCTGGGCCAATGTCCAAGTCATTTCTTAGAGCCTTACTCTCAAAGTACCTGCTCATTGTTCTGTGTCCTTGCCGTTGTTCCCTCTCTTTATTCTTTTCCATGGGCACCTTTATGTTTCAAAGTTTCTTTTGTAATTACGGTCCACATGTCCTAGTGACATTGCCCTTTGGTAAAATTGCTTTCCAGTACTTTGAATGCATATTAGACATACTTAACAGGGCATCACGCTCTGGTTTTGAAGCTTTTCTTTTTCCCTTTTTCTTTTAAGTAAATATTGTTAAAAATAAATAAATAAATAAAACTCCAAAAGTACAAACCATACAGCAAAAACATGAACTGGAAATACATCAGAATTAAGGATTTCTGCTAAATGAAGGACACAATAGACAAATCTAACGCACAGTAGACTAGAAGATACTTGCTAATTAAGAGGAAGAAGTTAGTGACCCCAATAAAAATACCAATAAAGGTTAACAAGACTAAAATGCTAATAAGCCTACCAGATGTTCATAGTTATTAATAATTAGAAATGCAAATGAAGGCAATAATGAAATATCACTTCACTTATTAGGCTAGGAAAGTAGAAAGCTGGGTAATGACAGCTGTGGGTGGGGACAAAGAAATTCTTATGCACTTTTGGTGGAAGTGTACAGTGGTGTTGCCTTTCTCTATAGCCATCTGGTACTACTTAAACAGGTATACATATGCCCCACTTTGGGGTATATATCTAAAATTGAAAATAATGCAAAAGGATAAATACTTCATGTCTTTCAAATGTCATACCAGTGTATCATCTATCGGGTCCATTCGAGGATTATTTAATTATCTTGGGAAATGTATCATTGTTTCACTTACTATTTACTACTCATTAGGGACCAGGTTCTCTTAAAATTAGATGTTAAATTTAAAAAGATTGATAAGTTGCGAATGATTCGTCTGGTGGAAAAGGTAGCTGAAGGGTATGGTTTTATTATCCTATAACACAGTAACTCGTTTTTGTATCCAACTTAGTGATGTTATTCCTGCATTCTTTAGGGTACCATATGAACTCAATCTCTCCTAGATAATTGGAACTAGCTTGATCATTCCTCTGGCCCTCTCATTAATGAGTTAAATAAATCTTTAAAACATGCTTAGCATATTCTGTTTCATTGGTTTATGTGGTTGTCTTTATGCCAGTACCATACTGTTTTAACTGCTGTAGCTTTGTTTTTTTTTTTTTTTTTTTTTTGCGGTACGCGGGCCTCTCACTGCTGTGGCCTCTCCCGCTGCGCAGCACAGGCCCCGGACGCGCAGGCTCATCGGCCATGGCTCACGGGCCCAGCCGCTCCGCGGCATGTGGGATCCTCCCGGACCGGGGCACGAACCCGTGTCCCCTGCATCGGCAGGCGGACTCTCAACCACTGCGCCACCAGGGAAGCCCTGTAGCTTTGTTTTATACTTTGAAATCAGAAAGTGTGATACCATTAGCTTTCTTACACTTCCTAAAGATTATTTTTAGCTCTTCCAATTTTTTTTTCTATTAATATTTCTGTAAAAAATGCCATTGGGATTTTTATAGGGATTGTGTTGAATCTGTAGATTACATTTTAACAGTATGAACTCTTCCAGTCCACAAGCACGCGATTGCTTTCCATTTAGTGTCACCTTTAATTTCTTCAATGTTTTATAGTTTTCACTATACAAGTCTTTCATCTCCCTAGTTAAGTTTATTCCTAAGTATTTAATTCCTTCTGATGCTATTATAAATGGAATTGTTTTCCTGATTTCCTTTCAGATTGTTTATTGTTAGTGTATAGAAACACTGTAGTTTTGTATCCTGCAACTGAAAACTAAATTTGTTTAATTCTGACAGTTTTTATGTGGAGCCTTTAGGGTTTTTTCTATGTCATTTTCAAATAGGGACAATTTTACTTCTAAGTTTGTTGAGAGTTTTTAATCATGAAAGGATGTTGAATTTTATGAAATGCTTCTTATCTATTGAGATGATTGTGTGATTTTTATCCTTTATTAATGTGGTATATCACATTGATTTTTGTATGTTGAACCATCTTTGCATCCTACAGATAAATCGTAGTTGGTCATGATGTATGATCCTTTTAGTGTGCTGTTGAGAATTTTTGCATTTATATTCATCAGGGTTGTTGGCCTGTAATTTTCTTTTCTGTGACTTCCTTGTCTGGGTTTGGTCTGAGGGTAATTCTGGCTTCATAAAATGAGTTTGGAAGTCTTCCCAGCTCTTCAGTTTTTTTGGAAGAGTTTGAGAAGGATTGGCATAATGTGTGGTAGAATTCACTAGTGAACCTCCCAGCAAAGAAGAGCCTAGGCTTTTTATTACTAATTCAATCTCCTTACTAGTTATAGACTTCCTATTTAGACTTTCTGTTTCTTCATGACTTTCTATTTCTTCATGATTCAGTCTTGGTAGGTTGTATGTTTCTAGGAATTTTTCCATTTCCTCCAGTTTATCCAGTTTCTTGGTGTATAATTGTTCATAGTATTCTCTTATGACAGTTTTAATTTCTGTTACATCAGTTACAATGTCTCTTTTATTTCTGATTTTATTTGAGTCTCCTCTCTTTTTTTCTTAATCTAGCTAAAAGTTTGTCAATTTATCTTTTCAATAAGCCAACTATTAGTTCCATTGATCTTTTCTGTTGTTTTTCTACTCTCTATTTCATTTATCTCTGCCCTAATCTTTATTATTTCCTTCCTTCTGCTAACTTTGGGTTTAGTTTGTTCCTTGAAATGTAAAGTTAGGTTGTATATTTGCAATTCTTCTTTTTCAATGTAGGAACTATAAAATTCCATTTTCATACTGCTTTTTCTGCATCCCATAAGTGTTTTTGTTTGTCTAAAGATATTTTCTAATTCTTTGGGCCATTGGTTGTTCAAAAGTGTGTTTTTAATTTCCACATATTTGTGAATTTTCCAGTTTTCCTTTTGCTGTTGATTTCTAGTTTTGTTCCATTGTAGTCAGAAAAGATACTTGATATGATTTCCATCTTAAATTTCTTAAGATTTATTTTGTGAACTAACATGTCATCTATCCTAGGGAATGTTCTGTGTATGCTTGATAAGAATATATTCTGCTGCTGTTGAATGGAATATTCTATATATGTCATTTAGGTTCATTTGCCCTATGGTATTGTTCAAGTCACTTTTCTTTCTTGATTTACTGTCTGATTGTTCGATCTGTTACTGAAAGTAGGCTATTGAAGTGTCCTGCTGTTGTATTTTTGTCTATGTCTCCCTTCAGTTTTGACAATGTTTGCTTAATATACTTAAGTGCTCTTATATTGGGTGCAGGTATGTTTATAATTGTTATACCTTCCTGGTGAATTGACCGTTTTATCATTGTATAATATCCTTGTTTGTTTTTTGTGACAGCTTTAGCTTAAAGTCTGTTTTAGCTTAAAGTCTATTTTATCTGATGTAAGTATAGCCACCCTTGCTCTCTTTAGGTTACCATTTGCATGGATTACCTTTTCCCATCCCTTCACTTTCAGCCATTATCTGTGTTCTTAAATCTAAAGTGGGTCTCTGGAGGACATCATATAATTGGATATTGTTGTTTTCTCCATTCAGCCAGTCTTTTGATTTGAGAGTTTAATCCATTTACATTTAAAGTTATTATTGAAGGATTTACTATTGCCGTTTTGTTCGTTGTTTTCTGTTCTTTTTGTAGTTCTTTTGTCCCGCTTTTCCTCTCTTGCTGCCTTCCTTTTGTTTCTTTGATTTTTTGTATTGATATGCTTTGAATCCTTTTTATTTTTCTTTTCTGTAATCTCTATAAGGTATCTTCTTTGTGGTTATCATTGGGCTTTCAAAAATATAACAGTATGTTTTAAGCTGATAACAATTTAACTTCAATCACATACAAAAACACTTTTACTTCTCACTACCCACACTTTGTATTATTGACATTGTACTCTTCTGGTACATAGATATGTTCACCAACCAGGAAGCTTCCCCCAATCCTTGCCAAGTTTTTTACTGGGGGTGTCATTATGTGGGGAGTGGTGACCAGTCCCATCCCTTGAAACTAAGGGTCCATTGTGAATCACTTTCTTATCATAAATTCAGGTATGATCAAAAGGCACTTGTTGTGAATAACAAAAGACAGTCTAGTGGTTTTTGAAGTTCCAGTGGTTTTTGAAGCTCTGCCAGGAACTGGAAACAAAGACCAGATGTATTTTTTGTATCAGAAGTATGTATATTTTCTGTTAATTCTTTCTTCTCAGTTCAGTACCCATGCCCACAGCTATGCTGGATGTTCCTGAGTCCAGATTTTCTCTGGTTCCATTTTTCTAGATTTCTAGTTTTCTGTGAGAATGAACAACTATAATCATCCTGTCCTGTGGGATGGGGAGGAGATACAGTCTTTGAATTCATCCTTCAGCTTTTACTGTTCTCTGCACTCCACTATTAGAAGTGCCTGATGCCTCCAGTTCTTGTGCATTTGTAGGGATTTGCACCATGAATCAGTACTGTGGAATTTACCCACTGTTGGCTCAATTTGATATTCTCCAGTCTGCAGTCACTTATCACTCATCCATTGGCTTTCCAGTTTCCAAGTTTTATTGCTACTGTTTCTTCTCCAGTATCTTTTGTCCTAGTAGGGTTTTCCTTTCCCCTTGTTAAGCTTTTATTATAATCTTCCTGTGGATTCGTGAACAAGAATTGGTAAATTTATATATACTGTCTGCCATTTTTAACAGGAATTATGCCCCCCTTTTATTAAAAATACAGTTGACCCTCATTACTCACAGATTATTTATGAATTCACTTACTCCCTAAGATTTATTTGTAAGCCCCAAATCAATACTTATAGTGTTTTCATGGTAATTAGCAGACATATGCAGAGTGGCAGAAAATGTTGACATGGAGTTCCTATTTTCTCACAGAAAATGTTTCATTCTTATTCTCTTCTAACACTCAAGGTTCCTCCCTTCTTAGTAACTGCCATGACTTGAAGATTCCATTTTTCTTTCCCAGCATCAGCATCACAGAATTCCAAGGCAAACTATTTTCAGTGAATCCCCAACATACATGAGGCTCTATTCACAGAAGAAATTTACGTGTCCTCCATTCTCACCAGTTTCATTCAGCACCCTAGACTTGTTGAGGGCTGTCCCCCAGTGTGAATTTGCCAAAAACATACCCTTTACTTAGAGTTGCTGACCCTCTCCCACGCCCATTTGTACATTTCAACACATTTATTCCTCAGTAGTCCTATAGGTATGACAGTTATCCACAAATAACAAAACATATAGTATGACGCTCTGTGTGTGAGTATATGCTTATATAAATGTATATATGATTAGAATCACTGTATAATGTGGAGGATGGCCCTGCATAGTGTGGATTCATTGAAGTTGCAGGTGATTCTGATCCACACCAGGATTATAGAGTCATCTATTTCCCTAATTAACCCTCTTCAACTTCCTCTGTTGCTTCTCCTTAATGTCTGTGCTTTTCTTATCAATTTTACAAATTGCCTAGCCATATTTGAGAACTGTCTAAGCATTTACTTTCCCGAATATTTTCAGCTTAATCTTTGCATTTCTTTTTCAGAAGTTTAACCTTTCCCAGCATAGGAAAAATGAGCATATGCCTTTTTATTTTCTTCCAGATCTGGAATCCATGTGTGAGACCAAGTTACTCTCTCTAAAGAAGAGACATTTTAGTCAAGTGATGTTTACCCATGAAGACATACCCACTTTTATTCAGCCCACGTTTCTTATTCCACATCAAAAAACTATTAATGAAGAGAAGCCCTGTGAATGTAAAATATGTGGAAAGGCCTTTAATCAAAACTCATACTTTGTTCAACATCAGAGAATTCATTCTGCTGAAAAAAACTATGAATGTAAGGAGTGTGGGAAATCCTTTAGTCGTGGCTCACTTGTTGCTCGACATCAGAGGATTCACACTGGTGAAAAACCCTATGAGTGTAAAGAATGCGGCAAGGCTTTTAGTTGTAGTTCATATTTTTCTCAACATCAGAGGATTCACACTGGTGAGAAACCCTATGAATGTAAGGAATGTGGAAAAGCCTTTAATTATTGCTCAAACCTTAATGATCATCAGAGAATTCACACTGGTGAAAAACCCTATGAATGTAAAGTATGTGGAAAAGCCTTTACTAAGAGTTCACAACTTTTTCCACATCTGAGAATTCATACCGGTGAGAAACCTTATGAATGTAAGGAATGTGGGAAAGCCTTTACTCAACATTCAAGGCTTATTCAGCACCACAGGATGCATACTGGTGAGAAACCTTATAAGTGTAAGGAATGTGAGAAGGCCTTTAGTAGTGCCTCAACACTTACTAACCATCACAGAATTCATGCCGGCAAGAAACTCTATGAATGTAAAGAATGTGGAAAGGCCTTTATTCAGAGCTCAGAACTTATTCAACATCAGAGAATTCATACAGATGAAAAACCATATGAATGTAATGAATGTGGAAAGGCTTTTAATAAAGGCTCAAACCTTACTCGACATCAAAGAATTCACACTGGTGAGAAACCTTATGACTGCAAGGAATGTGGAAAAGCCTTTGGTAGTCGCTCTGACCTCATCCGCCATGAAGGAATTCATATTGGATAAATGATAGGCCCTTATGACTGTAAGGAGTGTGGAAAGGCCTTTGGTAGTCGCTGTGACCTCATCCACCATGAAGGAATTCATATTGGATAAATGATAGACCCTTTTAATAACCTTTATAATAATATATTTTAAAACAGGTAATGCAAAAAATAAACAAAAAATCCCAGATAATGCATGATCAAAGTTCCTCTCTGTAGTAGTTTTCTAGGGCTACTATAACAAAGTACCAAGTACCACAAAACTAGGTGGCTTAAAACAACAGAAACTTATTCTCTCAGATTTTGAGCCTTGAAAACCACAATCAAAGTTGTTGGCAAGGTTGGTTCCTTCTGGGGCTCTGAGGAAGAATCTGTTCCATGCCCTTCTCCTAGCTTCTTGTAACAGTGATTTTTTGACATACCTTGGCTTGTAGACGCATTGCTCCAATCTCTGCCTCCATCTCCACACTGTGTTCTCTCTGTGTCTCTTCTCTCATATGGACACTGGTCATATTGCATTAGGGATCACCCTAAGGACCTCATCTTAACCTGATTATATGTGCAAAGAACTTATTTCCATGTAAGATCACATTCACAGATACCAGGTGTTAGGACCTCAGCATATTTCAACCCGTTACACTCTGTTAACACTATTTTTTCTAAAGTATTTGTAATTTTATACATAAAGTTAATCAAATGTATTTTAAAATGTGAATTCAAGGTCTAAATTAAACTCCCTTTTCCCCCCAAAAAAGATTCTATCCCAAAACTACTTATTCCATAATTCCTTCCCAATTAGTCTCTGCTTTGATTATATAGTTTGTATTAACTTATGTTTTAGGGCCGTCTTTTCTGTATCTGTGGCCTACCAAATTACACTGTAAATTGTGTTACATAGGCTATCTTTGAATTCATGGTGGAATTATAACTTTGTTTTTGAAGGCAGCTGTATTCTTTTTACCTTTTGTAAAATTAATATTTTTTTATTGTAAAAAAAAAAAAGAGGACACCAAGAAAAAAATAAAGATTATTTGTAAGCCTACCAAACAGAGATGACTACTTCAAATTATCACAACATATCCTTACAGGCTTTATTTAGTGTAATTGTGACATGCATGCTGTACCATAACCTGCTTTTATCATGCTACTATTTCAGCAAGTATAGATGTTTATGTATCATTCCTTTTAATGGTATCATAATAATCTTTTCTGTGGTTGACTATCATTTTGCTAAATAACTACCAATAAACATTTTGGTGCCTGTTTAAACTTTGCAGTTATAAAAGTTGCCTTCTAAATGCAACTTTAGTACTTTTTTTGTTTGAAACTTAAAAACATTAAATATCAGTGCTGAAATAACTGATGAACATTTTCTTCCTATAAAAAATTGCCAATAACTCCCAATTCCCTCATAATCACTATTACAGATTTGTTTTTATCCTTCGAGACTTTTTAAAAAATTTTATTTTATTTTTGGCTGTGTTGGGCCTTTTTTGCTGCATGCGGGCTTTTTCTCTGGTTGCAGTGAGCGGGGTCTACTCTTCATTGCGGAATGCGGGCTTCTCATTGCAGTGGCTTCTCTTGTTGCGGAGCATGGGCTTCAGGTGCACGGGCTTCAGTAGTTGTGGCGAACGGTCTTTGTTGCTCCACGGCATGTGGGATCTTCCTGGACCAGGGCTCAAACCCATGTCCCCTGCATTGGCAGGCAGATTCTTAACCACTGAGCCACCAGGGAAGCCCTATCCTATTTGCTCCTAATCGCTCGTAACATTTTTGGGAAGTGTATATGTTTGGGAACTGTTTGGGGTTTTATTTTGTTTTTTGGCTAAAATCATGAATCAAAGGATGAAATTAAAGAAATCATTACAGGTAAGCAAGGAATTTGGGGATGGAGTATTTTCCATCTCCCTAATATCAGGCACTGCAGGATGCCGGACACAACTGTAAGCCGTCAAAAGTATTAAGATCGGGCTTCCCTGGTGGCGCAGTGGTTGGGAGTCCACCTGCCGATGCAGGGGACACGGGTTCGTGCCCCGGTCCGGGAGGATCCCACGTGCCGCGGAGGGGCTGGGTCCGTGAGCCATGGCCGCTGAGCCTGCGCGTCCAGAGCCTGTGCTCCGCAGTGGGAGAGGCCACAGCGGGGAGAGGCCCATGTACCGCAGAAAGAAAAAAAAAAAGTATTAAGAGCGCTGATAAAGGTAAATACATGGATAAATATAAAGCAGCATTAATGTAATTTTGATTTGAAAAATTTGGGGATTTTTTAAACAAGATTTAAAAAACATGCATAAAAGTAATTGTAAATCTAGGTTAAAGTATACACAATATATAAAGATTCAGTTTGTGATATCAATAACATAAAGAGAAGGAGCCAACTGTAAAGGAATAGAGCTTTAGTATGCAATTGAAGTTGGTATCAATTTTAAATAGATTGTTGTAACTTTAGGATGTTATATGTAATCCCTCTGGTAACCAAAAAGAAAATATTTATAGAATACACAAAAAAGGAAATGAGGAGGGAATCAAAACGTGTCACTACAAAAAATCAACTAGAAATAAGACTTCCAGTTTCTAGTCCATAATGAGCTTGGGAGTCATCAATCCATTATAACAACAAGTAAAAAGCAGAATGAACTGAAAATCAACTCTTCCATAGATCCATCAGAGAGTTAAGGTCACAGGGTCACTGCTGCCCACAGACAGGTGGATACAGAGAATCACAACTTACCAGAGCATAGGCACATTAGCAGAAACCTCTGTGGGAACCAGTACAGGAGATGGAAAACCTAAACTGTAATGGAAAAATTGCAGGAGGTTCAGTGTGGACAAATCTGAGAGTTAAATGCTCCAAGGGGGTCCGAGTCTTTAAGAAGTCCCTGCACTTTTATGATTGGGCTCCAGGAGCCCAATCAAGTCCTCACTAAGTCCTCACTAAGACTGGAGAAAAATCTCCATTGTGTTTCTGGCAGAGAGAGGGGGAAAGTCGCTATTTTGAAACATTCTCAAAGCATTCTGTTCTTAATAAGGCATGCAGCAAAGAGAAACTATTGTACCAGAGCCTATAACCTACTGAGGTTTCATTAGTGTCTAACCAACCTGAGGGAAAAGAAATGCTCAGCTCCAGCCCACTCTAGCCATCCTGTCCCACCAGAGGGAGGGAGGTAGACTGAGAGGCACTGGCAAAGTTCACAGTCCAGTGGCAGTTTCACCAAGACTGAAGCTTAATCACAGGACTATAGAACATAAACCCTCCCCCTACACCTTATCACCACATCACTAAAGGTCTTACCAGTGTTCCTTTTACCCAGCACATGAAGTCTAGGTTTAAACAAAAACAAACAAAACAACAACAGAGACAATTAATAGAAAACAGTAACAAATATGATAGGTATTAATCCAATTATATCAATAACCACTTTACATATCAAAGATAAAATCAAAAATAGAGAAAAGTGGGGCTTCCCTGGTGGCACAGTGGTTAAGAATCTGCCTGCCAATGCAGGACACGTGTTCAAGCCCTGGCCTGGGAAGATCCCACATGCCACAGAGCAACTAAGCCCGTGCATCACAGCTACTGAGCCTGCACTCGAGAGCTCACGTGCCACAACTACTGAGCCCACGTGCCACAACTACTGAAGCCCAGGCGCCTAGAGCCCATGCTCCGCAACAAGAGAAGCCACTGCAATGAGAAACCTGCACACCGCAACAAAGAGTAGCCCCCACTCGCCACAGCCAGAGAAAGCCCACACACAGCAACAAAGACCCAACATAGCCAAAAATAAAAAATAAAATTTAAAAAATAGAGAGAGTGGAGTGGGGGCCTCCCCTTTCCTCCTTTGCCTCCTGACAGGAAAGGTTTAAGGGCGACTGAGCCCTGGGAGGCCGGGCTGGGCTTGGGGGCCGCCCCGGGGGCCCGGGCCATGGATGTACGCCGACTGAAGGTGAACGAACTTCGCGAGGAGCTGCAGCGCCACGGCCTAGACACTCGTGGCCTCAAGGCTGAGCTTGCTGAGCGGCTGCAGGCGGCGCTGGAGGCCGAGGAGCCCGACGACGAGCGGGAGCTCAAGGCCGACGACGAACTGGGGCAACCCGGGCACAACAACGAGGCGATGTCATGGACAATATTATCATGCAGAACCAATTCTATGAGATGCAGGTCACCAAGAAAGAGAACGAGTCAGGCTACGAGAGGAGAACACTGGAAATGGACCAGCAGCAGCAGGCCTATCGCCCAGTAGAAGTGAAGACAGAGATGAAGCAAGAAGCACCCACCAGCTTCCTCCCGCCCGAATCATCTCAACCCAAACCAGACAGACAGCAGTTCCAGAGTCGCAAGAGGACTTATGAAGAAAACCGGGGACGGGGGTATTTCGAGCACCAGGAGGATAGGAGGGGCCGCTTTCCTCAGCCTCCCGCTGAAGAGGATGAAGATGACTTTGACAACACCCTTGCTGCCATCGACACATATAACTGCGACCTCCACTTCAAGATGGCCTGAGACCGGAGTAGTGGCTGCCCACTCACAACTGAAGGTTTTGCGTACCTGTGGTCAGCAGCCCGTGCCAGCTATGGGGTCAGAAGGGGCCGTGTGTGCTTTGAGATAAAGATCAATGAGGAAGTCTCTGTGAAGCACCTTCCATCTACAGAGCCCGACCCACACGTTGTCTGTATTGGTTGGTCCCTGGACTCCTGCAGCACTCAGCTAGGCAAAGAGCCTTTCTCCTATGGCTATGGAGGCACTGGGAAGAAGTCCATCAACAGCTGGTTTGAAAACTACGGAGACAAGTTTGCAGAGAATGATGTGATTGGCTGCTTTGAGGACTTTGAATGTGGAAATGATGTGGAACTTTCCTTCACCAAAAATGGGAAGTGGATGGGCACTGCCTTCCGAATCCAGAAGAGAGCCTTAGGGGGTCAGGCCCTCTACCCTCATGTCCTGGTGAAGAATTGTGCAGTGGAGTTCAACTTCGGGCAGAGGGCAGAGCCCTACTGTTACGTCCTCCCAGGCTACACCTTCATCCAGCACCTTCCCCTGAGTGAGCGAATCCGGGGCACTGTCGGACCAAAGAGCAAGGCAGAGTGTGAGATTCTGATGATGGTGGGCCTGCCTGCCACCAGTAAGACCACATGGGCCATCAAACATGCAGCCTCCAACCCCTCCAAGAAGTACAACATCCTGGGTACCAATGCCATCATGGATAAGATGCAAGCGATGGGCCTACGCCGTCAGAGGAACTACGCCAGCCGCTGAGACGTCCTGATCCAGCAGGCCACCCAGCGCCTCAACCGCCTCATGCAGATCACTGCCCGAAAGAAACGCAGCTATATCCTAGATCAGACAAATGTTTATGGGTCAGCCCAGAGATGAAAAATGAGACCATTTGAAGGCTTCCAGTGCAAAGCTATTGCTATTTGTCCCACTGATGAGGACCTAAAAGACCGAACGATAAAGCGAAACGACGAAGAAGCGAAGGATGTCCCATATCACGCGGTCTTAGAAATGAAAGCCAACTTCATGTTGCCAGGTGTTGGGGACTTCCTGGACGAGGTGCTGTTCATTGAGCTGCAGCGAGAGGAAGCAGACAAGCTGGTGAGGCAATACAATGAGGAAGGCCGCAAGTCTGGGCCACACCCTGAAAAGCGCTTTGACAACCAAGGCGGTGGTAGCTTCCGGGGCTGTGGGGGTGGCGGCCGTTTCCAGCGCTTTGACACCCGAGGTCCCCCCAGGGGCAACCGAGGAGGCTTCCAGAATCGGGGAGGAGGCAGCAGAAGAGGCAGCTACCGAGGAGGTTTCAACCACAGTGGAGGTGGTGGCTACAACCAGAACCGCTGGGGTAACAACAGCCGGGATAACAACAACTCCAATACCCGAGGCAGCTACAACAGGGCTCCCCAGCAACAGCCACCACCACAGCAGCCACCGCCACCACAGCCACCGCCGCCACCCAGCTACAGCCCTGCTCGGAACCCTCCAGGTGCTGGCAGCTATGCTAAGAACAGCAACATCCCTGGCTCGAGCACCAATACCAGCACTCCTACTGTCAACAGCTACAGCCCTCCACAGCCGAGTTACAGCCAGCCACATCCCTACAACCAGGGAGCTTACAGCCAGGGCTACACAGCTCCACCATCTCCACCTCCGCCACCACCTGCCTACACCTATGGGAGCTACGGCAGCTACAACCCAGCCCCTTACACCCCTCCGCCGCCCCCCACCGCACAGACCTACCCTCAGCCCAGCTATAACCAGTACCAACAGTATGCCCAGGAGTGGAACCAGTACAATCAGAACCAGGGCCAGTGGCCGCCATACTACGGTAACTGTGACTACGGGAGCTACTCCGGGAACACACAGGGGAGCACAAGCACACAGTAGCCAGTGTGTCCTGGAGGCCCCTGCCGGCTTCCTCCACCAGCGCCCACCTTGGCCCCCCTTGTCCACCCCACCGGGTCATGTGGTGCTGGGGGACGGGTCCTCCCAGGGCTGCCTCCCCTCCAAGGGGCTCTTACCCCACACAGGGCCGGCATTTTCCTCTGGATTCAAACAGGCAACAATGACCTTTTATTTTTTATTTTTTTGCAGTATGCGGGCCTCTCACTGCTGTGGCCTCTCCCTTTGCGGAGCACAGGCTCTGGACGCGCAGGCTCAGCGGCCATGGCTCACGGGCCTAGCTGCTCCGCGGCATGTGGGATCTTCCCGGACCGGGGCACGAACCCGTGTCCCCTGCATCGGCAGGCGGACTCTCAACCACTGCGCCACCAGGGAAGCCCAGACCTTTTATTTTGTTTGTCCCCCCACCCCACTCCTCTCCCTCTTCCTCCCTTCCTCCTTTTAGACTAAAGACGCCCCTTCCCTTGGTTGTACAGTGAGGCTACAGGGCTGTGGGGAGGGCCCCTTCCTGTCCTCTGGTCCCAGCCCTGCTCCAGCCCCTCAGCTTCCCAGATTCTCATGCAGTTGGTTGTAAATTCTTCCAGGAGCTGTTTTACTGTCTACTTTTCAGGATTTAAAAAAAATCAAAAACTTAAAAACACACAAGTTTAAAAAAGCAAAATGCAGCAGGAGGAAGAAGTGACAGATTTTTTTTGGTAATTATGCTTTTTTTTTTAATTTTTAGAATTTGTCCCTTTTTACTGTGGGTGAGCTGTTGATATTTCATCAGGATAACCATTTCTTTGCTGAGTTCAGGTGATGGAGGAAGAGCCACACCCTCAAAACAAAACACACACAAAACAAAACCAGAGAATCATCTTTAACCTAACTTTTTATACAATGTCTCAGTTTCCCGTAACTTTGCACACAACCTTCTGTGTTGAGTTGAATTGTACCTGCCTTTTGTATTTGGAGAGAGTGTGACTATTGAACTTGAAACCTTTTATTCCAGGCATCTTGGTGGTTTCTGGTGGGATTAATCGGGTGAGAGGGAAGAAGGGAGTTGGGGGGCTCCTTCCTTTCAGAACATGAAGTTTCTCACTGCCTCCTCTCCAGAGGTCTCCCAGGTGCCAGACCTAAAGGTTTTTCCTACAGTGATCCTCTGATTATTTTTACTTCCCCTTGACCCATATGTTTTAACAGGACTTTAACAAACTGCACTTATTAAGAAATGTGTTTGCTCTGTCTTGTTTTGTTTTTGTTTTGTTTCAATAAATGACATGGCACCTCCTAGCAGGAAGGAAGCAAGGTTTCAACCCTGATTTAAAAAAAAAATACAGAAAAGTATAGCATGCTAACACTAATCAAAAGAAAGCTGGGGGCTTCCCCAGTGGCGCAGTGGTTGAGAGTCTACCTGCCAATGCAGGGGACGCAGGTCCGTGCCCCGGTCCGGGGGGATCCCACATGCTGCGGAGTGGCTGGGCCCGTGAGCCATGGCCGCTGAGCCTGCGCGTCCGGAGCCTGTGCTCCGCAACGGGAGAGGCCACAGCAGTGAGAGGCCCGCGTACCGCAAAATAAACAAAAACAAAACAATATCAAAGTGACACCAAGTAAGAGTACAAGGTGTTAGCTTTCAAAATCCACGTCTTCATTCAAAATTGAGTCGGGGGAGGGGAGGGACTGAGAAGACCATGTATTAAAAAAAAAAAAAAAAAAAAAAGCTGGAGCAGCCGTAGTAATTTTAGAGGAAGCTGACTTCAGATCAGGGAAAATTATCAGGGATAAAGAGGGCCATTACATAATGATACAGGTGTAACAAAACAGTAGTAATCTTTATATGTACCTAACAATGGACCATCCAAATATGTGAGGGAAAAACTTTTAGAACTACAAGGAGAAATAAATAAAACCACTATTATAATTGGATTCCTTCAACACCCTTTTTTTAATAATGGAAAATCAGTAAGGACACAGTTGACTTCTAGCCCCATCAATCAACTGGATATAATTGACACCGAAAGACTACTTCTTCCAACAACAGTAGAATACACATTCTTCTCAATTTTACAAGGAACACTCACCAAGATAAACACAGCAAGCATCTGTGGCCTTAAAACATACCTTAACAAACTTAAAAAAATAGAAACCAGGGCTTCCCTGGTGGCGCAGTGGCTGAGAATCCGCCTGCCAATGCAGGGGACGCGGGTTCGAGCCCTGGTCCGGGAAGATCCCACATGCCGCAGACCACCAAACCCGTGCGCCACAGCTACTGAGCCTGCGCTCTAGAGCCCGCGAGCCACAACTCCTGAAGCCCGCGCGCCTAGAGCCAGTGCTCTGCAGCTAGAGAGGCCACCGCGATGAGAAGCCCTTGCACCGCAACGAAGAGCAGCCCCCGCTCGCCGCAACTAGAGAAAGCCCGCGCACAGCGATGAAAATCCAACGCAGCCAAAAATAAATAAATAAAATTAAAGAAAAAAAAATAGAAACCATAAAATGTATGCTCTCACACCGCAGTGGAACTGAACTAGAAATTAACAACAGAAAGATAGCTGAAAAACCCCAAAATACCTGGAGATTAAACAACACACTTCTAAATATCACACAAGTCAAAGAAATCTCAGAAATATTAAAATATCTTAAATAAAAATGAAAATACAGCTTATCAAAATTTGTGGGATACAGTGAAAGCAGATCTTAGAAGGAAATTTATAGCATTGAATATATATATTAGAAAAGAAGAGGGCTTCCCTGGTGGCGCAGTGGCTAAGAATCCACCTGCCAATGCAGGGGACACTGGTTCGAGCCCTGGTCCAGGAAGATCCCACATACCACAGAGCAACTAAGCCCGGGAGCCTGTGAGCCACAACTACTGAGCCCACATGCCACAACTGCTGAGGCCCGTGCACCTAAAGCCTGTGCTCTGCAACAAGAGAAGCCACTGCAATGAGAAGCCCACGCACCACAATGAAGAGTAGTCCCCGCTCACAGCAACTAGAGAAAGCCCACGTGCAGCAATGAAGACCCAATGCAGCCAAAAAATAAAAATAAAAAAACAAAAATTTTAAAAAATATATAAATAAATAAATAAGACAGGGGTTGATGCTTCCATGTTACATCCTGGGGCTCCAGTTCTGGAGGCGTCTATTGTCCCCATTTTACATGCCATAAAACTGAGGCCTGGGCTTCCCTGGTGGCGCAGTGATTGAGAGTCCACCTGCCGATGCAGGGGACACGGGTTTGTGCCCTGGTCCGGGAAGATCCCACATGCCGCGGAGCGGCTGGGCCCGTGAGCCATGGCTGCTGAGCCTGCGCGTCTGGAGCCTGTGCTCCGCAACGGGAGAGACCACAACAGTGAGAGGCCCGTGTACCGCAAAAAAAAAAAAAAAAAAACCAAAAAAAAACTGAGGCCTGCCCTGGGATCCCAGAGCTTGTAAGCAGCTCTTTTTAAATCCCAACTGTATCTCATTTTATTCTACCCTTTACAACTAAATCTTACCTCCTCTGAGTACAAAACGAGTGCATGATTCATGACACCTATTTATACCAAGAAAAAGGACTAGAGCTTGAGCTTGTTAACTCTTGGCTTCTCCTGTGGCTCAGAATGTGGCCTTGTGCACATCACTTAATTCATTCAGGAAATACTGCCTGAGTTCCTGCTGAGTGCTGGACACTTCTAGAAGCGGGGCACACAGCAGTGAACAGGACAGATGGGTCTCAATAGCTTATGTTCTAGTTGAGCAATAGACAACGTTAAACATTTAAAACACAGGTGAGTGCTCTAATGAAAAGACAGTATAAAGGGATGGAGAGAGATAGGGTGAGGGGTGCAGGGACAAATCATGCAATGGTCTGAGTAAAACACTAGAATCAGTTAATTGTGATAATTAGTAGTAATTAATAGTAGAACAAATTAAACATACTTCATGCAAGGAAGAAACCCCAATATTTTATGTTTCTTTTTTTCCTCTGATACAACAGTTTAACTTTTTAAAAACTCTCCATTGGATATTTAAAATCTGTGGGCTATGTTAATGTATAGTCTACAGTATATAATCCCGTTGCGGAGCACAGGCTCTGGACGTGCAGGCTAAGCGGCCATGGCTCACGCGCCCAGCCCCTCCGCGGCATGTGGGATCTTCCCAGAGCGGGGCACGAACCCGTGTCCCCTGCATCAGCAGGCGGACTCTCAACCACTGCGCCACCAGGGAAGCCCCAAGTTTAAGACTTTAAAAGGAGAACATAAATGCAATAGACCTAATGAAAAAGATAATACCTATATTTAATTTTAAAAAGGAAATATTTCTGTCTCATGATATAGTGGGATGTTTTTACTCTGTTTTCTTTGTCAATATTTCTCTGAACTGCCTGTGGCCTTCAAGACATACTTCTTTTCTTGTATGAACAGTAGTGGTAAAACTGACTACATACAAAATTCACTTTGACTTGGAGCTCTGCTCCTATCAAGCCCACGTTATGCTAGTTCCTGGTGTCACCCCAATTTGATGACAGCAAGCCAAATATCTTCTAAACAAAAGCATATGAGCATGGGATACTTAATGATTTTATCTACTAGCAACAGCAGGTTTTTAGATTTGGATGAATTCATTTCCAGCTCTCTAAAAATGTCTATCCACTTTGTATCTAAAAGGCTTATGTTAGTAAAGCAGCTGTTTGCTGGGTCTTGGATCTATAAATTCATCAGAGGCTATCCATGTCTAAAATGTCCACAATTTTTAAGCACTTCAGTGTTTGAATGTCACTTTAAGTTAACCCCTCTCAGGGAAAATGAGAAAGGTAATTTGAACTTGTGAAGTTGAAGTTAACAGTTTCAGCCAAGAAATTGAGAAAGTTCTATGTAACCAGATCATCAAACAATTCTGGAGAAACAGCATTTATCTTTTGTTTTACTATAATCATTTTCTCCATTCTCATCCTCATTCTCCAAATTAGAGAAGGACATGCTTGTTCCACACTTGGAAAATATAATTTTACAGTAAGACAGTTTAACATCTTTTCTATGGCTAGCATCAATAGCAATCTGGTACACATATGTCTAAGGAGGCCATCTCTGTCCATTTCTTTAAAGCTTAAAATCTTACCAAGTGCTTCTGCATGTTTTGAAGAAATCGAGAAATAACCAAAACCTTTCATTATGAAAGCCTCAGTATTCAGATAAGCAAATCACATCCCCTTTTTTTGCAGTGTTGCAGATGAAATCTTTTAATTTCCTTTTTTTATAAAGATTTTTTGATGTGGACCATTTTTAAAGCCTTTATTGACTTTGTTACAATATTGCTTCTATTTTCCGTTTTGGTTTTTTGGCCACGAGGCATGTGGGATCTTAGCTCCCCGACCAGGGATCAAACCCACACCACCTGCATTGGAAGGTGAACTCTTAACCACTGGACCGCCAGGGAAGTCCCTAATATCTTCTTATTTTCTTCGGTGAAAAGTTTAGGGACTGAATGGAATTTACAAAAATTACATCTACATTGTCTGCCAAATGTGCAGATAGATGAACAAAATCTAGTTATTAATTGAACAAGATATCAACACCCTTTCGTTTTATGTTTGTGTGGGTGTGGTTTCATTAAAATCTTCATAGAAATCAAGAAGATGATTTGAAACTCCATTTTTCGAGTACCTAAGAACTAGGGGGAAATTTTTGTTACCATGACTCCACACACCACTTGATAAACTGTAGAAAGCTGATCATGATGGCTGGCAAGATCTGACAAAATAGGCTTTAGACTGTAAGGGACCAACATATCTTGTCAAAATTTCCCCTTTAGCTTGCCCACGGGACGTTTTAGCTGCAAGCTCTGAGTTCGGAAAATTAACTGCACCTGAACTGTACCTGGTTTCACAGAGCAGTCAAAGGAATGATGATGATGTGTGTTTGGTATACCTAAGACAATTCACCACCACTATTTTTATTGGTGTCTTTGGGGGAGCTGAAAAACCTTGACAAAGTTAAAAGTACTTACCTGTCTTTTCCCAGACTTGTGAGATTGCCACCGTGTGTACTTTTACATACCTTTCTCCCGAATACTCAATCCTGAATTTTCTCCATATTGTTCAGTAGTCTCTGTTTTGGTTATTTATCTCCCTAATCCATGTGTCCTTCCATTTGTCATTAAAAGAACACATTCGGGCTTCCCTGGTGGCACAGTGGTTAAGAGTCTGCCTGCCAATGCAGGGGACGCGGGTTCGTGCCCCGGTCCAGGAGGATCCTGCCTGCCGCGGAGCGGCTGGGCCCATGAGCCGTGGCCGCTGAGCCTGCGCGTCCAGAGCCTGTGCTCTGCAATGGGAGAGGCCACGGCAGTGAGAGGCCCACGTACCGCAAAAAAAAAAAAAAAAAAAAGAACACATTCACTTAGCCTTTTTTTGGTCTGGGTTATGCTGGTGTTGGTATCGTAGCCATTCTTTTCATTATCTAAAATCTTAGAAAACATTATCACAGTATTCACAATGTCAGAAGTTAAAACTAGCACTACTTGATACAAAGCATGAGTTAATCCACAGGCACAGGCCAAGACAGTTACGGCTCCTAATTACAATACACTTAAGTTGCTACTCAGAGCAATGCAGCAATGAATGATTCCTTATTGTGAACTACCAATCATGGTTATCAACATCAGCAGTCAGGGGCAGTATGGAAGGCAAAAAAACCTCTGCTGTATCATTTGACACTAAAATCTGTTGCTTTCAGCAGTTCCTATTTTGGGGGCCACCCTATCAGTTTTCTACTTTACCCACAACCTTTGCACCCATTGCAAAAACTGGGACCTTTGCATGTCCTGAGGAGGGGTTTCCCGGGAAGCAGGTGTTTCAGTGCTGAAACCGGGATAGTCCTGGGAAAACCAGGACAGTTGGTCACCCTATAAGTAGTCTTGACTACGTCTTGTCCACCACCTCCCCTTTCCCCTACTTCCCGACCCTGCCAGAGCTGCCCTCACCCCAAGTTCAGCCAGTCACCTTCCCTCTCCTGGCAGTCTGAAATCTGGAAGGGAGACATGCCTAGCCTGGGAGCTGCCACAATATAGAAGGTTCAAGCATTCCCCAAACAGCCCTAGCTGATTATTAGATAATTCTTGTTGTCCAGGGTTTTCTTCAATCCACTCCTTACCCTAGTATTCTGGTTAACTGCCTTTTCTGCTGAAGGTAGCCAGAGTTGGTTTCTTTAGCTTTCAGACAAGAGCGTCTTCACTACTGCAGTAGTATTGCTTTTGCTGATGTCCTTTCTATATCCTGTTGATCTGTGTCGGATCCTGGGTTCCTTGACACCAAATGGATATTCAGGTGTGGTGTAAAACTAAGATGGCTGTCAGTGATTTCCCGAAAAATGGCAAGGAGGTGGGGTGTTTGTACCTTTGCAATGGCTGAAGAGGGACTCAGCTGTGAGTTGTCAGCGGCCAACAATCCCAGCAGCTAGGGGGATGGGTGCTTTGGCCCTGAAAGGGAGAGAGATGGGTGGCACACCTCAGTATTCACTATACTTTATCTCTATTCAATATCACATTAAAAACAAATTGTACCACTATAATATTTTAAATTGTTAGTAAGATCAGGTTTGTTTGTCTCTTTAAAGCATATAAATATTTAGGAGTTTTTGCCAGTATATATCTTCTAAGAGTTTATTCCACACGTAAAGTGAACAATCAGATATAACATTCATTTCACAACTCTTTCATTTTCCCATATTGTGCTAGGGTTTTTTCCTTCACAATTTTTTAGGTGCACAATCTGTATCAGTAATTGTTAATTTGTCTCATAATTACTAATAAGTAGAATTCTATTTTTAAACCTGCAATTATGGTAACTTACCATCAGTCACTCATCCAGTAAGAGTGGATGAATTCAACCTCTGGCATTCTGGTCTCCAAACCCAAGCTATGGGGTAGTGCTTCTCAAATTTTCATGTGAACAAGAATCATCCAGGAATCAGTGAAAATACAGGTTCTGATTCAGGAGGTCTGGGGTGGGACCAGAGAATCTCTTTCAAATAAGCTGCCATAGGGCTAGTCTGAGGACACCTTAGGAGAAGTGAGGTTCTAAAGCAGGAATTAATAAATTACAGCCCACAGACTAAATCAGCCTGCTGCTTGGTTTTGTTTTGTTTTAATATTATTTATTTACTTGGCTATGCCACTTCTTAGTTGTGGCACACAGGATCTTTAGTTGTGGCACACGGGATCTTTAGTTGTGGCACGCAGGATCTAGTTCCCTGACCAGGGATCAACCCCGGGCCCCCGGCATTGGGAGCATGGGGTCTTAACCACCGGACCATCAGGGAAATCCCTTTGTTTTTTATGGCTAAGAATAGATTTCATAATTTTATTTTATTTATTTACTTTTTTGGCCGCACTGGCGGCATGTGGGATCTTAGTTCCCTGACCAGAGACTGAACCCATGCCCCCTGCAGTGGAAGTGCAGAGTCTTAACCACTGCACGGCCAGAGAAGCCCAAGATTTCATAATTTTAAGTAGTTAAGATAAAATCAAAAAGAATAAATATTTTGTGATATGTGAAAATTACATGAAACACAAATTTCAGTGTCTGTAAATAAGGTTATTAGAACACAGCCATGCTCATTTGTTTATGTAATGTCTGTGGTTGGTTTTACACTACAAGGGCAGAGTTGAGTAGTTGTGACAGACTGTAAGGCCAGGCCTGCAAAGCTGAAAATACTGTCTGGCTCTTCACCAAGCTCTAAAGCACTAAATCTGCTGTTTCAGAGATGATTAACACTTCCTAGGGAGAAAGGGGGATTAGCTGTTGAGTTCCTTCTGGTTCTGGGTTTAACAGATTTGCAAAGTCTGTTAGAAAGAAGAGGAAACAAGGTTTTGAGGAGAAAGGACAGAGAAGGTGAATAAAGAACCAGGAGGTAAAAGTTTCTTGAGATTAAAAGGGCTTTACAGAAGGGTTTGGGTTATACAAGTGCATGCATTTGTTTAAATTCAGCAAATGTACACTTATAAAATATTCCGATTTCTTCAGCTTACTTGGAAATGAATGAAAAATTGAGAGGGACTGATGAATGGATAGATGGAAAGATAAAAAAGCAAATAGGGTAAAATGTTAATGGTGGTATATGAGTGTTCACTCGACAATTCTTCCAACTTTTCTGTATATTTGAAAGTTTTCATAATACAAAGTTAGAGGGGTAACAGAGGAAGAGAACATGAAGGAGGTTACAAACAGGATGATCTTGGGGTAACTTCTGAGGAACTGACTCTTGTGTAAGACATTTTTACTGACTTCCAATGGAGGACCTCCACTTCCATTACTCCTGCACTAAGAGACCCAGGGAATTTTAAGCATCAACACGCACAGTGACTGCCATGGCAAGGCAACTCACTCAGGTCTTAACAGATTACCCAGGACACTCCCCTACCCAGGGCTGGCTTCATGGGCATGCAACCTGTATAGCTGCAGACAGCCCCACACTCAGAAGGTCCCACACTTGGTTTAACACTCTGCTGTTGCTGTCTTGAAATTTGTGGTAATTTTTGAACAAGAAGCCCCACGTTTTCATTTTGCCCTAGGTCCACAAATTATGTAACTGGTCCTGCCCCAACTCTCTCCTTCCCACCTACCAGACATATCTGAAAACACAGTGCATCTGAAGTCCCACATCAGGATGGCTCCTGATGAAAAAGCCTCTCAGACTATTAAAATATGCCAGTAATAGGTTATACTTAGAGTTTGAAAGCAGACATGGTTTTTAAATAAATTCAGGGGGACGATTTTCACATTAATGCTTCACATGTGTGATAGGACTTTTTTTGAAGATCAGGTTTTTTACACAAATTAAGGTATGTAAAATGCATGGATACTTTCGAATATTCAAATACATAGATATTAAAAATTAAAATAAAATATTAAAATAACAATTGTTTATTTCATTGTAAAATAATTGTTTTAAAGATTTATTTCTTACCCTGTTACTTACTGAGATGTTATTGACATACAATAAACTGCACATATTTAAAGTGTACAGTGTAATAAGTTTCAACATATACATACACACGTATAACCATCACAACCAATATTTGATCATACCCATCACCCCAAAAGGTTACCTGTGCTACTTTGTAACTCTCCCTCCCACACCGGGCAAAACTCCATCCCCCAAACAACCACTGATCTGCTTTCTATATAGAGTTTCATATAAACGGAATCATACAGAACGTACGCTTTTTGGGACTTCCCTGGCCGTCCAGTGGTTAAGACTCATCACTTCCACTGCTGGGGGCAAAGGTTCGATCCCTGGTCAGGGAACTAAGATCCTGCAAGCTGCGCCCTGCGGAGGAAAAAAAAAAAAATCTGGCTTCTTTCACTCAGCATAGTTTGAGACATCCATATTGTTGTATGAATAGTTATTCCTTTTTATTGCTGAGTAGCATTCCATTGTATACCATACTTTGTTTATTCATTCATCTATTGATGGACACTGGATTATTTCCTGTTTTGGGCTATAACAAATAAAGCTGCTATAGACATTTGTGTACAGTCTTTGCAGGTGGGTCTATGGTGGTGAAGCAGGTAGCTGTGCCCATTGGCTCCCTGGGGGCAACCATTATCAAGGATATTTCTGGCAATTCCCCAATCTTTTTCTGGCCCAGTTTTTGCTTGTAGGGAGGATAGGCGACTGATACCAACCTGCTCCCATCCTTTCTTCAAGGACTCCAGCTCTGGCGCTGCCACTTCTGCATCAATACAACAGCCAGCGTCTCCTCTTAATCAACCTGTTGTCGCTCATAAGAAAGATAGCAGCGCCCTGCAACCAGTTTTTATTAGCGTTAAGGTAGGGCATCCTGGGCGCCACCATTTTGAAGGAGGTGCCAGGCATCTTACATTCTGCTTCTGGGTCCCTACACAGAAGAGGCCATGGCAAGGGGGTACCTTCCAATAAGTGCAAAAGGCACTTGGGCTCTGGCTTGATGGGGTTGGGAAAGAGGCCCTGGGTGGACAAAGGTTTTGGAAAGGGCAGGGCAAGGGGAAAGAAGCCGCAGTAAGGGGGAGTGCAGCTCCAATGGCGCTTCCAACCTGACCCATAGTCACTATGTGAGACAGTGTTTATTGTTGGTTTAAGTCAGTAAATTTTGGGGGTAGTTTGTTTTTCGGCAATAGAGAGTACACCTTCCTTGCTGGTCTCCAACGTTCCAGGCACACTGCCTATTTTAGGGTCTTTGCATTTGCTGTTCCCTCTGCCCGGAATAGTTTTTTTGTTTTTGGACACGTGCATTATTAGGTCCCTCATTTCTTTCAGGTCTCTATGCAGAGGTCACTTTGGAGGCCTTTCTTAGCTACTGTATCTAAAATTTCACTCCCCTCCTGTAATAGGGGAGGCACAGGCACGACCTATAGCAGTTCCGCTCAGCCACTGGTCAGCACCGCAGTGGGCCTCTCCCCCTCCCCCTCCTCTGTATAAAAGGAGACCGAATTTGGACTGAGGGAAGATGGTATTTTGAGACTCTAGTCTGCCATCTTCTTGGTCTGCTAGCTTTCCAATTAAAGTCGTTATTCCTTGCCAGAACAATTCATCTCCTGATTTACTGGCCTGTCCTGCAGTGAGCAGAGTGAGCGTGGGCTCTGTAACACTCCTACTATTTAATTAATTTATTTAGTTAGTTAGTTTTTGGGTTTTCTGGCTGCGCCACATGACATGTGGGATCTTAGTTCCCTGACCAGGGATCAAACCTGCGCCCCCTGCAGTGGAAGTGCGGAATCTTAACCACTGGACCACCAGGGAAGTCCCGACGCTCCTACTATTTTATATACCCTTTCCCTATTTACTTTTTGCTCATTGACAATTATCAGTTTCCCTTTCTGTTTGATGTATCCCCAATGCCAAGAACAGGGCCTGGTTCATGGTAAGCACTTAGAATGCACTTGTGGGTAAAGGATGCACTTCTATTTAGAGTTCAAGAACTCCCAACAAGCACATCCAGAATCTGTGGCTCACTCAGATCTCTGCTCCAGCACTAGCCTTCCTGACTCCTTCCTACTTTTCAAATCTATTTCCCTGGTGAGGTGGGTAGGTTCTAAGATGGCCTGCAATGACTTCTACCTCCTGGAAGTCTGGAAAGAGGAATCCCCCTTGTGTAATTTCTCCCCCTTGAATGTGGCTGGGAACTGTGACTTGCATCTAACCAACAGAATACAGCAAACGTGACAGGATGTCACTTGCATGATAATATTACATAAGAGTGTAACTTCTGTATTGGTAGCAGACTCCTTATTTGAAGCAAGCTGCTGTGTTGTGAGCTGGACTTTGGAGATGCCCATGTGACAAGGTACTGAGGATAGCCTCTGGCCCACAGCCAGCAGGAAATGGCGGCCCTCAGTCCAACAATTCACAAGGAATTGAATTCTGCCAACAACCATGTGATCTTGGAAGCAGCTCCTTCTCTTGCTGAGGATCAGATGAAACCACTGTTCTTGGCAACACCATGACTGTAGCCTTGTGAGACTCGAACCAGAGGACCCAGCTAAGCTGTGTCTGGACTGACAGAAACTGTGAGATAACAAATGTGGGTTGGCTTAAGCTACTAAATTTGTGATAATTTGTTAGGTAGCACTAGGTAACTAACACACTTAGGTTACCAAAGCTAGAGACCAGTGTTAACAGATGTCATAATTTTTTCTCATTACTATCTGTTCTGTGAGGAGGATGCTTTGTTTCAGGGCTAATGATTAGGTGTGTGATCCATACCACAGCTCCACCCTTGTCTGACCATCAGAATTACTGAGGATGCTTGAACCCTCTGCCAGAGCTAATCAAACAGAATCTCTGGGGCCAATATGTTTTTAAAAAAAATTCTCTGCAAAGTGTCTTGCCCAAGATATTTATTAACTACAAAGGCAGAAATGGCAGATTTAGAGTGGGGAAATCTGACATTGAGCACCTTGACCAAATGATCAAGGTTGACATCACCAATAAGATTTATCACCATCACGTACCCTCTGATATGATGCACTGAAGATGCATCACTTCTGTAATATTACTGCATAACCCAGTTAATCAAACCCCAATTGAGGGATATTCTACAAAATAACTGGCCAGTATTGTTCAAAAGTGTCTAAGTCATGAAAGACAAGAAAAGACTGGGGAGCTATCATAGTCTGGAGGAGACGAAAGAGAAATAACAGGTAAATGCAATGTGGGATCTGGACTGGATCTTGGGCTAGATGAAGACATCAGTGGGAAGGGCTATAGTTTAATTACCAGTATTATATCAATGTTAATTTCTTGGTTTTGATAATTATATTATGGTTATATTAGATGTTAACATTAGGGGAAGCTGTGTGAAGAATATTTGGGAACTGTTTTGCAACTTTTTTATAAGTCAAAAATTATTTCAAAATAAAATTAAAAAATCTCTACTTGAGGGGTTCTCAAAGTATTGCCTTTTGCTCTTTAGATCTACACATTTTCTTTTACTCTGGTGATATCCCAAGGACTGAGCCAGGGGAGAGGCAATAGACCAGGCCAGAGTGCCATCTTGTCAGAAAATAAAAACATTTGCAAGGCCATGTATTTCAAAACACTCTTCCCCCCTTTATTTTGTTTTTCAAATTACAAAAGTAATATATGTTTGTTAACAAGTAAAACAATACAAAGATATATAAATTTAAAAACTACTTACATTTCCATTCCCCACCAGGGTAACCAATGTTAATATCTTGTTTTATATCTGTCCCTCCACACTTTTCTCTTTGTTCATATAAACACACACATGCATAAATACACATATACGTGTTTTAATTAAAAAAATAGATTCATATACATTATTCTGAAATTTTCTCTTTTCACTTAACAATATACCACAAATATCTCCACAAATTAGTAGAGTTCTAGCTTCCCCCTCAAATTTCTTAATCACATATTTGACATATCATACTTGGTTCAGTTATTTACATAATTTTTCTTTGGGGCTTTCATTTTCCTTCTCTTGACTACCCCATTATCCACCTGCATCACCCACCTTCCCCGAACCCAATGTATACTCTTCTATATTTTTCTCCATGCATATAAAATCTTACACAAACATATATGATACATGTTTATCACTCATAAGCACCTAGAAGCATTTTGTAACTGATTTACAAAAACAGAGTCATTTTACACACTTCTACCTTGCTTTTCTCTCTCAAGGAAACATTGTGGAATTCCATTCAGGTCCACTAGCATAGTTTTAACTTGTTCACCTTAATGGCTATATAAACATCCTATGGAATGGATATACTATAGTTCCTTCCCTCTTCCAATTTCCCTGCTGATGGACATCTATTTTGATTCTAGTGTTTTTTGCCACTAGGAACAATTCACAATAAATGTACATGTCCCTTATGTATTGGGGTTTTACTTCTAAGAGAAGATTGCACAAAGTGGCATAAGTATTTTAAGTTATAATAGATGTCAGATTGCTTTTCAAAAGAGCTGTAACAATTTATGTTTCTACCAGCAGTGTCTTAAGAACACCTTTTGGCCTGACAGCAAAAAGCATTCCTGCTCTTTTTCGTCAGCTTGATTGCATACTGTTATCTCATTATAACTTTAATCTGCATTCTCCAACAACTACTGAGGCTAATCATTTTTTTGATAAGCCCATGAGCCACTTGGATTTGCTCTTCTCTCAACTGTCTATTCATTCTTTGCCATGTTTTGCTATCAGGTTATTTTTTTCCTGTCAGTATGAAGACCACTCTTTCTCTGACTGGCTCTGCAAATATTTCCCCCCAAATCATTGTTTATTGACTGTTGATGGCATCTTTTGCCATGCAAAAGATTGCACTTTTTATGTAGTCAAATATTTATTTTTTAACAGCTTTTGAGTGTCCTGGGTTGGTAAAGTTAATCTCCCCCAATTCCTAGATTGTACATGTAGTCTCCTTTCATTTTCTTTCAAGAATTTTATTGTTATTTAAAAACTTTAAATCTTAAGTCCGCCTCCAATTTTTTTTTTTGTATGGTTTGTGCTGTTGGTTCAACTTTACTTTCTTCCTGATTAAAAAGCCAGTTGTGCTAGAAAAGGTGGAGAAAATGTGCTGGTTTAAAATGTTAAAGCTTTTTAAAAAAATAGTTGGCCATATTATTATTATTGTTTTTTGCATTGTTAGACACCAAAAGACAATGGTGATATTTAGAGTGAAAAAGTTTGGTGAATGGCATTCTACATATGTGCTTGATATTCACAATTTATTAAATTCACATTTATATTTCTAAAATATAAATACTGCTTATTATGTGGCTCACTGTGGGACATACCATAATATACCTCTAATTTTCTTCACATATATTTTGTATTCTGTTATCATGTTAACTTTCATAAGCCAGAATGAACAGGTTTATGTTTTATAAAATATTTTCTATAATCTTTAGTATAAAATTTTCTGTCACAATTGGAGCATGACTTGCCTTATGATAAATGGTTATTAGGTCAATGAGGTTTCTCCTAAGGATGAATTCCTCCACATATAATGAAATAGGATATCTTGCTCAAGGTTTTTCTACAATTTTTAGGTTTTCATTCCTATAAGTATTCTTCCTAGCATGAACTTTCTGATGTCTGCTGAGGTTTGGCTTCTGGTAGAAAGCTTTGCCACATTCGTTGCATCCATAGGGTTTTTCTCCAGTATGAGTTCTCCAATGTTTATTGAGGCATGACTTTTGACTGAAGGATTTTCCACATTCTCTGCAACGATAGGGTCTTTCTCCTGTGTGTATTTTTTGATGTACATTGAGGTATGACTTCTCACCAAATGACTTCCCACATTCATTGCACACAAAGGGTCTCTCTCCTGTATGTGTCCTCTGATGTTCTCTGCGGTGTGACTTCTGGGTGAAGGCTTTCCCACAAAAAAAACACTCAAAGGGTCTTATCCCAGTGTGTATTCTCTGATGTTTAATGAGGGTTGACTTATGTGAAAAGGCTTTTCCACAGTCAGTGCATCCATACGGCTTCTCCCCAGTGTGACTTCTTTGATGCCTAATGAATTCAGACTTGTAGCAGAAGGCTTTCCCACACTCAGTACAGACATGGGGTTTCTCTGTAGGTGGAACCCTCTTCCGTTTGTACACAAGAGAATTGGTTACTGCTGGTTTATACATAAGTGCTGGGTTATGGCTGAAAGCTTTCTCACAGTGACTGCATTCCCAGAATTTTTCTCCATTAGGTCTTCTATCATGCTTTGTATGTTGTAATAATTTCCCATATCCATAGCACTCATCTTGCTTTTTTGAATAGTTTCTCTTAAAACCATTCAAGTCTAAATTATGGTTCACACTCTTTCCACAAGAGTCCCAGTTATTAGGGTTTTGAATTGAAGGAAAAAGATCAGTGCTCAGATGTGATATTTTCCCAAACTTATTACATTCATGGCTTCTTTCCTTGGGCAACGTTTTCTTGCTGATGAATGTACCTTGCCTCAAAAGCATGTCTTGCCGTCTTTTCTTCTGGACGTTACCTTGCCAAATGTTTTCTGGAGAAAGTACAGCAAACCTTTCCTTATGAATCTGTTATTATGACCTGGAATAAAACTATTTGAGAAATGCCCTAAAAGTTTAAAGGGTGCACAGTATATGAATAGAGAGCATGAATCATAACTAAAGGTACCAATACGAGTATAGAAGATTCAGAAACTGGCACAAATGTAATGAAACATGTCATAGATGATAGAGAGAAATAATTTTGAAGATGAGAAGATATTATAGAGCAGTGGTTGACAAACATGTTCTTAAAGGACCAGCGACTAGTTTAGGCTTTGTGGGATATATGGTCTCGGTCACAATTACTTAACTCTTGCATTGTATGGTGAGAACACAGCCAGTATGTAAATGTAAGGATGGTGCAGCTGTGTTCCAATAAAAGTTTATGCACAAAATTAGGTGGCTGACCTATAGGCCAAAGTTTGCTGATCCCTGTTACAGAGGAAAGGGGTTTAAATGTCATAAAGCACCTTGTTACCCAATGCATGGTTCTCAATGGTCAGCATCACCCTCATCTGGGAACTGATATGTAGGCAGATATGCAGAATCTTGGGCCCCACCCCCAAACCTACAGAATCAGAATCTGTATTTTAACAAGTTGCCCAGATGCTTCGTTATCATACTAAGAGTTTGACAAGCACTGTTACAGCAGTCAGAGAGTTTATGTTGAGCTAGTTAGTAATAATATAAATGGCAAGGGCTCTAAGATGAACTAGATAAAAGAAGGAATCAATGAAGCTAACTAGAATTTAAAGTAGGAGCTCTTAACTTGGTATATAGAAATCTGTTCTAACTACAACTGAGCATTTCCTTTGATTATGAATGTGAACAACAAAACATTAGTATTAGCTCCTGTAACTGTCCTAGTTTGTGAATAAGGTATTTTCATGTCACACTATAGTTGTCACAGATTTCTCAAAATATGTTTACAATCATCTCTACTTTGAGATCATGACAATTATTTGACCTGACGGGAGATCTCATAATTTAATATATAAATAAGGAAGTATATCTACTATTATCATTAATATCACTAACATCATTAGTGTTTTGATATTGCATTTTCTAACTTTATTTTAGTAATTACTGTATTTTAGTAATTTGTATCTCATGTAATCTTATGGGTTTTATTATTTTTTAATATGTAAAAAAGGGGTCTATTAGGCTTCACCAGAATGGTTAAGAGTTCCATGGCACAAAAATGATTAAGAACCCCTAACTTAAAGACATTCAGGCATGAGGTAATTTGGGTCCAATTTTAGGAGATGTCAGTGGGAAATGAAAAGTAGACAGGAAGATTTAAAGTAATTTCTCAAAGGAAAACCAACAAAACTAGCACATAAGCATAGAACAATTAGGGTGACAGAGACAGAAGCTTCAAAATGAGCTCATGGTAGCAAAACTCTGGAATGAAAAGTAAGGTGAGGTATATATATGCATGCACTTGTGTGCATGTGGGGTGGAGGGGAGGTAGCAAGCAAAAAAGAGGATGACTTCAGTTCTTGCTCGACAAAAAACAGGAATAAGTGGACATAACTGTGGAGATGATCCAGACTGGTAAAATGGGGGGTAGGGGATCCTAGGTGGTACAAGGCGGACAAAAGGTGGCAAAATGTCAAAGAGGCCGGTTGTGAGCATCATATGGTCTCAGAACGGATGACTTCTTTAGGGAGTTACACCATTGAGAAGAGAATCAAGTTTGGAAAACAGAAAATGCAGTAGTCCCTTGGAAGGAAAAGGCTGGGCTGCAGCCAGGGAAATAGAGGATACAGAGAACTTAGAAAGGAGGGCTGACTGGATACTATTTTTTGGCAGTTATTATATAAAATTCTTGAAAGAGGGAAAAGAAAAGCAGTTGATAGCCAGGTTACAATGGTTTCAGGAAGGTTGACGAGCAGTTTCATGAAGCAAAATTCACCTCAGAGGGCATCAGAGTGTGATGGTTAAGAATACTGGTTCTAGGGACTTCCCTGTCAGTCCAGTGGTTAAGACTCTGCATTTCCACTGCAGGGGGAGCGGGTTCGATCCCTGGTCGGGGAACTAAGATCCCACATGCCGCGCGGCATGGCTAAAAAATTACAAAAAAAGAATACTGGTTCTAGAGCCTGACCACCTGGGTTCAAATCCCCATTTGGTCCCTTACTTTGTTATATGTTCTTAGACAAGTTTCTTAACCTTTCTGTGATTGTTTGC
The DNA here is from genome assembly GCF_039906515.1 of Pseudorca crassidens. Taxonomy (NCBI): domain Eukaryota; kingdom Metazoa; phylum Chordata; class Mammalia; order Artiodactyla; family Delphinidae; genus Pseudorca; species Pseudorca crassidens. The sequence goes on along the minus strand of NC_090315.1, from coordinate 16,119,471 downwards.
TCATTTGTAAATGGGGGAATAAAGGCTGGTAATAAACACCTCACAGGTATTGTAAGGGTTGAATGAGTTGATATATGTAAAGGACTGAGAACAGACCTGGCACAAAGTGAGCACACACTGAGTGTTGGCCAGAAATTCTAATGCTATTGCTGCTACTACTACAACCAGTGAAAGCTGGATGGTGGTAATCTCAAAGACATTATTTTGGGGAGAAGCATGAAATGACTTGAATGTTTTGGGGGTTTATATAATATTTAATTCAATCATGTGATTATAACACTAAGTACAAATGGCATAAAGAGATCCAGGAACAGATGGCACTGACTCTTCTTGCTAAACTCATAACTCTATTGGAGAAGCAGAAGTCCAGAGGCATTCTGAAGAGTAGGTTACCAACACTCAGGATACCACAGATTATTGTTGAGATATTTTATAGAGCTGACGGGAGAGGGGCAGTTATTCTGAAAATTAAATAGAAGTGGTTAAGACAGACCAAACTCAGGCGTCTCCTTCACTACCCAACTGTCCCTGTTCACTTCCTGGAATTCACTGCTTCCTCGTCTGTGACTTAGGAAATTAAGCGACTCAGGGATAACTTAAGGGATTAAGGAAAGGATAGGAAGTGAGACTCTGAGTATGGCAGGCAGGTCTGGGGCATTTTACCCAAAAACTGTTAGAATAGAGAATAGGAAGGAATCGGCAAGAACAAGAGAATCACAGAAGCTTATTTGTAAGAATGCCTGAATGTGAAAGAGAAAGTGTACTGATAACTTCAAGAGAGAGGCCAAGGATTCTGGAGAAAAGGAGATGGAGCAAGCACACAGGGAGGTGGGATGTATGGAGGCTGAAGGGTCACCAAGAAGGCTGAAGCTCTCAGAGAAATGTCTCCAGCGGCTTTCAAAGCTCTAAGGCTTTTAAAAGCTGGACCCTGAACAAAATCCCAAAGGTGCCAGCCTCCCTTAGTATGTCTTTTGCTGGATTTATCATACTTACCCCGACAGTGGCAGCCCGAGCATGATGCCTCACAAATCCATGGTGCTTCTTCCTGCTCCAGCCTGAGGATCACATATGGTTTGGTGCCTTCATAACCTGTTCCAGGGAAATGATCCAGGCCTTAGACTGAGCTCCTTGGTCTTCTCAGGCAGCATTAAAGGCTACACAACAGACACTGTACTTGGGAGGAGACTGTACACACACTTTGTCCAGAACTCAAAAGGAAGCAGTAATCCAGGACCACTGAAACTCAAGCCAAGCTCACTGAAGCACACAGTATAAGGGTTAGGAATACACACTGTGCAGCCAGACTGCTGGGGTTCAAATCCTGCTCTGGCTCTGCTATGTACTTCATGGGTGACACTGGGCAAGTTACTTCACCTTCTCTGCCTCAGTTCCCAAATGTGTAAAATAGTGGTACTAACAGTACCTACCTCATAAGGCTCTTATGAGGATTACATGAGCTAATATTTTAAAAGTGGCTAAAACAGTGTCTGAGACATAGAAAGTATTTGGTACTTCAGAGGTTCTAGGTACTTCAGTTACTTTTAGCAACTGAAAAAGGAAAGGTGGTCATTCAAGCATAATCTAGATTGTGTGGCAGAGCTGTTCTTACCCACTGAGACGAGGTTGCTGTAGGTCTCCAGCATCACATCCCGGTATAGGGCCCTCTGAGCAGGATTCAGCCTATGCCACTCCTCTTGAGTGAAGCCCACGACCACATCCTTGAATGACACAGGTCTCTGCTGAAGATGAAATGACATTGAGTCATGTGGGGAAAGTGTAGGCAGAGGTGGATGGTTCTGACTTTTTATAATGTTCATAGGTCAGAGCTTATTATGATCATTTATCTAGGATGCCTTTTATATTCCTGGCTTTGGACTATATATGATGGGATTGGAAGCCACTGTCATTTATATTTGGGTCAACACATATTGACTGAAGACTGTGTCTGACCCAGTCCTGGTTGCTGGGGACACAGTCATGGGTGGCACCTGACCTCAAGGAGCTCACAGCCTGGCAGGGAGAGCAATATGTAAGGCCCTCAGGGTGAAAGGGCAAGAGCTGTGACAGCAGGACATCTGGGCTATGGCACACAGAGAAGTGAATGGTCCACTAAAATTATCAGGGTCTAGTTAGGCTTCAGAGCTAAGGGATATGTGCAGCTGAATCTTCTCTGCAGAGATGGAAAAACTGCCTTCCTTGCAGAGGGAGCAGCACGAACAAAGGCACGGGGGCCAAACAGTGATTTTAAGGATGGCAAATCACTAGTTACAGGAGAGAGTACAGAGGCCTGTGAGTGATGAAATGATGGACTTTAAGACAATGAGAAATCTATCAAGGGAGTGGGGTGTGTAGAAAGCACACTCTAGAAGGCATGTGGTGAGCTTCTTACATTCCGTGTCAAGCTGTACAATGGTAACTCTAAGCAGACTGTGAAAAGTTAAGGAGGGACATTGCTCCCTAGAGTAATCACTAAACTCAGTGCAAAGAGGTGTACTGAAGTAAATAAAATTCTAAAAACTATTCAGTTAATCCGCACAAAAATACACATACAAGAGAAAAGAAACAAAGCAAAAGCAGATGGGACAAATAGAAAACTAAATGCTAAAAAGATATAGATCCAATCCTACCAATAATTACATTAAACTATATTAAATTATAAGGTTATTTAATACATGATTAAACACTCCAAAAAGGCAGAGATTGTTAGACTGGATAAAAAAGTAATACTGCCGGGCTTCCCTGGTGGCGCAGTGGTTGAGAGTCCGCCTGCCGATGCAGGGGACACGGGTTCGAGCCCTGGTCTGGGAAGATCCCACATACCGTGGAACGGCTGGGCCCGTGAACCATAGCCGCTGAGCCTGCACGTCCGGAGCCTGTGCTCCGCAACGGGAGAGGCCACAGCAGTGAGAAGCCCACGTACTGCAAAACAAAAAAAAGTAATACTGCCTACAAGAGATACAGAACTCACAGATAGTTTGAAAGTGAATGGATGGAAAGAGAAATGTGGTGGGTGACCTGGAGCGAGAAGAAAGGAAAGACTCTGTACTAACCTAGGTGGAAGATGATGCTCACAAGTAAGACGGAAACAGTGAGATAGAGAAGGACCAACGTAAAGAAGAGCAGAACCTGTACCTTAACTGGTTGTGGAGTGTGAAGAAGGCGTAAGGGTAACACCCTTACCTTTGTGGTATCTCAAAGGCAACTGGGTGACACTGGTCACCAATCTCAATTGCAGCTGAGAAAAACTGCAAAAGTAAAGAGGACATGGTGTGTTGGGGACACAAAGGGGGAGACACTCGGCAGGCAGCAGGATGGACATGAGTCACGTCAGGAACAAGAACAGGAACGGAGCTAAAGCTGTGTGAGCCATCAGCACAGAAGTGGTAGCTAAAGTTGTCACACAGTGTGGTCTCTCTCAGCAAGGAGACAGGATGAGCAGATACTCAGGCCAGAGCCCCAAGAGACACTAAAACACAAGAGGCCAATGGCAGAAGAGTCCAGCTGGAGACCCAGAGGAGGAAGTTTGGAAAGGAGGCTCCACAGCCTGGCAAGCCTCAGATTACACTGTCTGGGCAGTCAGTCCTCTGGTTTAGGGCACAGAGAACAAATTCTCCGAAGAGCCCAGTGCCCTGGAACCAGATAGCTGCTGAAAGACCCACAGGTACTAACCTAAGAAGGCATCTGTGATATTGTGATATATTAAGAAATATATATATTAAGAAATATATATATATTTATATATATATATATATATATATATATATATACACAAAATATATATATTAGGGCTTCCCTGGTGGCGCAGTAGTTAAGAATCCGCCTGCCAACAATGCAGGGGACACAGGTTTGAGCCCTGGTCCGGGAAGATCCCACGTCGCGGAGCAACTAAGCCTATGCACCACAACTACTGCGCCTGTGATCTAGAGCCCATGAGCCACAACTACTGAGCCTACGTGGCACAACTACTGAAGCCCCCGTGCTCTAGAGCCCGTGCTCCGCAAGAGAAGCCACCACAATGAGAAGCCTGTGCACCGCAACGAAGAGTAGCCCCCGCTGGCCGCAACTAGAGAAAAGCCCGTGCGCAGCAATGAAGACCCAACTCAGCCAAAAATAATAAATAAATAAAGATATATATATATATATATATATTTGATCTTCTTGCCTGATTCCTGGCGCAGAGCTTCTTAAACCTTTGTAACTTACAGAGCGACAGAAGTAATAATAGGAGTGTCTTTTATTAGTAGTAACAAGCCCGTGTCAATCATCTCAGAGTTTATACTAATGCTATAACTCTTTGAGGATGGGGGCTGGTTGCCAGAGGAACCACCCAGGTATTAGATGGTTGGAACCTGTAGCCATACACCGCCCAATCTCTGGGGAGGGGAGAGGGATTTGAGATTGAGCTAATCACCAAAGGCCAATAATTTAATCAATTTTGCCTAAATAATGGAATCTCCATAAAAACCCTGGAGAGCTTCCAGGTTCGTGAACACAGCCAGGAGGGTGTGCACCCCAAACTCCATGGGGACAGAAGCTCCTGTGTTCAGGCCCCTTCTGTACCTTACCCTACGTACCTCTTTATCTGGTTGTTCATTTGTATCCTCTATAATATCCTTTATAATAAACCTATAATAGTAAGTAAAGTGTTTCCCTGAGTTCTGTGAGTTATAGCAAATTATCAAAACTGAGGAGGGGTCATGTGAACCCCCAATTTATAGCTGGCTACTCAGAAGTTCAGGTGACCACCTGGGTTATCAAATAGGCATCTGAAGTGGGAGGCAGTCTTGTAAGACTGACCCCCTAACTTGTATGGTCTGCATAGAATTGGAGAATTGTTTGGTGTGGGGAAAAAACTTCTACTCCTGTAAGTAAACACTTTTTTCTTTAGTACCTAAGATATTATCTTCAAGTGACTGTATAGTAGAGAATTTAACCTTGCCCAAGGAGAGGTCTGACCTTTGCCCTCAGTTCCTAGAAGTTAATCTTTAAGCCCCTGTAACATCCTCCTAGGTAAGAGTGTCTCTGTTTACCTGGGGGCCTTGGGCCACACCAGATAGTCTAACAACATGATTTTGGGGGGAAGCTTTGGCTCACAGACATCAATCAGCTCAACCTCCAGAGGGGCTGGAAACTGAAGTCAGCAGTCAGTCATGTCTAGTTTACCAACCCCCAAAGGAAACTCTGGACACCAAGGCTTAGGTGAGCTTCCCTGGTTGGCAATACTCTGTATTGTCACACATGGTTGCTGAGAGAATTTTGCACTGTCCACACTCACTGGGAGAGGACACATGGAAGTCCTGTGTGTGGAGCTCTCCTGGACTCTGCCCCAAGTGTCTCTTTTCTCGGCTGATTCTAATCCATATACGTTTGCTGTAATGAACCCTAACTGTGAATATAACATTCTGTGAGTCTTCCTAGCGAATTATCAAACCCGAGGGTCTTGGGAACCTCTAAACTTACAGTTGCTGTCAGAAGTGAGGGTGGTTTTGTGGACTGCTGTCCACTGCTTTACAGTCACTGACAGACGCAAGAGGCAATGGAGCAGATCAGTTAAAAGTATGAACTTTGGGGCAGGACTGCTCGAGTTCAAATACAGGCTCAGCCACTAAATGAGCGACCCTGGGAAAGCTCTTTAACCTCTCTGTGCCTCAGTTTTCTCATCTGTTAAATGGAGATAATAACAGTGTGTGTCTCTTAGTTATTATATTATGAGGTTTAAATGAGTTAACATGTGTAAAGCCTTTATAAACTTTGCCTGGCATATGGCAGCACAATATAAAAGTACCTATTTTAAGTAGAAAAAGATTGTAAATCATTATTTAAAAATCTGTTAAGAATGGGAAAACAATTCTAAAGGACAGAAAAAAAGGTGGGGAGGGGCACCCAGGACCTGTGCCTGGGTGTCAGTGGGGTGGAGAGCCCTAGTGCACCGCACAGTGCCAGTGGCACTGGCCCACTATCTCTGGGAGTGGCCGGAGAGAAGAAGCATTGATAGGGCCCCACAGAGGTGAAAGGGCTGAGAGCAGCCACTCTCCACTCTCAGGAGGCTGTAGGTTTCCTTGAAGAATGCTGGGTCCTAAGGTGGTGAGACAGGAAGGGGGCAGGGCACAACCTTTAAAAGAATGACAGCTATTGAGGACACGACATAAACTGGTTAGAACCAACTAGGTCCAAGATGGTGGATGACTGACTTCCACTAGACCTTGAGCCTCAGTATACCTTATTGTAATACATCAGCAAGCTAAATGACACACCCATAGGTGCCATAACAGTTCCAAGGTGGACCATAAAAGGCCAAAAAGTGAGTGGTGGCCCAATTCCTGGTAATCTCTGCCCCTCCCCTAAAATAGTTGGAATAATCTGCCCACTTACTAGCCTATGAGATTACTCACCCCTATAAAAACTGACAGTCCCCGTGCATACCCTGGCGCTTCTCGCCTTCTGAGATGGCCCACACTCTGTCTGTGGAGTGTGTTTTTCCCTGAATAAACCTCCTTTCAATTTACTGTGGCTTGCTCTTGAATTCTTTCCTGCGTGAAGCCAAGAACCCACACTTGACAGCCATCCCAGGGACTCACCTGAGACCTGGGATGTGACCACCCTCTCGTACCCCACTCTTTTTTCCTGCAACAGTAGCACTTGAGTAGTGGCCCAGGCAGATGGATCTGAAGGCAGGACCAAAACTAGGGTGGAGGCCATGGAAGCTGGCACGTGAGACCCGAAGACCCACACAAAGGAGGTACCAACTAGACTCCCTCTCTGATGCCAGAACAACGTACTGTGGTAGTGCATGAGCAGCAGTCAGGCTTCATCACAGAGCACAGGACCTGGCTCAGTGACAGGTTCTGGGCAGTATTTCCCAAAAAGAGCTAATTGGAATGGGATGGGATTGGGTGGAGTGGGATAGAATAGGATGAAACAGAATGGGAGGGAATAGAACAGAGCAAAGCAGAAAAGACGTAATCCTGCACCTAAAAGGCCATGTCTTTTTCACCAAACACAGGGATGAAGAGGAGAGAGATGGAAGAAACACTGAGGCTGTAAAATCAGCAAGACTTGGTGACTGAGTGTGAGAGGTGGAAGGTGGGGAGAAGTCAAGGGAAAATCTCAGGGTCTTGGCTTGCCTGGTGGGATGGTACCATCTCCTGAGATGAGAAACAGGAAAGAGGAGACAGAAATCAAGAGTTCAACTTTGTACACATTAAATCTGAAGTGCTCTGGGGCAGCCAGGTGCAGATGTTGGGCAAAGGGGTCTGAAGCTCTCAGAGGAGGCCTCAGCTTAGGTATGGATGTGGGAGTCACTTGCAGACGCACCAGCATCAACCTAAGAGTGGACGAAACCACCCCCAGAGGCCCCAGAGAAGGTTCAAACCCACAGGAACATCAATGTCTAAGACACTTCTTAAAAAAGAAGTGCCCTGGAAAGCTAGTTTTCTCTTGGAAATAACAATACACTTCTTCCTTATGGCCAATGCAAGTCATGGGCTGTGTTTGCCTTTTTGCTGGGCTACCAGGAAGTCCACAGTTGACTCTCACTGGACTCTCCCCTTGTACATCTGTATTCCAACAAAGAATGTTCCTTGCATCATTGCTTAAAATATCAAATTTGGAAACTACCGGAATGTCCATAATATGGGGGATGGGTTAAGTATTCCATGCATATGATGGAGCATTATGTACATTATTTAAAAAAAAAAGGCATGGTTCTTAGTACTAATATGGTACAATCTCTAGGATATTTTAATTGGGAAAAAAGGGTAGAGTAGTATGTATAATAAGTATCTGGCCATTGTGTCTATGTGTATAGAGAGGCTGTGGTATTCCACCCAAATCTCCCTGCAGTACCGAGGTACTTCTCCCAGCTGCTAGGAGATGGCTGGCTGTTGCCGGCGTGAAACCTTTAGAGAATTTCCCTTGGCCAAAGGAAGCAACCCCACCCAAGTTTATGTCCCCTCCCTGGGGCAGCCTACAACCAATGACTGGTTGATTTCAGAATACAAAGGCCTCCTTGCCTCCATTCAGGACAACATTGAGGACCATCCCAGCTCCAGAGCATCTTATAAGATCAGTTGATGCCTCTGTTCAACAACTCCCTCTGTCCACCTTGCTTCCTTCACTGACTTACAGGTGTTCCAAGAGCCTCCCTAGTAAACCTCCTGTGTGCAAATTTCCATCCCCAAGTTTGTTTTCCTGAGAACCCAGCCTATGACAAGGCATATGTGGTTGAAATGCATATATTTTTTTCTAGAACAGTTTCCCCAAGAAGGGAAAGTAGGCTCATTTTGTTTGTTTTTTGGTCACGCCGTGTGGCAGGTGGGATCTTAGTTCCCTGACCAGGGATCGAACCCACACCCCCTGCATTGGAAGCATGGAGTCTTAACCACTGGACCACCAAGGAAGCCCCGGAAGTTGGCTCGTTAATGTCACACTTACCTGGTACTCGATCATTTTCTGTTGTTCTTGGAAAAAGATCTGCGGCCTGTGAAGACAGAGATGGCGGGGTGGGGAGGAGGATGGAGAATGAGAACAGAGCTGTGAGGGACCAGACTTGTTTTAGAACTTGCAAATTCCCTGTAAATCTTGGACAAAAACCCATGCTTTAGATCACTGGGGTAGAAGAAAAAAATGTTGCCATTCAATTCAGAATGTGGATGCACAGAGGAGACTTACCAGGAAACGAAAGTTGCTACCAAGTAAGAACTGAAAGTTATTAAAAAACAAAATCCTTAAAACTTAAATAACTGGCCCCAAGTATATTCTGGAAAAGGGGCTTCTATATCTGTAATGAAAATATTACAAAAAAACTCAAAGAGAAGTAAAATAACTGTGTAACATTAATAAAACTAATGGTTACTTAAAGTATGGTACAAATAATTACTGAAAGGCTAAACCTTGTTATTCACCCAGCAGTTTATTAAGTATTGTCATTAAAAAACAATTTTTTTTCGGCCGCATTGTGCAGCTTGCCGGACCTTAGTTCTCTGACCAGGGATTGAACCTGGGCCACTGCAGTGAAAGCGCTGAGTCCTAACCACTGGACCCCAGGGAATTCCCTAAAAAATAATTTTTAACAGATGAGAACAAACATCCACCGTATTAGGAAATATGGAACTAAATTTGTACCAAACATTGATTAAGAACGTTTTAAGTTTTTCACTCACAGTAGTGAGAAACCTTATAAATAGGCCTGAATATACTTTGCCAATAATCCACAGCCTGGAATTGAAAATCCACATCCAGAAGCAACAAGAGCTCTCACACATGACTGAGGGGACTGTAATTTGGTTCAACCATTTTGGAAAACCATTTGGCCATATCTACTGAAGCTGAACACAGTTCCATTCCTGGATATATACTAGAGAAATACTAGAGAAATACATGAATATTGTTCAACTAAGACTTGTATTAATGTAAGAATGTTCATAGCAGCTTTGATCATAGTGAGTCAAAACTAGAAACTGCCCAGGAGAACGAGATAAATTGTGATGCATCCATACAATGAAATACTATTCAATAATAAAAAGGAATGAACTGCTGACACCCATGCAACATAAATCTCACAGGCATTATGCCAAATGAAAGATGTCAAACATAGGAGAGAATATACTGTATAATTCCATTTCTGGAAAGTTCCAGAATGGGTAAGACGAATAATATGGCGACAGAGTCAGAATGGGGGAAAGGAATGAGTCCCTGAGATGGGGCAGAAAGGAGCCTTCTAAGGTAGGTCAGCAAACTTTTCATTTAAAGGACCAGACAGTAAATATTTTAGGCTTTGGGGGTCATATGGAGTTTTCCACAACTACTCAATTCTGCTGTTGTAGCACGAAAGCAGCCGTAGACAATAATATGTAAATGAATGAGTGTGGCTGTATTCCAATAAAACTAATTACAAACACAGATGGCAGGCCATATTTGGCTAGTGGGCTAGAGTTTGCCAACCCCAGCTCTAAGGTGATGGAAATGTTGATCTAAGTGGTGGTTAAATGAGTGTGTATATGTATTTTAAAAATTCATCAAGTTGTATATTTATGATTTGTACATTTTGCTCTATGTATTTTATACCTCAGTAAAAGAGAAAAGGAAAAGAAAGGCAAAAAGCAAAAGGCAAGGCTCAGATGAAATAAGTTTTACATCCACCAGAACTGATTCACGCCTTTGAGGGCAGGAAAACCATCCCACCATTGTGGGGCTACAAGGGTTTGTCTCCTGATTGGCATTCTTGAGTTGTGGCCCTGATGGCTGACAACTCCAACTTTGTCAACCCCACAGCTGATTCCCCCCAGATCCAGGCTTTGCCCACTGAGAAACAGTCTAGGGACAACCTTTAAAACAGAGCAACTAGTATCTCTCCTTTGCAAAAAGAAGAGACTAATTTTCCTACAGGACAGAGAAGAGCTTTTCCTGAGTATAGTGACATTCACACCATTTGACTATCCTGATGTTCTCTCCTGTAAAAACACGTCTAGCAAATTACTGTCCTGAGGGTTCTTTACATAATCATGAATAATCCCTCCAGCACTAATCAGTGACTGCCCTATTCTTACAGTTGGTCAATTCTGAGATCAAAGAAAATTAACCAGAGGAGACTGAGAAGAACTGGTCACGGCTGGAAGAACAGACTTTATTTAATTTTATACTTTTATGTGTCAAGTAAGCCTGAGAATTTAAAAATGATTTATTCCAAATGTCACATAAGTATAAAAGGACTTCAGTGTCCCTAAATATTAAGCTTGCCCACATGGTGAGCTTAGCACTGAAGGTGAAATTCCTATAATATTATCATCCTTGAACTGAGATAATACTTGTCCTAATTGGACAAGTGAAGGTAAACTTTCTTGGTAAAATAGCCTAGGCATGCCAAATGTTAATAATACAGAGGGTTCATTGGGTCAAACTACCTCAGGATGAAGACTGAGGCCTCAAGGTCACCTAAGGTCCAGACCTACTAAATTATTCAAAAGCTAGGAAGAATTTTATACAATATCTTAATAATGTTGGTAAAAATTGTTGTTTGCTTTACTTATATATTCCAATAGTGTTGAAGAGGAACTGTTCAAGTTGTTACTAAGAAAAAATAAAGATTCTCTGAGAGGAGGAAATTCTAGAAGCCCTTCTGAACCTCTGAAAGAATGTGAATAAAATTATGAGTTTCTCCTTTTAAGGAAAGTGAACAGCTTCCAATTAGTTTAGTGATTGGCAGAAGGCACTAGTTTTAAGGGAAAAAATTGTTTCCAAATGAGTACATTTTCCTTGCTTTGTTTTACAGAAGTTCTTTCTCATGAACTACTGACATATCATCTTTTGAAAAAGAGAATAATTCTAAAGTGCAGGAAATATTCTCTATCATGATCTGGGTGGTGGGTACCTGAGGGTACATATATGGAAAAATTCCTAACACTACAGTGCTAAGTGAGTTAATGTTTTACTTTTCTCTTCATGGACAATAAATATCATTTATTTAATGGACAATAAACATCCATTAAATGCACTGAAATACTGTACAGGTCATAAAGCATAAGTCATAAAGCATGGTTAGTGTGAAAGTGGCATTTAACTATCGTATCAGCAGCGGAAGAGACTGAGCAATGAGCTTACTGTGTCTTAAAAAAATGTTTTTTCTTTACTGAGGTATAATTTACACATAATAAATGAACCCATTCTAACTGTACAGTTCGATAAGTTTTGACAAATTATTCACTCATGTAATCACCACACAATCAGGATATGGAACATTTCCATCACCCAGAAAGCTCCCTTATATGTCTTTTGTTAAGGAACATCCTGTTCACAAGATATAACAAATCTGTCTCAACGGTATTAAGATGAACTATTTAGATTCCTGTCTCTTCTACAGAAGAAATAAAAAGTGATTTTCTTGAATGTTAAATACAGATACTTCTTTGCTTAAATAATATATTAATCAAGTTATAGCTGTAAGTCAAAAAAGCAGTTAAAAAACAAGGTATGATCAATTTGTTTCAATATCATTTATATGAAGTTCAGAAACAGGCAACCCTGACCTAAGTGATGGCTTTGGGCAGGCACTGCTTCGGAGAAGTGGGGAAGCCTTTGAGGAGCTGGAAATATTCTCTATCATGATCTGGGCTGTGAGTACATGAAGGTGCATATATGGAAAAATTCATAAAGCTACATGTTATTCTCTATGTAAGTTACATCTCAAGTTTTAAAAAACAAAAAAACCCCACAATCCTGTTATTTAAGAAATATATATGTAGAAAAACTTTTGGTATGAAATACAGTAAAATATTATCAGTGGCTCGATTTGGGTGGCAGATGTTTCTTACTCTAATCTGTAACTGTAACACATATGCATTTCATTGTTTACATATTTCATTCATTTTCCCACTGCCTTTTTTCATTATGAGGGAAGTCACAGGAGGGTTTGAAAAGGGGACGGGGTTCTCTGAGAGAACTGAACTGTCCATTAGGAATTGAGCTGGCAGGAAAGGCCTGGGGCAGTTAATCCAGCTTTGGGCCACTACACTCCCTCCCTCACCTGCCTGGACTTGGCTACTCAGCCTCAGCCTGGTCTCCATGGCTATGCAGCTAAGAGTCCAGACAGGGCCAGAAAAAATAGGGGAGTGGGTTGGCCACATGCCACACTACAAGATGGCAGAATGCACTGGGCTGGACCAATGTCCCCTTCCCCTGAGAGAACATGCCTATCACATGAGAGAACATGGCCTTCCCTGCCTCTCCTTTCACTTCTGCCTGTCTCTCTGAATCTTTGGGCCAACCCTTCTCCCACCATGTAGCCATGGAGGGTCCCTAGAAGGAGAGACAACAGTTTGAGTCTTGCTAAACTTCTGGCTCAGGGATGATGATATTTCCTGTTATGTAGGAATCTTTGCTCTCGCAAGAGGTCTGGATCCTAGGTGACTCCTTCAGAAGGGGATTTTTGTCCCAAATTCCCATCTCCTGGACGAGAGAGTCTTTTACCTGGTCTGCTAGGCTCTCACAGCTCTATTTCTCAACAGTAACTCATCCTCTGGGACTTCCCTGGGGTTCCAGTGGTTAAGACTCCATACTTCCAATGCAGGGGGCAAGGGTTCAATCCCTGGTCGGGGAACTAAGATCCTGCATGTCTGTGGCGTGGCAAATAATAAATATTTTTAAAAAACAGTAACTCACCCTCAGCTGCAGCTGCTGACAGGGCTTTCTGTAGACGTGTCCAAGGTCCTGTGGGCCCCACGGAGAGCCCTGCTGTCCAGCGAGGTGGTGGGACCCAAAGGTGTACAGGGCACTCAGGAAACCTGAAGATAAGCAGAGCCCATGGTAAGAGTCATCAAACAGACCCTCCCCAAATACTTTCTGAGGCCTAAGAGGAAGAAGCCTGCAGAAGACTGGGCAGTAGACATATCTGAATGATGGCTGTGCTCCGGGTTTGGGGCAGGGGGAACTTCTGGAAAGAACTTGAGCCTGAGAGTTACTCAGACAGAAGTCTGAAGCCAGTGATTCCTTTAACTGACTGAAGGGATCTAGTCCAGACAGTTCACTTCACTGGGCCTCATTTTCCTCATCTGTGAAAACAGGAATGATAAATGGTAATTTTAAAAAGCCCATCCTTAGGGGCTTTCCAAAAGTTACCTCCTTTAACAAAACCCATGGGAGTTCCCTGGTGGCCTAGTGGTTAGGATTCCGGGCTTTCACAGCTGAGGGTGCGGATTCAATCCCTGGCCAGGGAACTGAGAAAAAAAACAAAACCAAACCCAGGAGTTTCTAGATTTTTTGATGATGGCCATTCTGATCGGTGTGAGATGATATGATTCCTTCCACTTTTCATATATATCTTCTAACTTCTTTGATTAAACATTTAATCAAGACAGAAAATAAAACCACAGAAAACTACCCACAGTTTGGTATAACTCAATTGAAGAAACTATCCCACATAATCTCATCTGACCTTTTCCACCATGAGTTTTTAAAAATACAATATGATATACTGTCACAGAATCAACAAAACCATGACTTGGGTTTTACAATATGTATGGATCATTTCATCAGGTTTTGACAGTTCTGCTACATTTCTGACAGTCCGTTTCTTTCCTTCTCTAGCTCCCAAATCCCTCATTGTGACAGCACTTTAGAAATCTATCTGGCCAGAGTGGGACCCTAGAGGTTTCCTGTCTATGTGGGTTATTTGTCACATGATCTGACAACTCTTTCTCTGTAAACTAGTCAATCTCCCAAGATGCTTTCTCTGAGATTTAGAAGGTTTGAGCTCTGGCTCATGATCTAACTCAACAGTGTAAACAGCTTGTAAGTTTCTAATGTGTAGCTCCTGTTTTATATGTATCTAGGATGCACTATTATATTTATACTGAGGGGGATACTGGGGGATAAGGGAAAGCTCCAACTAATCAATATAAGGGAACGACACAATTAGAAAATCATCGTTTGGCAACCATAACAGTCGTGATTGACTCAGGCAACAATCATTAAAGGATAATATTAACACTAGTGAATGAAAGTTTGAGGTTATTTACATGGTCTCAAAACATGCCCCCATAAGATACTTATTAACATAACTTTATGGTAGACAACCCACTATTAAGGTTACAGTGGATAACCTTAACCAAATGATCAAAGTTAACATTACCAGCAATATGACAAACCAACATCATGCATCTCCTGATATGGGACATTGAGGACACACCACAACTCCAACTAGCAATCAGAAATGTACATATTTCATAAGGAAAATCAGAAAAACTCGATTGAAGGACATCCTATAAAAATAACTAGCTTGTACTCCTCAAAACATCAAGGTCAAAAGAGGCAAAAAGTGACTGAGAAAATATTCCCAATTAAAGGACTCTAAAGAGACATGACAACTAAATGCAACATGTAATCCTGGATTAGATTCCTGGACCAGAAAAACATAATTGTTATAAAGGACATTATTGGGACAGTTAAAGAAATCTAAATAAGGTCTGTGGATGAGACATCTGTAAACAAAAAATGTTGCTCACCATTCCAGTTCTACAAGTATCAAGTCATTAGCCACTGTGGGTGCCTACTGACAGTGTGCCCTGAGGGAAATTGAGAATGGAAAAGACAGGAGGCACTCTGTGCTTTGGATAGAAGGGCACCTAGATAGTTAAGATGCATATCTAAGGAAGAATTTCAATCACCCCAAATTCTTCCATACACAGAAAAGCACTAAAATCATTAACTTGAGATGTCTATTCTTTGTGACTAGCAATAATCTTTTTATGCTTGACTACATGTATTTCCCAGTCAAAAAAAATCATATACATACTGGCTTCTCCCCTGCCTCTTCGTAGCAATTCCTCAGAGCTGAGAAGTTGTCTCCTGGGCTATAGTTCTCAGTAAGACACTGAATAAAACTCAACTCACAGCTCTTATGTTGTGTGTTTTGTTTTTGATTTTTTTTTCACTTGATGCTACTATGATAACAATAATAATACTGTTTCAAATGGGACCTAATGAAACTTAAAAGCTTTTGCACAGCAAGGGAAACCATAAACAAGAAGACAAGACAGGGGGCTTCCCTGGTAGCACAGTGGTTGGGAGTCTGCCTGCCGATGCAGGGGACACGGGTTCATGCCCCGGTCCGGGAAGATTCCACATACCACAGAGCGGCTAGGGCCGTGAGCCATGGCCGCTGGGCCTGCGCATCTGGAGCCTGTGCTCTGCAACGGAAGAAACCACAGCAGTGAGAGGCCTGCGTACCGCAAAAAAATAAAAAAATAAAAAAAAAAGAAGAAAAGACAACCCTCAGAAAGGGAGAAAATATTTGCAAATGAAGCAACTGACAAAGGATTAATCTCCAAAATGTACAAGCAGCTCATGCAGCTCAATATCACAAAAACAAACAACCCAATCCAAAAATGGGCAGAAGACCTAAATAGACATTTCTCCAAAGAAGACATACAGATGGCCAACAAATGCATGAAAAGATGTTCAATATCACTAATCATTAGAGAAATGCAAATCAAAACCACAACAAGGTATCAGAATGGCCATCAGCAAAAAATCTACAAACGATAAATGCTGGAGAGGGTGTGGAGAAAAGGGGACCCTCCTGTACTGTTGGTGGGAATGTAAACTGGTATAGCCACTATGGAGAACAGTATGGAGGTTCCTTAAAAAACTAAAAACAGAACGACCACATGACCCAGCAATCCCACTACTGGGCATACACCCTGAGAAAACCATAATTCAAAAAGAGACATGTACCACAATGTTCACTGCAGCACTATTTATAATAGCCAGGACATGGAAGCAACCTAAATGTCCGTCAACAGATGACTGGATAAAGACAATGTGGTACATATATACAATGGAATATTACTCAGCCATAAAAAGGAACGAAATCAAGTTATTTGGAGTGAGGTGGATGGACCTAGAATCTGTCATACAGAGTGAAGTAAGTCAGAAACAAATACCGTATGCTAACGCATATATATGGAATTTAAAAAAGCAGGACTGATGAACCTAGTGGCAGGGCAGGAATAAAGACGCAGACGTAGAGAACAGACTTGAGGGCACAGAGGGGGAAGGGGAAGTTGGGATGAAGTAAGAGAGTAGCATTGATGTATATACACAATCAAATGTAAAATGGATGGCTAGTGGGAAGCTGCTGCATAGCACAGGGAGATCAGCTCAGTGCTTTGTGACCACCTAGAGGGGTGGGATAGGGAGGGTGGGAGGGAGGCTTGAGAGGGAGGGGATATGGGGATATTTGTATACATATACCTGGTTCACTTTGTTGTACGGCAGAAACTAACACAACATTGTAAAGCATTTATACTCCAATAAAGATGTGAAAAAAAAATTTTAAATAATAATAGTGTTGCAATGTTAACGTCCCTGCTTTTGATAATTATGTTGTGGTCACATAAGAAAATGTTCTTGTACTCAGGAAATTCACATTAGGCGTAAAAAGGGCTATCATGTCTACAACTTACTGTCAAATGGAGGCAGGCAACCACATGGAGGCTTTTTTTTTTTTTTGGCCATGCCCCGCTGCTTGCAGTATCTTAGTTTCCTGACCAGGGATCAAACCCGGGCCACGGCAGTGAAAGTGCCGAGTCCTATCCACTGAACCGCCAGGGAATTCCCTGCAGGCTCTTTTTCAAGCTGCCTTATTCAGTCTCTGCAGCCAATGGTCAGTCTCCAAAGGCTAAGAGATTTTGACCAGGGGGCTCTGAGGTCCCCCTCCAAATTACCTACAAAGAAGAATCAGCCTTAACTTGTTAACTTCATTAACAGGATCCTGACTCCAAATTCACCCCAAACTGCAGGGTTCACTTAAATGTTTATGTTTTTGGATTCCAGAGGGAATAACAGAAAACAGGCAATCTCAAATGGCCAAGCCAGGGCTACAGAACAGAATTTTGTCCTGGTGTGTCTGGTTTCAGAATTTCAGACAAAACTTCCACATTGTATGAATGTTTTGGCTTCAGATTACTTCTATGATTCCATTTAAGTAAAGTTCAAAAACAGGCAAAATTAATCCATTGAATTAGACCCAGGGGCAGCAGTGGGTATTGACTGATAAGAAAGGCTTCGGCATGCTAGAAATGATGTATATCGTGATCTACGTTGTGTTTACACAGTTCTCTGCAATGTAAAAATTCACTGAGCTGTAGCCTTAACATAAGAACATTTGACTGTCTGTGTATCTGTGTCCAGATCTGGAAGCGATCTGGAAAAATGTTTCTTGCATAAATAAAATGAAACAATCTGTATTCAAACTTAAAAAAATGTTTCACATAGAGCCACATACTGCCACCCCATCAGGTATAGATATTCCATTTAATTAGAGTTCAAGAACAGACAAAATTAATCTGTAATGTTAGAATTAGGAGAATGGTTCCCCGTGGCAGGGTAGTAACTGGGAGGGGGTATCATGAGAATTTCAGGGTGCTAGAACATTGTTTTGTGATCTGAACACCCAGGGGTGTTCTCTTTGTGACAATTCATTGAGCTGTATGTATATTTTTCTATGCATTTTATATCTCAATAAAAGATTTATGTTAAAAACTTAAAAAAGAAAAAGTATTTGCTCCCACACCTGGCACTGAGCACAGTGTAGGTGATGAAGGAAAAGAGCTACAAGAAAAAGAAAATGCCCTAACTCCTTACCCTTGCATATGTGGTCTGTATCTTTGATTCTGTGGAAGGAAAAATCAGAGACTGTCTGCTCTAAAAATGAAAGCTTGACATGTATGGCTTCTGAAAGATGTTACCTGCCTTACTCTCAACTTCCTTTGCTCCTTAAGGTGATATACTCATTGTGTTTTGTCTAAAGACTACATAAGGATTGAACGTAATATTTATAAAAACAATTAAAATACTGTTTCAGCATTTCACCCTTTTATTAAGCTAATGGTCAAAATCATATTTGCATTTCATTTGTAATTTTGTCTCAGTCCATCTTAATCACCATTAGTTTGACTTTAATTTCAGTGAAGAACAGTTTCTAAAAGTAGCTTTAACTTTTGTTTTTGCGCTTGTTATTGTGGTTTTACGTTTATTGAATTGTTCTACCAGGATTTTATATGGCACAGATTCACAGAGGTCAAACGTACCATGCCTAAAAAACACAGAACGAAGCAAAAAAATTCTTAGAACACAGTAACTTCTAGATCCAGTTTCTTTTCCTTCCATAATTCATCTTTTTTTCCCCAGCCTTATAGAGATATAATTGACATATAACACTCTGTAAGTTTAAGGTGTACAATGCCCTGATATGATACATGTATACATTGCAAAATGATTACCACAACAGGGTTAGTTAACATCTCCATCATCTCACATAATAACTTTTTTTTTCTTTCTGTGTGTGTGTGTGTGTCTGTGTGTGTGTGTGTGTGTTTGTGTGTGGTGGGAACACTATTTTTAAGTTATGCCTAGATAAAAGTATTTTCCGAATGCTCTCAAGGTTTGCCCCTTCAGCAAAATCTTTTACATCAGTTTAGATACTTACTCAGTAAACCCTTCGTTTTCTAACCACAGGCAAAGTTACATCCATCCTAGCTGCCATGGAGTCAGAATAGATTTCCAGAAACCAGGCTGACTCTTGGGATGCTGTCACAGATGGACATGTCATTACATTTTCCAGAAAGAACCTTAAAGGAAATATTAGGAGAAATATGCATTTTTAACAAGATGTTACTTTAGAGAATTCTAACACTTGATCCTTTCAAAGCACTTTCATTCATGTGGGGAACAGTAAAAAAGGGAGAAGAAGGTTTCTTTTTTTTTTTTTTTGGTTGCTCCCCGCGGCTTGCAGGATCTTAGTTCTCCGACCAGGGATTGAACCTGGGCCCTCAGTAGTGAAAGCACACAGTCCTAACCACTGGACCGCCAGGGAATTCCCAGAGAGGGAGGTTTCAAAAAGAGTTTTGAAGTGGGCTTTCACCCTAACGAACTGAACGGAACTGGTTGCTCATCAGCTGGGGCATGTCACATGGGTGAAGTGTGTTCCCACTTGTGCAGGGTTGCAGTCTCAAATCCTTGACTCTCTCATCCCCAACGTCTGCATTTTGCAAGCCTCAACATCAACCCCCATTAAGCCTCCTAATCACAGACACACGCGGTGTCTCCAATCTATTAATTCCCAGAGGTCCTTGTAGTCACAGATATCCCGGAATGCCAAACTTGACCATCAAAGGCCACTTAGTCAGTGACTACAAAACTCACTGATCCATTCTGATTGCCGAACAGTGAAACAGTGGATTACACAGATCCCTGATGGCGAACCCACACTGACCTCCAATGCTATCCCAAAGACTGGGGATCAATCGCGGACTCCCACTGTCCTACCTCCCCCCACAATTACTAACAGTCCCAATCACTGACACCTCCCCCCCACATTGATCCCTCTATTCCCCATTCCCTGATATACAAAAGTCCAGTCACTGATGCCCTCAGATACCCCCATCGATGATCTAAAGGAAATCTTCATCACTGATGGCCTAAAGATTTCTGCAAACACTGATCCTCACTGACCACCCTCAGAACTGAACCCCGAAGTTCCCACAATCACCAGTTCCAGGTACCCAAACAGAACTTAGAACCTCCAATCACTGACCCCTCAGGCTTCTGATCACTGAGCCCTAACGCCGTTCAAATCAGTGTTTTCGAAGAAACCCACTTGGCCTCAGACCCTTGAAGACCACCATAAACTGACCCCCACGCACTCTCTCAATCAAGAATCCTCGTTTATTGCTTCCCATATACTCCCAATCCATCTTCTTCACAGACTCTGACACTGACTCACACAAACCCGCCACCCCAGATTCCCTCCCCCAAGAGGCTCGGACGCCCAATCACTTAACCCTTCAGTACCCTCAGTCTCTGAGCCTTACGGGTTCCCATGACTGACCCAGTTGGGCCACCGTAGCCGTCTGGTCGCCCTCCTACACAGGTCCTGAATTTGGACTGTTTCTCACACTGACCTTTCCCATTTTCCCCGCATCCGCGCCCATAACCTGAAACTACCGCACCACGCCGCCTCTCCGCGGTATGAGCATTTCCCATCCGGAGTGGCCGTGCGCAGACTCAGTCGCAACTTTGAGGCTGTCGGCCGCCACCTGGCAACCTTCCAGAGAACAGGATTCTGGGTTTCTGAATTTTTATGGCAGGTATGATGGCCGCGCCTGCTTGACAACCTCTTGCTGGGGCCGGCCATGTTTAAATCTGTGCCGTACGGCGAATGACTAGGCCATTTGTTAGACGATTAGGCTATTTTAGGGCGGGGAGAGGCAAGTGTTCCGGGGTCCCTAAACACAGACGTCACTGCTGCTTTTAGCGTCTCAGAAGCCCAAACCTCCTGAGACCACTATAGAGGCTCCCTGACCTGGAAATTGAGTTTTCTTTGTCTCCAGCTGCGCAGGCAGTGAGGTAAGATGGCCGCGTCCGTTTATAGCGCTTTTTACGTGCAATGGGCGCGGCCATCTCTCAGGAGGAACGTCTGTAAAGCTAGGTGACACTTTTTCTGTGCTAGCTCTAGGATTTGGAGAACAGCGAAGAAGAGAGGCTCTTCTGTTGGGGAGGCTGAGGCCCCCGCGATACTTTACGGAGGGGGCGGAGCTGCAAGAGAGGGCAAGTAGGAGGTTCTTAGCCGGCTACTGAAAGAATACGTCGAAAGCCGAGTCTTTATCTTAGGTGGATTGACGCTTTTTGACATTAAAAATGAAATACCAGAAAATGGGTTTATTCTGGAATAGCAGAGAATTGCAATTCCGGACGGGCAAGCTACAGCAAAAATCATAGGCAAGTCCACCAAACAAAGGAGAGGAACAGTTATTTTATAGAGGAAAAGGAGGTAGTTGGGAGGGATTGTTTTGAAGAAAAGTCCTTTGGAGAAAAGTGAAAGCTCAGAGCGATGAGAGTTTCTCATTGGCTGAGTTGCTGGGGTAGTGGATTTCTTGTAGGAGATGCAATGCCCATCTCTTCTTGTTGAGGCCTGTGATTGATGATTCTTTCCTGTCGATTCTTCTGTTGGGGTCAGTTTTTCCTGTAATTGACATGGAGTGGTACTGCCTGAGAGCTCCCCTTTCAGGCCGCCCTACTCCATTTGAGTGAGGTTTTCCTTTATTTTCACGCTCCAGAAGACGACCTGAAATATTGGTGTGAGTGCAAGCAGTTTATTTGACAGGTAGAGGATGGGTAAGTGAGACAGGGGAGGGATGGAAACCAACACAGAGTGCATCCATGAGCCAGAGTACCCCTGTGAGCAATGGTGGCTCAGTCCTGTGGGGAACTCTGGGAGATTGTGTAGAAATCACCTCCAAACTGTCCCACACAAGGGCTGATGAAGCTGAGATAGTTATATGTCATCTCTGGTTCCTCAGTGTTGAGGGCTATTGTAAGGGCCTTAAAGCTGTAGCGTTTTCAGCCTGCCTCATGGGCAGATCTGAGGCAGAGTCTGTAGTTGGGAAGAAGCCAGCCATCAGCATATGGGCATGGTGAGTGCCCAGGCAAAGTGGTGGGGTAGAGACAGCATTCACCAGAGTCCTGTTTTTAATGCATCCAAAGCAGTGCTCTGCACATCACAGGCATTGTTTTGGAACATCTCTGGAAATGATTGCCTTGTCCTATGAAAATAGCTTTAAAAAAAAAATTCTATTTGGTGGTCTTACCAAGTGGTATAATAGCTGACCTGTAAAATAACTCTCAACAATTCCTACCTCCTGGGCTTCCCTGGTGGCGCAGTGGTTGAGAGTCCGCCTGCCGATGCAGGGGACACGGGTTCGTGCCCCGGTCCGGGAAGATCCCACATGCCGCGGAGCGGCTGGGCTCGTGAGCCATGGCTGCTGAGCCTGCGCATCCGGAGCCTGTGCTCCGCAACGGGAGAGGCCACAACAGTGAGAGGCCCACAAAAAACAACAACAACAACAAAAAAAACAATTCCTACCTCCTGGTAGTCACACCCTTGTGTAGTCCCCTTCCACTTTGTACCAAGGCAGATTTGTGAGACTAATAGTGTACAGTAGAAGTGATGTCTTATAACTGCTGAGATTAAAAGGACACCTCAGCTTCTGTCTTGGAGGTGCTCATGCTCTTTCTCTCAAATAACTTACTCTGGAAAAGTTAGTTGCCATGTCATTGAGGACACTGAGATAGCCTATGAAGAGGCCCATGTAGCAAGGAACTGAGATCTCCTGCCAACAGCCAGGGAGGAACTGATGCATTCTTGTATCAAGGGGTCATCTTGAAAGCAGATCCTGTACCCTAGTTAAACCTTAAGATGACTGCAACCATATGAGGGACTCAGAACCACCCAGCTAGCAGATCCTTGACCTTCATATAATGTGTAAGCTATTAAATATTTGTTTTTAGCTGCTGAGTTTGGGAGTAACTTGTTATGCAGCAATCGGTAACTTGGATGCTGTGGTAAAAATGCTATAATTGACGTCTCTGGATTCCTTAAACAAGTTCCTAAACTTGTGAGATTGTTCTTTCAAATCAGAGGGGATTATTAGCAATTTCCTCTTCTGCATGATAGAGAAATTAAAGGCCCATGGCTCTGCTACATACTTAAAATTTAGCAAAGAGTTTAAGAGTCTTGCTTCACTTGAATTAATACAAGTGGTTTATGTGACAGTGCCTTGAAGTGATTATAGTAATTAACAAAAATGACCATTTAGAGAGTGCCCGTTACATGCCTGGCCTGTTGCTGGCCTTCTCACTTCAAGGGCTACCCTCATTCTAGCGCCAGTCATAAAGGCAGAAGGAAAGAGAGCCTTGGAATGTCTTATGCTGGGAATTAAATGCTCTGTTTCAGAAATGACACGTATCATTTCCTCTCACTGCTCACTGAGTAGTCACCCAACCACATGATAGAAATACAATCTTACCATAAGCTTGGAATGGGGAGAGCTAGAAATATTTAAGGAACAACCTTAAAGATGTCCACAAACACTATGAGAACAATGTTATCATCACCATCCTAAAGAAAATGCACTATAGAGGTGAGGTGTCCAATCCATAATCACTCAGCTAGTAAGTAAAAAAGAAGGACTCTGGGCCAGGTATGTCTATTTTATACGAAGGTAAAGGATCATTACCATTATTGTTAAATTTTTTACTTCAGTATATTTAAGACACTGAATTAGGGAACAAAGAGAAGACTGAGGTCTCCAATAAAAATAAAGGATACTCAAGATGTTGAGGTCTGGTGGGGGGTGGAGTACACAAGGAAAGAGAAAATGGGAAAAAGAAGAGTGTTTACAAAAGAGTATACACTGTAGGATTCAATTTATGTGAAGCTCAAGAACAGGCAAAACAAATCTGTTGAGTTATAAATCAGAACGCAGTTGATTCTAGTGACTGTTGAATTCTCTGAAGAGAATTCCCTGGGGTGAAGAAAGTGTTCTATATGTTGTTTTGGGTGGTGGTTTCAAGAGTTGTCAAGACTCATCAAATTAAACACTTAATGATTTGTGCATTTATTATATGTAAATTGTACCTTAAATTTTTGAAGAAAAAGAGTGTTCAGGGTATTGAGTGATCGTGTGGTCTAGGGAAAAGAGAGAGGAATGGAAGAAGAACTGACAGCACTTTACTATAGTCTGTGGAAAGATGAGACCCTGGCAAGGCCATCATGAACACTTACGGCTTTTGGCAGTGCCCCCTCTAGGCAGAGGAATTAGAGAAAGGAGCCTTCAAGGATTTGTGGTTTGGCAAATTAAAGGCTCTGGGCTAACCCAGCCTGCACTGACCATCAGCTCTTATTTATTCCCTCAGCTGATAGGTCTCAGCCTGTTGAACCAGATGTGGTGGCCCTCTACACTGTCATCATTTAAAGGGATACCGGGCCCCAAATGTGGCCTAAAAGGAGGCATAGCTCTTCCCTGTTCTGGAGCAGAAAGGACTGTGCCCTGACCTGAGTAGGAATAGGGCTCTGCCCTTGCATGAGTGAAGACTGTTCCGGATCTAGATAGGATGTGACGGATGTGACTGTCCCCTGGATCAAGATAGATCTTGAGAGTAGCCTGGCATGAGCTGAGGCTGCACCCCATCCTGTCCTGTCTGGAGCCAGGGATGGTGGTGCTGGTGGTAACTGGCGATACAAGTCTCAAAGTATAATTTTCAAAAAGTTGAAAATTAGAGTTCTTACAGATATTCAGAGATACACTTAACTTACTAATGAGGGAACTAGCAGGATTGGAAATTTGGTTCAAAGTAAGTAAGTATTTAGTCAGTGGAGTAAAGACTCTTGGAATAAGATTGCAATGTTAGATACAAAACTAATGTCCTACACGGCAGTAAAACCATAACCTTTAAGGTTATCTTCTCTTCACAGAATCAGTTTGCATCTATAACAGACAAATATATGAAATGTACCAACTGTCTCCAAGTTAACATTTATCTATATAGTCTTCATCCTAATTAGTAGTAAAAAGCCCATCAAACAAAGTTACATTCTGCTAGAGCAGTGGGTTCTCAAACTGTTGCAGTTTTAATCCCCAGGGCACATTAGGCAATCTCTGGAGATGACTTAGGGGGAGGGGAGGTGCTACTGTCATGTGGTGGATAGAGGCCAGGGATGTTTTCCACCATACAGAGGACAACCTTGCACAAAAAGAGTTATCTGGCCCAAAATGTGAACAGTGCTGAGTTTAGGGAACTTTTCTCTAAAATGATTTGTTAGACTTTGGGTGGGTTTGTTAGACCATGCTCTAGCATGACTTTGAAAAGGCACACAGGATATTTTCCTTTGATAATTTTTCTTAACACAAAATTGGGGAAATGTTGATAATTGTTGGATCTGAGTAATGAATACATGGTGATTAATCTTTTCTCTCTATTTTTGTGTATGTTTGCTTTTCATTTTTCTTTTCTATATTAAAAGGTAAAAAGAAAAAAACAGTAGATTCTGGTCTTTTGCTTATGGTCAGTGCCATGTACCAGTGACCACAGCTAAAGCTCATGTTTAGACATAATATTTAAGTTTAAATATGTTTCTCTTTTACGACTTGGTTCCTTTACCCTGCGCATCTCCCAAGTCCAGGGGCTGTCAATTCTAGCTACATCTTAAATTCACCCAGATTTTTAAAATTCTAATGATTGGGATCCACTCTCAGCAATTCTGGCGTGCTTTTCCTGGGGTAAGTTTCTTTTTTTCTTTATTCTTTTTTTTTCCTTTGTGAAGTTTATCAGATATGGGACATTATGGACTCACAACCCGAATCAGTCAATTCAGGAACTTCACACTATGAACTTGGTTTGAGGTGGGCTTGATGGGTAGTATCTTGCAGGGCAAATGAGAATACACTCTGAGGGAGGGCATACCTATATTACGCCTATGCCTCCACACATAATGTTTTCAGGGACAGGGACCAGCCAGCTGTCACAGATAATCAGTCATGCAAGGGAACAGAACCACATGAGTGAGACCCTGCA
Organism: Pseudorca crassidens; assembly: GCF_039906515.1. NCBI lineage: Eukaryota > Metazoa > Chordata > Mammalia > Artiodactyla > Delphinidae > Pseudorca > Pseudorca crassidens. The sequence continues at coordinate 16,093,563 of NC_090315.1, read as the reverse complement.
GAAACAATAGTCAGTATAAACAGTTCCATCTACTCTAGGCTGTGCGCCCGCCCTGCCCCTATTACAATGCTAAATGAAGTAAGTCAGACAGAGAAAGACAAATATCATATGATATCACTTATATGTGGAATCTAAAAAAATGATACAAATAAACGTATTTATAAAACAGAAACAACTCACAGACATAGAAAACAATCTTATGGTTACCAAAGGGGAAGAGGGGGAGGGATAAATTAGAAGTTTGGGGTTAACAGATATACACTACTATATATAAAATAAACAAGGATCTACTGTATAGCACAGGGAAATATATTCAATATCTTGTAATAACCTATATCGGAAAGGAATCTGAAAAAGAACATCTATCTATCTATATGTATGAGTGTATATGTATGTATGTGTGTGTGTATACATATACATATATATATATGAAAAACTGAATTACTTTGATGTACACCTGAAACGAATACATTGTAAATCAACTATACTTAAATTAAAAAATTAAAATTTTAAAAATGAAATTACATGATTCTGAAACAAAATTATCTTAGGGAACAATTAGATGATAACTGATTGGACCAAACCAATGAAAAATGGCATCTCTTTGATCAAATGGGAGCCAAGGCATAATTAATTAACTGGAAGGCAAGCCACCACCAAAAGCTGTATTTGTTTTTTACTGCTGCATAACCGACCACAAACTTAACAGCTCAAGAGCATATCCATATATTAGCTCACAATTCTGTAGGTCAGAAGTCTGGCATGGCATGCTTGGTTCTCTGCTCTGGGTATCAAAAGGCTGAAATAGGGGCTTCCCTGGTGGCACAGTGGTTGAGAGTCCGCCTGCCGATGCGGGGGACACGGGTTCGTGCCCCGGTCCGGGAAGATTCCACATGCCGCGGAGCGGCTGGGCCCGTGAGCCATGGCCGCTGAGCCTGCGCGTCCGGAGCCTGTGCTCCGCAACAGGAGAGACCTCAACAATGAGAGGCCCGCGTACGGACTGCAAAAAAAAAAAAAAAAAAAAAAAAAGGCTGAAATCAAGGTGGTGGCCAGGCTGAGTTCCCATTTTGAAGGGTCTGAGGGAAAACCCACTTCCAAACTCATTCTTGTTGTAGACAGAATTTAGTCCTTATGTTATGGTTGCAGGACAGAGATCTCTGTTTCCTTGCTGGCTGTCAGCCAGCAGCCACTCTCAGCAGCTAGAGGCCACTCTCAGGTTCCATCCATATGGCCAAGGGCCCAGGAAACAGTAAATAAGAAACTATTTGAGGGACTTCCCTCGTGGTCCAGTGGGTAAGACTCCGCACTCCCAATGCAGTGGGCGTGGGTTCGATCCCTGGTTAGGGAACTAGATCCCATGTGCATGCTGCAACTAAGAAGTCTGCGTGCTGCAAATAAAGATCCCACATGCCATAACTAAAGATCCCACATGCCGCATGAAGACCCCGTGTGCTGCAACTAAAATCCGGCGCAGCCAAAATAAATAAATAAATATTTTTTAAAAAACAAACTATTTGAGCACATGGGAATCATCTTAAATTTTCTGTGCCACAGTTTCTGCATCTTTAAAATGGTTATAATAATTAAATTGACATAGTTATTAAGTATGTTAACAAAATGAAAAAGAAAGATCCTTAAAGGCTGCCCACTCCCACATTTTAAGTTTTTATTATGGCCATACCCCACTTCCAGTTATGTTTATCCCAAATCATCACACTTCATACTTAAAAATGAGTGTATTTTTTTTTAGTTTATGCAAGTCATACCACAATAAAGCTAATTTAAAGCATACAGCCTGGATACAAAAGTAACTACACCTAGTATATAAAAAGATATAAACGATTTGAGTTTTGGCAAAGGAAGCTGTTATAGAAGAAAAATTATCCAAATGAGGATTTTCATGACATTCAAATAACTGAAAGAAAGGACTCAACAGATAGGTTGAACAGAGATTAGACATGGGGGAGGAAAAATGTTAGCCAAGTGGAAGAGATGACATGAATTCCAGAATAGAGTATGAGGAGAAAATGATAGAGAATTAAGACCTAATACAAGCACAAGGTATACAGTACCTTGTAAAAGTCTCACATTTTTGAAATTGAGATACTAAAAGGTAACAAGACAGAGAAAGCTCAGACTTTTGGAGATTCCAAAACTGACAGATGACACCAAGGCACAATTTTAAGATGCACTTAGAACCCCAAGAGGACTAACAACAACAAAACTCCTAACTAGGATCGTAAAAAGGAAATTTGCTGAAGGCAAAAAACAAGATCTTAGAAGCTTCCAGAAAAATAAGAATGGCCTTCAAAGGAGCAAACATTGCACCAAATCCATTGCATTGGGCTTTTTTTTTGCCTTGCCACGTCTTAGTTCCCCTACCAGGTATTGAACCCAGCAGTGAAAGCACCGAGTCTTAACCACTGGACTGCCAGGGAATTCCCTAGGATGGGCTTAATGAAAAATAGTAGAAGCCATGAGATAAAGTGCTAATAAGCAAAAGCAAAGAGTTAAACACAATTGGATATATCTAAGAATGAAAAATGGTCGTATTGAAAATGAAATCACTGGACAACAGGAATAAAAAGGCCAAGAAGAACCAAGAATTCATGGCTTCATCCCATTGTATTGATATGTGAAGCAAGCTGAAATAGGATTTTGCATCGAAACAAAAATTAATTCTGTACAAAGACAGCATGTCAACAGAGACGTATATGACAATAGCATGTCCCAGAAGAAACAAATATATGTTGGTGACAAAAAATGATTTAAATGACAATAAAGAATTCTATTATAATTTCATTTTATTTTTTCTACAACTTACACAAAATAAACATGCATAAAGGTCATGAAAGATAAGGAGAGATTGAGGAAATGTGGAAGATGGCAAAAGGCTAAGGAGAAATAACAGCTGAATGCAAAGTGGATCCTGGATCAGAAATTAAAAAAGACATTAGTGCAAAAGTGATGGTCTTGTAAGGCGAAAATCCATCGACCTCAAAGGCAGCACATCCCCATGGGCAGAGGGAGCCCATGTCCTGCCTTTCGCAGTGCCTTCTAGGAATCTGTTAAAAGCCCCTTCTCCCCGCCATTCTTCCTCCCCAGCCCCTCCCCCAACCTCTCTCTCCCACCCCCTTTAATCCTGCTTGGTAAGCCTAGCCTGGCCGGGCTTTCCTCCGCTCTCCGGGGTCCCAACAATCCATAAAATCTATTCATCCATCCAACTTTCCATTTATCCATCCATTTTTCTATCCATCCATATCCTTCCATCTATCCGCTGGACCACTAGAAGACACAGGCCACAGGCCCTTGAGAAAGCACAGGCCACAGCCTTCACCTGGCCCTGTCAACAGCCTAACGGCGCGCCGGCTTCCCGACAGCCTAGCTTACCCTTCCAATGACAACTGTGCCTGTCCTTCCGAAGCTAGCTGTCATCGTGTCCCGCGCATGCGCAGTGGGAGGGCGGGCTTCAACCCTGGCAAGCCGGGTTGTCAGAGAGTAAGAGGGAGAGGACATAAGGGAGAGGATAGGAGGTAGGGAGGGTGTGCCAGCCTTTCTCTCCTTGGGTTACCAATATCCCGGATCTCTGAGTATGTGCTGCCATCTTTGACGCCGCCGCCACCGCGGTAGCTGCTGGACCTGGTGGCGAGACGCAAAGTCTACCTAATTCCGGATCTAGATGAATGATAATGAAGTCAGTTGGGGTTGGAGAGAGGGAGGATGAAATCTGGTGTGGCGGGCGGCGATAAAGATCCCCAAGTCCCTGCTCAAAATTATGGTCGTGTCGCCTGAAAATCCGTTGACCTCGAGAGTGGTTCCCTCCACTAGACGTGGGCAGAGGATGCCCATGCCCTAGCACCAACTGGGGCGCGGGACTCTGCCTCTCCCAGTGCCTTCTAGGAATCTGTTGAAAGCCCCTTCTCCCCGCCATTCTTCCTCCCCAGCCCCCCAACTTCAGTCCCCCACTCTTTTAATCCTGCTTGATAAGCCTGACCTGGCTTTCCTCCACTCTCAGGAGGCCCAACAATCCATCCATCTATTCATCCATCCGTCGATCCATCCACCTTTCCATTTATCCATCCATCCGTGCCCTGGACCACTGGAAGACATAGGCCACAGGCCCTTCATAGAGCACCAGACACAGCCTTCGCCTAGGCCTGCCAATTGCCGAGATCTCTGAGTCTGTTCCACGAAGCCACGGTGGCGCTCTCCCAGAGCCTAGCCAACCTGTTGCATAGCAACCGGTCTTGTTGTGTTTCTGTCCCCGGCACCAGCGGTTGGAAGGCGGTCTTCAACTCTAGCAATCTGGGTAGTCTGAGGCGAGAGGAGACAGGAGAAATTAGGGGAGTTGGTGGGAGGTAGGGAATGTATGCCAGCCTTCCTCTTCCCACGTTACCGACATCCCAGATCTCTGTATCTATGTCGCCATCTCTGACGCTGCCTGCGCTGGCATTGCCACCGCCACAATGGCAGGAGCACCTGGTGGCGAGATGCTGTGTAGACCCAAATCCAGATCCAGGTTGGTGGGAATGCTGTCAGATGGGCGGAAGTGTGTGTGTGGGGGGAGTTGTCATGAAATCTAGTACTGAGGACGGCAAAAAAAGATCCCCATGTCCCCGCTCGAAGTGATGGCCCCTGTCGCCCAAAACTCTATTGACCCTGAGAGCGGTACCTCCCCTAGACATACGCAGAGGAGGCCTATGCCTTTGTGCCACACGGGGCAGGAGTCCCTGCCTTTCCCAGTACCTTCCAGGAATCTGTTGAAAGCCCCTCCTCCCAGCCGTTCTTCCTCCCCCACCCCTCAACATCCCTCCCCCACCCCCTTTCATCCTGCTTGGTAAGCCTGGCCTGGGCGGGAGCCTCAACAATCTATCCATCTATTCATCCATCCATCTTTCCATTTATCCATCCATCCATTTATCCTTCCATCTATCTGCTGGACCACTAGAAGACATAGGCCACAGGCTCTTAACAGAGCACGGACACAACCTTCCCCTGCACCTGCCAACAGCCAAAAGGCGCTCACGCTCCCCCAGAGCCTAGTGGACAAGTTCAATAGCAACTGCTTGTCATTGTGAGGCCAGCCACGTTCATGTCCCGCGCATGCGCAGTGGGAGAACGGGCTTCAACACTTGCAAGCTGGTTTGTCAGAGGGTAAGGGTGAGAGGACAGAGGGGACGTGGTGGGAAGTAGGGAGGGTGTGCCAGCCTTCCTCTCCTTAGGTTACCGACATCTCAGATCTCTGAGTCTGTGCCGTCATCTTCCACGAAGCCGATGCCACGGTGACGGCTGGACCTTGTGAGGAGAGGCTCTGTGGACCCAAATCTGAATCTAAGTGGGTGGTAATGGAGTCAAATGAAAAAAGAAGGGGAGATGCAATCTCATCGGCAGACAGAGATGAAGACCCTTGAGTTTCAACAACTCATTTGCAGAGGGTAGCAGGGAGAGGACAGAGGGGAGGTGGTGGGAGGTAGGGTGGTGGCTGGACTTGGGGGTGAGACGCTCTGTGGACCCAGATCCGGACTGGAGTGGGCGGTTATGGTGTCAAATGGAAGGAACGGGGCGGGGGGGGGGGGTGGGGCGAATGAAATCTGTTGCGGCAGAAAGCGATGAGGATCCCTAGTCCCCGCTTGAAGTGTTGGTCCTTGTCGCCCGAAAATTCATTGACCCTCAAGAGCTGCATCTCTCCTAGACATGGACAGAAAAGGCCCACGTCTTGGCGCCACACGGGGCAAGGGTCCCTGCCTCTCGCAGTGCCATTCTTCCTCTCCAGCCCCAACCTCTTCCACCCCCTTTAATCCTACTTGGTAAGCCTGGAAAGCCTTGGAAAGCAGGGCTTTCCTCCACTCTGGGGAGCCCAACGATCCATCTTTCTATTCATCGATCCATCCATTTATCCCTCCATCTATGCACTGGACAACTGGCAGACGCAGGCCACGGGCCCTTTAAAAGAGCACGGAAAAAAAAAAAAAAAAAAGAGCACGGAACACTAACCCTGCCAACCGTCAAACGGCGCTCTCGCTCCATCGGAGCTTATCGGAGCTTCGCATTGCAGTGGCGATTGTCATTGTGAAGCCAGCGGCGCTTGGTCCCTTTTGCGCAGTTGGAGGGCGGGTTCAACTGTGGCAAGGTGGGTTGTCAGTAGGGAGGAGAGAGAGGACAGAAGGAAGATATGGTGGGAAGTAGGGAAGGTGTGCTGGCCTTCTCCTCAGGTTACTGACATCCCAGGACATCCATCGATTCATCTATCTTTCCATTTATCCATCATTTATCCTTCCATCTATCCGCTGGACCATTGGAAGACACAGGTCACAGGCCCTTAATAGAGCACAGGACACAGCCTTTGTCTGCACCTAGCACACGCCCAGAGCACAGGGGACTGGGTGCATAGCAACAATAGTGCTTATCATTGTGAAGCCAGCTGCAATCTGGCTTACATCCCACATATGGGAGGGTGGGCTTCAATTCTGACAAGCTGGGTTGTCGGAGGAGAGGAGAGAGAGGACTTAAGGGAGATGGTGGGAGGTAGAGAGGGTGCGCCAGTCTTCCTCTCCTCAGGTTACCCAGATCTCTACCGCATCAGTGACTAGACATGGTGGCCAGACGCAGTCACGCCAGGTACCTCTGTGGACCTAAATCTGGATCATGGTGAATGGGAATAGTGTCAAATGGGAGGAAAGGAAGGGATTATACAACATTTAAAAAGTCATTTTATTAGGTGTATTAAGGTTTCTTAGTTACGTATTTTTAAGTTTTTACATATTAGATAGATACATGGAAGAATTTATCTTAAAAATGTTATCTGGGATTTGCTTTAAACTATTCCAGGAAAAATGTCGGTGGGGGAATAGACGAAACAAGATTGATAATTGCTAAAGCTGAGAAATAGGTACATGGGCAGGCTTATTATACTATTCTCAATTTTTTTTGTTTGTTTGTTTTATGTCTGTTCCCTGCGGCATGCGGGATCTTAGTTCCCTGACTGGGGATTGAACCCATGCCCCCTGAATTGGGAGCCCAGACTCTTAACCACTGGACCACCAGAGAAGTCCCTGGGCAAGCCTTTCTTGGCCTTCTGTCCTGGCAAGGATATTCCTCCTCCTGGAGGGAAAACTCCAAGCTGTGATGTGAGGCTGTGTTTTGCCGAGGAAGAAGGGTGGCCTGGCCTGAACCAGCCAGCAGAGAGATACCCTTGGTCCTCCTCCCCAGACCAGAGTTGGCAAACAGGGCCTTGTTGCAGCCACTTATTTCTGTCAGGAAGTGACCTGGACATCATTTGGAGAGGTGGGCACACATGGTAACTGGCTGTGTCTGGGGGCCCAGTGTTAAGGGAGACGGGCAGGGGTATCTGGAGGCAAGATATGAGTCCAACACTGTAGTAAGAACTAAGTGTGTTTGGAGGTTGACCTGCTGTGTTTATTTCAGGGCAAGGCATCTTAGTCTTAGGTGTGTCTTAAGATGGACAGAAGAGCTTGGTGGTGATGTGCCAGGACTCCAGACTTTGAAGACAGCTGTTTCTGAATCCTGGCTCAGACATGTACACTGGTGGGTACTTGGGTCACTGACTGAAATTCTGTGTCAGGCCATCGTCACCTCCACAATGGTGATCATAAGAAAAGGTCGCTAATGGTTCCTGAAGGAACCACAGTGAGGAATAAGCAGTTTCTTCCAGGCCCCAGTGATTTTCACCATCAGCTCTTTCAAAGGCTTTCTGGGCTCTATCCCCTCCCATGTTCAAAGTTCTGGTGGTGGCAGTACACCCCCCGCCGGTACATCTGCTAAAATTCATCACACACCAAAGGGAAAAGCAGTGCCTTTCATTTGATGTGGATCATGATGAAAGACAGTTCATTGATAGGTGCAGGGAGGTAAGAACATACATTCATCATAGGTAAGACACAGAAGGGAAATGCTCAGTCTGGACAGGGAGTGGAGTCTCTTTGATGAGGTTAAAGACAAAATGGAGCAAACCAAAGAAATGGAAATAGGGTATGGCCAAATCCAGATTGGGGCGGGTGGGAATGGAGTCTAATGGGGGAGGGGGTGATGAAATCTGGTGAGATGGGGGAAACGAAGATCCCTGATTCCCCACTAATGTGATGGTAGTGTCAACCCCAAATCCATTGACTGTGAGAGCGGTACCTCTCTAAGACAGTCCCAGGTATACCCTCAACACCATCATGAGGAAACGCTACCATTGCTAGGCCTCTGATCCCCTTGGTCAACCTGGCCTTGCCTTCCTCCACTCTCAAGAGTCCTAAATATCCATCCATCCTTCTATACCTCCATCCATATATCTGTCCTTCCCTCCATTCATTCGCTGGACCCACTGGAGGACATAGGCCACTGGCACCCACTGGAGAAACTTTCACAGCCTGCGCCTGCACCTGGCCTCTGCCAGAGGGCAATCCTGCTCCCACACAGCCTGGAGAACTCTAGCTTAGTAACCTTGGTGGTCATTGCGATGCTCACAGCACTCCTTGCTCGCACATGCGCAGTTCAAGGGTCGGTGCAACTCTGGGAGGCTGGGTGGAGTAGTGCGGGGGAGGGGCGGGGGATGGCGAGTAGATAGGGAGGGTGTGCTCACCTTCCTCTACTCAGGTTACCGAGATCTCACATATCTGAATCGCTGCTGCCACCACCACCAGCACCACAGCCACCGTGGTGGCGGCTGGCCTCAGTGGCTAGAAAAGGACACACCAGGCACCTCTGTGGATGCACTTTCGGGTCGGGGTGGGTGGGAATGCTGTCAGACAGTGGAATGGGGAGGGCTGGAATATGGTGAGATGGGGGCAATTAAGTTCCCTGAGTCTCCAGTGAAAGTGATGGTATCCACCGAAAATCCGTTTTCCCTGTTACCAGTACCTCCCCTAGTTGTGGGCCGAGGAGGCCCCTGACTTAGCGCCATACCCCAGGGGACGGTTCCCTGCCTCTTTCAATGCCTTCCAAGAGAATGTTCAAAGTTCCCCCTCCTCGCCTGTCCCCAACACACCCCACCCCCCACCACTACCACCACCTGGGCATGATTGTGGGGGATCTGGCCATGGAGGGCATTACTTCCTGCCGGTCAGGCACACCAGTTTTCTAGCACCTTCCTCCTTGGACCGGGGCAATGGGAACACAGTGAAGAGGAATACATGCAAGAGGTACAGAAATGTAAGCCTTACATGCCCAACTGGGATCCTAGAAGGAATAGACAATGGAGAGGAACAAGTGTGCTTCAGACACAGCTTTGAGGATCCTTGGACCAACCATGACCCCAAGCCATGCTTTGAATCCCCCTAAGACCCCAACAATTGTCATGAATGAAAACCATAACCAGGACCACAGAGGAAATGCTCTGAAGGCCAACCCAATATGTGAGTGGCTTGGGGAGGGGATGTGTGTGAGGAGAAAAAGCACTAAGAGTGATTTCAAAGGAGCAAACCTCATCTCAAGGATCTCTGAATTTTAACTTCTCAGTGAGATCAGCTGAAGCCAAAAGATTAAGTGTTCATGAACAAGAACACACAGGTAAAGTGGAATTGTAACTCTACCACTGAGGAATGGAAAGGAAATTGCAAATGAAATACTCAGGGGACTTCCCTGGTGGTCCAGTGGTAAAGAATCCACCTTACAATGCAGGGGACACGGGTTCGATCCCTAGTCAAGGAACTAAGATCCCACATGCTGCGGGGCAACTAAGCCCACGTGCCACAACTACAGAGCCCATGCACCCTGGAGCCTGTGCGCCACAACTAGAGAGAGAAAACCCGCACACTACAACTAGAGAGAAGCCTGTGCGCTTCAATGAAAGATCCCGCATGCCTCAATGAAGATCCCGTGTGCCGCAACTAAGACCTGATGCAGCCAAAAAAAAAAAAAAAGAAAGAATGATGAAGTAGAAGGTGAAGGACAGTCTAGGTGTAGCATATACATCTCATGATTTATATATAGACCTTTGATTTGGTATGGAAGCCGAGTTCCTTTATATGAGGTAAGAATATCAACTGGGACACCTGGCTAGTCATTCAGAAATACATGCTGATAAGGAAAACTGATGTAACGGACACCATAGAATTTTGGCATTCTTTCATTAGGAAGCCTTTCTTCTTAACACCAAATCAACACAATTTGAGGTCATGAAGGACAAGGAAATACTGAGGAAATTTTAGAGGCTGGAGGCAGCTGAGGAGATATTACTTCCTACTTGTATGCCAATCCAGGAACAGAGAACAGGACATTAGTGAAAAAATGGTGAATTTGCCATAAGGTCTGCAGTTTAGTTAAGAAGGTTGTCTCAGTTACTTTCCTGTACATGATGTTTGCACTATGGTTTGGTAAGTTTTTTCTTTCTGACAATAGATTAAAAGAAATCAATAACAGAAGGAAAATGGAAAATTCACTATGTAGAAATTTTAAAACACACTTTTGAAAAACCAGAGATTCAAAGAAGAAATCAAAATGGAAATTAGAAGCGATCTCAAGACAAACACAAAACAAAAATACCAAATACCGAAAGCAGTACTGAGAGGGAGGTTTATAGCAATAAATGCCTAAAAAAGAGGAACTATCTCAAAAAAACCCCCACAAAACCCAAACTAGATTTACACTTCAAGGAACGAGACAATGAAGAACAAAACCCAAAGCTAGAAGAAGGATGGATATAGTAAAGATTAGAGCAGAGATATTTTTTACTAGAAATAGAAATAGAAAAATCAAAGAAATTAAAAGTTGGCTTTTTCAAAAGATAAAGTTGACAAAACTTTTGACAGATTAATAATGAAACGAAATAAAATTACAAAGGAAAGAGGAGACATAACTGATGCCATAGAAATAAAAGGGATCATAAGAGATTACTATAAAAAATTACATACCAACAAACTGGTTAAACTACAAGAAATGAATGAATTCCTAAAAATATACAACCTACCAAGACAGAATCAAGAAATAGAAAGTTTGAATGGAGTTATAAGTACTAAGGAGTTTGAATTAATAATCCGAATCCTCCCAAGAAGGAAAATGCCAAGTAACAGATGGCTCCACTGGTGAATTCTATCAAACATTTACAGAAGAATTAATGCCAATAATTCTCAAATTATTCCAAAATTTGAAGAGGAGGGTAAACTTCTAAACTCATTTTATGTGGCCAGCATTACCCTGATACCAAAGTCAGACAAAGACATCACAGGAAAAGATAACTAGAGTAGTAGGGTTCAAGACGGCCACTTAGGAGGATCATGAACCCACCTCCTCCCATGGACACATCAAACCTACAGCTACATACAGAACAATTTCCAATGAAAGAACCCCCATAACTAGCTGAGTGGCTCCTACACATTGGGTGAATGAGTAAAAACCCACGTTGAAACAGGTAGGAGAGGCTGAGACACAGTCTTGCCATAAAGACCACCTCTGCCACAGTGACCCACAATGAGGAGGGAACTCACAAACCTGAGCTTCTCCCTGAGGTGCAAAGGGTTTGAACCCCACATCTAGCACCAACTTTTAAGACCTGTACATGAAAGATGAGGTTCCAAAACCTCTAGCTCTGAAAGCCAGTGGAGCTTGCACCCATGAGAACCATGGGGCTCTCTGAACCAAGGAAAACTCCAAACTCTCTGATGCTGAAGCTGTACAGTCAGAGACACTGCCTATCCCTTGATGACTGTAGTTAACACCACAGATTTCAAAGAATAATGTCCTTTGGAGGGTGCTATGGACTGAACTGTGTCATCCCAAAATTCACAAGTTGAAGCCCTGATGCTTCAATGTGACTATATTTGGACATAAGGATTTTTTAGGAAGTAATTATGGTTAAATGAGGTCATAAGGGTGGGGTCCTAATCCAATAGGATTGGTAGCCTTATAAGAAGAGAATAGAGGAAGATCGTGCTCTCTCCAGGCATGTACACCTAGGAAAGGCCATGTGAAAACACAGTAAGAAGTGGCCAGGTAGGAAGCAAGTCCTCGTCAGAACCCACCCAGGCTGGCACCTTGATCTTGAACTTGCCAGGCCCCAGACTGTAAGAAAATTAATTTCTGTTGTGTAAGCCACCCAGTCTATGGTATTCATCTAGGCAGCCCAAGCTAAGACAGGTGGGACTTGGATTAGATAGGACTCCATGGAGCTACTCTTTATTGGCTTCATGCACCACTAAATGCTGATATAAAGCTCAGGTAGGAAAAGACTCCCAGGTAAAAATAAATTTTAAAATGAAGCCAAATCATACAAAGATTGAAATGTTAATCATTCTTATAATAGGCATAGTTATAATAATGATGCTAGTAATTTACTGTTTCTATAGGGTGAGTGAGGGACAGGGGTAGAGGAATAACCAGCCTTTTCAGATCGAAGTATTACAACCACACTGTAACTACTCCATTATAACTAGAGTATAATTGTATACAACACTATGAGTGACCATACTAACAATGACCTTTCAGAGTCACATTGCATGGGGGTTAATACAATGGACCTTGTAGCCAGCTGGCCTGGGTTTGAATTCCCCCTGTGCTATTTACTAGCTTTGTGACCTTGAGCAAGCTCCTCAACTCTTAAGGAGTCGGATACCTCATCTGTGAAGTAGGAATAATAATTGAGCCTATCTTAAGCACTGTTGTGTGGACTGGATTGAGCTTATAGATCTAAATTGCCTGGAGCAGGGACAAGTGCACTCAAATAGTAAAATTTGCTGCCATCATCATCATCATCATCATCATTAGCACTGTGTACTGAGTTCCATGTCATTTAAACCTCACAGAGACCTTGTAGTGTGGACCATCTCCCTTTGGTTTACAAGATTGTCATCATTCTTAATAGTGGTATCAATTATTATGATAATATTAACATAAATGCAAATAATCACACTGCCAGCATGGTAGCCAGCCTGCAAGATTTCCCTTAATGAATCTTGCCTCCTGGTATTCAAACTTCTGTGTAGTCCTCTTCTACAATGAATAAGGTTGACCAATGTAACCAATCCAACCACCATATTGTGAATACATTCAAGAAGACGTGGGATCCATGTGGTGAGGTATTAAAGCCTTCTGCCAATAGTCATGTAAGCTAGCTTGGAATCAGAGCCCACAAACCCCAGTAAGCCTTCAGATTACTGCAACATCTGGCCAACATCTTGACTACAACCTCAGGACAGTTCCTGAGCCAGAACCACCAAAAGCTAAGCTGTTCCCAGATTCCTGGCTCTCAGAAACTGTAAGAGAATAAATGTTTACTGTTGTTTTAAGCCATTAAGTTTTGGGTACTTTGTTACATAGCAATAAATAGTTAGCTAACCTACTCAGCAATGCATTATAAATGTGCCACTTTCCAGAGTGCAATGGAACCCACCATGGGTTCTCAGAATTGGCATTAATAATAATCATAACCTTAATATAATTCAAATGATTGTATTAATGTTGTGCTTACATTGTCCTCTTTCTTAGATGGGAACAGAGAACACCAGTTTTTGTTTTAGTAGCAATGTCCAATATTATAATATTAAAATAGCACAATAATATCAATAAAGGAGTAAATTAATTGTGCCTATTTCACAAAGGAGAAAAAACATTGCCCCTAGGGGTGGGGCTATTGTTGTGTTAATATAATGCAAACAACAACCAGAAGGTAGCAGAAAGCAGAAGGGACATGGGATTTCTTAGTATCTGAGTTGATGTTATTCATGGTATCTTAATAATTAGAGGCATACAATAATGACAAGGATTCTGATATTAGCTATAAATTATAACTATTAATTATACTTCAATAAGAATATAATTGTAGAATTAAGTAAAATAGTTAGTAAGTGGTATGGTATGGTGTATGGTATGGTACGGCATATGGTATGGAAAGTGGGGTGAGCTCAGGTGGGGTAGGATATAATATAGATAACAGTCACTCCAGCACAAGTAGCCCTATTGAATGCTGAGGATGCAGGTCTCAGCTCACCCTGACATTAGGGCAAGTGCCCATGACAACATTGGCTTTAACCAGACCTTAGCCACAGGGTCCACACCTGCCACACTAGGCCTGGAATCCTCCGCCCTGCCACCTTCCCCTTGTCCCCTGGGTTTCATATCCACTGGTGGCTCCTCTGACAGAGCAGGCAGGACAGACTGGACTGAATGATGGGTTACGAGATTGAAAGTGCTGGGGTGGATGCTGCCAGGATGGCCCCCTGCCTGTGTGTCCCCCACTATTGTCCTCCCAGCTCTACATAGCCTACCCACCATAGCCTACTAAGGAGGCTTAGTAAGGAGACACAGCGCTAACTTGTGGATGCTGGGGGAGGATGCAGGTCAGATACGCTGGGGAGGGGAAGGATGGGATGGCCAGGGGAGAAAGGGCGTGGTTGTGCCGGGGCATAAGGAGGGGAATTAAATCTCAAATTAGAGGACCTATAACCAACCCACCCTCCTACCCCCTCCATCCTCCCCACAAATTTAGCTCACTGTGTGGAGCACTTGGTCAACCTCACTGCTATTGTTATCATTCATTCATCCATTTAACAAATTTGTACTGAGTTTCTACTTTGTGCTAGAACCATGCTGGCTGCCTTGGACACAGCAGGAGAAAGACAAAGTCCTGACATAATGAGGGTGATGGTCCAGTGGGGAGGGAGGAATGATAAATCAAAAAAAAGAAACATTTAATATTAGGTCAGACGGTGGTACTTGCAGCACAAAGATAGTACAAAATAGGAAGTGACCCCAAGAAGTGTGTTACTTCATATACAATGGTGTGTGTATGTGTGAACTCTCCAAACAGGAGAGGACAGCAAACTGTATGAACACTGGGGAAGCAGAGTACTCTCAGAGAACACAGCCAGGCAAAGGCCCAAAGAAAAACAAGGCTTCAGCCATGTTAAGAACAGCCAGAATGGGCGTGTTGACAGATAGTAAAAACGTTGACCAGCTACAACTGCAGGTTCTTCAGACCCTATGGCCTCTTTTATTATAGTTATAACTTTACATTAAATGTAAACATGTAAAAATACAAATAACTGAAACTTTATGTGAAAGATTGATATACAAAATAGAAAAAAATTACATACTCCAATATATAATCATACAGTACATATTACATTCATATAAAATAAACATTTTTATTGTAATAAGGAATATACAATAATAAATGGTATTACAGTGCACTATATTACAAATATACATTATTATAGTATATAATGATATGCAGTATAAAATTATAACTAATGTACAAATCTAATTATGTATAGATATTTATAATCTAATTTCTAATAAGTCTTTTATCAAACATAATTTAAATTATCACACGGTAAAACATAATACTTTTGAGATTCATCCACGTTGTAACTTGTGTCAATGAATCATTCCTTTCTCTGGTGTCATAAATCACCCTTTTTATGGCTGAGTAGTATTCCATTGTACAGATATACTACATTGTGTTTATTCACCCACTGATGGACATTTGGGTTGTTTCTAATTTTTTGGTGATTATGAATGCAGTTTCTGTGAACATTCGAGTACATAATTTCTCATTTCTCTAGGATAAATACCTAGGAGTGGGATTGCTGGGTCATAGGATAAGTATATCGTTAACTTTATAAGAACTTGTGAAACTTTTGTCCAGAGTGGAGATACCATTGTATATCATTCCCATCAGCAATGCATGCAAGTGTCTATTGCTTTACATCCTTGCCAACTTTTGTACTGTTATTTATTGCCATTCTGATAAGTGTGTAGTAGTATGTCATTATGGTTTTAATTTGCATTTTCCTGATGACTAATGATGTTGAATGTCTTTTCATCAGCATACTTCCATTTGTATCTCATACAACCATATGGATGAATCTCAAATACACTAAATGCAAGATGTCAGACTCCAAAGGAGACACATTTTTACATATATATGTATACACACACATTTATATGACATGTAAAAAAGGCAAAACTATAGAAACAGGAAACGGATCAGTGATTTCGAGGGGATGGGAGTGGATAGAGAGATTGATTAAAAAGGGATAGGAGGGAATTTAGGGGAGTGAAGGAACAGTTCTCTTGGTTGTGATGTTGATTACATTTGTACACATTTGTCAGAACTGTACACTTTTAAGGGTGACTATTACTGTGTGTAAATTATACCCCAATAAAGCTGAATTTAAAAATATCTCAGTACTATAATATTATGTTACAGTAAATATAAAAGAGAAATAATTGAAAGTAATTTACAATAAAATAACATACATTTCCCTCTGTGAGGTTTTGGTACAGCCATACAGAGGTTGATCTTGTGTCAACTTATAACTAGTAATATCATTAACAACAGGGACCCTCTCATTTGTCTCCACTAGCCCTACTCCCCTCAAGTGACCCATATTAAGTCAATTCATCCTCCATAACTCTATTTTACAGGTGAGGCAACTGAGGCTCAGGGGAGGTTACCGGGCATCAGGGTTGGCACCTGGATATTAATCCACATCGACAGCTTTCACTATTCTGCTTGTTTCATTCCTCTTGTAGTAAATGGGAAGCTGTTTGTGATCTCCTGGGTCTCCCAGAGCCTCCCCAGCCTACTCCAGACCAACAATTCCCTGGAGGGTGTCTATGAGGCTAGGACCTGATCCTCATCCCTTCTCCATCCCCCAGGGTTCCTGTCCAGGCAAACAGTGGGGACTTGGAGAAGCAATACTGGGGGACTTGCAGTAGCCACACTAAGTGGCTTCATGAAGCAATGTGGGCAATGGGGAATCAGTAGACACTGTGTTACTGAGGGCCAATAGGGAAAGAGCAGATATTACCAGAATTTAATGGAAGAGTCACAGATACTGTATTAGTGGGTAATGGGCACCAACAGACTTTGTGCCAGTTGTTAATGGGGGTCCTACAGAGATGGCTAATGTGAAGTTTATGGTGCCTTATCAGTCATTGCCCTTATCTGGGGAGAGGGAAGCAGGTTAATGGCACACACCAGTGTTCAGAGTATAGGGGGCATCACCACATACTGTGTTGGGGATGGTTACAAACACTGTTAGGTGGAGTAATGGAAGATAACTGGTCACCATCATTGTGATGGACAACAAATGGAGGGAAACACAAGCCATCCTGATAGAGGTGTAATGAAAGAATCAGGAGATAATGTTAAAAGTTGGATTAGGTGGGGTATATCATGGTTTCCTACTCTGAGGATTGTAATAAGCGGTCATCAGTTACTATTTGGTGAAAGTGGGGATAAATAGGGAGTATGGAGGTTACCAGACTGTTTCACAAATGTGGTGAAGTAATACACATTATGCTGGAGGTAACTGGAAGAGGTAATGAGAAGATCTCCAGACACTATTTCCTGTAATAAGAGGTGACAAACACAGTGATGGAGTAAAGTCAAAGGGGGATAATGGAGGGTGTCCAGACATTGTGCTGGGGTACGTTAAGAAGGGGGTAATGGAGAGATCTCCAGACACTCTCCTGCGGGATCAGCAAACACTGTCCTAAGTTGGGGGAAAATGGTGGGTCGTAAAACACTGAGTGAAGCCCCAGAAGTAGTGCTGAATGAGGTAAAAGGGGGTAGTGGGTCACCAGATACTGTTCTAACATAGAGAAGGGTGTACAGTGGCTCATCAGATACTGTGAAGGGGTGAGATAAAGGGGAGCTAATGATGGATTAGACATGGATCTAAGGTGTGGTAATGGGATATGTCACTAATCACTGCCCAATTTGGGTGAGGGGATTACAGGAAAATCCTTAGACCTGTCCCCTTAACCAGGTTCTGTCCCCATTCTCAACCCTCATGCTGCTATTCACAAAGGTGAGAACATTTCTGTACAACCCAACTGTTTCCCACTCTCAGCGTTGCCAATGGACTGACTTGAAGGAAACATTTTGCTGGTTCATTTGGCCACCCAGCAGCTGAGCTTTCAATCAGACCCTCTGCATGCACCACTGCTGCCCCAGTCTTAGGTTGCACACCTAACTTCTAAGGAAGGTCAACCCTTCTCTGCTCTTGGCCTCTCCATATTATTAGCTTTGGGCATACCTGTCAGGGCATGATAAGCAGGTCTGTAGGTCAGGTTACGGGGTAGACAAGGCCCCATCAAGGTGCAATTGGGGTAAGGCAGGACTGTGCATGCTCGGGCAGAGTGAGTGGGCTCTTTTGTGATCACTTTGGAGCTGACTGTGGTATTTCAGAATCATTGAAGGGAATCCTGAAACATCAAGCATCAAGTCCCATCTATGTGGGACTGAGTTCCTGTGCCTCAGTCCCTTCTTTAAATGGGCTGGCATCAGAGCAAAAGGTTTCCAATGATGTTACAACTTTTAGAACAGGAAGGAGGCACAGCCCAGGTAAAGACTGGGGGTGAAAAAGCCTTGTGTGTTTTAGACAAGTTGGTTCTCCCCATCGGAGCATCTTATGCTGCAATACAGAAAGGATCAAAGGGAAGTCATGGGATGAGCATGGTCAACACTCCACAACGTGCACTCATAGAAGGACTGTTGTATGTCAGGCATGGGTCTAGGCTCACAACGATGAACAAAATGGGGAAAAACATTCTAGAGTGGGAACCATAGACAAATAAGTGAAATATACAGGGCATCATGGTAATAAGTGCTATGGAGAGGATAAAGGAGGAAGGGGAGGATGATGGAATTTTAAGCCAGACAGGCAGGGGAGGGCAGGGCAGGCCTCTGTGAAGATATGCCATTGGAAGAAAGACACAATGGAGTAAACCACAGAGATATAATGAGGAACTGTTCTCTTTGAAGAGGGCACTGCAAATGCAAAGGCCCTGAGGCAGGACCTAACCTGATGCGTTTGAGGCACATGGGGGAGAAGGTCCTTGAAGAGTGCATGGAATGAAGATGGGTAGAGAGGAGACAGTGAAGGTATGTTGGGGTTTGTTTTAATGAGTTATTGATTCATTATTGTCATTATAAAGGTCAAGTCATTAAGGAAGGCAAATGAGCTGGAAGGACTATAAAACTGTAACAGCAAAAGGGAGACCGAGGTGAAGAGTTGACTGAGGTGACCTGAACATTCTTACTTCAGAAGCTTTCCTGAAGGTAATGGGAGCTCACAGGACACTATACTGGGGGCTAATTAAGGGTCAGTAAGTCTGGGAGATAATGGTAGTCAACACGAATAGGCAGTCATAACGCAATTATAGGGGTCAGAAGACAATGTGCTGTGTGAAAGTTGAAAACACTCTACTGGTGGCTAATAAGGGGGGGGGTACCATTCATGGTGCTAGAGGATAATGGGGGAGTCAACATACACTCTGAGGTTTATATCTGTATACATAAATAATTTTTTTATTGTGGCATCCCTTTCTTGATAAAAATATGCAATGGGGGATTAGATACACAGACCATGTTTGATTCAACAGAAGAATGACACACAAAATTCTGTTAGGCAATGTGTTCTGCAACAAACATCTCACAGAACTTAGGGTTTATCGTTATCGTATATATTATGCTGTTCTACCATTCAACTTGTTGGCATATTATCTATTCCACAGTAAGCAGGATTATCATTAGCATGACTTCACATAATGTTTCCAGTGCAGAATTTGCTAACAGTGTTCGGTTACAGTTTTCATGAGAAGGCTTCTTCTAATGTACCAAACTGACAAAGTTCCTTCTCAGTATGAATGCCCCAAGGTTTACTGAGGCTGGTGACAATATGGGAAGGGGTCCTCCCATTCAGGGTCCTTTCAGAGGTCCTCTTCTGTATAGTAATGTATGACATTCTGATGAAGCATTTCTAGTTACGATAATATGCATATTTTTCTGTTGCACAAATTCCATAATGTAAAATAAAATCTGATCTCACTGAGGTTTTCTCAGAATGTTTCTCTCAAGTGTGAATACTCTGATGCATGCTGAGAACTGATTTCTGAACAAAGCCTTTCCCACAGACTACACACTTATAGGGTTTGTCTCCAGTGTGTGTTGTCTGGTGTTTGTTCAAATTTGATCTGTCAGTGAAGGCCTTCCCACACTCAGCACACACATAAGGCTTCTCTCCTGTGTGAATTCGTTGATGCACTTGGAGCTGTGATTTCTTAGTGAACGATTTACCACAGTCACTGCATTCATAAGGTTTCTCTCCAGTATGAATCCTATGATGTATAATCAGTTCTGACTTTTGTCTGAAAGTCTTTCCACATTCAGAACAAATGTAGGGCTTTTCTCCGGTATGAGTTTTCTGATGTTTACTGAGATTTGACCTGCCACTAAAGGCTTTCCCACATATAGCACACACATATGGTTTTTCTCCTGTGTGAATTGGTCGATGCACCAGGAGCTGAGACTTGGACGTGAAAGATTTCCCACAATCACTGCATTCATAAGGTTTCTCCCCAGTATGAATTCTCTGATGAGTAATAAAGTTTGACTTCCGGATGAAGGCTCTTCCACACTCAGTGCACACATAGGGTTTCTCTCCTGTATGAATTTTCTGATGCACAATGAGTATTGATTTCTGGTTGAAGGCTTTCCCACATTCATGGCATTCATATTGTCTCTCTCCAGTGTGAATTTTCTGGTGTATATTGAGGTGTGACTTCTGGGTGAAGGCTTTTCCACAGGTATTGCATTCATAAGGTTTCTCCCCAGTATGAATTCTCTGATGTGTAATCAAGTCTGACCTTTGTGTGAAGGCCTTGCCACATTTAGGACATATATAGGATTTCTCTCCTGTATGAGTTTTCTGATGTGTAATGAGATTTGACCTGTTGGTAAATGCCTTCCCACATTTAGTGCACATATAAGGTTTCTCTCCTGTGTGAATTCGTTTATGCACGTGAAGTTGTGACTTGGAAGTAAAGGATTTCCCACAATTACCACATTTATAAGGTTTCTCTCCTGTATGAATTATTTGATGGGCAATCAAGTGTGCCTTCTGGATGAAGGCTAGCCCACATTTCATGCATATATATGATTTTTCTCCTGTATGAATTCTCTGATGCACTGTGAGTGCTGACTTCTGAGTGAAGGCTTTTCCACAATCACTGCATTCATAAGGTTTCTCTCCGGTGTGAATTCTCTGATGTATAATCAACTCTGACCTGTACGTAAAGGCCTTACCACATTCAGTACATATGGAAGATTTCTCTCTCATTTGTACTTTCTTATGTGTATTGAGGTTGGAACTATTGTTGAAAACCTTCCCATATTCGTTGCATATAGACGGTTTCATTCTTGTGTGAGTTCGTTGGTGTACCTGCAGTTGTGACTTGGAAATGAAGGACTTCCCACAGTTACTGCATTCATATGGTTTTTCTCCAGTATGAATTCTTCGGTGCGCAATCAAGTGTGTCTTCTGGATGAAGGCCTGTCCACATTCAATACATATATAGGATCTCTCGCCTGTATGAATTTTCTGATGCATCTTGAGTGTGGACTTCTGCGTGAATGCTTTGCCACAATCACTGCACTCATGGTGTCTC
Source organism: Pseudorca crassidens (assembly GCF_039906515.1). NCBI lineage: Eukaryota > Metazoa > Chordata > Mammalia > Artiodactyla > Delphinidae > Pseudorca > Pseudorca crassidens. The sequence goes on along the minus strand of NC_090315.1, from coordinate 16,072,164 downwards.
TCTCCAGTATGAATTTTCTGATGTATACTAAGATCTGAGTTATAAGAGAAGCCTTTCCCACATTCACTGCATTCATAGAGTTTTTCTCCAGTATGAATTCTCTGATGCCTGAAAAGAGAAGATACTTGGAAAAAGGCTTTCCCACATTCACTGCACTTATAGGGCTTCTCTCTAGTATGAGTTCTCTGATGTGTAATGAATTCTGGCTTCTGTACAAAAGCCTTCCCACAGTCAATACATACATACAGTTTTTCTCCTGTATGCACTTTCAGATGTACCTTGAGTTGTGACTTCTGGGTGAAGATATTTCCAAATTCAGCACATTCATAAGATTTTGCCCCAGTATGACTTTTCTGATGTTGACAGGGTACTTGTTTATAGCTGAGGATTTTTCCACATTGATTATGGCCCCATAATTTCTCTCCTGTTGGAGTACACTCATGTTTAGTACAGGAAGAAATTTTACCATATTCAGTAATCTTATTAATGTTCTTTGATCCACTGTTTCTATTATGACTGTGTAAATCTAAATTATGGCTTAAAGCACTTCCATATAAGTCACACTGATGAGGTCTCTTTGGGAAAGGAATGTTTTGGCTCACATGAATTATTTTTCTGTCTTTATATTCATAATCCCTCTTTATAGTCAATATTTTCTTGATGAAAGCAACATCTCTTAAAGATTTTTCTTTTTGTTGATAGCTCTCTATCTGGTCATCAATCTGCCACAATTCTTCTAGAATAAAATACAATAAAATGACACTTGTAGCATCACCTTTCCTCTCAATGTAGAAAGAAGTTTTTCAGAAATTCTCTGTGAGGTTTGAAACCGAAACTCTCCTTCTCAAAGGAGAATGAGATGATTTTAGCTCAAAGAGCAGCTAGCAGAGGCAAGAGAAGAGGGTCATATGGTTCATCCAGGTTGAACACAGTGAAAACGGTGAGGGTGGATCATTGGCTGAGAAGACTTGGTGATAGTGGTGATAGGAAACATTCTGGGATACAATTCAGTTTATTTAGAAAATAAACTTTATGAACTCAATGCACTGTGCCAGGAAGTGAAAAAAGGCAAAGAACAAGATATATAGCACAATAATATTTATATAAACTAATAATACATACCCCAAGTCACTTTAAATATGAACTTAAAAATATGTTTCTATCATATAAAACAATTGCCTATGATGGGAAGTGAGATGAGTATGGGGAAAAGAAGGAATAATGAATAAATTGAAAAAATAAAATAATAGAGAATCCTTACCCATACTGATGATGATAGTGTGTCCTGAATGAAGACATGATTAAACTCAAACCTCATCATGTGAAGTACAGAAATAAAGCAATTTCAAAAATCAGCCAACCAGGTAGACAGCCCCCAGTCAGTGTGAAGTCTCAATCAACCTTGGAAGGAAGTCAGAAAGGTACTCCTAAAGGTTAAGCAACAGTGACCTCTAAGTCATCAGTTGGATGAAAGACATGGGGAATGGGAAAGTGAGAAATCTTAAGTCAGTGACTATGGAGAAAAAAGGAAGAGAGCATGATTGGAGATAAAGTTCCAAAGCATCTCACAATGAGAAAGAAAGAAATGAAAGAGGACTAGCAGGAGCGGGAGTGTGTGACATATAGTAACTTTTAAAGAAAGCAAATCCATGAATAGCTGAATACATAAAGAATGAATCTTGGACAATGCGGAAGGCAGAAAGAAAAAAAGAATGTTAGAGAAAAGGAGCATAACCAAGAAAAAAAGAAAATATTCATTGAGGCAGGTTGGCATGTGATCCAGACGCCAAAAAGCCAAGGAAGAAGACAGTTAGAAACGACAAAGGCATTTTTATAGAAGGCATTTAGTTATTTGAAAGGCCGATATCAAGGGTCCTCAAATAATACAAAAAAATCAGAACCTTCCAGAAGAGTCAGCTTAATAGCATTTCAAAGATGCCAGTCTTTTTCAAGATGGCTGAGATTTACTTCCCTGTCTCCCATCAGTCTGGGTCACACTCACTCACCTGGACAGCTCTGATGTGGGCTCTCACCCTGCAGTGCCCATGGCTCCTTTCCTTGCTCCAACATGAAAACCTCTGTTTCAGGAACTTGATACCCTGTTCATGAGAAATGATAAAGGGTGTGGGTCCAGCTAATTGTGTTACAGAGCCCAACCAATAGTCTTGTTCAATGAGGCTTTGTTCTACAGGAAAGTAACAGTGTATCTCTGAGAACAGAGTACAGTTAACCCTTGAACAACAGGGCTTTGAACCACATGGGTCCAACTTATAAGTGGATTTTACCGAAAATATTGGAAAATCTTTTGGAGATCTGTGACGATTTGAAAAAACTCAGACAAACTTCATAGCCTAGAAATATCAAAAAATGTTTTAAAAAAGTTAGGTATGTCATGAATTTTGTAGCCACCTCCTATTGCTATTGCAGTGAGCTCAGTGCTGTAAATATCCACTTAAAATGCCCTAATCATTGCCTCATGAGCAGTCCCTCTCTCCAGTAAATTGTGTATAGCAGTAAAAAGTAATCTCTCTGGGTTCTCACATATGTTTCATGTTTATTGCAATACCATAAACCTTGAATAATATCACGGGACCTATACTAACATACTAAGTGCCACTAGCGATGCTGGAAATGCTCCCAAGAACAGAGAAAATTCATGACGTTACAAGAAAAAGCTGAATTGCTTGATTGAGGTCTGCAGCTGTTGTTGCCAGCCATTTCAAGATAAATGAATTAAGTGTAAAAACCATTGTAAAAAAAAAAAGAAATACATGAAGCATATACCAGCAGACACAAAAACCCTGCATCTTTTTTTTTTTTTTTTTTTGACTGCACTGCATGTCTTGTGGGATCCTAGTTCCCCAACTAGGGAGCACTGAATCCAGGCCCTGAGCAGTGAGAGAGTAGAGTCCTAACCATTGGACTGCCAGGGAATTCCCACCATGCACTTTTTAAGAAACACTTTTTTTTATCTTGTATTAAAAATGTAGTTTTTATGTGGGTACAGGATTGTTATAAGAAAAGCATTCCAGGACTTTGCTGGTGATCCAGTGGCTAAGACTCCACGCTCCCAATGCAGGGGGCCTGGGTTCGATCCCTGGGCAGGGAACTAGATCCCACATGCCACAACTAAGAGTTCACATGTGCAACTAAAGACCCCGCATGTCACAACGAAGATCCTGCATGCTGCGAATAAGACCTGGCACAGCCAAATAAATAAATAAATATATTTTTAAAAAAGCATATCTATAGATTCTAATATGATTTGAGAAAAAGCAAAGTCATTATATGGTAACTTAAAGCAAAAGGAAGGTGAAGGGCTTAAAGCTAGAGAATTTAATGCCAGTAAAGGATGGTTTGATAATTTTAGAAAGAGGTTTGACTTTAAAAAGAGATAAGAGAAGCAGCTTCTGATGACCGAAAGGCAGCAGATAAGTTCCTAGATGCCATAAAGAAAATCATTCAGGAGAAAAAAGATATCTGCCTGAACTTGTTTTTAATGCAGATGAAAGTGCCATATTCTGGAAAAAATGCCACAAAGGACTAAGGAAGAGAAGCGAGCACCAGGACAGGAACCTAAATCCTAACTAACTCCCCTGTTTCGTGCAAGTGCAGTCAAGTTTATGATTAGGACAACCCTTATCTATAAAGCTGCTAACCCCTAAGCCTTGAAAGGAAAAGATAAACACCAGCTGCCAGTCTTTTGGTTGTAAAACAAGAAGGCCTGAACAACAAGAACTTTCTTTCTGAATTGGTTCCATTGATGCTTTGTCCCTGGAGTCAGTAAGTACCCAGCCAGTAAGGGACTGCCTTTTGATATTGGACAATGTCGCTGGTCACCCAGAACCCCATGAGTTCAACACCAAAGGCATTGAAATGGTCTACCTGCCCCCAAACACAACATCTCTAATTCAGTCCCTAGATCAGGGGGTCACAAGGACCATTAAGGCTTATTACACATGGTAGTCTATGGAAAGGATTGTCAACACTGTGGAAGAGAAACTTGATAGAGAGAACATCATAAAAGGCTGGAAGGATTACACCACTGACGATGCCATCGTTGTTATAGAAAAAGCCATGAAAGCCATCAAGCCTGAAACAATAAATTCCTGCCAGAAAAGCTGTGTCCAGATGTTGTGTATGACTGCATAGGATTTACAACAGAGCAAATAAGGGAAATCAAGAAAGACATTGTGAATAAGGCAAAAAAGGTGGGGGTGAGGGTGTGGAGGATTATCTTGGAGAAATTTAAGAGCTAATAGACATCACAGCAGAGGTTTGATGAATCTGAGGGCTTTCAAACCAATGCCAGATGATTAGAAAGAAAACATGAAGAAGCAGTGCCAGAAAACAAGTTGACATTAGACAGTCTGGCAGAAGGGTTCAGATTTACTTAAGACTGCTTTTGACTTCTTTTACCACATGGACCTTTCTATGATATGGGCACTGAAACTAAAGCAAATGGTGGAAGAAGAGTTGGTATAAAAATATAGAAATATTTTTAGAGAAATGAAAAAGCAAAAAAGTTAGAAATTATGATGTATTTCCATAATGTTACATCGAGTGTGCCTGTATCTCCTGCCTCCCCTCTTCCACCTCCCCCACTTCTTCCACCTCTGCCATCCCTGAGACAGCAAAACCAACTCCTCCTCTTCCTTCTCCTCCTCAGCCCATTCAATGTGAAGACAACGAGGATGAAGACCTTTATGATGATCCACTTTCACTTAAAAAGGAGTAAAGAATCATCATGCTGTACAGTTAATAAACTTATCTGTTGTATATACATGTGTCTTCCTGTAAAAATCTAATAACTGTACGGCAAGGACTGTATGAGGAGTTTGTGTGTCATCGTCATCATCATTGACTAAGTATTCATCACGTAGAACACCATGTACAAGACTTGTATTGAGGTGGACAGCCTATCCTTACATAGGCATAAGGTGAGTGCCATTTAATATAAAATTAATAAGTGTTAGTTTTCTTACTGTTTTATAACTCTGCTTTCCAAGAAGTGCATTATTGTACAGTATGCCTCTCTTGTAATTGGAGAAACTGGGTATCAGCCTATCATCACAGGTAAGTGTTTTTTTCTTAATGTAACAATGTTTCCAATACTGCATTATGAATATGACTATAATACTGTATGCCATAAAAATTTTATAACACTTTATTCATTACTGTATAGGCTAGGCTACCATGAAATCATCATATCAATTACACTAGGCTACCATAAAGCAATCATATTGCTACTTCTTCATTATCAATACATGAATCATTCATTACACCTATAAATAAATATGAATTTCTTTTTCACATTACCTTTTCATTTTTGATGTCTAGTGTTGTAATATATATAACATCTATAGTGCTTTGTATCATTTAAGACAATATTGATGTAGGCATTGACAGACGATTCACCTTATAAATAGATGACATAAACTTACAGTATTGATAAATACAGTACAGTAAATGTATTTTCTTTTCCTTATGATCTTCTTAATAACCTTTTCTCTAGCTTGCTTTATTGTAAGAATACAGTATATAATACGTATAACACACAAAATATACGTTAATTGACTTTATGTTATTGGTAAGCCTTTCAGTCAACAGTAGACCATTAGGAGTTAAGTGTTGGCAAGTCAAAAGTTGTATGTGGGGCTTCCCTGGTGGCACAGTGGTTGAGAGCCCGCCTGCCGATGCAGGGGACACGGGTTCATGCCCCGGTCCAGGAAGATCCCACATGCCATGGAGCGGCTGGGCCCGTGAGCCATGGCTGCTGAGCCTGCGCGCCCGGAGCCTGTGCTCCGCAACGGGAGAGGCCACAACAGTGAGAGGCCCGCGTACCGCAGAAAAAAAAAAAAAAAAAGTTGTATGTGAATTTTCAACTGTGCCAGATCTGCACCACTAACCCTTGTGTTGTTCAAGGGTCAACTGTAAAATTCAGAGTGCCCAAAAGGGATAAAGAATCCTGGACAAATCAAGGACAAAACCATCATATAAGTCAGGTGTCTCACAGCATTCAGCAACTGAGAATAAAAACACTCTCAGTGGGGCCCTTCTTTCAGACACTCAGGTAACTGTGCTTACCTACTGAGAGCAGGTGGCTATAGGTCTCCAGCATCACATCCCGGTACAGGTTTTTCTGATCAAGGTCTAGCTGCTGCCACTCCTCTCTGCTGAAATCTACAGCCACATCCCTGAAGGACACTGATCCCTGTAAGGGCACATTCCTGTTCAGCATGAATAGTTAGTTTTGGGGGATGGAGAGACTATATTTAGGAATATGGAACTTAGGTTTTGTTGTTATTAATTTACCTCCTCTGTTTAAAAACTCACCCCCCATTTCCCTAACATTTTATTATGAAATTTTACAAACATACAGAAAATTTAAAATAATTGTGTAGTGAAAACCTATATAACCACCACTTAGAATCTATCCCTAACAATTTACTCTAGTTGTTTTACCACACATTTACCCATCCTTTTACCCATCCATCAATCCATATTACTTTTTTGTGCATTTCAAAGTAAACTATAGATGCCAGTACACTTCCTCTTAAATACTTCAGAATGCAAATCATTAAGTAGAGTATAACATTTTTTTACCTTTTTTAGGTAAGCTTTTCATACAATGAAATGCACAAGTCCTCAGAGTACCATTTGAAGTTTTGACAAGTGTATACACCTGTGTAATCCAGGAACTTTTTAAAAAATGGTATTGCATATAGGGTGTATATTAAATATCTAGTTTTACATAATATTTTATGGAAGAAAAAAAGCCAGTAAAGAATTTCTGCTATTGTTCTATACTATGGTCAGTCAATTACTCGTTTTTCAAAACTGAAGATTGAAATAGGCTCTCTTGTAGCTTTCTAGCAACTGGATGAATGACCTGTGATACAATTTCTGAGCAATTTAGGACCAGCCATTATGCTAGCCCTGGGAACACAAATATGAATTATTTATGTTTCTAATCTTCTAGCAACTTAAAAGACTTGGAAAATAAACAAGACCTATGTTTTAAAAGAAAAGTAAAAGAAGACACAAGTTCACTAAAGTGTCAAAAAGTAAATCTCTATGTGGAACACACTGAGGTCCCCAAAAAGGAAAAATACATTCCACATGGGGGTGTAAGTTTATTATTAGTTGAGGAACTTAAGTTGGAAGATGAGAAGTATAACACAGAATGGGGAGGTGAGGAAGGTCATTTCCCAGAAAAGACAAGCAAAGGTGTGGCTATAGGAAAATACATGATGAGTTTGGAGAATAGCAAATAGCTCTATGTAAATGAAGAGAAGTCTGCATGACAAGCCAGGAAGGTGGTTATGGGAAAAACAGTTTGCTCATAGAACAAGTATGAATTTTCCATTTTAAGTAAAGGTAATTAAGGTAGTCAGATTTATATTAAACATTTTTTTGTATAAGATCTGTATTGCAGAATAACCAAATAAATGATGAGGAACAGTTCCTTACAAAATGATTTCTGGCTAAAAAATGAAGAAGTTAGGATAGAATTAGAATACTATCATCTCATAACTCCTAATGAAATAATGAGTTTAGACAATAATCATTAAGGGTTGCTCAACTGTTTCAGGTGAAAGGCTGAAAAGAAGTTTAAAATGGATGAGTCAGCTAGTAACAATGGCATCCACTCATCAATTTTAACATCACAAAAAGAGAGATAACCATGTATTATGTGCCTCCTGACATGATCTAGTAATTAATTTCATACCACCCATTAAGTACTTTTACAAAATATAAAGAAAAATACAACCTGAATCTCATTAAGCCTCCAGATCCAACAAATCATTCATAGGTAATATGCAGTATAGAGGAATATGTTGAACAATATCAAGACCAAAACATGAGCTAAATCCAGAAGGCAGAAAATGACCTGTTTCTTCAAAAAATAAATTACAACAGAAAAAATATGGAGGAGAATCTTTATTAAAAGAGACTTCAGAGTCATACTAACCAAATGCAACTTGTGGACCGTGTCTGGCTCTTAATTAAAGCAAAGCAACATTAAAAAGATATTTATGGCATGTTTCAAATTCAAATAATAACGGGGTATCAGATGATACCTAGGAATTATTGATATTATGTTTTAGGTGTGATAATGGCTTAATGGTTATGTCAAACAAAAAGGAAGAAAAAAAGAATTCTCATCTCTTAGAGATATACATCAAAGTAGTCACAGATAAAATGGTTTTCGGGATTTACTTTAAAATAATCTAGCAGCTGGGAAGGAGGGTAGTTTTAGACAATATAAGAATGACAGAATGTTGATCACTAATAAAGCTGAGTGATAGGTACAATAGATACATGGGCTCCTTATACTATTCTCTTTACTCTTCAATACATTTACATTTTTTTCATAGCAAAATGTTTTTTAAAAAACATGATCTTCCATATTAAAAAAATCTAATCTGGAAATGCATAATTAAAGGAATGGCTATTTCCACCTGAAGTCAAACACTTAAAAAAGGGATCTATAGGGACCTGAACAGCCCACACTCAGTAAATTATAGAAATAATAGACAGGGTATTATCAATGATATAGAAAAACAAACAACAGGATCTAATCAATATTTATAGAATACTCCAACCAACAACAGCAGAATACACATTCTTTTCAGGCATCCATAGAACAATGACCAAGACAGACCATATCCTAGGCTGTGAAATAAATCTCAAATGGAAAGAAATGAAATAATATGAAGTATATTCTCTGAAAATAATGGAATCAAACTAAAACTCAATAACAGAAAGACAACAGAAAAATCTCCAAAGGAATTATATTAGAAAACAGTAACAAAAGCTATCTGGAAAGTCTGGAAATACCTGGAAATTAATCAACACACTTCTAAATAACCTATAAGTCAAAGAGAAATCCTCAAAAGAAATCTAGAAAATACATAGAACTGTAAAAAAGTGAAAATACAATGTATCAAAATCTGTGGGATGCTGAAAGGGAAATTTATAGAAAAGGGGAAACAAATGATCCAAGTAAAAAATGGGCAGAGAATCTGAATAAGACATTTTTCCAAAGAAAATATACAGATTGCCAACAGATAATGAAAACGTGCTCAACGTCACTAACGATCAGGGTAATACAAGTCAAATTCACAATGAGATATCACCTTACACCTGTCAGAATGTAACAACAACAAAAAAAATCCCACAAACCCAAGAAATAATAAGTGCTGGAAAAGATGTGGAGAAAAGGGAATCCTTGTGCACTACTGGAAGAATGTCAATTGGTGCAACCACTATGGAAAATACTATGGAGGCTCTTCAAAAAATTAAAAATAGAACTGCCATATGATCCAGCAATTCTATATCTAAGTATTTATCAAAAAGAAAGGAAAATGTTAACTTGAATAAATATACACACCCCCACGTTCACTGCAGCATTATCCACAATGGCCAAGACATGAAAGCGACCTGTGTCCAATGATAGGTGAATGGATAAAGAAAATGTGGTATTTATATATGCACTGGAACATTATTCAGCCATAAAAAAGAAGGAAATCTTGCCATTCTCAACAGCATGGATGGACCTTGAGGGCATTATGCTAAGTGAAATAAGTCAGACAAAGAAGGACAAATACCTCATGATCTCACTTTATGTGGAATGTAAAAAAACCAGCAACTGAAGTCATAGATACAGAGAATAGACTGGTGGTTGCCAGAAGCAGGGGGCGGGTGATGGGTAAAATGGGTGAAGGTGGTCAAAAGTATAAACTTCCAGGTATAAAATAAGTCATGGGGACGTAATGCACAGCATGGTAACTATAACTATAGTTAATACTGGATTGTATATTTGAAAGTTGCTAAGAGAGATCTTGAAGGTTCTCAACACAAGAGAAAATATTTGTAACTATGTGTAGTGATGAATGAGAACTACATTTATCATGGTGATAATTTCACAATATATACAAATATTGAATAATGTTGTATACCTGAAAATAATATGTTATACGTCAAGTACACATCAATTTTTTAAAAAAGGAAAGGGGAAAGGTCTCAAGTCAATAATCTAAATTCCTACCTCAAGAAACTAGAAAAAGAAAAGCAAAATAAACCCAAAGCAAGCAGAAAGAAGAAAATAATAGAAAACAGGTATCAAGGAAATTGAAAACAAAATAAAAAAAAACTAGAGAAAAATCAATAAAACACAATGTAATTATTTTGAAAAAAATCAATAAAATTGATAAATCTTGCTGACTGACCTAGTAGTCAACCAGACTGACAAAGATAAAAAGATACAAATTACCAATGTCAGGAATGAATATCGTTACAGATATGGCAGCCATTAAAAGAAAAATAAGGGAATACAAAACTTCTATGCGAATAGAGTCAGCAACTTAGAAGAAATGCACCGATTCCTCAAAAACCACAACTACCAAAACTCAACATTATGAAATACATAAGTTGATAATCCCATAAACCATTAAATTAAATTAATAATTTAAACGCTCCTGGAAAAAAAAGTCTCCAGGCCCAGATAGTTTGGTTTTTTTTTTTTGCTGCGCCGTGTAGCATGCAGGATCTTAGCTCCCCAACTAGGGGTCAAACCCGTGCCCCTTGCAGTGGAAGCAGAGTCTTAACCACTGGATCACCAGGGAAGTCCCGAGACAGTTTTACTAGAGAATTCTACTAAACTTCTAAAGAAGAGTTAGTCTCATTTTTACACAATCCCATCCAGAAATTAAAAGAAGAGGAAACACTTCCCAACTAATTTTTTGGGGCCAGTATTATTACGCTGATACCAAAGCACTACAAAGACAGTACCAAAAAGAAAACTACAGACCAATATCTCTTGAGAACTTAGATGCAAACATCCTAAATGAAATATTGCCAAATTGGATCCAGCAATGAATAAAAAGAATCATGCATCACAATAAACTGGAATTTATCGGAGAATTCTCCGTACTATATTCTGCATGCTCTTTGAATCTATAATTATTTCAAAATAAATAAAACGTTGAAAAAATATATTGAAGAAAGTTTATTTATTCTCGTAACAGAGCATTTTGAAATGGGCAAGACCAGAAAATAAGTCACGAGAACCACTGCACAATTCAGGTGAGAGAATACAAATTTCTTACTTATCTAAAGTAAGGCTGTAGTAAGGCTATAGAAGAGATTGATACTAATTATTAAGGAGGTAAAAGTGATACCGAGTGTGAAGGTGAGAAAAAAGGACTCAGATAACTCTCAGTCATCAGTTTTGTGTTGCTGTAGATTCTGAGGTCACAGATGAATTTAAGGACTAGAGGAGGGGGCTGGGGGAAAAAGATAAATAATATATTTTGTACATACTAAGATTTAAGTGATAAAACATATACAAGGATGGACTCTAGGCAGGTGGATAGAGAGCTAGTAGGGAGATGATGATTCAGGAGTTGAATATACAGAGCAGGTCACTGAATTCAGGGTAGGGAATGAGCATGCAGGAAGGACAGGACAGAGAAAGTATTAAGGATAAGTATTAAAGATACTTGTGTTTTTAATGTCTAAAATTTTGATGCTTGAAAGCTATCTTTTTTTTTTTTTTTTTTTTTTTTGCGGTACGCGGGCCTCTCATTGTTGTGGCCTCTCCTGTTGCGGAGCACAGGCTCCGGACGCGCAGGCTCAGCGGCCATGGCTCACAGGCCCAGCCGCTCTGCGGCATGTGGCATCTTCCCCGACTGGGACACGAATCCGTGTCCCCTGCATCAGCAGGCGGACTCTCAACCACTGCAGCACCAGGGAAGCCCAAAAGCTATCTTTTTTATTTCTTCATTTAACTATGTTCAGAGATTACAGTTTGCTTCTTTGTGATGTGTTGATTCTGTTTACGGGGCTTAGAACATTGCCATTTCTTTGAAAATGTTCCTTATATACTTGAAAAGAATACATATACTCTAATTTTTCTCTTTCATACACTTGCATATTCACAACCTACTCACATCAAAACCCTGGCCCCTAAACCCTATGTCATCAAGAATTAAATGGGGAATCAAGAAGATGTCATATTCGTAGCTTTGACTCCGCACCAAATGAGGTTCTTATAAACAATCTGTCCAGGAAAAATCTCCTTACTCAAAAATAACAATAAAAATCTCCTAATGTACAAAGATACTATAAGCAAAAAGAATGAAAAAAAAGGGAGAGATTAAAAGGAACATGCTAGAAATAAACTGCCACACAATAAAACACATTCACCATGAACTCAAGGAATTCACTAAAACAATCAACTACTTAATGAAATAAATAGGAATATGAGTCCAAAGAAGAAATAATGAAAAAACAGGTTAAGAAAATGGTTATTTGAATTTTTGAAAAAAAAAAGGCAGAACTCAGTAAAGAAGTAAAAAAGAAAGAAAAAGTAGCACAGAAATGAAGTTCTCTCTGAAAGCAATAAAACCATTCTATGAAAACACAAAAAGTGGCAAGAGCAGATTAAGACAAGTAAGCAACATGAAATGGAAATAAGGACTTTTAAAGTAAAATAGAAAAAAAAACAAAAATAGAGTTTAATAAAAATATCCAACAAACAAAAGAATCCTTGAAGTAGTAGTATAGAACTCTTATCATTATTCACAGTACAAATTTAATAGATATTGTCTAAAAGAGTAAAAGATTTAGTTCAAAAAGTTAATGCGATAAGGGTGACACTAAGAGAACTAACCAAACAAAAAAGAATCTAAACCCTCCTAATTACCAGACTGACACAGAAACAAAAGCAAAAAATACAGAGTATACAGTGAAAGATACATAAAAGAAACATCCACATCAGAAGTGTAACATAAAAAGCATCTTTCCACTGCTGTACAGAGAAATTGCACAAGGACTCCAAAGGCTGACAGTAAAAGGATAAGCAAAAGGCATATTTGGATATGCCAACATAAAGGAAATAACAGCCTCCATCTTAATATCAGACAGAGCTGAATTCTAAGAAAAGATATTACACAGGACAAGGACACAATCCAAAATGAACTTGAGATGTCATTACTATCACTGCAACAAATTACATAGCATCAAAATTTATAAACAGAAACTATAGGCAATACAGATAGAAATATACTCATGGTGGGAAACTTTAAATAATATCTCTCAGCTCCAGGAGATAAAGAGGAAAAAACAAGCCACATTGTAAAAACCTCCTAACTACATATTTTATTGATAACAAAGTCCATATCTGGAAATATTCTTTTCAAGTGACTCTGTAACATTTAGAAATATTAAACATAAAATTTGCACACATACACAAAGTTAACATTCCAAAAGCAGAATAAAATCAATGCAAACAAATCTCTCCAAAGGTGCAATCCTAATTTTATTAAAAGGAGAATTTTTTAAGTAAAAATCTTAACAACTACAAGTGAAAACATGGTAAATGGTAATTAAAGATTTGCTGGGAAATTTAGTATGTTCCTAGAAATCCACCCTTTCATCTAGATTTTAAATTGAGATAAGTTATTTTTCTAGATTATTTTTGAACATTGTTTTGCTGTGAGTAGTTAATACATTTGATGTCTGAATCTATGTTCATAATTTTCAGTTCTTTTACTGTCATCGATGGGTTTAGACATCAAGGTTAATATGGTAAACAAAATAAAACAAACACCAAAAACAACGTTGGGAATAATTTTAGATATCTTTACACAAAACTTTGTTGTAAAGATCAAACTACTCCCAGAATGAATTTCCACCCCCTGGAATTCCTCCTCCTCACCTCACATGAGCTGCCATGTTCCTCTGGAGCCAGGCCCAGGGATTTCTGGTGAGAGGTCCAATTAGCTGGCATGGTCATGCTGGGTCTCAACCTTTATTCTCTCAGGAGCCTAAAGTTTGGTGGACATCTGTAAACTCAAGCAGAGCTGCTAAGAAGAGGTGAGGTGGAATCTGGAGGAAGATCTGACCCAGGGGCTCCCTGGAAAGATAATGTCCACATGGTCAGTCATCATATAAACATCTCCAGTGAACTCCAAGGTGTAGTTTCCTGAGCTAGACACCACAGGACAGTGGTTCTCAAGCTTGAGTGTGCATTCGAATCACCTGGAAGATTTGTTAAAATACAGTTAAAAATCCCCACACTCCCACCGTTTCTGATTCAGTAGGTCTAGGGTAGGGCCTGTCTCAGACTATTCGGGTTGCTCTAACAAAATACCACAGACTGGGCAGCTTATAAACAACAGAAATTTATTGCTCACAGCTCTGGAAGCTAGGAAGTCCAAGATCAAGTCCATAATCACGTTTTGATGAAGGCTCTCTTCCTGGTTCATAGCCAGCACCTTCTAGCTGTGTCTTCACATGGTGGAAGGGGCTATGAAGCTTTGTGGGGTATCTTTTATAAGAGCACTAATCCCATTCATCAGGTTTCTACTTTCATGACCTAATCATCCCCCAAAGGCCCCATCTTCTAATACCATACTTTTGGGTATTAGAATTTCAACATATGAATTTGGGGGGAACAAACATTAAGATCATAGCAGGGCCCAAGAATGTGCATTTCTAACTAGTACCCAGGTGATGCTAATGCTACTGTTCCAGGAACCATACTTTGAGAACCAGTGCTGTGGAGAACATGAAGTTTAACAAAACCTGTGATAGGTTATTAGTCATGGTAAAATATGGGAAAAAAACATGAGATATGGAGTGACATTACTGAAGATCTGAATTGCAGCTCTGCTACTTTTTGGCTATGAGAAAATGAATAAGTTATTTTTAGCTTCAGTTTCAAAAATGAGAATGAAAGTGCCTACCTCATAGAGTTACGAAAATGAAATGAGATGATGCTTACAAAATACTCAACACTTCCCTGGAATACAAAAAGCATCCAATAAATATCTGCAATTACTATGCACTATTAGATATTAAAAGTTAATATAAAAAACAATATAATCAAAGCAAGTAAAACAACAGACAGTACTGATTTAGGTATGTGACAAAAGTGACATTCAGGGCTTCCCTGGTGGCGCAGTGGTTGAGAGTCCGCCTGCTGATGCAGGGGACGCGGGATCGTGCCCCGGTCTGGGAGGATCCCACATGCCGCGGAGCGGCTGGGCCTGTGAGCCGTGGCCGCTGAGCCTGCGTGTCCGGAGCCTGTGCTCCGCGACGGGAGAGGCCACAGCAGTGAGAGGCCTGCGTACCGGAAAAAAAAAAAAGTGACATTCAATTGAGTGTACACAAGACATTCATTGCATAAATGCTGCTGACATAACTGGCCTTCCACCTGGAACAAAACAAACTAGATCTCCATTGCACACTATACATTAGACTGAATTCCAACATGAGTAAATATTTTAAGTATATGTATTTTAAAAATCTCAAAGAATATTAAAATAAATTTTAGGAGTATACGTTTGTATAACACTCTGTTGGAGTCAGAGTGATCTTATTGTACATGAGAGAAAACCCAGAAACTATAAAAGAAAAACCAAATATTTCTGATTCGATATTTCCTAATTATATGTTAAAATACACCTAATAAAAATAAAAATGAAGATATATATACACAAAAGTTTCAATATGTGATGACAGGTTATCCTTATTGTTAAAAAAAAAAAAAAAAATCTAGCAATCAAGTGGAAAACAAATAAAAGCCCAGGGGAAAAAAAAGACAAAGGACATGAAAATTCACAGAAAAGTACATTTAGATGGCAATTAACCCAAAAGGTGCCAACATTACTGACGGGAAAGTGCATTAGACCAATCAGATATAATTTTCCCTCAGAACTGTAAAAACTTTTTTTTAAATGCTGGAAAGCATTTTGGAAAATGAGCTCTTTTATAAATTGCTGGTGGGTGCTTAAATTGCTATAATATCTTTTGAGTTATTTAGTTATATCTATTATTGAAAATACACATAACTGCTCCTAATAATAGTTCCAAATATATAAAGCAGAAACTGGTTGAAGGAAGGGCAAGAGGATAAATAACCTTTCCAGTGTGAGTTTACCTTTCTCGGTAATTAATTAAGCAGACAAAATAATATATATAATGCAATCTATATGAAACAATACAATACAATTAATAAAGAATACAATTATTTTTATGTAATAGATGTGACATTTATGAAAACTGACCCTGAACTGGGCCATAAGCAATTTTTACACTCGAGCGTCACCCAGAGGCATTATTTGAAATAGAGAATGCCCTTCTAAATAATTCATGGGTCAAAGAAAACATTAACTGAAATTCAAAAAACAAAAACCCAAACACTGAAATGGGAGCAATAAAGAAAATGCTTGTATTTAAAAAACAAGCTCATCACAGACCCCATAGATTCCCCATGCTGACGCCCCAGGCCCTATCACTGACCACAGACTCCCATCACTGGGCCCCCAAATCCCAATCACTCATCTCAAAGATATTCACCATTGCCCAGGACCCCATCACTGACCTCTCTCTGACACCCAATAACGGATGCCACAGACCCCACCCCCCACCACTGAATCCCCAAACCACCATCACTAACTCCACGGACAAGCCTTCCATCATTGACCCCACAGAATTCCTAATTAAGAGCAACCAAAATCACCTCAGAGACCTCTCGGCATTAACGTATGAAGATGCTCCTGACACAAGCCGCAAAAACGCCTCCGAGAGCCACTTCCGCTTCCAGTCGGGCCTCTAGCACCATACGGACTGTTGGTATTGCGCATGCTCTGAATTACCCTGGAAGCCGCATTCCGCCAACAGTCAACACGGCGAACAGACTTTGTTAGGGACCTTGCGCGGTTTCCCTGAGAGGCGCTGTTGGGCAGAGAACATGGCTGCACCCAGTGTGCTTCTGCGCGCGGGCCGCCATCTTGGAAGCGTATCCATTCCGTACAGCGAAGGAAGAGGCCTCCTGCGGGTTTTTAGAGCGAGGCAGGGGTTGCCACAGAGCATGTGGGAGTGTGGCCCTGGACTAGGTGGGCTTCCGGGAGGAGGAAGGTATTGGAGATGGGGTCCCGAGCTCCATGTTATGTTTAGAAAAACCTAAATTGCCCCTCAGGAATCAGCACCACGCGGAGAGCAATTACCTGCTTGGAGAAACCACCAGGAATGTGGAGGGCCTGAAAGAAAAATGTCACCAAGGGAGAAGGACAAACGTCTTACGTACCAAGGCTGGATCCTGGGAGAAACCACCAGGAGACGAGGTGGGGAAAGTCAGGGTGCTACAATCCACTTTTCGGAGAATGGAGAGGTCTGCCCCTGGACAAAAGCACTTGGCAACAGAGAAATGTCAGAACGGGCAATTAGCTGCAGGAAAGGTGGTACAGCCCTTAACGTGAGAAAGAACTGGGGGAAATAGGGTAGAACTCAGAGTAGTCCTATCCTTTCCAGAGAGATACAGCCATAGGAAGTTGTCACCTTCTAAAGGGCTGGTGGGGCGAATGGAGACTTGATAAATCCCCATTAATCTTCGTTAGCCTTCACCTTAACTACTGCAAGTAAAACAATAGTAGGCAGCAATAATAAAAAATAGTAACGGTTTTTAAGATGGTCAACATGTGACTAAAAGCACTTAAGGAAAACTGCTATTTTTATTTGTAAATTAAAATCTAAGTAATAACAATGTCCTTACTATATAAATGAAGCCTTAAGTCCAGTCTGACTGCTCCCTTAGCTTCTCCTATATGGAAATTCTGGAGCAGCTAACACTCTCCCTGTTACCATAGCACAAGTCGTGTGCTGACGCACCGTGAGGCCACATAATACCAAAACGTCATAGTTTGGAACAGAGAAAAGGTTACTGCAGGGCCGTGCAAGGAGATAGGTGGCTCATGCCTTTAAAAACACCCCAAACTCTCTAAAAGCTTTCAGCAAAGCCCTTTTATAGGATAGGTGAAGGAGGGGCATGCTTAGTTGTTGGAAGCTTCTTGGTGTCAGATCCTCTATTCTTGAGATGAGGTCAAAGTCAGGTAACGATGTTCCTGTAAATCTCCACCAAACAAATGTTACTCTCTGTTCTGACAAGAAAGGGAAAGGTCCCAAGGCACAACTTTCAGCCTTCGGGGTCCAGGCCTGGCTAAGAGAAGGGGGTCCCTGTGTGTGTGTGGGGGGGAAATTACCCTGCCCTGGAGTGTTCGTCCAGCACCCAGTCTGGGTCCTCCCGCCAGTGCCCAGGCCTGGCTGAAAAGGCAGTTCTCAGTTGGTGGCTCCGTCAGGGCGAGCTCCTCAGACGCTGTCTAGCTGCTGTCATCGCTGAGGGAGCCAGGCCCCCAGGACCCAGCTGGCCCTCAGGCTCCTCAGGCCGCCCTAACAGTGGGGGCTAAGTCCCACAGACCGTCTCCCATGCAGACTGCCTGTGCCATTAGGTCGCAGAGGCAGGGACGCAGGAGAGGTTCGCCACCACCTCAGGGTCTGGGCCTGGCCAGTGGGTGGTCTTGGCAAGGGCTCTGGAGCCCTGTAGGACACAGCCCCAGCCTGTTCCCTGGGCCCCCAACTCACCCGCCAGCTCGAGGCCGGATGAGCTGGAAGGCGCCCGGCAGAGGACCTGGATTTCCCTCTTACCTCACTCTCCACCTGACGACCCCGACTCCCGCAACGTTTGGCTCAGTGCCCCTCTAATGGTCACCTGTGGACAGTTCCTTGCTTGGGGGAGGGGCCCACTGCGGCGCCGACCAGTGGCTGAGCAGGACCTCTTATGGTGCTCTAACCTTCTGCATTATTGGTCTCGGGGTAACTGTTGCCTGGTAACGGGGTGCGGGGTAACAGAGGGCTGCACACTTCAGCACTGTATTACATCCCCACCCCCATCCCCTGCTTTTGGGGGACTATGGGTGGGAGTTGTAAAGACAGTAGTTAACAATACTGTATCGTATACTTGTAATTTGCTAAGAGGGTAGATCTTAAATATTCTTACCACACACACATTTAAAAAAAGGTAATTATGTGAGGTGATGGATGTGTTAACTAACCTTATCATGGAAATCATTTCTCAATATATCCATGTATCAAATCATCACGTTGTACATCTTAAATTTACACAATGTTATATGTCAATTATATCTCAATAAGCCTGGAAAAAATACATAAATTATCTGAATTATAATAACTCCTATATGGTTTACTTAATTTCAATCCCACCACCTGTGGCAGAGACAGCTACATGCTACCCAATATACTATCTTTTTTATCTTAAATAACAGAATTCAGATTTTAATTGAAGCAGCAATGTGCTCAGCTGAAGGATTATCCTGCCTCTCTTGAAGCTGGGTGTATCCATGTGATTAAGTTTGGGTCCCTGAGATGGAAGCAAAAGTGTTGTGTACTACTTTCTGTGATATTTCCTGAGAAGACTGCTTGAAGAGAGGGGATCCAAGTGAGAGGTCAACACTTTTTATCCTCTACAACCTTTTTCTTCCTTCCTCCTTCCCAGAATGCGTATGTGTTTGCTGTAGTGGCAGTAGGCATTTCAGATCATGAGGTGACCTTGAGGATGGAAGGGTCAAAGAAAAATTGCACTGAACAATTTAAACAGGCAAGGAAGACTTTATCCAGACTATTGCAATAGGGGTCGAGTCTATTCTAGTAGGAGAGAGAATGAACTCAACTCCAAATACAATAGGGACAGCTTGGGATTTATAGCTAATAGGCAGGTCGAGGGAGTCAGTGGATGGAAAATTACTAAGAGGAACTTGGTTAGGTATCAAGAGTTGGGGAGATTCTTGTTAAACTGGTTTGGCAGTCGGCCAAGGACAGAAGGCCAAGGATAAGGTCTACTCCAGAAGAGGGCTCAGAGAAGCCTCGTTAAATTGTAACAAGGAAGAGTTGGACTACAGGTTGGTTCTGTTTCTTTTGCTTTAATCTTTGCTTTCTGCTGCTTTTGTTCACTAAAAGGATACTGTCTGTGCATAATGGCCTGCCCTGGGGAACACTGCCTTTGTTCAGGGAAACATCCGGAACCTGTTCCACCTGTGGATGGCTACAAGAAAGAAGAAATTAACACATCCCCTCCCTGAGGCTGGCCATTCTGGGTGATATTTGCAAAACGTATGGCCTTTTTACTTTACTTCCTCATCTCCCCCTCCTCTCTGTGCTACAAAAGAAACTGGCACCCAAACCCCAATAAGATGGTTATTTTGAGACTTTAGTCTGCCACGGGCCTAAAATAGTAATTCTATGCTTAACATTTTGAGTTCTGTCAAACAGATTTCTAAAAAAACTGCCCCACTTGACATACTCACCAGCAGTGTATAAGGTTTCCAACTTTTCCATGTCCTTGCTAACACTTGCTATTATCTTCTTTATTATAGCCATCCTAGTGGGTGTGAAGTGGTGAGGTTTTATTCTTAATAGCAAAAATTTTTTGAGACAATCTCGATGTTTATCATTGGGATTTTGGTTAAATAAATGATAGCAAATCCATACAACAGAATACTATGAAACTAAAAATTTGTGATCCAGACTTATATTTACAAACAAGAAAAGTTGTCCATGATACAGTAAAGTATGCACATTGCAAACCTGCAATTTTCTCTAGTTGGTACAAGTTGCATTTTCTTATATTTTACTAAGTATTTATTAATTTTAAAAGTAAAAAAGAATAATGCTATAGTATTTCCGTAAAGAACAGGGATTTACTTCTACCAAATTAACTGATGGTAAAAAAGAACAGAATGTTTTTTTTGCGGGCAGAGAGGAAAGAGGTAAAAGCTAACAAACCAGAGGAACAGGAAACTTGACTCTGAAAAGTTAATCTGTTTAAGAATAAATGCTTAAAGCACTAGTCCATAATAATGGTAAAGGAAGAATTAGTCTATAAATGTTGCTTGATAAGAAGGCAATTTGTTTTATTTTGCTTTTTTTTTTTTTTTTTTTTGGCTGTGCTGGGTCTTCGTTGCTGTGCCCCGAGGCAGTGGGATCTTAGTTTCCCGACCAGGGATCGAACTCATGTCCCCTGCATTGGAAGATGGATTCTTAACCACTGGACCACCAGGGAAGTCCCAAGAAGGCAATTTGGACTAACCTCATACCGTATGCTATTTCAAGAAAATAATTTATTAAAATTAACTTTCAAACAAATGTGACCATGTTCTAATAAAAATTGAGAATGGCTGGTGAGAGTATCTGAGCACATATGCTAAAAACTTCGTTTTTTTCCAACATGTTTTTTCAAGTTGATAATAAAAGTAAATCCTTGGATAAATGCTTAAAGATTATGAAAAACCCATGACCCTCCTCTGCTGCAGCTGTAGAGAACATCAATAGCCTTTTAAGCCATAAAACAGTCTTGGCCATTGTTAGTTTTCACAAGTGAGTCCTAAAGGACATTGGGTCTTACCTTCTGAGATCATTGCTATATCCTCTGGATGTTACCTATAACCGCTAAAACGTTTATGTTTCTGATTCACTGCTTTAATAATGTTATGCCCTGATAATTATAGTTCCATTCATTCTCTTTAAGCTCTTCTCCCAGAGGCAGGGAGATAAAATAATATTTTAGTTCATAGAAGACTACACTGTTGCAACAGAAAAGCCTAAATTAAATGGAACATGCTTACCACTCATTTGCCTTATCACCAGAAAAGTTATTACAAGCACTAATATTGAGGATTACATAAGTATAGATATGCATAAGTGTGGGTATACAACTAGACTGAGTTGTGGTTGAAATAATTCATCTTTATAAATTGATTCTTGTAAACCTCAGACAATAGTGCAAATTATATGAATCTATAGAGTTATAGTTACACTATCTATGTATCTAAGTTTTAAAGTGCTATTTTCTTTGATATATTCTTATATCAACAATGACTGTGTTCTTTACTATGATATCCTAAATATATTTTCAAAAATTCCTAATTATCTTTGGGATGTTAGACTAATACAATATTGAGTTCTAGAGAAATTAAAATTCAGAGAGAGGAGATAGTTACCACAAAAACCTCAGCTGCCAGGCTTCCCTGGTGGTGCAGTGGTTGAGAGTCTGCCTGCCGATGCAGGGGACATGGGTTCGTGCCCCGGTCCGGGAGGATCCCACATGCTGCGGAGCGGCTGGATCCATGAGCCATGGCCGCAGAGCCTGCGCGCCCAGAGCCTGTGCTCCGCAACGGGAGAGACCACAACCGTGAGAGGCCCGCGTACTGAAAAAAAAAAAACACCTCAGCTGTGTCAGTACTTATTTATTTCTATCTATGTATAACTCTACAACCGTGATGGTAAAATAAATATTTACAAATACAAAAATTTAATAAGATGAATTTATTATTAAAAACTAGAGTTTTAAAGCTTTAATTACATTGTCATTGAAACATTGTTTGTACTTAAAAACTTATTTGTAGTGTCTGGAATATGCTTTAAAAATACTACAGAAAAAAAATTCAGACAGGACTAGTTGAAACAAGGCTGGCAAAAGTTTGATAACTGTTAAAGCTGAATGGTACATGGGTTGGGTGGGTGAGAGGGGGATGTTCATACTATTCAGTCTACTTTTGTGTATGTCTAAAAATGTTTAAGATAAAAAGTAAATGTTTAAGATAAAAAGTAAAAATGTTTAAGATAAAAAGTATGTTATGTTGCTTGATAAGAAGGCAATTTATTTGTAATAAATGTTTTGTTTGGCTAGATTATATATGGACATGTGTGGAAGACATGGCTGTCTCACCAGAGTGTGAATTTCTATGTCTCAAAAGCCTGCTATTATTCACATGGTCTCTTTTTAGGTCTTGGGGCTCTTCATGTCTATAAGCAACTGAAAAACCAAGATTAGGCTCCAACAAGTACAGAAATTCTGTACTCTTGTCAGTTTCCTCACTTCTTGTAGGAGCTAAAAAAATTGAATGGTCCCTGGGTTGCTTTCAACACAGCTAAGGCTGCAGCCATTTGTCATTCTCAGTTATTTTTCCTTGTATTCTTGTCAATTGATCAGTATTTTCTGGGATTTTATTTATTAACTTTTTTTAAATGTTTCTTTTCTCCAAGGCTAGATTCCAAATCCATAAACTTTGGGGTCTGACAGGGCATCTTTCCACCAGACCATCTTTATTGCTTCCCAGGTGACCACTTGATAACCCCAAAGTCTTGCTCCCTCACCTTCTTGGTATAACTCAGGAGGTAAGAAAAAAAAAAAAAAAAGAACGCTGAGAATTTATCAGGCATGATTGATGAGTTCCAAAAAGTTCAAGGTGGTTAAGGGCTGTCCTAATTGTCAGGTCCACAATGTGGGGAAAAGCTGTTGAAAATGAGAAAAGTTTATTCTTTCTATGTGGGAGCCCTTTTAAAAAATTACATTGTTAACTCATTTGACTCTTCAGATATTCTGTAAACCTTTTCAGGATGGTGGAAGGGTTAAAATGACGACTGGCAACAAAAAGACTTCCAAATACTAGGTTTGATGCTGATGAATCTCTAGAGTTTTACAAACTTTTTATTTTTAGTCATCTGAGTGTGGGTGAGATACTGTCTCATTTTGGTTTTGATTTGCATTTTCCTAATACAAATAACACCTAACGGTGTTGAGCATCTTTTAATGTGGTGATTGGTCATTTGCATGTTTGACTATTCAAATACTTTGACCATTTAAAAATTGGGGTTATTTGTTTTTTTATTGAGTTGTAACTATTCTTCATATATCATGAATAAAAATTACTTATCAGATATATGATTTGAAAATATTTTCTGTGGGTTGTCTTTTCACTTTCTTACTGGTGTCCTTTGAAGTACAATATTGTTTGAGTTTGATGAAATCAATTTACCTGTTTTTGTTTGTCATGTGTGCTTTTGGTTGCATATAAAAGAAGCCATGTACAACCCAAAGGTTACAAAGATTTAGTCCTATGTTTTCTTCTGGGAGTTTTATAGATTTAGCTCTGACATATCGATCTATGATCCATTTGAGTCCATTTTTATACATGGTGTGAGGTAAAAGTCTTCATTCTTTTGTGTGTGCCTATCCAGTTGTCCCAGCATCATTTGTTGAAAAGACTATTCTTTCCCCCATTAAATTGTTTTGGCACTCTTGTTGAAAAATCAGTTGACTGTAAATATAAGGGCTTGTTTCTGCATTCTCAATGCTAGATGTCTATATTTTGTGCCAAGAATATGCTGTCTTGATTACTGTAGCTTTGTAGTAAGTTTTGAAATCAGAAAATGTGAGTCCTTCAACTTTGTTTTGCTTTTCTGGGTCCCTTTCAATCCATATGAATGTTAGGGTCAGCTTATCAACTCTTACCAAAATCAGGCTGGGATTTTGATAATGTGCTGAATTTGTATGTCAGTTTGGGGAGTATTGCTTTCTTAACAATATTCAATCTTCCAATATATGAATATGGGAAAGCTTTCTCATTTTAAGGTCTTCTTTAATTTCCTTCAACTAAGTTTTACAGTTTCTAGTAAACACCATCTTGCACTTCTTCTACTAAGTTTATCCGTAACTAGTTTTTGAATAAAATGAAATTGTATTCTTAATTTCATTTTTGGATTGTTCATTGTTTGCATATAGAAACACAATTGACTTTTGAATATTGATCGTGTAACCTGAAACCTTGGTGCATTCACTTGTGTGGATCCCTTAAGATTCTCTATGAATAAGACCATGGCATCTGTGAACAGAGTTTTACTTCTTCCTTCCCAATCTGGATTCGTTTTCTTTCTTTTTCTTGCCTAATTGCCCTGTCTAAAATCTCCAGTACAACGTTGAGTAGAAATGGGGAGAATGGGGGCTTCCTTGGTGGCGCAGTGGTTGAGAGTCCGCCTGCTGATGCAGGTGACACGGGTTCGTGCCCCTGTCCGGGAAGATCCCACATGCCGCAGAGTGGCTGGGCCCGTGAGCCATGGCCGCTGAGCCTGCGCGTCCGGAGCCTGTGCTCCGCAACAGGAGAGGCCACAACAGTGAGAGGCCGCATACTGCAAAAAAAAAAAAAAAAAGAAAGAAAGAAATGGGGAGAATGGACATTCTTGAATAGGCTTGTTCCTGACTGTCTTAGTCCTTTTGGACTGCTATAACCAAAATACCATAGACTGGGTGACCCAAACAGCAAACATTTATTTCTCACAGTTCTGGAAGCTGGGAAGTCCAAGATTAAGGTGCCGTCAAATTCCACATCTGGTGAGAGCCCACTTCCTGGTTCACAGACAGCTATCTTCTTGCTGTGTCCTCACATGGTAGGGGGGCAAGGGAGATCCCTGAAGTCTCTTTCTTAAGGGCATCAATCCCATTCATGATGGTTCTATTCTCGTAATCTAATTAACCCTAAAGGACCCACCTCCACATACCACCACATGAGGATTAGGTTTCAACATATGAATTCTGGGGGGACACATTCAATGTATCGCACTTAGCACAAGAGAAAAATTTCTGCCCTTTACCATCAACTATGATGTTAGCTGTGCATTTTTCACAGGTGTCATTATTAGTTTGAAGAAGTTCTCTTCTATTCCCAGTTTGTTGAGTTGTTTTGTTTTTTATCATGAAATGTTATTGGGTTTATCAAATGCTTTTCTGGATCTACTGAGATGATCATATGGCTTTTGTTTTTATTCTGTTAATATGATGTATTATTTTGATTGGTCTTCATATATTGGACCATCGTTGTATTCCTGGAATAAATCCTAGTTGGTTATTTATGGCATATAATCTTTTAAAAATTAATTTATTTTATTTGGCTGTGTTGGGTCTTTGTTGCTGCACGCAGGCTTTTCTCTAGTTGCAGCGAGCGGGGGCTACTCTTCGTTGTGGTGCGCGGGCTTCTCATTGCGTTGGCTTCTCTTGTTGTAGAACACAGGCTCTAGGTGAGTGGGCTTCAGTAGCTGTGGCATGAGGGCTCTAGAGCACAGGCTCTGTAGTTGTGGCACACGGGCTTAGTTGCTCCGTGGCATGTGGGATCTTCCCAGACCAGGGCTCGAACCTGTGTCCCCTGCATTGGCAGGCAGATTCTTAGCCACTGTGCAACCAGGGAAGCCCTATGGCATATAATCTTTTTTATATGTTGCTAGATTCCATTTACTAGTAATTTTTGAGAATTTTTGTGTCTGTCTTCATAAAGTATATTTGCCTCTAGTTTTCTTTTCTCCTAATTTCTTTGTCTGATTTTGGCATCAGGGCGATACTGGCTTCAAAGAATTAGTTGAGAAGTGTTCAATAGCTTTTGAGCATTTATTTTGTATAAACTAATCCACACGTTTTCCCTGATCCATATGATGTTCATGAGAAAAAGATACTTTTATCAAGATTTTTGATGATGTTGTGCATAGAACACAAGTCATTTGCTCAAGGTCACAAATAGTTAATTTTCAGAACTGGGATTTGAATCTCAGGCCTGTCATAATCTGAAGCATACAATCTTCCTAACAAGCCATTTTTTTTCACATTTTACTCTGTTCCCCACAGTTCTTTTCTTCCCTCACCTCTGTAATTGCTGCATCCATACTCTTCTTTCTTGTCTAAGAATTTCTCCTGCAAACTTTGCTCCATCAGGTCCTACTCATTCTATCTACTTCCTCCATCTTCTTCCACTCAACATTTTAGTGTCTTTTTTATTCATTTGTTTTGTTTTTAGCTATTTTTACATATTAATCATCATCCTGTTTATTCTACTAAAATAAACCACCCTATCCTTTATATTACTGTCCCTGGCTCTCAAGCCACCCTAATTCACATCCTCATTTTAGGGTGACCCTAAATTATATCTATACCTGAATTGCAGCTTGTGAACAAAAATAATTGGCATTCACTCTCTTGATTATCCTTTTGGCTTTGTTCCACTGATTTCTGGTGCTAAATATTATTGAGTAGAAACTTGACACTAATCTAAGTTTCTCTCCTTTAAGCAACTGTAGGTTTTCTCTGATACTGGAGTCTTCTTCTAGCTTACAGACCAATAACTTCAGTCAAAACTGAGACATATTTTAGTTTTCTGGATCAATTTCCCTTAAACTTGACTCCTGATCTTGGCACATGGCTTCCATCTGTTACTCTGCTTGCCCTCTACTCTCTTCATGGCAGTTCCCTCTCCAAAGTTTATCTTTCAAGATAAGCACCTAGTCTTCCTGAAATGATTTTTCCCCCTATGTCTGGAGTCTTCTCTAATAGGATTTACTAGCTCCTAAGCATCACTCTCACTTCTGTTCACCAGTCCTCATTCTTTAGCGTGCTTTTACCTAATATCAACTGTATTGGGAAGTGCTCATGTGTATTTTGGAGTTCATGGGCTTTTCCTTTCTCCAAACTTCACAGAAACTGGAGTTTTCTGTTTTGGTCCCTTTTTGTGACTTTTAATTGTTTCCAAGAGGTGAAAGGGATAAGATTCATATCTAAGGGCTTCCCTGGTGGCGCAGTGGTTGAGAGTCCGCCTGCCGATGCAGGGGACGCGGGTTCATGCCCCGGTACGGGAAGATCCCACATGCCGCGGAGCTGCTGGGCCCGTGAGCCATGGCCGCTGAGCCTGCGCGTCCGGAGCCTGTGCTCCGCAATGGGAGAGGCCACAACAGTGAGAGGCCCGCATACCGCAAAAAAAAAAAAAAAAGATTCATATCTAAGCTGTTGTACTACTGTAATGAACCCTTCCTCCCCCTCCCTCCCGCCCCCCCCGAGTTTGGGGAGTCAGGGATCAAACCATGGAAGACTGGAGAGGAATAAAATATAACTCTAAACTCTGCAAAGGGAGGTAGAAATTTGTGAAAGGAAAATCAAAATGGAGTCGGTATTATGAAGAGAGCTCTCTAAAACGTAGCTGGGAGGCCATGGAGGAAGTATGACATGCGTGCCTCAGCCTAGATGGAATCTCAACTTCCAGAAACTCAAGATGCTTGGAAGACACTTCCCCTAAAATAACTCAGTGACAGCCTATCCCTTAAGGACAAGCATTTCCTTTCCTGCGGTTAGAGTTAATCATAATTCCTTCCAGACAACTTTAATAACTTTGTAGGGTTTGCCTTCATAAGCCCCTGACTCTCTTCTGGAACACTCTTTCGGTTTTACCCAAATCTGTCTCCAGAAGTGCAATTCCTAACACCCCACCAAATAAACTCTTTTCTTATTTGCAGCCTTCTGCGTTTTCTTGGAAGACAAACTGTACCCATGAAAACAAGATCCCTAAGGCATGGAAGGGTGTGGGATCCACAGCCATACAAGGAACAGAGATATGATTTATAAAACACAAGTTTGAAACTGTGTCAGACGAATTGGTTTGCTTTTCCAAAAGGCAAATAAAACTGATGGTACCAGAACATGCACCCTGAAGTACCACTGTTTTCCAGATGAAGAAAATGAGGTAACTCATCCAATTTCACCTATGGACTTAACACAGTGGGGCCATCATCAGAGTCAACACTACCATCCCCAGCAAACACACTGCTGGACGCTCCTGATAACCCGTCCCCATCAGCCCCATTCCAGGCTGTCTGATTACTCTCCTTTAGTTTCCCTGGCGCGGTTCGGGTCTGAGACCCCTAGGTTACCGCTCCCCGATCAGCATAGGTCCCACACCACGGTAATCCACGGAGGAAGGCAAAAATGACGCCTTCCTCAGTCCGGAATATTCTCAGAGTGAGGTACAACTCTTAGAATAGTCCTGGCCGCCACTCTGTCCTTCACTGCGGAAAGCTCTGTGCAAGCAGCCAACCAAGACAATCTTCTACGTGGGCGAGCGCCTCACCTTTCCAGCTCTAGACTACATTTCCCAGAAGCTCTTGCGGCTCCGATCAACTTCCGGCGTGAATCCAGCGACATTTTTCTATTTCTCAGGGAATTTATGGCTCCCTGAGATTGGCCGGGCCCTAGGAGGAAGCTTGTCTCCGGGGTGTGGGGACTGTATCTGGATCTCCAGCCTCCTGGCAGCAATTCCGAGAGGGGAGAAGAAGTGTGGCTTGGCCCAGGCTGTGCAGAAAATCCGAGGGTCGAGTGACATCTTGTTCGAGCGGATCTGGCTCCGGACTACATTTCCCAGACACCCTGGCGGGTATAGGGCTGACCCTTCACTCGCCTGCGGGACCCTAGGCCTCCGGGGAAGGGGAAGTGCAAGGTGAGCAGCCTAGGTCCCGGGGGCTCGACTAGGTTCCGGAGGTGCACCCCTAGTAGTCTGAAGGGACGGTCCAGGCGGGTCCGGAGTCTCGGGCCTGTATGATTTGATAAGACTGGGGGAGGGTGAAGTGTGGGATTCCATGTGTGCGATTGTGACCTTATGTGACTGTGCGCGCTGTGTGCGCGTGTGATTGTATATCCCTGTGGTGGGTGTGTCACTGTGACTGACCATGCGCGCAGAGCTCTGTGTGCAGGTGTGACTGTGGATATCCTCGTTGTGGTGTGTGGCTGTGAAAGTGTGCGACTCTGTGTGTGTAGGTGTGACTGTGCCTCCGTAGTGGGACTGAGACTGTGTGTGTCCATACAACTTTGTATCATTGTGTGTGTTGGGGCGGCGGGGAGTGCTGAGAATCTGTGATTATGTTGCTATGGCTGTGTTATCAGAGGGCTGCGTGTGATTATGGTTTTATGAATGTTAGCAGTACTAAGTGTACTCATGTCTGACTGTGTGAGGATGTGTGAGTGTGATCATGTAACTTTTTGTGGCACTGAGTGTGCGGATGGAGGGTGCCTGTAATTGTGCCAGGCTAACAGTGTGTATGTCCCAGTGGTTGATGTGTTAGGTCAGGACAGATTTTGGTCGTGGGCCGCAGACTTTTCCCCTTCTGAAACCAGGAATGCTCAGGACAGCCTAGACTCCTCTGACCTTTCTCCATCCTTCCTCTCCATGGGTGGCAGGTGTGGGTCCAGGGTAACCTCTGATCTGATCAGTCTGAGCCACGAGAAGGGCCTGGCATTTCATGATTCCTTTCTCCTTCCTCAGCTCTGCTTTTCTCAGAGAGGTCCCCAGGGAGAAGGAGGAATGGCTGTTGACCAAGCCAAATACAAGGTGCGCTGGGGTTTCCTTGTTGCTTTATAAGTACCCTGGTGCACCTATGCATGCTTTCTTAGGGTATAAACATACCAATGGAATTGCTGGGCCATAAGATACGTGTGTATTTTCAAATTTCCTAGATAATGCCGGACTGATTTTCAATATGGTTGTACCAGTTAAATTCTTACCAGCAGATTATAAGCACAGTCATCCTGTATTCTAATACTTGGTCACTTGGTATTTTAATTTTTGATGACTCTTCTCATATATCACGTGGTTTTAAAAGTATAACATACATTCCAAAAAGTACAGAAATGAAAGTATATGACTTGATGAATTTTAGAAAATGAGCATATTTGCTTAACCAGAGCTCAAATCAGATCAGGAAGTAGAACATTACCAGCATTCTAGAAGCCCGATTCTTGTTCCATCCACTCACTATCCACCTCTCCCAAAGATAACAATTATTCTGTTTTCTATAGCCATAGATTAATTTTACCTGTTCTTGAATTTTATATAAGTAGAATCACACAATATCCACTCTTTTGTGCTTGACTTCTTTTTATTCATCATTACATTTTACATATAATATGAATGTACTACTTAATAATATTATGTAGTATGAATATGTGAGACTCATCCATGTTGCTTCATGTAGTATAGGTCATTTATTATTGTTGTTGCTTAAAATTCCATTGTATGAACATACCACAATTTATTTATCCTTTCCATTATCTATTGGTATTTAAGCTGTTTTCAGATTGGACCTATTATGAGCAAGGCTGCTATGAACATTCTTGCACATGTCTTTTGGTGCACATATGAATGCATTTCTGTTGGGTATATCCCTAGGAGTAAAATTTCTGTGGCATAGGTTATGCAAATATTCAGCTTTAATATATACTGACAGTTTTTCTAAATAGTTGTATCAATTTACACTCCTGACTCACTCTCATTGTATGGGAATTAGACTGTGGGACAAGAAGCTTTACTAGAGATAAAGAACAATAGTTCATAATAAAAAGGTTAGACTACTAGTAAGATATTACAGTTCTAAATACATAGACTTTCATAAAATGACTTCAAGTATATTTGACGGAAGTAAAAGAAGTAGTAGACAAATCACAATCATAGTGGGGGATTTTTAGCACTTGTTTCAATAGCTGATAGAACAATCAGTAGAAACTGAGTAAAGCTATATAATATTTGGGCAGTGTGATTGACAAACTTGACTTAAATGATATATGTAGAACAGTGTACCTTACAACTACAGTATATATCCTTTTCAGATGCATATGAGACATTTATCCAAATTGATCATGTGCTGGACCATAAGAGAAATCTCAGTAACTTTCAAAGGATTGAAATAATACTGTATGTTTTCTGTCCACAGTGGAATTCAGCAGAAGTCAATAACAGAATGATATTTAGAAATATCCCAATGTTTGGGATTTAAGCAATTGTATTTATAAATAACTGGTGAATCAAAGAAGAAATTGCAATGGAAATTAAAAATATTTTGAACTGAAAGATAATGAAAATATAACATCAAAATGTGGGGTGTTGCTAAAGCTAAACCTAAAGAAAATATATAGCTGTAAATGCATACTCTAGTAAAGAAGAATGTTGAAAAATTAATGATCTATGTTTTCATCTCAAGAAGTTAAGGAAATAAAACTGAATACTAAATTAAACCCAAAGAAAACAAAAAATAGGAAATAATAAGAATAAGAGCTCAATATAAATTTATGTATATTGAAATATAAAGTAAATATATAATTGAGAAAATTAATAACTCCAAAAGTTTATTTTGGGGAATCAATAAAAATTGATAAACCTCTATAAAAACTTAAAGAAAAAAGGGGAGATAAGACACAAATTACCAAATTAGATATGAGGAAAGAAAAAACACTACAGGATAGATTTAAAGCTGAGCTCCCAGTTTTTGGTCAGTACCTGGGACTAGGTTGTACAGTATAAGAGCATTAGAACCTGAGCTGGTGATCGTTAAGCTGAGTACCTTTTCAGCTTCATCAGACGTGTTGATTTCTGTTTTTAGTATAGATTTTTAATTTTGTAACTCAGTTTCTTTTTTTAAAATTATTTATTTATTTTTGGCTGCATTGGCTCTTCGTTGCCAAAAGCACACAGGCTTTTCTCTAGTTGTGGCAAGCGGGGCTACTCTTTGTTGTGGTGTGCGGGCTTCTCATTGCAGTGGCTTCTCTTGTTGTAGATCATGGGCTCTAGGTGCACGGGCTTCAGTAATTGTGACACGTGGGCCCAGTAGTTGTGGCTTGCGGGCTCAGTTGCTCCATGGCATGTGGGATCTTCCTGGACCAGGGATCGAACCCGTGTCCTCTGCATTGGCAGGTGAATTCTTAACTACTGTGCCACCAGGGAAGTCCTGGGATTGACTCTTAATGGGGTTTCTTTTAGGGGAGATGAAAATGTTCTAAAATTGGATTGTGATGATATACTAAAAAACATTGAATTATATACTTTAAATGAGTAACTTACATGGTGTGTGAGGTATATCTCAATAAAAAATAGTGGATTAGAATCTAGATAAGACAATATTGTCTGTGACTTTATAATTGTTGAAGCCAGTTAGTGGGCACATGGAAGGTTTTTTATACTATTTAAATTCTACTTTTATGTATGTTTGGAAATTTCTGTATTAAAAAGTTAAAAAAAAAAACTAACCTAATACCTAATAGTGAAATACTAGAAGCCTTCATAGTAATATCAGGGAGAAGGCACTATCAACAGTATTATTTAACATTTTTTTTCCTAAATCTATTAGAAAAGCAGTACTCCATAGGAAACAACTAGAAAACAATTGCTTTGTTCTTTCCCATAACTTCTACTATCAAGCTTCTCTGGGGGCCATTTGATTTCTTGCCCATGGATAAGCTTTTCAGTCAGTGTTAGATAATAAACAGTGTCCATTTCACCGAACTAATCAATACCATAAACTTTAAAGAAAAAGTTTAACCTTCTGACTCCTTGAACTAGGAGTTTGCAGTGAGATAGCTTTGATGATTGCTTCTCTTTCCTTTTCCTGAACTTTTTCTCCATCCCACTAGGTATTATCAACTCCATATGGTAAGAGTATGTTTGATTTTGTACGAAGCTGCCAAGCTGTCTTCCAAACTGGCTGTACCATTTTGCATTCTCATCAGCAATGAATGAGAGTTCCTGTTGCTCCACATCCTGGCCAGCATTTGGTGTTATCAGTGTTCTGGATTTTGGCCATTCTAATTGGTATGTAGTGGAGGGAGCTTTTATTAAGACATTAAAACATATTTTTAAATTATATAGAGAATGTGGTACTGGCAAAATAATAAAGAGATCACTGAATCAAAATAGAATCACAAATAAATCTAAACATGTATCATCTATGATAAGGGTAGCATTTAAATCAGTAGACAAAATACATTCCATAGTCATCTATTCTAAGGCTCACTTTTTTTCCTCACTTCAACATACCTGAAATCAGGTTATATCTTAAATAGTTTCTTTCTTTATTAGTGGCATATAAAATAATGGTGCATTTTATGTCTTATGAAATATTATTCGCATGTGTTTTAGGTACACCAGGGTAGCCCTCTCTGGGGGGAAATGAAGTAGGATTCTTAACTCATTTCTTATACTAAAATAAAATTATAATTGCTAATCTTATTCCATTGTCTTTTACCAAATAATATTATACCAAAATAAAAATTGATTAAAGATTTAAATGTAACAAATGAAAGCATTAAAATTAAAAAAGAGAAATTTATATAAATATGTATAGGTAAGAAAGATCTTACCCCAGAGCTAGAAAAGTTGACATTTTGACTGTTTTGTGTGGGTAAAACACATAAGCAAAGTTTTTTGTTTGTTTGTTTTGTTTTTTAACAAATCAGAGCTAGAACATAAGGATGAGGAGTGCCTCAGTGTGGGTATGGGTGCAGGGGTGTGGTGGGGGAATTTGACTTTCTCAGGCTTGGGAAATGAGACTTGATTAGGGAAGTCTTTAGTCCTTCTAATTAGATTGAACTGTGTTCCTGGCCAAAAGCACCATTTAGGTGAGTCTGGCTTGGGGACCTGAGGGCTGCAGAGGAGGAATCTGGTCAGGGCAAGTCATAGCAGCGCTGTCTTGGGTTCAGAGCAACAACAGCACTGAGATGGGGCAAGGTCTTGCTTGAATCACTGGCTGAGACAGGAACCTGGGTTGCTTGGGTGAAGGAGAGGCAATAGGAGTCTGTGTTTCTTTGGATCGACTAGCCAGGATCCATCTTACTGCAGCTAAAGCCTGGGGTTTCTGGAGCTGAGAGAGGAGGGGGATTTATTCCATACTCCCACTCACTAGAGTTATATCCTAAGACCAAGGGAAGTAGAGGTAGTTTTGCCTGGAGAGTCTGAAAACTGTAAAGCCAGTGTTGTTTCTAGAGCATTTCTTTGCTTCCCCAGGCCTGCCTTCTCAGAACACTATCCTTTTCCAGGAGAACAGCCCCAAGGAGGAGTGATCACCTCCTGTAATACTGAAAGCCATGGCCCAGGTGAGTTAGTTGATGCTCTTTCTTACCTTCCTGACATTCAGTTCTTTCTAAGAAAAAAAAAAATTTTTTTTTAAAGGGCATGTGAGCATTTGCTTTCTTTCTCCTGACATTTCTGGCTATGAGGGTTCCTTCAGGTCCCGGTCCCTATTTCCTCTCATTCTAGTCAGATAATCCTATTATCATTCCTAAGTGCTCCTCTTCTTTTGACTCAGTTTTAATATTTTCATTCAGTAAATAATTGAGCATCTCTTTTCTCAGCCCTTTCCCAGGGACTATGATGGAGAAGAAATGCATTTTCTTAAAGGAAACAAGAGTAGATTTGTAGGATAAACTGTCCTGTCTGGGCAGTGATTTGACAAGGTGGAGGTATGAGTTGCTTAGCTGAGACAAACATGGAAAAGCCAAGATTATCTCTACAGATCAGTACTCTCCAGTAAAATAGGACGGGAGGTGGTATTGGTAGCTCCAAATATTAGAGTGTTGCAAGGTCTCCTGGTTTATGGGGCTTGGAGGATTGTCGGGTTGGTAGCTGATACAGGCAGATCTCTATGACTCTTTTAGGGTATCCATGAAGAAGTCGAATTTAAGTTTGAACAGGAAGTGTGAGTCATGAGGAATTTCCAAATGAATCACCAATTCTCTTTATCTCAGAAATAAGGATAAGGATGATGGATGATTATAGTGAGTTCAGCCACTTCATAAATTGTTGAGATCAGAGGTCTCAGAAGAACCTTCTTTAGAAAGCTTTGTTATAATAAACTCCAGACACAGAAAAGTAGTCTTGTGAACTACCATATGCTCACCATTAAGTTTCAATTATTATCAACTCACAGTCAATCTTGTTTCATCCATACCTCTACTTGTTTCTTCCATGCACACTCCCTTAACCTCACTCCCACACACAGGATTTTTTTGAAGCAAATTCAAATTGGTATGTATCTCTCAAGGATAAGGTTTATTTTTTTAAAAAAAAATCATTATGCCATTATTGCATCTGAAAAAGTTAAAAATCATTTGTTAATATCAATATCCAGTCAGTGTTCAAATTTTCATAACTGTCTACTTTTTAAATCATTTATTTGAATTAGAATCCAGAGAAGGACTGTGCACTGCAATTGGTTAATATGTCTCTCCAGTCTCTTACTTTGTAGGTACCCCTTCCATCTCTTTTCTTTCTGTGCAGTTTTTGTTGGGAAAGAAAAACAGATTCATTTGTCCACTGTTTGGATTTTGCTGATTTCTTCTCTCTGGTATCATTTAAGTGTTTCCTGAGAGTCAGTAGTTAGGTCTAGAAACATGGTCAGGTTCAGTTGGGATTTTTTTGTCAGGAATATTTCCTAGGTGGTGATGTGTGATTCCATTAGGGGGCGTATTATTTCTGGTTCTCTTTCCTTTTGTAATGTTAGCCACCAGTGATGATTATTGTCTAGATTTATTAATTCATTAGAGGTTGCAAAATGATATCTAAATTCTGTCATTCCTTCTTCATAGATTAGGTAGAGTACTATCTGTAAAGTAAAATGTCTCATCAACTGTTTGATTACCCTAAAGGACAGTTTGTATGGAAAAGAATGTTTGATTCTTACCCCTTATTTAGCAGTTTTTAAAATAATGAGTTGGTTTCTTAGAATCCTACAAAGATGGCTAGTAATTTTTTGTTCAATATTGTTATGAGCTCATGGATTTAAACATTTTTGATCTCATCAGTCCATTACATTTGATCCTCAAATTATGCTGTCTTTGGCCAATGGGAGGCTTTTCAAATAGGCTCCTGTGTCCTTTTAACATGATTCTAGTAGTTTTTGATAGCTCTCTTGTTTTCTGATACAACAGAATGTTCAGACTCATCCTGTGCATTTGACTCAATTCTGAAATTGTCTCCTTCCCAACTTTGGTTACTTTTATTTGAATACGATACTTAGAGACTACAATCTAGACACTAGGGATGCTCATCACTACTGGGTTAATTATTGTTTCTAGGCCTTTTCTATGGACTGAGTGAGGAATTTTTTTTTTTAATACAAACTAAACTGACAACTCTTGCACCTATTTCTAGGATCTAAAGATTCTGGTTCTTAGTGACACCCATATAATTGCTCTTTGCTTTACTCCCAAATATAAGCACAGTAGTCTCTGAAATATTTCTTTTTGTTACACAAATAATACACGTGTCTGTTGTTTCAGGGATCAGTGATGTTCAGTGATGTGTCTGTAGACTTCTCTCAAGAGGAGTGGGAATTCCTGGACCCTGCTCAGAGGGACTTGTACAGAGATGTGATGTTGGAGAACTATAGCAATCTGGTGTCAGTGGGTAAGGGCATCTATCCCAGTAATTTTGAGTTCTCTGGAATGTCTGTTTCTTCCACAGTGAATTTCTCAGCTGCTTTTCGAGCTACCCGCTGAATTTCTGCTCCCTGTTCCCAAGTAAATGGTTTGAACTGAAATGAAAAGGAAGAGTGGGAAATGGGCAGCTCCAATTGGCTGTGGCTGAGCTTCATCCTCTTTGTTTGACTGTTCCTGTAGTGGCATCTCTTCCTTGGTCATCAAGGGACTGGATCTTACTTCTGGATCAGATTTACCCACAGCGTAACCATGTTCCGTATCTTTTCTTGTGAGCAGGACTTTACATTCCTAAGCCTCAAGTTATCTCCTTATTGGAACAGGGGAAAGAGCCCTGGATGATTGGCAGAGAGCTGACAAGAGGCCTGTGTTCAGGTGAGTGAGAAATGATTGGACAGAAGCAGGACACTACAGGCAATAACTCAGTTGATCAGTGAAGAAACAGCACCTTTGAGATGTTATCTTGGAAGCTCCCATCAAAACCATAGGCCTGTGGGAAAAACTAAGTCTTTTTAGCACGAGTTTACAAATGACCTGTTTCATTCCTTCCCTCACTTACTGCTTTCTACTACTCTTCTCCACTCCCCCTCTTAATTTCAAGTAGAAGGTGCCCTTCACATCCCCCACAAAGAAAACTCTTTTACCCATATTTTAGATTCAGTTCCTTGCTAGCTTTTCTTCCTCTTCGACTCATCTAAATGTTTTCTGTTACAACTCCCAAAATAGTTTATGTGTGTGTGCATGCGTGGGCGCATGTCTGCGTGTATCTGCACTGCCCCTCCCTTCCAAGTACTAGTCTTCCTTATAGCTGCTGGCCAATGATTTGGGTTCCTTTGGATAGAATTGAGGGAGTTCATGAACTTGGATGAAAAGAAAAAAATGCATCTTTATATTTAGTATCCTCTAATTGAAATTTAGCATCTCTTCCTGTTATGGTATATGCAACAAACCGTAGTAGTGTTAGTAGTTCCTGTGACTTTGACATGAATGGAAATCACAGATATTTTCATATCATTTTATTGTTGCTGTAGACGTATTGAAATACCATTTATGCTCATCACTATTTCAGAATTACTATAGTATTAGGCTCACTGCTAGGTCTTACTCTTTAATGTGTTTATAAAGAAGAAAACTCCAGGCAGAGGGAAGAACCCCGGTGAAGGCCCTTCTAGGAGGGGAAAACTTGGTGTGTTTGAAGAACTGAAAGAAAGCTAGCGTTGTTGGGGCCCAAGAACAAGCATGAGTGGAGTGTGAGTCGAGATTGGAGAGACAAGTAGGAACCACATTATTCAGCCTTTGCCAGTGGTTATGAGGAGTTTGGATTTTGAGCAGTGGAAGGCCAGGCCAAATGTCATTTTTGTGCCTGAAGAGATTAAAGACTGTGCAAACTTGGTGGGGATCTGGGTTAGGAGGCTACTTGAGTGGTCTGAGTAACAGATGATTCTGGTTTGGGATAGGGTATTGGCAGTGGAGATAGAAAAGCTACTGAAGAGCTTAACTAGATGAAAGTTGCTGAAAGATCCTATGGAGGTAGGAGGAAGAAGAACATGCTGAAATGAATTCCCTGTTTCTGGCTTGAGATGTTCTAATAGGCTCCATTTTGATATCTTCACACTGTTTAATTTGCCTAAAATCTCCATTTTGGGTAAGAAATTGCTTTATAATAATAGTTATCAAATACTGAACACTTTACTCAAAGACATTCACTTACACTTTTCCTCACACTCTTAGTAATCATGAATTAAGGATTATCTCCCTTTTACAGGTGAAATGGGGACTAGAAAGGTTAAATAATTGCCTAGGAACCTATAGTAAGTAACTCTCAGTGATGGGACTCAGCTCTCATCAATCTGCTTCTGACTCCTGTCATCTTTCCATGGTAGTATCTTGCACTGTGTCTTATTATTATTATTTTTTACAATCCTTGTATGAAACTCCTGAGAATTATTTTTCCCTTATATTGTTCTTTTTTTAAATTGAAGTATAGTTGATTTACAATGTTGTGTTAGTTTCTGGTATACAGCAAAGTGATTCAGTTATACATATATATATATATATTCAGATTCTTTTTCATTATAGTTTATTGTAAGATATTGAATATAGTTCCCTGTGCCATACAGTAGGACCTAGTTGTTTATTTTATGTATAGTAGTTTGTATCTGCTAATCCCAAACTTCTCATTTATTCCCTCCCCCATATTTCCTCTTTGGTAACCATAAGTTTGTTTTCTAGGTCTGTGAGTCTGTTTCTGTTTTGTAAATAAGTTCATTTGTATCATTTTTTTAAATTCCACATATAAGTGATATCATACAGTATTTGTCTAACTTACTTCACTTAGTATGATCATCTCTAGGTCCATCCATGTTGCTGCAAATGGCATTGTTTCATTCTTTTTTGTGGCTGAGTAATATTCCATTGTGTGTGTATGTATGTATGTGTGTGTGTATATATATATACCACATCTTCTTTATCCATTCATCTGTCAGTGGACATTTAGCTTGCTTCTATGTCTTGGCTATTATAAATAGTGCTGTTATGAACATTGGGGGGCATGTATCTTTTCAAATTATAGTTTTCATCTTTTCTGGATATATGCCTGGAGTGGGATTGCTGGATCATATGGTAACTCTATTTTTAGTTTTTTAAGGAACCACCATACTATTCTTCCTAGTGGCTGCACCAATTTACATTCCCACCAATAGTGTATAAGGGCTCCCTTTCTCTACACCCTCTGTAGTATTTATTATTTGTAGACTTTTGGATGATGGCCATTCTGACAGTTGTGAGGTAATATCTTATTGTGGTTTTGATTTGCATTTCCCTGATGATTAGCAATGTTGAGCATATTTTCATGTGCCTGTTGGCCATCTGAATGTCTTCTTTGTTTTTTTTCTGGCTGTGTTGGGTCTTCATTGCTCTGTATGGGCTTTCTCTCTAGTTATGGCGAGTGGGGGCTACTCTTCATTGAGGTGCACGGGCTTCTCATTGTAGTGGCTTCTCTTGTTGCAGAGCAAGAGCTCTAGGTGCATGGTTTCAGCAGTTGTAGCATGCGGGCTCAGTTTATTGCAGCACATGGGCTCTGGGGCGTGTGGGCTTCAGTAGTCGCAGCTAATGGGCTCAGTAGTTGTGGCATGCGGACTCTAGGGTGTGCGGGCTTCAGTAGTTGTGGTGCACAGGCTTAGTAGTTGTGGCTTGCAAGCTGTAGAGCACAGGCTCAGTAGTTGTGGAGCACAGGCTTAGTTGCTCCATGGCATGTGAGATCTTCCTGGACCAGGAATCGAACATGTGTCACCTGCATTGGCAGGCGGATTCTTAACCACTGCGCCACCAGGGAAGTCCCCTGAATGTCTTCTTTGGAGAAATGTCTATTTAGATCTTCTGCCCATTTTTGATTGGGTTGATTTTTTTAAAAAATATTTATCTATTTATTTGGTTGCACAGGGTCTTAGTTGCAGCATGTGGGATCTTCATTGCTGCATGAGAACTCTTAGTTGCAGCATGTGGGATCTAGTTCCCTGACCAGGGATCAAACTCGGGCCCCCTGCATTGGGAGCACAGAGTCTTATCCACTGGACAACGAGGGAAGTCCCGATTGGGTTGATTTTTTGATATTGAGCTGTATGAGCTATTTGTATATTTTGGAAATTAAGCTCTTGTTGGTGGTGTTGTTTGCAAATATTTTCACCCATTCCATAGGTTGTCTTTTCATTTTGTTTATTGTTTCCTTTGCTGTTGCACTGTGTCTTTTTTCTCTCTGTCTGCCTTAAACTTCAGGAGTCTCCCCTCTCAGTCACTGCAGTGGTACATGAGCAAGTCTCTCCCTTGTCCTAAGATCAGCATCACAGAATTCCAAGGCAAACAGTATTTTCACTGAATCCCCAGAACATAGCATGCTCTGAGTCTTCCCTATCTGCCACTCACATCAAATCAGTTCATTGACTTATCTTAGGCTGTTCCCCCATCTGGCTGACCCTCTGTAATCGCTTTTAAGTTGCATCTAGTATGCCCTTTATTATGGACCCTATTCTGTTTTATCCCCAACTGGCTGTACTGCAGTTTAATGCTGACACTAACTACCCAGAGTTAGCTTAGACCCCATAGGTTAACAGCCAGTCTTACACAAGACTGCCCTCACTTCTGACACCAGCTGCAAGTCTCAGGGGTTCCTCAGACCACCCACACTTCTGACCAACTGGCTATAAATTTGGGATTTCCATGGCCCCTGCAGGCTTTGCTAGAATGACTCACAGAACTTAGGAAAGCTCTGTACTTACTGTACTTACAGTAAAACAATTGCAGTTTTACTGTAAAGGATACATATCAGATGAGTTAGGGTAGGCTTCTGGAGGCAGAGGTTCCATAACCTCTCCCTGTGAAGTCAAAGTGTGTCACCCTCCTGGTGAAGCGCCTCAGTGTGTTCACCAACCAAAAATCTCCATTGAGCTTCGGTGTCCAGAGTTTTTATCAGGGCTTAATTACATTGGCATGATTGATTAAGGCATTGGCCACTCAATCTCTAGCCTCTCTCTCCACCCCAGAGGTCAAGAAGCTGAAAGTCCCAATCCTCTAATCATATGCTGGGTCTTTCTAGTGACCATTCCCCATCCTAAAACTATCTAGGGGTCCACCATGAGTCACCTCATTAGCATAATGAAAACACTGCTATCACTCAGGAAATTCAAAGGGTTTTTCAAGCTCTGTGTTAGGAACTGGGGACAAAGACCAAATTCATACTTTATTATACTACAGAGCCCAAGAATCTCCCCCTATATGCGTTTATTCCTCTCAGTAGACCTTTAATGGAGGTAACAAATTGTCCACTTTTTGTAATATATATAGTATGATGATGTACTCTGTTTCTTACATACACATACATACAAGCTTATAGAGATGTATATAAAACTAGTCATCTTTTAATATGCCCAAGCATTGTATATTTATCAACTTTTCAGATGATTCTGATCCACATCAGTATTTGAGAATCATTGTGGTTTCCTATTTCCATAGTCTCCTCCTGCTGCTTCCTGCATTATATCTCCTTAATTTTGTGCATTTCTTGTCCATTTTTCAGATTAAACAGATATACTTGAGAACTCTATGTCATTCACTACCAGATATTATTTTCACTTTAGTTTTTCCATTTCTATTATAAAAGTTTAACTTTTCACAAATGAGGTGGGGGAAGAATATTTACCATTTTATTTTCTTTCAGATCTGGAGTCAATGTGTGAAACCAAGTTATTATCACTAAAGAAGGAAGTTTATGAAATAGAATCATGCCAGAGGGAGATGATGGGACTTACAAAGCATGGCCTTGAATACTCCAGTTTTAGAGATGTTTTGGAATATAGAAACCACTTTGAAAGACAAGTGGGATATCAAAATGGGCATTTCAGCCAAGAAATATTCACTCATGAATACATGCCCACATCTATTCAACAGACATTCTTTACTCTACATCAAATAATTAACAGTGAAGAGAAACCATATGAATGTAAGAAATGTGGAAAGATCTTTAGTCAGAATTCACAATTTCTTCAACATCAGAGAATTCATATTGGCGAAAAATCTTATGAATGTAAGGAGTGTGGGAAATTCTTTAGTTGTGGCTCACATGTTACTCGACATCTGAAAATTCATACCGGTGAAAAACCCTTTGAATGTAAAGAATGTGGAAAGGCCTTCAGCTGTAGCTCATACCTTTCTCAACATCAGAGAATTCATACCGGTAAGAAACCCTATGAATGTAAGGAATGCGGGAAGGCCTTTAGTTATTGCTCAAATCTTATTGACCATCAGAGAATTCACACTGGTGAAAAACCGTATGAATGTAAAGTATGTGGGAAAGCCTTTACTAAGAGCTCACAGCTTTTTCAACATGTGAGAATTCATACAGGTGAGAAACCCTATGAATGTAAGGAATGTGGCAAAGCTTTTACTCAGAGCTCAAAGCTTGTACAGCATCAGAGAATTCATACAGGTGAGAAACCCTATGAGTGCAATGAATGTGGCAAAGCCTTTAGTAGTGGCTCAGCACTTACTAATCATCAGAGAATTCACACTGGGGAGAAACCCTATGATTGTAAGGAATGTGGGAAGGCTTTTACTCAGAGCTCACAACTTCGTCAGCATCAGAGAATTCATGCTGGTGAGAAACCTTTTGAATGTCTTGAATGTGGGAAGGCCTTTACTCAGAACTCACAGCTTTTTCAACACCAGAGAATTCATACAGATGAAAAACCATATGAATGTAATGAATGTGGAAAGGCCTTTAATAAATGCTCAAACCTTACTCGACACCTCAGAATTCATACTGGTGAAAAGCCCTATAACTGTAAGGAATGTGGAAAGGCATTTAGTAGTGGCTCAGATCTCATACGTCATCAGGGAATTCATACTGATGAATAATAAAGACTAAAGCTCTTGTCACCTTCCTGATATTTTAAACAACAACAACAAAAATTCATGTGTGATAGTTACCCTCTTTCACTATTTTTTTTCCTTAATTTTATTTTATATTTCTTTTTAATCCAAATATATTTTACTCTAAGTTATGAATTTGGGTTCTAAATTGACATTTGCCTGTCTCTCCCCCTTACTTCCCCAACCCCATCTTGTACTAATAGCAGTTCAACAATTTTTTCCTTTCCTATTATTTTGTTCTACCTTCTTGGAGATAGATTATATTCCTGTTTATATTTGCTTGAGTCTTAAGGCTATGCTTTCTTCTCTGATATATATATTTGTGCTTATACCAACATCACACTGTTTAAATTGTGTGACCTTGTATTTTGTAATTCCTTGTAGAATTAATTACAATATAACCTTTTTTTGAAGTCACTGTTAGTCTTTTTGTTTCATTTCACAAATTTATATTTTTTATTATAAAACAGAATATCAGAAAACTAGAAATTAAAAAAGCCAAGATTAATTGTAATTATATGAACTATAGATGATGACTCTCAAGTTGGTAGAGCAAATCCTACCAGACTTTGTTTTTAAAGAAAATGTAGTCGTGGTACACATGTTGCACCTTCACCTGATACACATGTGTTGGCTTTTATAATGCTATAAAATATGATTGCCATTTCAGTAAATATAGATTTTTATCTTTATCAATGTACTTAATGACTTTTTAAAATGACCTTATTTATTATTCATGTTATGGTTGCATCTAATTGTTTTCAGTTATAAAATCTTCCCTGACTAATATGACCCAAAATTTATCTTTGGATGCTTGTTTTTTTCCTTTTAAAACATCTATTTTAGTTGCTGAAATTATCCATATTTTCTCCTTTATAAACTGTTTTGTTCCTTTTCATCAACCCTAACCCTAAGCTCATACTAGAAAGGTAATTAACTACTGTTACCGGTATTATTTAGGCTTCCAGGTTTTTTAAACTTTTTACTTATATATGTTAGTGACATTTTATTTTTTATGTATTAGTAAATATAATCACGTTCTATGTATTGGTTTGTTGTGAGGATTCAATGAGTTAATAAAGTATTTAGAACTTTTCCTATCATGTAGTAAATGTTTAGTAAAAGTCCACTATTATCATTGATACACCCATTTTCATAATTATCGTCATTATTATTTGTGGAAAGGATTTTAACCATGTTGTTTACTTTTGTCTAAATCCAAGAATTAATAATGAAAAAAGAGAAATAAGTGTAATGAACATAGGAAAGCTTTCCCCATCACTCATTATTCTGCATGAAATTTCAAAAGGGGAAAAAAAAAGTTTGCGTGGGTAATCTACATTCAGACTTTATTTTCTATGCTGCACAAAGACTAATACCCTGTTGATACAATGATGGGTAGTTGAAAGCACAGTCAAATAAGCAGGAAGAGATAAGAATATTTTTCCTAATAATTAGTTTCCAAAAAAGAAAATATACAGGGCACATTATTTGACCAGAATGGGGGAGACAGTAACAAAAGGAAGGCCAGCAAATATCTG
The DNA here is from genome assembly GCF_039906515.1 of Pseudorca crassidens. Taxonomy (NCBI): domain Eukaryota; kingdom Metazoa; phylum Chordata; class Mammalia; order Artiodactyla; family Delphinidae; genus Pseudorca; species Pseudorca crassidens. The sequence continues at coordinate 16,027,497 of NC_090315.1, read as the reverse complement.
AATATTAATTTAGTGTCCCCTCTTGGTTAACATGGGTTAAGGAACTAAAACCTTAATACACACATTATTTAAACGTGAATGAATATGAGAACACAATTGAAAAACCTGTGGGACTTCCCTGGTGTCCAGTGGGTAAGACTCCGTGCTCCCAATGCAGGGGCCCAGGGTTCAATTCCTGGTCAGGGAACTAGATCCCACATGCATGCTGCAACTAAGAGTCCACATGCCACAACTAAGAGTCTGTGTGCTGCAACTAAAGATCTCGCATGCCGCAATGAAGATCCTGTGTGCCACAGCTAAGACCTGGCCCAGCCAAAATAAATAAATATTAAAAAAAAACAAACCTGTGAGTGGCAGCCAAAGTTGTATTGGAAGTTTTATAACCCAGTGTGCATGCATACATTAAAATACTAGACTTTTCCGGGAAGTGGCCTGAGATGACCTGACCTCTAAAAATGGCTCACTATTCACTTGGCCCAGAAAACGCCACAAAATCATGCAAGTCAAGAGGTTCAAATCTTGTGTTCACTTTAAGAACACTCGTGAAACTGCCCAGGCCATTAAGGGTATGCATATCTGAAAAGCCACCAAGTATCTGAAGGATGTCACTTTAAAGAAGCAATGTGTGCTATTCCATCGTTACAAAGGTGGAGGTGGTAGGTGTGCCCAGGCCCAACACTGGGGCTGAATGCAGGGTCGGTGGCCCAAAAAGAGTGCTGAATTTTTACTGCACATGCTCAAAAATGCAGAGAGTAATGCTGAACTTAAGGGCTTAGATGTAGATTCTCTGGTCATTGAGCATATCCAGGTGAACAAAGCCCCCCAAGATGCGGTGCAGGACTTACAGAGCTCATGGTCAGATCAACCCATACATGAGCTCTCCCTGCCACATTGAGGTGATCCTTTCTAGTATTCCAATCTTTACCTTTTCCAGGCTCAGAATTAGAAGCACTGTCACTCTCTACTTGTAACAGGGCAAAACAAGAAGCAGTAGTGGAGGACCTTCCCTGGTGGTGCAGCGGTTGAGAGTCTGCCTGCAGATGCTGGGGACACGGGTTCGTGCCCCGGTCCGGGAGGATCCCACATGCCGCGGAGCGGCTGGGCGCGTGAGCCATGGCCGCTGGGCCTGCGCGTCCGGAGCCTGTGCTCCGCACCGGGAGAGACCACAGCAGTGAGGGGCCCGCGTACCGCCAAAAGAAGCAGTAGTGGGAACAGAACTAACTACCACCGAGGCTATTGTAAAAGACTTTTCTTTTAAAATACTTGTGTCAAGAATGTAAAGATTTTTCTTTTAAAATACTTGTGTCAAGAATAAGTCCTCATCGATGAATGAAAGCTAGATTTCACCCATAGACTCCTAACTGATGCTCCAAAACATATCCGCACAAAGTACATAGAGAAAGATAGAGTGCTGGGTGAGATCTAACTCAAGCAGAGTAGCAGCTTCAAAAACTGGAGGGTCCCATCAACTGGCAGTGTCTCTAGGTCGCAGCCACAGCCCAGGCACATGGGCCTGGGGTCTGGCACTTGTCTCTCATGTTGAATCCCCATCCACATGCCCTGGGCACAGCAGAGTGGCCATATCACTTCAGGGGCTCCAGAGTGGGTGCCCACCTATATTGCCTTTTGTGACCTACCCTTGGAAGTCATATACTATCATTTCCAACCACAGGCTCAACTAGTTCAAGGAGAGGGACCACTGAATTTCCCTTCTTCTCAAAGTCATATTGAAAGAATATGTGAGATAGGGAGATCTTATTGCGACTATTTGAAAAAAAAAAAACCAATCAGTCACAACACTCTTGCCTTGAGTGCACTATATGCGAGATATAGTTTCCCTGCCCTTTATTTCGGATTTGGCCATGTGAGTTGCTTTGGACAATGTGCACATTCTGAGCCTAGGCCTTAAGAGGTTTTGTATATTTCCACTTTCCCTCTTCATTTTTAGCCAGTGCCATGAGAAATATGTGCCCTGTCTACCTTACTGTCCAGAGACAATGAGAGCTGCCCCAGTCAAATCACCTCAGCTTAACCCAGCGAGGAAAAGCTAACCCGCAGTCAACCTGCAGATGTGTGAATGACTATAAATGCTTGTTGTTTTAAACCAACTTTCTCACATTTCTTTTTTTTTAATTAATTAATTTATTGTTTGGCTGTGCTTGGTCTTATTTGCGGTACGCAGGATCTTCATTTCCACATGCGGGATCTTTAGTTGTAGCATGTGGTATCTTTAGTTGCGGCATGAGGGATCTAGTTCCCTGACCAGGGATGGAATCCAGGCCCCCTGCATAGGGAGTGCAGAGTCTTAACCACTGGACCACCAGGGAAGTCCCAGATCTCTTTTTCATGGAGAACATAAGGAAGTTCTTTGTGGCTTTTTTGATTGACCCCAGTTAGCCATAATACCCTAATTGTGCAGAATAATCTTTATCAATTATTATCACTTTGGACCCAATACTCAAGAGGCTAAAAAGAAAACAGCTTCATTTTTGTCTCTCATTGTCTCTTTAAACATGCTCAGTGGAGCTAGATCTTCTTTGATCCTCTTAAAATTTAATCATGAGAGATCATGATTTTTCTGATCACTCCTACTTACTACAAATGGCTTCAGTTCAGTAATATAAATATGCGGTCTTCATGGCAGATTGAAAATTAAAACTTCTTCTTCTGCTTTGATCTGCTTGCAGTTTATGGCAAATCGTATTTTCCAAAAATGGCTATGACTATATTTTTGTTTCCACATGGTCTTCCAGAACCTTGCCACTTTCCCATCAGGAAGTGGAGTCCATGTCCCCTCCCTTTGAATCTGGATGGGCTTTTAAAACTGTGAGTAAGTGGAAATGATGTTATGTGATTCTGAGGCTAGACATAAAAGGTGTTACAACTTCCATCTGGATCTTTCTTGGGACTCTTGCCTTGAGAACCTTGAGCTGCAATGTAAGATGTCTGAGGCTACCATGCTATTAAGAAGCTTAAACTAGCCTACACAGAAATACCACCTGGAGAAACCCTGAGATTACATGAAACAAGAGATGTCCAGCCAGCTCCCAGTTGCTCCTGGAATTTCACACTGTTCCACGTTCAGTGGAGCCAGAGCTGTCCAGATAGGCTGTTTCTGAATTCCTGACCCAGAGAAACCATGAAAGATAATAAATGGTTGCTGTTGTTTGAAACCACTAAACTTGAGAGACTGGTTATACAAAAACAATACCAGATTGCATACGACAACAGAACTCTGACCCACAAACTCTGCAGTAAACAACTGGTTTCCAACCAGAAAACCAAACTACAACTTTGGCAGCAATCAGCCCAGAACAGTCAGAACTTGGTCAATACCAGCTTCCCTATTTTTTGCCTCTGCTTCCAACTCAGAACCAACCAGAGAAAGCCAAACCATTACCCCCAAACCAATCACATAAGTTGCACTGCTTGTAGTTGGCCCACCTCCAGCTTCTCTATGCCAATAACCTCCATTCAGAATATACCTGAAGCCTTCTCTTTTTTCACTATGAAGTTTTGCCACTCCCCTGCCTGCCTTTGAGTCTCTGCCAAACACAAGTGACTGTGGCCTGTAATACCAGTCATTGGAAACAACCTAACGATAAAGAGAAACATTAATTACATAAGTGGCATGTAGAATTTACAGAATATTCTGGAAAACCCCTTAATGTTCAATATACATCTGATTTAAAAAGTAGGTTAAGAAAATACAAATATTTATGTGAAAGGATATTAGTTTAAATATAGCTATGCCTAAATACAGAAATTACTGTTTGCTTCTTTATTTATTTATTCATTCCTGGTTATAGACGGTGGGCGAAGGCACCCGTGTGGTTTTGCATGTCCAGTCCTAGCAAGGTGGATGATCCCACGTGAGACCTCCAGTTCACCTGTGACGGCCTCGCCACGCCCCCATCGCGCCTTGGGGAGGAGCTTGGAGAGCGCCCCAACCTGCGCAAGGTCTTCTGGGAGATGTGGTTCCGCCGCCTGGCCGCGTCTTCTGCTTGCGCACGGGCACCACCGGCTGGGCCTTCTGGGTGCGCGGCGCGGGTAGGTCGCGCTGCTTCCGTGAAACAGCGGCTCGTGAAGACCCCGTGGCGACCTACATGCCCAAGACCTCCGGGCCTAGAGAGGTGAGTCCCCTCGCTGGCTGAGGACAGCAGGAATAGCCAGGGGTCCCCAGGTCCTGCGAAGGGGGAACGTGAAAACCGAAGGTCCGGGAGTCGCGGGGTCCGACAGCCCATGACGGGCATTTTGGTTTGGGAGGCTCCTCTGGTGCATTGCAACCCCAGGTTGGTGGGGACAGGACAGTGAGGCAGGGTCCAGGGATTTGGGGGTGTCGACTGAAAAAAAAAAGCACAGCCTAAAAGTTGAGAATTATGTTTTATTTGGTGAGCTTTCTGAGGACTTAAGACCAGGACCCAGCCTCTTATCTCTAAGGCAGGGGTCCCCAACCCCCCGGCCGCCACCGGGTACCGGTCCGCAGCCTGTTAGGAACCAGGCCGCACAGCAGGAGGTGAACAGCCGGCGAGGGAGAGAAGCTTTGTATGCCGCTCCCCATCGCTCCCCATCACTCGCATTACCGCCCGAACCATGTCCGTACCCTCCCACCACCCCGTGGAAAAATTGTCTTCCACGAAAGTGGTCCCTGGTGCCAAAAAGGTTGGGGACCGCTGCTCTGAGGGACTGCTCTGAAGAGGTAAGGGGGGGAGGTTTGCAACAAAAACCAGGCAGTCGGAACATCAAAAGATTACTGTTAATTAGGAAAAAACCAGACATCTCAAGTTAATGAATTTAGCACTTTTCTATGTATGGGAAGATGCGAGAGTCTGGGCTCATTGAAATCATTCCTTTGATATGCACCTTAGTTATCTAGGGCCAGTATCCTGCTTTTCTCCATCCTGAATCCCTTCAGGGTTCACAGTTGGGGGTGGCTGCAGTGGGTACTGGCTTGCTGACCACAACATCCTTTGTTTACTGATATGGCAGGCGGCATTCTTAGTCCACTGGGGGAGCATATTGGGGCTGTATGTTCTGAGGTGTTTGTCTGGGCAACTAGATCTGTGCATGCTTGGGTTTGGGAGATGTGGGGAGGAATTAGGAAGTGGGTGCCCCTGGGTTTGGGATATAGTGAGGGTCATGAGTCTTGGTCTTTATGGTGACAATATGTTTTGACATCCCTTAGTTTGGAGGTGACTTGGACTTTGAGGAGGGGGGCCAGAGTCTTGGATCCCCCCTTTTGTTGTAGATGCTCCTGTGAGGCGACTGTCACCTCTGACTCAGAGGGCTTTTTCTATAAGTGAGCCAAGGGGTGTGTTATCAGAGGGATGGACAGATTGTGCTAGCCACCAGGGTGGGCTCTTCCCCCAGCCAGGCCCTCTATGAATTGCCAAAGGCCTGCTGCCACTTTGCATCTGAGAAACCGCAGAGCTTAAAGTGGTCAGCAGCTTCTGTAAGCTTCCCAGGTGCTGTGGAGTTAAATGACCTCCCCCTGGGTACTTGCCTCTGGGGTAGCAAAGCCAGGAATATCACACCTATAATCACCTCCACAGTTATCTGCAAAAGAGAATTCTCCACACTGTTGGCCAGTGAGGGCTGTAGGGGAGTTGTATTTCCTTTGTTGTCTCTTTGGAAGTTATAGTTCCAGGTTTTAAAGGTGGAGGTGTCCCAGTTGTGAATTTGGTATCACAGGTGACTCGTACGTTACAGGCCTGGCTGTAACTCTGCAAAGCCTCTCTGAGTGCAGAGGTTGCGGGATGAACATGCTCTACATTTTCCTTGGTCTTTCAGGTCAAGGTTGGCTCATGGCTCTTTTATTTTCCTTTAGGTAAGGGTGGATCTGCAGAGACTAAGTATGAAGATTTCTGGCATGTGACTCAGTCCTCATTGCTCCTGGCTCCCCATTCTGCCCCCTTTGGAATCTGCTGGCCCTGAGAGATCTGTGAAAAGAGGAGAAAATGGCCCCAGGATTCCTGGCAGCAAGACCCTCAGTGAGTGATTTTTAACCTCTTTCATGCAGTAATCCCTGTCCCCAGTTAGATGACATGTTTGTTCACTGCCTCGAAGTGCCCACCAAGGCTCTAAGACAAACATGAAACGTGGCACAGCTTTGGGAAACTCTAGAGGAAAGCCCACTCTCTCTCCTCAATTTACCTCCCCCTTTGACCCCATCGGTATCAGAGCTCTTGGCACACCTTAACCTTTGCCCCTACTTTCCATTAATTTAGTCCACAAATGGTTCACCCTCTCTTCCACATGCCCTGGTGTGCACTGTGTACATTGGGAAGTATTATCTTTTCTTGAGGACTTGTAGGCCTTGTTGAGGTGGTTGGTTTGTTTGTTTTCCTTACTGCAATGGATTTTAAAATTTAAGTGGCATTAAATTAACAAGAATTGCAAGAATAGTACAAATTACACCTGTATACCCTTCATTCACATTCATCAATTGTCAACTTTTTGCCAGTTACTTTATCATTCCATCTCTATATGTGTATTTGTCATTTTCTGAATCATTTGAGAGTAAGTTGCAGACATCGTCTTTTACCCCTAATTATTTCAGCATGCATCTCCTAAAGACAAAGACAGTCCCTTAAATAGCCATAGTATAATTCAGGGAATTTAACATTGATACAGTACTATTGTCTAATCTCCAATTTATAATAATAAACATTTGCCAGTTGTCCTAATAAGTTTCTTTATGCCCCACACCCCCTGCCCTTACATGTCTTTAGTCTTTAATCTGGAATACTTTCTTAACATTTCTGTCTTTATTGATCTTAACATTTTTGAAAAGTACAGCCTTGTTATTTTAAATGTTCCTCAAATTGGATTTGTCTTTTGGTTCTTCATGATTAGATTAAGATTACACACTTCTGGCAGGAGTAACACAGAAGTGATGTGTCCTCAATTTGTCATATCAGTTGGCACAGAATATTGATTTGTTTCATTATGATACTAACTTTGATCACTTAATTAATGTTGAGTCTGCCAGGTTTCTCCACTGTAACTTTTCTATTTGAGGATTAGAGAGGAAGGGAACAGATCTCTTAAGCTGGATGTCACTATCATGTGGAAGGCATATCAAAATGGGGACAGGGAGGGAATAGAATCTTATATAGAAGATGGCCACAGTGGTCCAGATAAGAGCTGATTGTGTCCTGGATCAGGGTGATCACAGTGAAGATGGAATGAAACAAAAATATTCAAGGGCTTCCCTGGTGGTGCAGTGGTTGAGAGTCTGCCTGCCGATGCAGGGGACACGGGTTCGTGCCCTGATCCTGGAAGATCCCACATGCCGCGGAGCGGCTAGGTCCGTGAGCCATGGCCGCTGAGCCTGCGCGTCTGGAGCCTGTGCTCCACAACGGGAGAGGCCACAACAGTGAGAGTCCCGCGTACCACAATAAACAAAAAAAAAACAACAAAAAACTGGGTGTTATTGCATGACTTTGCTAATTAGAGTTTTTTAGAATCACCATACCTTATTAAATTTTTGCAAAAACTTTAAAAAGTGAGATGTAAATTACATGCAATAAATTGCACAAATCTTAAGTACATCTTGGTGAATTTTTACATATATATACACAGCAGTGAAATCACCACCCAAGTAAATATACAGAATATGTCTGTCACCTTATAAAGTTCCCTTTGTGCTCCCTCCCAGTTTCCCCCATAGGCAACCACTATTTCTGATTAGTTTTGCCTGTTCTATAACTGCATAAATACAGTTTGTACTCCCTTCACTCAGTGTAATATCTCTGAAATTCATCCAGCTGTCACCTTAACATTTTGTTATGTCACTTCTTATTCCATAGTTTATATTTGTTTAAAAAGAAAATAGCTTAATATTTTGCTTGTTAAACATATTGCTTGTTGTAAATAGAAGAGTACAATTGGATATAGAGTTGAACGTGGAATTATCCTGTGTCCAATTTCCCATCCAATGCATTGAGAATCATTTACATCTATGTAAAATACTCATACTTTAAAAAAAAAATTTACAAAAGTAAATCTTAACACAGTTTGGCTGCTTTCTCTAAAGTTACACTAAAGTTGCCTTTCTTTGTCAGTACATACAGAGCTGCCTCATTCTTTAGCAGATATTCAGTATTGTGTGGTCCAGTGTGGGTGTACTTTCAGATAACTGAAAGTTCTTCAATATTACAAATGTAACTACAATAAATATCTCTGCACTCATGTCTTCATGCTCTTGTGCAAGTCTGACATTTAGAATTGCAAGTGTGGGACCAAAGGTGTTCTGTACATTAAAAAACTTTTTTTTAGTGAACTGAATTTTTTGTATTGAGGATTAATTGACACATGATAAACTGCACATAAAGTGTTCAATTTTATATTCATATATATATATTCATGAATATATTCAATTTTGACATTTTTATACACTCATGAAACTATCATCTCAATCAAGATAATCGATGTATCTTATCACCTCCCAAAGTTTCCTGGTTCACTTTTGTAACCCCTGCTTCCTGACCCTCCCTGCCCCCTCAATTTGAAGGATACAGTCAAATTGCTCCCCCCCAGAAGACTGTACCTATTTATGTTCTAACAGCATATGAGACTGATCATTTTCCTACAGCCTCACTAGTGATAAGGTTTTCAGATTTTAAAACATTTACTGATCTGATAGCTAAAAAGAGAAATTCAAGTATTTCACCAGTTCACCTTTTGAGAATTGTGGATTTGTATCCCCAAAGTGGGAGGTTTCCAGGAAGTCTTCACAGAGGAGACAGAATTTGCTGCCCTGTGACTTGATCAACCTGTGAAGCTACAGTCCTGAGAAAGTCAGAGCTGGGTACCCCTAGGAAGTAGGGTTATGCCTTGTACACAGTGGATGCTTAGTAAACGTTTATCACGTTAACTGTGCTTTAGTTTATTAACTGTGCTCTCACTTAAATAGAGAAGTCCAGGACCCAGCCTGAAGTCTGGGCTGCTGGGACATCTCCTCTCCTGCCTACAGGAACAAAACAGCTACCTGAGCATGAAGGCTGCAGGAGGCCCCCCACATGCAGGAGTTCCATCTTTGGTGGAGACAACATCTCCTGAAACTCCCTCTGGATGTTCCAGGTGGAGTCTGGAGAGGCTGAAGAGAGATTCCCTCAGCAGAGCTGCTGGGACTGAGGGGATTCCCCTCCTAACAGGGAGGGCAAGATGTGGGACCATGTAGAAGCTGGTGTGACCTCAAAGAGTAAGGAGAAAGGTGAGAGTTAAATCATTACCAAGGCACACAGTAGGTATTCAGTAGGTTTTTGCAAGGAGGGAGGGAGAAAGTGTCTGGGTCGAAGGGCCATCTGTAAAAGTAGAAAGAGAGGAAAAGGCTTTCTAGGGGAGGGCCTAGAAAAGTCAGGTAATGGTAAACAAGGACCAGTGTTACCGGCTGAATACAATGTGCCCCTTCTCCCTTCTTGGTAACTAAGATACTGGTCTGCTTCAGTGAGCCAAGTTCATTTTTCACTGCTTCTTTCTTCTTACCCAGCACTGCCTTCTGAGGTTTCTGCCCTTCTTCAGGAAGAGGAGGAAATGCCCAAATTACAGGTAAATTAGACTCCACCTTCTCTCCCTCAAAATATCACCCACATACCTCATTTTGGGGATTGGGGAAGGAGAGCAATATAACATGTATATTGTGCTGGCCCTGGGCTAGACATATGTTACTCCAGTTTCTCAACAAAGTCTGAACATTGCTGGTAGGAGTGACAAAATGGTGCAATATACTTTGGAAAACAGTTTTAGAGTTTCTTATATAATTAAGCACACACTTACCATTGACCCAGAAATCCCGCTGTATTTACCCAGAAGAAATGAAAATAGATGTCCACACAAAAATCTGTATGTGACTATTAGCAGCTTTGTTTATAATAGCCCTGAACTAAAAACAACCCAAATGTCCATCAACTGATAAATGGATAAAATGTGTTAACCCATATAATTAAGAACTACTCATTAAAAAAAAAAGGAAACAACTGCTGATACATATAACAACATGAATGAATCTCAAAAGCATTATGCTGAGAAAAAATAAGCCAGACACAGAAGAGTACATATTATGTGACTCTGAGACAGGCTGGGCCCTCGACCTTTTGCTGCAGTGCTTGCACCTGGACAAACGTCTCCTTGAGCAACAAAATGCAAAGAACTATAAGGGGCTAAAAATAACTGCATGCATGTGCAGTTGGGGCAAATTCTGGACAAAAGATACAAAAAGACCAAAAAAACTCAGCTGCCACTTCTGAAGAGCTGGGAGCAAAAGCTGGGTACTGCACATGCGCCCTGCACTCAGCACCACCAAAGGGTTGGGCAAAACACCTAAGCCACCCCTGTGGCCCGACCCCTGGACACACCCTTACCCTCACCCCATATAAGGAACCAGCTCGCCTTCCCCGGCTCTGGGAGCAAGGGAAACTGTTGTTTGTTTTTGCTCCTCCTCACTGCAGCAGGGGCCCCAATAAAGCCTAGCCTGCATTTCTTATCTGGCCTCTAGTCAATTTCTATTGATTGGGGAAGAACCCCAGTTGGTATCAATTCCATTAATATGAAGCTCTAGAACAGGCTAAATTAATCTATAGCTGTTCTGTGCCTTCTCCTCTCACTTCAGCTCTGAACAAACCCCTCCTAGTAGAGAACCCCGTCTTCCCCCCAATGGTAGCCACTATTCTGACTTCTAGTACTGTAGATTAGTTTAGTCTGATTTTGAACTTTTTAAATAGAATCAAGAGTACATACAGTACTCTTTTGTGCTTGTTTTTTTTCAATATTATGTTGTGAGATTGATGTATATTGTTTCATGTGTATGTAGTTTGTTCACTTTCATTTCAGTATAGCAGTAGTTTCTAAAACTTTTTGTTTCAGGACCCCTTTACACTTTAAAAAATGGCTTTTATTATGTGTGTTATCAATATTACCAGATTGGCGGTTCAAGCTAACAAAAATTTAAAATATTTATTAATCCATTCAAAAATTAATCCATTACAGTTAATGTCACATTTTATGAAAAATACTTAATTTTCCAAAACGAAAAAAAAGATAAAAAAGAAGAATGGAAATGTTTTATATTTTTGCTAATCTCTTTAATGTCTGGCCTAATAGAAAACAGCTGGAATCTCACATCTGCTTCAACATTTTCTCAGTTGCAAGATCACACAACATGTAGCCTCCATATTGTTGTAAGAGAATGAGAGTGTATAAGCCTTGAGAATTATTATGAAAATGATATTGACTTTACAGACCCCTCTGACAGGGTCTTGGGGAACCTCATGGGTCCCTGAACCACAGTTTGGGAATTGGTACTGAATATTAGTCCTTCATGTGACTCTGCAAGTGTTCATATATCCTTTCTATTGTGAATGTGGGAGTGGGGATTTGGGGCCCATAATAAACATTGTTAATACATAATTATCAGAGGGATGTTTCCTATATAGCATTTCTTATTAACCAAAGAGTCCTTATTGTTGATCTACGTCTTGTTCCTTCCCACACAACTATCCACTCACTTTTCTTGCCAAGTGGAATTCCCCACCTCCCTTCCTTCTATTCACATTTTAACCATTCCACAAGGCTGGTACCTGGCTTTCTCCATGGTACCTGCCCTCATGGCCCCAACCCACCTTGGACTCCTTCTCTGGACCCTTCCCCAAGTAAATCTCAAGCTTATTCTGATTCATAGAATGTTGTGTGGATGACACCTCTGAAATCATGTAGCTTTTGGTGTACTGTGGTTGAAGTTTGAGTCTTATCACCCAAAGAGACTTTAAGGGCTGAAGTGTTAAAAAAAAATGTACCTCATGCATCTTTTCAATCTTCTGCATGATATAACACAATCAAGTGCATGGATGTGTGCCTAAGTTAGTCTAACTCAGGACCCTGGAAGCGCTCAGGACCACTTATGGATGTCACTGTTGCTTGTCAGCTGCATTCCTCTGTGGGAATGGGTATGTGTGAGGGTGACTTTGTTTGTTGTTTTAGGAGCTGGTGACGTTCCAGGATGTGGCTGTGGACTTTACCGAGGAGGAGTGGGAGCATCTGGATCCCTCTCAGAGGCACCTGTACAGAGAAGTGATGTTGGAGAACTATGGGAATCTCATCTCCTTGGGTGAGAACAGCATCTTCCTGACCCCATCTGCTTTCTCTCGGGTTCAGTTGTATAGAGTAAATCCTGAGGGGGTTTGCATTTGGGGGTCCACATATTCCAGATCCCTTAATGGTAGTGGGTATCAGATTTGAGAGTGCATAGAAGTACCTGAGGTGAAGGCAAGAAATGCCAGTTCCTGTCCAAATTAAAGGAGACTAAAGAGATAAGACAACTAAATGCAGTGTCTTATTCTAGATAGAAAATATCTAGGAAAATAGTGCTAAACGGAACATATTTGAGACAATTGGCATCATTTACAAATTAACTGTGAACTAGATACTAATACTGCATCAATGTTAAGTTTCCTGATTTTGATGGCTGTACTGTGGTTATGGAAAAAAATGTCCCTGTTCTTAGGAAATGTGTACTGAAAGAATTTAGTCATAGAGAGCCATGGGGCCTGTAACTTTCTCTTAAGTGGTTTAAAAAAGAATTGTGTGAGAGAGAATAATAAAGTAAATGGGCCAAATATTAACAATTGGTGACTATGGGTTAGGGTTCTACAGGCATTCTGTTCTGTGTATCACTCTTGCTATCTTTCTCTAAAATAAAATGTTATCCGAAAAACCTACGTCCCTAGGTTCTATCACCAGGGCTGCTGATTCAGTGGATTTGGGATGGAGTCTGCATTTTTGATAAGTCTCTTCAAACCACACTTTGGGCAGTGCTTCTCTGGTGGACACACAATCATTACTGCCTGTTCACCCCACTGAGAATTATTACTGTTGTATATTGCAAATAGGCCTCTTCACTGAAATTCCTGGAATTCCTGGAACCATTTTTTTCTCTGGGGAAGAAAATATTTGTTTGTTTTTTTATTTATGTGTGTGTGTGTGTGTGTGCGTGTGTCTACATATATATAAATACAAAATGTGATTTTGATGCGCAGTGGTTTTATTCACCTTTCCCAGTCTTCATAGGACCTTCACGAATACCAAGTGATAAGATTGACTTGTGGCAGGGTCCTTGTCCACATCATATTGCCCTAATCCACCAGTCTTTCCCCTCAAGCAGGACATCTGCTGTCCAAACCAGAAATGATTTCCCATTTTGAACAAGAAGATGATGTGTGGATGGAGAAAAAAATACCAAGAAGCTCCTATTCAGGTGAGAACCAGTCAGCCAGGAGAAAATGCCATTAATAACCCTATGAATCCATGAAGGGATGGGTAGCAACTTCAAAAATATATATTATTTGACTTTTTATGCTGATAATTTAATTGAAAATATTTAAGTATTTATTTGATTGGAGGCAAATATCTTTTTTTCTTTTTTTTTAACATCTTCATTGGAGTGTAATTGCATTACAATGTTGTGTTAGTTTCTGCCATATAACAAAGTGAATCAACTGTATGTATACATATATCCCCATATTCCCTCCCTCTTGTGTCTCCCTCCCACCTTCCCTATCCCACCCCTCTAGGTGGTCACAAAGCACTGAGCTGATCTCCCTGTGTGATGCAGCTGCTTCCCACTAGCTATCTATTTTACATTTGGTAGTGTATATATGTCAATGCTGCTCTCTTACTTTGTCCCAGCTTATCCTTCCCTCTCCCTGTGTCCTCAGGTCCATTCTCTATGTCTGTATTCCTGTCCTGCCCCTAGGTTCATGAGAACCTTTTTTTTTTTTTTTTTAGATTCCCTATATATGTGTTAGCATACAGTATTTGTTTTTCTCTTTCTGACTTACTTCACTCTGTATGACAGACTCTAGGTCCATCCACCTAACTACAAATAACTCAGTTTTGTTTCTTTTTATGGCTGAATAGTATTCCATTGTATACATGTGCCACATCTTCTTTATCCATTCATCTGTCAGTGGACACTTAGGTTGCTTCCATGTCATGGCTATCGTAAACAGTGCTGCAATGAACATTGTGGTACATGATTCTTTTTTTTTTTAATTTATTTTATTTCTTTACTTTTGGCTGTGTTGGGTCTTTGTTGCTGCGTGTGGGCTTTCTCTAGTTGCAGTGAGTGGGGGCTACTCTTCGTTGACGTGCACAGGCTTCTCATTGTGGTGGCTTCTCTTGTTGCGGAGCACGGGCTCTAGGTGCGCAGGCTTCAGTAGTTGTGGTACATGGGTTCAGTAGTTGTGGCTTGCGGGCTCTAGAAGGCAGGCTTTGTAGTTGTGGCGCATGGGCTTAGTTGCTCTGCAGCACGTGGGATCTTCCTGGATCTGTGTCCCCTGCATTAGCAGGCAGATTCTTAACCACTGCGCCACCAGGGAAGCCCCATGACTCTTTTTGAATTACGGTTTTCTCAGGGTATATGCCAGTAATGGGATTGCTGGGTCATATGGTAGTTCTATTTTTAGTTTTTTAAGGAACATCCATACTGTTCTCCATAGTGGCTGTATCAATTTACATTCCCACCAACAGTGCAAAAGGGTTCCCTTTTCTCCACACCCTCTCCAGCAGTTATTGTTTGTAGATTTTTTGATGATAGCCATTCTGACCGGTATGAGGTGGTACCTCATTGTAGTTTTGATTTACATTTCTCTAATGGTTAGTGATGTTGAGCATCCTTTCATGTGTTTGTTGGCAATCTGTATATCTTCTTTGGAGAAATGTCTATTTAGATCTTCTAACCATTTTTGGATTGAGTTGTTTGTTTTTTGATATTGAGCTGCATGAGCTGCTTGTATATTTTGGAGATTAATCTTTGTCATGCGGGATCCTCCCAGACCGGGGCACGAACCTGTGTCCCGTGTGTCAGCAGGTGGACTCTCAACCACTGCGCCACCAGGGAAGCCCCTAAGGCAATTATCGATATGTATGTTCCTATTACCATTTTCTTAGTTGTTTTGGGTTTGTTTTTGTAGGTCTTTTCCTTCTCTTGTGTTTCCTGCCTAGAGAAATTCCTTTAGCATTTGTTGTAAAGCTGGTTTGGTAGTGTTGAATTCTCTTAATTTTTGCTTGTCTGTAAAGGTTTTAATTTCTCCTTCGAATTTGAATGAGATCCATGCTGGGTAGAGTAATCTTGGTTGTAGGTTTTTCCCTTTCATCACTTTAAATATGTCCTGCCACTCCCTTCTGGCTTGCAGAGTTTCTGCTGATAGATCAGCTGTTAACCTTATGGGGATTCCCTTGTATGTTATTTGTTGCTTTTCCCTTGCTACTTTTAATATTATTTCTTTGTATTTAATTTTTGGCAGTTGGATTAATATGTGTCTTGGCATGTTTCTCCTTGGATTTATCCTGTTTGGGAGTCTCTGCGCTTCCTGGACTTGATTGACTATTTCCTTTCCCATGTTAGGGAAGTTTTCAACTATAATCTCTTCAAATATTTTCTCAGACCCTTTCTTTTTCTCTTCTTCTTCTGGGACCCCTATAATTCGAATATTGGTGCATTTAATGTTGTCTCAGACTTCTCTGAGACTATCCTCAATTCTTTTCATTCTTTTTTCTTTATTCTGCTGTGCGGTAGTTATTTCCACTATTTCATCTTCCAAGTCACTTATCCGTTCTTCTGCCTCAGTTATTTTGCTATTGATTCCTTCTAGAGAATTTTAAATTTCATTTATTGTGTTGTTCATCATTGTTTGTTTGCTCTTTAGTTCTTCTAGGTCCTTGTTAAACGTTTCTTATATTTTCTCCATTCTTTTTCCAAGATTTTGGATCATCTTTACTATCATTACTCTGAATTCGTTTTCAGGTAGACTGCCTATTTCCTCTTCATTTGTTCAGTCTGGTGAGTTTTTACCTTGCTTCTTCATCTGCTGCATATTTCTCTGTCTTCTCATTTTGCTTAACTTTCTGTGTTTGGGGTCTCCTTTTCACAGGCTGCATGTTCGTAGTTCCTGTTGTTTTTGGTGTCTGCCCCCAGTGGGTAAGGTTGGTTCAGTGGCTTGTGTAGGCTTCCTGGTGGAGGGGACTGGTGCTTGTGTTCTGGTGGGTGGGGCTGTATCTTGTCTTTCTGGTGGGCAGGGCTGCGTCCGCTGGTGTGTTTTGGGGTGTCTGTGAACTTAGTATGAGTTTAGGCAGCCTCTCTGCTAATGGGTGGGGTTGTGTTCTTGTCTTGCTAGTTGTTTGGTATGGGGCGTCCAGCACTGGAGCTTGCTGGCCGTTGGGTGGAGCTGGGTCTTAGCATTGAGACGGAAATCTCTAGGAGAGCTCTCGCTGATTGATATTATGTGGGGCCAGGAGGTCTCTGGTTGTCCAGTGTTCTGAACTCGGGTCTCCCACCTCAGAGGCTCAGGCCTGACACCCAGCCGGGACATCAAGACCCTGTCAGCCACACGGCTCAGAAGAAAAGGGAGAAAAAAAGAAAGAAAATTAAATAAAATATTTAATTTTTTTAATTATTAAAATTAAAAAATAAAAAGAGTAATAAAAAAAAGAGAGTGCAGCCAAACCGGTAAACAAATCCACCGATTATAAGAAGTGCTAAAAACTATACTAAGATAAACGTGAAAATCAGAAACAAGTCAGTCGCAGACCACAAACCCCAAGTCTACAGTTGCTCCCAAAGTCTGCCGCCTCAAGTTTGGGTTGATTTGCTGTCTATTCAGGTATTCCACAGATGCAGGGTACCTCAAGTTGACTGTGGGGATTTAATCCACTGCTTCTGAGGCTGCACAGAGAAATTTCCCTTTCTCTTCTTTGTTTGCACAGCTCCTGGGGTTCAGCTTTGGTTTTGGCCCCACCTCTGTGTGTAGGTTGCTCTCAGGCATCTGTTCCCGCCCAGACAGGATGCGTGTGGTTAAAGCAACAGCTGATTAGGGGGCTCTGGCTCACTCATGCTGGGGAGGGGGAGGGCAGGGGGCAAGGGGTGGGGAGGGAGAGGTACGGTAGTTATAATTGGAATTGACAGTGCAGCAGCCTGGCAGTGGCGCGCTGCACAGGCTCCCAGGGTGTTGTGGATAGTGACCTGTGCTTGCACACAGAATTCTTGGTGGCTACAGTAGCAGCGTTAGCATTTCATGCCTGTCTTTGGTGTCTGAGCTGTTAGCCGCGGCTCGCACCCGTCTCTGGAGCTTGTTTAGGCGGTTTTCTGCCTTCTGTGGGCAGACAAGGAAGGAATCTCCTCTCCTTGCACACCCTGAAACAATGGTTTCTTTCCTCTTAGCCAGGTCCAGAGTTTTTCCCGGACCCCCTCCCAGCTAGCTGTGGCACACTAGCCCCCTTCAGGCTGTGTTCACGCAGCCAACCCCAGTCCTCTCCCTGGGGTCTGACCTCTGAAGCCTGAGCCTCAGTTCCCAGCCCCCACCTGCCCCAGTGGGTGAGCAGACAAGCCTCTTGGGCTGGTGAGTGCTTTTCGGAACCAATCCTCTGTGCGGGAATCTCTCTGCTTTGCCCTCTACACACCTGTTGGTGCGCTCTCCTCTGTGGCTCCGAAGGTTCCCCCCCATGCCCATCCCCCATCTCCACCAGTGAAGGGGCTTCCTAGTGTGTGGAAACTTTTCCGCCTTCACAGCTCCCTTCCAGAGGTGCAGGTCCCATCCCTATTCTTTTGTCTCTGGTTTTGCTTTTTTTCTTTTGGCCTGCCCGGGTACATGAGGATTTTCTTGCCTTTTGGGAAGCCTGAGGTCTTCTGCCAGTGTTCAGTAGGTGTTTTGTAGGAGTTGTTCCATATGTAGATGTATTTTTGATGTATTTGTGGAGAGGAAGGTGATCTCCACGTCTTACTCCTCCGCCATCTTGAAGGTCCCCCCACATATCTTTTTTTATGAAAGCATTAAATGCCCAAGCTCCTCAAATTCACTTGGAACCAGCATTACCATTTTCTTAGTTCCTCATTAAAATTTTGACAGTTGTTTACTCCATAATTGTATGAAAGTTATATTTTTAACTTTTTGATAATCATACTTTGACAACATTAACCCATTTGTAGCTCATAGAATTTGACTTGGTGTTTCTAGTAACATTTAGTTTCCTTGACTAAGGAAAAGGTCCCCAGTATCGTCCCATTCCCCTTGAAGCAAAAATGAAAAACCTAATGTCAGGAGGACAGAGACCAGCAGCAACGCTTCTTCACTCAGTGAAGCTTCTTTGCTTTACCAGTACTGCCGAAGTATGTCCAGGAGTACCGTGCAGCCTCAGACAAAACCTCTGCTCACTTTCGTCATCTAATTTTCTTTGTCCCAGGAGTCAGGGATGAGAATGATGGGATTCTCTCTTGGCCAGTTTCTCCAGGAGAAAAATCCTATAGCTATCCCCAGTGTGGCCAAGACTTCAGCCAGCTCAGAAACCTTCTAATTCACCCATGAACCCGTAAGGAAGAGAAGCCCTCTCCATATGACGGGGGTGGAAGAGCCTTCAGTGAAAGGACAACAGACCTTAACCTTCCTGTGCTCCTTCCAGGAGGCAAGCCCTGCCGCTGCATGGAGTGTTCCAGAGTCTTCAACTCAGAATTTGCTCTGAGAAGGCACAGGAAGGACCACATGGGAAAGAAACCTCACACATGTGAGGAATGTGGGAAGGACTTCAGCCGTAGCTCCAACCTGTCCATCCATCGGCGAATACACACAGGCGAGAAGCCCTACAGATGTGGTGTGTGTGGGAAGGACTTCAGCCGCAGCTCCAACCTCTCTATCCACCAGCGCATCCACACAGGTGAGAAACCCTTCAGGTGCTCTGACTGTGGCAAGGACTTCAGCCGCAGGGCAGCCCTGCAGATCCACCAGAGTGTCCACACAGGAAGGAAGCCCCATGCCTGTAAGGTATGTGACCGGGGCTTCACCTCACGCTCTACGCTGGCACGACACCAGCAGGACCACGCAGGAGACAAGGCCTATGTGTGTGACACATGTGGCCGGGGCTTCAGCCAGAGAGCCAGCCTCTACCTGCACCAGCGTGTTCACACTGGGGAGAGGCCATTCCGGTGCGAGGCCTGTGGGAAGTGCTTCAGCTGGAGCAAGGACCTGGGTATCCACCAGAGGGTCCACACGGGAGAGCGGCCCTACAGGTGTGAGGCTTGTGGGAGGGACTTCAGGCATCGCTCGGCCCTCAAGAGGCACCAGAGGGTGCACACAGGGGAGAAGCCCTACCCCTGTGCTGTGTGCGGGAAGGGCTTCAGTCAGAGAGTCCACCTGCAGACGCACCAGAAAGTGCACTGTAGGGAGAGGCTTCCAGGATTGGGCTCTGCACATGCAGGTGCCTTCCACAGCCAGGGAGAGTGCCAGGGCATGGGTGCCGAGGTGCCCAACATGGATCAGGCTTAATGATGTATGGCATTTATTAGTATTTATACAGAAAAGAGGACAGATCAACAGCACTTAGATGGAGAAATAGAACATTTTCAGCCCTCCCAAAAGACCTCTGCATGCTTCTTTCCACTCACTACCCCACAAAGGGAGTTGCTATCCTGACTTCTAAAACCATAGATTGATTTTGCAAGTTATAGAATATCATATAAGTGGAATTACACAATATGTAATCTTTCATATAGAACTTTATTCACTCAATGTCTGCATCCATGTTGTTGCATGTATTCAGAGGTTCCACTCACTACCCCACAAAGGGAGTTGCTATCCTGACTTCTAAAACCATAGATTGATTTTGCAAGTTATAGAATATCATATAAGTGGAATTACACAATATGTAATCTTTCATATAGAACTTTATTCACTCAATGTCTGCATCCATGTTGTTGCATGTATTCAGAGGTTCATTCATTTTATTACTGAGTAGTATTCCATTATTTGAATGAACCACAGTTTGTCCATTCACCTGTTGATGGACGTTTACATTTGGGTTATTTCCAGGTTTTCCAGGTTTTGTTCGTTATGAATAAAGCTGCTGTGAGCATATTGGTACCCATCTTTGTGTGGACATATACTTTAATTTCTCTTGGGTATATACTTTGGAGTAGAATTGATGGGGTATTTTTTTAATTATTTATTTTTTAAGATTTTTTTCGATGTGGACCATTTTTTTAAAAGTCTTTATTGAATTTATTACAATATTGCTTCTGTTTTATGTTTTGGTTTTTTGGCCACGAGACATGTGGGATCTTAGTTCCCCAACCAGGGATTGAACCTGCACCCCCTGCATTGGAAGGCAAAGTTTTAACCACTGGACCACCAGGAAAGTCCCTTGATGGGTATTTTAAAACTTGTAAAAAACTGGGCTTAATTGTCTTGTACATTGGATTTTTACACGTACTTGGAAAATTTCAAACAAATACAGAAATGGAACAGTGTAACAAACACTCATGTCCCCATCATCTAGCTTCAGTAATCAATTCATGATGAATTTTGTTTATTCTATTCCACCCTGCTCCCTCACACACAGTCCTGAAGTATTTTAAAGTAAATCCTAGACTAGGATATTGTGTCATCTTTATACCTTCAAAAAATAAAGATTTGTTTAAAATGTTTTTCCAAAGAATCACTCTGTTTAAAAATTTTTTTTATTAAGGTAAAATTCAGAAAACAAAATTCACCATTTTAACCATTTCAGAGTATAGTATTCAATAGTTTTTAATATATTCACAATGTTGTACAGTCATCACCACTGTCTGATTCTAGAATATTTTCATCAGGCCAGAAAGAAACCCCATTACTATTAAGCAGTCACTTTTCATTCTCCGCCTCCCCCAGCCTCTGGCAACCACTAATGTACTTTCTGTTGCTATAGATTTGCCTATTCTGGACACTTCATATAAAAGGAGTCAGACAATATGTGCCCTTTTATGTCTGGCTTCTTTCACTTAGCATAATGTTTTCAAGGTTCATTTATGTTGTAGCATGTATTAGTACTTCATTCTTTTTATGGCCAAACAATATTTCATTGTATGGATATACAACATTTTAAAATCCATTTTTAAGTTGACGGACATTCGGATTTTTTCCAGTTTTGGGGTTTTATGAATAATGCTACCATAAACATTCATATACGAGTTTTTCATTGAGCATATGCTTTTAATTCTTTTGGGTATATATGGAGGAGTGGAATTAGTGGGTCATATGATCATTCTGTTTTACTGTTTGAGGAACTGCTGAATTGTTTTCCACAGATCCATTTAATCTTGCCATCAGCAATGTATTTGGGTCCCACTTGCTCCACATCCTCAGCAACACTTGTCATTTCCCATATTTTGTTTGTTTGTTTATTTTGTTTTTAATCATAGCCATGCTAGTGGCTGTGAAGTGGTATCTTACTGTGATTTTGATTTACGTTTCCCTAATTACTAATGATGTTGAACTTCTCTTTATGTGTTTACTGGCCATTTGTATATCTTCTTTAGAGAAATGTATATTCAAGTGCTTTGCCCATTTTTAAATTGGATTGTTTATCTTCTTGTGTTTGAGTTGCAATAGTTATTTATATAATCCCAGGCCCTTATGAATATATTATTTGCAAAGATTTTGTCCCATTCTTTGGATTGCGTTTTCGTTTTCTTGTTGGTGTCCTTTGATGTGTAAAAGTTTTTAATTTTGATGAAGTCCAATTTATTCTTTTCTCTTGATGCTTGTGCTTTTGCTGTCATATTTAAGAAATAGTTACATAATGCAAAGTCACAAAAAGTTATACCTATTTTTCCTTTTAAGAGTTTTATAGTTTTAGCTCCTACATTTACGTTTGATCCATTTTGAATCAATTTTTGTATATAGTATGAGGTAGAAGTCCATATTAGTTCTTTTCCATGTTGATACCCAATTGTCCCAGCACCATTTGTTGAAAAGACTATTCTTTCCCCATTGACTAGTCTTGAACCCTTCCTGAAAATCAGTTGACCATATGTATGGGTTTATTTCTGGACTCTAAAGTCAATTCCACTAAGCTGGGACTTACCTGGCAGTCCAGTGGTTGGGACTCTGCACTTCCACAGCAGGGGCCAGGTTCAATCCCTGGTCAGGGAACTAGGATCCTGCCTGCCATACACCATGGCCCAAAAAAAAAAATCAACATCAATTCCATTGATCTATATGTCTGTCTTTGTGCCAGTACCATACTGGTTTGATTACTGTAACATTGTAGTAAGTTTTGAAAACAAGAAATGTGAGTCCTCCAGTTTTGTTCTTCAAGAAAAAAGATATTTTTGGCCATTCCTTTGCAATAACAATATGACTTTTAGAGTCAGCTTGTCCATTTCTTCAAAAAAGGCTATTGGGATTATGATATGGATTGCACTGACTCTGCAGTAACTTTGGGGAGTATTGCCATCTTACCAACATTAAGTCTTCCAGTCCATGAACACAGGATGCTTTTCTGTTTATTTGGTTTTCTTTAATTTCTTTCAACAATATGTGTTGTAGTTTTCAGTGTACAAGTCTTATACCTCATTAGTTCAACTTATTCTTAAGTACCTTATTAATGTTATTGTAAATGGAATTGTTTTCTTAATTTCATTTTTGGGTTCATTGCTGGTGTATGGAAATACAACTCAGTTTTGTATATCAATTTTGTATCCTGCAATTTTGCTGAACTCGTTTATTAGCTCTAATGGTTTTTTAGTGGATTCGTTAGAGTTTTCTATAAGATCATATTATCTGTGAATAGATAGTTTTATTTTTTCCTTTTCAATTTGGATACCATTTATTTCTTTTTCTTGCCCAGTTGCCCTGGCTAGAACTTCCAGGACAATGTTTAAGAGACCTGTTGAGAGCAGATATTCTTGTATTGTTTCTTGTCTTAGAAGGGAAAGCTTTCACCATTAAGTGTGATATTAGTTATAGGTATTTCCATACATGCCCTTTTTCCTTCATTCTGTTAATATAATGTATTCCATTAATGGATTTTCCAGTATTGAACCAGCCTTGCATTTCTGGGATACATTCCATTTAGTCATGGTGCATACAGTAATTCTTTTAATAAGCTGCTTGATTCAATTTGCTAGTATTTTGTTGAGGATTTTTGCATCTATATTCATAAACAATATTGGTCTGTAGTTTTTCTCTTCTGTGATGTATATAAGTGGCTTTGATATGAGGGTAATATTGGCCTCATAGAATGAGTTAGGAAGTGTTCCCTCCTTATCTTTTTGAGGGGAAAATTTGAGAAGTATTGTTAATTTTTCTTTAAATGTTTGGTAGAATTCACTGGCGAAGCCATCTGATTCTTAACTTTTCTTTGTTAGAAGTTGTCTCAGTCAATTCAAGGTGCTATAACAAAATACCATAAACTGGGTGGCTTAAACAAAAAACATTTACTTCTCACAGTTCTGGAAGCTGGGGAGTCCAAGATCAAGGGGCCAGCAGATATGGTGTCTGTTCTTGCTGTATCCTCACATGGCAGAGAAGAGAGACAGAGAGAGAGAGAGAGGGAGAGACAGGGTGCACTCTCTGGTTTCTTCTTCTAACTAGTCCAATCATGGGCACCCTGCCATCATGACTTCATCTAAACCTAATTATCTCCCAAAGACTCCACATCCAAATATCATCCATCATGTTGGAGGTTAGGGCTTCAATATTAATTTTGTGGGAGATACAAATGTTTAGTCCATAACAGAAGTTATTTGTTTACTGATTCAATCTCTTGTCATAGAAAGGCATACTTCTCTTGAATAGGTTTTGATAGTTTGTGTGTTTCTAGGAATTTTCCCATTTCATCTAGGTCATCTAATTTGTTACCGTAAAATTGTTCATAATATTATTTTATAATCCTTTTTATTTCTGTAAGTTTAGTAGTAATGTCTCCTCTTTCATTCATGATATTAGTAACTTGAATCTTCTCCCTTTTTTTCTTAGTCTGTGATTACCAATTTTGTTGATATTTTCAAGGAACTAACTTTTGATTTTGTTGATTCTCTACTGTTTTTCTATTTTTTGTTTATATCCTTTCTAATATTTATCATTGCCTTCCTTCTGCTTCCTACTTTACATTTCTTTGCTCTTCTTTTTCTAGTTCCTTAAGGTGGAAGGTTAGGTTATTGATTCGAAATTTTTCTTCCTTTTAATGTAGCAGTTTATAGGTATGAATTTCCCTCTGAGTACTGCATTAGCTGTAGCCCATAAATTTTAGTGTGTTGTGTTTTTGTCTTCATTTATCTCAAAGTATTTTCTAAATTTGTTGTGATTTTTTTCTTTGATTAAGAATGTGAATTAATTTCCATGTATTGTGAATATTCATATTTCCTTCTGCTGTTGATTTCTAATTTCATTCCATTTTGGTCAGAGAAGATACTATGTATGGTTTCAGAGTTTATACATTTATTGAAGCTTGTTTTGTGATATAATGTATTGTCTGTCCTGAAGAATATTTCATGTACACTTGAGGAAACTGTTTATTCTGATGTTGGATGGAGTGTTTTATATATGTCTGTTCAGTCTAGTTGGTTTATAGTGTTATTCAATTCTTCTATTTCCTTGTTCATCTTCTATCTCGTGTGTCCATTAAAGGATGTGGGGTATTGAAGTCTTAAGCCATTATTATTGAACTATTTCTCCTTTCAATCTTGTCAGTTTTACTTCATATATTTTGGGGCTCTGTTGTTAGTTGCATGTATGTTTGCAATTGTTATATCTTTTGATAGGTTGACACTTTAGTTAATATATAATGTCCTTGTCTTTTGTAATGTTTTCTGGTTTAAAGTCTATTTTGTCTAATATTATAACAATTCCAAATCTCTTTGAATTATTAATTGCATAAAATGTCTTTTTCCATCTTTTCACTTTGAAACTGTCTTTGCATCTAAAGTGAGTCTTTTGTAGACAGCATATAATTAGATCTTTTAAAAAATCTTGTCTGCCAATCTCTGCCTTTTAATTGGAGAGTTTAATCTGTTTTCATTTAAATAATTACTGATAAGACAGGACTTCTGCCAATTTGCTATTTGTTTCATATGTATACATGTTTTGTTCCTCAAATTCCTTCATTATTGCCATTTTTTATTTTTAATCGAGTTTTTTTGTAGTGTACCATTCTGATTCCCTCTTCATTTCTCTTTCTGTATATATATATTTTTTTTTTCTTAGTGATTTCTTGGGATTACAATTGACATTTTATTTTATTTATTATTATTATTTTTTGGCCGTGCAGTGTGGCTTGCGGGCTCTTAGTTCCCCAGCTATGGTTGAACCTGGGCCCCAGCAGTGAAAGTGCTGAGTCCTAACCACTGGACCACCAGGGAATTCCCTACAATTGACATTTTAAACTTATAACAATCTAGTTTGAATTAATACCAACTTTGCCTCGGTAGTATACAAAAACTCTGCTCCTGTACAGCTCTATGCCCTCTTTTTATTATTGTCACAAATTACATCTTTTTACAGGTGTGCCCATCAATATAGATTTATAATTATTTTTTCATGCATTTGGCTTTTTAAAAAACTAGTTATTTATTTATTTGGCTGTGCCAGGTCTTAGTTGTGGCACATGGGATCCTTGTTGCTGCGTGTGGGACCTTTGTTGCAGCATGTGGGATCTTTAGTTGCGGCATGTGAGCTCTTAGTTACAGCATGCAGGATCTAGTTCCCTGACCAGGGATTGAACCCAGGCCCCCTGTGTTGGGAGCATGGAGTCTTAACCACTGAACCACCAGGGAAGTCCCCACGCAGTTGTCTTTTAATTCATATAGGGGTCAAAATGAGTTATAGACCACATATACACTAATACTGACTTCTGTATTTACCTATGTAGTTATTTTACTGGCATTCTTTATTTCTTCATGTGGATTTGGGTTATTGTCTAGTGTCATTTTGTTTCAGCCTGAGGGGTTCTCTTTAGCATTCCCTGAAGGGCAGGTCAATACTGATGAACTTTCATCTGGGACCATCTTAATTTCTTCTTTATTTCTGATGGATAGTTTAACTGGTTATAGAAATCTTGACTGACAATTTTGGTTTTTCTTTTTCAGCAGTTTGAATATGTCATCTTATTGCCTCTGGCCTTCATGGTTTCTAATGAGAAATCAGCTGTTAATTTTGTTAATGATTCTGTATACATGATGAATGGCTTCTCTCTTACTGCTTTAAGTATTCTCTCTTTATCTTTGGCTTTCAACAATTTGATTATAACGTGTCTGCCTGTGAATCTTTTTCAATTTGTCCTATTTCGAGTTTCTTGAGCTTCTTAGATGTATAGATCCATGTTTTTCATCAAATTTGGAAAGTTTTTGGCCATTACTTTCAAATATTCTTTCTTCCTCTCCCCTACCCAGTTTGAGACTACCATTTTATGTATGTTTGTATGCTTGAAAACGTCCCATAGTTCTCTTATTCATTTTTCTTTTTCTTTTTCTTTTTGCTCCTCAGACTGGATAATTTCATTTGATTTATCTTCAAGTTTGTCAATTGTTTCTTCTGCCTGTTCAAATCTGCTGTTGAATCTTCTAGTGAATTTTTCATACCAATTATTGTACTTTTCTGCTCCAGAATTTCCATGTAGTTCATTTTTGTAAATTCTTTTTCTTTATTGATATTTTCTATTTGGTGAAACATTGTTCTTGTGGTTTCCTTTCACTCTTTGAACATATATAAAATAATTGATTTAAAGTCTTTGCCTATTAGGTCTTTGTCTAGAAAGTCTTTGTCTGTCTGAGCTTTTCCAGGGACAGTTTCTATTAATTTCCTTCCCACCTTCCCTGGTGGATGAACTGTACTTTCTTTTTATTCATTTTATTTATTTATTTATTTATTTATTTATTTATGGCCGTGTTGGGTCTTTGTTGCTGCGCATGGGTTTTTCTCTAGTTGTGAGCGGGGACTACTCTTTATTGTGCATGGGCTTCTCATTGTGGTGGCTTCTCTTGTTGCGGAGCACAGGCTTTAGGCACGCGAGCTTTGGTAGTCGTGGCACTCGGGCTCAGTAGTTGTGGCTCACGGGCTCTAGAGCGCAGGCTCAGTAGTTGTGGCACATGCATGGGCTTAGTTGCTCCTTGGCATGTGGGATCTTCCCGGACCAAGGCTCAAACCCATGTCCCCTGCATTGGCAGGCACATTCTTAACCACTGCGCCACCAGGGAAGCCCAATATTCAATATTTGAACTGGGTCAGAGGATGTAGCTTGAGGGGGAATACTGACTTTTCCATATAGAATTAAATAAATGGAGGAAGAAAACTGATGAAAAATGCCTGAAGGCATAGGGAAAAAGAAAAGCAGAATTTTAAAAAAATGAGTCCAAAAGTAGCAATATACCACAGTGACTAAGCTTGTGGACTTGGAAGCCAGTCTTTGTGGGTACAAATTCTTGCTTTCCACTTTCTGTGTAACATTGGGCAAAGCTTTCTAGTACCTTTTCTGGTCTTACTTTTCACATCTAAAAAATATGAATAATTGTACATTTCTTAGGATGAAATGGTATAATCCATTGTTATAACCAATGTAAAATACTACACATAGGCCTGGCACATCATAATTGTTCAAATTAATGTTACTATTATTATTAATTCAATAAAATAATGTGTTGAGTTATTGGATGGAAAGACAAAGATTCTAAGATTGAAAAAGAAATTTTGAGCTACATGCTGTTTTTAAGGAACAACTAAAACAGACTTGTACAGGTTGCAAATACAGGGATTTTTTAAAAAGATATCACAGGAAGATGTTAAAAGATTCAGGTACAGCAATATTAAAATATCAAACAAATAGAAAGCAAGGAATAATATTAAATATGGCATAGGTGATTCACTTTGTTATAAAGCAGAAACTAACAGACCACTGTAATGCAATTATCCTCCAAGAAAGATGTTAATAAATAAATAAATAAATAAATAGGGCAAAAGGAGATTAAAATTCTTTACCACTAGAGGAGAAAAAAACTAAACAAATGAGTAGAACCAAAGGCAGGAAAGAAAAGAAGAGGAAAACAAAATAGATAGGATCCTTGAAAATGAAGGGAGTAGTGAGTTTAAATCATAAGCACACAGATATGTTAAGTATAAATATCCTATTAGGAGAAAACCACTTCGTATTGTATAATGTTAATTTTTTGGTTTTGATAATTGTGCTATAATTATTTCTGATGTTAACATTTGGGGGAAGGTGTTAACACACAGAAACTCTCTGTACTATTTTTGCAACATTCAGGGTAGCTTGTAGTCAAAAAGTTAAACAATTATAGAACCAGGGGATAGGGCTAATAAAGCAAATAGGGCAGAATGTTAGAATGAGTCTAATTACTCAGAGAGATGTGAGAGGTTATTACTTCTTTAAAACTGATCAGCAAAATAACTTGGAAATAAAAAGTGAAATCACTGAAATAAAAACAGTATAGTAAGTGGGCTGGATGGAAGAATAAATACAGTTTAAGTTGGACATGTTAAACAGGAAGATAGATCTGAGGAATTTGCCAGGATGCAGTGCAAATGGCAAGTATGAAGCAACAGCTGAAGGTCATGGAGGAATCTGAAGGTCTATTGTATTCTCATCTCATAGAAATTCTAAAAGGAAAGAGCAGCCAAGAAGAAGGGGAGGAAAACATAGTCTATACCCTGAAGCTGCAGACTAATGGTCCAAGGGGCCACAAATGGTTCTGAGTGGTCATGTGTTGGCAGCTGTGGTAGAAAAAGGCACCCTCATGGGTGGCTTCTGGGAAAGAACATTTATCCAGACAGTCTCAGTGCCCATTAAAAGCTGAAATTCACAGACTCTTCAGTGAGCAATTCCACCTAGAACAAATGCTCAGTACAGTGTTTTCAGTGAAAACAAAGCATTGAAAATAATTTAAATATCCACCAGTACAGGAATGGGTAAATAACCATGGCTCATTTTTTTTTCCTAACAAAAAATATTTTAATATAGGTATCAACATGTGAACATTATATTTAGGTGATAAAATTCAGGTTACAAATATAAGATAAATATCAAATAATATCATACTTCTGGTTTAATGGAGAACAGTTGTGACAGTCATGCTTAACACCTTGGTTAAGTAATGAGAGAAATGGGTTGGGGTGTCATACAGGTATGCAAAAATTTAACAGTTCAAATGATCCTTAGCCCTTCTGAGAAAATATAGGTGGCAGATATTTCTGTAATATGGTGGTTTCAGTCCATTAGTGAGTGTTCTGTTCATGCATTTAAAGTAAAGGCAGATGTTTCTGAGCACTGAAAATTAGATTCAAAGTTAAGTCTCTGCTCAACAAGTTAATGATACTATGAATCCCTTGTATTTAAAAATATAGTTTATGGAATCTTAAAAAAAAAAAAAAAAAAAAAGGTTCTGAAGAACCCAGGGGCAGGACAGGAACAAAGACACAGACGTAGAGAATGGACCTGAGGACACGGGGAGGGGGAAGGGCAAGCTAGGACAAAGTGAGAGAGTGGCATGGACACACATACACTACCAAACGTAAAATAGATAGTTAGTGGGAAGCAGCCGCATAGCACAGGGAGATCAGCTTGGTGCTCTGTGTCCACCCAGAGGGGTGGGATAGGGAGGGTGGGAGGGAGATGCAAGAGGGAGGAGATACGGGGCCACATGTTTATGTATAGATAATTCACCTTGCCATACAGCAGAAACCAACACACCATTGCAAAGCAACTACACTCCAATAAAGATGTTAAAAAACAACAACAACAAAATATGTAGTTTAAATTTGTAAAGTTTAAGGTAAAGCATACTTGTTTTCATAGTTATTTTTAGATATAATTGAGACTACACTACCATATATAATCAGCTATACTGCTGTGCACAGTTAATTCCAGTTACCGTATTTTATATTTGCTGATCATCAACAGCACACAATTCATGCTCCAAAAGAAATATATCAAAATGGTTACTTTTATTTTAAAGACAGATTAATTAAATTTAAGGAAGAATTGGCTTTTCTTGATAGCTCATTTTCAAATTACTGATACGAACTTACCAGAGAGTAATTATTTATTTTGCCTAACATCAAACGATCTGCAAATAGTTTCCAAGATAGAGGCATTCCTTGTTCCATTTCCAAAAATAAAGGTTTTCTAACTGAAAGCATTTACATTCCTAGCTCTCTAAAGTAAACATTAAAAACAAAGTACAAAAAATGATCTCTTGGCTTCTGAATAGCCCACTTAGTTACATAAAGTATTTTCTGTCCCAACACTTTCTCAAATTCAAAAGATATCTACTTCCTAAGAACATGACAGTCTTCATTTCAAACCATTCAGTCCGTTTCCATGGCAACACTGTGGATTCCTTGGCCACCATAAGTTGCATTAGTTGACTGTGGAAATTTCTCAATCTTCTTTACATCTTGAGCTTGGCCTGTTCTATACACCAAACTAAATCATCTGTTACTTTAATATACAAACTCCCATCAGAATGCCTATATTTGAGAACCACACGTGCCTTCGTAGGGTCTGCGAGGTAGAGCTTCTCCACTGCGCGACTGAACCCCTCCCAGGTCTGGTACTGCGGCATCGTGGGCCCGCGGCAGAACAGGAGAGGGAGGCAAAGCTACCGACTGGAGGTGGAGGCGGCGCGATGCGGCCCACCTACCTCCCTACCTCTCGGAGCTACCTACCACGGCAGAGGCCCAGCCAATCCCATGGCTCATTTTTACTATGAAACAATATGCAGCTTAAAAGAAACCAGAAATATAATATCTATATATACCAAGATGGAAAAATTCCCAAGAGATAATGTTAACTAATCAAACCAGATATAAAACAATATGTATAATTTATATACACAAAACGAAACTATTTCTATATATGTTTTATATTCTTAAAACAAATAAGATCAACACTAGGGACTTCTCTGGTGGTCCAGCAGCTAAGACTATGAGCTCCCAAAGCAGGGGGTCCAGTTCAGTCCCTGGTCAGGGAACTAGACCCCACATGCCACAACTAAGAGTTAGCATGCCACAACTGAGAGTCCACATGCATGCCGCAACTAAAGATCCCACACGCGCAACTAAGGATCCTGCATGCCGCAACGAAGATCCCGCATGCTGCAGCCGAGACCCAGCACAGCCAAATAAATAAATAAAAATTAATTTTAAAAAAGATCAACACTAAAAAATACACACAGGTAACAATTACTTAGAAAATGTAATAATCACAATATATATCATTATAAAACTAAATAAAAACTTAGGATAGTTCTAAGAATAGGTCTTAGAATAAAGCTTCAGAATAGGTCTAAAAAGAATTATGGAAGATCTACTTGAATAAAAGTATAATATTTTACTGAAAGACATAGAAGACTTGAATAAAAGGAAACAGATACCAGAATTCCCAATAGGAGATTTAATGTTAAAATGTCAGTTCTTTCTAAAATATTCTATAAATTCTAGGCCATTTCAATCAGAATCCCAGCATCGTTTCTTTAGTAGAATTTGAGTAGCCCATCCTGATACTCATTTGCAAGACAAAATGGGCCAGAAGAGCCAGAAAAGTTTTGGAAGATAATTACATAATGGAAGGACTTGCCCTGTCAGAAGTCAGATAGTCTGCAGAACTTCATTGTGTTATTGGGACAGTAACAAACATGGAAGAGAGGGGGAAAAGATGACTCTTCAGTAAATGGTGTTTGGACAATTGTTTATCCATCTGGGAAAAAAATAGTTACATCTCTACCTGACACCGTACCCCAAAATAAATTCCAAGGGAAATTAAAAAATCAAAACTATAACAGAATTAGGTGAACATAAAGTTTTTTTTTTAAATCTAAGCACGAGGATATCTTTGCATATAAGAAACAGAACCCAGGATCCATAAAGGAAGAGACTGATAAATGTAACTATGCAAAAACTGAATATTTAAAAGTCGAAAGACACTATCCCCTCCACCCAGGATGTGTACGTTGAGATTGAAGCCTCTGGGACCAAATTCCAGTCCAGCCCAGGGGAGCAGAGACTTGGGACTGACTTCCCCTCAGAGCCCTGCGGGTCAGCGGTGCACCTGGTACAGACTGGGAAACCTGAGCAGGCAAATATAGGGTGCCAGGAATAATGATACCGACTCACATTGACACATCTCCCACCGTTCCAATCCCCAACTTTGCCATGCTGCAACTCTGCCCTCTCCCCAAGTGCCTCAGATTTAAAACCCTGCGAAAAGATGATTCTCCTGTCACAGACAGGGGAATCTAAGTGGGCTACGGTGTGGTAAAGGACTCTGTTCTCTTCCCCTCCCCCAACCCCACCCCGCCATAGCTACCCCGCACCTGCCCCCTTCCCCCAAATCCCAACTGCTCTCTTGCGTAGAGCGAGAGAGGGCATGTCTAGCAACACGCGGCAAATGCCTGGGGTAGGAGACGAGTGAGACTCGCGCAGTGACGTAGGAAAACACATAGCCCCCAGATTAGAGAAAACGGCGGGAGACGGCACACTGGACCCTCATGGGGACGCACTGGACGAAAGTTCGCTAGTTAGACAAAGAGAAATCGTCAGAGAGAGGATCTGATCCTGGACCTGAAAGGCCCTTTGTTCCCATAGCAATGTCTCAGTGTCCGCTGGTTCACAGATTTCTTTCCTAGGGGCCCTCTGTTTTGGGGAGGGCTTGTCCCTGCCGGTCATTCACAGCAATGGCCTAGCATCCCAGGCCTCCAATTGGCTCCTTTGTTGTTGAGAGGCCCCGCCTTCACCAGTTATTTACAGCCCGGCAGTACCTCCCACCAGGCCTCCCATTGGACCCTGATGCGACCCAGACAAAAACTGCTTCCTAAAAGCCTCCGGTGTTCGGATGTCTGCCGTCTCTGAAAAACCACCACCAACCCCGCCCTTCACTCCGAGGTGTCACTGTCCTTCCAGACCGCACCCAGTGGTGGGTGGTATCGGTGCACTTGGCCGGACCCCGAACACATACTGACTCACTGACCTTACACAATCCCCATCACTGACACACAGATCCTGATCAATAACCCCACAGGTCTGGCCTTCACGTAGCCCCTTCACTGATTTCACAGACACCCCATCACTGATAATGCATATTCTCCCATCCCTGACTCCGTAGAACACCATCTCTTACTCCACGGACCTATTAATAAGGGGTTATATTCAAGGAGACTGTGTTGACCATTTTATACATCCATTTAGTGTGTGTGTGCTGAATAACTGACTTAGGTAGATTTTAGCATCTTGTTGGCCAATGCAGTTTCTCTGCCTTTTCTTTTTCTTTTTTCTTACTGTAGTAGCATCTTTAAAGACCTCACCCCAGTAAGTATGGAGTACAGTTTATTAGTGCCTATCCTTTATTGAATCCTTGTCATACGCATTTATTTTTAATCATAGAAGTCACAATTCTTGTATATAATTCAAGGACACTAAAGATGCAGATATAAGAATGAGGGTTTTAAAAATATTATCTGTTTTTGGCTTCTGCAGATCATAAGTTCATTCACTTGTCTCAGATCACTAAATATATACTTTGTTTCCTTAAAAAAATTCTGATGAAACCTTAAAAAGAGTAAAATTCTTTAGAAACTAGTGGGAAAACTCCACGGAGATGTTTTAGAAATAATGGTAGAATAAAATGGTCCTAGGGCAGCTGAAATGATACGAACTAAATCTTGATTTCTTTGTCAATTACAAAAAAAATTGTGGACTTTGGAGGAAATACTATATAAAAAGATAGACACTGTTTTATTGAGCTATAATTCACATACCGTACAAATCAGCCACTGAAAGTGTACAATTAAATGGCTTTTAGGGCGCTCTCTCTCGGTTGCGGTGCTCCGTGGGGCGGCCTCTGGGGCACCCGGCCCTTCCCGGACTCGCCTTTGGGCTGACAATGCCCCGCGGCCAAGTTAGGGCTTCCCTCTGCCATTTAGGGAGGGGCGCCGGTACCCTCAGCTGCCTCTCGTGGACACGAAGGTAGACCTTCTTGTCTTGACCACGAAACCAAGAATAACCACGTGACATGAGTTAGTCCCTCCTTTCAGAGGAGTGAACTGCCATCGCTAGAAACTGCAGGACGGTTCCTACAGTAATGTGGACCCACCCCCAGGAGACACTGAGTGAGAGAAAGCAAAGTGAGGAAAAACACACTGACAAGCTGATCCTAATATTCACTAGGAAATGCAAGGGACCCAGAATAATCAAAACAACCTTGGAATAAGGACAAAGTTGGAGGACCTCACACTCCCCAATTTCAGAACTTACTGCAAAGTAACAGTAATCCAGGCAGTGTGGTACTGGCATCAGGATAGACATGTGGATTCATGGAACAGATTAGAGAGTCCAGGAATAAACCCATACACCTATAGGCAATTGATTTCAATTAGGGTGACAAGCTCATTTAATGGGATCAGAATATTCTTTTCAACAAATGGTACTGGGACCACTGCAAAAGAATGAAGTTGGATCCCTAACAATACCATATACAAAAGTTAATTCAAATTGATCAAAGACCCAAATGTAACCTGTAAAACTTTTAGAAGAAAATGTGAGAATTCCCTGGCAGTCCAGTGGTTGGGACTCCACACTTTCACTGCTGAGGGCCTGGGGTTCAGTCCCTGGTCGGGGAGCTGGGATCCTGCAAGCTGCACAGCCAACAAAACAAAACAAAGAAGAAAACATAGATGTAAATATTTATGACCTTAGAGTACACAGTGATTTCTTAGCTATGACATCTAAACCACAAGCAACCAAGGAAAAAAATTAATGGGACTTCATCAAATTTTAAAAATTTCATGTGTCAAAGAACACTCTCAAGAAAGTGAAAAAATCCACAGAATGGAAGGAAATATTTGCAAGTCATATATCTGCTAAGTATGTATTAACCAGAATATATAAAAAAACACTTACAACTCAATAATAAGAAGACAACCCAATTGAAAAATGGACAAAGGATTTGAACGGATGTTTCTCCAGAGAGGGTATACAAAAGTTCAATAAGCACGTGAAAATATACACAATTTCATTAGTCACTAGGAAAATGAAAATCAAACCCACAATGCGAAACCACTTCACACCCACTAGGATGAGTACAGGAAAAGAAAAATGGGCAATAACAAGCATTGTCCAGGATATCAAGAAATCAGAACTCTCATACACTGCCGGTGGGAATGTAAAATGACGCAGCAGATTTGGAAAATAGTTTGGCAGTTCCTCAAAAAAGTAAACGTAGAGTTACCGTATGACCAGCCAGGTTTATACCCAAGAGAGCTGAAAACATATGTTCACAAAAATGTGTACCTGAATATTAAGAGCAGCATGATTCCTAACAGACAAAAAAGAGAACAAATATCCATCAACTGATGAATGGATAAACAATATGTGTCTCTCCATACAGTGGAATCTTTCTTGGCCATAGAGAGGAATGAGCACTGACGACACACTACAACATGGATGAACCTTGAAAACATTATTGCTCAGAAGCCAAAACACAAGGCTGCATATGTATGCAAATCATATGCATGCATATATGTAATATCCAGATACTGCATATATGCATTTATATGCAGTGTTCAGAATAGGCAAATCCATAGAGACAGAAAGAAGGTAGATCACTGGTCTCCAGGGCTAGGAAAAAGGGAATGGGGAGTGGCTACTAATGGCATGGAGTTTCTTTATGGGGTCATGAAAATGCCCAGGAGTAAGTGATGGTATTTCCACAACCCTGTGAATATATTAAAAACCACTGAGTTGTACACTTTAAAATTGGTGAATGGTAAGTTTTGTGGAATATGAACTATATCTCAAATAAAAAACAAGTAGGTTACAAAAAAAATTAAACGGCTTTTAGTATATTCACAAAGTCATGCAAACATCACCACAATTTTAGAACATTTTCATTACCCCCAAAGAAATCCCAGATCCACTCTTCTATTTCCTCCCAACTCCCCTACTCCTGGACAACCACTAATCTACTTTCTGTCTCTATATATTGGTCTAGTCTGGACATTTCATGTAAGTGGAATCACGTGATATGTGGTCTTTGTGACTGGCTTCTTTTTCTTAGCACAGTGTTTTCTAAGTTCATCCATGGTGTAGTGTCGACCTTAAAAATAAAATGGCCAGTTATTTTATGAGCAAAATGGGCTTACTCAGGAGAAGCAAAGAACTGCATTTCAGGACAAGCATGTTATAGGAAAAACTATAGGCAAGTACAACTGGCAAATGAGAGGAACAGAAAAAGGGGGAGGCTGGGAGGGGCTGTTTTGAACTAAACCATTGGATGAAAGAGTTCATGGTGCAGCGTTTCTCATTGGCTGGGCTTGTTGCTGGGCAAGGAGAATTCTTCCCCTTCAGGTCTGTACCACTTCCTCTTGGGGTGTGTAATTGAAATCAAGTGGTAGTGTGTGAGGTCTCCCCCTTCCGCCTCCATTTTAAATGAGATTTCCTTTATTCTGTTTCACAGTAGCATGTATCAGTACTTCATTCCTGTTTATTGCTGAGTATTATTCATTTGTCTGGACATACCACACTTTATTTATATATTCATCGGTTGATGGATATTGGGTTGTTTCCACTTTGGGGCTATTATGAATGCTAAGAACATTCAGGTACAAGATTTTGTGTGGACGTATGTTTTCATTTCTCTTGAGTATATACCTAAAAGTGGAATTGCTGGGTCACTGTCACTTCTTGAGGCATCCATTTTCTGTCGTGAGCAGTTTGATTTTAACACCTTGGAAGGCACTGAGGTGGATAATCTGGGATGTGAGTCTCCCAATCCTCGGTGCTACGAAGGATGTGGCCTGCATTTGATCCTACATATGTGGAGGGGGCACTGTACATAAGGATAAAATTAAGGGAGTTTATTGCTTGATTTTGAAACTCTACCCAACAATTGTAAAGGAGATAGAAATGTTTGGATTCAAGTAGAAGAAAAACATATTCTGGTTAAAATTCTCAGTTTTCACCAGCTTGTAATGTAGGGTTCTATACCGAAGAATGGCAAGGATTTTATGCATATTTTCTGCATAATACTAAACTATATATACTATAATAATACTATTTTG
Source organism: Pseudorca crassidens (assembly GCF_039906515.1). NCBI lineage: Eukaryota > Metazoa > Chordata > Mammalia > Artiodactyla > Delphinidae > Pseudorca > Pseudorca crassidens. The sequence goes on along the minus strand of NC_090315.1, from coordinate 15,990,632 downwards.
GGAACAGTCTCCAAGTGGAAGAATGGGGCTCTGGACTCTGTGGGTGGAGATTAAAGTCGAGAAGCACCGTGGGTCTCTGAGGCGACCAAGAAAAAAAAAATGCAGCAAGGCCAACGACCCCTTTGAAATGGAAAAATTTTAAATACTCACACGAAAAGGAATTTGCTGAAATTAAACCAGTCGGTTGTTGCTTATAAGCGCAGCGTTGCGCTCAGAACCTGAGGTAAGCTGTAGAACATTGAAATGGCTGTAATTTGAATTAAATGCGATGTCTGCTGCCTGCCCACTCTGTATTGATTGCTGGTTAGAAACGTGCAACCTGCCCCTGGGCTCGATTTTGCATAGGGCAGCTTCACAGAAAGCGTCTGTTTGATTTCTTGCATTAATGTCTCCCCTTGTCCATTTCCTTAATTTTATTACTTATGATTTATTAGCCCAGTGATGAGACCGGCTGTGTGCAAAGTCCGGTCTCGGAGTTAACGGGGTCGTAGCACCTGGACAAGGCCGGAGGGTCTCCAGCGCCGGGTGTAAATCTCAGAGAAGGAGCAAACAGCGCGAAGGGTTGATTGTAAAGTCCGGGTGGGGTGCCCAGCGCAGGAATTCTGAAGCTGAGACTCCCAGGACACCGTTTGTTAATGTTTGTAGGCGGGTCGGCCTCAAACACTTCTTTTTTACGCGCAGGCCCAGCGGCCATGGCCCACGGGCCCAGCCGCTCCGCGGCATTCGGGACCCTCCCGGACCGGGGCACGAACCCGGTTCCCCTGCATCGGCAGGCGGACCCCCAGCCACTGCGCCACCAGGGAAGCCCGCAAACGCTTCTTATTGGCCAGCGTGAGCGAAACCTCCCCTCCTTTGCACATCCATTGACTAAGAGCTCTGTTTATACATATTTGAGGATACCTGCATTCTTGCCTTCCTCCTTTGCGTTGCCTGGAAACGGTGTTCTGTCTATTAACAGTTGATCGTGTTTCCCATTGGCTACCGTTTCCTTCGGAAGCCCGCCCTCACAAGAAGCCCCCACGAGCGCCGGGCCAATAAAAGCAGTCCTGGCGGACTGTACTAAACGTGGTAGCGAAGCTGTGGTTGTCCTGGCAGGGGACTGCTGGACAAGGGGCCCGGCTGGGCGGGAGGTGCCGCGCGGCGGGAAGTCTCCCGGGTCCATGCAGCGCGCCTGGGAAGTCGGCTCTCAAGGGGGGAACCGGGACTCCGGCTCGGAATCTGAGTGGTAAACTCCGAGCTGCGGCCAGGCCCTTCCCCTTTCCGACAGAACTTGGTGGGCGGCCTAGCCGCTTGGGCTAATCTACTTGGTTTCCCAACCTCCGACTCTCAGGGTCTCGGGATTAAAAGTAAACACGGGGATTTTTTTTAAAGCCCACCCGGGTAAGACGCCCTTTTATTTTTTCGCAGGGTTGGTTGGTTTGTTAAAGGTTGTTTCAGAACGCCCTGCGGGGGCGGGGGGGCGGTGGTTGGCCGACGGGTTCAGGTTTATTAAATAAAATTAATTCCTGGTTTAGAGTGTGTTAATACTGTAGCGCCCCAACCTTTAAAAAATTCCATTCTTGCTAGCTGTATTATTTAGTGGGATGTCTTGTGATAAGGACAGCGGATTACAGTGGCTTTGGGATTTTGTTGCTGTTGTTGTCACTGAAACAAAATTTTAGTTTTGGCTGTCCTAACGGCAACTTCTCAGGGTTCATAAAATCTTAATTTGAGAACTGGCTGTGAAAATCACAGCAAGTTACTTTGGAATTTTTTTCTTTTAAAGGAAAATAAATTTCCGATTTGGGTATTTTATTGTTAGTAATGATTCCCAGTTTCTTTAAAATCTTATTTTTTGGCAGATATATAGAGAATGGCTTTTGTGAAAGGTACAGCCAGCTAAGGAGGTTTGGGGATTTTGTTTTGTTTAAAGAATGTAACCCTGTAAATAACAAGGTCCTACTGTATGGCATAGGGGACTATATTCAATATCCTGAGATAAACCATAATGGAAAATAATATAAAAAAATATAATATGTATGTATATATGTGACTTAACCACTTTGCTGTACAGCAGAAAGCAACACAACATTGTAAATCAACTATATTTCAATAAAAAAAATGTAATCCTGGTTTTGACTCTTTCAATAATGGTAATAACACCACCTTCCCAGCTCTTTTAAAACATTACTTCGTAGATCCCTTATTTTCATAGGACTTATTTCATATGTTTGGATGAGAGACCTAATGTGGGCTTTTTATAAAGCAGCCCTTACACTCTTTATAGGCCTTGTCCTTAATCCTCAGCATCCCTCTGCTCCTGACACTGTACCTAAAACTAAATTGAGTTTTTGTTGTTATGTGAGACTTGCAGAAATATCCAGCACTAACCACTGTCTCCCCCTGATATTTCTCCACATCTTTGTACTGAATCCATTACTCAAATGGGTGTCCCTTTTCTTGGATGCCTGGAAACTCTGATTGTATAGCCTCTGACCTCCCTGCTGAGTTACCATTCTTTTCTCTCCTCTCTCTTTTCTTGTCCAAACTTGAGTTTGTGACTCTCAGCTCCTTTATGACTAGCATTTTGATGCCTTTAGCTCCCTCTAACTCAGGAGTCCTTACTCCCAGTTCCATGAGCCAAATTTTAGAGGACCATGAGAAAGTCCCATCTAAATTTTGGGAGTCCCATCTAACTGAAATGGAGTGTTTCCTTCTGTCCTAAATGTAGGCTCCCTGGGTATGGAACTTTGTTAGCAGTAGAGTCCATAGCAGTTTTTATGTCATAATACAGCATCTCCAAGTAGCCTTTATGGTTATCACTGCTTCCCAATGATGGTTCCTAATGACAACCTGCCACTCACTGTTGTTACTCCTGTGTTAAAATGGTTGGTCCAGGGACTATGTTGCATAAGAAGTTACACCCAAATTTAGTGGATCAAACAAAATATTATGCTCATGGGTTCTGTAGGGATCAAGAATGAAGACAGGACACAAGCATGGCCAGCTTTTCTCTATTCTACAATGTCTGTGGCCTCAGCAGGGAAGTCACAACAACTAGGGGCTGGAACCATCTGAAGGCTCATTCCCTTATGTCTGGTGCCTGGGCTGGGATGTTTGGAAGCCTGGGCTCAGCTGTGACTATCCAGTGGAGTGCCTGCACATGACTTCTCCATATGGCCTTGGCTTCCTCAGAGCCTGGCAGTCTCGTGGTAGTCAGACTTACTACAAGGCACAGGGCTCCAAAGGCGGGTGTTGCAGTGATCAAGGTGGAAGCTGCGTGGTCTTTTATGACAGCTTTGTAAGTTACAGAGACTTACTTCTGTGCTCTGTTAGTTTCAAACAAGTCCACTCAGAATCAAGGAGACAGATGGTGGACCCCACCTCTCAATGGAAGGAGTGCCAAGCAATGTGTAGCCATTTAAAGAAAAACTTTTATACTGACACATCTGTTAATATATCAAAAAAAATTAAATATTGTGATAGCTGCATTTCTATGTAGTTGTTTGAAATCCTATGAATTTTATGGCAGGCATTTTACAGCATTATTCTGAGAAGGAGTCAAGGACTTTCTCAGATGTAAGAAGGGTCTAGGACATAGAACGGCTCAGGCTCCTTCCCAAGATTTGAAGTGCACAGTTTCAGCCCTGGTTTATTGGTCAGGGCCGGACTTTCTCATTTGTCTTGGACTCAGCGGTGATTTAGCAATCAGTCTGTGACCTTTCTTTTTTTCTGGTTTAATTTTTTTCTGTTTTTCTCACCTCAATAGAGATTAGGAGATTCTTTTGCAGCCCTGTTCTTCTGTCTCAGATGCATTTGAAGCCAGTCTTTAGACTCATCTTACTGTTTTTGCCAAATGGCATTTTCATCCTCGTGTATATTGCATTTTCTTTTATGACCATTCATCAGTTTAGAAGTGTGTTTGCTTTCCTGAGTTTTCATTTTCTTATTTTTCTTCTGTCATGTCTAGCTCCCAGAGCAAATACCAACCAAAAAGAATAACTTGAGGGATGTGGAGAGATAACTTTCATTTCACTTATCACCAAATAGGTTGATTTTTAGTAATTGAGCATTAGGCACAGGCCTGGGAGGCCAAAGGCCTCATTTAAATCCCAGATCCAGTCTTTGTTAGCTATCTGACCTTGAACCCAGCAATGAACCTCTCTGTGCCTTTGATTCATCATGAGAAAAGTGGTGGTATCCAGAGTTGCCAGGTTCACATTAATGACCCAGAAGAAGTGCCTGGTCTTCATCTGGTCCTTGCTCCTCGAACCTTTGCCCGTTAATTGAAGAAATGCTGCTATGAACACTTCCTGGAAGTGTGGCTGGCATTTATTCTTGAAACAGTTTACAGAAAAGCTCCTTCACATTTTCAGCCTCTTCCTCTGCTTTCTGTCATTCCTAAACCACCTCACTCAACCTGGTGTGATCTTAATTGTGTGTGTTTGCACAGATGTAATTTTTGGCTTATATGTCTCTTCAAAGCCTGATTGCCCACTCCTGACCTCTACCAGTATACGGAGTTTCTCAGGACCTACTCCCCAGCCCATCCTTAGAGTCTCCTACCCACCTGCCACCTGCCAACTGCAACTTTATTGCTTAAACATTTCATGGTGGGCATTTCTTCCTGACATTGTATTATATTAAATTATATTGGGTTATTGTTCTCTGTGTATCTGTGCTGTGCTACACTTCATGGAAGCAGGTGGGCCTGGGTAAGAATTTGCCTTCTGCTCCTGAAGAAGGCTCATGAGTTGTTGTTGAACAGGGGAGAGACGGGGCTGATATTACTTAAGGGCTTCCCCTCAGAAGGGAAAGGCTGAACCTTCTCAGGCAAATCTTGTTTTTTATTCTTTTAGGTCTGAATTTTGAACATATCTTGCTAGAGGTTGAAGAGGTAAGGCTAAGCTTTCAACATTCACACTGAGAAAGGCCCAGGAGGTGACTTGGGCCACAGTTTGGGGTAGCAAAACTGTGGATAGTAGGAAAGTCTAAACATAACCCAGAGGGAAACGAGAAAAGGCCCTCAGAAATCAGGGGAAAAAATCCCAAAGTGTCTCCCTCTTTCCCCATGGTATAGCTGGAATGTGTATTCCCTTCCCTGTTCCACCCCCAAAAAGACATGAGGCCACACACTGCAGTGCTAGTGAGGGACAGAGGAGCTGTGGGCGTGAGAATTTGATCACTCATTCAGACTCACACACAGATACATGTGTGTCACCTCCTGGTGTCCCCCCACTGGATAAGTGCTTCTCCAGGCCCAGCATATTTCAGCTGAGACATGCAGTCTGTATAGTACCTGATGGTTTGGTTGTGACCATAGTGATACCATAGTGATAATAGTTGGTATCATAGTGATATCATAGTGATATCATAGTATCATAGTGATAATAGAGACAGTGACCCTAAGAGTTTAATGACCCTTCAGCCTGTGGGTAGGTAACTGGGAGACAGATAATATAAGTACTGTAGTCTCTGTCTTAGTCACCTGTAATGGTTTTTAAATTTTTCACATACACTGTTGAGAATGGTTTAATAATTATAGATAATAGAGAAACTACTAATCACTCTAAAATCCTCCTGTTTCTTGGTCTAGAGTTAGGACTGGACATCCCAGCAGCAAGGAGCCCTGAAGGCCAGAGTAAAAAGGCAAGTACATCCCTTTAAATCTCTCATCTGTTTTTTTTTTCTCCCCATTTCTTCTCTTTCTTCTTCTTCATTTATTTTTTAATGCACATATTCTTAAGTACTTGGGGACTTTTAGCATGGTGGTAATTAAACTGGATTTGTACTGTTTTCATTGGTGAATTTAGCACATTTTAAAATATATATATATATATATTTATTTATTTATTTATTATTTTTGCTGTGCCAGGTCTTAGTTGCAGCACACGGGATCTTTGCTGCGGCATGCAGACTTCTTAATTGTGACATGCAGACTTCCTAGTTGTGGCATGCAGACTCTTAGTTGTGGCATGCGTGTGGGATCTAGTTCTCCAACCAGGGATTGAACCCCGGCCCCCTGCATTGGGAGCAAGGAGTCTTACCCACTGAATCATCAGGGAAGTCCCTTAGGCCATTTTTGCTTATTACTGTAACTAATATGTTCAGTTTTATTTTTATCATACTATTTCATACATTCACTCATCCACATTACATTATTTTGTCTTATGGACCATTTAAAAATATATTTATTTATTTGGCTGTGTTGGGTCTCCGTTGCAGCACATGGGATCTTTCGTTGCTGCGCTCTTTGTGTGGCGCGGGGCTTCTCTAGTTGTGGCCTGAGGGTTTTCTCTTCTCTAGTTGTGGTGCAGGCTCCAGAGTGCATGGACTCTATAGTTTGTGGCATGCAGGCTCTCTAGTTGAGGCGCCCGTGCTCAGTAGTTGTGCCGCAGCATGTGGGGTCTTAGTTCCCCGAACAGGGATCGACCCGTGCCACCTGCACTGGAAGGCAGATTCTTTACCATGGGACCACCAGGGAAGTCCCCTGGACCATGTTTTCTTTGCTTTTATTTTCTCTTGTGATAGTTGATAGCATACAGCCAATATTTAGTTTTAATAACTGGTTAATTTTATACTTTTCAAAAACATCTTTCCTGGCACATTTTCTATAATTATTCAATTCAAAAATAATACAAGAACTTTGGACTCCTCATTTTAAAATGAGGAATTCACGATGTATTTTAACTTTCCCTGCTCAACTTTCTAGGCCATGCCAATATCATCTGGGGTACATTGTGGGACACATGTTTATTAATGTTGACATTGTTTACAATTTATAACCTGTTTTCCAGGAATCCCTTTAGACTTGGACATTCATTTACTTATATTTATGTCAATTATTTAGACAATCTCTGGTTAATGGTGGCAGTGCTTCATTTTATAACTTTTCAAACCTTGAGACCTTAATTTTGTTTCGTCTGCTGGGTTTAGGTATTGTAGCTTTGGTTAAGGTTTTCAGGAGAGGTGCATCAGTAACAGATAGGTGGCATTACATATCTCACGTTATCTTTCCTTTCCTTGGCACATGAACAGCATCTGGGCTAAGCAAAAAATTCTTGGGTCACAGAACTCCCCCTTCACATTGTACTGATATTCCTTCATTTTTCCCTGTGTTTGCTGTGGTAGAATCTGGGATCAGCTGAATTTTTTTGTAAGTGACTTACAAAAGAACCAAAATCCTTCTCTTTCATTATGTTCACATCATTTTACGGGGTTGTAATTGGCTTATTCAGACCCCAGGATAGAAAATGACCCATCTGAAGACCTCAGGCTCCAACCATATCACAGGAGTTGTCTGGTTTTGTTTGTGTAATTGTTTTATTATTACCGCCAGGTTTCGAAGGTAGATATCCCCTCAGAGAATATTCCAGATTCCCTGAGTAGTTTCCAGGTCCAGGTCCTATATCCCTCTTCTGTTCTCAGAAATAGTTCCTGTCAGAGTGGGAAGACATGATCTTGGATATTTAGTTTCAATCCTTTATGAAAAGCTGTAAAGATAATTTTCTACCCTTAACTGTAAAGTACTTTTGGTGGGAAATTAAAATTCCTCTAAGAGGATTCAACTCTCATTTGGGTTACCCTAATTTCAAAAATTTTGGCTGTTAGAATTTTCTTTAATGTTCATGAAGAGGTATTTTTTATTTCCCATGAAGATTCATTGTCCTTAGCAGTGAATTTTGAACTTTGTTTTCTTAAACATCCAAATTAGGTTTTCCTTTAGTTTTCTCTGTTATTGATGTCTAACTTAACCTTAGAGGTGGGCTTCCCTGGTGGCGCAGTGGTTAAGAATCCGCCTGCCATTGCAGGGGACATGGGTTCAATCCCTGGTCTGGGAAGATCCCACATGCCATGGAGCAACTTAGCCCCTGCGCCACAACTACTGAGCCCGCACTCTAGAGCCTGTGCTCGGCAACAAGAAAAGCCACTGCAATGAGAAGCCCGCACACCGTGATGAAGGGTAGCCCCCGCTCTCTGCAACTAGAGAGCCCGCGCACAGCAACAAAGACCCAACACAGCCAAAAATAAAATAAATAAATTTATTTAAAAAAACAAAAGAAATTAGAGGTAACTTTTAATCAAAAAGGGCATAGCATAGAGATGACAAGAGGGCACCTTCAACCCCAGCATGGAAATGAAGTTCCTATTCCAAAAAGAAACATCCTCACAATCTCAGCTTACTGATTTGGAGCTTCAGTTCTCTTACAGTTTGTACTTGGATGGGAGTCAGGGGGAAGGAGACACTCTTCAGCCAGCCATTTTGATATTGGGTATTTATGTATCATTTCTTCCTAAGTCTCTTCTCATTTCTATTACAATTTGTTTTGGGAGCTGTCAGTGATTTAACAGTATCTTTTAAAACTTTTTATAAAACTAAGTAGTTTTGTGTGTCAGCCCAGTATCCACTAGTGTCACCCATGCTACCCTTCTGCTATGTGCAGATGGCGGCATGTCCGCACCTGAATCTCTCCTGTGTCCCCCACTGTCAACAGCCAAATGTACTCACCAGGGGAGTCTGCCATCCCCTTCTGTTCACCTCTACTGTGGTCCCCATGTTCCTGCCTCCCTAGAGACCATTTCTTTCCAGAGCAGCGGTTTTCAAGAGAAATATAATGCAAGCCACATACGTAATTTTAATTTTTTTTTTTTTTTTTTTTTTTTTGCGGTACGTGGGCTTCTCACCGCTGTGGCCTCTCCTGTTGCGGAGCACAGGCTCCGGATGCACAGGCTCAGTGACCATGGCTCACGGGCCCAGCTGCTCTGCGGCATGTGGGATCTTCCCGGACCGGGGCACGAACCCGTGTCCCTTGCATCGGCAGGCGGACTCTCAACCACTGCGCCACCAGGGAAGCCCTGTAATTTAAAATTTTCTAGCACCTGCTTTAGAGAAATTAAAAAGAAACAAGTGAAATTAATTTTAATAATATACTTAGTTAACCCAGTATATCCAAAATATCATGATTTCACCCTTCAATCAGTCTAAAACTTATTAATGAGTTAATTTGCATTCTTTTTTTTTTCACACTGTGTCTTCAAAATCTGGAGTGTATTTTACACGTAGGTGTTCTCAGTTTGGACTAGATGTATTTCAAGTGCTCCATGGCCACATGAGATGGCTACCTTATTGGACAGTACAGCTCTAGAGAATGATTTTATGTACACTCTCCATCTCTCTTCCTGCCTCCTTTATTCTCATTTGCCCCAACACCCCCCAGAGTCTGTGGCTATTGCCTCCCTCTCTCCTTTCTTTCCATTTGTCATGATCTTTTTTTAACATGGAAAATCATTTCCTTTCTTAAAATTCTGGCCTGATTTGTTCTGTGTTACATTCCTCTAACCCCCATTTCAGGGGGTGACACACCCTTTTGTCTTGGTTGGGCATTTGCTTGCAATTACCTCCTAATGATTATTTTCTTTGACCCATTAGTTGACTTAGATATTTTTCTTATTTAAAAAAAATGTATCTTTCTTGACAGATCTCTAAATTAATTTTAGAGTTAAACTAGAAATCATAAATTTAGAGGTTTGTATAGAGTCCCTTATGTTTCTGCCTTGATTTTAAAAATAGCACATATAGGTATATGTATTTTAGGATTATAATATCTCACTCTAAGTATTGCTTTACCTCACTGAATATTTTTGATAATTATTTTTATATCTTTTCTATATATTTTAGGGTTTCCATTAAACTGATGTAGAATTAAACTGATATAGAATTATATCAGAATAACTTATTTTAAAAAATTCCTACTTGAATGGGAGTGACTTTTACCTAGGAAAGTACATAAAAATGGGTGTCTTGAAGAAGTTCTTTCCTGTGCTATAATGGAGTGTTTTCAGGAAACAAGGTGTCAGACCCCCCCCCCCACCCCGCCACTCCCCCAGGAGGGAAGGTGGAAAGTAGGGGTTCTCAGAGTGCCAGGGTCACAGATTTTTCTGAAAGGTTTACATGGGGACCCTGGTTGGGCCCATCACTACCTGATGGAACACTCCCTGACTGGTACCTTTTATTTGTAGACACGATGCTGAAAATGCTCTTTCAGCGTCTTGAAAGTTTTTATATTTGAGAAGTTTACAGAGAAACCCCTAGCAAAGGCTTCAGGTCCCTTCTGCTTCTTTGCTCTTCAGTTCCTCCCCTAGACCTAGTGTTAGATTAGTTAATAGTGTGATCCTTGGACCAGTAGCATCAGTGTCTCCTGGAAACGTGTTAGAAAAGCAGATTCTCAGGCCCTGCTGAATCAGAAACTCTGGAGGTGGGGCCCAGCAACCTGTCTTTAAGAAGCCCTTTGGGTGGGTCTGCTGTACCAAATTTGAGTTACTGACACACGTCTGCTCTCTACCTGGCCCTTGCACAGGCATCTGGATCCTCTTGGAATCTCTACTCCCCAGTGCCCCATCCTGGAATTTTCTAGTCCCTGCTACTTGAAGGCTGTCTTCCACAGCCCCTACGCTTCCTGGCTTTGGTTTCTAGTAGTTCTGTGGTATGTATGTCCATGTTTGTGACATTCTGGGAGGGGTGGCCCAGGCTGTGGTTTGCCACCTACTGCTGCAGGCATTAGTGGTGTTCAGAAGGGAAGGGAGAAGCTGTGCTCATGTGTTTCCCACTAAACAGAGAGACTGACACTCTCTATAGCTGTTTTATTTTTACTTTATCTCCTTGTCAACTTCACAGTGTAATAAATGCAGTTTATGTAAACATCTCTACTGGGAGATGCATAAATATAAGTATTTATGTGAACATATAAAGTCTGCATATGTGGGTAATCTCCCCATACATATCATTTATTTATCCATCATTACATACCTGTGGTGTCCAGCTGATTCCTCTACCTTACTTCTGTCTCTGTACCCATCTCTACCTGAACATGTAGTAAATATTTTATTTTGAAAATAGACAAAGATTATGTTTCCTTTGTGTTTTCTCTTTCACGGTGGAGCCTTCCCTCTGCTGGGGCTTCACTGTGAGACCCGCAGGACTCAAGGTCCTTTGGGAAGTCCTGGCTTCTCCTGAATCCTCTCTCACCTCTCCTGTTCTAACTGCTCTCTCTGGCCAGCTCTGCTGGAACAGAAGGTATTGCCTGCCACCCTATGGTCGCAGGTGACACAGCAGAGGTGTGGGCAGCTGTCTCTTGATTGATTCCTAGTCTCGCCTCTGAACCTGAGTTCCCACATGCATGGATTTAAGCACTGTCTTTCTGAGGAAGGGATTGTGCTCATTTTCCTCATCTCCTCTTGAGGGGCTGTTTCCCGTGTTTATTGACTCCTCGTTTGTGCCCATCACTTGCTAATGTTATCCATGCTGCCCTCTATCTCTGTGTAAGATGGGAAAGCCTCCACACTTGACTGTCTCTTGTTTATCATCCAATGTTACTCCCTGAATATACCCTCCAGAGGTATCTGTCTTCTTCGTTCCACATCTAGCACAATCCTTGTGTATCCACCTCCCTAAGGACTGTTTCTTTTTTTTAATATATATTTTAAAAAATTTATTTATTTATGGCTGCGTGTGTCTTCGTTTCTGCGCGCAAGCTTTCTGTAGTTGCAGCGAGAGGGGGCTACTCTTCGTTGTGGTGTGCGGGCTTCTCATTGTGGTGGCTTCTCTTGTTGTGGAGCACGGGCTCTCGGCACGCGGGCTTCAGTAGTTGTGGCACGCGGGCTTAGTAGTTGTGGCTCGCAGGCTCTAGAGCACAGGCTCAGTAGTTGTGGCGCACGGGCTTAGTTGCTCCGTGGCATGTGGGATCTTCCCAGACCAGGGCTCGAACCTGTGCTCCCTGCATTGGCAGGCAGATTCTTAACCACTGCGCCACCAGGGAAGTCCCAAGGACTGTTTCTTTATAGTGATTTTATGCAAAAACTCCATATGTTCTTCCTGCCTCCTGTATCCCCATGAGCACCTCTCTCTGCCCCCATCTAATTATTTCTTCCCTCTCTCATATCCTATTGTTCTGTTAGTTTTCTGCCCTGAAAGTTGACTGCTAGCTTCTTAGTTTTCTGTCTTAATTTCTAAGTCATAGATTACTTTCAGGCTAAAAGTTTCCTTCTAACCACTGTTTTATTCCTCATTCATGGGAAATTAAATCAATTTTTAATAATTTGACTCATCAGTGATTTAGACTAGCCCTTCTTCCCCAGTTCTGTAGTTTTGTTTTTCCCTTTTGTGGTCATTTTTATTTAAACATTTGACCTTACTGAAACTAGAACTTCCGTCCAAAAATGTATATAGAGCTGAAGTTTTTGCCCTGTTTTTTTTGGCACTGTGTTTAAGGTGGTATCTCTGGGTACTCAGGTAACCTCATTCCACAGATTTTGATCTGAAGTTATTTTCACTATTGTTTCTTCTAATGATTTTGTAGATTGCAAGTCAATTTCTTATTCAACTTATCAGTGACACAGTAGTTTGTATGGCTTTTAATTTCAAAGAATATTTTTTCACTTTTTTTCTTTTTAACTGATTTTTATCTGATGTTAATTGTAACCAGATATGTTCCCTAGATAGGCATGACTAGATTTTTTTCCATTGTGTTTATAATTTAAATGGATTTTCACATCTTTGAGCCTCAGAGCCCAGATAGGAGTGTGGGAAATAGGACTCCTCAAAGGACAGAGATTAAATCTCAAAGCTCTTAGATTTATTAAGCAAACTCAGGTCCAGGGTAAAAGGGTTCTGTACCCCCAATTCCAATGTGTGGGGTTTTTTTCCTCCACACATCCAAGCAATTCTGGGACACCAAATGAGTGTCCTACAATTCAACTCAATTCTGACACTGTTTACCCAGAGAGAGCATCAGATTCCACAGGTGAGGGGCTCAGTCCTGCAAGACTGTTCCCCACTCCACCCACCCAAGGTACCAGTCATAAGTCCAGGTTGTCACCTGGGCTTCTGACCAACTGGCTATAGACTGGAGGTTCCAACAACCCCCTCCTCATTTAATTTGCTGGAGTGGCTCACAGAATCCAGAGGATCATTTTACTTACTAGATTACCAGTTTATCATAAAAGATTATAACTCAGGAACAGCCAGATGGAAGAGATGCATAGGGCAAGGTATCGGGGAGGGGTGCAGAGCTCTCATGCTCTCTGAACACGCTACTCTCCCTGAATCTCTACCAACCTGGAAGCTCTCCAAACCCCAACCTTTTGGGGTTTTATGGAGGCTTCATTACATAGGTGTGATGGATTAAATCATTGGTCTTTGGCGATTGATTCAATCTCCAGTCCCTTTCCCCTCTGTGGAAGGGAGAAAGGGGAGAAAGTTCCCAGGGCCCCATCATTACCCAATCTGCTGTTATGTTTGATTTATTATAGATAACCTGTCAGCCTGGATCTCTCTTCACAGACTGTGTACACATGTCTACACATAAGGATCTGGATTATCTCAGGATCCCACCTCCTCTGCTCCCCCCCCCCCCCCCCGCAACCCTCCATCCCTTCTCTGACACTTTTCAGTCCCTCCATTTCATTTGTGCTCCTCTCAGCCCCATGCCTGACTTTGGTGCCCACTGAGTTCTTTTAGAAACATTCCACATTCAGGGATATGAAATCCTTGGTGAGGTCTGTCAAGGATTGGAATAGGGTGCTGGGCTGATCCTCCTTCCTGAACCCCTGTGCAGTCTGGGAGGCTGATGCTAACATGCAAACCTTTTTCTTTTTTACTTCTCCAGGCAAAGGGATATTGGGAAAGATTCTGGAGTAGAGTGTTAAGATTTAAGAGTATTCTTTGAATATTTGCACCATGATGGGCCTTGGAGGTGCCTTGAGGGTGGTGCTTTGAGTGGAGTAGTTATCAGGAAATTGTGGATTTTAAGGAAGTCAGGAAAGAAGAGATCACTGACAATTCAACAATTCAGGGTAAGCTCCTAAAGGACTCTTTCTGGCTACTTAATGCCCAGAAGCCAACCCCTCACCTCTTATCAAAGCTATAGGCCACTAGGTGCCAATGAGGTTCATGTAGCATCAGATCTATCTATGCTTTTCCTTAATGTGGGGATTTGGGGTACAGAATTTAAGGAAGCACCAAAAACACTCAGTAATCAAGATAAATATTTTAATGTATTATCTTAAAAATAAAAATGATGAACCAAATCTCCCCCTCCCCCCAATCCATGATGAACAAAACTGTCAAATTATGCCTCCTCTTCACCCCTGTCTCCCTCACCATCACCACCACCACCACCACCACCACCACCACCACCACCAGCTCGGAAAGTTTCCTCCAAGCGATACCTGTACCAGGTATTGTATTGCTGGCTCGAGCCGTGGGGCTTCATTATACTACTACCACCAGGGAACCTTTTGCTCTTTACCCAAGTCCAGCCTCTCCACTCCTCAAAATCCCGGGCACACAAGACGAAAGCCACTCCCACCGCCATTCCAAGTTGGCCCAAGCCAATCCCGCTCTCTCCGAAAACAGCCTTGGTGTTCCCTGTCTATAGTGGCGCCCCCTTCCAACCTCGGGGACGTAAAGCCGGTGTCGCTCCTATCTGGGCGTCCCAACAGAGCATCACCCCGCTTCCCCACCCTCCAAGTGCTTTACTCTGAGCCGCGCCCACATCGGCCCGCCTCTGGTCCAGCCCGTGCCGACCCTGGTTTCAGCTCCGGGAAGGGGACATCAGTGGAGACTTGGGTGGGGAAGCTTAGCTCCCTCGTGCCGCTGAAGGTCAGTGCGCACAGTCTGGTCACCCGCCGCTGCAACACCGGGCTCCAGGACCACATTTCCTAGACTTCTCGGCGGTGTCCGCGACGCTCTCGTGGCCTGCAGATCTCATTGGCCCTCGGCAGAAAAACTGGTGAACCTCGCGGTCTGGGCACCTTAACAACGGGCTCCTAAATTTGGCTGTAAAAGAGGTGCAGATGTGAGAGTCACCCTGCCATGGAGAAGCCCACGCCCTCCTCCTCTCCACCCCAAGACTACACTCTCCAGAGGCCTCTGCGGCCACTTCCGCCCTCTCTTCCGCTCGCCCCTTAGCGTGAGGAGTTGGCGTAACAGGAACACTTCCGGCCGGTGGAGTCCGCCCATTAGGCTGGTTGGCAACGGTGTAGACAACTGTGTTCGGGTCCTTCTCACACCTCTGCTCTTGGTTCCCGAGCTTCAGCCTCAGAATCGGTAACGTGCACCCCGCGTTCCGTGAGTGCCCAATAGTCACTGCCTCGTCCACTCAGCACGTCCCCATGCTTGTCCCGGTTTTACGAGGACACAGTCTGCCTTAGGGACAAACCCTTACTCCACTGCTGGAGAATATGGGCTTCACTCTCTGGCCAGAGCTTGGGGCTGAGCTTGAGGGTGCTCCGTCACCCTGGGCCCTTTCTCCAGGAGGCTAGATGGGAATTGGCTTGTGGTGGTGAATTCTGTGACACTCCCAATCCCCAGTAGTGGGGCTCTGGAGCACACCCCGCCTGCACATGGGAGGGGTTTTCCAACTAGGCATGCTCTTTTTTCTCTTCACATCCTCAGATCTGCCTTCTGAGACTTTGCCCTTCTTCAGGGAGAGCACTCAGGAGATCAGGAAAATGGCCACGGGGCTCCTGAAAGCCAAAAAAGAGGTGAGAATTTCCGTAAAATTCCATCTTGACTGTCAAGAGGATGAATCCATTCCCCTTTCTTGCTCTGGAGGCTGTCTTGTTGGTATTGGGCAAAGCTCTTGCCTGGTCCTGGAGGAGTGGCTTACATGGAGTTTCCCTCAACATTTCTTTCTGCTCCATCCATACTTCAGTCATCCTCAAAGTAGTTAATTGTGAACAACACACATGGAGCAATTTAAATAAAAATACAGGGACATCCAGGCTTAATTGTCCAGTGATAAGGATGAAAGGCAGGGACAGCAGAGTAGACTGCGGCCTGAAGTGGCTAGGGAGGACTTCCAGGAGAAGTAGGGCTGTTTGAACTACCCCTGCGAGTCTGGTACATTGGAGAATTGGTGAAGACATACCAGTGGGAGGGCAAGAAGAATGGTTAGTCTGAGGCTGGGCCACTGGGCACACTGCCCTTAACACAGTGTGGGAAGATCGTATTTTAGGTTGATTTTTAAATAATGTACTGGTGAAGATACAGACTATCTTCACCAGTACATGATATAGTCTAACCTGAATTTTACATTTGAGAGCATTTTCAGCATCTGGCAATGGGGAGATTTCACCAAAAATTCTGGATTGCTTGCCTCTCAGAAAATAAACTGCACTCTACTTTGGCGTCAGGGAATTTGAGCTGAACAGTGTCTGCATCATTTGGACAGGTCCTGCACAGTCTATTTGCTGTAGTTTCCATAGTATCCTCCATACTGAGGTTGAAACCATTGAAATCTAACGTTTTGCCTGTCTC
Source organism: Pseudorca crassidens (assembly GCF_039906515.1). NCBI lineage: Eukaryota > Metazoa > Chordata > Mammalia > Artiodactyla > Delphinidae > Pseudorca > Pseudorca crassidens. The sequence continues at coordinate 15,974,335 of NC_090315.1, read as the reverse complement.
TGTAATTTTTATTACCTGCCTGGCCCCAGAAGGATTTTTATTTTCCACCTCTCTGAGTCTGGGTGGCCAGGTCAAGTGCCAGGCTGAGGAGTGTAGACTTTGTCTTTGAGTAAGATGGATTTTTTTTTTTTTTTTTTTTTTTTGCGGTACGCGGGCCTCTCACTGTTGTGACCTCTCCCGTTACGGAGCACAGGCTCCGGGCGCGCAGGCTCAGCGGCCATGGCTTACGGGCCCAACCGCTCCGCGGCGTGTGGGATCATCCCGCACCGGGGCACGAACCCGTGTCCCCTGCATCGGCAGGCGGACTCTCAACCACCGCGCCACCAGGGAAGCCAAGTAAGATGGATTTTGAAGAATGTTGAGAAGGGATTTGACATAGGAAATCAGAGCTATAGGCACATAGGAACTGAAGGGGAAATTTTCTAACCCCTGAGAATGGTGACTATGATGAGTTTGACTTAATTGAATAGGACTGATATTTATTGAGCACCAACACAGTTGCCAGGCTTGTTTACTATCATTTTGATATGCACTAACTTTGTTATTTCAGATCTGCCTTCGTTGTCTTGATTTCTTGTTTTTTTAAATAAATTTATTTATTTTAATTATTTATTTTTGGCTGAGTTGGGTCCTCATTGCTGTGCACGGGCCCTCTCTAGTTGCGGTGAGGGTGAGCGGGGGCTGCTCCTCCCCATGGTGCACGGGCCCCTCACTGTGGTGGCTTCTCTTGTTGCGGAGCATGGGCTCTAGAGTGCAGGCTCAGTAGTTGTGGTGCACGGGCTTAGTTGCTCGGCGGCACGTGGGATCCTCCCGGACCAGGGATCGAACCCGTGTCCCCTTCACTGGCAGGCGGATTCTTAACCACTGCACCACCAGGGAAGCCTTCTTGGTTTATTCTTAATCCTGGTCTCCATGTTAGAGATTTACAATTTCCTAGGCATTATCAGAACAACTTTGAGAGTTCTGCATTTCTTATTTGTAAAATATTATATTCATCTGAAAAGTGTTAGTACCAAGAATGCATGGGAAATCTGGGGCATTTCCTAAGGTAACATTGAATCTTTTGTGTGTACTTTCTTCCCCACTTATAATGTTACTAGGGAAGCATTCTGATTTTCTGGGAAAAGCCAGAAATTTGTGTGAGCTGACTTTTCCTGCTCTTAATACTTTAAAAAAGAAAAAAGAAGAAAAAGCATTATGAAAACTTGACGAAAGTGCACAAGCATTTGAATTGTGTAAGTTGTTTAAGATGAAACCTGTGTGCCTAGAGGAGTACCTGGCACACATGATATGTTTGGTGCATGGAGGAACCACACCTTAAAGAAATTAATTTGAAGGAACTAATAAGTAACAAGGGAGTTTCTGTTTGTTTTGATATGTTATTTGGGGCATGTAATTAACCACATATTTCAGGGGGTTTGAGGAGGATTTCCAGGTACTCTAATATGCATGACCTCTGAATTACATGCAACAATTTAAGCAAATATACAGTAGGATATTAGCTATCACTGCCTGAGAGGGTAAAGTAGAATTTGTAACAAATGAGTTGGGCTGGCAGGAACATGATGTTACTAATTCTTAGTATTTTCTCCTTGATTCCATTGAACAAATTTGCTGAATGTTTACTGTTTGCAGAACTCTTGATAGACTACATTCAGTGATGTGTAAAGCACAGCCTGCACACTTATGAGTCTTGCATTTTATTTTTAGATTTCTCTATCATTGGGATTTGGTCAATTTTATATACATACACACACACACCCCTACATACATACATTTTGATAGACCTTAATGATAAGATCGTATTGTATTAAAGCTAGTGACATTATATCTACTCAGACCCATTTTTTAATAGATGAAGGAACAACCAACATTTATCCAACTGAAAGCGATTTCTATAATAGTGCTTTTTTTTTTTTTAACATCTTTATTGGGGTATAATTGCTTTACAATGGTGTGTTAGTTTCTGCTTTATAACAAAGTGAATCAGTCATACATAAACATATGTTCCCATATGTCTTCCCTCTTGTGTCTCCCTCCCTCCCACCCTCCCTATCCCACCCCTCCAGGCTGTCACAAAGCACCGAGCCAATATCCCTGTGCCATGCGGCTGCTTCCCACTAGCTATCTACCTTACTACGTTTGTTAGTGTGTATATGTCCATGACTCTCTCTCGCCCTGTCACAGCTCACCCTTCCCCCTCCCCATAACCTCAAGTCCGTTCTCTAGGAGGTCTGCGTCTTTATTCCTGCCTTACCCCTAGGTTCTTCATGACATTTTTTTTTTCTTAAATTCCATATATATGTGTTAGCATACGGTATTTGTCTTTCTCTTTCTGACTTACTTCACTCTGTATGACAGACTCTAGGTCTATCCACTTCATTACAAATAGCTCAATTTCGTTTCTTTTTATGGCTGAGTAATATTCCATTGTATATATATGCCACATCTTCTTTATCCTATAATAGTGCTTTGACTGAATGATCCAATCCACTAATTCTCAATTTGGGGGAACATTTAACTTGTTCCCAATATTTAACTGTTGCAAATAATGCTTCTGTGGTCAGCTTTGTGCATGAAATTCTTTTATAGATTTGTATTTATTCTCAAAACTAAAATATGACAAAGTGAGTAGAAATAAATATTTTGAAGCAATGAGCACTCACACCGGTTGGAGCTTTGGAACCCTGCTTGTTCTAAAACATGTGATCCTATCCATTATTTCTTCCTTTTTTGAGATTCCTTTCTTCCATCACCATGTTTCACTTTACATTGTGCAGTTTTTTTGTTTTTGTTACACTGTGCAGTGTTACATTCCCAGGGTAGACCTACCAGTGCAGATCTTCTTCTCTCATGTGAATGTTCACAATAATGTCCTGATTTGTTTCCCCATGTTGATATGTTCCTTTGCTACCCATTGCATCTGTAATCCTCACGTCCCCCAAACATTACAGTAACATCACTTTTCTGTTCAGAAGTCTTCCTTCAGTGTCTCAACAACAGTGTCTTAGATATTCAGGGCAGTCTTCACTTCAAATGTGTTCTGTTTATGACATCATGTTCTGACTATTCATTCTGAAAATGTGTTTATTGCCAGCACAGTGGAGTAATCTCATATACACCTTTAATTTAGATTAAATTCACTTTTTAGGCACTTGGCTGGAAAAAGAGAGAAAAATAACTATTCAAGTCATTCAAATAAATCTCCTCTATCACCTAATGACTTCATGCCTGGGAGGCAGTGAGAAATGGGAGGACTGAATCTGTTGCTGTGTGAATCTCTCTTAGGCGTTTGTGACAGCATGAGCATCTTGGCAATCAATGAACCTTGATCTCAAGGTTAATATTACTTGCAAAGTATTTTTCATATAACATGACTCCTTTATCAATGTATAGGTTAGCCTTTGCTTCATAAAAAACTACCCAAAACTTACTGACTTAAAACAAAATAATTTAGGGACTTACCTGGTGGTCCAGTGGTTAAGACTCCATGCTCCCAATGCAGGGGGCCTGGGTTCCATTCCTGGTCAGGGAACTAGATCCCGCATGCTGCAATAAAAGTTCCCGCATATCGCAGCTAAAAGATCCCACATGCTGCAACGAAGGTCCCGAGTGCTGCGACTAAGACCCTGTATAGCCAAATAACTAAATAAATATTTAAAAAGAAAAAATAATTTATTAGCACACAATTTGATAGGTCAGCATTTTGAGCTGGGCACGGATGGATGTTTTGCAGGTTTCACTTGTGCTCTTGTTGCTGCAGTCAGCTGGTGGTTTGACTGGGGCTGGGTGACTATCCATGCATGACAGTTACCAAGCTGGTTGTCTCAGGTGTGTTGGTTTTTCTTGGTTCTTTTCCATGTAGGCTTGGGTTTGTTCTAGAGACTCTGCTTAGGCTTGATCAAATGATGGTCTTGGGTTTCCCTACACAGCAAGAGAGAGGACAACCCCAATGGACAAGCACGTTTTAAGCCTCAGCTCGTGTTATGTTTGCTAATGTCCCTTTGATCAAAGTGCAGAGTTGTGGAAGGGACTAACACAAGGGTGTAGATATAGGGAGATGTTATACAGTGGGGTTCATTACTGTAACTACCCTCTGGTCCCAGTGATCCATGTCCTTCCCTTGTGCAAGATAAACTCACCCCCTCCCAGGATCCCCAGAAGTTTCATCCTCAAAGTCCAGTATCATATGCATATCAGTCTGGATGTGGCTAAGGCTTCTTCAGTGAAACTCTTTTTGAGTCAGAGATGTATACTAAAAAGACAATTTATTTGTTTCCCTCTACCCCCAACTACCCACCTAGCACACAGTGGTGAGACATGGACAGGAAAACTGCAATATACACTCCCATTCAAAAAGGGAAGGAGTTGGAGGCACATAGGAGGCCTCTTCATTTTGAACTCTCTCCATCCCTTTTAGTAAAGCTGATATGACTTCTTTAGAGTATATATATATATTTTTTAATTTATTTATTTTTTATTTATATATTTTTGGCTGCGTTGGGCCTTTGTTGCTGTGCGTGGTCTTTCCCTAGTTGTGGCGAGCAGAGGCTGCTCTTTGTTGCAGTGCGCGGGCTTCTCATTGCAGTGTCTTCTCTTGTTGCAGAGCATGGGCTCTAGGCACGTGGTCTTCAGTAGTTGTGGGGCACAGGCTCAGTAGTTGTGGCTCATGGGCTCTAGAGCACACCCTCAGTAGTTGTGGCTTTCGGGCTTAGTTGCTCCGTGGCATGTGGGATCTTCCCGGACCAGGGCTCGAACCCATGTCCCCTGCATTGGCAGGTAGAGTCTTAACCACTGTGCCACCAGGAAAGCCCTGATATAACTTCTTTAAAAACTCTTTGGGTTTCCCATGTATCAGATTATATTACTCTATTAAACAAAAAGCTACAATCACATTTCCTTTCCAGATAGGCCTCTAATCTTTGGGCAGGGTGCCAGTGCTATGGGACAATACCTGTAAGAATCTCAGAAGCCCTTTTGTCTACTAGGTATCACCTTAACAATTTCAGAGGTCATAACATTTGGGTCTTTTAGCCAAACTCTTGATCTTTACCCTGAGGCCATTTCTTATTTTGAGACTCTTGTTGGCTGGAGAGACTGGAGATGTAAAACAGTTTTATTTTCCAACCCAGCAAGTCCTGGCTTGTCTGTATTTCCTCTAAATTATGCTTGTGAACTGCTTAGTTGTTTCTTTAACTCTTCTCTTTCTATACATTATCATGTATAGAAGCTAGGTAGAAGCATCCGACTGAAACTTTTAACAGGCTTTCAGGAGATCTGTTTAGTCAGATGTGAAAATTCATTAGGTATTTTTTCTTTATTCTAAATTAGTCCCCCAGACTGCTAGCTATGTTGCTACTCAGTGGGAGAGCTTTGAAATGGATCATCCAGTTAGTGTTTACCATACCCTCCCTACATGCATGGGTCTCAGACAAAGAAACCATGAATCTTTCTAGAGCTGCAGGAATACCAGTTGTATTAAACTTGTTGAAATGATGCAGGTTGGTCTGTAATGTAGCTCCTTTGTCAGAGATTTTCAAGGTATGTGTGTGTGTGTTTATTCTGAGGAGGATCTATAAGATCATATCACTACAGGGACTGGGCAGGAACTTGAATGAGTGAATAGTCTTTTTCTCTCTAACATTTAATTATGAACAGCTTCAAACATAAAGAAAAAAATACAAAGACTTGTACATTGACATTCACATACCCACCACCTAGATTCAATGATGAGTATTTTGCAACATGTGCTTTACCACCTGTCTATTCACATGTGTAGTCCTCTACCATCAGTTCAAGGGTAGTATTCAAATATTGCCTTAAATGCACAATAGAGGACAGAGTTTTATATTCCTTTGACCTTTCAGACTTTCTGTAGGCTGCTACAACCTGCCTGCTCTCTTTCCCAACTAGCCACTTTTCATTCTTTATTCCCTCCCATCTCACATGCCTTGTCTGGAGTACCTAGCCTTCCACGCTCCTTCATCCTTTGAATCCTGCCTAGCCTTTAAGACCAAGATCATACTGCCCTCTCATGAAACCATTTCTGATCTCTGTATCCTACAGTGACCTCTCCCTCTCCAGATTCCTCTGACCCAGTGATTTGCAACGATGACTATACACAGGAGCCCTTAAAAGTATAAAAGCCTTATCCCTGAAGAGTCTGATTTTATTGATTTGTGGTGGGACCCAAGAATCCGTAATTTAAAACACCACACAGAGGGCTTCCCTGGTGGTGCAGTGGTTGAGAGTCCGCCTGCCGATGCGGGGCACGCGGGTTCGTGCCCCTGTCCGGGAAGATCCCACATGCTGCGGATCGGCTGTGCCTGTGAGCCATGGCCGCTGAGCTTGCGCGTCCGGAGCCTGTGCTCCGCGACGGGAGAGGCCACAACAGTGAGAGGCCCGCGTACCGCAAAAAAAAAAAAAAAAAAAACACAAAAAAACACCACACAGAGAATTCGCTGGCAGTCCAGTGGTTAGGACTTGGCATTTTCACTGCCGAGGGCGTGGGTTCAGCCCCTGGTTGGGGAACTAAGATCCTGAAAGCTGCGTGGCACGGACAAAAACAAAACAAAAACCCAAAAAACAAACAAAAAAAACCCCCTCACCACACACTTACTGTGTGGAGCAGTCAGTTGTCTGAGTCCTTACATTTATCAACTCATGTGATCCTCAGCACAACCTGGGAGATAAACACTGTTATTCTTAGTTCAGAGAAGAAGAAACTGAGGTGCTGAGAGGTTAACTAATTTGCCTAAGGGTACACTAGCTGGGGACAGATAGGTTCCAAATCCAGGCAGAGTGTTTTGAATCCAGGCTCTTCATCACCATCCACTTCCATTCCTCAGGCCTGAGCAGTGCAAGTGGCAGTGTGAGGGAGGGGAAGGAGTGAGCCCTGCCTGAAGTATACATAATGGTGGGTTATTCATCCCCTGCCCCAGAGGCTGAGCTGCTTCATGTAGAACATAAATGCTTAGACCAAGTAGTCTCTGAAATTCTTCGAACTCAGCAAGAGAATTATTCTTTTAATGTAGTGTGCATGATGTCTTCCTGCTTAGATTTAAAGCTCCCAATGGGAAAGAACTTTTGCTTTTATCCCCCATAGCAGTGAGCCTAGCATGTTGACAGTGATAGGTGCACAATGATGCTGGCTGGATAGAGATGGGAGAGTAATGGTCTTTGAACTATTGGCACGAAGGTCATGTATGGGAGGAGAAAAATTCTTTTTTTCATTGGCTGTAAATTAGACACAAGACATATTCACAAGAGAAAAACAATCGGAAATTTATTAACATGTGCATCATGCATACACATGGGAGTACTCAGTGATGGGTAACTCAAAAGGGGTGGTTAGAACTTGAGCTTATATAGCATCTTAACAAAATAGCAATAACTATAGAGAAGTGACAAGACAAAGGAAAAGGACTTTGAGTTTCTAGGCAGCAAATTGTGGGAAGGTTAATAATATATGGGGGAACTAATGGAAGATAAGGGCTAGTTAGTGAAGGTTTGCTATGTAGATTTCTCTGGTGCCTATCCCTGGGCTGATAAGGGTCTAGAGTTGTATCTGGTGATTAATTTCTGTCCTCCTGGTAGAGAGGGGAAGGGGGACACCTTTGCAAATTTATGTTCTGCTTTTAGGCAAATGGGAGAGGGCAGAGAGCTTTTCTTGTGTCTGCTTATTAATTGCCTTCAGCTCAAAATAATCCTTATGCCAAAGTGGCATATTTTAGAGTGGTATATTCTGTTACCCTTTATTCATCATCCATAGTAAGGTCTAGAAATCTTCTCTACCTCCTCAGGGATGCCTTTTGATCTCTCATCCTGAGGTGTGGACAAGGCAGACTCCTGGATGAGCAGAGGTGTGTTTTGTGTTAAAAGGCATTCATGGCGTTCGGGGATGTGGCTGTGGACTTCACCCAGGAGGAGTGGAGGCTGTTGAGCCCCGCTCAGAGGACCTTGCACAGGGAGGTGATGCTGGAGACTTATAACCACTTGGTCTCACTAGGTAAGAATGGCTTCCCATAGCACTTAAAGTCTGGCTCACGGTATTTTCTATATGTCACAAAGAAAGGCTACTCACAAAGCAGCTTTGTCTTAGGGTTGGGCTTCAAAACAAAAATTTACCTTTTTCCTCAGGTGGATCTGGATTCAGTAGAGTTGAAAGCAGGTAGATTTATTCATATTGTGTATGCCACTCTGCATTTTTTTTCTTACTTTATCTTGCCCCAAACCCAGGAGATTTTCATTCACTGTGTTAATATGCTGTTTTTCTGATTGGAGTCACCTTTTCTTACTCAACCCTTCTACTGCAGAGAGTTCACTATTCATAGGTCCTCTGTATCACCCTCTGGGTTTCCCTCTCCATTTTGTCTCTGAGTTCTGGAATGGCCCCTTGAGCTCATAACCAAGAGTCTCCTTTTTTTCTTTCCTTATGAGCAGAAATTCCATTTTGCAAACCAAAACTCATTTCTCAGCTGGAGCGAGGGGAAGAGCCCTGGATAGAGGAGAGGCAACGTCCGCTGAGTCTCTGTCCAGGTGAGTGTGACACAGGGTAGTTGGAACCGTCTGCAGCATGGCAGGTAGGGAAGGATGAGGCATCTCTCAGGTACTGGGAGGAAGCTCTTTTCTAGTCCCCTAGGTCCCTGGTAAGGCTGCCTGGCATGACCTCTTTTCCAGAATATCATCTTCAGTTAAGGGAGGGACTTTCCTGGTTTCTTTGTCGCATCCCTCCACCAGGAAGCCTCCCTTCCTCTCACTTCGCATTGTTTTCTGCGGAGGATACTTGTGACCAGTTCAGTCTGCTGCCATTTTCAGAAGTGGGCTTCATCCTATTTATTTTTGACTTGATATTTGGAAATTACTTCAAAATTACAGAAAATTTGCAAAAATAAAAATAGTACAAAGAACATTCTTATGTCCTCTACACATACACAAATATGTATAAATATATATGGCATATATATTTTTATAAAATGGTATCATAAAATCACCTACTAATATTTCACCCAGTTTGCTTTATCATTGGCTTGTGTGTCTCTTGTGTGCATGCTCTCCCTTCTCCCTCCACCATACGTATGTGTATGTATTTATGTATATGTTTATGTATATATATTTGTGTGTACCTATATATGTAGGTTCATATGTGGATGTATGTTAAAAGATTTTCTAAGAATGGTGATATTCTCATATAACCACAGTACAGTTATCAACTTCAGTAAACTTAACTTCAACACAATAATTTTATCTAATACCTATCATCTACCTCTCATAATCATCAGTAGACACAGTAATATTTTTTCCTCTCCAGAACATGGCCCAGTAGTGCATTTACGTGGCATATCTATTTAGTCTCTCTTAATACAGACCATTTCAATAACCTCTCTTTAGAAGTATACAGTTCCACAGCTCCTTTTTTAACAGCTTCATTGAGTTATAACTTAAATACCATAATCTACTTACTGTAAGTGTACAGTTCAATTATTTTGAGTAAACATTCCATCACTCTAAAAAGTTACCTTGTGCCCATTTGCATCTATTTCTCCTCCCATTTGAGCTCCAGGAAACCAATGATTTGCTGTCTCTATAGATTTGCTGTTTCTGGACATTTTATATAAATGGTATCATAAAATATATATTTGTCTTTGTATCTGGCTTCAATACATAATGTTTGAGGTTCAGCATAATGTTTTTGAGGTTCATCCATGTTGCAGCATGTACTGGTAATTCATTCCTTTTTATTGCCATATAATATTCCATTGTATTGATATACCACATTTTGTCTAGCTATTCACAGGTTGATGTGAATTGGATTGTCCACTTTTTGGTTATTGTGAATAGTGCTGCTAGGAATAGTCATGTACCAGTCTTGATGTGGACATATGTTTTCATTTCTCTTGGGTAGATAACTAAGACTAGAATTTCTGGATTGTATGGTATGTTTATGTTTAACCTTTTAAGAAACTGCATAATTATTTTCCCAAGTGGCTGTACATTTCTATTAGCATTTATGTTTTACATTTCTATTATGTTTATATTTTCTATTTTTGCATTTTCTAGTAGCAGTGTTTTAGAGTGTCAGTTTCTCTACATCCTTGCCAGCACTTGGAATTGTCTCTAATTTTGATTACAGACATTCTAGTGGGTGTGTAGTGGTATTGCATTGTGGTTTAATTTGCATTTCCCTAATGACTGATAATGTTAATCTTTTCATGTGCTTATTAACCATTTGCATATCTTCTTCGGTGAAGTAGCTACTTAGTTCTTTTGCCCATTTTTAAGTTGGATTGTTTGTCTTCTTTTTGAGTTGTAAGAATTTTTCATATATTCAAGACACAAGTCCTATATCACATACAGGATTTTCAATTATTTTCAACTATGAAATGAAGTTTCAGAAAAAAGACAAGTCTGTGGATTGTCTTTTCATTCTCTTAATGGTGTCTTTTCAAGCATAAATGTTTTAAATTTCGATGATGTTCAATTTAACAGTTTTCTAATGGATTGTGCTTTTTGTGGTGTAACTATGAAGTTTGCTTAACTCGAGGCCACATAGATTTTCTTCTTTGGTTTCTTCTAGAAGTTTTATTTTTTAGCTTTTACACTTAAGGCTGTGATCCATTTTTAGTTAATTTTTATGTGTCATGTGTGGTGAAAGTCTAAATTCATTTTCTTGCATATGAATATTCAATTGTCCTGGCAGTATTTGTTAAAAATAGTATGCTTGACATAGAGAATGGACTTGAGGACACGGGGAGGGGGAAGGGTAAGCTGGGATGAAGTGAGAGAGTAGCATGGACATATATACACTACCAAATGTAAAATAAATAGCTAGTGGGAAGCGGCCACATAGCACAGGGAATCACCTCAATGCTTTGTGACCACCTGGAGGGGTGGAATAGGGAGGGAAGGAGGGAGATGCAAGAGGGAGGAGATGTGGGGATGTGTGTATATGTGTGGCTGATTCACTTTGTTATAGAGCAGAAACTAACACACCATTGTGGGACAATTGTGCTCCAATGAGGGTGTTAAGAAAAAAAAAATAGTATGCTTTCCCTCATTCAATTGCCGTGGCTCCTTTGTCGAAAATCAGTTGACTGTAAATGATTCATTTCTGGACTCCTAATTTTGTTCCATCGATCTCTGTGTTTCTTCATATGACAATAGCACACTGTCTTCATTACTGGGGTCTTATATTAAGTTTTGAGGTTGAGGAGTGTAAATACTCTAACTTTTTCAAAATTATTTTGGCTATTCTATGTTTTTTGAATTGGCACATAAATTTGGGGGTCAGATTGTCAATTTCTACAAAACAAAACAAGCTTTTGATAGGGTTTGCATTGAATTTATCAATCAATTTAGGGAGAATCACTGTTTTAATAATATTGAGTCTTCTAATTTATGGTTGTCTATTTAGGACTTTAATTTTTCTCAGCAATGTTTTAAAATGTTCACCTTACATGTCTGGTAATACTTGTGTCAAATTTATTCCTCGGTATTTTATTATTATCTATGTTATTGTGAATGGTGTTGTTTTCTTAATTTCATTTGTGGAATGTTCATTGCTAGTATGTAGAAATATGATTGATTTTTGTATTTTGAGCTTTTATCATATTACCTTATTAAATACAATGATTACTTGTTGTTTCTTTCTTGAGGATTCCTTGGAATTTTGTACGTCCTGGCTCATATAATCTGTGAACAAAAAAAGAAAGGTTTACTTCTTCCTTTCCAATTTAGATATCTTTAACTTCTCCTCTTCCTTGTTCTGCTACTCCCCTCCTTTAGCCTTTTGGCTAGAACTTCCAGTGCAGTGTAGAATGGAGTTGTTGATAACAGACATTCTTGTCTGGTTTCTGAACTTAGAGGAAAATATTCAGTCTTTTATCATTAAATATGATGTTAGCTGTAGGTTTTATATAGATGCCTTTTATCAGGTTGAGGAAGTTCCATTCAATTCCTAGTTTGTGGAGTATTTTTTAAGAATGGGTATTGGATTTTGTTAGATGTTTCTGCATCTGTTGAGATGTTCATGTAGTTTTTGTCTTTATTTTGTTAGTGTGGTGTATTTCATTAATTGATTTGCAGATGTTAAATGAGCTTTGCATTCCTGGAATAAATCCTACTTTATTATAATGTATAATTCTTTTTGACTTGCTGCTGGATTTAGTTTGCTAATATTTTGTTAAGGATTTTTTCACCTCTGTTCATGAAGGGTATTTATCTGTATTTTACTTTCTTTTTTTTTTTTTTTTTTTAAATTTATTTATTTATTTATTTTTGGCTGTGTTGGGTCTTCGTTTCTGTGCAAGGGCTTTCTCTAGTTGTGGCAAGTGGGGGCCAGTCTTCATCGCGGTGCGCGGGCCTCTGACTATCGCGGCCTCTCTTGTTACAGAGCACAAGCTCCAGACGCGCAGGCTCAGTAGTTGTGGCTCACGGGCCTAGCTGCTCCGTGGCATGTGGGATCTTCCCAGACCAGGGCTCGAACCCATGTCCCCAGCATTAGCAGGCAGATTCTCAACCACTGCGCCACCAGGGAAGCCCCTTACTTTCTTTTTGATATCTTTGTCTGCTCTGGTATCAGGGTAATGACTACATATAATGAGTGGTGAAATTTTCTCTCCTCTATTTTCTGTAAGAACTTGTGAAGAATTTGTATCATTTCTTCTTTAAGTATTGGTTAGAATCCCCCAGTGAAGACACTTGAACAAGGGCTTGTCTTTGTGTGAAGACTTTTAATTACTAATTCAATCTTGTTACTTATTATAGGTCTATTCAGATACTCTAGTTTTTATTGAGTTAGTTTTGGTAGTTTGTGTTTTTCTGGAATTTTTCTGTTTTGCCTTTGTTGTCCAGTTGTTGGCATAAAGTTGTTCATACTACTTTTAATCCTTCTAATTTCTGTGAGGTCAGTAATGATGTTCCCTCTTTCTTTCTTGATTTGGTAATTTCTATCTTCTCTATTTTTTCTTGTTCATTCTAGCTAAAGATTGTTCAATTTTGTTGATCTCTTCAAAAATCAAATTTTAATTTCATTGATTTTCTCTACTCATTCTGGTTTTCTATTTGATTAATTTTTTATAAATGTATTATTTCTTTCCTTCTGCTTATTTATTAATTTGCTCTTTTTGTAATTTCTTAAGATAGAAGCTTAGACAGTTGATTTGAAACCATTCTTCTTCCTTAATGCAGGCATTTAAACCTATAAATCTCTCTCTAATCACTTCTTTAGCTACATCCCATAAATTTTTTTTTCATCCCATAAATTTTATTATGCTGGGTTTTGTTTTCATTCTGTTCAAAATATGTTTCAATTTCTCTTCTGATTTCTTCTCTGTCCCTGAGTTACTTAGAGGTATCTTGTTTAATTTCTACATATTTGTGGATTTTCCATCTTTCTTTCATTTGTTGATTTCTAATTTCACTCCTTTGTGGTAGAAAAACATGCTTTATATAGCTTTAACGGTTATTTGTTTTTTGGCCTAGCATATGATCTGTTCTGAAGAATGGTCTATGTGCACTTAAAAAGAATATGCATTCTGCAGTCATTGGATGGAATGTTCCATACATATCAGTTTGGTCAAGTTGGTTTATTTTCTGTATCCCTGGAGATTTTCTGTCTAGTGGTTTCTATTATTGAGACTAGAATAGTGACATTTCCAATTATTGTTGAATTATCTAATTCTTCTTTTAGTTCTGTAAGTTTTTGTCTCATGTATTTTAGGGCTCTGTTTTTAGTTGTGGATACCTTTATAATTGTTTTACTTTTCTGATTTATTGCCCTTTTGTCTTTATGAAATACCTCTCTTTTTGTCTAGCAATAATCCTTGTCTTGAAATCTATTTTGTCTACTATTAATATAGTAGCCATTCCAATTCCCTTGTGATTATGTGATTACTGTTTGCATGGTATATCTTTTTTCATCCTTTTAACTTTTAACCTACTTGTGTTTTTGGATCCAGAATGTGTCCCTTGTAAATAGCACATTGTTTGATATTGCTTTTTTAATCTAGTGGGATAATCTCTGCCTTTTGTTTGGAGTGTTCAGTTTGTTCATATTTAATATAATTATTGATATGGTTTAAATCTGCCATTTTGCTGTTTATTTTTAATATGTCTCATGTCTTTATTTCTCTAGCCTCTTTTATGACATATTGTTGGGTTTTTTAATTTAAGTGTACTATTTTCATATCACTCTTGATTTTAAATTTGTTTTGGAGTTAATGCTGCTCTAGGAAATAAAATATGCACCTTAATTTATCACAGTCTACCTCTAATTAATACTAACTTAGTTCCAGTAAAATATTTATACATATATTATAAAGCCCACAATATTGTGTTATATTTACTGCCTTTTATAATAGTTTTTTGTATTTTAGAGAAATTTAGAGGAAAATATACATATGTTATCTTTTATATTTACCCACATATTTGCCAGTTTCAGTGGCCTTCATTTCTTTCTTTTCTTTTCTTTTCTTTTGATCCTGCTGCGTGGCATGCGGGATCTTAGTTCCCTGACCAGGGATCAGTCCTGCGCCCCCCCACAGTGGAAGCATGGAGTCTTAACCACTGCACTGCCAGGGACATCCCTCGGTGGCCCTCATTTCTTCTTGTGGATTTGAGTTGGTGTCTCATGTCATTTCTTTTCAACCTGAAGGACTTACTGAGTATTTCTTATAAGGCATGTTTGCTATCAACAGATACTCTGAGTACTTGTTAATCTGAGAATATCTTTATATCAATTTCTCTTTTTTTTTGGCTGAATCGTGTGGCTTGTGGGATTGTGAGATTTTAGTTCCCTGGCCAGGGATTGAACCTGGGCCCTCAGCAGTGAGAGCTTGGAGTCCTAATCACTGGACCTCCAGGGAATTCCCTCAATTTCACTTTTGAAGCATAGTTTTGTGAGAATAGAATTCTTCATAGATAGAAGTCTTTTCTCTTTTATTCCAGCACCTTAAATACATTATTCCACTGCCTTCTGGTCTCCATTGTCTCTGATGAGAAGTTAACACTAGTCATATGGTTTTTCCCCTTGTACATGTTGAGTCATTTTTCCTTTGCTGTTTTCAAGATTTCCTTTTTGTCTTTTTTTTTCTGATAGTCAACATTTTGGCTATGATGTGTCTAGCTAGGATCTCTTTGTGTTTATTTTGGGGTTTGTTGAGCTTCTTAGATCTGTAGATTGTTTTTCATCTAATTTGGAAGTTTTTTGTTTTTTTTTTTAATTTGGAACTTTTTAAGCCATAATTTCTTCAGATTTTTTTTCTGCTCTTTTCTCTCTGTCTTCTCCTTCCTGAGTTACCATTACACATAGGTTTGGTTTACCTGATGGTGTCTTACAGGTTTCTGGGCTCTTTGTTTTTCTTCAGTCTTCCTTTAACTCTGTTCTTCTGTTTTAGGTAATTTCTATTGATTTATCTTCAGGTTCACTGGTTCTGTTACAAAGTCAAATATGTTGTGGTATCTCTCTAGTAACTTTGTAATTTTAGTTATTTTACTTTTTAATTTCACAATTTCCTTTTGTTTCTTATTAATAGTTTTTATTCTTTGTTGAGATTCTCCATTTTAAGTTGTTATCATACTTACCTTTAATTTTTCACACATTGTTTTCTTTAGTTCTTTGAATATATTCATAGTATCTGCTTTGAAGTCTTTTTTTTTTTCCCCCTGTATCAGCATCTGGACCCACTCATCAACAGTTTCTATTGGCTGCAATTTTTTCCCTAGGTATGTGTCACTCACTCTTTCCTGTTTCTTTGAAAACTGGATATTTTAGATATTATATTGTAGCCATACAATAAACAGGTTGCAGGCTGGATTTGGCCCACTGAGCAGGTTTACTGTTTCCTACAATAAAAATGTAAAGCATAAAATGTGAAATAAAAAATAGATTTTGGGAAGTATGGCTGAATGGGAAACAGCTTGTGATGTGAACATATGAATGACCAGTAGGCAAAGCAAAATGGCCTAGGCAGCCCTACCTATGACTGCTTTGACTGAAAACATTCTTTATTCAGCAGGATCAAAGCTAGAAATTCAACCTTGTCCCTCCTGTCCTCTGGCATTCTCTAGTCAGCAAACCCTCAGCCAACATGTGTGGCTCAGTCATCTCCCTCAGTTTTTCTCAAGTTTACGTGCAGGAAATCATCTCCATTCAGGGAAACAATATTCAGAAGATCAGAAACAGCAGCAGGAGCAAGTCTTTGATCAAACCTGCTCAAGCAACAAAGCAGAAATTCAAGAGAGAGAAGATTCCAAGCTTTTGTTTGGGAGAGTAAGTAAAAGCAGCACTTCAAAGGCATTCTCCAGAACTCTGGAAGAACAGCCAGTAAGGTCCAAGGAAGACAACACAGTTGTGGACATAGTGCCCAGCCCTGCCCAGAGGACAAACCTTGAGGAAACAGACAAAACATTACATGGTTTAGAAGTCTCAGGATTTGGAGCAATCAAATATGGAGAGTTTGGGCTAGGCTTTATCAAGGAGTCAAACCAGCTCAGCCTCCAGAAGACACACACAGGGGAGACCCCTTACATGTACACTGAGTGGGGAGAAAGCTTTAGCAGTATGTCAGTCCTCATCAAAAACCAGAGGGCACACTCTGGGGAAAAGCCTTTTGTGTGCAGGGAATGTGGACGAGGCTTTACTTGGAAGTCAAACCTCATCACACACCAGAGGACACACTCAGGGGAGAAACCGTATGTGTGCAAGGAGTGTGGACGAGGCTTTACTTGGAAATCAAACCTCTTCACACATCAGAGGACACACTCAGGGGTCAAGCCTTATGTGTGCAAGGAATGTGGGCAGAGCTTTAGCCTGAAGTCAAACCTCATCACACACCAGAGGGCACACTCTGGGGAGAAGCCTTACATTTGCAAGGAATGTGGACATGGCTTTCGCCAGCATTCACACCTCATCAGACATAAGAGGACACATTCAGGAGAGAAGCCTTATGTTTGCAGGGAGTGTGAGCAAGGCTTTAGCCAGAAGTCACACCTCATTAGACACTTAAGGACACACACAGGAGAGAAACCTTATGTGTGCACAGAATGTGGGCGTCACTTTAGCTGGAAATCAAACCTCAAGACACACCAGAGGACACACTCAGGGGTTAAACCTTATGTGTGCCTGGAATGTGGGCAGTGCTTTAGCCTGAAGTCAAACCTCAACAAACACCAGAGGTCACACACAGGGGAGAAGCCATTTGTATGCAGGGAGTGTGGGAGAGCCTTTACCCGGAAATCAACCCTCATCACACACCAGAGGACACACTCAGGAGAGAAGCCATTTGTATGCACAGAGTGTGGGCGAGGCTTTAATGATAAGTCAACCCTCATCTCACACCAGAGGACACATTCAGGGGAAAAGCCTTTCGTATGCAGGGAGTGTGGTAGAAAGTTTAGCCAGAAGCCAAACCTGTTTAGGCACAAGAGGGCACATTCAGGGAGTATACCCTTTGTGTGTAGGGAGTGTGGACAAGGCTTTTGTGATAAGTTAACTCTCATTACACACCAGAGGGCACACTCGGGGGGGAAGCCTCATGTATGCAGGGAGTGTGGGCAAGGCTTTAGCCGGCAGTCGCACCTTATTAGACATCAGAGGATCCATTCAGGAGAGAAGCCTTATATTTGTAGGAAGTGTGGGCAAGGCTTTAGTCGGAAATCAAACCTCATCAGACATCAGAGGACACACTCAGGATAGAAACCTTGTGTGGACAAGTAGTGAAACCTTTAGCCAATAGTCACACGGCATGAAACACCAGAAGTCCCAACCAGGGCTGTAGCTTTAGTAATAAGTCAGCCATTGCCAGACACTAAAGTAGAAACATCTTATGTGTGATGGGAGTGTTCACGAGACTAATGGTAAGGGTCAACATCTCCAATCCACCTGAAGGAGAATTGCTGGCCCATTTTCAGGGGCTCTGGCTTTCCCTAGTGGGGATGGTAGGTTGTGGAAGGTCTCTCAGGTAACTTGATGGAGAGAGTACTTACTAAGTAGGTTGAAATTAGAGAATTGATACTATTCCAATATTTCCCAAGTATACTTGAACACTCCTTCCACAGTAACCTGGATGTTACAAAAACAGCAATTCTAGAGTCCATCTCTTGATGTCTGTCTTACCTTCTGAGAACAAGAGACAGAAACCATGGCTGATTTAATCTTGGTTCCACAGAGCATGACCCAGCAGAGTCAGCTTCAGGGAGAGTTTGGAAAATGGTCAACTCATGGGGACAGAGATAGTGCTTGGGTAGAAGGTTTTATTATACAAAAGGCTGACAGGTAAGAAAGATTGTAGGTATCCTAGCTCTGAGTTTGGGAAGAGGTGTCCATTTTTGGAAATATCATATCTTTGCTTGCTTCCTGGGGCTGTCTCTGGTTTTCAGGTTGAATCCATACTGAAAATGTTTTTATTGACTAGTGTTTTTAGACTAGAAATGTACTATGTAGTGTTATGAAGAAAATATATACACACATATACAGAAATACAAAATGAAATTACTTTCTATTCTTCTTTGAGTTACCATACAGCATCCCATTAGTAATTATTTGGTTTAAATTTTCCCAACCATTGTAAAATATACTACTTTTTTGGTTGAGAATACTCTTTTTGAAAATGGCAGTATCCCACAAATTCATTTAGAGTCGTGTCCCAAGGCCCAGTTTTTTTTCATGAAACTTGACTAAATGACTGTGAATTTTCTTTGGAAAATAAGTTTTCTAACAACAGGCAGGAAAATGTAGAAATTGTATAATAACTTATCTTTTTATCTCTGTGCAGGTATTTAGAATAAATTTGAAAGCGTAAGAGAAAGTGTATGAGTATTTAGAAAGTGGTGATGTAGGATTTAAAGTACAATACTCAGTGGTTGGGTCATTGGCTTTCAGTTAGGGAAAAAATAAACATAGGTCCCAAAGTTTCGATATCCAAAGGAGTTAGAGTTAGGGAATCACTATCTCAAATAATATGAGGTGTAAGAGTCATAATTTTTGTTCAAAATCTAAGGTTGAGTGGAGTGAGCAGAACCTGGTGAAAAATTATGAAATGCTATCTTAAATGGAGCAGCTGGCATGGCCTGCCCTTCTTAGCCCTCCCCATGGTAAATCCTGGCCTCATGCTCTTACATTTTCTCAACAGAAAAATACCTTTTGAGTTTTAATCTCTTTAAGTCTTAGAACTTAATTACTCTTTTCCATAAAATCATGTCACAAAAATAAAGATTCCAAAATTAAACATGTACCTTTCACCAGTTTTTTAGCTTTCGGAAGGAATATTTCAGTTTTCAGTGTAATTGCCTCATAAAAATAAAAGATTTTGCCTTAAATTA
Source organism: Pseudorca crassidens (assembly GCF_039906515.1). Taxonomy (NCBI): domain Eukaryota; kingdom Metazoa; phylum Chordata; class Mammalia; order Artiodactyla; family Delphinidae; genus Pseudorca; species Pseudorca crassidens. Next base: position 15,955,015 of record NC_090315.1, on the reverse strand, counting down.
TTTAAAATTCTCAACAGGAAAAAATAGAACACTGCTGGTATATGAAGATTTAAATAGATTCAAAGAGATTTAAACTCTGGGAAACATTTCTATGGAGCAGCAACCAAACAGAAAGATCTGGAAATGTTCTGAGAAATAGGTAGAAAGAAGTCCCATCCTTTGACCCTGCCCAAGCCCACCTCTACTGATTCTTAAACCCACATCAGGCCTTCTGCTTAGAACCTCTCAGAAGAGACAGAATTAGGACAGGTAACCTGAGTTGTCTGCCTGGGCCTAGCATTAAAATCTGTGTGCATATTTGGAAACTGATTAGGAGGCAAACACCACGTGGTATTCAGATATGTGAATCCTCTCAGTCTTGGAGGGTTTTTTTGGTTTTGTCTTTCAATCTGTGTCTGGACTATCCATCCACTATTGCCCCATATTTCATAACCTGAGGTGACAGCTCTAGATGTTTAAAACAGACAGAAAATGTGCCCCAGAGCAACCACTGCCCATCCTACCAATCCTATGGTAAGTAGTAGACTGTACTGCAGAAAATTTTGAAGAAAAGATGATGAACAGTATGAAACAATGAATATTGCTTCAAATCCGTTAAGCCTGTTATGGTCACCATTGAGATGTTCCATTTTAAAAGGAGTAGCAGTAAATTTTAATGTAATTGTTTCATTTAATTCTAATTTATTATTATGGATCAGTGGTTCCCTAAGTATGGTCAGAGGATGTTTGGGGGCCCTTTCAAATGATCTGCATGGTCAAAACAAGTTTCGTTATAACACTAAGACATTACTTACGTTTTTCTGTTGTGCTGAAATTTGCATTGATGGTGCAGAAACAATCATGGACAAAACTGCTGGGCTTCTAGCATGAATCAAGGCAGTGTCACCAAACTGTACTACTAGTATTATTGTATTTTTTACCACCCCCTACTGTGGTAAAAAAAAACCATGCAAGTTCCACTTAAGAATTTTCTTCATAGAAAAGGAAAAATTAATTTTGTTAAATCTTGACCTTTGGGTACAACATTTTAAAATTATACTGTTAGGGCTTCCCTGGTGGTGCAATGGTTGAGAGTCCGCCTGCCGATGCAGAGGACACGGGTTCGTGCCCCGGTCCGGGTAGATCCCACATGCCGCAGAGCGGCTGGACCCGTGAGCCATGGCCAATGAGCCTGCGCGTCCGGAGCCTGTGCTCCGCAACGGGAGAGGCCACAACTGTGAGAGGCCTGCGTACCGCAAAAAAATAAAATAAAAAATAATAATAAAATTATACTGTTAATTTTGAGATAACTGTAGATTCACACAGGGTTGCAGGAAATTATATAGGGAGATTCCATGTACTCTTTACTCACTTTACTTCAATGGTAATGTCTTACAAAATGATACTATAATATCACAACCACGATACTAAAATTGATATGTACACATCTTTTAAAAACTATACGTGATGAAAAGAGAAATGCACATAAAGTCTTTCATGTATGAAGTTGTTTCAAAGAAGTGCACTTCAATGGTTGATTTGCGAGCTGAACCAGCTACGTTTTTATGGACACCAATTTTATTTGAAAGATTAGCTGACGAATTTTGAATAAGGTGACTCAGACTTGGATATTTGGTAGACATTTGTAAAAAAAAATGAAGTGATTTTTTAAAACAGTAAAGAAAGCTGACAGTAATTTTGTTAATTTGACTTTCAAGCAAAAAAATTAGAATATTGAAAAACAAGTTATCTGCCACCAAGAACTTGACAGTTTCCCAATACTTACTCCTTTATGATGAGATTGGTGATGATTTTAATGAATGTGATTTTATAATACCATATAATGAAATATGTTGATGGAAGATCTGCCTAATTCACTGAACCAATATTTTCCAATTAGTACATAATGCTGCAAAATCATCTGTGGGTATATTAAAGTATAAGACAGACAAATGGATTTCAAGAGATAAAAGCCAGATTCCACATTATAAGTAACCTTTAAGAAATTACTACTTGTTGATTTTTGGTGTATTATCAAAGGATAATGTTGACAATTACCTGAAAAGGCTATTAAAACACTCCTCTATTTTCTAACTATATCTGTGTCAGGCCAGATTTTATTTATGTCAACAGGTTAAGTACAGGGGCACATATAAAATACCAGCTATATTCTATTACACTGGACATTAAGGAGATTTGCAAAAATACAAAACAATGCCACTCTTCTCACTTTTTTTTTTTTATGGTGGAAAATGTTCACACCCAAGTGAAAGTGAAACACTTTACTTTTCCCCTTTATGTGTGTTGTTTCTAGATGTTTATGGTCTGTAACCCACACTGAAAATACTACACACACACACACACACACACACACATCAGAAAAAAAGTTACATGTTATAATACCTAATATACTATTAACATCTATGCTTTATATAATTTAAACTAAGCATAGAAGAAACAAATACAAAGAAAATACTTAACACCTACTGACAGATATAAACCTACAATCTGATGTATGCTGATCTATCTAGACAGAACACAAACTTGGGGCATTTTCACTTCTAGAACTAAATGATATAATTAATCTCCTTCATGCTTTTGGCTATGTCTCTTTCTGATTATACTTGGCAATTATTTTTTTCTATTTTTTAAATCAAAGAAGCAGCTTTATGCTTTTAATCATTTCTTCAGTGTGTCTTTTATATTTTGTTAATTTCTGTTACTGTTTACTAATCTCAAGCTAATTTCTTTTTATTGTATTGATTTTTCAAGCTTATTTAATCATAATTTGATTTATTTATCTTTTTACTGTTCTGAAATTCATTTCATTTCTAAGTGGCATATAATTTTCATTTTTATTTTCTCTTTTAGACAAGAATTACTGTTTCAAAGAGTGCTTACAAATGGCTAGATGGACATATTCATTTTTACAATATCCTAGTATTTAGCCTTTTATTTTGTAGCATTGTAATCAGTGTATTTTGTGATTTCTTCCATTTTAATTCATAAAGTTCAGTTTTGAATGTGATCAAGCTCTGTAACGTAAAGCAAGTATTTAATGTGTGAGTGTGTGTATATCTATTTTAGTAATATGCCAAAATTAATACAAACGGTTATAAAATTTGATATTTTTCTAGTTATTTTATTCTCCTGTTGTTTTATATTAATGATCTGTATTTTTATTTATTAATTTATATTATATGTTTAACACATGTAAAATTAAATCTGTGATATAAATGTAGGTATAAAGATTATTAATAGAACAAATGCCATTGTGTTCACCCCAGCAGAAGAAATAAGCCTTAATTATTTTTAAAAACTTAGTACTTCCATTTCTGTAAGTGATATAATAAATAAATTTATGATCATGTTAGGAAGCATTTCTTCATGTATTTCAATCAAATTTTGCTTAACATATTTCAAAGCTGTTTTATTTAGACCTGTAGAAATTAATAACATTTCTTCCTGATGAATTTTTCCCTTTAAAAACCCATTCAGTGCTTCTAATTAGTCTGCTCTCAATATTGTTGCACTTGCCTTTTTTGGTAGTATTTACTTTTCTCAATTCTTTGTTTTCATCTTGATACTCTTATTTTGTGAATAGAGTGTCCTATTCAACATAGTGCTGGAAGCCATAGTCAGAAACAATTAGGTACAAAAGAGAAATAAAAGGCATCTAAATTGGAAAGGAAGAAGTAAAACTACCTCTGTTTGCAAACATCATTCTATACACAGAAAATCCAGGTGAATCCACAAAGAAACTACTAAGCCTAATAAGTTCAGCAAAGCTACAGAATACAAGATGAACACACAAAAATCAGTTGTATTTTACATATATATAAATGAACAACTTTGCTGTATACGAGAAACTAACACAACATTGTAAACCAACTATACTTAAAAAAGTATTTTCATATGCCACCAATGAACCATCAGAAAAGGAAATTGAGAAAAACATCCCATTTACAACAGAATCAAAAAGAATAAAATACCTAAGAATAAATATAATGAAAGATGTGAAAAGACTTGTACACTGAAAACTATAAAACATAAAAGAAAAAAAACCTATAAAACTATATAATTTGAGAAGACCTCAATAAATGTAAACATATGCCATGTCCATGGATTGGAAGACTTAAAACTGGTAAGATGTCAGTACTACCCAAAAAGATCTACATATTCACTTCAATTCCTGTCAAAATTCTGATGGCCTTTTTGACTAAAATAGAAAAGCTAGTCCCCATATTTATGGAATTGAAAGGGGACTGAAGTAGCCAAAACAATACTGGAAAAGAAAAGCAAAGTTGTAGGACTCCCGCTTACTGATATCAAAACTAATTACAAAGGTACAGTAATCAAGAGTGCGGTACTGGCATAAACATAAACATATAGACAAACAGAATAGGATTGAGAGCCCCATTAATAAACCTAAACTGCCATGGCCAATAGAATTTTGATAAATGTGCCAAGACCATTTAATGGGGAAAGAACAGTCTGTTACACGCATGATGGGACAAATGGATAACCTAATGCAGAAAAATGAAGTTGAACCCCTACCTTAGTCTACATACAAAAATTAATTCAAAATAGATCAACAACTTAAATATAAGAGCTAAGTTGTAAAATTATTAGAAGAAAACAAGAATAAATCTTTATGACCTTCTATTTGGCAGTAGATTCTTGGATTTGACACCAAACATACGAGCAAAAAAAAAAAGATAAATTGGACTTCATAAAAATTAAAACCTTTTTGCATCAGAGGATATTAAGAAAGTGAAAGGACAACCTACAGAATGGTAGAAAATATCTGCAAATCATATATCTGATAAGGATTTAGTATCCAGAGTGTACAAAGAATTCTTACAGCTCAGAACAACAACAACAACAACAAAACCCCACAATTTTAAAATGGGCAAAGGTCTTGGGAAGACACTTCTCCAAAGAATATATACCAATGGCCAAAAAGCATTTAAAAACATTCATCATCATTGGTCATTCAGGAAAGGCAAATCAAAACCACAGTAAGATACCGCTTCACACTTATTAGGATAGCTGTAATAAACAAAAGATGTTGGCAAGGATGTGGAAAATTGGGAACCTTCATACATTGTTGGTGGCACAATGTAAAATCGTGTGGCTACTATGGAAAACAGTTCGGCAATTCCTCAAAAATGAAACATATAACTATATTACCCAGCAAATCCATTCCTAGGTATATACCCAAAAGAATGGAAACAAGTACTCAAAAAATACTTGTTCATGAATATTCATAGGAGCACTATACACAGTAGCCAAAAGGTGGAGAGAGCCCAAATGTCCATCAACAGATGAATGGATAAACAAGTTATACTAGATACATACAATGGAATATTATTCAGCCACAAAGTGGAGTGAAGTACTGTACTGATACGTGCTACAACTTAAATGAATTTCAAAAACATTTTGCTAAGTGAAAGAAGCCAAAAGAAAAGGTTACATATTGTATGATTCCTTTTATATGAAATATCCAAAATAAGGAAATCCATAGACAGAAAGCAGATTAAAGTCTACCTGGGAATGGGAGAGGGGGAATGGATAGTGATTACTTAGTGGGTATGGGGTATTCTGAGGTGATGAAAAATTTGAAACTAAGATCGTTTCATAACGTGAATTCATTAAATGCCACCAAATTGTACTTTTTAAAATGGTTAATTTTATGTTATTTTTTTTTTTTTTTCTTTTTTTTCGGTACGCGGGCCTCTCACTGTTGTGGCCTCTCCCGTTGCGGAGCACAGGCTCCGGACGTGCAGGCTCAGCGGCCATGGCTCACGGGCCCAGCCGCTCCGCGGCATGTGGGATCTTCCCAGACCGGGGCACGAACCCACATCCCCTGCATCGGCAGGCGGACTCTCAACCACTGCGCCACCAGGGAAGCCCTAATTTTATGTTAATTTTGAATTTCACCTGAAAACAAAAAGTAAATGGATGGAAAAAGATATACCAGAATAAAGTAGACTTCAGAGCAAAGAGATTTTCCAGAGACAGAGAGATACACTACATACTGATAAAAGTAAAACCAGAAAGACGATACCAAACCTAAATATGTATGCACCAAATAATAGAGCTTCAAAATACATGAAGTAAAACCTAACAACTGAAATGAGAAATAGACAAATCCAAAATTATACTTGGGGGCTTTAATCCCCCTCTTTGAGTACTTGAAATAATGACTATACAGAAAATTATCAAAGATTTAGAATAAATAGCAGTCAACAGGATCCAATTGACATAGAACACTCCACTCAACCACAGCAGAATACATGTACTTTTCAAGTACCAACAGAATCTATAACAAAATCAACCATATCCTCGGCTATATGATAAACCTCAAAATTGTTTAAATACTTGAAATCATACAGAGTTTCCTCTCCAACCACAGTGGAATCAAACTAGAAATTAGTAACAAATATAGAAAACTCTCAAACCACTTGGAAATGATAAAGGGGACCTTGCAAACATTAACAGGATACATAAATACTATGAACCACTCTCCACCCATAAATTCAATAACTTACATAAAATGGGCCAATTCTTTAAAAAAAAAAACAAAAACAAAAACTCTCTTACCAAAACTCATGAGATGAACATAATATGAATATTCCTATAAGTATTAAAGAAATTGAATCTACGAAGTGACACCAACAAGGGCCAAATAAGATGTCCCTCACTTGTATGCCCCCTTCAGCAATAATTTGGCATCCACCCATGAACAAAAGTGACTTTGTGGGGTCTTTGTGATCCAGTGAAACCCCAGTGGAGTCCAAGGCTGAGGAGCCATTTTGATAAGGTTTGTTCATACACAGGCAACTGACCCACCAACCATGGTCCTGGCTACAGACCAAGAAACGGCTCTGTACCCCCAAGAATTCAGCTAAAGTCCCATTTGACTTTGGTTCTGTCACCAGTACCATACACTAAGGAACCTGGAAGGATGAACGTGCACCTATGCATTGGGTAATAGACCTCAGTCCCAGCTGTAGACCCTGAATTGGTGTGTGAACAAGTTCTATTCCTTTTCAGCCAGGGTTCAGGAGTCCCTGGAGGTAAGCCCACCAAAGCAATCTGAGCTCAGTCAGATTGTAGATTCTGAAAGACTTATAACTGGGCTCCAGGCCATCACAGCCACAGTCCATGAAGTCTTGTTGGCACAGGGACTTTGCAGGAGACATTCCCATCTCTGACCCTGTAGATCCTGAAAGGGCCCTCAGCAGCTACAGTCTGTCAACTGTCCTGAGGGTCCAGGTTCCCAGTAGGAGACACTTCATTTCCATCCCCAGAGATCCTGAAAAGGCCCTATACTTGGCTCCAGCTCCTTCCAGCCACAGTCCATGAGCAGCCCTGCTGGCACAGGGACCCTATGGGAGACACATCTGCATCTCAGGAGATCCTGAAATGGCCCTATGCTTGGCTCCAGCCTCTCTAGCCACAGTCAGGGAGCAGTCCAGCTAATCCAGGGACCTGGCAGGAGAAACACCCATCTGTACCTCCACAGCCAGGTTTGTAGACCTCAATTTTAGCTGTGGAAACTGAAACAGCCCTGGGGCTTGGTTGTAGCCCCTCTCAGCCACAGTCCAGAGCCCGTCCTTACCACCCAGGGGCCCATCCAGTGACTAAGTAGCAGCCCTTCCAGGGACCTGATGGGAGCCACACCCATCCAAATGGTATAGCTACATTGAAAGACAGTTTGACAGTTTCTTATAAAACTAATACTCTTACCATATGATCTAGCAATCATGCTTCTTCATATTTACCCAAAGGAGTTGAAAACTTAGGTCCACACAAAAACCTGCATAGTTATGTTTATAGCAACTTTATTCAAAATTGCCAAAATTTGGAAGCAACCAAGATGTCCTTCAGTAGATGAATGGCTAGATAAACTCTAGTACATCCAGACAGTGGAGTATTTTTCAGCATTAAAAAGAAATGAGTTACCAAGTCACAAAAAGGCATGGAGAAATTTAAATGTATATTACTAAATGAAAATCTGAAAAGGCCATGTACTTCCAACCACATGACATTTCAGAAGAGGCAAAACTATGGAGACAGCAAAAAGATGAGTGGTTGCTAGGGGTTAGGGAGGAGGGCTGAATAGACAGGACGCAGAGGATTTTTAGGGTAGTCAAACCATTCTGCATGATACTACAATTGTGGATACATATCATTATATATTTGTCAAAACCCATAGACTGTACAACACTAAAAGTGAATTGTAATGTAAATTATGGACTTTGGGTGATAATGATGTGTCAATGTAGGTTCACCAATTGTAACAAAGGTACCACTGAGATTTGGAATGTGGTAGTGGGGGAGGTTGTACACGTTTTAGAACAGGGAGTATATGGGAACTCTCTTGTACTTGGCGCTCAGTTTTGCTGTGAACCTAAAACTGTTCCAAAAATTAGTCCATTTTTTTAAATCATGAAAAGTTCTGTCTTTAAAGCATTAGAAATTTAAAATTATACTGGTAATTTTTTTCCTTGAAAATTTGAAACGAGTTCACCAGTGAACTCTCCAAACCTGGTAGCTTCTGGGAGTTAAGCATTTTGATACTTCTTTGATTTCTTCCATAGTTATTAGCCTTTTAGTTTGTTTATACCTTTAGAGTCAACTTTTATAATACAAGCATAACATCTATTTCTAGCAGATATTCATATTTATTTTTATACACTTATACAGATTTATATATGAGTAATAACTCTTGTAACACCTTTTGTATTTCTGGTTATTCCCCCCCTTTTTTAAAATTTTTGTGTTTGTGCTTCTTCTATTCTTTTTGATAATATTAGTAGGTGATTTATCTATCTTATTTTATTTTCTAACGCCAGATTTTGGATTGATATATTTATGCTACAGTTTTAAATTTCATTTATTTCTGTTCTTTTATATATTACTTTTTCATTAGTTTCATTATGTTGTTCTCCTACTTATATGATCTGAACACAAATCAAAACAGTAGTGTAATATTTTTCCCTTCAGATTTTTACAAATGTAAAATATTGAGTATCAGTAAGATGTCAGGAAAAAGAAGCATTGCCAGATTTAGCAAATAAAAATGCAGGATGCTCAGTTTAATTTGAATTTGTGATAAACAGTGACTAATTTGTCAGTATATCCCAAGTATTGAAACTCGGAGTATATGGCAATCCTGAGCAAGAGGCATTGTCAAGCTTTGTTGGTGCAATTAAGTTAGTATAGTCTTTCTGAAGGGCAATTTGGCAAGATCTAAAGTATTTAAAATGTATTCAGAGAATCTTTTTCCTTATCTCTCATAAGGAAACTCTTGCTCATATGTACAAGTATAATACGTGTGACTGCTGATTGGAGCATTGTCTATAATAGAGAATTCCTGGAAATATCCTCATACTCAAGTATCAGGGAATTTTTTTTTTTTTTTTTTTTTGCGATACGCGGGCGTCTCACTGCTGTGGCCTCTCCCGTTGCGGAGCACAGGCTCCGGACGCGCAGGCTCAGCGGCCATGGCTCACGGGCACAGCCGCTTCGCGGCATGTGGGATCTTCCCGGACCGGGGCACGAACCCGTGTCCCCTGCATCGGCAGGCGGACTCTCAACCACTGCGCCACCAGGGAAGCCCAGGAATTCTTTAAAAAGATATGATACTCCCAAATAAAGTATACCCACACTTATAGTTCAGCTCTGTGTGTGGAATATTACCAAGAGAGTAAATTAAGAAAGTGAACGTTAGAGCATTGCTCATGTTTCCCACTTATGGAAATAAACTACCTATGCAAGTGTATGTGTGTGTGTGTGTGTGTGTACAAATGCACAGAATTGAAGATGTTCACTAAATAGTTAGCAGAGATTACCCTTGGGGAAGAGATTGACTTGGTAAGGAGTACTGAGGGAAATCTGACTTTTGACTTTATACTCTTTTGCATCCTCTGGATTCTACCCAGCCATAAAATATTAATTAATTATAGTAACTAAAATTAGACAGCCTGCCCATACCAAGGGTTAGCAAGGATCTGGAGGATTTGGAACTCTCACACACTGCTGGTGAGAATGTAAAATGGTACAACTAATTTGGGGAATAGTTTGGCAGTTTCTTTAAAAATTAAACATACAGGGCTTCCCTGGTGGCGCAGTGGTTGAGAGTCCGCCTGCCGATGCAGGGGACACGGGTTCGTGCCCCGGTCCGGGAAGATCCCACATGCTGCGGAGCGGCTGGGCCCGTGAGCCATGGCCGCTGAGCCTGCGCGTCCGGAGCCTGTGCTCCGCAACGGGAGAGGCCACCACAGTGAGAGGCCCGCGTACCTCAAAAAATAAAAAAAATTAAACATACACTAACCAAATGATCCAGCCATTTTACTCATAGATATTCACCTGAGAGTAATTAAAACATACATCTAGAAAAAGAGTTTTACAGGTATGCTCCTAGGAGCTTTATTTGTAATACCCCCAAAGTGGAAACAACCCAAATATCCACCAACAGATGCATCTCAAAATAATTATGCTGAGTGTAAGACGACAGACAAAAAAGGAGTATATGCTACATGATTCCATTTATAGAAAGCTCTAGAAAATGAAAACTAATCTACAGTGACAGAATATATATTCACTACCTTGCTACTAGTGATTATATATACTATATAATATATATTTTGAATTATATTGAATATATTTTTCTATTATTCTATATTTACACAAGCCAGGTAATATCAAAATTATATACTTTAAATATGTGCAGGTAATTGTATGTCAAATATGTTGGGGAAAAACCCATTAAAAACAAAAATGCCTTTTGCTGTCCTTATGGAAGATGTTTGTGGTAAATTGCAAATGGGCACACATTCTTTGGATATGAAGTAGAGATGAGCCTTCCCAACTGAGGCTCCCTTCACCAACCAGCTTATCAGGTGTCATGTAAGTAATGCATTCCTAGGCCATCCCAAACCACCTGGCCCTAACTGAATTTTAAGGTTGAGTCCAGGTGAGACCAGCAGGAAAACCATTCAGGTGATAGCTAATCAATCACTGTTGTTTCAAGCCTCTAAGTTTTGGACAGGTTTGTTACACAGCAAAGGATAATTGATACAGTTTTCAATTTCATTCTTTTTCCTCTGTAATCACTTCCCTTACCAACTATATTCTTTCATTTAACCCTGGTGTTGGAAATTTTTTTCTATAAAGGGCCTTTTAATAAAATTTTAGGCTCTGTTGGCCATACAATCTCTACCATACAACTCTCTTCTTGCAGGAAAGCAACCATAGAAAATACATAAACAAATGTGCACAGCTTTGTTCCAGTAACACTTTATTTACAAAATCAAGCAGTGGACTGAATTTGGCTCAGAGGCTGTCGTTTGCTGAACCCTGGTTTAACTTAAAAAGTTGGACTTCAATATTTCAAAATTAATAATTTGTATCCTGGGCTAATTTGTATCCTTTTGTCCTCCAATTTCCACATGATAGCCACAGTAATAATTTTCACAGTTATTGCTTTGATGGAAGAAATTTTTACATGTTAAGGTATGGGGAAGTCATTCTGGCTTATACACGATATGGCTTGAACTTTATGCTAACGAGAACAGCCTGTCTCATGGCCTGTCAAACATGCATTTTGTACATCTCCTTTAACCATTAAAGAAAAGAATACATTTACCAGATTGCTTAGAAGGTCCACTTTGAAGATAGGGATAAATGCCCACCCCCCTCCATGATGTCAATGCTAGTACTCCTTTGAAGATAAGGCTCCCTTCCCAGACACCAAGGTCATGCTGACTCATTATGTATGTGCTAATCTGTCTCTTTGGAAAACTTGGAGGAGTGTAACCCTGTCCTTTTGATATTTGTTCTGATAAGATATGAAGCTAGCCTGAAAACCATGCTTCTCTGAAGAAATTTCTTCCTTGGTGGAGGCAGCATTCCTGGGCTACAGTCCTCAGTTTGGTGCAATCAAAACTCTCTTCTATTCTTATTATAGATTATGTATTGATTATTTGCATGAACAAATTCAGGTACTAAAACAGTGTTCTCTCTACAGTGTTTGTTTTTTATCTAAACTACACTATTGAAAATTGCACACTTCAAACATTCATTATGAAAATTTCAAACATATGAAAATATTTGAGAATACTATAATAAGCCTGCCCATGTACCTATTTCTCAGTTTTAGCAATTATAAATACTTCCAATCTTGTTTTATCTATTTCTCCACCAACATTTTTCCTGGAAGAGTTTAAAGCAAATCCCAGATAACATTTTTAATGATAAATTCTCCCATGTATCTATCTAATATGTAAAAACTTAAAAATACCTAGCTAAGCAGCCTAATACACCTAATAATAAGATTGTTTTTAATGTTGTATAATAAAAAGTCAATGTTCAAATTTCTCCGATTGTGATAACTGCTTTCTCACAGAGAAAAATACTGATCCAAGCAAGGTCCATCTATTGCATTCAGTTCACATGGTCCTAAGTATTTTGGGTTTGTTTCTTCCATAACAGTTCTTCTCCTTCCATTTTACTCCATATCCTTGGTTTAGCAAAAGTTTAAATATTCTGAAACAAATTCCAGACATCATTAGACGGTTAATACTTCAGCATGTGTCTCTGAAAATTAGAATTATTTTTCCTCCTTGGCCGCTTCCCTGGTTACCTAACAAAACTAACAATAATGCCCCAACAAAATCTAATTTTCAGTTTAGGTTAAAATATACATAATGTTTCTCAAAATGTCTTTTGCAGGTGACTTGTGCAAACCAGAACCCAGTTAAAGCCCACACATGGTATTTCAGGTATGAATTGTCTCTTCTTTTTGATTTAGCACTGTTCTGACCTCACCATTTAACAAATTTCTTCGTGAAACGGACTTGCTGCAAACTAAGACAGTTTCTGTGTGACCTAATCCTGAATTCTAAGTGAACCCCAGATATCGAGACCCTAATATGAGGCATACGAAAGAAAAACATATTCATACCTCTCTGCCTCAAAGGCCTACCTCCCGTCAAGGTCCTAGCTCCCCACTTTCGCTTCCGGGGAGCCTGCAGTCCACCCGCCCTCCATCAACCCACCAACCAGCCTGAAGCACAGCAGCCCACGTGATGCGCTTGCGCATGCGCCTCGCGTACTTGGAACTAGCTGCCGGAAAGGGGTTTCGAAACCGGCCTTTCCTGCAGCTGGGGGGCTCAGAGGCAGCTTATTATTTATTTTATTTTATTTTATTTATTTTTATTTTTGGCTGCATTGGGTCTTCGTTGCTGTGCGTGGGCTTTCTCTAGTTGTGGCGAGCAGGGGCTACTCTTCGTTGCGGTGCGCGGGCCTCTCATTGTGGTGGCTTCTCTTGTTGTGGAGCACAGGCTCTAGGCACGCAGGCTTCAATAGTTGTGGCACGTGGGCTCAGTAGTTGTGGCTCGCGGGCTCTAGAGCGCAGGCTCAGCAGTTGTGGGGCATGGGCTTAGTTGCTCTGCGACATGTGGGATCTTCCCCGACCAGGGCTCAAACCCGTGTCCCCTGCATTGGCAGGTGGATTCTTAACCACTGCACTACCAGGGAAGCCCTCAGAGGCATTTTAAACTCATGTGGGTGCTGGAGGCTCTTCCTCTGACTGGAGTACTGGAAGTTAGTGCCACTGGCCTTGTGGCCCCTCTCGACTCTCGTTTTTCCATCAGCTGAGGTCTGGGAAGTGCCAGCGTCTTCTGCAATCCTCGGCTTCATTTTGCGGCCTTGGACAGGCCCCTCTTCAGCTGGTACAGAAGGCCTTTCTCCCAGCACCTCTCATTTCTTTTCAGTTCCTCAGATCTGCGTTTTGGAGGCTATGCTCATCTCTGGGAAAGCTCTCAGGGAAACGTGAAAATGGCTGATAGGCTCAGGAGAATTAGAAGAAAGGTGGGTATTTACTGAAATTTCACCCTCACTGTCCTTTGGTACATCCATTTCCTTCTCCTGCCCTGGACACTGCCTTGTGGTCAGTCTGAACTGCTCTGATCTTGGAGCCTGCTGGGGCAGCTCTCTCTGCTCCATCCGTGTGGCATTTCACAAAGTGGTTTCCTTTGAACAGCACAGATGGAGCATTTAAAGAAAAAATAGGTAGGTAACTAATAAGGACCTACTACATAGCACAGGGAACTCTACTCAGTACTCTATAATGGTTTATATGGGAAAAGAATCTAAAAGAGGAGTGGATATACGTATATGTATAACTGATTCACTTTACTGTATACCTGAAACTAACATAATATTATAAATCAACTATACTCCAATAAAATTTCTTTTAAAGTATAATAAATCTAAGTTAAATGATAAACAAACACACAAACAAAAAAATAGGGATGTCAGTGCTTAAATGCCAGTGGTGGTTGATGTAGGAGGAGGGCAGAGGTATCAGAGACTCCCGTGGGCTGGAGAAGTGTGGGAGGACTTGCAGGGGGAACGGGCAGACTGCCTTCCAGGATTTGGTAGGCTAGAGAAGACATGCCAGGGGGAAAGAGGAAGGCAGGAAATACACTGCCCTTGCCAAAGTTTTGGAGAGTGTCATGGCCTGTGGGCTTATTTAAGGTTGATTTTTTTTTTTTTAAGCAGACCAGCTGAAGATACAATAGCTGTACACATGTCCACCAGGGAGGGACTTGGTTTGATGAAAACAGTTATTAAGTTAGAATGAGTTTTCAGCGTTAATAATAGGGAATTTTCACCTAAAAATCTGGATAATCTGTTTCTCTGTCAACAGGTCATTCTTACTGTGCTTGGTCCACATTCTGGGTTGGCGAAGTTTCCAATTAGACGTGGCCTGCCAAGTCCACAAGTGGTAGCAAGTTCCACTTCCTACCTTTCCCTTTGCTCTGCTGGACACTGAGGTGGAAACCACTGACCAAATCCCTCCCTCCTTGCCTCACTCCTTGACTTTCCCCTGCCTGGCCTGGGAAGTTCTTTTTGGATTCACCACCTCTTAGCTTAGGTGGGCACAGGTCAGCCAGAGTCTGAATGCCAGGCTGGAGTGGGGACTGTACCTTAGAGTAAGCTGTGTTTTGAAGGTTTGTGATAAAGGCTTTGATATGCTTAAATCCATGATTTGGGTAAAGATACTAAAGGGGCCAAAGGACAAACTGTCTTACCCTTGGAATTGGTTTGATGAAATTAACTTACCTGGATGCATTTAACATTTACTGAACAAGTACGTAGATAGCATGCTAAGCACTTTTGTACTGATTATCTCCAGAAAAGATGCACTGTGGTTTTGATGTGGAGTGGTTTACTACTCATATCTCCCTTGATTATACTATGTTCAGATATTTTGCAGAGAAAGCGCTCTTCACTTGATTCTAATTTGCTTTCTGTGGTGGAGATTTACATGTTTTTAGACAGGTTAAAACGAATCAGTTTAGATGTCAGCCAACACTTATAGCTCAGAGTTCCTCATTTGTATGATATTTCATTCTTCTTTTTTAATTGAAGTATAGTTGATGTACAATATTGTATTAGTTTCAGGTGTACAGCAAAGTGATTCAGTTTTTTATATATCTGTATATCTCTCTATATACATTTTTCATATTATTTTTTATTATAGGTTATTATAAGATATTGAATATAAGTCCCTGTGATTGTTTCTTATCTATTTTATGTATAGTAGTTTGTATCTGTTAATCCCATGATCCTAATTTATGCCTCCCCGCTCCCTCTCCCCTTTGGTAACCATACATTTGTTTTCTTTTTTTTAACATCTTTATTGGAGTATAATTGCTTTAAAATGTTGTGTTAGTTCCTGCTGTATAACAAAGTGAATCAGCTATATGTATACATATATCCCCATATCCCCTCCCTTTTGTGCCTCCCTCCCTCCCTCCCTATCCCACCCCTCTAGGTGGTCACAAAGCACCAAGCTGACCTCCCTGTGCTATGCAGCTGCTTCCCGCTAGCTATCTATTTTACATTTGGTAGTGTATATATGTCCATGCCACTCTCTCACTTCTTCCAGCTTATCCTTCCCCCTCCCCGGGTCCTCAAGTCCATTCTCCACATCTACGTCTGCGTCTTTATTCCTGTCCTGCCCCTAGCTTCTTCAGAAGCTTTTTTTTTTTTTAGATTCCATATATATGTGTTAGCATACAGTATTTGTTTTTCTCTTTTTGACTTACTTCACTCTGTATGACAGACTCTAGGTCCATCCACCTCACTACAAATAACTCAGTTTCATTTTTTTATGGCTGAGTAATATTCCATTGTATATATGTGCCACATCTCCTTTATCCATTCATCTGTCGATGGACACTTAGGTTGCTTCCGTGTCCTGACTATTGTAAATAGAGCTGCAATGAACATTGTGGCACATGACTCTTTTTGAACTATGGTTTTCTCAGGGTATATGCCCAGTAGTGGGATTGCTGGGTCATATGGTAGTTCTATTTGTAGTTTTTTAAGAAACCTCCATACTGTTCTCCATAGTGGCTGTATCAATTTACATTCCCACCAACAGTGCAAGAGGGTTCCCTTTTCTCCACACTCTCTCCAGCATTTATTGTTTGTAGATTTTCTGATGATGGCCATTCTGACTGGTGTGAGATGATACCTCACTGTGGTTTTGATTTGCATTTCTCTAATGATTGGTGATGTTGAGCATCCTTTCATGTGTTTGTTGTCAATCTGTATATCTTCTTTGGAGAAATGTCTATTTAGATATTCTGCCCATTTTTTGATTGGATTGTTTGTTTTTTTTGGTATTGAGCTGCATGAGCTGCTTGTATATTTTGGAGATTAATCCTTTTAGCCATGGCAATCAGAGAAGAAAAAGAAATAAAAGGAATCCGAATCGGAAAAGAAGAAGTAAAACTGTCACTGTTTGCAGATGACATGATACTATACATAGAGAATCCTAAAGATGCTACCAGAAAACTACTAGAGCTAATCAATGAGTTTGGTAAAGTAGCAGGATACAAAATTAATGCACAGAAATCTCTTGCATTCCTATACACTAACGATGAAAAATCTGAAAGAGTTATTAAGGAAACACTCCCTTTTTTTGAATTTTATTTAATTTATTTTTTTATACAGCAGGTTCTTATTAGTCATCCATTTTATACACATCATTGTATACATGTCAATCCCAATCTTGCAATTCATCACACCACCACCACCACAACCACCCCGCCACTTTCCCCCCTTGGTGTCCATACATTTGTTCTCTACATCTGTGTCTCAATTTCTGCCCTGCAAACCGGTTCATCTATAGCACTTTTCTAGGTTCCAAATATATGCGTTAATATGCGATATTTGTTTTTCTCTTTCTGACTTACTTCATTCTGTATGACAGTCTCTAGATTCATCCACATCTCTACAAATGACCCAATTTTGTTCCTTTTTATGGCTGAGTAATATTCCATTGTATATATGTACCACATCTTCTTTATCCATTTGTCTGTCGATGGGCATTTAGGTTGTTTCCATGACCTGGCTATTGTAAATAGTGCTGCAATGAACATTGGGGTGCATGTATGTTTTCAAGTTAGAGTTTTCATCTTTTCCAGATATTTACCCAGGAGTGGGATTGCTGGATCATATGATAGCTCCACTTTTAGTTTTTTTAAGGAACCTCCATACTGTTTTCCATAGTGGCTGCACCAATTTACTTTCCCACCAACAGTGTAGGAGGGTTCCCTTTTCTCCACACCCTCTCCAGCATTTATTATTTGTAGACTTTTGAATGATGGCCATTCTGACCCATGTGAGGTGATACCTCATTGTAATTTTGATTTACATTTCTCTAATGATTAGCGATGTTGAAAATCTTTTCATGTGCCTGTTGCCATCTGTATGTCTTCTTTGGAGAAATGTCTGTTTATGTCTTTTGCCCATTTTTTTATTTGGTGGTTTGTTTGTTTTTTGATAATGAGTTGTGTGAGCTGTTTGTATATTTTGGATATTAAGCCCTTGTCTGTCACATCATTTGCAGATATTTTTTCCCATGTTGTAGGCTGTCTTTTCATTTTGTTGATAGTTTTCTTTGCTGTGCAAAAGCTTTTAAGTTTGATGAGGTTCCATTTGTGTAGTTTTGCTTTTTTTTCTTTTTAAACATCTTTATTGGAGTATAATTGCTTTACAATGGTGTGTTAGTTTCTGCTTTATAACAAAGTGAGTCAGTTATACATATACATATGTCCCCATATTTCTTCCCTCCTGCATCTCCCTCCCTCCCACCCTCCCTCTCCCACCCCTCTAGGTGGTTACAAAGCACAGAGCTGATCTCCCTGTGCTATGCGACTGCTTCCTACTAGCTATCTATTTTAAGTTTGGTAGTGTATATACGTCCATGACACTCTCTCACTTTGTCCCAGCTTACCCTTCCACCTCCCCGTATCCTCAAGTCCATTCTCTAGTAGATCTGTGTCTTTGTTCCCGTCTACAGCCATACCACCCTGAATGTGCTGGATCTCGTCTGTATTTTTGCTTTTATTTCTTTTGCCTTGGAAGACTGATCTAAGAAAATATTGCTATGATTTATGATGTCACAGAATGTTTTGCCTCTGTTCTCTTCTAGGGGTTTTATGGTATCATGTCTTATATTTAGGTCTTTAAATGATTTTGAGTGTATGTTTGTATATGGTGTTAGAGTGTTTTAATTTCATTGATTTAGATGTAGCTCTCCACCTTTCCCAACACCACTTCTTGAAGAGACTGTCTTTTCTCCATTGTATATTCTTGCCTCCTTTGTCACAGATTAACTGACAAGGTGTGTGGGTTTATTTCTGGGCTGTCTATTCTTTTCCATTGATCTACATATCTGTTTTTGTGCCAGTACTACAGTTTTGATTACTGTAGCTTAGTAATATAGTCTGAAGTATGGAAGGGTTATGCCTCCAGCTTTGTTCTTTTTCCTCAGGATTGCTTTGGGAATTCTGGGTCTTTTGTGGTTCCATGTAAACTTTAGGAGTATTTGTTCTAGTTCTGTGAAAAATGTCATGGGTATTTTGATAGGGATCACATTAAATCTGTAGATTGTTTTGGGTAGTATGGTCATTTTAAAAATATTAATTCTTCCAATCCAAGAGCATGGGATATCATTCTTTGAATCATATTCCGTTTTCCTTATCAGTGTTTTATAGTTTTCAGCATATAGGTCTTTAACCTATATGAAATCCCCATGAATTAAGACAAGAGTTGAGTTGGAGTAAATGACAGTGAGCCAGGAACTATTTTCTTTGAGGAATGATGGGATTTGACCCTGCAATTTATAGAAGACTGCATGCAGGTCTGTACTATAGCCCACCCTCATCTCTCATGTGTAAGGATTTTAAAGCATTCAGTGTGTATCATATACACTTTTATTTTTGATTGAATCTTCAGTTTTGTTTGTTGTTTGCTATTTTTTCTTATGCGTAAAAACTCTATGTTCTTTAAAATATAGTAAAATCTGAAGTAGCTAAGGTAGAGTCTAAAAAACTAGGATTATTGCAGACACTCAAAATTACCTTTCTTGGAGCTACACCAGAAACACTACCATAGACAATCCTTAAATTAAGACTTTTTATTAATGCCCTTAATAAAAAGTTTTCTCTGTTATAAAAGTGGCATACACAATCATACTCATAAAGGGTTTCTCATTTTAGAGGTTGGTGAATTTCAGGGATGTTTCCATTGACTTCTCTCAGGAGGAGTGGGAATTCCTGGACCCTGCTCAGAGGGACTTGTACAAAGGTGTGATGTTGGAGAACTAAAGCAACCTGGTTTCACTGGGTAAGTATATCATTCTTTCTAAACTCAAAATAAGAGTTCCATATTCCTTTGTTTGCTACGTTATGACTCTGGGGGAAATTATGATTGGTATGCCAGTATGTTTCCTATACTCTGAAGCTTTAGGTGCTTTGTGGAATTAGAAATGGGCAGGTTCATGTTGCCTGTTTCATAATGTTCAGAATGCTGGGATGTTGATCTTACCTATTCTTCAGATGATTTTCTTATCCTTATTTGGCCATTAGTTTTAAAATTTCTATTTATATTAAGTCTCCTTAAGCATGGTAAAAATTCTGATTTTGAACATCCATCCCATGGTGATTCATTTTGAGAACGTTGGACATGGGTCCCTGGAATCTGCATTCTGATAGAGTTGGCTGGGGATAGTATTGTGTGAAAAAGAATTCTAGGGTAGCTATAACTCTCCTTATTCTGGGTTATCAAAGCATTGCTTCCCAATTCTGGGAAGTTCATAGCATTGATAGGTTCTTTTTCTTCTCTCAAGCAGGAACCAGAAGGCCTAAACCATCTGTAATCTCCTTACTTGAGAATGGGAAAGAGCCATGGCTGGAAGAGAGAATGGTGACAGGAGCCACAAGCTTAGGTAAGTGAAAAGGAGTGAGGCAGGAGGAACACATAAGCTGATCAGAGAGGAGACCTGAGGTGAAATGTCAGCTTATATTTTTTGACCATCTAAAGGAATCTTACTGTTAACATCTTTGGAGAAATTCTTCTCTTAGGTGGTTCTTATCTCCAAATTACAGTCTTCATATTCCTTTTCTGGTAATCTCTTTGCTATGTAAAGCAATATTCTTTATTTTTGGTGTCTCACAAAGGCATTACTGTGTACTATTCCAGTAGCTAAATTTAAAAAGTTTTTAAAAAAATGCTCCACAGAAAACTATGTAGTAGAAGAGGTGAGTTTTTAAAAAATTAATTTATTTTTGGCTGCGTTGGGTCTTTGTTGCTGCGCATGGGTTTTCTCTAGTTGCAGTGAGCGGGGGCTACTCTTTGTTGCAGTGCGTGGGCTTCGCACTGTGGTGGCTTCTCTTGTTGAAGAGCACGGCCTCTAGGCGCGGGCTTCAGTAGCTGTGGCGCTCGGGCTTATTTGCTCCACAGCATGTGGGATCCTTCCGGACCAGGGCCCGAACCCACGTCCCCTGCATTGGCAGGCAGATTCCTAACCACTGCGCCACCAGGGAAGTCCCGAAGAGGTGAATTTTTATACTTCAGCATTATTTACTTTATCTATTTCACCCATATGTTTCAATTAGGAATTTCAGTGTCAAAATTTCAGCAAACAAAAATTAGTTTAAATAATGCATTAATTTTTTGGCTCCTCAACCTGTTAGATGACAGAAACTGAATTTCTGTCACATCTGGAAAAACCTAAGAAATTCAGCATTTCTTTAGCCAATTCAGGGTCTTTTCACCACTCCCTTCCCCACACAGTTAGGCTCTGAATTTACCTAGATTGAGCTCATAAAATGTAATAACATGCATTTAATTTATCGGGCTATTATTTTAATGTAATCCATTCACATTGCTCTCTGATGACTTACGTAGGAGCCATCTGATCCTTATTTATCAGTCTTCAATCATCACAGCTATATCCCTTGTTCCTAAATCTAGGACTTTTATCAGTTCTGTTTCTACTGTACTTCTCAAACATTATCAGGAGCATGAGAAAAACTGGCTTCTGGCCTAACGCATGTAGGATCTCTGCAGACCTATAATGTCAGGACTTCCCTGCCTAGACATGTCCATAGCTATGTCTTCTCTACTGAATTGTTCACCTTATGAGTTGGAGAGATTCTAGGCACGTCATTATCCATTCCTGGGGAAGAAAACATCTCCTATTTAAACCCCAAACACTATGTGGCTGTTTTATTATTGACTTAAAGTACTTACCTTGATGGTTATAGTTGTGTAGGTTTAACCCCCATGCTTCACTCAGATTTCTGTTCACTCATCAAGTACATAGCTTCATTCAGTCAAGGGTGAGCAGGAAAGACTGACTCTGCCAGATACCCGTTCTCTTAATGCCTTGGGATGCAGCAGGGAGAAATTACATTTGTAAATCTAAAGTTGAGCCTTTTGGATTGTGTTCCCCTGGTTCTCTTATAAGAATACGCTCTTGATGTGCTCTAAGACCCCTGGCATTTTGTCCGAGAGGCAAAGTCTCATTAAGTCTGAGAAAATGGTAGTGATAAAATCATACTGCTTAATATATTGTGATATTACCCTGGCACACATAGATGGGATCCTTAGAGTTGATGTAGCATAGGATCACAAAAGAAAAATGGTGAAGATGATATGACTGTCTCAGTTTAGAAGATGGAGCAAACAAAAAAAAAAAAATAGGAGAAAGAGCATGATAGGTTCCTGAAATCACATTTCTGCTCTCTGGAATAAGGAAGTGATCAGCAATGTCACAGGTTGCTGACATAAGGAATGGGATGAAAACATGTTTATGTGACTGTGATGAAAACTTGTGGCTGTTGGTGAGTTTAAATTTTTCATTGTTTTGAGAACAATGCATATATGTGTGACTTTTATACACACATGCACACTTTTTTTTTTTTTTTCTGTGGTACGCAGGCCTCTCACTGTTTTGACCTCTCCCGTTGCGGAGCACAGGCTCCAGACACGCAGACTCAGCGGCCATGGCTTACGGACCTAGCTGCTCCGCGGCATGCGGGATCTTCCCGGACCAGGGCACGAACCTGTGTCCCCTGCATCGGCAGGCGGACTCTCAACCACTGCACCACCAGGGAAGCCCAACATTCACACTTTTAATAGGCATTCCCTTTAAGCTGGCAATCTCATGTCTAAAAAGTTCTCTTAGACAAATCATCATCATGCATAAATATATGACACAGTGTTTTTGTCCAAAGTGTTTTTATAGAATCAGTCAATCAAAGTAAATTCCAATAATGCAATGCTATATCCTTTAAATACAGTGATGCTGATCTATAATCAATTTCCATTGGAATGTGTCCATAATGTACTGTTGAGTATATGACCAGTTATAGACTGTCCATATCTGTCCATTCTGTCCACACACGATATAAGTTTGCCAGTGCACATATACATACCCATATTGCTTAAATTCATTTCACTTTTGGTCAACATCACTTATTGCTTTGTTGGGATTTTATGTGGTTTTTTTTTTTAACATCTTTATTGGGGTATAATTGCTTTACAATGGTGTGTTAGTTTCTGCTTTATAACAAAGTGAATCAGTTATACATATACATATGTTCCCATATCTCTTCCCTCTTGCATCTCCCTCCCTCCCACCCTCCCTATCCCACCCCTCCAGGCGGTCACAAAGTACCGAGCTGATCTCCCTGTGCTATGCGGCTGCTTCCCACTAGCTATCTACCTTACGTTTGGTAGTGTGTATATGTCCGTGCCTCTCTCTCGCTTTGTCACAGCTCACCCTTCCCCCTCCCCATATCCTCAAGTCTGTTCTCTAGTAGGTCTGTGTCTTTATTCCTGTCTTACCACTAGGTTCTTCATGAAATTTTTTTTTCTTAAATTCCATATATATGTGTTAGCATACGGTATTTGTCTTTCTCTTTCTGACTTACTTCACTCTGTATGACAGACTCTAGGTCTATCCACCTCATTACAAATAGCTCAATTTCGTTTCTTTTTATGGCTGAGTAATATTCCATTGTATATATGTACCACATCATCTTTATCCATTCATCCGATGATGGACACTTAGGTTGTTTCCATCTCCGGGCTATTGTAAATAGAGCTGCAATGAACATTTTGGTACATGACTCTTTTTGAATTATGGTTTTCTCAGGGTATATGCCCAGTAGTGGGATTGCTGGGTCATATGGTAGTTCTATTTGTAGTTTTTTAAGGAACCTCCATACTGTTCTCCATAGTGGTTGCACCAATTCACATTCCCACCAACAGTGCAAGAGGGTTCCCTTTTCTCCACACCCTCTCTAACATTTATTTTTTCTAGATTTTTTGATTCTAACTGGTGTGAGATGATATTTCATTGTAGTTTTGATTTGCATTTCTCTAATGATGTTGAGCATTCTTTCATGTGTTTGTTGGCAGTCTGTGTATCTTCTTTGGAGAAATGTCTATTTAGGTCTTCTGCCCATTTTTGGATTGGGTTGTTTGTTTTTTTGTTATTGAGCTGCATGAGCTGCTTGTAAATTTTGGAAATTAATCCTTTGTCAGTTGCTTCATTGGCAAATATTTTCTCCCATTCTGAGGGTTGTCTTTTGGTCTTGTTTATGGTTTCCTTTGCTGTGCAAAAGCTTTGAAGTTTCATTAGGTCCCATTTGTTTATTTTTGCTTTTATTTCCATTTCTCTAGGAGGTGGGTCAAAAAGGATCTTGCTGTGATTTATGTCATAGAGTGTTCTGCCTATGTTTTCCTCTAAGAGTTTGATAGTTTCTGGCCTTACATTTAGGCCTTTAATCCATTTTGAGCTTATTTTTGTGTATGGTGTTAGGGAGTGATCTAATCTCCTACTTTTACATGTACCTGTCCAGTTTTCCCAGCACCACTTATTGAAGAGGCTGTCCTTTCTCCACTGTACATTCCTGCCTCCTTTATCAAAGATAAGGTGATCATATGTGCGTGGGTTTATCTCTGGGCTTTCTATCCTGTTCTATTGATCTATCTTTCTGTTTCTGTGCCAGTACCATACTGTCTTGATTGCTGTAGCTTTGTAGTATAGTCTGAAGTAAGGGAGCCTGATTCCTCCAGCTCCGTTTTTTGTTCTCAAGATTGCTTTGGCTATTCGGGGTCTTTTGTTTTTCCATACAAATTGTGAAATTTTTTGTTCTAGTTCTGTGAAAAATGCCAGTGGTAGTTTGATAGGGATTGCATTGAATCTGTAGATTGCTTTGGGTAGTAGAGCCATTTTCACAATGTTGATTCTTCCAATCCAAGAACATGGTATATCTCTCCATCTATTTGTATCATCTTTAATTTCTTTCATCAGTGTCTTATAATTTTCTTCATACAGGTCTTTTGTCTCCTTAGGTAGGTTTATTCCTAGATATTTTATTCTTTTTGTTGCAATGGTAAATGTAGGATAAAATTTAAATGTTTTAGTGTGTATCGTTTTACATGATTTCCCACTAAAACCAAGCTTCTGTAATTAATCAACTGATTGCACTTGATAAAAGGTATCCACTATGAAAATAAATGATATAAAATGCATTTGATATAACTGTTCAGCTGATAAGCCAGATGAACTTCTTGCTAAGTGGAGAAACAAATACCTTCATTGTAAAAGCCAGTTCCTGTTGGTCATTATATAACTTCCATCTTAATTGAAATTCCTAAATTATTATTCTTGTACCAACCTTTCCACTGAGCTATACACACATATATCTAAATGCCTACTTGATATCACCTCTTTGATACCCAACAAGCATCTCAAAGTTAAAATGACCCCCACCCCCATCCTAGACACCTGCTACATACTTGTTGTTTTCTGTCTTGGCAAATGACACTACCATTCATCCAGATGTTCAGGACAAAAATTTAGGCATTATATCTAACTTATTCTTTTCTTCATATGCACATCCAAGCATCAGCCATTCCTGTTAGTTCTACACTTAAATTGCATCCCAATTTGACCATTTTTCATTGACTTTACCATTTACTACCCTAATTCAAACCACATTCATATCTTAAGACCAGTGGTCTCCAAAATAAATCATATAGAAGCAAAACTGCCCACTGACAATTAGAGACCTGAGTCAACAGGACAAGTGGAAGTCCCCAGCCAGGCCCTTCTCTTCCCACCCCCATCCCTGTCCCATGCCATAAGGAGCCTTAGGTTTGGACACTCCAGCTTACATGTCTAAGCTCTGTCTAATCTTACCAAATAGCTTCCACTTGACCACCATGTACACATAGGCAACACTTTCACCTTTTGTAGGACAGATCAAGGGATGGAGCTTTGGACACAGAAGAGGTGTACAGGCTCTGGAAGCAAGCTTGATGCTACTTGAGTGAGGAATTCTCAGATACCCAAAGCATGGTCTGAAGGGGTTTGTGAGCTCTGGACATGCATGTCTCTTTGCATATGGACTTCTCATCAGGAAGGAAAGGTCTTGGCCAAAGGAGGGCCAAATTGTAGCTTTTTGTTTTTTTGAAATATATTTATTTATTTGGCTGTGCCGGGTCTTAGTTGCAGCATGCAGGATTTTCGTTGCTGAGTGTGAGATTTTTGTTGCCATGTGGGATCTTTTTTTTTTTTTTAATTAATTAATTTATTTTTGGCTGCATTGGGTCTCCGTTGCTGCATGTGGGCTTTCTCTAGTTGCGGCGAGTGGGGGCTACTCTCCATTGCGGTGCGTGGGCCTCTCATTGCAGTGGCTTCTCTTGTTGTGGAGCAAGGGCTCTAGGCACACGGACTTAAGTAGTTATGGCATGCAGGCTCAGTAGTTGTGGTGCACGGGCTTAGCTGCTCCGCGGCATGTGGGATCTTCCCAGACCAGGGATCAAACCCATGTCCCCTGCATTGGCTGGCGGATTCTTAACCACTGCACCACCAGGGAAGTCCCATGTGGGATCTTTTTAGTTGTGGCATGCAGGATTTTTTATTTTTTTAGTTGTGGCATGAGGGCTCTTAGCTGCGTGTGGGATCTAGTTCCCTGACTAGGGATCGAACCTGGGCCCCCTGCTTTGGGAGCGTGGGGTCTTAACCACTGGACCACTAGGGAAGTCCCGGTGTGACTATTTGTATGTTAATAATTATTAAAATGTTAGAGGTATTTGTTATTTTAACCAACTGGGTACTAATAATAACTAAATCTTTAGGGAAACTTTGACACAGAGCATTTTGGTCACAGGATAAGAATTAAAATTTCATTTTTGTTGCAGAGAAGTAAAACAAGATTTAATAAAAGATTTTTGAGGATAAGCAGTTGTTACATTAAGATAAAATTGAG
The DNA here is from genome assembly GCF_039906515.1 of Pseudorca crassidens. Classification (NCBI taxonomy): domain Eukaryota; kingdom Metazoa; phylum Chordata; class Mammalia; order Artiodactyla; family Delphinidae; genus Pseudorca; species Pseudorca crassidens. The sequence continues at coordinate 15,928,370 of NC_090315.1, read as the reverse complement.
TGATGAAAGTGGAGTGGAAATAATTTCAAGTAAAAGGTACCATGTAAAATTTCTAAATGTTAAAAAAGAGGTCTTCCCTGGTGGCGCAGTGGTTGAGAGTCCACCTGCCAATGCAGGGGGCGCGGGTTTGTGCCCTGGTCCGGGAGGATCCCACGTGCCGCGGAGCGGCTGAGCCCGTGAGCCGTGGCCGCTGAGCCTGTGCGTCCGGAGCCTGTGCTCCGCAGCGAGAGAGGCCACAGCAGTGAGAGGCCCGCGTTCCGCAAAAAAAAAAAAAAAAAAGAGCTTGCTCGTGTGTGTTTAATGAACGATGAAGATATCTAGCCTATTGAAAACATGCTAGAAATTATATCTTTGCATTATTTAAACTTATGAAAACATTGTAGGTGTCAACTTAAAAATGTAAAAGGGAGTACATTATTTTTAAAAATTGTTTCAAGGGGAATGTAACAAAACATATGAAAGACCACTGCTCTGATAAAGGAAGATCAAGCTTAGTAAATGATGTGTCGAGGTATACCATCACAGACATGTATGCTATTGAGAAGTAAATAAGGCTGACCCCTGTACCACACCAGCTATCTGAACTTTCATAAGTTGTCACACTTCTGATACAAAGGAAATTACACAGTTCTTGGCTCTTAGAAGTTACCCATTAAATTTAAATTCTCTTCCCTAGAAATTAGTAGTGGGTTTTATATGTATCTGGATTTGACAATCACAAATTTTGGTGTGGGAGTTTCTTCACTAGCATTAATGTTAGGGTATGAATGCTTTCCAAACATCTCAATAAGCCGTGTCTAGTAAGCCCTGGTAAAATCGTGCTTTATTCTTCACTCCACAGGGTTATATAAAAACATTCTAGGGCAAAGAATACGGATGGTCAATTAAAATAACTAAGACAAGAAGTTGTTCTTGGTTTCTTCATTCTCAATTTTACTTCATTCTCAATTCAAAGAAGAACTACTGCCTTCAAATAAGAAACAACTGAAAAAACAGAGCTTATAAATACAGAGTACAGTTTGGTGGTTGCCAGGGGCAGGGTGCGGGGGTTGGGCAAAATGGGTGAAGGGGATCCGTTATAAAATAAATCATGGGGATGTACATGTACAGCATGGTAACTATAGTTAATAATACCATATTGCATATTTGAAAATTGCTAAGAGAGTAGATCTTAAAAGTTCTTACCATAAGAAAAAAAATTTTTTTCTAACTATGTATGGTGATGGATGTTAACTAGACTTACTGAAGTGATCACTTTGCAATACTTACAAATATCAAATCATTCCATTGTGTACCTGAAACAAATGTAAAAGTCAATTATACATCAATAACTAATATACATAATAGTCTACAAAACAAATCACATACCATGATTCTCACACTTGTTAGGATACTGAGGACTGTGACATCATGAGGGCAATTAGTGGTTCACCATGAAATATTTATATTCGATAATAAGTAAAGTTGGGGAAATATATATTCATTATAAAAATTACAACAAAATAGGTAAAAACATCAGTGCATCGAAATAACTACATATTAAACTAGATGTAAACTATTTCACAATTTGTATTGCTTTGTTATTAAGACACCATTACTAAATATGAGCCAGTTTTTGTTACCTACTAGGATTCCTTTATAAGGAAGTAGAAACATTGTTAAGAAAAGTTCCTGGGAAGAAATATAACTTGGAAAGTTATATTAATTTATTTTCCAGCAAATTTTAAAACGCTCATGTGCTGATTACTTCCCTGTTGTTGTTTCAGCTCCAAGCATGTCTTTCTCTTATTCTGTGATGCTAGGGCTGGGACTCTGACAAAGACATTTCCTATTCTCCCTTGCTAGTTGGCTTCCTGTTATAGTTTGTCAATGGAGGCATTAAAGGGATTTTGGGAGACAGAAAGGGAGAAGGAACCCGCTTCCTATTTTCCAGATTTTTTAGTATCTCTCTAGCAGCATCTAGATATATCTAGTATATCTCTAGCAGAATCTCTCTAGCTTGCCTGTAGAATCTTTCTGCTTTCCCAGCACCAGTACCAAACCTAGTTAACAGCCAGCCTGACACCCCTCTTCAGAGCTTTTAGGTTCTAGTAAATCCATCTCTTCCCCTTTGTTCCCCAAGCTCTAGGGTTTAGCTGCTTCCTGAAGTTACAAATCTCTCCCCTTTTTGCTCTTTGAGGCCTTCCTTCAAAATTGTGTAATCAATTTCCTGTAATTAAATCTTCTGTTTGAAATTCCCAGCATAGTTCTGCTTTCTTGATTAGACCCTGATAAACAGAGTCCTACGACAATTTCTTTGAGCAGTACAAACACTTAGTTGACATACTTTGAGGACCACTGCCATACTCTACTGGAGATGACTGGGCTCAAACCAGTGTTGGACTTGGTGGTATGAGACAAGAAAAATAAAGGACAAAAAGTCTTCTTATGATCAATTACTGACATATGAAGAGATAGTCATACATACAGTTTCTCTGAAGGTACACCTTACCAGTCAGGAAGTATCTTAAATTTCTAGCACTTTAGAATGAAACATCCAAGAAGATCTCTAACCTGCGTGATAGTTAAGTCCAGGGAAGAGCTGTGTGATGTATTTGTCAAGCACCAAACCACAATTATCATCCAAAGAATTCTTTTTTTTTTTTTTTTTTTGGCTGTGTCGGGTCTTAGTTGCGGCATGTAGGATCTTCGTTGAGGCATGTGCGATTTTTCATTGCAGCGTGGGCTCTTGTGATGTGAGGGCTTCTCTCTAGTTGTGGCATGCAGATTTTCTCTCTCTAGTTGTGGCACATGGGTTCCAGGGCACGTGGGCTCTGTAGTTGTGGTGCTCGGGCTCCAGAGCATGTGGACTTTGTAGTTTGAGGCACGTGGGCTCTCTCGTTGAGGCACCCCAGCTCAGCAGTTGTGGCGGGCAGGCTTAGTTGCCCCACAGCATGTGGGGTCTTAGTTCCCTGACCAGGGATCAAACCTGCGTCCCCTGAATTGGAAGGCAGATTCTTTACCACTGGACCACCAGGGAAGTCCCGTCATCCAAAGAATTCCTAAAGGGTAAATTTCCCATTAAAGCAACCCAACTATTAAATGTTTGTGGAGCCTTAAAAAATAATTGCTTGCTTTCTTCTGAATGTAACAATGCAATGTAACAACAGTTTCACAGAGTAAAGTGCAAATCACTTTAGTCCTAGTAGCCAGACTCCCTTTGTCCAAGACTCTGGGGCTTTAGCTATTAGAGGGCTCTTTCTCGGGAGGGGACTGGAGGGAATCTCCAAGGATGTGTTCTTATTTCAAGAACTTCCCTTTGCTTCCACACACCCCCACTTACCGAGATCTTGACTTGGGTGCACCTTCCAGATCTTCCAAGGTCTGGGGCAGAATGTTGGTTTGTTTGGAACCTTCACTGACAAAGACTCTCTCCTTGACCAAACTTTTAGTCAGACTCCTCTGAACCCTCTTCTTAACTAGGCTTCAACCTTTGGGCTTCAATGTTTGTCTTTGCAACACCCACTTTTAGAAAGAATTCTGTCATGTCAGTTTAGCTTGAGTTCTTGATATCTGATCAGTCTCAATATCTAATTAAATTCCTCATCCACCCAGGTGGTATCTGATCACTCTGGCCAGCCCTCAGCAAGAATCCTGTTGGTCAGTATAGTGAGAATTCCCCCCTACCCTTTATGTCTCCTCTTTGTAATTTTCCATGAACTGACCACCCCCCAACCCCAACTTGCTCCTTGCCTATAAATCCCCACTTGTTCTTGCTATATTTGGAATTGAGCCCAGTTCTATACTGAAGTCCCTTTCCCCCTATTGCAATATTTCCTGAATTAAAAAACAAACAAACAAAACAAAAACCCCTCAACTACTGTTCAGCTCTGGTTTTCTTTAACATCACTCAGAGGTTCACATTCTTCTCCTCCTGACTGTGGACAGTTTTTCTTAAAGCTGGGCCCTAATTAAAGTTTTAAAGTGAAAAGGAGAAACAGCAATAAACCCCAGAGCTGTTGGCTACAACATTATAAATGGCTTTGGTGCAAATGAGCATCTTCCTACAACTAGAATATAATTACCCTCTGTGCCTGGCATCACATATGGGGCAATCAGAGAAGGGGTAGTAAAAATGAGGATAACACTGACCCCACCCATGGCCGGAGGTGAGGGGTTGGGTGGGGGTGGGAGAACAGTTAGACCTGGAGACAGGCACACACACAGACACACAAACACTCTTCTCCCACGTACTCAACCCTAAAGAAAAGCCCAGAAACACCGCCCATTATGGGTAAACTCCTGCGATCTCTGGGATAAGAACACAGTTACAGAAACGTCATGCCCAAAGTCAGCCACAGCTCTTCACACACCCACAATCACTCTCTCATTCTTGGCGTGACAGACCCACAATCTGTCACACAACGACCCACACTCACGGGCGTGACAAAATACAGAAGCTCACTACACCGACAGAACCCGTTGCCCCGTAGTGAGCAAGCACAAAAGTGTGCAGCGACAGTCGCACACACAAACCGCCCCACCTGAGCATTCAATTACAGTCACGGACGTGCACAGCTTCACCACTCCCTCACACACAGTAGCCCAGAGTCATTTGAGTGCCCAAGATCGCCCAGGGTCGCACACAGCGTTCCGTGTACCCGCACCTGCGGCCGCGGTCACCTGTAGCGCAGGCGCGATGTCGAGGCTTGTCTCGGGGCCCTGTGGGAAATGTTGTTCTTTCCGCAAAGAGGCCGAGGCGCAAAGCGTTCTGGGGCTCGTGGTCCGCGGAGTCGGAAGGAAAAGCTGAGTCGCTAGTCCAGGTTCCTGCAGCTGGAGTTTACCCAGCGGAGCTCGGTGTCCCGCGCGCCTCAGTCCCCGCCCCGCTCCGCCCCGCAGGGGATTCTGGGAGGCGACATCGCCGGTCTTGGGTCGTTGGGCGTGTTTCCAGAGCCAGCGGGGCTGGGAGGTGAGTAGGGCCTTGCTACGCGCGGGAGCCGGAGGGCAGGGCCGGGCTTGGGGTGGACCGGCAGGGAACGGGGTAGGAACCAGGAGGGCGCCGCCGAGGAGACTGTGTGACAGGCTGCGGGTGTGACGGTGTGATCTTCTGTGTCACCGTGTATGTAATTGTGTGCGACTGTGACCGTCTGTCTCCGGTATAAAACTCCGAGTCTATGTGTGTTTGTGCATGACTGTCTCCGCAGGTGTAACTGTGTTATTGTGTATGGGTTTGTGAGAGATTGCGGGTGTGACTCTGTGTGTGTGTGTGTGTCGCTGTGTGGGTGTGTGTGTGACTGTGTTTGACCCCTTGTCCCTGTGGATATAACTGCGTTTGAATGTGTGTGACAGAAGGTGTCATTACGTGCCCATGACCATCTATATCTGCAGGCATAATTTTGTGTGAGTAATTGTGACAGGATGTGTGACTTTGTGTGGTATGTCACTATGCATGAGATTGTGTGTGACTGTCTCTCTGTTGGAGTAACTGTGTATCGTCATCTCTATCTTTGTGTTAATACCAGTGTGTATGTATGTGACATTACAGTCGCAATTATGTGACCATATATATGTGTGTGATTGGGTGAGAATTTGTATGTGTATGTCAGACCTAGTGTGTGATTGTGAGACACAGAAAGATTAAAATTACTCACCCACATTCACACAGTTACTAAATGACAGAATCAGGACTTAAGCCCAGGCAATTTGGCTCCAGAGGCCTTGCTTTTAATTGCTAAACCCTCTTGATCTTTCCCATGCTGTGAGGGTGAAAAATGGGGGCCCTGAGTTCTGAGGGTGTTGGAGAGTATTGTCTGTGGTCTTGGACTAGGACCCTTCTGGACATAGAACTTAACCTGTGTCTCTTTGTTTAGTCCCCTTGTGAGTAACAGAACCCAATCTAAAGACACTGTGGTGAAACCATCCTCATATTGGCTGCTTTTGGGGGAGGAAAGCCCAACCTGAAAGCCCAGTCTTCCTCTCCTTAGGCCATGGAGTTTGAGATTTTAGGTTTGTCCTTGTCAAAACTCTTCCATGTTTGGTGCTGAGAGAGGCTGATCCATGGCTCTTTTTCTCACATACCAAGTGAACTAAGTGTTTGGTTCTGACTTCACGTAATAAAGAAAAATGCTCTCATTTCCTTTTCAACTGTGTGTGTAAAATCTAAGTGGCAATAAGGGTGGCACTTCTCTATGCCAGGAGTTGGCTCAAGCAATCTTGACAGTGAGGAAAGGTTCTGACAGTTGGGTTGATTTGCCCAAGGTCACGTAGCCAATGAGGAAAGGAATGGAGAGTCAGTGTGTGTCTGGGGGTCTATATAAAGCACAAGTCTTTCACAGCACCTTTCAGTGACTGATGGTTCATCTCAAACTTGAAAAGTATTATTCAAATGATACACAGCGATTTGAAACAGCAATTTAAAAGCTATTTTTTTTATGCAGGTACTACTTAGAGCTCCCAGGTGCTGAGAAGACTTCACTGATTCTCCTCTTGGGTTGCAAAGGCTTTTATAAACAAATTCAAGCTGCATTACACTAAGGAAATAATTTTCTTACAGATTGAGTTGGTTAGTGCAGAGTAGCCCAGAATTAGGGGGTTGTATATCTTAAATTCTAAGTCAAACACAACTATCTTTGTTTTCAGTGTGAAGAAATGTTGGCTCTGAGAAGACAAGGAACTTGTTTCAGGCTGTGCAGTTTCTTGTTGGTTTGGTATTGAAATTTGTCAATGTTTGCCTCAGGCTGAATTTCTGTGGAGTAATAGAGGTAACACCTGCCACCTCCGAATATGCTTCGCTGAAAAACATATAGCATTGATTTCTCAGGTTATGCTGAATATTTCCCATACAAACATTGTGGTCTCTTGAAAGAGGACCAGTTTTTGAGCCACACTGCAGTTGACTCTTATGACTTTGAGTTAGCTGTTTAAGCTTTTTGAACCTCAATTTCACTTGGTGGTAAAATGGGGATAATAATACCTACCTTTGCAGTTTTGTGAAGATTAAATAAGATAATGACATACACAACATGTGTAACATTGCTATTTATATTATAGGAGCCACAGTAAGATTTATTTATTTGTTTATCAAATATGTTTTTAGTACTTACAGTGGTTCTGGCATTATTCTAGCACTAGAGATATACCAGTGAACGCAACAAATCCTGGCTGTCTTAAATCTTATACTGTTGTTTGGGAAGACAACAGTTAACAGAAAAAAAAAAAGTAACATGTCCAATGATGTTAAATGCTAAGAAGAAAAATAAATCAAGATAAGGAAAAATAATAACTGGGAGGGAGATTCCCTTTAGGTAGAATAGGGAGGTCCCTCCAATGTTGTTAACAATTGAGCACAGATAAGAATGAAGAGAGGGAATGTGCCGTGTCCAGGCAGAAGGAAAAGCCAAGGCCACAGCCTTGAAAAAGGAGTGTGGACAATGTTTGAGGAACTATAAGGAAATCTGTATGCCTGGAGTAGGGTGAATAAGGGGGAGAAGAGTGGGAAATGAGGTCTAAGGGGCAGCCAGGGCTAGATCATAAATTGTCTTATTGGTGATAGGATGGACTTTAGATTTTGTTGAGTTCAGGCTGTGTGTCCTTAATATCAGTCAGGAGTTCAGGGGTTAAGTTCAGCTTTGGCCTTTTTTGTCAGATCTTGGAACAGGGTAGGACTGGTCCATGTAAAGAAACTAGCGACCATAAAGGGCCAAAAAACTCTGTGAGTCTCAGATCAGCAACATAGGGCTGCCCTGCCATTTTTTTTTCTTGTTTAACTCTCCCTTCTCAGGACTTTGTTCTCCAAAAGAGAAAATTGAAGAAGGAAGGAAGAATGGCTGTTGGACTATGTAAATCCATGTCCCAGGTAAGTTGATGTTTTCACTTTGTTTCCAGAAATTCCACATCATTTTTCAGGACTTTGGGACCTCAGAGAGAGTCACAAGTAGCCCAGTGAGTGCACTCTTCACTTCTCTCTCTCCACTATTTGTTCATATAATCCTTCTACAAAACATTTAGTTGCTGTTTTTACTCAGTGTTGTGCTTAAATGTATGATGGAACAGAACTTTTCCTCTTTAGATGAATCACGATTTGTTGTGTTGGAGATGAATGCAAGTGAAATAAAGGATGGAGTGTGATTATCAAATAGGGAGGTCAAGAATGGTTTTTCTGAGAAAGTGACAGTTGAGCAAAGAAAAACCTGAGTGAAAGTAGGGAGTAAGTTTTGTGGCGATCTGGGAAGAGCTTTAAAAAAGTAGAAGGAATAGCAAGTACAAAGTTACTGTGTTGGGAGCATGTTTGATGTGTTCCAGGGATAGCAATAAGCCAGTATCCTCAGACAGAAATGTGCACTGTGAGATTAGAGCAGTAGCTGGGAACCAAATTATGCAGGCCCTTAAAAGTCATGACCAGAACTTTGACTTTTGTTCTAAAGGTGAAGGAGAAACATTGGGGTATTTGTGATGTGATTTGATTTATGTTTTAAAAGGAAAATAAATAGCAGAGAAGTAACAGTGGAAGCAGGGAGGCCAGTCAGGAGACTGCTGCAAAAATCCAGGTGGGAGGTGATAGCTTCCTGGACCATGGTGGTGGCATTGGAGCTGGTGAGATTCTGGGTGTATATTGGAGATATAAAATATGGGATTTGATCAGGGATTGGTTGTGGAGTATGAGAGGAAGAAAGAAATCATGAATGACTACAAAGATTTTTGACCTGGGCAATTGTGTAAATGGTCATGCCATTTACTGAGATGGGAAGACAGGGTGGGATGAGATAAGAATCAAGAATTGAGTTCTAGATATATTAAATTCGAGAGACCTGTTGGATATCCAAGTAAAGTATTGATTATATATCTAGAGTTCAGGACTGGAGATGTGAATTTGAGAGTCATTAGTGTATTTAAAGCCATGGGACAGGATGAGATTATCTTGAGGGTAGGATTGTGGCGAATGTAGATAGGAAAGTGGTCCAAGGACTGAGCTTAAGGCATTCAATATAAGAGGCTGACAAGAAGAGGAGGAACCAGCAAAAGAGACTAAGAAGGACTGATGTAGAAGGAAAACCAGGAGAGTGTGGGTCCCGTGAGTCAATAGTAGAAAGCATTTCAAGGAGATGATCAACTGAGTTAAATTCTTCTGAGAGAGACTGAGGAAGATGCTAGGACCATATGGGAGCACTTGGCAAACAGCATTTTTTAAAAAATTTCAGGGTTTGGTGACCTTCAGGGATGTGGCTCTAAATTTTTCCCAAGAGGAGTGGGAATGGCTGGACTCATCTCAGAAGGATTTGTACAGAGATGTCATGTTGGAGAACTACAGGAACTTGGTATGGCTTGGTAAGGATATGTATCCCCCATAATTCAAATCTTCCCTATGAGGTGTTTATGCTTCCTCCATTGGGAATATCTAGGGCATCTTAAATGCTTAGCTGGATTTCTACTTCGTGTTCCCAGGAAATTATTCAAAGTAGTTTCATAGAGTTATAAATGAGTATAGTTCCCTTTGCTCTAGAATGATGGTTTGGGATAGCAGCATTAGTATGGCGTGGAAATTTTTTAAATTGCAAATTATGGGGTCCCACTATAGACCTACAGAATCTGGGAATAGGCCTAATAGTCTGGGTTTTAATGAGCCGTCCAAGTGGTTCTGATACCCATTAAAATTTGAGAACCACTGTGGCTTCTGATTCAGTAGGTCTGGTTGGGGCAGCCTGAGAATTTGCATTTCTAATAAGTTCCTAGGTGATGGTTCTTCTGCTCTAGTACTTTGAGAACTGCTGCTATGAAGAAGCTTTGTCTGTCTCATTCTCCATTCAAGCATCTTTCCATTCTCTGGTCCTTCCTCTAATGTCCTTTCTTGCCTAATGACCAAGAGATTGAGTCTGAGTCTGGAAGAGCAATAGCAAGTTGATTTGTTTATCTATCTGTCTGTCTTGCTGGCTCTCATTTTTCTTCTCCTGTAAACAGGACTTTCCATTTCTAAGCCCAACATGATCTCCTTATTGGAGCAAGGGAAGGATCCTTGCATGGTGGAGAGAGAGATGTCAGATGGTCAATATGCAGGTGAGTGACGGGGAACAGGGAGCGCTGTTGTAAGGTGACAGCACAAGTGGTCATAAGAAGACTGCCCTGCATTTGAGGAGGCTGTCCTGGGCTTCAGGGGGTCATTTCCTCTCTATTTCTATCAAGTTATATTCTCAATAATATTTCTACCTATACCCTGAATCTTGTTCCTTTTAAGTTCTTTCCCCTTTATGGATAGAGTTATATACATTTCTAGATTTCTTTTTAGAGTTTTAATTTTATCAAAGTTATGCATGCACATTGGTTGAAGAGACAAGTTGTTTTATAAGGCTTATTCCTTTAAAAAAGGAGGTCTCTTGCCCGCTTCCCAGTTTCTCTCTCCCTAGAGGGATCCACTTTCTTTACTTTGGCAGCTTCTTTTGGTGTCTCCTTCACGTCTCTAATAAATATGTTTATGTTGCTATTTCTTGATTGTTTTTTTCAGGTTTAGTCCTCATCCAATATCTTCATTAAGAAAATAAGAATTTAGTACTTTCTTATCCTGAATCCAACATGTGTGTGAGCATGCACGCGCACACACACAATTTCTGTCTTCCTATCTCACTGATATCGTAATTTTTAAAGTTTTATTTTTTTAATTGAAGTGTAGTTGATTTACCACGTTGTGCCAATCTCTGCTGTACAGCAAAGTGACTCAGTTATACACATATGGACATTCTTTTTTTTAATATTCTTTTCCATTATGGTTTATCACAGGATATTGAATATAGTTCCCTGTGCTATAAGTAGGACCTTGTTGTTTATCCATCCTATATGTAATAGTTTACATCTGCTAATCCCACACTCCCAGTTCTTCCCTCCCCCACCCCCTCCCTCTTGGCAACCACAAGTCTGTTCTCTATGTCTATGAGTCTGTTTCTGTTTTGTAGGTAGGTTCATTTGAGCCATATTTTTAGATTCCACATATAAGTGATATAATATGGTATTTGTCTTTCTCTTTATGAATTATTATGGTAATCTCTTAGTTGCATCCATGTTGCTGCAAATAACATTATTTCGTTCTTTTTATGGCTGCGTAGTATTCCATTTTGTGTGTGTGTGTGTGTGTGTGTACCACATCTTCTTTATCCTTTCATCTGTAGATGGACATTTATGTTGTTTCCATGTCTTGGCTATTGTGAATAGTGCTTCTATGAATATAAGGGTGCATTTATCTTTTTGAATTATAGTTTTGCCCAGGTATATGCTCAGGAATGGGATTGCTCGATCATATGGTAATTCTATTTTTAGTTTTCTGAGGAACCTCCATACTGTTTTCCATAGTGGCTGCACCAACTTACATTCCCACCAGCAGTGTAGGAGGGTTCCCTTTTCTCCACACCTTCTCCAGCATTTGTTATTTGTAGACTTTTTAATCATGGCCATTCTGACTGTTGTGAGGTGGTACCTCACTGTAGTTTTGATTTGCATTTCTCTAATAATTAGTGATGTTGAGCATCTTTTCATGGGCCTGCTTGCCATCTGTATGTCTTCTTTGGAGAAATGTCTATTAAGGTCTTCTGCCCATTTTTCGATTGAGTTGTTTGTTTTTCTGTTGTTGAATTGCATGAGCTGTTTGTATATTTTGGAGATTAAGCCCTTGTCGCATCATTTGCAAACATTTTCTCCCATTCCATGGGTTGTCTTTTGGGTTTTTTTTAATGGTTTCCTTTGCTGTGCAAAAGCTTGTAAGTTTGATTAGGTCCCATACCAATATCTTAATTTTTATTGAACCACTGTTCAGTGTTTACATTATTATGGCTATTAAGTGCTAGTCGTAGCTGTGCTGTGCATATACCAAGGTTACTTTTTCTGTACTTTTTCTTTTTCTTGGCATTAATAATTATCTGGGGTTTTGTCTATTTTTTTTCCTTAGTTTTCTATATACATATTCCTAACTCAATTCTTAACTCCCGATCAATTGTTTAAATCTCTTAAGACATTCAGACACATTAGGTTATCTAGTGATTTTACCTTCTTGGAGAAATCTTTCCAGAGTCTTCAGATATGCTTCACTCTAGACAAATGGCTCATTACATTTGCTTGCATTCTATTTCGGTTTATCTAACGTTTTCTCATGATTAGATTGAGGTAGTGCATTTTTGAAAAGAGTGCCACAGAAAATGTTGTATCCTTCGCAGTGAGTGCATCATACCAAAGGATTGATAATATTGATATATCTTATTATCAGTGATGTTAATTTTCATCACTTGGTGAAGGTGGTATCTGCCTGGTTTCTCCATCGTAAAGTTACTATTTTTCTATTTATAATTAATAAATATTTGGGGAAGATACTTGATACTATTCAGTTTCTTCTGAAACTTTTGCCCACTAATTTTAGCATCCACAGCCCTGTTGGATCTTGTTTGCAACAGTTACTGCTGTTGTGGTATTGACCTAATGTTGACATTTTTATTTCCTTCTTTTATTTATACATATTAACTAGGATTGTTCTGTCTGGAAGAGCTGTTTCATCTCTCCCATTTGTTTATATATTAAAATATTTCTTCATATTTATGGAATGAGGGGTTTTTTTTTCCTATGAGTTAAAACTACTGTACCATTATTTTGTTGCTCAAAGTGTTCCAGCTTTGACCATTTAGATCTTCTTCAAGTTGGTTCCTATGACCTTTTAACATGCCCCACTTCATGGTTCCAGGTGTTCCAGGTTCATCTTGTTTTCCTTTCCCCAGCCTTGAATCAACCACTTCTCTAAGGAGCCCTGGTTCCTTTTATTGGGAAATGATGTTTAGAAACCAAGGTCTGGGTACTAGGTGTACTTATTGCTACTGGAAGTGATTTCTTCTAGGCCCTCACAGCAGACTGAGCTGGAAAATATATGTATGTATACCAACACACACTTTGAGACAGACACACACTTTTATATTTATTTCCGTCTTTATTTTTTTTAATACATTAAATTATTGGTTTATATTGATACCTTGATTTTAGTCCTACCCTCCACAGGGTTTATCATAGCCTTTCTCCTTTACTTATTTGTAATTTCTTCTTCTGACAGTGAGAAGCAATGTATTTAACTATTTCCTCCATTTAAGTGTACACACAAAGTAGTTTCAGAATTTCTAACCTATTCCTCTGTGAGAAATAAATTTACTAAGTAGATTACATTATTTGTATTTAGGTACAAATGTACTTTTTTAGTCTTAAGTATTCAGTCAAAAACTATTTTCCAGAGTTACTTAGGTTAGTTCTTCTAGGTTCATTTGTTTCTGTTGATTCCTACTACATCCTGGTTGATTTTACTTTTTTTTTTTTTTTTTGTATCTGAAACATTACTATGCTCCTAAGAATCAGACCTTTACAAGAATGTATCCTCAGAAAAGTGTCGCTCCCTCCTCATCCTTACTGTCTTGTTTCTGTTCCTACTTCTTCCTGCCCCTTTCTTACCCACCCCTTGTAGATCACCAGTCTTTATTTTCAGGTTTGTCCTTTTTATGTTTCTTTTGCACAAATGAGCAGATATACCTGTAGATTTGCATTTGCTCTTTTCACTTAGCTATAACGACATGGTTTGAACTGAGAGGGTCCACTTACATGCGAATTTTTTCAATAAATACTTACTACACGATCCGAGGTAGGTTGAATCCATGGATGCTGAACTGCAGATTCGGAGGGCTGACTGTAAAGTTATACCCATAGCCCCTGCATTTTTCGGGGGTCAGCTGTACAGGAAATCACTCCATATGAGTTCTTGGAGAGCTTCCTCATTTTTCTGACAGCTGCAGAATACTCCATTCTGTGGATGTTATGGTAATTTATTGAATCTATAATGTGTGAACATTTAGGATGTTTGCAGTAGTTTACAATTACAGACAATGCTGCCATAAATAACCTTGTAAATATGTATGTTCCTGTTGTTGAGGCTTTATTTTCAGCGTTGTTTTGTAGATGTAGGATTGCTAAGTAAGTGCATATGTAGTTTAGGAATTGCCAAATTCCTCCCCAAAAATGTTGTACCTGTCTGCTTTTTGTATTAGTTTCTTATGGCTGCTGTAACAAATTACCACAAATTTAGTGGCTGAAAACAACACAAAAATATTATCATACAGCTCTGGATCCAGGTCAGAAGTTCAAAATGGGTCTTACAGGGCTAAAAATCAAGATGTTGGCAGCCTGCCTTCCTTCTGAAGGCCCTCGGGGAGAATCTGTTTCTTGCCTTTTTATGCTTTCTTTAAGGCTTTTATCATCTGTTTATTTTCAACTTTGTAAAATCACCTTGTTTTAAACGTGAGCTTTATATGTAGTATAGAATTGAGTTTTGCTTTGTGAACCAGTCTGGATATCATTTCAATTTAATAGGTGAAAGTCCAACCATGTTTTTAATATGTTTGGGCTTAATTCTGTACATTGTTTTGTGTTATATTTTCTGATTTTTACAGTTTTTAAAAAAGACTTTAGCTTGTCTGTTTTCCTAGGCTTTTTTTTGGTCGTGTAATACTATAGTTTTTATAATAATTAGAAAGATTCTTCTTTTGTTCTAGAGCCTTCACGGTTATAGTGCTCTGTTTCTTTAGACAGTATTTACTCCTTCTATTACTTGATTGGTCAGCTTTAAAAACTAGCCTTTGATTTTTTTTTACCTGTTACAGATGTGTCAATAAGTAGCCTTATTATACTCCCCACCTTGTTTTCCCAAATTTTGTTACTTGTATGCTTTTTACATTGTCCAGGCATATTATATTTACATGCTCTTGTGTCACATTTATCCCAACCTTTCCTTTTGTCTTAATTCTGTAGTTATATATATTTAGTGTTTTCCACTAGGTCATTTTGCTGAAATTTCTCTGGACATCTCTGGATTGGCTGAAATCTGCTCTCTAGCAGTTTCCTCAAAAAGAGTTCATGCAAACAATGTCCCCCTAAGCTCTACCTTGTTCATAATTGGCCATTCTTTCCTTAAGTTGCTTATAGCATAGTATTGGTGTTAAATGTTGTTACAAAGAAGTCTGATGCCAGCTTGATATTTTCCCTTTATGTATAAGTGTCTTTGTATTTTGTTCTGATCTCCTAGATGGGTACAGGTTAGGGTATGTCTATGGGTTAGGGTTAGGGTTAGGGTACGGGTTAGGGTATGGTTTATGGTTAGGGTACGGGTTACGGTTAGGGTATCAGTTAGGGTATGGGTTAGGGTTAGCGTACGCTTTAGGGTTAGGGTATTTATTAAACCTCTCCCACTCTCCAGATATCACTTAGCATGTAAAGGTATATTATTCGGGGTCCAGCCATGGAGAAGACTTTAGACACTAGGATAAGAGAAAGAACACACACATTATAAATAAATCACATTAGGATTTTGTTTCAAACCTGTACATTAAAACACTAGTGCTTAGGAAATCTAATGGAGGCAGAAGCAGTAAAGGGTAGTTTTATGGGAATAACATCACAGATTTTCTGTAGAATACACAGATTTTGACTGGTTAGAAAGTCAAGGAGGAATGCTTTTGTTCTGAAGACATAAACCCTCTTCTAAATTGAGCTGTTATTGGAAGTTAGAAATTTTTTGTTACTGTTGTATTGCTTTGTGTTTTCGTGATTATTCTGCTTGCATCTCCCTTGTTAAACCTTTGATTTGGGGAAGAGTGCCATTACTGGAAATGATTTTACAGAATTATTCTCAAAAACAAAAGGAAATGGTTCTCACCTAAATATTAAGCAATAATCTCTATACTGGTGTACTAACAGAATTATGATTCAGGGATAATAATTCTATGAAATGTAATTAAACACACAATATTTTTTTCTTTTAAATTTCCATTGTTACTTTTTTAAAGTACAATTGTAATTCAAATTCTTTGTAACAAGTGAAATTTAAAAAGATTAAAGGAAAAGATAATATTTTACCACTTGCCATTCTTTCCCACTCCCTGAAACGACCAGCATAAATGTGTAGCTTTCTTATTTTATCCAGGTGTTCTATACATCTGGAACATCATGTTTCTCACTGTATAAAAACAGATTTAGCTCTCACAATTTTTTGTTTGTTTGTTTTGTTTTTTGCGGTACGCAGGCCTCTCACTGTTGTGGCCTCTCCCGTTGCAGAGCATGGGCTCCGGACGCACAGGCTCAGCAGCCATGGCTCACGGGCCTAACCTTTCATTTTAAAGTCATTTTATCAGGACATGTTTTAGCCTTGACCATTTTGGGTCACTTTTTCCTGGTAGATATGTTCTCTATCAGGATGGAGAGTCAAGTTTTTATTTCTGGAAATATTTTTTTCTTTTTTTACTGATGAAGTTAATATAGGAAAGTATAGACAATAATATAATAATATAGTAAAGGATTTCCTATTGATGAACAATTTTTTTATTTCTGAATTGCATACTTCATCATGTGTATTATTTATTTAATATACTGCTTGATTCAATTTTTAATATTTAAGAATTTTGCCTGTTATCCATGAGATTGGTCTGATATAAGAACAGTGAAATAGATCAGTGGAACAGTGAAGAATGTACAAAAATACACCCATGTATATATGAGAATTTAGTATTAGATAAAGGTAGTTTTTCAAATTAGTGGTGTAAAAAGATTTTCTTAAAAGTTATGGATAATATTTGTATAATATTGGGTTTTGGAAAGTCTTTCTTAAAATGACATAAAGGCCAGGCTCTATAATGAAAAAATTGGAAGATTTGAGTTCATACAAATTTTTAAAAAATTTTATCAGAAGCATTATAAATCAAGATGACGTGACAATAAAATTATCAATGAAGATGACATGTGATTTGAGGGAGAAAAATGCTCAAAAGTCTTAATGTCTTAAATTTATAATGACTTCTATAAACCACTTAAAAGAAATGCCAGTGTAATTAAAATATATGCAAAGTACCTGAATAAGGAATTCACCAAAGAAGAAACGACAAAATATATAAAAGGTACATAAATATATATGAAAATGTTCAATTTTATAATCATAGAATTGCAAATTAAAACAATAATGAGGTACTCTTTACTTGTAAGGGCAAATATTTTTAGAATGATGTTAACCAGTGTGAATGGGTTCGAAGACATATTTCATGTTGCTAACAGGAATGTAAATTGATAAAAAAAAGTTAGAACCATGACTTTCTCCCCTCTTTCCTCCAAGTAAATTCTTTAATTTCTTCTATAACAGTTTTCTTTCTCCTTGGAAGGGTAAAAAGGAGACATTTGCTTTCTTGATATTTTTCAGAATGGGACTCTTTGTATGAAATCAAGGCATTATCTCCAAAATGGTACATTGATGAAGAGGAAATATCCCAGGGGATGATAATGGAAAGACTTACAAGTTATGGCCTTGAATCCTCCAGTTTCAGAGAAGCCTGGAAATATAAGGGTGAATTTGAGCAGCATCAGGGAAATCAGGAGAGTCATTTCAGGCAAGTGACAACTCTTAAGGAAATCTCTGCCATGAAAAGAGACAATGAATATAATAATTCTGAGATAAATGTTCTCTTGAACTCAGTACTTTTAACACAACAGAGAGTTCCCACAGTAGAACAAGTACATAAATTTGATATTTATGATAAAATGTTCCCCCCAGATTCAGTTCTAACTGAACATAAAGGACTACATGCTGAGAAGGAATCTTTGATAGGTAATGAATGTGAAGAATTCAACCAGAATACATACCTTAGTAAAGATGCAGAAATTCCTCCTGGGGAGAAACATTACGAAAGTAATGATTTTTCAGATCTCTTAAGTTTCCACTCATTACTTACTCAACATCACACAACTCATCTTGGAAAATTATCCCATGGATACGTTGAATGTGGTGCTGCCTTTAGCTGTTATTCATTCTTTACTCAACCTCAGAGAATTCACAGTAGAGAGAAACCATATGCATGCAATGACTGTGGAAAAGCCTTTAGCCATGACTTCTTTCTCAGTGAGCATCAGAGAGCTCATACTGGGGAGAAACCATATGAATGTAAGGAATGTAACAAAGCTTTCAGACAGAGTGCACACCTTGCTCAACATCAGAGAATTCACACTGGAGAGAAACCCTTTGCATGCAATGAATGTGGGAAGGCCTTTAGCCGTTATGCCTTCCTTGTGGAACATCAGAGAATTCACACAGGAGAGAAACCATATGAATGTAAGGAATGTAACAAAGCCTTCAGACAGAGTGCACACCTTAATCAACATCAGAGAATTCACACTGGAGAGAAACCCTATGAATGTAATCAATGTGGAAAAGCCTTCAGCAGACGCATAGCCCTTACTCTGCATCAAAGAATTCACACAGGAGAGAAACCCTTTAAATGTAATGAATGTGGAAAGACTTTTGGCTATCGCTCACACCTTAATCAACATCAGAGAATTCACACTGGTGAAAAGCCCTATGAGTGCATCAAATGTGGGAAGTTTTTTAGGACTGACTCACAACTTAATCGACATCATAGAATTCATACTGGAGAGAGACCTTTTGAATGCAGTAAATGTGGGAAAGCCTTCAGTGATGCTTTAGTTCTAATTCATCATAAGAGAAGTCATGCAGGAGAGAAACCCTATGAATGTAACAAATGTGGGAAGGCCTTCAGTTGTGGCTCATACCTTAATCAACATCAGAGAATTCATACTGGAGAGAAACCTTATGAATGTAATGAATGTGGGAAGGCTTTCCATCAGATCTTGTCCCTTAGGCTACACCAGAGAATTCATGCTGGAGAAAAACCCTATAACTGCAATGAATGTGGGAACAATTTTAGCTGTGCTTCAGCTCTTCGACGACATCAGAAAATTCATAATAGAGAAGCTCTCTGATTATGTATAACAAGTATAAGAAAGAAAACATTTAGTCACCATTCAGTCCTTATTAAATAAATATCAGTGAGTTCTTCAGTTAGTAATTCTATGAACGTAGTACCTATGGAGAAGCCTTCGGTTCATGAGCATCCCTTATTTGAAATAGCCTGAGTAGTAGACATCTGTTACTTTTGGATCTGTTCTGTACCCTATTTGAGACTTATCTCACCCTCAATGCATATCATTCTGATGAAATTGTTTAATCAGGAAGAGCAGTAGATTGGTGATAGGCAGGCCAATTATTTTCTTCAACCTCATGATAGATAAGGGATTTACAAATGGCCCTGTCTAGACCAGTAGAGTCCTAGGGGGTCATTGTTATGGGTAGTAAGAAAAGATTTTTTTTCCCCACCCCAGAATTGCAAGTTTCAAGGATTTAGTAAGGTTAAAAACTCACCAGTAGCCTTTTTGCCACCACATGAAGAAAGCCTTCCCAGGATAAATCTAACACAAAGGAAAACTGAGGTCAGAGACAGAAATCTGAGGATGTTTGATCTTCTGGATCCAATCATGTCTGAAGTTTACACCATCTTTTACTTTTTCATTTTTGTGATCCAATAAATTTTCTTTTTTCTGCTTATGTTAATTTGACTTGGGTTTTTGCCTCTTGGAATCAGAGTCCTGACTCATATACCCCATGTTGGCTACACATGTGAGAAAGCCTTAATCTTTTATATGGCATAATTGTTTATCCTGAGGATAAGCCTCATAACAAGTATATGAAAGTTAAATACACAGCCTTCATAAAGCTGAAAGAATTGTTACATTTTATTTGTTGATAAAAACTAATTTAATATTCATTAGTCTGTTTCACAATAAGGAAGAATTTTTAAAAATTCACTTAGTGAAACTTATTACCAGGCTTTCTCATAGGGAATTAAAATCATTTGTGGCAGTGACTCACTATAGACCTTTAAAGAAAGATTGGCCAGCTAAGAGAATAATGGATCCATCAGTTTAATGAATGGCTCTTCATCTTAAAGGAATTATTTGATTTTCTACTTTCAGCGTGGGTTTAAACATATCATGTGATAGAATAAGATAGAATTGTAAATGAGGCCTTTTGTGGGTGGGTTGTAAACTTGGTTTAAGAAGTTTATAGATAACTTCTTTGGAACGAGACATATTAGACAAGACATTGCTGGCAGACAAAAAGAATGAGCCATTTTCAACTAATGGTTAAAGTAAAGCAGTTGGAGCCTAAAATTTTTAGAGTATAACTCATTACTATTCAGAGTAATGAGGAACAGGAGGGTGTGGGGCAGTATGTTCCTGTTTTATCTGAGTGTATATACGAAGGTAAACTTTAATATGGAGACGTTGCCACTTTGAACAGTTAGAACCAGTTATAATCTTGGGCATTGTCTGGAGAGCATCTATAAAAACAGATCAGGACAAATGAATTATGAAAAAGTGAAGGATTTACATGTGTATATATGTGCGTGGAGCAAAACAATGACTACTAATATAATTTCTTTAATAGTCAATTTATACTTATATCTAATAAAAATCTGAAAATTATTTTTCTTAAATATTAAGACAAATTCCCTTTGAACAACTTAAATTACAGACCTAGTATAATTGAATACTTCAAACCTTGAGCAGAAACAAATATAATCGTTTTAAAACACTGCCAAACTTGCATTATATCTAATCTAAAATATATTAATAATCGTAAGCGAAATTCATGTAATCATCTCTTTATTCTCATATTTTCTGGAGGTATAGGAACACTTATTTGAATATGTTCTAAGGGTTTAGTTACAACTTACATCAGAAAGCTCCTCAGGATTACTCTGAACTTACTAAGCTTAAAGGAAGAAAAATAATGACTCAGACCAGTGATGAGTCTGAGTTGTTCACTAATTGATTCTTGATCTAAGTATGGCACCTGATTTCTTCCTCCAAGGTGATATAAACCCAAGCCACTGATTCTGTTTTTACAGTTAAACTTCACTTCTAATGTTGATAAAACCTGTTACACCCATGCCTTTAGCACAGGTGTTTGTACTTTACAATCTGATGTTTCTCCTCATAATGAGGTACCTAAATTTTGTTTATCTGCAACTATACAATCCATTGTCTTATTGTGATATATTGACTTGATCTTTTAGCATTATAACTCATGCTTTATTAGTATGTTATAGATATTAGGACCAGCTAGAGATTTCCTATCCTAAGAGATAAGAGTTTGAGTCTGTTTAGTTAATTATCTTTAGGACATGAACTAATCCATTTAGGACTCACTGGTTAAACCTTTTCCACTTGGTTGAGTGTGATCAATGGCAATGAATTTTTGGATTTCTTTTTTAATCTGGTTATTGTGCTGAACGTATCTTTCTGCCTTGTTACAGTTTATGCAGTTTTTTGCTTGTCATACAGAAGAGTTTTCTTTATTTACTCTTGCTTAAGTAGAAGGTTTGTATTTGTGTGTTTATGTGTATGTGTTTTGTTTAAAATTTTTGTATTGAGCACCTACTCTGTTGCAGGCTTTGTTCTAATCCAGGCTTTGGAGGTAACAGTTGTGAGTTAAACAGACAAAAATCCTTGCCTTCATAGAGCTAATTTCTAGTGAAGAAGATAGACAATAAAAAATATATATAAGTAAAACATATACTATGTAAGAGTAACTTCTAAGGAGAAAAAGATGAAGGAAGAGCTGGGTGACCAGGTTGATATTTTAGATTGTGTGGCCAGTGAAGGCCTCTTTTGAAGTTAACTTTTGATTAAAGACCTGGGAGAGATAAGAGATCTGTCTATTCATGCTACATATATACACACATACACGTACACACATATACACATGTATAGCCCTTATCTACCTAACGGAAAGGAAATGCATATATGTATATGTATGTGTGTGTATATATATGTTTTATACTTTGTTCTTACTAAATTCTTTCTCATTTTATTATGCCTTTGTATTTGTGTATTGCATTTTAACATTTTTCCTTTTAGTCATGAACTCATGGCCTTCTACAGTCTTAACACATTTTAATTATAATGTATATATATATTTTGATGCGCAAATTATCAGAATTTAGCCATTGGGGCCACTTTAAGCTAACTCCTTGCTCCCTTCAGCACTGCTGCCCTGACATCTCTGCAAGCAACTTTACTTTCTGGCAATAAAAGGATATTCCAGACCCATCCTAAATGTTTTCTGTCCGAAGTCATGAAGTTAGCCACCTTCCAAGGAATTTAGGGAGGGAGAAAACAGGCATATACTTTTGAAATGAGACAGGCTGGGACCTGGAACCTGGCACCCTTTGCTACAGTGCGTGCACCTGGACAAATGTCTCTTGGAGAAACAGAGTACAAAAAAACTATATAGGACTAAAAATAACTGCATGCATGCGCAGTTGGGGCAAATTATGAACAAGATACAAAAAGACCAAAAACCCAAGTGCCACTTTTGAGGTGTCGAGGGCAAAATCAGGGTACTGCATATAATCCCTGCACACAGCACCGCCAAGGAGGTGGGCCGACCACCTAAGCCACCCTTCCAGCCTGACCCTCACCCCATTTAGGGATCAGCTCACACCCCCACGCACACACCAAGAGTGAGCAAGGGCATCTGTTACTTGTTTTCGCTCCCTTGTGCTGCAGCATGAGTCCCAATAAAGACCTGCCTGAATTTCTCATCTGGCCTCATAGCAATTTCTATTGATTAAGGAGTCCAAGAACCTTGGTCAGGAACAGAAAGAGGTTATGAAATCAGAAATAGAAGTTTTCAAATAATTTTCCTCAGCAAAAGGTCTTGCTAGATGGATTTGGGGGCCTGAGAAAGAGTGTAAAGTAAGATTGCATTTTCCTTATATACTATATTTTCTATTGTTCCTCTTGCCCAAGAAGAAAAAGATGACCCACAGTAGAGCTCATTTTAATAAGAAATATATATTAATTACTCTATAAAACTTGAAGTTGTTTTAGGATTTGTGAATATTGTTTCAATAACATTGTTAAAAAACAACCATTTGAAACTTGATAATTTAAAATTGCCTCGATTGATGTAAATGAGTCGAAAGGAAATGTGGCTAAGCTTCTTCAGGTGTGTTAAAATTCCACTTGCTCTCTTCCTCCTAATACAAGGTTTTCTTTCTTTTTAAAAGTATTTCAGACATCTCTTCCTGAGCAAATGCAAAAGTTTTTGTGATATATTGATAGAAGTAAATTTTCCATGGAGTCCTGTACCCTTTTAGCAGTTACTGTATTTGGATGCTAGGACTGCACATGAATTGGGGGCAAATTTGCTGCTATTGTGACTGGGTCCCTTTTAGAGACAGCTGGAAAAAATATTTCCTTTTTAGAGCATCATTTCATATTGATTCTAGTTCTTAGAATATTTGCCGTACCCTACTTTATTCACAGAGCTCAGGACAGGGAGACAATAATAGAGAAAAGCAGATTGCTTGAAGCCATGAGTTGAGGCTACTTTAGTGACAGAAGAATGAGTCACTTTCCTGGTCAGCTTTCTTAAGGCATTTTTGTGGGGGAATTTCTCACATGTTCTTCCAGAAAGAGTAGTGGAAGTATCCACTCTTGATTATTGGCACATGTATAGTTGTTGGCATTAGACCTTCACATGGATGTCAGGTCTTTTAGTTGGGAGAACCTGAAAAGGTGATTATACTTCTTTCAGACTCAGTTTGGTTATCTGTAAAGTTAAAATAATTACAGCCTTCCATGTTTTTGTGAGGATTACTTGACTGTAATATATGTAAACAGTTAACATGGCAATTATTAATGATGAAATTAAGTAGGAAGTTGAATTGCATGCCTGAGAGCCAGCTGCTTATATGAGACAGAATTGCAAATTCTGCCCCTGTGTCCTGTTTCCCAGTGTATGGAGTCTCAGACAGCCGTGCTCCTAGCCCTTCTTTCTGATCCTGGAGAGGGAACTGCAGTTCCAGAGTCTCTTCGGAGCTCCCTGTTGGGATATATGGGGCTGTTAGGACTCTGCCTTCTATTAAAATAGAGGCCAGGAAGTGTATGGCTCTTGGTTTTTAAATTTTGCATTTATATTTTTGGACCTCAATTCCTAGTATATTACCAAAATTGTTTAGTCTAACACTCATTTCTTGGTTCTTCCCCCTGTCGTTCCCAATTCCTAATCTCCCCCATGGGCACATACACAGCTGTGTTTGGTATGCATCCTTAAATGTGTATATATCCCCTATCAAATAAGTCATGTTGTGTGTTTGAAATTTATATTATTGGTGTTATGCTATAAAAGTGTCACTTTTTTCTACTCAGTACCATATTTTGGATTGATCGTGTTCTGTGCACAGTGCTGTTATGCTATTCAGTGCTTCTAACATTTGCATAGTAATTCATAGTAAATGTTTACTACTTTTAATTTATTCATTTCTGCATACAACTCCTGGCTGGCACAAAGAACATCCTGGTATGTGTCCCCTTGTGGACCTGAACTAGGTTAGACTAATTGCTGTAGAATATTGTGCAAAGGATTTTTTTGCACAATGTTATAAGGTACAACCAGATTACTTTCTAAAATGGCTGCAACTATTTACATTCTCCCCAAGAGCACCTCTGTGTCCTTGTAAACACTTGATAAGTTTTATCTTCCTTGAATGTTTTAGTTTGCATTATTGTTATTGACTACTGGTGTGTTGAACCTTATATCTCTATACTTCCTCATCATTTGGACCTTCTATCAAGTGGGTCTTTATTTTTTTAGCCATGTTTATCTCTTATCAAATAGGCCATCAAATCTATTTACAAAAGTTTAGTTAAAATGTACTTGTAAGTCCATCTGGGCTTTAGGCTTTTTCTTCTTTTGAGGGGATGTTTCTATACTATTTCAGTGTGTCAGATTTATTCAAATTTTGTTTCTTGTGCCAACTTTGGTATTTTGTATTTTCTAGAAATGTATTAATTTTGTTTAGGTTGTCAAACTTGTTTGCAAGTAGTCATTCATAAGATTCTTTTATAATTATTCTAACTTCATTTGGATTCTTACTCATTTTTTCATTTACATCTTTGCTCTTTTACTTTTATCAGCTTTGACAGAGGTTTACCTAACTTATTGATCATTGATTTTCAAAAAACCTATCTCTTGGTTTTATTATCCTTTTCTCTTATTTTTCCTAATTCTTTATTGATTTCTTCTGCCCTTTATGTTTGTCATTTAATTCTTTTTTGAGTGTGCTCTGTCCTCTTAATCTACATTTTTGTGGTTTTAAAAAAAATCTTTATTGGAGTATAATTGCTTTACAATGGTGTGTTAGTTTCTGCTTTATAACAAAGTGAATCAGCTATATATATATATATATATATATATATATATATCCCCATATCTCCTCCCTCTTATGTCTCCCTGCCACCCTCCCTATCCCACCCCTCTACGTGGTCACAAAGCACCAAGCTGATCTCCCTGTGCTATGCGGCTGCTTCCCACTAGCTATCTGTTTTACATTTGGTAGTGTATATATGTCCATGCCACTTTCTCACTTCGTCCCAGCTTACCCTTCCCACTCCCTATGTCCTCAAGTCCATTCTCTACGTTTGCATCTTTATTCCTGTCCTGCCCCTAGCTTCTTCAGAAGCATTTTTTTTTTAGATTCCATATATATATATATGTGTTAGCATACGATATTTGTTTTTCTCTCTCTCACTTCACTCTGTATGACAGACTCTAGGTCCACCCACCTCACTACAAATAATTTAATTTCTTTTTATGGCTGAGTAATATTCCATTGTATATTCCAAATCTACATTTTTGAATTGAAAATTTAGTTTTTTGTTTTCCCTGAAAATGTACTTAAGTTGTATGTTTCCCTCTACTACATAAGTTGTGTCCTATAGTTTTGGCATTTAGCGTTTTCATTGTTGTATTCTGTCCTACCCTGTTGCATATGCATTTCCACGTTTTGTAATTTATTTTAGGGGTTCCTCTTTAACTCACAATTATTGGCTATATTTTTGTTATTTGTTTCTAATGCTATTACATTAGAGGTTTATATTAATTGTTTGGAATTGAATGAGTCTTCCTTTATAGCCTCATATGTAATCAATTTTTATAACTGTTACATGTATATTCAGAAAGTATATGTATTTTGAGCTTTTGAGTATAAATTTCTCATCTGTTAGGGCAAACCATTAAACTACTAGATCTTTATCAATCTGATAAGTGGGAAATCATATCCCAGTGTAGTTTTTATTTGCTTTTTTCTTATTATGAATGGGTTTGAGCTTCTTTTCTGTGAGTTGTCTATATTTCTTGCCCAATATTCAATTGGAAAGTGACCTTTTACTTATATAGTAGGGAAGTTAGCTCCTTATGATGTGATTTGCAATTTTTTTCCAGTGTAGTATTTGTATTTTGAATTTGCTTACAGTCCTCCTTTGCCATGCAAAATTGATTTTTAATTTGCCAATATTTTCTTTTAAGGCTCTTAAGTTTAGATTCATATTTAAAAGGCCTACATCTTGAGACAATTTAAAATGTTTCACATGATTTCTCCTTTACTTCTGTGCTTTCATTTTTTTTACATTTTAAGTTTTTTGTAAGAATCTCATTTTACCCCCATATGGCTACCCCATTTCTCAGCATCATTTACAAATAATCCACCTTTCCCACTTATTGTAAATGTCAACTCAAGCATATACTAAATAAACAGATGTAGTTTGGTACATTTATGTATTTTCTATTCTTTTAATACCTGTTATATTAAGTCTACTATCTCTTGTCAATTGTTTTCAGAAAGGGGGTTTTGCCATCTCTGGCTATAATTGTGAATTTGTCTGTTTTTCTTTTTTGGTTCTATAAGCTTTTGCTTTATGTGTTTTGAAGTTCTTGTGTTAAATGCCTAAACTTTTGGGATTATGTACTCTTAACTAATATATCCCCGTATCATTACAAAATTAACTTCTTAGTCCCTGGCAATATTCTTTGCTCCCAAACCTACTTTATCTGGTATTAATATGCCCACTCTAGCTTTCTTTTAATTAGTCTTAGCATAGCATATCTTTTCCCATCCTTTTACTTTTAATCTATTTGTGTCTTTCTATTTAAAATGCGTTTCTCGTGAAGAGCATACAATTGGGTATTGTTTTTAAAACTCAGTCTGCAAGTCTCTGCTGTTTAATTGCAGTGTTTACACCATTCACATTTAAAAAATTGTTGAAGTGAAATTTACATAATATGAAAATAGCCATTTTTAAGTGAACAATTTAGTAGTAGTTAGTACATTCACAATGCTATTCATCCACCACCTGTCTAGTTCCAAAACATTTTCATCATTCCAAAGTAAACCCCTTACCCATTAAGCAGTTTCTCCTCATTCTCCCCTCAGCCCCACTAAGGCAACCACTAATCTGCATTCTATCTCTATGGATTTATTTGTTTTGGATATTTCACATAAATGGAATCATGCAATATGTGACATTTTGTATATGGCTTCCTTAGCATAATGTTTTGCAGGTTCATCCGTGTAAGCATTATTTGTACTTCAGTTTTTTATGGTTGACTAATATTCCACTGTATGTATGTACCACATTTTGTTTATCTGTGCATTGTTGGATGTTTGGTATATTTACACCTTTTGGCTATTGTGAATAGTGCTGCTGTGAACATGTGTGTACTTGTACTTGTTTTCAGTTCTTTGGGTATATACCTAGAAGTGGAACTGTTGAATCATATGGTAATTCTGTGCTTAACTTTTGGAGGAACTGCCAAATTGCTGTCTACAGTAGCTGAAGCATTTTACATTCCCACCAGCAGTATAAAAGGTTTCCAGTTTTTACACATCCTCACTAACACTTATTTTCCTTTTTTAAGAATTATAGCCATCGTAGTGGATGTGAAGTGGCACTTCGTGTGGTTTTGATTTGCATTTCCCTAATGACTAATGATGTTAAGCATCGTTTTGTGTGCTTGTTGGCCATTTGTATATCTTCTTTGGAGAAATGTCTATTCAAGTCTTTTGCCCAAATTTTAATTGGGTTGTCTTTTTGTTGTTGAGTCATAAAAAGTTATTTATATATATTGGATACTAGACCCTTATCCTATACATAATTTGCAAATATTCTCCCTTTCTGTCGGTTATCTTTTCACTTTCTTGATAATGTCTTTTGATGCACAAAAGTTAATTTTTATTTTTAAGAAGTCCATCTTACCCAACCAATGAGATGTGAGCAAAAGGGATGATTATCATTTCTGTGCCTGCTTTATCTGCCCTTCCTCTACCCTATTTGCTGGGAGATACTGAGAATTTTAATACTCACCTTTGCCCCAAAGATGGAAACTACTTGTTCAGGAAGGCAGAGCTATCCCACCAGTCCTGGACTGCTCACCCTTAGACTCTTACATGAGGGAGAAATGTATGATATTTAGGTCACAGTATTTTGGGGTCTTTATTATATCAGCATAATCTACACCCTAACTTATACAACTCCAGTGTGCCATACAAATATTACCATCTTCTGTTTGTGCCATGATAAAGGTTGGGAAGCACAATGATCTGCACCATTTCTTCTTGGTCCCTTTTGCTAGCCCCTCCTCTTCAGTGTCATAAAGGGGAAAATCCTTTCTCTCCTATCCATCCAGGTATTTAGCTTATTCTGGCCCCAAGATATACACTGAATACCTTTAATTCTTGTAGAAAAGTTGAGCATATAATGGGTGTTGGCCAAAGGAAGATATTGCCTTGCCTTGGGAGGCACGTGGGGTAAATAAAGGTTGGTGGGCCCTGGTGCTGGAAGCCCCCAGGCCCTGGTGCTGGAAGCCCCCCTCCACCAACCCCCCAGGAGTCCAGCACCCATGAAAGACTGTACCTACATTATGGGTTGCCCTGGCATAGTGTTTCCTCAAGTGTTTCCTTCCTATTTGGGAGACAAGAGCCGCCTCACCCAAGAAGACATTCTCGTTGTTTCCGCAGCCCTCACAAGTCTGTTTCTCCTGCTCTGCTTGGCCTGAGACAAACAACGATACCAGGAAAAACGAGCCTCTCAAAGTGTATCTTTCAACTCTGAGCCCGGTTATAATGCAGTGAGCTACCAAAATTAACGTGAGCTGCTAGCTCCTTGGCCTGTTAGTCCCCCTGGACAAGCAGCACCTGAGCGCTCCTCCCCTAGGAAAATCCTCCCACCTCTGGGGCTTGACCCCTTCCTTCCGGTCTCACCCCTACTCACCCTCCCCTCACCTCCTCCACTCCCCCGAACGGAGCTTATTCCTTTCCACTTCTGATTTCGGTCCCTTCCGTCCCACCCCTCCCTGCAATGCCCCTTGTCTGTGCAAGGGCACCACTTGGGACCCCAGCCCTAGTTCTTCCAGCGGATCAGAGGACGGGTCGGGGCTTTCTTTGGCTCTGGGGCGTATCCGGGGCCGCCCCTCGCGCGCGTTACAGCTCTCCGAGCACCGGCGTCTCCCTCCTAAACTACAAGCCCCAGAGCCCTTCGCACCTGAGCGTTTCCAGCCTTCTTTCCCCCCCCCACCCCGCTCCAACTACATTTCCCAGGGGCCACTGCGGCCCGATTCAGTCTGGTGACGTAGCGGCTTCGGTGGCTAGCGTTTCTCAGCGTGAGGCAGGTAAGTGTATTTCCGTCCGGCTCTGGGGCGCTAAGCGGTGCGACCTGAAGCTCCAGAGGGGCCAGCCTGTGCGGGCCGAGGAGGTGCTGTCTCTCGGTCTTTGTCCGGGCGAGACGTGTACGTCCGGTTTGTTGGCGTGCGTTCGTCGGTGTGTCTACCAGGCTGCTCCTTCGAGTGTGTGTGTCAATGTGTGTCTTTTTGTCTTGTGTTGCTACTAGGGTTGCGTGTGTGATGCCATAATAGCGTGTTTGTGGGGCCTACGCATGATCTGGTGTAGGGCGTTACCATGGGTCTGTGATTAAGGGGAGATTGTTGCAGCCTGTGTGACTCTGGCGCTGTGTCACCACGTTGGTGAGACTCTGTGACCCTGTGTGGCAGTGGCAGTGCCAGTGTGAGCGTGCGACAGCTTTTGTGTGGTTGCCGCCGAGGGTAACCCTTAGTAACCCAGTGATTCCTTGGTGTTCGTGAAGTTCGTGAAGCGTTTCCTTTCTCTCTGCCTCAGATATGGCTGCCTCTACCAAAACAGATAGGGTGAGTGACTGAGAATCTGGCTTCCTTGGAGGAAAGGCCTGAGCCTTGCCTTTCTGCATTCCTCTTCCCTGTAGTGCCTCGCCTAAAAGTGGGCTCAAGCGGAGATATGAGTACCAATTCATGAAGCACGATCATGGCTCTCCCGGGCCATGGGTCTTTTCTAGGGTCTCTGATGCCTACAGCTGTGAATCCCTCCTGCTTCTTCCTCCTTTTCCGCAATAGCCTTAGAGAATCCCTGAGAAAATGACCTCTAGGAGAGAAGGCAGGAATTTGAGTTTCAGTTTGAAGCTTCCAAGCACAGAGATTCTCCTGAGTTGCAGACTCGGTCTTGTAATGTGAATTCACAGATGTGGCCCCATATAGCCAAGAGAAGACGGCTGGAGTTTATGCTCCTCAAGGCCGCACTGTCTCTTACCTAAAGAGGGCTAGTTTGGGAGTCAGAGAAACCTATATTCTACTCTGGGCTCCATCACCTCCAAACCATGTCATTTTGGATGAGTTATGTTAACCTGGTTTCCATCATCTGTAAAATGGGGGGAAATACTTAACATTGCACTTTTGTTTTTTATTCTTTCCTTTTTTGAGAATCAAATGAGATAATATATACAAGTTCTTACCTAGTTGCTAGTATTGTTGATATCATTATTGCTATTAGAATTATTAAGGTGATTTAAACACATCGTTTGAACATCTCTGGTGTGTACTTGCCCTGTTCAGGAGAGAAAGTTGTGAACTCCATCCCATTGAACCTAAGGGAGGTTCTGTGGCAAAATGCAGCCATTTTGTCAAGGATGCAGGCTGCACCTTGGTGTCTAAGGGACTCAACTCCAGCTTTTGAGGGTTTTGGGGGGTTGAAGAATCTTCATGTGTTATCAGGGGCCAGAGAAGGAAGTGGGGTGAGTTTCAAATTGTGTGCTTGGAAGCTGCAAGACAGGCCTGCAGCCTTCTATCTCCTTTTTCCTCCTCCAGACCTACAGGACTCTGTACTCCCCACCAGAAGAGCCTGAACGGAGAAGTTTGTACCATTTAAGCCTTAAAGCCATGGCCCAGATGAGTTGGTATCTTCCCTCTTTCTTCTAACACCATCTTGTTTATCATGACTTATGCATGACATTTTGTCTAAAGTTTGCTATCCTAACAGGTTTCTATGAGCAATTGGTCCTCAGTTCCTTGCATCCCTAGGGATGAGAGGGCTGAAGATATGTTCTCAATTTACCCAATTCTTACTCTTATCATCCCTGCTCCCCCCACCCTCTCTTCATGTATTTATTCAGGAAACTAATTCCACCCATCCAGGGAACTTTGTGCTCCCCACAACCCTGATGATGCAGAAATACACATCTTGGAGAGAACTGAAAACCTTTGTAACTTACGTTGTCATGTGGAATATTTACCAGCACATGAGGCACAGGCACTGCCAGAAAGACATAGGCCAGGGATGGAGCAAGGCATTAGAAGGACCCTTTTAAATCTGAAATGAACCCTTTCATTTCAAGATTGGAGGAAACTGGGGAAGGGCGGGTGTCCCAGGTTTTGAATAGGTCATTTTGGAAGGTAGTTTGTGCAGCAGCTGTTTACCAACAGATGAATCTGTAAAACTCTTAAGACTGATACATTCTCTTTGCATTTTAACATTTCTGAATTGGGGATGCCTTTTTTTCAACCAATGGCGTCTTCAGTTTGGTGAAATACAGTAACATTACCTACCTCATAAATAGTAGTTTTTAAGGCCAAAGAGGAGATAGTCCTGAGAGACCTGATGGGGACCACCTTCTTTAGGAGGACTTTAAAAGAAGGTTTGTGATGGAGGACTTTAACACAGAGATGTGGGTCAACGGGGTAGGGGTTTGGGCAGGGAAATGATAAGAGATGAAGCACAGGGTCATTGTTATTCCTAAAGTGTCCAGTTTAAAGTTGATGCAGTTTGAGTAATGACCGTGTATGTGGAACTCTGAGTCAGCTTTACCAGCTCTCTGTCATCAGGGTGTAGTGTGGCCCAATGGACTGTTACAAGTAAGGAGCTGATCTCCTTACCTGAAATTTGGGGATTCCTTGGACAGGTTCCCAGAGGTCCTTGAACTCTCAGAAGTTGTATGTATGGAGTTGCATATTGGGGCCTAAGTGTATTTTTCTAGGGATCAGATTTTAAAAATTTGACTTAATTCCCAGAGAAATAACCCATGTCCTAGCTCAGGCTGGTATAATAAAATACCATAAACTAGGTGGCTTACAAAAACATTTCTTAGTTCTGGAGGTTGGAAGTCACATCAGGGTGCTAGCTAGCATGGTTGAGTTCTGGTGAGAACCATCTTCCAGGTTACAGACTGTTAGCTTCTCTTTGTATTCTCATGTGGCCCAAAGAGGGCGCTCTGGTCCCTTCGTCATCTTCATCCCATTTATGAGGTCTCTATCCTGATGACCTAATAATCTCCCAAAGGTCCCACCTCCAAATACCATCATATTGAGGGTTAGATTTCAACATAAGAATTTTGGGAAGACAAACATTCAGTCCATAACAACTCCCAAAGTCTCAAGAACCCCTGGACTAGAATCCCAAGACTATAAGAACTGGCAAAGGTGTTTGCAATAATCTTGCCCTAAATCAGTGCCCTACAGTGAATGCATTGCTGAGTAATTTATGGTTTCTCTTTCACAGAAAGACTGGGCTTTTTCAGTCAGTTACCTCTCCATTGTTGGGAGGAGCAGGGTGTAGCTTGTTATGAACATTTTCTTCTTTTGCTACAATCCTATACAACCTGTGAATATAAGCCCTGCTGGCCACCAGAGCCAGGTAATCAAGGGGCATCCCCTGGGCAGCAGCCACAAAATCTGGGACTCCAGACGTGTGCACAGGCGACATGGAGTGAGGCAGAGGGATAGTGCAAAGTTGGTACCTGCCAGCCTTTCTGATCTTTGGAGAGTATTTCAGTAGACCTCTAGATATGTGTTAAGTTAGAAGCCTGCCCCTCAGGCTGAAGCTTTAAGATAAGCAAATAGGCCTCTTTCACAGAAAGCCTGGGGATGTGTTTCATGCTGCTACGTCTGTGCTGTTTCTTTTAAGAGCAGCCAGGTAAGAACTGTTTCTGTTACGGAACCAAACTTGGGTCTGCTTGCTTGTGTGTGGTGAAGCCAATCTGCTGACACTGGGTTGTGCTGAAGGAAAGTGCAGCATTTATTGCAGGGCGCCAAGCAAGGAGTCCAGGGCAGCTAGTACTTAAAAGACCTGAACTCCCTGAGGGCTTTCAGGGAAAGGTTTATAAAGACAGGGTGAGGGAGGGGGTTTGTGGTGTGTGTGATCAACTCATGGACATTCTTCTGCTTGGTTGGTGGTGAGGTAATTGGGAGTCAGCATCATCAACCTTCTGGTTCCAACCAGTCTGGGGTCTACATGCTTGTGGGAAGCATACAGTTAACTTCTTCCACGTGATGGGGGTTTCAGTGTCTGCAAAACAGCTCAAAGGACATGGCTCAGAATATCATTTATAGCCCTTGAGGAAGAACTAAATGTCCTTGACTTCAATGGCTAAAGTATTATTTTTGTCTTGCTTGTTTTCCTTTCTGCATTTTCTCACTTCTTTGATTAAACTTATTCTTTGAAGTTTTTCTGTAGACAAAAGGCAGGAGGATGACATGGGCGGGGGTCTATTCTGGGAAGGCCTCACAGGGTCCTGCCCGGTTACATTTCTCTGTTTGTTACAGTCCAGTCCGATTGGCAAACTTAAGCCGTGCTGGCCACGAGAGCCAGGCAATCAAGGGGTGTACCCTGTGCTGCAGCCATCAAAAATCAGAGCACCAGGTGTGTGCACAAGCTCCATTCTGGGAGATACAGGCAACCTGGAGGGAGACTGAGGGAGAGCATGAAGATCGTGCCTGCCTTCCCAGATCTCTGGAGAGGATTACACTCAGCCCTTAGATATGTGTTTAATTAGAAGCTGGGCCCTCAGCCCACAGCTGTGAAGATAAGCTAATAGGCCTCTTTCACACGAAGACTGGGCATTTCAGTCTGCTACCTCTCTGCTGAGCCCTGGGATGGGTAGCTAGTAAAAAAACAAAACAAAACAAAAAAACCCTCTTTCTCCATTTATTACAGTCCTTTGGGACCTGGGAACATAAGCCCTGCTGGTCACCAGAGCCAGGCAACCAAGGGATGTGCCCTGGGTGGCACCCACAAAAACTGGGCTCCCAGGCATGAGCATAAACTGCTTTCCAGGAGATACTGGTGACCTGGAGCAAGATGGAGGAAGAATGCAAAGATGGCACCTGCTGGCCTCTGTGGTTTTTGGAGAGTATTTCAGTAGGCACCTAGATGTGTGTTAAATTAGGTACCTGCTCCTCAGGCTAAAACTTTGCAAATTCACTTCTTTCATAGATAGTTGGGTGCTCATTTTGTTGCAGGAGAGGGAAATGTCATGACCTGGGACCTTCAGGAGTCCTTAGGACAGACCAGAGAGTCCTTGGCTTCACACAGGAAAGAATTCAAGAGCAAGTCAGAGTAAAGGGAAAGCAGGTTTATTTAGAGAGATACACATTCCACAGGCAGAATGTAGACTGTCTCAGAAAGTGAGAGTGGCCCTTGGGCGTGGGGTCGTAGGTTTTTATGGGTTAAGTAATTTCGTAGGCTAATGAGTGGGAGGAATATTTTTGCTATTTTGGTGTAGGGTGGGGATATCCCAGGAATTGGGCCACTGTTCACGTTTTGGTCTTTTACGGTCCTCCTCAGAGCTGGCGTAAGAGGGAGTGATTTTTAGTTTTACAATGAAGGTATAATGAGCTAAAGGTCAATGACCGGACTATTCTCAAAGCCATCTTGGTTTCAGCTGGTTCCAGATAGTCTTTATCGCATCCCAACAGCAGTGCCCCTTCTTCATTATCTAGCATTTGTGTCCTACCCCTTTCCCTCCTGTCTCAATTAGGCTGCCTCTGTGCTGGGCCCTGGGAGGATAGCCAGGTGAGTCTGCTGGAGCCCTTTAAGAACTGTTTCTCAGTTTGTCCTATCCTGTGGGTCTTGTGGATGCAAATACTATTGGCTTTCAAAGCCAGGGGTTTTGGTGGCTCATCTCAGGTACAGGTCTTAAAAGTTGCGGTTCCAGATGTGGGGTTCAAATCCTTTGCTCCTCAGGGAGAAGCTCAGAGTTGTGAGTTTCCTCCCAATTGTAGATTGCCGTGCCAAGGGTGGGGTTTATGGTGAGACTGCCTCTCAGCCTCTCCCTACCGGTTTGGTTTTTAAAATTTTATTTATTTATTTAACATCTTTATTGGAGTATAATTGCTTTACAATGGTGTGTTAGTTTCTGCTTTATAACAAAGTGAATCAGCTATACATATACATATATCCCCATATCTCTTCCCTCTTGTGTCTCCCTCCCACCCACCCTCCCTATCCCACCCCTCTATCTCCTACCTGTTTTGATGGGGATTTTTTCCTTGTTTACCCCATACATGGGAGTTCCTCAACTAATTTTTGGATTTCTTTCAGAGGGAATTGTTCTGTATGTAGCTGTAGATTCATTGTGTCTGCGGGAGAAGGTGATGAGTTCAGGATTCTTCTATGTTGCCATCTCAAACTGGATCCTCACTCTGCTCTTTTCTTGAGGGATAATGCATGTCCAAATTCAGATAGCTCTGTTGACCCGTCTGTCCTGTGAAATCTTAGAAGTAAAACAGACTTCATTCTATCCTATTTTCTGTCCCCCTTTAGTCCCAGCTGGCACTTTTTCTGCTGCTATAATCTCATCTCTCTTCCTGGCTCCAGCTGAGATGGCTGATTAAACTCATTGGTAATCTCTTTATGGAGTGACTGTCCAGCCACACTCTTGGTGTTCTCTCCAGAGCACATTTTCTCATTTTTTGCAACGTGAATAGGCTGAGAATTTTCCAAATCTTCAAGATCTGGTTCGTTTTTGCTTAAAAGTTCCTTCAAGGGGCTTCCCTGGTGGCGCAGTGGTTGAGAGTCCGCCTGCCGATGCAGGGGACGCGGGTTCGTGCCCTGGTCCGGGAAGATCCCACATGCTGCAGAGCGGCTGGGCCCGTGAGCCATGGCCGCTGAGCCTGCGCGTCCTGAGCCTGTGCTCTGCAACGGGAGCAGCCACAGCTGTGAGAGGCCCGCGTACCGCAAAAAAAAAAAAAAAAAAAGTTCCTTCAATTTATCTTCCTCTCCTCCCTCATTTTATAATAAACATTAAGAAACCAGGCTACACCTTCAACACTTTGCTTAGAAATCTCCCTAGCTTAATCCAAAGTTGTCACTAATTTCCACAAAACACTAGAACACAGTTCTGCCAAGTTCTTTGTCACTTTCTAACAAGGATCACTTTTCTTCCAGTTTCCAAGAGCATGTTCATAATTTCCATCTGTGAGCTCACCAGAATCACCTTTAACATCTGTATTTCTACAAACAGTCCCATTAATGCAATGTAGGCTTTTTTCTTTTCTAAATTTATTTATTTATTTATTTTTGGCTGCATTGGGTCTTCATTGCTGCGCATGGGCTTTCTCTAGTTGTGGCGAGCAGGGGCTACTCTTCGTTGCCGTGCGCGGGCTTCTCATTGCCGTGGCTTCTCTTTGTTGCGGAGCATGGGCCCTAGGCCCGCGGGCTTCAGTGGCTGTGGCACATGGGCTCAGTTGTGGCTTGTGGGCTCTAGAGCGCAGGCTCAGTAGTTGTGGTGCACGGGCTTAGTTGCTCCTCAGCATGTGGGATTTTCAGAGACCAGGGCTCAAACCCATGTCCCCTGCATTGGCAGGCGGATTCTTAACCTCTGCGCCATCAGGGAAGTCCGTAGGCTTTTTCATACATACACCTCAAAACTCCTCCAGCCTCTACCCATCACCCAGTTCCAAAGCCATAACCACTTTTTTTTTTTTTTTTTGGCATTTGTTACAGCAGCATTCCTACCTCATGGTGCCAAAATCTATCCACAACAGTCACTTTCCAGCTTAAACCTATTATTGTTTCCCTTTATCCAGTGGAAAATGCCTGATCTTTTCTGCATGAAATGCTTCATCATCTGGCCTCTGATTACCTAAACTAATCTCTCTGGACTCCATATGATTTTCTTGCAGTCTGCATAATCCCCACTCATTCTGCCACTTCTATGATACTACACATGAGGTTCCCTTTACCTAAAATCAAAATATCTGTTACTGTATTCCCAGTTTTTATGGGGTTTATTCAATCTCTCTATATTTATTCAGGGAAGGCTTCATGCCCACCCCAGGGCTATGTCACGTACTTTCTTCTGCTCTCCCAAAGCCTTCTGTTGTCTTTAAAACATTTATCAGAGTGACTTTTTCCATTTAAAATAACTTCTTTGAAATTATACATGCTGTTTGTAACATATTAAAAAAATACACAGGTGTAACTTTTACTACAATTATTTTAATGTAATTTTTACATAACTCCCTTTTATCCCTATCTCTAATCCGTTCAAACTCACCACGTCCTTAAGTTTGTCTCCTTGTGAAAAAATAAAAGACAAATGTTATTGGTTTTTGTTGCTTTTTAATTTTTATTTATTTTTGGCTGTGTTGGGTCTAATTGCAGCGAGTGGGGGCTACTCTTCGTTGTGGTGCACGGGCCTCTCATTGTGGTGGCTTCTCTTGTTGCACAGCATGGGCTGTAGGGTGCATGGGCTTCAGTAGTTGTGGCTCACGGGCTCTAGAGCGCAGGCTCAGTAGTTGTGCAGGGGCTTAGTTGCTCCGCGGCATGTGGGATCTTCCCAGACCAGGGATCAAGCATGTGTCCCCTGCATTGGCAGGCAGATTCTTAACTGCTGTGCCACCAGGGAAGCCCCATTTTTTGTTGCTTTTATTTTTAATTTACATAAGCAATGTGGCGCAATAGACTTTTTAAAACTTTTTTCACTCAGCAAAACCATGGCTAGTTCTTTTGTTTGTTTGCTCCATAATATTCCACCTGATTTTATTTGGCCATTCCCTGAGTGAGCGATACTAGATTGCCTCTAATTCCTCCAACAAAATCCACCCCTCCAACAGCATAACAAAAAAGACTATGATTAAAATTCTTATACATATCTTACAGAAATGTGAAATTTTCTCTGAGATATATACCCCAGAGAATGAGATTGGTGTATCATAGGGTTCACTCATACTTAATTTGACTAAGAACTGCCAGGTCACTCTCCACTACAACTGTATATTCCTGCTAGTAGTGTGTAAGAGTTCCTCTTTCACCACACCACTACCAACACTTGGCATTATCCAGCTTTCTGATTTTCACAGTCAGCTATGTATAAATTGGTATCTTGTCTAAATTTTGTTTATCTGACTATTGAAAAGTTTGAACATTGTTTCTTTGACTTGTTAAATATTTGGTTTTCCCAGTCGGTAAAATGACTTCATATCTTTTTCTTGGAGGTATATACTTTTTTCTTTTTGATTTGTATAGTTTAGTAGCATATTCTAGTTGATAGTCTAGATGATAGTTGCATGTTAGTGCTAGATGTTGCAAATATCTTCTTTCAGCCTATCATTTTTTTCTGGTAACTTTGGAGTCCTTTGCTTAATAAGCATTAATTTTGGTATAGTGTAAGGCATCTTTGAAATTCTTTTTTTACCTATAATTTGTGCTTTCTTGGATTTTGTTTTAAGGTCTCCCCAACTGAAGTCACAAATATATTCTACAGGATTTTTCTCCCATTTATATTTCACAATTAGGTTTTTATTCCACCTAGAATCCTTATTTGTATAGGACTTATGGTCAGAACCCACTTACATTTTTCTCATGTAATGAGCTACTTTCCTAATATAATTTTCTAATAGTTTATCATTTCCTCACTACTAAAGAGTGTGTATATATATATGTGTGTGTGTGTATGTGTGTGTGTGTGTATTTCTCTACTTACTTCCATTGGTCTATGGGAAAGTTAACAACTAGAGGGAAGAGTCCACACAAAATTGCTCTCACTTCTGACACCAATTCCAAGTCTGAGGGGCTCCCAAAACTACCTTAAGTTGTTGTTTTTTTAAAATTCATTTTATTTTTTATTTCTTTATTTTTGGCTGCATTGGGTCTTTGTTGCTGCATACAGGCTTTCTCTAGTTGCAGCGAGTGAGGGCTACTCTTCATTGCAGTGCACATGCTTCTCATTGTGGTGGCTTCTCTTGTTGCGGAGCATGGGCTCTAGGTGCATGGGCTCAGTAGTTGTGACTCACGGGCTCTAGAGCGCAGGCTCAGTAGTTGTGGCGCATGGGCTTAGTTGCTCTGTGGCATGTGTGATCTTCCCACACCAGGGATCAAAAACCTGTCCCCTGCATTGGCAGGCAGATTCTTAACCACTGTGCCACCAGGGAAGTCCTTAAGTAGATTTTAGAATAAGATTATGAGGTAGCTCAAAAAATCCCACTGGGATTTTATTTGGAATCTCATTGAATTTATATATAAATTTGGAGAAATTTGATATTTTGATTTTGCTAAGTCATCTGATCGAAGAACATGGAATATCTTTACATTTATTCAAAACTTCCCCTTTAAGAGTTTAAAGGTTTTTCCATAGTGGTCTTGTGTGTTCTGTGTTAATTCTTAAATAGTCATTGCTAGTGTGGAGAAATTTTATTGTTTCTAATAAAATGATCTTGAATCTAGCAGACTAGCCAAACTCTCATAGTTGTCCAATAGTTTACATGTTCACTTGGGTGGATTTTCTCAGTAAATGAATCTTAATGTCCTCAAATATTGAGTTTTAGTCCTTCCTTTTCAGTCCCCACACATCTTATTTTTGTCATCTTAGATCATTGTTTAGGAATTCCAGTAATATGTTAATCATTGTTTAGGAATTCCAGTAATATGTTAAACAATGGAAGTGGTACCAGTCATTCTTTTCCTGTAACCTATGTTTAAAAGGATTGACTAGTTTCTTCATTATGAACTACATTTTGCCATGGGGTTTTGCTGTGTATGTTACATATAATTAAGAAAGGTCCCATTTAGTCCTACTTTATTGGAGGTTTCTTTCGCCCCAATGACTAGTCCTTGAATTCAATCAAATTACGTTTATGTACCATTCACATTCCAAGGAACATCATTGAGGGAGCACCTTTTTCTCTTATCCTGAGGAGGCAGGGCCTTTATTCCTTTTCACTTCTGAGTTCCTTGTATCTCTGTCTTTAATGTAGGGCTTTTCCTTCTACTGATACAAGTGGGACACTCCCAAATCCCTGCCCTTCCCATGCAGGAAATGGGAGACCTATCCTTGACAGCTCTTCTCTGTCATTTGCTTGCTCTGGAAACTTGACTCTTTCTTTTGTAATCAACAGGATATTTATGGTGGATTAAAAATGGGCCATAAATCGTTCATTGTTTTCCCATTGTGGGGAGATATCTGATTCCTCACTTCTTGAATCTAGGATGATCTTAGTGGTTAGCTTGACCAATTGAATATGGCAGAAGTAATGTTCTGTGGCTTCTAAGGCTAGGTCATAAGAAGCCGGTGCTTCTGCCTAGTTATCTTGGAATACTCACTCTTGGGATGCTTCATATTGGAACCCAGCCACCATACTGTGAGAAATTGAAGCCACACAGAGGCTGTATATAGATGTTCCTGGCAACTGCCTCAGGTGAGCTCCTAGTCAACAACCAGTGAGCCAAAGTGGATGTCCCAAATTAGATGAAAGACATGAAACTACAGCTCCAAGAAGCTTAATGAACTCCAAGCAAGGTAAACTCAGATCCCCACTGAGATGCAGTATACTAAAATTCTCGAAAAATAGAAAAATCTTGAAAGCAGCCAAGATAGAGACTTGTCACAAACAAGGGATCCTTAGTAAGATTAACCGCTGATTTCTCATCAGAAACCATGGGGGTCAGAAGGCAGTGGGAGGAAATATTTAAAATGCTGGGGCGGGGGTGTGGAACAAAAAACAACAACCAAAACTGTCAACCAGGAATTCTATATTGGCAAACCACTCCTTCAAAAATGAAGGAAAGGGCTTCCCTCGTGGTGCAGTGGTTGAGAGTCCGCCTGCTGATGCAGGGGACATGGG
The DNA here is from genome assembly GCF_039906515.1 of Pseudorca crassidens. Taxonomy (NCBI): domain Eukaryota; kingdom Metazoa; phylum Chordata; class Mammalia; order Artiodactyla; family Delphinidae; genus Pseudorca; species Pseudorca crassidens. The sequence continues at coordinate 15,887,452 of NC_090315.1, read as the reverse complement.
TTCCGGTCCTGGAAGATCCCACATGCTGCGGAGCGGCTAGGCCCGTGAGCCATGGCCACTGAGCCTGCACGTCCAGAGCCTGTGCTCCACAATGGGAGAGGCCACAATAGTGAGAGGCCCGTGTACCGCAAAAAAAAAAAAAAGAAGGAAAAATTAATATATTTCCAGATAAACAAATGCTAAGAGAGCTCATGTCTACTACACCTGCACTGCAAGAAATGCTAAAGGGAGTTGTTAAGGCTGAAACAAAAGGACATGAGACAGTAACTCAAAGCAATACAAAGAAATAATGATCATTGACAAAGGTAATACATAGATGTATACGTTAAAGCTATCACCATTGTTTTTCAGGTTTGTAACTCTCTTTTTGTTTTCTATATGACTAAAAAGACAAATGCATACAACAATAATTATAAATCTATGTCAGTGGGCACATGATGTATAAAGATGTAATTCGTGAAATTACAACATAAAAGTTTGGGATGGAGTTGGATAACAGCAGAGTTAATGTGTCGTTAAACTAAGTTGGTATCAATTCACACTTGGTATCAATTCACAGATTGGTATAAATTTAGGGCATTAACTATTAATTCCCAAATTGCAACCAATAAATTACCTTAAAAACATACTGAAAAAGGGGGAATAAGAATTACATTGGAAAAGGCATTATTAGAAGAACTGAATAAAAATCATATAAGACATATAGAAAACATAGCAAAACAGAAGAACTATGTTATCAGTAATCACTTTAAATATAGATAAACTTACAAATTAAAAAACGAAGCAGTATGGATTTTTTGATAACTTGATGCAACTGTATGCTGCTCACAAGTGATTCATTTTATACCCAAGTCACAAATAGGCTCAAAGATAAATGATGGGAAAAGATATTCTAAGCAAATGAAGAGCAACCAAAAGAGATCTGGAAGGAGGGTCAAGATGGCAGAGTAGTAGGATGTGGAGCTCACCTCCTCCCACAAACACATCAAGAATATATCTACATGTGGAACAGCTGTCACAGAAAACTAACTGGAAACAGGCAAAAGATCTCCTATACAACCAAAGTGGCAAGAAAGATCAACATGTAACTGGGTAGAATGGGGGAAAAAAGGCATCAGGTCAGGACTGGCACCCTGGGAGGGATTTGTAAGGAAGAGAAGGTCCACACAGGTAGACCCTTGCCCTGGAAAGGGAGCATATTACATTGACTCACAATCTGGGCATCCCAGTCCTAGGGTCCTGAACAGAGGAGACAAGTCACCTTGCCTACTGGGAAATCCACTGAGACAGACAGAAGGATTGAAGAAGCCTAGACTCTACTCTCAAGGAGTGGTGTGTGTGTTCTGGCTCACTAACAATCCATGCAGAGAGAGACTTGCAGTAGTGTGTGCTGCCTTGCCACACTTCCCAATCTGAAGGGGCGAATACCTTGGACCTGCTCACTCCTTACTACAGCCTGGCATGAGGTCAGGGCAAAGATTCAGTCTAACTATGCAGAGATAGATCAGGATGCCTAGGACATGATCCAGGCAGAACCATGGAGACCATTGTTACTGCATGCACAGGGGAGCAGCAGGGCTAGCTGGGCAGACATTGCAATGTGCAGACCAGGTGGCCACAGGAGTGGCTAAGCATTGAATCCTGGGAAGAGAGGCCCTGGGTGAGGACTCAATCTAGCTATAATGAAGCAGCCAGAAGGGCCTGGGGTGTGATCCAGGGGGAGCTACGGAACCCATTATCGGTGTGTAGAAGGAAGTGGCAGCTCTAGTGGCAGAGCCTATTGTAAGCATGCAAATGGCGGCAGCAGGTCCAACTGCATCAGACACTGTCAGCACACTCACTGGGCATTGCCACAAGAACGCACAGCAGCTAAGTGCTGAAACTGAGGCAAACTGGCCCTGGGCAAGAGCACCCAGCAATTCATTTCCCAGTGAGGGTGCCCCGGCTCCGCCGACTGCACACTGCACCTAGTGCCAGGTCTGGGGCAGACAGATCCTGGGAGAAGTCTGCCACAGAGTCAGACCAGATGCCAGGTAGCAATACAGCCACCTCAATTCCTGCAGCCACAACACCCTGACACCCAGCCCCAGTCTACTGCACACCACAGCCTTGCACTACATCTGGGATGAACAAAACAGAAAGACACGACCATGGGCTGCTTGTGAGCAGATGCCTACTCAGGCAGTGCATGCATAGGTTCTCTGTGACCACACAGGCCTCACCTGATTTAGCAATCACTTCCTTTGGGGCAGGACATGAACTCAAGGGCAATGGAGCCTGATTAAACTTGACCTCAGGGCTTCTACCCTAACAACTGGAGAGCAGACCCAGCCCTGGAGAGGGTGATGACAGCCACAGGGTAAAGAGGAAGTCCCACCTCACATCCAGAACAGGCTCAAGGCACCACAATGCAAATCACACCCCCTATCAAGGGGATAATGGCCACCACACTCTGAGGAAACACATGGCTGGCATCCATGCCAAAAACAGCCCTCACACCAAAAATATTGGACACACAGCCTACACAGGGATGCTCCCACATAAAAACAGCCCTTCAAGAGCACAGTGGATAACTTTTTCTTCTAAATTCATAGAACAGAGAAAGTTAAGTAAAGTGAAAGAGCATAGGGATTAATCTTAGTTAAAAGAATAAGAGAAATCCCCTGAAAAAACAAATAATGAAACAGACCTCACCAGTCTACTAGACCCTGAGTTCAAAATGGAGGTAATAAAAATGCTAAAGGAATTAAGAAAGATTACCAATATAAAGTCAAATCACTGTAATAAGGAACTAAAAACTATAAAGATGAATCAATCAAAAATAGACAATTTAATTGCTGAGATAAAAAACAGTCTAGAAGCAATGAATAGCAGACTAAATGACACAGAAGAACGAATAAGTGATCTGGAAGATAGAATAATGGAAGTCACCCAATCCAGAACAGCAGACAGAAAGATACATTTAAAAAAAATAAAGTAACATACAGGACTTATGGGATAATATAAAACCTGCCAACCTATGCATAATAGGGTTTCCAGAAAGAGAAGGGAGAGAAAAGGGAGTTGAAAATGTATTTGAAGAAATTATGGCTGAAAACTTCCCAAACCTAAAGAAGGAAACAGATATCCAGGTACAGGAAGCACAGAGGGTCCCAAACAACCGAAACAGACCAATACCAAGACATATCATAATTAAAATTCCAAAAGTTAAAGAGAGGATTCTAAAGGCAGCAAGAGAAAAACAGTTACAAGGGAACCCCCATAGGCAATTAGCTGATTTCTCTGTAGAAATTTTGCAGGTCAGAAAGGAAGGGCATGATATATTCAAAGTTCTGAGAGAAAAAAACCTGCAATCTAGGATACTCTACCCAGCAAGATTATCATTTAGAATAGAAGGAGAGAGAAAGAATTTCTTAGACAAGCAAAAACTAAAAGAATTCAACAATACTAAACCTACCCTGTAAGACATATTGAAGGGTCTTCTCTAAATAGACAAGAAGCAAGAATATATAGGAAAGGGAAAACCACAATAAGAAAGGCAAATATATAAAAGGATTGAAGACCACTTAAATGAGCCAGTAGATAGATTTTAAAAGTCAGAAAATTTTGTGAAAGCGATAACTACAAGTAACAGCAAAAGGATAAACATAAATATGTAAAATAGGACATTAAAATCACAAAATATGGGGGAGGGGAGTTTAAAATGTAGATATTTTAGAACATGAACTTGTATGACTATCAATTTAACACAAGTAGATATAGTTATGGGCCAACATACTTGAGCTCCACAGTTACCACAAATCAAAAACATATAGTAGGGACTTCCTTGGCAGCACAGTGGTTAAGAATCTGCCTGCCAATGAAGGGGACACAGGTCAATCCCTGATCCAGGAGTATCCCACATGCCGTGGAGCAACTAAGCCCATGCGCCACAACTACTGAGCCTGCGCTCTAGAGCCCACGAACCACAACTACTGAGCCCACGTGCCTAGAGCCTGTGCTCCACAACAAGAGAATCCACTGCAATGAGCAGCCTGTGTACCACAATGAAGAGTAGCCCCTGCTCGCCACAACTAGAGAAAGCCGTGTGCAGCAATGAAGACCCAATGCAGCCATATACTAATTAATTTTAAAAGTTCACTATTATTATCTATCATCCATCCATCCATCCCTCTATTCACTCACTCACCATCCCTCTATCCATCCATGTATCCATCCATCCTCCCTCTCTTCCTCCCTCCCTTAAAAAAAAATCAGAGGCAACAGAGGTCCTAAATGACATAATAGACCAGTTGGACTTAACAGATATCTGTAGGACATTCCATCCAAAAACAGCAGAATACATGTTCTTTTCAAGTGCACTTGGAACATTCTCTAGGATAGACCACATACGAGGTCACAAAATAAGCCTCAACAAATTTAAAGAGGATAGAAATTATTTCAAGCACCTTTTCTGACCACAACAGTATGAAACTAGAAATCAACCACAGAAAGAAAAACAGGAAAATAATGAACTGATGGAGACTAAACAACATGCTACTAAAAAAACTAATGGGTCAACAATGAAATCAAAATACCTTCAGAGAAATGAAAATGAAAACACAACTTTACAAAATGTATGGGATATAGCAAAAGTAGTTATAAGAAGAAAGTTCAAAGAGATACAGGCCTTCCTCAAGAAACAAAAAAGTCTCAAACAACCTCCCTACCACGAAAAGAATTAGAAAAGTCAACGAAACCCAAAGTCAGTAGAAGGAAGGAAATAATAAAAATTAGAGAGGAAATAAATAAAATGGAGATCAGCAAAAATAGAAAAGATCAATAAAACCGGGAGCTGTTTTTTTTTTAAAGATAAAATGAACAAACTTCTAGGCAGGCTCACCAAAAACAAAATAGAGAGGACATCAATAAACAAAATAGGAAATGAAAGAGGAGAAATAAATGATGTCATAGGAATACAAAAAATCATAAGAGAATACTATGAACAGTCATATGCCAACAAATTGGGCACGATAGAAGAAATGGACAAGTTTCTAGAAACACAGAGCCTGCCAAAACAGAGTCAAGAAGAAACAGATAATTTGAACAAGACTGATGACTAGAAGTGAAATCATATCTAGAATTAAAATAAAAGAACCAACCTCCCTCTAAACAAAGGTCCAGGGCCAGATGGCTTCACTGAGGAATTCTACCAAACATACAAAGAAGAACTTACACCTATCCTTCTCAAACTTGTCCAAAAGACTGAAGAGGAGGGAACACTCCCAAATTCATTTTATGAAGCCACCATCACCCTGATACTAAAACCAGACAAAGACACTACAAAAAAGAAAATTTCAGGCCAATATCTTTGATATAGATGCAGAAATACTCAACAAAACATTAGCAAACCAAATCTAACAATACGTAAGAAGGATCATACACCATGATCAAGTTGGATCATTCTAGGATGGTTCAACATATGCAAATCAATCAGTGTTATACACCACATTAACAAAAGGAAAGACATAAACCACATGATCATCTTAATAGATGCAGAAAGTGCATTTGACAAAATTCAACATCCATTCATGATAAAAAAAATTATCTCTCATCAACGTGGGTATAGAGTGAAAATACTTCAACATGATGAAAACCATTTATGACAAACCCACAAGCAACAAAATACTCAACAGTAAAAAGTGAAAGCCTTCCTGCTAAATTCAGGAAAAAGACAAAGATGCCCACTCTCCCCACTTCTATTCAACATAGTATTCGAACTCATAGCCACAGCAATCAGACAAGAAAAAGAAGTAAAAGATATCCAGATTGGAAGAGAAGAGGTAAAATGGTCACTATTTGCAGATGATATGATACTCTGTATACAGAACCCTAAAGACTCCACACCAAAACTATTATAACTAATAAATCAATTTAGCAAGGTAGCAGGATACAAGATTAATATGCAGAAATTTGTTGCATTTCTTTACACTAACAGTGAAACATCAGAGTATGTAAAAAAAATCCCTTTTAAAATCACATCAAAAAGAAATACCTAGGAATAAACAACCAAGGAGGTTAGAGACCTATATGCTGAAAACTATAAAACTGAAGGAAAACTGAAAATGATTCAAAGAAATGGAAAGATACCCCATGCTCTTGGATTGGAAGAATTAATATTGTTAAAATGGTCATACTGGGGCTTCTCTGGTGGCACAGTCGTTAAGAATCCACCTGCCAATGCAGGGGACATGGGTTCGAGCCCTGGTTCAGGAAGATCCCACATGCCACGGAGCAACTAAGCCTGTGTGCCACAACTACTGAGCCTGCGCTCTAGAGCCCATGAGCCACAACTACCGAAGCCTGCACACCTAGATCGTGTGCTCTGCAACAAGAGAAGCCACCACGTTGAGAAGCCTGTGCACCACAACAAAGAGTAGCCCTCACTCACCACAACTAGAGAAAGCCCGTGCCCAGAAACAAAGACCCAACTCAGCCAAAAATTGTCGGGAACCAGCTGCAAGCTGACACAGTTCTTGCAGCTTAAAGCATGGCAAAGTCCTGCTTAATCACTGACAGGACCCGAAAGAGTTATTAGAGAAGATGTGAGTCTTGGCCCATGAGGTTGCTTGCGGTTTCTCTAACTATAGTTTTTCCTTGGCATGCTTTGGTAGTCACAGTCTGTTCTCATGCATGTTTATATCCTGGTTCGCAGAATGTTTTGTACTATAACTTCAACAGTAAGGAAATACTGTCTGATGATTCAGTTTGGTGATTTTCACAAAAAACATGTATTGTCTACTGCAATATATAAAGAGGTTTGATGAGAAATAAAGTGTGTGTGTTTATACACCACCCTCCTGACCCTGTCTCTTCTTAATCCCCTCACCTGCTCTCAGGACTTGTTCCTCAGTCTTACAGTGACTGACAAGTGATGCCCGAATAGGGACCTGAGTACGTGGGCTGTTGAGAGGGACCCTGGAAATATTTCACACGCAGACATATACAGGGTAAATTGGATTGTACCGGGGGATATTTTAGATGTAGCCTTTCTTTCTGTTTTGTTCTCATCAGGAGTAAAAATGGGGCAGACTGAATCTAAGGAACGACAACTTTTCGTTCAGCTACTGTACTCTATGTTATCTGCTCAGGGCGTTAAGGTTACGCATAAACAGCTTGATGGTTTTCTTCATTTTGTGCAGGAACTTTGTCCATGGTTCCTGGAGGGAGGAACTGTTAATATTCAAACATGGGAAAAAATAGGTCAACAATTGAAAACTTTCAATTCCCTTTATGGACCTTCTAAGGTTCCTGTAGATACTTTTTCACTTTGGAATTTGATAAGAGATTGACCCAACTCATGACTCTTGACCCAACTTATGAGCTTCAGAAATTATTCAAAGCAGCGTCTTTATGCTGCTTCCCTTCTGCTCCTCAGTTACAAAATTTGCCTGAGGAACCTGTTTCTCCTACTGCACCTCCCTTGTTGGCGACCATGCCATCTTCAGAGTCCCTGGAGGAGGAGGATGAACTATCCCCAGAGGATGAGACTGAATTGCAGGAAGAGGCTGCACGATATCACAATCCTGATTTTGATGATGGCATTTTTGCAGCTCTTAAGAATGTGCCTGTGGAATCTGAAAACTTTCCTATATTAGATAAAACTTCATTTACTGCTTTAGCCCAAGCTTTAACTTGGGTAAAACATTTACATGATGTTACTCAAGATGCTTCCCTAGCCCCTATTGCACATTCTTCTGGCTCTTCCTTGCCAGCAAAAGCTCCTGATGAGTCTCCTTCAGTAAATCAGGGGTCTATTTCTGTTTCTTCTACTTCCTCTCTGCCTGTGAGTCTTTCTTCTCCACTCCAAACTGCTTTATTTCAAGCTTCTAAGCAGGGGGAAGATATATCTTCTTTGGGGTTTAAAATAAAGAAGGGGGAATATACCACAACCCCGCACAATTTATTGCGACATTCTTTTTATACTTTAAATTTTTTGAACGTAGATAAGCAAGGACAGACAGCTGCAGAAGGATTTTGGCATCCTCATGCCTTGCCTTTTGCTGAAGTCCGTTGGCAGGATCCTCTTACTAATCAATGGAATGGTCCAGGATCCTATACTAATATGGGGATGAGGGCATGTTTGTATGTTTCCTAGGGACACTAAGGATCCTCGTTGGATACCTGAGCGCCTCATGAGATTCTGTGGATCCGGACCAGATGGATGGTGAATTCCCTCCTCTGTAATATGGATCCGGACCGGATGGTGAACTCTCTCCCCCACCATATGAAGAGAATGCGGCTCGACGACACTTTCAATCCTCCTGAGAAACCAGCTCTCCAGGCTCATCAGTGTTGTCTATCCTGTGCCACGTGGATGGCCAACCTTCCAACATGGGGTCAATTGAAACGACTGACCCAGAAGGCAGAGGAGATGTTGATGCAGCAGCAAGTGACTAAGTCCCCACAAACGCTGTTTGTGGCTATGTTGGCTATTATCTCTTGTCAGGTAGTTTTGGGTAATACTGATAATTATTGGGCATATGTCCCTGATCCTCCATTACTTCGCCCTGTAGAATGAAATGATCCCTCAATTCCTGTTTATGTTAATGATACTTCCCTTCTTGGCTATCCAAGCAGTGATTTTATTACCCCTCTCACTGTAACTTGTTTTTCATATACTGCCTTTTCTTTGCGTGCCCCTATCTGTTTTTCCATTCCTGCATTTTGGTATCACCAACACGAACAATACCGGCATGGATGTCTTTCGGTAGGACCCAGGCCTTCTTATACATATCAGTTCCAGTATTGGAATGAAACATGGTCTCACAGGGAGTGGATTTTGAATATTATGAGGCTCTCCACTCCTTATTTTAAGGCTATAGAGGATCCTCCTAAGGACTTGCCTCCCTGCATTCAACAAATATTGTCCCCCTTTTCTAACCCCTCAGAACCTTTATGGTCATATCCTCCGTGGCATCGATGCCAATATTCTACACCAGTGTGGCATCGAATTCCTCATACTACTGAAGCTGTTTTGGACTGGTCTTTTCCTCAACCTTTTGTTGAACTTCTTATTAATAAGATTGAATCTCCAGGGGGATGGGTGGAGGGTGTCCTCTCCACCAATTTAGGAAATGTACAAAATAATATCTGAAAGTTGATGGCTGCTGTGGGGCCTGTTGTCCTTTCACATCAACAACATCCTGTTAGGAACTTAACCGCTTTTGTTATGGCTTGTGTTCCATCACCCTATGCTATTCTTACTGGTTCTGTCTACGTTTTTCAAAAAGAAGGGTTTTATGACATACATTGTGATAATTGTAATTTGACAAATTGTATAACCATGGGGGAACCAAACCGGGGATTTCTTCTTGTTCATCAGCCTCCCTTTGTTATGCTCTCTGTAAATGTTACAGGTCCTTGGTATTCTAATTCAGGTTTGCAGGTCATGCATGAACTTTCCCCTCTTTTACAACGGCCCAAGCGATTTTGGGGGTTACTTATAGCTGGAATTACAGTGCTCATTGCAGTCATTGCTTCTGTAGCTGCTTCTGATACTGCACTGACTCAAAGTATTCATACTGCCACATTTGTGAATAATTTAGCTGCTAATGTCTCTAATGCTTTGGGAACTCAAGAAATTATTGATAGAAAATTAGAAAGTCATGTTAATGCATTGGAAGAAATTGTTCTTATTCTTGGAGACCAATTAGCTGCTTCAAAAACTGCCTGTTCTATGCGTTGTCATGCAGAATTTTCTGCAATCTGTTAAGCCATATAACGATTCACAGTGGCCTTGGCCTCAGATTAAGAATCATTTATTGGGAATTTGGTCTCATTCCAATCTATCCCTTGATATTGCTCGCCTACATGGGGATATCACAAATATCCAGCATGCAGCTCGCCTAGATGTAAATCCAGTGGAAATTGCTTGAGACATATTTACCCAGATTACACGTACTTTTGCCCCAAGTTCTCTTATTAACCTCCTTTATCCTATAATTGTTATTGGTATTTTAATATTATTGTGTATTTGTTGTTTTCCAGTCCTCCTGCGAATTGGCTTATGAGCAATTGCAGAACTCCAAGTCGGACTCTACTACCTCACATTAAAAAATAAAGAAGGGGGACATGTCGGGAACCAGCTGCAAGCTGACACAGTTCTTGCAGCTTAAAGCATGGCAAAGTCCTGCTTAATCACTGACAGGACCCAAAAGAGTTATTAGAGAAGATATGAGTCTTGGCCCGTGAAGTTGCTTGCAGTTTTTCTAACTATAGTTTGTCCTTGGCATGCTTTGTTAGTCACAGTCTGTTCTCATGCATGTTTATATCCTGGTTCGCAGAATGTTTTGTACTATAACTTCAACACTAAGGAAATGCTGTCTGATGATTCAGTTTGGTGATTTTAACAAAAAACATGTATTGTCTACGGCAATATATAAAGAGGTTTGATGAGAAATAAAGTGTGTGTGTTTATACACCACCCTCCTGACCCTGTCTCTTCTTAATCCCCTCACCTGCTCTCAGGACTTGTCCCTCAGTCTTACAGCGACTGACAAAAAATAAAGAAATGAAGGGAGGGAGGGAGGAAGGAATTTATATATATATAAAAAGAAATAGCCATACTACCCAAAGCAATCTACAGATTTAGTGTGATTCCTATCAAAACACCCATGATGTTTTTCACAGACTAGAAAACATAATCCTAAAATTTATATGGAGTCACAAAAGACCCAGCATTGCCAAAGCCATCCTGAGGAAAAAGATCAAAGGTGGTGGCATAACCCATCCAGACCTCAAACAGAACTACAAAGCTACAGTAATCACAACAACATGTTATTGACATAAAAACAGACATATAGATCAATGTAAAAGAATAGAGAACCCGGAGTAAACCCAGACACCTACAGTCAATGAATCTACAAGAAAGGAGGCAAGAATACACAATGAGAAGACAATTTCTTCAATAAGTGGTGTTGGGATAGTTGGACAGCTACATGCAAATCAATGAAATTAAAACATACCATATACAAAAGTTAACTAAAAATTGTTTAAAGACCTAAATTTAAGACATGACACCATAAAACTCCCAGAAGAGAACACAGTCAAAGAGCATTCTTGGGCATAAATCACAGCAATATTTTCTTAGATCAGTTTCCCAAGGCAAAACAAATAAAAGCAAAAATAAACAAACGGGACCTAATCAAACTTTAAAACTCTTGCACAGCAGAGGAAACTATCAACAAGACATAAAGACAACCTACTGAATGGGAGAAAGTATTTGCAAACAATGCAAACCAGCAAGGGGTTAATATTCAAAATATACAAACAGCTGATACAACTCAATATTAAAAAACAACATAATTTAAAAATGAGCAGAAGACCTAAATAGACATTACTCTAAAGAAGACATACAGATGGTCAACAGGCACATGAAAATATGCTTAACATTGCTAATTATTAGAGAAATGCAAATCAAAACCACAATGAGATATCACCTCACATTATTCAGAATGGCCATCACCAAAACTATAAATAATAAATGCCAGAGAGTGTGTGGAGAAAAGGGAACCCTCCTACACTGTTGGTGGGAATGTAAATTGGTGCAGCCACTATGTAAAACAGTATGGAGGTTCCTTAAAAAACAAAAAATAGAGCTACCATGTAATCTGGCAACCCCACTTCTTGGTAAATATTTGGAAAAGATGAAAACTCTAATTCCAAAAGATACATGTGCCTCAGTGTTCATGTAGCAGCGCTATTTACAATAGCCAAGACAGAAACAACCCAAATGCCTGACTGGCTTAAGAAGACATGATATATATGTGTGTGTGTGTGTGTGTGTGTGTGTGTGTGTGTGTGTAATGGAATATTAGTCATAAAAAAGAATGAAATATTGCCATTTGCAGCAACATGGATGGACCTAAGGAATATTATACTTAGTGAAGCAAGTCAGACAGACAAATATATATCACTTATATGTGAAATCTAAAAAATAATACAAATGAATATACAAAAGAGAAATGGATTCACAGGTACAGAAAACAAACTTATGGTTACCAAATAAAAAGGAGAGGGGGGAAGGGATAAATTAGGCATATGGGAGTAACAAACTACTATACATAAAATAGATAAGCAATAAGGATTTACTGTATAGCACAGGAGATTGTGTTCAATATCTTATAACAACATAATTGAAAATAATATGAAAAAATACATATATATGTAACTCACTTTTCTGTACACCTGAGATGAACACAATATTGTAAATCAACTATATTTCAATTTTTAAAGGTTTAAAAGTTAGTTGTAATCTTTAAAGATATAAAAGTATCCACTAGAGGAACTAAAAAAGTGATCTTGTGTAGATAGATTAAAACACAAAATGGGTTTTAGGTCTAAATTGTTACAAAACAAAGAGGAAATTATCTATTGATAAAGGTGTCAATGCATTTAGAAGATAAACGTACTTGCACTCAACATCAGAGCCTCAAAATATATGTAGCAAACATGGACAGAATTGTTGGGAGAAATAGTTCTACAATACTTGGGGACTTAAGTACCTTATTTTCAATAATGAAAAGTATATCTAGATAGAAGATCAATAAGTAAGTGGACTTGGACAACACAAAAACCAACTAGCCCTAACAGACATATTTGGAACATTCCACCCAACAACAGCAGATACACATTTTTCTGAAGTGCACATGGAACATTCTCCAGGATCATAAAGTAATTCTCATTTTAAACAACTGAAAGCATACCAAGTATCTAACTAATATGAAACAAGGTTAGAAGTCAATGTTAGAAAGAAAATTGAAAAATTTGCAAATATGTGGGAATTAAACAACATACTCTTTAAATGACCGATTGGTCAAAGAAGAAATCACTGGTGAAATTAGCAAATACTATGAGTTGAAGGAAAATAAAAACACAACATACCAAAACTTATGAGATTCAATGAAAGCAGTTCCCAGAGGGAAGTGTACAGCTATAAATACCTACATTAAAAAGGAAGAAAATCTTAACCTAACTTTACATCTTAAGGAACTAGAAAAGAGGAGCACACTAAACCCAAAACCAGCAGAAGGAAGAAAATATGGACAAAAGCAGATACAAAGAATAAATGAAATTTAAAAATAGAATCAGTGAAACCAGAAGTTGGTTATTTGAATAGACCAAAATTGACAAACCTTTAGATTTGTCTAAAAGTGGGGACATTACAAACCTTACAGAAATTTAAAGAATTATAAAAGAATACTACAAATAATTGTACACCAACAAATTAAATAATGTAGATAAAATGCAAAATCTATAGACACAAATTACTGAAATTGACTCAATAAGAAATTGAGAATTGCAACAGACCTGTAACAGGTAAGGAGGTTGAATCAGTAGTTCAAGACCTTCAAGAAAGAAAAGTCCAGGTCCAGGTGGCTTCACCAGTGAATTTAAACTTTTAAAGAAGGATTAACACCAATCCTATTCAAACTCTTCTGAAAAATAGGAGAGAATTATCCCTAACACATTCTATGAAGCCAGCATTACCCTAATATAAAGCCAGACAAAAATACCACTAGAAATGAAAACCACATATAAATACCTCTCATGGATATAGGTACAAAAATCTTCAACAAAATATTATCAAACCAAATCTAACCATACATTAAAAGGATTGCACAGCTTGACTAAGTGGGATTTATCCAGGAATACAAAGGTGCTTCAACATAAGAAAATAAATGAAGTTAATACACTTCATTAATAAAGCAAAGGCCAAAAAAACCCAATATGATCATCTCAATTGATGCAGAAAAGGCACTTGAAAAAATTAAACAGACTTTCAGGTTAAAAATGCTCAGCAAACTAGGAATAGAAGGGAATTTCCTTAACATGATAAAGGGCATTTATGAAAAACACACAGCTAACATCATCCCCAATGGTGAACATCTGAAATCTTTTTCCTTAACACCAGGAACAAGACAAGAATACCTGATTTCACCATTGGTATTCAACATTGTACTGGAAGTCCTAGCCAGAGAAATTAGTCAAGAAAAATAAAAGGCATCCAAATTCTAAAGGAAGAACTAAACTATCTCTATTTGCAGATGACATGATTCTATACATAGAAAATCCCAAAATGTCCACAGGAAAAAACTGGAGCTAATAAATTTAGTAAAATTATAGGGTACAGGATCAGCACAAAAAAAAACTGTTTTTCTATACACTAGCAATCAACAATACAAAAGGAAGTAAGAAAATTCTATTTATAATAGCGTCAAAAAGAATAAAATATGTGGGAATAAATTTAACCATGGGAGTGAAAGACCTGTACACTGAAAACTACAAAACATTGCTGAGCAAAATTAAAGACATTATTAAATGGAAGGACATTCCATTTTCATCAATTGGAAAATGTAATAGTGTTGTATTACTCTACTAGGTCTGCCTAGTACCACAGACTGGATGGCTTAAACAACAGAAATTTATTTCTCACAGTTCTGGAGGCTGGATATTCAAGATCAAGCTGTTTGCAGATTTGACGTCTCCTGAGGCCTCTCTCCTTGACCTGCAGATGGCCTTTTCTCTGTACATGCACATTCCTGGTATTTCTTCCTCTTCTTAAAGAACAAAATTCGTATTGGATTAGGGTCCCACTCTTATGGCATCATTTAACCTTAACTGGCTCCTTAAAGGCCCTATCTCCAATATAGTCCCATTGTGGGTTAGGGCTTCAACACAGGAATTTGGGGACACAATTCAGTCCATAACAACTAGTAAGATGGCAGTAATCCTCGAAGCAATTTACAGATTCAGTGTAATCCCTATCAAAATTCTAATACTTTTTTTCAGATTGGGAAAGCTGATCCTCCAATTTATATGAAATTTCAAGGGTCCCCAAATAGTCAAAACAACACTGAAAAAGAAAAACAAAATTGGAAGACTCACACTTTCCAATTTCAAAAACTACTTCAAAGCTAGAGTAATCAAAACAATGTGGTACTTACATAAGGGCAGACATATAGATCAATGGGATAGAGTTGAGTCTAGAAATAAACCCAAATATCCATAGCCAATTGATTTTTGGCAAGGGTGCCAAGAAAATTCAATGGGGTACAAATAGTTTCTTTAAGAAATCTGCTGGGACTACTGGTTAACTACATGCACAAGAATCAAGGTGAACTCCTGCCTCACTCCATTTACAAAAATTAACTTGAAATTGAACAATGACCTAAATTTAAGAGTTCAATTATCAGATTCTTAGAAGAAACATAGGGGTAGATCTTCCTGATCTTGAATTTGACAATTAATTTTTAGATTTGACATAAAAAACACAGGAATCAAAAGAAAAGATAAATTGAAATTCACAAAACTATAAACTTTTTCTACAAAAAGACCTTATCAAGAAAGTGAAAACATAACATATAGAAGATAATGTTTGTAAATCATGTACCTGTTGGCCATTTGTATCTTCTCTTGAAGAGACAGAAATCCTAACACAACTCTGCTTGCTTGTGGTCTATTACAATTAAATGTGTGTGTGTATGCACACACACTACCACTCTATTATACTGTCAGATTTTTCTTGGAATTCCATATGTTCTTTTCATACTGTAGATTAGGCCTAAAACTGATTCCTACCTTATCCCCGACTGCCTCAATTCCTGTTTCTCTGCATACTCGATGGGTTAGACCATCAAAAATCACAAGGCTGACTTCAGTGGTCAGTTTGGATATGTGTCTTAGTATCCCTAATAATGGTGAGACCTTCATGAGCAAGGGACACCTTCGATGGTGCACATGGTTAATGAGAAAATAGCTAGAACTGATAGGGATCTTCATTACTTGGTCTCATCCTGCTCAATAGTTTTTCAACTGTGGTTCCAGGAAGGAAGCTCTAGTTAGATCCCACAGTATTTATCAAGATTCTTCCTGCTGGTAGGAGCAAAGCTTCATCTAAATTACCTTCTCAATTAGGTTATTTGAAACTCAAGTCACTTCAAGGAAAAGAATAGTGGAGTTTTCTCTGTAAAGGTGACAATTACTCTAGTAATAGGCTAGTCTCGTCTCTTAAATATTAGCTCTGCATCTTTTTTTGTTGCCTTTTGTATTTTGGGCTTTGTTGATCACTTAACTTTTTCCAGTATTCAGTTTTAAAATCCCATTCCAGAAGTTAACTGGCCATTTATCCCAAAGAAAAATGGAAAACATCCAAAGATTAGGAAAAAGGCAAGGATGTCTTCTCTCACCAGTGTATCTGGAAGGCCCAGCCAGTGAAATAAGACCAGAAAAGTAAATAGAAGGCATACAGATTGGAAAGAACAGCAGCAACAACAAAATTCTCTATTTGCAGATGACCTTGTTTTCTATATAAAGAATGGAAAGGAATCTACAAAACAAAAATATCCCTCTCCTGCCAATGAAACAGTTAAGTTTATATCTAACAATATATGTACAGGAGTTGAAAACCAGAAGACACCGATGAAAAAAATCAAAGATCTAAATAAGTGAAGAGACATATTGTGCTTATGGATTGGAAGTCTCAACACAGTAAAAATTTCAATTTTCTCCCATGTAATATAAAGGTGTACTACAATTCTTATCAAAATCTAAGCATTTTTGGAAAAAAAAACCAGTGAATCTAAAGTTATAAGGAAAAGCACATGAATTAGGATAAAGCAGTTTTGAAAAAGAAGGATAAAGGGAGAAGAATCACTATTTTGCTACAGTAATCAAGACAGTGTGGTGTTGGTAGGGTGACAGATACATAAATCAATGGAACAGAAAAGAGTTCAGAAATAGACTCACATGAGTAGGCCACCTGATCTTTTACAAAAGTGCAAAACAATTGAATAGACAAAGGATAATTTTTTCCAACAAATAGTGTTGGAACAATTAGACATCATAAGCAAAAAAAATGAACCTTGACCTAAATCCTATACCTTATACAAATTAACTTAAAATATATCATAGATTAGGTAATATCCACATTAAAACTTTAAAATTTTTGTGCATCCAAAAAACCAATATTTTAATAATGCAAATATTTGACAAATGGTTTGTATACAGAATATAACACTAAAAATAAAAAATTAATTACCCATTAGGGCCACACCCAGTGGCAGTGAGGTAAGTTTTTGTTTGTTTGTTTTTTTGGCGATACATGGGCCTCTCACTGTTGTGGCCTCTCCCGCTGTGGAGCACAGCCTCCGGACGCGCAGGCTCAGCGGCCATGGCTCACGGGCCTAGCCGCTCCGCGGCATGTGGGATCTCCCTGGACTGCGGCACAAACCCGCGTCCCCTGCATCGGCAGGCGGACTCTCAACCACTGTGCCACCAGGGAAGCCCAGTGAGGTAAGTTTGCCTCTGCTTCACCAACAGGGTAGCATCAAGCAGGATGAACTTCCATGGTGGCCCAAAAGCACTGAGGTTGAACTAGGTGGTTCCAAGCAGTGCTGCTCAATAATCAGCTTCTCACCCTCCTCAGTGTTATCAGGGCCCAATAGGGAGCTGAACTTTCATCCCCACTTAAACTCTAGCAAAAAAGGTGGTGCTAGCCAACACCCTTTCCCCACTTTCATCTTCCCCATCTGTTCTAGCTGGGCTGAATGGAGAGCTTAACTTCCACCCCCATCCACTGAAAAGGAGGCAGATGGCCATGTTCCACTTTTGCTGGGGTGGAGACTGTGGGGCCTAGTAGGGTGCTGAACACCTACCCCAACCTGGACTTCTAAGCTACACCTAAATAGAGTAACTGCCTGCATAAAGGAAGGATCTAGAGTCTAACAACACAACACCCAAAATGTCCAGAATAGAACTGAAGATCATTAATTGTATCAAAAAACAGGAAAATCTCAAACTGAATGATAAGACAATCAAGAGACATCAACACCAAGATAATTTAATCTGACTAGAAATTTAAAACAGCAATCATAGAAATGCTTCAATGAACAAATTATGTACACACTTGAAACAAATAAAAAAATAGAAAATCTTAGCAAAGAAAGGGAGAATATAAAAAACAAAATGGATTTTTTTTGGGGGGGGGCTCTGTTGGGTCTTTGTTGCTGTGCTCGGGCTTTCTCTAGTTGCGGCAAGCAGGGGCTACTCTTCATTGTGGTGCGTAAGCTTCTCATTGTGGTGGCTTTTTGTGGTGCATGGGCTGTAGGGCACACGGGCTTCAGTAGTTGTGGTGCACATGGGCTCAGTAGTTGTGGCTCGTGGGCTCTAGAGTGCAGGCTCAGTAGTTGTGGCGCACAGGCTTAGTTGTTCTGTGGCATGTGGGATCTTCCTGGACCAGGGATTGAACTTGTGTCCCCTGCATTGGCAGGTGGATTCTTAACCACTGCACCACCAGGGAAGTCCCCAAAATGGAATATTTTTAACTAAAAAATACAGTAGCCAAAGTAAAAGACTCAATGGATGTGCTCAAGAACAGAATGGAGGGGAGAGAGGAAATTATCAATGAACTTATAGAACAAGAGAAATTACCCAATATGAACAACAGAGAGGGAAAATATGCTGAATCCTAGAAGGAAAGGGGAAAGTCAGGCTGAAAAGGCATTCAAAGAAACGGCAGAAAATTCCTCAATTTTGGCAATAAACATAAGCCTACAGATTCAAGAAACTAAGCAAACCCCAAATAGGATAAATCCAAAGAAATCCATGCCAAGACACATTATAATAAAAATTCAGAAAACTAAAAACGAGAAAAAAAATGAAAGTAGCATGAGTAATGATACATTACTTGCAGAGGAACAATGATTTAAATGACAGATTTCTGATCAGAAAACATGACGGCCAGAAGGAAGTAGCACATTTTTCAAGTGCTGAAAGAACTGTCAATCCAGAACTCTATACCAGCAAAAAATATTCTTCATGAATGAAGGTGAAATGAAGACATGCTCAGATGAAGGAAAACTAAGAATCTGTCAGGAGATCTATTCTAAGGAAGTTCTTCAAGCAGAAGAGAAATGAAGGAAATGTGGAACATCAGGAGTGAGGAAAGAACATAAAGTAAAAATATGGGTACATTTAATAGATTATCTTTCTCCCGTTGAGTTTCCGAAATTATGTTAGATGGTTGAATCAAAAATGGCTACATTATCTCATGTAGTTCTTAAGGTATATAGAGGAAATATTTAAGATAACTATGCAATAAAGTGGGGGTAAATTAAAGGAGCTCAGTTGAGATAAGGTTTTGAACTGGCTCAATGTTAACAAAAGTAGACTGTGGTGAGTTACATATGTATAATGTAATACCTAGGGCAGCTACTAAAAAACTATACAAAGAAATGTACTTAAGAACTCTATAGATAAGTCAAAGTAGAATTCTAAAAAAATGCTCAAATAACCCACAGTAAGACATGAAAAGTGAAACAGAGGAACAAAACAACAGAACAAAGTGGCAGAGAATGTTCACAGCAGATTTGTAATAACCCCAAATTGGAAACAATTCAAATGTCTTTCAATGGCTGAATGTTTAGAGAAACCATAGTATATCGATACCATAAAAAACTACTCAGAAATTGCCCAAAAAAGAACAAATTATTGTACCTGCAACAAGTGGAATTGATCTCAGGAGAATTATGTTGAGTGAAAAAAGCCAATCTTAGAAGGTTATATAGTGATTACATTTATAGAGCACTCCTATATGAAGAAATTATGGAGAATAGATTAGTGGTTGGCAGGGATTAGGAGTGGGGAACAGGGGGAGGAAAGAAGGATGGTTGTGACTACAAAGGGATAGAACAAGGGATCTTTGTGGTGTTTCAAGTTCTATATCTTGATTGTGGTGGTAGTTACAAAAATTTACACTAGATAAAATGGTATAGAACTAGAGATACACATACAGAAGTGCATGTAAAATCAGTGAAATCTGATAAGGCCTGTGAATCACACTAGTGTCAAATATGATATATAACTATAATTACATAAAACATTACCATTAGGGGAAAGTGGATATAGAGTACACAGAGTAGTCTAGGTTATTATTTCTTCAACTTCTATAAATCTATAATTATTTCTAAATAAAAACATTTTTCGAAAGTCCCAGTAGAAAAAATAGACAAAATACATGAATGGGCTATTCACAGAAAAGGAAATTTGAGTTCTATAAATATTTGAAAGGCCTGAATATAAAACAGCTGTGGTATAGGAAGAAGTGAACTTTCACATCCACTGAGCTCTTACCTGACACATAAAAATCACCAGCATTTGAATTCCCATGTAAGGATCTAGAAACCAAAGAAAGAGTCGTTGAAATACATTGAAACTTCTTCTGCTCTGATACAGGTAACTATTCTTGGCTTGATATTTTACATTAACATTTTACAGTATGCATGAATGGTCTTTATCCCTCAATTTGAACCAACCCAAATGCAGATGACTTTTTGTTCCAAATGGAGAGTCAGTTACCCCAACAACTGAGTATTTCTTTTGTTTCTTCACTGCTTTCAAATAGGGAAGAACTTGTGTTTAAAAATGAAAAATTTAAAAATTGGTCTCAAACAAAGGCTATTTTATACTTCTGATGTGTGTATCCTAATTAACATTATGAGAGGGTAAGCAAAATATTATCTTAATTCAGTTTGGTTTATGTATTATTAAAGATATTTTCTATAAATGTTAGTATCTGATCAAAGATAAGAATCCATTTTAAAATTGTTTCTATAGGTCCAGGTTTTCTCTATCCATTTGATTTTTAAAAAAATAATTTTTTTGGCTGTGTTGGGTCTTCGTTGCTGCATGTGGGCTTTCTCTAGTTGTGGTGAGCAGGGGCTACTTTTTGTTGCGGTGCGTGGGCTTCTCGTTGAGGTGGCTTCTCTTGTTGCGGAGCACAGGCTCTAGGTACATGGGCTTCAGTAGTTGTGGCGCACAGGCTTAGTTGCTCCATGGCATGTGGGATCATCCCAGATCAGGGATCGACCACGTGTCCCCTGCATTGGCAGGCAGATTCTTAGCCACTGCACCACCAGGGAAGTCCCTATCCATTTGATTCTTATTTTAGAGAAACAAGAAAATAAAGACAGGCAAGAAAGAATAAAAAAGCAAAACCTACAACATAATTTTGACAACCAGATTTGTTACTACTGTCATATTTGCTTTCATTCTTTTATTAAAGAAATATTACAGATAAATATAACAAGTGCCTTCACTTCCTAAAAGGCAATCAATGTCATATATGTATCCATGATCAATACACAGTACTGTTCTTTGCATTGTTTTATTAAATTTATAGAAATGTTATGTTTCATTGTACATTTTGCTTTTTTCTGTCAATATTATGTAATCTATCCATGTAATGATATATCAAATTTGTATCTTTAAATAGTGTTCTATCATACAAATAATCACATTGTATCAATCTATTCCTCTACTAATGGAAATTATGTTCTTTTCAATTTAGAGTAATACAAACCATGATGCAGTGAACATAAAGAGATGCATGAACACATGCATCTCTGTGCATATATGTGGGTGCCTCTGAAGCCAATACACCAAAATAGAATTGAATGTTCCATATTTATGTGTTTTTAAAGAAATCCTGTTACTCTAAAGTAATAAATATAGTCTATTTTTTCATTATATAGAATTTTGCTTTTTATATTCTAGTCTTCAATCTGGGTTTTATTTTTGTATATGGTATAAAGAACTAACATTTTTTGTTCATATGAATCTTCCATTTATTGAATAGGCCATCCTTTTTCCAATGATTTCAACAGCACTATAATACACAAAATTCCCATGTCTTTCCTCCAGTCTTCAATTTGTTTCCACTGATTTATTTCCTCATAAAGAACACACTGTTTAAATGCTATGAGCTTTGAATAAATATGCAATGATATCTAGTAGTCTATCTTCTCTTTTGTTTTTCATGTTTGTTTCAGCTATTTGTGGCCCTTTACATTCCCATATAAAATATTGAATCAGTTCATGAAATTCTTAAAATATAACTAACTGGTAAAAACTTTTAGTGGAAGTACTTTAAACTTAGTGATTTGTGAGACAATTTATATTTTTTTTACCATGTCAAGTCTTTTCAGAACATGTTATTTTTCTCAGAATTTCAAATGTGAGCTTTTGTGACCTTCAAAATGTTTTATAACTTTATATATGTCTTGTAATTCATTATTGTTTATTCTCAGGTATTTTATATCAAGCTACGTTCTAATTAACTATTCTACTATGAGAGGTTATTTTAAGAGGTTTTTTTTTTTTTTCTCCAATCTTCTTTTTCTTGGTTAAGAGATTGGCTAGGAGCTCAAGTATCATGCTGGCATGCTGATGAAAATATCTTATTTCAGGTTTTAAAGATAATGCTGGATAAATATTATCATTAGATAAGATATCTGCTGAAGATTTTTGACAATCAGCTTTCTCATTATACAATTTGTCACCTTGGTAAGAACTGTGTCACAAATGTGACTTCTTCAAACGGCTTTCCCACATTCACAGTTTTCTGCTCTAGATCCGATAATGTACTGTGCAAGGAGGTGCTAATTCCTTCCAAAGGCTTTTCCATATTCACAAGATTCATAGTTTCGATTCCTAATGAGTATGAATTCTCTGGTGTCTAACAAGGTGTGACTTTTGGCTGAAAGCCTTACCACACTCATTACAATGATAAGGCTTCTCACCTGTATGTTTTCTCATATGAAGTGTAAGAGATGAGATTTGAGAAAAGGCTTTTCCACATTTACTACAGTCAAAGGGTTTCTCACCTGTATGACCTCGTATATGTATAGTAAGGGAGGAACTTTGGGAGAAAGCTTTTCCACATTTATTACATTCATAAGGTTTCTCACCTGTATGACCTCTCATATGTACAATAAGGGAAGTTCTTTGAGAGAAAGCTTTTCCACATTCATTACATACATATGGTTTCTCACCTGTATGACTTCTCATATGTAAATTAAGCAATGAGCACTGAGAGAAAGCTTTCCCACATTTATCACATTCATAAGGCTTTTCCCCTGTGTGACTTCTCAGATGAAGAGTAAGGGAAGCAATTTGAGAGAAGGCTTTACCACATTCATTACAATCATAAGGTTTCTCTCCAGTGTGAACTTTCTGATGTGTAATAAAGTTTTGCTTTTGGCTGAAGGCTTTACCACATTCATTACATTCATAGGGTTTCTCTCCAGAATGAATTTTTTCATGAGCAATGAGATTTGATTTCTGGCTAAAGGCTTTGCCACATTCCTTACATATATAGGGTTTTTCTCCAGTATGAATTCTCTGGTGTCTAACAAGATTTGACATCTGAATGAAAGCTTTCCCACATTCATTACATTCATAAGGTTTCTCTCTAGTATGAATCTTCTGGTGTGTAATGAAGTTCTTTTTGTGGCTGAAGGCTTTTCTACATTCCTTACATTCATAAGGTTTCTCACCAGTATGACTTCTCATATGTACAGTAAGGGCTGAGCTTTGAGAGAAGGATTTTCCACATTCATTACATTCATAAGGTTTCTCACCTGTATGAATTCTCACATGTATAATAAGCATGGAAAACTGAGAGAAGGCTTTTCCACATTTATCACATTTATAAGGTTTCTCTCCTGTATGACTTCTCATATGAAGAGCAAGAGATGCTATTCGAGGGAAGGCTTTACCACATTCATTACATGCATAAGGTTTCTCCCCAGTATGAACTTTCTGATGTGCAATGAGGCTTTGCTTCTGGCTGAATGCTCTTCCACACTCATTACATTCATAAGGTTTCTCTCCAGTATGAATTTTTTCATGATCAATGAGATTTGATTTCTGGCTGAAGGATTTACCACACTCCTTACATGCATAGGGTTTCTCTCCAGTATGGATTCTTTGATGTCTAATGAGATTTGACATTTTAATGAAAGCTTTTCCACATTCATTACATTCATAAGACTGCTCCCTACTGTGGATTTTATGATGTTTAATGAGTTTTTCCTTTTGGCTGAAGGCTTTCCTACATTTTTTACATTCATAGGGTTTCTCTCCAGTATGAATTCTCAGGTGTCTTATGAGGTCCAAAGTTTGATCAAAACCTTTTCCACAATGATTACACTTAAAGGGGGTTACTACAAGATGGGATAAGCTATTGCCAAATGATTTCATAGGTCCATTATATTCACAATGTTCTTTTCTTACAAGGATTCTCTCATTATTATAATAGTTGAAATTATTATGTTCTAAACACTTTCCAAATAAGTCATATTTGTAGAGATTGTGACTGGAAGGAAAAAAGTCTGAGTTTGGAGAAAATGCATTTGCAAATTTCTTATGACATTCATTCACTTTTTCTTCAGTCAGTGTTTTTGTGAATTTATCTTCAAGTTGTGTCAAAAGTCTGTCCTGGATTTTCTGATGCTCATCCATCCCCCATATTTCTCCTAAAACAAATTGCAAATAAATATCACTTGTAAATTTTTCCAATATTATATCAAAAAAAATTTTTTTAATATACTAGTATGGGATTGGTTCTTAGCTTATGGCCTAGTGTCTTATTAAGCAAATTCCAGGTACATATATCTCCTATTTCCTAAGCTTTAGGAAATTCCAGGAAAGGAAATATGAGTAGAGACAGATATTTATGAATATAAATAGCTTTGACTGCTTTTAAATGGGATCTGAAAGAAAAAAGGTAAACTGTTGGATAAATAAGAGGGAGAATTCAGAATGTACAAATAAAGTAAGAAGAAATAGCGATAGAGAAAAAGACAAAAACAGGAAGCTAAAAAATCATAAAAGTACTTCACAGGACTCCATTTAAATAAACTTTTATAAACTTTTTGACATAATTTTCTGGAAAATATAAATTACCAAAACTGACTCTATAAGATGGAGAAAACAAATACCAATTTCCACAAAATAAACAGAAAAATATGAAAAGAAATACCCCAAAACAAAACAAATAGAAAAGACCCAGAGATATTATCATGGGAATTTAAACAAACACCTAAGGGACAGCTGTCATGCTGTACAAAATATTATGAAAGAAAAAAGAATTCCCATTTTTTTATGTGTGAGACAAACATAATATTAACATCAACACCTGATAAAGATGACAACCAAAAAAGCAAACTATACACCAATTTCATTTTTGAATATCAATGCAAAAACTCTACATATCAAAATGACCCAGAAGAAAAAAAAAGTGACCCAAAAGCACATTAAATATAAGACATATATATGTTGTTTTTTCCAGGAATATAAGTATGTTTCAATATTAGGAAATCTATTACTATAAGTAAATACATTAATAGGTCAAAAGTGAAAAATCAAGTAATCATTCCAAAGATATTAAAAAGATAATAAAATTCAGCACCTATTTTCCATAAAAATCACTTTATAAAATGGGAACAGACACTTATTTAACTTGAGAAAAAGCACAGTATAACTTAAACCCTGGCACTGTTCTTAATGGGAAAAATCCCAAAGCATTCACATTAAAGTCAGGAATAAGAAAAAGATAAGTACTATCACAACTATTATTACAGTACAGGGTAGTGTATTAAATAAGAGAAAGAAATGAGGTATAAAAACTTGGAAAGGAAAGGTAAAGTTAACATTATTTGTCAATACTAAAACTGTTAACTTGCAAAATTGATCCACCTGAAAAATTATAAAAAGTAAAAAATTAAATTCACTATATATAGTAAATTAATATTCACTTTCAGTAACCTTCATATATACAAACAACTATTTAGAAAATATAGCAAAAGACTACACTTACAATGACAACAAAAATATGAAAAATCTGGGAATAAATTTAATAAGAAATGTCTAAAAATTATAAGAAAACTTTAAAATGCACACACAGATTTGAACAAATGAAAGTGTTATAGGTTGAATTGTGTGTTCCCCCTTTAAAATATATGTTTAAGCCCTAACCCCCAGTACCTCAGAACATGAAGTTATTTGAAAATAAGGTCATTGCAGATGTAGTTAGTTAAGATGAGGTCGTACTGGAATAAGGTAAGCCCCTAATCTAATATGACTGGTGTTCTTATAAAAAGAATGCCACATGAAGAGACAGAACACAGGGAGAATACTATGTGAAGATAAAGACACAAATTGGAGTTATGTTACCACAAACCAAAGAATGTCTGGGGATACCAGAAGCTGAAAGATACACGGAATCTTCTCCTGTAGGTTTCAGAAGGAACATTGCTCTACTTACACCTTGATTGTGTATTTCTAGCCTCTACTTCATTATGGCAGCTCTAGGAAACTAAGACAAAAGGTGTATCACATTCCTGGAAAAGAATATTCGATAGCAAAAATGGTAATTATTTGCAAGTTAACCTATCAACTTAAAGTGGCTTCAATAAAAATGTTTGAAAATGCAAGTAAATAATAGCTCAAGGGAAAATGATACTAGGGGTTGCCAGCAGAGAAGAAAAATTACTTTTCAATATATATCCTATTGTACTTTAAAAAATTTGTACTACAAGTATGTATTATATATTTTAAAAAGTGAATAAATAAAATTGTTCTGAACAATACAGTAATTAATAAAATGAGAACAAACAATAGGAAGGTAAAAATTGGATAAAAGAATCAGAATAGGGACTTCCCTGGTGGTCCAATGGGTAAGACTCCGCACTCCCAATGCTGGGGGCCTGAGTTCGATCCCTGGTTGGGGAACTAGATCCTGCATGCATGTTGCAACTAAGAGTCTGCATGTCACAACTAAGAAGTCCGTATGCTGCAACAAAGAGTCCACGTGCTGCAACAAAGATCCTGCATGCCGCAACTAAGACCCAGCACAGCCAAAGTAAATAAATAAATATTAAAAAAAAAAAGAAGAATCGGAATATAAAACTGGAAGAGCCTGCGTAGCATGATTGAAAGGGAAAACAAAGAGTGGGAAATTATGCTTAAATATGGCCTCATAAATACATGAATTTATCTCTGATCCTACACAAAACCACACTAAAATTAGATAAGGAAAGAAAAAGATATAAACTAACAAAGACAAAGACCACTCTTCCACCCTAGAGAAGATGGGAGATTACTCTCTTGAGAAATATAAGCAGAAAGGCTCTAGAGACAAGGACACCAGGCAGAGAAATTCAGAGATAAGGAACTGGCTCAAACGTAGAATAAATGAACGTCTACATACCCAAAGGTGAGAC
Source organism: Pseudorca crassidens (assembly GCF_039906515.1). Lineage (NCBI taxonomy): Eukaryota > Metazoa > Chordata > Mammalia > Artiodactyla > Delphinidae > Pseudorca > Pseudorca crassidens. The sequence continues at coordinate 15,860,348 of NC_090315.1, read as the reverse complement.
ATTCAGTCCCCAGTGGCTGCTTAGCTCTAGGAGAGGAAAATGGAGATTTTTCTCCCTCTCTGCCAGACTGAGAATAAAGTAAAGGAAAAATTCTTGTGAAGCTATAATGCAGGTAAAGTTAGAGACGTGGTTGCAGATTATAAATATAGAAAAGAAGGCAGAATACTAAGCTTAAGCTATTGAGTCCTCTCAGTTCAGGGAAAGAGAAAAGCTCAATTAAGCAAAAGGTGTTGAGAGAAAAGGTAAGATCAGGTCTTTAAGGTACTATCCAAGTAGAAGTGTACAAGAGTTCCAAGGGCAAGATCAAAATATCAAATGTGACAGAAAAGACTCCATGTTTTAAGATGGTGAAATGAAAAAGTATCTGATCTCTTTTCCTCTATACAAACAGGAATGAAAAGTCATTGATTCTTCAATGATCCTAGGTGGTGGCCGTAACCCCAATTATAATAAATGAGTTAGTGTTGACAAATACAGTGAAGGGTGGAATAGGGAAAAGAGGATTCTAAGAGAAGACAGCTGTTCATGCTGATCTTGGGCACAGCAAGCAGCTGACATTGTCAAAATGGATATCACACCTTGAAGGGCAGAATTAATTAACCCATGATTACAACATGGAAATTTGGGAGTAGAGACTGATTACAGGAGACTTGACATCCCAAGGTATGTCAAGGAAGCCAGGACTGAATGAGGAAACACTGTGAAATACTGTCTTTTTAGGAAGAAGTCTGTTGGGGTGAGAGTGTAAGATTCAGAGTTATGAGAAGACTTGCAGCTGCAGTTCCTTTTTGGATGAGAAGTAAAACCTAAACATATTCACACAACCATGTAGAATAAAAGGCTTTAGTATGAAGAACAGATGCATTCCTATACATCAAGAGTCAGCAAACATTTTCTTAAAGGTCAGATAGTAAATATTTTAGGCTTCGTGGGTCATATAGTCTTTGACACAACTATTCAACTTTGCCTCTGCAATGTGAAAGTATTAATAGTTAAGATGTAAATGATTCCTTGTGGCTATATTTCAGTAAAACTTCATTTACTCTAGAAACAAGTGGCTGGCCTACAGGTCATAGTTTGCACATTCCTGCTCTAGATCGGAGAACTTTCTTTCCTTCCCTAACAATATCCTTCTTTAAAAGTCAGGTCAAGGAGGAACTATCCTCACTCATAAATGAGAAGGTACTGGAATCAGATCTCTAAAAAAGTATAAGAGAAAAAAGAAAAGAAGCATGAGATAAAGAAAGCAGACAAAAACTTCAAGCTAAGACAATTGACACATAGTAAATGAAAATCTTGATTAAATGTATTGCCATGAATGAAAAAACTTAATGAAAATATCAACTATAAATGAGCTCAAAATAGAAATATAAATGCACGAGGAAGAAACAATGAGAAAACAAAAAGGGCTAAAAAAAATTAACTAGCAGAACCAAGAAAGAAAGAAAAGAGAAAAATAAAACCATCCAAAATAATGAACACCATGCAAGTGGGGGGAAAAAGAGAGAAATGCTACATAAAGACTTTTAGGGACTCCCCTGGTGGTCTAGTGGTTAAGACTTCGCCTTCCAGTGCAGGGGGTGTGGGTTTGATCCCTGGTCAGGGAGCTAAGATTCCCTCATGCCTTGGGGCCAAAAAACCAAAAAACATAAAACAGAAGCAATACTGTAACAAATTCAATAAAGAGTTTAAAAATGGTCATCAAAAAAAAAAACCTTAAAAAAAATTTAAAGACTTTAAGTATTGAAATTACAGTAAGGTAACCTCGTATTGCAAAACAAGATAGTGGATAAAGCATAAATTCTGAAGCATCACTGGGCTGACAGGAAGTAGCATAAATCTCCAAGAACACTGCAATCCTCTCCAACAACCATGCCTGAGCTCCATACACAGAAAAAATGAACAAAATAAAAAGAAGTATTAGCCAAAACCAGGTCTGAGAGACAGCAGACCTGAAAGCAACCTGCAAGACAGATCTGTCTTGAGTACCTATGCAAAGCCTTGTTAACTAAAGTATAAGGCTCTTGGGCCATCAATAAAGAAGAGAAGCTCAACTAAGATTCCTACAAAAAGCCAAGACCTTCAAAGAATGTTCAACTGATCCTCACTTGGTAACGCCTCTTGGCACCCACCAGAAGCACATGCAAATCATCTTCAGAGGAAAGTAACCCCAATTTAGGACAACAGAATTAGCACAAATTAAGATTTTAAAAATTTAAGTTTAGGATCAGCAATCATCAACTATGTGAAGAACCAAAATACACTGAGTCCTCAAAAACAAGATATTTAAACCTGAGAACTTAAAATACTGGAACTGTCAGATACTGAACACAAAAGAGCTATGTACAGTATTTTTAAAGAAGCAAAAGATAAAAACACAAAGCTGAAGAAGCCACAGAAATTACTAGGAAGAATCAGAAAGATGTGAGAAGAAAAAAGCATAGCAAAAACAAAAAGAAGAGGAACTTACAAAAATACAAAATACTACTAAAAATTTTTTCAAAGGTGGATGAGTTAAAAAGATGAATAAACATGGTTGAAGAGAGAATTAGCAAACTGGAAGATATATCTGAAGTAATTACTGAGAAGGCAACACAGAGATACAGAGGAAGAAAATAGCAAAAGATATTTAAAAATATGGAGAAAAAAAGGTCTAGCATCTATCTAATATGACTCTCAGTGGTAGAGTGTGAAGGCAATGAATGAGAGCCAACATTTGATGATGTTAGCTGAGAATGTTGCAGTATTTATGGAAGACATAAATAAGAAGACAACACTATGAATAATTTTATACAAACAGATTTGAAAACACAGATGAAACAAATTGTTAAATATAACAGATGGCCCTGGAACATCAATATATGGTAACCTTCTTAAAATACAGAGGAAATTTAAATATTTATGGCAATTTCTTTGTTCAACTCTGTGAAAATTAATTCGAAAACCAGGATTAAAATGGTATCTTTCTGGAAAATTACAGTCTATTATCAAAAACTATTGCCAAGAGAGACAAAAGCATCTACATAGAACAGTTATAAAAGGAACAATGGAGAAGGGCTTCCCTGGTGGTGCAGTGGTTGAGAGTCCACCTGCCGATGCAGGGGACACAGGTTCGTGCCCTGGTCTGGGAAGATCCCACATGCCGCGGAGCGGCTGGGCCCGTGAGCCATGGCCACTGAGCCTGCGCATCCGGAGCCTGTGCTCCGCAACGGGAGAGGCCACAACAGTGAGAGGCCCGCGTACCGCAAAAAAAAAAAAAAAGGAACAATGGAGAAAAGCTGTCAAAGAAACTTCCCTCAAAAATCTGCAAGGTCCAAATAGTTCAACAGGTAAGATAAATAAAAATTTTACGGGAGTTTTATGCCAATGCTATATAAATGTTCTAGAACGTGAAGAAAAGCTTCTAAATTTTATTTACAAAACCAGTGTAACATTGACTTCAAAGCCTGACAGAGTTAAGATATTTAAATTCATAGCAAAAATGTAAGTATGATTCATTATTAAGAAATATGTAAATAATATTCACCCATATACACAAAAGGAAAAAGAATCATATGATAAATCTCCTGTAAGAAACGGTTGTTATTTTAACTACATGAACTTTAACGGTGGTAAAAAGTACTTTAAAGAGCAATGAGTTACCGGAAAAAAATACTAGAAAAACAAGAGAAATGGCTAATCACCTTAATATGTTAAGAATTCATATAAATTAAGAACTCAAGAGAAAAAAAGGGGCATAAAACACAAACTGTTCATAAAAAAGAAATATAGATAGATTTTAAACATATGAAAAGATGCTTGCCTTCATTTATAATAAACGAAATGCAAATTCAAACTATTGTAAGTTATTTTTCATTTATCAAACTGGCAATGATTTAAGGAATGCTAATAGACTAAGTTGCAGAAATTGTCAGTAGAAGTATAAATTTTATCTCCTTGAAGAGCAAAAAAAGACATCACAATATCTTTCAAATTAAAAATATATGTATGTATATGTATGCATGTATATATGTGTACGCATTATACATATGTATACACATGTATCACAAACACACAAGCACATGCATATATACGTGACAAATGTAGCAGAAAATGGAAGATAACAGAAAAGTAGCACTGACTTTAAATCTTTATTGAAATAAAAGGATTGTAGTCATTACTGAAGTATGAGAGCAAAAGCTAAATTACAGTGGGAACTGTGACTATGGGTACAAAATATGATGCTAAAGCATTTACAATGGAAGGAAAAAGAGAAAATAGTAAAGGACTCTAAATGTCAACAAGTTTATTTAAACAACTTCAATTCTGTAAATATCTGAACGTAAAACGAAAGGAGCCTATGTAAAAAGGTGGGCAGAAAGACTAGAATGATTACCAAAGCAAAGCTGGGAATGAATTAGGAAATGTTGATATCTAGCACACAGGTAAGAAAGCTAACTGGTCTTTTAGGTTCTGAGGAAAGAAGTTAAGAATATTATCTAGAAATGACATCTTACGTATATAAAAAATTCACACCAATTGTCATTACAAAGTTCTATGGCCTTAAAAAAAATAACTTTGAAGAACATTTCAGAGGGATCAAAAACTTACAGATTAACAATTAAAGGGCCCTGGCCCCTCCTCACCTGTATGGTTCCTTCCCACTAACCTGGACAATGTCTCTTTGACACTTCTTCCTCCACCACCCATGGTTCTTCTTGCTCCAACTTGAAAATCACATCAGGTTTGGTGAATGGACATCCTGTCAAAGGGAAGTGACATAAGATTTGGGTATAAATACTAGGAACAATCATTCAAGAACTGAGGCTGGCCCAGGGAAACCAGGCTTTCTGAAGGACAAGAAAACTATGTTTTCTAGGAATACTGCCCCTTGAAACATAACCAAGGATGACATTTTGCTTTGAAAGCTGCAGCATGCACATGAATGTGAGCAAAGGCACCTAAAGGCCAAACTCAGGCTAACATTTAAAGGTTCCACACATTTCAGAAACACTGGGGGGAAAAAAGGTAATTTACTCCCAGAGTTTGAGTTATATAGGAAACTACCCTTACCCACAGTGATTAAGTTGTTATAGTTTTCTAGCATCACATTCCAGTACAGGTTCCTTTGAGCAGGATCCAACTGCTGCCACTCTTCCTCAGTGAAGTCAATAGCCACATCTTTGAATGTCACTGTTTCCTGTAACAACATATTCCCACTCAATCTGGAGTCATCCATCTTAGATGTAGTGGACAAAACATATTGAAACTTTTTCTGATAGTACACAAAGGTAAGAGACTATAAAATAAATTTTACCTGTTTTTGTTATTGTCTGAAAGAAAAATATCATTTTAGCAACATCCTGTCAGTTTATGTTCATTCATTGATTTAGCAAGCACACATCTTTAATAACTACTGTGAGTTAAAGAGATCTTGGGTACTAATTTATACTGAGTGCAAAAACTGGCGGAATACAAAACTTTACTCAAGTTAATTGGTCTGGGAACTCACTAGATCCCTGTGATTCATTGGTACATGAAAAAATGAAAATAGGATTTGGATGGAAGCAGAAATGGGGAGAGAATGACTTTGAAGTATAGTAGGAACATCCAAACAGAGATATTCATTGATTTAGCAGTTGCACATATTGTTCATTAGATCAGAAGAAATCTAAATTGAAAATGAGGATTTATTGTTCATAAGCCTATAACAGGTGTCTGCAGCCACAAAAACTGGATATATTTTTGTTCAGAGTTCACATATACTGAAAAAAGAGTGCCACAAATAGAATGCTACAAATACCAACAGATATAGAAAAAAGATAATGAAGTTTTTATAAAATGGTCTGAACTTGAATTACAACCAGAACTGTGAGAAAACAGTACCAAGAAAGATTAAAGTGTCAGAAATGAGGGACTGGTAACAAATTTCTTCAAAGAAGTGTGATTTGAACATAGAAATCAAATGCACTTTTTCTAGTTAAAAACCAAAATGCCCCAAAAATATAAACATAAGAAAAAAATCTTCAACAGCACTGGAACAAAGGTAGCTTTCCACATTTCCTAAACTTTGAGGAATTTCTATGAGAGATGGGGTAAGATAAAAGGAAATCACCAGGAGCTAGCTCATAAAAAATGTTTCTGATAATTTATTTCTAGGTCCTAAAAGGACCCTATGACCATGAACATCCACTAAAGTTGAGAGTATGCTGTGGGAATAATGGAAACTCCTCTTTTGGAGCCCTTTTCTGCTGAAGATCAAGGACTTATAAACAATCAGGCTTAAGAAAACAAAAGCAATCATGGCAAAATAAGACATCCCTCTGCAGTGGCCCCACTGCAAAAACAGTAATTTGGCATCCATCTATGGACAAAAGTGCCTTTGTGGGAACTGTGGGGTCCAGCACCGTATGCTAAGGGACTGAGAAGGAGTCTTGCCTACCCACATGTTAAGTTATAAGCGTACAGACCTCAGTCCTGGCTATAGACCCTGAGAGGCATGTGAACTGACTCTAGCCTCTCTTGGCCATGGTCCAGGAGCCCCCAGAAAATGACTGTCTTAGACAAGCACCCAACAGAAGACAGAGCTTTTGTGAAAGTACACGTCTCCAGCCAAGAAGTTCCAGTAAATCAGTGGAGCAAAAAATACAAGTTTGGACTCATCAGAGAGGGTAAGAGGCACAGTTTGACTTTACCTACTTCACCCCTCCACCAAGGCAACACAGCTTAGGGCCAAGAGAAATCTTGGCCCATGATTTCGTTCATGAAGGAAAATAAGGATGTGTGAGTACCCTATTTCCCAGCTATGTGGGATGGTGCCAAAGAGTGTCATTTTTCTCTCATCACATCCAAAGTACTGAATTGTGAGCTGTGTCACTGAAAAGTCTGAGCGAGCAGCAGATAACATTCTCAGAGGACGTTACAGAGACGCGGATCTTACTAACTGTGCTAAGGACACCATCAAGAAGTAAAAAAGAGGAGTCAAATAAAATAAAAAATGAAAGAGGAGACATTATGACTGATATCACAGATACAATGACCATGAGAGACTGCTATGAACAATTATATGGTAACAAAGTGGATAACCTAGAAGAAACATAGAAACATACAACCTACCAAGACTGAATCATGAAGAAATAAAAAATCAGAACAGACCAATAATGAATAAGGAGTTGAATCAGTAATCAAAATCTTTCAATAGAGAAAACCCTCCCCTCCCACCAAAAAAAGAAAAGCTGAGGACTAGATGGCTTCCCTGGTGAATTCTACAAATCATTTAAAGATGAACAGATGCCAGTCTTTCTCATACTTTCCAAAAAACAGAACTGGAGGGAACACTCCCAAACTCATTTTACAAGGCCAACATTACCCTGATACCAAAGGCAGATAAGGACACTACAAGAAAAACTATAGGCAAATATCTCTAATGAATATAGATGCAGAATTTTTCAACAAAATATAGGCATACTAAATTCAACAGCATGTTAAAAGGATCATACACCAAAATCAAGAAGGATTCATTCCTGGGATGCAAGGATAGTTCAACATATGCAAATCAATACATGTGATACATCACTTCAATAGAATGAAAGACAAAAATTATATGATCATTTCAATAGATGCAAAAAAAGCACTTGACAAAATACAACATCATTTTGTGATAAAAACTCTCAACAAACTGAGTATAGAAGGAACATACCTCAGCATAAACAAGGACATATATGATAAGCCAACAACAATATCATATCCAATGGTAAAAGGTTGAAACTTTTTCTTTAAGATCAGAACAAGACAAAGGTACCCACTCTCACCAGACCTATTCAATATAGTATGGGTAATCCTAACCAGAGCAATCAGGCAAGGAAAAAAAATACATCCAAATTGGAAAGAAAGAAGAAAACTGTCTTCTTTTTCTTTGCAGATGATATGATCTTATATATAGAAAATCCTAAAATCACTACCAAAAAAACTGTAAGAACTAATCAATGAATTCAGTAAAGTTGCAGGACACAAAATCAACAGACAGAAATCAGCTGTATTTGTATACACTAACAACAAAATATCTGAAAAAGAAATAAAACAATCCCATTCACAATAGCATCAAAAACAACAAAAATACTTAGCAATAAATTTAACCAAGGAGGAGAAAGCTCTAGACACTGAAAAATATAAGATTTTGATGAAGGAAACTGAAGAGGACACAAATAAATGGAAAGATATCCCATGTTCATGGATCGCAAGAATTAATATTGTTAAAATGTCCATACTACCCAAAGCCATCAACAGACTCAATGCAATCACTATCAAAATTCCCAAAGACTTTTTTCACAGAAACAGGAAAAAGTGATCTTTTTATGGAAAAACCCGAATGAACTTTTTGGCCAACCCAATACAATTTGTATGGAGCCACAAAAGACCCCAAATGCCCAAAGCAATCTTGTGAAAGAACAAAGCTGGAAGCATCACATTTCCTGATTTCAAACTATATGACAAAGCCATAGTAATCAAAACAGTGTGGTATCTGCATAAAAATAGACACATGGACCCATGTATAAGAAATGAGAGTCTAGAAATAACCCCCTTGTATCAGTCAACTAATACTTGACAAGGGAGTCAAGAATATTCAATATGGGGAAAGGATAGTCTCTTCAATAAATGGTATTGGGAAAACTGGAAAATCACATGCAGAATAATAAAACTGGACACATCTTACACCACTAAAATTAACTCAAAATGGTTAAAGATTTAAAATTAGACCTGAAACAGTAAAACTCCTAGAAGAAATCATAAGGATAAAGCTCTTGACATTGGTCTTGGCAATAATTTTTTAAATATGACATGAAAAGCATGAGCAATATAAGCAAAAATCAATAAGTGATGCTACATCAAACTAAAAAGCTTCTGCACAGCAAAAGGAACAGTCAACAAAATAAAAAGGTGATTTATGGAACAAGAGAAAATATTTGCAAATCATATATTTGATAAGGGGTTAACATCCAAAATAAAGAACTCATACAACTCAATAGCAAAAAAACCCAACTTGAGTAAAATTGGGCAGAGAAACTGAATAGACATTTTTCCAAAGAAGACATACAATTGGCCAACAGGTACATGAAAAAATGCTTGACATCACTAATCACCACGGAAATTCAAATCAACACCACAATGAGGTGTCACCTTACACCTGTTATAATGGCTATCATCAAAAAGACAAGAGATAAAATGTGTTGGAAAGGATGTGGAGAAAAGTGAACCCTTGTTCACTGTTGATGGGAATGTAAATTGATACAGCCACTATGGAAAACAGTACAGTACAGAAGTTCCTTAAAAAACTTAAAAATAGAATTACCATATAATCCAACAATCCCATTTCCAGGTATATGTCCAAAGGAAATGAGAACAGGAGTTTGAAGACATATATGCACTCCCATGTTCACTGCAACATTATTAACAGTAACCAAAATATGGAAACAATCAAGTGTCTGTCTGCAGATGAATGTATACAGAAGATGTGATATATATGTATACAATGGAATATTATTCTGCCATGAGAAAGATGGAATCTTGCAATTTGCAACTCCATGGATAGATCTTTAGGGCATTATGCTAAGTGAAGTAAGACGAAGAAAGACAATTACTCTATGATATCCCTTATATGTAGAATCCTGAAAAGTCAAAATTATAGAAATAGAGAACAGAATGGTGCTTGCCCAGGTCTAGGAGGTGGGGGTGATGGAAAGATGCTGGTCAACAGGTATAAACTTCCATTTATAAGATGAATAATTTCTGGGGATCTAATGTACAGCATGGTGACTATGGTTAACAATACAGTATTATATGCTGGAAACTTGCTAGAGAGTAGATCTTAAATGTTCTCGCCCTAAAAAGGAAATAATTATGTAAGGTGATGGAGGTTTTAAGCAACTACTGTGATAATAATTTTGCAGTATGTAAGTGTATCAATTCAACACGTTGTACACCTTAAACACAATGTTACATGTCAGTTATATTTCAATAAAGCTAGAAAAGAAAATTTTTAAAGAAATGTAAAAAGAAAAAAAAAGAAACCAAAGGCAAAGTGTCAGGGTAAAAAAACACTGAAAGGACTTCCCTGGTGGGACAGTCGTTAAGAATCTGCTTGCCAATGCAGGGGACATGGGTTTGAGCCCTTGTCTGGGAAGATTCCACATGCCACGGAGCAACTAAGCCCGTGTGCCACAACTACTGAGCCTGCAATCTAGAGCCCACGAGCCACAACTACTGAAGCCCGCACACCTAGAGCCCGTGCTCTGCAACAAGAGAGGCCACAGCAATGAGAAGCCTGCACACCGCAATGAAGGGTAGCCCCCGCTCGCCACAACTAGAGAAAGCACAGCAACGAAGACCCAATGCAGCCAAAAATAAATATATAAATAAATTTATTTTAAAAAAAAAACACTGAAATGCACGGGATAGTTGGGACTTCCCCTTAAGTGGGATAAAGACCAAAATAAGCTCAGAAAAAGTACCTGGTGAGGAATTACGGCTGAGGAGAAAACATAATGCAGAAAGCTAGTCCTACTATAATGGTTTCATTAATCACATGAAAGGAGAAGAGCACATAAGATGAATTCTTGCTGACAGTGCCTCAGCCTCAGATTTCTCCTCAGGGAGTTGTATTTTCCTAAGTTGAATCAATAAAATAATTAATAAATTACAAAACCAACACCACAGATTTTGCAAGAAAATTGTAATCGCTCAAGAGTGACAGAATCCAAAAAAATCATTAAAATAAACTTGATGAAAATACTTTTTAAAAAATTTAGTAAATATGAAGCATAATCTTAATATGAGAAATCTAAAACTTATATACATAAATCCCCATAATTAAAAACTGATATTTTAAGTATAAATACTGAGTTAGACAAATAAGTTTAATGAAGAAAAATAAATTTAAAAAACAAACATACAAAATTAGGAATACTGAAACAAACTGAACTTCAATGAAATTAATAATTTAAAAAGAAATATGAAACCAAGACTGATCTCAAAATGAAAAAAAAAGAAAAAGAAAAGAAAAGAAATCCAGAACAGTTGATACTGTAGCAAAGACTTTTACTCTTCTATCCCAATATTTCTCCCCATTTCCAAATTTTTGGCTGAGCATATGGCCTCCTGTGCCATTATCATTCTTATTATCATTCTTCATCTCCTTTGAAGCTAGGTATTTTTATATAAGGTTCTGGACAATAAGATGAAAGGAGTATTATATGTAACTACTGGTAAGTGAGCTTAAAGGGAGGAGGTATACATTTTCTTCCCAGCTTCCTCCTTCCTATAGACTGTTAAGTAACTATGATGGCTAGGGCAAATATAGTCATTTGGGATAATGAGGTAGAGCCAAGTATTAGAGGATAATGAGGTAGACAAATGAAATAGAGGAATCCTGGTTCTCTCTGCCTTAGAGATACAGGACCAGCCCTGATTTGTTGGTACCTGAATTCCTACAGAGACTAATAAAATTCCGTCCTGTTTAAGCAACTGTTCTGGAAGATTTCTGTCACAGTCAATAATACTAGGTAAATCTATTAAGACAGATAAATGCTTATGGTAGGAAGAGAACATTTCAAAATGTTATCTTTGTGGCAGCCATAGAAATATGCTCCCAGATCCCCTTCAAGAGAACAAGCTGTGAGACACATAATTGGTGAACAAACTCCAGCCGCTCTATCTTTAGTTCTACTACTGTGTTCATGATGAGACCATGCTATTCTCAAGCCACCACTGGCTATTTTTCCAGCCAAAGGCTAAGCACAGTGAGGGTATTAGGGACTGGACCATTCTACCTGACATGGGACTCCTCTAATGGGAAAATTTTGGTCAGCAACTCCCCACTGGCCTGGATGAGAATTTCTCACAGCTGCATGAAGGTCTGAGATGGCAGAATAAAGAATCAGCAAGCTTAACGATCAAGAGATCAATAGAAACTATACAATCTGAAGATGAGGGGAAAAAAAGAGAGTGAAGAAAAATGAACACAGACTAGGAGAAATGTGAGACAGAAATAAGTACATGCACATACACATAATATGAGTACCAGAAGGAGAGGAAAGACAGAAGACTACTCAAAGAAATACTGGCTGAAAGCTTCTTAAATTTGATTTTTTAAAAACACTAGTATACATATCCAAGACACTCAATGAACCCTTAGCAGAATAAACACAAAGAGATACAAACACATGATACTCAAAATGCTGAAAGTAACAATACAGAGAAAACCTTAAAAGCTGCAAGAGGAAAACAATCCTTTATCTACAAGGCAGCCACAATAAAATTGACACCTGACCTCTCATTAGAAACAATGAAGGTCAAGGCAATGGGACAGCAATATTTCAAGTGCTGAAAGAAAAAACACTATCAACGAATAATCCTATAACTAGCAAAGTTACCTTCAAAAATGATTATACTCAGTGAAAGAAGCCAGACACAAAAGTCACATATTTTAGCATTCTATTCATATAAAATATCTGGAATAGATAAATACAGAGACTGAAGGCAGACTGGTGGTTGCCAGGAGCTGGGGGAGAGGGGAAGGGGGGAGTATATGCTTAATGGGTATGAGGTTTTATTTGGGGGTCATGAAAATGTTTTGTAACTAGATAGAGGGGTGGCTGTACAACATTGTGAAGGTACTAAATGTCACTGAATTGTTTGCTTCAAAATTATTAATTTTATGTAAATTTCACCTAAAAAAAAAGATGAAATATATTCCCAGAGAATTCATTGCTAGCAGACTGGCCTAACAAGAAATAATAAAGGAAAAAAAAAGAAATAATAAAGGAAGTTCCTGAGGCTGAAGGGAAGTGACACCAATCATTAAATCCTCATGAAAAAATGAAGAGTTCAAGTAAAGCACTAAGCAGAATACAGAACACACAGCAGGCTTGTCAATTTAATTTTATTGTCCTAGGCACTCTGTTCTATGTTTCTGGAGATGTGAACATTTGCAGATGAAACTTAATATGGCAACAATGAACAAAATGATGTGATATTCTTGTGCTATGGGTTAATTTTTTTGCTTCTGGATGGATGTGCTTTGTCATCAGTAATATCTTCAGACCTTCCATGGCCTTATTTATACTGCCTTGGGCCTCTCACTGGCACTCATAGATTCCAAACATGTAACCAGTATACTAGTTTTGAAACGCTTTTTAATGTATGTTTCCTTATTCTTCATAACCTTTCTCCATTTTAGTTTTACTGAAAAAAGAAAGACAGAGGGGAAGATGACTGGGGGAAACCCTTTCCTCCCCCTTGGAGGCCTGGGATAGAGAAGAAAGGCCATGGAGGTGGGGACATAGGCAGTTAAATGTCTGCTCAGAACTTCCCACACTCCAGGGCATTAAGGTGAAGTAAGAAAGGTAGTGAATTAAGAGGGCAAAGTGACATGGTCAAATTGGGGGAACTTTAAGTAGCCTTTGTGTCCCATGTAGCATATATCCTGAGTAGGGAGTGATAGGACCCTTGCAGAAGGCAAGATGACCCCACAGACTATTGCACATGGAAGCCAGGGATTCTTTGGAGGTTATGACAGAGACTCAGAGTCTATGGAGACAAGATCCAAGGGAGGAAAGATGAAAGGAGGGGGCCCTTGGATCATGACTGAGCTGAAAAACGTACCACAAATTCATCAGCTACAGAATGCCCAGAAAAAGAAGCCAGCTAAACTAGATTCAGTGGATACCAGTCAGCACACATTCATGGAGAATCACAGAGGACCCTCTTCCTCCCAAAGCTATGAAGATTTTCTTCTATATCTCAGACACCACCTTAAGAGAGGACAGGGGTTTAGAGGGGAATCTGAATAACTGAATAATTATTCAAAGAAACAGTTTACTGATAGGACTAAGTTTTGAATCAGACTGCATCAAAACTAGCTTTTCTTTTCATGCTACTGATCAGAACTCATAAGAAATATGCGAACAAATTTTTAAAATAAAGAAACTATATTTTTAACATACATATCAGTGTAGTATGAGTAATTCTGTGACTCATACATATGAAGTCATTGAATAAAGTTAAGGGACAAAGGAATATGGACTATATGTATGATGTGAGGAGGTAAATGGCTTTCAGACAAGGTTCAAATCTCTAAAGAATTTACAATCACACAATTTACTTTAATAGAACAGTATTGGCCTTGGGCAAAATTCATCTTCATAGTTTAAGACATCTTGTCCAAAACAGCATTCACTGAGGATGTGTGATAGGTACAGAACTCCTGCTAAATAAAACAGGCTTTCAAGGAACTTATACCTTGGCTTCACCTTACCTTCTAACACCAGACTCAAGAAAATCTGCTTTCAATAAAGTTATGGTATCTGTTGTGTATACCTTAGTATAAATTAAATTAATGTATTAAATATCCAGGAAAAAAATATTCAAGTGTTTCCCCCAACCAGTTAACAGGATTAGTTTAACATTCAAAAATTGATGACTTTAAAGGAGGAGGATCAAGATGGTGGAGTAGGAGGACATGGAGCTCACCTCCCGCCATAAACACATCAAAAATATATCTACACACGGAACAATTCTCACAGAAAACCAACAGGAAGCTGACAGAAGGACTCCTATACCTAACCAAAGCTGCAAGAAAGATCTCCACAAAACTGGGTAGGATGGGGGAAAAAAGGCATCAGGTTGGGACCTGCACTCCTGGGAGGGATCTGTAAGGAAGACAAGGTCCACACAGGCAGACCCTCGCCCTGGGGAATGATCAGGTTGACTCACAATCTGGGCATCCCAGTTCTGGGGTCTTACATGGAGACAAGCCCCCTTGCCTAATGGGATCTGCTGAGACAGAAAGAAGGGCTAGAGAAACCTACATCCTACTAATGAGGTATGCTAGAGAAGCCTAGACCCTACTCATGAGGTGTGTGCATATGCTGGCTTGCTAACAATCAGCATGGAGAAAAGGTTGCACCGGCAGCAGCCACCTCACCGCACTTCCTAATCCTAAACAGTAAATGCCCCAGCCCTGCTCCCTCCACACCATAGCCTGGTGCGAGATCAGGGGAAAGATTTGTTTAGCTCCACAGAGGCAGACAGGGGGCGCCAGGGGTGTAATCTGGATGGAGCCATGGAGCCACTGTCAGTGTGCACACGGGAGGGTGGGTCTAGCCAGGGGAGACACTGTCAGCACGCACATCAGGCAGCAGGTCTAGCTGGGCAGACATTGTCAGCACATCGTGTAGTGCCACAAGAATACATAGTGGCTAAGCGCTGAATCTCGGGCAGGTAGGTCCTGGGAGAGGGCTTGATCTAGCTATGCAGAAACAGCCCAGATGGCCTGGGGTGTGATCTGGAGGGAGCCACAGAGCTTCACTGTCAGCTTGCGCACAGTGGTGGTGGCAGCTCTAGCAGTGGAGACTTTTGTCAATGTGTGCACAGGGGCAGCAGAACCAGCTACCACAGACAATATCAGTGTGTGCACTGGGCAGTGCCACAAGAATGCATAATGGCTAAGTGCTGAATACTGGGCAGACAGGCCCTGGGCAGGAGTGCACAGCAGTTTGTTTCCCAGCGAGAGTGCTCCAGCCCCACCCATTCAACACAGCGACTTAGCACCAGACCTGGGGCAGACAGATCCTGGGAGAAGTCTGCCACAGAGGCAGCCCAGATCTCAATTCCTGCCCACCTCAATTCCTGCAGCGACAACACCCTGACACCCAGCTCGTCTACTCCACACCACAGCCCTGCACTAGATCTGGGAGGAACAAAACAGAGAAAAGAATGCGCCTTGTGCTGCTTCTGAGCAGAACCCTGGACACCTACACACGTGGCACATAGGTTTGCTATGAGCGCATGGGCCTCACTTGCTTCAGCATCCACCTTCTTTGGGGTAGGGCACGCACTGAAGGGCAACAGAGCCTGAGAAACCTGACCTTAGGACTTCTACTCCAACATTTGGGAAGCAGACCCTGCCCCCAACAGGGTGGTGACAGCCATGGAACAAAGAAGAGACCCCACCTCCCATCTAGCACAGGCTCTGGATACCAAAAGACCAACTATCAAGGGAATAACAGCCAACACACTCTGAAGAAAAACGTGGCTAACATCCACACCAAAACCAGCCCTCGCACCAAAAATGTTGGACACACACAGTCTACATAGGGACACTCCCACGTAAAAACACCCCTTCAAGAACACAGTAGATAATTGTTTCTCCTAAATTCACAGAAGCAGAGAAAGTTAAGTAAAATGAAAGAGCAGAGGAATTACTCCTAAAAAAAGAACAAGAGAAATCCCCTGAAAGAACAAATAATGAAGCAGACCTCACCAGTCTACTGGACGCCAAATCCCCAAAAAACGGGTAATAAAAATGCTACAGGAATTAAGAAAGATTATCAATAAAAATGAAGACCACTGTAACAAGGAGCTAGAAACTATGAAGGTGAACCAATCAAAATTAGACGATTCAATTGCCAGGATAAAAACCAATCTAGAGGCAATGAATAGCAGACTAAATGACACAGAAGAGTGAATAAGTGATCTGGAAGATAGAATAATGGAAATCACCCAATCAGAAAAGCAGACAGAAAGACAAATTTTTTTAAAAAAGAAAGAAATATGCAAGATCTATGGGATAATATAAAATGTGCCAAGCTATGCATAATAGGGGTTCCAGAAGGACAGGAGAGAGAAAAGGGGATCGAAAATGTATTTGAAGAAATCATGGCTGAAAAATTCTCAAACCTAAAGATGGAAACAGATATCCAGGTACAGGAAGCACAGAGAGTCCCAAACAAGATGAACCCAATCAAACTCATGCCAAAATATATCATAACTAAAATGAGAAAAGTTAAAGAGAGGATTCTAAACGCAGCAAGAGAAAAACAGTCAGTTAGAGGGAACCCCCATAGGCTATCAGCTGATTTCTCTATAGAAACATTTCAGATCAGAAGGGAGTGACATGACATATTCAAAGTCCTGAAAGGAAAAAACCAGAAACCTAGGATACTCTACAGCAAGATTATCATTTAGAATAGGAGGAGAGATAAAGAATTTCTCAGACAAGCAGGGCTTCCCTAGTGGCACAGTAGTTAAGAATCCATCTGCCAATGCAGGGAACACGGGTTCAAGTCCTAGTCCGGGAAGATCCCACATGCCACAGAGCAACTAAGGCTATGCGCCACAACTACTGAGCCTGTGCTCTAGAGCATGTGAGCCACAACTACCGAGCCCATGTGCTGCAACTACTGAAGCCCGTGCGCCTAGAGCCTGTGCTCCGCAAAAAGAGAAGCCACCACAATGAGAAGCCTGCACACCACACGAAGAGTAGTCCCTGCTCGCTGCAACTAGAGAATGCCCACGCACAGCAATGAAGACCCAACACAGCCAAAAATAAAATAAATTAAAAAAAAAGAATTTCTCAGACAAGCAAAAATGATAGAATTCAGCAATAGTAAACCTACCCTAAAAGAAATATTGAAGGCTCTTCTCCAAACAGACAAGAAACAAGAATCTATAGGAAAGGGAAAATCACAATAAGAAAGGTAAATATATAACAAGATTGAAGACCACTTAAGCCAGTACATAGATTAAAAACAATCAAAAAAATTTAAAGCAACATAACTACAATTAATAGCAAAAGGGTAAAACATAAATATGTAAAATAGGACATCAAAATCACAAAATGTGGGGGAGGTGTGAACTTGTATGACTATAAGTTTAACACAAGTAGAGATAGTCATGGGCCAACAAACTTGAACTCCACAGTCACCACAAATCAAAAACATATAACAGATTCACAAAAAACAAAGATAGGAACTCAAGCATAAAACAAAAGAAAACCATCAAACCACAAAGGAAGAAAAAACAAAAAGAAGAAATGAACGAAGAACTGGAAAAACAACTGGAAAACAAGGTTTAAAATGGCAATAAGTATATACCTATCAGTAATTACTTTTAATATCAATAGACTAAATGCTCCAATCAAAAGACACAGGGTGGCAGATTGGATAAAAAAGAAAGAGCTACCATATGATCCAGCAATCCCACTCCTGGGTATATATCCAGGAAAAATGAAAACTCTAATTTGAAAAGATACATGCACCCCAATATTCATGGCAGCACTATTTATAATAGCCAAGACATGGAAATAACCCAAGTGCCCATCAAGAGACGAGTGCCTTAAGAAGATGTGGTATATATACACAATGGAATGTTAGTAGCCATAAAATGAATGAAATATTGCCATTTGCAGCAACATGGATGGACCTAGAGAATATTATACTTAGTGAAGTAAGTCAAAGACAAATATTATGATATCACTTATATATGGACTGTAAAGAACAATATAAATGAATCTATATACAAAACAGAAACAGATTCACAGACATAGAAAACAAACTTATGGTTACCAAAGGGGAGGGGGAGGGACAAATTCGGAGTATGAGATTAACTGATACAAAGTACTATACAAAAAACAGACAGGCAACAAGGATTTACTCTATGGCACAGGATATTATACTCAATATCTTGTATTTATATTTCAACATCTATAATTGAAAATAATCTGAACATATATATTTATAACTGAATCTCTCTGGCTGTACACCTGAAACTAACACAATACTGTAAATCAACTATACTTCGATTTTAAAAATTGATTACTTTAATTGACCAAATTAACAGAAAAAAGGAGAAACATTATTTGATCAAGATCACATATACGGGCTTCCCTGGTGGCGCAGTGGTTAGGAATCTGCCTGCCAATGCAGGGGACACGGGTTCAAGCCCTGGTCCAGGAATATCCCACATGCCGCGGGGCAACCAACCCCGTGGGTCACAGCTGCTGAGCCTGTGCTCTGGAGCCCGCGAGCCACAACTACTGAAGCCCGCGCACCTACAGCCCGTGCTCTGTAACAAGAGAAGCCACTGCAATGAGAAGCCCACGCACCACAACAAAGAGCAAAACCAGCCAAAATAAATAGATAAATTTATTTTTTAAAAAATCACATATACAAGAAAATTGTATGACAAAAGTCAATACCAATTCATGATAGACCCCCTTAGCAGGCTAGGAATAAAAGGAAATTTCCTTCATCTGTAAGAGTATTTACGAAAAAACTTTCATGGTATATCGTACTTACTGGTGGATCATTGAAAGTATACTCAAGACTGAGAATGAAACAAAGATGACTGCCACCACATCTATTCAGCATTATACTGAACATTTAGCAATTGAAGTAAAGCAAGAAAAAAGGGGGGGGCATGAGAATTCAGAATGATGAAAAGTGTCTATTTGCAGATGATATATTTGTAAACATAATTCAGTTCAATTTGAAATAAAAACCTAAGCAGTTTTAATTGTGGAAATGGACTAATTCTAAAATTTCTAAGGAAATATATAAATCACTACAAATAGCTACAGCAGTGTTAAAGAAAAACAAAGATGGAGAGTTGTTTTCATTATCAGATACCAATATTTATAATAATAAAGACATGGTAATTAAGATAGAATGCTATTGACATAAGAAAAATAAAACAGTGGAAGAGGATGTAAAGTCAGAAATACATATATTAACATGAATATGTCTTGAAAACAATATGGAGTGAAAAAATGAGTTGCAGAACTGTCAGTCCATTATGTTCCCTATTATTTAAAAATCTAAAACAGAGAGCATTATATAATATTCATATATACAAATCAGTGTGGTAAAAACATAAAACCATGGACGCTTGATATACATAACATTCATGAAAGTGACTGACTCTGGGGACAGAGTATCTGTAATATTCTAGTTATTTTATTGAAAAAAATCTCAAAGCAAAAATGACAAAATATTAAATATGCTAATTCCAGGTATTGGGTATATGGCTGTTTATTCTATTTCTCCCTCTCTCTTCCTAGATTTTAAAATAATAATTTTTTAAAAAGATGAGAGAGATGGAAGCAAAAGCAGCTCTGTATTAGTTCAATTTTCTGTGGTCTCACTGATTTCAAGTTTATTCTCATCAATTCCTTCTTCTATTTTCTCACATTGTTTCTAATTTCTAGAACTATATTTTGTTCATTTTGTTTATATTTATTAACATATCATTATTATTCAGCCTGCAGGTTTTCTTCTGTACATTATTTTTTAGATGTTCTGTAACATAAATTTTTATGTCTTTCTTGATCTAGGTTGCTTATGCTAGTTTTAAAATTTCCATGTGGAAATGTTTTCTTTTTGAATTTTTATTATTAACTTCCTATGTAACTGCATTCTGGAACATGTACAGTTTGTACTTTTGAAATTTATTGAGTTTTATTCAGGCCTAATATATGGTCAGTTTTTTAGTTTTTCCATATCTAAAAAAAGGATATTAATTGTTTCCAGGCTATAAGCTATGATAATCAATTAGCTCTATCAAATTATTATTGGTAGTTATGTTCATTTTGTTGTCTGCTTTATGTGTCTATCATGAGCTAAGACAGACCAATAAAAGTTTCCTATTGATATGTTCCTTCTTATTTTTCACAGTATTCCTTATAGTAAATTTTCTGCAGTTTATTTGGTACAGAAGTAGTCCTAACCATTTATCTTTATTACCTAACGCACTTATCAGCATTTTAAAGCATCATTCTTTTTGTTTTTTTAAAGCTTACAGTCTTGGATGAATAGATAAAGATGTGGTACATATATACAATGGACTACTACTCAGCCGTAAAAAAGAATGAAATAATGCCATTTGCAGCAACATGGATGCAACTAGAGATTATCATACTAAGTGAAGTCAGAAAGAGAAAGACAAATACCATATGATATCACTTATATGTGGAATCTAAACTATGGCACAAATGAACTTATTTACCAAATAGAAACAGACTCACAGACAGAGAAGAGGCTTGTGGTTGCCAAGTGGGAGGGGGGGGAGAGGGGTGGGCTGGGAGTTTGGGGTTAGCAGATGCAAACTATTACGCTTAGAATAGATAAACAACAAGGCCTACTACATAGCACAGGGAACTATATCCAATCTCCTGGGATAAACCATAATGGAAAAGAATATTAAAAAAAGAATGTATAGTTAAAAAAAATAAAAATAAAAACAGCAAAAAAAAAAGAATGTATATATGTGTATAACAGAATCACTTTGCTATATAGCAGAGATTATCACAACACTGTAAATCAACTATACTTCAATAAAAAAATAAAGCTCACTGTCTTGAATTTTATAGTACCTGATATTAACAAATTGCCTTTTTTCTTTCTTTTAAACTGCATTGATATGGCTTTACTTAAACAATGTTTAAAATTTCTCTGGGTCAAAAGCTTCCCATCTATAAAATGAAAATGTTGGAATAAATATTCTCTTAAATTCTCTTTTAAGAGTTAATCATTCTCTATAGAAAAGGGCACAACTAGGAAAATGATGAGATTCTTTCATGAATCCTGGATTTTTTGACAGACTGTAAAAATATAGTCTTTTCTAATAGGAAATTTTGCTTTTCTAATTATCATATGTTTATTTACTACCTAGAATCCAGTTAGTAGTTTGCCATTGGTAGTTCACTATTTCAGGTAACGTTACCTATTCCATATCAGGTTTTTGAGGAGATATAATATTCAGCAATTTTTGCTATTAACTTTCTTATCTTGATTAATGGCAACACTAACACCTTTTCTGAAAAATGGAACTGTAGCATAAGTTTGTTTTGTTTTTTTTGCGGTACGTGGGCCTCTCACTGTTGTGGCCTCTCCCGTTGCGGAGCACAGGCTCCGGACGCGCAGGCTCAGCAGCCATGGCTCACGGGCCCAGCCGCTCCGCGGCATGTGGGATCTTCCCGGACCAGGGCACAAACCCGTGTCCCCTGCATCGGCAGGCGGACTCTCAACCACTGCACCACCAGGGAAGCCCTGTAGCATTAAGTTTTGATTCCTACCTCTTCTTCAACACCTAGGTACAATGTGTCAACAAGTTCATTTACCTCAGTCTCACCAATACCTCCTAAATCTCAACTCTTCTATTTCCCCTATATGTTAAAGTAGTGGAACAGGAGAATGAAACAATTGAAACTTTTTTTTCTGATAGCTCAGAGACTATTTGAGGGTCTCATAGTAGTTGAGGTTTTCATTATGAATATTAACTGCCACTGAAGAGAATGAGAAAATAATTCTTATTTGAGCCCTGGAGTTATGGTTTTTTATTCAGTAAGTTACCAACTTACTAGATGTGCCCAGCACTGGTTTAGAGCCTAAGGATATAGCTGTAAGACAGACATAAGTTCTGGTCCTCCTGGAACTTACATACTAGTTGAGGGAAACAAATGAAAACATAAACATGTAAATAGGTAAGATAGAATAAGATAGTGTAATTGGTTGATCTTATGTGTCAACCTGACTGGGTCGCAGGTTGCCCAGACATTTGGCTGAACATTACTCTGGGTGTGTCTGTGAGGGTATTTCTACTTGAGATTAACATTTGGGTCAGTAAAGTGAGTAAAGCAAATCATCCTCCCTAATATGGGTAGGCCTTATCCAATCAATCGAAGACCTGAATAGAACTTAGTAAGAGGGAGCTGTTTGAGTTGGGACTTTAGTCTTTTCTGGTAGCTTTACTAGCATGTTCAAAGTTCCCCAGGGATAAACTTTGTCTGTTCCAAGTGTGGAAAAAGCTAGTATCACTGAAAGACAGTGAATGAGGGAGGGTGTAGCAAAAGATAATGGTAAAGACATAGGAAGAAGGCATACCATGAAGGGTTTTGTAAAGGACAATAAGAAACCTGGATTTTATTCCAAGTGTAATGGGAAGCCATTAGATGATTTTAATCAGAGAAGTTAACACCTCAGGTTTTTAAATTATCACTTCTGTTGTTCTCTGGAGAATGGACTACAGATGGTTAAGAATGTATGCAGGGAGATTAACAGGCAGTTACTGAAGTACTTCCAGGTAAGAGATGATACGGCCTGGGTTACAAGAGCCATGGAAATGTTGACAAGTGATCAGATTTGAGATATGATGAAAAACGGGACTAATCTGATGATTATTTTAGAAAATCATTTTATTTGCATTTCATTAATCATGAGTGAGGCTGAGGTCATACAGGACTGTGGTTAAGTTTACAGGCTTCACAGTTACACCACCTGGGACTAAATCCTGATTCTACTACATCCTTTACCTATGACCTTGAGCATATTTCTTAATCTTTCTATGCTTGTTTCTTAACTCCTGGAAAAAAATGAAGATTCTTTATGAAGTCTATATGAGGTAATCGATGTAAAACTTTAACAATAGAGATTAGTTTTTATTATTATTTACAATTTTTATCAGGCATTTGTTCTTACTTTTTCAACTGTGGATTTCTTTTTCATACCCTATATGCAGTTTTCTATTGGATTTTAATTTGGTTTGTAAATAGGTATTTAAACACCAGATTGGGTCTGCCATATGTATTACTAAGATTATTATCAAGTTTTGCCAATTTACTTTATGGTGATTGTATCAATAGGAGAATATAATTTTTATGTATTCAAATTTAGTTGAGCTTCTTTTTTTTTACTGCCTATGAGTTTGATATTATGCCAAAAAACCAGCTAGTGACTGCAGAAAATGCACTCAAGATGGTTGTCTTGCAGTAATCAGAACTCTCATACACTGTTAAGAGTACAATTTTGGACAATCACTTTGGAAAACTGTTTGGCAGTATCAATAAAAGGTAATCTTAAACATAACTTATGACTCAGAAATTCTACTTTGGTAGAAAGAAATATGTACATATGTGCAACAAAAACCTACAAGAAAATTCATAGGAACAATATTTTAATTGTTCCCAAATAAAAACTACCTAAATGCCTATCAGTAATAGAATGGATACATAAAATTACGGTTTATTCACATTAATTAAATAATATACAGTAGTAAGGTTAAGTAAACTACTTACATGCAATGATTCAACATGAATCTGACAAACAAAATATTGAGCAAAAGAAGTCAGACACAAAGTATATAGGTTACATAAAGTTTAAAAATAGGCATAAATAATCTATAGTGATATAATCTGAACAGTGGTTACCCCTGGGGTGAGGGTAATAACTGGGAAAGGTGCAGGAGTCTAATGGGTGTTAGTGTAATATTCCATTTCTTGATCCAGTGCTTATGCTGGTTAAACACGTATTCACTTTGAAAATTAACTGAGGAAAAAACTAGAGATCAGAGAAGCTGCTAGATAGGGGCACCTGGTCAAAGAAAGGCATATCTCAGTATGGCAAAGCTTTGAGCTAAGGCTGAAAAGGCAGTAAAGTGAGATTTGTTCAGTAGCTAAGAGTGCAGGATAAATCTGAAAGAGAAAGATTCCAAAAGAAGTCTGAAGAAAAAGGATCAAGTTCTGAGGAAAAGGAAATGTCCTTGAAGAGGAGACAGGCATTACTTATTCTAAGAGTAAAATGAAGAAGAAATAAGGAACCATGGATTCAATTCATTAAAACCACAAACATTTACAAAAACCACATATACCAGGCATTGTTCTAGGGGCTGGAGATACAGCAGTAAACCAGATAAAGCATACTCTTTGTTCACATTCTAGTGGACTAAAATTATAAGAATTTACCATAAATGATTACTTCAGACTGTGGCTGAATCTCAGCAAACACACATGGAAAAAGATAATTATACAGGGTCATTTGAAAGACACATCCCATCTATTTCTTCAGATATTCTAGTTTTTTTAAAAATAAGGTATGAAAGCATAGAATAATGTAAAATGCATTAATCTTAAGTGTACAAACTGAGACATTTTTATACATTTATGTATTTGTGTACCTACCACTCAGGTCAAAATACAGAGCATTTTCAGCATACTAGAAGGTTCCCTCATGTCCCTTCCCAGTAAATACCCCTTCAGGGGTAACCACTATTTTCTATGACTGAGATTAGTTTTCTAACTTCATATACATGGAATCACATAGAATGTATTCTCATTTCTGACTTCTCTTATGACACATGTTTGTGAGATTATCTATGTTGTTATAAGTAGCAGTAATCTGCTTTGGGGAGTGTGTGTGTGTGTGTGTGTGTGTGTGTGTGTGTGTGTGTTTATGTGTATAGTGTCCAATTGCATGAAATACTATAACTTATTCCATTTTCTGTTGATGTTGATTTGCGTTCTTTCCAATGCTGGGCTATTTTGACATATATTCTTTGCCTTATCCTCGATCAAAACAGACCATCAGTGGGGAGTTCCCTGGTAGTCTAGTGGTTAGGATTCGGCACTTTCACTGCCATGGCCCGGATTTAACCCCTGGTTGGGGAACTGAGATTCTGCAAGCCATGTGGCATGGCCAAGACTTTAAAATTATTAAAAAAAAACAAAAAAACAAAACCACTAGAAAATCTGGGTTTTATGGGAAGTCTCACTACAATGTATTCATTGACCTAGGTGCCAATGAAAAACTTACTTCTGCTAATAAATGTTCATTTTTATCCTTATGGACAATGCAAATTATGTAATGAATTTCTGCCCTTGTTTACCTATTATAATGAAATTCAAAATTGAAGCCCAACTTTAATCTCTCTGAATGAAAGCATTTCTGCATAATCATATTTCCTGGTCTTAATCTTCCAACTCTGTTTCCTCTGAAAATATATTTTATCTCTTTAGGATTTTCCAATTTAGTGTATGGATTACTGCAATTCCCTTAAACTGCACTGTAAAATAAGGCAGGGAACAAATATACTACTTAAAATTTACCTGCAACTCAGTCATTTCCTTTTCTTTCTGGGAGTGGACTGCGCCTGAGAAGGCAGAGCTGGAGAAGAGAATAAAAGCCATTAAACAAGGTTTGTTTTGCAGTTTCAGAAATCTGCACCCA
Source organism: Pseudorca crassidens (assembly GCF_039906515.1). Classification (NCBI taxonomy): domain Eukaryota; kingdom Metazoa; phylum Chordata; class Mammalia; order Artiodactyla; family Delphinidae; genus Pseudorca; species Pseudorca crassidens. The sequence goes on along the minus strand of NC_090315.1, from coordinate 15,834,537 downwards.
CAAGGTAGATTAAAGGTCACTCTATAGCAAAATGAAACTTAGAGCCATCAGAAAGGCCAAGAATATACATTCCCCAGGTATAAAGATGACTACTACATCATGTGGAGCTTATGCATATGGTGAACAGGAATAGGAGTACACGTGTAGGAGATGCCCCATGAATTTATCAATAGCTCTGTATCAGAGAATAAACAGTTCACGTGGAGCAGAAAGATATACAGCTTCACGAAAGCACATCACCAAGAAAATTATGAAACTGACAACACACCTAAGGTATTTTAATGTATTGAGGCTTTTAAAAGAAATATTTTAACTACAAACTAAATGGGAATTTAACTAAAATGGTGACGATTTTATATTTTGAGAAAAGAGTCAGGAGAAGTTTGTGTGTGTGAGTGATGTGTATCAGAGGTACTGGTGGTGGTAGGAACGTTTAATTCTTATTTTCCATAGTATAAAAAAATCTAAATCTGAAAAGTGTCAAATAATAGCAGGATAAACATATGATTTGGAAAAACGGAGTAAACGAAAGAAGGCACAGTTAAGGGTTGAAAGTGATTCTTTCTGGGGACAGGAATTAGAGATGGGGAGAAAAAAGGATCAGGGTATAGTTTTTCTTATTCTTATTACAAGTCTAGTAGCACTATTTGATTTTTTAAAAAACAATTAACATATTATTTTGCCCAAATACAAACTGAATCATAAAACAATGTACTATGTACGATTAATAATATTATGTATTATGTAATATTCATAATATAATGTACATGCTTATAAGCATGGGGTAAATAATGCATGATTATAAGTATAATATAGTATGTACTATCAACAGGTTAATGCAGGGGTCCCCACATCCCCGGCGGTCTGCGGCCTGTTAGGAACCGGGCCACACAGCAGGAGGTGAGTAGCGCCAGAGCAAGGCACTCCCCATCGCTAGCAGCATCGCCTGAACCATCGCTCGCTGGCATTACGGCCTGAATCATGCCCCCCCCCCGCCACAGTGGAAAACCTGTCTTCCAGGAAACTGGTCCCTGGTGCCAAAAAGTTTGGGGACCTCTGGGTTAACATACACTCTTATAAGCATGGGGTAATTAATTAATGCACGGTTATACATATAATGTATTATGTGTGGCAGCGGTTCCCAACCTTTCTGGCACCAAGGACCGGTTCTGTGGAAGAAAATTTTTCCACGGATGGTGGCGGGGGGGATGGTTCAGGCGGTAATGCGAGCAGTGGGGAGTGGTAGATGAAGCTTTGCTTGCTTGCCCATCGCTCACCTCCTGCTGTGCGGCCTGGTTCCTAACAGGCCACAGACCAGTACCGGTCCGTAGCCCGGGGGTTGGGGATCCCTGATTTATGATATGATATATATGCAATTCCAGGACACCGAAATCAAACAACTCTCATATCAACACAATGAGGTCTATATTATGGACAATGCTCAGAAATTTGTGGATCAAATCATAGTTTTATACCCATTTTAGTACCACTAAAATACTTTGAAAAATGATCCGCATCAGTATTATAAATTCATTAAGAAGCTAAACAGCATTAACCTTTTAAGTTAAAGACTGGGAGTTAGGGGGACTTCCCTGGTGGCACAGTGGTTATTTATCCGCCTGCCAATGAAGGGGACATGGGTTCGATCCCTGGTCTGGGAAGATCCCACATGCTGTGGAGCAACTAAGCCCCTGCGCCACAAGTACGGAAGCCCGCACACCTAGAGCCCGTGCTCCTCAACAAGAGAAGCCACCACAATGAGAAGGCTGTGCACCACAACAAAAAGTAGCCCCCACTTGCCTCAACCAGAGAAAGCCTCGAGCAACAACAAAGACCCAATGCAGCCAATAAATAAATAAATAAAAATACCTTAAGAAAAAAAAAAAAGACTGGGAGTTAAAACTCCCCTTAATGATATGCTACAACTGGATATAGCAACATGATTTATTATTATTCTATCAATAATTCTACTCCTATTTATTATATTCCAACTAAAAATTTCAAAATATATTATTCAAACCCAGAGTTGAGGTCTACCAAAATACAAAAACAACCTACCCCTTGAGAAACAAAATGAACGAAATCTATTTGCCTCTTTCATTATCCCAACAATAATAGGACTTCCTATCATTATCTTAATTATCATATTCCCGAGCATTTTACTCCCAACACCTAATCAATAATCGTATAATTTCTATTCAACAATGACTAGTTCAGCTAACACTGAAACAAATAATAGTTATTCACAACCACAAAGGACAAACCTGAGCACTAATACTAATATCACTCATCTTATTTATTGGATCAACAAATCTATTAGGGGGCTTCCCTGGTGGCGCAGTGGTTGAGAGTCCGCCTGCCGATGCAGGGGACAAGGGTTCGTGCCCCGGTCAGGGAAGGTCCCACATGCCGCGGAGCGGCTGGGCCCGTGAGACATGGCCGCTGAGCCTGCGCGTCCGGAGCCTGTGCTCCGCAACTGGAGAGGCCACAACAGTGAGAGGCCCGTACCGCAAAAGAAAACAAACAAACAAACAAACAAAACAAATCTATTAGGACTATTACCACATTCATTTACACCTACTACACAACTCAATAAATCTAGGAATAGCAATTCCCCTAAGGGCAGGAACTGTAATTACAGGCTTTTGTCATAAAACAAAAGCATCCTTAGCTCATTTTCTACCACAAGGAGCACCAGTTCCTCTTATTCCTATACTAGTAATCATCGAAACTATTAACTTATTCATTCTCAACCAATAGCTTTAGCGGTACAATCAACAGCTAACATCACAGCAGCACATCTATTATTCATTTAATTGGAGGAGTGACTCTAGCATTGCTGAATATTAGCACCACCACAGCCCTCATTACATTTATTATCCTTGTATTACTTACTATCCTCGAAATCACCATTGCCATAATTCAAACTTATGCATTTACCTTACTAGTAAGTCTTTATCTACATGACAATACACAACGACCCACCAAACCTATGCATATCACATAGTAAATCCCAGTCCCTGACCCCTTATAGGAGCTCTCTCAGCCCTTCTAATAATATCAGGCCTAATTACATGATTTCACTTCAATTCAACATTATTATCACTAGGCCTTAACAACGTATTAATGATGATGAGACATCATCGGGAAATCATTTCCCAAGGCCATTATACATCAGTTGTTCAAAAAGGACTTCGATATGGAATAATCTTATTATTTCAGAAGTCGTCTTTTTTACTGGCTTTTTTTGAGCCTTCTGTCACTCAAGCCTTACCCCTACACCTGAACTAGGTGGATGCTTACCACCAACAGGCATCCATTCCCTAAATCCATTAGAAGTAACACTTCTTAATACCTCTGTATTAAGGGTATCCATTACCTGAGCCCACCACAGCCTCATAGAAGGAAACTGCAAACACATACTCTACGCTCTTATTACAATTGCCCTAGGCTTTCATTTTACAAGTCTACAGGCCTTAGAATACTACGAAACATCCTTTACAATTTCAAATGGATCAACTTTCTTCATAGCTACAGTATTCCACAGACTACATGTAATTATGGCTCTACTTTCCTTATCATTTTCTTCTTACATCAATTAAAATATCACTTCTCATCTAACCATCATTTTGGCTTCGAAGCTGCTGCCTGATATTGACATTTTGTAGATGTAGTATGACTATTCCTTTACATATTCATTTATTGATGAGGATCTTATTCTTTTAGTATTAAACAGTACAGTTGACTTCCAATCAATTAGTTTCAGTATAATCCCAAAAAGAATAATAAATCTAATACTGACATTAATTACAAACATAGCACTAGCCTAATTAATTGTATTAATTGCATTCTGACTTCCCCAATTAAATATTTACACAGAAAAAAACAAGTTCTTATGAATGTGGGTTTGACCCTATAGGACCAACACATGTACCATTTTCCATAAAATTTTTCTTAGTAGCCATTACATTCCTTCTTTTCAACTTAGAAATTGCTCTCCTTTTACCCTTACCCTGAGCATCTCAGACAAATAATCTGAAAACAACACTCATTATAGCTTTATTCCTAATTTTATTACAAGCAACAGCCTAGCCTAACCAAAAAGGACTAGAATGAACTGAATATGGTAGTCAGTTTAAACTAAATTATTTTTACTTGTTAGATTATGATTAAGTTCATTACCAAGTGCCTTTAGTTTATATAAATATTATTATAGCATTCACAGTATCTCTTGTAGGATTATTAATATATCGATCTCACCTAATATCTTCACTATTATGCCTATAAGGCATAATACTATCACTATTCATTATAGCAACCCTGATCATTCTAAATACACATTCTACCCTAGCCAGCATAATGCCAATTGTTCTGCTAGTATTCACAGCTTTCAAAGCCGCACTTGGACTGTCCTTACTAGTAAGAGTATCAAACATATACGGCACTGATTATGTACAAAATCTTAATCTCCTCCAATGTTAAAAATTATTATTCCTACAATTATACTAACACCACTAACATGACTATCAAAGAACAGCATAATCTGAATTAATACCAGTCCACAGCTTATTAATTAGTCTCATGAGTCTTTTCTTCTTAATCAATTTAATGACAATAGCCTCAACTTTTCACTAATTTTTTTCCAACTCCTTATCAGCACCATTATTAATTTTAACATGATTCTTCCCATTAATACTAATAGCCAGCCAAGTTCACCTATTCAAACAATCATTAACTCAAAAAGTTATATATTACCATGCTAATTATATTACAAATATTCCTAATTATAACACTCACTGCCATAGAATTAATCTTATTTTATATTTTATTTGAAGCAACACTAGTCCCGACACTTACCATTACCCGGTGGGGTAATCAAACTGAACGACTTAATGCAGGAGTTTATTTCTTATTTTATACACTAGTAGGATCGCTTCCACTCTTAGTAGCACTAGTACATATTCAAAATATCACAGGCTCACTAAATTTTCTAATACTTCAATATTGAACACAAGCAATATCCATCTCCTTATCCAACATTTTCATATGACTAGCCTGTATAATAGGCTTTATAGTAAAATACCCCTTACAGCCTTCACCTTTGATTACCTAAAGCATATGTAGAAGCCCCCATTGCAGGATCCATAGTCCTTGCAGCCATACTACTAAAACTCGGAGGCTATGGTATACTATGAATTACAACAATACTAAACCCATTAACAGATTTCATAGCACACCCTTTTCTCATATTCTCCTTATGAGGAATAATCATAACGAGTTCAATTTGTTTACACCAAACAGACTTGAAGTCACTTATCACATATTATTCTATCCGTCACATAGCACTTGTTTTCGTAGCCATTCTTATCCAAACACCTTGAAGTTATATAGGAGCCACTGCTCTAATAATTGCCCATGGCCTCACATCATTCATATCATTCTGCCTCACAAATTCAAATTACTAACAAATTTACAGCCGAATGATAATTCTAGCCAGAGGTCTACAAACATTCCTCCCATTAATAGCAACGGTGATGACTACTAGCAAGCCTAACAAACCTAGCTCTACCTCCAACTATTAAGCTAATTGGAGAACTATTTGTAGTAGTATCATCCTTCTCATGATCAAATGTCACCATTATCCTAATAGGAATTACTATAGTAATTACTGCCTTATACTCTCTATATATGTTAATCATAGCAAAAGGCAAATATACAAACTCTATCAATAATATTAAGCCATCATCCATACGAGAAAATGCTCTCATAACTCTTCACATTTTACCTCTCTTACTCCTATCGTTAAGTCCCAAAACCATTTTATGGCCCTTGTACTGTAAATATAGTTTTAAAAAACACTAGATTGTGAATCTAGTAACGGAAGACTAAACCTTCTTGTTTACCAAAAAAGTATGCAAGAACTGCTAATTCATGCCTCCATATCTAACAGTATGGCTTTTTCAAGCTTTTAAAGGATAGTATTGATCCATTGGTCTTAGGAACCAAAAAGTTGGTGCAACTCAAAACAGAAGTAATAAACTTATTTACCTCTTTCACACTAGTTACACTAGTTATACTAACAATACCAATCATAATAACAAATACCAACATCTACAAAAGTAACATATATAGATCCTATGTAAAAACCACTATTTCATATGCTTTTATCACCAGCTTAATTCCAACAATAATATTCATTCACACAGGACAAGAAAGAATTATCTCAAGCTTACATTGAATTACTATCCAAACCCTTAAATTATCACTTAGCTTCAAACAGACTCCTTCTCAATAATATCTGTGCCAGTAGCATTATCTGTCACGTGATCTATTATAGAATTTTCAATCTGATATATGCACTCAGATCCTAACATCAATCGATTCTTTAAATACTCCTTTTTCTTACCACAATACTAATTCTTATCACTGCTAACAATCTTTTCCAGCTTTTCATTGGATCAGAAGGAGTTGGAATTATATCTTTTCTACTTATCGGGTGACAACATGGATGAGCAGAGGCAAATACAGCCGCTCTCCAACCAGTTTTATATAATCGCATTGGAGATATTGGATTTATTATTAACAGTAGCATGATTCCCATTTAACTTAAATGCATGAGACCTACAATAAATATTTATACTTAATCTAAGTCACCCAAACCTGCCTCTAACAGGACTTGTATTGGCCACAACTGAAAAATCCGCCCAATTTGGCATCACAAATGACTTCCCCCAGCAATAGAAGGCCCTACCCCCATCTCAGCCCTACTCCACTCAAGAATAGTTGTAGCAAGTATTTTTTTTATAGTTGTTTTCTTTTTTTTTTTTGGCTGTGTTGGGTCTTCGTTTCTGTGCGAGGGCTTTCTCTAGTGGTGGCAGGCGGTGGCCACTCTTCATCGCGGTGCACGGGCCTCTCACTATCGCGGCCTCTCTTGTTGCGGAGCACAGGCTCCAGACGCGCAGGCTCAGTAGTTATGGCCCACGGGCCTAGTTGCTCCACGGCATGTGGGATCTTCCCAGACCAGGGCTCGAACCCGTGTCCCCTGCATTAGCAGGCAGATTCTCAACCACTGCGCCACCAGGTACTTTTCTACTTATCTGCTTTTACCCTTTAACAGAGAATAATAAATTTACCCAAACAATAATATTATGTATCGGAGCAATTACCACATCATTTACAGCAGTATGCACTCTTACCCAAAATGACATTTAAAAATTGTTGCCATCTCTACTTCATGCCAATTAGGCCTTATAATAGTAACAACCAGTATTAACCAGCCTTACCTAGCATTTCTCCATATTTGCATACATGCCTTTTTCAAGGCCATACTATTTACATGCTCTAGATCCATTATTCATAGCCTAAATGATGAGCAAGACATTCAGTAGACAGGTTTATTTAAAGCAATACCTTTTACCACAACAGCCCTCATTATTGAAGTCTCGCACTAACAGGAATACACTTCCTCACAGGATTCTACTCGACCTAATCATCAAAATCGCTAACATGTCATATACCAATACCTGAGCCCTACTAATAACTCTCGTCGCCACATCCCTTACAATTGTCTATATCACTCACATTATTCTCTTGCACTATTAGGACAAACTTTTCCACTTTAATTCTAATTAATGAAAACAACCCACTCCTAATCAATTCTATTAAATGTTTACTAACTGGAAGTATTTTTGCTGGATTTCTTATCTCCAACAATATTCCAACAACAATTCCACAAATAACTATACCTTATTATTTGAAACTAACTGCCCTTGCTGTAACCATCTGGCACTGAAATCAACCTCACCACACAAAACTTAAAATTTAAGTACCCTTCAAATTTCTTCAAATTTTCCAACCCCCTAGGGTATTTCTCCATTATTATACACAACTTCCCACCATACTTAAATTTATCAGCAAGCCAAAAATCACATCAGCCTTCCTAGATTTAATCTGACTAGAAAGTATCTACCCAAAACTACTTCCCTTATTCAAATAAAAATTTCTATGCTAGTATCAGACCAAAAAGGCCTAATCAAACTATATTTTCTTTCATTCCTCATTACCCTCACCCTAAGCATAATTCCGTTCAATTACCACGAGTAACCTCTATAATAACCACAACACCAATAAGCAATGATCAACGGGTAACCATTACTAATCAAATACCAGAGCTATACAATGTCGCAATTCCTATAGCCTCTTCACTAAAAAAAAACCCCAGAATCACCCGTATCATAAATTACCCAATCCCCTAGTCCATTAAACTTAAATACAATCTCCACTTCTTCATCCTTTAAAACAGGGGTCCGCAACCCCCGGGCCACAGACTGGTACTGGTCCACGGCCTGTTAGGGACAGGGCAGCACGGCAGGCGGTGAGTAGTAAGCAAGCGAGGGAAACTTCATCTGCTCCTCCCCATCGCTCGCATTACAACCTGAACCATCCCCCACCCCCCTACCCCCCGACCATTTTTTCATAGAAGAAAAAAATGTCTTCTATGAAACTGGTACCTGGTGCCAAAAAGGTTGGGGACCACTGCTTTAAAACATAGAATACTATTGAAAATTCTATCAACCCTGAAAGAAATATACCTAGAACGGTCTTACTAGAAACTCAAACTTCAGGATACTGCTCAGTAGCCATAGCTGTCATATAACCAAACACTACCAACATTCCCCCTAAATAAATCAAAAATGCTATTAGACCCCAAAACGAACCACCAAAATTCAACACAATCCCACAACCAAAACCACCACCTACAATCAACCCAAGTCCACCATAAATAGGTTTATTTTTAAATTTATTTATTTTATTTATTTTTGGCTGTTTGGGGTCTTTGTTGCTGTGCACGGGCTTTCTCTAGTTGTGGCGAGCGGGGGCTACTCTTCGTTGCAGTGTGCAGGCTTCCCATTGCGGTGGCTTCTCTTGTTGCGGAGCATGGGCTCTAGGCACGCAGGCTTCAGTAGTTGTGGCTCACAGGCTCTAGAGTGCAGGCTCAGTAGTTGTGGTGCACAGGCTTAGTTGATCCACGGCATGTGGGATCTTCCCAGACCAGGGCTCAAACCCACGTCCCCTGAATTGGCAGGCGGATTCTTAACCACTGCGCCACCAGGGAAGCCCTAGGTGAAGGTTTTGAAGAAAAACCCACAAGACTAATTACAAAAATAGTACTTAAAATAAATACAATGTATGTTATCATTATTCTTACATGGAATCTAACCATAACCAATGACATGAAAAATCACTGTATTTCAACCATAAGAATACTTAATAACCAACATCTGAAAATCATCCATTAACAAAAATTAACAATGCATTTATCGATCTCCCAGCTCCATCAAACATTTCATCATGATGAAATTTTGGTTCCCTACTGGGCATTTATTTTTGTTTTTTTCTGGGGTTTTTTTGGCCCCGCCACAAAAAGATCCCCGCCCTGGCTTGCAGGGATCTTAGTTCCCTAACCAGGGATTGAACCTGGGCCCTCAGCAGTGAGAGCACAGAGTCCTAACCACTGGACCACCAGGGAACTCCCTAGTTCTACAAATCTTGACAGGCTTATTCTAGCAATACATTATACATCAGATACAATAACCACTTTTTAATCAGTAACACATATCCGAGATGTAAACTATGGATGAATTATCCGATATCTACACGCAAATGGAGCCTCCATCTTTTTTATTTGCCTATTTATTCATGTAGGACAAGGATTATACTATGGATCCTACACCTTTTTAAAATATTTATCTATTTTATTTATTTTCTTCCTTTTTAATTTTTTTGGCTGCATCGGGTCTTAGTTGCGGCACACGGGATCTTCGTTGAGGCATGCAGGATCTTTTGTTATGGCGTGTGGGCTCTTCATTGTAGTGCTTAGGCTTCTCTCTAGTTGTGGTGTGTGGGTTTTCTCTCTCTAGTTGGGGCGTGTGGGCTCCAGGGCGCACGGGCTCTGTAGTTGTGGCCCTCGGGTGAGCACGTGGGCTCTCTCATTGAGGCATGTGAGCTCAGTAGTTGTGGCAAAAGAGCTTAGTTACCCCATGGCATGTGGGATCTTAGTTCCCCGACCAGGGATAGAACCCACGTCCCCTGCATTGGAAGGTGGATTCTTTACCACTGGACCACCAGGGGAGTCCCAGATCCTATACCTTTTCAGAAACATGGAACACTGGAATCATCTTATTATTTACAGTCATAGCTACAGCATTCATGGGCTATGTCTTACCTTGAGGACAAATATTCTGAGGAGCAACAGTTAATACTGTTCTCCTCTCAGCAATCCCATGTATCCGCACAAGCCTCGCCAAATGAATCTGAGGTGGCTTTTCAGTAGATAAAGCAACTCTTACACGATTCTTCGCCTTCCATTTTATTCTCCCATTTATAATTGCAGCACTAGCAGCTGTCTACTTACTATTCCTCTACAAGACAGGCTCCAGTAATCCTACAGGAATCTCATCTGATATAGACAAAATTACATTTCACCCCTACTGTACAATCAAAGACATCCTAGGTGCCTTGTTACTAATTTTAATACTAATAATATTAGTGCTATTTTCACCCAACCTACTAGGAGACCCAGACAACTACACTCCAGCAAACCCTCTCAACACACCACCTCATATCAAGCCAGGGTGATATTTTCTATTTGCACATGTAATTCTACAATAAATTCCTAATAAACTAGATGGAGTATTAGCCCTAATCTTTTCGATCTTAATTCTAGCATTTATCCCAATTCTTCACACATCCAAACAACGAAGCATAACATCTCCACCTCTCAGCCAGTGCCTATTTTGAGTACTACTAGCAGACCTATTAACACTAACATGAAGTGGAGGACAACCCGCAGAACACCCCTTCATTATGGTATTTGTCTTTCTGTTTCTGACTTAGTTCACTTCACATGCTAATCTCTAAGTCCACCCATGTAGCTGCATTTCCATTTATTTTTAATTTATTTTCTTTCATCATGTTTTTTTTTCATTTTCAGCATACAGTGCCTGTACATACTTTGTGAGATTTATTAAGTATTGTATTTTGGGGGTGCTAATAAAATGGCATTTAAAATTTTACTTCAGCAGCAACATGGATGCAACTAGAGATTATCATACTAAGTGAAGTCAGAAAAAGAAAGACAAATACCATATGGTATCACTTATATGTGGAATCTAAAATATGATACAAGTGAACCTATCTATGAAACAGAAACAGTCTCACAGACATAGATAACAGACTTGTGGTAGCCAAGCAGGAGGGGCAGGGGGAGAGATGGAGTGGGAGGTTGGGGTTAGCAGATGTAATCTATTATATACAGAAAGGATAAACAACAACGTCCTACTATATATATAATACAGGGAACTATATTCAATAGCCTATGATAAACCATAGTGGAAAAGAATATTGAAAATGTACATATGGGCCTCCCTGGTGGCGCAGTGGTTGAGAGTCCGCCTGCCGATGCAGGGGATACAGGTTCGTGCCCCGGTCCGGGAGGATCCCACATGCCGCGGAGCGGCTAGGCCCATGAGCCATGGCTGCTGAGCCTGCGCGTCCGGAGCCTGTGCTCCGCAATGGGAGAGGCCACCACAGTGAGAGGCCCGCGTACCACAAAAATAAATAAATAAAGACAGGGTAAGGGGGTGGAGTTGTGTGATCAGCTTGTGCACCTTCTTCTGATTCGTTGGTGGTGAGGTAATCAGGAGTCAATATCATCAATCTGATTCCAACCCACCTGGGGTCAACTCGTTCATGGTCAAGCAGCAGTTAACTTTTTCCACCTGATGGGGGTTTCACCATCTGCCAAACAACTCAAGGATGGCTCAGAATACTAACTACAGACCTTATGGAGGAACTAATGATCTTTAACTTTGTTTAATGGCTAAGCTATTATTGTTTCAAATTGCTTGACTGCTTTCCTTTGTTTCTGAATTTTCTCACTTCTCTGATTAAATTTGCTCTTTGGAACAACCCCCCCCCAAAAAAAAAATCTGCATCTACCTTCAAATAATATGACACTGCTTCACTTGTAGTATAAAGACCACAACAACATATTCCAAATTCCTCCCATCCTTTGTGCTACATTCGTCATATATTTCACTTTTACCTATGCCATAAACATACAATATTTACTTTAGATGATCACGTATCTTTTAGAGCAATTACATATAAGAAAGGAAATGAATTTTATTTGAATTTCACTGATTCCAGTTCCAATGCTCTTCATTTCTTTGTGCAAATCCAAGTTTGATTGATATCATATTCCTTCTGCATCTCCTGTAGAGAAGGTCTATTGGCAGTTTTTCTAAATAAATAAAAATTTATTTATTTATTTATTTATGGCTGTGTTGGGTCTCATTGCTGCACACGGGCTTTCTCTACTTGCAGCGAGCAGGGGCTAGTCTTCATTGCGGTGCTCGGACTTCTCATTGCAGTGGCTTCCCTTGTTGTGGAGCACAGGTTCTAGGCATGCAGCCTTCAGTAGTTGTGGCACGTGAGCTCAGTAGTTGTGGCTTGTGGGCTCTAGAGTGCAGGTTCAGTAGTTGTGGTGCACAGGTTTAGTTGCTCCGCAGCATGTGGGATCTTCCCGGACCAAGGCTCGAACCCGTGTCCCCTGCATTGACAGGGGGATTCTTAACCACTGCATCACCAGGGAAGCCTGCAATGAGTTTTTGATTGTCTAAAGTATTTTATTTATTTATTTTTGGCTGCATTGGGTCTTCACTGCTGCGTGTGGGCTTTCTCTCGTTGTGGTGTGCAGGCTTCTCATTGTGGTGGCTTCTCTTATTGAGGAGCACAGCCTCTAGGTGCACTGGCTTCAGTAGTTGTGGCTCATGGGGCTCAGTAGTTGTGGCTAGTGGGCTTCAGTAGTTGTGGCTCACAGGCTCTAGAGCGCAAGCTCAGTAGTTTTGGTGCATGGGCTTAGTTACCCTGCATGGGCTTAGTTGCTCCATGGCATGTGGGATCTTCCCAGACCAGGGATTGAACCCATGTCCCCTGCATTGGCAGGTGGATCCTTAACCACTGCGCCACCAGGGAAGTCCCTGAAAAAGTATTTATTTTTCATTTTTGAAGCATATTTTTACATGGTATAGAATCCTGTATTGATAGCTTTTTTCTTTCAGTACTTTAAAAATTTGTCTCCATTGTCTTCTTGCTTGCATGATATCTGATGAGAAGTCTGCTGTATGTGATTCTTATCCTTGTCCCTCAGTACATAAAGTTTCTATTTTCTTGAAGTTGCCTTCAAGATTTTCTTCCTTATCTTTCTTTTTCAGAAGTTTAAATATGATAATACCCAGGGGCATTCTTGGTGGTCCAGTGGTTAAGACTTTGTGCTCCCAATGTAGGGGGCCCAGGTTCGATCCCTGGTCAGGGAACTAGATCCCACCTGCCACAACTAACAGCCTGCATGCTGCAACTAAAAGATCCTGCATGCTGCAACTAAAGATCCTGCATGCTGCGATGAAGATCCCGCATGTGGCAATGAAGATCCCTCATACCACAACTAAGACCCAGAGCAGCCAAATAAATAAATAAATAAGTATATTTTTTTAAAATATGATGTCCAAAAGTGTTTTTCATTTTTATTTGTGTTTATCCTGCTTGGTGGTCTCTGAGTTTACTGGTTTGGTGTCATTAACTTTGAAAAAGTCTCAGCCATTATTTCTTCAAATATTTTTTCTTCATTCTCTCTCTTAACTGGGATTCCAATTAAGCATATATGAGACATTTTATACTGTCCTATACCTCTTGGATGCTCTATTCTGGCTTTTTTCACCCACTCTTTTTCTCACTGTGTTTCAGTATAGGTAATTTCTATTACTCTAAATTGAAGTTCACAGATTCTTTCTTCAGCTGTGTCCAATCTACTAATGAGTCTATCATAAACATTATTCACCTCTGCTGTGATTCTGATTTCTAGCATTTCTATTCAACTTTTTCTTATAGTTTCCATCTCTCTGCTGTAATTACCCATGTGATTCATTACATATTAGTCATAATTATTCTAAATTCCTATTGGGTTGTTCCAATATCTACGTCATATCTGAGTCTGGTTCTGATGATTGCTTTGGCTCTTTGAAGTGTTATTTCTTGCCTTTTCACATACCTTATAATTTTTTGGAAAGCTGGACACCTTGGGTAGTACAGCAAATATAAAGTTAAGTATTTCTTATGCTTACAGATTAGCATGCCTTTCCTTCTGCTAGGTTTTTTTGTTTTTTGCTTTTTTTTTTTTTTTTTTTCCAGTATGCAGGCCTCTCACTGTTGTGGCCTCTCCTGTTGTGGAGCACAGGCTCCGGACGCACAGGCTCAGCGGCCATGGCTCATGGGCCTAGCTGCTCCACGGCATGTGGGATCTTCCCGGACCGGGGCACGAACCCGTGTCCCCTGCATCAGCAGGCGGACTCTCAACCACTGCACCACCAGGGAAGCCCTCTGCTATGTTTTTAACACGGGGGTTTGAGTCAGCAGATGGGTGGGGTTTAGGTTTTTCATTGCTGTGGTTACCTTCATTGTACCACAGGCTTCAAATTCCTCTAAAGATACCTGTGTTTAAGGTATGGGTTGGTTTGCCAGGCATGTTTTCTCAATATATGCTTCTCCCTTGGCAATGAGTATTCCATCTGTGCTGTTCCCCACAGAGAATCTCTCTTGCAGGTCCCCCAGCTATGTTCCAGTATTATTTTTATTTGATGCTTGTTACCCTCATGGGGGGTTGGGCAGTAGAGGTTGGTAGAGAAAAGCAGTCTCTTATATTCTCACTAAGCCTAAATCTTAGGCAGGCCCCATGTCCCTGGGTCTTGGTTATGTATGTGGCTTTCATGAATGCTCTTGCCTCTCCTCCAGCTGTGTGCTAGGTCTACCACATATTCCTTCCCCACTCCCAGAGGTAGTGCTTTTTTTTCAGTTCACTTTCTTAAACTGCTGTAAGTTTCCACCTGTGCCCTAAGGTAACAGTTTTTGTTGCTTTTTATTATACAAACTAAAGTTTTTATTCTGCAGCAAAGATGGGTCTGTGCTGTTGTTCCCTTTCCCAAAGCAGCACCACAAGGAAAGATATCACAGGACTCTCCTCCATTTTCACAGTGAGTGTCTGGTGGGATTTCTGGAGGAAAAGCCTAACAGAGATTGAAAACTCCCAAATTTGCAACTCCCTCAGTGGCTTTATACTCTTGCTGGCCCACATTCAACCTTTGATAATTTGTTTAAAAAATTTAACTGTATCTTCTTACTGGCTTATATGGTGTCTGGCAGTATCCACCCCATGTGAGTGAAGGCTCAAGTCCTGTTTCTCCCAGAAGGCATCTGTTTTTCCTCAGATTTCAGGTTACTTGGTTGCCCTGTGACCTCAGTTCTTTGATGAGTTCAAAAAAAGTTGTTAATCTGCAGTTCGTCCAGTTTTTTCCTTGTTTTAAGGGTGGAGGCAGAGCTCTTTCCATCTATGTCCCTGAGCAGAAACCCAAAGTCCCTCCACTACAATAAACTTTTAAGAATTGCCCCACTTGGAAGGTACACAGCAAAAGTCCCTCAGCTTATTCTGGCATGGGGCCCCAAAATACCTCCCACATGAAGTTAGGATTAAGATGGTATCTTAATGTTAAGTAAATTCGCTATGTTGGAGTTGCTGCGGCAAACTGTTACAGGCAAAGCAGTAGCAATTGGCAAGGTGTCAGGGAAAAAAGAATAAATTTGGAGGAATTCAAAGTGGACTGACTGGAGAAATACTTTCAAAACAAATTCTCAGATGTTCTATTCATACCAAATGTTATTTTTCTTGTCCCTTTGTGAAGAACTTACTTGAGGTATATCCATTTGTTCAGTTTCTGAACTACTATGCATACTTCCCTCCTGAAATGAGCTCGGATACAGTTAAAAAACATTAACAACTTGGGCATCCGTATCATCATCATCGTCATTATCATCATCTCTGCCTGCTTGAATCCAAATTTTGCCAAAAACTCTAGAATCATTGAGAGCCCCACCCCTGGCTGCATTTCCCAAAGCAATTCTCTAGATAGTTTGAGCTAACTTACATACTGGGGAAATAGCTCCATCGTGGATGAGTATTTTCTTTCCACCACCACCCCAAAATTTCCCTAGTCTTCTCTTTCCCTAGTCTTCCCATGTGTCCCTGGATTCCATGTCCTAACATCCACTTGGCAACATATGTTTAAATCACATGGGGGGGGGCACAAGTTATGGTTATGTGCCTTTTAAAAGAAACACAGTGCACTCACTCCCTTAAAAGCTACTGCATATCATTTCCCCCTACATAGAAACCATTCCCTGATTGCTGATCAACTGCATCTTTCACTTGACCAATGTCTTCTCATCCTTAAGTCAAATTAAGAACTACTTTATCCAGGGAATTCCCTGGCAGTCCAGTGGTTAGGACTTGACACCCTCACTGCTGTGGGCCCAGGTTCGATCCCTGGTTCGGGAATTAAGATCCTGCAAGCCATGCAACATGGCAAAAAACAAACAAACAAACAAAAAACTACTTTATTCCTTGATCAGGATATCCCTCTATTGGATATATCTTACTCCTACATCCCATGAGCTTGCCCAACATTGGCATTTATCATTCTGCCACAGCATTTGCTGATTTGTCTCTCTCCCTAGGACTGTGAATCACTTATGGCAGGGACTACTTATATGGCTTCTTCATGGCCTAGCACAATAATTTACATTTCAAAGGGCACAGTAAAAGTTTGTGCAGTGCATTTAAAATAACTATGACTAATATGTTCAGGGCTCTAATGAACAAATTAGGAAAACAGATAATGTAAGGGGAGAAATAAACAAAAGGAATGCTAGCAATCAAAAATATATCAACAGAGGTGACCTAAATGGGAAGGAAATCCAAAAAAAGAGGGATTATATGTATACATATAGCTGATTCACTCTGCTGTACAGCAGAAACTAACACAACATTGTAAAGCAACTATACTCCAATAAAAATTAATTTAAATTAATTTAAAAAATACACTAACAGAAATGAAGGCATTCAGGAAGAGGTAAAATTGTCATTGTATGTAAATGACATGATACTCTATATAGAAAACCCTAAAGACTCCACACAAAAAACTATTAGAACTCATAAATGAATTCAGCAAGGTAGCAGGATACAAGAGTAATATACAGAAATGTGTTGCATTTCTTTACACTAACAAAGAAATATCAGAAAGGGAAGGTAAAAAAAAAAAATCCCATTTAAAATCACATCCAAAAAACAAACCACCTAGTAATGAACCTAACCAAGGAGGTAAAAGATTTATATGCTGAGAACTATAAAACATTGATAAAGGAAACTGAAGAGGATTCAAGGAAATGGAAAGATAGCCCATGTTCTTGGATTGGAAGAATTAACATAGTTTAAATGGCCATAGTACCCAAAGCAATCTACAGATTTAATGTGTTCCCTATCAAATTACCCATGACATTTTTCACAGAATTAGAACAAATAATCATAAAATTTACATGGAACCACAAAAAACCCAGAATTGCCACAGCAATCCTGAGGTAAAAGAACAAAGCAGGAGGCATAACCCTCCCAGACTTCAGACAATATTACAAAGCTACAGTAATCAAAACAGCATGGTACTGGCACAAAAACAGACATATAAATCAATGGAACAGAATAAAGAGCCCAGAAATAAACGCACACACCTACAGTCAATTAATCTTTGACAAAGGAGACAAGAATATACAATGAAGACAAGACGGTCTCTTCAGCAAGTGGTGCTGGGAAAGGTGGACAGCCACATGTAATCAATGAAGCTAGAACACTCCCTTACACCATGTACAAAAATAAACTCAAAATGGCTTAAAGACTTAAATATGACATGACACCATAAAACTCCTAGAAGAGAACATAGGCAAAACATTCTCTGACATAAATCACAGCAATGTTTTCTTAGGTCAATCTCCCAAGGCAATAGAAATAAAAGCAAAAATAAACAAGTGGGACCTAATCAAACTTATAAGCTTTTGCACAGCAAAGGAAACTATCAACAAAATAAAAAGCCCACAGACTGGGAGAAAATATTTGCAAATGAAGCAACTGACAAGGGGTTAATCCCCAAAATATACAAACATCTCATGCAACTCTTTGTCAAAAACACAAACAACCTAATCAAAAAATGGGCAGAAGATCTAAATAGACATTTCTCCAAAGAAGACATACAGATGGCCAAAAAGCACATGAAAAGATGCTCAACATCACTAATTATTAGAGATATGGAAATCAAAACTACAATGAGGTATCACCTCACACTGGTCAGAATGGCCATCATCAAAAAATCTACAAACAATAAATGCTGGAGAGGGTGTGGAGAAAAGGGAACCCTCTTGCACTGTTGGTGGGAATGTAAATTGATACAGCCACTATGGAGAACAGTACGGAGGTTCCTTAAAAAACTAAAAATAGAACTACCATACGACCCAGCAATCCCACTACTGGGCATATACCCTGAGAAAAACCATAATTCAAAAACAGACATGTACCACAATGTTCACTGCAGCACTATTTACAATCGCCAGGACATGGAAGCAACTTAAGTGCCCATCGACAGATGAGTGGATAAAGAAGATGTGGCACATATATACAATGGAATATTATTCAGCCATAAAAAGAAAGGAAATTGAGTTTTTTGTAGTGAGGTGGATGGGCCTAGAGTCTGTCATACAGAATGAAGTAAGTCAGAAAGAGAAAAACAAATACTGTATGCTAACACATATATATGGAATCTAAAAAAAAATGGTTCTGAAGAACCTAGGGGCAGGACAGGAATAAAGATGCAAATGTAGAGAATGGACTTGAGGATGTGGGGAGGGGGAAGGGTAAGCTGGGATGAAGTGAGAGAGTGGCATGGACATACATACACTACCAAATGTAAAATAGCTAGCTAGTGGGAAGCAGCCACATAGCACAGGGAGATCAGCTCAGTGCTTTGTGACCACCTAGAGGGGTGGGATAGGGAGGGTGGGAGGGAGATGCAAGAGGGAGGGGATATGGGGATATATGTATATGTATAGCTGATTCACTTTGTTATAAAGCAGAAACTAACACACCATTGTAAAGCAATTATACTCCAATAGAGATGTTAAAAAAAAGAACCATGTTAAAAAAAAAAAACTAAAAGTAGAGTTGCCATATTACCCAGCAATCCCATTTATGGGCATATATCCAGAAAAGACAAAAACTCTAATTCAAAAAGGTACAGGCATCCCATTGTTCATAGTGGCACACTATTTACAATATCCAAGACATGGAAGCAACCTAAATGTCCATTGGCAGACGAATGGATAAAGAAGATGTGGTGTACATATATATAATATATATATATACACAATGGAATATTATTTAGTCATAAAAAAAGAATGAAATAATGTCATTTGCAAAAACATGGATGGACCTAGAGACTATCATACTAAGTGAAGTCAGACAAAGACAAATATTATATATCACATGTGGAATCTAAAAAATAGTACAAATGAATCTATATACAAAACAGAAAACAGACTCACAGACATAGAAAACAAACTTATGGTTACTAAAGGGGAGAGGAAGCAAGGGAGGAATAAATTGAGAGTATGGGATTAACAGATGCATATAAAATAAACAACAAGGATTTACTGCATAGCACAGGGGACTATATTCAATATCTTGTAATAAACTATAATGTAAAGTGTCAAAAAAAGAATATATATATAACCAAATCACTCTGCTGTACACTTGAAACTAACATAATATGGTAAATCAACTATACTTCAACAACAATAAATAAATAAAAGTCCAAAATTTTCCAAAAAATATTTATATGGGAAAAAAGAAGAGGAACCAAGACTGTCTGAAGAAATATCTGATTTTAGGGCTGGAGCAGGAAAACTACAAGATGAGCCTAGAACATCTTGTGCCAGAAATTAAGGAAGTGCTCAAAAACTGATAGGACCATGTTAAAAAGATGTGAAACTGGCTCAAAGAAGCTCCCATTGGCCAAATTAGGGGCAATTTGAGCATGAAAATAAATATTTACAGTAATAAATTATAACCTACTGAATAAAATAGAATCCATGAGCTCAACATGATATAAATCAATAGGGAGAAAGGAAAGCTCTTCCTTTCCACTATAATGCCAACCAATAAATGTAAAAGGAATAATACAAACATAAAACCACTTCAACATCAAACATCAAACATCAAACCATTTATCACATCAAACCATTTATCAAAACATCAACCATTTATCAACCAATAAATGTAAAAGGAATAATATCAAACATAAAACCACTTATCAACTGGAGAGTGGTTCAGACTGAAGTTGTCAATGGAGGCTAAGAATGGGTAAAGTTTTGATGAGGAACAGGATTTTAGCACCATACTGGAACATTTTCCAACAGTTACAAGGAAAAATAGAACTTTACAGTGAAGACATCAACATGACTAGATGATCAAGGTTAACATCACCAGTGATGGGACAGAATGACATAATGAGAAAATCAAAGTTTGTCAGGAATACATGCCTGAGTCTAGGCATGAAGAAACATCCAATGGACTCAAGTTGAGTGCCAGCCTACAGAATATAAGGCCTGTATTCTTTTAAACTCTCAAGGACATGATAGACAGAATGACTGAGGAACTGTTCCAGGTTACAGGAGGCCAAAGAGACATGACAACCAAATGCAAGGTATGAAGGAATCCTGTACCTGAAAACTAAAAAAGACATTTTGGGGGGACTTCCCTGGTGGCGCAGTGGTTAAGACCCCATGCTCCCAATGCAGGGGGCCCAGGTTCAATCCCTGGTCAGGGAACTAGATCCCACAGGCATGCCGCAACTAAGAGTTCGCATGCCACAACTAAGGAGCCCGCATGCTGCAACTAAGGAGATGGCAAGCCACAACTATGGAGCCTGCCAGCTGCAACTAAAAAGCCCACCAGCCACAAGACCCGGCACAACCAAATAAAAATAAATAAATATATATGTTTTTTAAAGTATGAAGAAAAAGACATTTTGGGGACAATTGACAAAACTGAAATTTGAACAGGTTCTCTAAATGGCAATGTTGTATCAATTGTTGACTTCCTGACTTATTGGGAGGTCTCTGTTTAGGGAAATACACACTGGAGTATTTAGGGGATGAAGGATCAGGTCTGAAGCTTGTAGTCAAATGGTTCAGAAAAAGACTCATTGTGTGTGTGTGTGTGTGTGTGTGTGTGTGTGTGTGAGAGAGAGAGAGAGAGAGAGAGAGAAAGAAAGAGAGAGATATTAAAAGTTGGTGAATCTGGGTGAAGGCAATAAGGGAGTTTTTTTGTAGTGTACTTGCAAATTTTCTGTGAGTTTGAAATTACTCTGACATCATTTTTTTAAAATTAAAATTGCTTAGTGCTGATGGAACTCTAAAAAAAAAAAAGAATGCCTTCAATGGACTCATCAGTAGACTCAACATGACTGAAGAAAAAATCAATGAACTTGAAGACAGGTCAACAGAAACCTCCCAGTGCTCACTCCAGCAGCATATATACTAAAATTGGAATGATATAGAGATGAATAGCATGGCCTCTGCACAAGGATGACATGCAAATTTGTGAAGCGTTTGATATTTTTTAAAATGATGGGGGGGCAGGGATAGAAATGTAAAGCTTTAGAATGCATTCAAACTTTGATTATTATCAACTTAAATTAGACCATTATAAATATAAGTGGGTTTATGTCAGTCTCATTGTAACCATTAACCAAAAATTTGCAGTAGATAACAAAAGATAGTGAGAAATGAATCTAAGCATACCAATAAAGAAAGCCATCAAACCACAAAGAAATAGCAAAGAAAGGAACAGAGGAACTACGAAACAGCCAAAAACCAATTAACAAAATAGCAATAAATACATACCTATCAATAATTACTTTAAATGTAAATGGATTAAATTCTCTGATCAAAAGACACAGAATGGGTTTGTGCCCTGGTCCAGGAGGATCCCACGTGCCGCGGAGCGGCTGGGCCCATGAGCCATGGCCGCTGAGCCTGCGCGTCCGGAGCCTGTGCTCTGCAATGGGAGAGGCCACAACAGTGAGAGGCCTGCATACCACACACACAAAAAAAGAAAAGCTTTCAAAAAGACACAGAATGGATGAATGGATAAAAAAAACAAACCCCATCAATATGCTACCTATGAGAGATTTACTTCAGTTGTAAGAACACACACAGACTGAAGGGTCCATCTTTTTGCATGATGATATTCCATGCAAATGGAAACCAAAAGAAAGTTGGGATAGCTATACTTATATCAGACAAAACAGACTTTAAAACAAAGACTGCCATAAGAGACAATGAAGGGCATTACATAATGATAAAGGGGTCAATCCAACAAGAGGATAAACATTTGTAAATATATATGCACACAACATAAGAGCACCTAAATATATGAAGCAAATATTAACAGGTCTAAAGGGAGAAATAGGCAGCAATACAATAAGACAATGGATAAATCGTTCTGACAGAAAATCAATAAGGAAACATTGGCCTTAAACAACACATTAGACCAGACAGACTAAATAGATATATACAGAAATTCCATCCAAAAGCACCTGAATACACCTTCTTCTCAGGTGCACATGGAACAGTCTCTAGGATATGATAGGCCGCAAAACAAGTCTTGACAAATTTAAGAAGACTTAAATAATATCCAGCATCTTTCCCAACCACATGGTATGAAACGAAATCAATTACCAGAAGAAAACTGGAAAATTCAGAAATATGTAGCAACTAAACAACATGCTACTGAATAACCAATGGGAACAAAGAAATCAAAAGCAAAATCAAAAATATCTTGAGACAAATGAAAATGGAAGTACAATACACCAGAACTTAAGGGATGCAACAAAAACTGCTCTAAGAAGGAAGTTCATAACAACAAATGCCTATTTCAAAAACCAAGAAAAATGTCAAATAAACAACCTAACTTTAAACCTTGAGGAACTAGAAAAGAAGAATAAAAGAAGCCCAAACTTAGTAGAAGGAAGGAAATAACAAGAATCAGGGCAGAAAAAAATGAAATAGAGACTAAAAAGACAAGAGAAAAGATCAATGAAACCAAGAACTGATGCTGTGACAAGATAAACAAAATGGACAAACCTTTAGCTAGACTCACCAAGTAAAAAGAGAGAGGACTCGAACAAAATCAGAAACAAAAGAGGATATGTTACAACTGATACCACAGAAATACAATACAAAAGATAAGAGACTATTACAAACAATTATATGCCAAAAAATTGGACAACCTAGAAGGAATGGATACATTCCTAGAAACATACAACCATCCAAGACTGAATTATGAAGAAACAAAGAATCTGAACAGACCGATTACTAGTAAGGAGGTTGAATCAGTAATTTAAAACCTCCCAGCAAACAAAAATCCAGAACCAGATGGCTGTACTGGTGAATTCTACCAAACATTCAAAGAAAAATTAATACGAATTCTTCTAAAAATCTCCCAAAAATAGAAGAGGAGAAAATGCTTCCAAACTCACTTCACAAGGCCAGCATTACCCTGATACCAAAACCAGACAAGTATACTACAAGAAAAGACAATCACAGGCCAATATTCCAGATGAACACAGATGAAAAATCCTCAACAAAATATTAGCAAACATGAACTCAACATACATTAAGAATCAAACACCTCAGGGCTTCCCTGGTGGCACAGTGGTTAAGAATCCGCCTGCCAGTGCAGGGGACACAGGTTCAATCCCTGGTCTGGGAAGATCCCACATGCTGCGGAGCAACTAAGCCCATGCACCAGAACTACTGAACCTGCACTCTAGAGCCCACAAGCCACAACTACTGAAGCCCGCATGCCTAGAGCCCACACTCTGCAACAGGAGAAGCCACTGCAATGAGAAGCCTGTGCACCACAATGAAGAGTAGCCTCCACTCGCCACAACTAGAGAAAGCCCATGTGCAACAATGAAGACCCAATGCAGCCAAAAATAAAACAAACAAATAAATTTATTTTAAAAAATTTTAAAAAAAGAATCAAACACCTCAATAAAGTGGGATATATTCTAGGGATGCAAGGATGGTTCAATAACCACAAATCAACAAATGTGATACACCACATTACCAAAATGAATGATAAAAATCCATATGATCATCTCAATAGATGAAGGAAAAGTATTTGACAAGATTCAACATCCATTTTTGATAAAAACTCTCAACAGGGCTTCCCAGGTGGCGCAGTGGTCGGGAGTCTGCCTGCTGATGCAGGGGACACGGGTTCGTGCCCCGGTCCGGAAGGATCCCACATGCTGCGGAGCAGCTGGGCCCGTGAGCCATGGCCGCTGGGCCTGTGTGTCCGGAGCCTGTGCTCCACAACAGCAGAGGCCACAACAGTGAGAGGCCCGCATACAGCCAAAAAAAAAAAAAAAAAACTCTCAACAAAGTGGGTATAGAGGAAACGTATCTCACATAATTAATGATATATATGACAAGCTCAGAACTAACACCATAGTTAATGGTGTGAAGCTAAGAGCTTTTCCTCTAAGACCAGGAACAAGACAGGATGCCCATTCTCACTATTTTTGTTCAACATAGTACTGGAAATCCTAGCCAGAGCAATTAGGCAAGAAAAAGAAATAAAAGGCATCCAAATGGAAAGGAAGAAGTGAAACTTTCATTATTTGCAGATGACATGATATTATACATACAAAACCCTAAAGACTGCCAAATAACTGTTAGAACTTATAAATGAATTCAGTAATGTTGCAGGATACAAAATTAATATACAGAAATTGCTGCATTTCTATGCACTAATAATGAACTATCAGAAAGAAAAGTTAAGAAAACAATTCCATTCACAATTGCATCAAAAAGAATAAAACACCTAGGAATAAGTTCAACCAAGCAGGTGAAAGACTATACAATGAAAACTATAGGACACTGATGAAAGAAATTGAAAAAGACACAAATAAATGGAAAGAAATTCCGTGTTCATGGATTGGAAGAATTGATATTGCTAAAATGTTCATACTACCCAAAGCAATGTATAGATTCAATGCAATTTCTATCAAAATTCCAATGGAATTTTTCATAGAAATAGAACAAACAATCCTAAAATTTGTATGGACCCACAAAAGACCCCAAATTGCCAAAGCAATCTTGAGAAGGAATAACAAAGCTGGAGGCATCATGCTCCCTGTTTGCAAACAGTACAAGACTTCTCTTTGTTTTGTGTGTTTGTTTTGCATATTTGACTTTCCAACCATGTAAATGTCTTACATGATTCTAAAACAAAATTAAAACAAATGTTAAAACAAAAACTAAAATAATTAATTACATAAATTAAATTAAAACAACAACAACCAAAAAAACCCATAAGCTATACCTAAAAATCAAAAGCAGAATGAAACAAATGAACCTACTCGTATGTTACATTTGTGGCTTAACCACACACAGAGAAATTAGTTCTAGTTACTTTAAAGCACAATAATTGGGTTATATGTCCCTAGAGAGACAACCCCAAAGCAAATAGATCTATAAAGAAATATTAAATTATTTGCAGTAGGAATATTTTAAGTACTAGTAATATTGCTCTGAACTATCTTATTTATACATACATATACACATCTACAGATGGATGGATTAATAAATAAAAGACACAAAAATGAAACTAAAGTAGAAACTCTATAATTCTAAATTTTTTTTATTGCAAATAGCAGTATGAACTCATGGGGTCTACTCTGTTAAGAGTATATTTCCAGCTACAACGTTAATAAACATTGAAAACATATCACGTGAAAGAAGCCAGTCACAAAAGACCACATATTGTACGATTTCATTGATATGAAATGGCTGAATAGACAAATTCATCAAGGCATCAATCAGATTAGTGGTTCATTAGACTGGGAGGAAGGAGGAGAATATGAGATTGACTGCTAATGGGTACAATAATTCAGGGGGGACAAAAATGATCTAAAATTACACGATGGTGATGGGTGCACAACCCTGTGGATTTTTTAGAAAAACATTCCGTTGTACACTTTAAAGGGTAAAATGTATGGTATGTGAATCAAGCTACTAAAAAAAACTAAAAGAATATATTTCCTTGCTCTGCCCACCAAAACAAAAAGCCTAGAAACAATGACCATGTCAGTAGCACTAAGCACCATAACTGGGGTTTTCTCCCAACCATTCTAGGTAGTCCCTTTCAGTCTTTTTTGCTGGTTCCTCCTCATTTTCTTTGACTTTCTCATGTTGAAGTGACCCAGAGATAAGTCCTTTACGTCTATCATTTTCCATCTGCCCTCTAAGTGATCTCCTTAAATATCACCTATATGCTGATAATCCCCAAACGTATGTCTCCAACCTAGGTCTCAGAACTTTCTTTTGAACTTCAGACTTGTATATCCCACTGCCAACTTAATATTTCCACCTGAATGTCCAATGGGCATCTCATACTTCAGATACAATATTCCAAACTGAAATCTCACTATCTCTCTATGCCCCAGGTTCTTCCTACCTTCTTTCCCTTCTCAGTTAATGACAACTCCATTCTTCAAGTTGCTCAGATTAAAAAATATTGTGTCATCTTGTCACACTTACACTCCACATCAGTTCTATCAGCAAATTATGTCAGCTTTACCTTTAAATTATATCCAGTACACGACTACTTCTCATCATTTTTACTACTCTGGTCCAGGTCACCAACATCTTTTCCCTAGATTAATGCAATAGCTTCCTAGTTGGTCTCTCTGCTTCTGCCCTTGTCCCTGACCTCTTCCCCTATTCTTCTTCTCATAATTCTCTCATCAGAGCAACCAAGGCAATCCTCTTAAATCGTAAGCAGATACTATCACTTGTATGTTCAAAACTCTCCAATAGCTTCCCATCTCATTCACAGTAAAAAGCCAAGATCCTTAACAGGGCCCATAAGGCCCAATCTGATCTGCCCTCCTTCCCTCCAATTACCTTTCTTCTCTCAACTCTCACTACTCTCCCTCTCATTTGCTCTATTTCAGCCACACCAGCCTCTTCGTAACAGGCATATTCCCATCTCAGGGCTTTTCTAACTGTTGTTCCCTCTTCCCTTAATTATGTGCATAACTAGCACCTGTATTTCCTTCATATCTTTATTATTACATTTTCAGGATGCATTCTTAACTACCCCATCTAAAACTCCAAGTCTCATCCCTGATTCTATATATCCTCCTGCTTTACTTTTCTCTTAGAATGTTTCACTATTTAATGTATGTTATATTTAACTTACTTACCTCATTTATTATCTGGCCCACAACAATGTAAGTACCATGATAGCAGAGAATTTGTCTCCTTTGTTCAATGTTATATCCCAAGCATCTATAATTATTCCTGTCACACGCAGCATTCAATAAATGGTGAGTGGATGAATGAATGAATCCTCAGTACCTGAAGAACCTGGAAAAGAAATTTGAAAATAGAACACTGCTTTAGAAAAACACCTTAGAAAACACATAATTCACACAAAAAAAGATTTTTAAATGGTTGACTTCAGTAGTAATTAAATAACTGCAAATTAAAGAAATTATTTTACATCTATGAGGTTAACAAAGATTATTAATACTAACGATAACCATTGTTATCAAGGGTGTATGAATATAGGCAATCTTATACCATGCCAATAATACTGTAGATTATTGGAACCTTACAAGAGAATAACTGGATAGAATTAGGGAGTCTTTAATAAGCATATATATCTCAACCTATCAGTTCCACTTCTAAGAGCCTGCCTCCCACCAAAAAAAATTAAGAAAGTGCATGATAACATGCCAAATAGTTGCTGATAAACACATTCTATATAATGGCAAGAAGTTAAAAAAACCAAATTACCCATCAACAGGTGTAAATGCATTAAAATGTATACCATACAAAAAACTTTTAAATGATGACATAGATGTGTAATTGTTTAAATGGAAAAATATTAACTGCACATTGTTAAATGGCATAGGTAGATTACAGAACTGTATGTATAGCGTGATTCCAATTTTATAATATACGAATGCATATGTATGTATTCACAGAGGGAGGGGTGAAAAGATGGGAAATAAATTTTGATAGTGGTTGGTAGAAGTATAAATGATTTTTGTTTTCTTGGAGCTTTTCTTTATTTTGTGATTTGGGGCGGGGAGTGAGGGGCAAGGAGTATTGTTACTAAGCACACAAAACAACGTGGCCATTACACAGAAATAAAATTTTAAATAAATACTGAAACAACGTGTTGGGGCTATTGATATCTCATAGAAAAACATATTTACGATTACCATCTTCAAAGAAATGAAGCACTGGTACAAACAGTCTCACAAATCTACACACACAACCGAACTCTGCCTTTTATCGTGGTTTGCAGCCACGTTCATAGTGAAACAGAAAAGGAAAAGCACATCCACAAAATCCGCCTGCACACACGACTCCACGGCCATATCAGTCACAGACAAATGCCTGGCAAATAAAGTCCTATCAAGCCACACGCTCACAGTCCTTCACACGTCGCTCCCACGGCCTCAGGGAACCACCCGCACAGGCAAAGCCCTGCCCGGCGTCCTCCTCCAACAACACAGGCACCGGGTGGTCCGCAGGCCCCTATTCCACCCAGCACAAAGAGTCCCGGACTCTGAGCTCGCGACTTCCCGAGGACTCACCACCGAGCCCGCAGACACAGGCCCCAATTCCGCACCTCAGCGCTGCCCAAGTGGCACAGCCGGTGCAGCCCGAGTTAGGTAATCCATTAAGGTCAGTGCCGGCTGTGTCCGAAGGCAGCACAAGCCTCGGTCCGTTAGACGCAGGATAACTCTTCCCAGAGCCCCTCGCGGCTCGCCGGGGCGGGACTGGCCCTCCAGTTGACGAGTAGCGGGAATAAGCAACCGCTGCGTTGAGGGGCTCTCAGATCTGCCGAGGGGCCTCAACTGAGAGTTTTGCGGCAGCTGCCTCCAGTGAGTCCGGCCCTCGGAGCCTGGGAGTGCCACTTGGTGCTGAGAAGAATGTGAAGAGATCCGCAGTTTTCCTGCCCCGGACTACATTTCCCAGAGGCCGTCTCGGCCTAAATCTATTTTCTGCGAAAAGTCGCCTCCTCCTTACAGTTGTCTGGATCTTTGGGTTCTAGGCGTTACGGTATCTGGTCCGTGAGGGAAGCACCGCTGAGTCGGTTTCGTTCCGTCTGGTCACGGCTCCACCTGGGACTGGACTTCAGTGGGGTGAAAGTGGGACAAGGTCTGGGCACCTTGAAGAGACGAGATGGGCCAGCCTGAGCCTCAAGCTCCTGGAGGCAGTCAGAAAAGGGAGGAGTAAAAAAAAAGAAAAGAAAAGGGAGGAGCACCGTTGCGTGATCGGGTGTGGGAGCTTTCAGCGGTGGAATTTGTGGTAGGGAGTCTACGGGGTCGAGGGACTCTGAGGTCCAGTGACTTTAGGGTCGTTCTAGTTTGCGACCATTCGTGTGACCATGGTCGCGTCGTCTGTTCTAGTGACCTCTTGATTCTGACTCTGCAGTTTTTCAGGGACAATGTGCTCTGTCCGTTCTTTGTGTTTCTGCTTTTCTGACGGGCACCTGTTACAATATTGAAATTTACATGGTTAAGTCAATACATGAATCACCAAAATATTAAATGGAAAAAAATTATAGAGATTCGTGATTGTGTATTACTGGAAACACCCACGCTTTTTTTTTTTTTTTTTTTTTTTTACACTGTGTTACTCCATATTCCATGTGTGTTATATGGACAGAAGTGATACAGGTAATCTAGAAAGATGTTGTTGAAGAAGGCAAAGACACTGAGCCATCAAATGAAAGGTCATGTCAATAATTCAAAGTAGCCTCGCCATCAAGAGTGAAAAGTGTAAGTTGAAAAGTAGACAAGTAACCAGGTGCAAAAACCTAAGAATCCAGCAACCCGGACTATATGTCACTCTTGCCCTAAAGACCCGATTTCTTTTTTCAACATTTCATATGAGTTCCACTCTGATTTAAGAACTTAAAAACAATTGACAGGGCTTCCCTGGTGGCGCAGTGGTTGAGAGTCCGCCTGCCGATGCAGGGGACACGGGTTCGTGCCCCGGTCCGGGAAGATCCCACATGCCGTGGAGTGGCTGGGCCCGTGAGCCATGGCTGCTGAGCCTGCGCTTCCGGAGCCTGTGCTCTGCAACGGGAGAGGCCATAACAGTGAAAGGCCCGCGTACCGCAAAAACAAGACTCACTGCAATAATTTTGCAGTAGAGACCAAAATGGAGAAAATATCCAAGAAAACACTATTGTATGATTTTGTGCAATAGTATGTTGGCAAAGAGAACAGAATACAGTAGACTACAGCATGCTAAATATCAGGAACTTGTAGTCATGAAGCTACACAAAGCCTAAGGAACTATGTTATCTCTAGGAAGCAGAATAAGATAGTCTTCCTTTCACAGCCTTCCTTTCACCAGATGATAATGGACACTGTTTCCGAAAAGTGTGAATTTCTTTCTGGGAAGGGAAAAGAGGCTCCCAAACACTGCAGAGAGAGAACATGTCCTCTAAATAAGTTTTGCTTATTTGTCTCATGTGTCTTTACCAACAGTATATTTTTCTGTCAACTGTAAGAATTATTTTTTGCTAATTATTTTGTTAAAAGATGAGAACAGAGTTGGTTCTATGTCCATTCAGCTTCCTAATTTCATTTTTTATACTTGTAGATTTGTCTATTTCTCCTTTTATTTCTGTTAAGCTTTGCTTTATATATTTTAAAGTTCTCTTGTTGGATGATACATACTTAGAGTTGTAATAGCTTCCTGTTGGATTGATCCAATAGGAAATTATGGAATCTACCCTTTATAATATCACTTTTTGTCTTAGTTTTGATATTACTGTAGCTTCACCATCCTTCTTTTGGCTAGTGCATTATCTTTTTCTACCCTTTTGCTTTTAACCGTTCTGTTTTAAAGTATGTCTCATTAAACAATATTATTTTAAAAATAATGACAATCTTACTCTGACATATTTAGTGAATTTACATTTAATGTTGTTGGGGTTTGGTCTACTACCTTAGAATTTGTTTTCTTTTCAGCCTAGCTTTTTAAAAAATTTTAACTTTTTATCTTGAAGTAATTCTTGATTCTCATGCAGTTGTAAGAAATAATTCAGGGAAATCCCATATACCCAGTATCCACTTTCCCCCAGTGGTAACATCTTGCAATACTATACACTGTATCACAACCTTCACATTGATACTTTCAAGTTATTTCCATCATCACAAGAATACTTCATGTCGTCCTTTTACAGCCATACCCACTTCCCTCCTTCTCTTAACCCCCTCCTTAAGACCTGGCAACCCTAATCTGTTCTCCATTTCTATAATTTTATCCCTTCAAGAATGTTATGTAAATGGAATTATAAAGTATGTAATTGGACTATTGACTTTTTCACTCAGCATAATTCCCTGGAGATTCATAAGTGTTTTTACATGTGTAAGTAATTCATTCCTTTTTATTGCTGAGTAGAAGTCCATGTGGATATGCCACAGTTTGTTTAGCCATTCATTCATTGAAGGACATATGGGTTGTTTCCAACTTTTGGCTGTTATAACTAAAGCTGCTATATACATTCATGTACAATTTTTTCGTGTGTGTGAAAACAAATTTTCATTTCAAACACCAAGGAGAGTTTTAGAAGGAATTTGTCCATTTTTTTAATCTATCTGGAATTTTCACTGAGACTGTATTGAGTATATAGATCAATTGGGGAGAACTGACATCTTTAAAATGGTGACTCTCATAACCATAAGACACAATATGAGCACAATATATATCTTCTTTAATTCCTCTAAGCAATATTTTATATTTTTTAATGTACAGATAATGAAATATTTTGTCAGATTTACCCCTAAGTATTAAAGAGTTTTTGATGCATTGTAAATGGTATTTTAAAAAATCCAATTTCCAATTGTTCATTGCTGGTATATAAGAAATACAATTGATTTCTGTATCTTGTAGCCTGATACCTTGCTTAAGTCACTTAGTATTTCTACTAGAGTTTGGAGGTTCCACTGGATTTTCTACATAGATGATCATGTCATCTGTGAAAAAAGACAGTGATATCTATTCCTATTGCAATCGGCAGATATAGTATGGACCCGCCCACCCACCGAAAATATGGTTGGGATGTTGAGACTGATGACACCACACACACACCAAGAGGGTATGAAAAGTTTTATTACTCACACAATGAAGTTTTCTAGGAAAAGCAAGGCAGGTGTCCCAAGAAAGTCTGCAAGTTGTTTGCAAAAGCAAGGAAAGGAAATTGGCGTGGAGCATTTATGGCAGAGGCTTGTGTGGTTTAAATCTCCCGCTAGTGTCAAAAAAGAGAGGAGCTGAGCTTGCCCAGATTGGGGGCACAAGAGAAATAAGGAGTGAAGCGCAAAGCTGTAAGCAGCTTCTTCTGCTGTTCCTGGTGCTGCTTGTGTGCGTGTTTGGTGTGGATCTGGTGAAACAGCAGCTGAGGAGACTCCGGAGATCACCATGGCTGACAAAAAGACCAAGGAAGTACTGAGTACAATGATCATATTAATTTGAAGGTGGCAGGGCAGGATGGTTCTGTGGTGCACTTTAAGATTAAGAGGCATACACCACTTAGTAAACTAATGAAAGTCTATTGTGAATGACAAGGTTTGTCAATGAGGCAGATCAGATTCCGATTTGACTGGCAGCCAATCAATGAAACAGACTCACCTACACAGCTGGAAATGGAAGATGAAGATACAAATGATGTGTTCCAGCAACAGACAGGAGGTGTCTACTAAAAAAGGAACCTGCTACTTTACTCCAGAACTCTGTTCTACAGACCAAAAGGACATTCTGGATTAGAAAAATGCAATTTGGTTCCACCACATCCTAACTACTACAGTACGGTTTTCTCTAGTCTTTCATTTTCCTCTTCCCCATTCCTTTATTGTACGTAAAGTAACTGGTGTATACAGAAGCATATTGCTTTCCTAAAAAATAAATTATGGCCAATGGTATGTTTTGATTGACATCAAATGAAAATGGGTTGGGGGAAAATACTAGTTCTGTGAAAATGTTGCCTTTCCATTAGTGGTATGCTTGGTCACCTCTTATCTTTATATGCCAGTAAGTTATTTTGCTCTCGCTATTTAACAAAAAAAAGCAATATAAAAAATCCTTGCAGGGCTTGCCTGGTGGCGCAGTGGTTGAGAGTCCGCCTGCTGATGCAGGGGACGCGGGTTCATGCCCCGGTCCGGGAAGATCCCACATGCCACGGAGCGGCTAGGCCCGTGAGCCATGGCCACTGAGCCTGCACGTCCGGAGCCTGTGCTCCGCAACGGGAGAGGCCACAACAGTGAGAGGCCCGCGTACCGCAAAAAAAAAAAAAAAAAAAAAAAAAATCCTTGCATACCTTGTTCAGCTGGAGAATTTTAATGTTTTTCATTTATCATTGTTAGACCAAGGACAATTTTATGACTTTTTTCTATGTAGATGTCACAAGTAAGGTAGTGTCTTTAAGTAGGGATAAATTACTCTAAAAGAACTAAATCCTAAAATAGTATAAATACATTTATTTCCAAAACAGAAATAGAGTCACAGATGTAGAAAACAAACTTATGACCACCGAGGGGGAAGGGGGAGGTAGGATAAATTGGGAGATTGGGATTGGCATGAACACCTACTATATATAAAATAGATAACTAATGAGGAGCTACTGTATAGCACAAGGAACTCTACTCAATACTCTGTAATGACCTATATGGGGAAAGAGTCTAAAAAAGAGTGGATATATGTATAACTGATTCACTTTGCTGTACAGCAGAAACTAATACGACATCATAATTCAACTATACTCCAATTAAAAATTAATTTTTAAAAAATAAAGAAATCCTAGATAGTTGTCCCTTCAAGACAAGCACTTGTTGTTTAAATAAACTTCTTGGTTTGGTTTTCTTTTTTAAAGCTATAAGCAGGCAAACATCAAAAAATGAAATTAGGCTCTTCATCACACTATCAAATCTGTATGCTGTTCATTTCTTTTTCTTTCCTGGTTTCTCTGGCTAAAACTTTCTATAAAAGATTGAACAGAAGTGGAGACAGTAAATATCTTTGCCAAGATCTTACTTCAAAGGAAAGCATTCAGTTTTGTACTATTAAGTGAAATGGTAGCTGGAGATTTTTCGTAGATGGCCTTCACTGAGTTGAAGCTTTTTTTCTTTTTCTGCTAGGTGTATTTATCAAAAATGGATGTTGAATTTTGTCAAATGCTCTTTCTGCATCTGAGATGGCAATACTGTATTTTCTTTCTCTTTTAGTTTGTTAATATGTTGAATTACACTGGACTTCAAATCTTAAACCAATCTTATATTCTTGGGATAAACACCACTTGGCCATTGTTGCATTATCATTTTTTTATATTGTTGGATTCAATTTGCTAAAATTTTATTAAGAACTTTTTGCAAATAGGTTCATGAGGGATATTAATCTGTAGGTTTTATGGGGGCAGGGGAGGTGGGGTGATTTTGTCTAGTTAACTCATAGAATGAATTGGGAAGAATTTCCTTCTTTTCAATATTCTGGAAGTGTTTGTATAAAATTTTTATTATTTATTCTTTAAATGCTTAAGAGAATTTTAAATGTTTAATAAAAATTAAAATTAAATAGAAATGTTTCATAGAATTTACCAGTGAAGCCATCTGGACTTGGCTTTTTTTGTAGGAAGGGTTTTTTTTTAAGATTTATTTATTATTTATTTGTTTATTTTATTTATTTATGGCTGGGCTGGGTCTCAGTTGCAGCATGCGGGCTCTTCGTTGTGGTGCACGGGCTTCTCTCTAGCTGTGGCGTAGGGGTTTTCTCTTTAGTTGTGGTGCGCAGGTTCCAGGGTACGTGGGCTCTGTAGTTTGCGGCCTGTGGGCTCCAGTTGAGAAGCGCGAGTTCGGTAGTTTTGGCACACGGGCTTAGTTGCCCTGTGGCATGTGGGATCTTAGTTCCCTGACCAGGGATCGAACCTGCATCCCCTGCATTGTAAGGCAGTTTCTTTACCACTGGACCACCAGGGAAGTCCCTGTAGGAAGGTTTTTAATTCCAAATTCAATTTATATTATAGATATAGGGCTATTCAGGTTAATTATTTATTCTTTAGTAAGGTTTGATAGTTTGTGTCTGTCAAGAAATCTTTCTATTTCACCTAAGTTGTTTAATATATTGGATTAAAGTTTCTATGCTGTACTTTGTAGTCCTTTTAACATTTGTAGAATCTGTAGTGATGTCACTTCTCTAATTCCTGATATATCTCCATTTCTTTCCTGACCAGTCTTGCTACAGTTTTATCATTTTTATTAATCTCAAATAACTAACTTTTGGTTCCATTGATTTTTCTTTATTTTTCTGTTTTCTATTTCATTGATTTCTGCTCTGATATTTATTATTTCCTTTGTTTTGCTTACATTGTGTTTAA
Source organism: Pseudorca crassidens (assembly GCF_039906515.1). Classification (NCBI taxonomy): domain Eukaryota; kingdom Metazoa; phylum Chordata; class Mammalia; order Artiodactyla; family Delphinidae; genus Pseudorca; species Pseudorca crassidens. Next base: position 15,799,076 of record NC_090315.1, on the reverse strand, counting down.
TTTGCTCTTCTTTTTCTGGTTTCTTAAAGTGGAAGATGAAGTCATTGATTTGAGACCTTTGTTTTTTGTTAATATAGACATCTAGTTTCTAGAAATTTCCCCTTGAACACAGTTTCAGTGGCATCTCATAATTGCTATGTAATAGGTTTTCATTTTCTTTCAGTTCAACATACTTTCTAACTTCCTTTTTGATTTCTTTTTTAATCCATGTGTTATTTAGACATGTGTACATTTCCAAATACGATATTCAATAATTATCCAGATATCTTTTAGTTACTGATTTCTAATTTAATTCCATTGTGGAAAGAGGCTTGTTTTGTGGCCCAGAATATGTTTTATTTTTGTAAATGTTCCATGTGCACTTGAAAAATATTAGTATTTTTTGCTGTTGTTGGTTGTAGTGCTCTGCAAATATCAATTAGTTCAAATGATAGTGTTTTTCAAATCTTCTATGTTTTAACTGATTTTCTGTCTACTTGTTTTAGCAATTACTGAGAGTATTACTGGACTCTGACTTGTAATAGTGGATTTATCTCTTTCTCCTTCCAGTTTTATCAGTTTTTGTTTCATGTATTTTGATGCTATTATTAGGTGCATGAACATTTACAATTGTTATTCTCTATGATGAACTGACAACTTTATTATTATGAAATGATCTTCTTTATCTCTGTAATATTTTTTGCTCTGAAACCTGCTTTGTAGATATTTATATCCACTCCAGCTTTCTTTTTTTGTTGTTGTTTTTTGCGGTACGCGGGCCTCTCACTGTTGTGGCCTCTCCCTTTGCGGAGCACAGGCTCCAGACGTGCAGGCTCAGCGGCCATGGCTCACGGGCCCAGCTGCTCCGCGGCATGTGGGATCTTCCCGGACCGGGGCACGAACCCGTGTCCCCTGCATCGGCAGGCGGACTCTCAACCACTGCGCCACCAGGGAAGCCCCATCCAGCTTTCTTTTTTTAACAGCTTTATTGAGCTGTAATTTACATACCATATAATTCACCCATTTAAAGTGTATGTAATTCAATGATTTTTGGTATACTACATTATTACATTTTTATATTATTGTAAAATACATAACATAAAATTTGCCATTTTAACAATTTTTAAGCGTACAATTCAGTGGCATTAAGTAGATTCAAAATGTTGTGCAATCATTGCCACTATCTATTTCCAAAACTTTTCATCAACCCAAACAGAAACTTTGTAACCACTAAGCAATAATTCCTAATTCCTCCCTCCCTGCAGTAACCTCTAATCTATTTTCTTTCTCTATGAATTTGCCTAATCCAAATATTTCATATAAGCAGAATTATACAATATTTGTCCTTTTGCATATGAGTTATTTCACTTTGCATAAATTTTTCAAGCTTCATCCATGTTGTATGTGTCAGAACTTTATTCCTTTTTGTGGCTGAAAAATATTCCATTGTATGTGTATAGTACACTTTGTTTATCCATTCATGTTTTTTCCACCTTTTGTCTATTTTGAATAACGCTTCAATAAACATTGGAATACAAGTATCTGTTCAAGTCCCTGCTTTCAGTTCCTTTGGATATATACCTAGGAGCATAATTGCTGGGTCACATGGTAATTCTATGCTAAACTTTTTGAGGAATTGCCAAACTATACCATTTTATATTTTCACCATCATTGTACAAGGGTTACAAATTATGCACATCCTCACTAACATGTATTATTTTCAGTTATTTTGAAAATACCCATTCTAGTAGGTAGAAAGTGGTATCTCATAGCTTTATTTGCATTTCCCTAATTACTAATGATGTTTAGTCTTTTTATGTGTTTATTGGCCATTTATATATCTTCTTTGCAGAAATATATATTCACGTCTTTGCTCACTTTTTGAATTGGGTTGTCCTTTTGTTGTTGAGCTTTAGGAGTTCTTTATATATTCTGGGTATTAAACTCTTATCAGATATATGATTTACAAGTATTTTCACCGTTCTGTGGGATGTCTTTTCACCTTCTTGATGATGTCATTTGATGCACAAAAGTTTTTAATTTTGATGAAGTCCAATTTATCTATTTTTTCTTCAGCTTCTTGTGCTCTAGGTGTCATATCTAAGAACCCACTGCCAAATCCAAGGTCATTCCAGCTTTCTTTACACAGCATTAGCATGGTATATCTTTTTCCATCCTTGTACTTTTAACCTATTGGTATATATTTAAAGTGAATTTCTCATAGGCACCATATGGTTGAGTTGTGCTTTTTTTTATCCGATCTGATACTCAGTCCCTCTTAATTGGGATGTTCAGATCATTTATATTTAATCTGATTATTGATATAAACCTTCTATCTATTTGTTTCCCACCTGTAATTTGTTCCCTTCTCCTCTTTCTGACTTCTTTTGGATTAACTGAGTAATTTTTATGACTCCATTGTATCTCCCTTGTTGGATAATTAGCAATAACTCTTCGTTTTGTTAATTAAGTGGTTGCTTTAGGGCTTAGCATGTACATCTTTCACTTAACACAGTGTCCATTCAAGTGATATTATATTACTTCCCATAGAATATTGGAACCTTTACATTAGTTCATTTCCATGAATTTCTCTTCTCCTGGCATTTGTGCTATTGTTGTCATACAATTTGCTTCTATGTTTGTTAACATATATATTAATAATATAGATACCCTTAACTACATTGTTTTTATTCTTGCTTAAACAGTAATTTGTATTTTGGCAATAATTAAATAATAAGAAAATAGTATTATGTGTTAACCCTGTAGTTACCATCTGTGGTGCTCTTCACTCCTTTGTGTAGATCCAGATATCTATTTGTTATCCAAATACACATATAATAGGTCTCTTGAATCTCCCCTTCCACTCACTAATATTTTATTCATCATTTTTTAAAGCTTATTTTCTCTGTGTCTATCCCAGCACCTCACATAGCATCTGGTGCTTTCTAATCAGATACCACAGGGCAGAATTCTTCACACAAACCTACATCCATTAGTATAATCCTCACGGTCTGCCGTACACACTATCATACCACAGTCCTACTCCATTCTCCACCAGTCAGTCACTTTCTATCATAGCACATTCTCACAGTTAACATCACAAATGTCACACACAATCACACACATGGTCACAGAAATGCACCATGCTCACTCCAACACACAGAGTTTTGCATAGTTACTCTCACAGAAACACAAAATGACAGAATCACAGGGTGGTGCACTAACTCACAAAATCAGTCAGGTGACAGAAACTTAAATAAAAACTTAAAATATAATCACTGTTGTTCTAAGGGGGCATAGAGTCAGGTTAAGGAGCCGTGAAGTGTCGGGGGAGAAGTGTAATCAGGGAAGCCCTCTTGGAAATGTGACATTTGTATCCGAACGTAGGGAACTTTGAAGATACCCGACATACGAGCCATTTTAGGAAGAGGGGACACAGTCACATCCACCGTCACTAAATCACAAACACAGGAACCATATGCACAGGATGACACTCTACCCTGACCCCTCCCCTCCTGCCTTCAAGGTAAACCATTCCCTGAGAAAGAACGCCCTAGGGAAGGCGGGACTGGGTGGAAGCATAATGCACCTGCGCACTCCACTCCCAACTGCCCACCACACACCACACACTTTTTTCAGGTTCCCCAGCTCAAAGAGAGGGACTCACTCTTCACGCACTTTGTGTAGACGCGAGCGCACTAGCGCGCGCCCACACACCACCCGGCCCCCTGCGACTAGCCCAAGGCTTGTAATTCTCTGCTGCGTTGCTTAGGGAGGTGAACCGAAACCCTGTGCCTGCGCACTTCAATCCCAGACCGTCTAGTGTGACGCTCGGCCAGTCTCTGTGGCAGACCCAGGCTCGGAGCTGAGAGGAATCATCGGGACTTCCAGGCTCCTTCTGCAAGGCCAGTGAGAGGTCAGCGTGGCAAGAGCCGGGGCACAGGGGGCGGTGTTACGAACCCCCAGAGGAGCTGAGCTGTGGGAGTTGAACTCCCGGGTGCCGAGCCTTTTTCTGGTCAGGACTACATTTCCCAGTGGCCCCCGCGAGCACTGGGCCCGCTGCGCCTTTGTGTCCTCCGGAGGCCCGGTCGTTTCTTTCCGGGCCCGCGGAGGCTGGGTTCCCTCAGACTCAGGGCAGGAGGTGGGCCCGAGAGGAGGTTACCCGAGTTTTCCGGACTTGAACCTGGTCTTCCGGCACTTCAGTTCTGCAGGTAGGAAGTGGGTTGAGGAGCGGCCTGTGGGTCACCCTGACGTCGGTCCCCGGGCCTTCTGTGTGACTCTTCGTGTGAGACGGGGTTGAGACCTTACGGTGCGTGAGCCTGCCACCCGATGTGCCTGTACACGTCGTATCTGTGTGACTGTGGGTGCGAGTGAGTCGATGGTTGGTGCCACAGAGGGCGAGACTGTGAGCGGGGGCGGGAGGGTACTCTCTGTCTCCCGTTGTTCCTGTATCCTCGGCTTCTTTGTGACTGGAGTGTGAGATCACCGGTTGTGATACCCTAGTATTTGAGGCTGGGGGCCATGGGAGAGGGTGACGGTGTGAAACTGCCCGTACCCGTGGCCGCTGTGATCTGTGTAAGATGGTGGTTGGCGCTGTAGTTTTTAAGAATCTGTGAGTGTATGTTGTGTTGTTTTTTTTTTGCGGGGGGGGGGGGAGGGCGCTGAGTGAGACTCTGTGCCACCAGTATCTATTAAAGCTAACCAGGTGATGCCAGTGTGCCACCAAGTTTCAGAACCACTGACCTACTGGAGAGGAGAAGGAAAGTGGAATCAGGAAGACCTTTATCTGATCTCGGTGCTGTTATTTATTAGCTGTGTGTCTTTATGCAAATGATTACATTACTTGGAGTTTTTATTTGTAAAATCTAGAAAATCTCTTGTTAAAATAATAAATTAGGAAGTGATTTAGGCACAGGTTAAATTGTATACAAGAAGATTCCTAGGTCTCCATTCTGCCTTCTCTCTATTGGAGGGAAGGGTGCAACAGAGGAAAGAGAAGCAGAAAAATTCTAAGCTAGTGATTCTGGATGCTGCAAGGAAAGCCTAGTTTCTCATGTTCTCTTACCCATCTCACTCATCTAAGGACACTGCCATTTCCCAAGAGAAGAGTCAAGGGGAGGAAAGAATGGCTGTTGGACTTCTTAAAGCCATGTACCAGGTGAGCTGGTGTTTTCTCTTTCCTGAAATATTTTCCTGCTTTTCAAAAGAAGCAGACATTAATTTTCCTTCTGCTGAAACTTTTCTGGGTGACCAGTCATGTCACTTCTTAAAACCCTCCAATGGATTCCCACCTGATTCTGGATAAATGTTGAAGTCCTTGCCTTGGCTTGCAAGGCCCTACATAAACTCGTCCCTGGCTAACCCTCTGACCTCATCTAATTTTTCCCACTCTGTATATCACTCACTTGGCTCCAGCCACACTAGCTTCCTTGTCGTGATCTGAGTGCATTCTTAACTCATGGCCTTGCACTTACTGTTCTCTCTGCCTAGAATGCTGTTCCCCCAGATGCAGACCAACTTCTTCATTCTGGTCTCTGTCCAAATGTTCATTCATTCAACAGATTTTTGCTAAGCACCTATTAACTAAGAGGGCTTAATCCTAGTCTTCTTTTCTGCTCTGTCTACACTCCTTTGTTGATCTCACTCTGTTTCACGGCTTTAAATACCATTTATATGTCAACAACTACCAAATTGTATACAGCCCAGAAATCCAGACTCATATATCTAACTGCCTACTCAGCATCTTCATTTGGTTGTGGAATGGATACCTCAAATTTAGATGTCTCAAACGGAGTGAAATGAGCCATTGGAAGTTTGGGAGCATAGGAGTGGCATGATCTGATTCCCATTTAATAGGATCACTCTGGCTGCTATTGAAAATAAACTGAATGGGACAAGGATAGAAACAGGAAAATCAATTAGAAAACTCTTACATACTTCCCCATCTAAGATGTTCAAGCTAAAAGTCTTCCATTAGGAAATTCTGTTTGTCCTGCCTTCAAAATATATCCAAAATCTGACCACTTATTACTACCACCAGTTTCTATTCTGGTATAAACCAATATCTCTCACCTGGATTATTGCTATCCCCAACAGAGCAGCCAAAGTGATCCTGTTACGTATGTCATATTATGTCATTCCTCTTCATTTCAGGGAGAGAAACAATGGAAAGTATAGACAACTCTTTAAAACAGTTTAGCTGTAAGGGAAGAAGAGAAATGAGTGGTAACTGAAGGAGAAACTGTAGTCAACAAGGTTTTTTAAAGATGGGTATATGTCTGTGGGCTGATGTTAAAGATTCAATAGAAAGGGAAATTGAAGATGAAGAGGAGAGAGGAGGGAATTGCTGGAACACTGCTTGCGAAGCTGAGAGCAGCTGAGGTCTAGGATACAAGTGGAGGGGTTTGGCCTTTGCTAGGAAAGTGGGCTGTTCATTTATAGTAAAAGGATCAAGTTAGAGTTTATGGGCCAGATGCAAGTAGATGTGTAGATGTTGTGGGAATTTGTGGAAATTCTCTTAAAATGACTTTTGTTTTTTCAGTGAGACAAAGCAAGATCCTTAGCTGAGAGAAAGGATGGGGGGTGAGGTATTGAAGATTGAGGAGAGAGAAGAAAGTATCAAATGGTCATTTAGGAGGGTGGGGGAAATGAATGGACTAGAGAGATGTATCATGTATGTAGGTAGAAATGTATCATTTTGGCCCCCTGGAAGTTAGTGATCATGAATTTAAAGTGAGACCAATTAGCATGATTTCTCTAGCAAAGTTCAGCTGTGCAGCTTCCAGAAACAGAGTATGCTGAGTGATGGCTGTGGTTTAACCAGGTGAGTATAGTTAAGTGAGAGGGAGCCGGGCAGTTGAGGGTATATGCGTGGGGGTGATTATAACAAATGGTTGTTCTAGGAAGTGAGGGTATGTGGGAGTGAAGAACAGTGAAAACGTGGTGAGATCAATGATTTGTAGGTTCTAGTGTGGTGGAAGAATTATCCTAATTGGGGTACCAGAGGGAAAAAACTGGAATATAGGAGGTAGAAGTGAGAGTGGGAGAGTTGAGATTATGGAGGGTTTTGTACTTATTGGTAACGACAAGGTCTAGGGCATGATCATGAAGTGAGCAACTGTAGAAGTGTGGAAGACAGGCTTATTGGAGAAGATGGGGTCAGAGAACTGAGAGGCCATGCTGTTGGGAGGGTTATTTATATGGATATTGAAACATATGGGTACTCCCGTACGTTTAATGGGAGTACCATTGGAGAGAGTAACAGTGAGTTAGATGCTGAAGTGTTCAAGTAATGACAGAGAATTTGCATCTACGAGGAATTGGTAGATAATGGAAACAAGAAGTGATAGTGACATAGCCTGATTTCATGAGGTTGAAAACTAGGTATATTTTAGGAAAGAAGGTGGGGCAATGGTATGGAAACAAGTGTAAGGAGCAAAGAGGTCACCTACCTCACCTCCGTGTGCTGTGTACAAGGGATGTGAGAAATAAGACAGTCACCACATGACAGGGCTTCAGGGAAAGTTGATTTCTCCGTTGGGAATCATGTTTCTGTAAGGCAAAAACGCTAAGGGAACTGTTGACTTTCTTTAGATTGGTTTGATTATAATTATGAATGGATTTTGAAACCAAGTATTTGGTTAGAGTTCAAATATTTTAAGAGGTTCTTTGTTAGAGGTCAAATATTTTAAGGTTAGAGTTTAAGCTCCTTATGTTGACATTGTAATTATTTTCATTGACTGTATAAATTAAAGACTCAGTGAAAAAATGTGTATGTTGTATATAAAAAATTTATACATTTATTATACATATTTATGTAAGCTAAGGAAAACATTTTTGGAAGCATGTATACCACATGAAACTAACTCTTAACAGGAGCGTTTCTGCAGTATATGAAGGATGTTATTGCTAGGGCAGAGAGAGAAATTCACAAACGACTTCATATAATTAAATAAGAAGAAAAGTTACTGTGTGTTGAAAAAACGCTTTAAGAATTTTTATTTTGTAGAGACAGTTTTTTAAACTATGACAAAATTGTATCAAATGCCCAATTAAAAATCTTGCTTTGACAGATTCACCTCTTCTAATTTTGTAAGAAAAGAAAACAATTTACGAGTGTGTGTGTGTGTGTGTGTGTGTATCCATCCCCACACACAAACACATAATGTATGTTAGTTTTCATCAGGTGGTCACATTATACAAACCTGGAATCCAGCTGAATCATAACATAGCTCCAAGTTTTTAAGAACTTTACTCAGCCCCTATAAGCAAAAACAGTATTATGGGGCTTCCCTGGTGGCGCAGTTGTTGTGAGTCTGCCTGCCGATGCAGGGGACGCGGGTTCGTGCCCCGGTCAGGGAAGATCCCACATACCGCGGAGCGGCTAGGCCCATGAGCCATGGCCGCTGAGCCTGCGCATCCGGAGCCTGTGCTCCGCCACGGGAGAGGCCACAATAGTGAGAGGCCCGCGTGCCACAAAAAAAAAAAAAAAAACAGTATTATGAGTGGAACACTCATTTCTTTACACAAAATTTTAAGTACTCTCTATAAAAGTATTTGAATTTTAATGGAATTGATCATTTGTTTTGCTTGATCTAGAACAGTTTTCAGAGATACAGCAAGCACTTTATGGTCTCATTTTTGATCCTCTTATAGCTTCTTGAACTTTGCAAAGCATTCATTCATTAATTTTGTTTATTCAGCAAGTATTTGAATGCCTCATGTGTGCCAGATACTGTTCTATAACTGGTATATAGCAGTGACCAAAACAAAAACATACTCTGCCCTCATGGACTTTACATCTTAATGGAGGTGGGGAGCAGACAATAAATAACAAAATAAGTACCATATAGAAAAATAAGGAGGGTTAGGGGAATAGGCAACTTGGGTAAGAGCATTGCTTTTGTTATATACAGAATGATCTGAGAAGCACAAAAGCCCTGAGGGGGAACATTCTTGACATATTTGAGAATGTAATATATGGGAGAGCCCTGTGTGCCTGGGGCAGAATGAATGAGGTGAGTATGGGAAGAGATGAGGTTGTTTCACTTCATTTATTTATTTCATTTCAGGAGTTGGTGACCTTCAGAGATGTGGCTGTAGACTTCTCCCAAGAGGAGTGGGATTGTCTGAATTCTTCTCAGAGGCATCTGTACAGTAATGTGATGTTGGAGAACTACAGGATCTTGGTATCACTGGGTAATAATATCTTCTTGTAAAATTGAGCTTGTACTCATAAGGGGCACTTTGCTACCACCATTGTTGTGAATTTTTGGATAGCATCTGTAGTGCTTGGCTGAAAGTCTGCTGCCTGTGCCAAAGTAACGGGTTAATATTTGTGGAGTTGGCAGTGAACAGGTCTATTATTAATCTGTATTGGAAGCTTCAACTTCCCTGTCCTTTGAATACATGTCCTTATCACAGTTTTCTCTGGCTTACTGCAAGCTCCCTCTTCCCTGATGATCAAAGAATTGGATGTGAGTTCTGGGATATCTACAGCATGACCAAATTCTGTTTCTTATATGCAGGACTTTGCTTTTCTAAACCAAGTGTGATATTATTGTTGGAACAAGGGAAGGAGCCCTGGATGGTAAAGAGAGAGCTGACAAAAGACTTGTGCTCAGGTGAGTGAAGAGGAATAGGCAGGCAAAAACCTTTGCAGGTAACAGCCCAGCTTGACTCAAAGGTATCACACCTCTTCACTCTTCTTTGTTGTTGGCATGTTCCTCTCAAATGTCCTAGGTCTTAGTAGAAGCTTGAGTCCTTTTAGTGTGTTCTCCCAGAGTTGATATTCTAAACTGTCTCTCCTTTCACATTTTGCCCCCTCTTATCTATTCTGAGTCCCCTTCCTTCCCAGTCTCATAAACCTCTTCCAGTCTTTAAAAAATCTTTTCCTAATCTGATGAACTTTTGAACTTTTGATGAACCACAAACAGCTGTAACTGAAGTAACAAGTTCAAATCCTGACACTTACATGCAGTGGAACTTTGGGCAAGTTACTTAACCTCTCTGTGCCTTTGTTTTGTCATCTATAAAATGGGATAATATTTTTAAGGTGCTTTCAACAGTTCCTATCTCATATTATGAGCTCAAAAGCTGTTAGCTGCTAGTATTATAATAGTAGTAGTTTATCTCTAAATGCCTCATTTTTCTCTTAATGGTCAGTTCATTCATTCCTTTAATCAACATTTATTGAATTTGTATTTTAAACAGAGTACTTGCAAGATGCTAGGGTATTATACGTTTATGTAAATAATCAAATAGTTGATAGGCTTGTAGCAGTGATAAAATATGGCTGAAAATGGCACACATGAAAAGAAAGCTGACATGAAGGAAGCTCAGAGAGAGGTGAGAGAGGAGTCTGCTTAGTTGGGAAGATGGTCTTTAACAAAAACACAGGTCAGGGACTTCCCTGATGGTCCAGTAGTTAAGACTCCTCACTTCCACTGCAGGGGGCATGGGTTTGATCCCTGGTCAGGGAACTAAGATCCTGCATGTGGTGTGGTGTGGCCAAAAAAAAAAAAGGTCAAAAGCTAGAAAACATTTGAGGGAGAAGAGATTAAGAGGTTAGCTTTGTGGTGTAGGAAGGATTTTCAGATAGGCATAGGAAGCATTAAGGTGAAATGAAGGACTTAAAGTTCAGAAGAAAATTAGGGTCATTGTAAACATCTCTGTCAACACTACTCCCCAACCCATCCCCACCCCTTCCACTACCTCTCCCCAGTCTTTTATGTTCATGTTCAGTTTTCTAAGGAAAAATTTTGATATGGAACTGTAGTATCAAAGAATACATGGCTAAATTTTATTTATTAATTATTATTATTAAATAAATCATACACACACAAATATATTAGACTAAATATGTACTTTAGGTAATAATATAACAAAAAATTTACCTGCTTCTTAACTTAGGATATAGAAGGTTGTCAGTGCCATTTTAGGCCCTCATGGGCCCCTGCCTAGCGATATATCACTCCCTACTCTTGGACCATCTCTACCACTCACTAGGGTAACCATTATCCTGCAATTTTGCTTATCATTTCTTGACTTTTCTTTATTGTTGGTGCCATATAGCCCTAAACAAAATACTTACATTTGCATGTTTTCAATTTTTTATATATGGAAATATATTAGAAATATAGTATACAGATAATTCTGACTTTTTTCAACTCAAAATTATATTCCTGAGATTCATCCATATTGATTTTAGTGACTATTTTTTATTGAATTTTTTTTTCCTGTTGAAATATAATGTATTCCACTGTGAAAAATCACAATTTATGCATTGAAGGGCATTTGAGTTGTTTCAGTTTTATGTTATTATAAATGTTACTGCTATGAACCTTATTGTACATGACTGATGGTGTACATATGCTGGAGTTCACGTAGAGAATATAGCCAGGAATTTACTGCATAATGCTATTTTACTTTCCAGATTACTTGTACTAATTTACATTTCTAACAGCTAACAGCTGTGTGTAAGAGTACTCATTGCTCCACATTCAGAATTGACAAATTTTTTGCAATTTTGACGGGTATGAAATATTATCTCCTTATACTTGTCATCTGAATTTCCTTGATTACTAAAAAAATTTGGCATCTTTTTATATATATAAATGGCCATTTTGATTTCCTCTTCTGTGAAGTGCCTGCTCAAGTCTTTTGTTCAGTTTGGGGAATATATATATTTTTTATGAAGTATAGTTGATTCACAATATCATATTAGTTTCAGGTGTACGACATAGTGATTTGATATTTTTATAGACTATACTCTATTTAAAGTTATAAAATATTGGCTATATTCCCTGTGCTATACAAGATATCCTTGTTGCTTATTTATTTATTTATTTTTTGCTGTGCCATGTGGCTTGTGGGATCTTAGTTCCCTGACCAGGGATCGAACCCAGGCCCACTGCAGTGAAAGCGCCAAGTCTTAGCCACTGGGCCACCAGGGAATTCCCACTTATTTATTTTATACATAGTAGTTTGTACCTCTTAACCCCCTACCACTATCCTGCCCCTCCCCCATACCTTCTTTGTACTGGTAACCACTAGCTCATTCTCTGTATCTGTGAGTCTGTTTCTGTTTTGTTATGTTCATTTGTTTGTTTTATTTTTTAGATTCCACATATAAGTGATAATATACAGTATTTGTCTTTCTCTGTATGACTTATCACTAAGCCTAATACCCGCAAATGGCAAAATTTCATTCTCTTTTTATGACTGAGTAGTATTCCATTATATATATTCACATACATATATATATATAGGTATATATGTCACATCTTTATCCATTCGTCTGTTAATGGACACTTAGATTGCTTCCATATCTTGGCTGTTGTAAATAATGCTGCTATGAACATTGGGGTGCATGTATCTTTTTGAATTAGTGTTTTTGTTTTCTTCAGATATGTACCCAGGAGTGGAATTGCTGGATCATATGGTAGTTCTATTTTTAGTTTTCTGAGGAACCTCTGTACTGTTTTCCATAGTGGCTGTACCAATTTACATTCCCACCAACAGTGCAAGAGGGTTCCCCTTTCTTCACATTGTTATTTGTGGTCTTTTTAATGATAGCCATTGTGAAATGTATGAGATGATATCTCGTGGTTTTGATTTGTGTAGCTTATGTTTTTGATTTTGATATTTTGTTTTAAGAAACCTTTCTATATTCTGAAGTCATATGGGTGTTCTCAAATTGTCTTCTAAAGATTTTCCTTTTACATTTAGGGCCATAATCCAATTGAAATTGATTTTTGAGATTGAAGTATTTAATTTCTAAAATCAAATGTCTCAGACATTTACTGAAGAAATGAGCTCTCTTTGCTTATTGTTCTGAATGTTACCTCTTAATATATCAGGTTATAGTATATTTATGGGTCTGATTTTGAGCTCTGTTCCATTCCATTGATCTCTGTTTTCTTACGCCAGTACCACACTATCTTAAATATTTTCATGTAATACTTCAATATCTGTTAGGGTAAGTCCCTATACCTTGTTTATGTTCTTCAGAATTTCTTGTTTGCCCTTTGGCCATCTAACTAAATTTAGGTCAATTTCCACTAGAAAACAACAAAAAGCTATTGGCTTTTGGTCCAAATTTTATTCTATATATCAATTTTGGAATTTGTTTTTATTTGTGAACGTAGTTTATCTCTCCATTTACTTAGGTCTTTAAATTTCCTTCAAATGTGTTTTATAATTTTCTCCATAAAGGACATGCACATCTTCTGTTAGATTAATTCCTAGGCATTTTAGTTTTGTTCCTGTGTTAAATGTTGTCTGTGTTTTCAATTTGTTGCTCATACATAGAAATAAAGTTAACTTTTGTACTTTGACCTTATATCCAGCAACGTTGCCAAGCTCTCCCATTAATACTAGTAATTTTTAGATTTCCTTGGATTTTTCTGTGGGCAGGCATGTCTGTGAATAATGGCAGTTCCTTTATTTTAATTTCTTACACCCTTAATTTCTTTTTTCTGTTACCCTGTCTTAGATCACCAATATGGTATGAACCAAAGTAGTGATAGCAGGCATTTTTATCAACTTCTGGTCTCAATGAAAGTGCTTTAATATTTTGTAATTAATAATTCTGATGTTTAAATGTTTCTGGTAGATACCCTTTCATTACTGTTTGCTAGAGTTTTGTTTGTGTAAAGCTTTTGAGTTTTAATGTTTTTTTGTAACTGTAGATGATTAGATGATTTTTACTTTTTCATCTGTTTATGTAGTGAATTACATATTTAATGTTGAACCAATCTTGTATTCCTGAGACAAACCCATCTTCATCTTTTCCATTCATAGCTAGCTGCTATTTGCCAATATTTTGTTTAGTTATTTTGCATCTATGTTTGTCAGTGAGGTTGGCCTTCAGTTTTTCCCTTCATGTACTCTTCTTGTCAGATTTTGGAATCAGGATTGTCCTAGTTTCATAAAATCTGTTGGTGAGTATTCCTCTTTTTCTTCCTTAGAAGAATTTGGGTAAAATTTTACAAATTTGTCTTTTGAATGTTTGGTAGAACTTTGTTCATCTTGGCCTGGGATTTTTTGTGTGTGAAAAGAATTTAAACTATTAATTCAATTTCTGTTATAAGATTTTGTGTTTTTTATTCTTCTTATAGTCATGGAGTTACGGTTTTTTCCTAAAAATTTATAATTCTCATATAAGTTTTAAAATTTATTAGATAAAATTATTCATTATTTTCTCTTATCTGAAGTTGGTAGTATATGTAAATATGACCTCTTTTTCCTTCTAAAAAGGGAGAAACAAATCTTTCAACTTATTAATGTTTTCAGACATTTTTTACTTCACTGATTCTCTCTAATTTCTCTTTAAAATTTTTTCATGTATTTCTCCTCTACTATTTTATTCCTCCTATATTTTTTATGCTATTTTCTCTCTCTCTCTTTTTTGCTGGCTTTTAAACTTAGATAATTCAGTGTTTTTGAGGCTTTCTCTTTTCTATTATAAGCATTTAAGACTATATTAGGAATATAGTTCACATATTTTGGTATGTAACATTTTTGTTATCATTGTATATCTTAACATTTTCTAATTTCCATTGATTTTTTTTTCTTGACTGTGAATTATTTGGAAGCTTTAAGTTGCAAATTGAAGGTTTTTGTTTGGTTTAACTACATTGTGATTGGAGGATACGGTCTAGTTAACATGCATTCTTTGAAATACTTTGAAACCTCTTTTACATCTTAGGGGTTAATTTTGGTAAATATACTGTGTGTTCTGGAGAATATCTGTGTGCTGCTTGTGGAGTACAGCACTTTATATATGTTCATTGGATTAAGCTCATTAATTGTGCTGGTCAACTCTTCTGTGTCTTTATGGATTTAAAAAAAAAAATCTTTGAGCAGTATTTTGAAAGTGTTTTATGAGGTGATACGTTTGGGGGATTATCTTTCTGGTGAATTCTTATATTATTGTTACTCTTTAAATCTAGTGATGATTCTTCCCTTAACTATTTAGCTTAATATTAATATAACTATATTAGCCTTCTTTTGTTAATATTTCCTTAGTTTAGTTTTTCCCACCCCTTTACTCTCTTACTTTCTATGTGTTCTTTTTGTGAACAGTATATAGCTAAACATTTTTTTGTCCAGTCTGATAATCTAATTGTGTTCTTGTTGAGTTTTAGGAGTTCTTTATGTACTCTGGATATTAACCCCTTTTCAGATACATGATTTGTAAATATTTTCTCCCATTCTATCCGTGGGTTGCCTTTTCACTCTGTTGATTATGTCCTTTGATGCACAGAAGTCTTTAATTTTCATGAACTCCAATTTGTCTACTTTTTTCTTGCCTGTGCTTTTGGTATCATAACCAAGAAATCATTGCCGATTATAATGTCATGAAGATTTTTCCCTATGTTTCCTTCTAAGATTATTTTAGTGTTAAGTTTTAGGTTTAAGTCTTTGATCCATTTGGGGTTAATTTTTGTATATGGTGTGACAACTTCTTTGTTTTGCATGTGGATATTTAATTTTTCCAGCGCCATTTATTGAAAAACCTGTCCTTTCTCCATGGAATGGTCTTGGCATGCTTGTGAAAAGTCATTTGACCATATATATGAGGGTTTATTTCTGAGCTCTCTGTTTTCTATTCCATCAGTATATATATCTATCTTTATGTCACACCACACTGTTTTGAGTACTGTAGCTTTGTAATAAGTTTTGAAACCAGGAAGTGTGAGACCTCCAACTTTCTTCTTCCTTTTCAAGATTCTTTTGACTATTCAGGGTCCATTGAGATTACATATGAATTTTTGGATCAATTTTTCTGTTTCTGGAAAAAGCATTGGGATTTTGATAGGTATTACATTGAATCTCTAGATAGTTTTGCGTAGTTTGGACATCTTAACTTCTAATTAACTTCTGGATTTTAACCCCTTCTAATTAAATTCTAATTAACTTCTAATCCATGAACACAGAATGTCTTCATTTATTTTATTTTTTAAATTATTTTTTATTTCCGGTACATGGGCCTCTCACTGCTGTGGCCTCTTCCATTGCGGAGCACAGGCTCTGGATGTGCAGGCCCAGCAGCCATGGCCCATGGGCCCAGCCGCTCCGCAGCACGTGGGATCCTCCCAGACTGGGCCACGAACCCACATCCCCTGCATCGGCAGGCGGAATCTCAACCACTGCGCCACCAGGGAAGCCCCTCTTCATTTATTTATATCTTTAATTTCTTTCAGTAATGTTTTGTAATGTTCATTGTAGAAGTCTTTCACATTCTTGATTAATTCCTAAATACTTTATTCTTTATTGATGCTATTGTAAATGGAGTTGTTTTCTTAATTTTCTTTTCAGATTGTTCATTGTTAGTGTATAGAAATGCAACTGATTTGTGTGTGTTGACTTTGTATTCTTCTACTGTGCTGAATTTGTTAGTTATAACAGGTGTTTGTTTTTCTTTTGTGGAGTGTTTAGGACTTCTACATGTAAGATCATGTTGTCTACAAACAGAAACAATTTTATTTCTTCCTTTCTAATTTGGATGTTTTTTATTTGTTTTTCTTGCCTGATTGCTCTGGCTAGAATCATTTCTGACTTTAGTTGAACTGCTCTTTTTTCTTAGTCTTATTAAATGTTCAGCAGTTTTGTCGATCTTATTGAAAAAACAACTCTTGGTTTAGTTGATTCTGTTGCTTTTTTAATTCTCTATCTGGTTTATCTCTGCTTAAATCTTTATTATCTTCTTCTTTCTTCTAGATTTGGCTTAGTTTGCTCTTTTTCTAGTTTGTTAATATTGTTGATTTGAGATCTTTCTTCTTTTGTGATGTAAACCTTCACAGCTATAAATTTCCCTCTTAGCACTGCTTCTGATGCATCCCATAAATTTTGGTATGTCATATTTTTATTTTCATTTGTCTTAAGATATTTTTAAACTCTTCTGTGATTTCTTGTTTGACCCATTGGTTGTTTAAGTGTGTGTTGTTTAATTTCCACACATGTGTGGATTTTCCAATTTTTCTTTTGCTATTGATTTCTAGTTTCATTCCATTACGATTAAAAAAGATAGTTAATTTGATTTCAATCTTTTGAAATTTATTAAGACTTGTTTTATGGCTAACATATAGTTTATCCTGGATTCATGTTTATTTTCTTGATGAATGTTAGGATTTAAAAAAAAATTTTTTATTCATGGTGTTTTGTTTTTTTTGGCCATGTCACACAGCTTGTGGGACCTTAGTTCCCCAACCAGGGATTGAACCCGGGCCCAACGCAGTGAAAGTGCCGAGTCCTAACCACTGGACTGCCAGGGAATTCCTTAAAAACAAAAATTTTTTTTTTTCTTGCAGTGAGTTTGCCAAACTGCAAAATCTGAGAGGACAACATTCCACAAGATTGTGCTTATTTCAAACACCAGCTGCAAGTTAGGGGATCCTCAGGGCCACCCTCATTTGTGACCCACTGGCTACATGTTTGGGAGTGCCTACAGTCACCCTCAGGTTTAATAATTTACTAGAATGACTCACAGTACTCAGAGCAAGAGCTATATATTATCATTACAGCTTTACTGTAACAAAGACTACAAATCAGAACTAGCCGAAAGGAGAAACACCAAGGGTGAGGGCTGGGAGAGTTGCAAATGTGAAGTTTCTGTTGTCCTGAGGGCCCACCAGGCATCTCAATATTCAAAAGGATATTACCAACCAGGGAAGCTCTCGCAAGCTTCAGTGTCCAGAGTTTGTTTGTTTTGTTTCATTATGTAGGCATGATTGAGTGAATCATTACCCAACATGACTCAATCTCCAGCCTTCCTTCCTTTCCCAAAAGTCAGACTGATATCATGGTGGCTCAAAGCTCCAACCCTTTAATCATATGGTTCGTCTTTCCAGCATGGTTAGCCTCCAGCCTGAGTCATCTATCTCATTAGCAAAAACTATCTAGGGGCTCATCATGAGTCACCTTACTAGTATTAACCATCAGGTGTAGTCCAAAGGGCTCACCATGAATAACAAAGACACTCCTTCCAGGAGTTTAGATGGCTTAGAGGTTACCTCCTGGGAAATAGGGACAAAGGTCTGCCAAATTCTTTATTGCACAGTTCTTTTAAGAAATCACAATAGGCTCTGACTGTAATTGAACGGACATGATAGGTAAATTTAGTCAGACTTTGTGGCTTTACATTGTTGGTTCCTCATATACAAAAGCAAAGTGTGTATCTTCTCCCTTTATTCAAATTTTTTGGGGTGGTCCATCAGAATTGTAAAGCTTTTGTTCTTTTCTTATAAAGTTTATTTCTAGGGTTTTTTCCCTCTTCATTGTTGTTGTTGTTGTCAATGTTAAAGATATCCTCTGAGACTAATTATTTTCTTTATGCTTTCTTCTATTGTTTTTTAAAATTGATTCTAAAATTGCAAAATAATATTCTTATTTGAAAAAAAGAAGTATAAATAGTACAGTAATTTCCCCCATAGCTTTTATATTCTATTCTATATTCTATTCTTTTATTTATCTAATTATTCATATGTGGTATTTTGCAAGTCCCAATGTATACTTTGTATATAAAGAAAGATAATTCTTATTAATGGTTACTATTACTAGCTGTCTTTTTTTGCGGGGGGGGGGGCACACCACGCGGCTTGGGGGATCTTAGTTCCCTGACCAGGGATTGAACCTGTGCCCTCAGCAGTTAAAGCGTAGAGCCTTTAACCACTGGACTGCCAGGGAATCCCCTTTGTGACATTTCTTAGTAATATATTCCAAACTGTGTATGTTACTGTGAAAGTGTATTTTATACTTCTTCAGTATAAATCATTGAACAAGTTGATTTTTATTATAATCTTTAATATCATGTGGCTGTGGTTCTCAGCCCTGATTTTTTTCTTGCTTACATTTGTCCTTCTTAATCTCTTTGGGTTTCTTCTCTTTTCCTTAATATCTTAATGTTGGAGTGCTCCAGGATTCACTCCTTGCTCCTTTCTCTGCTATCTACACTCATTCTCTTAGTAATTTAGTCTCTTTAAATACCATCTATATGCTGGCAACTCCCAATTTAAAAACCTCTAGTCCAGACTTCTCTTTTTTTTTTTCTGAATTATAGTTGATTTACGATATTATATTAGTTTCAGATGTACAGCATAGTGATTAAAAATTATATAGAGGAGCTTCCCTGATGGCGCAGTGGTTATGAATCTGCCTGCCAATGCAGGGAACATGGGTTTGAGCCCTGGTCCGGGAAGATGCCACATGCTACAGAGCAACTAAACCTGTGCACCACTACTACTGAGCCTGCACTCTAGAGCCCGCGAGCCACAACTCCTGAGCCGCGTGCCACAACTACTGAAGCCCACATGCCTAGAGCCTGTGTTCCACAACAAGAGAAGCCACTGCAATGAGAAGCCCACATGCTGCAATGAAGAGTAGCCCCCACTCACCACAACTAGAGAAAGACCGCATGCAGCAACAAAGACCCAACACAGCCAAAAATAAACAAATAAATACATAAACTTTTTAAAAAATTTATAGATTATACTCCATTTATATAATTATAAAATATTGGCTCTATTCCCTGTGCTGTACAATATATCCTTGTAGCTTATTTATTTTATACATAGTAGTTTGTACCTCTAAATCCTCTACCCCTATCTTTCCTCTCCCTGCTTCCCTCTCCTCACTGGTAACTACTAGTTTGTTCTCTGTATCTGTGAGTCTGTTTTGTTATATTCATTTGTTTGTTTTATTTTTTAGATTCCTCGTATAAGTGATAACATACAGTATCTGTCTTTCTCTGTCTGACTTATCACTAAGCCTAATACCCTCCAGGTCCATCCATGTTGTTGCAAATGGCAAAATTTCATTTTTTATGACTGAGTAATATTCTATTGTATCAGTATATATATACCACATCTTTATCTATTCATCTGTTGATGGATACTTGGGTTGCTTCCATATCTTGGCTATTGTAAATAATGCTGCTCTGAACATTGGAGTGCATATATCTTTTTTATTAGTGTTTTCATTTTCTTCGGATGCATAACCAGGAGTGGTATTCCTGGATCGTATGGTAGCTCTGTTTTTAGTTTTCTGAGGAACCTCTGTACTGTTTTCCACAGTGGCTGCACCAATTTACATTCCCACCAACAGTGTAGGAGGGTTCACTTTTTTCCACATCCTCACCAACATTTGTTATTTGTGGTCTTTTTGATGATAGCCATTCTGACAGGTGTGAGGTGATATCTCACTGTGGTTTTGATTTGCATTTCTCTAATGGTTAGTGATGTTGAACTTCTTTTCATGTGCCTGTTGGCCATCTGTATGTCTTCTTTGGAAAAGAAGTTCTTCTGCACGTTTTTTAATCAAGTTGTTTGTTATTTTGATATTGAGTTGTATGAGCTCTTTATATATTTTGGATAACAACCCCTTATCCTAGACCTCTACCTTAAACTTAGTATCATGTGTCCATCTGCCTTCTCAACATTTCCATTTCAAAGTCTAAAAGACATATTAAGTTTATGATGTTTAAATCTGAACTCTGGATCTTCTATACCTCACTACCTAAGCTTGCTGTACCCATAGCTTTTCCCATCAATGTTGATGGCTATTCCATCCTTCCATTGTTCAGACCATAAACTTTGAAGACATGCTTGTCTCATCTCTTTCTATTACATTCTATATCCAATCTGTTGGTATATCCTCCTGGCTTTTCCTATAAAATATACCTAGAATCTGACCACCTCTGTATACCTCCACTGATACCTCTCTGGTCTGAATCATTATCATTTCTCACACTGATTGCTACAATAGTAGGTCCCCTTCCTTCTCCCCTTGCTTTCCACCTTCCAGTATTTTCATTAAATCATAACTAGATATCACTTCTGTACTCACACCACTTCAGTGGCTCTCTATCTCACTCAGAGTAAAACCAAATTTCTTAGGTGCCCTATAAAGCTTTAATAATCTGATTATCCTTTACCCCCTGACTTCATCTCCTACTACTCAGTCCTCTCCAGCCACAGTGGCCTTCTTGCTATTCCTCAAACAATCCAAACATGCTTCTACTTTTAGGCTGTTTCTTCTGCCCAGGATGTTCTTTCTTTAAATATCTAAGTAACTAACTTTTTCACTTCCTTCAAATCTTTGCTTTAATTTTTTGTTTGTTTGTTTTTGGCTGAGTTGGGTCTTCGTTGCTGCATATGGGCTTTCTCTAGTTGTGGCAAGTTGGGGCTACTCTTTGTTGCAGTGCATGGGCTACTCATTGCAGTGGCTTCTCTTGTTGTGGAGCACGGGCTCTAGGCATGCAGGCTTCAGTAGTTGTGGCATGTGGGTTCAGTAGTTGTGATGCATGGGCTTAGTTGCTCTGCGGCATGTGGGATTTTCCTGGACCAGGGGTCGAACCCATGTCCCCTGCATTGGCAGGCAGATTCTTAACCACTGTGCCACCAGGGAAGTCCTGCTTTAAGGTTAACTTATTAATGATTCCTACTTTGACTTCACCAACACTCCTGATCTCTCTTACCCTGCTTTTCTTTTTCAATAGCACTTAGTACCTTCTAACATACAATAAAATTTACTTATTTAGCATTTATTTTCTGTCTCCCCCAAGAACATAAGATCCATGAAGGTAAGAATCTTCATTTACTCCAATATGAAAGCATATAGAACCTTGTACCTGGTACAAGGTTCAATAAATGTTCTTGAAAGAAGTAACTATAAAAATGGAGATTATTTCAGTTCCTGTATTATTCATACATGCATAAAATTATAACTGAGTCCAGTCACCCACATAAGTCCTTCTTGACCTGAGATTTACCTGATTTTCTTATAATTCTAATCATTCCTCCTCAAGTTTCTCTATGATCTATTTTCAGTTTCTGTTCTTACACACTTCAGAACTACTTTCATAAATGTACTTTCTGGTACATAATAGAGTAGACATTTTTTTTCTTATTATTTTTCAGACTGGGAATCTGTGTGTGAGACTGAAGAGTTAACCCCAAAGCAGGACATTTATCAAGTGCGATCATCTCAGAAAGTAATAGAAACACTTACAAGCTGTGGCCTTGAGTACTCCAGATTGAAAGAAGAATGGAAATGTGAGGGCCACTTTGAGAGGCAACCAGTGAATCAGAAGGCATGTTTCAAGGAAAAGACAATCACTCACGAAGAAGCCCCTGTTGATGAAAGAGGACAAGAATATAACAAAACTTGGGGAAGTTTCCATCCCAGCACACTACTTCATACACAACAGATAATCCCCAAAGAGGAGAAAGTACATAAACATAACACACATAAAAGCTTTAAAAAAAGATTAATGGCTATTAAGCCCAAGAGTATCTATACAGAGAAGAAACTTTTGAAATGTAATGACTGTGGAAAAGTCTTCAGTCAGAGTTCATCCCTTACTCTTCATCAAAGAATTCATACTGGAGAGAAACCCTATCAATGTATAGAATGTGGGAAAGCCTTCAGCCAGAGATCAAATCTTGTTCAACATCAGAGGATTCATACTGGAGAGAAACCCTATGAATGTAAGGAATGTAGGAAAGCCTTCAGTCAGAATGCACACCTAGTTCAACATCTGAGAGTTCATACTGGAGAAAAACCTTATGAATGCAAAGTGTGTAGGAAAGCCTTCAGCCAGTTTGCTTACCTTGCTCAACATCAGAGAGTTCATACTGGAGAGAAACCCTATGAATGTATTGAATGTGGGAAAGCATTTAGCAATAGATCATCTATTGCCCAACACCAGAGAGTTCATACTGGTGAGAAACCTTATGAATGTAATGTCTGTGGGAAAGCGTTTAGCCTTCGTGCATACCTTACTGTACATCAGAGAATACATACTGGAGAGAGACCCTATGAATGTAAGGAATGTGGGAAGGCTTTCAGCCAGAATTCACACCTTGCTCAACATCAGAGAATTCATACTGGAGAAAAACCTTATAAGTGTCAGCAATGTAGGAAAGCATTCAGCCAGATTGCCTACCTTGCTCAACATCAGAGAGTTCATACTGGAGAGAAACCCTATGAATGTATTAAATGTGGGAAGGCTTTTAGCAATGATTCATCCCTTACTCAACATCAGAGAGTTCATACTGGAGAGAAGCCTTACGAATGTAATGTTTGTGGAAAGGCTTTTAGTTACTGTGGGTCCCTTGCCCAACATCAGAGAATCCATACTGGAGAGAGACCCTATGAATGTAAGGAATGCAAGAAAACCTTCAGACAGCATGCACACCTTGCTCATCATCAGAGAATCCATTTTGGGGAGTCACTGTCACCACCCAATCCAGTCAATCACCAAGTCCTGTAGACTATCTCAAAAATACTTCTGGAATTTATACTCTTTTCTCCATCTCTAATATTGTCATCCTTGTCTAAGATTCATCTCACCTGGATCACTCTATAGCTTTCTAACAGGTCTTCCTGTATCAACATTTGGTCCCCTTAAATTCATTTTCCACCATGCACCCAAACTGATCTTTTTCAAGTGTAAGAATACACACATCACTGCCTCCAGTTAAAAGTTTTTTTGGCTTGCTGTTGTTCTTAAGCTAGCATCCACAGTCTTTAAAACTGTCTATGAGGAGCTTCATTATCTGGTTCTTAGATACCTTTCAGCCTTATTTTATTCCAGTCTCTCTGGGCACTAGGCACTTCCCAGGTCTAAGAGCTTAGATTCTGGAAAATCATAGCTCTACCACTACTGTAGCATTGTGTGATTTTGAGTAACTTGCTTGACTTATGTAAACCTCAGGGTTTTCTTTAATTCTTAAAATAGGGATAATAAAGGATACTGTATTGTAGAAATGTGAGTATTAAATGAAATAGTGTCTATTGTAGATTGGTGCATATTAAGTAAAAAATTTGCATGCAGAGTACTTAACATAGTGCATCAAATATAGCAGATATTCAATTTAATAATAATAGCTAACATGCATTGAGTGCCTACTTTGCACCAGGCACTGTTCTACATACTCAACATATATTAACTCATTTAATCCTTACAGCTAAAACAAGATTCCTTAGTGGATAAAGCAGAACATCATGGGAAGCAGCAGGTCAGAACTGGGGAAACCTAAAAACTCTAGAATATATGTGGGAGTGTTTGTACGCTAGGTGAGTAATTGATATAGACAAAAGTAGTAGAACTATAACACAACCAGTTTTAGGAGATTTCTAAAGAAACAATTGGATATACTAATTAAATAAAATGAAGATTCACTGAGAAAAATGCAGTACTTATATTTAGATCAAGAAAAGAACAGAGAGTATTGCAATTAACTCCAAAAACCCAATAAACAGAAATTTATACTGTAGCATAAAAAGACATCAATCCCAGGTAATTGAATGGGTGAATCTAGGTGATTTCAAAAGCATTTAAAGTGTTTCATCCCATAGAAAAAGTATATAAATTTTTATCAAGTGATTATAAAATTGAAACCAAAAGGGGACTGAGGAAAGAAAACTACAGTCAAATGTAGTTTGACTACATTTATATATATACACACATGCATATATATACTTTCATTCAGTGAATTTTGAGTACTGTTTGTCACACACTGATTTAGACATGAGGAGATAACATGATCAATACAAAGACCATGTCCTCATGGAGTTAAAACAATAGATTTTCTAGGCCCAGAAAACTGAAGAACAATAAAATAAATTGAAGGGTATTATATAGCCTAGGCTGAAGAGACTCAAAATAACAAAGTTATCAGTTACTCCTAATTTACAACTTCACTGCAGTTCCAAGCAAAATTCCTCAATGGGCCTTTTTGCCCTTTAATTTCACAGCTTTGTTTTGAAATTCAACTATGAAGTGTGAATTCTAAAGAACAAGAAAATTATCGAATCTAATCTATTTGTAGAAATTTTGCATATGATAAAGTTGGTTTATACCAGTAGAGAAAGGATGGATTTGGGAGTAGTAAAATAATTGACAATGTATATCATGGCAGTAAGGGAAAAAAATAAAATGAACTATTTCAAAATCATCACATTAAAAAAAGCATCACAGTACCTATTACTGGGAAGATGTGGAGCAATAGGAATATTCATACAGTGCAGTTGAAAATAGTTTTTTAAAAAGAATAATGTATCGATATCTAGTAAAGTTGAACATGTGGATACTCTTTGACCCAGCAATTCCACACTTAAACCTCTACAGAGCCTCTCCTTATGTGTTCAGGGAGATGTACATGAAGACCCACTTCAGTGTTGTTTGTGAAAATGAAAAGTTTAGGGTAAGCAAAACAATCATTAGGGTTTAAATAAGAATTGAAATTAATGAACTAGAGATACTTTTATCAATATGGATACATCTCAGAAACTATTAAAATCGAACTAGAGGGTATTTTGTGTGATATGGTTCCACTTATTTATATAAAGTTTGAAAACATGCAAATCAACACTATGTATATTTTTCATGGCTAAATACCATATGGAAATAGTGTAATAACATTTATGGAAATAATCATCAAATTGTGATGACCTCTGGGGAGGGAGAAAAATGAGATTGAGGAAAGGATGCAAAGGGAGGTATCTTTTAATCATTAATTTCTTTAAAAAATAACTGGCCAGTTCTAAATTGATGGTTGTGGGTTTTTATTCTCTGTATCTTTCTATATGTTTAAACTATTTCATAATTAAAAAAATTTAAGTAATGTTTGCTTTTGTCAGTTATTCCTTCACTATACCTCAGGCATGCCATATTCACCATTCATCCAATCCATAGTCACCATTTTCTTCAGAAAGAAGCTCGTATACAATTGCCTTCCAGATGCAATCACTGTTAACAATTTGGTGACTATCCTTCCAGGCATCAGAGTTTTGAGAATGACTATATTTTTATGCTGAGAGTTTTATATCCTACTTACTGCATTTTCTTCCCCCATCATTCCTTTTTTCCCCCAGCTTTATTGAGGTAGGATTGACAAATTAAAATTATATATATTTAAGGTGTACAACATGTTTTCATATATTTATACACTGAAATGATAACCACAATCAAGCTAATTAACACATCCATCACCTCACATAGTTACCATTTGTGTGTACTACATCTTACCATCAGTATGATTAACAATCACTCGCTATTTCCCCCCAACCACTCCAGGCCCTGGCAACTGCTAATCTACTTTTTGCTTCTATGAATTTGACTATCCTGGACATAAATGGAATTATACAATATGTTGTGTTTTATGACTGACTTCTTTCCATTAGCATAATGTTTTCAAAATCCATGTTGTAGCATGTATCAGTACTTCATTCTCCTTTTAAAAAAATAGACTTTATGTTTTAGAGAAGTTTTAGGTTCACATCAAAATTGAGTGAAAGGTACAGAGATTTTTTTCATATGACCCCCCACCCCCACACACGCTTAGCTTCCCCCATTATCAACATTCCCCACTAGAGTGGTACATTTGTTATAGGTGATGAACCTACATTGGCATATTATGACCCAAAGTCCAGAGTTTACATTAGAGTTTACTCTTGGTATTTTTTATTGTATGTGTTTGGATAACGTTATGATGACACAAATCCACCATTATAATATACAGAGTAGTTTCACTGCCCCGATATTCCCTGTGTTCCATTTATTTATCCCTGCCCACTAACCACTGGCAACAATAAGTTTTTTGTTGTGTCCTTCGTTTTGCCTTTTCCAGAATGTTGTATAGTTGATATCATACTGTATGTAGCCTTTTCAGACTGACTGCTTTCACTTAGTAATATGAATTTAAATTTCTTTCATGTCTTTGCATAACTTGATAACTAATTTCTTCTTAGCATTGAATAATATTCCACTGGCAGGATGTACCACAGTTTGTTTATTCATTCACCCGCCAAAAGACATCTTTGTTGCTTCCAAGTTTTGGCAATTATGAATAAAGCTGCTCTAAACATCTATGTGCAGGTTTTTGTGTGTACATAAGTTTTCAGATTCTTTGGGTAAATACCAAGGAACCCAATTACTGAATCATATGGTAAGAACTTCATTCCCTTTTATTGCCCCAAATATTCCACTTCATGGTTTTGCCACATTTTATTTATCCATTCATCTGTGGGTGGACATTTGGATTGTTTCCACATTTTGACTATTATGAATATTGCTGCTCTGAACATTGTGTACAAGTTTTGTGTGGACAAAAAAATAAAAATATATTTTTATTTCTTTTGGATATATAACTAGGAGTGGAATTCCTAGATCACATGGTAATTCTTTTTTTAAAATTAATTCATTCATTCATTTTCGGCCATGCCGAGTGGCATGCAGGATCTTAGTTCCTCGACCAGGGATCAAACCAGTGCCCCCTGCAGTGGAAGCGTGGAGTCTTAACCACTGGACCACCAGGGAAGTCCCATAGATCATATGGTAATTCTACATCTGACTTTTTGAGGAACTACCAAAATGTTTTCTAGTTACCACATCATTCTCAGTGTCAATGTATGAGGGTTCCAATTTCCCCACATCTAAACCAGCGCTTATTATTGTTCATCATTTAGATTATAACCATCCTGGTGGGTGTGGAGTGGTACTTATTACCTATGGTTTTGATTTGCCTTTCCTTAATGATGTTGAGAATCCTTTCATGTTTATTTTCCATTTGTATATCTTTGGAGAAATGTCTATTCAAATCCTTTTCAAATTTTTAAATTGGTGTCTTAGTTCAGGATGCTATAACAGAATACCATAAATTGGGTGACTTAAACAACAAACATTTATTTCTCATAGCTCTGGAAGCTAGAAGTCAAAGATTAAGGCACTGGCAGATCTGATGTCTGGGATGGACAGTCTTCCTGGTTTGCAGATGGCCACCCTCTCATTATACCTTCACATAGCCAAGAGAAAACTCATCTCTTTGGGTTTTTTTGACAGCACTAATGCCATTCATGAGAACTACACCCTCATGACCTAATTACCTCCCAAAGGCTGCACCTTCCAGTTGTGGGTTAGGATTTCAACATATGCATCTGGTGGGGTGGGGGAAACACTCAGTCCATAACAGTGGGGTTCTTTTTATTGTTGAACTGTAAGAGTGCTTCATATATTCTAAATACAAATTCTGCTATGGTCTGAATGTTGGTGTGTCCCCCACCCAACAAAAATTCACATGTCAAACACTAATGACAAATGTAATGGTATTTGGAGGTGGGGCCTTTGGAAGATGATTATGTCATGAGGGCAGAGTCCTCACAGATGGAATTAGTGCCCTTATAAAAGAGCCCAGAGAGCTCACTTGCCCCTTCTGCTATGTGAGGACACAGTGAAAAGACATCCATCTAAGAACCAGAAAGTGGACCCTCACCAGGCATGGAATCTGCCAGCACCTTGATCTTGTACTTTCCAGCCTCAAGAACTGTGAGAAATACATTTCTGTTGTGTAAAAGCCACTCAGCTATGGAATTCCTTATAGCAAAAGGACTCAGACAAGTTACTTATCAGATATGTTATTTATAAACATATTCTCCCATTTTCTAGGTGTCCTTTTACTTTCTTGATGGTGCCCTTTGAAGCAAAAGTTTTTAATTTTGAAGAATTCCAATTTGTCTATTTTTTCTACTATTGCTATACTTTTGGTATCATATCAAAGAAACCATTAATCTAAGGTCACAAAGATTTACACCTATGTTTTGTTCTAAGAGATTTATAGTTTTAACTCAGACATATTTCTGCATCAATTGATATGATTATTCAGATTTTCCTCTTCATTCTATTAATGTAGGACATTACATTGGTTTTCATATGTTGAAACACCCTCACAGGACTGGGATAAATTCCACTTGGCCACTGTGTATAACTAGCATATTATCGCTAGTATTGTGTTGAGGATATCTGCATCTATATTCATAAGGGATACTGGCTTTTAGGACTTTTTTTTTGGTTTTGGTTTTGGCTTTGATATCAAGCTATTGTTGACCACCTATAGGATGAGTTTGGAAGATTTCCCTTAAATTCAATTTTCAATTTTTGGGAAGACTTTAAGAAGTGTTGGTGTTCATTATTCTAGAATTCGCTAGTGAAGCCACCCTGAGCTTATCTTTGTTGGGAGGTTTGTGATTATTGATTTAATTGCCTTTTTTGTTATAAGTCTGTTAAGATCTATTTCTTCTTGAGCTGGTTTTTGTATTTGTGTATTTCTAGGAGTTTGCCCATTTCATCAAGGTTATCCCTTTGCTTGGCCAACAACTGTTTGTATTATTCTCTTATAATTTTTTTTTTTTTTTTTTTTTTTTTACGGTATGTGGGCCTCTCACTGTTGTGGCCTCTCCCATTGCAGAGCACAGGCTCCAGATGCACAGGCTCAGCGGCCATGGCTCATGGGCCTAGCCGCTCCACGGCATGTGGGATCTTCCCAGACTGGGACACGAACCCGTGTCCCCTGCATCAGCAGGCAGATTCTCAACCACTGTGCCACCAGGGAAGCCCTATAATCCATTTCATTTATGTAAAATCGATAGTAACATCCCTATTTTCACTTCAGAAAGTGATTTAGTGATCTAATTCTTCTGTCTCTCTCTTTATACTCATAGACAAAGGTTTATCAATTTTGCTGTTATTTTCAAAGAACCAACTTCTGGGTTTGTTGATTATTTTTACATAGAATTCTCTATTTAGTTTATCTCTGCTCTAATATTTAGTATTTCTATTCTTCTGATAGCTTTGGGTTTAGCTTGTTCTTTTTCTATTTCCACATGGTGTAAAGTTAGTTTCTTATTATTTAATTTAATTAATTAATTTATTTATTTTTGGCTGCAGTTGGGTCTTTGTTGCTGCGCGTGGGCTCTCTGCGGCAAGCGGGGGCTACTCTGTTGCAGTGCACGGGCTTCTCATTGTGGTGGCCTCTCATTGCAGTGGATTCTCTTGTTGTGGAGCACAGGCTCTCAGTATGCGGGCTTCAGTAGTTGTGGCACATGGACTCACTAGTTGTGGCTCACAGGCTCTAGAGTGCAGGCTCAGTAGTTGTGGCGCATCGGCTTAGTTGCTCTGCAGCGTGTGGGATCTTCCCAGAACAGGGCTCGAACCCATGTCCCCTGCATTGGCCAGTGGATTCCTAACTACTGTGTCGCCAGAGAAGTCCCTAAAGTTAGGTTATTGATTTGAGTTTTTCTTCTTTTTTTAATGTAAATATTTATAGCTGTAACTTCCCCTCTGATTTGGATGCATCCTGTAAGTCTTTGTATCTTGTGTTTTTATTTCAATTCGTCTCAAGATATTTTCTAATTTCCCTTGTGATTTCTTCTCTGATACGTTGGTTAAGAGTGTGTTTAATTTCCACATTTTTTGTGGATTTCCCACTTGCCTACTGCTACTGTTATTTCTAGTTTCATTCTATTGTGATTGGTAAATATACCTAGTATATTTTCAGTCTTTTAAATTTTACTAAGACTTGTTTTGTGGCTTACTATATATCTATCCTGGAGAATGTTCCATGTGCACTTGAGAAAAAATGAGTTTTCTGCTGTTATTGGGTATGTACTGTATATGTCTGTTGGTTTAAAGTGTTGTTCAAGTTCTCTATTTCCTAACTGATCTTCTGTCTCACTGTTTTGTTCATTACTGAAAGTGGAGTATTGAAGTCTCCAACTACTATTGTGTAAAAATTTCTACCTTCAATCATGTCATTTTTTGCTTCATATAATTTTCAGCTCTGTTTGTAGGAGTATACTATGAACAGAATGTTTGTGTGACCCCTAAATTCATATGTTGAAGTTCTAACCTCTAATGTGATAGTGTTTGGAGATGGGGCCTTTGGGAAGTAATTAGGGTCAGATGAGGTCATGATGCTGGATACCTCATGATGGAATTAGTGCTTTTATAAGAAGAGACATCAGAGAGGTTGGTCACTCTATTTCTCTGTGCTTGGACAAAGAAGTGACCATACTGACACCCTGATCTCCAAATTTCTGCCCCCAGAACTATAAGAAAATTAATTTCTGTTTCTTAAGTCACCCAATTTATGGAATTTTGTTATGGCACCCTAGGCTGACTAAGACAGTGCATATATGTTTATAATTGTTATATTTACTTGATAGATTGAATCTTTAATCAATATCTCTGCCTGACCTCAGAGATAATAGTACAGAAACTTTAGCGACCATACACAACATGGAATACACACTTTCCAAAAAGAGTTTCGAGAAGTCACTAAACAAATTGATGGCTGCAGTCCTCAACAAAAAAATCAGCAATCCCTGAGGAGGAGAAGAATCTGATTTCCACAGTTACAACGTTATTTTAGTCAAAATGTCCACATCTCAGGGCTTCCCTGGTGGCACAGTTGTTGAGAGTCTGCCTGTCGTTGCAGGGGATGTGGGTTCGTGCCCCGGTCCAGGAAGATCCCACATGCCGCAAAGCGGCTGGGCCCGTGAGCCATGGCCACTGAGCCTGCACGGCCGGAGCCTGTGCTCCGCAACGGGAGAGGCCACAACAGTGAGAGGCCCGCATACCACAAAAAAAGAAAAAAAAGTCAAAACGTCCACATCTCAACAAAAAATTACAAGGCATATAAAGACAAAGGAAAAGTATGTCCCATTCATATGTTAAAAAAGAATTTGACAGGAACTATCACTGAGGAAACCCAGACATTGGATTTACTAGTCAAATACATTAAGCCAACTATCTCAAATATACTCAGTGAGCTAAAGAAAACCATGGACAAAAAAAACTAAAGGAAATTTTTTAAATATATGAACAAATATGAATGTCAGTCAAAAGATAGAAATTATAAAAAGGAACTAAAAAGAAATTCTGGAACTGAAAAGTACAATAACTGAAATGAAAAATTCACTAGAGGAGTTCAATGGCAGATCTGAGGGAGGTAGGAAACTTAGTGAACTTGAAGATAAGGCAATTAAAATGATCTAGTGTGAAGAGCACAAAGAAAAAAGAGTGAAGAAAAATGAAGAAAACCTGTGAGACCTGTGTGACGACATCAAGCATACCAATATATGTATAATAGGAGCCCAGAAGGAGGAGAGAGAAAAGAACAGGAAAAATATTTGAAGAAATGACTGCCAAAATCTCCCCAAACATGATGAAGAAATGAAATATATACATCCAAGACTCTCAATAAGCTGCAAGTAGGATAAGCTCAAAGGGGTACACACTGAGACATGTAATATTTAAATTATTGACAAGCAAAGAAAAGACAGAACATTGAAAGCAGCAAGAGGTAATCAATTTGTCACATACCAGGGAGCTTCAATAAGATTAACAGCTCATTTCTTATCAGAAACCATGAAAGACAGTGAGATGGTATAGTTAACATCCTGAAAGAGAAAAACAAAAACAAAATGTTGACAGTTGTTCTATAGCTAGCAAAATTTCTTTCTAGAATGAAGAAGAGGGGACTTCCCTGGTAGTCCAGTGGCTAAGACTCTGTGCTCCCAATGCAGGGGGCCTGGGTTCGATCTCTGGTCAAGGAACTACATACCGCATGCTGCAACTAAGAGCTACATGCTGCAATGATGATCCTGTGTGCCACAGCTAAGACCCAGAGCATTGAAATAAATAAATATTTTTAAAAAGAATGAAGAAATTAAGATATTCCCAGATAAAAACTGAAGGAGTTTACTAGTAGACCTTCTGTTGTGACTTCGTTAAATTAACATTTGGGGCTACTTAAGAGCCCCAGGGTGTTGGATGGTGAACTGCAGTTGACAAAAGGGTCACAAAGGAATTGAAATAGAGAAGTTTATTACTCACAGGTCCTGGAGGAGGTACACAGCACACCTCAAGGGGGCATGCAGGGAAGTCAAGGGTGCAGGCAGAGAGCACAGCAGGCTGTAGGGCACATGTCTTTATTAGGGTCTGTGGGTAGAGTGTTTTGGGGTTCCCATGCTAAGTCCAGATTGGTTGATTCAAACCAAAAAGAATGGGGTTTCAGTAAGCTTTGTGGAGGTCTTATCAAAGGAGAACACAAGGGTAAGGCCCTAGGAGGCAGGGGAGTCTGATTATTACAAAGACCATTGTGGGGGGGGGTCCTATCAGGAACTTACATTTACTTGTGACTCTCTGGGTAGCTACTTATGGCATGTGCTTGGTGGGGGAGCTACTGTTAATTCAAGGCCCTTGCAGGTCACTTGACTACACAAAAGGATGCCAAGGCAGCAATGTTATGAAATAGTTTAGCTAAACTCTCGAGACCTTCCTTATAAGAAATGCTTTAGTCTAAAATGAAAGGACAGTAGATAGTAACTTGAAGCCATAAATACATAGGAAAATATAAAAACCAGTATTATTGTACTTGGTTGGAACTCCTCTTTTTTCTCTATGACTTAAAAGCAAAGCATAAAAAAGAATAAATTTATGTTAATGGATACACAGTGTACAAAGGTATAACCTGTGACAATAATATAAAGAGGGGGGAAAGAGCTGTATAGGAGCAGACTATATACTAGTGAGGCTAAGTTGGTATTATTCAAACTATGTTATAAAATTTAAGATGTTAATTGTAATCCCCAAGGCCAACACTAAGAAAGTAACTAAAAATATACAGAAAAGGAAAAAAGAGAATCAGTCATATACTACTAAAAATTTAACTAAATACAAAGCAGATGCACACTGCACGTTACAGAGGGGGGAAGGCGGCCCAAATGGACAGAGAGAGAGAGAATTTTTTGTTTAAGATTTCTTCTCCTGCCTTAAAATATAAATTTTATTTCATCAAATACATTCTTTTTTTTCTTTTTCTTTTTCTTTTGGCTGTGCTGCGTGGCTGGTGGGATTTTAGTTCCCCGACCAGGGATCAAACCCAGACTCACATCAGTGAAAGCACTGAGTCCTAACCACTGAACTGCCAGGGAGTTCCCATCAAATACATTCTTAAATATGTTTTTATTATAAATTCTTATTTACCAATGGAAATTGCCTTTTTATATCTTTAATTCTAGAGATACATATATTTTAAAATTTCAAAGAATTAGCAAAGTTTTAAGAAATATCTCTCCACACACCGTTAACATGTATCACTTTTTTTTTAATGGGAGATCTTTTTAAAAATATATTTATTTATTTATTTTGGCTGCGCCGGGTCTTAGTTGCAGCATGCAGGTTGGCATGTGGGATCTAGTTCCCTGACCAGGGATCAAACCCAGGCCCCCTGAACTGGGAGCACAGAGTCTTACCCACTGGACCACCGAGGAAGTCCCAACTTGTATCTTTTTTAAAAACGTATTTACTTGGATTGAATAAAACAATATTGGCTACATTCTTTTTTTTTGGTACCAGATATTATGACCAGCAGTATGGAAAGAGAGATAAAAGATATGAATTAGTTCTAAAACATATCATAGTTTAATTGGTGAGGCCAGAAGAGTGTAAAATGTAAAAATATAAAATAGTGAAACTAGGGAATTCCCTGGCGGTCCAGTGGTTAGGACTCCATGCTTCCACTGCAGGTGGCCTGGGTTCGATCCCTGGTCAGGGAACTAAGATCCTGCATGCCTCGCAGTGAGGCCAAAAATAAATAGATACATAAAATAAAATAGTGAAACTAGTTAGAAATGTAAAGCAAATATTCTCAAAATTCTAGCATAATCATAGGTTTTTATTAATTTCGCCATTTGGGAGGAGAGGGTAGTGACATTACACTTCTCGAAAACTAAAAAGAAATGCAAAGAAGGGACAGCATTTTTTAAAAACTCAAGAGGTAGCGTGGACCAAGCATTTTGTATCCAGCCAAGTTTTCCTTCCAGTACAAGGCCATAGAAAAATAGTTTTCAATATGTGTGCATTCCCATAGTCCTTCTGGAGGAATCTATGAGAGGGCAAGCTTCATCCAATCAGGAGTTTACTGGGAGGGCTTCCCTGGTGGAACAGTGGTTAAGCATCCACCTGCCAATGCAGAGGACATGGGTTGAAGCCCTGGTCAGGGAAGATACCACATGCCGTGGAGCAACTAAGCCAGTGCGCCACAACTACTGAGCCTGTGCTCTAGAGCGCACGAGCCACAACTACTGAAGCCCCTGCGCCTAGAGCCTGAGCTCTGCAACAAGAGAAGCCACTGCAGTGAGATGCCTGAGCACTGCAACAAAGAGTAGCTCCCACTCGCCACAACTAGAGAAAGCCTGCGCACAGCGGCAAAGACCCAATGCAGCCAAAAATAAATAAATCAATTTATATTAAAAAAAAGTTTACTGGGAAAACCAGTAAAATGACTGAAAGTCAGCATTTAATATACTTATTATATATTATTACATATTATACATATCCAATGGTTTACCCAGTTTTCCTCAAAATAACATCTTGCAAAATTATAAGGCAATATCACAACCAGGATATTGACATTGATATACTCTGATTATCTTATTTAGATTTTCCCAGTTTTACTTGTACTCATTTGTATGTGTATCCACATGTCTCTGTGTGTTTAGTTCTATACAATTTTATCACATGTAGGTTTGTGTATCCACCAACTTTGTCAAAATATAGAACAGTTCATCACAAGAATCCATTGAATTGTCCTTTTATAACCACCACATCCCTCCTATTCTTTCATTCCCCCATCCTTAATCCCTGGCACCCACTAATATTTTCTACATCATATAATTTTAGCATTTCAAGTATGTTATATAAATGGAATCATATATTATGCTACCTATTGAGATTGTATTTTTCTTTCCAATCAGCATAATTCCCTGGAGATTCTTCCAAGTTGCTGTGTGTGTCAATAGTTCATTTTTTGTTTTAAAGTTTTAACTGCTGATTATTATTCCATGGTGTGGATGTACCATGTTTTTTTTAACCAGTCACTTGCTAAAGGACATCTGAATTATTTTCAGTTTTTGGCTATTTCAAACAAGGCTGTTACGAATATTTGTGGACTTTCAATTTTACGGTTCAATACATTTTTTATTTCCCTTGAAACTTCCTCTTTGACCCATGAATTATTTAAGTGTGTGGATTAATTTCCAAGTGTTTGATATTTTCTTATTGTTTTTTATTAATTCTAGTTTGATTCCATTATGGTCAGAGAACATATCTATATGATTTCAATTCTTTTAAATCTGTTGATGTTTGTTTTATGACCCAGCATACAATCTATCTTGGTGAATGCTCTATGAGTCCTTAAAAGAATGTATATTCTGCTGTTAGTGGGTGGAATGTTCTATAAACATTTAATTATATAGTTCTAAGACTGAATAAAAGTAAAACGAACAATGTCACTAGGACCATATTTGTATTTATATTCTGGTATATCTGTGTAAGTTTTCTATAGGGGATATATCTATTCTATATCTATATGCTTAATATGTCTATATACTAAGTCATTGGGCATATGCATCTTTAAAGCTAATAGGTATTGCCTATGTTTCCAAAGTAGTTATGATTTTCACTCTCACCAGCAGATGAAATTACCATTTCTCCAAATCCTCACCAACTCTTGATACTTGCCAACTTTATTTTTGCCAATAGACATTTGTGAGCAGGTGTCTGTGTAGTTCTGGTTCACATCCCTGATTACTAATGAGGAGGAACAATTTTTCTTATGTTTATTGATAATTTAGGTTTTCTTTTCTGTAAAATGCGTATGGATTTCTACAATTTTCAACTCACTTATTTGTTTTTCTGACTGAAAGGAGTTTGCATTTTGAAGATATTCATCCACCCTTGTGCCAGTTATCAATTTATTGCCTCACAGCTCCAAATTTAACTTTCAGTACCTGCTGTACTATAATGGACTGGCTTCTAAGCATTTTCTCCTTTAGAGTGAGCATGATGTTGAGCTTTTCAATAGGCTTCTCTTACTGGACCTGGTGTGCAGTGTTTTGCTTTTTCTTGCTCCTCCTGTATGACTGTTTAGTAGTGCAGGTATGTGAGAACATTCAGTGCTGTTTTGCCCCAGCCATGTACCTAGAGAGCATATAGTCTCTTGGAACTCTGCAGCCCAGCCAAGGCCAACAGACTAACTTCCTGATGCAGATAATGTGAACTGTAGTCCTTGGGCCACAGCAGCTTCTGACTCTCCCTAGGTGCCCACACACAAGCTGTGGGTCACTTATGCCTCGGCAGTTTCCCATCGCCCTTTCAATGCAGACACCGTGTTCTCCAAACCTTGTACCAGTACCTCAACGATACCATTTGCAATTCAGTTGTGTCCCAAAGGATTGTTTCCTGTTTGTTCGATGACTATAGATCAGCTCTGGCCCTGGAAACCCACCCAAATTCTCCACCATCCAGTGGGCTGAAACCACACCTTCTGTGAAACTTGAACTGAACCCCAGAGTTAGAGATGGGGCCCACCTTCAAAATTTATCTTTTCTTTGATATTCTTGCTCAGCCTTTGGGTACTCTTCAGAGTTCTTTTACATCTTGCAGTTACTCTTCTACCACAGTTTGATATTTCTTTATACTCCATCTTGATCTAGAACTGGAAGTAAAATATATCCTTTAATAGCCACATTAAATATTTACCTTAACTGGAATTAATGATGCATTAGGATTTATTTCTACACTCTTATAGAAATTAATCTTTGAGCAAATGAGAGGGAAATTGCATATCACTTCTGAAAATGTTTCACCGAGTCACAGGACCATAACTGTTAGGGGAGAATGGGAAATTTGTTATCGAGCTGGGTAGCCAGGTGCCCAGGAGGAAAATGAGAGTTTTGGAATTCTGTCAGAATTATGGTACATCAACAAAAGAATAATATATAGCTATAAGAATTATATGCCACCATAAGAACAAAGAACTCTTCATATCTGAGAAGCTCTCAGGGACAAAATATATTTTCCGAGAATGCCCACTGAAATATATCCCATCTTATATGCTTTCTTAAAACATGACACTCTCCCATCAAGATATGCCTGCCTAGTATGATCCTTGGCATTGATCTTAGTAATATTTTTTCTGATCTGTCTCTTCATGCAAGGGAACAAAAGCCAAAATAAAACAAATGGGACTACATCAAATTAAAAAGTTTTGCACAGTGAAGGAAACTATCAACAAAACAAAAGGGAAGCCTACTGAATGTGAGAAAATATTTGCAAATAATATATCCAATAAGGGGTAAATACCCCAAATATACAAAGAACACATACAACTCAACATCAAAAAAACAAATGACCTAATTAAAAAATGGGCAGAGGACCTGAACAGACATTTTTCCAAAGAAGACATACAGATGGCCAATAGACATATGACAAGACGCTCAACATCACGAATCATCAGGGAAATGCAAATCAAAACTGCAATGAGATACCACCCCACACCTGTCAGAATAGCTATCATCAAAAAGACAACAAATAGCAAATGTCGGCAAGAATGTGGAGAAAAGGGGACCCTTGTGCATTGTTGGTGGGACTGTAAATTGATGCAGCTACTATGGAAAACAGTATGGAAAGTCCTCCAAAAGTTAAAAATAGAACTGCCATATGATCCAACAATTTCTCTTCTGGGTATTTACCCAAAGAAAACAAAACCGCTAATTCAAAAAGGTATATGCTCCCAGTTGTTCACCTCAGCATTACTTACAAGCTAAGATATGGAAGCAACCTAAGTGTCCATCGATAGATGAATGGATAAAGAATATGTGGTATATATATTCTATGGAATATTAGTCATAAAAAATGAAATCTTGCCATTTTTGATAACATGAATGGATCTAAAGGGTATTATGCTCAGTGAAATAAGACGAAGACAAATACCATATGATCTTACTTATATGTAGAGTCTAAAAAACAAACAAAATGAAAACACTCATAGATACAGAGAACAAATGGGTGGTTGCCAGAGGGGAGAACGGGTGTTTGGGGCAGGGGGATAGGTGAAGGGGATAAAGAGGTACAAGTCTCCAGTTACAAAATAAATAAGCCATGGAGATGCAATACACAACATAAAGAATATGGTCAATAATAATAACTTTGTATGGGGATGGATGTTACTATATTTATCATGGTGATCATTTCATAATGTATGCAAATTCCAAATCACTATGTAGTACACCTGAAACAACATATTTATTGTATGTCAACTATATTTCAATAATAAAAAATAAGTGCTTCAGAAATTTTAAAAAAGGTGTAGCTGCTTAAAGCAATAGAGAATGGCAGAAGTGAAATTATGTGACTTCCAAGACTAGGTATGGAAGCATCTTTTTATTTATTTGGTTGCACTGGGTCTTAGTTGCGGCAGGTCGGCTCCTTAGTTGTAGCTCGCCTGCTCCTTAGCTGCGGCCGGCAGGCTCCTTAGTTGCAGCAGGTGGGCTCTTAGTTGCAGCTTGCCAGCTCCTTTGTTGTGGCATGCAAACTACTGGTTGCCGCATGCATGTTGCAACTAGCTC
The DNA here is from genome assembly GCF_039906515.1 of Pseudorca crassidens. NCBI lineage: Eukaryota > Metazoa > Chordata > Mammalia > Artiodactyla > Delphinidae > Pseudorca > Pseudorca crassidens. The sequence goes on along the minus strand of NC_090315.1, from coordinate 15,759,842 downwards.
CCTGACCAGGGATCGAATCCAGGCCCCCTGCATTGGGAGCTCGGAGTCTTAATCACTGCACCACCAGGGAAGTCCCCTGGAAACATCTTTATGGCATATTGTATTTTCCAAATAATGGCCACAACATATCCCATTCTACTAGCTCTTATTATTTTGTGACACTTCTTTCATTGAGTTGTAACTGCCTCATCCAAAGAAGTATGACACAATGATGTTATGTGATTTCTGAGGTTAGATCATAAAAGTTACATGCACTTCTTCTTCTTTGGGACACACTCTTGGAACCCGTCATCATGTTAAGCAGCCACATAGAGATATCACATGTAGGTATTGTGGCTGACCATCCTGCAGTCCAGTTGACAGTCAGAATCAACTGCCAGGCATATGAGCAAGTGAGTCTTTTGATGATTCTAGCCTTCAGCCATCAAGTGACTCGTAGCTTTCAAGCCACCCCATTTGAGATGAGCTGTTGCTGCCAAGCCCTGTGCAAATTTTTGTAGATGTGTGAGCTAAATGATTGTTGTATTTTAAGCCAAGTTTGGGGCAGTCATTACGCAGCAATAGAAACTTGAACGATTGCCAAAACGTGTTAAGTGAAAAAGCAAGGCACATTAAAAATATACATATATATAGTTTATATATTTAAAAAAACAAATAGAAAAAGATTACATTCGAGTTATATATGTATATATATTTTCATAACATATGTAGTGTCATATGGACAATTTACATAAATAGGTCATTTCCTGATGGATTTGTACCATAGCCTGGAGACTGTTTGGGGGATTTGAGTCATAGGCTTTTGCAGGCTAGTTTAGGGTTTCATTAACAGAACACTTACCTCAAAGCTTTCCCTCAGGAAGCTTTCAAACTACTTGCTATTGTTTAATTACAATGCCAAAGATCGTCGGGTAAATACAGTTTTAAGCCTGATGATTTCTTTTGCTTACTGGCCCCCTTGCTCTTTCAGTTTTCTAGCCTTTTAAAGTTCCCAGGCAACAATTAATTATACTGTACGTTAACTATCTCATTTTAGTGACTATTTTCTCTCTCTTTTCTTTTAAACCCCAAACTTCTCATCTCCCATACTTTCAGCTAACCTTGCTTACCACTTCATGAAAGCACTGAAGGAATCGGAACACTTCCCAAGACTTCTTCTATGTCATTTACTCACTTCCCATCATCTGCACCCCATATCCTGCCATTTTATTGCCAGGAATAAGCCTCCCATGGTATCACCTAAAAACCTAATCCTTCCATCCACTAATCTTATCCCCTCTACCTATATAAGGTCATTGCTCCAGTAATTTTCACTTCTTTGTCCTGAATCATCCACTCGCTGCCGCTGCCGCCCCCGCCCCCGGCTTACTGGATTATTCCAACCAGCATACAGAATTGCTATTAATTCTCCCATCCTGAAAACAAACAAAAATACTCCTATTCCTACTGCTACACTAATTATTAACATATTTCTTTGCTTTTTTTGCAGCAAAACATCTCCAAACAGTGTATCCAATTTCTCTTATCAGGCTTTCACTTCAATCACTCTAAAACAAAGACAACAAAAATAACTCTGCTCTTTTCAAGGTCAACAGTAACATCAATATTGCTACATCCAGTAGCCAATTCTCAAGCCTTGCACAATTAATTATGTAACCTGCCAACGGATACCATTGATTATCCTTCCTTTGACTCACTTTCATTTGGCTTCTGTAATGTCAGACTCTTGGTTTTCCTTCCATCTCATGGTCTTCCTTAGCGTCTTTTGCTGGTCTGTCCTTTTATCCTTGAACTCTTAATGCTGGAACACACTGTGGATCGGTCTTTGCTATTCTTCTTCTCTCATTTACATGTAGGTCCTTAAAAATCTTAGCCTGCCTCCTTATTTTAAGTAAGTATAGGCAATAACTACCAAATTAATATAATCTCTACCATAGTACAAGCTAGAACAACCAAGTGCCCACTCAACATTGTCATTTTGTGTCTAAAAGACATTTCAAACATTCAAAACTGAACTCCCAGTCTTCTCCCACAAAACTGATGGAACTGTAGCTTTCCATATCTCAGCTGATGGAAACACATCTTTCCAGTTGCTAGGAACCAAAACCTTTGAGTTAATGTCACCCTGGACTTTTATCTTCCTCTCACAACTGACATATAGTCCCTAAACAAATCTTGCCTGCTCCATCACATTTACCATATATCTATAATCCAACCACTTCTTACCACTGTTACCATCCTGGTCTAAGCCACCATCATCTTTCATCTGAATTAATGCCATAGCCTCCTACCCCCTTAGTTTTTTTGTTTGTTTTAATAGCAACATGTCAGATCATGTCCTCTGCTCAAAACTCTCCAAGGGCTGCCCATTTCCCTCCGAATAAAATCCAAAATGCTCACAATGACTTACAAGGCCCTGTTATCTGACCTCCTCTATCAATCATCTCCTTGCTCAGACGTCTACAGTAGCTTCCCTGATATTCCTCAAATACACCAGCATAGTCCCATTGTGAAGCCTTTGCTCTAGCTTTTTCCTCTGTTTGGTATGCTCTTCCCTTAGATAACCGCAGACTTACTCCTTCATACCTTCAAATCTTGACTCAAATCTTTCCTTCTCCATGGTCGACTCTGATCATTTTATTTCATACAGCAAAAAATATTATCATATTCCTCTCAACTCCTTCTGAATGACCTCCCCCCATATCATTTATGTTCTAACATATTCTACAATTTATTATTATTCCATCTCCTCCTGCTAGAATTGCTCATTAATACAGTATATCCTAAACACCTATGATAGTAGCTGGAATACAGTAAATACTTAATATAACTAATTTTAGAATGACAGGCTTGGGTGGGGAAAGCATTTTAAAGTCATCTTTGCTAGGAGGCTCACTGCCTTTGCATGGTTGGGGCAATGGTCTCACTTTTTTGTTCAGACTGCTACTTTAAATCACTATAAATGGCTTCAGTTGGGGGTAGAGAATCAGTTTGGTGTTTTGAATCCCATAAGTTTCAAAACTGTGAATTTACCATCAACCTGGATTGAGCACCTGCAGGCCTGACACAGCATCTCTTAACAAAGCAATGTCACTTTCAATCTCTGCTAGCAGCCTCTCTGTAGCTAACTGTACACTAAATTCATCTCTTTCACAGGACATTACTGAAAGCAGAAAGAAACAACCAACACACACATTCTGAATCACTCCTTCCATTTCCCCTAACATTACAGCCTTAATTGGTACAAGATCTTCCTTGTAAGATGGTAAGGAGTCTGCTCATTTCAGTTTCCTAGCCTGAAATGAGCAGATCCTCATTCTCCATCGCCCTAAGTTAACGCCATATTTGAGATTTCTTTTACCCACAGCACTCCACTTCCAGGTACAAACTTTTATATCCATAATTATTATTAATGTCAATAACAAAATGACAACAGCATCAACAAATAAGAAGTTTAATTTTATATAAAGAAATACAGAAGGCAGGCAGACCCAAATTGGTATGACTGTTTCATAAAATCAGCATAGGTGTAGACGTGTTCTGTATTTCTGCTCCAACATCCTTAATACCCAGATACCATTCTCAAGGTCCCCATAAAATTGCCAGAGGTGCAGATTAAATATCCACATTGTAGGCAGGGAAACAAAAAAAGTGCAGGGAGGAAATAAGGATTTCTTAAATGTCCTATTCATACAAATACCACTTACATCTTGTGGATCTGCAAGGGAGGCTGAGATAGCTTTTCAGCCAAGAATTCTATTACTGAAGAAGGGAAAATGAATATTGGGTAGGGAAATAGCAGTCTCTGACACAAATTCTTATCAGTTTTCATAGCAAAATAGTCTATAAATGTCAGTTTTTTGGTTTAATTCAAAAGCTGTGCATTCAAGTTTTTAAAAATTTCCTAGTATATTTATTTTGGCTATCCAATTTTTTTCATTTCTAAGTAACATTCTTGAACTGTGGTCAGAGATGGTAGAAAATATGAGCTTTTGGACTTTGTTACAATTCACTTCACACCTCTTCAGCAATCCACTGATTAAATGTACAGGTGGTTTTTTTTTTACTCTATGAATTTCCTCGTACAGCATATGGGATGAGATGTGAATGAAAGCTTTCTCATATTCATTATAGCATACAGTGCCTCCCACTCAAAAAATCAGGGTTAAATGTTAATGAAAGATTCTCAACATTCATTATACTAATAAATGTCCTCCTCTCATGCAAATTCTCTAAAATGACATGAGTCATAATGGTAGCTTATATCTGTGATATGCTATGTTGAAGGCACTGTCCTAAGAACTTTATTATGTAACTACTTACATAATACTTCCAAGAATCTTATAAGGAATTAGTCTTAGGTCTATCTGATAACTGATTAAACCAAAGCAGTGGTTAATTATCATGTTAAATGTCACAAAGGAAATCAACTGAGTCAAGATAATGTTGAAAAAGACATGCTATAGCTAAAAGTCTTCCTATATTTACATTAACAGAATTATTCCCTATTATAATTTGCTAAAGTTTAGTAGGTTTTTCTACATGGATTACATTATCATTATCTTTCCCCCATACAAATTCACTGATGCTGAACTTTATGAAGCAAATGTGTTTGCAAATTCACATTTTAAGAATTCTTTGATGATAATGAATTAATGACCAGAGAAGGCTCTCTATATTAGTCACAAGCATCAGATAATTCATATATAAACTTGTGAGCCATGACTGAAGTCTATTTCACATTCCTTATATTCAAAAGATTTCTCACTGATATGAACCCTTTGATGTTGAGTTAGCTGTGAACCACGAGTAAAGGCCTTCCCACATTCCTTACACTGATATGGTTTCTCACCAGTATGAACTCTCTGATGTCGAGAAAGATGTGAGCTCTGAGTAAAGGCTTTTCTACACTCTTTGCATTCATAGGGTTTCTCACCAGTATGGATTCTCTGATGTAGCGTAAGTTGAGAACCGTGACTAAAGGCCTTCCCACATTCCTTGCATTCATAGGGTTTTTCTCCAGTGTGAATTCGCTGATGTTGAGTAAGTTGTGAACCACGAATAAAGGCCTTCCCACATTCCTTACACTGATATGGTTTCTCACCTGTATGAATTCTCTGATGCTGTATAAGTAGTAAGCCACGAGCAAAGGCCTTCCCACATTCATTACATATGTAGGGTTTCTCACCAGTATGAAGTCTCTGATGTTGAGAAAGATGTGAACTCTGCGTAAAGGCCATTCTACATTCTTTACATTCATAGGGTTTCTCACCAGTATGAATTCTCTGATGTTGAGTAAGCTGTGAGCCACGAATAAAAGACTTCCCACATTCCTTACACTCATAGGGTTTCTCACCAGTGTGAATTCTCTCATGTTGAGTAAGTTCTGAGCCACGACTAAAGGTCTTTCCACATTCTTTACACTCATAGGGTTTTTCACCAGTATGAATCCTTTGATGTCGAGTAAGGAGGGAGCCACGATTAAAGGCCTTTCCACATTCCTTACACTGATAGGGTTTCTCACCAGTATGAATCCTCTGATGTTGAGTAAGTTGTGAGCCATGACTAAAGGTCTTTCCACATTCCTTACATTCATAGGGCTTCTCATTGGTATGAATTCTCTGGTGTTGAGTAAGTTGTGAGCCACGGATAAAGGCCTTCCCACATTCTTCACATTTATAGGGTTTTTCACCAGTATGAATCCTCTGATGTTGCATAAGTAATGAGCCGCGAATAAAAGCTTTTCCACATTCCTGACATTCGTATGGCTTTTCCCCATTATGAATTTTCTGATGTTGAGAAAGCTGTGAGCCACAAATAAAAGCTTTGCCACATTCCTTACATTCATAGGGTTTTTCACCGGTATGAATTCTCTTATGAAGAATAAGTTGTGAGAGCTGCGTAAAGACCTTTCTACATTCTTTACATTCATAGAGTTTCTCACCAGTATGAAGTCTCTGGTGCAGAGTAAGTTGTGAGTTCTGAGTAAAGGCCTTCCCACATTCTTTACATTCATAAGGTTTCTCCCCAGTATGGACTTTTTGATGTCGGGTGAGTTGTGAGCTTCGAATAAAGGCTTTCCCACATTCTTCACATTTATATGGTTTTTCACCAGTATGAATCCTATGATGTAAAATAAGTTGTGAGCTCTGAGTAAAGGCTTTCCCACATTCCTTGCATGCATAGGGTTTCTCACCAGTATGAAGTCTCTGATGAAGACTGAGTTGTGAATCACGACTAAAGGCCTTCCCACATTGCTTACATTCATAGGGTTTTTCACCAGTATGAATACTCTGATGTTGAGTTAGGTGTGAAGCTCGTCTAAAAGCCTTCCCACATTCCTTACATTTATAGGGTTTCTCAGTAGAATGACACCTGGGAAGTTGAGATAAGTAAGTATGCTGATTGAAAATAGACATTTTTTCATATATGATCATCCCTTGACTGAAATATTCCTCCTGATTTTCTTGTTGCTTTTCCAATGTGCCTTTGACTTCCAAATAATCTCTGGAATTGGACTCCTCAAGATCACAGTTTTCAAGCCTGGCACTCATTTCCCATTGGGATAATTCTGTTTCATAAGTATCCTCTTTTGGAGTTAAATCCTTGTTTGCACCCCTTGAAGGCAAGTCTGAAAAATAAGAGAACATCAAAAATTTCTTTTGTCTTTCAAAAGACCTTCCACAGTAGAAAAAACTATATGTGAAAAAATATATATGGAAATAATATCCATAGAAAATAACTGGCTTACCTCAGAGTTTTTCAAATATTGTGTACTACTTGCCTTTCACATCACAACCTGATACATGCAAAGTTTCATAAAACAATACCTATTGTTTTCTATTCTATTCTACACTACACTATTCTAGTCATCTTTTTCTCTCCATCCCACCTTCTCTATCTCACACAAAAAGTCAAAAACCACTAAACTGATTTCATGCTGCAGTAATGTGTTGCTACCCAGAGTCTGAAAAAACATTAGTTTAGAATGATTTCATATATTAATATGTATAAAGGGCACATGAGTGATCAGAGAATAATGAAAACTACACTTAGAAGATAAGGAAAGGGACTTCCCTGGTGGCACGGTGGTTAAGAATCCACCTGCCAATGCAGGGGACACAGGTTCGATCCCTGGTCTGGGAAGATCCCACATGCTGTGGAGCAACTAAGCCCATGCACAACTACTCAGCCTGCGCTCTAGAGCCAGCGAGCCACAACTACTAAAGCCCATGTGCCTAGAGCCCATGCTCCACAATGAGAAGCCACTGTAATGAGAAGCCTACACACCACAACGAAGAGTAGCCCCCACTCGCTGCAACTAGAGAAAGCCCTTGTGCAGCAACAAAGACCCAACACAGCCAAAAACAAATAAACAAATAAATTAATTTTAAAAAAAGAAGATAAGGGAAGAGATTAAGAAAACCTTATAGGTCCGTAGTTCTCAAATTTTGGTGGGGATCAAAATCACCTAGGGACCTTAAAGATTCCCAAATAACCACACAAGACTAACTGAATCTGAATCTAGTGAATCAGAAAAAAGAGCTTGGAAATCTCTAGTTTTAATGCTTTCCACTAACAGATTCTGATTCAACTTCAGATTATGATTAGCTATCTTTGCCTAAAATTTTAAAATAGCTTCCAAATTAAACTTCTAAAATAAAATCCAAATGCCTTCCATGACTTTGAGGAAGCTCTCCATGGTTCCTGCCTAAGTATCTGATTCCCCATGAGCCTTCTCAGCTTTGCTCACTATTTGCCAAACATATTAGCTTCCTTTTAGCTCTGAAAATCACAAAGCCTATTTCAACTTACAACTACCTAGAGCCTGTCCTAGGTCTCTGGACTGTTCTGAATGAGATACTCTATATAAGCCAATTCTCAACCTAAGGTCTCAATTTAAATGCCAGTTCCTGAATCTTAAACATCTATTTCTGGTAACAGAAGACTAGGTAATTTAAATGAACCTTTCTAATGACGAGAGCAATGATACAAATTGGACAAAATATAAATGGCACCTGACTGAAGGCATTAGAGAATTCATATAAGAATAAAGAGTTGGTGGGCTAAAAGTTGAAAGATATGAAAACTCAGAGAAATAAGTCCAACATTTGGGGCTACTTTTCCATTTGGGGAGGTCTTACAATTCTAGAAAAGGCAAGTGAGATGTGGAGAAACTAAACAGTGTTTTGGACCATTTCATGGGTCTTGGGTGACAATAATTGGAGAACAAGACTCAACATAAATTCTCCATACTTTGGGTTGGGAGCCCAGAGGGCTACAATGAGGAATAGGGAGAAACAGTAGACCAGTCTGGGCAGGGTCTGAAGTATGAATCATATTTGAATCATCTCAAACTCAGATATCTGGACTGAGGTAATTCAAGATCACTTGTCATAAGCAAACCTAAATCTTCACTGAAGATGAAGGCTTAAAATTGCTTTTATAATTTCTCTTTACAGTGTCTAGCTCTCAATAAAAATTGACCAGGTGAATGAGGATAAAAGACAACTTAACTAAAAATCAGGAGAAAAAAGACAAAAGAAACGGACCTATGAGGGCTGTAGTTATGTATCCATCACCACAATAATGATAAACAACAGTTCTACTATTCCTAGACACTCTTGTGCCATCCCTTTGCAGTAGATCTCTCTTCACCCTAGGGGAAGATGCCTGGAAACCACTGATCTGTGTCTTCCCCAATACCTCCCTACAGATGCAAACAAAAGTACATCCATACTAAATTTAAGATAAAAATGCAAAAAGTGATCATATACCTCTCCAATTGCCTAGCCTCTTGCATACTACTTCCTAGGTACTAACCATGGTTATCTTCTTTAGTTCTCCCTATCCTAACCAATGAAAATACCAAGTTGCTTTTGTTTACTTATTTTTAGTTCACCCTGTTTTGTTTCTTTATGCCCTCTCATGTTTTTTCTTATTTACTCTTCTATCCAAGGCAAGTCTATTTGTTCATCCCAGAAGAATATCTTTTATCATTTCTCAGGCACTGCTACAGGTCAAAGACATAACAAAAGGCTTCTGTAATCTTACGGAATGCTGGGGATGTTGGAGAGAAAAAAAAGCAATTATTCAATATAAGGGAAAGAGTCTGGAGTGATAAAGTTCCTGGTATTCTATTTTAAAAAGAGTAGGTTGGATGGACATATAGATCAAGAAAAAGAACACACACAAAATTCTCATACATTACATAATGGGAATGCAAAACAGTACAACCATGATGAAAAACAATTTGGTTGTTTCTTATAAAGATAAACATATACGCAGCATATGATCCAGCAATCATAGGTATTTACACTTATATCCAGATAAACATCTGTACACCAAAAATCACAGTAGCTTTATACATAATCGCCAAAAAAATGGAAACACAAATGTCCCTCAAAAGGTGAGTGAATCAACAAACTCTGGTATTTCCACACAATGGAACAATACTCAGCAATAAACAGAAACAAACTATTGATTTATGCAATAATATAGATAAATCCTAAATATATTTTACTAAGTGAAAAAAGCCAGACCCCAAAGGCTATAAATTTTGATTCTCATTTGTATAATATTCTGGAAAAGGCAAAACTGTAGGACTGAAAATAGGTCAGTTTACATAGGTTGGAAGGAGGAAGGATTTGACAACAAAGAGACAGCATGAGGGATTTTAAGGGTGTAATGCAACTGTTGTATATTATGACTGTGACAGTGGATACACCTGATATGTAATGGTGCATCAGATTTCCTGAAGAACACACAAAAAAATGTTGGATAAAACATGACAAACCACTTTCTAAAAGTAAGCCAAGCATAAAAGAAAGTAAAGAAGATCCACAGGGGACACAATGAAATAAAAAACAGAAACTAGAGAGGTAAACATGTTTTGAAGCCACAGCTATCTTCAGGACATTTGCTGTCTTCAATGGCCTACATTTGAATCTTAATGATTAAAAAAAAAAAAATCCAAGAGACAAGGCCTTGGACCAATAATAGGTCAGGGATTAGAAATAAACCTCTTCACAAAATTGGAACCATCCAAAGCCTACAGTTCAGAGGGAGGAAAAAAAATCCTCTGGAGTCAAAGGAAAAAGACAAGGAAATCTTAGTCTTAGCAATTTTAAGAAATCTTTTACTCTGAGATGGGGAGTCATTGGAAGGTTGTGAGAAGCAGCATGACAAACTCTGACTTTGCTTAAAAATGATCCTTCTGGTTATTTTGTTTAAATTAAAAAAAAAAGATAGTCAGTGGGAAAATACAGAAGCTAGGTGGATAGAAGTTAGGAGGCTATAGCAATAATCCACATGGCTCAGGCTACAGTGTGGAGGAAGGGGTGGAGAAAGTGAGATGTCATTGCATTCTGGATATATTCTGAATGAAGAGGATTTGATGATGGATTGGACATGCAATATGAAAGAGAAAAGTCAAAGAAAACTCTAAGTATTTTGCCTGAGCATCCAGAACAATAAATGTGCTGTTTACTGTGAACTTCTCATTATAGTAGAAGGTTTGGGAGAGAATATCAAGAGTTTGGTTTTGAACTATTTGGTTTTGGACTTTACATGGTAAAGATGTTGAGTAGACAGGCGTATATGGGGTTCTGGGGACATACATGGATTAGATTTATAAATTTGGGAATCGTCGACAAATAGATGACATTTAAAACTATGGGATTTGATGAAATCATCCAGGGAGCCTTTGGACACAGAAAAGATGGGAAGAGAAGGGAAGAAAAGATAAGGGAAGTTTGAGGATTGAGCCCTCGAGCACTTCAACATTTAGAGGTCAGGTCGATGAGAAGAAACTAGCAAAGGAGATTAAGAAGGAGCAGCCAAAAAAAAGAAAAAAAAATGAAGGAGCAGCCAATGACAAGGAAGATGGAGAAAAATTAGGAGAGTGTGGAATCCCAGAAGCCAAGTGAAGCAAGTGTTTTAAGGAAGAATGATCAATTATGTCACATGCTGAAAGATGAGGTAAATGGTGACTTCTCATTTAACAAAGTCTTTAGTGATATGGAGGATACTAGTGATCTTCACTAGATAGTTTTGGTGGAGAAATGGGGATAAATTTTGATTGAAGCAGATTTAAGAGAGCATGGGAGAAGAGCTGGAGGTAGGGAGCATGGATAATTCTTTTGAGAAGTTCTGTTGCAGAAAGTAGCAGAGAAATAGGGCTGTAGCAAGAGGAAAATATGTGTTTAGAGATTTGTGTCTGTTTTGTTTTTCCTTTTAAGATGAGCGAAGTTACATGTTTGTGTGCTTTTAAGTAGCTCTCTGCAAGAAACAACTCTTTGCAGGAACCAGCACTTTGCAGAAGGCCTTTTGCCTTGTCACTTCAGTGAAGCTATATTTTAACTAACTTTTACACCAGATGCCCCCATGCTTAACTAACCTCCAGCCCAATCACACCTTTGAAATCTACTGATCACACAATGCCCTGCCTAATCTGTTGATTCTTTCCTTAAAGAAGCAGAAATGAAGAATAAGTAATTAACGGATGACAAGATCCTTTCCCCAGCCTTCCTTTCAGTAATCCCACGAGCAAACTACATGAACAAGATAGCATCTAAAGGAAGATCACAAGAGTCAGTAAGTCTGCACGTAATGGAAAATGACTAGGAATCTGACCCGCTACCTTAATGATTAACTGAGATCGTTTCCCCTTTTATCCCTTTAAAAACTTTCATGGCCAAGCAGAATCTTCGGAGTTGGTTCTGGGACACAAGTCCTCCTTCTCTCCAGGTTGCAAGTCTCCTGAATAAAGCAACCTTTTCTTTTCTAACCAACACTTGTCTTTCAAGTATTAGCTTTCAAGTGGTGAATAGCCGAACCTGAGTTTGGTAACATGCTGATAAAAACGATTATAACAGATATAGACAAGCTGATGTTTCAGGAGACTAAGAGAGCAATCACTTCAACAATGTCCTCAAACAGATGAGTAGGACTGGCATTTAGTATATAAGTGGAGGTACTGGACTTAGATAAAAGCACAGAAATTCATCTATGATAATAGGAAAAGAGGCAGAATGACTATGGGTGCAGGGAGGTAGATTGATGAAGCTTAAGTTTGTAGGAGTTCTTTTTCAGTTTCCAGTGAAATCAGCTCAGGGCAATCATCTTAGAGTCAGGCAAGAGGAATCAGAACAGTCATGGCCTTAGGCAACTAACAACTTAGCTCTGAAGTAAATAAACAAAAATTGATAGCCTTACAAAGAGAAACTGATAAATCCACAAAGTAGAGGACTATAATATTGTGATATAATAAGAAGCAGTATATTTGGACTTTGTCCCTGTTTTCTGGGAGAAAGCTCCTTAAACTCTCAGAATTTCCTGAGTGATAAAGGTAAAAAGAATGTTTTTAGTTATTCATAACATGTCCCTTTCAACCACATGAGTTTATGTTAATGAGGTGAGTTTTGGAAAGCCCCCAAGGACAGGAGCTGGTTGCCAGGGGAACCAACCATGTAATTAAAGCATTGGAACTTTCAGCCACTTCCCACCTCTGAAAAAGGGAGAGAGGTTGGAATTTGAATTAATTGCTAATGGCCACTGAGTTAATCAATCATGCCTACATAATGAAGCCTCCATGAAAAATCCTAACAGGAGGGGTTCAGAGAGCTTCTGGGTCAGTGAACACTTTGAAGTGCTAGAAGGGTGGTGCACCTGGAGAGGGCACAGAAGTTCTGCAACTCTTCTCCATGCCTTCCTATAGTGTTAAGCCTTACAGTTGGCTTTTTTTTCTTTTTTGTAATGCAAGAGTATGACTTAAGCTTTGACTGTCAAGGCATTCACTTCAACCATGTTTGGATCAAATAAACACATTGCCAGGCACATGATTAGATAAAGAGGCAGGCTGAATCAGGCTGTCTCCCCACACTAAGGCTCCTTTGTTTTAGAGATCTTGATTGATTTCAATAATTGACCATTTGGGCCACTTGTTTAAGAATTTAAAATTTGAGTTCAATGTCTGTTCTCCTAAAAAGCAACAGATACTGATGACTGATGGTATTATTGGCAAGATCATATATAACTGTTGTTGAACATAAAAAAACATGGAAATCCACCCAAGTCATTTTACAAAGTTAAATGAACTCGGGTAACAAAACTGGACAAAGAAAGCTCACAAACAGTCCAGTCTGTGGAAAACTAATCCAATCTCACAAACATAGGTAAATTTTTAAAAGAAAATATTAGCAACATAGAATCGAGCTGTGTATTTAAGGACTAATACATCATTATCAAATAAGGTTTACCCCACAAATGCAGAAATAGTTCAACATCAGAAAATGTATTTTAAAACCGTCTATTAAAAACTCTAATGGCTCTTCCTTAACCTAATTAAGGGTATTTACCAGAAACCGACAGAAACATACTTAATAAAAAAACTTTAAACATTAGAAGCACTCCCAATAAAGTCTGAAAAAAGACAATAATTGTTTTCAAATTGTGATACAGTCAAATATTCAGCTCCTACTGATTAGTTTTCACAAAATGGTACAAATAGAAAAGAAAGCGATCACACATTATATGTAGAGAGCAAAATTATCTACCTAGAAATCCAACATGATCCATCACAAAACTATTAGATATTTCTATAAGGTTATTATCAATTTACAGAAAGCAATATTTTGCTCTACCTATATATGTATGTATATATATGATTTTTGTCTGAGAACAAAATATTTCTATTTATAATATCAACAAAATTTATAAAGTACTGAGGAAATTACTTAACAAGAAATGTGCAAGACCTTTTAAAAAGGCAATGAAACTTTACAGAAAGACATAAAAAGAAAAGTAGATATAGCATGTTCAAAGAAAGAAGGATTCAATATTGAAAGTATGAGAATGGTGCATCAGATTTCCCCAAAACACCATGAAATGCTAGATAATATATATCAAATACCCTTTTACAAGTATGCCATGCTTAAAGGAAAATAAAGCAGATCCAAAGGGGGCAAAATGAAGAGATCATCAGATACTAGAGGTCAGCATGCTCTGAAGTCACAGCTACCCTCAGGACATTTGTTGACTTCAATTGCCCAAAAGTTTATACCTTACTGGAATGAAAAAAACCCAAGAGACAAAAAGCCTTGGGCCCACTAAACGTCAAGGACTAGCACTGAACCTCTTCACAAAATCAGAACTGTCCAAGGCCTACAGTTCAGAGAAAGGAAAAGAAAAATCCATCTGATCTCAAAGGAAAATGACAAGGTACATTTTTGTCTTGCCCTAGACTCTCAATGAAAAGAAGAAAAAATGCTATGGATAATTCATCATTACACAAGAGCCCCTATGCTTGCAAGAAACTGCAGAATTAGACTGGTTCCCCAGAAATTGTAATTGTTGAATGACACATGTAATATAAATGCTTAAAATATATGAAAATATAAAATCAAAACCATGAGGAAGAGAATATATAGAAGAAAAGTAAGATCTAGAGGAGAGGGAAAATAACAAGTTCTAGAAATAAAACAATATAATCAATTATATTAAGATCTTAAAAAAAAATCTTAAAACAGCCAGAGAGAAAATACAGATTACTTACAAAAGGAACAACAATGAGACAGATGGTAGACTTCTCAAGAGCAACAACAGAAGCCAGAAGACAGTGGAATAATATCTACAGAATGCTGAGAAAAAAATAATTGTCAGTATAGAATTCCATACCCAGTTAAATCATCAGGCAAGAATGAAGATGAAACAAGGTTATATTGCAACAACAGAAATATAAATGAAGAGTATTTACTAACAATAGGTCTTGCTTAATGTATTTCATGATAAATAAAATGATCGCAGTATGAAGGTATGATGGAAGATGAATAGTGTGCAAATAAAACGATATTCATGTGAATAAATCTACAACCGAATATTGCCATTTTTTAAAACAAAAATAATGCCCATTTTGGGAGGTTAAAAGAAAACAGAATTAAAATATTAGTCAACAATAACATATTAAATAGGAAAGATTAACCAAAGTTAAAACATTCTAAGATTCTTTATATTGTCCTGGGAGAAGGGAGACATTAACTATAGCCTTTCTTAAGTATGTACTTGTTAAGTGACACAAACAATAATGATAATGATTAAATGACCAAAACAGGCAGAAATACTCTCAAAATATTTAAACTCACCAGTAATCACAGCAATATGTTATTCAATTTTTTATCTACAAATTTACAGATATTTTTAAGTGATGATATCTAGTGTTGGTCAAAGTGTAGAAAAAGAGTAAGTCATACACTGCTGGTACACGCCTGACAAGAATTTTGTGAAAATAAAACATGTATTTGACATAGAGATGAAAATGTCACCTCTCTCTATAAACCTCAATTCACTGCCACAGCAGCCACCAATTTATTTCAAGGTAGATACAGTCCTTGATATCTGTGTTTTTTAACTTGTTGGCCTTGAAATCCTAGGGATGAGAGTGAGGCATATAGTTTATTACAAGACCTCTACAAAGTAGTATGCAGACCAAATATTATATGTGGCTTGAATAACTATGTTTTATTATTAA
Organism: Pseudorca crassidens; assembly: GCF_039906515.1. NCBI lineage: Eukaryota > Metazoa > Chordata > Mammalia > Artiodactyla > Delphinidae > Pseudorca > Pseudorca crassidens. The sequence continues at coordinate 15,744,316 of NC_090315.1, read as the reverse complement.
TAAAAACAATATCTAGTAAAATATTTAATTTCCATTAAAAATGTATATTTTTCCTAACATCATTATAATTTAAGAAACTACAAAACTGCATTTGCATTAAGATGAATAAAATGCATGTGATAAAAAATTAAAGATAACCAGTAAAAGCATACAAATAGTGTTTACCTTCCAAACTAAACAAGGGAGGAAGTGGAGTTTAAAAAAAACAAAAAACAAAAAAACTGTACCCATCCTGATTAAGGAAAGATTTTAAAAGGAAGCAAAGAAGATCAACAGAGTAATCCAAAAGCATAAAATAGGAGAGAAATAAATCCAAGCATACTGGCAATAACAATTAAATTTTAAAAATAAATTCTCAGATAATATCATATTACAGTAGTTACCAAACATGGCTGAACATTTATTTGAACAACCTAGGGAAATTCAAAAAATAATATCTCTGTCCCGTGTCCATAGATTGTGATTTAATTGGTCTGGGATGTGGCCTGGGATCTGGAATTTTTAAAAGGACTCCTGCTGTTTCCAAAGTGCATATAAATTTAGAAATAGGGACTTCTCTGGTGGTCCTGTGGTTAAGACTCCATGCTCCCAATGCAAGGGGCCTGGGTTCCATCCCTGGTCAGGGAACTAGATCCTGCATGCTGCAACTAAGAGCCTGCATGCCACAACTAGAAGATTCCACATGCTGCAACTAAAGATCCTGTATGCCACAATGAAGATCCCGTGTGCTGCAATTAAGACCCAGTGCAACCAAATAAATATAAATACTTTTCTAAAAGTTTAGAAATAATTTCTATATATTTTTCCAAAGTGATTATGCCAATTGATACTGACATCAGTAAGGTACAGTACACTTAAAAAAACAGATCTACTCACATACAATTCATATACCTACAGTTCATTCATTTAGAGTACATACAATTCAACAGTTTTTAGTATATTCATAGAATTGTACAATAATCACCACAATCAAATTTTATAACATTTTTATCACCTCAAAAAGAAACCCCATACCTATTGGCAGTCATTTTCAATTTCCCCATTTTCATTTTCCAATCCACCCTCACCTCCCAGCTCCCACCTCAGTGCTAGGCAACCACTAATCTACTTCCTGTCTCTATGGATTTGTCTATTGTGGACATTTCATATAAATGGAATTATACAATATGTAGTCTTTGTGTCTGGCTTCGTTCATTTAGCATGTTTTCAAGGTTCATCCGTATTGTAGTATGTATCAGAACTTCATTCTTTTTTATTGCTGACTAATATTCCATTGTAAGGATATACCAATTTTACTCACCTATTCATCAGCTGATAGACATTTGGGTCATTCCACTTTTTGGCTTTTATGAATAATGAGGTATATAGCACTTCTGCATTTAAAAGTTGTAAACACTTGGTACTGTCATACTTCTCAATTTTTGCCAATCTAGGGCGTGTGAAATAATTATCTCACTGTGGTTTTAATTTGCATTTCCTGATTGCTAGTGAGGTTGAACAGTTTTTCATGATTATTGGCTATTTGCATTTCCTTTTCCTTGAACTGCCTATAAATGTCTTTTACCCAATTTTCCAAAAAGGTTATTTACCTCTATAGGAGCTTTTTATATTCTAGATACTAACTTAATTCTTGTCAATATGCATTGCAATTATCTTCACCCAATTCACGGCTTGTCATTTACTTTCTTTATGACGTCTTTTTATAGAGAGAATAATTTTCATGCAAATTTATCAACCTTAGAATAATTATTTTTAAAAAGAACAGAACCTTTAGAAATGTTCAATTTAGTTCTCTTTCACATCTGTTCCTTTATAAAAATCTTTTATTGCTTTTCATTTTTGTAATTTAGTTTATTTCTTTAAGTATTTCACCAATAGTTTATATTTACATTTAAAAATTCCAATATGTTAAATCTTTTACCATGCGATCTGTTGTTTCCTTAGATTACTTATCAACTCACCTGTGACCTGTTTCCTCGTGGGTTTGATGATCTTTGTGAGCTCATCTTTTGTTGATTAATTTGTGAGAATTCTAAAAGCCCTCTTACTTTCCTCCAGAGAGAATTTGCATTTGCTTCGGCCAGGATTCAGAGGGCACCACCTTAGAGAATAAAATTTCAACTCCTTTTTTTCTATTCTTTAACTATCCTTATTTCTTATTACTCTATCATTCACTTTTCTTTAGATATAATGTTTTTCTGTTCCTCCTACAAAGTTAATGCCCAGCCCAAGTCCTTTACACCTACTATTCCAACTGCCTGGAATACTGTTCCTCCAAATACTGGCCTGATTCATGCCCCTACTTTGGTAAAGTCTTTGTTCAAATATTACTTTCTTAGAGAGGTTTCTACAAAATCTACCTATCTAAAATAACCTACCCCCCCATTCCCCATTTAGTTCTTTCTCTGCCTATTCTACTTCACCTTTATTCATACTGTTTATTGCTACCTGCAATTTTTATATTTATTAAATAAATAAATATATGCACATAAATATGCACACACATACACATATATTTTTGTTTCCTTATTTATTTTGTATTTCTCCCACAAGAATGTAAATTTCACCAAAATAGGAACCTTGTTTAGATCATTATTTCTCCAATGCCTACTACAGTCATTGGCATAGAATAGGCCCCTCAATAAATGAATATATTTTGAATAAATGAGTACATTTTAAAGAATGGAGACAAATGATATAAATCTAAATATAAAAAAAAATCTGGAAAGGAAATGACTCCCAAGTTTACATAAAAGGGTTGTTACAGGGGGAAAGAGAAGTGAAGGGGCAAGAGACAATTATATTCCAGCGACTTGAAGAGTCCAAAGACTAAAGTCATCATTTAGATGGGAAAATCAAGACAGAAGGAAGACAGGCAATTATATTTGAAGGCTGGAGAAGATAAATGTGCCCAATGAAACCATCCATGTCTACTTCCAGTAATTTGAAACTATTCCTTGGAGAATAATAAGAAATTCAGTTAATCACTTAAAAACAACATTGAAATAACAGAAAAGAAAACAGCCATTCCAAAGGTAGATCCTGAAATACTAGGGGTAGATATCCTTACCTAGTGACACCAAGTTACTATAGTTCTCCAACATCACATCTCTATATAAATCCCTTTGAGCAGAGTCCAGGCATTCCCACTCTTCCTGAGAGAAGTCAATGGCAACATCCCTGAACATCACTGATCTCTGAAACACAAACATAATACTAGTTGTGGAAATAAAGAAAATATTTTTTCAATGGAAGGGGAGATGATAGAGAGCTCTCCACGAAGAAGGCAACAGAGCAAATAGGCTGGGAAGCCTCTTACATGGATAAGACACTAAAGAAATTGGTGCTTCTGAAGTTCCTTTTTATGCCTGTTGCTGTAGATATTTCCTGCATATAGAATATCTCATTTTACACATAAATCTGAGAATTAATAAAGTAAATGCAATGTCCCAATTGAAAGAAATAGCATACACAAGCACCCTGTACAATAGGTGTCTTACATTTCATGCATTCTCAACAAATGCAAGTTTCTCTTCTTCTCTATTTAAGAAAGAAAAAATTTGGTATCGTTTTCTGTAAAACCTTATAAAATCTCTATCTTATAAGATTTGCATAAAATTAAAGAATTTATTGAAACCTCAGGTTCACCATTATATCAGAATATTACATAAGCATTTTCCTGGTTACCAATAATTTAGTAAATATTTTTAACAGACTGTAGAATAGCTCCATATAATGAATATATCTGACTTAATAAGTGTGCATCATTGAACACTTTAGGTTACATAAAAACCTTGTAAGCATTTTTTAATTTTGGGAGTTTATAATTCTCAACGGCATCATCACGTGAATAATGATCTTTCTTGTTACTATTAATCACTTAAAAACTTACCTTTTCTTTATTCTAAGCAACATAAAGGTAGAAAAGATAATCTAAACTTACACATTCAAGATTAGCACAAAATGTTGAATCTCAAAATGATCCATGTTACTGGTATTCGTCAATCACGGATTCCCAGGGAAGATCCCTGATCTCTCTGTATTCAATCCCTAATATGTTCCTTATCTTAAAAGCTCACAAAGCACGAGGTTTGCCATGTATGGACACTAAGCCCAGTCAAGACCAAATCCTATCTTGTCTAACCAGGAAATGTAGGTCTAAAGAGAAAGTCAAAGTTTTCTCATGGGTGGTATGTACAAATCTTAAAAAATCAGGGACTCTGCTTTTGTTATATCAGTGTTCCCAGTCAAAGATGCTCATTGGACTTTTGCATAAGTATGTGAATATAGGTTAGATTAGAAAGACATACTTAGGGAAGACACTATCACTTATAAGACTGGAAAAAACTGGAAAGCACACTCATGAATGGGGTGAGTCAGGAAGGAACTTTTAGGAATAAGGAATGCAAACATGCACGTATTCTGTAAAAAAGTGATTATTTAAAGAGGGCACAAGGAAACACTGATTTACCTGAGCCATGGTTTTTACAGCTGCAAGAAATGATCAATCATCTTCTGGGTTCCTATCTTAGAGAAGCACAGAGTCTGGAAAAGGCAGTACTGGGGAGGAGAAACAGAACCATGAGACCATGCTTTTTGCAAACCTCCAAATGGGTAAGTTAGAGTTATCTTTGTTGTTCTCCTCTTCCTGTCTCTTTCTCCCATCCCCAAAATATACACTAAGCAGGGGAGATACAGGTGGTGATTCTTACCCTGGTCAAACTCAATGCTCTCTCTATATACAAAGAGGAAACATTTACAACGTCTTTACTGTTTCTGAAATGAAACTTATAGGTAATAAAACACACATATACATTATATCAAAAACAGAGATAATGACCAACTGTTAAACTTTAATATGTTAATAACCATATACAACTACATAGAAGGCTCAAATAGTTAAATACTTAGGCTTACAACTACTTAAAATGAACACATTTAGATTTTTAAGATTACAATATTTAACTTAATATGGTTGACATCTTTTATTTATAGTTGACATTTTAAAAAAAGGCCATATATGTATGTATGTGTGTGTATGTGTGTGTAGAATCAATGAAATGCATTACTACAAATGAAGACTTCTACAAGTATGTGATACTAGCAAGTCTTATCACAAGCAGTGTTGCCATCAGTGCTGTAACTTTTTTAAATGGTTTAAAAAAACTCAGTAAATTTCTGAATAAAACAAAGTACAATCTTTTCTCAATCAAACTATGGTAGCATTCCTGGAAGATTTAGCTGACAGTAAAACCATGAATAGTAAAATAGATAAGTGCAGCAATTCAAAAAAAAATCAGGCAAAAAATGCTTTACGTGAGAGATGCCAGACCCAGATAATTATAAACACATTTTACCCCCAGCTATGGTCCTCATTTTGCAGGTCACAGACAATTTCTTTGTTGTGCACTTCAGGACATCTAGAAGTTGGCAAACTACTGCCCACCAATTATTTTTAAAAATAAAGCTTTACTGGAACACATCTATATTCATTCACTTATATACTGTCTTTGGCTACTTTCACACTATAATGGCAGAGTTGAACAGCTGCAAGAGAGACCATATGGCCCATAAAGCCTAAAATATGTACTGTCTAGCCCTTTACAGAAAAGCTTTCTAAGCTGTGATCTAGATCCATGGTTTGCTTCAGTCCTTCAAAAGCCAGAAGCCTTCACCCTCAACCCAGTTATTTAAACATTCAAAAGAACCCAGTTATATTTCGAAAACATCCCTAGGGAAAGTCACTGCCCCTACAGAGAATCACTGATATAGGTGATCAATAAATATTTAATTAGAAATTCCACTTCTTCCAGCTACGATAACTGTGCCCATCGTAACGATAAACAAAGAATTCAGATAAGATGTAAATTCAGAATTAAAAAAAAAATCATCACAGAGCTGAAGACACAAATACATTTAAATGAATTAAACTCCAAAAAGTGCCAAGTTCTTCATAAAAGACATGTATATGGATGCTCCCATCCCTGGCAGGGCTTAAACTAAATTTTACTTAACTTAAAGGTAAACAGTCCAACTATTCCAATAAAAAGACAATGTCAAGGCAAGATAAAAAAGCAAATTCCAATTGTATGCTCTTTACAAGAAATGCACTTTAAACATAAACAGATGGGTTAAAAGTTAAATGGAGAAAGCAAGAAACTAATACAACATTGTAAAGCAACTATACTCCAATAAAGATTAGAAAAAAGTTAAATGCAGAAATATACACCATACAAACACTAAGCATAAGAAAGCTTGTGTACCTGTATTAATATAAGGCAAAATAGACAAAGAGTAACACTGGCAATAAATGATAAATTCATCAAGAAAACACAGCAATCCTAAATGTGTAAAGATATAACAAAAGAGTATCAACATATATAAAGTAAAACTTGAAAGAACTAAAGGAAAAAAGAGACAAATCCACAATCAGATTTGGAAGTTTTAACATCTTTCTCTCAGTAATTGATACAACAAGTAGATTCTTAAAAATCAGTAACAATATAGAGGATTTATACAACACTATCAAGTACCATGATATAACTGATACCATATCCAACTCTCAAGAATACCACACTCAACTGTCAAGAGCTGAGCTGTGCTAGATAGAGCTGAGCTGCTGGTTGTCAGAAAAGCTGACGAAGACAAGACAACAGCCAAATGACAGTACCAGTCAAGCCTTTAATGTTTAATTACTTACTAATCAGCTAGTATAAGCAAGAGGCTAACCCAGAGACAGTGCTGACTCCCCCACTGTTCCATTTTCCCCCATGGAACAGCACCTAGAGAAGGTCTACTGGATAAACACAGGTTTATGGAACCATCTCACTGCCAAGGGAGTACCAAACAAAAGACCCCTCCCACTTCATGGAGAGAGAGATGGGGGAAGGGCTAGTAGAAAAGTATTGAGTACTGAGTCACAGTGGAGAAAAAGTATCTTCAAGGTTTGCCTCCATATACATGATAAGGAAGTCGGTGCCTGATAAAGAGGTATCGTAATGGAGGCACTTGGGGTAGGAAGGCAGATGTGCATAAGAGCATGGCTGGCTGGGAGGCCTGAGTCCTTGGACTGCAACTCCTTAGGATACTGCAATGCATGGCTAGGCACTAAGTCAGGTGTGGGAAAGAAACAAAGTACCAAAAATATTTTAAATTTGAATCATTCAGAGTATATTTTCTGGTCTTTTTCCACACACTATTAAATTAGAAATAACAGTAAGAGGTCTAGTAGTACCTCCAAATATTTGCAAATTAAACACACTTCTAAATAACTCATAAGAAGAAATCACAAAAGACATTAAAAAATATGCTGAACTGAATGACAATAAAAACACAACTTACCAAATTTTGTGGGCTGCAGCAAAAACAGTATTTAAAGGAAAATTTATAGCTTTAAATGTAGGAAAAAAGGAATGTGTACCATCAGTTCCCACCTTAAGGAGTTGGCTAAAGAACAAATGAAGCCCAAAGTAAGAGGAAAAGAAATAATAGAAATAAACACAAAATCCACAATTGATCCAAAATGGATTTTAACAGAGAATCAACAAAGCAAAAAACTTGTTCTTTCAAAAGACTAATAGAGTTGATAAGCTCCTAGCAAGTCTATGAAGAAAAAAAATTACCAATATGGAGAAGAGAATACTGATCTTACAGGCATTAAAAGGATAATGCAACCCTATGCCAATAAATTTGACAATATGAACGATATGGACAAATTCCTTAAAACACAAATTATCAAAAGTCACACAAGAAGAAATAGAAAATATAAACTGCCCCATAGATATTACAGAAATCGAATTTTTAGTAAAACAAAATAAAACACCCTGTCTACAGAGAAGACCCAGATGGCTTCACCAGTAAGTTCTACCAGGCAGATATAACACTATTCCTTCACAAACTTTTTCAGAAAATAAGAAAAGGAGTAGACAATCTCTTTTACATTTTGAGGCAAAAAACCCATAATATCAGAACCTGACAAAAATATTGCAAGAAAAAAATTTTAGCTCAATATCTCTCGTGAACACACACAAAATATTATAAGGTGGTATCAAATAGAATCCATTTGACTTTGGAACTGTGAGTATGTTTTGTATAACTGTAAGACAAAATTAAATCAAACTGGAAAAAAATCCCTAAGAACCGAAAGCAAAGTGAAACAAACTTACCTGTTCAAAATACTAGCAGGGTAAACACAGAAAGGAAGTGGTTATTTCAAGGAATTTTCAAATACGTACATTTGACATTAGATTCCTAGTGCAATATAACCTACAGACCAAATAACTAATAACAGATAACCAAATAGCTGTTTTTCAGTAACTATACTATTATTAATATTAATAATAAATTTATTAAATGTTAAAAGTTTTATAAAATAAATTATTAATAATATTGGCATTGTTATTCTAAAACAGACAATTCTGAAATGATTACACACACATACATCAATGAGAATAAAGCAAGTATGTAATTATCTTAACGTTATTAAGAATAAAGATTTTCAGAGTACAAAAAGAAATACAAATGTAAAAATCAAGAAAAACTCTATAACCTTTAAATTCAATTGGAAATATCATTATAAACTCAGGATGTATTTTTCTCCTTCTAAAAAATACATATTTAACCAACTCTGTAAAGACCTACAAGCAATAACAACCAGAAGCAATGAGAACTCCAACTATCCTAATTGTGGCTTCTTAAAACCACTTCTCACTAAAAGGAACCAGGGCTCCACAGAGAAGTGGTTGATTTCATGTTTAACATAGGAAAATGGACAAGATGGGCCTAGAACATCTTGTCACACCAGAAAGTTTGGAATCTACCACAAATTCCAACAGTAATCAAAAGGAATTCAAAAGGAGCCAAATCAGAGGTAGTAAAGAGGATCCCACTGGCAACAGATGGACAGTTTGAGTATTAATAAGAATAACTGCTATAGACTGAAACATACCAAATATATTTGAATCTACAAGTTCATAATGATAATTTAAAAGGAAAACACACGATAAACTTTGGAAGATGCTGAAAAATGAGAGTAAAATCAAGCTTTTATTCTACTTTTTTTGCATAAGCTATACTTCAGAGTAACCAAGACATTGATGAGAGGATGGCTCTCCCTTTACAGAAGTATCCCAGCTAATAAATGCAGAAGAAATGATAGAATTAAATAATATTTTGTGACTTCTGATAAAATAATGGATTCCAAATAAAGATTATCAATCACTGCTAACATCACATAAAGGAAAACAAACAAATATTCACTACTTCATAGATGTATATATGATTATGTATGAAGGATTAGCGTAAAACAAACAAGCAAAAACATAAAAAATCTGAACCTGATCAAGCCTCTACAAATGCCAGTTTACAAGAAATACAGGGTTAAAGGAACATGTTAAATAACACCACATATATGCAATCAACAAAATCCAAAATATGGGTAACTCTGTAAGAAACTCTGTTTCTGGAACAAATAAAACTGAAAGAAAAGAGAAAAAGAAAGATTTAAGAAATATATCTTCTTATTACATTAAATGGACATTCTTTGGATCTTGTTTTTGGACAGGTTTTTTTTTATTGAAGTATAATTGCTTTACAGTGTTGTGTTAGTTTCTGCTGTACAATGTGTTAGTTTCTGCTGTACAATGAAGTGAATTAGCTGTATGTATACCTACATTCCCTCCCTCTTGGACCTCCCTCCCACCCCCCACCCCCACCCCCCATTCCACCCATCTAGGTCATCACAAGCACCGAGCTCATTGTTTGGATCTTGATTCTAACAAACCATAAAAAAATATTTATGGGCAATGGGGAAAACAACACTAACTGGCTATTTTATGACATTAAGAGAGTACTGAGTTCTTTTTAATAGTAATGACATTGTGGTTTTGTTTTTAAAATAAAAAGTCCTTATATTTTAGAAACACCCACTAAAATACTTGTGAATGAAATTATATATCTGGAATTTACTTCAAAATAATCCATGCTTTTTTGGGTTGGGGGAGAGAGTAGTAGAACCATAGATGAAACATGTTTAGCCTTAAACTGATATTTGTTGAAGCTGAGTGATGGGTAGAGTACACAGGGGTGCCTTACACTGTACTTTTAGCTTTGTATATGTTTGAATTTTTCCATAATAAGAAGTAAAAAAGAAAGACTTGAAGGATAGATTCCAAATATGAACTATGATTCATTCCAAAGGAGGGTTTCTGAGTAATTTTTATTTTCTTCCTTATTTGTTTCCTTTTGTATTTTCTAAATCATTCCAACAAACATGTACTATTTTGATGTCATAAAACTAGGAAATAATAGCTTCCTGAAATTTAAAACAAGGGCATGTTATGGTGAAAAAGAGAAATTCTCAATAAATTCAGAGAAAAAAGAATATTTAACAGTATAAAGACAGACTCTAAGACTTTTTTTTGAAAATTTGGGTAATGGAGAAAAAAGTAAGAAAGGGGAAAAATGAGGAAATGGGCCAATTTTATTATTACTCAAGGTTGTGATTTGGGTAGAATTTATGTCAAAAGCATTAAAATAAACTAAAAGTAGGCTACTTCTAGAAATTTGCTCCAAAGATAAACCATAGAAACAATATACACAATTATCAACAAAACACTGGGGAAAAAACCACCAATGCCCACCTGTAGGAGACTGGCTGAATAAAGCAGTATACCCACACAACATAAAATGAAGCTATTAAAAAGAATGAGGAGGATCTCTATAGGCTGCTTATGCAGTGATCTCTGGGATACATTAAATATGTGAGGAAAAAAAAGGAAAGTGCAGAACAGCATACAAGGAATGCTCCTTTTTGACTAAGAATGAAGATGATAAAAAATACATATACAAACACACACACACACACACACACACACACACATATATATATATATATATATATCTCATTTGAAAGAAAAATAGAAGAATAAACCAAAGAGAAGCACAGGTAGTTATCTACAGAGGGAAGAAAAACAAGGTGGAAGAGACAGGAATGGATGCTAGACTTCTCTAAATTCACCTTGATCTACAATTTCTATTTTAGAAATATGTAAATATCTTATTTAATTTTAAAACAAAATTAAATCAAAGTGGTGGGAAAACAATCCCTAAAAGTAGAAAGCAAGGTTAAACAAATGAGCCTGTGTCTCTCAAGTTGATGACTTAACTATATGAAAGATGTTACTATAGGTGACTTTAAAAACACAGTAATTTGATTATAGATCCTTAGTGGGTTATATCCCATTGAACTCCAAGAAGTCTTGGTTGTTTTCTATATTCATAAGATTAGTAAAAACTTTGGTATTGTTATTTTGAAACTCTTTCTCTCAATCCAAAAGGAAGCAGAAAATATGGAAAAAGAAACAAAGAAGAGATGGAACAAATATAAATGGAAAGATGACAGATTTGACCCAAAGTATACCAATAATCACACTAAATATAAATGGTAAAGACACTCCAATTAAAAGACAGGTATTGTTAAACTGGATAAAAACACAAGATCCAACTAAATGCTGCCTACAAGAAATGTACTTTATCAGAACACAAATAGGTTAAAAGTAAAAGTATAGAAAAAGATATACCATGCTAACACTAATGAAAAGAAAGCTGAAGTGGCTATATTAAATATCAGATAAAGTAAATGTTCAGAGCAAAGAATATTACAAGACCATTTCATAATGATAAAGGAGTCAATTCAACATTAGGACATATAATCTGAAACATTTATGTACCTAATAACAGAGCTTCAAAATAAATGAAGCAGAAACTGATAGAAACTACTGTACAAAGAGAAAGAGGTAAATCCAACAAATTCAATACAGGTACAGAAGATTTAAACACTACCAATCCATCTGACCTAGCAGATATGTATAGAACATTCCACCCAACAGTGGCAGAACACAGTCTTTTCAAGTGCACACCAAACATGTACTAGGATATACCACACATTCTGGGTCATAAAATAAATCTTAATAAATTTAAAAGAATTCAAGTCATACAAAGTATATTCTCTGAATAAAATGGAATGAAAATAGAAATCAGTAGCAGAAAGACCTCTGGAAGATCCTTAAAATGTTTGAAAACTAAATAACATGTTACTAAATAACTCATAAGACAAACAAGAAATAAAAAGGCAAATTAGGAGGTATTTTGAACTGAAGGCAGAATAACTGAAATAAGATTGGCAAGTGATAACTTTTAAGTTGGGCATATGATAGTACAGAGGTACACTTCTGTGTACCTCTGAAAATTAACAAACATTTAAAAAAGTTAAAAAAACAGAATGCTGCTATGTCAGAAATAACACAAAAGAGCTCTTCATTTTTAAATTTATGGAACTCAAATCCATTCTTCCTTAATTTAACCGCTATTTGGAAGCATCTATCACAATTAACTGCACATATTCCTTGCTCTCAATCTACAGAAAATTGCCTTGCCCCTCCATCATTTGAGAAGGCTTACCTAGGAAATTGCAAAAAGAAGCAATGATTCGGGACTTCCCTGGCGGCAGAGTGGTTAAGAATCTGCCTGCCAATGCAGGGGACACGGGTTCGAGCCCTGGTCGGGGAAGATCCCACATGCCGCAGAGCAACTAAGCCTGTGAGCCACAGCTACTGAGCCTGTACTCTAGAGCCGAGCCACAACTACTGAGCCCACATGCCACAACTACTGAAACCTGCACGCCTAGAGCCCTGCTCCGCAATGAGAGAAGCCACTGCAATGAGAAGCCCGTACACCGCAACGAAGAGTAGCCCCCATTCACGGCAACTAGAGAAAGCCCGCGCACAGCAACGAGGACCCAACGCTGCCAAAAATAAAGAAAGAAACAAACAAAAAAAACCCCCAAAAACCCAAAGATTCCTATGTCCTGAAAAAACAAAGGCATTTCACGAAACAAAGAGAAAACATCTACGCACCTTGGAGCTTGCTTCTGATTGTATAACAGCCATTCTTTCTTCCTCTGGGCGCTATTCTCAGGGAAAGAAAAAAGAATCATGAGATACTGGGCCTTTCTTAGGGTATACTCTAAATTAGAACGCCACCAATCTACCCCTCATTTAACATAGAGGAAAGTCAAAAGGAGACTAGAACAGTTCTGCACTTTCTGTATTAGAAAGAAGGGCCAAGTTCACAGTCATCTTGGGCTAGAATTTGCTTCTCAATTCAAGGCTGTCTGCTGGAGATGGAGTCCTGAAGGGGAGTGCTACAGGTTCTCAAGTGTATGGCTGACTCCTCTAGCACACTCTCTGGAAGTATTCCCACTCCTGGAATCCCATTACATTTCCAAGTGACCTGTCTTGAAGGTGCTATCAGCTCTAAAATTCTCATCTCAAGTCCAGATCTGTGCCTTAGAAATAACTAATACTCTTCATTCAGGGGTTCAAATTTCTGACTTCTTCCTCCCTGTCACTTCTCTGCATCCAAAACCCTTAATGCTATAAGGTGAGAGAGCACCAGCAAGCAGCAGGGAAGCTACATCTACAATCCCAGGGCAAACTAAGGATGGATATGAAAAATGAAGCACTACGGGCAATGTGTGAAATGGGGGGTGGGGGGTAGGGGGTGGTAATCACTGTGATCAAAAGAGAAATAAGTCAAGTCCTCAGAGAAGGACAAAGCCACAAGGGATTCTTAATCCATAGTCTGGCTCAGCCACAGAATGAACCCCAGAAATTACCAAAATGCAATTTTACCTCTGTACCCCACTAAACTCCCATAAGATCACAGACTATAAAATATACAAATGACTCACAAAGTGACACACAATCACATTTCCACAGTTACACAGCCAGAGTCACAATCACCAAGTTAATGCTACACTGTCTGACCACCTAGTCTTAAAACCCAATCATACACAGGGCATACACACAATCACTCAAGCATACACAAGCACCCTGTTGGGGACACACACAGCCCAAAATAACCTTTCACAACAGCACTTTTACTCTCTTCATACAGTCATGAAAACGGCACACAGTCATCCAATCAGATAGTCTGAAAAACACAACCAAGTACCAGGTCAAGGAAACAAGCAATCACAAACCTCGTGTCACAGAAACAGTGTCGTAGCACTTCGAACTCACAGGCAAACCCTAGTAACACACATACAAAACCTCAAAGTAACACAAGCACTTCCAAACACCCTGTCACAACAACACTGTCGCACACCTCAGAGTCATAAGCACGCAGTCCACAGGCAATTACACTGTCACATAAGCATATTTCCAGTCAAGGAAGCACGCGGTCACAAACAAAGTCATAGCAGTACTATCACAGCCTCAGAGTCAAAACAACTCACACTCACACAAACGCTTACACACAAAACCACAGTAGCACACGACCATTCGCCCATACAGTCACCAATACCAGGCTGGCTGTCGCGAGCGCGCGTGCGCACACACACACACACACACACACACACACACACACACACAAAACACCAGGAGACACGGCCACCCACGTAATTCCAGTGACGCTTCCTCCGAGCGTTTCCACCCTGGCATTCCGGACATACTCACCTCGACAGACGGTGCAGTTCAGGGTCCAGGACCTGGTGCCCGGGATCCCAGCCCGGTTTCGGGTTCGCCCGCCCTGCAGGAGCCAGGCCAAACTCTCCCTCAGACGCAGCCCTCTCCCCACGCGAGGTCCTCAAGTCGCGCGAACAAACGGAAATGAAGCCGCGTTTGGGACGCGGTGGCTCTGGGAAATGTAGTCCAACTCCGGGCAGGCTGTGGCTGGCCAGCGAGAACGTTAAGAGACCCAGCCCACAAACTCTCCGCTGGTTTCGAGGACCCCCGCTGCTAGAACTAACTCGCCCCAACTGCCGCGCCCCGGGGATTTCTGGGAGAGCCCGCCTGCGCTCAGTGCGCAGGCGTGGGGCGCGCTCGCCTCGGGCAGTTGGCCCCTGAGACAGCGGCGAGTGTTGAGTGGGCTCGGGGTCTTATACACGTCAGGAGAAAGTGGGACCCCCCGGTGGGGCAGGTGCAGGGGACCAGCCTGAGCGTCAGACTGGCATGAGACCCTCTGTGTGCCTTGTTAGGCCCTTTGGTGCTTGTGAATATTTGTGAGACAACGCGAGATATTTTCGGGTGGACTGGGAGTCCCTCAGTGGCCGAGTGTATGGTTATTGCTGCCTGTGCGTGATTCTACATGCTGTCGGGTGTGAGGTTATTCGTACTTGAAGCTGCGCGGTAATAGCATTTTATAACTGTGTGGGATTGTCTGACATATTAAGGGACTTTTACTTTTGTAGTTTGTTTTGTGCCGTAATTGAGTGTGGTTGTGTGACTGGTGATGATTTGTGTCAATATAAAGGTACTTTTCTTGTGCCTATATCTTCAGAATGTTAGGAGTTTGACTAGCAAAAGAGCATATATGTGACTGTGAGAAAACGATGGATGGTCAAATTATTTCTTCCTTGAACACTAACTTGATGATCTGGAAAAGGTTATTCACTTGGCAGATAATTTAGACATGATTTTTCTATTGGATCAAATAAATATATTATGGGGAAGAGCATAAAATCAACATAGTTGGGTTTTGTTTTACTTTTTAAGAAAGATAATTTCAAAGGTAGCCCTAGGGTAACCGCTTTTTCCTCTGCCACAGCCTTTCAAAGTAGACATTCTTTCTTTTCTACTATTAAGGGGATATTATTGGGTAAGTTTGAGAGGCCATCCAACTAATAAAACAATAAAATAACTTTATGCATAAGAAGAGTGAATTTCATTAGAGTCCAGCATTAGTCAGATTTCCTGAATTCTAGATCAAGCCCTTGTCCTCATTTTCTTTTGAACATACCTTGGCTCACAGAGAGCAAAGAACTTAGGGCTGTAGGTCTGTTGGCAAGCCTGGACTTGCCTTCGCTTGCGTCAAGACCTCATGGCCTTTTAAAAAAAAAATAATCACAAACTTGTGAATTTCCAACACAAAGGAGATGGAGCTGTCATTTCACCACTCCTTCGGAGGGGAAAGCTAATAAAGCTTGTCTGATTTTCAGGACCATTTACCAAATACTTTGATCTCTTCCAAATAATGTGAATGGAGTAGCAAGTTTGGTGACCAAGATTGTTGAATGAATGAACCTGTGTGCTTGATCCAGTATAGCTATGTGAAATAAAGATGGTCAAATTGCACTGACTTAGAGGGAGTCGAAGTGTTAAAGTGGAGCAAAAATTTTGTCATTGTATACATGGGAGACGTAGATTGGTTTTTTGTTTTTTGTTTTTTTTTTAAGAGATACACATTCTGGTTTCAAATTGGACAGCATGCATTGATCTCAAGCTATCTCTGTTTGATTCTGGGTTATCTCATTTGGCTTTTGAGTAGTTGTGATGATTTCTTGCAAGAGAAAGGAGGCTATTGTTTAAAGTAAAAAACAGGAATTATTAACCTGAGATGAATAGGTTCCATGTGGGTGGGCTTCTTATTGTATGTTAAACTTGTGACATTTTGTATGTATAGATAAATGTGATTTTTCTTTTCAGAGAAAGTATAGGCAGCTTTATCAGATTGACAGAGGTACTTTGACCCAAAAAAGTGAAGACCTTTAGAAATACAGACTGCAGGAGCTGAGGAGGACTTTTTTTTTTAGCATACCATGCAATATACTTAATATAAAAAATAGTATATATTTTTTGGAAGGATATGGCTCCTGTCAATGGTAACCTTTGAGGCTAGAAGAAAGGACTTACAGTAAAGGGGAAGAAGTGACAAAGAGGACTTTAAGCATTACTGATAATCTATTTTTTCCTTACAAGGAAAACATATTACTCATGTATTTAAATTTTAATTTTAAAATTCAAAAAAAATGGAGACGTTGAAGATTTTGGAACAAGAAAGTGAGTCAAGAATCCTAAACTCTGTGGAAGCAGAAAAAATCCAGAAAAACATGCAAAAGACTGCAGAGAGGAAGGAAACTCAGGCAATAATTTTTCATAGGCCCCAGGTGCCTTATTGTTTATCAGCTGGCAGTTTCAGATTTATGTTATGGCCTATTTTGACCTTGTAGACCCTTAAGGATTAGTTACTGCTTCAACCCAGCAACTAGAGCCCTGTGGTAGTGGTTACCCATGAACAGCACTGGTGAGTATATTCTTTTTCCTGGCATTGGATCATTTTCTTTGAGAATCTTTATCAATGCTGGCCAATGATTTTGACCTTCTGCCAATAGATTGGGGTTTATACCAGCACATATGAGTCAGACATTTAATCAGTGATCTCAGGAAAGTATTTAAGGTACTCTAGTGTTTTTATAATTATTTTTCACTAAGGTTTTATTAAAAAAAATTTAAGCTATAGGAAAAGCAAGAGAATATTATAATGATGTACACTCTATATCCTTTACACACATTCACCAGTTTTTAACATTTTTCACCATTTTCTTAATCTCTGTCTACACCTATTTACATATTTTTGTTTGTTTTTTGCTCTATTTATGAGTAAGTGCAACATTATGAGTATTCATTATCAAGAAAACACGTAAGAAATTTAACATTGATTCATAATATCTAATATATAATCTGTATTTAAATTGCCTTTGTTGTTTCCCTGATATCCTATATGTGCATTTAAAAAAAATTGATACAGGGACTTCCCTGGTGGCGCAGTAGTTAAGAATCTGCTTGCCAATGCAGCGGATGCGGGTTCGAGCCCTGGTCCAGGAAGATCCCACATACCACGGAGCAACTAAGCCCCTGTGCCACAACTACTGAGCCTGCGCTCTAGATCCCGTGAGCCACAACTACCGAGCCCACTCGCTGCAACTACTGAAGCCCGTGCGCCTAGAGCCCGTGCTCTGCAACAAAAGAACCGACCACAGTGAGAAGCCTGCGCACCGCAACAAAGAGTAGCCCTCGCTCACCACAACTAGAGAAAGCCCGCGTGCGGCAACAAAGACCCAGCACAGTCAAAAATAAAATAAATAAATTTATTTTAAAAATTAATACACAATCCAAATCAAGGTCACATATTGCATTGGATGGGCCCTTTTTAAAAAAAACAATATTTATATTTCACAGTTCTGGAGGCTGGGAACTCCAAGATCAAGTTACAGGCAGATTTGGCTCCTGGTGAGAGCCCTTCCTGGGTAACCATCTCACTATTTTCTCACATGGTGGAGAGAGGTCATATCTTTTTAATGTAGAGCAGTATTCTCCTTACCTGTTTTGTGTTTCACAATGACATTTTAAAGAGTCGAAGAATCTAGAACGTTTGTCTTGTACAGTGCCTAACATTCTGGATTTGTTTGTTTTGTCATGATTAGGTTAAGTTTAAATATATTTTACAAGAATACTAGGGGTGGTGCTGTATACTTCCTATTGTATCACATCAAGAAGCACATAATTTATGTTTGATCCATTATTGGTAATACTAAAGTTGATCACTTTGATTTGAGTAGTGTGTGTACCTGATTTCTCCATAATAAACGTTGCTTTTTTTCTTTGTAAGTCAAGAAGTAATCTGACAGGAATATTTTGAGACCATTTCACATATAACATTTTGCCTAATGTTTTTAGCATCCATTGATGATTCTTGCCTAAATAAGTTATAAAATTAGGGCTTGCAGTGGTGATTTTTAATTTTATCATTCTCTTATATAAAAGCTTTGCCTTTCCCCCCTTTTCTTCTCTATATCTGGGTTTTCTATTTTGAGTATCTCTGACTGATGGATTTTTTTTGTCATTTGAAGTATTTTAGCACAAGGAACAAAGTATTTTAGTCCATTTATTACCATCATTCTTTGTTTTGCTCAAATTGTACAAATTTGGCCTCTCAAGCTGGCTCCTATAATCCCCATTTGTCATTGAGCAATTCCTTACTTTTTGACACAGGTATTCAAGACTTATATTGTACATTCTCTGTCCCAGGCCTGGAGTTAGCCACTTTCTGAGGAGATTTTTTGAGATGATCTTTTCAAATATATATCCTTAACAAAGATATAGTTATTTGTGGTACACATGCAATGGAATGTTATGCATCCAATAAACTTGGATTTATAAAGAATAAATTTTAAATTAACAAGAATGAATCTTAAATATTTAATTCAGTATTATATTGGTGATATCTACCCATGTTCATTATTAATGTGCTATATAATATATGTGAATGGCTGGATAGATAGTCCTATTCTATTGTTTAGATTTACTACAATTTATTTAAATCCCTATGATGAACATTATGTTGCCATTTTTTTCAACATAATAAATGATACTCCCATCAGCACTCTTTTGCATTCACTTATGGGCACCTGTCAGATTGTTACTTCTGAGAAATCAATAAAAATGAAGAGTTAGGTTAAAGATGAGGATATTTATCAAGCATTATAATATAAAAGGTATTAGGTACTTAAGAAAGATACAAAGATGAAAAGTTATTTTAGCCTAGCAAAGAAGATAAAAGCTGTACTGAAGTAATTCTAAGAGTATATAAAAGTCATTTCCAAGTTACAAATACATGTTCTGGAAGTTCAGTGAGGGATATATTCTTCCCACAGGGACTACTGTTATCTCATGTACAAAATATAAAGGACTTTTTTTTTTTTTTTTTTTTTTTTTTGCGGCACGCCGGCCTCTCACTGCTGTGGCCTCTCCCGCCGCGGAGCACAGCCCCCGGACGTGCAGGCCCAGCGGCCATGGCCCACGGGCCCAGCCGCTCTGCGGCACGTGGGATCCTCCCAGACCGGGGAACGAACCCGCGCCCCCCGCATCGGCAGGCGGACTCCCAACCACTGCGCCACCAGAGAAGCCCAGAATCTCTTGATAGTAATGGATTTTGTGAGGTCAGCTTTACTTGCAGTTTTTCTTTTGATGACCTTATTAAATCAAAACTGAAGATAGTTGAATAAGGCAACTTGATAGCTGTTTGGGATAGTTTGGCCCAATTGGGCTGGTTCAGAAGTAAAGTTAAATAGACTAGCACTATTTTAGGTACTAGCACTATTAAAGGTATTTAAACCTTTAGCAAAAGGTTTAAATAACTTCCAGTAATTATGTTTTAGGCAGGAATTGAACACACAACTGTATATTTCAGAAACAAAACACTCATTCAAATTTCAAGAACTCACAATAAACTCCAATTAGGAAAAACATAGCAATAGTTTAAAAATTATCCAGAGTCTCTATTTTTTTTTATTATTTGAAAACAGCTTCTATTTAACCAAGTATAAAAATGTTAGAAAAATATACATGTTCTTGAGCATAATAAATGGTCATTATTGAAAACTTTAGAAATAAACTTAAAAAGAAAAAAAACTTAATCCCTGATAATCTCATAGCCAAGAGATAACCACATTCTAGGTTTATCTTACCAAGTGCCATTTATATATTTATATAGTCACAGAAAATGATGTCATATACTATATACTGTTTAATAATCTGCCTTTTCCGTGTTTTGAAACATAAAATATTGCATTGAAATTCATATAACTTTCAAATGTTCATAATATTTAAAAACAGACCATTAGTGTTTTGAAGTAATGATGGAATACATTTTGAGTATTTATGACTGAGTTATTAAAAGTTGTTAATATGGTATATGTTTTATTGTGACATGTATATTAAAGATTACATGGAATCTGTTGAGCATCATAATTTCTTTTAATCATTCTACACTTGTCAGAATGCTGGAACATATCTGAATAGTTCCTCATTCATGATGGCCATCTCCTAGATCTTGATCTTGGCTTTGGGTGATTAGGAATTTGTCATTGCAGGGCTAGTGACTTTCAAGACTTCTCCTAAGAGGAGTAGAGATCATTGAACTCTATGCTGGAAAACTAGAGGGATCTCATCTGGCTAGAGAAGGACATCTTCTTACCAAAATTTTAAATCTATCATCTGGAGCTTGTTTGTCCCTTTGTGTTTTTTCCAAGTGCTTGCCTGAATTTTTGGTTCATGTTCTCAGAAAATAGAGCTTTGCAGAGTTGTGCAAAGACAACTCTGCCCATAGCTATATTTTCCCATTGTTCACACTTTTTTCTAGGTCTTCCTAGGATGGCCTTGCTTTCCTGATAACCATGGAATTGGGGTTCAGTTATTGAACAGCTAGAGCCTGGCCTGTTCCTTATCTTTTGCTATATGTAAGATGGTTAGGTTCTAATCTCATTATAATGTCCTTATTGAATCATGAGATAAACGTAGTTAAAGGACAAGCGACAAGAGTCTAGGTGAGTGAGGAGAAATCACACAAGGTGAAACCATTACCTAATAAAGTTCAGTTTTTCAGTTAACAGGAATTATTACAATGTTATTTGAAAAGTTGCCTTAGAAGCTACAGTACAATGGGGGAAATTAAAATTAAGTCCACTTCAGTATGACCTAGCAAAAGAATTTAATTTTCATCCCCTCTGTTAACTGGTAGCTTTCAAAGATAGTTTCTATTAAATTTGGGTATATATAAAAGAATATTTATTAAATATATTTAAGGTGTAATGACTCACAATACAGCAAAACCTGTGTACCAACTACCTATTTTAAGAAAGAGGATATTACTACTAACTTTGAAGACCCCTACATATCTACTCCCTTTCCTCTCCCCACAACCATAATAGTTATCCTGAATTTTGTGTTCATAATTCTGTTGCTTTTCTTTATAGTTTGAACCATGTACTCTAAAACTATGTTGTTTATTTATGCATATATTTTAGTTTTATATAAATATACATTCTATGATTTGCTTTTTAAAAATATTTATTTATTTTGGCTGCTAAGTGTCTTAGTTGCAGCACACTGGATCTTCATTGCGGCACGCAGGATCTTTAGTTGGGGCATGCAGGCTCTTAGTTGCAGCATGCGGGCTTCTTATTTGCTGCAGGGGGACTTCTTAGTTGTGGCATGCAGGCTCTTAGTTGCAGCATGTGAACTCTTAGTTGTGGCATGTGGGATCTAGTTCCCCGACCAGGGATCGAAACTGGGCCCCCTGCTTTGGGAGCATGGAGTCTTAACCACTGGACCACCAGGGAAGTCCCTATGACTTGCTTTCTTTGTCAACATATTAGTGTGAGATTTAGCCATATAGCTATAATTCATTTTCACTGCTGTATGGTATTCTATTGCGTGAGTATATCATGTTTTTAAATCCATTTTCTATAAATAGCAATGTAGATTGTTTCAAAATTTGATATTACAGTGCTGCTATAAACATTCTTGTACATGTTTAGTGATGGATATACAGAGGGTGCTCTAGCGCAGAGGTGTGCAAACTTTTTCCATATAAAGACATACAGGAAATACTTTAGACTTTGCAGGTCCAATAGCCTCTATTACAACTCATCAGTTCTGCCATTGTAGCATGACAGCAGCAATGGACAATATGTAAAAGAATGAGTGTGGCTGTGTTCCAATAAAACTTTATTTACAAAAACAGGCAGTGGCAGGATTTAGCCAGTGGGCCATAGTTTGCCAGCCTCTATTCTAGGATATATATTATGAATGTGGTATCACTAAACATAGGGTATTTGGGGCATGCAAATATCTTCAGCTTTACTAGACAATGTGCAATATTTTCCAAAGGAGATTTTTCAATTTTTATTCTTTACTAACATTTGAAATTCTGAAAATTTTAAGTTTAGGCCAATCTGGTATATGGATATGAAATGAAATCTCATTTTGGTTTTAATTTGCATTTCCCTGATTAAGGTTAAGTTTTTTTGTTTTGAAACATATGTTTATTGGCCATTGTCTAACATGAAATGCCTCTTAAAGTTCTGTGCTCATTTTTTTCTTGGGTTGTCATTGTTAATTATAGAACTTTATAAAAAATATTTTGGATGTTTTTGTGTTAGTCATATGTGTTGAAAATATCTTCTCCCAGTTTATAGCTTGTCTTTTCATTCTCTAGGGAATCTTTTAATAAATAGAAGTTCAATGTCAGATTTATTAAAATTTTTTAAAGAGTGTTCTTTTTTTGTGTTTTAAGAAATCATTATCTTACACTAAGGTCATAAATTTAGCCTCCTACATTATCTTCTTAAGGTTTTATAGTTTTGTCTTCCACATTTTTGGTTGTTATAAAATCTTTTGGGGGATTTCCCTCATGGCACAGTGGTTAAGAATCCGGCTGCCAATGCAGGTGACACAGGTTCAAGTCCTGGTCCGGGAAGATCCCACATGCCATGGAGCAACTAAGCCCTGTGCTCTAGAGCTCGTGAGTCACAACTACTGAGCCCTGCGTGCCACAACTATTGAAGCCCGCATGCCTAGAGCCTGTGCTCCGCAACAAAGACAAGCCACCGCTATGAGAAGCCCACTCACTGCAATGAAGAGTAGCCCCCGCTGGCCGCAACTAGAGAAAGCCCATGCGCAGCGATGAAGACCAATGCAGCCAAAAATAAATAAATAAATAAATAAATAAATAATACTTAAAAAAAATCTTTTGGAATCAATCTCTTTCTGTAAAATAAAGGAGTGTAATTTATATGTGCATGCGCAGCAAATGTCCCAAAATATGAAAAGGCTATCTTTTCCCCTATTACTGACGGTCATAAATTATGTTATATGTAGGAGAGTTCCCTTTTTTCCACACCCTCTCCATCTGGTGGCAGATGTTAACTAGCCTTACTGTGGTGATCATTTTGCAATGTATGCAAATATGGAAAAATCATGTACACCTGAAACTAAAATAATGTTTATGTCATCTATACCTAAAAAGAAAAAAAAAAAAAGATTTCCTACCTCGAGGAAAAAACTCTCAAAATTTCATGATGGAATAAAAACTTGAAACCATTTAACACAATCTATCAAACAAGAAAAAAAATTTCAGATTAGTTTTTGTATACCAGAATTGTTTTTATTTTGGTGCATTTGTCTTAAGCCAAATATTAATTTTAAAACTTAGCTATTAAAAAAAAAAAAAAAAAAAAAACTTAGCTATTAAGCATTCAGTCAAAATGTGGTTTCAATGAACTTCTCCAAGGAACAGTATTATATGAAATTTTAATTTAAATTTCTTTACATACTGGAAATACATTTCAAATGTATTTCTTCATTTGGGTCACGCTCAAAGAAGCTTGAGAAACACATCATATTCTAAAACCATATACTAAGGGAACGAAAATGACTTGAGGCTGTGTCAAGTTATCTTTCCATCATAAACAAGTCTTAGAAATATAATTTCTAATCTCTGGAATTATAATTAACCTAGAAAAGGTAAATCAGACATTCTGGATAAGTGGTATTCCTTTGCATTCTTTTAATTGTATGTTAGATGTTATTTATGTTTTATGTAGAGTATTTATATCTATTATCATTTACAGCATTTATCTATTATTATCTGCTCTTGTTTGATTTTGAAACTAGGGCTATGGTACTAGCCTCACAGAATGAGCTTCAAAAATTTTATTAGGGGAGGGGTTTTGAAAAATTTCAAGTGTAGAACTAATTGTTCTAGATTTCTCATAAAACACAAACTACTAGGGAGGTGGTCTAGTGGTTAGGATTCAGCACTTTCACTGCCATGGCCCGGGTTCAGTTCCTGGTTGGGGAACTGAGATCCCGCAAGCTGTGCAGCATGGCTAAAAATAAAAATAAAAACAAAACCCTACAAACTACTAAATCTCAACTGAGATAAAGCAGATATCCCAAATAACCAGATAACCATAAAGAAACTGAATTTATACTGTAAAGCTCCCCAAAAAGAAATCCTGGGGCCCAGCTGTCTCCACTGGCAGTTTATTACAAACATTTGAAGAATGAACACAGATTTTACACAACTTCTTCCAGAAAATAGAAGAAACACTTCCCAACTCATTTTATGAGACCAGTACTACACTGATCCCCAAGTGAGACAAAGACTTGGGGGGAAAAAAAAACCATCATAATTTTAGACACAAAAATCCTCAACAAAATGTTAGCAAATCAAATCCAACAAGGAAATTATACAACATACTGAGTGGGATTTATTACAGGTATATAAGACAGATTTGACATTTAAAAAAAATCAATGTAATCCACCATATCAACATGTTGAAGAAGAAAAATCCTATGATCAACTGTTTCAGAAAAATTTTAATTGCTGCAGAAAGAGCATTCTATAATATCCAACATCCATTCATGATTAAAAAAAAAAAAAAAACCTTAAGAGGTTAGGAACAGAGGGGAACAACTTCAATTTTAAAAAGAGCACCGGGAGGGTGGAGTCAAAATGGCTACTAGTACACGGAATTTACACCTCTTCACAACTAGGGCACCTACCAGGCACCAGTGGGGGACCATGGTACCAAAGGGTATGGGAGAAACCCCCAGCAACTGGGTAGGACGTGGGGCATGAGGGGAGAGAAGCAGAAGGAGAAGTGGAGGTGGGATGGGACTGGCGACCCTGAGGGACGGCTGGGGGAGGGGAAGGGAACCCATGCCCGAAGGGGGAAATTGGGGAACCACTGGGAAGGCAGAGGATCAAAAGGGAGCATGGCCAGCTTTCCCCTGCCCACTTGGGCCCCCAGAAACCTGCTGAGATCCCGGGCCTGATCCTCTGCCCACCTAGGCCCCCTCCAGCCACGTGCGTCCTGAGGGAGTGGGAGGGAGGGATGGGGGAGCAAAAGTAAAGGCCAGACCTCTGGGATCAGCACACTTGAGGGTTGGCTAGGGGAGGCAAGGGGTTCCTACACCCAGTGGGGCCCACTCACGGTTAGGGGTCCAGTGGCAACAAGGGAGACTCTGTGGGAGACAGTGGGGAGGGGCACAAAGGAACAGAAGGGAACAGAGCCAGTGCTTTCCCTGTCCACTTAGGCACCAAGGAGACTGTTGGGCTCCCAGGCCTAATCCTCTGCCCTTGGAGCCTCTCCTGCCATGCAGAACCAAAGCCCTGCCCTTACACCCCCACCCAGCACCCTACCTCTACACTCAGAGACCCCCTGCAACAAGCTGGGCCTAAACCCCACCCACACTCCATCACTCAGGGCTCTACCTCCAAACTCCAAAACCCCACACTGCAGAGACCCTGCATTAGACATGCTGCCTCTCCCCCTTTTTGCAGGTCTTAAGCAGAGGCCCCACCCCACACTTGAACTTTGCCCCACCACTTCCCACTCCACACTCAAACGTCACCCCTCCCCCCCCCCGCCTAGGCCCCACCCACCCTAAACCCCTCCCTTGCCTAAGTTCCACCCCTTCCTAAACTCTGCCCATTAAACGCACCAACCTTCAAAGTATAGGGGTCCCAGAAGAAGAAGAGAAAAAGAAATGGTCTGAGAAAATATTTGAAGAGATTATAGTATAAAATCTCCCTAACACAGGAAATAGTCAATGAAGTCCAGGAAGCACAGAGAGTACCATACAGGATAAACCCAAAGAGAAACACATCAAGACACATATTAATCAAACTATCAAACATTAAATACAAAGAAAAAATATTAAAAGCAGCAAGGGAAATAACATACAAGGGAATCCCCATAAGGTTAACAGCTGATTTTTCAGCAAAAACTCTACAAGCCAGAAGGGAGAGGCAGGACATATTTAAAGTGATGAAAGGGAAAAACCTATAACCAAGATTACTCTACCCAGCAAGGATTTGCTTTAAAGATAAGCAAAAGTTAAGAGAATTCAACACCACCAACCAGCTTTACAACAAATGCTAAAGGAACTCCTCTAGGCAGGAAACACATGAGAAGGAAAAGACCTACAATAACAAACCCAAAACAATTAAGAAAATGGTAAGAGAAACATACATATTGATAACTACCTTAAATGTAAATGGATTAAATGCGCCAACCAAAAGACATAGACTGGCTGAATGGGTACAAAAACAAGACCCGTATATATGCTGTCTACAAGAGACCCACTTTGGACCTAGGGACACATACAGACTGAAAGAGAGGGGACGGAAAAAGGATATTCCACACAAATGGAAATCAAAGAAAGCTGGAGTAGCAATTCTCATGTCAGACAAAATAGACTTCAAAATAAAGACTATTATAAGAGATAAAGAAGGACACTATATAATGATCAAGGGATCAACCAAGAAGAAGGTATAACAATTGTAAATATTTATGCACCCAACATAGGAACACCTCAATACATAAGGCAAATGCTAACAGCCATAAAAGGAGAAATCAACAGTAACACAATGACAGTAGGGGACTTTAACACCCCACTTTCACCAATGGACAGATCATCCAAAATGAAAATAAATAAGGAAACACAAGCTTTAAATGACACATTAAACAAGATGTACTTAAGTGATATTTATAGGACATTCCATTCAAAAACAACAGAATACACTTTCTTCTCAAGTGCTCATGGAACGTTCTCCAGGATAGACCATATCCTGGGTCACAAATCAAGCCTTGGTAAATTTTAAAAAACTGAAATCGTATCAAGTATCTTTTCTGACCACAACGCTATGAGACTAGGTATCAATTATAGGAAAAAACTGTAAAAAATACAAACACATGGAGGCTAAACAATATGCTACTAAATAAACAAGAGATCACTGAAGAAATCAAAGAGGAAATAAAATATACCTAGAAACAAATGACAATGAAAACACAACGACCCAAAACCTATAGGATGCAGCAAAAGCAGTTCTAAGAGGGAAGTTTATAGCAATACAACCCTACCTAAAGAAACAAGAAAAATCTCAAATAAACAACCTAACCTTACACCTAAAGCAATTAGAGAAAGAACAAAAAAAAATAAACCCCAAAGTTAGCAGAAGGAAAGAAATCATAAAGATCAGATCAGAAATAAATGAAAAAGAAATGAAGGAAACAATAGCAAAGGTCAATAAACCTAAAAGCTGGTTCTTTGAGAAGATAAACAAAATTGATAGACCATTAGCCAGACTCATCAAGAAAAAAAGGGAGAAGACTCATATCAACAGAATTAGAAATGAAAAAGGAGAAGTAACAACTGACACTGCAGAAATACGAAGGATCATGAGAGATTACTACAAGCAACTATATGACAATGAAATGGATAACCTGGAAAAATGGACAAAATCTTAGAAGAGCACAACCTTCTGAGACTGAACCAGGAAGAGAAAATATAAACAGACCAATCACAAGCACTGAAACTGAAACTGTGGTTAAAAATCTTCCAACAAACAAAAGCCCAGGACCAGATGGCTTCACAGGCGAATTCTATCAAACATTTAGAGAAGAGCTAACACCTTCCCTTCTCAAACTCTTCCAAAATATAGCAGAGAGAGGAACACTCCCAAACTCCTTCTACGAGGCCACCATCACCCTGATACCAAAACCAGACAAAGATGTCACAAAAAAAGAAAACTACAGGCCAATATCTCTGATGAACATAGATGCAAATATCCTTGACAAAATACTAGCAAACAGAATCCAACAGCACATTAAAAGGATCATACACCATGATCAAGTCGGGTTTATTCCAGGAATGCACGGATTCTTCAATATACACAAATCAATCAATGTGATAAAACATATTAACAAATTGAAGGAGAAAAACCATATGATCATCTCAATAGATGCAGAAAAAGCTTTCGACAAAATTCAACACCCATTTATGATAAAAACTCTCCAGAAAGTAGGCATAGAAGGAACCTACCTCAACATAATAAAGGCCATAGATGACAAACCCACAGCCAACATCATTCTCAATGGTGAAAAACTGAAACCATTTCCTTTAAGATCAGAAACAAGACAAGGTTGCCCACTCTCACCACTATCATTCAACATAGCTCTGGAAGTTTTAGCCACAGCAATCAGAGAAGAAAAAGAAATAAAAGGAATGCAAATCGGAAAGGAAGTAAAACTGTCACTGTTTGCAGATGACATGATACTATACATAGAGAATCCTAAAGATGCTATTAGAAAACTACTAGAGCTAATCAATGAATTTGGTAGAGTAGCAGGATAAAAAACTAATGCACAGAAATGTCTTGCATTCCTATACACTAATGATGAAATATCTTAAAGAGAAATTAAGGAAACAGTCCCACTTACCATTGCAACAAAAAGAATAAAATACCTAGGAATAAACCTACCTAAGGAGACAAAAGACCTATATGCAGAAAACTATAAGACACTGATGAAAGAAATTAAAGATGATACAAACATATGGAGAGATATACTATGTTCTTGGATTGGAAGAATCAACAGTGTGAAAGTGACTATACTACCCAAAGCAATCTACAGATTCAATGTAATCCCTTTCAAACTACTAATGGCATTTTTCAAAGAACTAGAACAAAAAATTGCTCTATTTGTATGAAAACACAAGAGACTCCGAATAGCCAGAACAATCTTGAGAAAAATAATGGAGCTGGAGGAATCAGGCTCCCAGACTTCAGACTATACTACATAGCTACAGTAGTCAAGTCAGTATGTTACTGGCACAAAAACAGAAATATAGATCAATGGAACAGGATAGAAAGCCCAGAGATAAACCCACGCATCTACGGTCACCTAATCTATGACAAAGGAGGCCAGAATATACAATGGAGCAAAGACATACTCTTCAATAAGTGGTGCTGGTAAAACTGGACAGCTACATGTAAAAGAATGAAATTAGAACACTCTCTAACACCATAAACAAAAATAAACTCAAAATGGATTAAAGGTCTAAATGTAAGGCCAGACACTATTAAACTCTTAGAGGAAAATATAGGCAGAACACTCTATGACATAAATCGCAGCAAGATCTTTTTTGACCCACCTCCTAGAGTAATGAAAATAAAAACAAAAAATAAACAAATGTGACCTAATTAAATTCAAAAGATTTTGCACAGCAAAGGAAACCATAAACAAGATGAAAAGACAACCCTCAGAAAGGGAAAAACTATTTGCAAATGAAGCAACTGTCAAACGATTAACCTCCAAATTATAGAAGCAGGTCATGCAGCTCAGTATGAAAAAAACAAACAATCCAAAAATGGATTACTTGTTTGTATAAAAAAACAAACAATCCAAAGCAGTCCAAAAATGGGCAGAAGACCTAAATAGACATTTCTCCAAAGAAGATATAGATTGCTGACAAACACATGAAAAAATGCACATCATTATTAGAGAAGAGCAAGTCAAAACTGCCATGAGATGTCACCTCACACTGGTCAGAATGGCCATCATCACAAAATCTACAAATAATAAATGCTGGAGAGAGTGTGGAGAAAAGGAACCCTCTTGCACTGTTGGTGGGAAAGTAAATTGATACAGCCACTATGGAGAACAGTATGGAGGTTCCTTAAAAAACTAAAAATAGGGCTTCCCTGGTGGCGCAGTGGTTGAGAGTCCACCTGCCGATGCAGGGAACGTGGGTTCGTGCCCCGGTCCAGGAGGATCCCACATGCCGCGGAGTGGCTGGGCCCGTGAGCCATGGCCGCTGAGCCTGCGCGTCCGGAGCCTGTGCTCTGCAACGGGAGAGGCCACAACGGTGAGAGGCCCTCATACCGCAAAAAAAAAAAAAAAAAAACTAAAAATAGAATGACCATATGACGCAGCAATCCCACTACTGGGCATATACCCTGAGAAAACCATAATTCAAAAAGAGACAATGTACCACAATGTTCATTGCAGCACTATTTACAATAGCCAGGACATGGAAGGAACCTAAGCGTCCATCGACAGATGAATGGATAAAGAAGATGTGGCACATACATACAATGGAATATTAGTCATCCATAAAAAGAAACGAAATTGAGTTATTTGTAGTGAGGTGGATGGACCTAGAGACTGTCATACAGAGTGAAGTAAGTCAGAAAGAGAAAAAAAAATACTATATGCTGACACATATATATGGAATCTAAAAACAAGAAAAAAAGGTTCTCATGAACCTAGGGGCAGGACAGGAATAAAGGCACAGATGTAGATAATGGACTTGAGGACACAGGGAGGGGGAAGGGTAAGCTGGGACGAGGTGAGAGAATAGCATTGACATATATACACTACCAAACATAAAATAGGTAGTGGGAAGTAGCTGCATGGCACAGGGAAATCTGCTCGGTGCTTTGTGACCACCTAGAGGGGTGGGACAAGGAGGGTGGGAGGGAGACGCAAGTGGGAGGGGATGTGGGGATACACATATGCATATAGCTGATTCACTATGTTATACAGCAGAAACTAACACAATATTGTAAAGCAATTACACTCCAATAAAGATGTTAAATAAAAAAGATAAAAAAATAAAAAAGAGCACCTACACAAAACCTATAGCTAACATAATACTTAATAGTGAAAGACTGAGAGTTTCCCCCTAAGATCAGAAACAAGGCAAGGATATATGCTTGTACCACTCTTACTCAACATAACACTGGAAGTAATAGTCACCATAAGGGAAGAAAAACAAAAGACAGACTAGAAGAAAAAAACTGTCCCTGTTTATAGCTGACATGATTATCTATGTAGAAAATCCCAAGGAATGTACAAAACAAAAACTTCCAGAACTAATTAGTGAGTTCTGCAGCAAGATAATAGATTACAAGATCAATATACAAGTTATTTGTAACCCATATACAAATTATATTGATATTAGTCTATGGCTTTGCTGTAGAACTCACCAATTATATAATTTGTATATTGATTTGTATATATGTATATGTACATAATTTGTGTATACTAGTGATTAATAGCTAAAAGGAAAAACACACCATTTACAACTTTTCCAAAGAAAATGAAACACTTAGATATACACTTATAAATCATGTATGTGATCTGTATGCCAAAAATTACAAATCCTAATAAGAGAAATCAAAGACTATATTAGTTTTCTAGGGCTGCCATAACAAATTACCACAAACTTAGTTTAAAACAACAACTTAATTTTCTTACAGTTCTGGGGGCTAGAAGTCCAAAATCAAGGTACTGGCAGGGCCATGCTTTCTCTAAAGGTGCTAGGGGATGATTCTTTCTTGCCCTTTCCGGTTTCTGGTAGTTATTAGTAAGCCTTAGTGTTCCTTGGCTTGTAGATGCATAATTCCAACTTTGCCTCTGATTTCACATGGCTTTCCTTATGTGTCTGTGTCCATATTTCCCTCTTCTTTTAAGGATACTAGTCATTAGAGTAGTGCTTACTCTAATCCAATATGACCTCACCTTAATATGATTACATCTGCAAAGTCTGTATTTCCAAATAAGGTCACATTCACAGGTACTGAGAGTTAGGACTTGAATATTTTGGGGAACACAATTAAACCCATAATAAAGACCTAAAAATGAAGATACATATCATGTTCATGGATTGGAAGACTCAGAGAGTAAAGATGTCAATTATCCCCAAATTGAAATTCTATTACAACTCAGCAAACTCTTTTTTTTGTAGATATAGGTTACTTTATTCTAGAATTTATATGAAATGGCAAAAGATCTAGAATAGTTAAGTCAATTTTAAAAAGGTAAAGTGGGAGGAATCACTCTACCCAATATTAAGAAATCCTATAGAGTGACAGTAACCAAGACAGGGTGGTACTGGCAGAGGGATAGGCACACTCAGACGTGTGCAGAGAAAATACAGAAATAGACATACACAAATATAAAGGCACAAAATCAATTTATTGAAGGTAGTCTTTTCAACAAATGGTACTAGAACAACTGGACACCCATAAGGCAACAAAAACAAAGAAATAACATGAAGCTAAAGTTTATAATGTATGCAAATATTAACTCAAAATGGATCACAGACTTAAATGCAAAACATAAAACCATGAAAACTTCAGGCAAAAATGTAGGAGAATATCTTTGGGATCTGGAGCTAGAAAAGGAGTCCATATATATATATATATATATATATATATATATATATATATATATATATATTTTGTTTGTTTTGTTTTGTTTTGTTTTGTTTTCTGTTTTCTACCGTACGCGGGCCTCTCACTGTTGTGGCCTCTCCCACTGTGGAGCACAGGCTCCGGACGTGCAGGCTCAGCGGCCATGGCTCACGGGCCCAGCCACTCCGCGGCATGTGGGATCTTCCTGGACCAGGGCACGAACCCATGTCCCCTGCATCAGCAGGCGGACTCTCAACCACTGCGCCACCAGGGAAGCCCAAGTCCTTAGATTTAACACCAAAAGCTAAATCCGTAAAAGGAAAAAGTAATAAGCTAGACCTTATCAAAATTAAAAAGTTTTGCTTTTCAAAAAACCCTGCTAAAAGGATGAAAAGCTACGCACTGGGGAAAATTTTTGCAAACTACATATCAAACAAAGGACTAGTATTGTCTAGAATAAAGAAAGCACTCTCTCACAATCCAACAGTTAAAAAAAAAGATACAATTCAAAAATGAAGCAGTCATTTCACCACAATGGATACAGGGATGGCAAATAAGCACACCATCATTAGCCCCTAGGGAAATGGAAATTATAACCACAAAGAGATATCATTACATACCTATCAGAATGGCTAAGATTAAAAAATGGTGAAAAAACCAAATGCTGGTAGAGATACAGAGAAACTGTCACTCATGTTCCTGGTGTGAATAAAAAATGGAAAAGCCACTTTGGAAAATGATTTGTCCATTTCTTATAAGAGAAACGTTCATTTACTATATAACCCAGAAACTACTCTCTTAAACTTTAGACCAGAGAAATGGAAGTTTATGTTCACGCACAAATTTATACAAAAATGTTCACAAGCAGCTTTATTTGTAAGGGCAAAACACTTTTTTCCCCTTAGGGTTTCCTTTTAGTAAGAATTTTGATTCAGAATCAGGTATAACCTCACATTAATAATATTAGAATGTTTTGTTCCAAAATGATTTACCTGAGGCTTAGTAAGAGTGATGAAAGATTTACCGTATGTACTGTATTTGTAAAGTTTCCTTCTCATTTGAATTCTGTAAAGTAAGATTAAAAGTAATGATTAAAACACTAAATAAAAGTAACGTTTACAATAATAGTTAACATTTATTAAGCATTAACTATGTAGCACACATTGCTTTAAGGCTTTACGGTATATGTATTTACTTCTTTAAATCGCAGAACACTATGATGAAATATGTGATATTAATGGAAACTAAAACAAACAGGGGTTAAGTAACTTTTGCAAAGGAACACCCACATACTAAATGGTGGAGCTCAGGTGATACTGTACAAGAGAACCCTACGTTTTAGGGTTGAGCTCTCATATGAATTCACTAATGTCTAACTAGGATTGAAATATGATGGAAAGTAATTCTGCACTTATATTAATCTAGCCTTTCTTAAATGTGAATTCTCTGAAGGTGAGTTACTTATGAGTTTAAGTAAAAAAGGATTCTCACATTCATAATCTGAATTTTCTGATATCCCAAAGGTGAATGTCATGGACAAACAGGTAAAGGATTTACTAAATTAATTTTTTCATACAGTTTTTCTCCATTATGAAGTTTCTGATGTTGAGTAAGGTGTGAATGACGTCTAAAGTCCTTACCACATGCATTACATTTATAAGGCTTCTCGCCAGAATGAATTCTCTGATGTTGAGTAAGTTGTGATCCACGATTAAAGGCCTTTCCACATTCGTTACATTTGTATGGTTTCTCACCAGTATGAATTCTCTGATGCTGAGTCAGATGTGAACCGCGAATAAAGGCCTTCCCACATTCATTACATTCATAGGGCTTCTCACCAGTATGAACTCTCTGATGGTAAGTTAGCTGTGAGCTACGAATAAAAGTCTTACCACATTCCTTACATTCATATGGTTTCCTACCAGTATGAAAAATCTGATGTAGATTAAGTTGTGAGGCACAAATGAAGATCTTCCCACACTGCTTACATTCATAGGGATTCTCACCTGTATGAATTTTCTGATGTTGAGACAGTTGTGAGCCATAAATAAAGGCCTTTCCACATTCTTTACATTCATAGGGCTTTTCACCAGTATGAATTCTCTGATGCTGAGTAAGATGTGAGCCACGAATAAAGGCTTTCCTACATTCCTTACATTCAAAGGGTTTTTCACCAGTGTGAATTTTTTGATGTTCAGTAAGTTGTGAGCCACGAATAAATGATTTCCCACATTCTTGACATTCATATGGTTTCTCGCCAGTATGAATCCTCTGATGTCGAATAAGCTGTGAGCCATAGTTAAAGGCCTTTCCACACTGTTTACATTCGTGTGGTTTCTTACCTGTATGGATCCTCTGATGTTCAGTAAGTTGTGAGCCACGAATAAAGGACATCTCACAATCTTTACATTTATAAGGCTTTTCACCAGTATGGAGTCTATAATGTAGAGTAAGCTGTGAACCATAACTAAAGGCTTTCCCACATTTCTTACATTCATAGGGTTTCTCACCAGTATGAATTCTCTGATGTTCAGTAAGTTGAGAGCCACGAATAAAGGCCTTTCCACATTCCTTACATTGATAGGGTTTCTCTGCAGTATGAACTCTCTGATGGTAAGTAAGTTGTGAGCCACGAAAAAAGGCCTTCCCACATGCATTACATTCATAGGGTCTTTCACCAGTATGAATTATTTGATGCTGAGTAAGATGAGAGCTACGAATAAAGGCCTTCCCACACTCTTTACATTCATAAGGTTTCTCTCCAGTATGAATTCTTTGATGACAAATAAGTTGCGAGGCACAGATAAAAGCTTTTCTACATTCCTTACATTCATAGGGTTTCTTAGCAACATGAACTCTCTGATGGTAAGTAAGTTGTGAGTCCCAAATAAAGGCCTTTCCACATTCTTTACATTCATAGAATTTTTCATCAGAATGATTTTTCTGATGTTCAGTCTGTTGAAAGCCAAGGATAAAATATTTTCTGCATGCTTTACATTCATAGAATTTCTCAGTAGAATGAATTCTCTGTTGTAACGTAAGGGATGTGGTTTGACTAAAATTAGGCATTTCTTCATAGACTACTAGTTGCCTAAAAAGTCCCTCTTTATTTCCTAAATGGCTTTCAAACTGGTCTCTGCATTCCTTATCATCTTGAAAGCTTTTGCACTCACACTTACGGCTTGTAAGTTGTTCTACTATCTCCCATTGAGATGCTTCTAGTTCATAAATTTCTCTTTTTGATGATAGCTTCTTGGTTTCACACCTGGATTCCCAGTCTGTAAGATAACAAGTAAACAAATGCTATTTTCATATTCCTGGAAAAATGAAACTTCTAAGATAGAAATGGTGGACTCAAACTGAATATCATACTCATAAGATATCAGTGCAACCAATGGAACAGAAAAGAAAAATCCATAAATAGACACAATTATAAGTGCAAATTTAGCATACAGTAACAGTAGCAGCTAAAACAAGTAGGGAAAAGATGGACTCTTTTTTAATAAATGAAAGTGATAAACATAAGGATAAACATAGGAGACACTGCTTTGGGAAAGATCCCCAGTGCTCTCCTTACTTGCTGCAAATAATGAAACCTTCCTTCTCCCTTAAAAAAACAAAAACAAAAAAAAACACGACATAAGGATAAACATAGAGAAAAAAAGATGAAATTGCATTAGTACCTTAGAGCTTACAGTAGGATAAATTCCAAATGGATCAGATACCCTTACTCAGAGAAATGAAAACACAGAAATAACTAGAATAAAACTTGGGTGACTTCTTCTATAACTTAGGAATGGGGAAATTTTTCCAAATCACAACTTGATAAAAATGACGACATTGGGACTTCCCACATCCAGTAGTTAAGACTCCATGCTTCCACTGCAGGGTTCAATCCCTGGTCGGGGAACTAAGATCCCACATGCCGTGTGGTGGGGCCAAAAAAAAAATGATGTTGGATTAATTATCTATGTAGAAGAAGTAAAATTTTAAAAAATGACCATGTTACAGTAAAAAACAAAAGAAAAGGTTAGCATGTCAAAAACACATTAAGGAAAGTAAAAGGACAAGCTGGGAAAAAATAGATATGTATAAATATCTATACTTATGTGAACTCTATCTCAAAATTGCACTAGCGGGACTTCCCTGGTGGTCCAGTGGTTAAGACTCTGCGCTTCCACTGCAGGGGGCACAGGTTCGATCCCTCGTCAGGGAACCAAGATCCCACATGCTGTGTGGCATGGCCAAAAAACAAACAAAAAAATAAAGCAATAAAAAAAAATTTTTTAATTGTACCAGCAAATTTCAAAATTTTTGATGCAGAAAGTTTTCAATAAAGCATAATTTGTTACAGAAAAAGATTAATAACCCAATTGTCCATCAGTAGGTGGCTGGTTGAAATAATCATGGTATATCCACATCATGGAGTACTATGAAGCAGTTAAAAAGGAATATCTCTTTATATTAATATGAAGTGCTGATTGAAATACACTATTAATTGTAAAAGAAATGTCGAGCTTCCCTGGTGGCGCAGTGGTTAAGAATCCACCTGCCAATGCAGGGGACATGGGTTCAAGCCCTGGTCCAGGAGGATCCCACATGCCATGGAGCAACTAAGCCCGTGTGCCTAGAGCCCATGCTCAGCAGTAAGAGAGGCCACCGCAATAAGAGGCCCGCACACCGCAATGAAGAGTAGCCCCCACTCACCGCAACTAGAGAAAGCCCACACACAGCAGCGAAGACCCAATGCAGCCAAAAATAAATTAATTAATTAAGAAAAAAAAAAGAAATGTCAACAAAAGTATGTATAGTTATGCTCTTTTTTATCTTAGGAAGGAGAGGAGGTAGAGGAAGTATAAATGTATAATACACATTTGCTTTTATTTTAAAAAGGGAGAGGAATAAACCCCATAGTTACAGGGTAGGGAAGGAACAGGTGGAGGAGCCAGGAATAGAGGTCAGATTTCTTTGAATATAACTTGTTTTGTAGATTTGACTTTGGTGGTATATAAATATATTAAATAATTATAAAACAAAATTAAATTACAAGAAAGCACAGCTTAAAAATTGAAAGGAAAAAAAAAAAGAACCAATATTTACAATTGGTGGCATAACCATACAAGGAAACTACTTCAAATAACTTTCAAATAATTTGACTGTGATATACCCTATGAAGGGAACAAAAAACTGCGAAAACAATTATCTCAAACTGTTTTGAGTAATCATATTGTTAGTTGTAGTGTTGATCTTCTTATTTTAGAGGCTTCTTGTATAATGTGGGATAAAATATGTAATTATGTGATATTCTAATTGCATCATTCTTATTGTCCTTGATAACTGGGACTCCTGGCATGGGAGAAAATAGATGCAGCTGTAAGATCTTAAAAAGGGTTAAATAAAAAGCCTATAATTCAGAATCTGAATTGAATTGCTATGAACCCATGCTATAGTTTATCTTATGTTTTTTAATTAAGACTTTATTTCTTAAGAGTAGTTTTAGGTTTACAGAAAAACTGAATTAAGTCCAGAGAGTTCCCACATGCTCCCTTTTCCTTCCCCTCCAGGTTCCCTGATCAGTAGTAATAACTTAATATCTTGCATTGGTGCAGTACATTTGTTAAAACTGATGAATCTATATTGATACATTATTTTCTTCTATTTCTGTTCTCCCTGACTCACCCTAGCCACACTTATCTGTTGATCCTCAAAAGGATCAAACTCACTGCTACCTCAGTTCCTCTGCAACTGCTAGTCCCTCCGCCTTAACTGCTCTTCTTGGGAATTCCCTGGCAGTCCAGTGGTTAGGACTCTGAGCTTTCACTACCGAGGGCCTGGGTTTGATCTCTGGTTGGGGAACTAAGATCCCACAAGCCATGCAGGGTGGCCAAAAAACAAACAAAAAACCCTAAAAAACAAAAACCTGCTCTTCTCCCAGAATTTGCATGGCTTACTCTATTCATGTCTCCCCTCAAATGCGAGCACCTCAGAGAGCCATCCTTAACCACTCTTTCTATAAGAACACCTCCCCCCATTACTTTGTGATTCTCTATGCTTTTTGTTTTGCTTCATAACACTCATAACTCTTTGTATATTTTTATTTGTTACTATTTCTTCTGCTAGGAAAGATCAATGGGGATACGGAATTTTTCTTGTTTACTGTTATAGTCTCAATACTTATAATATAGAGGGTATTTAAAAATATTTGTTGGATAAAGACTCATACAGGTTTCACTGGGTCAAAAATATAAAATGTTAAAATGGTTATCACCGAAAAAGGAGGGCTATTCCCTGTTTGAAAATACAGGGGAACATGAAAGAAAACAAGGGAAGTGGTAAATGGAGCAAAGAAGGGGATTCCTTAGGTAACTGATGCTAAAACAGTTTTGTCCTCCAGGGCTCAGGATTTTACTCTACAGGCCTAGGAGTAAAAGGCCTTGGTTGGGTCTGTGAGGAGAACTTTGGAGCTAATAACTCAAAGGTGTGGCCAACTTATGAAGGAATTTAACAACAGCCTCCCTTTGCCTGATCATCTCTTACTCACCTGGGCTCAGACCTCTTGTCACATCCCGTACAACCTTCCAAGGGTCCTTCCCTTGCTCCAATAAGGAGAGCACATCTGGCTTAGAAATGGAAAATCCTGCTTATAAGAATGGAAATAGATACGGTTACACTCTGTTTGTCCAGAATTAAAATTGAGTCCACTGTTCATCAAGTAAGAAGGTCAATTACAGAACGATTCAGAGAAAGGATATCTGAAGAAAAGAGCAGATAAAAGTGCCCAATGGAGCTGTCCATTTCAAAGTTTATAAAGCACAAAAAATTTATTTGGGACTAGGGGTCTGAAATTCAGCTAGGCACTTGGAAACTTTTCTAAATTTCACAAAGACTGAAGCTGAATTATTAGGAACTGACAAAATTACCCAGTGAGACCAGGTTGCTGTAGTTCTCCAACATCACGTTTCTGTACAAATCCTTCTGTTGCAAGTCCAGGCACTCCCACTCTTCCTGTGAGAAGTCTATGGCCACATCCTTGAATGACACCAAACTCTGAAATGACAACCCACGGTTAATGGTAAATAAAGAAATATTTTTTAGAAGTAATGAGAGAAGAAAAGTGTTACATAAAGTGGCCAAAACAGAAATATGTTGAAGCTGGAAGCTTGCAATATGGCTAAGTAACAGAAAGGAAGAGAGTGTGATAAATGCAGAGCACCTAAATAGTTTCTAAACATTCCTATTACTCTGTCATAGCTTCTTGTGAACAGTTACAAGAATGAACAAAACCCAGGTAAGTGGAGTTCTCTGATTAAATGAAATACTGTGTGCAAGCACATAACATATGCAAATTCTCAAATAAGTTGCAAATTCCTTCCTCCCCTCTTCCCTTTAAAGAATTGAAAATAAGAAAAAGGAAGGAAGGAAGGGAGAGAAGAAGGAGAGGATGGGAGGAGGAAGGGAGGGAGAAAAAAGAGAAAAAAACAAAACTGATGGGCCCATTCCAAATATCTTTTAAAATGTTTATCTTAGGGCTTCCCTGGTGGCACAGTGGTTGGGAGTCTGCCTGCCGATGCAGGGGACGCGGGTTCGTGCCCTGGTCCGGGAAGATCTCACATGCCGCGGAGCAGCTGGGCCCGTAAGCCATGGCCGCTGACCCTGCGCGTCCAGAGCCTGTGCTCCACAATGGGAGAGGCCACAGCAGTGAGAGGCCCGCGTATCACAAAAAAAAAAAAAAGTTTATTTTAGAAAATAAGATTTCTATATAATTTAAGAATTTATTTCCAACTCAAGTCTCAGAATAACTTAGCAATAATATTCTTCCTTGTCCTGGCAAATCCTTTCATAGACATCATTTTTATAAGGTATATAATATTCCATATTATAATTATAATCTTTTTCTTTTTTTCTTTTTTTTTTTTTTTGCTGCACAGTGCAGCTTGTGGGATCTTAGTGCCCCCACCAGGGATTGAACCCCAGCCCTTGGCAGTGAAAGCACAGAGTCCTAACCACTGGACCACCAGGGAATTCCCTGTAATCATTTTCTTATTTTACAGTATTTAGTCTGTTTTACTTCTCTAACATCAGCTCTGTTTCTAAAATTCGCAAATATCTAACCCTCTGGATGATCATTTTACCACTCATCATTGCTCACTGTACACTTTGCTTATTCTGAGCAACAGAAAACCAATGAAAGATGAGCTAAACTCACACAGATGTGGTCCCTGACTTACACATTCTATTCAAATTTGAAATGGACCTTGTCACTGGTATTTGCCTCTGAGGTACTCACTGACATGACATGCTCTCTCTCTGTTCTCAATCCTACATTTGATCACATTTCCAATCTTAAAAGCCTCACAGACCAAAGATTTCACCACATTCTGAGATAAACAGCAATTTTCTATCCTCATCAACCAGAAAATGGAGGTCAATGAGAAAGAATGAATTTTGCATGTGTAGTCCCATCTCATTAAACCACATTCTGACACAAGAGGTTCTACTCTTTCCTTAATACATTTCCTGATTTGCAGAATGGATCCCTAAATATGGCTAGAGAAGAGAGGGGTGGGGCTTAGTGAGGCAGAAAATCTGGAGATAAGAATATTGAGCATTCATATCCTAGAAAACAATGACTATTTGATGAGGAGAAGAAAAAACACCAACTCACATGGGGCATGGCTTAGAAGGGAAAATTATTAGTCCTCCTCTGGAGAAGTGCTGAGTCCTGAGAATACAGAGTCAGGAAAGAAAAAGGAAACTATGAGAATAGGCTTCCTTCTAAATGACTAAGTTAAGATAAATATTTCCTTCCCTTTTCATGGCACCTGGTCCCTTCCATGCCCCAATATATATACTGAGATTTGCAGAAATATAAACAATCAAATCCCTTCCCCAATCCCAAAAAACATAGATACAGAAGAATTAATTTATGCTAAAGCAGTACCCAATTCCTATGATGTTCGTAGGGTTCTCTTACCTGTCCTGAGTGGTTAATATTTTCAGACTAGGGGCCTCTGATCCAAAATGTATCCAAGTCATACCTGCTTCAAGGACATTGATGGGGCCCTCAGGCCTAGAAGTGCTCTGTATCCATGTAGGCCAAATCTTGGAACAAACACTTCCCACAACTAAGATCTGCCTTTTTCCCCCAGACTCAACACACTAAATATAAATAGCTCAGGGTGCCTCCCTGGCTTGTTCTCACATTCCAAGGTGCAAGAAGCATTTTGAGAACAAATTGTAGGCTTCATCCAGGCCACACGAAGTCACACTAGACTCATCAAGTAACCAAGGAACAAATCCAAAGCATTCTTTTTGTTTTTAATTAATTTTTTAAAGTTTTATTTAATTAATTTATTTTTTGGCTGCATGGCTTGTGGTATCTTAGTTCCCCAACCAGGGACTGAACCTGGGCCCTCGGCAGTGAAAGCACAGAGTCCTAACCACTGGACCGCCAGGGAATTCCCCAAAACATCCTTTAACAGAAAACTGCCTGGGGACTTCCCTGGCGGTCCAGTGGTTAAGACTCCTCGCTTCCACTGCAGGGGGCGCAGGTTCAATCCCTGGTTGGGGAACTAAGATCCCGCATGCCACGTGGCATTGCCAAAAAATTAAGAACAAAATAAGAAGGCGGCTGCCTGTTGCATCCAATCATGGCCTCAGCTGAACTCAGGAATTCTGGAGGCAGCACTCCCTTGTTATCCTGCTGAACATCATTCTGCCTCTAAATGTAAGGCTGGGGATGACTTGAGAAAGTGACTGTACAACAAATAATTTCCATAGAGCACATACTATGCGCTAGATTCTTTATACAATTAACACTTACGTGATCAGCAAACAGGTCTGTGAATTTAACCACTCTCTGCCCCCACTGGCTATAGAATCTTCCTTATACTTCTTTCTTTTCGTAACAGCTTCACTGACATATAACTCAACATTCCATAAATTCATCCTTTTAAAAATGCAACTGAGTGGTTTTTAGTATACTCACAGAGATGCACAACCATCTAATTTTAGAATATTCTCATTATCCAAAACCCCATACCCCTTAGCAGTCACTTCCCACTCTTGTTCCCTCAGACCCTGGCAACTGCTAATCCACTCTTTATATCTACACATATGCTTATTCTAGTCATTTCATATAAATGTAATCATACAATATGTGGTCTTTGTGATGGGCTTCTCTCACATAGCATAATGTTTCAAGGTTAGCATATGCTGCAGCATAGATTAGTACCTTTGCCTTTATACATATTGCTAAATAATGTTCCATTGTATGGATACACCACATTTTTCCCATTCATCAGTTGATGGACATTTGCATTGTTTTCACTTATTGTTACTAAGAATAATGCTACTAAGAACATTCATGTACATGTTTTTGTGCGGACATATGTTTCATTTCTCTTAGATATAAACACCTAGGAATAGAATTGCTGGATCATATGGTAACTCCATGTTTACCTTTTTGAGGAACTGCCAACTCTTTTTCAAAGCAGCTGCATCATCTTACAGTTCCACCAATATATCAAAGTTCCATTTTTTCCACATCTTCGCCATCTTTTGCATTAAATTCATTCTAGTGGGTCTGAAGTGGTATGTCATGATTTTGATTTGCATTTCCACAATGATGTTGAACATCTTTATGTGCTTATTTGTCATTTGTGTATTTTCTTTGGAGAAATGTATATTCCAATTCTTTGTTCATTTAAAAAATTTGGTGGTACTTCCCTGGAGGTCCAAGTGGTTCAGACTCCGTGCTTCCACTGCAGGGGACATGGGTTCGATCCCTGGTTGGGGAATGTGTCGTGGCGTGGCCAAAAGGAAAAAGGAATAAAAAAATTTTGGTTATTTGTCTGTTTATTTCAGTTGTAATAATTCCTCATATATTCCAAAATACAATTCCCTTCCTGAACTTGTGATTTTCAAATTTCGGGTCCCACTTTGTGGGCTGTATCTTCACTTTCTTGGTGGTGTCCCTTGAAGCTTGAAAGTTTTTAATTTTGAGGAAATCCAATTTATGTATTTTTTTCCCCTTTGGCTGCTTATACTCTTACATTTAGGTCGATGGTGCATTTTGAGTAAATTTTTGTGTGTGGCATGAGGTACGAGCCTGTGATAAAATATTTCACAAGTACTGTCTTGACCCAATGTTGATGTCATGGCTAAAAACTCTCAATTCCTCTTCACAGGAAGTTTGCTAAACCCACACCCTAAATACCTCTCTTATCAAGGTCTAACACAATGTACCTTTGCCAGGCTACCCACGGATACCTCAGTAGCCTTGCCATTATACATAGTCTTAACTGCATCC
This sequence comes from Pseudorca crassidens, assembly GCF_039906515.1. Classification (NCBI taxonomy): domain Eukaryota; kingdom Metazoa; phylum Chordata; class Mammalia; order Artiodactyla; family Delphinidae; genus Pseudorca; species Pseudorca crassidens. Next base: position 15,700,338 of record NC_090315.1, on the reverse strand, counting down.
ACCTTTTTCCAGGAGCACAGGTATGACATTATATGGACGACGTCCTCCTCTGAGGAGATTCATTTAACATGCTCATTAAGGACATAAAAATATTCACAAAAGAGCTCACAAAAAAAGACATAGGCCACTGCCTCACACATAATGCAAAGCCCTGACACCTTCATTAAATTCCTGAAAAGTATTGGTAAAACAGGGCAACTCTATGCCTGACACTGTCAAGAAACTACAGTAAAATCTCTCAGCACCCATAATGTCTTTCAGTCGTATTTGGGTCTGGAAGCAACATATTCCTTACTTACAAATTTTAGTTAATCTCACTGATGCTGTTACTTACAAATCATCCCACCTTGGAAAGGAACCCTGCCAATAAAAGGCTCCAGAATCTGTTCAAATTAAAATCAGCAGTCACTCCTGTTAGTGCCCTCAGAGACTCCTCTGCAGAGGCTGCAGCAACCTCCTCTCATGCCTCTGAACCCCCTCTGATGGCCACCAGGTGCCTACAGGCTTAAGATGCAAGAAAGTGCCCCTTTTGGCCCTATGCTATACACCACTAGAGTGACAACTGCTGGCTATATACTAAGATCTCTTGGAGATAAAGGCTTTCAAAGACCCTAAGCCTGGGACTCTCTGAACCCAGATGCCTACTATGCCTTGGATCATGGAGGCAGCACCCCCACAAACTCAGCACAGGTACATCCCATAGGCTCAGCCAAGCCTGAGCCCTCTGGAATGTTCCACCTACAGGAGGGAGTGGTCTTCCCTGTCCTTAGTCCCTTGCCAGATGCCATGGTGCTAGAGGAGGTCACCCCTCCCTCAGAGCCCTTGACTAGGAATCCTCCTGGGATTTAACTAAGTAAACAGCAATGTGAGCCCACAGACTTTATGAATAGCACTGCCACCATCATAGGTGATGAAGCTAAGTGGAATGTTGCTGCTTTCCATTCCTTAACTAGGATGTCCCCCATAAAGGACAGGATCCAAGGATCAGAACAAGTGGTCAAACTTTAGGAAGTCATCTCTGCACAAATGTCCTGACAAACAAATGGTCCCATCTGCACATTTTTACAAACTCTTGGGCCATTGCCTAAGAGTTGTCCCTTTAAGGGTAAAGAAATCTGGGAATCTCTTGCCTTACAGATACTCAAATATAAATCAAAGTCACTCGTCTCTACATACACAAGGACTCACCAGGACAATCCTTATTCCCTTCAGAGTTTAAGACATTACTAGTAGTGACCAACGCATACATTTCACTTCTCAAAACACACAATGTTGGGCTCTTGCGAAAGGCATTCAATGGAACTTTCATCTCCCAATAGGTCCCAGGCAGCTGGCTTAATTAAGAGACACAATGGCCTCTTTAAACAGCTCCCTTTTTTTTTGCGGTATGCAGGCATCTCACTGTTGTGGCCTCTCCCGTTGCAGAGCACAGGCTCCGGACGCGCACGCTCAGCGGCCATGGCTCACGGGCCCAGCCGCTCCATGGCATGTGGGATCTTCCCGGACCGGGGCATGAACCCGTGTCCCCTGCATCAGCAGGTGGACTCTCAACCACTGTGCCAACAGGGAAGCCCCTAAACAGCTCCCTTTTTTAAGTGGCAGTGTGTATGGGGATATATGTATACATATAGCTGATTCACTTTGTTGTACACCATAAACTAACACAATATTATAAAGCATTTATACACCAATAAAGATGTGAAAAATAAATGGCAGTGTGGCAAAAGGACACCTACATGTGTCTCTCTCTTGCCTCAAGCCTTAATCTCTCTTAATTTAAGGCCTCCTGTCTGACTCACATCTCAAAGAAACTTTAGGAAACCTCCTTATCACTATTTCCTATATTTAGAGGGAGCATGTCTCACCCTCCATGCACATGAAGACTCATCACATATGAGGTCTTTTAATAATAATGTCTCCCTCTAACTTTATGGATTTTCAATCCTGCTGCCATTTCATAAGGGCTGTAGGTCAGATTGAAGGCACATACTCTCCTCAGACCCATTAACCATAGATTGTCCAATGGGAGAAGCAACTGTCCACCTGGTATGTGGTCCATTTGAGCCTGAACTTTCCCTACCCAGGAAACCTTCCCCAATATTTGGATTATAAAGTGTTGAAAATTAATCTGGGATCTCCTTCTGATCCCATCCAGGAAATTCAAATTGGTGCATGTAGGCTAAGGCTCTTAATCTATAGGAAATACAGAAAAACATGTTAATGATACCAGACTGTGGGAAACTATACAGAACAAATCACCCAGTTTCTTCAACAAATACATTATAAACCAATCGCAACACATAGGTCTTATTTGGATCCAGATTCAAAGAAATTTTAAAATTTTAAAAAGATATGCCCGGAGAGGCAGTCTAAACTCTAACTGGATATCTGATATTAAAGAAATATTGTTTGAGAGAAAATAATGGTATTGTGATTAAGTTTTTTAAAAGATTCATCATTCACATACACACTGAAATGTTTATGGATGAAGTAATACAACAACATCTGGCATTTGCTACAAAATAATTCTGGGGTGGGCAGAGGTATAGATCAAACAAGACTAGCTATGAGTCAATCATTACTGAAGCTGAACAAAGGATGGTACATAGAAGCTCATTACTATTTTGTCTATTTTTGTACAGTTTGAATTTTTCATAATAAAAAGTTAAAAAAAATGCTGATCATGGCTCAGTGAATTGATTTTACCACACACACAAAAAAAATAAGGTAACAACACCATAGTTTGAAAACTCTACAATAGCATATTAATAATTTTCTTAAGCTTTCCAACAACTAGCAAAGTATCTTGGATAAAACATAAAATCAAAAAATAGTGATTAGTAAAGTAACGATACAGCCTCTCTGAGGGAAAATATAGCAAGAAGTATTAAAATTTAAAGTCCACACATAAGTTGGCCCAGAAAGTAGCATTCATCCTACTAATAAACTCATCAAATGAGCATCTATATTTATCCCACCACCGTTTACAATAGTAAAAGACTGATAGCCATCTGAAAGTTAGTAAGGGTCAGTTTTTAAACATGGAAGAAGTATGGAATACAGTTCAGCTATTAAAAATGAATAAGCCCATCATGTACTAATATATGCATAGAATCCCCCTGGAAGTACTCAAGAAACTAGTCACACTGGTCGCCCTCTGAAGTGGGAAAACTCCGTGACTAACGGCAGAGCTGGGAGGGAGAATTTGCTGAATGCTCTTTTGAACCTTTTAAATACTTACAATATCATCTCTTAAACAATAAAATTGAGAAGAAAATACTAAAAGAAAGGCTTCAAATTTCACTCTGTAGGATTTATTCTATTCCTTCAAAAATCTTAGAAAAGGACTAAGTATACAGGCAGCATTAAAATATTTGGCACACGAATATGTGTACCTCAGGTTAAAAAGAGAGAAATGGAGTGGAACATCTTCTTTGGGTCCATTCCTCTAACTTCCCCCCATCCCCATTATTCTTTGGAATAGCAACGCCCAAGAACCAGATCACTAAAAGGGTTCTTGCTATAGATTTTCGAGGACAGAAAGATATATCCTGAAAATCCAGAAAGCAATTCAGAGACAAAAAAGAGAAAAACAACTTACCTTGGATAAAAATCTTAGTTGTCCAACAGCTACTCTTCCCTTGTTCTCTGGTCACCTGTGTCAGAGAAGTTGGTAAGAGTTAAATAATCTTGAGACACCAAGCCTTTCTTTGAGCGCAGACTTATTTGTTAGAACCAAACATCTTCTACTCTCCCTGCCCCACCCCACGGCCCCCACCCCACGAGTTAAAGTAGACACTCAGCCGAAGCTCAGCGACTGACCTGAGCAATGATGCCCTCCCTCTTTGGGAACCAGAGTGGAAGTCGAGAATCCGCATAGGACTCCCCAGGTGGATTCCTGAGGGGAAACTGGAATCTTACCACCTCGATTTTTGCCTCCTCTCTTCTCAGCCCCCCGAACGTGAGGCTGTTTCTGGCTCTAAAATTCTCATTCTGACATCAGGTCTGTGACTTGGAGACAAGCTTCTTTATCTGGTCATTCTCGCAGCTTAACACAACCGCTCTCACGTCTGAAGACACAATTACCACTCTCTCAAGTGGTCACACAAAATCATGCAGTCCCACAGGCACATCACGTTACACACACACACACACACACACACACACACACACACACAGTGGCGTGCTAAGGCCTGAGGCTCTAGACACGGCCGGTCTTTGTCCCGGGGCTCAGAAAACGCCTCACCTTCTGCTTCTCCGGCGTCCTGCCGGGTCCCAGCGGACCGGTCCACATCAACAGTCCGCGCTCCCACAGCCGCTGCGCAGCTCAGCTCGTTCCAGCATTAACAGCGCTGACAACCTAGTAGGAAGTAACGTTACACCCGCAGGCTTCTGGAAAATGTAGTCCAGTACCCAAAAGATCCGAGAGAACCAGCAACCCAAACCTTCCGAGCCCCTCTCAGAACCGTACTCGTCCCAAAAGCACAAGCCGCGAGCGGCGGGTCTTCCGCCGACTCCGCAAATCACTCCGCGCGTCTGCCGTCCCAGCTGTGATGTGGCACCTCCGGTCGCGCTCTGGCACCTCCGGTCGCGCTCTGGCACCTCCGGTCGCGCTCTGGCACCAACGGTCGCGCTCTGACGGGAAGCTTATTTCCGGCCGCGGGGACTTCGGGGACATGTAGTGTGGACTAGGAGTCCCAGAGGGCCAAAAGGGGTCGTCCTGTTCTCTCAGCCTCAGCTTACCACGGGTTGGCGCTGGATACCGCCACAGAGTCTGAAGGCTCTGGCAGGTGGAAGGGAAGATAGAGCGGATTCCGAGGAGGCTAAAGGAGATGAATCTCCAGGCCGTTACTGCAGCCTGGCCTGTGGAGGAGGACGTAAGGAGAGTGACCCTTTACTGCTGGTGAGCGCATTTGCTTAAGTTTGTGACCTTGGGGGTGTGGTTGTGCAGCTGTTCCTGATACAGTTTTTATGATTAAAAATAAATAAATAGTTTAAAGTCCACTTTCTGAATGTAACATGCCAAAAAGTGCCCAAATCGTTAAAGATGGGTGATTTTTCATAAATTGCTCGAACTTAGAGTAACTGTTACTGAATACAAGTTCGTGTGCCTGAAGCACAGTGAGGCCAAACTGAGGTGTTGGAGTTTGGAGCAGAGAAAGGTTTATTGCAGGTCCAAGTAAGGAGAACAGGTGGCTTGTGCTCAAAAACCCCAAACTCCCTGCTGGTTTTAACAGGCAAAATTTGGGGTGAGGGCTTCAGGGTGTGTGACTTTCTTCTGACTGGTGGTGAGGTAATAGGGCAGTGTTCCAGGACTCTTGTGCTCAGCCTGAAGTTACCTTCCTCCACCTAGGTGGGAGCCTTAGTTCCTGCAGAAGAACGCAAAGATATGATTATGTATATCCCTTGAGGAGGAACCAGGATCCTGCTTTAATGGTTACATTACGGTTTCTTTTTTTTTTTTTTTGGCCATGCCACTCAGCATGTGGGATCTTAGTTCCCGGACCAGGGATTGAACCCATGCCCCCTGCATTGGGAGCATGGAGCCTTAACCACTGGACCACCAGGGAAGTCCCATGCACTATAGTTTCTTGACTGCTCATTCTTGGTTTCTGCATTCCCTTACTTCCTTGATTAGTAACTGTTTGAATCTGCTCTTTGGTATTCAGGAAGGTCTAGGAGGCTGAAGCCTTTATCCTGCAAATAAGAAACTGGGGACACAGAAAGGTTTTTGTGCCCAGGAGGCCCCCACTGGGTTCTGATCAGTTTCATAACTAGCACCCCAGAAGTCCCCTACTGGTCTCCTGTAAAGATATCCATCACATGACTTACAATATTACAGATAAGTTTTGCCTGATTTTGAACTGAACATAAATGCAATCATATTGTATGCACACTTTCTAACCCCTTTGGTCTGACTTCTTTTGCCAAATATTCATTTTGTGAGATTAATTGATAAAGTTCGCTTACTCTCATTGTTGATGGTATTTGGCTTGTTTTTAGCTTGGGGCTACTAGGAATAGTGCTTTTGAACAGTCTCATTTGTGTATTTTGCTGTGTATATGTGTGCATCTTGGAGGGGAATTGCTGGGTCATAGGTTATGCATATGTTTAACTATAGTAATACATTGCCAAACGGTTTTCCAAAGTGGTTTTCCGATTGCAGGTATGTATTATAGTTCCAGTTGCTCTGTATACCTAACACACACTTTATGTGTTTCCTTTTTAACCTTTCTGGTGGGTGCATGGTGGTTTTCATTTGAATTTACCTGATGTGTCCATTTGTATATCTTCTGTAACAGGGGAAGATACCTGCCAGCTTTAGTATTAATTTGGGCAAACAGGAAGAGGACCAAGAGAATCTGGATCCTCTTGTAGAGTTCTGTACTGTTTAGATTGGTGTTGATCCAGTGCCTTCAATAGTGCCTCTCTTTCCTTACTGCCTTTAAGAACAAATAGGACTGGAGTAAAGGCAAAGGTCCATCCTTCCCTAAGAGGGACCCAAGGCCACCTGCACTGGTCAAGGTATGTTGGGGACTTGACAGTGACCAAGGTTGCCAAACATTTTAAGCCCTTTTGGACATTGGGACATAAGTTACTGCGGTGCTAGAAAGCACCCTTGGGGGTGGTCCAAAAAATTACTTGAAGTAGTTAATAATAACTTCCAGAAATAATTTGGAAAGTAATTTCCAGATTGATCAATAGACTGGTATAACTTTACAGGTGGACTCTTTTGGAGCAATACACATTCAAGTGGTTGTAACTGATACTGCTGAATGTGTTGTGGTAATAGATGTGTTAATTATAGGTAATAATTCTCTTGACCATTAGGGATGTTCCCAATGGGGAAATGCCACAATTAGAACAGTGGTAGTGACGCAAGTACCCAACCTGGAGCCTACTAGACTTCTTCAGTATAGTCATGTAGTTACTGTGAAGTAGCATAGGGTGCTGGGGAAGGAGGACAGAGGGAGTAGAAGACGTCAGAGGTCACTATACTGATCAAGGAGCTAGAAGAGGAAGAGGTGCTTAAAGAAACTATGTCACATAATGGCCCTCAGTGGCCAGTGAAAAATACAATGTTATCTGGCTCTGGACTGCGAACTACCAGAAGCTCAGTGTGGCAGTAGTCTCTCTCACACGTGCAGTTCCAGTATTAACAATCACAGAGTCTGTAATGCAGACTGAAGGAGTCTGTCTTGCCATGGTTGGTGGACATTGCTAATACCTTCTCAGCATCCTGTTGCATTCTGCAAATCAGTGCCAATTTGCCTTCACAAGTTTCTAATTACCTTTATTTTATCATGTTGCCACAGCTACCTAAACTCTTCACAATTCATCATTAGTGAATAGGCCAAGATCTAGAAAGGCTGAAATATTACCAGAGATGTCCTGTTACCATTACATTGATGGCATTATTCCGATTGGAAGGGCTAAGCACAGCATATAGACTGCCTTTCATAAGATGAGTCAATTATCTGAACCAGGGCTGGAAGATTAAGATCCCAATAAGATACAGGGACTAAACACTGAAGGAAGATTCTTGGAAACCAGCTGGGCTGCCCAGAGAAAAAGCCCTGAGCTTTTTAAAGAAAAATTTTTGGCCTTAAAAGCTTCAGCAAACAAAATGAGGCACAACATGTGATAGGCACGTTTGGGTGTTGGAGGCACTTCATACCTCACGTGAGGATCCTCCTAACTCACTATATAAGATCACTCAAAAGGGGCACTGTCCAATAACAGGCCTTAGAAACTATCCAACAAGCTGTACAGGCTGCCCTTCCATTCTGGCCAGTCAGCCCTAACAAGCCTTTTGAGCTGCAAGTGTCAGCAACTGACATTTATGCAGACTGGAGCCTGTGGCAAAAAGATGTGGTCACTAGGCAATGGCATTCCCTTGGGTTTTGGACATGCACGTGTCTGACACCATCAACGAGTATTATTAATTTCCTAGGACTGCCACAACAAAGTACCTCAAACTAGCTGGTTTAAAACAACAGAAATTTATTGTCTCACAGTTCTGAAGGCCAGAAGTCTGAAATCAAGGTGTTGGCCTCTCTGAAGGCTCTAGGGGAGAATCTTTCCTTGTTTTTTCCTTATTTCTGGTGGTTTCTGGCAATTCTTGGCATTCCTTAGCCTGTAGACATATCACTCCAATCTCTGGCTCTGTTATCACATGGCGTTCTCTTTGTATGGCCGTGTCACTGTGTCCAAATTTGCCTTTTATAAAAATAAGGACACCAGTCATATTGCATTTAGGGCCCACCCTAATCCAGTGTAACCTCATCTTAACTTGATTATATCTGCAAAGACTGTATTCCCAAATAACTAAGTCACATTTATGGGTTCCAGGTAGCCATGAATTTGGAGGGGACACTATTCAAGCCAGTACAACAAAATACCCCGTTTCGGAGACAATTACTGGCTCATTATTAGTCACTGGATACTGAAGACTAACAAACCAATAGCAGGTTGTGTTACACAAACATCCCTATCCTGGGTTAGAAATGTGAATACCAACAAAGTGAATATTGTACAACAGCATTCATTATTAAGTGGAAGTGGAATATCCAGAAAAGAAGCAAACTGGTCATTCATGGCATTTCACATCTACATGAATAAGTGACTAGTCATTCTCCAGATGCAGTTATGTCAGATGCAGTGTCTGTTCCAGCACCTTGAGCTTCTAGGGAGCTTCAATACACTAAGATTCCTGAGTATTCCTGGGGCTGGTTCATGGACATATCAGCTAAGTTAAAAACAGATGGGATGTACTAGACCACTGCTGCTGTGCAGCCTCAAAGAAAAATGCTTAAAGTTGTGCATGGAAAAGAGAACTCTGCTTAATGGGAGGAACTGCAGGCTGTGATGCTTCCCCTGGAAAATACCCCTCAAAATGTACCTTGTTACATTTTCACTGACTCATGGGCAGGAGCCAATGCACTGACGATGTGGTGTTGTACCTGGCGGTGGGACAACTGGATAATTAAGTTTCAGCCTCTGTGAGGATGAAGCATTATGGCAAGAGATTGCACAAGACCCACATCCCTTGGTTGTAACCATGTGGATGCCCACTGAAAAGGGTTTTATGAGGACCAAGTGTCAGCAACTGACAATACGCAGCCTGGAGCCTATGGCAAAAAATGTGTCCACTAGGCAATGACATCCCCTTGGGTTTTGGACACAGCACATTTCTGACACTGTCAACCAGTATATTAGTTTCCTAGGGCTACTACAACAAAGTGCCACAAACTAGGTGGATTAAAACAACAGAAATTTATTGGAATGGAATCTATGAGATCATCAGATAAGGACCCAGGTAAGGGCCATGGCCACCTGGATTCACAATCACATGTGTATAGATAATCCATCTATAATTCAGGACTGAGCCCCAAAATGAGACATAGTGATTCCAACACAAGAGGTCAGGAAAGCCCAGCAAACATGCCTAGACTGTCAACTATGCAGTTGAGTAGCAAAGAGAACTCTTGGACACACAGCCAGGGGTACCAGACCTGGCCAGTCCTGGAAAATAGACCATATAGGCTCTCTCTGTTCCACCCAAAGGTACTGGTGGGAATTGACTGCAATAGACACCCTTTCAGTGTATAGCACTGCCAACCTGTCCACACAGCAGATGGGGGCCATACTTTGCAAAGACTCTTAGATGGAATAGTATGGTCATCTAAGCCATAGATGTGTTACATTGTTATCTACTTGGATTCCCTGAACATATCCAATCAGACAATAGTGCCGCCTTATAACCAAAACATATGCTGCAACAGGCGGCTACGTGGGATATTCACTGGACCTTTCATGCCCTGTATCATATGCAGGCAGCAGGTGCTATTGAAAGATGGAAAATGGAAAGATGGAGAAACTGAAAAGATAATTGGACAACTGAGACAGCTCCCAGTGGAGCACCTAATTAAGACACGCAGTTTGGGCACTAAATGTGGCAATTCTCCCAAAATGTTACCTTCCATTTAAATAGAATGTTTAATTATGAGGTTGGAGAGGATAGAAGAGGCCCAGACTGCTGTCAGAAACCCAATCCACATAATTAACTTCTCACTCTACCTTTTTGCCTTCCACACATACCCTTGGAGAAAAGGGGGCTGGGAAACTCTAACCTAGTACTTCTTTTGTCTCCTGGCTGTACTTGCTGAATTTAGCAATTATGGATATTGATGATAATGATCATGAATATGAGGTGATGTTTTAAATTTTTGTTTTATTTTTGAGGGGAAAAATAATGTTTATCACCTTTTATCACCTATATGCTTGCCCAAATTCTATGTTTTGTAACCCCCCAAAATCCTCAAAGTGGAGGAATTTTAAATTTTATTCATGTTAGCTAAGGCAAGGACTGAGATTCAAAACCAGTTCTCTCTTGAGTTCAGAGCCTGTGCTCTGCCTACTACATTAATATCTTTAAAAAACAAAAAAACCCACTTTATTGGGACTTCCCTGGTGGTCCAGTGGTTAAGACTCCACACTCCCAATGCAGGGGACCCAGGTTCAATCCCTGGTCAGGGAACTAGATCCTGCACACCGCAACTAAGAGCCTGCATGCTACAACTAAAAGAGCCCGCATGCCGCAATGAAGTTCCTGTGTGCCACAACGAAGATCCTGCATGCCGCAACTAAGACCCAGTGCAGCCAAATAAATAAATAAATATTTAACCCCCCCAAAAAAACCCACTTTATTAAGTACGATTGATATAATACAAAAAAACTGATAATGCATTAATTTGATGGGTTTGGAGATAAGTACATATCATGATCATGATCATGATCACTAGAATCAATGCCATAAACATATCCATCACCTCCAAAAGTCTCCTCCCACCCTCTTTATTTATTATTATTTTTTGTGTGATAAGAACACAGACTGTCAGATCTTCCCTCCTGGCAAATGCTCAAGTATACAATACAATATTATTAACTATAGGCCCTAGGCTGTACAGTAAACTCTAGGACTTACTCATCTTGTATATCTGAAACTTGAACCATTTTACTATTACCTCCCCATTTCTCCCTCCCTAAGTTTTTATTTTTAAATAGACTAATAGCACCTTTCTCCAAGAGTGCTTGTGAGGATAACGTGAAATCTGACATGAAGTAAATGTCCAGCAGTCAGTACTAACTGTCTCCCACAGCTTCTCAGCCCTTCCTGTTTTTTGGACTTGGGCCCTTGGCTGGGGCAAAATTGTGTGCTGAGACCAGTTGTAACTCTGCTCCTCACATCGGGGCAGGGGCAAGCTAGACTCCTTCAGGGTTCCCCTTGTCCCATCCCTTCCCTCATCTAACTTTTCTTTCTTCCAGTTTCATTGAGCTATAATTGACATACAGTACTGTATAAGTTTAAGGTATACAGCATAATATTTGACTTACATACATCATGAAATGATTACCACAATAAGTTCAGTGAACATCCATCATCTCATATAGATACAAAAGAAAAAGAAAAAACGAATTTTTCCTTGTGATGAAAACTCTTAGTATCTATTCCCTTAACAACTTTTGTATGTAACATACAGCAGTATTAATTATATTAATCATGTTGTATATTACATCTCTAGTACTTATTTATCTTATAACTGGAAGATTGTACCTCTTGACAACCTTCATCCAATTCCCCCTCCTCCTACCCACTGCCTGGGGTGACCACAAATCTGATCTCTTTTTCTATGAGTTTGTTTATTTGTTTTTTGTTGTCATTGAAGTATAATAGACCTACAACACTATGTTAGTTACTGGTGCACAACATAGTGATTCAATATACTATACATTACAAAATGATCACCACGAGCTGATGACTCTTAAGGTGGTGCTGGCATGGTCCACACAACAGGAGTGGAGGAGGTTCTAGGATAGCACAGGTATAGTAAGAAACTGCTGAGGCATCTAGGGATGAGTTATGCCATATGGTATGAATAAGACATGGGCGATATTGGAAAAAGAATGAAGTGATTGCTGCAGGGACTGGTTGGAGACTAATCATATGGCTGTAGAAGAGGAACAACCCTGATCATTGGGTATAGAACACTTAGACCTTTTGAGGTGAGGGTAGAGGGAGGGACCATTAATCTCTCTCAACTCTTATCCCTGTCCAACACCTGGCCAGTTTATCCCAAACTGTCACCATCACGTCAACATAACTGTTGACCAACAAATAGTCCTAATCAGAAACCTTCCAAGAGCTGCTGACTTCAGAAAGGAACAGCCTCCACTTAAAATATTCTATTTATGTCCCATTTTACTCAGAAAAAGTTCAACCACAATTTACAAGGTCACCATAAACTGACTCTTTCCAACATACACCTCTCTGATCACATTTCATACTCCTTTCCTTGTTTACTCTGTCTTAGACAGATTAGCCCTTGGTGCTTCTCATACACAATGAGCCTGCCTGCCTCAGGACTTCTGTAGTTACTGTGCCCTCTGCCTTAAGTCATCCTTCACTCCCACCCTATTATGTTGATTGCATGCATTAATGCGATTGCTTGATCATTGACCTTTACCTCAGTCTTTTCTCGTCTGCAGTCTTTGCCTTCCCATTACAAGCACATAACCTTTACACCCAAAACTGTCTACCAAGGTGACTGCAATCACTCCCAAGGCTCCAACTATTATAGCTCTGTGAGGCTTTTCCATATTTCAATCTTAGCCATTTCTTCTGGTTGCAATACGTGAACTCCTCTTACAATTAATTGTACTTTTTGAATGATTTGAAAAGATACTTTCCCAATCCTCAGGCTATGCATTTCTTAATAGTTCATATTATTTTATAACCTCTATGTCTCCTAGAAAAATATCCTCCACACATAGAATATAAGGGAGTGTTGGCTGAAAGAATGAATACATAAATAATTAATCCAAAAACTAAATATACTAAATACCAAAACGTTCCAAGGGAGTGACACATATATAACCCAAAAGATAAAAGAGAGTGAACCAATAAGAAGGAATAAGATCCCAAATAAAGGTAGAAGCTTGTCATCAGAATCACCTGCTATGAATAGGAGGGAAAAATGAGAGAAAAGAAGCAGAGATAGGGTTATCTTGGAGGTGGAGGTGTGGGCATATGGAAGCTCATAGTGAGGTTTACTTTTCTATATAGTTGTGGACCTCTGAGGGGATATTTCCCAAAATATCTCAAAGACATGGTCTCCTCATTGAACAACTAAGTTACATCCTGCACTCCTCTCCTCTTGCATGACCATCAGTCGCTTACCTAGATACAGGCCCCTTGTCAGCTCACTGTCAAAAACACCCCAAGGCTCCTTCCCTTGCTCCAATAAAGAGATCACTTCTGGCTTGGGAATGGAAAGTCCTACTCATGAGAGAAGAAAGATTTTTATGTTGTAGATGTTCCAGCACTCAAATCCTGTCCTGTGATCAGCAAATAAAGGAGGATGTCACTATTGCAAGGGCCACAAAAAGCACAGAAGATGGAACTTTGGCCTTAGGCCCAACGATGCTTCCCAGACTCTGCAAAGCTCAAGCCATTTCTTTAGGAATAGGGAGAAGAAATGCATAGGATATATGAAAAGCATTGAAAAATTCCTCTTGGGGGAAGCACATAATCCAGAGGGCAAACTAAGACTTTTTGGAGATAGTTGTGCTTACCGACTGAGACCAGGTTGCTATAATTCTCCAACATTACATATCTGTACAAATTCCTTTGAGTTGAGTCCAGGCATTCTCACTCCTCCTGAGAGAAGTCTATGGACACATCCTTGAATATCACAAATTCCTGAAATGAAAACTTGTGTAATGAAAATAAATGATTTCAAGATGGAAGGAAAGACAAAAAAAAGATAAAAGTAGATGAAGTACAGGAGAATTTTACAGGAAAAGAGAAATGGAGAGCAAACAGGTTGGGGTCAATGCCTGTGATGTGAGTGAAGAATAGAGAGTTAGTGTTAATCAGTGAGCAGGTCTCACACAACCCAGTTCTTTCAGACAAAAGCTCCTGTGCACAGTGAGGATTCCAAGATCCTTTCTAATTTAAAAGTATACTAAATTCATTTAAGACAAATATCGCAATTAAAAAGCCAACAGGCATATAGTATATTCTCAATAAAGAGGAGTACCCTCCTGCTTCCTCCTCTCCCCTGAAAACTCAAGTTATAAATAACTGGTAGCCCTTTGGCAGGGTATCAAAGGATAAAATTTTACAATAATAGGAATATAAAGAAGACCCAAACATTTTCAACAATCAGAAAACAGGTCACATGAAGGCACCAGGAAACAGAAACACAATGGCCTGCTCAATAGTACCCTGAAATGAAAAAACAAGTGAACAAAAGACCAAAAAAATGTGATGAATTTTTCAATAATAAGAGAGAAATGAGTTCTTGACTAGAGTTATTTATCCAGCCAAAATTCACACTAATGCGAGGGTTGTATAGGACATTTCTAGATAAGCAATGACTCAAATATGTATCTCCTATGAACCCTTTTTCTTTCTTTTTCCTCTTTTATTGTTTTTCCTTTTATTTAAAACAGATTTTTCAGCTTTAATGAGATATAATTGACAAATAAATTGTACATATTTAAAATATACAAAGTGATGATTTGACATACGTATACTTTGTGAAATGATTACCACAACAAGGTTATTTAACATATCCATTGCCTCAAATACTTACCTCTCTTTTTTTGGGGGTGGGGGGGTGAGAATACTTAAGGTCTACTCTCTTAGAAAATTTCAAGTACAGTATAGTCACCACAATGTACATTAGATTCCCAGAGCATCTTATAAATGAAGGCTTGTACCCTTTGACCAGCATATCCCTATCTCCTCCACCCTCCAGCCCCTAATAACCACACCATTCTATTCGGCTTCTATGAGTTGGACCTTTTCTTTTTTTTTTAGATATACACATAAATTAAACCATATAGTATTTGTCTTTGGCCAATTTCACTTGGCATAATGTACTCTAGATATATCCATGTTGTTGCAAATGGCAGAATTTCCTTCCTTCTCATAGCTGAATAATATTCCATTATATGTATGTATATCTAACTATCTATCAATAGAAAAAGAAAAAGAAAAAAAATCAACACAGCAGAGTGGCAAGAGAAGGTCCCAGTGAGTGACGAATATCTCATATCCATTTTATCTGTTCATCCATCAATGTACACTTAGGTTGTTTCCATATCTTACTGTGAATAATGCTGCAGTAAAAATGAACATGGGAGTGCAGATAACTTTTCAAGATACTGATTTTGTTTCCTTTGTATATATACCCAGAAATGGGACTGTTGGATTATATAATAGTTCTATTTTTAATTTTTTGAGGAATCTCCATACTGTATTCCATAAAGGCTTTACCAATTTTCATTCCAAATAACAGTGTACAAAGATTTCCTTTTCTCCACATTCTCACCAACACTTAACTTTTGTCTTTTTAAAAAATATTTATTTATTATTTTTTTTAGGCTGCCCTAGGTCTTAGTTGTGGCACATGGGCTTCTTAATTTGCGGCATGTGGACTCTTAGTTGTGATACACATGCGGGATCTAGCTCCCCAACCAAGGATCGAACCCTGGCCCCCTGCATTGGGAGTGCAGAGTCTTACCCACTGGACCACAAGGTAAGTCCCTGTTGCATTTTTTTAAACTAACTTTTATTGCAGTAGAGTTGATTTACAATGTTGTGTTAGTTCTTGCTGTACAGCTACGTGAATCAGTTATACATATATCCACAATTTTTTAGATTCTTTTCCCATATAGGTCATTACAGAGTATTGAGTAGAGTACCCTGTGCTATGTTGTCTTTTTGATAGAAGCCATCCTAACAGGTATGAGGTGATATCTCAATGTGGTTTTTTTTTTTAATTTTTTTTTTTCTCAATGTGGTTTTGATTTGCTTTTCCCTAATGATTGGTGATGTTGAGCCCTTTTATGTACCAGATGGCCATTAATATATCTTCTTTGGAAAAACGTCTAATCAGGTCCTTTCCCCATTTTTTAATGAGGTTATTCACTTTTTGTTTGTTTTTGCTGTTGAGTTGTATAAATCTTTATATATCATGGATATTAATAGCTTTATCAGACATGTGGTTTGCAAATATCTTCTCTCATTCTGTATGTTGCCTTTTCATTTTGATGACTGTTTCCATTGCTGTGCAAAAGCTTTTTAGTTAAATGTAGTCCCACTTGTTTATTTTTGTTTTTGTTGTCTGTGCTTTTGGTGTCATATCCAAAAAAATCATTGCCCAGACCAGTGTCAAGAAGCTATTCCCTATGATTTTTTCTAATAGTTTCTTCTAATAGTTTTATGGTTTCATACCTTATATTTTCTTCACTTTTTTTCATTCTTTTTTCTTTGTTCCCCTCTGAGTTATTTCAAATGACCTATCTATGACCTCACAGATTCATTCTTCTGCTGGATTAAGTCTGCTGTTGATGCTCCCTATTGCATTTTTCATTTCATTCATTGCTTGCTTCAGCTCGAAAATTTGTTTGGTTCTTTTTTATGATTTCTATCTCTTTGTTAAACTTTTTGTACATTGTTTTTTTATTTCATTGAATTGTGTTTCCGTGTTTTCTTTTTTCTCACCAAACTTCCTAAATATTTTGAATTCTTTATCAGGCAAATTGCAGATCTCCATTTCTTTGGGGATGGTTACTGGAAGATTATTGTATTCCTTTGGTGGTATTATGTTTCCTTGATTTTTTTGTGTGTTCCTTGAAGTCTTACATCATGTTCACATCTGATGTAGTCTCTTCCTCCAGTCTTTACTGAATGGCTTTGGGAGGGAAATACTTTCTTTCAGCCTTTTCTGTGGACTTCTTTTTTCTAAGACAGTAGTAGAGGTTGTGTTATATTAAGATCAAGTACTAAAAGAGCAAAGAGTTACACAAGGAATCAGGGGGAAAAAAGCAACACGGCAGAGGGGCAAGAGAAGGTCTCAGTGTAAATATAAACCAGGAAAACTAGGACAACAGCTAGGAAACAGAGGTAAAGAAAAATCTGTCCAGATGGAAGCAGTGGGCACATGGAAGACCATGAGAGACTCTCCAGGAAATAATGTTTGACTATGTGAAAATTGCTATTAATATACATTACATATTAATAATATATAACATAGGGACTTCCCTAGTGGTGCAATGGTTAAGAATCTGCCTGCCAATGCAGGGGACACGGGTTCAAGCCCTGGTCCAGGAAGATCTCACATGCTGTGGAGCAACTAAGCCTGGGCACCACAACTACTGAGCCTGCACTCTAGAGCCTGCAAGCCACAACTACTGACCCGCGTGCCACAACTACTGAAGCCCATGTGCCTAGAGCCCATGCTCTGTGACAAGAGAAGCCACTGCAATGAGAAGCCCACACACTGCAACAAAGAGTAGCCCCTGCTCACTGCAACTAGAGAAAGCCCGTGTGCAGCAACAAAGACCCAACGCAACCAAAAAAAAAAAAGAAAAAGAAACTAACACAACATTGTAAATCAACTATGCTTCAATTAAAAATTTTTTAAAAATAATAATATATAACACATAATATAAATTAACATAAATATAAAATGCTATTAATATATTCTATATAAATATTAATAATATATTATATTAGGAACATTGTTACATTTTGAACAATAATTACTAGAAAGCTAGGCAAAAAATAAAAATTAAAAAATACACCCAGAAAATTAACTTCAGAAAAAAATGAAAATTTATACAAACATCTCACAAGATGACTATTTAGTAATGACTTTTTGCTTCAAAAGCTTCCAAAAGTTAAAGCACTTTTTCTACAATGATGCTTTTCTTCTTTCAAAATAGTGACTTTTACTCCAAAACACACTAAATAAATACATTATAAGAACTGATATGAGAACATTGTATGGTTTTAGGCAAAGTCAAACATCAATTTATTCTATACAACCATTTTCAGTTAGAGAACATCATATGGAACACATTTACAATGTTGTGACATTTGGATGAACTTCAACTATTCTGTTGCATACTTTGGCAGGTGAGAAGAGTGAAGAGAGAGTGTTGTCCAGCACTCTTTGGAATGTTATGCATATGTACTGTTTCAACACACTGTCATGCTTACCCTGTATTTTGCCTTAAGGCAGTTTGTATGTGTGCTATTTATTTTAAAGCTTATAAGATAACAAGGAGCCCCAATAAGGTTGAAAAATTGGTGATGAAAATGGTGCAGAAAGAAAAATATATATTCAAATATATATTCAATTGCTTCATAAGTTACAATGTGAAAATAATTGGAAATATGGGAGCAAATGCCATTAGTTGAGGGTAAGTGCCTTTTGGGAATAGGGCTGAAACTACATGACAATACTTGAAGTTTAAAGTTTGGTGGAGACTTTAGAGTTTTCTACATACCCAAAGTATGTCATCTGCATAGTGACAGTTTTACCTCTTCCCTTCCAATGTGAATGCCTTTTATTTCTTTTCCTTGTCTGACTGCTATGACTAGGACATCCAATACTATGTTAAATAGAAGTGATGAGAATATGCATCCTTGTCTTGTTCCTGAATTTAGAGGGAAATCTTCCAGCCTTTCACTGTTGAGTATGATGTTAGCTGTGGGCTTGTGCTAAATGGCCTTTATTGAGATAGGTTCCCTCTATACCAACTTTGATGAGTGTTTTTATCATGAGTGAATGTGAATTTTGTCTAACAGTTTCTCTGCATCTACTGACACAATCCTTTTGTTAATGTGGTGTATCATATTGACTGATTTGTGAATACTGAACCAGCCTTGCATTTCTGGAATAAATCCCACTTGATCATGGTGTTATGATCCTTTTTATATACTGTTGGATTCAGTTTGCTAATACTTTATTGAGGATTTTTGCATCTATATTCATCAAAGATATTGGCCTGTAATTTTCTTTTTCTGTAGTGTCTTTGTTTGATTTCAGTGTCAGGGTAATGATGGCCTCATAGAATGAATTTGAGTGTTCCATCCTCTTCAATTTTTTTGAATAGTTTGAGGAGGATAGGTATATTAGCTCTTCTTTACATGTTTTGTAGAATTCCCCTGTGAAATTGTCTGGTCCTAGACTTCTATTTACTGGGAGTTTTATTATTACAAATTCAATTTCACTACAAGTGATCAACTTGATCAAATTGTCTGTTTCTTCTTGATTCAGCCTTGGCAGGTTTGTGTTTCTAGAAATTTGTTGCTTCTATGTTGTCCAATTTGTTGGCATATAATTCTTTGTAGTATTCTCTTATGATTTTTTGTTTCTTTGTGAGGTATCAGTTGCTATTTTTCCTCTTTCATGTCTTATTTATTTAGGTCCTCTCTCTTCTTGGTGAGCCTTGCTAAAGGTTTATCAATTTTGTTTAGCTTGTTAAAAAGCCACCTCTTGGTTTCATTGATCTTTTCTATTATTTTGTTGTTGTTGTGTTGTTTCTATTTTATCTATTTCCCCTCTGGTCTTTATTATTTCCTTCTTTCTGCTCACTTTGGGGTTTGTTTGTTCCTTTTCTAATTCCTTTAGATAGTTGGTTAGGTTGATTATTTGAGATTTTTCTTGTTTCTTGAGGAAGACCTGTATCACTATAAACATCCCTCTTAGAACTGCTTTTGCTGCATCCCATAGATTTTGGAGACTTGTGTTTCCATTTTCATTTGTCTTGAGGTATTATCTGATTTCCTCTTTGATTTCTTCATTGATCCATTGGTTTTATTGTAGCATGTTGTTTAGTCTCTACATATTTGTTCTTTTCCCATTTTTCTGTTGATTTCTAGTTTTATACTGTTGTGGTCAAAGAAAATGCTTGATATAATTTCTATCCTCTTAAATTTATTGAGACTTGTTTTGTGGCTCATCATGAGATCTATCTTGGAGAATGTTACATGTGCACTTGAAAAGAATGTGTATTCTGTGGATTTTGGATGTAATGTCCTATAGATATCTATTAAGTCCAACTGGTCTATTGTGTCACTTAAGACCACTGCTTCCCTATTGATTTTCTGTCTGGATGATCTGCCCATTGATGTAAGTGGGGTGTTAAAGTCTGCTACTATTATTATATTATTACCAGTTTCTCCCTTTCTGTTAGTGTTCGCTTTATATATTTTGGTGCTCCTGTATTGGGGACATATATGTTAACGAGTGTAATATGCTCTTCTGATTGAGCCCTTTATCATTATATAATGCTCTTTTTTGTCTTTTGGTATAGACTTTGTTTTAAAGTGTTTTTTGTGTTATGAGAATTGCTGCTCCCACTTTCTTGTCATTTCCGTTTGCATGAAATATCTTTTCCCAACCCCTCACTTTCAGTCTGTGTGTGTGTGTTCAGCTCTGAAATGAGTCTCTTGTAGGCAGCATATAGATGGGTCTTGTTTTTTATCCAATCAGCCACCCTGTCTTTTGATTGGAACATTTAGTTCATTGACATTTAAGGTAATTATTGATAGGTATGTACTTACTGCCATTTTATTACTTGTTTTCTGGTTGTTTTTGTAGTTCTTTGTTCATTTCTTCATTTTGTTTCTTCTCTTGTGATTTGATGATTTTATTTAGTAGTATGCTTGTGTTACTTTCTTTTTAGTTTTTGTGTATCTGTTGTAGGTTTTTGATTTGTGCTTACCATAGGGTTCATATATGTTGACCTATAACTATATCTGCTTGTTTTAAACTGAGTCATTTAAATTCAAACACATTCTAAAAGATCTACACTTTTTACTCCCCTACCCACATTTTGTATTTTTATATATATATATATATATATATATATATATATATATATATATATTTGGTTGCATTGGGTCTTAGTTGTGGCTTGCGGGTTCCTTAGTTGTGGCTCACCAGCTCCTCAGTTGAAGCAGGTGGGCTCCTTAGTTGCGGCAAGTGGGGGTCCTTACTGGCAGCTTGCCAGCTCCTTAGTTGTGGCACATGAGTTCCTTAGTTGTGGCATGCGAGCTCTTAGTTGCAGCATGCATGTGGGACCTTGTTCCCCGACCAGGGATTGAACCTGGGCCCCCTGCATTGGGAGTGCAGAGCCTTATCCACTGAGCCACCAGAGAAGTCCCCATTTTGTATTCTTTTTTTTTTTTTTTTTGAGATACGTGGACCTCTCACTGCTGTGGCCTCTCCCGTTGCAGAGCATAGGCTCCAGACACGCAGGCTCAGCGGCCATGGCTCACAGGCCCAGCCGCTCCACGGCATGTGGGATCTTCCCGGACCGGGGCACGAACCCATGTCCCCTGCATCAGCAGGTGAACTCTCAACCACTGCGCCACCAGGAAAGCCCCCCATTTTGTATTTTTAATGTCATATTTAACATCTCCAGGTTTATCTCTTAACTGTTTATTGTAGTTATATTTGCTTTAACAACTTTATGTCTTTTAATCTCCATTTTGGCTTAGTTAAGTAGTTGATCCTCAGTCCTTACTATATATTTGCTTTTCCTAGTGGCATTTCCCCTTTCCTATAGATTCTTACTTCTTTTCCACTTAGAGAAGACCTTCTAACATTTCTTTTATGGTAGATTTAGTATTGATGAACTCTTACTTTTTGCTTTTCTGAGAAGTTCTTTATCTCTCCTTCGATTCTAAATGATAATCTTGCTGGGTAGAGTATACTAGGTTGCAGGTTTTTCCCTTTCAGCACTTTGAATATGTTATGCCACTCCCTTTAGATCTGCAAAGCTTCTGCAGAAAAATTGGCTGCTAGCCTTATGTGGATTTCCTTATACATGACCCTTGTTTTTCTCTTGCTCCCTTCAGAATCCTGTCTTTAGCCTTTGTTTGTTTGTTTGTTTTTGGCCATGACCCAAGGCATGTGGGATCTTAGTTCCCTGATCAGTGATCGAACCCATGCCCCCTGCAGTGGAAGCACAGGGTCTTAACCACTGTATTGCCAGGGAAGTCCCTCTGTCTTTAACTTTTATCATTTTAATTTTATGCCTTTATGTGGGCCTGTTTGGGTTCATCTTGAGACCCTCTGTGTTTCCTTTACTTGGATATGTTTCTTCAAGTTTGGGAAATTTTCAGCCATAATTTCCTCAAATATATTTTCTTTCTTTTTTTAAAATTTTTATTTATTTATTTTTTAAGTTTATTTATTTTATTTATTTATTTTCAGCTGTGTTGGGTCTTCGTTGCCACATGTGGGCTTTCTCTAGTTGCGGCGAGCAGGGGCTACTCTTCATTGTGGTGCACGGGCTTCTCATTGCGGTGGCTTCTCTTGCTGCAGAGCACAGGCTCTAGACATGCGGGCTTCAGTACTTGTGGCACGTGGGCTCAGTAGTTGTGGCTCGCGGGCTCTAGAGCGCAGGCTCAGTAGTTGTGATGCATGGGCCTAGCTGCTCCGTGGCATGTGGCCTCATCCTGGACAAGGGCTCAAACCCATGTCCCCTGCATTGGCAGGCGGATTCTTAACAACTGCGTGACCAGGGAAGCCCCTCAAATACATGTTCAATCCCCATCTCTCTCCCTTCTTCTGGGACCTGTATAATTCAAATGTTGGTATGCTTAATGTTATCCCAAAAATCACATAAATGGGGACTTCCCTGGTGGCACGGTGGTTAAGAATTCGCCTGCCAATGCAGGGGACACGGGTTTGAGCCCTGGTCCGGGAAGATCCCACATGCCACGGAGCAACTAAGCCCGTGTACCACAACTACTGAGCCTGCACTCTAGAGCCTGCGTGCCACAACTACTGAGCCCATGTGCCACAACTACTGAAGCCTGCACACCACAACTACTGAAGCCTGCGTGCCTAGAGCCTGTGCTCCACAAGAGAAGCCAGTGTGATGAGAAGCCTGCACACCATAGTGAAGAGTAGCCCCCTCTTTCTGCAACTAGAGAAGGCCTGTGTGCAGCAACAAAGACACAGCGCAGCCATAAATAAATAAATAAATATTTTTTTAAAAAAGATCACATAAAGGTTATCATTTTTTTAATTTTTCTTTTTCTTTTGCTGTGTGTGTGTTTTTTTAAGCCTACAGCACCCAGTATTTCCAGGCAGTCTCTCATCCAAGTACTAACCAGGTCTGACCCTGCTTAGCTTCTGAGATCAGGCACATTCAGGGTGGTATGGCTGTAGACACTTTTGCTGTTCCAATTGCGTGATTTTCATTAGTCTATCTTCCAGATCCTTTATGCATTCTTCTTTGTCATTTAGTCACTATTTCTTCCTTCTAGTGTGTTTATTTCAGCTACTTAATTCTTCAATTCTGTTTTTTTAAAATATTTTCAGTTCGTTGTTAAAATTCTCACTGTGTTCATCTATTCTTTTCCCTAATTCAGTTAACATTCTTATTTCCAGTGCTTTGAATTCTTTATCTGGTTAATTATTTCTGTTTCATTATTTTTTCAGGAGCTTTCTTTTGCTCTTTCAGTTGAGACCAATCCCTCTGACTTTTTCTTTCTTTCTTTCTTTTTTTTGGCTGCGCCACATGGCACGTGGGATCTTAGTTCCCTGACCAGGGATCTAACCCATGACCCCTGCGGTGGAAGCATGGAGTCTTAACCACTGGACTGCCAGGGAAGTCCCTCTGACTTTTCATTTTGCTTAACTTTCTCTGCCACTGTAAACTTAGATGAAAGTTACCTATTGCAGTCCTAAAGGGATGTTCTTATGTGGGAGTGTCCCTATACAGACTGCAGGTGCCCAGTGCCTTTGGTGGGAGAGCTGGATTTGTTGTGGACACAATCACATCTTTCCTCAGGGTGTGCTGGCAGCTATCACTTTGGTGGGAGGTGGGGCTGGAGATGGAGGGGCTAGAGCTGGAGCTAGGAGTGAGGTGGGACTTCTCTGCTCAGTAGCTGTCACTGCCCTATTGGGGGCAGGGTCTGATTCCAAGTTGTTGGAGCAGAAGTCCTGAGGGTCAGGCCCAAGCTGGCTCTGTTTTCTTTAGGTGTGTGCTTTCCCCTCTCCCAGCACCAGGCCCCTTGCCCCAGGTCGGGGGCGCTGAAGCAAGGCGGGGGGGGGCCTGCATGGGCGCTCAGCCCATGTCAGCTATAGACAAAGGTCTGAGCTGTCTCCAATGTGCTGCCCAGGCAGACACCAGCAGTTGCTTCCCTTGCTCTGTTCAGATGCAGCCCTGAGTGCTGGCAAAGTTCATCTTGCTCTTTCCAATGCATTCAAACTTTCTTTTTACTGCTTCAACAGAGTGCTGGAATCTCTCCTTAGGAAACCTGGACTTCTAAAAGGCTCTCTCATCTGTGGGTGTCTTCTCAAATCAGCAGTCTCCAGGTTTACCTTAATTGCAGCCAAGAGGGACTAGGGCTGGTTCACAGACTCCTGCTTGTTCAACAGCCCATACCAAGGACTGTCCCCTATTACTTGATACACAGGTTGTTGAGACTCCTCCCAGGTCCATTGGTATACAGTGTTGGATCCCACAACACCCACAGAGGCAAGTTGTGGATGTATGCCAAGTTTTAGTTGTTTTAGTTGTTGCACACACAAGGGGATGTGTGTGCAAAATTGATGGGCATCTTATGCCACCATGAGGCTGATGTTATTCTTCAGTGTTCAGATTTTTATGAAGGATCTATTCTATTTTTTCAGTTTTAGAAGCATTAAGTTTCATGAGGTATTTTTCCTTCTTACAGTTTACAGTCTTTATTTTTCTTTAAGATGAATTATTCCTTGTTCAATAAGGAATAAATGTTAATCAAACCTTTCCTATATTCACTTACATAGATGTCTTTTTTCCATGATAATGTCTTTGATGTTGAATAAGGTATAGATCACAGTTAAAAGTTTTTCCATAAATAACAAAGACTGAGAAGATAACAATGATGATGGCTAAACTAACCAAGTATTTATTATGTGATGGGCACAACTGTAGAATCCCCATAACCAACCTCTGAAGTACACTAATTAGGCCCACATTACCATAAACACATCATATATGCATACAAAAGGATCTGGAAGAATAAGTAAGTTGGTTATGTTGGGGAAGTAACTAAGGTCGGGATGTTAGTCAAAGGGAAGTACAATTTTACCTATAATGTATAAATCAGTAAAAGCAGAAGAGAGCCACATATTATCTCTAAAATGGACAACAAATAAATAAAGCAGACACATTCAAAAGGGGCCAACAAGGTAACTCTTTATAATGGCAAAAATTTCAGTATTTGACAAAATGGGGGTTTGATAAAAACAGGTAAATACTTTTAAGCCAATGGAATAGTAACAATATATTCACAGACAAAGAATATTAAAGGCTGGTTATAGCATAATCACACTTTCTCTCAAAAGCAATGCCAAATGTAATCTTACAGGATTTGCTCCAAAAATTTGACAGTGATTGTCTATGACTGGTAAGATTACAGATAACTGTAGCTATTTTTTTTTTACTCATATCTACATTTTTATGGAGGAAAATTGTTCTGCAAAAAGAATAGTATAAGTTTCTAAAAGGAAAATAAAACAATCTTCCAAAAGGTACATATCCATAAGATACTAAAGGATATGTAAAAGTAACAGTAACTTAACACAAACAGGGTGACACACAGATACATAGACAGATATGCAAATTTTGAAAACAAAGACTGACCTGATAGCGAAGCTTTATATGTATAAAAATAAACTTAACCATCAAACATGCAATAAAAATATATAAAAATAGATATGGTTATTAAATAAATGGTGTTAGTATGAGAAATGGGGGAGGAGAAAAAGGGTAAATTAGACCCTCAATAATTTAAAATAATTTTAAAATGCATCAGTAATTCTGTATACTTCACAAAAAATTAAGAACATTAAAAAGAAAGTAGCAGGGTTAGCCCCCAAATAAATTTTGATGCTTAAAATAAATGCAATATACAATAAAAAGGTTTTTCAACTTATAATATTCACAAGTATGAATTTTCTGAAAGTAATGAATTTAGATAAAAATATTCAAATATTTTATTCAGAGTGTTTATTTTCTGTATGAATTTTCTCAGACTGACTAACTGGTAAAGTATAAGTATATGTATCTTAATTACATTTGTAGGGACTCTCACTAGTATGAATTCTCTTTATTGTATGGTTCCTTAATTATGTAGTTCCAATTTATAGAGTTTCTCATTCACAGAGCTTCTTACCAGCATGACTTTTCTTATGTTGCTGAATTTCTGAACCCCTCTCCAAAGCCTTCCCACAGCCCTTACATTCATGAAGTTTCTCACCAGTATGTATTCTCTGATGTTGAGTACGGCTCAAGCCAGTACCAAAAGTCTTCCCACATTCCTTACATTCATAGGGTTTCTGACCAGTGTGTATCCTCTGGTGCCGATTAAGGGCTGAACCACTACTAAAGGACTTTCTACATTCTTTACATTCATAGGGTTTTTCACCTGTGTGAATTAGCTGGTGTTGAATAAGTTTTGAGCCACTAGCAAAAGCCTTCCCACATTCCTTACATTCATAGGGTTTCTCACCAGTATGAATTCTCTGATGTTGAGTGAGGTCTGAACCACTACTAAAGGCCTTCCCACATTCCTTACACTCATAGGGTTTCTCACCAGTGTGCATTCTTTGATGTTGAATAAGTTTTGAACCACTTCTAAAGGCTTTCTCACATTCCTTACATTCATAGGGTTTCTCACCAGTGTGAATTCTCTGATGTTGAGTGAGATCCGAGCCACTATTGAAAGCCTTCCCACATTCCTTACACACATAAGGTTTCTCACCGGTATGAATTCTTTGATGTCGAGTAAGGGCTGATCCAAAACTAAAAGCTTTCCCACATTTGTTACATATATATGGTTTCTCACCAGTATGAATTCTTTGATGCCGCGTAAGAGCTGAACCACTACTAAAGGCCATTCCACATGCTTTACATTCATAAGGTTTCTCACCAGTATGAATTCTTCGATGCTGAGTAAGGTTTGAACCACTGCCAA
Organism: Pseudorca crassidens; assembly: GCF_039906515.1. Classification (NCBI taxonomy): domain Eukaryota; kingdom Metazoa; phylum Chordata; class Mammalia; order Artiodactyla; family Delphinidae; genus Pseudorca; species Pseudorca crassidens. Next base: position 15,673,493 of record NC_090315.1, on the reverse strand, counting down.
AGGCTTTCCCACAATCCTTACATTCATAAGGTTTCTCACCTGTGTGAATTCTGTGATGCCGAGTAAGGGCTGATTCAAAACTAAAGGACTTCCCACATTCCTTACACTCATAAGGCTTTTCACCACTGTGAATTATCTGATGTCGAATAAGGCCTGATCCAAAACTAAAGGCTTTCCCGCATTCCTTACATTCATATGGTTTCTCACCAGTGTGAATTCGCTGATGGTGAGTAAGGTTTGAGCCACTACCAAAGGCCTTCCCACATTCATTACATTCATAAGGTTTTTCACCCGTATGAATTCTTTGATGGTAAGCAAGGTTTGCACCACTACCAAAGGCCTTGCCACATTCTTTACATTCATAAGGTTTCTCACCAGTATGAATTCGCTGATGTCGAATAAGGACTGATACAAAACTAAAATCCTTCCCACATTCCTTACATTCAAGGAGTTTCTCATCAGTATGAATTCTCTGATGCTGGATATTGAAAGTGGGTATGTCTTCAGGAGTAAATATCATTTGACTGAAATGTCCTTCCTGAGATTCCTGTTTTCTCTCAAACTGGCTTTTACATTCCCAATCACCTCTGAAACTTGAACACTCAATGCTGTTTTTTATAAGTCTTTCCATTATCTCCCATCAGGATGATTCTATTCCATAAATATCCTTTTTCAGAAATAATTCTTGGTCTCAACATTGATTCACAGTCTGAAAGAAAATATAAAAACATTCACTTTTTTTGTGTTCTGGGAGAAATGAAACTTTTATAATAGATAGGAAAAGACTTAACTGAAACTCATTTTCATATAGAGTGGCTTATACAGTTCTCATATATGATTGGGCATTTTGACAAACAGATAAGGAAACAGAATGAGAAGAAACACTAGAAGGTGAAGGAGTTATTTAGGAAAATAGATTAAGTCAATTGTTCCTAAATAGTGATTTAGATAAAAATACCCTAAAGACATGGGAAGCTCAATAAATATAAAGATGTCCAGGCCCCAACTCAATTTTGTTAACTAGTGTCATATACATTTAAAAATGAGTATAATTATCATTTAACCCATTTCTTAGGGTTGTTTGGAGCTTTAAGTAACTACACCAGGAAGGAAAAATCTAGGCTAGATGGTCATAAATTGCATATAATCTGATGGAGATAGAAGAGAAAGTTACTTCAGATGTAGCAGTATCTTGATGAAAGATTAATGAGGGGCTTCCCTGGTGGCACAGTGGTTGAGAGTCCACCTGCCGATGCAGGGGACACAGGTTCATGCCCCAGTCTGGGAAGATCCCACATGCCGCAGAGCGGCTAGGCCCATAAGCCATGGCCGCTGAGCCTGCGCGTCTGGAGCCTGTGCTCCACAACGGGAGAGGCCACAAGCGTGAGAGGCCCACGTACCACACACACACAAAAAATATAGATAGATAGATATCTATATCTATCTATCTATATATATTAATGAACTGAGTAAGTCTGGAATGAGCAATAGAGAGTGAAGATTCTGTTGTAGTTAGAATATAGTTTGTTTATGCCATTTGGTAAAATCCAAAGTCTTGAGGCTAACCTTGGGAGAACAAAAAAGGGGACTTAGCAAAGGCCAAAAGCAGAGTAATTGAGAATGTAGTTTTAAAATCAGAGAAAAGGGACAAGAAGATAGGAGGTAATGTGATACTTCTGGAAAATTACAAGGAGGATGCAGATAGATGAGTACTCTGAACCCCAGCTCTGATGATTATTGAAATAATTCTGAAATCACATTAATGTATTGATATTTACACCGTTGTATAAAGTAACGCCACAGTGTTTGGTAGCTATTATTTTGGAAGACTTATATGCCATAAAAGTGACCAGGAAAATAAAAGGATTCAGAGACATCAATTAAGACCCTGAATAAATAACTCAAGCCACAAAAGGTGAAAACATTTCAGCTCCATTCTCTTCCTACAATACTCAAACAGCAAGCTTGTTTAGGCTCGGCCTAAAAATGTCTTGAAATTGTTCTTTCCATTCCCACTGTCAGTAGATAATTCCAGTCAAAATTATCTTTTACTTGGATATGAAAGCAGTATTTTATCTAGCTGCTTGCATTTCCAGTTTTGCACCCTTAACAGCCAGAGTGATATTCAGTCTGGCACTGTTCTGCTCAGAATGCTTCAGTGGTTTCCCACTGTCCCTCGGATAAGATCCACACTCCTTAACTTGGTCTTTAAAATTCCTCAGAGACCTGCCTACTGCCTGCCTCTTCAAGATGATACCTCTCTCCTATCAGCAATAAGCCATAGTTACACTGGCCTTACTTCGTTCTTCAAATGCACTAAACTGTAACATGCCCCTCTCCCAACAATTTAATCTGCTTGAAATATTCTTCCATACCTCCCTTCCCACTGCCCCCACTCTTCACCTGCAAGTTCCTGGTCATTGTTCAGACCTCTGCTAACTAGCATACCCTAATAAATATCTTTTCTGAATACTCAGTCTTAATTTTGCACATCTTGCCATTTTTTCTCAAAGCACTTTTTTAACTTTTCTTTTTTTCTTCCTGTCTTTGTGTTTAGTGTTTGGTAATGAATGATTACACATTTATCCCCTACAATTGAAAATTTCCTCTATTTTTTAAAGCCTTTATTGAATTTGTTATAATATTGCTTCTGTTTTAGTTTTGGTTTTTTGTCCCCAAGGCACGTGGGATCTTAACTCCCCGACCAGGGATCAAACCGCAACCCCTGTATGGGAAGGTGAAGTCTTAACCACTGGACTGCCAGGAAGTCCCCAGCAAATTTCATATTTTTTTGAATGTTTGCTTAATGTCTGTCTGCTACCACAGAGCCAAGATTGAGGAAGGCAAGGGTAATGTCTGTTACTTTAGTCAGCTTGAACCCTGGCACACACAAAAAGATCAAAATACATTTACTGAATGGCTAATATAATAAATTAGTCTCAAAATTCATTATTCTTAAAAATAAACTTCTAAAAACAATATTTCTCTAGAAAAGGATATACTTTCTCTCAAACAGTGAAAGTGAATCACATGTGGTTATTCCTGTCCTTTAAAAAAATCTCACTAAAAGGAATGAACTGGTTTTTTAACAAAAGGAACCCACAAAGTCAAAGAAAATTGAAGAGGAAATAGCAACAAAACTTTTGAAGCTGGAAAGCATGAAGAGAAATGACGAACAACTTAACAAAGAAAGATGAAACCTAACCCAAAAGTAAGGAAAACCCAGAAGGGGATGATTTATGCTGCAAACCCCAGAAAGGCTTAAGAAATGGGAGCATTATGTACTTAAGAAGGTCTACTAACTGGCATACAAAAAGTTAAATCAGCTTCTTAGTGTCCACTCTATAATACTGGTACTCTATAATACTGATACAAATATCATCATTTGAGGAAATCCTGTAACATAAAAGAGATTAAACAAAGCCCAAAGGAACTTAGAAGAGAAACCACATAGGAAAACAAAATTCCAGAAGCCACCACTAATATCTTCAGAGGGATATGAGAAGCCATTTCACATGATAGAAGCATAGGATAACATAAAAGGAATAAGAGGCAAAAAAGAATACTTAGAAAATGAAAATATAAAGTGGGAATAAAAACATATCATTAGAAGAGTTAAAGGATAAATGAAAAATCTCTTTAAAAAGTACAAAAATATGGAAGTAGAAAATAGGAAATGTATAACACAGGGAACTATATTCCTATATAACCTATAATGGAAAATAATCTGGAATATATACATATGTGTATATACATATATATATATATAACTGAATCACTTTGCTGTACACCTGAAACTATCACAATATTGTAAATCAACTATACTTCAATTAAAAAAAGAACAGAAAATAGGAAAGACATTGGAAGGTCATGCAAGCCAGGTCAACATCTAATGGGAGATCATTCTTGAAAGTGTGCTAAGCATCTGCCAAGTATCAGGCAGGATGTTAGAAGGAATGAAGGAATCTGAAAATTGCCATTTTGAAATCACCAATCTAATAATTGATTCAGGCAAGGATTCTCAATGGATTCTAAAATCAGAAAGTGAATGGTCAAGATAACGGATATTCACTTAGTCTCTTAGCATCAATCCACATATGATTTACTAATTAAAGAGGGAAACATGTACCTTTATACTGGAAAGGTTTGGTACTCAGTACCATCATTTAACCTTAAATGATGAAACTTGGTATCATCAACAGTGGAACAACCTGACACTCTGCCTTCTGATGTAATGCAATAGAATACACCGTACCACCTTTGTCAAAATAGGTAAGCTGAATCTAAGCCTCCTATTTCCATAAGAAAACCATCAGACAAATGGAGGTTGTGAGACATTCTATAAGGCAACTGTCTTGAATTCAGTGTCATATAAAACAAACAAAAATGAGAGGCTGTTCTAGATTAAAAGAGACCAATGAAGCCCAACAACCAAAATAATACATGAATCCTGATTGGATCTGAGATCAAGCAAACAAACAACCAAGTAAATAAACAAAAACATAACATCAGCTAAAAAAAGACATTCGGGGGAACCACTGGAGAGATTTGAACATGAAATGTTTGAGGTGGTACTAGTGAGTTTATATTAATTTTCAAAGATTTGATATGTCATTGTTATTGTTTGGAAAATGTCCTTATACTTAGGAGATGTACACTAAAAGTATTAAGGGTAAAATGTCAGGATGTCCCCAACTTATTTTCAAATGATTCAGGGGAAAAAAATGGACACGCATGCACATGCACGCGTGTGTGTGTATTTAGAAAAATAAAGCAGATGTGGTAAGATGTTAACAATTGGTGATTTTAGCTGATGGCTATATGGGGCAAAGAACTGAATATTATTTCTAATTTTCTGTATGTTGGAAAACTTTCAAAGAGAACAGAAACAGATTGTTTTTAAAAGTAGCATTTAAGAAGATTTTCCAGAACTGAAGGACACAAATCTCCACATTAAATGGGCTCGCTTGGTATCTAGTATAAAGAATAAAAATTATTCACACTAAGATATAATTTCATTAGGTTCCAGGACAGTAGGAACAAAGAAAATATCCTAAAAGAATTCAAACAGTAAAAATACAGTGCATAAATAAAAGACCAGGAATGAAATTAGCTTTGGAGTTCCCAAAAATATTCTAAGCCAGAAGTCCTAAGTTCAAATTTCTGAGAGAAAATAATAATTAGAATCCCATGCCCTGCCAAAGAACCAATGCACTGGTTGAAACAGCCCTTTCAGATATGCTAGAACTCACAACAAATTTAACACATTTATCTCTTCTTACATGCCATCTACATCGAAAACCCATTTTGATATCTGGAGTTTTCTTGGAGTAAACCAAGAAACAGGAAGGAAATAAATAGGAATTCATAGTCTTGCCATGATTTCCATGTGAAAAGTAGAGACTTGATTGGGAAAGAATGATATCCTTAAATATGGAACTGGGACATCTGGTTGGGACCCAGATGAAACTGACAATCTTGAACCTCCAACTTGCTTTGGGCCTCTCTTACCAGTGGAGGAAGCTTGCAATCCAGTGTCCGGGAGACTAGCTTTCCTCTGACTGAAAACCCTATAATAACATCACCTGGAGCAGTACCTGAAAAGGCATGCTAATTCTCCTCATGACCCACCAGAACCATTCTGTTGCCACTAGACCTGTAACAAGGGTCCAACCTCAGCATGTTCCAGAGGAACAAGTAGATACTATGAGCCAGGAGGAAATAACTTACTATTAGTTTGCAAGGGCTGCCAAACCAAAATACCACAGACTGGATGATATAAACAACAGAAACTTATTTGCTTACAGTTCTGGAGATTAGAAGTCCAATATCAAGGTTTCAGCAGGTTTGTTTTCTTTTGAGGCCTCTCTCCTTGGCTTGCAGATGGTTACTTTCTCACTGTGTTCTCACATGGTCTTTCCTCTGTGTGAGCATCCCTGGTGTCTCTTTGTGTGTCTAAATTTCCTCTCATATAAGGATACCAGTCAGATTGGTTTAGGATCCACCCTAACAGCCTCGTTTTAATCATCTCTTTTAAAACCCTGTCTCCAAATATAGTCATATTGTAAAGTACTGGGGGGTTAGAGCTTCAACATATGAATTTGGTGGGGGGGGACACAATTCAGTGCACAATATTCACTAAAACGAAGGTTATGGGAGCACAGTGACACTAACTGTATCTTTTTGTATAGTTTTAATGTTTGGAACCATGTTCATACAATCAAATAAACAAGAATGGATTAATATTAATTAAAAAATCAAACAATACAAAGGGAATAAATGAACCTAAAAGTATTTGAAATGAATAACGTAACCACAATAAGGAGCAGATTAAAAAATGAATCCAAGGGGCTTCCCTGGTGGTGCAGTCGTTAAGAATCCACCTGTCAATGCAGGGGATACGGGTTTGAGCCCTCGTCCGGGAAGATCCCACATGCTGTGGTGCAATTAAGCCCACATGCCACAACTACTGAGCCTGCAGCAACGAAGACCAAAGGTAGCCAAAAATAAATAAAATTAAATCTTAAAAAAAAAAAAGACTAAAAAGAGACATGATAACTAAATTCAGTGTGTGATCCTAGACTGTATCCTGGATAGCAAGTCAGGGAGAGAGGGTGTGGTGTAAGTAGGATGAATTGCTACAAAGAATATTATTGAGACTAGCAAAAAATTTTGTATATGGACTGTTACATAACAGTATTGCACTGTTGTTTAAATTTCTTATTTTAGTGACTGTACTGTGGTTATGTAAGAGAATACTCTTGTTCTTAGGAAATAACACACTGAAGTGTTTAAGGGTAAAGAGGCAAATGTATGCAACTTATTCTTAAATGGTTCAGATAAAATGTGTGTATTGTGTATGTGTGTGTGTCCTCACATGCATATATAGATACGCAGAACAATTGCAAGTGCACACAGGAATGATAATACAAATGGGGCAAAATGTAAGCAATTGGTGAATCTGAGCAAAGAGTACCCAAGAATACTTGGTACTATTCTTGTAACTTTCCTGCAAGTTTGAAACTTAATCAAAATTTAAAAGTTACCCAAAACAAGACATATTCCTAAATAATTCTCATGTTAAATATGAAACTAAATAGAAATATAAAATACCTAGAAATGAAGTGAAAAGGAGATCAATACATGTAAAAAACCTGGACATAGGAAAGAAAATTACCCCCCCAAAAAGAAAATTTAATAACATTAAACTGCTTTTAAAAAATAAAACTGATTTGAATTCAATACTGCAACAAAAGAATCTCAAAAAAAAAGCAGAAAAAATGAATGAAGATTTAAAATATGTAAGATTCACAAAAGTCAAACCTTGCTATTGAAAAAAAATGAAGACTGCTGATTAAACATGTATGTATACCATCTCCTTTAGGTTTTATCCCAAAACACCACTAAAATGACCAAACGGTGATATTTTCCTATTGTTAATTGCTGGTAAGGGCACAGGTATGACAGATACTACTGACTGCCCCCCTCAAAACCATCCCTCCTCTACTTTCTTGCTACAAGAATTTTTTTCCATAGCTTTTTTTCATCAGCTCCAGAAAATGAATCATGATTTGCCTAGGCCAGTGGTTCTGAATTGATTGCTATTAGAATCAATTAGGTAGCTTTTTAAAAAATTCTAAAGCTTGAACCCCACTCCAGACCAATTAACTCTTAATGTTTTTCTTGTCATCTTGTATGACTTTAAGTCATTAATTCTCAACTGTGGCAGCACACCAGAATTACCTGGTGATCTTTTAAAAATGATGATGTCCAGGTTATATCCCAGACCAATTAAATCAGAATCGCTGGGAGTGGGACCCAGACATCAGTAACCAAGGTTAAGAATAACCAGCTTAAATTAAATGAAATAATTAACTCTCTGTTCTATTTGTTGCAGTTGTGTTTTTCTGCCTTATGCAGCCAAAAGTAACCTAATGGCAGTGGAAACACAGGTTCTAGCAGAGAGAGCTGGGTGTACTGGAAGTGTTTACTGAAGTTTAGAATATGTGTACTCTATTATCTCCATGATTTCATATTATAAAATATGGCCTTACATGAAGCAATTAAAATGAGCTCTATACTTAAGTGAACAATTCTCCACACAGAATAAAAAGCACAAACAGTAACAATAACTAACTGACACTAAGTAAATGGGCAGGTCCTCTTTTAAGTGTTTTATGTGAACCAACTCAATCCTTGGATCCACTCTATAATTCATTTACTTTCCACATTTTGCAGGATACTCTTATAATCCTTTTTATATAGAAATATTTTTAGTGACAAAACAGTACCACATACACATTTACATGTGTATGCATGTAAAAGGATATTTTAAAAGGATAAATAATTAACTGATAACAGTGGCTACCTTTGGGTACTTTGAGTAGATACCTTGGATTGGGGATTGTAGTTACATCAGACCTGAACCCCTTCATAACATACAAATTATTTTTATAACAAAATTATGATTATTAACTAAATATAATTTAACTAAAAATAAAATTTAAAAAGGAAAGCACTAGCATTTGGTCTAAGGAGATGCTCATTGTTTATAATGGCAATGATTTGTAAGCAAACCATGTTCAAAAAAGGGGGCTTGGTAAAATGGTAACATGATAAGGCCATTACAACTCATGGTAAAGATAAATGTGTAAAGACATGGACAGTTGTTCACAATGTATTGATATTTTGGCATGATAAAGGCAGGTTACAGGTCAATAGCCATAGTATGATCACATTTAGAAATGAATTCTCAGTATTGACAGCAGTTGTCTTTAACTGACAGGATTATAGATAACTTTTGTTACTTATTTGTGCTCCTCTGTGTTTTACAAATTTGTTGTAATAAATAATTTTTTTGTAATGAAAGAAATAAAGTATACAGCTATCTTCAGAAAAGTGACATATTTGACCCAGTATTCAAAGATTTTAAAAAAGAAATGATCTAAACATGGCACAGGTACAAGCACAGAGACATAAAATTTAAAAATTCAAATACATAATACAAACTATTCAAATAATATAACAATAGATAGGCAATGCACAATGGAATACTAGTCAGCCATGAAAAATAATGAAATCTTGCCATTTGCAACCATGTGGATGGACCATGAGGGTATTATGCTAAGTGAAGTAAGACAGACAAAGAAAAATACCCTATGATCTCACTTATATGTGGAATTTAAACAAATAAGCAAACAAAAACCAAGCTCATAGATACAGAGAACAGATTGTTGGTTGCCAGAGACAGGGGGTGAGGGGGTGGGGTTGGGTGAAATGGGTAAAGGGGGTCAAAAGATACAAACTTCCGGTTATAAAATAAATAAAGCTTGGGGATATAATGTACAGCATGGTGTAGACTTAATAGTACTGTATTGCATTTGAAAGTTATGAAGAGAGTAAATCTTAAAATTCATAAGAAAAAAAATTGTAACTATGTATGGTGATGGATGTTAACTAGACTTACTGTGGTGATCATTTTGCAATACAGTTGACCCTTGAACAACATGGGTTTGAACTGAGTAGTTTTACTTATAAGCAGATTTATTTCCGTAGTAAATACTATAGTACTACAGGATCTGTGGTTGGTTAAATCCAAGAATGCAGATACAGAGGAACTATGGATATGGAGGACTGACTGTAAGTGATATGAAGATTTTTGATTGTGCAGAGTCAGTGCTCCTAACCTCCACATTAACGGTCAACTGTATGTACAAATATTGAATCATTACGTTGTACATCTGAAACAAATATAATGTTATATGTCGATTATACCTCAGCAATTTTTAAAAAAAAAGATCTTTTGGGACCCACCAAAAGACTTTGGGACCCACCAAAAAACTTTTAGGCAACCACTTTATACCATAATTGATTTAGAGGTCCCAAGAATGGGAAATAAAGGAGAGGGGAGCTAACATTTATTGAATTTCTGATGTGTACCAAGTGTTCTACATATCTTATTTCATTCTCAACAACATTGAGAATAAGAACCTCTTGTTTACAGGTTAAACAGCTTGTAGGTGGTGTAGCTGAGATCAGATGTCACATTTCATACTAGAATCCCTAATTTTTATACCATGTTACAGAGACTAGTAGTGTAGGTAAAATAACCTGAGGGATGATTTGTTTCTTTTTTTTCTGAGGGAGCCAATATTTAAACTAAAGTGTTAGTGAGAATAGATGGCAAAGAGGCAGAGGCAGACACTGCCTGATGGAGGATAGTGTGGGGGAGGGGTGTGGGGGAGGGGGTTGAGGGGACTGGGGAAGAGAAATGGAAAGAGTAGTTAAAAAAGAAATATAATATAGGGAGAACAGCAAAAGGTACCACACAAATCTGACTTGATTAGACAAAAATGTTATTAAAATAAAAATGTTAGACAATAAATATCTACATCTGTATCTAAGTCTATATCTCATTTTTATATCCCCCGCTTCCAAAAATGTATTTGAGGAGGCTAAGAATAAAGAAAAAATTTTAATCATACACAAAGGTCATACATCATAGGTATTCAATGTCAAAAACCCAGGCTAAGATTATTACTACAACTGATCATTTCTGAAGTGCTCAAATTCCTGGCAGTCAACACAAAAGGGAAATACTATATACGATGGATTAAATTATTCCTATTTGCCAGGACTATTTTTTTTTTTCTGGCAGCGCCTTGCGGTATGTGGGATCTTACTTCCCTGACCAGGGATCGAACCTGTGCCCCCTGCATCAGGAGCTCGGAGTCTTAACCACTGGACCGCCAGGGAAGTCCCTGCCAAAGACTATTTACAGGAGATAATCAAGACTTTGATGAGAAACATGCAGAAAATGTAATATCAATTGAGAGATTCATGTTATTAGAAGATTCCCCAAATTTCTACTCACATAATTATAGACACAATGCAATTCGATCAAAATCCCAAAAGATGTTTGAGTGGAACCAAACTATTTCAAAAATGTATATGGAATATGCAAAGAAACACAAACAGCCAAGACATTCTTACTCAAGAAGGTAAGAGGACTTGTTCCAAATATTATAAAGTCACAGTGAATAAGATAGCAGAGTATTGCTGCAAGGGGAGACAAACAGAGCAATGGAACAAAACATAAAGTCCAGAAACAGATGTGGCCATAATGGTCACTTGATTTTTGGCTACAATGGCACTGCAGCTCAGTGTAGAAAAGATGAACTTTTCAATAAATGATACTGGAGCAACTGGATACTCACATGGGGGATAAAATGAAATTGAATCCCTACCCTACACAAATCAATTCCAGGTAGTGTAAAAACATACATGTTAAAGCTAAAAACGAGGAAGCTTTTAGAAGAGAACACAAGAAAATCTTCACTACCTTGAGGTAGCAGAAAATTTCTTAAACAAGCACTATTGAAAAAGATTTCATCACATTGAAATCCAAAACCTCTATTCACCCGAAGACACCAGAGTGAAAAACCAAGTCAGAGTAGAAGATAATATTTGTCACATGTGCAACTGACAGTAAACTAAAATATAGAAGATACATATTATGTATATATATTTTATATATATATTCAACTGCTATAAATCAGTTAGAGAAAAACAACCCAGTTAAAAATTGGCAAAGTATTTGAACAAGCATTTCACAAAAGAGGATATCCAGGCGGGCAAGAATTAGTGTTCAATTTCATTGATAATACAGGCATATCAATTAAATGTGATAACACTAGGTATCTACCAAATTGGCAAAAATTTTAAAGTGTGACAATGCCAAGAGCTGGCATGACTGTGAAACAAAAGGAGCCTTTTTAAACTGCTGATTCAAGTAAAAAACTTGCATAGTATATTTAGAGAACAGTCCCGGCACTGTCTAGTAAAATTGAAGATGCGCAAACCCAATCCCTCAACAATTTAATTACAATTTTAGTATATATATTAAAGAAATACAAGCACATGTGTACCAAAATATGTGCACAAAACATTTGTAGTCACATTGCTTATAGCAGCCAAAAACTAGAAGCAAGTCAAATGTCCATGAAGAGTAGAATAGATAAGGAGTAAACTGATACTATTATACAAGATAGTATATAGAGGGCAATGGAAAAAAATGAACTGTAGTTATAGGAAATATGAATGAAGCTCACAAACATTTTTCATGAAAAGACACAAAAGAATGTCTATTCATACAAAGATAGAAAACAGACAAAAACTAAATCTATGTGGTTTTGGAATTCATATCAAAGCTCAAATGAAAGACAAAGAAATGATCACAGTGGTTATCACCAGAAGAGTATAATTGTTTGTGATCGTGGAGGGGTACATCAGAGGCTGCTTTAGAGATGGCTGTATTCTTTTTCTTGACCTGGGTATTCCTTACATCGGTCTTTATAATTATTTGCACAAATGGGTGTTAAATGCCATTTCTGTATCTAATTTGAAAGAAAAAAAAAAGACATTCAAATAAATATGCACCTCTAAAAATGTTTCCAATATTAAATTATGTGGGGAAATACTTAAATATAATTTTATGTGAAAGTGTAGGCTATAAAACGGTAAATGCTGAGTAAAATCAATTTTTAAATATCACACTTTATATATGTACATAAAACATACTGGGAAGAAATTATCAAAAAGTTAGCATTGGTTTTAACTGGGAATTTAAATTTTCTTCATTGGGAATTGTACTTTTGAAATTATTTAAGATAATTTCATTTTATAATAAAAAAGAAATATATTTTTTTAAGAGGGCATAAAGAAAAATTAAACCATTTGTCAAATTAGGAAGAGAAAGTCACGTGTGTGGGTTGGGTTTTGGAGCAAATCACATTTCTCAAAGGAAAAATTCCATAGATCAGGTCACCTGACAGGCAAGAATTTTCAAGAGAAGGAAACCAAGTCATATCCTGACATAGAAAAGAGGATTTCAGGAAACAAGGGGAAACGACAAGCTACCTTGCAGGTGCCTTGTGGATGTTCAACAGCCATTCTTTACTCCACTCTGGAAGACTCTGCAAGCAGAGAAGAGTTGGAGAGAGAGAAAGGAGTCAGGAAAAACCAGGCTCTCTGGGAGCCCAAGTCAACCTACCACCCACCACCTACAGATATTAGGTCAGACAAGTCTTGGGCGTCCTGCTCAATACCAGCATTACAGACAAGCACGGTCATTTGCAGTTCTGGGCAGAATGTGTCCCTGAGCTCACAGAGGTCTCCTGGTAAAAGAGCGCTGGAGTCACAAAGGCACAGACAAAGGCGCCCCACACCTACAGTGCTATATGGATACATAATCATAGGAACTCACATCACGGGCACACAGGCACCCCAAACCTCAACAAAATGGGCTGCAGACAGCCACGCAATCATACACACCCCGGGGACAGTCAGTCACAATCGCAGTAATAGGCACCCCCACGTACTCACATTCCCAGTGACATACATCATGGGGACACAATGACAAATTCACACGCACCCTACCACCAACAATATCACACACACACACACATCCCAAGGAGAAACAGACACAAATCTCACAGTTAAGCCATCCCACACCCACGGTTCAGCAAATGATCATAAATACACACACACACATCCCAAGTGTATACACAGTTTTACAACCGCGGTCAAGGAACCTCACACTCGCAAACAGTGCCACAACCGGTCACACAATTAAACCCCCAACACACCTGCACAATCAAATCCACAATCAAGCCCGTCTCCCGCCCTCACAGTTTGGTACAAGGTCACACAGACACAGAGACACAACCACAATCAGACACACACTCCTCACGATCGCCCCTTCCCAGCTGGCTCCCGTAGAGGCCGGAGGTTCCAGACACTCTCGGCTCCAACCCCGGGCTCCAGGCCATCTCACCTACGACTCCTCCGGTCTGGTCAGCACCGCTCCACTCTACTTGAAACAAATAGAGTCCAGCACCTCGCACAGCACCCTGAGGCCGTTTGCCCCAACCCGTCAGAAAATCCCGTCCACTCCTCAGGAGAAGGTCTAGTTCTCGCGGGAAGGAGCACTAGGTCTAGAGGCCTCTGGGAGATGTAGTCCAGAAAGCGACAGGCTACCAAAAGCTATCTCCTCTTCATCCTGATTCCCCCTGGCCGCGGAAGCCTGGAGCCGGCAGCGCACCTGAGGCTTCCGCGAGTCTCAGCTGACAAGAACTCCCTCGACCAAACTTTAGTCAAGTCGACCGCACTGACTCCATCACCCTGCCCAGTGGCTATAAATCCCTAGCTACTGTTACATACCCAGTTGAGTTCAATCTCTCTTCCCTACTGCGATAGTCTTTATAATAAGCCTTCCTTATCTGTTTACCTTGTCTGGTGCAACTTCTTTGACACATCCCAGCCTCAAGTTGCGGTTCTTTCAGGTTTTGGCGCTCACCCTGCAACATCCTGGGCCTCACGGCCTGCTGGGAAATGTAGTCCAGGACTTTGCCAGCGGCGGAGTGGACCCGGCCAAGATAGACTGCGTTCCCTAGGCGCTGAGGCGGGACTTGGCCTCAGTTAAATGCCTAGGAGGCTGGTAGGAATTACGCTTTGCCCTGGGAGCGCGCAGATGCCTAGAGGCAAGCTGCTGCGGAAAGTGTCGGGGAGCCAGAAGAGCGAACCCGAATGCAGGACGTGAGTGTCTGGGACCAAAGCAGCCTAGGGAGTTTGAAGGGGAGAAATCCACAAGCCCAGTCACGTATGCGCGAGTGGGTGAAGGAGGGCCCGAGTGTGAGACCGTGATGAGATTGCGTGTGTGACTACATTTAGGGGTTAGTTGAATGGAAGAGAGACTGCATGCAGGTAAAATTGATGAGTGTGAGAGAGAGATGGGATCAAGATTATAAGTGGCTTTGTGAGGATGGAGGGTCATATTGTGGGCTTGTGTGGTTGGGAGTAATTGTGTGTGTGTGCCCGTGGTAGGGCAAGATTGTGTGTGTATGAAAATATGTGTGTCATCACGTGATTGTGGGCCACTGCATGGGTGGCTGAGATAGTGGAGGAATCTGAATCCTCTCAGCCTCATTTCCTCTTCAAACTGAGATAATAGGATATGTCTTCCTGTAGATTCAATTTTAAGGAGAAAAAGCTCCCTGTTGATATAATAAATAACTTATACCATTTCAATATAAACACTTAAGATTCCAAACATTTTGTTCTGGAATAGAATACTGAATCAGTATGGCTTTTTAAACAGGGTGTATTTTATTATGGGGGTGCCTGTTTTGGGTTATGTCCACAAACTTATCCCCAGACGTTTTTCTCTTCTCTGTTCCTTGGGAGACATTGATGAGGTAAATATTCAGAAATGTGATTGTTCAGTTCAACCAGGAGTCTCAGCCACAATTAAAAGATGTTTAGAGGAAGTTGTATAGGTATATGATGCTGGAGAACTAGAGCAACATAGCCACATTATGTATGGATAACTTCTCCGTATAATCCAACTTTTGAAAGTAAAGTGACATCTCTGATATATTTAGAATCTTTACATGGCATAATGGGTTCAGCTTTGAGATGTAGGCTTCAGATATTCTCAAGCCCTCTGTGACATGATTGTATATGCTCAACCTTTAAGGCAAAAGGTTATTTACTTTGTTCCTTTTTATATGATAATTTCCTTAAAGGCCCAAGGTCAGTCTGAGTTTGGAGATGGTGCTTGAATTCAAGCCTTTTGTGATTTTCCTATATACAGGCTCTCACATCACCAAACTGCATGAAATCTTCAAGTTAGGACAAGAAAATAGGCCATAGGTGGTGAGTAGAAGAAATGAAAAGGAGTGGGAACCTTTTCTGTACAAGTGAATGAGTGGGAACCAGGCAGATGTGCCTGGGACAAGGGAGAGCACAGATAGATGTTCAGTGAGGCAATTTACACCATAAAATGTTTTCCAGGTTTTGCTATATAGACCCTACTCTTCTTGAGTTTTAGTTGATGTGAATCCTTCACTCATCATTCTTCCTCTATCAGTGCCCTCTTTATTTAAGCAGATCCTAGAGGACCATATTCTCTTCATTTTCATAGCCTACATATGCAGTCAGTCCTTCATACATCTGTAGTCTTTTAAAACTCTTATGTTTCATGCTGCTGTTTCTTCTTATTACATTCCATTTTCTATCTTTCCATTGCTAAAAACTTCAGGGTTATAGTTTACCATTGTCATTGACTTCCCACAGTCATATTTTAGCAATCTCCTTTACCACGAGAAGCTGCTAGCTTAGAAATCATTGCTACTTTCCTCTTAACTCCCCTCTCTGCCAAGTTTTTTACTTCATAATTGTTTTTAAAGGAATCATCTCATCGATTTTAAAAATTTAAATAAGGTTATAGTGAAAAAAGAAGTCTCCCTTTCAGTATTTCTCTTCTCCACATGTATCTACAGTGACTAGTTTCTTATGTTAACTACTTTGAGTTATTCTATGATTATACCAACATATCTGTATATATAACATTTTTATTTTTCACAAATGTTAGTATAGTATAAAGCACCTTGTTTTTTACTCACTATTATTTCTTAGAAGACATTCCGTATTAATATATATTCCTTTTTCTTATGGTGGTATAATGCTTTATGGTTGGGGAAATGTCATACTTTAACTAATACTATGTTAGTGAATTTTTAGGATGTTTTCAGGTTTGTGCAATTTTGGAATGAAATCCTTATATATTCAGCTTTGCACAGATGTGCATGTGCATCTTTCGATTTCCTCTAAGTGCTGGGTCAGAGGTTATGTATAAGTATTTGCAGTCCACAAAAGATGAATCACTTTCCATTTCCACCAAAAAATTTATGAAAGTGCCTATTTCCTGTTGCTGTCAAAATGTATTTCTTCATTCAGCAGATATTTATGGAGCCCTTTATCTGTGCCAGGTGCCATTCTAAGCCCTAGGAAAGCATCAGTGAACAAAACGGTCCAAATTTCCTGTCCTCAAGGAGTTTACATTCTAGTCTGGGAAAGTGACCAGTGAACGTGTAAATGAAGTATATAGTGTTCCAGATAAAGGTAAGATCTGTAGAGAAAAATGAAGCTTGAAAATAAGATAGTGAGTGACAAGGGAGTTGTGATTTTAAATAGAATGGTTAGGAAAAGCCTTCCTAAGAAGAAAATATTTGATCAAAAACAAAAGGAAGAAGCAGTGACATTTGAAGATATTTGGATAAAGAGCATTATAAGCAGAGAAAACAGCTAAACATAAATGCCATAAGTTAGATACAAGCCTGGTGTATCCAAGGAGCAGTAAGTAGGCCAGCATGACAAAGTAGAGAGTAGTAGATGAGGTGAAAGAGCTAATGAGAGGACAAATTATGTAAGGCCTTGGAGAATATTTTAAGAAGTTTGGTTAGTCTTAGCAAGATGTCAAAGCAATAGTGGGTTTTGAACAGAAGAGTGACATGATCTTATATTTAAAAGACATCATTTGGGGTGCTGAGTAGAGAGTAGGGTGTAGGGGGACATAAAAGGAAGCAGGGAAACTAGCCAATGGGCTGTTGGAATAATCCAGGTAAGAGATAACGGTGACTCGGTCTAGGGTGATAGCAGTGGTAGTTAGGAGAAATAGTTGGATTCTAGATATATTTTGAAGATAGAGCTAAATGGATCTGTAGATTTGATGTGGGATATGAGAGAAAGAGAGGAACCTAGGCCAGCCCAAATATCGCAGCCCAAGAAACTAGAAGACCAGAATTGTCATTTACTAAGATAAAACTATAGAATGAGCAAGTTTTGGTGGGTAGATCGAGTTTGGTCTTTGCTCTGCTAAACCACTGAGATCAGTGACATAAGAGGAGAATTCTAAGGAAATCTATTAGGATAAAACTAAATATAGTAACAGGTTGTTTTGGGTTTAATAGTGACACCCCAGAGATATGTCCACATCCTAACCCCCAGGACCTGTGAATGTGACCTTATTTGGAAAAAAAGCGTCTTTACAGATGTAATTAAGTTAAGGATTGCTAGCTGAGATTATCCCAATTATCTGGTTGTGACCTAAATCCACTTACAATAGACAGAAGATAGAAGAAGGCTGTGTGAGGGCAGAGGCAGAGATTGAAGTTATGCAGCAACAAGCTAAGAACACCTGAGTCTAGTTCTGATTGTTGCTTTGTGTTTTGGGAGTGTCTTGATTTTTCTTGCCTTTTCATATGCCTTGAAATTTTTTGTTGTTGTTGAAAGCCAGACATTTTGTTTAGGACAGTAGTGTGCAGAAAAGGATTAACGTAGCAGACCTGAGACTTCTTATCCTTAGAAAGGCCTGCTTGAAGTTTGGCCCTTGGCTTGCAACTAGAACTTGGATTTTGAGAAGATTCCCATTATCCTCACTGATAAGAATGGCTTACTGTGCCTAAAGTGTTTGTGCAAACAATATAATTTATGCTAAATACCTGCTTTCCTTCTGAGAGTCTGAAATTCTGGTATGTGCCAGGCAGAGACTGCCTATGTGACCAGGCTCCGATAAAAACCCTAGGTACTGAATTTCTAATGAGCTTGCCTGGTTGGTACTATTTCACATGTATTAATGGCCTGGGTAACTCTACTGGGAAAGGATCCTTGGAAGAATGTGGCTGGTTTTTCCTGGACTTTGCCCAATGCACCTTTTCTTTTTTGCTGATTTTGCTTTGTATGTTTTGCTGTGAGTTCTCCCAGTGAATCATTGAACCTCGGAGGGAGGGTTGATCTTGGGGTCTTGCAACACCATAGTAACTGAGGAAAATAGTTTTTATCCCTGAATGGGGCATACATTTACTTCTGCAAAGCCTTTAGTGTGGAGTTTTGAGTTAATCCAGTTAGGAGTTTTAACAACTCAGCAAGGTAAGAGAGTCATACAATTTGATTGCATTTATGTAAATTTCAAAGATAGGTAAGTGACAAACAAGATATTATTACATTAACAATCAGGATAGTGGTCAGCTGGGGTCTGAGGGGTGAGAAATGATCATATAGGGTGGGTGTTTCTTCTTGAGGTACCCATAGTTGTCATGGTACGAACGTGGGTTGGAAAAGAATTTCCAGACACAAGGCAGAATGAAAAGAAGATAGAATTTATTAGAGGGAAGTGTCGCTGCCAGAACAGCGGGCCGACTTCCTGATAGCCAGGGAGACCCTGAGCAAGGGTTACTGGTCTGTTTTCACAGCCAGGGAACAAAGGAACCTGCGAGTCATCTGCTGATTGGGCAGGGTATGTATACTTTCAGTGTGCAGAGCGTGAGAAGAACGGGACAAATATCTTTCCTTATATGAGACGGGAAAGGGACAGGGTATGCTGCTTGGGAGGGCTCTGGGACATTGTAATGGTCGCAATGTGACAGAGTGATAAGAGTCCTGTAACTCTTTGTTCCGGCAATGTTGGCCCTTTGAGTTTATATTGTTCTTTGTCCTTGGAGCACCACAACAATGTACTGTTTCTTCACTTGTATGGCGTTACACTGAACTTACACATTCTATGCAGTATTCTTCAGGTGTTTTCTATTTCACAATAAAAGAAATTAAAGAAAAAATATTTAAAGGTTACCTGATGATTTTGAAAATACTGAAAAAATTACTCCTCCATCAGAAAGTTTAGATATACATCTAAATGACAAGCACATAGGAAAGGACACAAATGAGAAAAGCTGGCAAGTATTAACTTCAGCAAAAAGAATGGCTCAGACATGAATAACATTTACACAATACGAATGTAACCATGAACATTAATTTAAACCACTTTAAGGGTAATTGGAATAAGGTATTTGTCTGCTGATGTGAGGGATATTATACCTGGGTTCAAGGAGGAGCTTCAATGGCTTCACAGACAGGGGACACCCCTCTCCCTCTCCCGAGGGGGTGCCCCATAGATCCTCCCCTTTATCCTACCCTCAAGCCAGGGCTTGTGGGATAAGAGGTTTCCACCCGGCCAGGCCGAGGCGCAAGACCTTTCTGCCACATCATATGTGTCACATGCCCAGGCGGCGAGCTTGCAAAGAAAAGAATTGCACGCTCCTTCCAGAGGTAGTTTCCACGGCTCTGGACTACATTTCCCGGGGGCCATCGCGTTCACGGCTACTTCCTGTCGAAAGACCGAGTTGGCTTATGGTCCAAGTTCTCAGAGAGGGCCATTTGTTTGCGGAGGAACAGCAGCGTGGACTCAGCAGTTGAGACTTGCGTTCTAAACGCGGCCTGGAATTCGTTGACGCTTGCCAAAGATAGAGAGGCGTGAGGACAATGGTCTTTGCCGAGCGAAGTGATAGGGTCCAAGACCGAGGCCTGTGAATGGAGACCACTAGGCTCTGGGCTCTTAAAGGTTGTCCCGGCTCCAGTCATTTCCCAGTGTCCGCCGTATCCGAGGCAAAGTTCTGTCCGCACACCGGCCCTTTCAGGACCATAGCAGGGGTCGTGCGCGAGTCCCTGAGGAACATCCACAGCTTGAGGGAACCGCAAAGTCGAGTGAGTCTAAGACCCGGAAGCGGAATGACCCCTGAGAGGCCGAGGCTGCCGCTGCGGGGGAGGGCAGTGAGGGGCTAACATTTTCGGAGTCTGAGGCTTTACCAGCCAGCAGGTGTGAGAAGGAAGACGGTGGGGAGTTGAGTATGTGTGTCCGCGCGCGCTAGCGATCGCGACAGGGAACCTTGGATGCGTGTGTGAAATTGATACAGAAGCAAGGTGTGGGAGTGATCGCATGGGAACCGTAGAGGGGTGTGTGTGTGTGTGTATGTGGACGGTGCGCTGGTGACGGGAGCAGTATGTGATTGTAATTTAGGTGTGACTGTGCATGTATATGATTGTGACTGCGTCACCATGTGCGTGACCGTGTGTGTAAATATGGTAGCAGCAACTATGGGGCCAGAGACAAAGAATTGAGCGTTGCGTTTAGTAACATTCACAGTCATTCGTGAATGTGTGGAGAGCAGTTTCTGTGGGGCTATTAGTTGGATTGGAGTAGGGTAACGTAGAATGAGGGGAGAGGAATAGGAGACAGTGTAGACCACATATTCGAAGAGTTTTTCTGTAAATATGAAAATGGAACAGTAGCTCGTGTGGGAGAAGTAACCTATCGGTATGCTGGTGGGAATGAGCCATGAGAGAAGGAAAAGAAGTACAGGTAAGTGTGAGTAAGCCAGACTCATCTGTGTGGTGTGTACTGAAATTGCAAGAATAAAAGAAGGGTAGTAGCGTTGCAGCGAGTGAGCCAGGAGCTCAAGTTTTGAAAAAACAAGGGGAAGGAAATATACAGTGTTTGGTAGATGTCAGCAACAGTGAGGTGGTGGTGAGTTATATATGATCTCTTGGCATGAAATTCAAAGGTAGAGCTTTTGTGGAGGACAAAGGGAGAAAGGTCTGAGAGTAATAAGAGCAAGGAGGACACCTGCCCCACTTCCAGACCCAGTGGCAAGAGGCTGTAGGGAGGAAAAAAAAAAAACGTAGAGAGGGCTGCGAGAGTCCTCTGGAGAGAGCCAGGTTTCTTTTAGATCCAGAGGTGAAGGGAGTGTTCAGGGAGGTGGTTGAGGATAAAAGAGGGGTTTATGACTGTGAATTCCAGAGGGCATATTGGAAAGTGTCAGGAGTTGAGGAGGGGTGAGAAAATGGGACATCCAACTGATGGGGAGTAGAGTGTCTGAAAAGAGAGATGATCAAGGAGCCTAGAGCTTTTTATGATGCACATAAACATGGATGCAGGGGATACTGATGATTATTCTGGTTGGATTCACGGCAATGTTGGAGAGGTAGTGTTGGGCTACAAAGGGGGACTTTTTTTTTTTACATCTTCATTGGAGTATAATTGCTTTACAATGGTGTCTTAGTTTCTGCTTTATAACAAAGTGAATCAGTTATACATATGTTCCCATATCGCCTCCCTCTTGCATCTCCCTCCCTGCCACCCCCCCATCCCACCCATCAAGGTGGTCACAAAGCACCGAGCTGATCTCCCTCTGTTATGCGGCTGCTTCCCACTAGCTATCTATTTTACGTTTGGTCGTGTATATATGTCCATGCCACTCTCTCGCTCTGTCACAGCTTACCCTTCCCCGTCCGCATATCCTCAAGTCCATTCTCTAGTAGGTCTGTGTCTTTATTCCCATCTTACCCCTAGGTTCTTCATGACATTTTTTTTTCTTAGATTCCATATATACGTGTTAGCATATGGTATTTGTCTTTCTCTTTCTGACTTATTTCACTCTGTATGACAGACTCTAGGTCTATCCACCTCATTACAAATAGCTCAATTTCGTCTCTTTTTATGGCTGAGTAATATTCCATTGTATATATGTGCCACATCTTCTTTATCCATTCATCCGATGATGGACACTTAGGTTGTTTCCATCTCGTGGCTATTGTAAATAGAGCTGCAATGAACATTTTGGTACATGACTCTTTTTTTTTTAATAGATCTTTATTGGAGTATAATTGCTTTACAATACTGTGTTGGTTTCTGTTGTACACGAAAGTGAATCAGCCATATGCATACGTATGTCCCCATATCCCCTCTCTCTTGAGCCTCCCTCCCATCCTCCCTATCCCACCCCTCTAAGTCATCGCAAAGCACCGAGCTGATCTCCCTGTGCTATGCGGCTGCTTCCCACTAGCTATTTATTTTACATTTGGTGGTGTATATATGTCCATGCCACTCTCTCACTTCGTCCCAGCTTACCCTTCCCCCACCCCGTGTCCTCAAATCCATTCTCTATGTCTATGTCTTTATTCCTGCCCTGCAACTAGGTTCATCAGTACCATTTTTTTTAGGTTCCATATATATGTGTCAACATACAGTATTCGTTTTCTCTTTCTGACTTACTTTACTCTGTATGACAGACTCTAGGTCCATCCACCTCACTACAAATAACTCAATTTCATTTCTTTTTATGGCTGAGTAATATTGCATTGCACATATGTGCCACATCTTCTTTATCCATTCATCTGTCGATGGACATTTATGTTGGCTCCATGTCCTGGCTATTGTAAATAGTGCTGCAAGGAACATTGTGGTATGTGACTCTTTTTGAATTATGGTTTTCTCAGGGTATATGCCCAGTAGTGAGATTGCTGGGTCCTATGGTAGTTCTATTTGTAGTTTTTTAAGGAACCACCATACTGTTTTCCATAGTTGCTGTATCAGTTTACATTCCCACCAACGGTACAGGAGGGTTCCCTTTTCACCACACCCTTTCCAGCAGTTATTGTTTCTAGATTTTTTCATAATGGCCATGCCAACCAGCATGAGGTGATACCTCATTGTAGTTTTGATTTGCATTTCTCTAATAATTAGTGATGTTGGGCATCTTTCATGTGTCTCTTAGCCATCTGTATGTCTTCCTTGGTGAAATGTCTATTTAGGTCTTCCGCCCTTTTTTTTTTTTGCGGTACGCGGGCCTCTCACTGTTGTGGCCTCTCCCGTTGCGGAGCACAGGCTCAGGACGCGCAGGCTCTGGACACACAGGCTCAGCGGCCATGGCTCACGGTCCTAGCCGCTCCACGGCATGTGGGATCTTCCCAGACCAGGGCATGAACCCGTGTCCCCTGCATCCGCAGGCGGACTCAACCAGTACGCCACCAGGGAAGCTCCCGCCCACTTTTTAATTGGACTGTTTGTCTTTTGATGTTGAGCTCCATGAGCTGTTTGTATATTTTGGAGATTAATCCTTTGTCCTTTGTTTCATTTGCAAATACTTCCTCCCATTCTGAGGGTTGTCTTTCGTCTTGTTTATGGTTTCCTTTGTGGTGCAAAAGCTTTTAAGTTTAATTAACTGCCATTTGTTTATTTTTGTTTTTATTTCCATTACTCTAGGAGGTGGGTTAAAAAAGATCTTGCTGTGATCTATGTCAAAGAGTGTTTTTCCTTTGTTTTCCTCTAAGAGTTTTGTAGTGTGTGGTCTTAGCCAGATTCTTAACCACTGTGCCACCAGGGAAGTCCTATGGGATCTTCTTTATCATGCAATGATAGTGATACCACGTGGTAAAATAAATTAGACTGTAGCAATAATCAATACATTGGCACCTCCTCGGTGGAAAGTACAAATAGAAGGAAATGAAAATTTGCTTAATAATTTACTTGCTTTCAATTTCTATTTTAAATGACTGTCTCCGTATCATTATTCCTAATACCGGGAGCTCTTTCTTTCCTTTCAGCATTGCACCTAATTCCTATTAAAATATGTTTTTATTTGCCCTTTATGAAGGCAGTTGTTAACAATAAATATTCTATTAGCTATGTGCTGCACATTCTTCTAAGAGTAATTAATCACTTCAATAATCCATGAGGTACAAAGTATTAGTATTCCCATTTATTTTTCAAGAGTTTTGCTTATTGTATTATTTGTCTTTTTTTTTTTTTTACATCTTTATTGGAGTATAATTGCTTTACAATGGTGTGTTGGTTTCTGCTTTATAACAAAGTGAATCAGTTATACATATACATATGTTCCCATATCTCTTCCCTCTTACATCTCCCTCCCTCCCACCCTCCCTATCCCACCCCTCCAGGCAGTCACAAAGCACCGAGCTGATCTCCCTGTGCTATGCGGCTGCTTCCCACTAGCTATCTACCATACGTTTGGTAGTGTATATATGTCCATGCCTCTCTCTCGCTTTGTCACAGCTTACCCTTCCCCCTTCCCATATCCTCAAGTCCATTCTCTAGTAGGTCTGTGTCTTTATTCCTGTCTTACTCCGAGGTTCTTCATGACATTTTTTATTCTTAGATTCCATATGTATGTGTTAGCATACGGTATTTGTCTTTCTTTTTCTGACTTACTTCACTCTGTGTGACAGACTCTAGGTCTATCCACCTCATTACAAATAGCTCAATTTCGTTTCTTTTTATGGCTGAGTAATATTCCATTGTATATATGTGCCACATTTTCTTTATCCATTCATCCGATGATGGACACTTAGGTTGCTTCCATGTCCTGGCTATTGTAAATAGAGCTGCAATGAACATTTTGGTACATGACTCTTTTTGAATTATAGTTTTCTCAGGGTATATGCCCAGTAGTGGGATTGCTGGGTCATATGGTAGTTCTATTTGTAGTTTTTTAAGGAACCTCCATAATGTTCTCCATAGTGGCTGTACAAATTCACATTCCCACCAGCAGTGCAAGAGTGTTCCCTTTTTCTCCACACCCTCTCCAGCATTTATTGTTTCTAGATTTTTTGATGATGGCCATTCTGACTGGTGTGAGATGATATCTCATTGTAGTTTTGATTTGCATTTCTCTAATGATTAATGATGTTGAGCATTCTTTCATGTGTTTGTTGGCAGTCTATATCTTCTTTGGAGAAATGTCTATTTAGGTCTTCTGCCCATTTTTGGATTGGGTTGTTTGTTTTTTTGTTATTGAGCTGCATGAGCTGCTTGTAAATTTTGGAAATTATTCCTTTGTCAGTTGCTTCATTTGCAAATACTTTCTCCCATTCTGAGGGTTGTCTTTTGGTCTTGTTTATGGTTTCCTTTGCTGTGCAAAAGCTTTGAAGTTTCATTAGGTCCCATTTGTTTATTTTTGTTTTTATTTCCATTTCTCTAGGAGGTGGGTCAAAAAGGATCTTGCTGTGATTTATGTCATACAGTGTTCTATGTTTTCCTCTAAGAGTTTGACAGTGTCTGGCCTTACATTTAGGTCTTTAATCCATTTTGAGTTTATTTTTGTGTGTGGTGTTAGGGAGTGATCTAATCTCATACTTTTACATGTACCTGTCCAGTTTTCCCAGCACCACTTATTGAAGAGGCTGTCCTTTCTCCACTGTACATTCCTGCCTCCTTTATCAAAGATAAGGTGACCATATGTGCGTGGGTTTATCTCTGGGCTTTCTATCCTGTTCCATTGATCTATCTTTCTGTTCTTATGCCAGTACCATACTGTCTTGATTACTGTAGCTTTGTAGTATAGTCTGAAGTCAGGGAGCCTGATTCCTCCAGCTCTTTTTTTCTCAAGATTGCTTTGGCTATTCGGGGTCTTTTGTGTTTCCATACAAATTGTGAAATTTTTTGTTCTAGTTCTGTGAAAAATACCAGTGGTAGTTTGATAGGGATTGCATTGAATCTGTAGATTGCTTTGGGTAGTAGAGTCATTTTCACAATGTTGATTCTTCCAATCCAAGAACATGGTATATATCTCCATCTGTTTGTATCCTCTTTAATTTATTTCATCAGTGTCTTATAGTTTTCTGCATACAGGTCTTTTGTCTCCTTAGGTAGGTTTATTCCTAGATATTTTATTCTTTTTGTTGCAGTGGTAAATGGGAGTGTTTTCTTGATTTCACTTTCAGATTTTTCATCATTAGTGTATAGGAATGCCAGAGATTTCTGTGCATTAATTTTGTATACTGCTACTTTATCAAATTCATTGATTAGCTCTAGTAGTTTTCTGGTAGCATCTTTAGGATTCTCTGTGTATAGTATCATGTCATCTGCAAACAGTGAAGCTTTACTTCTTCTTTTCTGATTTGGATTCCTTTTATTTCCTTTTCTTCTCTGATTGCTGTGGCTAAAACTTCCAAAACTATGTTGAATAAGAGTGGTGAGAGTGGGCAACCTTGTCTTGTTCCTGATCTTAGTGGAAATGCTTTCAGTTTTTCACCATTGAGGACGATGTTGGCTGTGGGTTTGTCATATATGGCCTTTATTATGTTGAGGAAAGTTCTTTCTATGCCTACTCTCTGCAGGGTTTTTATCATAAATGGGTGTTGATTTCGTTGAAAGCTTTCTCTGCATCTATTGAGATGATCATATGGTTTTTCTCCTTCAATTTGTCAATATGGTTTATCACATTGATTGATTTGCATGTATTGAAGAATCCTTGCATTTCTGGAATAAACCCCACTTAATCATGGTGTATGATCCTTTTAATGTGCTGTTGGATTCTGTTTGCTAGTATTTTGTTGAGGATTTTTGCATCTATGTTCATCAGTGATATTGGCCTGTAGTTTTCTTTCTTTGTGACATCCTTGTCTGGTTTTTGTACCAAGGTGATGGTGGTCTCGTAGAATGAGTTTAGGAGTGTTCCTCCCTCTGCTATATTTTGGAGGAGTGTGAGAAGGATAGGTGTTAGCTCTTCTCTAAATGTTTGATAGAATTCGCCTGTGAAGCCATCTGGTCCTGGGCTTTTGTTTGTTGGAAGATTTTTAATCACAGTCTCAATTTCAGTGCTTGTGATTGGTCTGTTCATATTTTCTATTTCTTCGTGATTCAGTCTTGGCAGGTTTGCATTTCTAAGAATTTGTCCATTTCTTCCAGGTTGTCCATTTTATTGGCATAGAGTTGCTTGTAGTAATCTCTCGTGATCTTTTGTATTTCTGCAGTGTCAGTTGTTACTTCTCCTTTTTCATTTCTAATTCTATTGATTTGAGTCTTCTCCCTTCTTTTCTTGATGAGTCTGGCTAATGGTCTATCAATTTTGTTTATCTTCTCAAAGAACCAGCTTTTAGGTTTATTGACCTTTGCTATTGTTTCCTTCATTTCTTTTTCATTTATTTCTGATCTGATCTTTATGATTTCTTTCCTTCTGCTAACTTTGGGGGTTTTTTTGTTCTTCTTTCTCTGGTTGCTTTAGGTGCAAGGTTAGGTTGTTTATTCGAGATGTTTCCTGTTTCTTAAGGTACGATTGTGTTGCTATAACCTTCCCTCTTAGAACTGCTTTTGCTGCATCCCATAGGTTTTGGGTCATCGTGTCTCCATTGTCATTTGTTTCTAGGTATTTTTTGATTTCCTCTTTGATTTCTTCAGTGGTCACTTCGTTATTAAGTAGTGTATTGTTTAGCCTCCATTTGTTTGTATTTTTTACAGATCTTCTCCTGTAATTGATATCTAGTCTCATAGCGTGTGGTCGGAAAAGATACTTAATACAATTTCAATTTTCTTAAATTTACCAAGGACTGATTTGTGACCCAAGATATCTATCCTGGTGAATGTTCCATGAGCACTTGAGAAAAATGTGTATTCTATTGTTTTTGGATGGAATGTCCTATAAATGTCAATTAAGTCCATCTTGTTTAATGTATCATTTAAAGCTTGTGTTTCCTTATTTATTTTCATTTTGGATGACCTGTCCATTGGTGAAAGTGGGGTGTTAAAGATCCCTACTATGAATGTGTTACTGTCTATCTCCCCTTTTATGGCTGGTAGTATTTGCCTTATGTATTGAGGTGCTCCTATGTTGGGTGCATAAATATTTACAATTGTTATATCTTCTTCTTGGGTTGATCCCTTGATCATTATGTAGTGTCCTTCTTTGTCTCTTCTAATAGTCTTTATTTTAAAGTCTATTTTGTCTGATATGAGAATTGCTACTCCAGCTTTCTTGTGTTTTCCATTTGCATGGAATATCTTTTTCCATCCCCTTACTTTCAGTCTGTATGTGTCTCTAGGTCTCAAGTCAGTCTCTTGTAGACAGCATATATATGTGTCTTGTTTTTGTATCCATTCAACCAATCTGTGTCTTTTGGTGGGAGCATTTAGTCCATTTACGTTAAAGGTAATTATCGATAGGTATATTTCTATTCCCATTTTCTTAATTGTCTTGGGTTCGTTATTATAGGTCTTTTCCTTCTCTTGTGTTTCTTGCCTAGAGAAGTTCCTTTAGCATTTGTTGTAGAGCTGGTTTGGTGGTGCTGAACTCTCTCAGCTTTCGCTTGTCTGTAAAGGTTTTAATTTCTCCATCAAATCTGAATGAGATCCTTGTAGGGTAGAGTAATCTTGGTTGCAGGTTTTTCTCCTTCATCACTTTAAATATGTCCTGCCAGTCCCTTCTGGCTTGCAGAGTTTCTGCTGAAAGATCAGCTGTTAAGCTTATGGGGATTCCCTTGTGTGTTATTTGTTGTTTTTCCCTTGATGCTTTTAATATGTTTTCTTTGTATTTAATTTTTGACAGTTTGATTAATATGTGTCTTGGCATATTTCTCCTGGGATTTATCCTTTATGGGACTCTCTATGCTTCCTGGACTTGATTAACTATTTCCTTTCCCATATTAGGGAAGTTTTCAACTATAATCTCTTCAAATATTTTCTCAGTCCCTTTCTTTTTCTCTTCTTCTTCTGGATCCCCTGTAATTCGAATGTTGGTGTGTTTAATGTTGTCCCAGAGGTCTCTGAGACTGTCCTCAGTTCTTTTCATTCTTTTTTCTTTATTCTGCTCTGCAGTCGTTATTTCCACTATTTTATATCTTCCAGGTCACTTATCCGTTTTTCTGCCTCAGTTATTCTGCTACTGATCCCATCTAGAGTATTTTTAATTTCATTTATTGTGTTGTTCATTGTTGGTTGTTTCATCTTTAGTTCTTTTAGGTCCTTGTTAAATGTTTCTTGCATTTTGTCTATTCTATTTCCAAGATTTTGGATCATCTTTACTATCATTAATCTCAATTCTTTTTCAGGTAGACTGCCTATTTCCTCTTCATTTATTAGGTCTGGTGGGTTTTTATCTTGCTCCTTCATCTGCTGTATGTTTTTTTGTCTTCTCATTTTGCTTCTTACTATGTTTGGGGTCTCCTTTTTGCAGGCTGCAGGTTTGTAGTTCCCGTTGTTTTTGGTGTCTGTCCCCAGTGGCTAAAGTTGGTTCAGTGGATTGTGTAGGCTTCCTGGTTGAGGGGACTAGTGCCTGTGTTCTTTTGGATGAGGCTGGATCTTGTCTTTCTGGTGGGCAGGTCCACGTTTGGTGGTGTGTTTTGGGGTGTCTGTGGACTTATTATGATTTTAGGCAGCTTCTCTGCTAATGGGTGGGGTTGTGTTTCTGTCTTGCTAGTTGTTTGGCATAGGGTGTCCAGCACTGTAGCTTGCTGGTCGTTTAGTGAAGCTGGGTGCTAGTGTTGAGATGGAGATCTCTGGGAGATTTTCGCCATTTGATATTACGTGGAGCTAGGAGTTCTCTTGTGGACCAGTGTCCTGAAGTTGGCTCTCCCACCTCAGAGGCACAGAACTGACTCCTGGCTGCAGCACCAAGAGCCTTTCACTCACATGGCTCAGAATAAAAGGGAGAAAAAGTCGAAAGAAAGAAAAATAGAAAGAGGGTAAAATAAAATAAAATAAGGTAAAATAAAATAAAGTTATTAAAATAAAAGGTAATTATTAAGAAAAAAAAATTTTTTAAGTAAAAAAAAAAAAGGACAGATAGAACCTTAGGACAAATGGTGAAAGCAAAGCTATAGAGACAAAATCTCACACAGAAGCATACACATACACACTCACAAAAAGAGGAAAAGTGGAAAAAATCATAAATCTTGCTCTCAAAGTCCACCTCCTCAATTTGGGATGATTCGTTGTCTATTCAGGTATTCCACAGGTGCAGGGTACATCAAGTTGATTGTGGAGCTTTAATCCGCTGCTTTTGAGGCTGCTGGGAGAGATTTCCCTTTCTCTTCTTTGTTCTCACAGCTCCCGGGGCTCAGCTTTGGATTGGGCCCCGCCTCTGCGTGTAGGTCGCCTGAAGGCGTCTGTTCTTTGCTCAGAGAGGACAGGGTTAAAGGAGCAGCTGATTCGGAGGCTCTGGCACACTCAGGCCTGGGGGAGGGAGGGGTACGGATGTGGGGTGAGCCTGTGGCATCAGAGGCCGGCGTTACGTTGCACCAGCCTGAGGCGTGCGGTGCGTTCTCCCGGGGAAGTTGTCCCTGGATCCCGGGACCTGGCAGTGGCGGGCTACACAGGCTCCCCGGAAGCGGGGTGTGGATAGTGACCTGTGCTCGCACACAGGCTTCTTGGTGGCGGCAGCAGCAGCAGCCTTAGCGTCTTATGCCCGTCTCTGGGGTCCGCGCTTTTAGCCGCGGCTCATGCCCATCTCTGGAGCTCCTTTAAGCAGCACTCTTAATCCTCTCTCCACGCGCACTAGGAAACAAGGAGGGAAGAAAAAGTCTCTTGCCTCATCGGCACATCCAGACTTTTCCCCGGACTCCCTCCCAGCTAGCCGTGGTGCACTAACCCCCTGCAGGCTGTGTTCACGCCGCCAACCTCAGTCCTCTCCCGGCGCTCCGACTGAAGCCCGAGTCTCAACTCCGAGCCCCGCCCGCCTCGTCAGGTGAGCAGACAAGCCTCTTGGGCTGGTGAGTGCTGGTCGGCACCGATCCTCTGTGCGGAAATCTCTCCGCTTTGCCCTCCGCACCCCTGTTGCTGCGCTCTCCTCCGCGGCTCTGAAGCTTCCCCCCTCCGCCACCCGCAGTCTCCGCCCGAGATGGGGCTTCCTAGTGTGTGGAAACCTTTCCTCCTTCACGGCTCCCTCCCACTCGTGCAGGTCCTGTCCCTATTCTTTTGCCTCTGTTTATTCTTTTTTCTTTTGCCCTACCCAGGTACGTGGGGGAGTCTCTTGCCTTTGGGGAGGTCTGAGGTCTTCTGCCAGCGTTCAGTAGGTGTTCTGTAGGAGTTGTTCCACGTGTAGATGTATTTCTGGTGTATATGTGGGGAGGAAGGTGATCTCCGCATCTTACTCTTCCGCCATCTTCCCAGGAGTCTCGAAAGGTGGACTTTTGAGAATTCCCTCCGAAAGAAGAAATCTGAGGATGGAACATTTAAGAGTGGTTGGGGTAGGCAGAATAATGCCCTTGCAAGGATGTCTGGACACCTGTGAATGTGTTACCTTACGAGGCAAAAGGAACTTTGCAAATGGGATTTAAGTTAAGGACCTCGAAGTGAGGAGATTATCCTAGATTATCCAGTTGGGCCCAAACTAATTACCTGGGTCCTTAAAGTCAGTAAATCTTTTCCAGCTGAGTTTAGAGTCAGAGAGAGGTGTGATCACAGAACAGTGGTCAGAGAGATGCAAATTTGCTGGTTAGATAAAGGAAGGTAGCCTTGAGCCAAGGAGTGTTGGTGGCCTCTAGGAACTGGATAATGTAAGGAAATTAATTCTCCCCTAGAGCCTGCAGAAAGGAACACAGCCTTGCCGACACCTTGCTCTTAGCCCAGTGAGAACCATGTCAGACTTTTACCTAACAGTAAGATAATAAAGTTGTATTGTTTTAAGCCACTGCATTTATAATTTGTTACTAGTAGAAAACTAATATAGTGGTATAGTTTTTTAGCCTCAGTTCTGTGGAAGGGTTTTGAACTGTGTGACATGAGGGGAACTCAATCCCTATTGATAAAATATAGAACTTTAGGTAAAGCTCATAGGCCCCCTCTTGTAATTTACAGTTTTACTGCATTGTGATATTTTTTAACATTGGAAATTAATGAATTTTTCTTCATGATCTAATATATGGTCAGCCTATAGTTATTTGTTTTGCACTTAGTTTATCTTGGATTGAGAGAAATATGTTAAAATTCTCTATTATTAATGAAATTTTATCTTGTACAACCTGTAACTTCTGCTTCATGAAACTTCCTGCTGTTAGTTGATATATAGATATTCATAATTGTTTTATGTTTATTGAGAATGGTAGACTTTAGTATTTTAGCATCCTCAAGATCGTGGCCCTTGCTTATTTGTTTGTTTGCATTTTGTCTTGTATATATTTCTCCATAATTTGTAAAATAAACCTTTTTTGAAGTTTATCATGTATACAGACAAGTGTATACATGATGATACAAACAACCAATACAATCAAAATTGTACACCTTGAGTTACCACAAAGGGAACACCCATGTAATAAGCACCCAGATCAAGAAATAAACCATTGTCTGCATTCCAGAAGTCCCTCTTGTGCTCCTGTTCAGTCAGTAGCTTCCCCAAAGTAACCACCATACATCAGTTTCATCTGTTTTTGAACTTATGTGTTAAGTGGAGTCATATAGTATATAACCTTTTGACTTCTTTTGTGCAACATTATGTTTATGAGATTCATCCATATTGTATGTAAATATAGCTTACTGTTTGCATTGCTAAATGCACTAGTATTCCAGTGCATGAATATACCAACTATATTTGTCCATTCAACAGTTGTCATACAGTTGATAGACATTTAGAACTCTTTATGTCCCCTGTATCTGAAGGACAGCTTGGCTGCATGTCAAATCTTTGACTCTCTCATTTGTTTTTCCACAAGTATATTGTAGGAGCTACCTCACTATTTGGGGCACTGAATTTAGCAGTCTAATGACAACTGGATTTCCTTTTTCTTATAGGTGACTTGATATTTTTATCTTAATTCCCCATGGATTTTAGTCTAATAATTTTATTAGGAAATGTTTTGCTACAGACAATTTGAGTCATTTTCTCCAGCAGTATAGTGTGTATTTTCATTATGCATATTCATGTATTATTTCAGAAAATTATTCTTGAATGTTAAAAATGTAGTTTTTAATATTCTCTTCTTGATTTGGATTTCATCTCTAGAGGCTCTGCTTAGTTGCAAGTTGGATCACTTTATTTAAAATTAATTTTATTGAAGTATAGTTGATTTACAATGTTGTGTTAATTTCTGCTGTACAGCAAAATGACTCAGTTATAATATATATATATATTTTTCATATTCTTTTCCATTATGATTTATCACAAGATATTTTTTAACACCTTTATTGGAGTATAATTGCTTTACAATGTTGTGTTAGTTTCTGCTGTATAACAAAGTGAATCCGCTGTCAGTATACATATATCCCCATATCCTCTCCTTCTTGCATCTCCCGCCCACCCTCCCTATCCCACCCCTCTAGGTGGTCACAGAGCACTGAGCTGATCTCCCTGTGCGATGCAGCTGCTTCCCACTAGCTATCTATTTCACATTTGGTAGTATCATGGGATATTGAATGTAGTTCCCTGTGCGATGCAGTAGGTCCTTGTTTATCCACCCGATATATAGTAGTTTGCATCTGCTAATCTCAAACTCCCAATTCTATCTTCTCTCACCCGCCCCCCACTGGCAACCACAAGTCTGTTCTCTATGTCTGTGAGTCTGTTTCTGTTTTGTAGATATGTTCATTTGTGTCGTATTTTAGATCCCACATATAAGTGATATCATGTGGTATTTGTCTTTCTCTTTCTGACTTACTTCACTTGGTGTGATAATCTCTAGGTCCATCCATGTTGCTGCAAATGGTATTATTTCATTCTTTTTAATGGCTGAGTAGTATTCCATTGTATATATTTACCACATCTTCTTTATCCATTCATCTGTTGATGGACATCTAGGTTGTTTTCATGTCTTGGCTATTGTAAATAGTGTTGCTGTGAACATAGGGGTGCATGTATCTTTTCAAATTATAGTTTTTGTCTGGGCATATGCCCAGGAGTGGGGGTTGCAGGATCATATGGCAACTCTATTTTTAGTTTTTTGAGGAACCTCCATTCTACTTTCCACAGTGCCTGCACCAAGTTACGTTCCCACCAACAGTGTAAGAGGGTTCCCTTTTCTCCACACCCTCTCCAGCATCTATGATTTGTGGATTTTAATGATGGCCATTCTGACTGGTGTGAGGTGATACCTCATTGTAGTTTTGATTTGCATTTCTATAATAATTAGCGATGATGAGCATCTTTTCATGTGCCTATTAGCCATCTGTATGTCTTCTCTGGAGAAATGTCTATTTAGGTCTTCTGCCCATTTTTTGATTGGGTTGGTTTGTTGTTGTTATTGAATTGTATGAGCAGTTGTATATTTTGAATATTAAGCCCTTGTTGGTCGCATCATTTGCAAATATTTTCTCCCAATCTGTATGTTGTCTTTTCGTTTTGTGTATGGTTTCCTTTGCTGTGCAAAAGCTTATAAGTTTGATTGGGTCCCGTTTGTTTATTTTTGCTTTTATTTCTACTGACTTGGGAGACTGACCTAAGAAAACATTGATATGATTTATGTCAGAGAATGTTTTTCCTATGTTCTCTTCTAGGAGTTTTATGGTTTCTTGTCTTATATTTAAGTCTTTAAGCCATTTTGGATTTACTTTTGTGTATGATGTGAAGGTGTGTTCTAACTTCATTGATTTACATGTGGCTGTCCAGCAAGTTGGACCACTTCTGACTTTCATTTTTTTCTTATAATAATTATCATCTCTTTGTTTCATTTTATTCCATTTGCTAACTTTTTAAAAAAATTTTATTTATTTTATTTGTTTTTGGCTGCATTGGGTCTTCGTTGCTGTGCGCAGGCTTTCCCTAGTTACGGAGAGCGGGGCTACTCTTTGTTGCAGTGCATGGGCTTCTCATTGCGGTGGCTTCTCTTGTTGCAGAGCATGGGCTCTAGAGTGCAGGCTCAGTAATTGTGGCACATGGACTCAGTAGTCGTGGTTTACGGGCTCTAGAGCGCAGGCTCAGTAGTTGTGGCACAGGGGCTTAGTTGCTCCACGGCACGTGGGATCTTCCCGGACCAGGGCTCGAATCCGTGTCCCCTGCATTAGAAGGTGGATTCTTAACCACTGAGCCACCAGGGAAGCCCCATTTTCTAACTTTTATATTTTTTGTTCCATGCTGTACTTTCTGTAGTATTTGTCATATGTTGTGCTCTTTGTAATTATTCTTCATTTCTAAAGTGGTTTTGCCTATGAAGTGGTTCTCTTTCATTCTTGAATTGGACTAGCTTTCATATGTGGTCTGCCTATCACTTCCTCCCCTTTCCTGAGATCATTGTATGATTTGTGCATGTAGTCTTGCTTCTGAGCTATGATTGTATCATAACTTTTAAAAATTCATATTGGAATGTTGGGTAATAATTTTAATCTTCTCTGAAATTTTTAGTGAGTTTTCTTTATACATGGGGAATTTGGACACTCTTTCCAAACTTTTATCTAACATTATCTTTGGACATGGTGTTTCTAATTGTGTTTTTGGAGTGTAATTTTTTTTTTTTTTTTTGGTATACCTGTCACTGGCACTTTCCTATGAAAAGGTGAACAGGGCAAAGGTAGTTTTTTAGGTTCTTATGCTCAGGAATTCCTTCCTCTGTTACTACAATAGAAGACAGTTTATTTTAAAGATAACCTCTCTGAATATCCAGGCCTTCTTTGTTGTTCAGAACCTAACCTGGTTCAGGAAGACCCCTACTATCAGCTCTGAGAGCCACAGTATCTTCTTTTCTGCAATTAAAGAATACAGTGAAGCTCCCAATTCATTCAATGAGGCTAGTATTACCCTGATACCAAAACCAAACAAAGCTTATCTCATAAAAATATGATACAAAAATCCTCAACAGGGCTTCCCTGATGGCGCAGTGGTTGAGAATCCGCCTGCTGAGGCAGGGGACACTGGTTTGTGCCCTGGTCTGGGAAGATCCCACATGCCATGGAGCGGCTGGGCCCGTGAGCCATGGCTGCTGAGCCTGCACGTCTGGAGCCTGTGCTCCGCAATGGGAGAGGCCACAACAGTGAGAAGCCCGCGTACCGCAAAAAAAAAAAAAAAAAAAAAAAATCCTCAACAAAATGCTAACAAACAAAATCCAGCAACATATGAAATGAATTATGCAACATGTCCAAGTGGAATGTGTCCCAGTAATGCAAAGTTATCTGAACGTCCAAAAATCAATTAATGTAATGCATCATATCAATAGAATAAAAAACATAAATTACATGATCATTTTAATAGACACCAAAAAAGCATTTGACAAAAGCCAATACCCTTTCATTATAAAAACACTATAAACTAGGAATAAAAGGGAATTTCCTCAATCTCATATAGGTTATCTGTAAAAATCCTACAACTGTTAATGGTGAATGTCTGAATGCTTTTCCCCTAAGATCAGTAATAAGACAAGAATGTCTGCCTTTGCCACTTTTATTCAATATTGTACTGCAAGTTTTAGCCAGGGCAATTAGACAAGAAAAAGAAAAAGCATCTGGGCTGGAAAACAAGTAAAACCATCTCTATCTGCAGATAACATGCTCTTTTATATAGAAAATCCTAAGGAATACATACCGTCAAACACTGTTAGAACTAATAAATAAGTTTAACAAAGTTTCAGGATACAAGATCAATAAATAAAATCAATTGTATATTATACACTTGGAGTGAACAATCCAAAAATGAAATTAAGAAAGCAGTTCCATTCACAGTAGCACCAAAACAAATAAAATGTTTAGGAATAAATTTAACAACTGAAGGTGAAACTCATACTCTGAAAATGACAAAACAGGTATTAAGCAAACACTTGTACATAAATAATCATAGCAGCGTTGTTTATAATAGCCAAAAGGTGGAACCAATCCAAATGTCCATTAACAGATGAACGGGTAAACAAAATGTTGTCTGTCCATACAGTGGAATATTATTCAGCCAGTATTTCAGGAGTGAAATACTGATACATGCTACAATTTGGATGAACCTTGAAAACTTTATACTAAATGTTTTCACAGTTTTGACAACCAGTCACAATAAGTTCACATACTATATTATTCCATTCCTATGAAAATCCAGAACAGGAAATCTGTAGAGACAGAAAGTAGATTAGTGGTTACTTAGGGTTGAGAGAGAGGGGGAGGGAGAGTGTAGGGGGTTGAGGGGACAAGGAATAATAGCTAAAAGATACAGGATTTCTTTTTGAGGTGATGAAAATATTCTAAAATTAACTTGTGGTGGTTGCACATGTTAATTTGCTAAAAAAAATTGCTCACTTTAAATGCATTAATTGTAGAGTATATGAATTATGTTATCAGTAAAGCTGCTTAAAAAATAAAAGAATACAGCCTATGTGTTTTGCCACCTTAAATCTCCCTGACATCTCTATGCCTCCTTTTACCACCTCCACCATCAATCACCTTTTCATAGCATTCCTGCTCACATACACTCATTGAGGGTGTAGTCTACTCCTCATAGGAATGAATGTTTCTTATGTCTTCTTTGGAGAAGTGTCTATTTAGAGCTGCTGCCCATTTTTTGATTGGGTTGTTTGTTCTTTTGATATTGAGCTGTATGAGTTGTTCGTGTATTTTGGGGATTAATCTCTTTTTGGTTGCATTGTTTGCAAATATTTTTCCCATTCTATAGGTTATCTTTTCATTTTGTTTATGGTTGCCCTTAGTTTTGTGGTATGAGTGCTTTAGATAAAAATGAGGCAGTAAGTATTATACACTTTGTGGGACATAGAGGAGATAGATGAAAGGCCACTGTCATACAGGGAAGTACACAGGAGAGCCCTGGGCAAATGCACTGGGCTCCCAGATTGGAGAGTTTCCCTGGGGATGTCTAACTTTGGGTCCTTATTGTTAAAGGGGTTATTCAGAGCAAGTCAGAATGGCCTTATCTCATATCCCGAATATCCTGATCTGTGTCATGATTTAGCATTACTGATTGGACTGAAACTTCATCCTGCTGTATTTGAGTCTCTTGGGTTTTGGATAGGGCCAGAATTTCTGCAGATTCACTCTGACCTTCCTTCAAGGAATAAAATGGTATTCTTACTCCATTTGAAAGATCTGAGGAAAGCCTGACCTCTCATTATTCCTTCCCTCTAGCTCTGCTTTCTCAAGACTTCTTCACCGGGAGAGGAATCTAGAAGACTGAGCGACTCTTGGAATTTTAAGTTATGGCCCATGTGAGTTGGAATTTCTTCTCTCCAAAAACATAACCATTTATATCACATCATGTCAATATTTTTATTCCTTATCCTTAAAGTGCTTACCTGAGTCACTACTCAGCGTGGTAAGTGATAGTTGTGAAACAGTCCAGTGCTTTCCCTAGATGTCCCTCTTCTCTCCAACATGGCATTCAATACTTCCTGTGACCTAATACTTTGACAGAGTACTGAAGGAAAAGATATTGTTTAAAGGAAATAGTAGAGACTTTTAAAAATCAAAACTGTGGCTCAACAAGGTGGAATGGTGTGACTAAAAGGGACCCACTACATGAAAGCTTTTATTTACTCTATATAATGGGGTGTTTCAATTAAGAAAGATGGGAGTTGGTGTTAGCTGGTATTCATTTTAGTAGTGGCACTTTGTCATGCTTTTAGATAGAGAATATAAGAGGAGGTTGAGTTCAGAGAGATCTGGGATTTGGCCAGGAAATCAATGAGAGAATAATACCATTAACAAGACATGTGCTGATAATCAGCTGACAGCCTAGAGATTTTATACATTCTCCACAGAAAATGGTATTCAGTTAGAGAGTGTATCTCTTAAGAATCCTTTCAACTTCAACTAATAGAAAATTCAAGTAAAAGAAGCTGAAAGAAAAAAAGAAAACTATTCTCACATAGTAAATCTGGAGTTGATTATTCCAGGCTGTTATAGCCTCTTGGTGGTATCAAGAAAGAACTCATATGATATCTGTTATTCTGGGCTGCCATCCTGTTGTCTTGATGTTTGTTACAGGAAGGTCATAACAATGTTGTGACTGAGCAACAGGAGATTTTTTTTTTTTTTTTTTTTTGCGTTACGCGGGCCTCTCACTGTTGTGGCCTCTCCCGTTGCGGAGCACAGGCTCCGGACATGCAGGCTCAGCAGCCATGCCTCACGGGCACAGCTGCTCCGCAGCATGTGGGATCTTCCCGGACCAGGGCACGAACCCGTGTCCCCTGCATCGGCAGGCGGACTCTCAACCACTGCGCCACCAGGGAAGCCCAACAGGAGATTTTAAGAGCATATAGGCACTTGGCTTCAGGGACACTAAATTCCATATCATTTCCCCCCACACTACAGGCAGCCAACTCCAGTTTTTTGCTGAATGTATGGACCTCTTCCTGCAGTTCCCTTTTCCATCTTTTCCCCATCCATCTAAAAGATTTCTTTTAACTTCACTGTTGATGTTTGGGTTTGTCATTTCAGCAGTTGATGATGTTCAGGGATGTAGCTGTAGACTTCTCTCAGGAGGAGTGGGAGTGCCTGAACTTGGAACAGAGAGCTTTGTACAGAGACGTGATGTTGGAGAACTACAGCAACATGGTCTCACTGGGTAAGATTCAGAATTTGACCCCAGAAATTCCTGATTCCTACATTGTGAACTTTTGGATTGCCTTTCAAGTGTCTAGGGGGATTTCTGACCTATTTCTGGGAAAATGGTTTGTGTTTTATAAATTTGGCAATAGTCATCATCATTGGGAAACTCCATCTTCCCCATTCTTTATGCATTTTTCTTGCCCTTTCTAATAACTAAGGGACTTACGGAACCCTTACCATGTGGTAATTTCCTATTTCTTATTTTCTGATCAGGACTTTGCCTTTATCAGCCAGATGTGTTCTCTTTACTGGAGAAGGGGAAAGAGCCCTGGATGGTTTTGAAGGATGAGACAGGAGGACCTTGCCCAGGTGAGTGAGGGCTGAGCAGGCACAAGGAGGCCATCATTGCAGATAACACCCAGCTGTTCAGTAAGTCAGTAACATCTCTGTAATATTGGTCTAGAATTTCCTCCTCAGAGGCCAAAAGCCTGTGGATAAAGGCCTGAGACCTAGAAATAAAAGTAACGTTTTCAACATGAATTTCCAACTGAACCTTCTCTTCAACTCCAAACACCACTCCATTTCAGTGCTCTCATTTTTCCTTCATGTTACAAAAATATAAATGCCATTCTTTTTCTCCAGTGGTCAGTTTATCTATGGTTTGGATTAAGTTTCTTCCCATTTCTTTTTTTCCATTTCTATATTTGTAAATTTCATCACTCTAAAAAAACATTTTTGACCCTGTTTTTCATTTTACCTGCTATCTCTTGAATTTTTCTTATTTTGCCTAGTTTCTCCTTGCTTCTGCATTTTCTTCATTAATTAACTCTTTCTTTTAAGGAACATTTATTGATTTTGTAATTTCATTTTAGGTTAAGAAGGGTTAACAAAGAGTGTAATCAATTAAGAAACTTGGTATTCTTTCCTATGACTGGAATATTTTCATAAATTTCTGCAGAGTAGGCTTTACATTAAGAGAAGGCCTAATAGGCTGCTTTTTTATGGTTTCTTGCTACAGTGAAGAGGAAATGGCAGGAGAGAGGTTAGGGCTATTGGAAGACAATGAGGAGAGAGTACAGTGTCATAAAAGACAAGTCCTGGCTGTCAAAAGGAAGCGAGGGGTATATTTGGCAACTAGATGGTAATTGATGAATTTTCTGTTATGGGCAGGAGTCAGGTTGAAATAACTTACTCTTGGAGCTTCTTTTTTATTGGAAATATCAAGGAAAGAAAATAAATTTTATTTCCTTATTGGAATCATGTTTCTAAATTCCAGAACCTATATTGATGTTTTAAAATTGTTCTTTTTCCGAGCTATTGATACATGGAAAAACTTGAATGAATCTCAAGGATGTTATGCTGAATGAAAAATGCCAATCTCAAAAGTGTAATTGACCTATAACATTCACATACTATATGAATTCATTTATACAAAATTCTGGAAATCACAAAGTTAGAGATTGAGAACGTATTAGTGGTTGCCAGGGGTTAGGAATGGGCAGGGAGCAGTGGTGGTGGTGGTTATGACTATAAAGAGATAGCATGAGAGAGAACATCTCTGTGGTGATGGACTATTTCTGTATCTTGATTCTTGTGGTGATTACAGGAATCCACATATGTGATGAAATGACATAAAACTGTACACATATATTGTGCCAATGTTTATTTCATGATTTTTATATTGTAGTATAATTATGTAAGATGTATTCATTGGGCAAAACTGGGCAGAGGGTACACAAGACTCTCTGGAGTATCTTTGCAAATTCTTGTGAATCTATAATTATTTCAAAATAAATGCTTTTAAAACTTACTTTGTTCTATAAGGTATATACAGTTTTCTCTTATATTTTTATTCCCTAAACACTACCATGTATGTTTTTAATTTTAGTTTATTTTCACATATTATGATTATACTATTATATATTAAGGTTGTTCTGCATTTCTTGTTACTGAAGTTACCACTCTTGGTACACGTCAGTTATTCCTGGGATTTTTCTGCATTAGATGATACTTATATTTCAGATATGAGATTCCTTAGCCAAAGGGTTCAAAGTTAGAAAATCATGTGTCCAACTAATTTAAGATATTTCATTGAAAAAAGTTATTTTAAATCATACAAAATTAAATGAATACTGTAAATAACCAGTGCTATTTATTTATAACCCATAACTATTTCATCCATGTTTCAGTAGAGGGCCATGACATGTTCTCCCTAATTGCAGTTCTGCCTATTCTTTCTTATGTCAACCATTCCAATAATTAATTCTCCTATTTCTTGGTTCTGTTTTGTTAAATGGGAGTGGGAATTTAGGCAGTTTAACTGTAGATGCTTTATTTTTCCCAATCTTTAAAAATTTTTTTTTATTGAGCTGTAATTGACATACAACGTTATATTGGTTTCAGGTATACAACATAATGATTTGATATTTGTATACGCTGTGAAATGACCACTACAATAAGTCTAGAGATCCTCTATCCCCATACAAAGTTACAAAATATGCCATATAATATTATTGACTATAACCACCATGCTTTGCATTATATCCTCATGACTACTTTATGTTATGACTGCTGGTTTGTACTTCTTGACCCTCTTCACCCATTTTGCCCGACCCCCCACCCCTTTGGCAACCACCATTCTGTTCTCTGTGTCTATGAGATTTATTTTGCTGGTAGGTTTTTGATTACTGGTTCAATTTCCTTACTACTAGTAATCAGTCTATTCTGATTTGTATTTCTTCATGGTTCAGTCTTGGAAGATTGTATGTTTCTAAGAATTTATCCATTTCTTCTAGGTTGTCCAATTTGTTGGTGAATAATTGTTCATAATAGTCCCTTATGGTCATCTGTATTTCTTTGTCATCAGTTTTAACTTCTCTTTCATTTGATTTATTTGAGCCCTATCTCCTTTTTTCTTAGTGAATCTAGCTAAAGGTTTGTCAATTTTATTTTTTTAAAGAACCAACTCTCAGTTTCATTGATCTTTTCTAGTATCTTTTTTTTTTGGCTGCACTACATGGCTTGCAGGATCTCAGTTCCCCAACCAGGATTTGAACCTGGACCACAGCAGTGAAAGCCCAGAATCCTAACCACTAGGCCACCAAGGAACTCCCTCTAATATCTCTTTAGTCTCTACTAGTGAGTCTAGTCTGACTATTAGTCTCTTAGTCTCTATTAATAATTAGTCTCTATTAGTCTCTTTAGTGATCTTTTATTTCCTTCCTTCTACTACCTTTGGGCTTAGTTTGTTGTTCTTCTTTTTCTAGTTCCTTTAGGTGTAAGATCAGATCGTTCATTTGAGATATTTTTGTTTCTTGAGGTAGGCCTGTATCACTATGAACTTCCTTCTTAGAACTGCTTTTGCTGCAAGACATCGATTTTGGTATGTTTTCATTTGTCTCAAGGTATCTTTTGTTTTCTTCTTTGATTTCTTCGTTGACCTATTGGTTGTTCAGGAGCATGTTATTTAATCTCCAAATATTTGTGATTTTTCCAGTTTTCTTTTTGGGATTTGTTTCCCATTTTATACTGTTGTGGTCAGAAAAGATGGCTGATACGATTTCAGTCTTCTTAAATTTATTGAGACTTGTGGCATACTATATGATCTATCCTGGAGAATGTTCCATGTGCACTTGAAAAAAATGGATACTCTGCTGCTTTTGGAAGGAATGTTCTATATATATATCTATTAAGTTAATATGGTCTAATGTGTCATTTAAGGTGCATGTTTCCATATTGATTTTCTGTCTGGATGATTTATCCATTGATGTAAGTGGGATATTACAGTCCCCTACTATTATTGTATTGCTGTCAATTTCTCCCTTTAGGTCTGATAATATTTGATTTATATATTTTGGTGCTCCAGTGTTGGTTGCATAGATATCTACAAGTGTTATATCTTCTTGTTGTATTGACCTCTTTATCATTATGCAATGCCCATGTTTGTGTTATATTATAGTCTTTGTTTTAAAATCTTTTATGTCTGAAATACGTATAGCTCCCCCAGCTTTTTTGTTGTTGTTGTTTCCTTTTGCATGAACACTCTTTCCATCCCCTCACTTTTAGTGTGTGTGTATTCTTACACCTGAAGTGAGTCTCTCGTAGGCAGCAGATAGATGGGTCTTCTTTTTTATCCATTCAGCCACTATATGTCTTTTGAATGATGAATTTAATTCGTTTACATTTAAAATAATTATAGATAGGATATACTTACTGCCATTTTGTTAATTATTTTCTGGCTGTTTTGTGGTTCCTCTTCTCTTGCTCTCTTCCCTTGTGATTTGATGAATTTCTTTAGTGTTTTTTTTTTCCAGATTCCATTCTCATCTTTTCTGTATTATAGAATTTTGCTTTGTAGTTGTCATGAGGCTCACAAATATCAGCATATATGTGTGTGTGTGTGTGTGTGTATGTATATGTACACTCTACTTTAAGTTGATAGCAAGTTAACTTGAATGCATTCTAAGACTCTACATTTTTACTCCTGTCCTCCCACATTTTGTTTCTGATTTCATATTTTACATCTTTTCATTTTGTGTATCCCTTTACTAATTATTGTAGTTATAGTTATTTTTATTACTTTTGTCTTTTAACTTTTATGTTAGCTTTATAAGTGATTAGTCCACTATCTTTACTAGATATTACCT
This sequence comes from Pseudorca crassidens, assembly GCF_039906515.1. Classification (NCBI taxonomy): domain Eukaryota; kingdom Metazoa; phylum Chordata; class Mammalia; order Artiodactyla; family Delphinidae; genus Pseudorca; species Pseudorca crassidens. Next base: position 15,629,204 of record NC_090315.1, on the reverse strand, counting down.
TCACCACTGAGGTTTTTTTTCATATGTTATACTGTCCTAACTAGTGCCCTTTTCCCAGGTTAAAAAAGTCCTTTTACTATTTCTCGTAAGACTGGTGTAGTTGTAGTGATCTCCTTTAGCCTTTGCTTGTCTGGTAAACTCTTTATCTCTCCTTCAATTCTGAATAATAACATTGCCAGGTAGAGTATTCTTGACTGTAAGTTTTTTGCTTTTAGCACTTTGAATATCTCATGCCACTCCCTTCTGGCCTGCAAAGTTTCTGCTGAAAAATCTGCTCATTGTCTTATGGGGTTCCCTCGTGTGTAACAAGTTGTTTTCTCTTGCTGCTTTTAAAGTTCTCTCGTTATCTTTAATTTTTGACATTTCAATTATATTGCGTCTTGGTGTGGATGTCTTTTGGTTTATCTTGTTTGGAACTCTCTGGGGTTCCTGGATCTAGATGTCTGTTTCCTTCCCCAGGTTATGGAAGTTTTCAACCTTATTTTTCAAAATAAGTTTTCTTTCTCTCTCTCTTCTCCTGGGACTCCTATAATGTGAATGTTGTTCTGCTTGATGTTGTCCCATAGGTCTGTCAAGCTATCTTCAGTTTTAAAAACTTTTTTTTTTTTTGCTCTCTGTTTGGATGAGTTTCACTACCCTGTCTTCTAATCACCAGTCCTTTCTTCTGTTTTATCTAGTCTGCTGTTGAACACCTCTAGTGTATTTTTCAGTTCAGTATTCTTCAACTCCGTTACTTCTGTTTGATACTTTTTTATATTTCCATCTTTGTTGAAGTTCTCTCAGTGTTCATTCTTCTCCCAAGGTCAGATGCTCCTCAGCATTTTTATGACCATTACTTTGAACTCTTTATCAGATAAATTACTTATCTTCATTTCATTAAGATATTTTTCCTGGGATTTTATTTTGCTTCTTCATTTGGAACATATTTCTTTTTCCCTCATTTTGCTTGACTCTTTATTTCTGCTTCTATGTATTAGGTGAAACAGCTACCTCTCCCAGTCTTGAAGAGTGGTTATAGGAAGACTGGGACTGTGTTTCAGTCTGCTGTCTTTGCAGTACCCTGGGGATAATAGCCTGCTAAGAACTCTCTGATTTTTTCAGTCCCATGGAACCCAGAAACACAACCCCCCCGGCCCTCAGAGCCAGGTATTCAAGTGATGTCCCCTTGGATGCGGGCTTGGGTATGTGGACGTCCCCCATGTTGACTCGACTTGTGTTGGGTGGGGCTGCAGAGAGCACCAGGCTGGGGCAAGACTGCCCAATGGGTTGGGTATGGCTGTGCGGACACACAAGGCTGGGGCAATCCCAGTCACCAGCTTGGGTGGGACTGTGGGGAGCACATCCCACTGGTGCTTGCAAAGTAGAGGGAGAGTGTAAAGTGGCACCCGCCAGCACCTCCATCCCTGGAGACAGTTACAGCAGGTCCCAGCAGATACTTTAATATTAGCAAAAGGATCTTCATATATGGTCTAGGCACTTTGCAACTTCTGCTTTTTCCCTGGGTCTTGGGGTGAGTAAATCTGTGCACAAGCCCTTTAAGAGCAGAATCCCCATTTCCTATAACCCTTTGGTTTTCTTGGACGTAAGCCCCATTGGTTTTCAAAGCCAAGCATTTTGAAGGCTTATCTCTCTAGCGTAGGTCCCAAGGTTTGGGGTGTCTAATGTGGGGCTTGAACCCTTTGCTCCTCCTAGGGAACTCTGTATTTGTGAGATCCCCCCCAACAGTGAGTTGCCACACCAGGGGTGGGGTTTTTGGAAAGACTACTTCTCTACTTCTCCTGCCTGTCTCAGTGTGGCCCTTTGATCTTTTGCTGTGCAAGAGCTTTTCAGTTAAGTGTCAGGTCTTTTTCAGAGGGTATCTGTATTTAACTAGATTTGATGTGTCTGTGGGAGGAGGTGAGTTCAGGATCTTCCCATGTTTTCATTTTGAGCTGCCCTCCTATTTTTTTCCAGTCTTTATGATTGAGTCTCTAAACTACTAACATAAAATTTGTAGCCTTCTTGAATGAGTTTTTGTAGAGCATTCAGCTTAGTTTTCATAAAAACAGACAACCTTTCTCTCATATTTCTTTACATAATGTTATTTGAAATATATAAATAAAATGTCAGGAACAGTTGGTATAAACAGGTTTGGAAGCAAACAGCTGATTCATGGTAAGCACATGGGCATCCTAGAGGTAGCTACTACTTGAATGCTTTTGTATATTGTGGACATTAATCCTTGTGTTTTCTTAAGGATTGGAGGGCGTTAGTTCATATGGAGGTCAGGAACAAAATAAGTTTCAGTGTAGCCTCACTAAAAATGGGTCATTTTTAATTAAAACCTTCTAATAATTTAATAGGATAAAGGCTATTGATTTCTAGTGAGGACAGATATTTCCCCTGAGTTGTTTACCGATTTGCTACTCATATTTATTCAATAACTCTGCTCTGTGCTTGATTTATCCGTATCACTTGTTGGCTTAATACTTTTAATTTTTAGTGTGATTGGGCATTAACATAAAGAAAACACTAATACACTAGTGCCTAGTTAGAGTGACTAAAATTATATTTGTTTTCTTCAGGATTTTAGTTTTCTTTTGGTCCTAAAATTTTTATTTTACAACTTAATCGAAGTATAATTGGAGAATAATAAACTCCACATATTTGAAGTTACAATTTGATCTGTTTTGACATGTGTGTGTATCCATGAAATTATCACTATAATCAAGACAACAAACACTTCAATCATTGCCAAATTTCCTTGTGTCCCTTTGTTATCCATCCCTTCTTCCACCTCCATCCCAAAGAAATCACTAACTTGCTCTCTGCAACTCTAGATTAGTTTATATGTTCTAGAATTTTATATAAATTGACTTATACAGTGTATACTTTTTTGGCCTTGTTTCTTTTGCTAGCATAATTTTCAGATTCATCTATGTTGTTGTGTTTATCAGTAGTTTATCTTTTATTTCTCTGTAGTATTCCATTCATGGGTATGCTGTAATTTATTTCTTCATACACCTGTTCATGGACATTGTTTTTAAGATTCTCAGCCATTATCTTTTCAAATATTGCTGCTTCTTCCATTCTTCTCTGTGTAAGTTTCCATTTACACTTGTGTTTAATCTCCTAACTGAATCTTCTATGTCATAATGCTTCTCTTATGACTTTTCCAGTATTTTTCTCATAGAATTTTTCTTTTGACCTATATTGGTTTCTTGTTCTCTGATAAAATGATTAATTTTATGTTTTAGCTACTTGAGCATAGTTATTTTTAAACTCTGTCTCATAACTCCAATATCTAGAATCCTTATAGATGTATTTCTGCTTATCTATTGTTTCTATAGTTTCTATATTCATGTTGTCTGGTTATTTCTTTAATTTTGTGCCAGACACTGTTTGCAAAATGTGAAACTAATCACTAGGATATCTTCCTTTATAGAGAATTTCTGTTCGCTTTTACCAAGTTCTGAAGCATTTTTGTTGTTATCTCAATCCGTTGCCCTCCTTGGTCACTGGGATAAATTGAAACTGAGCTGTAGTTCCTGTGTAGGTCTACCTCTGTTTTACCCACATTCCTAGGTTATGGTCCTTCAGTTATAACTCAACATGAGAGATGTTTAAGACACCCCCTGTAGACAGACCCTAGATACCAATCTCCATTACTTTAGCCTTGAGAACATGTCATATGTTCTGTCAGTCTCTAAGTCAAATGCTAATACCAGTACAAATTCTTTTTTTCTTTTATTGGCGTATAATTGCTTTACAATGTTCTGTTTCTGCTGTAGAAGAAAGTGAATCAGCTATGTGTATACGTATATCCCCTCCCTCTTGAGCCTCCCTCCCAACCCCCCCAGTACAATTTCAATAGTAGAAATTGGATAAGCCCTTCAGCATATTCAAATAGTAGCAGTTGTAGTATTTTCTTGCTTTGTTCTTCTAAAATATTTTACCAATAAATGTGATAGCCCATGGAGATTTGGTAAAGGTCACTTGAGAAACGGCTTGAAAGCATAAAATTGAATGGATGAGCAATACTATAAACTCAAGAAATAAAACAAAAACACCTTGGTTGGGATCATCTGACAAAATATGACTTGACTAATAGGCACAGTGGAGAAAATGAGCAGAGCAAAGTATTTAAATGTGCATAGGCAAATGGAAGAATGAGTAAGTACGTATGATTCCATTTCTCTGAGCTAGCATGGATATGCTTTTGTTTCCTCTTATCTGTACAGAAAGTAATGTAGAATTATGTGTACTCATTTCAGTAGAGATGGAAGGGATTAGACAATGAGGTGTACTACATTGCTATCACATGATGCCAATTGTGCTTCCTGATCCCTGATTTTTTTAATATTATCCTTTACTCCCTCCTATAACTGCCCCCCTTTGCTTTTTTTTTTTTGACATGTAGTGTATTTTTTTTTTACAGAATTTTTTTTAATACCTAACATGTGCTAAGTGTTGATTTACCATACTGGGTAAAACAATCTTAAGTCTTTAAATTGATATCCCATGATTGGGGTAGTACCTGCACTTATTTTTTTGTTGTTGTTGAACTCCTCAGATGAAATTGACCTGAACAAAACTTTATATATATATATTTTTTTTAATTTATTATTTATTTTTGGCTGTGTTGGGTCTTCGTTGCTGCACATGGGCTTTCTCTAGTTGTGGCGAGCAGGGGCTACCCTTTGTTGCGGTGCGTGGGCTTCTCATTGCAGTGGTTTCTCTTGTTGTGGAGCACGGGCTCTAGTCCCATGAGCTTCAGTAGTTGTGGCATGTGGGCTTAGTAGTTGTGGCACATGGGCTTAATTGCACCACAGCATGTGGGATCTTCCCGGAACAGGGCTCAAATCCATGTCCCCTGCATTGGCAGGTGGATTCTTAACCACTGCACCACCAGGGAAGTCCCTGAGCAAAACTTTATATATTTAATCACCTGCCTCAGCCTTTTTAGTTCGTTAAAATTTCTGTTTATTTCTTGTCCTTTTTTTATATTGCCCAGAATTTGTTAAGCCATTCACATTTCATATGCTCTATTTATTTTATTTTATTTTATTTTATCTTATGTTTTGTGGCTGCGTTGCGGCTTTGTTGCTGCGCATGGGCTTTCTGTAGTTGTGGCGAGCGGGGGCTGCTCTTTGTTGTGGTGCACGACTTCTTATTGTGGTGGCTTCTCGTTGCAGAGCATGGGCTTTAGGCTCATGGGCTTCAGTAGTTGCAGCACTTGGGCTCAGTAGTTGCAGCATGCGGGCCCTAGAGCGCATGGGCTTCAGTAGTTATGGCGCGTGGGCTCAGTAGTTTTGGCTTGTGGGCTCTAGAGCACAGGCTGAGTAGTTGTGGTGCATGGGCTTAGTTGCTCCTTGGCATGTGGGATCTTCCCCAACCAGGGATCAAACCCATGTCCCCTGCATTGGCAGGTGGATTCTTAACCACTGTGCCACCAGGGAAGTCTCTGCTCTATTTATTTTAGGATTTATTTCTTATATCTACCTTGGAAATTTTAGTTCTTTTTGAACAGTAAAACAGTATGAATTTGTTTTCTTATTTTTCAGACATGCAATCCAGGTGTAAGACCAAGACATCACCAAAAAATGGCATTTTTGACAGAGGATTGCCTCAGTGGGAAATAATGGAAATTGGTAAAAAACATAGCCTTGAATGTTTATGTTTTAAAGGTGATTGGGAAAGCAAAGGTCAGTTTGATACACAACAGGAAAACCAGGAAGAATGTTTTAAGCAGATTATACTCACCTGTGAAAAAATGCCCACATTTAACCAGCACACAACTTTTAATCTACTTCAGAGACTTAATACAGTAAAGAAACTGAATGAATTTAAAGGGTGTAGGAAAGCATTTTGTTCTGACGCAGACTGTATTCAACATCAGTTAATTCACACTGGTGGAAAATTTTGTGACAATAAGGAATGTGAGAAGACCTTTTTTCCTGATTCAGAACTTACTCAATATCAGACAGTTTACACTGCTAAGAAAACATATGAATGTAAAGAATGTGGGAAGGCTTTTAGTTTGCGTTCAAGTCTTACTGGTCATAGGAGAATTCATACTGGTGAAAAACCTTTTAAATGTAAGGAATGTGGGAAGGCCTTTAGATTTCATTCACAACTTAGTGTCCATAAGCGTATTCATACTGGTGAGAAATCTTACGAATGTAAGGAATGTGGCAAGGCCTTTAGTTGTGGCTCAGACCTTACTCGACATCAGAGAATTCATACTGGTGAAAAACCCTATGAATGTAATGACTGTAGGAAGGCCTTTAGTCAGCGATCACATCTTACTAAACATCAGAGAATTCACACTGGTGAAAAACCTTATGAATGTAAGGAGTGTGGGAAAACTTTTACTCGTGGCTCACACCTAACTCAGCATCAGAGAATTCATACTGGTGAGAAATCTCATGAATGTAAAGAATGTGGAAAAGCCTTTATTCGTGGTTCAAATCTTGCTCGACATCAGAACGTTCATGTTGGTAAGAAACCCTATGAATGTGAGAAATGTGGGAAAGCCTATGTCTGGAGTTCACACCTTGCTCGACATCAGCGAATTCATACTGGTAAGAAACCTTTTGAATGTAAGCAATGTGGGAAGACTTTTATATGGGCCTCATACCTTGCTCAACATGAGAAAATTCATAATGAGAGAAAACCGTATGAATGTAAGGAATGTGGAAAGACCTTTATTCATGGTTCAGAGTTTCATCGACATCAGAAAATTCATACTGGTGAGAGAAACTATGAATGTAAGGAATGTGGAAAGACCTTTTTTCGTGGTTCAGAACTTAATCGACATCAGAAAATCCATACTGGAAAGAGATCATATGAATGTGAAGAGTGTGGAAAAGCCTTTCTCTGGGGTTCACAACTTACACGACATCAGAGAATACATACTGGTGAGGAACCTTATGTATGTAAAGAATGTGGGAAATCTTTTATCTGGGGTTCACAACTAACACGACATAGGAAAATTCATACTGATGCAGAACCCTATAAATGTAAGGAAAGTGGCCAGATCTTTAGTCACCATTCTTATTTTGCTGAACAGAAAATTCACAGTGGTGAGAACCTTTATCAATGGAAATATTATGGGAACACCATTAGTCATGACTCATACTTTGCTCAACACCAGAGTATTTACACTTTTGAGAAATCCTATGAACGTAAAGATTTTGAGAGGGCATTTTCTCCAGGCTCTCACTTTATTTCACTCTTGTGAAATCTTGTGATATAAAAATGTAGGAAAAGTCTTTATTCATGACTTGTTAATTGATCTCAGTTAATTCCTTCTTTTGAGAAAGCCCGTAGTGTAAATAATATTGGAAGACCTTTCGACAGAGCATGAAACACACTCAACAGCAAAGAATTCCTAATGCAATCTATATTAATGGACGAAAGCTTTACTGATTGGTTATCAATTATAGAATATCGGGTAAAGTCCTACAAGTAAGATGATAGTGTGAATCCCTTCTGAATCATTCTGAAAAGATTCTCCACATCATTGATATTGTGCTGCATAGAACTGAAGTCTAACTCATCTAGGGAAACTTTCCATCATTACTTAAATCTTGTTGCACTTCCACAAAATCACACCAAAGGTGAATTTGTGTTTTGTAATTAATCTGGAAAAGCCTTAAGCTGTGTCATACAATTTATTTGGTATGTCTTAGTTTCAGTACCTCTTACCTCCTAATTTTTTGGAAAGTAACAATTCTGTGTTTGCTTACTTATCAGATTGTAAGGGTTACATTAGTTTGAGGATTTAAATGATTTAATGACCATCATTAATAATAGTATTAGACCATTTCTATGAGAGGAAGACCTTAAGAGATTATAGACAAATATGCCATCTGTATGTATGTCTTACTGAACAGCAGAATGTTAATTCTGAAGGAAAACTGGTAAAATCGAATGAAGCAAAGAAAGCTTTGATTCAGTATTAATTTCATTTGTTACATAAAAAACTCATACTATAAAGAAAGCCTTATGGTTTTCATGAAAGTGGGGTTGTTGAGTGCTCAGCATTTTTTAAGGCATTTGGCAGAGATTTGTTTCTAACAAATTTCTAAAGCCAAATGGCATAATCCATTTCATCACCACAATTAAATTTTGGAAATTAGAAAATAGCCAAATGAATTCTGACCTCTTGGAAGTTTAGTGCTACATATATAAACAATTCTCAGATTAATGAGTAAATCAAAAGTGAAATTACAGGCAATTTGGATGTGAATGATAATGAGACTCCTATAAATCAGATCCTATGAATATGGCCATAGCACTTCTCAATGGAAATTGCTCTGTGTATAAAACCAAGAAGATTGAAGGCAGTTTATTTCTTGTCACCACTGTATCTCCAGCTTTTAGAACAGTGCCTGTCATATTACGGCGTCCAAATATTTATCAAGTTAAATAATGATTACTCAAACAAGCTAGAATAAGAACAAATGCCTCCAAGTGAACTGATGGAAAGGTTTAATGAAAATAATGCAAAAATCATGGAATAAAGAACAATACTGAAGGATTTTTATTTTAAATCAAAATGTTTCTTTGAAGAAAACTATTATTTACTAGACTTTGACAATGCCTCCACATTATAAGAAAGGAGAAATGTGATACAACCATATGTTTAGATGCATTTTTAAAGGTCATGTAAATATATATAAACTATTAGACGCAAATTTTTAAATATAGAAAGTAAAGTTTATTTTCTAGGAAAACATTATCTTAAATGATTAAAATTTGAGAGTAAATAAAAAGAGCTAATTGGAAGAAAACTTTTTTAAAAAAAAAAACAGAGGATCAGATAATTGTATAGGGTACCCCCTGAAGGAACAGAAAATCCTATGGAAAAATTGTTCACTCATGCTAAAAGACTAAATAACATAATTCTGATAATAAAATTAAATGTAGCTCTTGAACAACATATTCCAGAATAATTTCATTCATGAACATACGTGAAAAAAAAATATGAGAGTCAAACGATATTTACTCAGAATGTTTAACCTCTGATCTGGATGGGTGGTAATTCTACAGTTTAAACAACAGCAAAATATGATGAAAATGTAATCTTCTCAGTTTAGTACTTAATAAGTTTATTCTGTGTGCATTTTCTTCATATCTTTTAGTATTACATGAATTAAGGAATAGTGAATATATGTACATATATTTAGCGTGTTTATAATTCAGTTATTTACAGTAGTTAAACAGTATTAGGGGGGCTTCCCTGGTGGTGCAGTGGTTAAGAATCCACCTGCCAATGCAGGGGACACAGGTTCGAGCCCTGGTCCAGGAAGATCCCACATGCCGCGAAGCACCTAAGCCCATGCACTGCAACTACTGAGCCTGTGCTCTAGAGCCCGCGAGCCACAACTACTGAAGCCTGCAAGCCTCGAGCCCGTGCTCTGCAACAAGAGAAGCCACCGCAGTGAGAAGTCCACACACTGGAATGAAGAGCAGCCCCCGCTCGACGCAACTAGAGGAAGCCCGTGCACAGCAACGAAGACCCAACACAGCCAAAAATAAATAAATAAAATAAATAAATTTATTTTAGAAAAGGAACAGTATTAGGGAACAGTACTTCCATCCGAATTATTGTCTTCTATGGAATTTCACAACTCATGGGGAAAATGAAAATTTTTTGTTATATTACTTTATTATTAATAAACAAGCTATTTCGTTCATGCTGACTAAACTTTTTTTAAGGTGACCAGTACACTGAGAAAAATAACATTTAGAACTTTCTGGACATCCATATAAAGATAAGTATGAGACATTCTGTTTTCCTTTGGCCTGGACTGCCTTGTTGAGTGTATTATCTACTGCTCCTGTCTCCTTCATGGTGAATTTCTGGATCTCCTTGAATGCCTGAGGTACATGCTTCTTGAGCTCCACTCCACTGATATGTTTGTGAATATTGATAATGTCTTCTCTAGCCTATCTTATAGATGAAAGAAAGCCCTTAGTTTTTCCCTAACCACCTTTCTTCTCAGGAGCCATTTTACTACAACCATGTTGGAAAAGAACTTGTTATAATTAGTCTTAGTGCATCTGGATAAAATGTAGGGGATAGAAGTAGATTAATTCCTGGCAGTATAAAGCAGGGTAAATTCCCAGCAAATCAAGAGATCTAAATATCAAAAAGGGGGGAGAAAAGAGAAACTTACAAGTACTATGAGAAAACATGAGTGGATTCCTTTATAACCTTGGAATTGAGATATCAATAACTATGAATCAAAAATCCAGTAGAAATAAGGAGGAAGAAGTCAGTTTTCTGTAGGACTAAAGCAGTATTCACAAAGATACAGGAAAATTACAAACTGGAGATATTTGCAACTATATCACAAACTAATAACCATAAAGAGCCTAAAAGTTGAGATGAGAATATAAGTAACACTACATTGAGATACCACTTCATACCAATCAGATGGACAGAAATCCAACAAGATATTAAAATATTCTATTGGCAAGACTGGAAAAACAAGGACTCTCACATTGCTGCTGAAAATGTAAAACAGTACAACTCTTATATGAGGGAATTGAGCATTGCCCATGTGTAATCTCTGCATATCCCATAAGACCCAGACCCTTGCTTCTATCCTAAAGATACATTGGTAAAATTATAAAGTGTGGTATGCACAAAAATTTTAAAAATACTATATATAAGTGCAGCAGCCTGGAAACAATCCAGATGCCCAGCATAAACTGGTTTAATTAGCGTATTTATGTAACAGTGGAATATCGTGCAGCTGTACACTTCTATAGAGTGATCTTCATGATAGGTTAAATGAAAAAATAGGTAAGTGGAAAATAATATGTATATTATGCTAACGTTTGTGAAAGGAATAGAGGAATACTGTATATACCTATACTTTCAAAAAGAAATAAAGTGAAACAACAGTTGGGAGAGAGCAAGGATGGAAGGTAGTTATCTTTGGTTGAACCTTGTTTTATATTTTTACTTTGGATCCATGGAGATACTTTACGTATTGACTTTTATTTTAAAAAAGAAGGCAAAGGGGAAATAGCAATCCTAATATCAAAACCAGTGAATTTGATTCACCATCAGCTTATTACATAACAATGTAAAGAAGAATAATTTCAAATGATGTTAAAATATTTTGACATAGTAGTAGGAGAGCTATATCTCAAGGACAAAGAAATACAATGAAATTTGTGCTTGCTTTACTAGCCTTTTGTTAAAGGTAATATTGATATTATTGTAGGTGAGTCCAAAATTAAGTACATAACTTAATTTCATGAGGATTCAATTTTTGCAAAATAAAAAAATAAAGAAGTAAAATGCCTGTAGTCTTTCATGTGAATTTGAAGTGTGCATTTCCTACCTCTCCAATGAAGGAGTCTAAAAACATTAGTGACATGGAAGCAGTGAGCACCATGTTTTCATGTATACAATCTGTGGTTCCTAAATTCTGTTTTCTATAAAAGGAAGCAAGGGCTCCTTGGAGAAAGGGTAGGAGATGTATATATGATTATTCTGACATATCTTTTATGCCTAAAAGCAAGAAAGCTGTCAAAGACTGTAGAATCATGTCAACCTGAAGAAACTGACCAAAGGTAGGATAATCTGAACATGTAAAAGCTATTGCAGTGGACTGAAACAGTGATTGTAGGTAAAGCTTCCAAATTCAAAATGAAAAAATTTTTGATAGAACCTTTTATGGAGCTTGCCAGAGTACCAGCTTATTCTGAAAATTTGATAAGTAAAGGAATAAAAGTAAGCATTTATCATTTTTACACACGCACACGTACACACTACAAATCAGTGAAGAAAGAATATAGAGCTACTATAGTTCTCCTTTTTCAAGTCTTGAGACTATAATCGATATTTAATATTTCCTTCAGATACTTATTTCATGTTCCCTTTGCTAACAGCATCGCAGATTATGTTCCCTCCATCCCTTTTTTTGTCCCTGATTTATTATAAAATTTTCAAACATACAGAAAAGCTGAAAGAATATTACAGTAGACCACATATGCCCACTGCCTGGACTCTACCATTAACATTTTATTGTACTTTCAGCTGGGAGTTATTGTTGGGTTGACACCTTTGTTCCTGAAGGGTCTGAGCTATTCATCCTCTCTCTTTGGAGTTGCTATTGTAATCCATTAATTTTTACCAGTGAACATGGAAGTACTAGAAACACCACAGAGTTTTTCTCTGGGTTCCAAACATACTTTTTCCTGCCTCCTTTTTGATAATCAGGATGATTTTCTGTGGATGTCATTCTTCGACATCTTTCCCTTGCCTTTTTGTCACTGTTATAAGAGCCTCAAATGGCAAAATGGCAGATTCAGTTATAAGGTCATTGGAGTCATTCTGCCCCCTAGCAGAAGGTTCCTTTGGAACTAAGAATTCAGAAATAGCAAAGCCCAAAATAGGAATGGAAAGCAAAAATATTAGTGGTTGGGTATGAATACTAGTTACTGGGCCTGCTGAGATGTAATAATGAAAGGACCTGCTCCATTCTTTGTTTCCTAGACCTATCTATTCTGGTTTTTTGAGAAACAGCAACATCCTGAACAGTACTCCAATGTAAACAAGGGTTTTTTCCTGCCAGATGGCACAATAATTACGTTTACAATTATTCTGCCATTCTATTACGACAGACTACTTTGGGTTGATGGGATCCATGGTAAGACAGGTAAATCTCATTGTTATGTCACCACTACCTTATTTATTTTGCTTTAAAATTATGTATTCATTTAGAACCACTGTTACATGGGATTATGATGGTGAATAATACATTCAGTAAGTCCCTCAATGGTGGATAGTAATAGAAAATCCTTAATTAATCACCTGTTTCTCCCCCATCCCATATGGCTATCATGTCCCGCTCCATTATGAAAGTGTTCCAGTGTAGTCAGTATATCACCAAAAGGGTGACTGCCCTTTTCTAGAGAAAAGTGACATCAGGCTTCTGTTTAAACTTTTGTAGGTTGGGCACTCAGCAGTGGCAATATCCAGATTAGTCTTGTTGAAAGGAAGTCAATGTTCCTATGTATAACCTCCATCCCTGCCATTCATTACAACTGAGAGAATGGTAGTGGAGCTGGGTGAAGAGGTTGACTGACATTTTGTCTACTTCTCTGGAGTCTTCTCTAAAGTGGGTGCACTTTGGTGAGCATTCACATAGCACACAGATATCTTCTTACTCTGCTCATGAAGAAATATAAAGCTGCAGAAGTCTATGGCTCGGCCAACGTAACATGCTTAAGTTTTCTTCCTTAGTCAACTGATCATGTTGCCCATGGGGCTATAGATGTTATCTGTGGGAGAAGTAGCAATGAGAATAGATGCCACATGGGAGTCTGAGCCAATTACTTGTGAAACTGTATCTTCAAAATTTAATGATGGACCTCTGCACGCATCCCAGATGTCTTGAAAGAACAAATAATACCAACTTCATGGTGAAAAATTTGACACGTATGGTCATGTATTGTCCTCTGGTTAGCCAGGCAGTATCTCTTAGGGTAAAATTAGGCATCTGGAAGAGGTCTTGTGTTTGCTTCAAAATTCTAGGGTTCTTTTCATGGTTCTCCTATTAAGGAAAGAAAGAAAATTAAAATTTTAAAGTACACATTTACAATAGCATTAAAAATAATTGGGGCTTCCCTGGTGGCGCAGTGGTTGAGAGTCCGCCTGCCGATGCAGGGGACACGGGTTCGTGCTCCGGTCTGGGAAGATCCCACATGCCGCGGAACAGCTGGGGCCGTGAGCCATGGCCGCTGAGCCTGCGCATCCGGAGCCTGTGCTCCGCAACAGGAGAGGCCACAACAGTGAGAGGCCTGCGTACCGCAAAACAAACAAACAAACAAACAAAAAATAACTGATAGGAATAAGTATAACAAAAGACCTCTACAGAAAACAATGAAAACATATTAAGAGAACATTTCAAAGACTTGGATAAAATGAGCTCTTTACCCCAGTAATATGTTAAAGAATCAATGTTGTAAAGTTGCTTGTTCTCAAAATTGACCTAGAGATTTAAGCAAATCCAATTTAAAAAATGACAACAGGAATTTTTCAAAACTTAACCAGCTGATTTTAAAATGTATATGGGAATGCAAAGGGTCATGAATAAGAAAGACACTATTAAAGAATAAGAACAACAGGGAAGGACATTCTATCATATATTAAGAAATAAATGTATAGATAGTAATACAGTATGGTATCATGCATATGGATAAATAGACCAATGGAACCAAACAAGGGTGTCAGAAATAGATCCATTCTTATAGGACCACTTAATTAGTTATAAAGGTGGCAATACAGAGCTCTGGGGAATGAACACCTCTTCAATAACTTGTTCTAGAACAATTGAGTATCCATATAAGAATGCAATCAAGCAGTCATGGAATAATACATGGAAATGAATTCCAGATGGACTGATGATTTAAAAGCAAAAGACAAAGCTTTTAGAACACAACATCTGAGAATGTTTCATAACAACAGAGTACAGTATATTTCCTAAACAAAACATTTTAAATTTAACCAGAAAGGAAAAGTCTGATGTGTTCACATTAATTTTATTAATCCTGTTAATCAACAGTCACCATTAGAAGACTGAACAGTTGACTGCTTCTGACCAAGATGGAAAAATTGGCCAGATTTACTTGAACAGCTGAAATAACTAAAAGGGTGAACAAGATAGGTGAAACAATGGTTTTCAAGACATTGAACATTTTTAAATATTCAATTCCAATGAAGGATGATGATCCCTGAGAGAAGAAATGAGATGACCCCTATGATTGCACAGTTTATAGCTGGGAGGGGTAACCAAGGTGGAGCCCAGTGATCTCTTAGTGTTGAAATGGGATGAGGAGTCCAATGAAGCCAATGTCGTCAGAATTTACAGGGCAGAACATCAAAAAGGTGAGAATTACACAAAGATTTCCAGAGATCTGCAGAGAATTTCCCTTAAGTACTCATCAATACATTTATGTGAAAAAACTACCTTAAGCCAGGGAAAAATCACCACCTGAAAGAATTGGAGGGAACTTACACAGAGCTCATAGAGGTGTAGGAATAATTCCTGCTCTCAAAAGCCAAAGTGGAAAACCTGAGACTTCACATAGCATCAAGTAGAGTACTCAGAGGATTTTACTTCAATTGTGGGGAAATTTTGCCATAGACTAAGCCCTACTCTGAGGCCACCTGAGAAAGCTTAAAAGTGTACCTCAAAAGGATCAAACTTTCCAAATAATGGCATCTCAAACAAAGATAAAAAATATTTATAGGTATACAAAAATATGCAGCACCTAACAGGGCAAAATTTATGTCTGGTATCCAGCAAAAAAGTATTAGGCATCCAACATCCATTAATGAGAAGAACTCAGCTAAGAGGAAAAGAAGGAATTTCCTTGAGCAATAAAGAGTATCTGAAAAGCCAACAGCTAACATCATACTTAATGGTGAAAGACCTACTACCAGGAACAACAGAAAGATGTCTGGTCTCAACACTTATACTAAGCATTGTATTAGAGGCTCTGGCCAGTGCAGGGGGAGGGGGGAAGTATCCAGATTGAAAGGGAAGAAATAAAACTACATTAACATGTGAATGTCTATATGAAAAAAATCTGATGGCATCTACAAAAAAAGCTACTAGAACTAATGAGTTTAGTGAGGTTGCAGGATAAGGATTAGTATACATAAATTATTTTCTATATACTAGCAGTGAACAATCTGAAGCTTGAATTTTTAAAATGGCACTTAGAACACCTTCAAGAGCCTTAGATACTTAGTGACAACTCTAGAAAAAGTGCAAGGTATATACCATGAAAATTAAAGAACACTGCTGAGAGAACTTAAAGAAGACCTAAATAAGCGGGGGGAGAGAGAGACTATGTTCAGAAATTGGAAGACTTCATACTATTAAGGTGTCAGTTCTTTCCAAATTGACTTGTAGATGAAATGGAATTCCAACCAGAATATCAGGAAGCTTTTAGCTTTGTGTGTGTTTGTGTGTGTGTGTGTGGAAACTGATTCTAAAATACACATGAACATGCAAAGGACATGAAACAGGCAAAACAACTTTGAAAAATAATAACAAAGTTGAAGGACATGGACTACCTGACTTTGAGACTTATTATAAAGCTAAACTAATTCAAGATTGTGTGTTATTTTAATCAAGATAGACAAATAGGTCAATGGAACAGAAAAGAGTTCAGAAATAAACTCAAACATGTATATGGACAACTGATTTGTGGCAAAGGTGCAAAGGTGGCTTAATGGATAAAGGTCTTTTCAACAAATAGTGCTAGAAGAAATGAATATGCATAGGCAAAAAAAGAGCTTTGGTTTATACCTCACACCATATTAAACATAACTAAAATTTATCATAGATATAAAATGTAAAACCTAAAACCATAAAACTTATAGAACTTTGGGTTAGGCAAAAATTTCTTGGGCATTATACTGAAATTTAAAGAACAATATGATAATAATTCATGAAAATTGAAAATTTCTGTTCTTCAACAGACACTGTTAAGAAAATGAAAAGGTTAGCCACCAACTGGGAAAAATATTTTCCAGTCATACTTGATAAACGATTTTAATATGAAAAGAATTTTCAAAACCCAATAATATACTCCAATTTAAAAATGAGCAAAAGATTTGAACAAATATATAACCAAAGAACATATACAGATGTCAAATAAATGCATCTAAAGATACTCAACTCATTAGTCATTAGAGAAATGCAAATTAAAACAGATAAGTAAATATTATGCCACCTATTAGAATAGTTAACATTTAAAAAGCTGAATATACCACATGTTGCAAAGGATGAGGAAAAACTGAATCTCATACATTGCTAATGGGAATTTAAACAATACAAACACTTTGGAAAACATTTTGACAGTTTTAATTAAAAAGTCAAACACACAAAAATAGGAACCAGAGTCTCATAACTTAATACTTCAAATGTCAAGGAAACAATTAAAAAAATTCTTCTTATACTGAGAAGCAGAAAAATCTAAATGTGAATGGGAACAAACAACAGATGTAATTGTCTGATCATGAGTTAAAGCTGCTGTCGTAAAAATGCAACAAGCATTTGAAAACACTCTTGAATCAAATGAGAGAGAAAGATTGAGAGGGAATATCAGGAAAGAAAGAAAAGATACAAGAAAGAACCAAATATAAATATTAGAACTGAAAAATACAATAAATTTTTTAAATCACTGGGATGGGCACAGTAGCAGAATAGAGATGACAAAGAAAGTAATCAATTAACTTGAAGATACATCAAAAGAAATTATCCATTCTGAACAACAGAGAGAAAATAGATTGAAAAAAAAAAAGTGGAAGCTCTTAGACCTTAGGGACAACAGTGAAAGATCTAACATTTGTATCAGAATCCCAGAAGGAGAGGAGAAAAAGTGGAGCTGAAAATATATTTGAAGAAAGAGGGTTTAAAAACTTCTCAAGTTTGGGACTTCCCTGGTGGCACAGTGGTTAAGAATCTGCCTGCCAATTCAGGGGACACGGATTCGAGCCCTGGTCTGGGAAGATCCCACATGCTGCGGAGCAACTAAGCCCATGCACCACAACTACTGAGCCTGTGCTTTAGAGCCCATGAGCCACAACTTCTGAAGCCCATGCACCTAGAGCCTGTGGTCCACAACAAGAGAAGCCACCACAATGAGAAGCCTGTGCACCACAACAAAGAGTATCCCCTGCTCACCACAACTAGAGAAAGCCCGCGTGCAGCAACAAAGATGCAACATAGCCAAAAATAAATTAAAATAAATAAATTTAAAATACTTTAAAAAGACTTCTCAAATTTGACAAAAGACATAAACCTACAGATTCAAGAAGATGAGTAAATATTATATAGGCTAAATCCAAGGAAATTCACATCTAGATACACCATATTCAAATTTCTGAAAGCTAAAGACAAAAAAAAAATTCTTGAAAGCACCCAGAGAGAAATGAAACCTATATAACAAGGTTACTCAACTCTGTCAAATAATTATTATTGTGGGGGGCTACAATATTATTATTGTAGGCTATTTTGCAACATCCCTAGCCTCCATCCACTTGAAACCAGTAGCAACTCTTAGTTGTGACAGCCCAAAATGTCTCCAGGCATTGCCAAATATTCCCTTGGGTGCGAAACTGTTCTCAGTTGAGAACCATTGCTGTAGAACAACAATCATTCAAATGCCAGTGCGTTTTCATCAGAAATCATGAAGGCCAGGGAAGTAGCCCATATTTTTTGATCTAAAAGAAAAATGATAAAAGAAAGGAAATTTCAACCCAATATTCTACAACCAGTAAAAATATCCTTCAGGAAGGAAAGTAAAATATCTGACATACTCAGATGAAGGAAAATCAGACTATATCACCAGGAGATCTGCTCTAAAAAATGCATAAATAAATTTATTTATCCAAAAAGAAAATAATAACAAAACTTGGAACATTAACAATGAAGAAAGAGCAAGAAAATGGTAAATATATGTGCACACATAATAGACTATCCTCTTTTAACATTTTAAAATCATGTTTTTCTGAAAATATTGTCTCATATGGTTCTTGAAATATGTAAAGATGATTTTTAAGACAACTGTATTATAAAGGGGAGAGTATAAAGTAACCTAACAGTAATGTTTCTACAGTCCACTTGAACTGGTAAAAGTTGATATTAGTAGTACAATATTACTAATAATATAATATCCTATATATATATATAATTAGAAATCACATGAAGGGATATACTCAAAAGATACAAGTCTAAAGAAAATGTTTAAGTAATCCATAGGCAA
The DNA here is from genome assembly GCF_039906515.1 of Pseudorca crassidens. NCBI lineage: Eukaryota > Metazoa > Chordata > Mammalia > Artiodactyla > Delphinidae > Pseudorca > Pseudorca crassidens. Next base: position 15,610,415 of record NC_090315.1, on the reverse strand, counting down.
ACAACACAGGGAAACCGAGGCACAAAAAAAAAGGGTACAAACAGAAAACAAATGATAAAATGTCAGACTTTAAATCCTAACATGTAATTAGTTACATTAAATATAAATGACCTGGGCTACCCTGGTGGTGCAGTGGTTAAGAACCCACCTGCCAATGCAGGGGACACAGGTTCGAGCCCTGGTCTGGGAAGATCCCACATGCCACAGAGCAACTAAGCCTGTGCGCCACAACTACTGAGCCTGCGCTCTAGAGCCCATGAGCCATGACTACTGAGCCCGTGTGCCACAACTACTGAAGCCTGCGCACCTAGAGCCTGTTGTGCTGTACAACAAGAGAAGCCACCACAATGAGAAGCCCACAGACCACGACAAAGAGTAGGCCCTGCTAGCCGCAACTAGAGGAAGCCTGTGCACAGCAACAAAGATGCAACACAGCCAAAAAAATAATAATAAAATACATTTTAAAAAAGTGTTCTTCGTTGAAAACATTTCCTAAATTAATTAATTAATTAATTTAAAAATGGCCTAACCATCACTTATAATTTCACTCAGAAGTGAAATTGCTGGCTCTTTTCGTGCCTAGCGTAGCCATGGCTCATGGTCCCAAGAAGCACCTGAAGCGCATATCAGCTCCAAAGCATTGGATGCTGGGTAAACTGGTGTGTTTGCTCCTCATCCATCTACCAGTCCCCACAAGCTGAGGGAATGTCTCCCCCTAATCATTTTCCTAAGGAACAGACTTAAGTATGCCCTAACCGGAGGTGAAGTAAAGAAGATATGCATGCATCGTTTTATTAAGATTGATGGCAAGGCCCACTGATTTTATGGATGTCATCAGCATTGACAAGACTGGAGAGAATTTTCGTCTGATCTATGAAACCAAGTGTCGCTTTGCTATTCATCATATTACACTGAAGGAGGCCAAGTATAAGTTGTGCAAAGTGAGAAAGATCTTTGTGGGGACAAAAGGAATCCTCATCTGGTTCCCCATGATACTCACACCATCTGCTACACCGATCCCCTCATCAAGGTGAATGACACCATTCAAATTGATTTGGAGACTGGCAAGATTACTGACTTCATCAAATTTGACACTGGTAACCTGTGCATGGTGACTGGAGGTGCTAACCCGTGAAGAATTGGTGTGATCACTAACCAAGAGAGACATCCTGGTGTTTGTTTTTTTTTTGGGGGGGGGTTGAGTTTTGTTTTGTTTTTGTTTTTGTTTTTTTTGCGGTACACGGGCCTCTCACTGTTGTGGCCTCTCCCGTTGTGGAGCACAGGCTCCGGACGCGCAGGCTCAGCGGCCATGGCTCACGGGCCTAGCCGCTCCGCGGCATGCGGGATCTTCCCGGACCGGGGCACCACTGCGCCACCAGGGAAGCCCTCCTGGTTCTTTTGATGTAATTCATAAGAAAGACGCCAATGGCAACAGCTTTGCCACCCGGCTCTGCAAAGTTTTCGTTATTGGCAAAGGCAACAAACCATGGATCTCTCTTCCCCGTGGAAAGGGTATCCACCTTATCACTGCTGAGGAGAGCGACAAGAGACTGGCGGCCAAACAGAGCAGTGGATAAAATGATCTGTAGGTGACATGATTGGAAAAGTCTTTGTACTTAATTAAAGATAATACTACATTTTAAAAAAAAGTGAAATTGCTGGATTATATGGTTTTTATTCTTTTTTTACATGAGCATTTACCAGCTGTAAGTTTCCTTCTTTATGGTGCTTTAGCTGCTTCCCAGTTTTGTTGTGTTGGGTTTACATTTTCGTTTATTTCAAAGTATTTTCTCATTTTTCTTGTGATTTCTTCTTTGACCCATTGGTTTAAGACTATTGTTTAATTTCCACATATTTGTCAATTCCCCACATTTCCTTCTATTATTCATTTCTAATTATGACTGGAGAACATTCTTTGTATGATTTAGATCCTTTTGAATTTATTGAGACTTGTTTTCTAGCCTAAAATATGGTTTATCCTAGCAAAAATTGCATATATACTTGAGGAAAATGTGTATTTTGCTCTTATTGGTTGGAGTTTTCTATACATGTCTGTTAAGTCTAGGTGGTTATGTTGTTTAAATCCTCTGTTCCTTGATGGTCTTCTGCCCAGTTGTTTTATTCATTGTTGAATGTGAACTGTTGATATCCCCAAGTATTATTGTTGAATTATCTATTTCTCCCTTTAATTTTGCTTCATATATTTTGACATTTTGTCTTTAAGTTTATCCATATTGTTGCAGGTGTCAGAATTTCCTTCTTTTTAAAGTCAGAATAATATTACATTCTATATATCTGCCACATTTTGTTTATTCATTCATCTAGTGCTGGACACTTGGGTTGCTGGGTTACGTGCATATATGGTTTTGTTTTGTTTTGTTTTGTTTTTGGCTGTGTCAGGTCTTAGTTGCAGCATGCAGGATCTTCGTTGAGGCATGGGGGCTCTTTGTTGTGGCACGTGGGCTTCTTTATAGTTGTGGAGCACAGGCTCCAAGGCACGTGGGCTCTGTAGCTATGGCACGTGGGTTCCAGAGCCCATGGGCTCTGTAGTTTGCGGCATGCAGCCTCTCTAGTTGAGGTGCGTGAGCTTAGTAGCTGTGGTGCGTGGGCTTAGTTGCCCCGTTGCCCTGTGACATGTGGGATCTTAGTTCCCCGACCAGGGATCGAACCCACGTCCCCTGCATTGGAAGGTGGATTCTTTACCATTGGACTACCAGGGAAGTCTCTGCATATATGCTTCTAATTGTATATTTTCTTGATTGGATTGATGCTTTTTAATTATAGAATGTACCTCTTTGTCTCTGATCATTTTGTTTTAACGTATGTTTTATCTGGTAGTAGTATAGCCCCTCCAGTTTTGTTTTTCTGCTGCTTGCATGGTATATCTTTTTTTCTGTCCTTCAGTTCTGAAATTTTTTCTTTGAACCTTAAATGTCTCTTGTATTCAGCATATAGTTGAATCATATTTTTAAATTCTCTGCTAACCTCTACCTTTAATTGGAGTGCTTAATCTATTTACTTTTACTATACTCATGAGAAAGAACTTCCATTTTGTTACTTGTTTTCTATGTCTTACATCTTTTTTTCCCTCTATTCCTCCATTACAGCCTTCCTTTGTGTTAGACATTTTTCTATCTTGTCATTATGATTCCATTGTCATTTTTTAGTACTTTTTATTCAGCTATTTTTTGTGGGGATTGCAATAAATATCTTTATTTATAATGGTTTGTTTCAAATTAATGGCAATTTAATTAAAATTGTATCTAAAAACTTGCTTCTCTACAGTTCCATTTTCTTCTTTCTCTCGTGCTGTTATTGTCATACAAATTACATCTTTATACATAGCACGCTGATCAAAAATGTATTTGTAACTCTTGCTTTATGCAGTTGTCTTCTACATGAAATAGGAGAAAAAAAGAGTTACAAACAAAATGTACATTTATATTGTCTTTTATATTTGCCTATGTAGTTACCTTTCACTGGATATAGAATTCTTGGTTGGCACTATTTTTCCTTCAGTGCTTTTAATATATCATCACACTGCCTTCTGGTAGTTATTGTTTGTGATAAGAAAACAGCTGTTAGTCTTGCTGAGGATCCCTCGTACATGTTGAATTTCTTCTTCCTTGCTGCTTTCATGATTCTCTCTTTATGTCTTAGCTTTTGACAGTTTATGGTACTCTGAATGTGGATCTCTTTAATGAATGTGTATATTTGTTTTTCACTGAATTTGGGAATTTTCAAACATTATTTCTTGAAATACTCTTTCTGCCCTGTTCTCTCTCCTCGTCTTCTTTTTAAAAATTATTATATGTTTCAGGTATGCATTATAATTCAACATCTCCATACACTAAAATGTGGTCACTTCCAAAAATGTAGCTGCAATCCATCACCATACAATTGACTGCCTTCACCCGTTGGCCCACCCTCCAGCGCACTTCTCCTCTGGTAATCAGCAATCTATTCTCTGTATCTGTGACTTTGTTTTTATTTTGTTTTGTTCATTTTTTGTTTTGCTTTTTGTTTTTGAGTTTCCACATATGAGTAACAATTATATGGCATTTGTCTTTTTCCTTCTGACTTATTTCACTTAGCACAATAGCCACTGAGGTCTATCCATGTTGTCAGAAATGGAAAAATTTCATTCTTTTTTGTGACTGAGTAGTATTCCTATAAATATATATACCCCATATCTTCTTTATCTATTCATCCATCAACGGAGACAGGTAATTTCTATATCTTGACTTGTATATAATGCTGCAGTAAACATAGCATGCATATATATTTTCAAGTTAATGCTTTTGTATCCTTCAGATAAATACCCAGAAGTGGAATAACTGTATCATACGACAGTTCTATTCTTAATTCTTTGAGGAACCTCTATACTGTTTCCCATAGCAGCTGTACCAATTTACAATCCCACCAGCAGTATGCAAGAGTTCCGTTTTCTTCACATCCTTTCCAACACGTTACTTTTTGTGTTTTTGATAATAACCATTATAACAGGTGCAAGGTAAATTTCATTATGGCTTTCATTTGCATTTCCCTAATAATTAATGATGTTGAACCTCTTTTCATGTGCCTGTGACCATTTTTATGTCTCCTTTGGAAAAGAAGACCCCTATCAATCAGCCTGTCCAGATATTCTGGGGGAGGCTCTCCACACTCTCCCTCCCAAGGAAGAAGTAGACAACTGTGATTTTTGCCCACTCACTCTTCTTGAGCTGAGGATGGGGAGTTATGGTGTCTACCAAAACAAACCATTGTCTGTTTTCCCCCAGTTGGATAGATTGTGTCATACCTGTCAGACTTCTAAGACAGTTATGTAAGATGCCAGTTCTTTGGGTAGCCCCAGCAAAGTTGGAATATTGAACACATGGATCAACTCTTTCCTTCCCCACAGTGAAGTTGAGGGCTGGGATTTCTCATCTGCTCACTTTGCTGAACAGAGATAAGGATCTATGGTGTCTACCAGCCAAAGCCACCATCTCCATTTTCCACTGGGTGACTAGACTTTGCTGGACCTGTCAGAGCTCCATGACTGGCGAGACAGTAGGCAGTATTTTGGAAAGCTCCCTAGAGTGCAGGATGTATGAACTATCTGCTTTCTTCCCCTGTGTGAGGCTGGTAGCTAGGGGGTTTCTCACTGATCATTTGTTATTGCACCAGGGACTGAGACTTTGGCGGGAGGATGTCCCATACCTCCCTACAAGTTTTGGTCAGTCGGGTTTTGCATTTTCTTGGTATGCAGAAGCCTGTCAATTAGTTTCTAGATTTCTCACAAAGAGCATTTTTCCATGAATTGCAGAATCAGTGGGTTTGTTGGGGAAAAGAGGGTCCAGGACATCCTGTTCCACCATATTGCTGACATTCCATTTATATGTTTTTTTTTTTTTTTTTTTTTGCGGTATGCAGGCCTCTCACTGTTGTGGCCTCTCCCGTTGTGGAGCACAGGCTCCGGACGCACAGGCTCAGCGGCCATGGCTCACGGGCCCAGCTGCTACACGGCATGTGGGATCTTCCCGGACCGGGGCACGAACCCATGTCCCCTGCATCGGCAGGCGGACTCTCAGCCACTGCGCCACTAGGGAAGCCCCATTTATATGTATCTTAAACTTGTTTATATTTTCCCAAGGTCACTGGGAATCTCTTCTTTCAGTCTTTTTCTCTCTGTGCTTCATTTTTCCTGGCATGTTTTTAAGTTCACTGATTATTTTCTTCTATTGTGTTTAGTCTCCCAATAAAATTTTCTTCTTGGATAGTTTTCTTTTCTAGAAGTTCCCTCTTGTTCTCTTATATATCTTCCATTTCTGTTCTCTTTATGTTTATGGTTTAAAAAGTCTTCAATATATCGAGTATAACACCTTCTTTAATAATGTTATACTAATACCATTTTCCCTGCCATTTCAGTCTGGGCCAACTGGTTGATTTTTCCTGGTCTTTTGTCACATTTTTCTACTTCATCATATAGATACTGGACATTGTGAAATTTACATTGTTAAATAGTGGTTATTGTTATTCTTTTAAAGTGTTGAGCTTTGCTCTGCAGGCAGTTACATTACTTGCAAGTTGGCTTGATTCTTTTGAAGCTTTTAAAAAGCAGTTTAGGATAGGTCTGAAGTGTTTGCTTTACAGATAGTTTAGCTCTACTCCTAATACAAAACTCTTCTGGGCTACCTAATAAATAGTATGGGTGACCATCCCATCAGGGTCAGAATTAGAACATATCTTTGCTCTGTATCAGCTCTGGGCATTTTCCAACTAGCAGCTCCTTAATTACTCTTTGCCTGGTCTTGTAGGATCACACCCTACTTCTTTTAGGAAAGATTAAAATGTACTCTTTTGTACATTTCTGAAACTCTTCTCTGTATAGCTCCCTCCTCAACATAACTACCCTGCAACTTGCAGGCATGTCAGTCTCATGATCCTCATCTTCTCAACACAGTAACAGCAGGATGCTCTATTTGGGGCCACCTTTCTCATTACCCAGAATGTGTCTCTAGGTGGAAAGTTGGTGTGATCATGTTGCTCACTTCATTTGTTTCTCTCTGTCAGGGATCAGGTCCTGTCCAAACCTGTTATTCCATCATGACTCCAAAGGAATTCCATATTTTTTGCCCCTGCTGATGTTATGGGGAATGGATACTCTCATACATTAATGATGAGAATGTAAATTTACTTTATCAAAATTTGGCATAATCTGTTAATATAAAAAAGTACACATAATTTGATTTAGCAGTCTAATCTGTAGGAATATAGTCTATAGAAATAAAAAACCAACATGCAAAAATAAGCAAATAAGGATATTTATTGTACTGGTTTGCAGCAACAAAGAAATAACCTGAAAGGAATGGATAAAGAAGATGTGGTACATATATACAGTGGAATATTACTCAGCCATAAAAAAGAAAAAAATTGTGTCATTTGCAGAGATGGGAATGGACCTAGAGACTGTAATACTGAGTGAAGTTAAGTCAGAAAAACAAATATGGTATATTAATGCATATATGTGGAATCTAGAAAGATGGTAAAGATGATCTTATTTGCAAAGCAGAAATAGAGACACAGACGTAGAGAACAAATGTATGGATACCAAGGGGGAAGTGCAGGTGGGATGAATTGGGAGATTGGGATTGATATATATACACTACTATGTATAAAATAGATAACTAATGAGAACCTATTGTATAGCACAGGGAATACTACTCGGTGCTCTGTGGTGAACTAGAAATGGGAAGGAAATCCAAAAAAGAGGGGATGTATGTATATGCATGGCTGATTCACTTTGCTGTATAGCAGAAACTGACACAGCAGTGTAAAGCAACTATACTGCAATAAACACACACACACACACACACACACATACCATAAAACAAAAAACAAACAAAAAACCCCACAAATGACCATGAATTTTAAAATCTCCTGGTTGTACACTGCAAACAAACAAACAAAAAAGAAAAAGAAAGAAATTACCTGAATACCCAGCTTGGGGGGGAATGGGTGGGATATATCATGGCATTGCTGTTACAATGTTCCTGTTTTATTGTAGGCATTTTTAATAAGAAAAGCAAGGTGCACAAGAGACATACCAACCAAATGCAATGTGCAGACCTCATTTAAATCCTACTCAAATAAACCAACTATAATTAATAAAATTTGTAAAATAAGTCAGCTGTTCAAGATACACACTGAAATATGTAGAGGGCAAATGACATAATATACTGGCTTGACTTTAAAATATCCTAGCCAAAAATATTTGGAAGATGAAACAAGAAAGGCAAAAAATGGGTGATTATTAAAAATATGTGGTAAGTTCATGGCTGTTCATTTTACTATTCTATTTTTGTATACATTTGAAATTTTCTACAATAAAAAGTTAAAAGAGGGACTTCCCTGGTGGTGCAGTGGATAAGATTCTGTGCTCCTAATGCAGGGGCCCGGGTTCAATCCCTGGTCAGGGAACTAGATCCCACATGCATGCTACAACTAAGAGTTTGTATGCCGCAACTAAGGAGCCCATGTGCCACAACTAAGGAGCCAGTGAGCCGCAACTAAGGAGCCCACCTGCTACAACTAAGACCTGGTGCAACTAACTATATATATATATATATTTTAAAGTTTACACAAAATAAAGCAAGTTACAGATAAATGGGTACTTATCCCGTTAAAACATACTCTTATTACATTCAGATGTGGGCCATATTTGAAAAAAGAAGGAAACAACAAAAAATAAAAACCAAAGTTTTAACAGTAGATGGTTGGGAGATAGTGAAGGTGATTTATTTTTTAATTTTTTGCACTATTTCTCTGGTATGGCATAAACTTTAATATGGAATGTTGTAAGAGGAATGTAATGGCTTTTGAAAATAATTATATGCATGTAAGGGAAATAAAGCTTAATTTTGAACAGTTATGATGGTATCAATATATCTTAAAGTAGCAACTAAACCAGTATTGCAGCCATGGCTTCCATTTGTCTTTAATAATCCTTTGATTAGTGTACATTCCTATCCCCTCCCACTACCTTAAAAGGTAAACCCTAAGTTTTAAAATTTGATTTATGAAATAAACATAACAGTGCTGAGATAATTAGCATTCATTCAAGTTTCTCCTGTTAAACAATCTTGTAACAGCATCAAGAATAAAAACCTTACTAAATTGATCTAGATGACAGAGTAGGGAAACGATTGTGAAAATTTAAGCTAGAAGGATTGTCCCTGTATAGTTTAGTGACTGATTGTAGAACAGAAAAGCATTATGCCACCCACTAAATTTAAATAACTGCAATTATGCCTTAAATTTCCTCTTATAATTATTCCTTTTGGTCAAGAATAGATTTCTTGAAGTGCCTTCACAACACAAAATATTAAGTATTATGGAATAGAAGGGATTCATGGTCAGGACTGGGAAACAATGGGTTAAACAAAGGTAATATTTTCTTTATTGTGGGACTTCTTACAATTTTTTAATTTGGCTTGTTCAAAGTGGAATTCATTAAGCCAATAAGAAAATTTGTTTATGCATAGCCTTATATGCAATGAGGCAGAACACTTCTTCTCCAAAGGTATTTTGGAGATTTTTTTTTTTTTTTTTTTTTTTTTTTTTTTTGTGGTACATGGGCCTCTCACTGTTGTGGCCTCTCCTGTTGCAGAGCACAGGCTCCGGATGCGCAGGCTCAGCGGCCATGGCTCACAGGCCCAGCTGCTCCACGGCATGTGGGATCTTCCCGGACCAGGGCACGAACCCGTGTCCCCTGCATCGGCAGGCGGACGCTCAACCACTGCACCACCAGGGAAGCCCTGATTATTATTTCTTGAATGTATCTTAGGAAAATCTGGTTCTGGGCATTTTCTGCAAAAGGCTGCTAACATGCATATATATTACTTGTCAGAGGTATTATCAATAACCTATTATCATTGTAGCACATAACATTCTACTTACATTCCATTATTTACATTTTCTTTAAATTTAGTTGGGCAATAATGGTAGTCCCTGAATTGTAAACAACTGACCAATGATGGCATAGTTTGTCTAATCTGAGTGGAGAATGCATGACTGCACTGGCATCACCGTGGTTACACTAATGATTCAGAGTGTTCTAATGGTTCTCATTCACACTTATCTTTTCTGTTGTCGTTATTTAAAAAATGGTGGATTAACATTTAGATTATAATTTTGTAATATATATGTAAAACCAGTGTTTTTTAGAGTGGGGATAATGAATATTAAGTTGTGAAGACAACTAAGTGGGCTGCAGTGTTCATTACAGACTATGTAATAGAAAACAGCAGAGTGCCTCACATATGGAAAAATATTGTCTTGGGAAATTTTGTATCAATTCTTCTATCAATGTCTTTTATTTTACTTTTATTATTATTTTCTTTTATTTTACTAATTATTTATTTCCATTATGTACTAATACATTTCATTATATATCATCATAGTATCTGTTCCTTGAAGTGTAGAAGAAAAACATAATTCATACTTTATAATGTTCAAAATAATTGCATGCACAAACATGTCTGCTAACTAGTTACTTGTTAACTGGGTTTTAAATTATTCAGAAATCCCTGAGAGAATTCATGTAAGTGGTTTAACTTGAATTTAAATTATGTTTGGGAAAATTGGTTAGGGTACTTGAATGCATTGGAAACATTATTTTTCCCATTTGAAGTAATGGGATGTAGGTAGGCTCTGAAGTTTGGGCATCTGAAAATTTACTGTTCAACCTGTTATCAGGAATAGATTAGGTTCAGATAATGAGGAAAAAGTGTAGTTGGTAAATTTTGCTTTGATTTCTCATTTAAGACAATATTTTATAGGTTTTTTTTTAATGGCGTTAACTTCGCTATCATTTTGTTGGTAAATTCTTTTATCCTTAAAGTAGTAATTAGAAAATGTGGAATAATGACTTCTGCTTTTGTAATTTGTTGTAGAAAAATCACCTCTCCTTGATTTTATAAAAAAGCTCTACAACCGTAAAGAAATTTCTTCCATAGAGTTTCTTTCCAGTATGAATTTTCTGGTGCAGCAAAATTTATGAGCTCTAAAATAGAGACCTTCATACTCTTATTATGTTCTAAAGCTCTTGTCATAGAATAAATTATTTGGGTTCAAAAGTGGATAGATGGTAATAGAATGTTTACATCTTTCTACGGTACTTATAAAATATTCCTACCATTTGACTTCTCTAATAGCATTAATAATGATGATAATAATAATGATGATGATAATAATAATGATAATAACACTGAGTATCAGATACTGTCCAAAGGGAGTTACATGTGTTTAATCACTTACAATTTGATCATTATTATACCATTATAGTATTTTACACATAAAGAAATGGAGGCACAGAGAAGTTAAGTAACCTATCCAATTTCACAGTTAGGAAATATTAAAATAGAGATGGTGCTCAAAAAAGGATATAATTGAGCATTACATTCCAGGGTTATAGAGATTTTTAAAAATGTTTAATGGGTTCCAGAAGTCATTTATTTCTGCATTCATGAAGTTAATATAAGCTTTCTAAAAATGAGTTGATTTTGAACACAATCAAAAGGATGTCCTATTTCATTACAAACATAATATGAGTTCTCTAATATTCCAGAGCTGCTGAAGATGGGTGAAGACTTTCTTATATTAAATCATATATAAAGCTTTCTCAATTATGAAGCCTCATATGTTGAATAAGTTGTGAATGACGTCTAAAGTCTTTACCACACTGTATGCATGCATAGGGTTGCTCACCAGTATGGATCCTTTGATGTAGAGTAAGTTCTGAGCCACGACTGAAGGCCTTCCCACATTCCTTACATTCATAGGGTTTCTCACCATTATGAGTTCTTAGATGTTCAGTAAGGTGTGAGCCACGAATAAAGGCCTTCCCACATTGCTTACATTCATAGGGTTTTTCACCTCTATGAACTCTCTGGTGTTCACTAAGTTGTGAGCCATAAATAAAAGCTTTGTCACATTCCTTACATTTGTAGGGTTTTTCACCTGTATGAATTCTCTGATGATATGTAAGTTGTGTGGTACGAAAAAAGGTCTTCCCACACTCCTTACATTCATAATGCTTCTCACCATGAATTTTCTCATGTTGAGTAAGATATGCACCACGAATAAAGGTCTTTCCACATTCCTTACATTCAAAGGGTTTCTCACCTGTATGAATTCTATGATGTTCACTAAGTTGTTTGCCACAAATAAAGGCCTTTCCACATTCCTTACATTTGTAAGGTTTCTCACCTGTATGAATTCTCTGATGTTGAGTAAGATTAGAATTAGAAATAAAGGCTTTCCCACATTCTTTGCATTTATAGGGTCTCTCACCTGTATGAACTCTCAGATGATAAGTAAGTTGTGAGCCACGAGAAAAGGCCTTTCCACATTCTTTACATTCATAGGGTTTCTCACCTGTGTGAATTCTCTGATGTTCATTAAGTTGAGAGGCACATAAAAAGGCCTTCCCACATTCTTTACATCTGTAAGGCTTTTCACCAGTATGAACTCTTTGATGATAAGTAAGGTGTGAACCAAGAATGAAAGCCTTTCCACATTCCTTACACTCATAGGGTTTCTCACCACTATGAATTCTTAGATGGTAAGTAAGTTGAGAGCCAAGAATAAAGGCCTTCCCACATTCCTTACATTCATAAGGTTTTTCACCACTATGAATTCTCTGATGGAGTGTATATTGTGAACAATAACTAAAGGCTTTTCCACATTTCTTACATTCATATGGTTTCTCTCCTGTATGAACTCTCTGATGTTCAGTGAGTTGTGAACCACGAATAAAGGCCTTCCCACATGCTTTACATTGATAAGGTTTTTCATTAGTATGAATCTTCTGATGTTGAATCAGATCAGAGCTACGACCAAAGGCCTTTCCACATTCCATACACTCATAAGGTTTCTCACCATTCTGAATCCTCTGATGTTGAATATAGGTTGGCTTCTTGCTGAAGATCTTCCTACATTTCTTAACGTCAGAGTGTTTTGCTTTATTATGACTTTTCTCATGTTGAATAAGGCATGACAAGTAGCTGAAAGCTTGTTTACATTCCTTACATTTGTACAATTTTTCCTTGGTAGGATTTATCTGATGAAGAATAGGGGACATGGAATGGCTTTGAGTGGCCTCTTCTTTACAGGTAATTTTCATGCGCATGTATGGTCTTTCCTGACTTCTCTGTTGATCCTCAAACTTGCCTTTGCACTCTGTATTTTCTCCAAGATCATTGCACTCAAGGTTATGGCTTATAGGTTTCCTCATATTCTCCCATTGCAGTGATTCCATTTCATAAGTTCCCTTTTCTGGACATGACCTTTTGGTCTCACAGCTGTATTCCAAGTCTGTAAAATAACAAGAAAGCGAATTCTTGCTGTTTTTGTTTGTAAGAAGAAATGAACTGTCTAAGGTAAAAATGGTAGATAAGGGCTTCCCTGGTGGCGCAGTGGTTGAGAGTCCGCCTGCCAATGCAGGGGACACGGGTTCATGCCCTGGTCCGGGATGATCCCACATGCCGTGGAGCGGCTGGGCCTGTGAGCCATGGCCACTGAGCCTGCGTGTCTGGAGCCTGTGCTCCGCAACGGGAGAGGCCACAACAGTGAGAGGCCCGCGTACCGCAAAAAAAAAAAAAAAAAAAAAAAGGTAGATAAAAATGATAATTCTCATAAGAACAGAATGGCTTAAACATTGCTAAAAATTTTGTGCAATTTAGAAAAAGGCACAAGGAGAGAACATAGAATGAGGGGAATTTATAGGGGGGAAATTAATTAAGAAAACAGATTAAGTCAGTGGTTCTCAAACTTTGGAGTGGATTAGAATCACCAAGGAAGCTTATAAAATTACAACAAAAACACCCCTGGAAATAAACAAACAAATGCCTGGGTGGATAGCCAATCTATCAACAAATCCTATTAGCTCTCCTGTCAAAATTTATCAAATATCTGACCACATCCACTACAACCACATTAGGCCAAGCCACACATCTCTCACTGTAATAGCCTCTTATCAAATTCTTATGCATTTTAGACTCCCTCACATGCTGTTCCATCTGCCAGGAATGCTCTCTGCAAGGCCAGTTCCTTTTCGTCTAAAACATACTAACTTAAATGCCAGCTGCTCAGAAAGACTATCATTGAAAACTCTAATTGGGTCCATGCCATGTCTTTATTCTCTATATCTGCACCTTCTTCTTCATTCTTGTTTCAATCTTTGCAATTCTAGAATTACATTTTCTTTATTTATGTTGATCCTTCTATTCCTCAAGCTTCACAAGCGTAGGAAAAATATTCCTCTTTATAGCTATTCCCCAGAACACAGAAAGCAAACACAGTGTTTTCTTCTTCCCTTCATGTATTTTTTCAGGTCTTTCTTTCCAGTGCCTTCTACTCAAGGCCAAATGTTCTCATATTTTCCAGAAAAGCATAAGGTTCTATAATGTTCTAGAAATAGTGACAACTTTATACACTAAAGAAAATTTTATGTTATTCTGAACAAAGTTGGGAGATGGGTGTAATTTTAAAATGTAGAAGAACACTATCCACTGTGACTGGAGCCCCAGGCACACTCTGGCAACACTGCATATAGGCTGTAGAGTGTAATAGAGGATGGTAGTGGGAAAGAAAATAAATATATATTAGTAAATTCAAGTTCAAATGGTCTTTTAGAAATAAGAGTCAGAAATCTGAGGAAAACGTGCTTTTGCTAAAAAGTACAATGAAACTGTAATCTGTAAAGTACAATGAAACTGTAAACTGTAAAATACAATGAAACTGTAAACCGTAAAGTACAATGAAACTGCAAACTGTAAACAAAAACCCCCACACGGCTCAATTTAACACCAACTCGTCAGCAAAATGTACTGGGATGAGAGTATCTGGCTTTTACTTTCTGTCAGAGAAGCACAATATGGTTTACAAGACAGTAGGAAAGAAACCAACTGGAATATGGTGATTAATGGAACAGCATAAGGGACCAGATAAATCCAGTTTAGATTCCAAACTGCTCTCCATGTTATAGTAACACAATAATAAAAATGGGAAGAAATATAAATCTAATGATTCTGGGGTGGGAAGCACTGTGAGACCACACAGGGTAAGGTGCTAAATGGCGACCTAGTGTGATAAAGAAAGTAAAGATAAGAATACCCAAGTCTTAAAACCAGGCTGAGGTTGAGGAATATGTATGAAATGTATTCAAATAAGTAGTTCTTTTTACTGTCATTAAATCAATGCAAGAATAACTGGGAAAACTGCAAAAGGGGTGATGACTGAAGACAACAAAATGGAGTCTGAAAAGCAGAAGGCATATTGAAAGGCCCCTTTGACTCTTACCCCCTTGAGTCCTACTGAGTCTATCTCCTAAATAGCTCTTGAATCTGTTTCCTTATCCCCAACACCACTGCCAACACTCCGAGGACGCCCAAAGCAACTCTCATTTGAGCCACGACAATAACCTACTCAGTAACGTCATGAGACCCTTCCTTCTCATCTCCATCTGGCAGTCAGAGTAATATATTAAATGTGTAAATCACATTATGTCACTGTCCTATATAAGATTCTTCATAAGCTTGCAAATGCTTTTGCGATAAAATTCGAACTTGTTAGTAGCATCTTTCAAACTGCTTTTGACTGCAACCTCACAATAAGAAATGCATGTTATATTATTATGCATGTTATATTGTGAGTACACATGCACAAACATAAACAAGACAAACAGGTCATGAAATTTTCTTTTTTACGTGTGATGCATTCTGATATTTTATTTTATTTTCTCTTCTGTGTTATTTTATTTATGAAACAAAACCAAACCAAAAAATAAAAACAAATGCTGCTCACATTCAATAAAGATGTTAAAAAACAAACCAACCAAAAACAAATGCTGCTCACAGCCTACCAGGTCATTTCATAACACCTAGAAGGTGCTGCCTGGCCTGGCTTCTGCCAGCTTCTCCAAACTCACACCTGGTACCTCTCCCTTACTAGGCTCCAACTACAAGTGTCTTCTTTGAATATCTCATATACACCAGGCTCTATCCTCTTATAGCCTTCAGTGCATTGTTCCCTCTGCTAGGAATGCTCTTCCCTCTACCCTCAGCCTCCCTACTGGCTTTCCATCTTTTCAGGGCTCATCTGAAATTTCACAGACCTTTGCAATTCCTGAAAAGCCTTCCCCAAACCCAGACTTCTAGCAACACTGCACCTACAATTCTTTCTTCTATTAAGACAACCACTCTTAGTTTCTAACAGGAATAAGTACCCACCTTCCCCAAAGAGACCACTCAGGACCAATCCTGTAATGCTTGACATCTCTGGGTATCCAGTTACCTCTGAAAAGCTCTGGCTTCCTGGGTCCTTGGTCATCACTAGGACTCTCATCCCAATCCAGGTCTGGACATCCTCTTTTATGACCTGTTGGTTTATGGTTTATGATCTGTTGGTTCTACTGCATGCTAACCAACAGATCTTCTGGAACTCATAGTGTACTTTCCAGAAGTACTCTAACCTCAGCCTCCCTTCTGATTCTTCTCTTCACCTTCTTGCTCTGATTGAAACCTTGAGCACACTGCTTCCCCTGAAACACTGTTTTCCTTCACTTCTTTCCACCTACCCTCTCCCACAGTAGATATAATAGACCTTGTTGTTACCAATAATCACAACACCTCTAAAAGTTCAGTTTCGAGCAATCATCATTTTGACCACTACCACACATATTTCATTTACTCTTATACCATCTCTCTATTATTTATCTCCATCTTAAAGACTCTCCTTTGAAATCAAACAAAACAACCTCTCCTTTGATTCTTTGGTTCACTTTGCAGCTCCTATCCATTTACTGTACTCCTTCCTGGCAAAACTTCTCAAAAGAGTTGTTGTACTTCCTGTCTATACTTTTTATTTCCCTTTACTCCCACCCTCATAACTAACCTTTTGCTGTATTTACTTCCAGGTTTTTTCCCTGCACTTTTATGTAGTTACATATACAAACTTGAATCAAACTTCTTTTTCCTCATTATTATATCATACTTCTTTTTCCTTACTATTATAATACTGTTATTTAAAACTTCTAAAGCATTTAAAAACTCTGTTTGTACCTTTGAGAGCTCCTCAAATGGGCCTTCCACACTGCCTGGTGAGTTAACTCACTATCCCACTGTAGTTTTTACTGTTGACTTATTTCTTCTTCATTCTCTTTTTAATCCTCTACAATCAGGTTTTTGCTCCTCTCATTTCCAAACCTACTTTGTCAGTGTCACCAATATCCTTCATCTTGCCAAATCCAATAGTCAGTTCTTAGCCTTCACCTTACTTGAGCTCTTAGCAGTATCTTTCACAGTTAACCACTCTCTCCTTGTGTTTGTCATGGCTTCCAGTACACTGAATTCCCAATTACTTCCTAGATCACAGGTTAATCAGGAAGCTCCTCAATTTCCTTTGCTGCATCATTTTCCTCTTCCCAGCTAAATGTTGGAATGCCCCATGGTTTAGCCCTTGGACTTTATTTACCTTGCTTTCCAACTAAACCAATCCCTCCATAATCTCATCTCATCCCATCATACAGAGATTAATCCTATATTTGTCTCTTCAGTCCTGACTACCCTCCTGCAGGCTTTCAAATGTGTATCTAACTTCTCTATGGAGATATCTAATGGGCATCTCAAATGCATAACTCTTAACTTCCATCTGCAGGCTTCCAAACTCTGATGCCTCTTTCTATTTCCAATCCTTCAGCAAGTCCTATTAATCCTACCATCAAAATACAACCAGAATATAACCCATTCTCATCACCTCCACATATTAAACCCCATTCCAAGCCACTATTATCCATAATATAGACTCTTGAACCAGTCCTCTAACTGGTCTTTTGCTTCCATTCTTACCGTCTTCCTACACATAACACCCAGAGTGATCTTTAAACAATAATCCCCTACTCATCTGCACAAAAGTCTCCAAGGGCTCCCTATCATACCTAGGATAAAACCTCACTCCTTGAAATGGCCTACAAGGCCTCATATGATCTGATCTCTGCCTATTTCTCTGACCTCATCTCTAATTTCCACTTTCACTCACTCTGTTCTAGCCACATTGACCTTCTTGCTGATCCTCAAATAAAGGAAGCTCAGCCTCTCCTCAGGGCCTTTGCACTTCTGTTCTCTCTGCCTGAACACACACTTGCCTTATTTTTACACTGCTAATTTCTTTCCGGTCTCAGTTCAAACGTTACCTCCTCTGAGAGATCATCCCTGTCCATCCTAATCTAAGAACACAATAAGCTCTCAACAAACGTTTGCTGGTTGGAGATACCTAGCTAAATAAAAAAAAATAACTGGAAAAAAACTCAATCAAGAAATAGAAAAAAGGATTGTCTTGGAAGAAACCAAAGGTAGTTTCCTCATTAAAGCAAAAGGGGGGGACATCCCTGGTGGCACAGTGGTTAAGAATCTGCCTGCCAATGCACGGGACACGGGTTTGAGCCCTGGTCCGGGAAGATCCCAAATGCCGCAGAGTAACTAAGCCAGGGTGCCACAACTACAGAAGCCTGGGCGCCTAGAGCACGTGCTCTGCAACAAGAGAAGCCACTGCAATGAGAAGCCTGCACACCGCAATGAAGAGTAGCCCCCGCTCACCGCAACTAGAGAAAGCCCGCGTGCAGCAATGAACACCCAACGCAGCCAAAAGTGATAAATAAATAAATAACTTAATTTTTTTAAAAGGGTGGGGTGAATGTAGGAGGAAGAGCGGTAAATGGGAGTTGGAAAGGAAGTTCCTTTGGGAACTCATGTCGATATCACCTTCCTGCTCTCCCTAGGTCTCAGGTCTTCTTTCCACAGGCCTTTGAAGGGAGCTTCACACAAACATCGCAAAGTGTTGTCACTTCATAAAGCAGCTGTATTATTATCAGCAATAGCTGATCCTGTGTGGCAAGCTCTTATTCACCTGAGCTCCATCTTGTCATGGCTCTCACCACCATCCAGGGCTCCTTCCCTCGCTCCAATAAGGAAAACACGTCTGGCTTAGGGATCGAACATCCAGCTTAAAAGAAAAGAAACGGGACATGGTCATGGGATGAAGAGTCCCAGATTCAAATCCAGTCCATTGGTCATCAAAGAAGAGAAACTAACAGGAAGTGATGGAGGAAGATGTGAAGGTCCGAAGGGTGAGAAATAAAAAGGTACACAGTGGGGCTGTCTACTTCTACTTTTAAAAAACTCAAACGTTTCCTTAGGGAATAGAAATCAGAAATTCACAATGAAGGAGGCAGAAAGTATGGGAGACAAATTCTGAAAACTGTGTAAAATGATCTTACCCAGTGAGATCAGGTGGCTGTAGTTCTCCACCATGACCTCCCTGTACAAATCCCGCTGAATGGGGTCAAGGCATTCCCATTCCTCCTGAGAGAAGTTGATGGCCACATCCCTGAAAGTTACCAACCACTGAAACAACAAATCCATTTATTATTTGTGAAAATACGATGATGATTTTGAGGTAAAATGAGATAAGAAGGAGGAGCGCATTGAAGGAAGGGGGTGATATAATAAACAATATGCCATGGCCGAACACCTGTAACACTGAAGGAAATTGGGTGCCTGAACTGTAGTGTCAGCATGATCCTTGATCACTGCTATTGCCACAGACAAAACTTCCTGTGTATACTAGGACAATTCCATTATCCCGAAAGGTCTGGGAATACAAAAGGCCAGAAGATTGCAGTTTCCCAATTGAATGAAATATTGTATGCAATCACCCAGCACTTTAAGCTTTCTAATTCTCAATAAATAATAAATAAATTCTCAATTAATGGGTTCTTTCTGAAATTAACTTCTCTCTTTAAAGAAAAGGATAAACAAAATTGACGAAATCTTTCCAAACAATTTTTTAACAACTCTCTGGACTGGAACATAGAATTTGGATGTAACTTAGAATCTTTTTGAAGATTCAAGTTCATTAAGTCACTATACTATGTCACCAAATATAATGGACATACAGTATTTTCACTTTATGGATGTAATGATCTGCTTATTTGGGAGTAGTTAAAACAAATTCTTTAATGTCTTTAGCTCTAGGAATCTAAAATTCTCGAAAGATTATACATCTGGCAGATTTTATTTGCTCCTACGTTCTGTGTTCCTAGGCTACAGCAGGCTGATGGATGCCAGTCTAGGTGCACACAGGCATCACTCTGACACATTCTGGCCAACTCCAAGGTAAGCCTTGCCTCTCATTGGTTTCTTGGCAAGAGGGATGTGGAAGGTAGACTAATGACCCCGCAAAGATGTCCATATCTTAACCCCCGGAACCTGTGAGTATGTTACCTTACATGGCAAATGGGACTTTGTAGATGTGATTAAATTAAGAATATTGGGGAGATTATCCTGGATTTTCTGGTTGGGGCCAATGGGATCACAAGGGTATTTTAAGTGATAGAGGGAGGCAGAAGAGTCAAAGGAGATGTGATAATGAAAGCAGAGATCAGAATGATGTGATTGCTGGCTCTGAAAATGGAGGGGACCCTTGAGCCAAGGAATGTGAGCAGCCTCTAGCAGCTGGAAATGCCAGAAAATAGATTTTCCTCTGGAGCCTCCAGAAGGAACACAGACCTACCAACACCTTGATTTTAGCCCTATAAGACTGATTTCAGATTCCAACCTCCAGAAGTATGACAGTAGGTTTGTGTTTCAGTCACTAAGTTTGTAGTAATTTGTTACAGCAGCAACATGAAACTGTACAAGAGGCAAGATCTCTTTCTTCTCAGGACTCAATTCCCCAACCAATTTCAAAGGCCTCACAAAAAAATCTCACCACACACTGAGACTGGGAACAACCAGCAGAAATGCTGTCACTTCCAAGTGGAAAACCTAGGTTTGTAGAGATCAAAGTCTGTCATGTGTCTCATTTAACTACCTCACTAAACCACTGTGCTAATACTAGCACAGTGGGAGATATTTCTTAAGGGGAGATATTAAGGGGAGATATTTCTGCTTAAGGGGAGATATTTCTGCTTCCTCAGGGCTCCTGGCAGAATACCATCTGGTGCAGGGAAAAACACTTAGAGAAGAATGAAGCTCTTTGCTACGATCAGTCACTGGAATGGGAGAAATTTGGGAGCAGTTCCTTTACATGACTAAGCAAGGCAGAAAATATGGGAATAAATATATCTGGTGTTCATATAACCCAACGAAATGATTGCACTTCAGGGAGGAAAGAAGAAACAGCAACTCACGTGAGGCATGGTTTTCAGAACTGTCAGAACTGATCAACTTTCTGGTTCCTCTCCTGGAGATGTGCAGAGTCCTAAGAGGAGAGCAGGGCTGGAGAAGGAAAACAAAGCCATGAGAACAAGCTTGCCTCAGAGCCCACAAAATGAGCACCTTGGAACTACCTTTATTTCCCCTCTTTGAGGGAAGTTTGGGAAAATCTCAGCCCTCTTACAAATCCAGTGGAATCCAGATAGAGCAGAGGGAATTCAGGCCAGACTTTTCCTTAATCCCCATGATGCTGAACAGGACCCCAGAGGGCGCCAGTTTCCATGGGCATCTTACATCTCTAGGATAGGGGAGTACCCAGGGAGCCCTGGGGAGAAGCGCTTCCCCAGGGCCCACATGCTAAGTGAGCTGCTTCACTCCCATGCTTAAAGGCTCAGACCCACAAGACTGCTCCTGACTTCACAAGCCAATCGCAAATCCCAGGCCACTGTACTTCTGACCAACCAGCTATAAATTGGGGGCTCCTACAATCCCCTCCTAAGGTTCTATACTTTGCTAGGATGGCTCACAGAACTTAGGAAAACACTTCACTTATGTTTACCAATTTATTATAATGGATACAATTTAGGAGCAGATGCATGGAAAAGATGCATAGGGCAAGGTATGGTGGAGGGGGAGCTTGGAGTTTCCAATGCTCTCTTTGGGATTGCCACCTTCAAAGCACCTCAAGGTGTTCACTAACCCAGAAGCTCATCAAATCTAGTTCGGGAGTTTTTATAGGGCTTAACCTCCAGTCCCACCCTCCCCTTTCCTGGAGGTCAGGTCAGTGGGTAGGTTGGAAAGTTCCAACCCTCTAATCATTTGGTCTTTCTGGTGATCAGCTCCATCCTGAAGCTATCTAGGGGCCACTCCAAGCCACCTCATTAGCATAAATTCAGGTGTGATCAAAAGGGGTTCATTACGAATAATAAAAGACACTCCTATCACTCAGAAATTTGCTAAGTTAGGAAAACCAAATAGTTGATGAAAAGTTCTTATTTATAGAACTCCAGCTAAGAAATGCAGAAGGAATTGAGAGAATTTTTTTAAAAAATCACTATATGTAACCCTTAATAAAATAATAGATCTCAGCATCAATCATAAATGGATGTTATAACCTCTATGTCAGTGTTTCTTACCCTTTTTTTCATTATTAGTTCCCCCAAAGCCTTTTAAGACAACTTTTCTCCTGATACCACTTACCTATGAAATTTTAATACCACAGATATACTGTATATGTGTTTATGTACTGTGTCCACAAACCATTATAATATTTAGTAAGAGTTTGGTCCCCCTCCCTGCCAAGAATCAAGTTTCACCCTCGTGGGGGCAATACCCCTCCTTCTGCCATTGAGAATGCATGCTTTAGGTGAAAGACGAAGAGGACATTTTATAAAGGAAGAATTAAGTGGACAGCACTTGAACACCAATCAACATGGCATCACCAGAAGTGGGACACCAGACTAAAAAACCTCAGGATGTGATGTCACAGGAAGTACACAACATAACCTATGAATTATTTTTGCCTGAAAATGTGATTTAGGCAAAATATGATCTGAATCTGATCAAGGCTCTAGATCTAACTACCCCTTAACAGAAATATGTAGCATAGGGGAACTAATTATATGACACCACAAGGAAGAAATTAGCCAAAAGGAGAATGCACAATATTCTGTAAACAAATAACCTAGTTTTTCTACAAATCAATGGCAACAATTAAAGTAAAAACAGAAAATAGAGAAAACTGTTATGGATTAAAGAAAGTTAAGAGATTTGACAGGGACTTCCCTGGCGGTCCAGTGATTAACACTCCACGCTTCCAGTGCAGGGGGCCCAGGGTTCGATCCCTGGTTGGGGAACTAAGATCCCACATGCCGGTCGTCCAGAATAAAAATTTAAAAAAAATTTAATAAGAAAAGAGATTTGACAACCAAATGTAATGTGTGGACCTATCTGAATCATGATTTGAACAGACCAATTGTAAAAAAATCTATCTTCCAAAGAATTGGGGAAGTTTGAATATATACTGGGTATATGATATTATGGAATGACTTAGTTTTTAAAGTTGAGATAGCATCATGGTTATTATTTAAAAATATGTCCTTTTGGTTACATAAGCATACATGTGATTAAAATAACACTTTGAAATACTAAAGGAAAAAGGGGGATGGCTAGGTATAAGGATATTTGCAAATGTGTTAAATTACGGCTGAGCGTTGGGCACACTGGGGTCGTATTATTTTCTACCCTGCTTGAAAATTTCCATACAAAGTTAAAACAAAAGTCCACATTTTCTCCAGAAAGTATAGTTATCTTTCATCAAAAATCTTAGACCAGAAAGGGCTGATTTGTCATCAGGTGGGAAATGAGAGGTAAAGATGTGGTTGGTGAGTAGAGTAGACTGGTGAGGCCATCCCTGGAGCGCCAAGAGTCACAGGGATAGCAATGCCTAAGGACAGTCACTGGTTTCTCCTAAGGTTTCTCCTTAGGGAGATGTTGCAGGAGGTAGCAGCATCTTGAAAAGAAGAAACTCGAGAGAAGAAAGAAAATGGCAACATACTTTAGAAGAGACTTTTAGCTGTGCAATATTTTTTTCCTTTCCTCTGTATGCTTCTGTTGGAAAAAGTAGAACAGAGAAAAAAGAATCAAAGGATATCAAGCCTTTCCCAGAGCCGACCAAACAGTTTAGGACCAATTCCCACAACAACTTCAGGCTGAGAGAGGGATCAGTTTTTCCCCATAGGGTTCTCAAAGTAGAATGGGGCATCCTGTTAGGGTGGTCTTCTGCCTTCCTGGGGCATAAACTCTCATTGTAGGGGCATCTTCAGAATAGCCTCGTTCTCTGTAAAGTGAAGGAACTGCGGCACCTGGAACCGCGCGATTCTCAACTGGCGAGACTCTGTCCCTGTCTCACGGCGGGAGAGTACACAGTCACTAAAGGGGCACAGCAGCCAAGTGCGTTGGAAGGCGGCAGGTGAGCCCGTCACGCTGCCACAAAAGCGCGCGCACACTCACACACCCAGCACTGTGGAACGTTCATGATAACATCTCCCTGCTCCCGTTGGCCGGGAACCAAAGTCACAGCGCCGCTTTTGCCGGAGGAGAGCGACGCGAAGTGCACACTCATACCTGCGGCGCAGAGGAACACAGCTGATAGCACCACGCCTCTGCCGCTAGGAACCGAAGTGACAGGGCCGATGACCAGCGGAGAAGGGCACAGCCACTCCGCACTGGCAAGGCCGACTTCCGTAAGGAATTAACCTGAGTGCTACGAAGTTGGAGATACGTAGTCCAGAGCCAGGATCGTCTCGATTCCTGTCAGCACCGATCCCCAGCCGGCACACCGGTATTCCCAGCACCTTACAGGAACTTCCTTCTGGATGCTCCAACCCAAAGGCAGCGTGCGGGTCCCAGCGAGGTAGTGCACTCACCTACCGCTGCAGACTGGATCCTTAAACCAAGGAGTAACGGAGTAAGTGTACGAAATGGCGCAGGGACGCGGTGGCCTCCGGGAAATGTAGTCTTAAACATGAACCCGGCCCCATCCAACAGAATCCAGAGGCAGTTGGCCACGTCCTGTGGTCCGGAATCGGGCGCGCCTCGGGGCTCCCTTGCTTGAACCCGGGAACTCACGCTGCTGCGGTGTGAGCCGAACTATTTCATTTTACTCAAGTGACTTCCCAGAGGTTCTAGAAAATCGTAAAGAGGTTACCAGAGCTTGAGTCTTGCAGTGATGCCTTTAGAGAAATATAGTCCAGGGCTGAAAAACCTGCAGAAGTCTGGGAAGCAGGGTCCAGATTTCTTAGACAGAGCTCTGGCCCGGACGAGGTGACGGTGACTACCGGGTTGCTGCTCAAAGGGGTTCAGGGGTGTGATGCTTACTTCATGGTCGTGTGTGTGTGTGTGTGTGTGTGTGTGTGTGCGCGCGCGCGCGCGCGCGCGCAAGGGCAAATGTTCTCTACAGGAGAAGGGAAGACTGGGGAGTGTGATGTGTGTCAGATTGTGCTTGAGACTGTGAGGAATATTAGTGGATAAGCATGTGATCCATTTGGGACTGTGTTAAATGTCTGGGGTTGGTTGTAACTATAGCTTTCAGGATGATGTATGGGATTAATCAGACAGTCTATGATTAAGTATTTTATAACTTGTAAGAAAATGCTTTTTCTTTGCATGGTTGTGAATTTAGAATAGATTCCATGGAATTATAGAAATGTTAAGTGAAAGATACCTTGAGAGTTCACCTGTAGTAGTCAATGTGGGAAAAGAAATGTGTGAGCATAGTATTGTGAGAGTGGGTATGATTGTCTCATGATGCAGCTCTGTGTAACAGTGGTATCTTTAAGCTTCAGTTTCCTCACCTGTAAAATGAGGTTAACATTCGTGTAACATTTGGAGCAGTGCTGTCCAATAGATATTTCTGCAGAACTGGATTCCATGTCCAATGTCTGTGCTGTCCAATACCATAGCCCTGGCCACATTTGGCTCTTGAGCACCTGAAATGAGACTAGTTTGACTGAGGAGATAAATTTTTAATTTTGTTTAATTTTAATAAATTTATATTTAAATAGCTATACGTGGCTGGCTAAATTTGACAGCGCAGTCTGAAGTATCAATTTGCCTTCAAGATTTGGAGGGGGAGAAACTTAAGTAATCTCATCTAGCAAATAATTTGAAAAATGAGTTTTACATTGAAATGAAGAGAGATGAAAAATGCAAATTCAGCTTTAGTCTTTATTTTGGGGGGAATAATTTGCATAGAGTCCACAAATATTACTATATACCGCAATGATTTTTTTTACATACCACACACAGATCAAGATAAAGAACATTTCGGGAATTCCCTGGTGGCGCAGCGGTTAAGAATCCGCCTTCCTTCCAATGCAGGGAACACGGGGAAGATCCCACATGCCACGGAGCAACTAAGCCCGTGTGCCACAACTACTGAGCCCGCAGTGCTACAACTACTAAAGCCCGGGCGCCTAGAGCCCATGCTCCGCAACAAAGAGAAGCCACCGCAATGAGAAGCCCGCACACAGCAACGAAGAGTAGTCCCAGCTCTCCGCAACTAGAGAAAGCCTGCGCGCAGCAACAAAGACCCAACTCAGCCAAAAATTAATTAATTAATTGATTAAAATAAATAAATAAAATAAAAGGTAAAGAACATTTCAAGGACGCCAGAGTGTTCCCTTGTGCCCCATCCTGGTCAGCTCTGACTCCACCTAGAAGTGACCACTTTTTGGACTTCTAGCACTGTAGATTAGTTTTGTGAATTCTTGAACTTCATTTAAATACAATCAGTGTAATGATATGTGTCCGGCATGTTTTTTTAAAAAAATATTTATGTATGCTGTGCCGGGTCTTAGTTGCGGCATATGGGATCTTTAGCTGCAGCATGCAAATCTTAGTTGCAGCATGCATGCAGGCTCTAGTTACCTGACCAAGGGATGAACCCCGGCCCCCTGCATTGGGAGCTCAGAGTCTTACCCACTGGACCACCAGGGAAGTCCTGTGTCTGGCATGTTTTTAATCAACATTATGGCTCTGAGATGAGTCCTTGTTATGGAGTATAGGAATAATACCTGTAGCCAGCTAGTAAATATTTTAGGTTTTGTGTGCCAGATGTTCTCTGTCACAACTGCTCAACTCTGCCAGTGTAGCATGAAAGCAACCATAGACAACATGTAAACAAATGAGTGTGGCTATATTCTGGTAAAACTTTACAGACACTGAAATTTGAATTTCATATAATTCTTACATGTTGCAAAACGCTATTCTTATTTTTTTTACATCATTTAAAAATGCAAAACCTTTTTTAGGTCATTGGCCATACAAAAATAGGTGAAAGGCCGTATTTTGTCCGTAGGCTGCAGTTTTTCAATTCTTACTATGATTTATTCATTCTATATTAACAGACATTTGTGTGATTTCCAGTTTTTTCTTAACTATGAATAAATCTGCCATGATCAATCTTAAAATATTTTTTGGTAGACATAGCATTCATTTCTATTAGGAATGCAAGAGTGGAATAGTTGGATCATAAAGTAGGTCTACATTTATATGTGTAGGTACTGTCAAACGATTTCCCAAAGTCTTTGTGTTAGTTTACACATACGTCAGCAATGTAAAGGATTCCAGTTGCTCCATATCCTCTTGAACACTTGGTATTGTTAGTCTTTTTAAATTTTTACAATGCTAGTAGGTGGGTAGTAGTATCTCAGTGTGATTTTAATCTGCATTTCCCTGATTAATACTCACTTTAGCATCCTTTCATATATCAACCATTTGGATAACCTCTCTGTTGAACTGCCTGTTTAACTCTTGACCATTTCATTAGAGTCAGTTTGTGGGGTTTTTTTTCTATTTATTTATAGCTATTTGTATATGCTGGGATATGAGGCCTTTTGTAGGATATATTTATTGTAGATATCTTTCCCAGGATATGGCTTGCCTTTCACTCTGATAATGAAATCTTTTTTTTTAACATCTTTATTGGAGTATAATTGCTTTACAATGGTGTGTTAGTTTCTGCTTTATAACAAAGTAAATCAGCTATACATATACATATATCCCCATATCTCCTCCCTCTTGCATCTCCCTCTCACCCTACCTATCCCACCCCTCTATGTGGTCACAAAGCACCAAGCTGATCTTCCTGTGCTATGCAGCTGCTTCCCACTAGCTATATATTTTACATTTGGTAGTATTTATAAGTCCATGCCACTCTCTCACTTCATCCCAGCTTACCCTTCCCCCTCCCTGTGTCCTCAAGTCCATTCTCTACGTGTGCATCTTTATTCCTGTCCTGCCCCTAGGTTCTTCAGAACCATTTTTTTTTTTTTAGATTCCACATATATGTGTTAGCATACGGTATTTGTTTTTCTCTTTCTGACTTACTTCAGTCTGTATGACAGACTCTAGGTCCATCCACCTCACTACAAATAACCCAATTACGTTTCTTTTTATGGATGACTAATATGCCATTGTATGTATGTGCCACATCTTCTTTATCTATTCATCTGTCGATGGACACTTAGGTTGCTTCCATGTCCTGGCTATTTTAAATAGTGCTGCAATGAACATTGGGGTACATGACTCTTTTTGAATTATGGTTCTCTCAGGGTGTATGTATGTCCAGTAGTGGGATTGCTGGGTCATATGGTAGTTGTATTTGTAGTTTTCTAAGGAACCTCCATACTGTTCTCCATAGTGGCTGTATCAATTTACATTCCCACCAACAGTGCAAGAGGGTTCCCTTTTCTCCACACCCTATCCAGCATTTATTGTTTCTAGATTTTTTGATGATGGCCATTCTGACTGGTATGAGGGGATACCTCACTGTAGTTTTGATTTGCGTTTCTCTAATGATTAGTGATGTTGAGCATCATGTGTTTGTTGGTAATCTGTATACCTTCTTTGAAGAGATGTCTATTTAGGTCTTCTGCCCATTTTTGGATTGGGTTGTTTCTTTTTTTGATAGTGAGTTGCATGAGCTGCTTGGAAATTTTGGAGGTTGATCCTTTGTCAGTTGCTTCATTTGCAAATATTTTCTCCCATTCTCAGTGTTTCGTCTTGTTTATGGTTTCCTTTGTTGTGCAAAAGCTTTTAAGTTTCATTAGGTCCCATTTGTTTATTTTTGTTTTTATTTCCATTTCTCTAGGAGGTGGGTCAAAAAGGATGTTGCTGTGATTTATGTCATAGAGTGTTCTGCCTATGTTTTCCTCTAAGAGTTTTATAGTGTCTGGCCTTACATTTAGGTGTTTAATCCATTTTGAGTTTATTTTTGTGTATGGTGTTAGGGAGTGTTCTAATTTCATTCTTTTACATGTACCTGTCCAGTTTTCCCAGCACCACTTATTGAAGAGGCTGTCTTTTCTCCATTGTTATATTATTGCCTCCTTTATCAAAAATAAGATGACCATATGTGTGTGCGTTTATCTCTGGGCTTTCTATCCTGTTCCATTGATTTATATTTCTGGTTTTGTGCCAGTACAGGCCCAGCTGCTCCGCGGCATGTGGGACCCTCCCAGACCGGGGCATGAACCTGTATCCCCTGCATCGGCAGGCAGACTCTCAACCACTGAGCCACCAGGAAAGCCCTTTTTGGTTTTTTTTGGCTGCATTCGGTCTTCATTGCCGCGTGTGGGCTTTCTCCAGTTGCGGCGAGTGGGGGCTACTCTTTGTTGTGGTGCACGGGCTTCTCATTGCAGTGGCTTATCTTGTTGCAGAGCACGGGCTCTAGGTGCGCAGGCTTTAGTAGTTGCAGCACGCGTGCCCAGTAGCTGCGGTGCACAGGCTTCAGTAGCTGTGGCGCGGGCTCTAGGGTGTGCGGGCTTCAGTAGTTGTGGCTTGTGTGCTCTAGAGCACAGGCTCAGTAGTTGTGGTGCACGGGCTTAGTTGCTCCAAGGCATATGGGATCTTCCTGGAACAGGGATCGAACCTGTGTCCCCTGTGTTGGCAGGAAGATTCTTAACCACTGTGCCACCAGGGAAGTCCCTGATTTTTGCATGTTATACCAACCTTACATTCCTGGCATAAATACCATTTGGTCATGGTGTATAAATGTTTTTAAAAAATTTTCTACTGGATTCAGTTTGTTAGTATTTTGTTGAGGATTTTTGTGCCTTTTTGTTACTTTTGTGTTGTTGTTTGCTATGGTAAATATTTTGTTTTAAAATTTTACTGTTTAATTACTTGAAGCTAGTATACATGGACACAATTTATGTTTTTATAGTCACATATCCAGTAATCATGCTAAATTTATTTATTCAACTACTTTTATAATTCTTTTGAATTTTCTACATACAAATTATGTCATCTGCAAATATTGTTATATTTCTTCTTTTCCAATCTTTATACCTTTTCCTTCTTTCCTGTTTATTGCACTAGCTTGGGCCTCCAGTATGACGTTGAATGTGAGTATTGGTAGTAGATTTCCTTGTTTTGCTCTCTTGAAGAATCCAGCAAGTATGTTGTCTGTAGGTTATTTAAAGATGCTCTTTATCAGATTGATAAAAGGCAATTTTCTTTTATACCACTTTTGTTGAGAGTTTTTATGAATTTGTACATGATTGATATTTTGTATTCCATCAAATATTTGGAAGAATTCACCAGTGAAAATGTTCAGGAGTAGAGTTTTCCTTGTGGGGAAATTTATAATTAAACATTTATTTTTCTTAACGGAATTACTCAAATTTTATATTTTTTCTCATGTCATTTTGGTAAGTTATATTTTTAGAGGAATTTTCCATTATTTGAAGTTGTCAAATTTATTGGTATAAAGTTGTCCCTAATGCCTTCTTATTTATCCTTCAAAACCTATAAAATCTTTTTCCATACCTGATATTTGTAGGGTTATTTTCCTCTTTCTTGGTCAGTCTTGCTAAGGCTTATCAATTTTGTTAAACTTTCAAAGAACTGGTTTTTGGCTTAGTTTATTTTCTCTATTACTACTTTGTTTTCTATTTTAGTGATATCAAACTTATCTTTATTACTTCCTTTTAAATACCTTCTTTGGGTTTAAATTGATGTTCTTTCTTTTAGTTTTTTACAGTGGAGGCTTATACCATTCATATTCAATATTTTTTATTTTTTGATATATGCATTTAGAGCTAGAAACATGCCTCAAATTACTGCTTTTACTACAACCCAAGTGTTTTTTTTTTTTACAAGAGAACAAATCCTACACTTTTATTTATTTACTTTTCAATAAGTTTAAATCCTTAAAAGGTACAGCATCACACGGATTCTGTGTCCAATGGCCTTAGCAAGAAGATTGCTTTGGAATTTGGCATGAACCATGCCACTGTTTCCATGAACACCCGTTATCTTTCCCCAGCTTACTCTGGTTTTGTTAGGTTTTCCATAAGTAGTTACTGTGTTGTTCTTTGCTTTGTACACATAAGTACACCTCTTGCCTAGACAGAATTCAGTTTCATCTTGAGCATATATACCTTCAACTTTCAGGAGAGCTGTGTGCTCCCTCTGGTTCCACAGACCCCACCGATAGCCAGAAAAAGTGGCCTTGGACCATAGCCTTTCAGACATATCTGTCATTTTAGAAGTCCTCTTCCCAACAGGCCCCACTTATTTGCCCCCAAAGTTCAGCTGCGGGAGCTCCACACACCTCCACAGGGTCCAAGATGGTTGAAAAAGCCCAAGTGTTTTGGTTTTTTTTCATTATTATTAAGGTCAAAATATTTTAAAATTTCTATTCTGCCTTATTATTTGACCCATTGATTTTATAGAATTATATTGCTTAAGTTCAGATA
This sequence comes from Pseudorca crassidens, assembly GCF_039906515.1. NCBI lineage: Eukaryota > Metazoa > Chordata > Mammalia > Artiodactyla > Delphinidae > Pseudorca > Pseudorca crassidens. Next base: position 15,579,394 of record NC_090315.1, on the reverse strand, counting down.
ACTTGGGAATTTTTCAATATTTTGTTTTGTTATTGTTGTTGATTTTTAGTTTAATTCCATTGTGATCACACAACATACTGTACATGATTTCAAACCTATGAAATGTATTAAATCTGCTTTATGGCCCAGTGTATAGACTATTTTGCTAAATGATCCATGTTCACTTGAAATGAATATATATTCTGTCATTGCTAGGTGTTGTATTCTGTATTTGTTAAGTTGGCTAATTGTGTCATTCTCATATTGTTACTGATTGTTTTGGGACTATTTATATATGAGTTAATAGGACTTGTGTGTTAAAATCATTTATTTATTAAAGTGGCTGTATCTTTTTCTCCATTTTAGTTCTGTTAATCTTCGTTTTCAGAGTAGAATTCTAAAAATTCTCCCACAATGAGATATTATCTCAGTAGCTGATTGGCAAAAAAAGTTTTAAAGTGTTACAAGTGTTGTCAAGGATGTGGAACAACTCTCAACTATGTGGCAGTAAGTGTCAATTGAAATGATTCTGGAAACTCTTTGACATCACCTAGAGAAGCTGGGAAGCACATGCCCTAGAACAAAGCAAGTCCACCTGTAAGTATTATACTTTAGAGTTAATCTTACACAGACTTTTAAAGGTCTACAGAAATGTTCAAAACAGCACCACTTGAAATAGGAGGGAAAAATCTGGAAACAACTCAAGTATCCATCAAGAGGCTATATAAATAAAATTTGGCAGATGTACACAGTAGAGTGCTGCCCAACATTGAGAAAATGAACAAATTCCCAGAACATAATGTTGAGTTTTTTTTTAAGTGACAATACATAGAATGTCATTTCACTAAATTTCAAAACACATGCAAATCTAAACAATATGTTATTTGGGGATATGTACATATATGGCAAATCTGTAAAGAAAACCATGGGAATGACTAAATTCAGGTGATGGTTAACTTTATGGGAGATGGGGGAGGAGCATCTAGGACACTTCAGGGACTTCCCTGGTGCTCCAGTGGGTAAGACTTTGAGTTCCCAATGCAGGGGGCCCAGGTTCGATCAATCGTTGGGGAAATAGATCCTGCATGCATGCCACAACTAAGAGACTGCATGCTGCAACTGAGAGTCTGCATGCCACAACTAAGAAGTCCACATGCCACAACTAAAAGATCCCACATGCCACTACTAAAGATCATGCACGTGGCAACGAAGATCCCGCGTGCCGCAACTAAGACCCAGAGCAGCCTAAATAATAAATAAATAAATATTTAGGATACTTCAAAGGAACTGATAATAACTTTTTCTTAAGCTGAGTGGTAGGCCCACAGAATTTATTTTCATTCATTCAACTGTACTTATGTTCATATATATATATGCTTGTGTGTGGAATTCTAAGTTAATAAATAGGCTCAAAATGAAACAGGATGAAAATATGAAATAGCTGAACAATTGTATTACTGAATTCAAGCCAAGGAATTCTCTGACACAACCCAAAGAATTAAAGGAATACAAGAAGCAAGAATATAAACCCAGAGAATGTATTCAGGAGAACTTGATGAAGATAAAACTAGAAAATAATGACATAGAAAATTAAAAAAAAATACAGTTGACCCTTGAACAACACAGATTTGAACAGTGCAGGTCCACTTATACATGGATTTTTTTCAATAAATACGTGCTATAGTACTACATTATTTGCAGTTGGTTGAATCCTCAGATGTGGGACCTAGGATATGAATATGGAAGACCCACTGTAAAGTTATACACAAATTTTCAATTGCACAGAGGGTCAGGGCCCCAACCCCAGTGTATTTCAAGGGTCAACTGTACAACCAAAACTAGTTTTTAAAAAAATGACCAAAATCTTGTCATTTGAAAAGAGCAAGGGTAGACTTTTGCTTACATACAGTGAGTAGGTCACATGCATTTATTTCCCATCACTATCCAAAAAGAGATGAAAATAACAATGACAACAACAAATGTGAAGACAAAACTACAAAAAATAAGAAAATTCAAGGAACTCTGGTATGAAAGAGCTTATGACCAATTTACAAATTCCCTGAAGGGCCCAGGTTCCACAGAAAAGGACCTTCGTGAGGTATGGATCTGGAAGTAGAGGACTGGTTGAAAATTTATACACAAACTCATTGCCCTGATCTTCCCCCTCTACAGTTAACTTTTCTCCCTTGTCTAAAAAGTACATTTGATCTCTGGATAAATTGATTTTGAGAAGATGTAGAGGATGCACAAAGAAGGGCAGACAGACACAGTTAGAATGAATAATAACCACAGTCTGAAATCTTCTTAAGCTTCTTTCCCTATCCTGGTACCAGTCTCCAGCAACTCAACACATAACCTTCACAGGCAGGAAACTGGAGGAGTCCTCTAAGGAGAAACTAAAGAGCAAAGAGAATAGAATTCTGGGGGTGTCCCAGAGAAAAGATTGCTTCTGAAATCCATCAGTCGGCAGGCTTTAACTCATGACTCAAAGTAAGGATTACCACGTGGTTGAGAAAAGCACCTAAATGAAAGACAGAGAACAATTCAAACAGGAAAAGGGAATTTGGTCATAACAAAGACAATACATGTAGCTAAGAGAACTTTAAATAAATAATATTTACATAATTGACTATCCTACCTATCACATGCATAATATTATTATATATTATTCATATAATTATGAATCAAATATAATGAATATAATATATATACTATATATAACATTAATATATAATTTCATAAATATCAGAGAAGATATTGCATTCCTAAAGAACAGTATACTATATAGAAAAAAACCATGAGAGAGCTCTAGGAATTTAAAAATATGACTTATTAAAAATTAAATAGAAGTAGAAGATAAAATTCCTAGAGTTGAGTAAAAAGACAGAGAAAATAGGAAGAAAACATTTAGAAGCTTAAGCCATGTAAGTTCCTTCAAATAATTCCAGTGAGAGCGAGGAAAGAAGGAAAGAAAGAAAATACAGAAAAATTTTCCAGCCCAGAAGTACATGAGTCTCTAGAACGAAAATATCCACCTGACACCCAGCATTAAAAAATTTTAAAGAGGGATTTCCCTGGTGGTCCAGTGGTAAAGAATCCGCCTTCCAATGCAGCAGGACGCTGGTTCGATCCCTGGTCAGCGAACTAAGATCCCACATGCTGCGGGGCAACTAAGACCGCATGCCACAACTACTGAGCCCATGCGCCTCAGCTAGAGAGCCCGCATGCTCTGGAGCCCACGTGCCACAACTAGAGAGAAGCCCATATGCCGCATGGAAAGATCCTGCATGGTTGCAACTAAGACCCGACACAGCCAAAAATAAATTTAAAAATAAATTTAAAGATCCACACCAAGGAACAAAATTACAAAATTTTAGTACATTGTGTGATATATATCACCCTAAACGTTCCAGGAGGGTTGGGAACACAGATTACGCACAAAGAAATAGAAAACAGATGACAAGCCTTTACAAAAGCAACATTAGCTACTGTAAGATTTTATCTGATGTTATGCCTTCAAATTCTAATTTATAGTAGAATTCTCACCACAGGCAATAAGTGAGATTGCAATAAAGGTATTTTCAGACAGTAAGAACTTAAACATTTACCTCAAAGGCATGCATTTGAACGAAGTTGTTGGAGAGAGGCAATCAGCAAAAATGAGAAACATACAAAATTAACAAGACTTGGAACATAGGAATTCAATTCCCGAAAAGGGAGAAGGGAAGTCTTACAGAAACCCTGCAGTCCAGACTGGAGCTACAAGATGATGGCTGTGAAAGAGATTCGGCAAGGGGGAGAAGAAGTATCAGATAAGTTTGAACATTTGGAAAAATCATTGCTTAGAGTTTGACACTTTGGAGGGGTGGGGAGAACATTTAGAAAAGTGTAGCAATAGGAGCAAGTACATATACATATAAACCAAGTCAGCTAAATCCACAATAAAAAAAATTGTGTAAAAAATATACTTGGCTCTGAAGCACAAAAATATATAATCAGTATATAAATACCAAATACCGCTTTAACCAATAACTGTGATATAGTCATATTTGGAAGTGGTAAAGGGAGAGGACAGGGTGGGAGGGTCTTGTTTTAAATGAGGTTTGAAGTTTTGATCATTAAACAGGACATTTTAATTATTTTAACCACTAAAATGAGACTGATTTTTTAAAATAAATTTATTTACTTATTTTTGGCTGCATTGGGTCTTCGTTGCTGTGCGCGTCTTTCTCTAGTTGCAGCGAGTGGAGGCTACTGTTCGTTGCAGTACATGGGCTTCTCATTGCAGTAGATTCTCTTGTTGCGGAACTCAGGCTCTAGCCTCGTGAGCTTCAGTAGTTGTGGCATGTGGGCTCAGTAGTTATGGCACACAGGCTTAGTTGCTACGCAGCATGTGGGATCTTCCCGGACCAGGGCTCAAACCCAGGTCGCCTGCATTGACAGGTGGATTCTTAACCACTGCGCCACCAGGGAAGCCCAAGACTGATCTTTTAACGAACAGTGGTAAAAGGAATTTTTTATTACCTAAGAGTGACTAAGGACGTTATTGGGCTCCTATACAAATATATAATTTTTACTCCTCTTCATGTTACTATGTAGTCCTCATTTCTACATTTTGGTATGGGTCCAGGAATACATTATTATGATCCTATCATAATAAAGGAGATAATTTTGTCTCCTTTTCTCCCCAGTATTTATGCCTGAAATTATTTTACTTAATTAAGTGCCAGTCATAATTCTGAAGGCACACCTAACCACCATGTAATTAATCAAAATGCCACACATCCAGCCTCATACACAGAAACAGCGATGCACAAGCGCAGACCCTGTGGAAAACCATAACCAGAGGCGTTGGCCTATCAAAACCATTCCAGAAATGATACACTGTAGAGCACAGCCACATTCACGGATACACACAATCTCACGCACTTCACTAACCAACCGCGCAGACTTCCGGCTTCAGAGCTGGGCATAATCGTCCATTCTCTGCGGAGTCATCGCAGTACCCCATCCAAATAATTACACGCAAGAACAGCCCCACGCACAGAAACAACGCTGTCCAGATTACACACTCAGGCACACAGGCATCCAGCCGGCTCCGGAATCCTGGCCCCTAGCAGGTTTTACCGCCGCGTTCCAAACCCAACAGCTCCCTCTAGAAGAAGCGAAGGAACACACACACACACACACACACACACACACACACACACACACACACACACACACACACACACACACACACACACACACACACACACACACACACACACACACACACACACACACACACACACACACACACACACTCCTCTTTGCGCCTGCGCACTAGTGACTGTGCGGAGAATTCCCGGCAATCTCCGGGAGGGGCGGGTCGCGGAGACGATAACCAATGAAAAAAAAGCCAGAGGCCAAGACACTTCCCGCAGGGTAGCGGGCCGGAGTCAGTCTCAGCGTGTAATTCGAGGGTTCGTGTTCAGGGGTCTGAGGTTTCCTGGAGCCTCCTCGGCCTTTCACCGCCTCCTACACGCTTGGAGGAGGCGTGGGACTTGCGTCTGACAGAGACAGGCACTTCCCAGAGCCCCAGTGTCACAGCCTTGGGAAAGAGCTGTTCTCCTATGCCTATTCCATTGGAGTGTGGTGAGATGGGAACCCGTGCAGCCGCAGCTTTTCTCGGACACCTATGTTTGGGAGGGGACAGGCGGCACTCTGGAGACCCGACTGCGCATGGGAAGCAGAGGGTTTAGGGCATTTGGGGTCTAGAGTCTTCTGCCGCTCTATGTTTCCCCCCAGGGTTCCACCAGGTTGGTGCAGGTTGACCTCGTGTTAGGCTGCACCCTGCAGGTCTGCAAGCCTTGTAGTTGCCCAGCAGCGGGTTGCAAGAAAGAGCATGGAGACAGCGGTAGAGACATCAAGGGTTTATTGGACAGGAAATCTTTCAGCTCTGAAGCAAAGGCCCTGGGGTGATACTCCACTGTGTATGGCAGACATCAGGCAGGACACAGGCAGTAGTCTTCCTCTGGGAGAGGAGAAGGAGGAGGAGGTTACCAATTATTGGGGAATTGATGTCAGGTGGGCTCATTAGTTTCCAGGGAAACCAGTAGAAGAGTGTGTCCCTCATTGCCCCTTTGGTTAACAACCATCACTGGGGCAGGTGTTGCCCCTTGATAAACTAGCATGGTGTAGCCATTCTGGTCTTGATCTCAGACAGCAGTGAGCAGTGGCTTGAAGTGAGATTTTAGTTCCCTGCCCAGGATTTGGACCTGGGTAGCCCAAAAGAAAACCAGGAATCCTAGCTGCTAGACCACTAAAGGCTAGGGGCTAGAAGCAAAGTTCCCCTGGCTCTTGCCTCATTTGAAAAATGAATTTCTCAAGGAGGCAGAAACAGGTACAAAGTTTATTGTTAGAGACACAACACAACAAGTTGGGGAGCACACGGAGAAACAGTTTGTTTATTTAAGACAGAAGCAAGATAGAGATACGCACCCGGGTGTGGGTGTCCTCCCTAATGAGGAGAAGCGCAGTAGAGAGGAGGTCAAATCATTGGGGCTCGTGCAAAGACGAGGAACAGGCACCCTTGCTCACTCCCTGAGAGGAGCTGCTTTGGTCCTTAAATGGGGTAACAATGGGAGCAGATCCATGGGTTGGGTAGGAGGCGTAGCCTAGGTGGTCAGCCCACCCCCTTGGTGGTGCTGTGTACCACGCTTTTGCTCCCAGCCCCTCAGAAACGGCAGTTGGTTTGTGGCTTTTTGTATTTTTGTTCATAATTGCCCCAACTGCCTGTGTGTGCAGTTATTTTTAGTCCCTTATAGTTTCATTGTATTCCGTTGCTCAAGGAGATGTCTGTCCAGGTGCACGCACTCTGGGTCCCAGGTCCCAGCCTATCTCAGAAGGACCCATAGGACATTTCTGGAAAAACGAAGGCAGTGAACGGCCTCAGGGGTGACCAGCTGCAGTGTCAGAACTGCAGCGTATCCAGAGCTGTGAACCCAGACATTCTAGTCTTCTACTTTCTTTGCGTGCATGTGAAAGTGAGGGGCAGAGATGGTAGTGGAGACTGGGTTTTGACCAATCTTCAAAAAGACCAGATATCTCAGGCAACCCTTTCCCTGGCTACTGCCATTCTCCACAGAAGTCATGTGAGAAGGAGAGAATTGCTGCTGTACATCAAAAAATCAAATTCAAGGTGAGTTTGTGCTTCCTCTTTGTTCCATGAAATGCATTTCGTTTTTCAGTATGTGGAAACATCTGGTGTCCTCCTGAAACATTTTCATTGATTTACCCTTAAGTCTTCCTTCCACAGGGAAAGTCACAGGTCCTGGGGATAGATCCCATTCCCCAGTGCACCCAGATGTCCTTCTGGTTAATTATTTGCATTTTGCAAATAATTTAATTCTTCCTGTTGACTCTCTTTTATTAAACATTTCTTAGGCTGTAGAAATGCAACTCTGGAGGATAATAGACTATTACTTTAGACAGTGATTTATTAATGAAGAGAATATACCTGCTTGGAATCACACACTGGATATTCTTAATCTTCTACAAAGGCTTGAGATCAAAAGCAAATAGGGTAGGAGATGGTTTGACTCATTTCAGTCAGTGACAAGGACCTTGCTTTGTGAAACTTTTAAGAGTACAAATGTAATTGGTGGTTTGAGAGGTCTGTTTCAACTAGGGTGTAGATCCCACCACCACTCTACTCCAGAATACCTAATGGTATTTTTTGTAGTACTGGCCAGGTCTGCTTCCTGGTTTGTCAGCATAACTTTGTTTCAGGTCACATTTTTGTGTGATGTGTGAGCAGTATGGTATAATGGCTAAGAGTGTGGGTCTAATACCTGGGTTAAAATCCTAGCTCTAACGCTTGCTAGGTGTGTGAGCTGCTTGGGTAGTTTATTCAACCTCTCCTTGCCATAGTTTCTTTTTTTTCTCCAAAATATTTTGTAAAGACTGTTTTTTTTTAAGAGCAGTTTTAGGTTTACAACAAAATTGAGAGGAAAGTACCGACATTTCCTATATATCCCCCGTCCCAATACATACATAGCTTACCCCATTATTAATAACCCCCACCAGAGTGGTACCTTTTTTTTTTTTTTAAACCAAGGATGAACGTACATCAACGCATAAGTCACCCAAAGTCCGTAATTTACCTTACTGTTGTACCTTCGTGTTGTACTTTCTGTGGTTTGGGACAAATGTATAATGACATATATCCATCATTCCAACGTCATAGAGTGTTTTCATTACCTGAAAAGTCCTCTGTGCTCTGCTGATTCATCTCCACCCACCCCCCACAAACACTGATCTTTTTATTGTCTCCATGGATTTCCTTTTTCCAGAATGTCATATAGTTGGAAGCAGACAGTATGTAACCTCTTCAGATCAGCTTCTTTCACTTAGTACTGTGCATTTAAGTCTCCTTCCTGTGTTTTCATGGCTTGATGGCTTATTTCTTTTTTAGCACTGAATAATAGTCCATTGTCTGGAGGGACCACAGTTTATCCATTCACCTACTGAAAGTCATCTTGGTTGTTTCTGAGTTTTGGCAATTATAAGAAAGCTGCTGTAAACACCTGTGTGCAGGTTTTTGTGTGAATATGTTTTCATCTACTTAGGGTAAATACCAAAGATCTTTATTACTGGGTTGTATGGTAAGAAAGAGTATGTTTAGTTTTGTAAAAAAACACCAAACTTTCTTCCAAGGTGGCTATGCCATTGTTTCTTAACTGGAAAATACCTACCGTGTAGCATTATTATGAGGGTTAGATGAGTTACTAGTGTAAAGTCCTTAGAATAGCCCCTGGCACATACTAAAAGCTCAGAAAACATTGCCTGTTATGATGTGGTAATTCTGGGTCATTCCCCTTCAGCTTTCTGCAGATCAGGAACAATGACAGTGTAAACTTAAATTTCTTGGCACTTGCAGGTAAGAAAATGAAGCAAATGCCAAAGTCCTGTAGAGTGGCATTTAACTCTATGCCATTTACCTTCCTTTATGGGATTCCAGGCAAAAACTGAATCCTTGATTTCCCCCCACACACATTTATTGAGATATACTTGGCATATAACATTGTGTAAGTTTATGGTGTACAGTGTGAAGATTTGGTAAATGTATACATGGTGAAATGATTACTACATAGTTAGCTCTGTGCGTGTATGTGTGGTGAGAACGTTTAAAATCTACTCTTTTAGCAACTTTCAAGTGTACAGTACAGAATTGTTAACTATAGTCACCAAGCTGGACATTAGATCCCCAGTTAGATCTTCTAACTGGAAGTCTGTACCCTTTAACCAACATCTTCCCATTTCCCCAGTGCCCTAGCACCTGGCAGACTCCATCCACTTTTTGTTTCAATGAGTTTGGTTTTCTTAGACTCCACATATAAGTGAGGTCATACAGTATTTGTCTTTTTCTGACTTATTTCACTTACTGTAATGCTTTCAAGGTTCATTCATGTTGTCCCAAATGACAGGATTTCCTTCTTTTTTCGGGCTAATATTCCATTGTGTGTGTTTATATCTATATATAAAGAATATGTGTTGTATGCACATATCACATGTACATTTAACCCATTTTCTTTATCCATTTATTGGTGGACAGACAAGCTGGTTGCATGTTTTGGCTATTGTAAATAATGCTACAGTGAGCACCCCTGCGAACATGGCATTGCGAGCGGTGCGGAGCGTGTGGCCCGTGGTCTACAGCCTGTGCGCCGTCTCTGCGCCCAACGCGCCCTGCCCGCCGCGGCCCTGGGGACTGCGGGGCGGGCGCCATCAGGGCGCTGCGCACCGGACCCGCTCTGCTGTCGGGTCGTAAATTCACAGACAAACATGAATGGGTAATAATAGAAAAAGGTGTTGGAATAGTGGGAATCAGCAATTTTGCACAGGAAGCTTTGGCAGATGTTGTTTACTGTAGTCTGCCTGAAGTTGGGACAAAATTGAACAAACGAGGAATTCGGTGCTTTGGAAAGTGTGAAAGCTGCTAGCGAACTATTCTCCTCTATCAGGAGAAGTAACTGAAATTAATGAAGCTCTAGCAGAAAATCCAGGAATTGTCAACAAATCTTGTTATGAAGATGGTTGGCAGATCAAGATGACGCTCAGTAACTCTTCAGAACTAGATGAACTAATGAGTGAAGAAGCATATGAGCAATACATAAAATCTATTGAGGAGTGAAAGTGGAACCCCTAAATAAACTAGTTTGAAACAACTTAATCTAGCATAGTTGTCTTAAATTAATGGTGGATAGATTTTTAAAAAGAACCTTTTAGCAAAAGAAACTACTTGCAACAATGTTGCCTGAAGAAAATACCCCTTAACTGCCTAATGACTTCAGATAAACACCACATCTTTTTCACAACACCCTATAATTTTTTTTTATTTTTATTTTTTGCGGTACGCGGGCCTCTCACTGTTGTGGCCTCTCCCGTTGCGGAGCACAGGCTGCGGACGCGCAGGCTCAGCGGCCATGGCTCACGGGCCCAGCCGTTCCGCGGCATGTGGGATCTTCCCGGACCGGGGCACGAACCCGTGTCCCCTGCATCGGCAGGCGGACTCTCAACCACTGCACCACCAGGGAAGCCCCTCAACACCCTATAATTTTTAGGCTAATCTCCAGTTATAATATTTAGAATTCCTGAAATTATCTGTGGTAAAACTAGTTATAAAAATTATGTAATTCAAGGATAACATTGTTATCTTAACCTTGTATAATATTGTAACTTGCTTACAGCCATCCCTGGATTTGGGTCAAAATACTCAATGAACTTCCCACTGGAAATAAATGGCAGTGGGGAAAAGTTGTTTAGATGTATAGTGTCCAGTGAAGAACATTACTATCTTAATTTTGCAGTATACTGTGTTTGCTTGTGCTACTTCTATACAGTGAAGCAACAGCCTTGCAGGAAAATAAGAAACAGTTTAATAATAAAATATTCAACTTCTTAATAAAAAAAATAATGCTGCAGTGAACGTGGGGGTACAAATAAATCTCTTTGAGATAGTGATTTCATTTCCTTTGTGTATATACCCAGAAGTGGGATTGCTGGATCATTTGATTGATCTATTTTTAAGTTTTTGAGGAACTGCCATACAGTTTTCTATAATGGCTGCACAAATTTACATTTCTACCAACAGTGTACAAGGGCATCCTTTTCTCCACATCCTTGACAACACTTGTTATCTTGTCTTCCTAGGGATAGACATTTCTAACAGGTGTGAGGTGATATCTCATTGTGGTTTTGATTTGCATTTCCCTGATTAGTGATGTCAAGCATCTTTTCACATACCTGTTGACCATTTGTATGTCTTTGGGAAAATGTCTATTTAGGTCTTCTGCCTTTTATTTATTTATGTTTTGGCTGTGCTGTGCAGCATGTGGGAATCTTAGTTCCCCAGCCAGGGATTGAACCCATGCCCCCTGCAGTGGAAGCACAGAGTCTTAACCACTGGAAGGGAAGTCCCTTCTGCCCATTTTTTAATCAGATTTTTTTCTCTTGAGTTGTATGTGCTTCTTATATGTTTGAGTTATTAATCCCTTATCACATGTATGGTTTGCAAATATTTTCTTCCATTCTGAAGCCTGCCTTTTTATTTTGTTAATGGTTTCTTTTGCTGTGCAGAAGTTTTTTAGTCTGATGGAGTCCTACTTGTTTATTTTTTCTGCTGTGGCCTGTGCTTTTGGTGTCATGTCCAAAATATCATTGCCAAGGGAATTCCCTGGCAGTCCAGTGGTTAGGACTCCCCACTTCCACTCCTGGGGGCCTGGGTTCGATTCCTGGTTGGGGAACTAAGATCCTGCAAGCTGTGCAGTGCAGCCTATATGTATGTGTGCATGTGTGTGTGTGTGTGTGTATCATTGCCAACACCAGTTTTCCCAGTGTTTTCTCCTAGTAGTTTTATGTTTTCAGGTCTTACATTTAAGTCTCTAATTCAATGAATTAGAGACTTAATTTTTGTTAGTGGTGTAAGATACGGGTCCAGTTTCATCCTCTTGCATGTGAATATATCCAGTTTTCCCAGCACCATTTATTGAGGAGGCTTCCTTTCCCTACTGTGTATTTTTGGCTCCTTTGTCAACTATTAGTTGACTGAATATTTGTGAGTTTATTTCAGAGCTCTTAATTCTATTCTGTTGGTCTATGTGTCTGTTGTTATGTCAGTATTAAACTGTTTTGACTAGCTATGTAGTATAGTTTGAAATCAGGACATGTGATGTCTCCAGCTTTGTTGTTCTTTTTCAAGATTGTTTCGGCTATTCAAGGTCTTTTGGGTCCCATACCTATTTTAGAATTGTTTTTTCTATTTCTGTGAAAATGCCAGTGGAATTTTGATAGGGATTGCATTGAATCTATAGATAGCTTTGGGTAGTATGGACATTTTAACAATATTAATTCTTCTGATCCATGAACGCAGAATATCTTTCATTAATTTGTGTCTTCTTCAGTTTCTTTCATCAGTGTCATAGTTTTCACTGTACAGATCTCTCATTTCCTTGGTAAAATTTATTCCCAAATATTTTCTTGTTTTTGATGCTATTTTAAATGGAATTGTTTTCTTTATTTCTTTTTCAGATACTTCAGTGTTAGTGCATAGAAATACAACTGATTTTTGTATGTTGGTTTTATATTCTGCAGTTTTACTCAATTTGTGTATTAGTTCTATCAGTTTTTGGTGGAGTCTTTAGGATTTTTCTACATATAAGTTCATGTCATCAACAGACAAATTTTACTTCTTCAGTTTTGATTAGGATGCTTTTTATTTATTTTTCTTGCCTGATTGCTCTAGCACTTCCAGTACTATGTTGAATAGGATTGGTGAGAGAGGGCACCCTTACATTTTTCCTGCTCTTAGAGGAAAAGCTGTCAACCTTTCACTACTGAGTATGATATTTGCTGTGAGTTTGTTGTATATGGCCTTTATTATTTTGAGATATATTCCTTCTATACCCAGTTTTTTTTTTTGTTGTTGTTTTTTGGGGTTTTTTTTGTGGTACGTGGGCCTCTCAGTGTTATGGCCTCTCCCGTTGCGGAGCACAGGCTCTGGATGTGCAGGCTCAGCGGCCATGGCTCATGGACCCAGCCGCTCCGCGGCATGTGGGATCTTCCTGGACCGGGGCATGAACCCATGTCCCCTGCATCGGCAGCTGGACTCTCAGCCACTGAGCCACCAGGGAAGCCCTATACCCAGTTTTTTGAGAGTTCTTATCATGAAAGGAATTTTAATTTTGTCAATGCTTTTTCTGCATCTAATAAGGTGATCCTGTGATTTTTATCCTTCAGTCTATTAATGTGGTATACCACATTTATTGATTTGCATCCCAGGGGTTTATTCTTACATTCCAGGGATAAATCCCACTTGATCAATCCCACTATGATCCTCTTAATGTACTGTTGAATTGGGCTTATTAGTATTTTGTTTAGAATATTTGCATTTATATTCATCAAGGATATTGGCCTGTCATTTTCTTTTCTTGTAGTGTCCTTATCTGGCTTTGGTCTCAGAGTAATGCTGGCCTTGTAAAATGAGTTTGGAAGTGTCCTTTCCTTTTCCATTTTTGGAATGGTTTGAGAAGGCATGACATTAACTCTTCTATAAATGTTTGGTGGGATTCACTACTGAAACCATCTGATCCTGAGCTTTTCAGTATTGGGAAGTTTTTTGTTTTTTAAAAATTAATTATTTATTTATTTGTTGCACTGGGTCTTAGTTGCAGCAGGCAGGCTCTTTAGTTGTGGCACACGGGCTCCTTAGTTGTGGCATGTGAACTCTTAGTTGTGGCATGCATGTTGGATCTAGTTCCCAGACCAGGGATTGAACCCAGACCTCCTGCATTGGGAGTGCAGAGTGTTAACCACTGCGCCACCAGGGAAGTCCCAGTATTGGGAAGTTTTTGATAACTGATTCAATCTCCTTACTTGTTAGTGGTCTATTTATATTTCCTATTTCTTCATGATTTAGTATGGGTAGGTGTATGTTTCTAGGATTTATTTCTTCTAGGTTATACAGTTGTTTCTGTATAATTGTTCATAATAGTCTCTTATCTTTGATATCAGTTGTAATGTCTCCTCTTTCATTTATAATTTTGTTTGAGTCCTCTCTTGTTGAGTATAGCTACAGGTTTCTCAATTTGGTTCATCTTTTCTAACAACCAATTCTTAGTCTCATTGATTTTTTTTCTGTTTGCCTTTCTAGTGCCTATTTCATTTCTGCTCTTTTGATAAGATTTTGCTCTTCTGTCTGCTACTTTAGTCCTACTCTGTTCTTTTTCTAGTTCCTTGAGATGTAAAGTTAGGTTAATTATTTTGGATCTTTCTTTTTTCTTAATGTAGGCATTTATCACTATAAACTTCCCTCTTAGAATTGCTTTTGCTGCATCCCACTTGCTCAGTTCTCTTAATGAATAATATGCAGAAAGGAGCATACTTATTAATTTAAAGGAGACCAGGACTTCCAACTAGTCAATTAAACCTCTGTGTGTGTAAGAAGGAAATACTAGTAATCCTCATCTGATTTGACAAGCCTTATACGTATTTACACCTTAAAGATTATAGAGATGTCACTAGAATAACAAATCACCAAGATAGTCATTCAGAATTTCTTACTTTTTTAGAGATGTGAGGTTATTCTCATAGATTTTAGCAATAATCTCTGAAGTCCAGGTATCTTACAAGATTCCATGATAGGAACAACAATTCCAAGGATATATTTTTAATAATATTAGAAAACATAGTAAGGTGCTTATAGTTACAAATATTCACGTGCTCTGTATTGGACAGGGTAACAAAGCTAAGCCTTTGTTAATATTCTCTATTTGTCATTTTATCACATCAGAAATTTTATAAGGTAAGAATGATATCTCTTTCATTGTAAATTCTAAGGTTGGGGAGGGGACATCACCTTTTTCTTCTGAGAAACTTTTTTGCTAATATTGTTAATTAAATAGGTTTGCATTCTCCAGACAGATCTCTGAAATTTATTAATTAGTATTATTAGACATGGCTATCAAATCCCACAGAACCTACAAAAAGGATTCTTGGAACTAATAGAAATTTTAGCAGGATCACAGAGTACAAAATCAGTATACAGAAGTCAGTCATGGACTTCCCTGGTGGCGCAGTGGTTAAGAATCTGCCTGCCAATGCAGTGGACACGGGTTTGATACCTGGTCCAGGAAGATCCCACATGCTGCAGGGCAACTAAGCCCGTGCACCACAACTACTGAGCCTGCGCTCTAGAGCCCACAAGCCACAACTGTTGAGCCCATGCACCACAACTACCAAAGCCCACGCACCCTAGAGCCTGTGTGTCACAACTACTGAGCCCATGTGCAACAACTGTTGAAGCCTGTGCACTCTAGGGCCTGCATGCCACAACTACTGAGCCTGTGCTCTGCAACAAGAGAATCCACCACAATGAGAAGCCCGTGCACTACAGCAAAGAGTATCCCCCACTTGCTGCAACTAGACAAAGCCCGTGCACAATAATGAAGACCCAATGCAGCCAAAAAAAAAATTTTTTTTAAATAAAAAAAAAATTTTTTTAATTTAAGAAAAAGTCAGTCATCTTTGGGACTTCCCCGGTGGTCCAGTGGTTAAGAGTCCACCTTCCAACGCTGGGAGCAGTGGTTCAATCCCGGTTGGGGAACTAAGATCCCACGTGCCGTGCAGTGTGGCCAAAATCTTTTAAAAATAAAAAATTTAAAAAACAGTCATTTTTTCTATACTAGCAATGAACACCTAGAAGTTGAATTTAAAAAAACAATACCTATATGTGTATGTATAACTGATTTACTTTGCTGTACACATGAAACTAACACAACATTGTAGATCAACTATACTCCAATAAAAATTTTTAAAATATAAACATTTTTAAAAAGACATACTTAGGAAATTTCAAGTATTCGATACAGTATGGTTAACTGTAGTTGACATGCTGCACATTATCTCTCTAGAATTTCTTCATTTTGCACAACTAAAACCTCGTACTCCAGTTATTTGTGTTAAATGTAGATTCTGTTCATGTCTTGAAAATATTAAATATTTATATTCAATAAAATATAAGTTAAAAAAAATAAAAAACAATACCATTTTCAATAGCAACCCAAAAGGTGAAATGCTTAGGTATAAATCTAACAAAATATTTACAGAATCTATGTGGAGAACTACAAAAGAATGATAGAATTCAAATACCTAAATAAATATATTTATTTATGTTTTCACATATAGATTTTTTTGTTCGTGAATATTCAAAGCAGTTTTATTATCACTGGACAAAAACTATAACTCAAATGTCCATCAAAAAGTAAACGGATAGGGCTTCCCTGGTGGCGCAGTGGTTGAGGGTCCGCCTGCCGATGCAGGGGACGCGGGTTCGTGCCCCAGTCCGGGAGGATCCCACATGCCGTGGAACCGCTGGGCCTGTGAGCCATGGCCGCTGAGCCTGCGTGTCCGGAGCCTGGGCTCCACAGCGGGGGAGGCCAGGGCAGTGAGAGGCCCGCGTACCGCAAAAAAAAAAAAAAGGATAAAGACATTTTTGTACATCCACAAAATGGAATACAAAACAGCAACATAAAAAGGATGAATGTCAAAATAATTATGTTAAATTTAACAAACAAAATACCACTTATATAAAATTGTTGAAAATTTATACTAATATGTAGTCACAAACATCAGTTTTTGCTTGGGGATAAGGAATAGAAAGGAGGATATATACAAAAATGCACCAAGAAACTTTTGCAGGTGATGAATACATCCATTATCTTGATATTTCTGCAGGTATATACACATGTAAAAACACAACAGACTACACTTAATTTTTTGGCTGTGTTGGGTCTTTGTTGCTGTGCACAGGCTTTTCTCTAGTTGTGGTGAGTGGGGGCTACTCTTCGTTGCAGCACGCGGGCTTCTCATTGCAGTGGCTTCTCGTTACAGAGCATGGGCTCTAGGCGCGTGGGCTTCAGTAGTTTTGACACGTGGGCTCTGGAGTGCAGGCTCAGTAGTTGTGGCACATGGGCTTAGTGGCTCCACGGTATGTGGGATCTTCCCAGACCAGGGCTCGAACCCATGTCCCATGCATTGGCAGGTGGATTCTTAACCACTGTGCCACCAGGAAAGCCCTATTTTTTTTTAATTTTTATTTTATACTGGAGTATACTTGATTAACAATGTTGTGTTAGTTTCAAGTGTACAGCAAAGTGATTCAGTTATACATATATATGTATCTCTTCTTTTTCAAATTCTTTTCCCGTGTAGGTTATTACAGAATATTGAGCTGAGTTCCCTCTGCTATACAGTAGAACTTTGTTGGTTATCTGTTTTAAATATAGTAGTGTGTGTATGTCAATCCCAAATTCCCAGTTTATCCCTCCCCCACCACATATAGATTTTTATTCATGTATTGGATCACTCAATATTGTTAAGGTGTCAGTTCTTTCCAATTTGAGCTATAGATTTAAGTCAATTCAAATCAAAATACCAGAGTCTTTTTTGTAGATATCAACAAGTTGATGCTAAAATTTTATGGAAAGGCAAAGGAACAGAAATAGCCAATACAATTCTGGAAAAAAAAGTTGTAGGATTCACATTATCTGATTTCAAGACTTAATGTAAAGCTACGATAATCAAAGCAGCATGTTATTAGTGAAAGAATAGACATATAGATCAAGGGAATAGAATAGAGACTCCAGAAATAGACTCATATCTATATGGTCAATTGATTTTTTTTTTCAGTATAGCACGAAGGCAGTTCAATGGAGAACGGCTAAGTCATTTCAAAACATGATGCTGGAATAATTGAATGTCCATATGCAAAAGGATAAAAAAAGTAACCCTGACACAGACCTTATCCCTTAATAAAAAATTAACTCAAAATGAATTATAGACCCACATATAAAATGCTATAAAACTTAGAAAATAGGAAAAATTCTGCATGGCTTTGGGTTTAGCAGTAAATCAGGTATTTTGTAGGATATTCATCAGTTTGGATTTATCTGATGTTTTCTCATGATTAGATTGAATTGATAGATTTTGAAGGGAAGAATACCTCAGTGGTGATGTACCCTCTTCAGCACATTACATCAAGGGATACAATATGTGCTATTACTGGTGATGTTAGCCTTGATCACTTGGTTACGGTAATGTCTGTTAGATTTTCCATTGTAAATTTACTGTTTTTCTCTTTGGAGTTAATAAATTTGGGGAGATACTTTGAAGCTACATGACTATCTTTTTTCTCATTAAACTTTCATTCACTGATTTTAACATTCATTAGTGGATCTTGCCTGCAACAATTAAAATTGTGATTAGCTAATGATGATTTTTTTACCTTCCTTATTTCTTCTATATTTACTAATAAGAATCCTTCTATAAGGAACTGTTGTTCCTACCTCATTTATATGTGTGTATGTCATTTATATGTGTATGGGTCCATAAATATTATAATACACATACAGACAGATACACAGTCCAACATTGTTATTGGGGGGTGTCAAATTGTTCCTTTAGCCTTCAGCAGCTATTCTATTTTTTATTCTCTTAATTTTTATTTCATATTGGAGTATAGTTGATTTACAATGCTGTGTTAGTTTCAGGTGTACAGCAAAGTGATTTAGTTATACATGTACATATATCTATTCTTTTTCAAATTCTTTTCCCATTTAAGTCATTATAGAATATTGAGTAGAGTTCCCTGTGCTTTACAGTAGGTCTTTGTTGGTTATCTATTTAAAAAAAAAAAAAACTGGTATAGGGAAGTTTATAGCAGCTTTATTCATGATTGCCAAAACTTGGAAGTAACCAAGATGTCCTTCAGTAAGTGAATGGATAAATGAACTGTGGAATATCCAGACAATGGGCCACGTGGCATGAGTGGTCTAGTTCCCTAAGCAGGGATCAAATTCATGCCCCCTGCAGTGGAAGCATGGAGTCCTAACCACTGGACTGCCAGGGAATTCCCTAGTTATCTATTTTAAATATAGTGGTGCATATATGTAAATCCCAAACTCCCAATTTATCCCTCCCCACAACCTTTCCCCTTTGGTAGCTGTAAGTTTGTTTTCTAAATCTGTGAGTCTGTTTCTGTTTTGTAAATAAGTTCATTTGTATTTTTTTTTTTTTTTTAGATTCCACATATAAGTGGTATCATATGGTATTTGTCTTTCTCTGACTTACTTCACTTAGTATGGTAAACTCCAGGTCCATCCATGTTGCTGCAGATAGCATTATTTCATTCTTGTTAATGCCTAAGTAGTATTCCATTGTATATATGTACCACATCTTCTTTATCCATTCATCTGTCAATGGACATTTAGGTTGCTTCCATGTGTTAGCTATTGTAAACAGTGTTGCAGTGAACATTGGGGTGCACGTATCTTTTCGAATTACGGTTTTCTCCAGATATATGTCCAGGAGTGGGATTGCAGGATCATATGGTAGCTCTATTTTTAG
Source organism: Pseudorca crassidens (assembly GCF_039906515.1). Taxonomy (NCBI): domain Eukaryota; kingdom Metazoa; phylum Chordata; class Mammalia; order Artiodactyla; family Delphinidae; genus Pseudorca; species Pseudorca crassidens. Next base: position 15,559,969 of record NC_090315.1, on the reverse strand, counting down.
TTTTTTAAGGAACCTCCATACTGTTCTCTACAGTGGCTATACCAATTTACATTCCATCCAACAGTATAGGAGGGTTCACTTCTCTCCATACCCTCTCCAGCATTTATTATTTGTGGATTTTATTTATTTATTCTTGGCCGTGCCACACGGCATGTGGGATCTTAGTTCCCTGACCAAGCATCAAAGCCATGCCCCCTGCATTGGGAGCTCAGAGTCTTAACCACTGGACTGCCAGGGAAGTCCTGTTTGTGGATTTTTTGATGATAACCATTCTTACTGATGTGAGTTGATATCTCGTTGTAGTTTTCATTTGCATTTCTCTAATAGTGACGTTGAACATCTTTTCATGTGCTTCTTGGCCATCTGTATGTCTTCTTTGGAGAAATGTCTATTTAGGTCTTCTGCCCATTTTTGAATTGGGTTGTTTGTTTTTATGCTCTTAAGCAGCATGAGCTGTTTGTAAATCTTGGAGACTGATTCCTTGTCGGTCCTGTTGTTTGCAAATACTCTCTCCCATTCTGTGGGTTGTATTTTGAAAAAGATACTGCTGCAATTTGTCAGAGAGTGTTCTGCCTTAGTTTTCCTCTAAGAGTTTTATAGAAACTCACATTTAGATCTTTAATCCATTTTGAGTTTATTTTTGTATATGGTGTTAAGGAGTGTTCTAATTTCATTATTTTACATGTAGCTGTCCAGTTTTCCCAGCACCATTTATTGAAGAGAATTCCTTTCTTCCATTGTATGGTCTTGCCTCCTTTGCCATAGATTAATTGGCCATAGGTGCGTGGGTTTATTTCTGGGTTTTCTATCCTGATCCATTGATCTACATGTCTATTTTTGTGCCAGTACCATACTGTTTTGATGACTATAGCTTTGTAGTATAGCCTGAAGTCAGGGAGCCTGATTGCTCCAGCTCTGTTTTTCTTTCTCAAGATTGCTTTGGCTATTCAGGGTCTTTTGTGTCTCCATACATATTTTAAGGTTTTTTTGTTGTTGTTCTAGTTCTGTGAAAAATGCCACTGGTAAGTTGATAGGGACTGCATTGAATCTGTAGATTGCCTTGGGTAGTATAGTTATTTTGACAGTATTGATTCTTCCAATCCAAGAACATGGTATATTTTTCCATCTCTTTGTGTCATCTCCCACTTCTTTAATCAGTGTTTTATAGTTTTTAGAGTATGGGTCTTTTGTCTCCTTGGGTAGGTTTATTCCTAGGTATTTTATTCTTTTTTGATGTGATGGTAAATGGGATTGTTTCTTTAATTCCTCTTTCTGATCTTTTGTTGTTAGAAATGCAACAGATTTCTGTGTTTTAATTTTGTAACCTGCAACTTTACTGAATTCATTGATGAGCTCTAGTAGTTTTCTGGTAGTGTGTTTAGGATTTTCTATGTATAGTATCATGTCATCTGCAAACAGTGACAGTTTTCCTTCTTCTTTCCCAATTTGGATTCCTTTTATTTCTTTTTCTTCTCTGACTGCCATAACTAGGAATTCCAAAACTATGTTGAATGAAAGTGGTGAGCATGGACATCCTTGTCTTGTTCCTGATTTTAGAAGAAATGCTTTCAGCTTTTCACCACTGAGTATGATGTTAGCTGTAGATTTTTTGTATATGACCTTTATTGTGTTGAGATTTGTTCCCTCTGTGCCCACTTTCTGGAGAGTTTTTATCATAAATTGGTATTGAATTTTGTCAAAATATTTTTCTGCATCTATTGAGATGATCATATGGTTTTACTCTTCTATTTGTTAATGTGGTGTGTCACACTGATTGATTTGTGGATATTGAAAAATCCTTGCATCCCTAGGATGAATCCCACTTGATTGTGGTGTATGATCATTTTAATATATTGTTGGATTTGGTTTGCTAGTATTTTGTTGAAGATTTTTGCCTATGTTCATCAGTGATATTAGCCTGTAATTTTCTTTTTTTGTGATATCTTTGTCTGGTTTTGGTATCAGGGTGAGAGTGGCCTCATAGAATGAGTTTGGGAGTGTTCCTTTCTCTCCAGTTTTTTGGAATAGTTTCAGAAGGATAGGAGTTAATTCTTCTCTAAATGTGTGATAGAATTCGCTTGTGAAGCCATCTGGTCCTGGACTTCTGTTTGTTGGGAGTTTTTATTTTATTTTATTTTATTTATTTATTTTTGGCCACATTGGGTCTTCGTTGCTGCTCGCAGGCTTTCTCTAGTTGCAGCAAGTGGGGGCTCTTCTTTGTTGTGGTGCGTGGGCCTCTCATTGTGGTGGCTTCTCTTGTTGTGGAGCACAGGCTCTAGGCATGCGGGCTTCAGTAGTTGTGGCACTTGGGGTCAGTAGTTGTGGCTCATGGGCTCTAGAGCACAGGCTCAGTAGTTGTGGCACACAGGCTTAGTTGCTCCGTGGCATGTGGGATCTTCCAGGACCAGGGCTCAAACCCGTGTCCCCTGCATTCGCAGGCGGGTTCTTAACCACTGTGCCACCCGGGAAGTCCCTGTTTGGGAGTTTTTAAATCACGGTTTCAATTTCAGTACTTGTGAGTTGTTCATATTTTCTGTTTCTTCTTGGTCCAGTCTTGGGAGATTGTACCTTTCTAAGAATTTGTCCATTTCTTCTGTGTTGTCCATTTTATTGGCACATAGTTGCTTGTATTAGTCTCTTATGATCCTTTGTATTTTTGTGGTGCCCATTATGACTTCTCCTTTTTCATTTCTAATTTTATGGATTTGAGCCCTCTCTCTTTTTTTCTTCATGAGTCTGGCTAAAGGTTTATCAATTTTGCTTATCTTTTCAAATAACTGGCTTTTAGTTTCATTGGTCTTTGCTATTATTTTCTTCATCTCTGTTTCATTTATTTCTGCTCTAATCTTTATGATTTCTTTCCTTCTACTAACTTTGGGGTTTGTCTGGTCTTTCTCTGGTTGCTTTAGGTGTAAGTTTAGGTTGTTTATTTGAGATTTTTCTTGTTCCTGAGGTAAGTTTGTATTGCTATAAACTTCCTTCTTAGAACTGCTTTTGCTGCATTCCATAGGTTTTGGATCATTGTGCTTTTGTTTTCATTTGTCTCTAGGTATTTTTTGATTTTGTCTTTGCTTTCTTCAGTGATCCATTGGTTGTTTAGTAGCATGTTGTTTAGCCTCCACATGTTTGTGTTTTTTACAATTTTTTTCTTGTAGTTGATATCTAATCTCACAGCATTGTGACTGGAAAAGATGCTTGATATGATTTCAGTTTTCTTAAATTTACCGAGGCTTGCTTTGTGGCCCAGCGTATGGTCAATCCTGGAGAAAGTTCCATGTGCACTTAAAAAAAAATATGTATTCTGCTGCTTTTGGATGGAATGCTCTATAAATATCAGTTAAGTCCATCTGCTCTAATGTGTCATTTAAGGCCTGTGTTTCCTTACTGAGTTTATGTCTGGATAATCTGTCCATTGATGAAAGTGGGGTGTTAAAATTCCCCACTATTATTGTGTTACTGTCGATTTCTCCTTTTATGGCTGTTAGTATTTGCCTTATATATTGAAATGCTCCTGTGTTGGGTACATATTTATTTAAAATTATTATATCTTCTTGGATTGATCCCTTGATCATTTTGTAGTGTTCTTCTTTGTCTCTTGTAACAGTCTTTATTTTAAAGTCTATTATGTCTGATAAAAGTATTGCTACTCCAGCTTTCTTTTGATTCCCATTTACATGGAATACCTCTTTCCATCCCCTTACTTTCAGTCTGTATGTGTCCCTAGATCTGAAGTGGGTCTCTTTTACCCACATATATGGGTATTGTTTTTGTATCCATTCAGTGAGTTTATGCCTTTTGGTTGGAGCATTTAATCCATTTACATTTAAGGTAATTATTGACGTGTATGTTCTTACCGCCATTTTGTTAATTGTTTTGGATTTATTTTTGTACATCTTTTTGCTCCCCTTCCTCTTTTGTTCTCTTGTGATTTGATGACCATCTTTAGTGCTACGTTTGGATTGCTTTTTCTTTTTTGTGTGTGTATCTATTATAGTTTTGGGGTTTGCTGTTCCCATGAGGTTTTGATATAGCAGTCTATAAATGTATTGATACAAGATTGTTTTAAGTTGTTGTCTTTTTCCTGCCTAGAGAAGCGCCTTTAGCGTTTGTTGCAAAGCTGGTCTGGTGGTGCTAAATTCTCTTAGTTTTTGCTTGTTTGTAAAGTTTTTGATTTCTCTATTGAATCCGAATGAGAGCCTTGCTGGGTAGAGTGTTCTTGGCTGTAAGTTCTTCCCTTTCATCACTTCTAAATACATTGTGCGACTGCCTTCCGGCTTGCAGAGTTTCTGCTGAAAAATCAGCTGATAATTTTATGGGAATTTCCTTGCATGTTATTTGTTGCTTTTCCCTTGTTGCTTTTTAATATTTTCTCTTTGTCTTTAATTTTTTTAAATAAATTTATTTATTTATTTAGTTTTGGCTGTGTTGGCGCTTCATTGCTGTGCATGGGCTTTCTCTAGTTGCGGCAAGCAGGGGGCTACTCTTCCTTGCAGTGCACGGGCTTCTCATTGCGGTGGATTCTCTTGTTGTGGAGCACAGGTTCTAGGCACGCAGGCTTCAGTAGTTGTGGCACGTGGGTTCAGTAGTTGTGGTTCGCGGGCTCTAGAGCACAGGCTCAGTAGTTTTGGTGCGTGGGCTTATTTGCTCCGCAGCATGTGGGATCTTCCCAGACCAGGGCTCAAACCCATGTCTCCTGCATTGGCAGGTGGGTTCTTAACCACTGCACCACCAAGGAAGCCCTTGTCTTTAATTTTTGTCAATTTGATTAATATGTGTCTCAGCATATTCTTCCTTGGGTTTATCCTGCCTGGTACTCTGTGCTTCCTGGACTTGGGTGACTGTTTCCCATGTTAGGGACATTTTCAGCTATTATCTCTTCAGATATTTTCTCAGGTACTTTCTCTCTCTCTTCTCCTTCTGGACCCCTATAATGAGAATGTTGGTGCATTTAATGTTTTTCCAGAAGTCTCTTAGACTGTCCTCATTTCTTTTCATTCTTTTTTCTTCATCCTGTTCCACAGCAGTGATTTCCACCATTCTGTCTTCCAGATCACCTATCCATACTTCTGCCTCTTTATTCTGCTGTTGATTCCTTATAGTGTAGTTTTCATTTCAGTTATTGTATTGTTCATCTCTGTTCCTTAGATCTTATAGCTGTTTATTAAACATTTCTCATATCTTCTCAGTCTGTGTATCTTAACTCTTACATGGCCAGGGTGGAACTTTTTGACATTCCAAAATGGATTCTTGCATGCCTAATTAGAGAAAGTGGGCTTAATAAAACATCTTTTCAAAATTCTGACCCTGAGAGAACAAAAGTAATTTTGGGAGAAAGTTTGAAGTTGTAACTCTTATCATGTCCTTGAAATGTAAACACATCCTACATTTCCTGAGACTACAGTCTTAGCTCAACTAGTAGAAACTAAAACTGAAAAAAGAAAAAAAAAGGGAAAAGAGGCCTTTTAAAACTCGAGCAGGAAAACTATGAGACCTCTGTGTCTATTTGGATATATGTATGTCTGTGTGTACATTATAAATATGATATGTCCCTACCTCCAGATGATATTACCAAAAATAATTTGTAAAAGAGCTGTATTTAATTGACTTAAAAGTAAGTACTTAGAAATCAAATACTTCTGAATGTAACTCAAGCTATCCAAAATTTTTAAGCGTTCATATGATCTAAGATTAATCTTCAATAAGTGAAAACAAGTTTTAGTTGATGGTTTAATTAATATAGACACATCTTTAAAGTCATCAACATTAAATATAATACTTTTATTGTACCTAGGTTTACTAAAAGGTTTTAAACACGTGGCCAAGTAAGATCATAAGTCACTGTGAAACAATACTTAGATTCATTTAACCAAAGTGACAATAAAAGATTTCAAGGGCAAATTCAGAAAGCTACAACAGACTGCCTAAGAGGTAAAGAAACTGTACAATATGCTATCAAAATCAGATCAATAGTACAAGAAAATTTTATCCTCTTTACAGAGAAGCCCTAGGGAAGCCCTAGATCACTTTTAATAAGATAAAATACTGAAACATTTATTGCTAAAGAAATCTATATTGACCTACTTTAGACCTCTTATTACAGAGAGACTAAATATGTTTGAGATTATTAATAATCTTGTGCATTATTTTTGTACATGTATCTTTTGCATTATTATTGAAAGATTGTACTATGAAGTGGCATATACTTCTAGAAATTAATTTAAAAAAGGGAACTGTGAGGGACTTCCTTGGTGATCCAGTGGTTAAGACTCCATGCTCTCAGTGCAGGAGGCCTGGGTTCGATCCCTTGTCAGGAAACTAGATCCCACATACCGCAACTAAAGGATCCTGCGTGCTGCAGCTAAGATCCGGCGCAGCCAAATAAATAAATAAATATTAAAAATACTTCAGGACTTCCCTGGTGGCACAGTGGTTAAGAATCCACCTGCCAATGCAGGGCACATGGGTTCGATCCCTGGTCCAGGAAGATCCCACATGCCACGGAACAACTAAGCCTGTGCACCACAACTACTGAACCTGTGCTCTAGAGCCCACGAGTCACAACTGCTGAGCCTGTGTGCTGCAACTACTGAAGCCCATGCACCTAGAGCCTGTGCTCTGCAAGAAGAGAAGCCACTGCAATGAGAAGCCTACGCACCACCACGAGGAGTAGCCCACGCTCTCCACAGCTAGAGAAAGCCCACGCTCAGCAATAAAGATCCAATGCAGCCAAAAAATAAATTTAAAATTTTTTAAATAATAAAAAGGTAACTGTGAGAAAAGAGTTTTAGGCATGGTCAGGACTAAGATTAGATTGAATTTAATTAAAGGGACGAATTTTAATATTGAAAATAAAATGGTACAAAACTAGAATTTGTTTTTTTCTCTGTAAAGAGGATAAAATTTTCTTGTACTATTGATCTGATTTTGATAGCATATTGTACAGTTTCTTTACCTCTTAGGCAGTCTGTTGTATCTTTCTGAATTTGCCCTTGAAATCTTTTATTGTCACTTTGGTTAAATGAATAAGTATTGTTTCACAGTGACTTATGATCTTACTTGGCCACGTGTTTAAAACCTTTTGATATCTTTGAAAGACTTCCTCAAATCAAATTCTAAATGAAGTTCTTCTGATCTCTAGCTAACTTTGGGATGCTTCAGAGGGCCCCTGAACATCTCAAAGGGAAATATTAAACTAATTAGATTTATCTGGTATGTTAAATTACCTGGGAAACGTGGTGAAATGAGTAATGATAAACCTTCTTAGATTATATTGTATGGGTTGTTAATATAAATATTCTAGAAATTATATGAAGTTCCTAAAATTTGAAATGTCCTGGTATGTAGTCAGTCATAACTCTAGTTATTATCTTAAAATGTTGTATGTCACAGAAATAGTGAAATTTCCATGACAGTGGCATTGTAATCAGGTCTTCAACCATGTTTTGTGTTTTTTTAAATATTTATTAGTCTGCACTGGATCTTAGTTGCAGCATGTGGGATCTTCGTTGCTATGTGCAGGATCTTCACTGTGGCATGCAAGATCCTTCAGTTGCTTCATGCAGGATATTTTAGTTGTGGCATGTGGACTCTTAGTTGTGGCATGCATGTGGGATCTAGTTCCCTGACCAGGGATTGAACCCAGGCCCCCTGCATTGGGAGCATGGCATCCTAACCACTGGACCACCAGGGAAGTCACTAACCATGCTTTAAATTTTAAGTCTTTTTTCATTTATAGGCAGTTGCTGTCTTACTCTTATGCTTTTGCAAAAATGCTTATAGATGAATTGCCTTTATGCTCCAAAGCAAAATTAGACCCAGAAGTGAAAGGACTTCCACTTTTTATGAGGGCTGTTTCAACAGTGGCTTGCTTGTGTAAGGTTACTGAAGAAATAGAAATGGGGTCCCCTTTAACTATTTATTTTATGTCCCACACTCAGTTGAGAGTCTTCTAAACTCTTACCACACTCAGCAGTATTCTGTAAGCTGACTAACTTCTTATGAAATATTGTTGCTTTCTGCACCTAATATTACTTTGGTTCAATGTAATAACCTTAACCTTGCAACTTTGCTTCCAGAACCACAGAAAGAAAACACATGACTTCATTTTGTTAACTGATTATCATCTTGCTCCCAGGAATGAATTACAAAAAGCTCCTATTGGTAATGCTGATCTAATTTGAATTACAGATGGGTCCTACTTAAAGAATGAGCAGGTACATTATGAAGTTGGATATGTAGTAATGCCCACAGTGGACATAAATGAAAGCTCTTATATACCAAAAACAAAGTCAGCAGAATAACCTCTATTAATTGCCTTAACCAGAGCTTGCCAACTAAGACCAGATAGCAATTATTTATACTGACAGTCACTATGCCTTTGGAGTAGCACATGACTTTTGAATCCTATGGAAACAATGAGATTTTTTAACCTCTTCAGGACAACCTATTTTTTTTTAATTTTTAAATTTAATTTATTTTTTTATACAGCAGGTTCTTATTGGTCATCAATTTTATACACATCAGTGGATACGTGTCTATCCCAATTGCACAATTCATCACACCACCACTCGCACCACCATGCCGCCTTCCCCGCTTGGTGTCCATACGTTTGTTCTCTACATCTATGTCTCAATTTCTGCCCTGAAAACTGGTTCATCTGTACCATTTTTCTAGGTTCCACATATATGCATTAATACACGATATTTGTCTTTCTCTTTCTGACTTCCTTCACTCTGTATGACAGTCTCTATATCCATCCACGTCTCAACAAATGACCCAAATTCGTTCCTTTTTATGGCTGAGTAATATTCCATTGTATGTATGTACCACATCTTTATCCATTCGTCTGTCGATGGGCATTTAGGTTGCTTCCATGACCTGGCTATTGTAAATAGTGCTGCAGTGAACATTGAGGTGCATGTGTCTTTTTGAATTATGGTTTTCCCTGGGTATATGCCCAGTACTGGGATTGCTGGATCATATGGTAATTCTATTTTTAGTTTTTTAAGGAACCTCCATACTATTCTCCATAGTGGCTGTACCAATTTACATTCCCACCAACAGTGCAAGAGAGTTCCCTTTTCTTCACACCCTCTCCAGCATTTGTTGTTTGTAGATTTTCTGATGATGCCCATTCTAACTGGTGTGAGGTGATAACCTCATTGCAGTTTTGATTTGCATTTCTCTAATAATTAGTGATATTGAGCAGCTTTTCATGTGCTTCTTGGTCACCTGTATGTCTTTTTTGGAGAAAAGTCTATTTAGTTCTTCTGCCCATTTTTGGATTGGGTGATTTGTTTTTTTAATATTGAGCTGCATGAGCTGTTTATATATTTTGGAGATTAATCCTTTGTTGATTCATTTGCAAATATTTTCTCCCATTCTGAGGGTTCTCTTTTCATCTTCTTTATGGTTTCCTTTGCTGTGCAAAAGCTTTTAAGTGTCATTAGGTCCCATTTGTTTATTTTTGTTTTTATTTCCATTACTCTAGGAGGTGGATCAAAAAAGATCTTGCTGTGATTTATGTCAGAGTGTTCTTCCTATGTTTTCCTCTAAGTTTTATAGTGTCTGGTCTTACATTTAGGTCTCTAATCTATTTTGAGTTTATTTTTGTGTATGGTGTTAGGGAGTATTCTAATTTCATTCTTTTACATGTAGCTGTCCTGTTTTCCCAGCACCACTTATTGAAGAGGCTGTCTTTTTTCCACTGTATATTCTTGCCTCCTTTATCAAAGGTAAGTGACCATATGTGCGTGGGTTTATCTCTGGGCTTTCTATCCTGTTCCATTGATCTGTATTTCTGTTTTTGTGCCAGTACCATGCTGTCTTGATTACTGTAGCTTTGTAGTATAGTCTGAAATCAGAGAGCCTGATTCCTCCAGCTCCGTTTGTCTTTCTCAAGATTGCTTTGGCTATTCGGGATCTTTTGTATTTCCATACAAATTGTGAAATTTTTTGTTCTAGTTCTGTGCCAGTGGTATGTTTGATAGGGATTGCATTGAATCTGTAGATTGCTTTGGGTAGTAGAGTCATTTTCACAATGTTAATTCTTCCAATCCAAGAACATGGTATATCTCTGCATCTATTTGTATCATCTTTAATTTCTTTCATCAGTGTCTTATAATTTTCTGCATACAGGTCTTTTGTCTCCTTAGGTAGGTTTATTCCTAGATATTTTATTCTTTTTGTTGCAGTGGTAAATGGGAGTGTTGTCTTAATTTCACTTTCAGATTTTTCATCATTAGTGTATAGGAATGCAAGATTTCTGTGCATTAATTTTGTATCCTGCTACTTTACCAAATTCATTGATTAGTTCTAGTAGTTTTCTGGTACCACCTTTAGGATTCTCTATGTATAGTATCATGTCATCTGCAAACAGTGACAGCTTTACTTCTTCTTTTCTGATTTGGATTCCTTTTATTTCTTCTCTGATTGCTGTGGCTAAAACTTCCAAAATTATGTTGACTAATAGTGGTGAGAGTGGACAACCTTATCCTGTTCCTGATCTTAGTGGAAATGGTTTCAGTTTTTCACCATTGAGGACGATGTTGGCTGTGGGTTTGTCATATATGGCCTTTATTATGTTGAGGAAAGTTCCCTCTATGCCTACATTCTGGAGGGTTTTTATCATAAATGGGTGTTGAATTTTGTAAAAAGCTTTCTCTGCATCTATTAAGATGCTCATACGGTTTTTCTCCTTCAATTTGTTAATATGGTGTATCACATTGATTGATTTGCATATATTGAAGAATCCTTGCATTCCTGGGATAAACTCAACTTGATCATGTTGTGTGATCTTTTTAATGTGCTGTTAGATTCTGTTTGCTAGTTTTTTGTTGAGGATTTTTGCATCTATGTTCATCAGTGATATTGGCCTGTAGTTTTCTTTCTTTGTGACATCTTTGTCTGGTTTTGGTATCAGAGTGATGCTGGCCTCATACAATGAGTTTGGGAGTCTTCCTTCCTCTGCTGTATTTTGGAAGAGTTTGAGAAGGATAAGTGTTAGCTCTTCTCTAAATGTTTGATATAATTCACCTGTGAAGCCCTCTGGGCCTGGGCTTTTGTGTTTTGGAAGATTTTTAATCACAGTTTCAATTTCAGTGCTTGTGATTTGTCTGTTCATATTTTCTATTTCTTCCTGGTTCAGTCTCGGAAGGTTGTGCATTTCTAAGAATTTGTCCATTTCTTCCAGTTTGTCCATTTTTTTGGCGTAGAGTTGCTTGTAGTAATCTCTCATGATCCTTCGTATTTCTGCAGTGTCAGTTGTTACCTCTCCTTTTTCATTTCGAATTCTATTGATTTGAGTCTTCTCCCATTTTTTCTTGATGAGTCTGGCTAATGGTTTATCGATGTTGTTTATCTTCTCAAAGAACCAGCTTTTAGTTTTATTGATCTTTGCTATTGTTTCCTTCATTTCTTTTATATTTATTTCTGATCTGATCTTTATGATTTCTTTCCTTCTTCTAACTTTGGGGGTTTTTTGTTCTTCTCTCTCTAGTTGCTTTAGGTGTAAGGTTAAGTTGTTTATTTGAGATGTTTCTTGTTTCTTGAGGTAGGATTGTATTGCTATAAACTTCCCTCTTAGAACTGCTTTTGCTGCATCCCATAGGTTTTGGGTCGTCGTGTTTTCATTGTCATTTGTTTCTAGGTATTTTTTAATTTCCTCTTTGATTCCTTCAGTGATCTCTTTGTTATTAAGTACTGTATTGTTTAGTCTCCATGTGTTTGTATTTTTTACAGATTTTTTCTTGTAATTGATATCTAGTATCATAGCATTGTGGTCATAAAAGATACTTGATATGATTTCAATTTTCTTAAATTTACCAAGGCTTTATTTGTGACCCAAGATATGATTTATCCTGGAGAATGTTCCATGAGCACTTGAGAAGATAGTGTATTCTGTTGTCTTTGGTTGGAATGTCCTATAAATATCAATTAAGCCCATCTTATTTAATGTATCATTTAAAGCTTGTGTTTCCTTATTTATTTTCATTTTGGATGATCTGTCCATTGGTGAAAGTGGGTTGTTAAAGTCCCCTACTATGATTGTGTTCCCGTTGATTTCCCCTTTTATGGCTGTTAGTATTTGCCTTATGTATTGAGGTGCTCCTATGTTGGGTGCATAAATATTTACAATTGTTATATCTTCTTCTTGGATTGATCCCTTGATCATTATGTAGTGTCCTTTTATGTCTCTTGTAATAGTCTTTGTTTTAAAGTCATTTTGTCTGATATGAGAGTTGCTACTCCAGCTTTCTTTTGATTTCCATTTGCATGTAATATCTTTTTCCATCCCCTTACTTTCAGTTTGTATGTGTCCCTAGGTCTCAAGTGGGTCTCTTGTAGACAGCATATATATGGGTCTTGTTTTTGTATCCATTCAGCCAATCTGTGTCTTTTGGTTGGAGCATTTAATCCATTTACATTTAAGGTAATTATTGATACGTATGTTCCTATTACCATTTTCTTAATTGTTTTGGGTTTGTTATTGTAGGTCTTTTCCTTCTGTTGTGTTTCTTGCCTAGAAAAATTCCTTTAGCATTTGTTGTAAAAGCTGGTTTGGTGGTGCTGAATTCTTTTAGCTTTTGCTTGTCTGTAAAGGTTTTAATTTCTCCGTCAAATTTGAATGAGATCCTTGCTGGGTAGAGTAATCTTGGTTGTAGGTTTTTCTCCTTCATCACTTTAAATATGTCCTGCCACTCCCTTCTGGCTTGCAGAGTTTCTGCTGAAAGATCAGCTGTTAACCTTATGGGGATTCCCTTGTGTGTTATTTGTTGTTTTTCCCATGCTGCTTTTAATATTTTTTCTTTGTATTTAATTTTTGATAGTTTGATTAATATGTGTCTTGGTGTGTTTCTCCTTGGATTTATCCTGTATGGGACTCTCTGTGCTTCCTGGACTTGACTAACTATTTCCTTTCCCATATTAGGTAAGTTTTCAACTATAATCTCTTCAAATATTTTCTCAGTCCCTTTCTTTTTCTCTTTTTCTTCTGGGACCCCTGTAATTCGAATGTTGGTGCGTTTAATGTTGTCCCAGAGGTCTCTGAGACTGTCCTCAATTCTCTTTATTCTTTATTCTGCTCTGCAGTAGTTATTTCCACTATTTTATCTTCCAGGTCACTTATCCGTTCTTCTGCCTCAGTTATTCTGCTATGACCCCTTCTAGAGAATTTTTACTTTCATTTATTGTGTTGTTCATCGTTGCTTGTTTCATCTTTAGTTCTTCTAGGTCCTTGTTAAACGTTTCTTGTATTTTCTCCATTCTATTTAGAAGATTTTGGATCATCTTTACTATCATTATTCTGAATTCTTTTTCAGGTAGACTGCCTATTTCCTCTTCATTTGTTAGGTCTGGTGGGTTTCTGCCTTGTTCCTTCATCTGCTGTGTGTTTCTCTGTCTTCTCATTTTGCTTAACTTACTGTGTTTGGGGTCTCCTTTTCGCAGGCTGCTGGTTCATAGTTCCTGTTGTTTTTGGTGTCTGTTCCCAGTGGCTAAAGTTGGTTCAGTGGGTTGTGTAGGCTTCCTGGTGGAGGGGATTAGTGCCTGTGTTCTGGTGGATGAGGCTGGATCTTTTCTTTCTGGTGGGCAGGTCCATGTCTGGTGGTGTGTTTTGGGGTGTGTGTGGCCTTATTATGACCATATAATTTTATCATATGATTTTATGATTTTGGGGGGTGTGTGGCCTTATTATGATTTTCTGCTAATGGATGGGGTTGTGTTCCTGTTTTGCTAGTTGTTTGGCATAGGGTGTCCAGCACTGTACCTTGCTGGTCATTGAGTGGAGCTGGGTCTTGGTGTTGAGATGGAGATCTCTGGGAGATTTTTGCCATTTGATATTATGTGGAGCTGGGAGGTCTCTTGTGGACCAGTGTCCTGAACTTGGCTATCCCACCTCAGAGGCACAGCCCTGTCACCTGGCTGGAGCACCAAGAGCCTGTCATCCACATGACTCAGAATAAAAGTGAGAAAAAAAAAAAAGAAAGAAAGAAAGAAGAAGATAAAATAAAAAAGTTATTTAAAAAGATAAGTATTTTACAAAAAAAAAAAAGATAAGTATTTAAAAAAAATTTTTTTATGTAATTTAAAAAAAGAAAGCAAGAAAGAAGAGAGCAACCAAACCAAAAAACAAATCCACCAATGATAACAAGTGCTAACAATTATACTAAAAACAAATACAAACCAAAAAAAAAGGACGGACAGAACCCTAGGATAAATGGTAAAAGCAAAGCTATACAGAGAAAATCACACACAGAAGCATACACATACACACTCACAAAATGAGGAAAAGGGAAAACAATATATATGTCCTTGCTCCCAAAGTCCACCTTCTCAATTTGGGATGATTCTTTGTCTATTCAGGTATTCCACAGATGTAGGGTACATCAAGTTGATTGTGGAGATTTAATCCGCTGCTTCTGAGGCTGCTGGGAGAAATTTCCCTTTCTGTTCTTTTTTCGCACAGCTCCTGGGGTTCAGGTTTGGATTTGGACCCGCCTCTGCGTGTAGGTCACCTGAGGGCGTCTGTTCTTTGCTCAGACAGGATGGGGTTAAAGGAGCAGCTGATTCGGGGGCTCTGGCTCACTCAGGCCATGGAGAGGGAGGGGTACGGAGAGCAGGGCAAGCCTGCGGCGGCAGAGGCAGGCATGACGTTGCAACAGCCTGAGGCGTGCCGTGTGTTCTTCCAGGGAAGTTGTCCCTGGATCACGGGACCCTGGCAGTGGCGGGCTGCACGGGCTCCCCAGAAGGTGGGTGTGGATAGTGACCTGTGCTCACACACAGGCTTCTTGGTGGCGGCAGCAGCAGCCTTAGTGTCTCATGCCCGTCTCTGGCATCTGCGCTGATAGCTGCGCCTCGCGCCAGTCTCTGGAGCTCTTAATCCCCTCTTCTCGCGCAACAGGAAACAAAGAGGCAAGAAAAAGTCTCTTGCCTCTTCAGCAGCTCCAGACTTTTTCCCAGACTCCCTCCCGGTTAGCTGTGGCGCACTAGCCCCTTCAGGCTGTGTTCACGCAGCCAACACCAGTCCTCTCCCTGGGATCCCCCTGAAGCCAGAGCCTCAGCTCCCAGCCCCAACCCATTCCGGCGGGTGAGCAGACAAGCCTCTCGGGCTGGTGAGTGCTGGTCGGCACTGATCCTCTGTGCAGGAATCTCTCCACTTTGCCCTCCGCACCCCTGTTGCTGTGCTATTCTCTGTGGCTCTGAAGCTTCCCCCTTCCCCCACCCACAGTCTCTGCCCACGAAGGGGCTTCCTAACGTGTGGAAACCTTTCCTCCTTCACAGCTCCCTCCCACTGGTGCAGGTCCCGTCCCTATTCTTTTGTCTCTGTTTTTTCTTTTTTCTTTTGCCCTACCCATGTATGTGGGGAGTTTCTTGCCTTTTGGGCAGTCTGAGGTCTTCTGCCAGCGTTCAGTAGGTGTTCTGTAGGAATTGTTCCACATGTAGATGTATTTCTGATGTATTTGTATTTCTTGCCTTTTGGGCAGTCTGAGGTCTTCTGCCAGTGTTCAGTAGGTGTTCTGTAGGAATTGTTCCACATGTAGATGTATTTCTGATGTATTTGTGGGGAGGAAGGTGATGTCCATGTCTTACTCTTCTGCCATCTTGAAGCTCCTCCTCTTGTTATATTCTAATTGGCCTTACATTACATTTCTTAATGAACTAACATCTTTATGATGTTTAGTCTTCCAATTGTTTACCTAAAACAATATATCAGCCAGTTATTTTACCAGCAAAATGGGTTTATTTGGGAACAGCAAAGAATTGCGATTAAGGACATGCAATCTATGGCAAACCACAGGCAAGTCCAAAGGAGATAGTTTTTTTGTTTTGTTTTGTTTTATAGAGGAGAAGAGGGAGTGGGAGTGGCTATTACGAAGAGTTCATTGGAGGAAACCAGGAGTTTGAAGTGAGTGGCATTTTATTGGCTGAGTTGTGACAGTCGCTCACTGGCTGGGCTGTTGCCAGGAAAGGAAAAGCTCTTCCTCCTACTTGGTAGTAAAGTAGTATCCTTCTTCCTGTTGGAGATGCAAAGTACCTCTCTTCCTATTGGGTATGCAATTGACATGAGTGGTTGGTTTTAAGAACTCCGCCTCCTGGCCTCCCAACTCCTTTTTAAATTAGTTTGTTTGTTAATTTTCACATTTTCCCCTTTTGATCATGATCTTTCTCTGACACCTGAAACTAACACAGCATTGTAAATCAACTGTACTTCAGTTAAAAAAATAAAAGATCTTTCTCTGAAAGCATTGCTGATCAAGAGTCAGGTTTTTCCTGGTTCAGCAGCCTTTTCTCCCTCAGTGCTAGGAAGGACCTTTCCTGGGTGTCTTCACACTGGATGGAAAATGCACAGATTGGAAATCTGTTGAGATTTGAGTAACAAGGAGTATATTTACAAATTTTTGTTAAGTGTCTACTTAGGAGTGGAATTTGGTGACACTGGATATATATGTTGAACTGTGATACTTTCAATTTTCCTAAGCAGCTTTGCTAGCATGCATTCCCACTATTAGTGTATAAGAGAATTCTTCTTGTTATGCAACCTTAAAGGCATTTGATATTGTTTCTCTCCCATCTTTTCATTTTAGCCATTTTGTTGAGTAGTTGGTAGCATTGTGTTTTAATTCGCATTTCCCTGAAAATTGCAGTACTGCTTTATTTCTGTTGACTATTTGGATACCCTCTTTTAAGAAATGCCCATTGAAGTCTTCCACACAGTGTTCTATTTGGCTGGCTGGGGTTTTTCTTACTGGATTTTAGGAGTTGATTTTTATTCTGGATACAACTTGAGATATATCTGTATCTGTATAGCTAAATATCTATGTATAGCTATCCCTATCTATGTATACCTATATCTCCACACATTACCCATCACCCATTAATCTTTGAAATCTTCCTTGCTTTTTTGGTACAGGAAATCCTGGACTCAACTCATACCTTCTCTGCTTCAGATCAGAAATCCACAAGTACTCCAAAGAAACTAGGGTTGGGGTGTATGTGTGTATTTCATATATAATATCTTGCATATGATGGCTTACCTTTTACTTTCTTATTGATGACTTTGAACAGTAGTTCTTAATTTAGAAAAGCAGAAAATATGCTTTTTTTTCCTTTTGAACTATCAACTTTCCAAGTACAGTTATTTAAATAGCCACCTTGCTGACATTGGAAATGCTCTTTCACATATATATATATATATATATTCACATATATATATATATTCATTGATTAAATGCATTTCAATGAATGATCATCCATCTCCCTCCCTCACTCTTGCTCTCTCCTGTTGTCTCACTGTTAGCCTGGGTTGCTTCTTAAGCTGTTTCCTATGTTATTTTGACATCACTCACTTCCTTACTTTTTGGCATGGGAAATCATGGACACACATACCTTCCTTGCTTTAGATTAGGAATCTGCAAATTCTCCAGAGAGCTCAGGTTGATATTTGTAGGGAATAATACTTAAAGACCGCAGTTTGGATGATAGGAATGTGCATTACTGTTACCTTTCCTAGGGAATAATTCATTGATGGGCTTCTCTGTTCCTTCAAGAGAAGTTGGTCTATTTACATTTTATTTTTTTATTTTATTTTTTTGCGGTACACGGGTCTCTCACCGCTGTGGCCTCTCCCGTTGTGGAGCACAGGCTCTGGACGTGCAGGCTCAGCAGCCATGGCTCACGGGCCTAGCTGCTCCGCAGCATGTGGGATCTTCCTGAACCAGGGCACGAACCTGTGTCCCCTGCATTGGCAGGTGGACTCTCAACCACTGCGCCACCAGGGAAGCCCAACACTTTATCTTTTTTAGAGTTGGTTTTGATCAGTTCTTTTCCTAAAAATAAAAAACTGTTTCACATATAGATTAAAATTCATTTACAAAATAATCTTGCATAATTAAAAAAATATATTCTTTTAGACATTTCCCCTTTGTCATTTAAAAGTTTTCTCTTCCTCTTTTTCCTTTATTAGGTAGGCCAAGAATTTATTTCTCTTACTGATTTGTTTTTAAGAATGAGCTATTTTATTTGTTTACCCCATCTTTTTGTATTTTTTGACTGATTACATTTTGTCTTTATTCCTTTCTTTTGCTTTACTTCAGCTTACATGCCTTTTTTATCTTTTTTGTGGGGTGCTTAGTTCAGTCTTATATTTAGGTTAATATAACCATTTAAGTCTTTGACTTTTTTTCTGAGCACTAAATTGGTATGCCATCCATTCTGATGTTATTTTTGTCATCAAAATTTTCTAGAAAGTCTGATATTTTAATTGTTTTTAATATTTATTTATTTATTTAGGCTGTGCCGGGTCTTAGTTGTGGCACACAGGATCTTTGCTGCGGCATGCAAACTCTTAGTTGTGGCATGCATGCAGTTCTAGTTCCCCAGCAAGGGATCGAACCCAGGCCCCCTGCATTGGGAGCACAGAGTCTTACCCACTGGACCACCAGGGAAGTCCCTGATATTTTAATTTGTATTTCCTCATTGAAACAACAGTGGCTTAGTTAAGTACATTGTTTACAAATAGAAAAGCTTTTAATTTTTTGCTGTTATTATTTAAATTTTTATTGTGTTATATTCAGAGATTGTTTTGTTTCAAACACCCTCCTTTTTAATTTTTTTTACTTTTTTATTTTATTTTATTTTTTTGGTGGTACGCGGGCCTCTCACTGTTGTGGCCTCTCCCGTTGCGGAGCACAGGCTCCGGACGCGCAGGCTCAGCAGCCATGGCTCACGGGCCCAGCCACTCGGCAGCATGTGGGATCTTCCCGGACCGGGGCACGAACCCGTGTCCCCTGCATCGGCAGGCGGACTCTCAACCACTGCGCCACCAGGGAAGCCCCCTCCCTCCATTTTTATACTTATATTGTAATCACAGAAAACTACTTCTCCATTCATTTCAAATTGAACCTTACAACCACTATTTAGATTTTTCATAGGCTCTTCTTTTATCTAGATTGCCACCCTCCAGGTTTTATCCCAAATATCCTTTTTAATAGATTCCCTGACACTCCTAGTTTCCCCAGACAATTTCCTCATACCATTCACTTACTCTGCTCTCTCCAAAATTATGGTCTCCTTGTTCAGTTTTTAAATAACTGTTTAATATGATACATAACTGCTATAATATCTAAAAATCATTCAGATACTTTTCCATAAAGAATAAGAATGGTTGGTTCTAGATGTAAGGGGATAGAAGGGAAATCTGTGAAATGTTATGAAGTAAGCAGACTGAGCATCTAGGAGGGTTGAATAATAGTGAAACTCAACTGAATATATGTTCATTATACACATCTCTATGCGCAGCAGGGAATGAACAATATTGGTGGAGACATCTCTGTTTGATTGGATAACTGCTTAAAGAATTATTAGGTAAAACAAGGACCTTTTTCCTTTTACACATTTGGCTGAGCTACCTTGAATTTCCTTTAGTTCCTATATATATATAGGAAGTAAAGTAGGAAAAAGTGCACTTAATCACTGCAGTAAGATATGAGAGATTAGAGGTAGGGAGAAATGTCTTTTGAGTGTTGTGAAATTATTTAAGTGATTATTATGATATTCAACTGCATTACAGTGACTTTGTAATATTTTCATTTAGTATCATAGTTTGACAGTTATCATTTTATTCTAAAGTTAATCATTTAACACCTGCTATGTCCCAGTCAATTTATTTATTTTGAACGAAATAGGAATTATATATTCCTTTGGGATGGTTTGGGGATCAGAAACAGCAAAGCAAAGTGAAAATTTATGTATATGTGTTGAAAACTGTGACATGAAGAAAAGAATCATGATGTTGTGATTGAGAATAAACATGGATCTACTTATAGTCAGCAGGGCAAGCATTTCTTTGCAAGAAATGTTTAACCTAAGATGAAAGGATGAATAGTCAGCCTTTCATTGAGCCCAGGAGAGGTGATTCTTAGGAGATGAAATACCCTGTAAAAAGCTGTATGAAATGGAAAGGTTGTGGGCATAATCTAGGAGCTGAACAGTAGCAAGTATCCTAAGAGAGTAAAGAGGACAGTTTCTTCCAGAGAAGTCTTTAGGTAAGCAAAGGCCATATTATATTCTATGGTAACATGTTTGGATTTTATTCTAAGAGTAAAGGAAATGATTAATACTATTAAATGGGAACTCCTAAACTTTGATTTATATTGGAATCATCTTGTGAAGTTATTAAACATGTAGATGCCCAATTACTCCTTTAGATTTGATTCACCTTGGTCTGGGGTGGTACCCAAATAGCTGTACTTGTAAGAAGCTCTCCAGATTATTCTGATTGACACCTAAATTTCAAATCACCACAATCTTACATAATCTCTCATTATTCTCTCAGCTCATATTGTTTTGATTTAAAACTACCTAATTATATTGAAAGTTTTAAGCCATTTATTTCTTTTCAAGAATTGTTTTCATTTTGTATCCTATTTTTAAGATAGAAACTGTATGTTTTGCTGGCTGCTAGAAAGTTATCTTTGTTTGCTTTTTTGTTTTCTTTTAGGTTTACTCTCCAGGTATAAGACCAAGAAGTTATCTCCAGAGGACATTTATGAAATCAGTTTATCCTGATGGAAGATAATAGGAGGAAGTAAAACTCCTTGTCTTAAAGGATCTATTTTGAGAAATGAGTGGCAGAGCAAAAGTGAGTTTGAGGGTCAACAGGGACCTCGAGATAGATATCTCAGTCAAGTGAAAATCATCTATAACATGCCAACATGTAGAAAACATTCATCTTTTACTCTGAATCAGAGAATTCATAATAGTCAGAAACTTTATGAATATAGGGAATGTGGAAAACCCTTTAGCTTTGGCTCAAATTTTGTTCAACATGAGGAAATTCATTCTGGTGATAAACTTTTGATTGTAAAGAATGTGGGAATACCTTTAATAGTGTCTATCGGGAGTTCCCTAGCTGTCCGGTAGTTAGGACTTGGTGCTTTCACTGCCGTCGGCCCAGGTTCAATCCCTGGTCGGGGAACTAGGATCCCGCAAGCCACGCGGTGTGGCCAAAAAAAAAAAAAAAAAAAGTGTCTAAGTGTACATCAGAAAATTCATACTGGTGAGAAGCTATGAATGTAATGTATATGGGAAGGTCTTTAGTTGTAGCTATCAGCTTACTCTGCATCAGAGATTTCGTACTGGTGAGAAACCCTATGAATGTCAAGATTGTGGAAAAGCTTTTCTACTTGTTTTTTTCCTTACACAGCATCAGAAAATTCATACAGGCAAGAAACCCTGTGAATGTAAGGAATGTGGGAAAACTTTTAGTGCATGTGGTCAACTTACCTGTCAGCAGAAAATTCATACAGGCAAGAAGCCCTGTGAATGTTAAGGAATGTGGGAAGGCCTTTAGACTTGATTTTTACCTCATTGAACACAGAAGAATACATACAGGTAAGAAACCTTATGAATGTAAGCAATATGAAAAAACCTTTAGTGTGTGTGAACAGTTTAATTGACATAAAACAGTTCATACTGGTATAAAACCTTTCGACTGTAAGGTATGTGGGAAGGCTTTTAGTTGTAATGGCAACCTTAGAGTACATCATAGAATGCATACTGGTAAGAAATCATATGAATGTAAGGAATGTGGGAAGACTTGTGGGAGTATATTCTCAAGCTAGTGTACATAAGAAAATTAATACTGATGTGAAACCCTACAAATGTATAGAATGCGGGAAGGCCTTTAAATTTAGTTTCTATTTTACTGAGCATCAGATAATTCACACTGGTGAAAAGCCCTATGAATGTAAAGAACATGGAAAGGCCTTTATTCATAGAACAGATCTAAAAGAACATCTGAGAATTCATTCTGGTTTAAAACTCTACGTATGTAAAGAATGTGATAAGGCCTTTAGTTGATGTGGACAGTTGACTCAACAGCAGAAAATTCATACGGGTATAAAACCCTATGAATGTAAGGAATGTGGAAAGGCCTTTAGTCATAGTGGAGACCTTAGACCATATCAAAGAATTCATATTGGTGAGAAATCCTCTGAGTGTAAAGAATGTGGGAAGGCCTTTAGACTTAATTCATACTTTACTGAACATCAGAGTTTTCATACTGCTGAGAAACCCTATAAGTTATGTAGGAGGGTCTTTAGACAACATTCACATCTTTATTGGCATCAGAGAATTCAGAATGTAACGGAATATAGGAAAGCCTTTCCATGTCATTTTCTGTTTACAGAATAGCAAAATATTCATGCCAGAAAGAAGTTCTGTGAATGTGACTCTTTCCAGACATGTTAATTTAATAAGTGTGTAACAGCCTTCTAATACCTCTCAATCCTTCTTAAATTTTAGGAAGTTCGTATTAGGAAATAAACCTGTTAATGTAACTGTTAACCAAGAATTCCAAGAACAGAGACCTGGTTGAAGAAAAAAAGGAAAAAAGCGCTTTTATTTGGGGTTTGTTAGAACTGCAGCCCAAGACACACAACCCACTCGAATTGTGTTCTGCTGGACTATAAAATGGGGTAGGCTTAAAAAGGTAAAAAACTGCAAAGTTACATAAGTTGTCAAGAATTAGGATGTGAGCTGGCGCAAGAGGTAAGGGTGCTTGTTAAACAAGGATGCTTTGGGGTTACATAATTGTGTCAGGGGGTGGGAGACTTTTAAACTACAAGGTTGCAACTAGCAGCTGCTAGCAAATACTGTTTTGAAAACAGCTGGTGCTGTCCTTGAGTTTAATACAATTCAGAGAAAATTCAAGTTCTCAGTGATGCATGAATGTGTCTCAGACCAGATCCTCAGTGTCTGCCAGATTACATTTTTGTATGCCTGAACTATGAATACTCCATTATAATTTCAATTTGTCATCAAAATAATTGTGGGGAAGTTTTTAATCAATGACATATACACTTATCATCATTGCCTTTACTATCTGTGTGATAGTGGGCAACATATTTACCCTTCTGTGTGTCATTTATAAAATGGTACCCACCTAAAAGTGTGGTTGATAGTTTATAACATGTACAATTTTGCAAAAACTACCTGGCCAAAAAACTCCTTTGAATGAAAAATAGATATGATAATTTTTATTATTATCAACATTATACTTAATGAGTTTCTTAATATAAAGACATAATGAAGGTAACAAATTTAGAAAGCCATTCATCACTTATTGTATTTCAGGAAATTCATCTTTGATAAAATCCATAAGAATATAAAGAACATGTAAAGATCAAATGCAGACTTCATTGCTTAAGTTCTACCAGAAAATTAGAGCTGAAAAGTAACCCTAAGGATTTAATGAGTGTGAGAATATTAAGAATATAGCTGGTGAAACATCAGGGAATGGTGTGAAGGATTTTACCAATAATATAGAAGTTAAAAGGATAACAAAGAGCAAACTGCCTAGAAAATATTTACCAACTTTATTATGAAAAATTTCTGACAAAAACATAGAACGCATTCTGTAATGAACATCCATTTACCCTTCACCTAGATTTGAAAATTTACACTTTGTATATTTGCTTCATTTTTCTATAAAATATAATTTTTGCTGTACCATTTAATAATAAATTGTAAACATTGTATCACTTTACCCTCAATAAATCAGTTTGTATCCTAGAAGTTAGGATATTACCAAAATATTATAATCATACCTTAAAAATTAATTCTATACATTCTAATATTCAGTCCATATTTAATTTTCCCTAATATTCTCAAGAATATCTTTTAACAAGGATTCACTCTCCAGGCTCATACTTGTTAGTGGTTATGTCACTTTTAAACTGAACAGCACTCCCCCATCTTTGTTTCATGGTTATGTTTTTTTGAAGAATCCATCACAGTTGTCTTAGAATGTCTTAAGTTCTTGGTTTGTCAAATTTATTTCCTCATAATGTTGTTCATCTTGTTACACTGTTTCTAAATTGGAACTTAAGTAGAAGCTTGATTTGCCTCTTGTTAAACATTTTTAGCAAGAACACTTCACAGGTATCTGTGACTGCCAGATCTCTCATTATAAAACTAGCTTATTTTTTTGCAATTAGTAAGTAATTGGGTAATAATTTGCACCTCCTCTTGGAAATGTATAATAATCTATATGTATAAAACAAGTAATAGATTAAACTGAAAGTCAAATTTTAAATTATAACCCATTCAGAGAGGACTGGTACTAAAATGTTTGTATTTCAAAATTTGTGAGATGTAGCCAAACCTCTACTCAGTGTGAAATTAACATCCTTCGATGCATACAGAAAACTAAAATTAAGGGATGGGACTTTTTGTTATCTCCCACCTCAGCTCCTATTCCAGTGTCTTTCTCATATATTAGGCACTTGATAAAACTTGAAAAAAATAAGCAGTCAAGTGAAAAAGTTAAAATAAAACGAATGCTAACAGAAGGAAGTAGTTAATGCAATTTAAACTAGAAATTAATTTTAAAAAACACTCATAGACTTATCCAATTTTTCCAATTTAAATTAGAAATTAATTTTAAAAAACACTCGTAGACTTACCCAATTTTTCCAATTTGATAAAAGAAAAGAAAAATGACACAATTATAGCAGCATGAATAACAAGAGGGATATTATTAACACAGATACTGATGTTGTTCTTTGTGAGGAAATATTATGTAAATTTATTTCAATATATACAAAATTCCAGTTAATGAATTATTGTCTAGAAAGTGAACTCTATTGAAATTGATAAAACATAATCAAGCCTGAAAAGACCATTAATGAGTGGGAAAGTTAAATTTAGCAAAAAAGCTCCTTTTTATGAGCCAGCACTTACAATCTGTTAGCTCCTTGGATAAAAACTTCAAGGAGATAATCCTTAACAGAATTTTCCCAGTTCATGCTGCATGACTGATGTAATCCAGATGACAAAACTAGAGAATAGTTATTAAAAGGCAAATCTAGATGCGTTCTAATTAAATAGAAAAGGCAAAAAGCTAAATAGAATATTTGTCAGCAAAATGATATAAAAGCATTATGCAGTAAATTCTCATTTATTTGAAATAAACCAGCATTGGAAATTTCTAATTATGTACATATCTAGCTTAAATGATTGAAAACAGAACTTGATTAATTCTCTTTTATCTTCTAGATTCATTCTCTTAGCCTTACTATCACTGATGTTGTCCTGATTTCTCAAAATGAAAAAGTGCTCTCTCATTTTAACATTTTGAAGGTGATACAATTTAACAATCAGTGGCATCCTGTAATTACTTTCAAGCAAATACCAACCAAGATTTTTATGTGTATGAAAAGCTTTCATTGGTATTTTCTGGTAAGATCAACAGTGTTCCAGTATCAAAACATTTTATATTTGATGGAATGTATTGTATGTATATACACATGCCTATACACACTCTAGACATAAGGATTTAAATTTAATTCTTTATAAGAGTTTCTTGAAAATAACCGCCAAAACAAAGGCACTTCAATGTTTTTGTTTAGATTTTAATAAATGGTGCTGGGACTCTTATACATACAATACATACCACATACAGGCAGCTCCTGAAAATCTAAATAACTTCTGGTGAATATCAGAGAATACCTGAAGTACTTGGCATTAGATCGTCTTAGGAAACCCGATGATCTAAGACCAGAACACGAGAGAATATACACCACAATTTAAAAAGTAAGTGTGGCATAATGTGATCTATGTCTAGGGTTTGTCACAAGGAGCATGAGTGGAGACAATGGCAACAGTGAGATTGCTGGGAGAAGTAATTTCACTTTCTTAAATATCACTCTTTCTTAAATTTCACTCTTTCTTAAATTTCACTCTTTCTTAAACTAGTTAGTAAGTACTATTGTTTGCTTCTGGGAGAATGTGAGAGGCTACTGATTGGTATTAGAAAAAACAGGAGCATCCCTATACTTAGGACTAGCTGGCAAGGAATTTTGTACCACAGTAGCCCTCCTGCTAGCCTGTCTCTCTCTAAAAACAAATCAGAGTACAAATCAAGGCAGCACATCCTAGTCCTGCCCTGAGGCAGATTACATCAAAAGGATCCTCAAGTGTAAAACTGAGTATATGTCAGAATACCAAACATTTGATAAAAGTAGATTCTCATATAATAGAGAAACAAAGCTAACCAACTGGAAATACTACCAGTAGAATAAACAGAACAGGACTTTTAAGTATGAATAGCATCCTCAAAATGATGTGAACATATATACTATATCCCCAAAACAGAATCTACTAGAGATTACACAAGTTATTTAAATGTTTTTGTGAAAATAACTCAGTAGAAGGACTTCTGTTTCTAAAAAGATGGAATACATGTCCTTTTCCCTGTTCTTCCTGCTAAATACAACTCAAAACTCTGGACATTATATATAAAACATACAAGATGACTCTCAAAGATGAAGAGAAGCTAGGGACCACAGGACCTAAGGAGCAACATGGGGTGAGTTCCACAGGTTTCATTTTTATCCCAAACTTGGAGCTAAAGAAGCTGGTAATTGAAATGCTAATGTGCAGAGACTGAAAAAAAGTCTCAAGAAAAGCCTGTTCTCTCCAACCAGAGAAACAGGAAAGGACAGCCTAACAAGTCAGGAAACTTTTAAACAACTGCTCTACTTCAGGCAAACACCACCAAAAAATCTGTGGCCCTATCCCCACCACTGACACCAGAGGCCAAATGGAGACTCTAGCCCTCTGACCTTTATTAGGTTGTAAAAAAGTATCCCCAATGTCCCCACCAGATTGTGTCAGAAAAAGTTGAGTATGAAGTCCACCCTTTAATGGGCCCCTCCACTACCAGTACAATGTCAATGGTGCCTAAATGGGGAGCCTGACCTTCCATAACCAATGAAAATATTGTTCAGGAAATGAGAAATCCAGAACAGCCTCAGATGAAAATGATTTTTAACAACAGGCATACCCTCAAAGAATGACTTCCAGGATTTGTTGCCAACAAAACTATCCCCAAAGAATGCCTAAAGAAATACCTGTAAACAAAAATGAAACATTAAAGAATCGTGGAAAACAAGGAACGTAGACAGAACACGATAAGAGCAAAACTGTGGGTAAAATAGATTTTCCTTTCCTTAATTATGTTTGACAGTTTAAACAAAAATCATAACACTGTCTAATGTGGTCTTCAAGAAATATTCAAGTCAATTAGAAATGAGAGAGAAAAAAGGAAAGTAAGGTTTCTACACTTACAGTGGATAAATGTTGAACCATTATACTTCAGTATGTACAGCTGGCCCTCCATGTCTGTGGGTTCCATATCCACAGGTTGAAAATACTTGAAAAAAAAATTCCAGAAAGTTCCAAAAAGCTAAACTTAAATTTGCCACATGCTGGCAACTATTTACATAGCATTTACATTGTATTCCCAACTATTTACATAACATTTATATTTTATTAAGTATTATAAGTAGTCTAGAGATAACTTATAATATACAAGCATGTGTGTAGGTTATATGCAAGTACTACACCATTTTATGTAAGTAGGGAATTGGGCATCTGTGGATTTTTGGTATTTGCAGTGGGTCCAGGCATTAATACACTGTTCCAGGGGACAACTGTATATATTATGTCATGCCTAGAACAACTCTTAAAAAAAATATAAGAGACCCCACAAATACTCCAAACAGAAAAATAGCAGAGTAGGAAACTACAGCAGTCCATCCAACCACAAAAGTAATTAATAGACTGGCAAAAACAGAATCAACTTTTTCAAAAATCTGGTAACTAATCAAAAGCGTACAGCATTCAGAGAACTTCTGAATCAAGAGAAAAACAAGTGTTATCATAATAAGTGAAGTAAGAAAGACAAATACCATATGATATCACTTATATATGTAGTCTAAAATATAACACAAATGAACTTATCTATGAAACAGAAACAGACTCAAAGATATAGAGAACAGACTTATGGTTGCCAAGTGGGTGGGGGAGGGATGGATTGAGAGTTTGGGATTAACACATGCAAACTACTATATATAGAATGCATAAACAAGTTCCTACAGTATAGCACAAAGAACTATATTCAATATCCTGTAATAAACCATAATGGAAAAGAAAAAATAACCAAGTGAATCTCAGAGCTTTGTGGTATTTTAATTTACCCTGGTCCCATGCCTCATTCCCCAGCTCAGCAGCAGTCTTGACTACAACAGCCCACACTCCCAATACTGCTATCTAGAATCTATAGGAAAGGGGAAATCACAATAGGAAAGGCAAATATATATTAAGGATTGAAGATTACTTAAATAACCCAGTATGTAGATTAAAAATAAATTTTTAAAATTGTAAAAGTGATAACTACAATAAACAGTAAAAGGATAAACATGAAGATATAAAAGAGAACATCAAAATAAAGTCTGGGAGGAGGGAAATATAAAAATATATATCTTTTAGAACATGACTAACTTGAATGATTATCAGTTTAAAGCAAGTAGATATAGTTATGGGTCAACATACTTGAACTCCACGGTAACTACAAAGCAAAAACATACAATAGATTCACAAAATATAAAAAGGAACTCAAGCATATCACAAAAGAAAGTCATCAGAAAAAAAAAAGGACTGCAAAAACAACTGCAAAACAAGGATTAAATGGCAATAAATATACACATATCAATAATTACTTTAAACATCATTGGACTAAATGCTCCAATTAAAAGACATAGAGTGGCAGACTGGGGGAAAAAGAAAAAGAACCTGCAATATGCTGCCTAAAGACACTCACTTCAGGGCAAAAGACACAGACTGAAAGTAAGGGGATGGATAAAGATATGTCATGCAAATAGAAAAGAAAAAGGGGGTAGCAATACCCATATCAAACAAAATAAAGGCCATAAAGAAAGACAAAGGCATTACATAATGATATAGGGATAAATACAAGAGGAGGATATTACATTTGTTAACATGTACATACCCAAAACAGGAACACCTAAATATATACAGCAAATGCAGACATAGAGGAAGAAATAGACAATGCAATATTATGAGACTTTAACACCCCACTAACATCAATGGATGGATCATACAGACAGAAAATAAATAAGGCAAGAGATCCTAAATGACACCAGTTGTACTTCATTGATATTTACAGGACACCATATCCAAAACAAACAAAAACAAACAGAATACACATTCTTTTCAAGCACCCATGGAATGTTTTCTAGGATAGACCACATACTAGGTCACAAAAGCCTTAGCAAAGAAGAGGATAGAAATTATTTCAAGCATCTTTTCTGACCACAACGTTTGAAACTAGAAATCACCGACAGAAAGAAAACAGGAAAAGAAGGAAAACATAGAGACTAAACAACATGCTACTTTAAAACCAATGGATCAATGATGAAATCAAAGAAATCAGAAAACTTGTGGCAAAAGAAAATGAAAACACAACATTACCAAATCTATGATGCACCAAAAACAGTTCTAGGAGGGAAGTTCATAATGATACAGGACTTCCTCAAGAAATAAGAAAAAAATCTCAAAAAAAAAAAAAACCCAAAAAACAACCTAGGGACTTCCCTGGTGGTCCAGTGGTAATGAATCCACCTTACAGTGCAGGGGACATGGGTTCGATCCCTCGTCAGGGAACTAAGATCCCACATGCCGTGGGGCAACTAAGCTCGCACGCCACAACTACTGAGCTTGCATGCTTCAACTACAGAGGCTGCAAACTACTGGGCCCACACACCCTGGAGCCTGCGCACCACAACTAGAGAGAGAAAATCCACATGCCACACCTAGAGAGAAGCCCGCAAACTGCAACAAAAGATCCCACATACCTTGACAAATATCCCGTGTGCCACAACTAAGACCCGACACAGCCAAAAATAAATAAAATAAATAATAAATGAATCTTAAAAAACCAACCTAAACTACCACCTAAAACAATTAGAAAAAGAACAAACAATGCCCAAAGTCAGCAGAAGAAAGGAAGTAATAAAGATCAGAGAGGAAATAAATAAGAGATTTTTAAGCTTCCCTGGTGGCACAGTGGTTAAGAATCCGCCTGCAGGGGACATGGGTTCGAGCTGTGGTCTGGGAAGATCCCACATGCCATGGAGCAACAGCCTGTGCACCACAACTACTGAGCCTGTGAGCCACAACTACTGAGTCCACATGCTATAACTACTGAAGCCCGCGTGCCTGGAGCCTTGCTCTGCAACAACAGAAGCCACCGCAGTGAGAAGCCCACGCACAGCAATGAAGAGTAACCCCCATTCGCCACAACTAGAGAAAGCCTGCGCACAGCAATGAAGACCCAATGCAGCCAAAAATAATTAAATTTAAAAAAAAATAGAAAAGATCAATAAAACCAATAAGTTTTTAAAAATGGACAAACCTTTAGCCACACTCACCAAAAAGAAGAGAGACAGGATCCAAATAA
Source organism: Pseudorca crassidens (assembly GCF_039906515.1). Lineage (NCBI taxonomy): Eukaryota > Metazoa > Chordata > Mammalia > Artiodactyla > Delphinidae > Pseudorca > Pseudorca crassidens. Next base: position 15,529,647 of record NC_090315.1, on the reverse strand, counting down.
AATAAGAAATGAAAGAGGAGAAATAACCAATACCACAGAAATACAAGAAATCATGACAGAATACTATGAACAGTTATATGCCAACAAATTGGACAAGCTAGAAGAAAGGGACAAGTTTCTAGAAACAGAGAGCCTGCCAAGAATGAGTCAATAAGAAACGTAATTTGAACAAACTGATCACTAGAAGTGAAATAGAATCTGTAATTTTAAAAACTCCCTACAAACAGAAGTCCAGGACTGGACGGCTTCACTGGGGAATTCTACAAAACATGTAAAGAAAATTTAATACCTATCCTCAAACTATTCCAAAAAATTTAAGAGGAACACTCCCAAATTCATTTTTACAAGGCCACCATTACCCTGATACCAAAACCGGACAAAGACACTACAAAAAAAGAAATTACAGGTCAATATATTTGATGAATATAGATGCAAAAATCCTAAACGTATTAGCAAACCAAATCCAACAATACATAAAAAGGATCATACACTATGATCAAGTTTGATTTATTCCAGGGTCACAGGGATGGTTCAACATTAGCAAATCAATCAATATGATACACCACATTAACAAAAGGAAGAATAAAAATCACATGATCATCTCAACAGACACAGAAAATCCATTTGACAGCATTCAACATCCATTCATGATAAAAAATTCCTATCAAAGTATGAGAGTGTATATGGAACATATCTCAGTAAAATGAAGGCCATTTATGACAAACCTACAATTAACATAATACTCAATGTGAAAAGCTGAAAACCTTTCCTCTGAATATTCAGAAACAAGTAAAGGACACCCGCTCTTGCCACTTCTATTTAATATAGTGTTGGAAATCTTAGCCACTGCAATCAGATAAGAAGAAGAACTAAAATGTATCCAAATTGGAAAGGAACAGGTAAAACTCACCATTTGCAGATGACATGTTAATCTATAGAAAATGCCAAAGTGCCCACCCCAAAAATATAAAAAGTAATAAATGAATTCAGCAAAGCTGCAGAATACAAGATTAATATACAGAAATCTATGGTGTTTCTTTAATAATAAAATATAAGAAAAAGTGGGAAAAAATCCCATTTAAAAGTATCAAAAACAATAAAATAACTAGGAATAACCTTAACCAATGGGGTGAAAGACCTATACACTGAAAACTATAAAACACTGTTGAAGGAATTTGAAGATGATACAAAGAAATGGAAAGATACCACCATTCTTGGAAGAATTAATATTGTTAAAATGGCCATACTTCCCAAAGCAATCTACAGATTCAATGCAGTCCCTGTCAAAATACCCATGACATTTTCCACAGAACTAGGACAGATAATCCTAAAATTCAAATGGAACCACAAAAGACCCAGAATTGCCTAAGCAATCCTGAGAAAAATAACAAAGCTGGACGTGTCACCTTCCTTGACTTCAGACTATACTACAAAACTCCAGTAATCAAAACAGCATGATAAACTTCACTGTAGCACTATTTACAATACCAAGACATGGAAGCAACCTAAATGTCCATCAAGACATGAATGGAGGGGGCTTCCCAGGTGGCACAGTGGTTAGGAATCCACCTGCCAATGCAGGGGTCACAGGTCCAAGCCCTGGTCTGGGAAGATCCCACATGCTGCAGAGCAACTAAGCCCATGTGCCCACAACTAATGAGCCTGTGCTCTAGAGCCTGTAAGCCACAACTACTGAGCCCGCATGCCACAACTCCTGAAACCCATGCACCACACCTAGAGCCCATGCTCCGCAACAAGAGAAGCTACCGCAACGAGAAGCCTGCATACCGCAACGAAGAGTAGCCTCCACTTGCTGCAGCTAGAGAAAGCCCGTGTGCAGCAACGAAGACCCAATGCAGCCAAAAATAAATAAATTTTAAAAAGAGAGAGAGGAATGGATAAAGAAGATATGGTATATATATACAATGGAATATTACTCAGCCATAAAAAAAGAATGAAATAATGCTATTTGCTGCAACATGGATGGACCTCGAGATTATCATAATAAAAGTAAGCCAGACAGGAAAAGGCAAGTATCATATGATATCACTTATATGTGGAATATTAAAAAATAATACAGGGACTTCCCTGGCGGTCCAGTGGTTAAGACTCCATGCTCCCAGTGCAGGGGGTCCAGGTTCAATTACTGCTCAGGGAACTAGACCCTGCATGCCGCAACTAAAAGATCCCACGTGCTGCAATGAAGACCTTGCATGCAGCAACAAATATGCTGCACACCGCAACTAAGACCCAGGGCAGCCAATAAATAAATAGATAAATATTGTTTTAAAAAGATACAAATGAACTTATTTACAAAACAGAAGCATACCCACAGATACAGAAAACAAACTTATAGTTACCAAAGGTGAAGTGGGGGAGAGATAAATTAGGAGTTTCGGATTAACATGTACACACTACTATATATAAAACAGATAACCAACACGGGTCTACTGTATAGCACAGGGAACTATACTTAATATTTTGTAATAACCTATAAGGGAAAAGAATCTGAAAGATGTTATATGTATAACTGAATCACTTTGCTCTACACCTGGAACTAACAACATTGTAAATCAACAATTCGTCAGTAAAAAAAAAAAAAAGAAACAACAACAACAAAACAGCATGGTATTGGCACAAAAATAGTCATGCAGGTCAATGGAGCAGAAGAGAGTCCAGAAATAAACCTATGCACCTATGGTCAATTAATCTATGACAAAGGAGGCAAGAATATACAATGGAGAAAAGACAGTCTCTTCAACTAGTTGTGCTGGGAAAACTGGACAGCTAAATGTAGGACAATGAGATTAGAACATTTACCTCACAACATACACAGAAAAACTCAAAACGGATCAAGAACCTAAATGTAAGACCGGAAACCATAAACTCCTAGAAGAGAACCTAGGCGAAACATGTTTTGACATAAATCATCACAATATTTTCTTACATCAGACTCCCAAGGCAAAAGAAATAAAAGCAAAAAAAACTAAATGGGACCTAGTTAAACTTAACAGCTTGTGCACAGCAAAGGAAACTTTCAAAAAGACAAAAGGACAACCTACAGAGTGGGTGAAAATATTTCAAGCAATTCAACCAACAAGGGGTTAATATTCCAAAATACACAAACAGCTCATATAAATCAATATGAAAAAACAACCCAATCAAAACATGGGCAGAAGACCTAATTAGACATTTCTCCCAAGAAGACATACAGATGGCCAACAGGCACATGAAAAGATGCTCAACATCACTAATTCTTAGAGAAATGCCAATAAAAACAACAATGAGATATCACCTCACAATGGTCAGAATAGTTATCATCCAAAAGTCTACAAATAAATGCTGGAGAGAGTGTGGAGAAAAGGGAACCCTCCTACAGTGCTGGTTGGAATGTAAATTGGTACAGCCACTATGGAGAACAGTATGGAGGTTCCTCAAAAAACTAAAAATAGACTACCATCTGATCCAGCAATTCTATCCCTGGTATATATTTGGAAAAAACTAAAAACACTAATCAGAAAAGGTACATGCACCCCAATGTTCACTGCAGCACTATTTACAACAGCCAAGCTATAGAAACAACCCAATTGCCCATGAACAGATGAGTGGATAAAGAAGTTACGGTAGAAAACAAATGCTGGAGAGGGTTGGAGAAAAGGGAACCCTCTTGCACTGTTGGTGGGAATGTAAATTGGTACAGCCACTATGGAGAACAGTATGGAGGTTCCTTAAAAAACTAAAAATAGAACTACCATATGACCCAGCAAGCCCACTACTGGGCATATACCCTGAGAAAACCATAATTCAAAAACAGACATGTACCACAATGTTCATTGCAGCACTATTTACAATAGCCAGGACATGGAAGCAACCTAAGTGTCCATCAGCAGATGAATGGATAAAGAAGTTGCGGCACATATATACAATGGAATATTAGTCATCCATGAAAAGAAACGAAACTGAGTTATTTGTAGTAAGGTGGATGGACCTAGAGTCTGTTATACAGAGTGAAGTAAGTCAGAAAGAGAAAAACAAATACCATCTGCTAACACATATATAAGGAATCTAAAAAACAAAAATGGTTCTGATGAACCTAGGGGCAGGACAGGAATAAAGACACAGACGTAGAGAATGGACTTGAGGACATGGGGAGGGGGAAGGGTAAGCTGGGACGAAGTAAGAGAGTAGCACTGACATATATACACTACCAAATGTAAAATAGATAGCTAGTGGAAGCAGCTGCATGGCACAGGGAGATCAGCTTGGTGCTTTGCCACCACCTAGAGGGGTGGGATAAGGAGGGTGGGAGGGAGATGCAAGAGGGAGGGGATATGGGGATATACATATGCATATAGCGGATTTACTTTGTTATACAGCAGAAACTAACACAACACTGTAAAGCAATTATACTCCAATAAAGATGTTTAAAAAAAGAAAATGTTATGGTAGAGATTGGTTCAAGATGGTGTAGTAGAAGGACGTGTGCTCACTCCCTCTTGCGAGAGAACTGGAATCAAAACTAACTGCTGAACAGTTATCAACAGAAAAACACTGGAACTCACCATAAAAGATACCCCACATCCAAAGACAAAGGAGAAGCCTCAATGAGATGGTACAAGGGGTGCAATCACAATAAAATCAAATCCCATAACTACTGGGTGGGTGACTCACAAACTGGAGAACAATTATGCCACAGAAGTCCACCCACTGGAGTGAAGGTTCTGAGCCCTACGGAGGGTTTCCCAACCTGGGGGTCTGGAAATGGGAGGAGGAATCCCCAGAAATCAGACTCTGAAGGCCAGTGGAATTTGATGGCAGGACATCGACAGGACTGGGGGAAACAGAGACTCCACTCTTGGAGGGCACACACAAAGTAGGACCCAGGGGGAAGGATCAGTGACCCTATAGGAGACTGAACCAGACCTACGTGCTAGTGTTGGAGGGTCTCCTGCAGAGGCAGGGGGTGGCTGTGGCTCACCGCAGGGACAAGGACACTGGCAGCAGAAGTTCTGGGAAGTACTCATTGGCGGGAGCCCTCCTGGAGTGGAGTCCACACACCATTAGCCCCACCAAACAGCCTGTAGGTTCCAGTGCTGGATTGCCTCGGAACTCAGCCCCACCCACCAGCAGAGAAGTGACTTAAAGTTTTACTAAGTTCTGCCCACCAGAGCAACACCCAGGTCTACACATCAACAAGTCCCTCCCATCAGGAAGCTTGCACAAGCCTCTTAGCCTCATCCACCAGAAGGCAGACAGGAGAAACAAGAAGAACTACAATCCTGCAGCCTGCAGAATGAAAACCATAATCACAGAAAGAAAGACAAAATGAAAAGGCAGAGGACTATGTCCCAGATGAAGGAACAAGATAAAACCCCAGAAAACAACAAAATGAAGTGGAGATAGGCAAACTTCCAGAAAACAAAATTCAGAATAATGATAGTGAAGATGATCCAGGACCTCAGAAAAAGAATGCAGGCAAAGATTGAGAAGATGCAGGAAACGGTTCACAAAGACCAAGAAGAATTAAAGAACAAACAGTGATGAACAATACAATAAGTGAAATGAAAAATACACTGGAAGGAATCAGTAGCAGAATAACTGAGGCAGAAGGATAAGTGACCTGGAAGACAGAATGGAAATCACTGCCACAGAACAAAGAAAAAACAATGAAAAGAAATGAAGACAGCCTAAGAGACCTCTGGGACAACACTAAACACACCAACATTCACATTATAGGGGTCACAGAAGGAGAAGTGAGAAAGGACCCAAGAAAATATTTGAAGAGATTATAGTCAAAAACTTCCCTAACATGGCAAAGGAAATAGCCACCCAAGTCCAGGAAGCAGAGAGTCCCCTACAGTATAAAACCAAGGAGAAACACACCAAGACACATAGTAATCAAATTGATAAATAAAAGACAAAGAAAAATTATTAAAAGCAGCAAGAGAAAAACAACAAACAACATACAAGGGAACTCCCATAAGGTTAACAGCTGATTTCTCAGCAGAAACTCTATAAGCCAGAAGGGAGTGGCAAGATATATTTAAAGTGATGAAAGGGAAGAACCTACAACCAAGATTACTCTACCCTACAAGGATCTCATTCAGATTCAGCAGAAAAATCAAAAGCTTTACAAACAAAAACTAAGAGAATTCAGCACTACCAAACCAGCTCTACAACAAATGCTAAAGGAATTTCTCTAAGTGGGAAACACAAAGAGAAGAAAAGGACCTACAAAAACAAACCCAAAACAATTAAGAAAATGGTAATAGGTACATATCGATAATTACCTTAAATGTAAATGGATTAAATGCTCCAACCAAAAGACACAGACTTGCTGAATGGATACAAAAACAAGACCCATATATATGCTGTCTACAAGAGACTTACTTCAGACCTAGGGACACATACAGACTGAAAGTGAGGGGATGGAAAAAGATATTCCATGCAAATGGAAATCAAAAGAAAGCTGGAGTAGCAATACTCATATCAGATAAAATAGACTTTAAAATAAAGAATGTTACAAAAGACAAGAACGGATGCTACATAATGATCAAGGGATCAATCCAAGAAGAAGATATAACAATTATAAATATATATGCACTCAACATAGGAGCACCTCAATACATAAGGCAAATGCTAACAGCTATAAAAGAGGAAATCGACAGTAATACAATAATAGTGGGGGACTTTAACCCTCACTTACACCAATGGGCAGATCATCCAGACAGAAAATTAATAAGGAAACACAAACTTTAAATGACATAACAGACCAGATAGATTTAATTGATATTTATGGGACATTCTATCTGAAAACAGCAGATTACACTTTCTTCTCAAGTGCACACGAAACATTCTCCAGGATAAATCACATCTTGGGTCACAAATCAAGCCTTGGTAAATTTAAGAAAATTGAAATTGTATCAAGCATCTTTTCTGACCACAATGCTATGAGATTAGAAATAAATTACAGGGGAAAAAAAGTAAAAACACAAACACACGCAGGCTACACGATACGCTACTAAATATCCAAGAAATCACTGAAGAAATCAAAGAGGAAATAAATACCTAGAGACAAATGACAATGAAAACACGACAATCCAAAACCTATGGGATGCAGCAAAAGCAGTTCTAAGAGGAAAGTTTATAGCAATACAATCCTACCTCAAGAAACAAGAAACACCTCAAATAAACAATCTAACCTTACACCTAAAGGAACTAGAGAAAGAAGAACGAACAAAACCCAAAGTTAGTCGAAGGAAAGAAATCATAAAGATCAGAGCAGAAATAAATGAAATAGAAACAAAACAATAGCAAAGATCAATAAAACTAAAAGCTGATTCTTTGAGAAGATAAACAAAATTGACAGAATTTTAGCCAGACTTATTAAGAAAAAGAGGGAGAGGAGTCAAATCAACAAAATTAGAAATGAATAAGAGGAAGTTACAATGGACACCACAGAAATACAAAGCATCGTAAGAGACTACTACAAGCAACTCTATGCCAATAAAATGGACAACCTGGAAGAAATGGACAAATACTTAGAAAGGTATAACCTTCCAAAACCAGGAAGAAATAGAAAATATGAACAGACCAATCACAAGTAACGAAATTGAAACTGTGATTTAAAATCTTCCAACAAACAGAAGTCCAGGACCACATGGCTTCATACGTGAATTCTATAACACACTTAGAGAAGAGCTAACACCCATCCTTCTCAAACTCTTCCAGAAAACTGCAGAGGAACACTCCCAAACTCATTCTACGAGGCTACCATCACCCTGATACAAAACCAGACAAAGATACTACAATAAAAGAAAATTACAGACCAATATCACTGATGAATATAGATGCAAAAATCCTCAACAGAATACAAGCAAACAGAATTCAACAATACATTAAAAGGATTATACACCATGATCAATTGGGATTTATCCCAAGAATGCAAGTATTCTGCATTATACACAAATCAATCAATATGATACACCATATTAACAAATTGAAGAATAAAAACCATATGATCATCTCAATAGATGCAGAAAAAGCTTTTCACAAAATTCAACACACATTTATGATAAAAACTCTCCAGAGGGACTTCACTGGTGGTGCAGTTCTTAAGAATCTGCCTGCCAATGAAAGGGACATGGGTCTGAGCCCCGGTCCAGGAAGATCCCACATACCATGGAGCAACTAAGCCCATGTGCCACAACTACTGAGCCTGAGTGCCACAACTACTGAAGCCTATGTGCTTAGAGCCCGTGCTCTGCAACAAAAGAAGCCACTGCAATGAAAAGCCCGTGCACCACAACAAAGAGTAGCCCCTGCTTGCCACAGATAGAGAAAGCCCACACACAGCAATGAAGACCCAATGCAGCCATAAATAAATAAATAAACCAAATAATTTTATTTATTTATTTATTTAAAAAAAGACTCTCCAGAAATTGGGCATAGAGGGAACCTACCTGAACATAATAAAGGCCATATATGACAAACCCACAGCAACCATCATTCTCTATGGTAAAAAACTGAAAGCATTTCCTCTAAGATCAGCAACAAGACAAGGATGTCCACTCTCACCACTATTTTTCAGCATAGTTTTGGAAGTCCTAGCCATAGCAATCAGAAAAGGAAATGAAATAAAAGGAATCCAAATCAGAAAAGAAGTAAAACTGTCACTGTTTGCAGATGACATGATACTATACATAGAGAATCCTAAAGATGCTACTAGAGGTAATCAATGAATTTGGTAAAGTTGCAGGATACAAAATTAATGCACAGAAATCTCCTGCATTCCTATACACTAACAATGAAAGATCAGAAAGAGAAATTAAGGAAACAATCCCATTCACTATTGCAAGAAAAAGAATAAAATACCTAGGAATAAACCTACCTAAGGAGGTAAAAGACCTGTACTCAGAAAACTATAAGACACTGATGAAACAAATCAGAGATGATACAAACAAATGGAGAGATATACCATGTTCTTGGATTGGAAGAATATTGTGAAAATGACTATACTACCCAAAGCAATCTACAGATTCAATGCAATCCCTAACAAATTACCAATGGTATTTTTCACAGAACTACAACAAAAAAATCTTAAACTTTGTGTGGCGACACAAAAGACTCCAAACAGCCAAAGCAATCTTGAGGGAAAAAATCTGAGCTGGAGGAATCAGGCGCCCCAACTTCAGACTATACTACAAAGCTACAATAAACAAGACAGTATGGTACTGGCACAAAAACAGAAATACAGATCAATGGAACAGGATAGAAAGCCCATAGATAAACCCATGTACCTATGGTCAACTAATCTATGACAAACGAGGCAATGATATACAATGAGAAAAGACAGTCTCTTCAATAAGTGGTGCTGGGAAAACTGGACAGCTACATGTAAAAGAATGAAATTAGAACACTCCCTACGCCATACACACAAAGAAAACCTCAAAATGGATTAAAGACCTAAATGTAAGACTGGACACTATAAAACTCTTAGAGGAAAACATAGGAAGAACACTCTTTGATATAAATCACAGCAAGATCTTTTTTGACCCACCTCCTAGAATGGTAATAAAAACAAAAATAAACAAATGGGACCTAATGAAACTTAAAAGCTTTTACACAGCAAAGGAAACTATAAACAAGATGAAAAGACAACCCTCAGAAAGGGAGAAAATATTTGCAAATGAATCAACGGATAAAGGATTAACCTCCAAAATATATAAACAGCTCATGCAGCTCAATATCAAAACAACAACCCAGTCAGAAAATGGGCAGAAGACCTAAACAGACATTTCTCCAAAGAAGACATACAGATGGCCAACAAACACATGAAAAAATGCTCAACATCACTAATTATTAGAGAAGAGCAAATCAAAACTACAATGAGATATCACCTCACACCTGTTAGAATGGGCATCATCAGAAAATCTACAAACAATAAATGCTGGAGAGAGTGTGGAGAAAAGGCAACCCTCTTGCACTGTTGGTGGGAATGTAAATTGATACAGCCACTATGGAGAACATTGTGGAGGTTCCTTAAAAAACTAAAACTAGAATTACTGTATGACCCAGCAATTGCACAACTGGGGATATACCCAGAGAAAACCATAATTCAAAAACACACATGCACCCCAATATTTATTGCAGCACTATTACGATAGCCAGGACATGGAAACAACCAAGATGTCCATCAACAGAGGAACGGATAAAGAAGATGTGGTACATATATACAGTGGAATATTACTCAGCCATATAAAGGAATGAAATTGGGTCATTTGTACAGATGTGGATGGACATGGAGACTGTCATACAGAGTGAAGTAAGTCAGAAAGAAAAAACCAAATATTGTATATTAACACATATATGTGGAATCTAGAAAAATGGTACAGATGAACCGGTTTGAAGGCAAAAATAGAGACACAGATGTAGAGAAAAAATGTATGGACACCAAGGGGGAAGGGTGGGGGGGAGATGAATTGGGAGACTGGGATTCACATATATACATTAATATGTATAAAATAGGTAACTCATAAGAGCCTGCTGTATAGAAAAATAAATAAAATAAAATTCAAAAATTCAAAAAAACCCAAAAACCTGCTGTATAGCACAGGGAACTCCACTTCGCTGTACAGTAGAAACTAACACAACATTGTAAAACAACTATACTCTAATAGAAAAAAAAGTTATGCTATATATACAAAATAGAATACTATTCAGCCATAAAAATGTATGAAATTCTGCCATTTGCAGCAACATGGATGGACCTAGGGAATATTATGCTTAGGGAAGTAAGTCAGAGAGTGAAAGAAAAATACTCTATGATACCACTTATATGTGGAATCTAAAAAAAAAAAAAGAGAAACTAGTGTATATGTAAAACAGAGACTGACTCACAGATAAAGCAAAAAAAAAAACTAGAGGGTACCAAAGGGGAGAGGAAAGAGGGAGGGGCAAATTAGGAGTATGGGATTAAGAGATACAAACTACTATGCATAAAATAGATAAGCAATAAGGATATATTGTATACACAGGAGATTATAGCCATTATCTTGTAATAAACTTTAATGGAGTATAATCTGCAAAAATACTGAAGCACTATGCTGTACGCCTGAAACGAGTATGATACTGTGAATGAATTATACAAATAAATAAATAACAAGGCATAATAAATAAAACAATAAATGAATCATATTACATGGATCAATTTAATGAAAAACAAACAAATACTAATCATTATGAAATAGATAATTTGAATAGCCCTATATAACTATTAAGGAAATTGAATTCATAATTTAAAATCTCCCCAAAATACAATCTCTAGGCTCAGATAATTTTGGTAGAGAATTCTACTGAACTTTTTTTTTTCCTTTCATTTTAGCTTTCCACAGGATCAGTTGAACTGCCAAACATTTAAAGAACCAACTCCAATTCTAGACAATCTCTTCGAGAAGCATAGGATCACTTATGGAGCCAGCAAGAACTTTATACCAAATGCCAGTATTCATTCTATGAAGCCAGTATTGACATGACACCAAAACCAGACAGTCCAAAAAAGAAAACTACCAACAAATATTTCTCATGAATATAGCTGCAAACTCCTTAGCAAAATACTAATAGAATTTAGCAGCATATAAAGAATTACTATTAACCATGACAAGTAGGGTTCATTCAATACATGCAAGGCTGGTTCAATATTTGAAAATCAAGGTAATCTGCCATATTAACAGACTAGAAAATTACTTGATCATATCAATTGATGTAGAAAATGTATTTGAAAAAATTCATAACCCATTCATGATTTAAAAAAAAAACTTTCTGAAGCTAGGAATGATTGGGTAGCTTCTTCAACTTGATAAAGAGTATCTACAACAAATCTACAGTTATCATCATATGTAATGGTGAATGACTGAATGCTTTACCCATAAGACTGGGAACAAGGCAAGGACGTTCACTCTCACCACTGCTACTCAACATAACTCCGTAAGTTCTACGCAGTGAAATAAGGCACAATAGGGATTTAAACATTTACAGCTCAGAAAGGAGTGCCTAAAACTGTCCCTTTTTGCAGATGATGTGATGATTTATGTAGAAAATCCCACAGAATCTACTACAGATGAACTTCTAGAAATAAGTGATTTTAGCAATGTCATAAGATACTAGATCAACTTGCAAAATCAGTTGTATTTCTATTACTAGCAACTACAGTACCATTTACAACTGTGTCAAGAATTAAATACATAGGTGCAAATCAAACAAAACAAGTACAGAACTTATAAGCAGATAAGTACAAAACACTGATAAGAAATTTAAGATCTAAATAAATAGGTATTCCTTGTTAAGAGATTGGAAATTCAACATAGTCAAATGTCAGTTCTCCCCTAACTGATATACAAGTTTAATGCAATTCCTATCAAAATCTCAGCAAGGTTTTTAATACAATATTCTAAAATTTATGTGGAGAGACAAACAGCAGTAGCTAATACAATTCTGAAAAAGAAGAATAAAGTGGTAAGACACCCTCTACCCAGTTTTAAGGCTAATTACATAGCTATAGTACTCTACTGGATGATATTGGCAGGGGTTGGGTATAAAGTCAATGCAACAGAACAGAGGATAAAGAAATAGCCCTACACAAGTATGGAAAATGGATTTTTGACAAAGATGTAACTCAGTACAATGGAAGATGGATAGTCTTTTCAACAAATGGTGCTGGAACAATTGAATATCCATAGGCAAAATAATCTACCTAAAAATTGCACCATATACAAAATTTAGCTTACAATAGATAATAAATTATAAAAGTATAAAACTTTTAGAAGATAAAACAGAAAATATTTCTGACCTAATTGGTGGTGACACATTACACATGACACAAAAAGCATGATCATAAAAGAAATAAGGGATAAATTAGACTTTATCAAAATATAAAACTTTTGCTCGGCTAAAACCTTGTTAAGCAGATGAAAAGACAGGCTACAGACTGGAAGAAAGTATTTGCATATCCAACCAGAAATCCAACAAATCCCAATAATCTAACAGAGAACTCATAAATAGAATATATAATGCGCCCAAAACTCAGCAGTTAAAAACAACAACAACAACATTATATTTAGAAAATGGGCAAAAGGCATGAAGAGATATTTCACCAAAGAGAATTTATGGATGGCAAATGAGTACATGAAATGATATTCAGTGTCACCAGCTATTAGCTAAAAGCAAAATTAAAACCACAATGAGAAACCACCACATGACTATTAGAAAATCCAAAATTGAAAATAGCAACAATACTATAAATTCTGGCAAGGATGTTGAGAAACAGATCTCTTGCATATTCCTGGTGGGAATGTAATATGGTACAGCCACTCTGGAAAAATAGTTTGGCAATTCTTTAAAAAATAAATGGGGGGGGTGGGGAGTAAATTAAGAGTTTGGGATTAACAAATACACACTATATGAAACAGATAAACAAGGACCTACTGTATAGCACAGGGAACTATATTCAGTATCTTGTACTAACCCATAGTGGAGAGGAATCTGAAAGAGAATATATATATGTACACACACAAACTGAATCACTTTGGTGTACACCTGAAACTAACACAGCACTGTAAATCAACTATACTTCATTTTAAAATACATATATATATGTATAAACTTACCATATAACTCAGCAGTTGTACTCCTGGACATTTATCCCAGAGAAATGAAAGAATTTGCCCACATAGCATTGTGTGCCTGATTGTTCATAGCAGCTTTATCTGTAGTAGCCTAAAATGGAAACAACAAAAATGGTTCTCCATACCATGTAATACTACTTAGCATTAAAAAGGAATAAATGATTGATACATGTAACAATTTAGATAGATCTCAAGAACATTATGTTTAGTTCTGGAAGCCAATCTCAACGGGTCATGTACTACACAATTCCATTTATATAACATCCTTGAAATGATGAAATTATAGAGATGTGAAACAGATTAATGGTTTCCAGGGATTAGGGATGGTGGGGTGGGGTGCAGGTGTGATTTATAAAGGGGTACAGAAACATCTTTGTGGGGGTGGAATAGTTCTGTATGTTGATTGCAGTGGTGATTACATGAATCTATGCACATGATAAAATGACATAACTATATAAACACATTGTACCAATGTCTAATTCTGGGCTTTGATATTGTACTGTAATTATGTAAGATGTAACCATTGGTAAAAACTGCGTGAAGTATAATCAGGACTATCTCTGCACTATCTTGCAACTCCCTGTGTATTTATAATTATTTCAAAGTTTAAAAGTTAAAAAAAAAACTTTCAATAAATGGGCTGAAAAGCAGAATGCACACAGCTGAATTGTGAACTAGGAAGCCAGGGATTAAATTGCTATACAGCCCAGAAGAAACCAAATGTAACAAAGAGATGCAATGTATGGAACAAAACGACATAAAAGATAGAAACTGATCTTCCTCCAACCATTTAATATAAGTCCCAGAAGACAATAGAGCTAATTGAGGAGAGATAGTAGTAATCAATGAAAATTACCTCAAAATAAAGAAGGATGTAAGTCCTTAATTTGAGAGAGGCCTACCAAGTTAATAAAATTCTATTTAATAATTATTCTGACATAGTTTTCATTTTAACATCTATGAAACTGAAATGCATCTTTATATCAGAGACATGTCATAGTTTAATTCAATGTTTTCTTTCCTTTTCAATGGTACATAAAATAACTGTGGTCCTAAACGTGACATCTATGAAAAAATTAAGTAAAAAATAAGTACCAGGCTTCCCTTGTGGCGCAGTGGTTGAGAATCCGCCTGCCGATGCAAGGGACACAGGTTCGTGTCCCGGTCCGGGAGGATCCCACATGCCGCGGAGCGGCTGGGCCCGTGAGCCATGGCCGCTGAGCCTGCCCGTCCGGAGCCTGTGATCCGCAATGGGAGAGGCCACAACAGTGAGAGGCCCGCGTACCGAGAAAAAAAAAAAAAAAAGTACCTACATCTAGGCACATTTTAGCAAAATTTCCAAAGAGAAATAAAAAGATAAAATACTGAAAGCTTCAAGAAAGATTTTTAAAGTTTACTTTCATGGGAATAAGAAATCAGTTTGGGACAGAAATCTATTTGCAGCTGAACTTGGTCCTCTTCTTCTCAGACTGCAGTCAAGGTGTCAGCTGGGGCAGCAGTCATCTCAAGGCTCAAATGGGGAAGGATCTGCTTCAAAACTCACTCATATAGTTGCTGATAGAATTCGGAGTGTGAGCCTTGGTTCCTCACTGGCTGTTGGCCAGAGATCATCCTTAGATGACAGCGTGGAAACTTGCTTCATCAGAGAAAGCAAGAAGAACCAGAGTGTTGTGAGCAAGACAAAGTTACAGACCCTAATCTCAACAGTGAGCTCCCATCACTTTTGCCATATTTTATTCATTAGAAGCAAGTCACTAAATCTAACCCACACTAAAGCAAAGGAGTTACAGAAGGATATGAATACCTGGAAGCAGGGATCAGCGGGAGCCATTTTAGAAGCATCCTATCTACCGTATCTTATTACTTGCTACTCCATCTCCCATCCCCCCCCAGACAATTTTCTCATTTCTGAGCCAGAGAATACTGTTACAGGTTAATCCAGAGTCACACATATATCACCTGAAATCAGTACATGCTCTTCAGATAAAAAATGGACCCTACTATAGGTTTTCACCTCTCAGGAATTCCCAGCATGGATCTGTAAGCAGGCTCTAAATCATTTCCTTGCCCACCCCTAAAGGCCTCACAAAGCCTGGGATTTCACCACATTCTTTTTTTGTTTTGTTTTGTTTTAGAGAGTTCAGCTTTTTATTGAACATGTAACAAAAGAGGTTTAGTCAAAGAGATCAAAGCCCATGTCAACATCAGACTCCTCAAATTCTTCTTTCTTTGCTTCCACTTTCCCCTCCTCAGCTGGGGCAGAAGTGGTGGAGGGGGGAGGACCTCCTGCTCGTGCAGGATCAGCTGCTGGGGCAGGTCCCTGAGCCCTTATATTGCAGATGAGGCTCCCAATGCCAGAGCCTTTGCAAACAAACCTGGCCAGAAAGGTTCAACATTTACACTGGCTGCTATAATTAGGGCATTGATCTTATCCTCCATGACTGTAACCTCATCGTTGTTGAGGATGAAGGCCCAGTAGATGCAGGTGAGCTCTGAGATGGAGGCCATGGTGTGGGTGAATGCTAAGCGGGGAATGCTGGGCGCAGTGCTAGCCTCAGGATGAAGTGAGGGCCTAAGCCTAAAGCGGCCTGCAGCTTCCTCAGAAGGACTGAGCACCTTAGCAGCAGCTGAGGCCAATCAACACTAAATCCTATTTTATCTACAGACATGGGTCTATGGAAAAGTTCAGAACTTTCCCATGTGCAAACGAAATCATCCTTTATCATCAAATTGCAGAACTGACAAGAGATGGTCAAGTATCTCTCTGAAGGGACTTTGTTTTTGCTTCACCTCTGGTCTAGACAGAAGACTGAGTACCTAGGAGATGCTGATTTCTCCAGTACACATTTGAACAGTGGTTTGAGAAGATGGGGGCACAGAGGAGGGACCTGGAGTGCATTCCTCCAAAAATAGGAGGAACTGGGGAAGTTTCAGAATAAAAAATTAAAGTCTTCACATAACCTAAAAAATGACAGAATTTAACACCGAAAACCAACTTACATGACCCATGAGTTTAGAATTGCAAGAATTAGACAGTCTTCCTTGGAATTCATCTACTCAAGAATCCTAGAATCCAGGGAATTCTTATCTGGGAGGAGGAAAAAAATAAGGCAATGAGACCAGATTTGCCATGGAGTTCACAAAATGTCAAGGTTTTTCTCCTCCATTTTTTTCTTCCAAACCACCCTCCCCCCATATATACATTGGGAAAATAAGGTGGAGTCTAGGGACCTCTATGCTTTCTGCAAACCCCAGGGAACACTGATGTAAACAGATGGATTCCTAGCAGATGTTCTCCTGCATTGAAACAGAAGTGTGGGCACTTTAACAGGATTTCCACCAGTACTGCGTTCTGGGATGCTGAGCTACACTTGGGACTAGACTGTTCAAACTTGCTCTTCCAGGCCAGAGGAGGGGCCATATCAGCCATATAGAACCTCCTTTAAGGTTTCTGGAGCCTGGTTGATCTTCCACATCTGAAGTGAGAAAACTGCACAGACCATGCGTTCTTCTAAGCCTACATTACAACTCTCAGATTCTCATGGCTCATCACCCTCATTTAGTATCCAGACTGGAAAGGATGAAATCATGCCCACTGTAGCCAGCCAAAAATGAATATATTTTTGTCTTTTTTTCTCTTTTAGTCCTAATCATCAGACCCTGCTATGAGATTAAGAATCATCAACTAGCAGGCTTTGTTGAAGGGCCAGGTGTCCATGAGCCACACACATTAATCTACACTAGGGAGACATCAAGAGTCTATTATTAAATGGCCCCATCCTTCTCCCCCTTGATTATTTAAATTGAAGTATAATACACATAAAGTATGTAACAGACACTGATCTTAAGTATACAGCTTGATTATTTTACGTGTATAGGAGGGTGACTACCACCCAGATTGAGATACAGGGTTTTTCTAACATACAAGTTCCAGTCATGCCCCTTCCCGGTCTATACCACCTGGGTGACCAATATTCTGACTTCTATCATAATTGGTTAGTTTTACCTACTTTTGAACTTCACATAAATGAAATCACACAGTACATACTCTTTTGTGACTGACTTCTTTCACTCAGCATAATACCTTTAAGACTCATCTATGTAAATGTACCAGTACTTTCTTTTTTCATATTGTTATGTAGTACAATTTTCTTATGCATCCTGCTAGGGCATTTTGGTTGGTAACATTTTTGGGTTAAAATAAACAAAGCTGCTATTAACATCCTTACCCATGTAACTTTGTGGATAAATGTAATCATTTCTCTTGAATATATACTTAGAAGTGGCATTGGGACTTCCCTCGTGGTGCAGTGGTTGAGAATCCACCTGCCAATGCAGGGGACACGGGTTCGATCCCTGGCCTGGGAAGATCCCACATGCTGCGGAGCAACTAAGCCCATGTGCCACAACTACTGAGCCTGCGTGCCACAACTACTGAAGCCCACGTGTCTAGAGCCTATGCTCTGCAACAAGAGAAGCCACCACAATGAGAAGCCCACGCACCACAAAGAAGAATAGCCTCTGCTCGCCACAACTAGAGGAAGCCAGCGCACAGCAATGAAGACCCAATGCAGCCAAAAATAAATAAATATATAAATTATATTAAAAAAGAAGTGGCATTAAGGATCATAGGATAGTATATCTTTCTCTTGATTTCGTAGAAAAGTTAAAGATACTCTTATAAGAGCTAGTGTATTTATGCTGAATGACTTTTCTTTACCCCTTCGTGTTCCAAATACATATCTGAACAAATCTATGTTTCCTAAGTATAACTATGTTGGATTACTGGGTAGAAAAGTATGGCTAGAAGTTCCTGAGTAATGAATGTATTGATTAAGTCTCATTGCTGTTTTTCTTCATATCTTCCTGATCTTCTAGCCATAATGTTCTTCAAAAGCTGCTGAAACATCTTATACTAATAATCTCACTTTGCATCTAACATCAGTGTAATACAAAATGTAAAAGACGTGTAGCTTGCTGCATGAATCCATTCATTTCCAGAGAGTCCATGAATTCAAAATAATTTTCAGCTTGCTAGAATGTCTTCCATCTATATCTTCAGAGGTATATCATCTTAATTTAGTCTAGAGGCCTTTATCACCCCCTACTTTAGATTTATTCCTGTAAGGATTACATTTTTCTTGCTCAATTATAAAGATCTGAAGGATAGCAACTACACTTTTAATGCTAATCTTCAAACACTAGCCCAGGGCCTGCCATATTGTTAGCAATTACTAAATATCTGCTAGTCATTCAGAAATATAACTTCTAGGAAACTGTCATTGGGAAAGAGTTATAAAATGCACAGTGATACATGCACAAGGATGTATATCAAAGAATGATGTACAATAAGCACAAGTTAGAAACGTAAATACCTAATAAAAGATTAAATAAATTATTATCACCAGTAAGGTGATATATTATGCCATCAATAGTGATGGCATATTCCACAGATCTGTTAATTCATCATATTCCTGATGAAGTACTGAGACGGAAGGCATTAAAAAATGCATGACATTGAGAGGTGATATTCAATCATAATTTTTTTTAATGGGCTTTGTCAAACTTCTCAGATGTGAATCTCAGCTATCACAATAACCATGTGCCCTTGGACAATTTAGTTTTGGGGGCCAATTTCATCATCTTACTTTAAAATGGAGATAATAATTTAGGGCTAAGTAAAATACAATGAACAGGTTTTAAACACACACAATTGAAGACGCAGAGGGAGAAAAGGGGCAGAAGAATATTTGAAAAAATATTAGCTGAAAAATGTCCCAAACTAAATCCATCAGGCCATAGTTCAAAGAAGCTGTCAAAAGGCCAAGAAGAATAAATACAAAGAAAACTCTGTTGAAAAACCAAAGAAAAAGGAAATCATAAAAAGTAGTGAATGGGGCTTCCCTGGTGGTGCAGCGGCTAAGAATCCACCTGCCAATGCAGGGGACACGGGTTCAAGCCCTGATCTGGGAAGATCCCACATGCCGTGAAGCAACTAAGCTCCTGTGCCACAACTACTGAGCCTGTACTTTAGAGCCCGTGAGCCACAACTACTGAAGCCCGCGCACCTAGAGCCCATGCTCCGCAACAAGAGAAGCCACCGCAATGAGAAGCCCGCACACCGCAACGAAGAGTAGCCCCCACTCACTGCAACTACAGAAAGCCGGCACGCAGCAACGAAGACCCAACGCAGTCAAAAATAAAATAAGTTAAAAAAAAAAAGTAGTAAGGAATCACTAAGCCGCTGCCATGGACTAAGCAGCCTCCCCCTCGAGCCCCCTCGCTTCCCGACGCTCAGTCCTCCGCGCCCGCTTTCTCCAGCCGCGGCCTTCCGCAGGCCGTTTCCACAGAGGAAAAGGAATTGTATCGTATGTCTGCTATCCAGAACCTCCACTCTTTCGACCCCTTTGCTGATGCAAGTAAGGGAGATGATCTGCTTCCTGCCGGCACTGAGGATTATATTGATAAAAGAATTCAACGGAGAACCGGCAGGAAGACCCTTACTACAGTCCAAGGGATCGCTGATTACGATAAAAAGAAACTAGTGAAGGCATTTAGGAAGAAATTTGCCTGAAATGGTACTGTAATTGAGCATCCAGAATATAGAGAAGTAATTCAGCTACAGGGTGAAAAGTGCAAGAACATATGCCAGTTCCTCGTAGAGATTGGACTGGCTACGGACGACCAGTTCATGGGTTTTAAGTGCGTTTGGCTCACTGAAGCTTAAGTGAGGATTTCCTTGCAATGTGTAGAATTTCCCTTCTGGCCCTTGTCACAAGTTTAAAAACCTCACAGCTTGTATAATGTAACCATCTGGGGTCTGCTTTTAACTTGGACTAGTGTAACTCCTTCATGCAATAAACTGAAAAGAGCAAAAAAAAAAAAAAAAAAAAAAAGTAGTGAGAAGTAACACTAAGACTGAGAACTGACTTCTCCAAATCAACAAAACTAAAGCCGTAACAATTAAGTAATCTGGGACTTCCCTGGCGATCCAGTGGTTAAGACTGTGCTTCCACTGCAGGGGGCACAGGTTCGATCCCTGGGTAGGGGAAATAAGATTCCACATGCCACGGGGTGTGGACCAAAAAAAACAAAACAAAACAAAACCAAAAAAAAAAAAAAAAAAAACATTAAGTGATGTCTTCAATATGCTGTATAAATGTCAAACCAGAATTCTATACTACATAAAAACAGCCTTCAAAGAAGTGGACTGGGCACTTATTCTTGAATTAGGTTTGCCTTATCTCACTTATAATTCCACAAAACTGAATGTATTGTTCATCATATTATCCCACTCAACACTGATTTTGACGATGGAACTTACTGTACAGAAAAAGTGAATCAATGAGCTAAAATCCATGGATTCACTAGGTTTAGGTATACATCTCCTCAATTAACTGATATTATACAATGGTGGAAAGAACTACTAAAGAGTCAATTATGTTGTTAGCTAAGAGGAATACCATGTGATGTTGGGGCACTATCCTGTAAAATGTATTTACTTGAACCAGAGATCAGTACATGGTACTATTTCTCCAATAAACTTTTATACATGGATAGGTTCAGGTAGCAAGGGTAGAAGGAAGTCAGACTAGATATTCTGTGGCTCACCACAAATTTTGGTTCCCATCAATATTGGGTTACACTAATTTAGAGATCTTACTGGTATTTCGATAAAATTGAAATTCTCACTTTCCATTCCTAGCCAAAAAGAATCACAATATACAAGATAAAGACCTTTTGTACTTTTTGATACAAGCAGATGCTATCATTCGTGGAAGATGTGCCAGATGGCTAAAACGGTCACCACCCTCTGCCAGCAATAATGAGGCAGCTCCATGACACAGTCTATGGAAATCTGCTAAGGCTGTGAGTTTTGAGCAGAATCCTGACTGCCAATCTGTCCCAGGAATAACCTGCCTATGTCTTCCTCCCAGCTGGTGGACAACTTCAAATGCTATGTGTACATGGAGCCTGTCTACTACCCTGACCTTGCAGTAACTAGGAACTTGATTTAAGTGTGAAATAGAGACTCATAAAATAAAACCCCAAATATCCAGGATACAATAATTACACACACACACACACGCGTATCAAGAACTAGGGAAAATCTCAAAGTGGATGATAAAACATAATCAACAGGTATCAACAGGAAGTTAACACAGATATTGGAATTATCTGACATGGATTTTAAACTATGAAAACTCATCCAGACGAATAGTCTGATAACTATTAATTAAATCCATAATTTACCATCTTCAGAAGAAGAAATCTCCAGGCCTGTATTAGGGTTCTTCAGAGAAACAGTACCAATATGATATCAA
Organism: Pseudorca crassidens; assembly: GCF_039906515.1. Lineage (NCBI taxonomy): Eukaryota > Metazoa > Chordata > Mammalia > Artiodactyla > Delphinidae > Pseudorca > Pseudorca crassidens. The sequence goes on along the minus strand of NC_090315.1, from coordinate 15,507,641 downwards.
AGGAGATTTGTTTTAAGGAATTGGCTTATATGATTATGGAGGCTGAGAAATCCCATGATCTGCCATCTGCAAAATGGAGACCCAGAAAAGCCAGTGGTGTAATTCAGTCAACAGCCTGAAGGCCTGAGAATGAGAGGAGCCAATGATGTAAATAAATCCCAGTCTGAGGGCAGAAGATGAGGTGAGATGTCTCAGCTCAGAAAATAGGGGAGGGGAGAATTCCTCTTTCCTCTGCATTTTTGTTCTATTCAGGCCCTCAACGGATTGAATAATGCCCACCCACACAGAAGAGGGCAAACTCACTGATTCAGATGCTGATCTCATTCGGAAACATCCTAACAGACACACCCAGAAATAATGTTTAGCTAGGTATCTGGGCATCCTCTGATCCAGCCGAGCTGACACATAAATTTAACTCTTACAAATGCACACTGTCAAATCGGCACTCATACCGCTCTCCTTAAACCATACTTAATCTCCAAATAAAAACAATAACAAGGTCATAATTTCACCTAACATGATTCAGCTATTCTGGGTACAACTGAAAACTCAGTAAATTTTTCCCAGAAGAGGATGCAAAGTCCTTGGGTGATCTTTACACTTCTTCTAGGTACCCTGTAATTTAAATATGATGATGTAAAATTAACAACGTTAAATACTATGATATAAAGTCAATACTTGAATACTATGATGTAAAGTTACAAGGTATGGGATCAAGAAAGAAAAGAATATAAGCATAAACACACAGGTTCATAACAAAACAAGGAGGAATACTCATGACAATTACAGTCCTCATTTCTGTAACTGGTCACATGATCATGCTTCTTTACCTGGTGGAGTGACACAAATTTTCACTCCTGCAGGGTCTGGATCATTGGTAGTCCTGCCTGGATTGGGTTGTTGTTTTCCACTGACCTTAGTCACAGGGCCATGGTGATAAGAGATGCCCTAAGTGATCTCTTGTATTCCAGATGTATTCTTCCTTACCTCCATTGTGGGATAGTAGTCCAATTTCCCCTCAGTAGTCAGGATCGATCATCCTAGCCAACACCGTAACTCTCCTTTGCCTGTTGATTCAGAGGTATGAGACCAAGGTGACCAGGTGGCAGTCTGAACTTCCAATTCACTGGAATCATTATTGTGCCGCCTGCTGGAAGCACTCTTCCTTCTGGAACTAAAACCTCTAACCCAGAAGGGCATAAAGTCATGGGAATGGGAAGCAAAAATTTTGATAGTGGATCACTAGGGGTAATAGTTTTACCACTACCATTTCCACCTGTAAAGGAAAACCCACAGTTCTTCCCTGTGTTTCTTCCTTGTGCGTCTTCTTTACTATTCACACAGAACACTTCACTTCTGGTCGCCAAATGTCGGGGGTGGGGCCGCGGTGCATGGCGGGGTGGGGGGGGGTCAGCTGGGTGTCCTACAATTTAGTGTCAGACACACAGGTTAAGGGCTCAGTCCCACAAGGCTGCTCACCACTTCAGATGCCAATTGTAAGTAGTAGGTCCCCATGTTACAACTTCTGTCTGATTTGGCTACAAATTCAAGGTTCCCACGACCCCCTCCTCAGGTTCAGGTAATTTGCTAGAGCAGCTCATGGAACTCAAGAAAGCACTTACATTTACCAGTTTACTGAAGGATGTGATAAAAGGATACAGATGAACGGCCAGATGAAGAGAAACACAGGGTAAGGTGTGGGAGGTCCCAAGCACAGGAGCTTCTGTCCTTGTGGAATTTGGGTGTCACCCTCCCAGTGTGGATGTGGTCACCAGCCTGGAAGTTCTTTGAACCCTGTATTTTGGGGATTTTTATGGAGGTTTCTTCATGGAGGCATGATGGATCATTAACCCCATTTCCAGCTATTCTCCCTTCTCAAGAGAAAGGTGAGCAGGGTTGAAAATTCCAACGTTCTAATCATGCCTCCTCAGTCTTTCTGGAGACCAGCCCTCATCCAAGGACCATCAAGGAGCCCACCCAGAGTTGCCTCATTAGAACAGAAGATACTCCTATCACCTAGGAAATTACAAGGATTTCAACAGCCCTTTGTCAGGAGCCAGGTCAAGGACAAAATATTAGAGTAAGATATGCCCCTAGTGTTCTTATCACTTAGGAAATTACCAGAGTTTTAGGAGCTCTGGGCCAGGAACTAGAGGCAGAGACCAACATATATACAGTTAACCCTTGAATGGGTTTGAACTGTGAGGGTCCACTTATACATGGATTTTTTTCAATAAATACCACAGTACTACACAATCCAAGGTTGGTTGAATCCACGGATGCAGAAACACAAATACAGAGGGCCGACTATAAAGCAGTATGCAGATTTCTGACGGCACGGGGTATCGGCACCCCTAAACCCTGGGCTGTTCAAAGGTCAACTGAATTTTGTTATCTCACACTATTCCTCGACTCCTGTATCCATGAATCCTGGCTACTAGAGAAACTATCACATATTGGATTCTGCTTCAGAGCATATACAGCCTTCTGGAGAACCCAGACTCAGCCTGCAAGGTACTGCCACCAGCTGGATCTATAACTGAGTCTTCAAAAGGCCATGCCACCATTCTATCAAGCGAGCTGCTTCAGGATGGTGGAGAACATGTTAAGACCAGTGGATTGCATGAGCATGGACCCATTGCTGCAGTTATTTTACTGTGAAAGGAGCTCCTTGATCAGAGGTGATGCTGTGTGGAATACCATGACAGTGGATAAGGCACTGTATGTATGTAAGTCCATGGATGGCAGTTTTGGCAGAAGCACTGCATGCAGGGATGGCAAATATGTATCCAGAGTAAGTCTCTATTCTAATAAGGACAAAGCGCTGCCCCTTGCACAATGTAAGTGATACAATGTACTCAACCTGCCACCAGGTAGCTGGTTGAACACCTCTCAGGGAATGCTGCTATATTAGGGATTCAGTGCTTGTCTCTGCTGGCAGAATGAGCACCCAGCAGTGGCCACAGTCAGGTGGGCCCTGGTGGGTGGAAGTCCATGTTTCTGAGCCCATGCATAATGTCCATCCCTGCCACCACTATGTTCCTAAGCCCACTGGATGATAATGGGGGTAGCTGGGAAAAGAAACTGTTATCCACAGAACAGGCCATCCTATCCACTTGATTATTAAAGTCCTCTCTGCTGAGGTCACCCTTTAGTAGGTATTTATACAGGGCACAAATACCTTCAAATGTTTTGCCCAGAGAGGTCTATCCACACATCTCTTTCCCAGATTTCACTGTCACCAAATTTCCAATCATGTTCCTTCCACCATTATTCCACATCCTTAGTATCCATTCCCATACTTGTTCCCTAGATTTGCCTGTAAAAATTAGAAAACTCAAGTAATTCTTTTGGAGTGTAGCACACCTCCTCCTGGGTCACACTTTGTACTTCACCTTTAGGAGTCTGCTGGGATTTGAGTCTAGTGATAGGCCCATCAGCATCATCTTGCATGGCCACTGCCTCAGGGGAGGTCATGGTTTCTTCAGGCAATGCGGGCTTAATCCCCTCAAATGGAGGTGGAAATGCCATTGCCACTGTGGATGGGGATGCCACTTCCATTAGTAAAGCAGACTCTAAACTCAGGAGCTCAATGTCCCCAGTTTCATCCCACATGTCTCCCAACCAACTTATAGGATGCTATTCTTTCCCAATCTATGCCCTCACTTTAACACTATTTACTCAGCTAAGAATTTTCCAAATCTTTACATTCTGCTTCAAAAACTCCATCTTTAAGTCATTTCTCTCTTCTTGCACTTCATTATAATCAGCCAGGAGGAGCAAAGCCACACATTAAATTTCATTGCTCAGAAGATCTACTTTCCACAAAATACTAGAACACAAACACAATTTAGCCCTGTTCTTTGCCACTATAAAAAGAATGACCTTTCCTCCAGTTTCCAATAATACGTTCCTCATTTCCATCTAAGACTGCGGCAGAATGGTCTTTACTGTCCATATTTCTACTAACATTTTGTTCATGATTATTTCCTAAGACTGAGGTTTTCTCTTCAGCTCTCCTCTTTTCTGAGATTTCACCAGAATCACCCTTAACATCCGTTATTTTTTGCATGCACGTCAAAACTCTTTTCAGCCTTTATCCACTCACTATTCAGTTCCAAAGCCACTTCCATGTCTTTTACATTAGTACCGACTTCTAGTACAAACTTGTCTTATTCAGCTTGGGCTGCTATAACATGGTACCACAGACTGGGTAGCTTGTAAACAAATTTATTTCTCACAGGTTTGGAGGCTGGAAGTCTGACATTAGGGTGCTAGCACAGTTAGTTTTGGTGAGAAACATCTTCCAGATTGAAAACTGTCATCTTCTTGTTGTATCCTCCTCACATGGCAGGAGAGGGTGAGAGAACTCTCTGGGGTCACTTTTATAAGGGTACTAATCTCATTCAGAAGGGCTCCACCCTCATGACCTAATTATCTCTTGAGAGGCCCCACCTCCTAATACCATCACATTGGGGGTTAGGATGTCATCACATTTTAAGGAGACACATTCAGTCCATTGCAAGGCCCAAATGGTTTCACTGGACTATTCTACCATTCAAAGAATAATTAACACCAATTCTACACTACCTCTTCCAGAAATTAAAAGGAAGCAACATTTCCAAACTCACGTTATGAGAACACCATCAACCTGATACCAAATGAGACAAAAATAGAACAAAACTATAGACCAGTATCCTTCATGAATACAGATGCAAAAATCCTCAACAAAACATTAGTAAATCATAGCAATCACAGCAAGTACAGCAATATATATATATATTTAAAGTACACACTACAGACAAATGGAGTTTACTCCAGTGATATAAGGCTTAATATTTGAAAATCCATGAAGGTAATCCATCATATTAACAGAGTAAAAAAAAAATCATTCTATTCATTATATCGATTGGTGCATATTTCAAGTAGAATTTCAAGGAAATAGAAGGTTCATGACAGTGTTTACAGGTAGCAAAGTGTTCTCAAAGTTATAATGGGCCTGAGAGGGGAGGAAAACTCAAATATGTGGTGCTGTCCTGAAAATGTCACCCCAGGGTAAAGATAAAGCCAACTTGCATCCTTTCTGTGAAACAGCGTGGCTTCTAAGAATTTCAAAGTCGTTTTTCCACAGTAGCCTCACAGGGAACCCAATACAGAGAAGAGCCTGTTGATCTTTTGTCTAATTGAATGAATCCTAATAAAAATCATAGAAAACACAGTCTTAAAGAGAATTGTACTACTTGAAGCACTGCAAGCTTGAACTTAGTGGGAAACAGTATAAAGTAAAAAAGTGCCTTTGGATGCCGAAACATCTACAGGCTATAAACAGTCTGAGAAAACTACTCAGCTGTAAACACAGGCAACGTTTTATGAAAAGAAAAAAAAATTCAGCATGACTTGGGGTAGAACCAAAGAGACCAAAGTGTGTAAACATGCTGCTACTTGGGAGCAGAGACATACTTAAATTGGGTTCTGTATTATGCAGTAATGCAATCCGCTGAATATCACAGCTTCCCAACAACAGCAGAGAAATGCTGTGAGAAACTGACCTGTTAGATATTTTTTTAGAAGTATTCAAAACTTGTGTGTTTTTTACACTTAACACCATCTTAATTTGTACTAACCGCAATTCAGGCTCTCAATAGCTCAATTTTAAGTGTTCAACATGTTGCCAGCAGCTACCTTATCAGATAAAACAGTTCTATTCAATTAATTTCCACAAGTAGTTGTAATTGCTCTTTTTACTCACTCTTGAAATATACGAAGTACTATGGGACAGGCACTACAACAGATGTAGCATTAGGTGAACTAGATAAAATCTGGATCCTCAATCTTAATTTCCCAAATACATTATAGCACATTTAATATCCCTGTGTGTAAAACTTTAGCAACATCTGTAAGTTCTGATATGTAGCCATTTACAAACATCATTCACTTTAAGTGGGTTATAATTTCACAGATACTTTATCTTTAAAAAAAATTATGGAAAATTTAAAATACATGAAAATAGAGAAAAGAGCAAAAACAAAATAAGCAAAAACCACACACCTGACTCATCTTACCATGATTTTGACAAACAAGTTATCCATCTTCAATTTTCTTTCGCATGAGCATTTTAAAGGTAATTCTAGACATATAATTTCATGTGTATAAACTTGCTAATTTATCTCTAAGACACTTTTACATAAACACAATGCTATTTGCACATCTAACAAGAACATAATTCTTAATATTATCTAATACTGTCAATAGTCCCATTTCCCCAACTGTCATAAAAATGTCTTTTTTACACTTGTTCAACTTGTGATCTAAATGAGAACCACTCATTCATTGCATTTGATTGATACATCTCTTAAGACTCTTAATATCTAAGAGTTCCACCTCCCTTTTTCAATCCATTTTATTGGTTGAGAAGCTGTCATTACTCTTGTAGAATTACCCACATTTTAGATTTGTCTGCTTCTTGCTGTATCATGTAATTTGTTCTTGTTTCCTGAATTTTCTCTAAACTGGGAGTTAGATTTTGATGCTTTAATTAGATTCAGGTTCAATATTTTTTGTCAATGGTATGTCTTATTGTATCATATCAGGAGGCACAAAATGTTTTGTCCTATTTTTGATGAGATTAAAATTGATCAGTGGGTTCAGATGTTGTCAACCTGATCTATTCACTATGAAGTTGACATCAACCATTCACCTAATGGTCTTAACACCTCTACTGAGAATTGTGCCTAGATCCATTATTTCATTATGTCCTATAAAAATCTCTAATAAAGAACTTTACCTCATCAACTTCTAGTTGCCTTGAAATAGTTTATATAGGAAATGCAGGCTAAATCACATTTCCTTCCTTTTATTTATCAATTTCCAGAATGAGTTGGTGCCCTGGCAACTTCCATAGGTATACTGTACAGATGAAAGAACAGAGGTGATAACAGGTAAGATCAAAAGCTTTTCCACATTCACTCCTTTAAGAGAGTTTCTTTCTAGAAAGAACTTCCTAAGGTTTAACATGGTTTGAATGGTGACGAAATATTTCTATATATTAATTAAATTAACCTATTCTTTTAAAACCTCTTATTTTAATTTTGAGCATGAAGCAAAAGGGATTCCTACATTCAAACACTTTTCCTCCAGGATTTATTTTCTACTGCCCCTTAACACAAAATTCACAATGGATGGCTTTCTAATAATTATTTAGTGACCTTATGAACTCGCTGATGGTAAGTAAGATGTGAATGTTGTCTAAATGCCTTCTTACATTCCTTACATTTGTATGGTTTCTCACCAGAATGAATTCTCTGATGTTGAATAAGTGATGAATGTAGTCTAAAGGCCTTTCCACATTCCTTACAGTCATAGGGTTTCTCACCAGTATGAATACTCTGATGTTGAGTAAGTTGGGAGAGCAGTCTAAAAGTCTTCTCACATTCCTTACATTTATAAGGTTTCTCACCAAAATGAATACTCTGATGTTGAGTAAGTTGTGAGAACAGTCTGAAGGCCTTCCCACATTCCTTACAATCATAGGGTTTCTCTCCAATATGAATACCCTGATGTGAAATAAGTTCTGAGTAACGACGAAAGAACTTCTGACATTCCTTACATTCATAAGGTTTCTCACCAGTATGAATTCTCTGATGGAGAGTCAGATGATAGGCACGACTAAAAGTCTTCCCACATTCCTTACAATCATAGGGTTTCTCGCCAGTATGAATTCTCTGATGGAGAGTAAGTTGTTGCCGCACTCTAAAGGCCTTCCCACACTCCTTACAGTCATAGGGTTTCTCACCAGTATGAAGTTTGTGATGTACTCTAAGACCTGTACTACACAGAAAAGCCTGCCCACATTCCCTACATTCATAGCATTTCTCAGCAATATTAAGTCTTTGATGTCGAGTAAGGTGTGCATATTGTCTAAAGGTCTTCCCACATTCCTTACATTCATAGGGTTTCTCACCAGTATGAATCCTTTGATGGAGATTAAGTTGTCCTCGAACTCTAAAGGCCTTCCCACATTCTTTACAGTCATAAGGCTTCTCACCAACATGAATTCTCTGATGTACACGAAGATCTGCACCACATGTAAAGATTTTTCCACATCTTTTACATTCAAGGAGTTTGTCAGAAGCATGAATTCTCTGATGTCGACTAAGGTGGGCACACTGTCTAAAGGCTTTTCCACATTCTTTACATTCATAGGGTTTCTCACCAGTATGAATTCTCTGATGGAAAGTGAGTTGTTGGCGTACTCTAAAAGCCTTCCCACAATCCCCACATTCATAGGGTTTCTCTCTATTGTGAATTCTCTGATACAGAGTAAGAGATGTGCGTTTTTTGTTCTTGGGCATTTTTTCAGAGGTGGTTTTTTTCACTTGCCTGAAATACGCCTCCTGAGGACCCTCTTGTCCCTCAAACTTTTTATATTCACAATCTTTCCTGAAAAAGGAATCTTCAAGGCCACAACTTCTAATTCTTTCCATTATCTCCCACTGAGATACATTCATTTCACAAACATCCTTTACTTCAAATAATTTTTTAGTGCCATATCTGGATTCCAAATCTGAAAGAAAATAAGATAAACACATGTTATTTTCTTATTCTAGAAAAAGTAAACAAATAAGCAAATAAAAATTTTATAATAGGAAAGTCCAGTTGAAGAAAATGTGCTTAAAAACTCTTTAAAAATCATGTAGCTTGAAAAAAGCTAAGAGGAATAAAGAAAATGAGTCAAGACCAGATAATTCAGAAGCAAATCAAAGTCTGAGATCTCTACCTAAACTTTTTAATGATTTCTCTTTTTAATAAGAATACAGTAGAAACACTTTATTATGAATAACATGGCCTTTGTTTACCAAAAGATGTCATCTCAAGCTACTGCCCCCTTTGCACCCTACATCTGTCACACTTACCTCCTTTCAGTTGCTAAAATATGTTACAATCTTTCCATTTCTTAGAGCTTTTTACTGGCTGTTAAATCTCCCAGGAATGCTGGCGGGCTCTCCACATGGTTGGGTTCCTTTCATCCTTTAGGTATCATGATAAAAGTCAGAAAAAATACCTGTGCTGACTTCATCTAATTTATATCCTTTATTTTCTATCCTAATAACTTGTTCCTTGCTTAAAACTTTTTTTCAATTCTGCTGTGGTATATTCATTAACTTTCCCAGTTTTTATTCTATTTTCTTACCCCAAGGGCAGAAACAATCTTTCACTTATCACTGAATAACAAACCCATAGCACACAGTAACTATTAATTATTAAATTTCAATAATTAGTTAATAGTAAAAATGTATATTTTGCCTTGCCTCCAATCTTACACCTTCTTTTTTATCACTTCCTATAGAGATGGGAAACAAAAGCACATCTAAGCTATCTCAATCAAATACATACATGGAAAAATTTCTTTACACCTGATCATCCTTCCAATGGCCTCTCCACTTTCACTTGCAGATATCTCCACTTCAGTTCATTTTCTACGTTGCATAGTTGTGAGTGAACCTCACTTTCACGATCAAGGTAATAAAAGGTTCTACTTATTTATTTTCATTTGAGTTTATTAACTATACACACTATGTTACAAATACTCAACCTGTTTTGTTCCTTCATACCCTTTCCTATATTCTCCCTGAAGTCTTCATAGCCAATGCCATTTAGGTACTGCCTAAAAATATATTAGTGATTTTTCAGTCACAGCAACAGGTTTATAAAAGAGTAACATGCTAATGAAATTCTGAGCAGAGACGTATTTTTCTCAAATGTATATTTTCTCAAAATTTTTGAAATAAGATTTCAATATTTTTCAAAAAGAAAAAGGTATTTTAAAAAATCTACAATACAGCAACATTATTTTTAATATACCCAAACTGGAAAGAATCTAAGTGTTCATCAACAGAAGAATGACAAAGAAAATTAAGATATGTGGATACAATGCAATAAGAGCAATGAGACAAACTGTAACAGCAATGAGAATGAATAATCTACAAGTACACACAACAACATGGATCATTCTCACAAACATAATGGTGAGTAAACAAAGCCAGGCATAAAAAAATTTATACTATTCCATTTTTATAAAGCTTGAAAACAGTAAAACTAATCTATGGACTTGTTAGAAGTCAGGTTAGTAGTTAACTTTGGTAGGGAGGAATGACTGGAGAAAGTTAGGGGGGAGCTTCTGATATACTAGTAAAGCTCTATTTCTGAATCAATGTGTAATTACTTTGTGAAAATTCAGTGAGCCACATATTATAATTCTGTATTTTTTATATCTGTTCGTATTTCAATAAGTTTACTTTAAAAAGGATATACTAAAAAGACGTTAAAAGGCAATAATGATTTAAATAGTGTAGATAATTTGTGAGCAGAGACAAAAAAATGAATGGCACAGAAAATACTCCTATGAAATCTGAGTGTCTTTCTCCATGCTTCCCCCTCCCTTCCCTCTCTCCTGTTCTCCTTCCTTTACTCCTCTCTTTCTCTTTCTCCCCCTCCCTCTCTCTCCTCCTGTCTGTCTGTCTCTATCTCCCCATTCAAGAAAGCAATATAAAACTATGACAATTTTGTAGAAATTTGGGGGAAAAAAACAATTTAAGGTCTCATTAAGACAAATAAGATATAAATTATACATAAAATGAACAGTAATTAGCTAGTCATAACAGTAGTAAATAAGCAGGCAGGTACAAAAGTATGACAGTTGTTATTAAGATGGTGATTTCAAAGGATTTACTTGCAAATTAAAAATTAAAAACCAGTGATCTAAAGGAAAGTCACAGTCAAAACCAAAAGTGAAGGCCCAAACATTTGTAAGAAAAATGAGAAATTGTATACAGCAGAAAAGCCCATACAAACTGTATAAGAAACATTAAACAATGGAAAAAGTAATGGAATAAAGGAAGTGAGTAGAAAATGCACAAAATAAAAGTATAAACAAACTTAGGGCAAAATGTCCATATTCATTCATAAAAAACAAAGTAGAAGTTATAAAACTTATCCTATAGAAGTTGAACATTTTAATTTAAAGAACAAACAAAATATTCCCAGTGTGGATATAGAGACGCTTATATGGCTTCCCCACCTAAATGACGTGTCAGATTAAGGCTTTGGCACGCTGAACATTCTCATCTAGGAGACTATACTACAGTTGACCCTTGAACATAGGGGTTAGAGGGGACAATACCACCCCCCCCCCCGCCCCTCCACTGAAAATCTGTGTGTAACTTTACAGTTGGACCTCCATATCCGCAGTTCTGCATCCACAGATTCAACCAACCCCAGGTCATGCAGTACTGTAATACACATTTATTTTTTTAAACCCATGTATAAATGGACCCATGCAGTTTAAACCCATGTTGTTCAAGGGTCAGCTGCATAAACAACTGAAGTGTAATCTTAAGATTTCTGTTAAAAGTCAGCCATAATTGTTCCCAAATTTGTTTATGCCAGTTCTTTCCCCTTCAAGAAACTGAAAGACAACCATTTCTATCTATGAAAACTAGGTTCAGTGCTTTGCAAGTTCTGGCTAGGGATGCACACTGCATTGTTCTCAAAATAGGCATGAGTGAGAAAATAGTAAAGATTGATGGGAAATGTAAAGAGTCATGAAGGATTCTGCACACAGTTTGCTTTACAAGTATCTTTAGATTCTTGTTCTACTTTAAATAAATTGAAACTGGAAATAATAGCCTATGCATTATATGTATGATTTAATCAAGAAAAAACTGGACCAACTCTAAAACAAAAGGCCAAACTAAACATCAAAAGACATATATAAAATATTTAACTACTCAAAATTAATAAACCAAATATTAGTTTGTATTCTACTGAATCAAAGGACTTTATTCTAGTAAATAATGCTAATGTGAAAGCAAAATATTAACCTATCTTAAAGCAATGTAAAAGGAGAAATATTATTTCCATTTGCAGGATACCAGCTTTAATTAAAAAGAAAATATGAATTACCTGTTCATAGAGTTAATTAGTTTCCTGAGATACAATGTCTTCAATAACCTTTGCTGATACAAGATGATACGGATACAGAATATTTATGACAGAGGCAGTTTTAGGCACATTAACACCAGGGTAAATGCAACCAGAGATCTGTAAATGTTAAAACCCTATAACCACAGAACTGTACTTCTGAAAATCAAAACTGATCAAATATGGTGTTGGCCTAAAAGTTCATTCCGGTTTTTCCGTAAGATGTTATGGAAAAACCCAAATGAACTTTTTGGCCAACTCAATATTAAATAATCCATACTGAATTCCAAATAACCTTCACATTCTGCTGATAATTTTACTGCTAATTTCATTAAGAAATAAGAAGCAATTTAAAGAAAAATGTTATTCTCCCCTTCACCACGTTATCCAACCAACCTGTGTCCATATTCTTATCATATGCATTGGTTTTCCTTCATAAATTGATTCCTACCCATTTACTGAAAGTCATTGCTTACAGAATTCCCTCTTTCTCTACTCCATCAATTTTCCCTCTTTGAAATCATTCCCTTCAGCCTATATACATGTTCTAATACCTCATCACATCTTAAGATACTTTCCCTGTACCCCATGTGTCTGCTTTTATGGCAAAATTCCTCCAAGAGTTATATATATTTATTTTCATCACTGCCTCACTTCTCACTTTCTTTTCATCTCCCAATAACTTTAAAAGAAACAAAATTTTATTACAGAGCATATCTGACATACACAAAAGGAGAAGAGTAATTATAAATGTCCATGTATCTATGGCCAGCCTCAGCAACCACCAACCAAGCCCAGTACTGGCCTATGCAGACCCTAATCCACTCTCCTCACATTTTCTGAAGCAAATCCCATAATCTAATGTTTTTTGTTATCACTTCAGGATGTATCTCTAAAAGGATTTAAAAAAATAATCATAATACCATTATCCAAACCTGAAAAAATGAACAGTAATTCTTTAAGAACATCAAAAATCAGTGTTCACACTTCCAATTACCTCATACATAAAATTTTAAACAATTTAAAAATAATAACTGATCCAAAGCCCATAATGTACAATGGTTGACATGTCTTCTACGTGTCTAAAACCTACAGACTGTCCTACTATCTTTTAAAAATATTTATTTATTTATTTATTTATGGCTGCATTGGGTCTTTGTTGCTGCACGCAAGCAGGTGCTACTCTTCGTTGTGGTGCACGGGCTTCTCATTTCAGCGGCTTCTCTTGCCGCGGAGCATGGGTTGTAGGCGTGCAGGCTCAGTAATTGTGGCATACGGGCTTAGTTGCTCTGCGGCATGTGGGATCTTCCCGGACCAGGGATCAAACCCATGTCCCCCACATTGGCAGGCAGATTCTTAACAACTGCGCTGCCAGGGAAGTCCCTGTCCTACTATCTTTTGATTTCCCTTACAATTTATTTGTTGAAGAACTGTTTTTGACCCTATAGCATTTCTCATATTCTGAATTTTTCTGACTATATTCCCAAGGTGTAATAGAACATGCTCCTCTATCTTCCTCCAATAAATTGGTGGCTTTAGATGCTCCATTAGACTTAGGCCCACTTCATAGGTCATATTGTATCCTTTCATTCACCCCTTCATTCATTGTCTCTATTTCTGTGATGCTATCAGCACTGATGTTCAGTGCCTAGATCCAATAGCTCACTATGGGTTCCAAAGTGATAATATTCTATCATTCTTCATTTATTCACTGAATACTTTTATTAAGAAAAACATCCCTCCATCTATTACCTATTGGTACAGTTCTTACAAGGAAGACAGGATAAACGCTTCTTTTTTCTTTTAAATTTATGCTTTCCAAATAAGTTAGTTCTTTAGTAGTTTCCAATGGTGAACAATCTGCTGTTAGCATCATTAAGAATTTATGGAATTAAGCATGCGGTATTTTATGTGGTTGCAATACATTGCAGTTATGTATACAGATGCTCAAATGATTCCATCTTTGACAAGTTGAAGAGCCTCTGCTAACTGGTTCTTCTTCCCTGACCACCCTATCTAAAATTACCCCATTAACCCATCATAATTCTCCATATTCTTATCCTACTCACTTTTCTTTATAATACTTAATCACTTCATGATATTTAGTAATCCACTTGTTTATTGTATGATTACCCTACTAAAACGTAAACTCCATGAAAAGAAGGCAATGAAGAAATACATACATAAAAGCCAAATACAAAAGATGAGCTAGAAAGAAATTAGATGCAAAATACAGGTAAAATGGTGGTCTTTGGTGAAGAAAGCTTTCCCCCATTGAAATGAGAAAGAAACAGGACAGTGAAGAAAGAAGAGGTAAATGGAAGTAAAGATGGAATTTCTTTGGTGGTTCAGGCTGAAATCTAAGTTTTCTTCCCAGGTTTCAGGTCTCTCCTTCATAATCAACATCTAAGTGGTGTGTCTCCTTCCCAACCAGCAGGAATATGCCATGCCACAATAGCTTACCTTTCCTTATTATCACTTACTCACCTAGGCTCCGTCTTCTTTTCTCATCCCTCACAACCATCCAGGGTTCTTTCCCTTGCTCTAACAGAGTAATTACATCTGGTTTAGAAACGGAACATCCTCCTTGAGAAAACATAATACAGAAAGGATATACTTGACTAAGCCTTCAGAACAAAGAAGAGTAAATGAACAGAAAAACATTGATATTAGAGTTACTTCAGGATCACAAGAACAGAGAGATAGGAATAGTGCCTTATTTTAATTGCCAATTCATACAGCCTCTGTCTCTTGAGAAAGTAACCACTGACAGCAGTGGTTTCAAATCCTGCCTCTGTCACCTGAACAACTTACGGCCTCAGTTTTCTCAGTTGGAAAAATAATATATACCCATATGTAAATAATATATAAAATAATACATAAAAATATATAAAATAATAATGTATACCATTATTATAATAATGTATAGGATTGTGTGAGGTTTGACTTAATAAACAAAGTGCTTGGATGAGTGCCTAGTACATAGTAAGCAGTCTACATGTTTATTAGGTACTATTTTTGCTTTTCTTTAAATACTTTGCTAAAAGGAATATAGTTTCTTGCCAGTATATTCATCCAATGTTAAATGCAAAGTTCATATATTTTAAACTTTTAATCATAAATCAATTAAAAGATAATGTTTGTTGCAATAAATTGAATGTGTCCACTTGAGTTTTTACAAACTACTGATTTAACCCAGTATCATATACATTGTATAAGCTTTTTCAATAGGTATGTAGAGCCAGACACCTCTGTCTTCCTACTCACATTGCAGGTAAGTTAATAGATAATAGACCATCTACAGCAGTATGAAACCAGATTTCTTTGAAAATGGTTTTGCTCTGAGCGTCTAAGAATTTATATCAAACTGTCATTCAAGAGAAGCAATTATGGAAAAGGCAAAGGAAAATGTAAATGTCACTGATTTATGGGGAAGCTAAAGGTGCTATTTAATAGTTTAACAGCTGAAGGTGCCTATTCCCAAACTACAAAGCAGATATTTGGCTTTTAGAAGGATAGCCCTGAAATTCAGTCACGTGAATTTCTACATTACTTGACACAGATAAACTTACCCAGTGACACCAGGTTGCTATAGTTCTCTAATATCACATCTCTGTACAAATTCCTCTGATTTGAGTTCAGACATTCCCACTCTTCCTGAGAAAAGTCTACAGTTACATCTCTGAACATCACCAAATCCTGAAATGACAAACCCATGTTTTATTTGTAAAATTATTTATTTCTGTATAGGGCCACATGCCACATATTGTCACTATTTGTATATACTTCTCCTTTCTCTACTTTTTTAAAACAATTCTTTCAAAAAGTAATTAACTCATAGATTGTACAAAAACAGGCCATGGGTTGAATCTGGCTCACAAGCTGTAGTTTGCCTACTACTGCTACAGACGAAACTTCCTATATAACTGTGGGATACCTAATTTTACTTATTTCCAGATACGTTCAGGTAATTAATCAGAGTTTCACTAAATTGTAGCAATATTTTCTTAGATCAGTCTCCAACAGCAAAAGAAATAGAAGCAAAAACAAACAAATGGGACCTAATCAAACTTAAAAGCTTTTGCACAGTAAAGGAAACCATCAATCTTCTGTTGATGGGCACAAAAGGAAACAAAACAAAAAGACAGCCTACCAAATGGGAGAAAATATTGGCAAACGAAGTGACCGACAAGGGGTTGATATACAAAAAATACAAACAGCTCATACAACTCAGTACCAAAAAAACAAACAACCAAATCAAAAATGGGCAGAAGACCTAGATAGACGTTTCTCCAAAGAAGACATCCAGATGGCTAACAGGCACATGAAAAGATGCTCAACATCACCAATTATTAGAGAAATGCAAACCAAAACCACAATGAGGTATCGCCTCACACCAGTCAGAATGATTATCATCCAAAAGTCTACAAATAATAAATGCTAGAGAGAGTGTGGAGAAAAGGGAACCCTCCTACACTGTTGGTGGGAATGTAAATTGGTGCAGCCACTATGGAGAACAGAATGGAGGTTCCTTAAAAAACTAAAAATAGAGCTACCATATGATCTAGCAATCCCACTCCCGGGTATATATCTGGAGAAAACAAAAACTCGAAAATACAAAAATTTGAAAAGATACATGAACCCCAATGTTCATAGCAGCACTATTTACAATAGCTGAAACATGGAAAACAACTCAAGTGCTGATCAACAGAAGACTGGCTTAAGATGTACAACTGAATGCTAGCCATAAAAAAGACTGAAATTTTGTCATTTGCAGCAACATGGATGAATCTAGAGAATATCACACTAAGTGAAGTAAATCAGAAAAAGACAAATACTATATGATATCACTAATATGTGTAATCTAAAAAAATAATACAAATGAATTACATACAAAACAGAAACAAACTTATGGTTACCAAAGGGGAGGGGGAGGGAGGGAGAGACAAATTAGGAGTACTAACAGGTACAAACTACTCTATATACATAAAATAGATAAGCAACAGGATTTACTGTATATCACAGAGAATTATATTCATTATCTTGTAATAACCTAGAATAGAATATAACCTGAAAAAAAATAATTGAATCACTTTGCTGTACACCTTAAACTAACACAATATTGTAAATAAAAAAGAAAAGAATTTCACAATTAATTGAAAGTGTCCATAAAAATACTGCTAGCAATGGGCCTAAAAAAAATAAATATGATTTACTATAGGGACTTCCCTGGCGGTCCAGTGGTTAAGACTCCACACTCCCACTGCAGGGGGCATGGGTTCAAAACCTGGTTGGGGAGGTAAGATCCCACATGCTGCAAGGTGCGGCCAAAAACAGAAATGTGATTTACTCTTATCGCTTTCCCTTTAAGGGTTAGAAAAAAATAATCAATGGAATTTTTCCCCCCAGATGAACCATAAAATCTCTATTTTTAAAAAGTAGAGTTTGCACAAAATTAAAGAATTTCTTCCAGACCCAATTTCATCACTATATGTATCATTAGCACTTTCCCTTATTATAACAAATCTTTTTTTTTTTTTTCCGTACGTGGGTCTCTCACTGCTGTGGCCTCTCCTGTTGCGGAGCACAGGCTCCAGATGCACAGGCTCAGCTGCCATGGCTCACGGGCCCAGCCGCTCCAGGGCATGTGGGATCTTCCTGGACCGGGGCATGAACCCGTGTCCCCTGCATCGGCAGGTGGACTCTCAACCACTGCGCCACCAGGGAAGCCCTATAACAAATCTTTTACTGAATATTTTAAACTTATTATAAAATACTCCATTTAATAGATATGTTGGACTTAATAATGACTCTATTTAGATTATTTCTATACTCTTAAACATATTAAATTATATTTACAATTTAGGTTACACAAAATTTCTAAAGCTACAATGTCCAATATGCTACCTTAGACACATGGTTACTGAGCACTTGAACTGTAGCTAGTACAAATTTAGATGTGCTGTAACTATAAAATATACACCAGATATTGAAGACTTTAGAGAAAAAAAAGAATGTAAAATACCTCAATAATTTTTATACTGATTACATTTTGAAATGATAGTATCTTGCTATATTGGGTTAAATAAAGCATTAAAATTAACTGCACGTTTCTTTTTAAAATATGACACTAGAGACTTCCCTAGTGGCACACTGGTTAAGAATCTGCCTGCCAATGCAAGGGACACTGGTTGCAGCCCTGGTCTGGGAAGATCCTACATGCCGCGGAGCAACTAAGCCCATGTGCCACAACTACTGAGCCTGCACTCTAGAACCCTTGAGCCACAACTACTGAGCCCATGTGCAGCAACTACTGAAGCCCACGCGTCTAGAGCCTGTGCTCTGCAACAAGAGAAGCCACCGCAATGAGAGCCTGCGCACCACAAGGAAGAGTAGTCCCTGCTCGCCAAAACACTAGAGAAAGGCCCACGCGCAGCAACAAAGACCCAAGACAGCCAAATAAAATAAAATTAATTAAAAAAAATTTTTTTAATAATAAATAAAACGTGACACAAAAGATTACATATGTGCCTTGCATATTATTCTCTACTTATTATGAGACTGCCATGAGGCCTACTGTGCTAATAAGGCACGAATTTTGTATTTTTAATATTGGACAGTGCTGCTCTAAAGTGTTCTCCAGTCCTGAGAGTCTCCTATCAGTTGTCTCCCTCTAGGGACTTCATTTCTGCTTTATCTCTGCTCTAGACAAAGAATGAACACACAGGAGACCCTGAGTAATTTGGTCAATTCACACAGAGAGGGGCACACAGGAGGGGCCAGGCTGTCTGGCTCCATCCTTCACTAGAGTGGGAGCAACTAGGGAAAAGCTGTTGGATGGGGCTCTGTTAGGAAGTTTTGGGATAATTAATGAAAATGCTTACATAACCTGAAAACAATTACAGCATTTCAAAAAGAGAGAAATATCAACTTACATGAGCCATGATTTCAGATTTGCAAGAAACTGGTTAGTTTTTCTCAAGGGTCATTTGCTGGAGAAGCAGAGTCCACAGAAGCTAAGAGCTGGGGGAAGAATATGAAGCCATAAGAACAAAATTGCCTCACAGCTCCCAAATTTTAAAAACTCACACCACTTTTCCATTCCTACATGCAACACCCCTCTACCCGCCCCTCCCAACACACAAACAAGTGATGAAAGGTAAGAGGTAATCCAGACAAATACATGCCCTCCCCAAAATGACAGGAAAATCGTTGCACAAGGATAGACATAGAGCAGACGCCCCTGCATGGTAGGACATATCCAGCCATTTTAGCAGGAGAGATTCCAGTTACTTCCCCACCCCAGCGAGGCCCATCTGGACCTGAGCATAGGCTGTCCAGACCTGTCCTGAGCAGAGCCACCTCCCCTCGTTCCCACCTTCCCCAGCTGAGAAGTGGCTACATCATCTAAACCAGAACTTCCTTCTGAGAGTCAGGAATCTGACTTGCCTCCCTAACCCTGAAGGCAGAAAACAGTACAGACAAGAATTTCCCAAACTTTGCCACACACTGGAATCACCAGCAGATCTTTAAAGTATACTGATGCCTAACTCCCATCCCCCAAACATTCTGATTTAATTAGCAGGGAGTGTGACCCGGGAATCAGAATTTTTAAACCTTCCCCAAGTGATCATAATGGGCAGGTTTGGTAATCAAACTTTGTATGCATCAGATCATCTGAAAGCCTTATTAAAATACAGTTTGCAGGCCCCCACTCCTCAAGGTTGGCATTTACTAGGTCTGGGGTTGGGCTTGAGAATTTGCCTTTCGAAAAAATTCCCAAGTTGATACCGATGCTGCTGGTCCAAATGCCACAATTTGAGAATCACTTGCACAGATCATGCCTAGCCGTTTTTATAATGGCAAGACTGTACTTGCACACTGGGATCCCATCCTCAAGGCTGAACTATCTTTCCCAGAATCCTCAGAGCTCACTGTTCACCATTTTCCTATTAAGAATCATCAATACTGCCTACATGATCTCATTTACCAACCCAATTCTCTTGGTATCCAGGCTGGGGAAAAGTGAATTTGTAAAAGTGAGTACAGATAATTCTCTAGAAAGTAGAAATAACCCACTAGTTAAAACTGACTAGTAACTAAGGAGTTGAATTTAAAGGAATTTGATTAGCAGATTTTAAAAACTGATAATACTTCAGAGTATCACTAAGGCTGTGGAGAAATGGACACTTGTGGTATGCAGTAAAAAGAATGAAATGATATGTGGAAAATGGTTATAATGGGACCAAAAAAGGCAGAAAGAACCTAAATATCCTTCAACAAGGTTAAATAAATTATCATGCATTCACACAACAGAAAACTAAACACCCACTAAAAATACAAAGGTAAAATTCTTATTTGATGTCATGGAAAGATGGTCACTACATATCGTTGGGAGAAGAAGATAGTTTAGAAAATAGTATTGTGTGTGATTCTATTTTTGGCAAGAAAACTACATACATATGCATACATGTATATATTATGCATGTGCATGAAAGTCTGTGGATGGACTTGGAATAAAATTTTATCATGTTACCTCTACTGGATGGTATCCCAGGTGATCTTTATTTTGTTCTCCTCTGGAGTCTCTTAATTTTTTAATCAAAAAATTTTAAATTTGTATCACTTGTACCTGGCCATAAATTTAAAACAACCCTACAAGGAATATCACAAAAAGCCCCAACAATTCCATCCCTGCTACTCTTTCTTTCTCCCATCTTCCAAATCAAGAGGCAACAATTTTCACCTCTTTTAGCTTTTTCTTTTGTTACTTAAACACCATATATTCAAATAACATGCTAATATTGCTACTTCTGAATTTTCAGTTTTAACCATTATCTACTGACTTCCTACTATGGAAAGCACAGTTCTGGCTGTCTTTTATCCACCCATCTCCCACTGCACGTATGCGTAGCTCCATCTCCCTATCCTTCCAATACGGTTTTGTTCTATTACAGGGTAAATGGATATTCAATTTCCATTATTATGACTATGTAAATACCATTTCCAACTGAGCTATACAGTATAATTAGATTATTTCGCCTTCCTTTCCCAAGTCTTCTCTGAGGTTAAAATAATTTTGTTTTTTGTAAGATTATCATTAATTCATTTCTCAAACTCTCACTCAAATGAAGGATCAGGAGGATGAAGCTTCTGGCATAAAATAGCAGAACTGTCCATTTCATATTCTAAGACTCTTTCAGAAATGCAGCCAAATACTTCAGAGTTATCACCTGAACCCCAACTTGGCAAAAGTCAATGCCATGTTCCTAAATGTTCCTACCTCTGAAATCCCAAGTGACCTTGAAGTGAAAAGCTGATTAAGTCATAGGACCTAAGAAAGGCTGTTTAAGGAATTGCTTAGGCAGTTTTGAACATCACTTCCCAACAACTGATTTCTTAAATAATTTATAAAACATCCACAAAATAGAATAAAGTAATCATTAAATGCTAAGTTTTAGAAAACTGTTAAGGAATGGAAAATATCCAAGAAACAAATGAAAAAAAATCAGTTTAAAAAATATATGGAGCTTCCCTGGTGGCGCAGTGGTTGAGAGTCCGCCTGCCGATGCAGGGGACGCGGGTTCGTGCCCCAGTTCAGGAAGATCCCGCATGCCGCGGAGAGGATGGGCCCGTGAGCCATGGCCGCTGAGCCTGCGCGTCCGGAGCCTGTGCTCCGCAACGGGAGAGGCCACAACAGTGAGAGCCCCGCGAACCGGAAAAAAAAAAAAAAAAAAAAAAAGCTATTCCCATTAAAAATAATTTTTTAATGATTTGGGAAGGTGGGTACCTTATAGTCATTAAAAAAAACTGATTAAATAGGCCTGCATAAGTAGTAACAACAGGGAAATCAATGTCACTGAAAAAATAATTCTTACCAGTTCTTCAATGTTGTAGTTCATTAACACCCAGAGATCCTTCTGTGAAGGATCACAAAGCTGGTTCGTGACATTTCCAAAGATTAAGAGACAGTATGCACAGCAGACAGAAAAAAATGCTTATTTCACAGCAGCTGCTCAATCATTTGAGTTAACCCCTCCTGCGTGCCAACGAATAACCAATTATTAAATCCTTGCAAAAGATCTTGTTAATCCTTACCTTAGCGTTCAGGACACATATGTAACTTAACAATTTCTTTAAAATTTTTTATTCAGAACAATAAGTACTTCCCAATATTACATTATATGGTTTTTTCTTATGACTTTATAAACCTAATCTTTATTATCGCATAACATTCCATCACATGTATGGACTGTGAGTTATTTAACCAAATTGCTAGATACTAATTTTTTAAGATTATCCCAAAAGTCATTCCCAGTTATCCCAGACTTTGATTCTAGACCAGTGAGAATCAATCTTGTTGGGTCTTATACAACTCTGATAATATGAAATGATAGACTTCTTCCCCCAAATTACCCATTGACAAATATATACAATATTTCTGTATATACCTTAGATTTTTCTTGTCCTGAAAACTCATAAACAGAGTCCAAAGACTTCATATTAAGAATCCCTGTTCTGGTCCACCTGAGCGGGATTCATTTTCCTGCTTGCAAGTATTCATCCTAATTAACTTCACGTTTCCATTATTCTTGGGAATATACAAAGTTGATAGGGAAAGACTAAGAATCATCACTAACAGCAACAGCTAATATTAATTAAGCACTCTTCTAATGTGCCAGGTAATCTTCTAAGAGGTTTAACGGATATTAATTCAGGTAATCTTCAAAACAACCCTGTGAGGTATATAATAATTCCGATTTTACATATTAAGAAACTGCAACACAGAAAGACTGCCCAAACTCACTCAGATTTAAGTGGTTGTCAGGATTAAAACTCTCTAGGTTCAAAATTTTCAACCACTACACACACCTCTCTTCCTCTATCCAAAGACATACCCAAAACAAACTACAAACTTTCAGTTATAAGATAAATAAGTTCAGTTATAAGATAAATAATGCACAGCATGGTTACTATAGATAATAATAATAATGTATTATATACTAGACATTTGTCAAGACAGTATATCTTAAGTATTCGTGTCACACACACAAAAAAAGGTAACTAAGAGAGGTAATGGATATGTTAATTAGTCGGTGTGGTTAGCATTCCATTCCACAATGTGTACATATATGAAAACATGTTGTACACCTTAAATACATACAATTTTTCATTTGTCAAAAATAAATAAAACAAACTCATGCTATCAAACCTCTAACTACATCAGGCTGGTACCAAAAATTTCCACTCATGGATTCCCCTGGGAAAAAAAAAATCCCCACTCATACTCCGTAATAATTACAGATGTCTAAAGCCCTAAACTACTACTCAACAAATCACAGTCAAAAAGAAAACATAGGCTTCCCTGGTGGCGCAGTGGTTGAGAGTCCGCCTGCCGATGCAGGGAACACGGGTTCGTGCCCCGGTCCGGGAGGATCCCACGTGCCGCGGAGCGGCTGGGCCCGTGAGCCATGGCCGCTGAGCCTGCGCGTCCGGAGCCTGTGCTCCACAACGGGCGAGGCCACAACAGTGAGAGGCCCGCGTACCGCAAAAAAAAAAAAAAAAGAAAACATAAACGTTAACTTCCAATAGGGCTATTTCCATCATTAGAATCCTTGGAAAAGCTGTGCTCACAGAGCAACTTAATTTATAACACATGGTTAACTAACTGCAGAACTGAATTAAGTGGGCACTAGAATGAGAATCTATAAATTAGGTCCCTGCCCTTAATGAGGTAGAGAAATCCTCAGGCCCAAATCAATAAGTAGATCATTCTTTTAAGCAGGATATTCCAAGGGAAGGAAATAAAAAAATCTCGTGTCCTGAAAACCAAATGCATTTCACGGAAACAAAGAAGCAGCACAAACTCACAAAGAACCTGGCTTTTAGAGCTGCAGCAGCGATTCGGTTCACTTCACAGGCCTCCTCTGGAGACTGACGGGCTGGGGAAGCAAACAGGGTTCATTACACCGCAGGCGTTTCTTGTCTCGGTCAACAAACGTCCACGTCCCCTTGACCCTCGCTACCCACCACCTGCATACAGGAAATGGAAACAGGGAGACGGAGGAAGGTCCTTGGTCACCCTTGTCCGGGTTCGCGGCTCTGGGTCCGCTGTAGTTCCGACACCACAACCGCCCACCCCCGGGGCTGCCCACCGCGTCTTTGCAGGGCACTTTCACCCAGAGGCTCCACCTCCCACTTCCTTCCCAGACCTTTCCTCTACGCCTGGGCCTGGGTAGGTGAGGCGAGGAAAGTGAAGCGCAGGACCTCCGGGTCGCGCATTACAGAATAGGCCGGGGAGGCGCCCGATTACCGCCGCCAGAGCTTAATCCCGCGGCTCCCGGTCTCAGAACTACAAGCCCTCACTCCGGAGGAAACGCACAGTGGCCTGAGGCCCTCGATCTCGTCCGCAGAACCTGGCCTGTCCCGCGCTCGTTTCCTTCAGAAGAGAAGCGGCCGCCTCCGAGCCTGCCTCACCGCCCTCAGGCCTCGCCTGCCTCGGAGGACAGCCCAGCGCTCAAGACTTCGGCGCTGGAACTCCGGGGAGTTCCTTCTCAGTCCCGGGTGCGCAGGCGCGCAGGGGGCGGGGGCAAGTCCCCAGGCTCCTCACTTAGCGCTTGGAGAGACGGATGGGGCCAGATCCCCGCGGGGCGGGGCGGGCAGAGAAGCAGGGTTTCCTAATAGGCCGGCTCCCCGCCTGTAAAGGTGACCTTGTGAGTGACCCATGCTGTCGAGCTGACCTGCTCCCCTATTGGAACTGTAGTCCAAAATCAGAGCAACTGTATATTCCGCCTTTTCTCACTTGGTTCTTGGCTCCGCAACGGGCGCAGGCCCGGAGCTCCGCCCCTACCCACGAGAGTCCTGCGCTCAGGCTCCTGGGAGGTGCTGTTTCTGTCCCGCGTGCGCAAGCGCACGGGTGGACCCGTTCGAACCTGGGGTTCTCCGTGGGGCTGAGGATGCTCTTGCGGCGACACACGTTGAGGGCTGGAGGGTGGGATGAGTAAGGGGGGCCGGTATGAAGAGGTTGGGACCAGGATTCCAAGTTGGTCTAGGGTGTCCAGATCTTTAGGCTTTTAAGAGTGATTGTGATATCCCAGTGTCCCAAGCATGGTCCCTGTGATATTTGCCAAGGGACTGGCGTTGGCGTGGTGCCCCGTGCGCCTGAGTGTGTGATCATGGATGGGGTTGTGTTTTCATGCATGGAGTTGTTTACTGAGTGTGTGCCACTCATTGGATGCTGGACTGAAATGGTGCCACAGAGAAATGAAACTAAGCAGGACACTGTGGGGCCCTCCTGGCTGCAAAACCCTTTCAGTTTCAGCCTCCTACAACTTTCCAGAGTACCAAAGGGCAGATTGAAACAGTTGCTAATCAGAAAAGTGAGGCAATGCAGAAACAAAGGAGAAGCAAATCAAGAAATGACAGTGCAGGAACTTCCCTGGTGGCGCAGTGGTTAAGAATCCGCCTGCCAATGCAGGGGACATGGGTTTGAGCCCTGCTCCAGGAAGATCCCACATGCCACGGAGCAGCTAAGCCCGTGTGCCACAACTACTGAGCCCACGTGCCACAACTACTGAAGCCGGCGCACCTAGAGCCCGTGCCCCACAATAGCAGCAGCTACCGCAATGAGAAACGTGCACACCACAATAAAGAGTAGCCCCTGCTCGCCGCAACCAGAGAAAGCCGCACGCAGCAACGAAGACCCAATGTGATGAAAAATAAATTAAATTAAATTAAAAAAAAAGTGCAGCAGTAAAACAGTGCTAGTCCTTCCTCGAGGAATACACATAATAATATATCTTTGAGTTCTTCTGCAGGAACTAAACCCACCCCCACCCCCCCACCTCCCAGTTGGAGGATGGCAACTTCAGGCTGAGCACAAATGTCCTGGGACATTGTCCTGTTCTCTCACCACCAACCGATCAGAAGAAAGTCACACACCATGCAGCCCTCACCCCAAATTTTGCCTATAAAAACTTCTCCCAGAAAACCATTAGGGAGTTTGGGGTTTCTGAGCACGAGCCACCTGTTCTACTTGCTTGTCCCTGCAATAAACCTTTCTTTGTTCCGACGTTTCGGTTTGGCCTCACTGTGCTTTGGGTGCACAAACTTGTGTTGGACGACAGAAGGTTGCATGCTTTTACGCTGGACTGTGACGCCGGGTTTAGGGGTGTCTGGTTGTGTCGAGGAGGAGGAAATTTTCCTCCATGCTTCCAAGTTCTGTCTGGTCTTATTACCTGAAAACTGGGTTCGCCTCTTGGTGGGTGTCGAGCCAAAAGACACAACCAAGCCAAAGGTCGGGAGAAGGAAGGAATTCTTACTTGCAGCATGTAAGGAGAATACTGGGATCTTTCCCAATGTAGTGTCTCCCTAAACAGCAAAACTGGGGAAGTTTTAAGTTAAGGGTACATGCATATTCATGAAGGGGCTTGAGCAGAGGAGAATTCAACATAGAATTGGGGCAAAGGTCAACAGAGTCCAAGCTTTAGTTGACTGGTCAACATCATCATTCTGTCCTCCACCTCAGGTGGTGGGGCCTTAATTCCTGCAGAACTCAAAGATATGTTATTATGCATATCTGAGGCAGGAGACAGATGGGCTTCAGGCTAGGCATTTACAACTGACCTCCTGTTTACATTTCTTGGGGCAGAAAAAGATGCCTTCAGACTGGACACTTAGAACTAGCCTCCTGTTTGCATTTCCTGAGAACAGGAGATAGGTGGGCTCCAGGTTAGATATTTACACCCAGTCTCCTGTTTGTACTTCGAAATAGAAACAACAACAGAAACAGAGTAAATAGCCAGGCTTTGCCTCCTGAGGACACTTGAAGATAACGGTCATGGCAGGAACAGAGAGGGGCTAAACCCTGTCTGAGTAAAGGATCAAGAGGTCATAGATCTCCCATCCTTGGGGCAACAGAGACATTGCACATGCACAGAAAGCCTCCTCAGGGTCAAAAAGGAGCGGTCACCGCCCCAGAATAGGTGGTGCCAAGGCCTCACACAGGCCTCTGGGCTGGAATCCATCTTGGAAAAAAGTTGCACACATATGTTGGGGAAGGTCCTAGGGCAGGTCAGGTGCGGAAAAAGAAACCATATAGTTGGCCAAAGGTAAACAAGGAGAGGATGACCACATCCTTTCTCTCTGGGTGTGTATCTCTGCCCTGCTTCTGTCTTAACTAAACAAACTCTTTCTCTGTGTGCTCTCCCACTTGTTGTGCTGTGTCTCTAATAATAAACTTTGGACCTCTTTTTACAGTTTTTGCCTCGAGAAATGCAGTTTTCAATGGAGGTGAGAGCCAGGGAAATTTTGCTTCTAGCCTCTAGCCCTTGCTGGTTTAGTGGCTAGGATTCCTGGTTTTCATCCAGGCTACCCAGGTTCAATTTCTGGGCAGGGAACTAAGATCTCGCTTCACGCCACCGCTCACTGCTGCTGCCTCTCCAATATCATATCCCTTGAGGAGGAACTAGGACTCTGTTTTATCACTACACTATTGTTTGACTGCCTTTTCTCTGTTCCTACATTCCTTTGTTCCCTTAAGATCATTTATTACTTAGCCTGTTCAAGAGCAAGTATTGTGGCCAGGCTCAGATCACAAAATGGCTTAGGCCAAAATTGCCTCTCTTATGTCAAGAAAGCCATTCCTGGTTCTCTTTCTCCAGGGACCCCTTACCCTATCTGCTTACAGTCTAAGAGTTAAGTTGACATGAGACAGGTTAACAGAATAAAATCAAACAAAATTTTAATAACATGTATACTTGGGAGAGATCCAGGAAAACTAAGTAACTTGCCAAAATAGCTGAAGCCCTTCAGCTAAAGACAAAAGAGGATGTTGGGGGTAGTGGTTTGGGACTTCAAAGGGAAAGAAGGCAATTCACACGGAAAAGCAAACATTTGGTAAGCAAATGTTTGCTGAGCTACTCAGAAACAATGGGACTTGTAGTGGACTCATCTCCAGCCCCTGCCAAGAGTTTCCCCACCACACTTAGCCCCTGTTCTTTGCAGATATCTCTGGCGAGATATCTGCTCTATTCTGGGAACAGCCCTTTATCTAAACTCTTTAGGCAGCTCAGGAGGAGGTAAAAAGAAAAACTTCCCGAGTCTTCTGTTTCTTAAAAATAATCTGCCTGAATTAATCCTCATGCCAAAGATACACATTTTGGCGTGGCAAAGTTTGCTGCCCTACAGTTGCTTCCTTGTGAAGTGCCTGAGATTATGTGTATCTGTGAAGACTGTGCCCTGAAGGAAACCACAGTGTGTCACCCCAACATATACCTCTTTGACATAAAAATAGTTTTAAGGGCTTCCCTGGTGGCGCAGTGGTTAAGGATCCGCCTGCCAATGCAGGAGACAAGGGTTCGAGCCCTGGTCCAGGAAGATCCCACATGCCGCAGAGCAACTAAGCCCATGCGCCACAACTACTGAGCCTGCGCTCTAGAGCCCGCGAGCCACAACTACTGAAGCCCGTGTGCCTAGAGCCCGTGCTCTGCAACAAGAGAAGCCACCGCAATGAGAAGCCCACGCACCACAACGAAGAGTAGCCCCCGCTCACCTCAACTAGAGAAAGCCCACACGCAGCAATGAAGACCAAACGCAGCCAAAAATAAAAATAAATTAATAAATAAAAATTTAAAAAAAGAACAGTTTTGAGCCAAGGGCAATTTAGAAGCATCAAATGCAGGAAAAGCTCTCTCTACCCTCCCCCATTTCTGCCTAAAAGCAGGATGTAAATTCTCCTTTACTGGAGACAACTCTAGATTCTTAGCCCATAGATGGCACCAAAGGAATCTACAAATAAACTTTACTCCATTAGTTTCCTCCCACAGTTTGCCACGCTTGGAAGCTGAAAACTGTTTTTCTTTATCCTGTCATTTCTCTATAAATTTATGATCTTTGTTGAAGATGCTATAAAAGATGGAGTTCTAAGCCATACTTTGAATTGCTCTTGTTAAGGCTTTCCCATATGACATGTGCACACAAATTAATAAATTGTTTTTCTCCTGTTAATCTTTTTTAAAGGGCCCCTGCTGAGAACGTAAGATGGCTAGAGGTAAGATTTTTCTTCTCTTATAGCCTTATTGTGTGTTATTTCTGGGATGGTTTTGACAGGCCAGCACTTCTGGTTCTTGTTTCCATGGGCACTGTGTTTGAGGGTCACTGTGTTACCGGGTGTTAGATTTTTGATGATCAGTGGCTTAAGCGTACCCTCAGGAATGTGGTGATTTGGCAGTTGGATGAGTAATTGCAAGCACAGGCAACATTGGAAAAGAAGAGGCAAGGTTATCATTATTGCTGAGACCTAGAATTGTAGGAGTATACTGATGAGAGAGATTTTCACACATTGAGGTATGGGGAAATCCTTCTGGCTTATACATGATTTAACTCAAACTTTATGCTAACTAAAACAGGCTGTTTGTGGCCTATCAAACATACATTGTACATCTGCTTCAGTTATTAAAGAAAAAGGTGCAATGATCAGAAGAATGTCTGTTTTAAAGATAAATATTAAATGCCTCCCTTCCTGAGACGCCAATGTTGGTACTCCTTTGACGATAAGACTCACTTCCTTGGTGCCAAGGCCATACTGACTCACTGTGTACATGCTGATCTGTTTTTGTTTTGTTTTCTTGAAACCTTGAAGGAATGTATCCCTGACTTGTTTGGTGTTCTTTGTTCTGACGAGACATAAAACTGTGCTGAAAACCATGCTTCTCCAGAGCAGTTCCTCCAAGTTATCTGAGAGGCTGTCTTCAAGAATATATTCCTCAGTTTGGCTCAAATAAAATTCTTTTCTGTTCCTATTATAGTTTATTCATCATTTTTGTGGACAATTAATCAGAAAGTAAAGTTGAAATCAATAGGACTTCATAAAACAAAAGAGAGGGGCACTTTATTTTCTCTCATAATTGCACTTGCAATATTCCTCTGTGATTGAGGGGTATTTTTCCCCCTGCTCCTAGATGAAATCTTGGATGAATTCAATGTCTTCACTGGATAATAAAAGTTTCTTTGAACAGTTTTTTTTGTTTGTTTGTTTGTTTGCGGTACACAGGCCTCTCACTGCTGTGGCCTCTCCGGTTACGGAGCACAGGCTCTGAAGGCGCAAGCTCAGTGGCCATGGCTCACGGGCCTAGCCGCTCTGCGGCATGTGGGATCTTCCCGGACCAGGGCACGAACTCGCGTCCACTGCATCGGCAGGCAGACTCTCAACCACTGTGCCACCAGGGAAGCCCTCTTTGAACAGTTTTAAGTTAAAAGATCAGTCTCATTTTAGTAGTTAAAAATATCCTTAGTGTCAACTGAAAAAAAATATGTACAACCTAAATGTTGAGAATTTTATTCAGGACATTACTGAGGAAGATAGCCTGGGATACAGCCTCTCAGGTAGCTCTGAGGAATTGTCCCAAAGAGGTAAGGGAGGAGCCAGGAGGTATAAGAGTTTTTTGCTGAAAAAAAACAAAAATCAAAAACAATAAAAGGAGTCAAACATCAAAATATTACTGCTAGGGCTTCCCTGGTGGCACAGTGGTTGAGAGTCCGCCTGCCAATGCAGGGCACACGGGTTCGTGCCCCGGTCCGGGAAGATCCCACATGCCGCGGAGCGGCTGGGCCCGTGAGCCATGGCCGCTGAGCCTGCGCGTCCGGAGCCTGTGCTCCGCAACGGGAGAGGCCACAACAGTGAGAGGCCCGCGTACCGCAAAATATATATATATATATTACTGCTAATCACAAAAACCAGATATGTCAAGTTAATGATTTTAGTGCTTTTCTGTGTATGGGAAGATGCAAGAGTCTGGGTTCATTGAGATGATTCCTTTGATATGCATCTTGACTATCTAGGGCCAGTATCCTGTTTTTCTCCATCCTGAATTCTCCACAGGTCTCACCTTCGGGTGTGGCTGCAATGGCAGATGGCTTGATGGTGGGCAATATTTTCTGTTTACTGAAATGGCAGGCAACATTTTTTTGTCCACCTTAGCAATAAAAATGTACAGTGTAACAATCAGTACTTCATTTAAAGCAAAACAACTTCTACCTTCCTGTTTCTCCTTGACCACCTTCAAATATGGTTATATCTCAATTATTGGTTATGTCAATATACTAATTATGTAAATTATTTTAAATTCAAAACCAAGTATATTTTTTCAAAGATACATTTTTGTTTATTAAGGATTTAGTTAGCTTCCTTTGTACCTGTTGCTAGATTTTAGAGATGTTCCAGTGGATGTGTTAAGTGTCCACTGATTTTTTTTTCAGTTGTTCAAATATCCAATTAGAATCTCTCAGGCTTCCATTCTGTGGCTCTCATTTCAAGACTGTACACTTATCATGAAACTTACTTCCATTGTCTTCCTGAATTGGATTCCTGTTTCCTGGAATTAAGTTAATTTTTGCTAATTTTTCATTTCTGCTCAAGTTCTTTTTCCAACAGCTTCCTTAAGATGCACGTGTTAGAGGGAATTCTCTGGCGGTCCAGTGGTTAATACTCTGCCCTTCCGCGGGCCCGAGTTTCAATCCCTGGTCGGGACACTAAGATCCCACAAGCCGCGCTGCCAAAAAAAAAAAAAAAAAAAAAAAAAAGATGCGTGTGTTACAGATAAATTTTTGAGTCTTTTGTGCTTGAACATGTCTTTATTCTACCTCACACTTTGCCAGTATTCACAATTTGGAAACATTACTTCAAAGTTTTCTGGTAGCTCATGTTGTCAAGTCTAATGCCAATTGTTTTCTCTTCCTTTGTATGTGATCTTATGACTCCTTCTCGTTCACCTCCCAATACTTACTGCTATTTATATCCCCAATATACTGAAATTTCATGATTTATGTTGTGGATTTTTAAACATTTTTTGTGCTAGGTATAAGTGAGCACTTTCAGTCTATAGGATTTAGTTCTGTGGGTGTTTCTTGTATTTTTGCTTTTTGACAGTCTTCTCTATTTCAAGTTTTTTGTTCTCTTCCTGGAATTAGTATTTGATAGAAGAATTTTTCATGAGTTGTGCCTAATTTTTCCTTCTTCATAGCTTTCTATTCTTATTTACAGAAGCAACGTAATCTCTGATCTCTCAGAGAGTAATTATACTTGTTTAAACTTTCCTTGTCCATTTTTGCCTTTTATGTCCAAATTAAAAAAAAAATTTAATTTTTTGAATTCTTCTCTCCCTTTTACATTGAATACTTTCCTGAAACGTGTAGCAATTCTTGCCTCCAGTCAGGAGGTAAAACTTCTCAACTGGTAGACTTCAGAGCCAGCCTTTTCATTGGGATACTGCCAGAGCTCTGTTCTCTGTTTTTTAGTTTAGAGCAGAGAACAGTTCCAGTCTCCTAAGTTACTGGTGTTTGGGGCCAGGATGAGGAAGGTCCTGAGAGGCCCAAAGTCCGGGGTATGGTTTTTCACTCTGTCTATCCCTCAGTACTATCTTTCTTTGTGCAGGTATACGTCCTCTCCAGGTCAATACATCCAGAGATCAAACCCCCCGTTTAGTGTATTTGATTACATAAGACAAGAAAGTAAAGCAGGAGAGCCACCCGTTGTGTACAAATCTTCAACCACTCTCCTGTTTTCAGATCCAATATCTCTACAGGGTCATCACTTTCGTACCTGAGCCTTCAGAGGTTTTATACAGTTAAATTGCCTCACAAATAGATGTCTAACTGTGTAGGGCCTTTGATACCAGAGTTCTTCAACAGTTCCTATTTGCTGTCATCCTCATTTTCTTTGGTTCTCACATGTTAATACATTTTGTATTTCTCAACTAAATGAACTCACTTTAATCTTTTTTTTTTTTTGGTAAAGGAAAAATGGGAAATAAATGCGTCCACTTGTTCTGTTTATGGGGAAGCCTTTCTTACTCTTCTTAAATAATAAGATTTTGCTTTTTGACTAGAAATTTTTTCTCTTATACCACATTTGTTCTTTTAGCTACTGCTTTCCTTATCCATTTCATTAATTTCCACTTACATCTCTATTAATTTCATCTTACCACTCTCTCAGAGTATATTTTGTCAATGAAAAACAAATTAATACTCAATCTAAGAAAGAAATAGAGGGACTTCCCTGGTGGTGCAATGGTTAAGAATCCGCCTGCCAATGCAGGGGAAATGGGTACGAACCCTACTCTGGGAAGATCTCACATGCAGGGGAACAACAAAACCCATATGACACAACTACTGAGACTGTGCAGTAGAGCCCTGGAAGCCACAAATACTGAACCCGCGAACCTAGACCCCATACTCCGCAACAAGAGAAGCCACTGCAATGAGAAACCCCTGCACCACAAAGAAGAGTACCCCAGCTTGATGCAAATAGAGAGACACCCTCACAGTAAGAAGACCAAACGGAGCCATAAATAAATAAGTAAATGAATGAATGAATAAATAAATAAAGCATTGATTATAACCCCTGTTGACAGAGGAAGGTGCCAGGAAAATCGTGTGCTCCACTTTGGCTCCAAACAAATGACTTTAGCTCCAATAACTCTGTTCTTTTCCTATAATGGATTGTTTCTTGATGATAATCATCATCAGATGGATGTATGGTTCAAAAGGCAAGAAGGACTGACGGATGAGTAGATGGACGGATTGTTGGGGCTCCCAAGAGTGGAGGAAAGGCCGGCAAGGGCCAGCCCAGGCTTACCAAGCAGGATGGAGTGGGAGGGGCGCGGGGGGGCGTAGAAGGTGGGGGCTAGTTGGGAAGAACTGCGTGGAGTAGGGCCTTGCATCACATCCCTGTGAGGCACTGGGAGAGGCAGAGGCAGGGACCCCCGTCTCACCCGCCACCCCAAACCAGTGTGGCACCAGGGCATGGGCCTCCTCTGCCCACGTCTAGGGGAGGTACCACTTTCGGGGTCAGTGGATTTTCTGGTGACACGACCACAGTTCACATTTCGAGCCGGGACTCTGGGATGTTCCTCGCCCCCGCCTCACCAGATGAGATCGCACACCCTCTTCCCATTTGACACCATTCCCACCCATGCCGATCCAGATTTGGATACACAGAGGTACCCGGCGTGCTTTGGTCTGCCCACCAGCTTTGGCAGCCACTGGCGGAGACGGTGGCAGAGACCAAGAGATCTAGGATGTCCAGAACCTGAGGACAGGAGGGCTGGCGCACACTCCCTACAACCCTCGCTGCCCTCCGTCCTCCTCTCTCCCCTCCCTGGGCTCTGACAACCAGCATTCTACTGGTGGAAGTCTGCCCTCGAACCATGCGGGCGCAGACAAACGCCTTCGTTGCCCCGGGTTTCCCGTTTGTTGCACTGCCGGGTTACTCAGTAAACGGGGCCGGGGCTCTGCGTGATAAGGGTGCGCCCTCTGGCGGCTGGCCGGCGTAGGGGCAGGCGCCGCCTGCGGCCCCTGTGCCTTTGGCACATGGATGGAAGCAAGGATAGATGAGTGGATGGAAGCAGGCAAGGAAGGAAGGGAGGAAGGAAGGAAGGGAGGAAGGAAGGGAGGGAGGGAGGGAGGAAGGAAGGAATGAAGGAAGGAAGGAAGGAAGGGAGGGAGGGAGGAGGGAAGGAAGAAAGGAAGAAGGCTGGCTGGAAGGAAGGAAGGAAGGAGGGAAGGAAGGAAGGAAGGAAGGAGGGTGGGAAGGAAGGAAGAAAGGAAGAAGGCTGGCTGGCTGGCTGGCTCTGGGGCCGGCTGGCTCTGGGGCTGGCTGGCTGGCTGGCTCGGGCCGTGTCCAGTGCTCTAGAAAGGGCCTGGGGCCTAAGTTTTCCAGTGGTCTAGCAGATCGATAGACGGAAGAAAGGATGGACGGATCCACGGCTCAATGGAAGGTTGGAGGAATATACGGACCGACTGTTGGGGCCTCGCAGAGTGGAGGAAAGCCTTGCCGAGGGGCGGCAAGGGGAAGGGAGGAGAAGAGAGGGGACTGGATGGGAGGGGAGAAGGAGGCGGGGAGAGGTTGGGGGCCTAGTGTGGAAGCATGGCGGAAAGAAGAGGCTTTCCACAGTTTCCTGCAAAGCAATGGAAGAGGCAGAGAACCCGCCCAGTGTGATGGCAGGGCACGGGCGGCCTCTGCCCAAGTCTAGAGGAGGTTACCGCGCTCTCTCCGGGTGAGTGGTTTTCCCGGCAACGTGACCGTCAGTTTGAGCGGGGACATGGGGATCTTCATGCCGCTCGCCGCCTCACCAGGCACCAGATTCCAAGCCACCCCCCTTTCTCCATACAATGGACTCCAACAGTATCAACTTCTTAGGCTCATAAAGAGGATCATCCAGCTGCACTCAAGCCTTGAGAAAACTGCAGCCTCATGGGAAACCCCAAGCCATAATTGCCCAGCCACCTATTCCCAAAATTCTGACCTGTAAAAATGATGAGAGATAATAAATGTTACCGGTGTTGCTCAGGAGTAGATATTACAGAACATGTTAATTAAATTAAAATATCCAACACATCTCATGGTGTGAATGTTGCAAGCATAAACAAGCAAGAATCCCTATCTGTTGTGAATTTATCTCTATTTCAAATTGTCTGATATTCGATTAATACATGAGTGACAATTGGAAGCTCTTTTATGTTGAGTAGATTATATTATCAATTCTTTGATATGAGAAAATTTGGAGTATTTGCTAAGAGAAGAGTTGGAATATTTGCTGAAGGCCTATCAATATAATTCATAATCAGAAATTTCCCAGTAGTAGGAATTATCTGATGCTAAGCAGAGATTGGCTATGCCTAAAGGAATTCCTATATTCCTTATATTCTAATCAATTCAGACCAATATGAATAACTCGATGTGCTTTAAGGGCTGAACCATCTCTAATGGCCAACCCACATTTCTTTCACCTATAGGTTTTATCACTAATATGAATTTCTCATGTTGAACAAGATATGAGACATGATGAAAGGCCTTCCTTCATTCCTTTCATTCATAGGGTTTCCCACCAGTATAACTTTTTGATGTTAAGGCTCCCGTGTACTCTAAGCACCTTTCCACATTCCTTACATTTCTGGAATTTTACATAATTTTAATTCTCTTTTGTATAATAAGGGTTGAAGTAAATGCAAAAATCTTCCAACATTCAAAGTATTTCAGATCAGTATGAATATTCTCATATTCAGGAACTTGACAGTTACTTATAAAAGCCTTTCCACATTTCTTAAATTTATAGGGTCTTCCACCAATATGAATTCACCTATGTCAAACAGGTCGAGAGGCATATGTAATGCCTTCCTACATTCCTCATGTTTAGATTTTCACACCACTGTGAAATTTTGTGTTGGGTAAGTTTTTCATGCATTCTGTATTTCTTTTCACATTTCCTATATTCACAAGGTTTTATATCATCATGAATTCTTTTATGTGCATTAAGGTTTGAACTAAGTTTAAAGGCCTTCTTGTGCTTCTTGTGATCATTTCTCACCAGGAAATATTTTTCCATGCTTCAGTAAGAAATTAACCCTTACAAAGGCCTTCCCACAGAGTGTTTCTTTTTTTTTTTTAATAGCTTCTCTTTTTTTTCCTTTAATTTTATTATTTTTAAAATTTTTGACTGCTTTGGGTCTTTGTTGCTGTGTGTGAGCTTTCTCTAGTTGTGGTGAGGGGGGCTACTCTTCGTTGCAGTGTGCAGGCTTCTCATTGTGGTGGCTTCTCTTGTTGCAGAGCACAGGGTCTAGGCACGTGGGCTTCAGTAGTTGTGGCTGGCGGGCTCTAGAGCGCAGGCTCAGTAGTTGTGGCACACGGGCTTAGTTGCTCCACGGCATTTGGGATCTTCCCAGACCAGGGCTCGAACCCGTGTCCGCTGCATTGGCAGGCGGATTCTTAACCACTGCACCACCAGGGAAGACCATCATTAACTTTGAAAAAAGATTTCAACCTTTGTATTTGATGTAAACTCTCAAGGGGAGTTAAGTAAATAAAAACTCAGTATCTCATTTGAAAAGAACACATGGCTGTGCATAAGAGGGAGTGAACCACAGTGGGGGAGACATTTGTAATTTTTAGTGGCATTGTAATTATAGAATCACCAGGCATAGATATTCACCTTTTATTATTTATACATTTGTATATACCTACATTGTATATGGGAGTGGTGTGTTAGAGCTGGGCAGTAATGTCATGCCAGGGCCAACGATGCACATCTCTCCCTAACTCTATGTTCACTGAATTATATCAGTACATTGCTATTGGCCATGGTAGGAGTATTTACACTGTGAACACTGGTAAACACTACAAAACAGGGGTGTCTCTGTGTGTGTGTAGAGCTGGTTGTTAAATACTTAACAGTACTTCACTCCATAAAATGTTTTTTTGAGCTCTCCTTTCAGTATTTCAAATTTTATAACTGTTCTCTGACCCATCTCTACTGGGGAAGATTTTGAAATTTCTATTAATTGTACTATAGAACATTTCCTTTTTCTTGCCATGGAATGGTAATATTTTTTTTCTCATTTAGTTTAGATTTGGATTCAAGTTATATAATAATCAGCCATAGAAAAACGTTTATATATGAAAAACATTCATCTCTTTTTCTGTATCAGATAATTCATAGTGGTGAGAAGCCCTATGAAGATGAAGAATGTGGGAAGGCCTTTAGTTGTGCCTCAAACCTTGCTCAACATGGAAGAGTTCATATTGGTGAGAAATCCTGTGTATGTAAGGAATGTGGTAAGGCCTTTAGTGATGCTCCAATTCTTAGATTACATCATAGAATTCATAGTGGTGCGAAACCTTTTGAATGTGACAAAAGTGGGAAATCTTAAGTACATTTCAAGCTTTAAAGCACACCTGAGAATTCATACTGGTGAGACAACCCTATGAATGTAAGGAATGTGGGAAGACCTTTAGTGTATATGGACTTACTCGGCATTAGTATTTGTACTGATGAGAAACCCTATGAATGTAACACGTGTGGGAAGTTCTTTAGTGCAAGTTCAACCCTTAAAATACATAAGAGGATTCATACTGGTGAGAAACCCTATGACCATAAGAAATGTGGAAAGGTCTTTAGAAGATGTGAAGGACTTATTTGACATAATAGTGTTCATACTGGTGAGAAGCCCTATAAATGTAACAAGTGTGGGAAGTCCTTTAGTGCCAGTTCAACCCTTAAAGTACCTCAGAGGATTCATACTTGTGAGAAACCTTATGAATGTAAGGAATGTGGGAAAGCCTTTCACACTGCCTCATACCTTGTTATATATAAGAGAATTCATACTGGTGAAAAAACTTTTGTGTGTCAGGAGCTTTGGAAAGCTTTTAGTTACAGCTATCAACTTACTATACATTATGGAGTTCATAGTGGTGAGAAATCTTATGAATGTAAGGAATGTGGGAAGACCTTTGGTCTGTGTGGAAGACTCACCAGGCATCAAACTACTCATAGTTGTAAGAAACGCTTTAGGGCTTCCCTGGTGGCGCAGTGATTGAGAGTCCGCCTGCCGATGCAGGGGACACGGGTTCGTGCCCCGGTCTGGGAGGATCCCACATGCTGCGGAGCGGCTGGGCCCATGAGCCATGGCCACTGGGCCTGCACGTCCGGAGCCTGTGCTCCACAACGGGAGAGGCCACAACAGCGAGAGGCCCACTTACTGCAAAAAAAAAAAAAAAAAGGAAAAAAAATTGTGATTTGATATAGCATATTAACACATATATGTGGAATCTGAAATAATTGGTATAGACGATCTTATTTACAAAGCAGAAATAGAGACACAGACGTAGAGAACAAATGTATGGATACCAATGGGGAAACAGGGGGTGGGGGTGGGATGAACTGGGAGATTGAAATCAACATATATACACTATTGATATTATGTATAAAATAGATACCTAATGAGAACCTACTGTATAGCACAGGGAACTCTACTCAATCCTCTGTGGTGATCTAAATGAGAAGGAAATCCAAAAAAGAGGGGATGTATGTATAGCTGATTTACTTTGCTGTACAGTATAAGCTAACACAATAATGTAAAGCAACTATACTCCAATAAAAAATAAATAAAATAAAAATTGTGATTTGACTTAACATAAATGTTAGACAAAATTTGATACTTATTTTTAACAATTAAAATGAACACACAGATAATTTTAATATTTTTCATTCAATAAGATAATGGTGAATAGTCTAAGAATAGGGAATGAGGATAAGTTCACTATTTAAAACACTAGAAATACAAATTGTCAAGGTATATATCAGTGTCAAAATTAACCATTTAGGTTCATCCTGCTCTCCATAATGAGTAACTTGTAAAATGTTGATGACTTCTTTTTCCTCAACTCACTTCATGCTCCTGGATCAATAGATGAATTTTCATGTTCTATTTTTTTTTAGCATTTTATAAATTTATTTATTTATTCTTGGCTGCATTGGGTCTTCGTTGCTGCGTGGGCTTTCTCTAGTTGCGGTGAGCGGGGGCTACTCTTCATTGCAATGCGTGGGCTTCTCACTGTGGTGGCTTCTCTTGTTGTGGAGCACGGGCTCTAGGCACGTGGGCTTCTGTAATTGTGGCACACAGGTTCCGTAGTTGTGGCTTGCAGGCTCTAGAGCGCAGGCTCAGTAGTTGTGGCGCACGGGCTTAGTTGCTCTGCGGCATGTGGGATCTTCCCGGACCAGGGCTTGAACCCATGTCCCCTGCATTGGCAGGCGGATTCTTAACCACTGTGCCACCAGGGAAGTCCCTCATTGTTTTTCATAATTACTTTCTGTAGCTTCTTTCTCCTCAGCTGAGACATTGCCTACATTCTCTATACTTTTTAATAAGTCACGCAGTCTCCTCATTAGCATCTTTAGTGAATTCTATATGTGTGATGACAGTAAAAGGATAAATTATCAAGGAAGTTTCCCTTCGGTTCTTCCCATTAATGAAGAAACTCCTGCACCTAGCAACAGTCCAGGAGGTATTCATTACACTTTAGTCAGGTTAAACAAGAAAGAAAACAAAATCTGAACTCTTCCTTTCAGTTTCCAAATGTAATGAGCATGGAGTCACAACGATAAGTTGGAAATACCTGACGCATGGTTAGGCAGAGTGAGGACTTTGTGCTCTCTCACAAGAAGATGAGGTTGTTCAGTCATATTGAGGAAAGAGCATATCTCAAATGGAAGTAAGAGGGTTAGGTTGTGAGGTCTTGAGAAGTGGTTCCAAGCCCTGACCAAATCAGTGGCCTCAAGTACTATGAGTAGAGTAAGTTGTTGGAATTGAGAGGCAGCCTCCTACCCTTCCACATTCACAAATCCTGACATGGGGCATACTTAGGGAATAAAAACAAAAGGAGAACCTGGGCAAATTAATACCTCAATCATCACCACACACACCAGAGGCTAATTTTAAAATTTGACAGTATTAACTGTCAAAAGAAAGTGATGTTTTGTGAATTATGATATATTTTGGGACTGTGAATAGTTTATTTACTTTGGGGGAAATAGAGCAACATCTAGTGAAGCTGAAGATAGTAACCAGGATACATACACGAGAATGTTCACAGCACTGTTTTTTTGGTAAGTTCCAAAAATGGGAACCACATTCATTATTAATCTTTTTTTATTTTGCATTATTTTATTTCTTAAAAGCAGTTTAAGTTTTAGAACAAATTTGAGAGGGAGGTACGGAGATTTCCTATAGAGTCACTGCCCCCACACATGCATGGCTTCACACATTATCAACATCATTCACCAGAGCGGTACATTTTTTACCAAGGATGAACACATCATAACCACCTAACGTCCATAGCTTATCTTAGGGATCACTCTTGGTGTTGCACATTCTATGGATTTGAATAAATGCATAACGATATACATACATTATACATACATACATTATAATACCAAAGTTTAACGTGTGTGTGTGTGTGTATATACACACACAAATACAATATACAGAGGATAGTCACTGCCTTCTAAATCCTTTGTGTTGGGACTTCCTTGGTGGTGCATTGGTTAAGAATACGCCTGCCAATGCAGGGGACACGGGTTCAATCCCTGGTCCAGGAAGATCCCACATGCTGCAGAGCAAATAAGCTGGTGTGCCATAACTACTGAGCCTGTGCTCTAGTGTCTGTGAGCCACAACTACTGAGCCTGCGAGCCACAACTACTGAAGCCCACATGCCTAGAGCCCACACACTGCAACAAGAGAAGCCACCACAATAAGAAGCCCGCGCACCACAAAGAAGAGTAGCCCCTGCTTGCCGCAACTAGAGAAAGCCCGTGCATAGCAACGAAGACCCAAAGCAGACAAAAATAAATAAATTTATTTTTTAAAAAATCCTTTGTGCTTTCCCTATTCATCTGTCTCCTCCTTTGGCAACCACTAGTCTTTTTATTGTGTCCTTTTCCAGAATATCTCATAGTTGGAATCATAGCAGTATATGGCTTTTAAAACTTGGATTCTTTGACTTAGCAATATGCCTTTAAGGTTCCTCCATGTCTTTTTATGGTGTGATAGATAATTTCTACTTAGTGCTGAATAATATTCCATTATCTGGATGTTTCACAATGTATTTATCCATTCACCTACTGAAGGACATCTTGGTTGCATCCAAGTTTGAGCAATTATGATTAAAGCTGGTATAATCATTTGTGTGCAGGTTTTTGTGTTGACATAGTTTTCAACTACTTTGGGTAAGTACCAAGGAGTGCAATTGCTGGACTGTATGCAAAGAGTATGTTTAGTTTTGTAAGAAACTTCAAAATCTCTTCCAAAGTAGTTGTAGCATTTTCCATTCCCATTAGCAGTGGATGACAGTTCCTGGTAATCCACCTCCTCACCAGTTTTTGGTGTTGTCAGTATTTTGGAATTTGACCATTCTAATAAGTGTGTGGTGGTATTTCCATGTTTTAATTTGTACTTCCCTAATGACATATGATGGTGAATACCTTAACATATGCTTATTTGGCATCTGTATATCTTTGGTAATGTTTCCAGGTGTTTTGCCCATTTTTTAATCCATTTGTTTTCTTTTTCTTTTTTTATAACTGATAGAATTAACATGTAACACTATATTCGTTCCAAGTGTACAGCATAATGATTCTTGCGTACGTTGTGAAACAATCAACACCATAAGTCTAGTTAACATGGGTCATCGTTCATAGTTACAATTTTTTTCTTGTGATGAGAACTTTTAAGATCTCTCTTAGGAGCAGACAGCCAGGACTCCAAGGTGGCATCAGTTGTACCACTGAAGAAGCTCCTGGATGTCAAATTAAGGGAGCTGCCAAGCTGGATACTAATGCAGGATTTCATCCCTAAAGGCATTGCTGGAGCATTCAAAGAGGCCAGAGCCTTATGGGCATGTGTAAATAAAAGCAAATCTCTGGGTATTTCATGTCTCTTTTTGCTCTGAATTAATCTGGCCAGTAAAAGCCTTCTCAGATCAGTAAGTTATGTAGAGAAGGACAGGGTGAGATTGTTAGCTCTTGAATTTCCATGTTTGATGGGTCCTATCAAAGGCTGGCTCTGAGGTATTTCAGACAAGGAATGTTTTCTGTTGCTTAGAATCAGTACCACTGCCTCCATCCATCTTAAAGAAATGTCATAAGACTTGGGGAAAATGAGTTTGAAACATAAGGAGACATCATTCTGTCTCCCTGCCAGACAAAACTGAGACGAATATTTGAAATGGTCTATCCTTCAGCTCTGTGCATTTTAAAGTGCAGGACTAGTCAGATCAGTCCTGTGGAAGCCACGTC
The DNA here is from genome assembly GCF_039906515.1 of Pseudorca crassidens. Taxonomy (NCBI): domain Eukaryota; kingdom Metazoa; phylum Chordata; class Mammalia; order Artiodactyla; family Delphinidae; genus Pseudorca; species Pseudorca crassidens. Next base: position 15,465,034 of record NC_090315.1, on the reverse strand, counting down.
ATCATCCTTTAGGGGCCTACGTGGTCGCCAGCCTCCTCAGGGCCCCCCCTCCTTCTGTGTTTTTCTTTATAATTTTGGTCACCCTGTGGCTCTCTTTTGCGTACTGTTTCCTCCTTCCCTGAGGCCTTTCCTCAGCTTTGCCCTCTCATATTAGAAGGTGTAGAGTGTGCCCTCAGAGAAGTGACTTCCTTTCCTGTTTGCAGGTTATTACTGGTATTACAACAAGTATTTCAACATGAAGAAAGGGAGCGTTGCTGGGCCTTCTATGGTGCCGGCAGCTTATGTGCTTTTCAACTACTGACATTCTTACAAGGAATTTAGTGAGTCTCTTGGGTTGCTTTGTCTTTGGTGGGGTTTCCCTTGACAGGGTGGTATTGGTTCCCTGTCAAATTGACAAGTCCTTCATTCTCCTGACAACTGAAGAATTGGAAGGACTTATCAGAATACAGCATACTTTAAGTGAGAAAATTGTGGCAAAGACAAAGATAGGAAAAATAAGATGAAGCTGGGATAAAGGTAATACTTAGGAAGCATTCTATAAGATACTGTAGGCTCTACCAAAGGTTGGTGGAAAACTTGGCTTTATCTTCCTAGCAGCCAGTGTGAAGAGGGAAATAGGTCAGTGCTACAGTCCGATGTCTGTGTAGTGCTCTGGAAAAGCATGGCTATTCCTGGTTCTGAGACCTGAGGGGAGTTTGTCCGGCGGGAGATGCTGGGAACAGTTTCAGTGGTGGCCACTGGCTGGGTTTCATGGGCCCTTTCTGACAGCATTCAGCCCCTTGCTAGTCTGTTGCATCCAGAGCAATGAAAGATGGGCTCTTGGGTGCTGTTTTTCTGAGTTGGGTGTTCCTTCAGGGAAGGAAGAAGCTGGCCAGGTGGCAGATCAGCTCCTAATTCCTCAAGCGGGTTCTGGATCATCTCCTGAAAGCAATTTTCAGGATGGCTTCATGTGATCTTAGCCTGTTGCCCTCCCTGGCATCCTGTGCTTTCACCATACCTTTGAAGAAACTTACCATTTTGCCTTTCTAACTTCAGAACGTGATCGGCCAAGCGAGTACCACTGAAGAGGGCGCACTCTGCATTCCTGACCATGACCTTTGCGGGGCACCCCTGAATCCTTTCATAACCTAATGGATAGCTAACACCCAATAAAAGATGACTGGTTAAAAAAAAAAAGATCTCTCTTAGCAACTTTCAAGTATGTAATACAGTATTATTAACTATAATCACCATTCTGTATATTACATTCCCGTGACTTATTTTATAATTGGACGTCTGTAGCTTTTGGCCACCTTCACCCATTTCCCCCGCTGCCTCTGGCAACCATCAATCTGTTCTCTGTATCTATGGCTTTGGTTTCATTTTTTTGTTTCTGATTTTTTTTTTTTTTTTAGATTTCACATATAAATGAGGTCATACAGTATTGGTATTTGTCTTTGTCTAACTTCACTTAGTACAATGCCCTCAAGATCCACCCATGTTGTCACAAATTGCAGGATTTCCTTCTTTTTATGATTGAATAATAATTGTATATATGCCACATTTTTAAAAAATCCATTCATCTCTTGATGAACTCTTGTTGTTTCCATGTCTTGGCTATTGTAAATAATGCTGCATTGAACATTGGAGTGCAGATATATTTTCAAGATAGTGATTTTGTTTCCTTTGGTTAAATACCAAGAAGTGGAACTGCTGGGTTATATGGTAGTTCTAATTTTTTTGAGGAATCTCCATACTGTTTTCCATAATAGCTGTACTAATTTACATTCCCTCCAGCAGTACATAAGGGTTCCCTTTTCTCCACATTCTTGCCCACACTTATTTCTTGTCTTTTTGGTAATAGACATTCTTACAGGTGTGAGGTGATATTTTTATTGTAGTTTTGATTTGCATTTCCCTGATGATTAGTGATGTTGAGCATCTTTTCCTGTACCTGTTGGCCATTTGTATGTCTTCTTTGGAAAAATGTCTATTCAGAGCCTCTCCCTATTTTTTAATTGGGTTGTTTGTTTGCCTTTCTATTAAGTTGTATAAGGTTTTATTTCTTAATATATTGTGGATTATAAATCAACTATACTCCATTATAAAATAAAAATTAAAAAATATATTGTAGAAATTGTTTTATCATGATACTTAGTGCCAAAAGCAGGAGATATTATATACTAAGTAGCAGTGCATTAAAATGTACATCAAAAAAATCCTTGTAAGAAACATTTTGAAATGTTCACACTGGTTTTTATACAAGAACTGTATTATGCATTTGATTCTCCTTTATGTTGTTTTCCAAAATTTCTTAGATAATTTTATTAATTTTTGTAATGAAATCACAAGAGAGCAAACATTTCACGTGCTTCCCTCCTTCTCTTGTATTGCAAGGCCTAAAATTTCATGTGCTGTCTTAATATCTTTGAACCTCTCAGGGCCCGTAGGCCTAACCATGAGTTCCCCTCTTCTCACCAGACATGCCCACCAAGCAGTGGGAAGAAAACTAACCACGCTGTTCGTTCCTGTATCAGCCAAATCATGTCCCTGTCAGCCACAAATTAATCAAAGAAGCCAATCACATCCTTCCACAGCAACCAGGGGGCACCTCATCCTCTTGTTAGTAGAAATCCTGCTCCCAAGTGACACCACCCTGTGACATGTTGTGTCCTTCTCCTGTAGGATTTGAGGATACTCGACTCAGACTGCTGTCAATCTCATCTGTCTAGAATCTAGATGTGTGTTAGGATATCTTCAGAACCCTAGGGCAGGACTCTCTCCATCACCGCTAGCTGAAAAAACACCTGCCTACTCATTTTTACTGCTATTCCATGAGTTTTCGGTATCTACACTGAGAAAGATTTTATAAAGCTCAATTAACCTTCAAATAGGAACGCTAGATCATGTTGTCAACCTGTATGTTTGTGATTGAAATTTTATTTTGCTGAGCCTACAAACTAATATTAAACTTTTGCCCTATTTGTAAGACAGATAAGGCTAAAATTATAGGTATTATAGGTACGTATCCCTCATTAAGCTTGGACTCAAATGGAAAAGGAGTCTTTTAGATTATTTCTTCAGGTTGGGTGAAAGTGGAGCTTTAGAATAAGAAGTGCGAGTTAAAGGGGGAGAGGGGGAGAAAAAGAACTGAGCGTTAAAATGGGAAAATGTTGGTAGTAGAAACAGATATTCTTACACTGCTGTGAATATGTAAAATGGCATAATCACAGTGAGAAATTTGTCAGTATCACAAGTTAATGTGCAAAAAGCAAGACCATTTTCGAGAACTTAAGTTACATGTAAGCCTACATAGGTGCAAACTGAAGTTTATGGAGGGATATTAACTGAGCATTGTTTGTGAGAAAAAAATAGGAAAATCCATAATATTTATTTGTAGAGTTTTTTTCCTTAGAGAAGGTTTCAGCTACACATACTGTGGCCTATTTTGCAGTTGTTGAAAATGATGACACTCCTTAAGTACTGATATGGAAACACATTTGTGTGAAGAAAAAGAAATACATACTTTCATATGCATATAGCATACATAGTATTTGAAATTACATATACATTTTGTATTCATATGTGTGTGTGTAACATTGTATATTTTATTTTAAAATAACTTATCTGGGGGCTTCCCTGGTGGCGCAGTGGTTAAGAATCCGACTGCCAATGCAGGGAACATGGGTTCGAGCCCTGGTCCGGGAAGATTCCACATGCCGTGGAGCAACTAACCCTGTGAGCCACAGCTACTGAGCCTGCAGTCTAGAGCCTGTGCTCCGCAACAAGAGAAGCCCGCGCACCGCAACGAAGAGTAGCCCCGCTCGCCGCAACTAGAGAAAGTCCGCACGCAGCAACGAAGACCCATTGCAGCCAAAAATAAATAAATAAAATAAATAAATTTTAAAAAATAAAAATAAAATAAAATAACTTATCTGAAACAACAAGGTCCTACTGTATAGCACAGGGAGCTATATTCAATATCCTATGATTAAACCATAACAGAAAAGAATATGAAAAAGTATATATATATGTATAACTGAGTCACTTTGTTGTACAGAAATTAACACAACATTGTAAATCAATTGTACTTCAATAATATTTTTTTAATGTCAAATTATTTTATGAGAAAAAAATAAAATAACGTCTGGAAGGCTATATACACTAAAATCAAAATGCTGTGCATGCTAAAGTTAGCTACTATATGTCTGAAATATATGGCAGAAGAGGTTGATCGCATTTTTAAACTTTATATCCTTTTGAAATGTTAATCTATGCATGAATTGCATATTTAAAATATGTGGTAATGCTGATAACTGAAATATGGGCATCCTTTGATGAGAACTTTACATTTCCCATTTGCTTACTCATGAACTCACTCATGAATCTAAATATATATATGTGTAATGCAACCTTAATTCTTCTGATAGCCCAGAATAATCTTCCTCCTTTCAGATTTTGAGTCTGATTTATCTTCACTGCCCGAACAACTGAGAAGCAAAGTATTTTTCAATGAGATGTCATGACCAGGCATTACGAATTAAAAGATGTTTCTCAACCTGTGGGCTTTTAAAAATGCAGTCAAGCTCGCCACTTCACAATAGAGCAGAGAGGGATGAAAAGAATCGCTTAACAACAATTTCTGGTGGACATAATATTGTAAAATGTAAATAAGGTATTGCTTTTTGTTCTAGTTTTCAGAGAACTGCAATCATTATTCTTGAAAAAGGGACCAAAACTCATTCTCCCTTTTTCTACAATGAGAATATATTATAAAGTCTCACTTTATCCAGGTTCTCTCACCTGGAAACACGTCTTTGCTAATCAACAGTATAATGTTATACACCTTATGTAAACTCAGAGGCTTCAGCTCTAAAACCGGAGTAGTCAGCACCTGTGGCATTGCGAGTGGAATGAGCGTTTTAGGGAAGGGATACATTCACCTGCACACTCATGACACACGACACAAACACGCACAGTTTGGTTGGATCATGAATCCACTTCAAGAGCTCGCACTGGATGGCCCTCGAGGTCATATTACTTGATTCAACTGGACAGACCCTTCACACGCAGGCCTGAAGCCTTGGAAAAGAAGAGCTCCGCAGGCCCCTCCTCACAATCCTCTGGTCCGGCCCCACCCTCACTCGCCGCCTCCTGGCCCTGGGAACAGCTGAACCCGCCTTCCGCCTCAGGTTGGGCCTCCGGGCGTTGGGAACACCAGCGCTGCGCAGGCGCAGTGGGGCGGTCATTCCCAGAAATCTCCAGGCCCGGCCCGGCAGTTGCTTTGCTTCAGGACTTTAACAACCTGGAACCTCACGTCCCACAGACGGCGAGGTGACTTTGACCTCCGGTTCCTTTTCCGTGTCCCGTGTTGCGTACTGCGCGTGAGTGGCACCCGTCCGAGGAAGAATCCGCTTGGGTCGCCGCGAAGACGACTGCGCAGACGTAGCTGGCGCCCATGAGGGACAGCCAGTGGCGGTGAGACTGGGATTGCGGGAGGCGCTCAAAGCGTGGACGGCCGGAGCGCAGCCACGCGAGTCCGCCCGTCCCGTCGGGGCTGTGGGCGCTTGAGCAGCGGGGAGGGTGATTTTATCTCTTAGAGTGAGTGCGATTGTGAGACTGAGAGAGGTGTGTGTTCCTCCTTGTGTGACGGAGACACAGGGTGCATGTCCTTTTTGTGAATGTGGATTGCAGTGGCTCTACGGTGTCATGTGACACATAGCTCTTTTTCCCCTTTGCTGCTTCTAGGCTTCTCTCAAACATGTACCTCTCCCAAAGAATGTGGGCGCAGTTGGGAAATCTGGTTTTGAGTCCTACAAGACACCTTCCAGCAAGAAAGTACAAAGCAGCTGCTGAGATCGGAATTTTAAATCAAGAATTGCCCCTGAGACAGGCTCCTAGGAACGTATGGATAAAAAGACTCCCAAGATTAGGATTCCTTCCTCGGATTACCCTCCCTGGCACTTCTCTGGGGCTCATTTATGTATTTGAGTATGAAAGCATTTGAGTATGAAACTATGAGCTCTGACGGGAGAAACCTGTGAGCCCTGATACAGATCGCACAATCCTACTTAATTCTGTTATAGGTATGAGGTCACAGCGGGTTTAGTAGTCTTGAAGGATGGCACACAATAAATGCTCAACATTGTCTTTATTCTGTGTCATTCACCCTTCAGATTCTATAAATCAGTGATGAAAATATGATGTTAATGTGTTGAGTGCTTGCATGTCAAAGGGCTACGTGGACGCTAGTTTTCCAGAACAAGTGTTCTGATCCAGGGGTCCTTTGTATTTTGGGGCCTACAGGCGACCACAAATCCCTTGTGCTTGTATAGAATTACTGCATATATTTGGAAAAATGCATTTTTCAAAGGTGTGATAACCCAAAAGATTAGACCTGGGTAATTGATATGCAATCAAAGACTGTTATACCTTGGGATGGTTTTGCACAAAATTAATGATTATACTAATGGAATGGTTAAGAAAATCACACGACATCCATGAGATAGAATATTATGTAGATAATAAAATTCCTGTTTATAAGAATTAGCCGTTACAAGAAAAAAAATGGCTATGATCTAATGTTAAGCAATCTTAATATGTAGATAATAGTAGTCAAGAAAATTTGAAATTATATATGCAACTCATTTTAAAAAGAGAATTTTGTAAAAACTTTTGCAAGGATTATATCCAAAATGATAGTTTAATTGGTTTTTCAAAGAAGAATGAAAATGTTTAGCCACATTTATTGAGCATTTTCTGTGTACCCAGAACTTTTCTACCTATTTGGTATACATATTCACATTAATTTGCAAAGGCAATTTCCTTTTCCATTGATGTTAGAGTGTTTATAGGGAAATGTCTCTAATTATATCAGTGCAGTACAGCTAAAGGATATTCAAGAAGTGAATATACTTAAGTGGTATTTATTTTATTTATTTATTTTTATTCGAGTATAGTTGCTTTACACTGCTGTGTCAGTTTCTGCTGTACAGCAAAGTGAATCAGCCATACGTATACATACATCCCCTCTTTTTTGGATTTCCTTCCCATTTAGGTCACCACAGAGCACCGAGTAGAGTTCCCTGTGCTACGCGGTTGGTCCTCATTAGTTATCTATTTTATACATAGTAGTGTATATATGTCAATTCCAATCTCCCAATTCATCTCACTCTCCCTCCCCCTTGGTATCCATACGTTTGTTCTCTATGTCTGAGTCTCTATTTCTTCTTTGCAAATAAGATCCTCTTTACCATTTTTCTAGATTCCACATATATGCGTTAACATACGATATTTGTTTTTCTGACCTACTTCACTCTGTATGACAGTCTCTAGGTCCATCCATGTCTCTGCAAATGACATAATTTCATTCCTTTTTATGGTTGATAATATTCCATTGTATATGTACCACATCTTCTTTATCCATTCCTCTGTTGATGGACATTTAGGTTGCTTCCCTGTCCTGGCTATTGTAAATAGTGCTGCAATGAACATTGGGGTGCATGTATCTTTTTGATTATGGTTTTCTCCTGGTATATGCCCAGTAGTGGGATTGCTGGGTCATATCGTAGTTCTATTTTTAGGTTTTTTTAAAAATAAACTTATTTATTTATTTAGGGCTGTGTTGGGTCTTTGTTGCTGTGCGTGGGCTTTCTCTAGTTGCGGTGAGAGGGGGCTACTCTTCTTTGTGGTGCACGGGCTTCTCATCACGGTGGCTTCTCTTGTTGCGGAGCACAGGCTCTAGGCACGTGGGCTTCAGTAGTTGTGGCATGCAGGCTCAGTAGTTGTGGCTCATGGGCTCTAGAGCACAGGCTAAGTAGTTGTGGCGCATGGGCTTAGTTGCTCTGCGGCAGGTGGGATCTTCCTGGACCAGGGATTGAACCTGTGTCCCCTGCATTGGCCGGCGGATTCTTAACCACTGCGCCACCAGGGAAGTCCCCTATTTTTAGTTTTTTACAGAACCTCCATACCGTTCTCCATAGTGGCTGTATCAATTTACATTCCCACCAACAGTGTAAGAAGGTTCCCTTTTCTCCACACCCTCTCCGGCATTTATTGTTTGTAGATTTTTTGATGATGGCCATTCTGACCGGTGTGAGGTGGTACCTCACTATAGTTTTGATTTACATTTCTCTAATAATTAGTGATGTTAAGCATCTTTTCATGTGTCTGTTGGCCATCTGTATGTCTTCTTTGGAGAAATGTCTATTTAGGTCTTCCACCCATTTTTTGATTGGGTTGTTTGCTTTTTTGATATTGAGCTGCATGAGCTGTTTGTGTATTTTGGAGATTAATCCTTTGTCAGTTGCTTCATTTGCAAATATTTTCTCCCATTTTCTTTTCGTCTTGTTTATGGTTTGCTGTGCAAAAGCTTTTAAGTTTAATTGGGTCCCATTTGTTTATTTTTGTTTTTATTTTCATTACTTTCGGAGGTGGGTCAAAAAAGATCTTTCTGCAATTTATGTCAAAGAGTGTTCTGCCTATGTTTTCCTCTAAGAGTTTTATAGTGTCTGGCCTTACATTTAGGTCTTTAATCCATTTTGAGTTTATTTTTGTGTATGGTGTTAGGGAGTATTCTAATTTCATTCTTTTACATGTAGCTGTCCAGTTTTCCCAGCACCACTTATTGAAGAGGCTGTCTTTTCTCCACTGTATAGTCTTGTCTCCTTTGTCATAGATTAGGTGACCATAGGTGCATGGGTTTATCTCTGGGCTTTCCATCCTGTTCCATTGATCTATATTTCTGTTTTTGTGCTAGTACACTACTATGCGGGATTTTAGTTCCCTAACTAGGGATCGAACCCGGGTCCTCTGCAGTGGAAGCATTAGGTCCTAACCACTGGACCGCCAGGGAATTCCCTTAACTGGTATTTATTTTAATCACATTGATTTTTTTTCATTGTCATATTAACAGATTTTTAAAATGAGGAATATATGGCCTCTTCCCAAGTGATGTCTATAAATATTTTAATACTTTGAAATATCTTTATATATTTTATTTATGATGATGGAATTAATACAGGCTTATTGCAAAAAATTTTCATTTCTTTAGGGAATTTACTGAGAAGAAAGCAAGGATAACCCATTATCTCCCTGCTTAGAGATAGTCACTTTAACATTTTGGTGTATATTTTTCCAATTTTGTGTGGTTTTGTTTTGGCAGAATAAAATTGATCAAATAAAGGAGACAAGGTTCAACTCATAGTTCAAAAAAGAAATCTAATCCAATGATAGTTTTCTTTCTACCCCTATACATGTAGGGAGAAGAAGGAAAGGCAGAGAATCTTGTGTGAAAAGCATTACAAGTAGTTAAACCTTTTAGTTATTACAAATGTTATTTAAAACTTAATTACCAGGGCACCATATTACTAAGTAAGACATGCTTTCAGAGTTAATAATTTAGAGATTTAAGCTTGTTTTCAGAAAAAGTAACACTAATCTCTGATTTCCAGGTGTCTTACAAGTACAAACAATATTTCCAAACATAGTTGTTATACCAGAAAATAAAGATTATATTTATAAATATTTACATAAATCTCTATATTGTGCAAAGAATAAGATTCCATTCTCCAGTTAGTTTTCCCAGTTTTATCATGATGTTCTTTGAACAGGTTTATGATTCTGAACAGTTTTTCTTGCTCTCTATAGCTGCTGGGGACTGAGGAAGGGGACATTTTCTCTCTTCTTGTCTGATCTCTCTCTCTCTCTTTTTAATTAATGATTTTATTAAGCAGAAATCTGTTTTCTCAAACATACCTCCTAAAATTTTAAATACTAGAATTAGAAGAAAGAGGACACCCAAGAAGCACAAGTTTTAATATAATAAAACCAGGAAGCACCAGAATTAGCTTCCTTTTATAATAAAAGATTAAAGAACATGGAATGATTTTGTTCTTCAATAATGATAGATAATTTACATTAGTCATCATGATATACAATTTAGTGTGTATTTGAATTATTTTGCCTAGTCTTCAAACTAGTCATATATCGTATGTGATATTTTTATCCTTACTTTGCTGATGAGGAAATCGGCATTGAAATATTTTTCTTAATTTCAACGGGATGCCACCTCTTAAATTATGCATACTTTTTTAGACCTGCCTTCTTCACCGAGCAATTCTTTTAATATTGTTTTCCGTCAATTATATGGTTTAATATCGTTCTTATTAAGAATGGCATAGGGGGACTTCCCTGGTGGCGCAGTGGTTAAGAATCCTCCTGCCAGTGCAGGGGAAAGGGGTTCAAGCCCTGGTCTGGGAAGATCCCACCTGCTGCAGAACAACTAAGTCCATGAGCCACAACTACTGAGCCTGCGTCCTAGAACCCACGAGCCACAACTAGTTAGACCTTTTGCCACAACTACTGAAGCCCGCGTGCCTACAGCCCGTGCTCAGCAACAAGAGAAGCCACCGCAGTGAGAAGCACACGTACTGCAACGAAGAGCAGCCTCCACTCGCTGCAACTAGAGAAAGCCCATGCAGCAACAAAGACCCAATGCAGCCAAAAAAAAAAAAAGAATGGCATAGTATGTCACAATATAGCAGACTATAATATAGTTAACCTGTTTGCCTGCTGTGAGATTTTTATGTTTTTAATTTTGGACTATCAAAAATTATTCTCTGATGAACATTCTTCTGCATATACCTTGTGAACTTCTGTAAGTTATTTCCTTTAAAATTTTTCTAAAAGTGGTATTTTGTAGTCAAAAATCATACTTCTTTTAATTGTTTAAAATATGTCAGACCTGGAAAGTATAATATTTGAAGTAATACAGCCACTAAAAAGACATAATTACTTCCTTCAGAGTACATATAATCTGTGAAGGAAGTTAAAATCTGAATAGGAATAATTGAAAGGTAGTGTGTGATAAAGGCCACTGGTGAGAGTTAGGTGACCTGCCTAAAGGAGACATCAGTGTGACTATAGTGACAGTAAGCATATAAACAAATAATACTGAACACATGGGATCTGTATGGCAATAAGTGGATTTTTTTACTATAACCTTTATATTTTGTAGATTTCATTCTAATGATATTAGATGTATAGCAATATTAATAGGTAAGATAATTCAGCAGCTATCTGGAGGATATCATGACAAAACTGACAGGTTCAGAAACAAGATAAATTCTTCTGTTGAAAAGATCTGAAATAAAGCTGTATTGAGACTGTCATCACTTCACAAAAGAGATTACTCAGGGACTGTTCCCAAGTTTTTTGTGGTCAGAATTCCAACATAACTGAGAAGAAATTATAAAATGAGATATTGGGATCCAAAGGAAACAAAATATAAGCCATATAGTAAAATGATCTGAATTTATTTATTTAAAATGATTGTTTTAAAGTTTTTTGATGTGGACCATTTTTAAAGTCTTTATTGAGTTTGTTACAATATTGCTTCTTGGATTTTTGGCCCCAAGGCATGTGGGATCTTAGCTCCCCAACCAGGGATCGAACCTGCACCCCCTGCATTGGAAGGTGAAGTCTTTTTTTTTTTTTTAATATTTATTTATTTATTTGGTTACCTTGGTCTTACTTGCAGCAGAAGGGCTCCTTAGTTGTGGCTTGCGGGCTCCTTAATTTTGGCATGTGAACTCTTAGTTGCGGCATACATGGGGGATCTAGTTCCCTGACCCGGGATAGAACGTGGGCTGCCTGCATTGGGAGCATGGAGTCTTATCCACTGTGCCACCAGTGGTTAAGGTGAAGTCTTAACCACTGGACTGCCAGAGACATCCCAATGATCTGAATTTAAAGAACAAAGAACTTTGTGGACGTCTTCACCTTAACAAATTAAAAAAAAAAACATATTTTGGACTTCCCTGGTGGCACAGTGGTTAAGAATCCTCCTGCCAATGCAGGGTACACGGGTCTGAGCCTTGCTTGGGGAAGATCCCACATGCTGAGGAGCAACTAAGCCCCTGCGCCACAACTACAGAGCCTGCCCTCTAGAGCCTGTGCACCGCAACAAGAGAAGCCACCGCAATGAGAAGCCCATGCACCGCAATGAAAAGTAGCCCCTGCTCGCCGCAACTACAGAAAGCCCATGTGCAGCAACAAATAAATTTAAAAAAAAAAATTTCAAGTTCTTATGTCAATTGTTACAATGATTATGAAGTAACCTTAAAAAAAAACCCCAAAACTCAAGATCTAAGCAAAAAGATAGGGATTGCCGATGTCAAATTCTGATCATGGCAAAGGTATAATTTATGTCTTCACTAGTTTTGATTGTTTCATGTATGAACTAAAAACAACTGAATACCCAGTACTTCATTCCTAAAAGCACCCCCTAAAAAACAAAACAATAAAAACATAACCAAAAATATAATAGCTGTTAATATATGGCCATATATATTTCCAGACTTTTCTATTTTCTGTTTTATGATTGTCATTCTTTTCTCTGTATTGATTAATATGCTTTTATATTTTATAAATAGAAATATATTAGTCAACCTGATTTTTCTATTGACATTATATATGGAACATTTTCCACGTCCTTAAATATTCTTCCCAATTTAACATTGAATGACTACTTGTATATTCTAGTATAATATTGGTCTGTCATATATTTAACTAATAAGCTTTGCTGGACTCAGAATGCTGAACATTACTTGTCCATCTCTCATATTTTGATCTACTTCACCCACTTTCAAGCCCAGAAAGAGGTTCTGATTTGGATTATGTGGCCTCTTTTCTCTTGAAGTTGGGAATGGAAAGAGGAAGATCTGCTCAGAGCAGGACAGAGCTGCCCAATCTTAGTTTCACGTCAACCTTATAACAATGGTACATTGGCCAGAAAATTTTCTACTGAAGTATCTGGGTCTGGTTTCAATGCAGAAATGACTCTGCAGCTGAGACTCCTAGGAATTGAGTGAGGAAATGGATTTGTCCAGAATCCTAACTTACCCAAGTTGTGTGTGATATGAAGTAATTTGGAATCTGGAATGGAAGAGCATACATGGTAATATTAACTTAAACCCAGTGAGGAAACACTAAAATACAACTGGTCTCAAGGTCTTTCTCTTCTCCCAGGTCTGGGTTTTCTGGACTCTGCTTTTCTGGTAGAGGAGCCCAGAGGACTGATCATCTCTTGCAGGTCTAAAACCATGGCCCATGTAAGTTGATGTTTCTCTCCTTGTTGAAATATGTGTATTTTTTTTTTTGGTCATGTAAGTATTTTCATTAATTTTCCTGATGTTTCCTAACAGAAAGTTCCCTCAAATAACCTGTTTCCTAGCTATTGTTCCAGAGAAATATGTGGCCAAATTACCTGGCACTGTCTCCATATGGCCCATTCAAAACTAACTAGTGTTCATGTAATTATTGTCCAAAATTTTCAATATATTTTAAGTGCCCATTCTTCAATTAAGGGCAGTGATGGAACAGTGGGGTAAGTTCTTTGAAGTAGAAATTTATGCTATGCAGGTCAGATCTGTAGTTTGGAGATGGAGACAATGGTTCTGTTTAACTATCCATGGTAAGACTTTGAAGATTTCCACAGATCCGAGATTTCCAGGTAGATGAGGTGGAATTTATCATTGAATGACCTGAATCTTAATATGGTATGAAATTCCTGCTTTGTATGGATGAGTAGTATATGATTGGGGCTTTGAACATGGAGGTCATGGATTTGGTAGGAAAGCCATGAGACATAAACACTAAGGCTATTTTGTTGTTGACTGAGACATGCTAAGTTTGTGTAACATCTATATAATTGACCAGCCTTCTTCAGTATCATTTAAATCAATGAATTATGTTTTAGTGCATAATGAGTTACTCTGAAACATAGCATCTTAAAGCAGCAACCGTTTATCTCACAGTTTCAGTGAGTTAGATATCTGGATGTCGCTTAGCTTGGCTCTCCTGCTCTGTGTCTCTTACAGGGTTATAATGTGTTGGTCAGGGTTTGCAGTCATTTTAAAGCTCAACTTTGAGTGGATCTGCATCCGAACTCATTGAAGTGGTTGTTGACTTGATCCAGTTCTTCATGGCTGTTGCATTGAGGGCCTCACTTCCTCAGTAGCTGTTGGCTGGCGACTGCTCTTGGTTTATTGTTTTTTTGTTTTGTTTTGTTTTTTGTCTATAAAATTTATTAACAAAGTTTCAAAAACATTTTGAAATTTTCCAGATTTAAAAGGAGTTATGACAAACTGGCAGAGCCAGGGCTGGAATTTAAGATCTATTTTCCCTGAGTTACTTGCCCTCTAGTACCTTAGGTTCTTAACCATGGCTGTACACATTAGAATCACCCCAGAAACTTTTGATTGTACCCCATATCAATTAAATCGGATTTTCCAGAGTAGAACCCAGACACATGTTCCCTGGAAAAGCTCCAATAGGCAGCCAGAACTGTATATATTCATCATCAACACAAGGTCTCACATGTTATTTAGCTAATACATTTCAGTTTTCAAATAATGTCAAGTGTAAACTAATTTAGTGGCCCCTGGAAAATATAATGAAAAAGAGTAAAACATAGGCTACCCATCTAATTTTAATTATTCTACTTAAAAGGTGGAATGAATTCCATAGCACAACTCTATTCCCAAGACCTGTCAGTATTATGAATAAAAGTCAACAATATTTAACAACTGATTATCAATTTATTAAAAATGTTGATTTAAGCATCTGCAATGGTGACTTCAGCCTCGACTCCTGGCTCAATACTGATGGAAGTGATCTGCTTGACAATCTCAGAAGGACTGTGCAGGTCAGTGAGTCGCTTGTGGATCCTCATCTGGAAACGATCCCAAGTATTAGAACCTTCACCACAAGGAGTTTTCCTTGTAGTTATTCTCAGAGTCTTGGTAGGCATCCGAACTGGTCCTTTCACTTTGAGATTCTTTTCCTTCGCGCCTCTGCTCAGATCAGCACATACCTTCTTCAAAGACTTCACGTTGCGGCTGGTGAGGGTGATTCTAATCCAGTGAATCGCCACCTCGGGCTCCACGGGAGTCTTCCCAGTATCTTGACGCGCAGGCTCAGCGGCCATGGCTCACCGGCCCAGCCGCTCTGCGGCACGTGGGATCCTCCCGGACCGGGGCACGAACCCACGTCCCCTGCATCGGCAGGGGGACTCCCAACTACTGCGCCACCAGGGAAGCCCCTTTCCCGGTATCTTTAAAAGCCATAGCTGCGGTGCGGCTTCCTGACCAACTTGTTCCTCCGCGAGAGCGAACGGCAGTGAATCAGGAGCAGGAGTGGGCGGCCCGAGGCTCCGCTACAGCGGCGACCGCGTCTTCCTCCCAAAGAGGTTTATTATGTGGGGCTTTCCTTAGGGCAGCTCACACGTGGTAGCTGGCTTCATCAGAGTGACCAAGTGAGACAGCAAGAGAGAATAAGCAATGTGGAAATCATAGTTTTTTATAAGCTAATGTTGAATGTGACATTCCATCACTTTTCTATATTCTATTTGTTGGAAATAATTCTCTCTCACTGGGTTCAGACCACATTCAAAGGGAGAGGATTACATTAGGACATAAATACCAGGAAATGGAGATCACTGGTAATCAATGAGGTTACCTACTACACTCAGAATAAGGAAAGTGTTCAGTGAGAAATGGTAGATGGCAACAAAAATGCATATCATTATATGTAGTTGGTGAAAATAGAACCTTACAATTGTGGAAAACCTTCCAAATGTGCATCTAATTGTATAAATTATTAAATCTGATTTATTTATAAAATACAATGTCATATGGCAAAATAATAAATGGATTTATTGAATCAAGCAAAAATGCTTATGGCAAGATCTAACATAATAGTACTTGATACTTGAAGAAAATCGTATTAATTTTATGCAACCCAGTTTTTAAAATTTGGAGAAATATTTATTTATTGGGAATTTTTGAGGCAGATACCATTTGGACATTATTCTTGTATATACGCTTTTTAATTTAGGAGGGAAACATTATTTTGTCCATTTCCAAATGGTTCAGATATTTAGAAGTATCCCAGAATACGGAAGACATTTGACCTGTGTTGGCAGGCTTCTTAAAAAATATGTATACCTTGTGCTTAAGTCTCCTTCCACATCATAGATTGCCAGCCTACATACTTTCATTTTCTCTTTTCCTATGGAGAAGTCCATCAACTCCTGCTTCTGCTTTCAAAGTATTTTCTTTAATTTGCCCAGTGATACATGTGTTTACTGTTTCAGGGATCACTGACATTCAGTGATGTGGCCATAGGCTTCTCTCAGCAGGAGTGGGAATGTCTTGACCTCGTTCAGAAGACTTTGTACCGGGATGTGATGATGGAGAACTATGGTAACTTGGTCTCACTGGGTATGTTCATCCGCTTCAAATAATTTAGATTAATTTAGAATCTGCTCTATAGGCTGTGTATTTTTTTCTACTGTAATTTTCAGGGCTGCCTTTCCAGAAACTAGTTAAATTTGTTTTTCCTCTTCCCAAAAACGTGGTCTGAGCTTTGTCAGGTTAGAAATGGCAGCTCCATTAAACACTTTTATCTTCCCTATCCTTCAATCATATTCACATCTCCATGTGTTCTTTTTTTATATTTGCATCTCTTCCATAATGACCAAGCAGCTAAATTAGGTATTTGTGGCATATACTGTATAACCATGGTCAAAGGATCCAAGTTTTTTATTCATTTGTGCTCCAGATTGCTCTAATACTCCATTTTAAGATCTGAAATAGTTTCAGGGATATCAGCTTGACAGAGGGTCCTAAACTGCTCTCGGTATCAAAAGAGCCTCTACAATTTATATGGTGATGGATTGCATAATTGGGATTTATTTAAAACTGTACCAAAAGCAGTTCATTTCTTAAAACAAAGTTCATCTGATTTGTGGTTGAAAGTTGTAATACATGAAAATTACATTCAAAATGGAATGAATATCTTATAGCTCTCTTCTTGTATCCTCTAGTGACATTAGAGCATAAGAATAATGTTAATA
Organism: Pseudorca crassidens; assembly: GCF_039906515.1. Taxonomy (NCBI): domain Eukaryota; kingdom Metazoa; phylum Chordata; class Mammalia; order Artiodactyla; family Delphinidae; genus Pseudorca; species Pseudorca crassidens. Next base: position 15,448,137 of record NC_090315.1, on the reverse strand, counting down.
GCTAACATTTTGATTACTGTGTAGTAGTCATTATTCTAAGCACATTATGTGATTTAACTGATTAAAATAACTGAGAGTATTAACTGATTTAATTCCCCCAACAGTACTATTATTATCCCCATTTTATAAATGAGAATACTGAGGTATAGTGGATTTAAGTGAATTATTCGAGGTTATACCCAGCTGGAAGGTAGCAAAGGCAGGAATTGATCCCAGGCTTCAAAATATGTTTTTAACCACATTATGTTTGCTCTCTAGAGTTAGAGAACATATGAGTTTGAATTTTAAATACAGCAAAACAACAACTTTGCCTTACCTAACTGACTCTTATCCTTTAATTTTCTCGTTCTTCTCTAAAATAGTCAATATCATTATGATCTTTTATTATCATAATTATAATTTTACCTTGACTAGTTACAATTTATTTCTACAACCTGTGGCATTCTGTTTTCTTTAAAGCAGGCCATTCCATTTCTAAGCCAAATGTAATTACCTTACTGGAGCAAGGAAAAGAACCCTGGATGTTTATGAGAGAAAAAACAAGAAGTTGGTGTACAGGTACGTAAGAGCAGGTCAGGCAGAAGTCATTTGTGTAAGTGATAGCCCAGGTGGTAAATACACTTGGTAAACACATCCTTGAAACATTAATTGGAAAGCTCCCTTCTCAGTGAAGGAAAGTCTTGTAATGTGAAGAGGAAGTATCTCAACTTCATCTTAAGCTCATTAATCATTCACCATGTTATTTTTCTCATATTCCCCTCCCAATTTCATGCTAGTCCCTTTCCTTCCATGGTGTAGCCATTTACCTGTATTTTGGACCAGATTCTTTCCAGATCCTCTTTTTCAATGTGACTCCTGTCTAAAAATACATTCATTCCTATACCTGGAAAATATTTGAATAGTCTGAGCTGGCACTGTGCTTGGCATAATCAACCCAGTAATACTGAATAAGGCAGATAATGTTCTTGTGGTAATGGAGATTATACCACGTTAAGGAAGAAATTAACATGAAATAAATAGATAAATAATATAAGGTAGTGAAATATGTTATGAAGGACACTAACAAAAAACACAGCAAATTTAGGTAAGGTAGCATGATCAAGAACCCTTTCCTAACGTTTGTGCAGAGACAGGAAGTAAGGTCACAGGCTTTTTGACTGTATGAGAAAGTGCAACCAAGGAGAGTGAACCACACATGCAAAGGCCCTCAAGGGGGATGAGGTTTGCATGTTTGAGCAGTAGCATCTAGATCAGTTAGTGAATGGTGACTAACAGGACATGAAGCTAGTATGTTAGGAAGGAAAAGATCCTATTAGATTTTGTGGATCCTTATGAAGAATTAGTAGAATTGTTTTCTAAGAGTAGTTAGGATCCCTAATGTGATTTAGGTTTTTTGCCTTTGTTTTTTGAATATGATTTTCACCTTTTCTTTAATCATAAGACTTACACAGAAGCCTAGATAAAACAACTATAGGTTAAATTGTAATTCATTTTCATATCCTTCTCAAATATTTCTTTATTCTTATTTGTGTTAACATTGATCTGTTGGATTTATTCTCATATTCTTTCTAGGTTTGTATTCTTTCATTATTTTTCATTTATTTGAAATTTACTTGTGAGCTCTATCACCCAATTCTGAGTTTTTCTAATTCTCATTTATGATTTTTCTTATCTAAAAGTTTTTTCTTGTCTTTTAGCATGTTATTGAATAGTATGGTATAGTTGTTTTCCTTGTTTTCAGGGCATTTGCTTTAGATGTATATATATTGTCTCTATAACTGTCATTAACTTTAGTCATATAATTTCTTGTATAGAAGTTGACCTTGGGCCTTTTTGGGGGATGGGGGGGTCATTTATATATGAGATTAATTTTCCTCAGTTTTGAGAAAGGAGTCAAGATTCTGGATGCCTTTTCTAACTTTGTGATTTTTAAGGGCTCCCTCTTCTGTTTATTTTATTTTATGTTTTTTTTTATTTATTTTTTTTGCGGTACGCGGGCCTCTCACTGTTGTGGCCTCTCCCGTTGCGGAGCACAGGCTCTGGATGCGCAGGCTCGGCGGCCATGGCTCACGGGCCCAGCCGCTCCGCGGCATGTGGGATCTTCCCGGACCGGGGCACGAACCCGTGTCCCCTGCATCGGTAGGCGAACTCTCAACCACTGCGCCATCAGGGAAGCCCTGTTTATTTTTTTTAAGCATTCAAATTATCATGGCTTGGGGAATGAATGGAGCTATTCAGGAGCATAGTTTTTTATAATATTATAATTAAGATGGTATTGATCAGATTTAAATTGTTACAGATTAAGATGTTAATTGTAATTCCCAGGAAAACCGTTAAGAAAATAACTAAAAAATATATAGTAAAAGAAATAATAAAGGAAATCAAATGGCATCCTAGAACATATCTATTTAACACAAAAGAAGGTAATAATTAAGAGATAGAAGGGGAAGAAAGGCTTAAGACACATAGAAAATATGTAACAAATTTTAACCATAAATTCTATCAGTAATTATATTAAAGGTAAATTGAGTGCACACTCCATTTAAATGACCAACGTAGGCAGAATGGTTTAAAAATAAAAAACATGATGCAACTGTAAGAAATACATTTTAGAGTCAGAAACACAAATAGGTTAAAATAAAGGTCCAGCCACATGGGGAAGCAGCTGGTCAGTTTCTTAAAACGTTAAACTTGGAGTTACCATCCAGTCAATAGGGTGCACTCCCTTATAGTCTTTAGATCTTTGCCCAAATATCATCCTTTTAGTGGGGTTTTGCAGTGAGCCTTTCCCCTGATCCTAGCCATCCTGAGTCTTCTTTCCAATTTCATTTCCTTCTTTAGCAATTTCCATCTTCTGGCATGCCATGTGATTTACTTATTTTTCAAGCTAATGAAGGCCATGCTTTTCTTCTCATCACTTTCCTTCATAGCTAGCTACCTACTCTAGAAAATTGGAAATGTACATCGCACAAAAGCTTGTACATGGTTGCTCACAGCAGCATTGTGTATTAATGGTCAAAAAGTGTAAACAACCCAGATTTCCCACTATAATCAAGATACACAACATTTACAGTACATGAAAGGTTTCCATTGTTTCCCTTCCCAATTAATTTCCACGCCCCATGCCCACTCCCATTCAAACTACCACTGATCAACTTTCTGTCAATGTACATTAGATTAGCCTTTTAAAATAATTTTATAAATATGGAATCATACATTGTATATTCTGTTATGTTTTGCTTCCATTGGTCAGTATAATGACTTTGAGGTATGTCTATATTGTTGCGTGTATCACTACTTTGTTCAATTTTTTGTTAAGTAGTATTCTGTTGTATGGATAGACCACAATTTATGTTTCTGTTCACCTACTGATGGACTTTTGTGTTGTTTCCGGTTTGGGACTAGTTATAAGTAGAACTGTTATGAATATTTGTGTACGTGTATTTTTATAGGATGAATACCTAAGAGTGGAATTGTTGAGTAGTAACTGCATGTTTAACAATTTTAGAAATTTTGCACTGCTCCATTCCACTTACTCCATTTTCTTTCCAACACTTGGTATTGTCAGTCCTTTAAATTCTAGACATTATAGTTGGTATGTAATGGTATCTTTTTGCATTTCCATGATGACTAATGATCTTGAGTTTCTTTTATTTACTGATCATTCATATTTTTTGGAGTGTTTATCCAAATCTTTAGCCATTTGAATTCATTATTTTCTTATATTTGAGGGTAACTGTTCTTTATTTTGAAACAAAAGGAAGTCCTTTTGGAACATTAAAAACATTTTCCCACAATGTGACTTACCTATTAATTTTATTAACAATATCTTACAAGGAGTTTTTAAATTGTTATGAATTCCAATTTATCAAATTTCTCTTTAATGATTTTTTTGGGGTATACTATCCAAGAAATCTTTGCCTACCCCAAGGTGGCAAAGTTTTTTCCCTGCTTTTGCTTGACCTTTTATAATTTTTGCTTTTATGTTTAGTTCTATTATATATCCATTTTGAGTTAATTTTTTATTACGGTGTGAGTAGGGTTCAGGACTCATGTTTTCCCTATGGATACCCAGTTATTCCAGCACCATTTAAAAAAAAAAGAATTTCCTTTCCCCTTTGGATTGCTTTGGCACCTTTGTCAGAAGTGAAATCACTGTATGTATCTGTATCTGTTTCTGGTCTCTACTGTGTTTTTCATGTTGGCATAGAAAGTGGAAGTCTTAAAAAAAAGGAAAGTCTTGTAGGTTTTTTCATTTGTGACCTTTGTTGAATTGAGGTAGTTTTCTTTTGTTACTAGTTTGCTGATTTTTTTTTTTAAACTATGAATGGGTGTTCAATTTTGTCAAATGCTTTATCTGAATCTATTAAAATGATTTTTTTTCAAAACTTTGCATTTCTTGTCCCTTCGTAATCTTCCTCCTCTGTCTTCCTCCAACTTCCTTAGGTATGCAATGATCTACTTTCTACTTCTATCACAATAGAGTTGATTGCATTTTCTGTAGTTTTATACAAACAGAATGATAGTGTGAAGTTTTTCATCTTCCTTCAGTCAGCGTAATTAGGTTGAAGTTCATCCATGTTGTTATGTGTGTTTTACTCAGTACTATACCAGTATTTGGTTATACCACAATTTGTTTATTCATTATCTGCTGAAGGACATTTTTGGTTTTTAGCAATAACAAATTAAGATGCTGTAGACATTTGTTTATAAGTCTTTGAATGAATATATGCTTTCATTTCTTTTGGCCAAATACCGAGCAGTTGAATGCCTGGATTGTGTGGTTAAATTTGTAAGATTTTAAATTTAGATTTAGATAAATAAGATTATAAATTTAAATTTGTAAGAAACTATTTTACAGTGTTTCTATACCATTTCACATTTCCACCAGCTGTAAGAGAGATCTGGATCCTCCATATCTTATGAACAATTGGTACGGTGAATCTTCTTAATTCTTAATTGAACTTAATTGAAAGTAAGTGAATACTTACTTTCAAGTAAGTATATAGTGTCATTTTGTTGTGGTTTTAATCTGTTTCTCCATAATAACTAATGATGTTGAGGATCTTATTTGCTGTCTTCTTTAGTGCAGTATCTTTTAAAATCTTTTGTCTGTTTTATTAGGTTGTTTGTTTTCTTATTGAACTTGTAAGTTATTTTTCATATTCTACATTAAAAGATATCCTTTTTGAATATTCTCTTGTTTACTGTGATTTTTCCTTTCATTCTTGTAGCAGCGTGTTTGGGAGAACAGAAGTTTTGAACTTTGACACAATCAAGTTTATCCATTTATTCTTTATGAATCTTGGTTTTTGGTGTTGTATCTAAGAATTCTTTGCCTAGCCCAAGGTCACACATTTTTTCCTGTTTTCTTCCAAAAGTTTTACAGTTTTATGTTTTACATTCAGGTCTGTGATCCATTTTTTAGTTCATTTTTGTTTATCAAAGTATGGATTCTTTTTTGGCATATGGATATCCCAATTGTTCCTGCATCATTTCTTGAAAAGACTATCCTTTCTTCACTCTATTGCCTTTGAAATGATGAAAGTAAGTTTTTCATATATGTATGGATCTATTTCTGATCATCTGTTCCATTAATTGACATGTCTTGACACATAAATTTCCTGATTAGTGTATCTTCATAAGTCTTATAATTAAGTAGTGTTATTTAGTCCTTGTACTGTGTTCTTTTCAAAGTTGTTTTGACTATTCTAGATCCTTTGCATTTCCCTATAAATTTTAGGATCAGCTTGTCAATTTCATCATAGACCACAAAAAAGTCTGCTGGGATTTTTATTGGAATTACATTGAATCTATAAATCAATTCAGCAATAATTATTGACAGCTTAACAGTATCAAGTTTTACATTCCATAAACATGATATGTCTCTCCATTTATTTATACCTTTAACTTTTCTCAGCAGTGTTTTATAGTTTATAGTGTACAGGTCTTACATATCTTTTGTGAGATATATCCCTCACTATGTCCTATTTTTGATACTACTTTAATTTGTATTTTTAAAAATTGAATTCCTGAGTGTTCGCTCATATTTACATATTGGTTGTATATACTTCAGCCTTGCTAAACTCAATTACTATTTTCTAGTAACTGTTTTATAGTTTACATTTGACTTTCTACACATATGATTAAGTAATCTATGATTAAGGACATTTTTGTTTCTTAAATTTTCTCCTGCATGCCTTTATTTATTTTTTGATTTATTGCACTGCCTGGAACCTCTAGTCCAATGTTGAGTAGAAGTGGTGAGGGCATAACTTTTTATTGTTCTGATCATATGTGGTAGGCATAATTCTCTCACCGTTGGATATGGTGTTAGCTGTGGGTTTTTTGCAGATGATCTTTATTAGGATAAGTTCTTTTTATGAGGGATGGATGTGGCTTTTATTAAATGCTTTTTTAAAAAAATTTTTAGACATGATCCATATGGGTTTTATAAATTTTATTGTGTTAATATAATAAATTATATTGATGAAATTTTCAAATATTAAACCAATCTTGTATTCCTGAGATTGATCATCACTACGGTCTGAATGTTTCTACCCCCCAGTATTATACTGAAATCCGAACCCCCAAAGATGATGGCCTTAAGAGGGAAAGCCTTTGGGAGATGCTTAGGTCATGAAGGTGGAGCACTCATGAGTGGAATTAGTGTTCTTATTAAGAGTTACCACAGAGATTCCTCACCCCTTACACCATATGAGGATGCATTGAGAAGGCACTGGCTATGAACCAGGAAGAAGGCCTTCACCAGAATATGACCATACTGGTCCCTTGATCTTGGACTTCTCCGCCTCTGGAACTGTGAGAAATAAATTTCTGTTGTTTATAAGCTACCCAGTCTTTATTTTTTGTTATAGTAGCCCAAAAGGACTAAGACAGGCATTACGTATTACCTTTTTTATATATTGATGGATTCTGTTAGTTAAGATAGTGTTTAGTATTTTGCATATATGTTTACAAGGTTTTATAGTATGTAATTTTCACTTCTTATACTGTTTTTCTCCTGTTTGGTATCAGAGTAACTAGCTGCATAGACTAATTCACTCCTCAATTTTCTGGAATAGTTTTGTTTAGAACTGGTAGTACTTCTTCACTAGGTATTTGAAACAGTTCACCAGTAAAACTGCCTGTGCTGGGAATTTTCTTTGTGGGAAGGTTTTCAAATTGTTTCCTAGGTATAGTGTTGCCACACTGATTCATATCCTTCTCATGCATGTGCTGTTGTTGGTAAGAGTGAATGTTGTACTGATCTATACCCAAATACCAAATTAGGAAATCTTCTCTGGCTGTTTTTGTCCCAGCATTCCCCCCCTTTGCTTTCCAGTTTGGCAGTGCTCCCTCTCATTGTTCTTATAGCCAGAAACATTGTGGAGTTTCTATTGGAATTTTTGTAGCCCATGCTTACCCCACAATAACTGGGATCTGCCCTTGAAGCAAGGACATGAGAGTGAGTTAAGCAAGAAACTCAGCTCAGTCTGGATTGCTTTGTATAGTCTGACTCCTTTCCAAAGCCCTCCTGCTTTTATTTACAGCCCTTATGTAGTTAATTTTTGTATTTTGTCAAGTGTTAATAGTTGAAATCAGAGAGGGGGCAGGCTGTAGGAACTTCATGCTACCATACTGGAACTAGAACTTCTTCAATTAAGGAGTTATTTAATGATGAGAAATAATTTTTTTTCTCTTGTATCATTGCTGATTTCATTGCTTTTTATTGCATGGTTTATTATCTGTCACAATCATTTTTATGCTACTGTCTTTTTAGTTTTGGCCAGTCAAAACTCTCCAAGCCTTTGAATTCTTCCTCTCTTTTTGGCATAAGATTTCTAGACTTATGCCTGCTGGCTTCCTAAATTTTCCCTTTGTCCAGTTACGCTGTATCCATATTTTAGATCTAGATATTGAGAAATTACAACATAGGTGTTGAAGTATGCTTATGACACTTCTTCTTAATTTTTTCCTGGCAGCTGTTTTTCTGTTTATTCTGTAGCATCTGGTTGATTTAGGCTTTCTCTTCTGTGTTCAATTTTAATAAATTTTCCTAGAAAGTTATTCATACTTTCAAAAGTATTCACATAGTACCCTTGTAATTTAAATTAATTCCTCTGTGGTTCTTTTTTTTTTTTTTTTTTTTTTAGATTATTTATTTTTGGCTGTGTCAGGTCTTAGTTGTGGCATGTAGGATCTTCTGTTGCGGCACACAGGTTCTTTGTTGAGGCATGCAGTGTTCTCTCTAGTTGTGACATGCAGGCTCCAGAGCACATGGGCTCAGTAGTTGTGGCACATGGGCCCAAGGGTGCGTGGGCTCTGTAGTTGTGGTGCACAGGCTCCACAGTGTGTGGGCTGCATAGTTGCAGCACATGGTCTCTCTAGTTGTGGCACGTGGGCTCAGTAGTTGCAGCACGTGGGCTTAGTTGCTCCACAGCACATGGGATCTCAGTTACCCGACAAGGGATCGAACCTGCATCCCCTGCATTGGAAGGCAGATTCTTAACCACTGGACCACCAGGGAAGTCCCCCTCTGTGGTTCTTGTTTTCCTCTTTTCTTATTTTTATTTGTTTTTAACTGTCTTTAATTAGTTTATCTAATATTTCTTATAATGATTCTTTTAAAGCACCAGCTCTTTATTTGTTAATGTTACTGTTTTCTAACTCATTATGTTCTCCTTTTATCTTTATTTTTATGCCTTCCTCTATTTTGTTGTTTATTTTCTACATATTAGGCTTTGATTCTCAACTCACCTTTTTTTTTTTTTTTTTTTTTGGTGGTACGTGGGCCTCTCACTGCTGCGGCCCCTCCCGCTGCGGAGCACAGGCTCCAGACGCGCAGGCCCAGCCGCCCCGTGGCACGTGGGATCCTCCGGGACCGGGGCACGAACCCACACCCCCCGCATTGGCAGGCAGACCCCCAACCACTGCGCCACCAGGGAAGCCCTCAACTCACCTTTTTTATAGAGATAATTATTTTAAGTTTTGAGTTCTCTGCATGGTGAAATTGAATGCCCAAAATTCTGATATGTGCTTATTTTCTGTGTAGTCCATTTACTAGAACTCTTTTATTTCAGTTTTTTCTTTCCATAGTGATCTAGCATTTTTGGAGAGGGCATTTCCATTTCCAGATGAAAGGGTTTTTGGTTTTCTAATATTTATTAATTTCTATTGTTACTCAATTTTGAAGATTGTTGTTAATATTATTTCAACTTTTTGTACACATACCATACTCTAGTTACAAGAAGATTTTTTTTGCCCTCAACTCATAGCTCCCTCATTAAACGCTTTGGATTTTGCTCACGGTACTTCATACAGATTTTTATCATTCAGTCCACAACTGCCAATTCTTTTTAATATAATTTTTGGCATTCTTCTAGACTTTTCTATATAATTCAAGTTCCCTCTTTTGCCCAAAGTCCCTAAATGTTCAAAGTACCATACAACTGGTATACCTGGTATATGTCAGAGAATTGATGGACATACTTTTCTGGGGATGACCAGAATGGCTGGCCTTGGTTAAAAGGAAAAGCTAGAGAGGACCTGAGAAAAGATATGAAGGAATGAAACAGGTTGAACATATGTAAGGATCATAAATAATAAAGTGTCAGGGGAGGAATAACTAAGTAAAGACTCTCAATATCTTAATGTGTTATGAAGAACAAATAAAAGCACACATGGCTATGCATAGGAGGGAAAGAGTCACAGTGGCAGAAATGTGTATTTTTAGGGGAATTGTAATTGAAGAATGATCAGGTATAATTGCTTTTTTAAATTTTATATGTGTATATATTTATATTTTAGATGGAAGTGGTATTTAGAGCTGGCTGATACTGGCTCTCTAGGGACAAGATTTTACTTATCATCCCTAAGTCCAGGTTCAGTTACATTACACTGATAGCCTGGAATTGCCTGTGGTGGGAGTATTTACACCATAGACATTGGCAAACACTACAAATCAGGGCTGGATGTGTTCTGTGCGTGTCTTTGTCTACCAGTGCTCTACTGCATAAATTTACTTTTTCTGAGCCCTCCTTTTAAATTTTCAAGTTTTATAACTGTATTTTAGAGTTCTTTAAACCATCACTAATGGGTGAAATTTTCAGTTTTCTCTTAATTCTATAAAATGTTTTGTGGTCAAAGAAACTTTTTTTTTCCTATTTGTCGTAGATTTGGACTCAAGATACGAAATAATCAGCAATGGAAAAACATACATTTATACAAAACGTTCATCTCTTACTCTACATCACAGAATTGATAATGGAGAGAAACCATATGAATGTAAGGAATGTGGGAAGGCCTTTAGTCGTCATACAGATCTAAGAGTACATCAAATAATTCATACTGGTGAGAAACCATATGAATGTAGGGAATGTGGCAAGGCCTTTAGTCGTCTTACAGACTTTAAAGTACATAAGAGAATTCATACTGGTGAGAAACCCTATGAATGTGAAGAATGTGGGAAGGCCTTTAGTCGTGCCTCAAACCTTGCTCAACATGGAAGAGTTCATACTGGTGAGAAATCCTATGGATGTAAGGAATGTGGGAAGGCCTTTAGTGACGTTGGAACACTTAGAATACATCAGAGAATTCATACTGGTGAGAAGCCCTATGAATGTAAGGAATGTGGGAAGGCCTTTAGTCAAGCCTCAAACCTTATACAACATGACAGGATTCACACTGGTGAAAAACCCTATGAATGTAAAGATTGTGGGAAGGCTTTTAGTCATGCTTCACATCTTGTTAGACATGAGAGAATTCATACTGGTGAGAAACCCTATGAATGTAAGGAGTGTGGAAAGACTTTTAGGAGTAGCCATCAACTTACTATACACGACAGATTTCATACTAGTGAGAAACCCTATGAATGTAAGGCATGTGGGAAGGCGTTTAGTGTGTATGGACGCCTTACTCGACATCAGAGTATTCACAGTGGTGAGAAACCTTTTGAGTGTAACAAATGCGGGAAGTCCTTTAGGCTCAGTTCAAGCCTTAAAGTACATCAGAGTATTCATACTGGTGAAAAACCCTTTGGATGCCACAAATGCGGGAAGTCCTTTAGACTTAGTTCAATGCTTAAGGTACATCACAGAATTCATACTGGAGAGAGACTTTATGGGATATATGTATAGTAGACAGTGGAATTATACCACTTGAGAAACAATTTAAATGAAGAGAATATGAGAAGGATTTTACATGGTTCAGTTCTTATAAAGCATCAAATAATTTAGGCTGGCAGGAACTCCTTGGAATTTAAACAATGTTTTAAGTTTTTCAGTTATGATCCAAATACTGTTCACCTTCAGAGAATTTATACTGTACTTTATATTAGAAAGTCATTTATGGCATTCCCCCTTTTTCACTATTTACTGAGTGCCCAGGCTCTTTGGCCAAGGTTGCAAGGCAGATAAGTGCCACCAAGAAAAAGACCAGTGCATGATTTGAGGTCATGGAGAATAGTAAAAATACACCCCAGGATCAAGTAGAACAGCGTTTACTTATAGCAAGAGAGGAGATAGGATGCACAAGTTCTAGTTCCTTGCAATGTGTCAGTAACCCATAGCCAGCCAATCAACTCCACATCTGACAACGGCAATACAGTTGCACACAGCCCACTTTGTTCTGCAGTGGCAGGACACAAACTCCTTCCCTGTGGGGTGTGACATCCAGAAAACTGGGGGCATGCCTGAGTGCCACTAACACCCGTGATTAAGCAGAACAAAGGAGTACGCATTAAGTCTGACACAGAGATAGCTATTCATGGCAGTAAGCCCAGCAGAGGCTGTGAGGGTTCTGTATTTTTTGGTAAAGACGTATGCAGCCCCAACAAGGACCATCTTTTTTTCCCACCAGCTTTACTGAAGTATGATTGACAAAGAAAACTAAATGTAAGGCATACAAGTGGTGCTAAAGGGGAATGTTTGGCTATAAATGCTTACATTAAAAAACAAGAGAGGTCTCAAATTTAGCAACCTAACTTTACAGCTTAAAGAACTAGAAAAAGAACAAACAACACAAAGCTAGCAGGAGAAATAAAGAATAGAGCAGTGGTATATGAAATAAGAGAACAGAATAACAACAGAGAAAATCTTGAAACCAGAAGTTCTTCAAAAAGATCAACAAAATTGGCAAACCTTTAGCTAAATGAGCTAAGAAAAAAGGGAGGAGACTCAAATTACTAAAATCAAAAGTGAAAGTGGGTAAATTAACTATACTTGAATTAAAAAAAAGTTGTGATACAAAATTAAAAAATAAATTCACACACAAAAAGGTGTAAGTGGGGAGACATTACTACCAATTATACAGAAATAAAGGGATTATGAGAGTACTATGAACAATTGTATGCCAAAAATTGGATAGCCTAGGTGAAATGGACAAATTCCTAGAAACAAAACCATGGAGTTAAACATGAATAAATAGAAAACCTGAATAGACTGGTAACTACTCTATAAGTAGTAAGGAAATTGACTCAGTCACAAAAAAAATCTCCCAATAGGGAGTTCACTGGTGGCCTAGTGGTTAGGATTCCGGGCTTTCACTGCCATGGCCTGGGTTCAATCCCTGGTTGGAGAACTAAGATCCTGCAAGCCATGCAGCATGGCCAAAAAAATACCTCCCAACAAAGAAAATTCCTGGATCTGGTGGCTTCACTGGTGAATTTAAACAAGTACTAATACTAATCTTTCTCAAACTTTTCAAAAAAGTTGAAGAGGAGGGAATACTTCCTAACTGATTCTTTGAGACCAGCACAACCCTGTTACCAAAGCTACTCAAAAACACTGCAAGAAAGAAAACTACAGAACGTTGTCTCTTATGATCATTGATTTTAAAATCCTCAACAGAGTACTAGCAAAAAATTCAGCAGCATATTAAAAGAATTATACAAAATGACCAAATGGGATTTATTACTGAAATGCAAGGATGGTTCATCATATGAAAGTTCATCAGTGTAATATGTCACATCAACAAAATGAAGGAAGAAAACGATCATCTCAATTAATGCAGAAAAAGCATTTGACAGAATTCAACACCCTTTTATGATAAAAACACTCAACAAAATAGGAACAGAAGGAAATCATCTCAATCATAACAAAAGCTATATATGAAACTATCTCCACAAAATAAAAGCTATATGAAAGACCCACAGCAAACATAATATTTGATAAACGTCAAGATTTTATCTAATATCAGGAAACAAGACAAGCATGCCTGCTTTCACCACTTCTATTCAACGTAGTACTGGAAGTTCTCAGCAGATCATTTATGCAAGAAAAATAAAGGCATCCAAATTCGAAAGGAAGAAGTAAAATCATCTCTGTTTATAGGTGACATGATGTTATATGTAGAAAACCCTCAGGATTCCATAAGAAAGCTGTTAGATCTAATAAATGAATTCAGCAAAGTTTCAGGATGCAAAGTCAACATGTAAAAATCAATTGCATTTCTATACGCTAACAATGAACAATATGAAAAGGAAATTTCAAAAACAAGTCCATTTACAATAGCATCAAAAAGAATGAAATAGTGGAATTAACCAAGGAAGTAAAAGATTTGTACAATGAAAGCTGCAAAACATTGCTGAAAGAAACTATAGAAGACATAAATAAATGGAAACACATCCCACGTTCATGGATTAGAAGACTTAATGTTATTAAAATGCCAGTACTAACGAAAACAATCTACAGATTCAATGCAATTCCTATCAAAATCCCAATGATGTTTTTGGCAGAAATACAAAAACCCACCCTAAAATTCATATGGAATCTCAAAGGACTGCCAGTAGCCATAACAATCTTGAACAAATCTGGAGGACTCACACTTCTTGATTTCAAAACTTACTACAAAGCACCAGTAATCAAAACAGTGTGGTACTTGCATAAAGACAGACATATCAACAAATGGAATAGAACAGAGAGCCCACAAGTAATCCCTTATGTATATGGTCAAGTGATTTTTTTTTTTTTTTTTTTTTGTGGTACACGGGCCTCTCACTGTTGTGGCCTCTCCCCTTGTGGAACACAGGCTCCGGATGCGCAGGCTCAGCAGCCATGGCTCACAGGCCCAGCCGCTCCGTGGCATGTGGGATCCTCCCAGACCGGGGCACGAACCCGTGTCCCCTGCATTGGCAGGTGGACTCTCAACCACTGCGCCACCAGGGGACCCCGAAAAGAGGACTTTTAAAACTCAAATGAGTAAACTTAACTTATTCCAACTGTTGTTTATAAACTAATAAGTTTCATATTGAAATACTTGATTCATGACTAGGTTTTAAAATGAAGCTATGAGATCTCTGATTCTATCTTTATGTAAAAATTAATTTGTAAATGAGCTCTAATTGGCTTAAAGGAAAATAAGTGCTTACAAGTCAAACATTTCTAAATATAACAAATTAAAGTTTGAAAGGATCACATGATCCAGGACTGATTTTTAGTGAGTGAAAACACGTTTAAGTTTGTTGGTTTAATTAATACAGACATGTTGTTTAAAGTCATCAATATTAAGCATAATACGTTGGATGTACTAGGTTTACTGAAAGTCTGTAAATTCATAATATTTCTGTCACAAAATTTATCAGTAAGAAGCGTTGTTATGATAATATTTACATAAATAATAATAGAGATAAATGGAATAGAAGATTTTAGGTGAACTCTTTAGAAATATGTATGTTTTAGTTTTTCCAGATTTTTGGTAACAAAACTCTAGAAGATGTAATAGGCGTACAGAAAGGGATGCTTTGCAAGGCTTCAGTGTGAGCTCTGCACTTCAGATAAGAGAAGGGAACTCAGCACACCAGGGGAAATGGCACCTGTGTAACTAGTAGATATTTTGTTTTGTTTTTCTTTGCTTTTATTGACATGAATCATTGTTTACTACTCATTTAAAAATTTCTAGAAGATCCAACTTTTTTTTTTTTTTTGGCCTCGCCGTGCTGGCATGTGGGATCCTAGTTCCCCAACCAGGAATTGAATCTGCGTGCCCCCCTTACCCCCCATCTCCATCCCCACAGTGGAAGCTCAGAAACTTAACCACTGGATCGCCAGGGAAGTGCCCAATACAATTTTTTTTGATCAAGGAAAATTCCTGTATTTCTAGTAGATGTGGACACATTCACAAGTATCCCTGAAGCGTTGAACCTTGTTGAATTCTTTAAGGAGGGCTGGAGAAACAGTTTTCCTCAGCAAACTGCCTAAAATCACCACTGTTAACTGCTTCTGCTTCCAGTCTACAGCTCCACATATCTGATTCTGGCTCCTCAAAAATAAGTAATAGGTTTTCAAAATGATTTAGGAGTATTAGGAATTTCTCTGCTTGAGACATTATCCCTATGGTAGAAGCCTGTTTTGGGAAAAGATCTTGAAATCAACTTAATGCATCTGTCTGTTGTCTTGTTCATTCCATTGCAGTTGAGATAGAAAATGTTATGAAACTTACCCAATATCCCCTTTCAGTCCCAGGTGGTTTTTTCCAATTCCAGAAATTACTGGGGCCGCTGAGTCTCAGATTATCTCACTGTCAAGGAAGAAATAAATAAATCAACTAGTTCAATGTGATTCTGATGAGATCTAGTTCTCCTGATGTTTAAACATGACCTGATGATGTATGCCCATTCCAGAAAAGTGAATCACCATAGATGCAGCAGTTCTGTGAATATCTTGTGGGAGGAGAATATCTATTACTTAATGTTGTTTTTTTCTTTTATATTTAAACTAGTAAAAGAAAAAGAATTGGCATAAAATAAGAAAGGAGTGGGCTTCTCTTTAGCTTTGAGTAGAGTTCTTGAAATCTATATACCCCAGGTGTTCTCTCCTGCAATGATTCCCATTGTAATTGCATTTCAAGACTAGAGCTCCAAAATTATTCTTAAAAAAAATAGTAATTAGTTATGGTACCACAGCTGAACTCAGAATTTTTATAGTTCTGGTGGAAATTTTAATTAGGAGTCATTAAAAAATTATTTCTCTGGTCATTTTATCTTACCAATCTATTGTAAGAAAGTAGTCCAAAATATGCAGGAAAGTCTTCTGTATAAATATATATTAATATCAGCATTGTTTACAACCACATAATATTGGAAACAACTAAATGCCCCAAAGATTGGGATTGTTAAATAAATAATGAAACACCCCTAATATAATTATTCAGCCATTAAATGTTTGTTAATGTGCTTTTTTTAATGAGAAAGTTTTGTTTGTTTGTTTGTTTTTGTTTGCTTGGGTTTTTTTTTGCTATGGTACTAAGGGCCAAAGCAGGAGATACTACATACTAAGTACTTGTGCTTCAAAATGCACACCAAAAAATCCGTAGAACACACATACTAGAAAATTCTGGGAAGATGATATAGTAGAAACATCAGGAATCTGTCTCTCCACGTAGACAACAATTGCACTGCAGAATCTGTCTGGATGTAATGATTTTGGAACTGGAGTCTATTAAAGGCATGCAACTTAGAACTGAAGGCTTGGTTAATTTCAGGGATCTGTGCCCTAAAAATGGTAAATTTTATATGTGTATTTTATCACAATAAAAAATATTGGAAAAAACATTTAAATATTTATATTGGTTTTTATTGTACAGGTGTATTATGAATGATTAGTCTCTCCCTGTTTTTTATGTCCACATTTTGAGATACAGTATTCCCCCCTTCAGAGTGGTGGTGCTTTCCATGGTCACATACATTGTGAAATAATAAATGGAAATCTTCAGAAATAGACAATTCATGTCTTAAATTGTGTGCCTTTCTGAGTAGCGTGATGAAATTTCACACCACCTGCTCTGACCTAGTCTGGATACGAATCATCCCTTTATCCAGCATACCCTGCCTGTTAGACACTTAGTAGCCATCTCGAATCGAGAGTCACCGTATCACAGTGCTTGTGTTCAAGTATTAAGTAACCTTTATTTTACTTAATAATGGCCCCAAAATGCAAGAGTAATAATGCTGGCAGTTCAGATATACCACAAAGTGCTGCTTTCAAGTGAAAAGATTAAAATTTCCCACATAATAAGGAGAGAAATAAAATCATCTTCTGAGGCTGCTAAGATCTATAATAAGGACAAATTTTCCACGCATGAAACTGTGAAGAAGGAAAAAGAAATTCATGCTAGTTTTGTTGTTGTACCTCAAAGACAGAGACTGAACTGAAAGGAAAATGGAGACACAGACGCTGCAGACAAACGTTACAGCAACAGTGCATGATAAGCACTTAGTTAAGATGGAAAAGGCATTAAACTTCTACAATAAGATATTTCGAGAGAGAGAGAAAGACGACATTTACATAACTTTTATTACAGTATATTGTTATAATTGCTCTATTTTATTATGAGTTATTGCTGTTAATCTCTTACTGAGCTTAATTTATAAACTTTATCATAAATATTTATAGAAAAAAACATAGTATATATAGGGTTCAGTACTGTTCATGGTTTCAGGCATCTACTGGGGGTCTTGGAAAATCTCCCCGGAGGATAAGGGGGGACTACTGTAATATTAATTTTTATAATGAAATCACTAAAGAGCAAATATTTCATGTTGCTTCCTTCTTTCTCCTGTATTGTAAGGCCTAAATTTTCATGTGTTGTCTTAATGTATTTGAGCCTCACAGGGTCTCAAACCCCTAATCATTACATACATATATATAGAAAGTACATATTTGTATATGATAATAACTTCTCCAGAAGGATACACACCAAAATCAAATTGTTGTTGACTTTAAGGTGAGCTGATGTATGACTGGGATACATGTAAGGAAATGTTGCTTATCTTTTATTTAAACATTTCTATGCCTTTTGAATTGTTATGCGTTACACATTTCAAATACATAATAGTGGTGACAACTAAAATATGGACATTCTTTGATGACTGACTTTATATTTCCCATTTGCTCAACTTCCTCATGAATCTAAATACATATGGATGTAACCTTGATTCTCCTGATAACACCTTCTTCTTCCCAAATTTTAAGTCTGTGTCCACAATTTATATTACTGTCACATGCCTAAGAAGCGAGATATTTTTCAATGGGATCTCATGACCAGGAATACAAATTAAAGACGTTTCTCCATCCATGGGCTTTTATGTAGTCAAGCCCACCCATGCATAAAACAACAGAGGGCTGAAAAATTTTACTGTAACAAAAAGTTTCTGGTGGGCATAATATTGTGAAATGTGAAAAAGTATTTATTTTCCTAAGTTTCTAAGATTTCCTACAGTCGGTGACCTTAAAAAGGACCCAAACTCACTCTCTCCTTTTCTACAATGAGAATACATTACACGGTAGAGTCTTACTTTATCCAGCTTATCCCAACCTGGAAACATGGTTTTGCCACTAAACAGTGTAACTTTGTACCTGTTTTGATCTCAGAAGCATCGACTCTAAAATGGAAATATAGTAAGCACCTGTGATTTCAGGTGTAATGGGAATTTTAGGAAAGATACATACACCCCAACATGTATACACACACAAATACATACACAAACATACAGCATGGTTAGATCATAAACCCAAGTTCAGGTGCTCACCTGTCAAGTGCTCCATAACCCTGGGGGGGGAGGGGGGTCACATCACTGACTCAACAGGGTGAATCCTCACACACAGGCCTGAGCCCTCGGAAAATAAGAGCTCCGCCGTCCCCTCCTCACAATTCGCTGGTGCGGTGCCACCAGGACTAGCCTCCCCCTGGCCGTGGGAACCAGTGAGCTCGCCCTCAGCCTGGGGTCAGGCCTCCAGTGGCCCTAGATCTGTGCTGCGCACGCGCAGTCCAGAAGTCACTCCCAGAAGTCTCTTGGCCGGGCCGGGGCGGCAGCTTTGCTTTAGGAATTTTGCTACCGTGTACTGTACCTCCCACAGTCGACGAGGTGTCTTTGACTTCGGGCCTTTTTTCCGTGTCCCTTGTTGCGCGCTGCGCGAGTGGCACCCATCCGAGGAAGAAACCGGCGTGGGTCGCCGCGGAAACGACTGTGCAGACGTAGCCCGAGCCCGTGGGGGACAGTGAGTGGCGGTGAGGGTGGGATTGCGGGAGGCGCTCAAAGCGTGCGTGGACTTTGGGAGCGCAGCCTTGCGAGTCCGCCCGCCCCCTCGGGGCTGTGGGCGCTTGAGCAGCGGGGACGGTGGTTGCAGCCCTGGGAGAAAATCGGGAAGCGTGCGTGTTTGTGAGAGGCCGTATTCCGTGCGAAGGGCCGCGGGGTGGTGTCGGGCGGTGAGTTCCCGTAGTGAGACTGAGAGGTGCATGGTTATCCTTGCATGACGCGGACGTAAGATGCGTGTCCTTTATGTGAGCGTGGGCTGCGGTGGACTTGTGGGGAATGTCTCAGGGACCCATGGCCCTAGGTTCTCTGCTGCTTTCTCCACCCTCCTGTCAGGCACATACGACTGCCACGGAGAAATGACTCCAAGGGGGAAACCACATGCTAAGCCCTCAATGAAGGTTTTTGGTGAGAAGGCACAGAATGGCTTTTAGGATGGGAATTTTAGATTAGGGATTGCCCCTGAGTCAGGATTCTAGAAACGAATGGATAGAGAGACTCCAAGAATGGGATTCCTTCCTGGGATTGTTGTTCCTAGGAGTCCTCTGAAGTTCATTTGTGTATTTGAGGATGACAGCGTTTCTTGAGCTCTGACGGCAGGAACCTACTGTGAACGCCCATTTCTTACTTCATTTTGGTTTTATGTATGAGGTCACAGCGGATGTAGCCACGGAGGGTGTATTTTAATACACGCTCAGCGTTGTGGTGACTGATTATTCCCCTGCAGGTTTCAGTAGTTAAGAAGCAACGAAAATGTGAGGTTAATTGTGACTTGTGCTTGCAAATAAAGCGACTGAGCCAGAATTCAAGTGTCCAGAACAGGAGTTCTTAACCAGGGTTCCTTTGTGTGTATTTATGGGTGTAGAGGGGACCACAACCCCCGGAATTTTATAGATAATCGCTGTATATTTGTACATTTCCATTCTTCAAAGGTGTACACAATTCAAAAGATTTAGACCTGGGTTTTTATCTAGAATCAAAAATTGTTATACCTTGGGACAGTTTTGTACAAAATTAGTGGCCAAACAGCAGAAATTAACACAACATTGTAAAGCAATTATATGCCAATAAAAAAAAAAGAAAAAAAATTAGTGGCCAGGATAATGAGAATGATTAAGAAACCCACATGACATCCATGAGACAATATTATGTAGATAATAAAATTTCTGTTTATAAAAATTAGTCATGATAAGGAAAAATGGCCATGATCTAATGTTAAATCATCTTCATAGTTGTAGATAATAGTACCCAAGAAAATTTAAAATTATATATGGCGTTCATTTTTTAAAACAGAATTTTGTAAAACCCTTTTGCAAGGATTGTATCCAAAATGATATTTTAATAGGTTATTCAGAAGAGAATAGAAAGTGCATAGTCATTTATCGAACACCTTCTATGTATTCAAAACTTTTCTGCCCATTTTGCATACAACCCTAATCTGCAAAGGCTATTTCCCTTTCTAGTAGTGGAAAAATCTTTATAGTGGTATGTGTCTGGTTATATAAGTGTGATACAGCTAAAGGATATTCAAGAATAGGTAAGTGGTAGTTGTTTCAGTCATAGCAATACTTCATGGCAGGCCTGCTATTTATAGACTTTTTTAAATGATGAAAATATAGCCTCTGCCATAATAATGCCTTAAAATATTTTGAATACTTTGAAATATCTTTATGTTTTATTTATGATGATGGAATTAATGCAGACTTATTACCAAAATTTTAATTTCCTAAGAAATTAGGAAGAAGAAATTAAGAATACCTCTTATTCCCACTGCCTGGAAATAATCCACCTGCCAATGCAGGGGACACAGGTTCGAGCCCTGGTCCAGGAATATCCCACATACTGCGAAGCAACTAAGCCCGTGTGCCATAACTACTGAGCCTGCGCTCCAGAGCCACAAGTCACAACTACTGAAGCCTGTGCACCTAGAGCCTGTGGTCCACAACGAGAAGCCACCGCAATGAGAAGCCCGCACACTGTAACGAAGAGTAGCCCCTGCGCACCACAATGAGAGAAAGCCCGTGCACAGCAACGAAGACACAACGCAGCCAAAAATAAAATAAATTTTTAAAAAGACTGTTATAAATTTAAGATATTTTATGTAATCAAAATGGTAACCACAAAGAAAATATCTATAGAATATACACAAAAGGAAATTAGAAGGAAATCAAAGCATGTCACTACAAAAAAATCAATGAGGGACTTGCTGCGGGGCCTGCGGCCAGGCCGGGACCAGATTCGCAGTTGGGTTGCTGGAAACAGCCGTGTGGATGAAAGGCTCTTGGTGCTGCAGCCAGGAGTCAGTGCTGTGCCTCTGAGGTGGGAGAGCCAACTTCAGGACACTGGTCCACAAGAGACCTCCCAGCTCCATGTAATATCAAACGGTGAAAATCTCCCAGAGATCTCCATCTCAACACCAGCACCCAGCGTCACTCAACGACCAGCAAGCTACAGTGCTGAAGATCCTATGCCACACAACTAGCAAGACAGGAACACAACCCCACCCTTTAGCAGAGAGGCTGCCTAAAATCACAATAAGCCCACAGACACCCCCAAACACACCACCAGACGTGGACCTGTTAACCAGAAAGACAAGATCCAGCCTCATCCACCAGAACACAGGGACTAGTCCCCTCCACCAGGAAGCCTACACAACCCACTGAACTAACCTTAGCCACTGGGGACAAACACCAAAAACAATGGGAACTACGAACCTGCAGCCTGCAAAAAGGAGACCCCAAACATCTCATATCTCATTTTGATAAGCACAATGAGAAGACAGAAAAACACACAGCAGATGAAAGAGCAAGATAAAAACCCACCAGACCTAACAAATGAAGAGGAAATAGGCAGTCTACCTGAAAAAGAATTCAGAATAATGATAGTAAAGATGATCCAAAATCTTGGAAACAGAATAGACAAAATGCAAGAAACATTCAACAAGGACCTAGAAGAACTAAAGATGAAACAAACAATGATGAACAACATAATAAATGAAATGAAAAATACTCTAGATGGGATCAATAGCAGAATAACTGAGGCAGAAGAACGGATAAGTGACCTGGAAGATAAAATAGTGGAAATAACGACTGCAGAGCAGAATAAAGAAAAAAGAATGAAAAGAACTGAGGACAGTCTCAGAGACCTCTGGGACAACATTAAATGCACCAACATTCGAATTACAGGGGTTCCAGAAGAAGAAGAGAAAAAGAAAGGGACTGAGAAAATATTTGAAGAGATTATAGTTGAAAACTGCCCTAATATGGGAAAGGAAATAGTCAAGTCCAGGAAGCATAGAGAGTCCCATACAGGATAAATCCCAGGAGAAATACGCCAGGACACATATTAATCAAACTGTCAAAAATTAAATACAAAGAAAACATATTAAAAGCATCAAGGGAAAAACAACAAATAACACACAAGGGAATCCCCATAAGCATAACAGCTGATCTTTCAGCAGAAACTCTGCAAACCAGAAGGGAGTGGCAGGACATATTGAAAGTGTTGAAGGAGAAAAACCTGCAACCAAGATTACTCTACCCAGCAAGGATCTCATTCAGATTTGATGGAGAAATTAAAACCTTTACAGACAAGCGAAAGCTGAGAGTTCAGCACCACCAAACCAGCTTTACAACAACTGCTAAAGGAACTTCTCTATGCAAGAAACACAAGAGAAGGAAAAGACCTACAATAACGAACCCAAAACAATTAAGAAAACGGGAATAGGAACATACATATCAATAATTACCTTAAATGTAAATGGACTAAATGCTCCAACCAAAAGACACAGATTGGCTGAATGGATACAAAAACAAGACCCATATATTTGCTGTCTACAAGAGACCTACTTCAGACCTAGAGACACATACAGACTGAAAGTAAGGGGATGGAAAAAGATATTCCATGCAAATGGAAACCAAAAGAAAGCTGGAATAGCAATTCTCATATCAGACAAAATAGACTTTAAAATAAAGACTATTAGAAGAGACAAAGAAGGACACTACATAATGATCAAGGGATCAACCCAAGAAGAAGATATAACAATTGTAAATATTTATGCACCCAACATAGGAGCACCTCAATACATAAGGCAAATACTAACAGCCATAAAAGGGGAAATCAACAGTAACACATTCACAGTAAGGGACTTTAACACCCCACTTTCACCAATGGACAGATCATCCAAAATGAAAATAAATAAGGAAACACAGCTTTAAATGATACATTAAACAAGATGGACTTAATTGATATTTATAGGACATACCATCCAAAAACAACAGAATGCACATTTTTCTCTAGTGCTCATAGAACATTCTCCAGGATAGATCATATCTTGGGTCACAAATCAGTCCTTGGTAAATTTAAGAAAATTGAAATTGCATCAAGTATCTTTTCTGACCACAATGCTATGAGACTAGATATCAATTACAGGAGAAGATCTGTAAAAAATACAAACACATGGAGGCTAAACAATACACTACTTAATAACGAAGTGATCACTGAAGAAATCAAAGAGGAAATTAAAAAATACCTAGAAACAAATGACAATGAAAACACGACGACCCAAAACCTATGGGATGCAGAAAAAGCAGTTCTAAGAGGGAAGTTTATAGCAATACAATCCTACCTTAAGAAACAGGAAACATCTCAAATAAACAACCTAAACTTGCACCTAAAGCTATTAGAGAAAGAAGAACAAAAAAACCCCAAAATTAGCAGAAGGAAAAAAATCATAAAAATCAGATCAGAAATAAATATAAAAGAAATGAAGGAAATGATAGCAAAGATCAATAAAACTAAAAGCTGGTTCTTTGAGAAGATAAACAAAATTGATAAACCACTAGCCAGACTCATCAAGAAAAAAAGAGACGACTCAAATCAATAGAATTAGAAATGAAAAAGGAGAAGTAACAACTGACACTGCAGAAATACAAAAGATCATGAGAGATTACTACAAGCAACTCTATGCCAATAAAATGGACAACCTGGAAGAAATGGACAAATTCTTAGAAATGCACAGCCTGCCAAGACTGAATCAGGAAGAAATAGAAAATATGAACAGACCAATCACAAGCACTGAAATTGAAACTGTGATTAAAAATCTTCCAAAACACAAAAGCCCAGGCCCAGAGGGCTTCACAGGTGAATTCTATCAAACATTTAGAGAAGAGCTAACACCTATCCTTCTCAGACTCTTCCAAAATATAGCAGAGGGAAGAACACTCCCAAACTCATTCTGTGAGGCCACCATCACCCTGATACCAAAACCAGACAACGATGTCACAAAGAAAGAAAACTACAGGCCAATATCACTGATGAACATAGATGCAAAAATCCTCAACAAAAATACTAGCAAACAGAATCCAACAGCACATTAAACGGATCATACGCCATGATCAAGTGGGGTTTATTCCAGGAATGCAAGGATTCTTCAGTACATGCAAATCAATCAATGTGATACACCATATTAACAAATTGAAGGAGAAAAACCATATGATCATCTCAACAGATGCAGAGAAAGCTTTTGACAAAATTCAACACCCATTTATGATAAAAACCCTCCAGAATGTAGGCATAGAGGGAACTTTCCTCAACATAATAAAGGCCATATATGACAAACCCACAGCCAACATCGTCCTCAATGGTGAAAAACTGAAACCATTTCCATTAAGATCAGGAACAAGACAAGGTGGCCCACTCTCACCACTCTTATTCAACATAATTTTGGAAGTTTTAGCCACAGCAATCAGAGAAGAAGAGGAAATAAAAGTAATCCATATCGGAAAAGAAGTAAAGCTGTCACTGTTTGCAGATGACATGATACTATACATAGAGAATCCTAAAGATGCTACCAGAAAACTACTAGAGCTAATCAATGAATTTGGTAAAGTAGCAGGATACAAAATTAATGCACAGAAATCTCCGGCATTCCTATACACTAATGATGAAAAATCTGAAAGTGAAATCAAGAAAACACTCCCATTTACCACTGCAACAAAAAGAATAAAATATCTAGGAATAAACCTACCTAAGGACACAAAAGACCTGTATGCAGAAAGTTATAAAACACTGATGAAAGAAATTAAAGATGATACAAATAGATGCAGAGATATACCATGTTCTTGGATTGGAAGAATCAACATTGTGAAAATGACTCTACCCTTACTACCCAAAGCAATTTACAGATTGAATGCAATCCCTATCAAACTATCACTGGCATTTTTCACAGAACTAGAACAAAAAATTTCACAATTTGTATGGAAACACAAAAGTCCTCGAATAGCCAAAGCAATCTTGAGAACATTTCTCCAAAGAAGATATACAGACTGCCAACAAACACATGAAAGAATGCTCAACATCATTAATCACTAGGGAAATGCAAATCAAAACTACAATGAGATATCGTCTCACACCAGTCAGAATGGCCATCATCAAAAAATCTAGAAACAATAAATGCTGGAGAGGGTGTGGAGAAAAGGGAACACTCCTGCACTGCTGGTGGGAATGTGAATTGGTACAGCCACTATGGAGAACAGTATGGAGGTTCCTTAAAAAACTACAAATAGAACTACCATATAACCCAGCAATCCCACTACTGGGCATATACCCTGAGAAAACCATAATTCAAAAAGAGTCATGTACCAAAATGTTCATTGCAGCTCTATTTACAATAGCCCGGAGATGGAAACAACCTAAGTGCCCATCATCGGATGAATGGATAAAAAAGACGTGGCACATATATACAATGGAATATTACTCAGCCATAAAAAGAAACGAAATTGAGCTATTTGTAATGAGGTGGATAGACCTAGAGTCTGTCATACAGAGTGAAGTAAGTCAGAAAGAGAAAGACAAATACCGTATGCTAACACATATATATGGAATTTAAGGAAAAAAATGTCATGAAGAACCTAGGGGTAAGACAGGAATAAAGACACAGACCTACTGGAGAATGGACTTGAGGATATGGGGAGGGGGAAGGGTGAGCTGTGACAAAGCGAGAGAGAGGCATGGACATATATACACTACCAAACGTAAGGTAGATAGCTAGTGGGAAGCAGCTGCATAGCACAGGGATACCAGCTCGGTGCTTTGTGACTGCCTGGAGGGCTGGGATAGGGAGGGTGGGAGGGAGCAAGATGCAAGAGGGAAGAGATATGGGAACATATGGATGTGTATAACTGATTCACTTTGTTATAAAGCAGAAACTAACACACCATTGTAAAGCGATTATACCCCAATAAAGATGTTAAAAAAAAATGAATAAAGTATAGTTGTATGCTGTTAGTAAGAGACAAATCTAAAATTCAAAAACATAGACGCTTTAAAGTATCATTATTACCATGGTCTTCTGTTCTGAAAATCATCTAAAAGCAATAAAGAGAATGAAAAGATCTTTGCAAACTCCACATTCAGCAAAACCAGGAGATAAGTATATTTGGTAGATAATAAATTACATGTAAGGGCTGACAAAAGCAGCTGAAATCAGGGGCAGTTATAAAATAGAAACTGGAAACAAGAAACTATACAGAGAAATTTGAGCGTAAAGAGGGACAAATAGAGGCAGATCTAAAAAAAAATGAGGAAAATTACATGTCCTAAAGGAGAGGTTTCCACCATCAGGGACCTCCTACTTGTAACTACAACTGCAAGAAACTGGGAAGCAGAAGAGGAAGAGGGCTATTCAATCCTTTATAAAAGCCTTATATGTGATGGAGGACAAGAAGTGAGCTTTAATGTTGTGAAAACCAGATGGCCAGGAACTTTACCCTGACCCCTTCAACACACCCAGGAACTTCTTACAAAGAACTAGTCCAAGAAAACCCAACTCACACAATGATGTGTAAGAAGAAAGGAACAAGTACAACATTAATCCAAAGCTACAAAAAGAACTATGAAGGAACAAAGAAAGAAAAAAACAAAACCATTCACTAGAAAACTGCTACAATGGATCAGATAAAAATTTAAGTAAATATTTTTCATGAATTTTTTAAAAATAATAATTCAATTGACTCTATGATGGAAGACCAAAAAGCAAAAATGTAAGAACTTAGGAAAGAGATGGTGAAACAACAGAGTAAGATAAAAGGTGAGCAGGCAGAAATGGAAGAATAATCAAATATCACAAATAGAAGGACAAACATTGAAGAAACACAAAGGAGAAAAACTCAGAAACATAGAGAATAAAAATGGGAAAAACAAAAAGAAACAAAAATAGAAAGAATTACTTAGAAAATAATATATATTTTCAACAAATGGTACTGGGAGAATTGACTATCCACATGCAAACGAATGAATTTGTACCCCTATCTCACACCATACACAAACATTAGCTCAACATGGATCGAATACCTAAATGTAAGAGCTAAAACTCTAAAACCTTTTAGAAGAAAACATAGGTATAAATCTTTCTGACCTTGGAGTAGACAGTGGTTTCGTAGATATGATACCTAAACCACAAGCAACCAAAGGGGAAAAAAAAAAAAGATAAACTGAACTTCATCAAAACCTGCTGCACATCAAAGGACACTATCAAAAAAGTAAAAAGACAACCCACAGAATGGGAGAAAATATTTGCAAATCATCTATCTGATGAGGGTATAATATCTAGAATATATAAAGGACTGTTACAACTGAATAAAAAGCCAAATAACCCGAATTAAAAATAGGCTAAGGATTTGAAAAGACATTTCTCCAAAGAAGAAATACAAATGGCCAATATCCACATGAAAAGATGCTCAACAACATTAGTCATTAGGGAAATGCAAATCAAAACAACGAGATATCACCTAACATCCACTAGAATGGCTATAATTTATTTTAAATGGAAAATAAGTGTTGACAAGGATGTGGAGAAATTAAAGCCAAACTGTCAAAACTTGGAAGACATCCTTTGATAGATAAATGAATAAATAAACTGCAGTACCTCCAGACAGTGGAATATTATTCCATTATACTTTGCCCAAACCTGTAGGATGCACACCAAGAGTGAACTCTAAGGCATGGACTTTGGATGATTATGATGTATCAATCTGTAGGTTCCTCCTTGATTAAAAATATACCATTCTAGTGAGTGATGATACTGAGGGGGAGGTGGGGACAGGGAATATATGGGAAATCTCTGTACCTTCCTCTCAATTTTGTTATAAAACTGAAAGTGCTCTAAAAATTAGTTTTTAAAATATCTTCACTCAAAAACTTTTATATAAGTGTTCATAGTAGCATTATTCATAATAGCCCAAAAGTATAAACAATCTAAATGTCCATCAACTGATGAATGAATAAAAATTTTTTTTATTCAGCCATAAAAAGGAGGGAGTACTGGTACATGCTACAACATGGATGAACCTTGAAAATATTATATTATGCTAAAATATTATGTCTGGATGAAAGCATCCAGACACTGAATAATTACACAAAAACTAATTACAATGAATTTCAAATGTGAAATTCGGAGCTGTGGGGTCATGAGTATTTGCTCTATTATTTATACTTTTCTGCAACTTCTCTAAATTGTAAACAGGGAATTCCCTGGTGGTCCAGTGGTTAGAACTTGACGTTTCCACTGCCGGGGCCCGGGTTCAGTCCTTGGTTGGGAAACTAAGATCCCGCAAGCCGTGCACTGCATGGCCAATGACAATGAGAAAAGCTAATTCCAAAATAGTCAACAAATGTTTGTTGAGATTCTACTTTATAAGATGTATTTCGCTATCCACTGGATATCCTAAGATCAAAATCAGTCACTCTCCTCAAGGAACTTCAATTGTTAAAATTTGGTAATTGCTGTAATGGAACACCTGAAGCTGCATGGGACAGACTCTAGGGAGGAGATGCAGGTACTCAGCGTGGGAGAAGCATAAGGGGGCTGCCAGGCAGATAAGGCTTACTAAAGCATTCCAGGAGGAGAGAATGGCACAGACACTTCAAGTGTGATTTATGCCAAAAACTACATAGGAGTTAAATATTCGTACAGCACAAAGTTCAAGAGGGTAGGGGAAGAAAAATGTCTAGATAGGTGGGAGTCAATATTAAGTACCATATTAAGGAGTTCAGTTTTTATCCTGAGTAGGTGTTAGAGAAACACCAAAAACAACTTTATATAATCTAATTTAGAGCAGTGGGAAAGGCAAAGCCAATTATGAGAGCAATATAAAATACTTAGAGGTTAGACTCTGTGGGTCTTGAAGATTAGTTGGGGTGGAGAGTCAGGAAGAGAGAAGTCTGTAATGGTTCGTGGGTTTCTGAACTAGGCTCTGAATGCAATTTTGTGCATTCAGATGGACTAAAGAGTAAGAGTAAAAAAAAAAAAAAAGAGTAAGAGTAGGTATGGAGGAGAGAAGGTCAGTTTGATTTTGGATTTGTTGAGGTGGTTATGGAATATCTAAATGAAGGCAACTGGATATGTGGGTCTGGAGATCAGGAAAAGGTCTGGGTTGGAAACAAATATGAAAATGATCAACCTTTAGGGACAGCTGAAGCCAGGCACCTGGAGGAGTATGCCCACAGGGGAATATGCAGCATGAGAAGGAGACTTGATAACAAGATAATTATGGGGAAGCACTCTGAGAAAGAACAACTATAGAAAGATAGGATGTTCTCTCAGAAGCCAGAGGAGAGTTTCATGAAGGTAAATCAACTGTAACAGAGAGGTCAAGTAAGATGAACCAAAGAGTGGATTTGGTAAATGGTACTGGTGTCTTTCATGAGAACAGGATCACAGAAGAGTGATTCTTGAAGTTAGATTGGAGGGAGCTGAGGACTAAATGAAAAGTAAGAAACTTAAGTGCAGCTCTTCAAAAGCTTGGGGATGGTGGGGAGAGAGGGAGGAGGGGAGAAAGTGAGAGAGAGGGAGAGAGGTAGAAGAGAATATAGGGTCAAGGAAAGTTTTTTTTAACTCCAGATTTTTCATTAAGTTCAATAGACATAAGATTACTCTGTCAAATTGCTATAAAAGTTACTAAATACTTTCTCTGAATTTCTGTACTTATCTTGTTGAGGACCAGAGCAAACAGCTCTTGGATGGCACTAGAGTGCTAAGGGATTACTATTCCTTAGGGATTCCTATTCCTAGCTGAACAATTCCACCTAGCAACAGTTACTACCTCACTTCAATTTCTACCACGAGTAAACTTTAAACTTTCCGAAATCCTGCATATGACTCTCAAAGACATGGGAAGACCAAATGATTGGCCCCTGGAGAGAAGGATTGTTTTAAATGAGATAATTAAACATGTTTAAATGTCAGGAGGGAGAGTGCAGATACAGAAAAGAGAGGATGGGCTGCTACATCAAGCTGATGTAAAGAGAAATGATGGTCAGATCCCACAATCTCAGAGACTCCCTAAAGTTTCCTCTGGTTATTTAAGACTTGGAGCTCTGGCTAGGGAAATGGAATATGCCCGACACTTCTGTCTAAATCCTGGGCTAGGGAATTCCCTGGCGATCCAGTGGTTAGGACTCAGCTCCTTCACTGCCAGGGCTGGGTTCAATCCCTGGTAGAGGAACTAAGATCCCGCAAGCCTCGTGGCAAAATAATAATAATAATTATCCTGGGCTAACAGTACATTTCACCGGGTTTGCCGTGAGAGTCAGGCATTTCCCTTTAACCCCTCTTGGCCTCAGAGAGGAATGCCCCTCTCTTTTTCCGTATGAAAGCCTTTAAAAAGTAAAATGAGATAATGAAATTCAAGAGGCTTTATAATGAAAAAGTACAATATAAATTCAGGGTGCTATTATTGTGAGAGAAATGAAGGGGTATGCTGCGATTGATGGAGAATAGGAGAGATGAAAAACGACATTTGAGAATCAAATAGACTTAAATTTATAATCCTAGGTTCTGCCACTTCAGTGTCTTCTTTTTTCCTTTAGACGTCTCAGACTGAACAAAGTCTTCTTTCACATATGAGACATCTTAATGAGCTCAGTGGGAAGAATGCCACTCAATATACATTCTCCAAGTTGGGAACCTGTTACTAACATCCTATAACATCAAAGGCTTCCCATTCCCTCTGTATTCCCTCCTAGCTCACACACCTTTATCCTCCTCAGAAGATAACATGCCCCTAATTCTATAAGAGACGGACTCTAGTCACAGCTTCCTGTGGAAAGAGTGTCACTAGCTCCAACATCATAATAGTTCAGACCCCCCACCCCGGCCCACTTGTGTCCAGTGATGCAGCACCAACATTACTAAGAACCTCAGAATCCTCACATGAATGTGAGGAGTGCTGGGAAGCAGGGAGGATCTGGCCCTTTGTGAGAGTGGAGTGGGGTCACTATCATGCAGTGGGGTAAAGGGGGCGTGTAAGCTGACCTCGTGTGACAGAGTGGCTTTCTGAGGGCTGGCCATTTCAGATAGTACAGCCAGATGACTAAAGACACTAATGTGCTGGGACGTGATGTGGAGTTTGGCCGTTTTATATAACCTTTATTGCATGTTTATACATGCCAGGCACTATTCTAAAGTCTGTTCATGCACTGCTCCAATAATGCCTTAAATCAGGGTTGCCAGATAAAATACAATTATATTTGAATTTGATTCCCAGTTAAAATTTGAACTTAAGATAAACAATATTTGGGACTTACTTATGCTAAAAAAAATTATCTGTCTTTTAACTGAAATTCAAACTTAACTGGAGGCCCCGCATTTCCCTACTTTAAGGTACTGTGATGCCTTCCTCCAGCCACACAGCTAGAATGTGGCAGGGCCGGAGAGTCAGAGTCCAGTCATATTCCTAGCTATTATGCCACTGTCACCGGATCTGCGGAGATGCGCGTGGGAGGCTCTGGCTTTTATGACAGAGGCTGTGCATCAGCGGCCTGCGTGCGCAGCTGCCCCTTTGTGGTTATAAAGGGGCTCCTCGAGCCTTGTACGACGCCAGTGCCCGAGCCCCACCAGGCCTGATGAAGCCACAAAGCAAAACCTTTTATAAAAACACCGGTGGTAGGAAACAGAGCAGACAGTACCCAGACATTTCTCTGTCTTCTTACTGCACCACCCCTCACAGAGGCAAACAGGCAGGGCGGCCACTGGAAGCGCTGAGACAGTGCGCCCCGGCCCCCTCCCTCTTGTATCTGCCTTCGGTGTAGAGTACCTGAGGAAACCGATATCTGGAGCGGGTTGGTCTGGACGCACGTCTGAGTCGCAGCAATCGCTCCCTTCCGCGCCGCCCAGCCCTCTGCGAGGGCCTCACTCCCACCGTACTTGGGCCCGGAAGCGCCACGACCGCATTTCGGCGGGAAAGCACGCGAGACCCACCGACTACGCGTGCGTGTGGGAACGGGGGCGGACTAGGACTAACGCGGAGACCAGGAGTGAGGAACGCGCGTGCCCACGCTGGCGACATGCGTCGCCGACCCAAGGGCCCTGCTCCACCCCACACTCCACTTACCACACCCGAAGCCCCGCGAGGCTCGCTTCGCCTCCTCCCGCTCGACGGCTTCCTTCCTTGGGTTTTCTTGATCTCTCAGGCACTCTTCTGCCTTCTTTCTCCACGGGTCTCGAGGATTTCCCCCTCTTCAGTTTGGAGACACCAGAAGCGAGGGACAGGGAGAACGGTGTGAAAGGGTGGCTAGTAATGCGCGATCTCCCTCAGGGCGGGAGACTTCGTCCCTCCGGGCAGGGGTCTCAGAACAACACCCACGACAGCAAATGGACTCCTAGTTTGGGCCGGAGAGGCGGGACTGCATTTCCCAGCGTCCGTGCAGCGCTTCCTAGGCTAGGCCTCTCTCCGTCTCCTGGGGACGAGGTGGCTAGAGGATTGGATTTTCCAGTGTGCAGCTCTGTCCGGCGCTGGGGAAACTGCAGTTTCCAATACCATCCGTCCCAGGTTCCGTAAGTTCCGCCTTTCCCTTCAGTCTAGCCTGTTCCCCAGCGTCCCCGGGCCATAGTGGAGGAGGGAGAGGCCGGGGGACTGAAGTTCCCAGCATTCCTCTCCTTGGGGACTACAATTCCCAGTATGCTCGTGGGGAAGCTCCTTGGACTTTACCTCTCCATCAGGCCAATGCACTTACCCAGTGTTGGCCTGCGACAAGTATCAACAGATAGCGGTGGAGGCTGTGTTGGGAGTGGACGGGAACTATAGCCCCTAACATACGCGATGTGGGAAACTAGTTCCCAGTGTGCGTCTTCTGTAGTTCCTGGTGTTTTGTGGAGGTGGCAGGTGGATGTCAGCTCTCAGGAAATCCTGGGAGAGAGGGAGCTTTCCCAGCAGACCCCGCGTGGTCATTTCTCTCCCTAAGTAGCCCAACTGGACCCTGGCCCGAACCTCAAATCATTCTTAACGCTTCCCAGCAAACACTCTGTTTTTTTTTTTGTTTTTCTAAGTCCATTCACTTACATACACAACTTTTCAAACACATACTCCCATTCCCTTTCCCTCTACTAACAAACCCTGCTTCTCACTTCACTGAGGAAATGGAAGTTGTCAGAAGAGAATCTACACAGACTCACCCACCTACCTACCAATCTACATCTTTGCCCATGTATGTACGTACGCTCTCATCCCACAGCTGAACTAACTAACTATATATATAGTTTTTTTGCGGTACATGGGCCTCTCACTGTTGTGGCCTCTCCCGGTGCAGAGCGCAGGCTCTGGATGCGCAGGCTCAGCGGCCATGGCTCACGGGCCCAGCCACTCCTCGGCATGTGGGATCTTCCCGAACCGGGGCACGAACCCGTGTCCCCTGCATTGGCAGGCGGACTCTCAACCACTGTGCCACCAGGGAAGCCCGAACTAACTATATTTTTTATCTAACTCTAGTCCCTCCACTTGGGCACTAGATCTCACCCTCTTTTGTTTATCAAGTTTTTTTTTCTTTTTTCTTTTTTTTTTTGGCTGTGTGGCTTGTGGGATCTTAGTTCCCCCACCAAGGATTGAACTACGGCCAGCAGTGCAAGCGTGGAGTCCTAACCACTGGACAGCCAGGGAATTCCCTATTTGTCAAGTTCTTGACTCCAGCAATCCCCTCACCTTGAAAACAAACAACTCACACAGCTTTTATTTATTCCCCTTCTCTCATCAACTACTGTCTCATTTCTAACAAAACTCCTAGAAAATATTATCTATATTTCCTGCTTCCAATTTCTTTTCTTGCGTTCTCTTTTGAAAGCAGTCTAATCAGACTTTTGCACCCATCACTTTACCAAAACTGCTCTGGTCAGGGTTACTAATAATCTTCATTTGCTGAATCTAATGGTTGACTTTCAATTATTTTCTGCTTGACCTGTTAGCAGCACTTGACACAATTGATCATTCCCTCCTCCTTGGTACGCTTTCTTCACTTAGTTTCTGTGACACCAAGGGTTTCTTGATTTTCCTTCTACCCATTAGTGCTCCTCAGTTTCCTATGCTGACCTCTCCCTGACCTCTTAATGTTAGAGCTTCTCATGCTACAATCCTTATTCCTCTTCCTTATCCACATCCACTCCCTTGGTCATCTCATCCAGTCTCTTGGCTTTAAGTATCATGTATATACCAGTGATTGCCAAATTTATGACTCCAGTACGAACCTGTCTCCTGAACTCCAGACTTACATATCCAATTGCCTACTAGACATCCTCTCTTAAATGTTTAATAGGCATCTCAATCTCAATTTGCCCAAAACTGATCTCATGAACTCCTAATCTTCCTCCTAGTACCAACTCCCTTGTTAATCTTCCCCAACTAACTTGATGGTGTCTCCAGCTTTCCACCTGGTCAAGCCAAAAACCTTGGAGTCGTCTTTGACTCCTTTCTGTCACATTCACATCCAATCTATCAGCAAATCCCGATGGCTCTACCTCCAAATAGGTCCAGAACTGCCCAATACTCCTCACTTCTACTGCCTCTTTCTCCTCTGTTCAAGTCCACTACCTTATTTCCTCTGAATTATTGTAGTAACCACCTCATTCATCTCCCTGCTTCCATCCCTGCCCCCAATCTCTGACTCCCTTACCACAATCTATTCTCCACACAGCCATCAGGGTGCTTTTTGAATATGTAAATTAGGTTTTTTCTGGCCGAGCTGCACCAGGTTTGTGGGGTGTTAGTTCCCCGGCCAGGGATCAAACCCACGCCCTCGGCAGTGAAAGTGCAGAGTACTAACCACTGGACCACCAGGGAATTCCCTGTAAATTAGATTTTTATCACTCATCTGCTCAGAACCTTCCTATGGTTTCCATCAAATGCAGAGTAAAAGCCAAAGGCCTTAAAATGGCCCCAAAGCCATTATAAGATATAAGAAAAATCTATATGTTACCCTAGAACTGAGAGAGAGTACCCAAAGCAGAACAAACTTGGAAGGATGCTCCCTCTCCAAGGCAGTGGGTGGGGGAATACCTAGCACATACGAACAATTCTTTTTATCTAATTTCAGGAGTTTCATACCCTTGAAGCACATCCAGATCTCATTTAGCAAAACTCTGCTCAATCAGAAAACTACATGGGAGGGGCTTCCCTGGTCGTGCAGTGGTGGAGAGTCCGCCTGCCGATGCAGGGGACACGGGTTCGTGCCCCGGTCCGGGAGGATCCCACGTGCCGCGGAGTGGCTGGGCCCGTGAGCCATGGCCACTGGGCCTGCGCGTCCGGAGCCTGTGCTCCGCAACGGGAGAGGCCACAACAGTGAGAGGCCCGCGTACCGAAAAAAAAAAAAAAAAAAAGAAAACTACATGGGAGAAATCTACAGGATAATTGATTCAATGTCTTCAACAAAGACACTGAATGAAAAAACTGAAAAACTGGAGAGAGGGGAGTATAAATATTTAAGATTAAAATAGTCTTAGGGGGACTTCCCTAGTGGTCCAGTGGTTAAGACTCCAAACTTTCACTGCAGGGGGTGCGGGTTTGGTCCCTGCAGGGAATTAAGATCCCACATGCCGCACGGCACGTCCAAAAGAAAAAAAAATAAAGTCTTAGGAAGCATAACAATAAAATCCAGTGTGTAGACCTTGTTTGAATTCTGATTCAAACAAATTAAGCATAAAAGGACATTTTTTGGGACAACCAGGAAAATCTGCATAGAGCATTGGATAATATTAAGGAATTATTCATTTTGTTAGATGTGAAAATTATTATATAAGAAAATTTTATTTTTTAGAGACGAGTATCAAAGTATTTAGGGTTGGAATATCATGATGTCTGGGATTTATTTTAAAATACTTCAACAAAGGAAAAATTAGATGAAGCAATTTTTTAAAAATACTTATTTTTGGCTGCGTTGGGCCTTTGTTGCTGCGCGCGGTTTCCCTAGTTGCGGCGAGTGGGAGCTACTCTTTCTTGTAGTGCACAGGCTTCTCATTGAGGTGGCTTCTCTTGTTGTGGAGCACGGGCTCTAGGCGCATGGGCTTCAGTAGTTGTGGCACGCGGGCTCAGTAGTTGTGGCATGTGGGCTCTAGAGCGCAGGCTCAGTAGTTGTGGTGCACGGGCTTAGTTGTCCCGCAGCATGTGGGATCTTCCCGGACCAGCGATGGAACCTGTGTCCCCTGCATTGGCAGGTGGATTCTTAACCACTGCACCACCAGGGAAGTCCCAGATGAAGCAATTTTTGCAAGATGTTTACAATTAAATGATGGGGGTCTGGGGGTTCATTACAATACTCTCTTCTACTTTAGTGATTGAAATTTCTCATAATAAAAAGAAAATACAAACAAGCCCTAGTCTCTGCAATTCTGGCAAAGGCAAAATAATATCTAGGTTGTTGTAGCCAGTACCAAGGTTTTGAGGCTTCCTGAAGAGCCATCCATAGACTTCCTGACCCTGGGACAACAGTTAAGACTATTTTTGTCACTGTGTTTTGTTTGTTTGTTTGTTGACCAGAGGACCCACTGATATCCTGCAAAATGAATTTGTTAGGTATTACTATTCCCTTTCTGGATCTTTCAAGGAATTTGTCCTTTTCATCTGTGTTGTCAAATTTATGGCCCTAGAGTTGTTCATATTGGTCTTCATCCTTTTAATGTCTGTAGGGTCTGTAGTGATGTCCCCTCTGCCATGCCTTATATTTGTAATATGTTCATTTTCCTCTTTTTGACACAGACAAGTAAACAGAGGCCAAAAAGGAGAAATGATTCAGGTCAAGGCTGCAGAGCCAGCTGGACCATCCTTACTTCTGCTGCCTTGCCTGGCTGCTGCGTCAATCATCCTTTTTGAGGCTTCCTGTCCCCAGCCCACAGCTTTCATATACTCCATGTGGCCTGATATGTAGTCTGACATGGAAGAGCCCAACTACACACTCAGGGCTCTCATTACCCTTGGCCTTCAAGGTGAATCCAACTTCTCAAAATGTTCTCTTGCCCTCTATTCCTGGCTTCCCCACAAAAGCAAACTCAGGTGGAGGGAGTAGAATAATAAAGGAGAGGTTGGGATGGAGGGTGGCAAATGGCATAGATGGGCTACTTGCTAAAATCTGTTGGCTCAGCTTACCTGGAAAGAGGCAGTTTTGAAGTCTCTATAGCGGGGAGAGGAGATCGGGGAGGAACAGTATTACTGGCAGTGACAACTTCCTCCACTTTACTACCTCTTTCCCTTTAACTGTTGTCTTCTATATTGCTAGAGGGAATGATCATAAGTCCCTAGATAGCTGGGGGCCTATGTGAGCTTACACCTAATCTTTCAAATTCTCATTCTATCATCCTACCCAAAACCCATGTCCAGGTTGGCAAAGGAAGTGAAAGATATAGGCTTCCCTCCTTTTCTTCCTGCTTTAACCTCAAATGGCCTCATCTCTTAATGCCATCCGGTAATGAGGTCACCAGCTGGTACTGGCTAGAACTTACTGAAGTTTTTCCTGTTCTCTGAGGATCTCCTCAACACCCACCATAACTGCTGTTTGGTACTCAAGTCATCAGCATGCAGAACTATTGTCAGGAAAGAGTCTGCCTCCACTGTGTACCCCCCAAAACCAAGGGGCAAAATACTGGGTCTTCTGATCCTAAAATCCATTTTCTTTCCATTATATCAAGGCCTCTTATATTAATGCCAAATATACATTTTTGTGCCAGGTGCTTTCCTTCCTATGGTCTTTAAGGGAGAATGGTGAGGGGCAAGGAAGGAAGAGGACAAGGACAGACTCTTCTGCCTGAAGGCCTCCAGAGGGTGAGTGAGCACCACTGGCTTTGGGGAAGTCTTCCCACTCTCAAGAGTATGTGAGTATCTGGTCTCCCTGGCTACCTTTCTGGAGAAGCAACATTTGAGGAAAAGGGACACATCACAGTGCTTGTTATAAATGAGAATCTCCTCTTTATTCCACATATAAAAGCTGGTTTCTGGAACTAGATAGGGAAAGAACTTTGGCATGGCTCTACCTCTGTGTGGGCCCTAGGGATAAAGGTCTAAATTCTGGTGACAAGGCCTTTCTCCAGGTGGGAATGAAAAGTCCTGCCCCTTCAGTCCCAGATTAGGGGGTAGGAGCAACGTTGTAGGGCAATTCCTTGGTGAGGTGTACATCAGCTTGCGGCAGGCTCTTCCAGGCAAGTTCTAAGATCCCATACTGGGCAATGCCCATAGGGAGCATGGTACGTACATTGTTCTTCCCTGGGAGGGGAACCACCTCCTGGAACTCCAGAGGACCTTTAGGGGTGTGAGAGCCACCACAGAACAGGTGGTAGAACAACCGCTCCCCAGGAACTAGCTCCGTGGCCTTTAGGGCCTCTTTGTAAATGATCTCTTGGGATTGGGGTGCCCCTCTCAATAGCAGTTCCTGTAGTAGCCTCTGGATTCGGGGGGACTTAAACTGGTACAGGTCCATGAGACGGTAGAACTGTTCCATCCAAGCAGCACTGTCTTTCGCGTATCGCTCCTGCAACATCCGCAAAACATGGTACATTGCCACAAATGTCTCCCATAGAGGCACCTTGTCCTTTTTTTTAGAGATGGGCTGTGCCTTCTTTTCCAACTTGGGCAATTTGGCAGACCTGCCCTTATCCTTAAAAGCCCAGAAGTCCTTTTGAAACATCAGTGCTAGGGTTTGTTTTTCCACAGGGTCAAGGGCACCTGTGAAAATGTCTCTTGTTGGAGGATAATGGTGTTGCATCTCCATCTCCTTGCGAGCAGTGGATATCTGCTCTGCCCGCACACTCCTGTAAGGCTCTCCTAGAAGATGCCAATTTATAGCCTTCAGGTCTGGAATCATTTTGGTAGCTAATGGGGACTTTGGTGTGGTGACAGCCAAAGGTTTTAGCCAGCTTTCCTTTTCCTTTCCTTTTATAGGAGGGATCACTTTCAGGTATTTTGGACCCATGGGCTCCTTACTGGGTTTTGAGATACTTGTGCTTCGTGATTCCAAGTTCTGCTTGTGACGGTACACAATGGCTTCAAGTTTGGCCAGATGCATCCACTCTAAGTTTTCCTTTGCAGTGAGGTCTTTGAGAAGCTGGCACAATCTGTGGAAACTATCCCTGGAAAGCGGTTCTCCTGCCTCCATCTGTTCTAGGACATGGTGGATCCACTCTACATCTGAGAGGCTGATGTCTGCATATATTTCCTCAGCCAGGATTTTGGACACAGGTAACTGTACCTCAGTCTGTCCCTTCAGAGATGGATGACGCTGCAGAAGCCACTGCCACTTGGCCCCTAGTTGTTTGCCTTGGAGTTTATGAGCTTCCATGGTCTTCTTCAATATGTAGGATAAATATGGGGTCTTTAAGTCAGGCTCTTGGGACTCCAAAACTGTATCCAAAACTTGTAGAGGTATGGGCTTATATTTCTTCAACAGTTCTTCTTGTTTATCCATAAACCCTGTCCCTGGGAATACCCTGGACGTCTCAAGTACTGTGGCCTTATCTTCCCAGGATATTTGTTTAGTTGACCCTGGCACTGGTATCTTCTCTTCCCTCCCCAGAACTACTGAGATCAGTTGCTTGGGAGGGCTTTTGAGAACTTCAAGTTTTATAGCTCTGCCTTTGACCTTGGGGATTCTTTTCTCAATAGAAGGGACTGCTTCTCTTCCTTTTAAGTCCTTTTTTCTTTCTCCTGGTAACTTAAATAGTTTTTCTTTTTTAAAGATCTCTTTCTTCTTGTCTACCTCTTCTTCCAATGAGCTTCTCTCCTCTTCCTCCCCCTCTTTCTCACTCAAACGCTCCATCTCTTCCTCACTCATGCTTTCCTCCTTCTCAAACACTTCCTCCTCCTGCACCTTCTTCTTCTTTTTCTTCTTCTCCTTCCCTTCCTCTTCTTCCTCCTCTTCCATTTCCTCCTCTTCCTCCTCCTCCTCCTCTTCAGACAAACTCTCTCGCTCTATTTCATCTAATAAGCTTTCCATTTCTTCAGAAAAGCTCTCTTCACTTTTCACACTTTTCACCTCATCCTCTTGACTGAGAAACTCTTCCTGTTGCAAATCAACTCTCTTTAGCTTTTTTCTCTTTCTTGACCTTTGTTTAAGGAATGGCTTTGCCTCTTCTTCCTCTGTTATTTCATCCTCCTCTTCTTCCTGTATGACTTCTCTGTGTTGCCTGGCCAATCTGCTTTCTTCCTCAGTCATCTTTTTCTCTTTCTTTATCAGTCTTCTCATTTCCTTGGCCAGTTCTCTCTGCCTCTTAGCCAGTTTCTTCTCATCTGTGGCAATTTCTGGTTGTTCCTCAGAAAAATCCCACTCCTTGGCATCAAGTTCATTCTGTACCTTGTTCAATTCCTTTTCCTTAGTAATGAAAGACCTCTTTAACTTTGTCATCTCTATTTCTTCCTGGGTTAGTTTCCTTTCTTTTTTGATAAGGCCTCGAAGTATCTTTAAGATTTTGCTGCTTACTTTTAATGGTTCCTTGGAAATGCCCTTGCTTTCTTTAGCCATCTTCCTTATTAATTTGGCTAGCTTCCTTTCTTCCTGGGCACATACTCTCCCTCCTCTAGTAAACTCCAGTTCTCCTTTGGTAATGTCTGTTTGCTCTGTGGCCAGTATCCTATCTTCATAGACCAGTATCTTTTCCTCTAGTGACAATTTCCTCTTAATTAGTTCTAGTTCATCCTTAATTGGTCTTCCCTGTCTTGAAGTTTCTTGAGTCTCTTTTTTAAAGAGAGTTGCCTTTCCCTCAGCCAGTCTCACCTTCTCCCAGGCCAATTTCTTTATTTCCATGCCCAATGCCTTTCCTTCCTTAGTAATAGACCAGTCACCTCTGAGCTGTTTCAGTGCTTGGAATATCACCCTCTTTTCCATAGCTAATTTCATTTTGTCCTGGGCTATTTGGTGCTGTTCCTCAGCCAGCCTTTCCTCTAATTGGGTCAGTTTTTCCTCTATAGCAGCCAATTTCTCCTTCTTCTGGAAAAGTTTCTCCTTTTCCTCCATCAGCTTCTTCTCTATCTGAACCAGTCTCTTCTTGTACATGTCCAGTTTCTCCTTTTCTTGGTCTGATTTCTTTCTCTTCTCAGTGAGGCTTTCTTTGAGCTGGATTAAGTTTTCTTTCCTCTGAGCCAGTTTCACCTTCTCCTGAGCCAGAGTCTTCTGCCTCCAGGCTAGTATCTCCTTGGTTTTGGGGAGTTCTTCCTTGCTCTGGACCAATTTATTCCTTTCCTGGGCCAGTTTTTGCTTATTCTTTAGCAATTGTTCCCTTTTCTGGACAAGTCTTGCCTCCTCCCCAGGCAGTGTTTCCATGTCCTGGGTCAGTTTCTTCTCATCCTGGATCAGTAGCTCTTCTTCTTGGGCCAATTTCTGCTTGTTCTCCATCAGTTGCTCCCTTTTCTGGCCAAGTCTTTCCTCTTCTTCAGGAAATTTTACATTGTCCTGGGCCAGTTTCTTCTCCTCCTGGATCAGCAGCTCTTCTTCCTGGGCCAACTTTTGCTTATTCTCCATCAATTGCTCCCTTTTCTGGCCAAGTCTTTCCTTTTCCTCAGCCAGTTTTTCCTTGTCCTGGACCAGTTTCTCCTCTTTCTGGATCAGCAGTTCTTCTTCCTGGACCACTTCTTTCTCTTCCACATTCAGTTTCTCCTCTTGAGAGGCCAGTGTCATCTCCTCCTGATCCAGTCTCTCCTCTTCATTGACCAGTTCCTCCTCTTCCTGATTCAGTTCCTCCTCTTCCCATGCCAGGTCCTCCAATTCCTGGGCTAGTTCCTTTTCTTGCCATGCTACATCTTGCTCCTTCTGGGCCAGTTTTTCCAATTTCTGGACCAATATCTTTTTTACCTCAGCTAGCTTCCCTCCTTTCTTTGCTTTTTTCTCTTCTTCTTGAGCCAGTTTCTCCAATTTCATGGCCAGTTTCTTCCTTCGCTGGGCCAATTTCTCTGCTTCCTGGGTTAGCATCTCCTCTCTTTGGGCTAGTTTTTCCTCATTCTGGATAAACTTCCTCTCTACCTCCTCCATTTTCCTGTCTTTCTGGGCCAGTTTCTCATAGTCTCTGGCCATGTTTCTCTCTTCCTGAGCCAGTTTTCTCTCTTCCTGTGCTAGCTTCTCTACTTCTTGTGCCAGCTTCCTCTCTTCTTGGGCTCGTTTTATTTCAACTTGGGCCCGTTTCCTCTCAACCTGTGCCTGTTTATATTCTTGATGGATCTGTCTCTGCTCTTCTGTCATCAGCTCTTCTTCTGCTGCTGCTGCTGCTGCTTCTTCTCCTTCCCACTCCTGAGACAATTCTTCCTCCAGGGTCACTTCCTCCTCATCCTCCAACAATTGCTCCCTGGCCCTGGCTGACATCTTTTCCCAGATCTGTGACCATTTATCCCATGTCTGCTTCTTCTTGTCCCTCTCCAGCTCTTCCTCATCTGGGAACAGCTTTTCTTCTTCCTCATGGAGCTTCTCCTCTTCCTGAAGACGCCTGCTTTCCCAGGCTTTCTTCCATTCATCCCAGGATATCCTCGTCTCACTGTTGGCCTGTTTCCACTGATCCCAGAGCTTCTTCCACTCCTGCCGAGACAGTTTTGTCTCTTCCTTAACTGGTCTTCCTTCTTGTTCAACCACTTTCTCCTCTAATTTGGCCTTTTCCCCCACTTCCTGACTCACGTCCGTCTCCTCTTCTTTGGTTTTTTTCCTCTCTTTTTTATCCACTTTTATTTCCTGCTGGACTGCTTTCCCCTCCTGCTTAGAAGGCTTCTTAGAGGGTTTCTTCTCTTCTTTCTTTGATATTCGTTTTCCCTTGGTTACGTCTGGTTCTAAAAAAACAACTTTCTTTTTCTTGCCTTTGTTTGGAATCACCTGGGTTTCCCACAAGTCCAGCACATCCCTTTCTTTCTTTCGCTCTTGCTCCTCTTTTGTCTCCTCTTCCTTGTCACTGATCACCCTGTCCTCTCTAATTGCTCCTGCATGAGGAAAAACTGGTTTCTCCTCTGGCCAGGCTACATCCCAGTCAAGGTCCTCAAGCCGTTCCTTACTTTCTTTCTTCAACAGGGGGCAGATCTCCTGAAAGAGCTCCCAGCTGGGCCGTCGATCTGCCAGCACCGCCTGAGCCATGGTCACTAGCTCAGTGTTTAGAGCTTCTGACATTTTTGTCTGGGAACCAGATATCCTCAGGGTCATAAGACGACATAGATCGTCCCGCCATGATGAGCCATCTCCAGGGGTAGTCCTGTGGCCAGGAGCTCCAGAGGCACTCTGCCCTCTGACTTCCACCAGCTTCACAACTGATTCTCTCCTTATAGGATATGGAGGGTCCTCAACTGTAACTTCAGCATCTATTGTCTTCCTCTTGCGCCTCTCTATGGGTTTCTGAAGTGTTGCTTTCCTGCCTCTTTTGTCACGTATCTTCCTCAGCATCTTCAATGCAACATGATCCTTTGAGGCATCTATCCCTGGAGGCTCTTGTTCGTCATCTTTTGAAATCTTTAGTGTACTGGAGGTTGAAGACCTACACTCCTCCCTCTCAGTTGGTGCAGCTTCACTCTGATCACCTTCACCCTCTAAGGGACCTGGCTCTGTGCCAGTCTCTTTCATCTTCTTGAGGCTCTGCAAAAATTTTCGGGCTATAGGGAGAATCAGGAGATGTAGATAAGGGAAGCTTGGGAGGCTTAAATGAAGCCCTTCCCAAAATCTGATATGAGCTAAGAGGAACTGCCATAACAGATGTAGCAACAGAGGGGGCTGAGGCCTTTTTTTAAAAAAAAAAGGCATTCTCCTTGCTTTATTCCCAGTCCCTTCCCTCCTCCCTCCCCTGCCTCCCCGACCTCTGTCAAGTCTTACAGAGATAGGTTTTGGAGTCTCTCTGAATTTGGGTGGATTCTTCCTAGGAAGGTTCTTTTCTGTGAAAGGATCTTTCCACTTACCTCTGTTCCTATCTGATACCTCTTGACCCAAGTTAGCCTTAACTA
This sequence comes from Pseudorca crassidens, assembly GCF_039906515.1. NCBI lineage: Eukaryota > Metazoa > Chordata > Mammalia > Artiodactyla > Delphinidae > Pseudorca > Pseudorca crassidens. The sequence goes on along the minus strand of NC_090315.1, from coordinate 15,403,905 downwards.
CCCTGCCTCTTGGGGACCCTGAGGCATTAACCAGATCACCCCATACATACTATGCTTTCTGCCGCCTACTCGGCCCCATCTTTGGCCTTTGCTGGGCTTGTAGGCAACTTCAGGTTCTTCAGGAGCTGTATCAAGTTGGTTGGAAAGGGCGGTAAGTTCAGAAGCCCCTGAGACATCTAAAGAAAAAGTAGGCTTTTCATCACCCAGTGATAAGATCAGGTTTTCATTCAATCGCTGCTCCACTTGGGTATGAAGGATTTGGAGATCTGTGGCCTGCATTCCCAGCAGATGGTCCAGGGTTTCTTCCCCAATCATTTCCTGCCTATGAAAGTCAAAGGAGGGGAAGGACCATGCTGAATCAGGGACAAGAGGGAGAATGAGAAGGAAAGAACAGCTATGGAACAGGCAGGGGACTTGACAACATGACCAACAGAGACAGAGTATGTAGAGGTAAAGAATGGCGAAGAAGAAAGAAAAAGTCTAGGAAGCCAAGATGGTAATGCATGGCGTGACCTGTATGGGGCCTTCAAGGGTAGGAGAAGAGGGTGAAAAAGGGGCACTTGAAGAGGTAGGGGACAAACAGGAATAGGGGAAGAAATGGAGAAAGGAGTGAGCAGTTAGGGGATCATCAGGGTAGTATAGGAATGGAAAAAGACTATGAACAAGGAAAAAGGACAGAAAGAGCTAATGAACAGAGATGAAGAGACAGTGAAGGCAGAGAAGGGAAAAATGGGAAAGGGGAAGAAGAAAATCAGAAGCTAGTGAAGAACTGAGGAAGGCACAAAGAACTTACTGCATCTCCCGGAAAGTATCTTCGTTCTGGATCAAGTTTAAGAGTGAGGTCTTAGAGTGGATTCCAGTCTCAGCCATGAGGCTCAGGGCCTTATTCCTTACTCTTTCATCTTTGTCCATTAGTCTTTGGGCCAGAGGCACGGCAAAGAGATGTGTAATCATTCCTAGACACTTCAGCCCTTCCCAGGCTAGCTCTCGGATCAGTGGATTGGAATTGGTTGTATCATCCAACAGACGACGGGCTGTTTCAGCACGCAGGAGTGGAGGAACCTGGTAAGAGGCAAAGATTTGCCCTAGTGTACCAATACAGCTCTGGTACTTCAGTGGAGAAGCATGGATCATAATATTGAGAATTGTCTCTATCAGGCTATTGATAGCTACTTCACTCATCTTTCTTCCCAGCCAACTGCAGTTTGCTGAGTCTGTAAGGACACTGTAAGTTATATCCTTTGACGCTCTTATTTCAAGGAAGTCTTCATCCTCCTTTTCACGTGCATATTCTCCTACATCACTTATAGCTCTTGCCCTACCGTGCCAGAAGAAGAATTGTTGAGACTTGTCCCGTTCCAGGTCCCGCATGGGTGAGTGCAGGTTGCACTGTAGGTATATTGGGCTGCCCTGTGGCCAAAGACGGGCACGAATCACTGAGTTAGGAATGTAGCAATCAGGAGCCAAGAGCCATTTCTGCCCATGGCCAAAGTAGTATTGCAGTATCTGGTAAGGGTTGAGTCCATCCCAGGTAGTCAGCTGTAGCTGGGGAGGAAGAACATAATGGGAATGCAGAGGTTTTTTCACCTGTGTCCAATCAGCTTCCTTATACAAGGAATCGTGTCTGAAGGAAGACAGTAACACAGGGCTCCCTTGCTCATCTTCTATGACGTGTGGCACATTATGATCAAAGGCGATGGCCCGATTATTGACAAGGTTCTCCAGACCCACTAATTGCTGTTGCCCTTGTCCAAAGTAGATATACTTGGGCACAAACATGGTCTCAAAGGAGAAGAAGAAGCTTGGTATGAAAGGCTTAGGAACTTCTAGCACTTCATCTGTCAAACCTATAAGGGAAAGGCGAGCCAGCAGGGCTGAGGGAAGCAGTTTTAAACAGGACACCAGATAAAGACTCTGGTTGAAAGTGACTAGCAGGTCACCCCGGTCATTTGCAAAGCAGAGTGGGCCAAAGTGCAATGATGAGTCCAGCATGGCTATGAGTCTACCATGGAAGTTCCAGATCCGGACAGAGCCATCACTGCCACCCGTGACAAAAAGACTCAAGGATAGGCAGACATCAAAAGATGTGATGGTACACTGGTGCAGAGGCAATGTGTCTATGAACGTTGAGCCTTCCTGTGACCCAGAGGACAGAAAGTCATGGAACTTCCAGAGACGCAGGCAGTTAGTCTCCGTGATGGCACTCACAGACTTGGGCAAGAGTATCAAGTGTGTTAGCTTACAGCTGCTGAGAATGCTGGCAAAGGGCTGCAGCTGCACTCTCACCCCTTCAAGCACAGCTTCTGATAGGTGTACATAGTCATCCATTCCATAGGAACAGAGCAAAGAGTTTTCTCGGCAACCAGAAAGCCCTCCAGGCAGTGTAGAGAGTGCTAATACAGCCCCGAAGTGCATGAGTTTCTCTATTTGGGCACAGCTGTGCTGGGAAAGCACTCTGATCACACCACTCTGGTGTCCAGAGAACATTAGTCCTTCTAGACCCCGACCCAGGTGGAAATGCCCATAAGCCAGGCATTGTACCAAGTCCTGAGAATCTGGTGAGGTGCATATAAGATACTTGGCTGGGCAAGGGCAGCGGGTTGTGTCAAATACCAGCACATCTGAGCTGCCTGTTGCTACAAAGAGCTCCTCTTTATCTGGGTCATAGGCCCAATCCACAGCCCGGTCCAGGATTGAGAAGGGCCAGGTGATAACCAGAAGATTCCCTGTTAGTGGGGACACAAAGCGCAACAAGCCATCCTCAGTAGTGCACAGGATCCGGAACCAGTTATTGCCACAGCGGACCCGACGTATCTGCTTGGGAGCAGAGCCACAGACATTGAAGAGGTTATAGAAGCACGGCAGACTGCGCAAGGAGAAAGAATGGGTAGTCTGGCAGAAGAAAGTAGTGCTATCAATAAACTGGAGTTGATACAGTTCCTCGCCAAGTTCTAGCTGCCGCAGCAGACTCCCTGAAGTCAGGTTCCACTCCTTGATTAAGCCTTCTTGGCCGGCTGTTAGCAGGGTGTGGGCTTCTGGCTGGCTGCGGATACATATCACCGATGAGAAATGGGCCTTGAAACTGTGGAGTGCGTGCCCCTGATTGAGGCTCCACACTTGGATTTCCCCAGTCCTGTTTCCAGCATAGAGGAAGCCCTGCTCAAAACAGGTGAAGCAGCAGGTGATTGAGGAGCCACTGGTGGTGGAAGGGAACCTCTTCACCTCTGCCAGCCGGCCGTGGCCCTGGCGCTCAAGGACCCTCACCACAGTCTCACATAGGGCTACAAGGGAGCCATTGGGGCCGTTCAACATGATGTTGTGGACAAGCTCATCACCAGGCATGGAAACCATGTGGGCTATTTGGAGACCCTTGCCACTCTGCTCCATGATCCAGGTGACCACTGCCCCCAGGATTCCCGACAGAAGCATCTTCATTTCTGGGTCATAGCAGAGGCAGCTGATGTTAAAGCGGCAGGGCACTATACCTAGGGGTTTGAATGACTGAAAGTGGTCCCCAAAGAGCCGCAGGAGCAGGTCACCACAGTAGACCACGAGGATATGAAAGGAACCTGTGTGAACCATGGACTGGATGGGCGGCAGTCGTTCAGTCATGGAGAATGTTCTCTTCTGCACCATGTCCTCAGTTTTGCTCTTCATCCATACCACAGCCTAGAAGAGAAAAAGATGGGAACTGCCTAGAAAAGATAGTGGAAGAAGAAAGGGCAGAATACTCAGCTATTTTTCTCTTGCTAAGGAGAAACTGGAAGACTCTAGAGTGATTTTACCCCCTGGTTTTGGGAGTTGGAAATATTGTAGAAGCAGGAAACCTAGGACTCTTTCCCTAACCTTGGCCTACTTTAGGAGAACCATAAAATCTGTTCAACACAGAGACTGTAATTGGAGAAAGGATGAACGGGGAATCCTGGATCCAGGTCACTTTCATTCAAGGGGTGTATCTTTCTGGGTTAATCTAGGGTCAGAACTTACATGGGCATGGCCCCTGTAGAATGGGCTAAGAAGAAAGGCTGGGTAGTTTTACCTGTATTTCTTTTGTGCTTGTTGTCACCCACGGGAGGGAAGCAAAGAAGTGGGCATCACTGAAGTAATAGCATATAAGTGGCATATTTTGAGGATGGCGAGACTCTTTGAACAGGATCTGGGACCGGTCACTCAACACAACTACATCAATCTTTGGGTCATCTAAAGTTTGCTGGGGAGAGGCATGGCATAAACTAAGAGACCAGGACACATATACACTAAATATATTCTCATGCAAGTCACAATTAAAGCAGTTCTCAAAGTTACGCCTCAGCCCCAAGAATCACTCCTGTGGCTCCCACACAAGGACAATTTATCACCTGTGGGACACTATACTTCACAAGCATGTAACAAAACCCCCAACACAAAAGCGAACCAAACCGCTATAGGGCCTATATGGGCAAACTTTATGGTGTGAGCACAGGAGAAAACTGATGTTCTTCCCAACATGTCCTCTAACATTCTCCCTCCTGTCTAAAAGGTACATATGTCATAAAAGACACATTTAACAGATTACAAAGGCAAGTGCACTGCCATATGCCCACATGTAAAGTAACACAGTATCCCAAAAGTCAGCACAGCTTTATTAAAGCCTAAAACTGCACTAAGTAAGACTTTTAGGACACCCTATCTGGCCTTGAAGTTTGACAGAGGAAGATTTTTTTATGTGTGTATATATATATATATATATATATATATATATATATATACACACACACACACACACACACACACACACATACACAAATACATATACACACACTTAATATATATATATATATAGACACACACACACTATATGTGTATATGTGTGTGTGTGTGTGTGTGTGTGTGTGTGTGTGTGTGTATTATCCCACTGTGATAGAGCATGTGCTATGAAACATGCACCTGGGATCCTTTTACACAGAGCCAGCCATAGCAAAACTGAGGTTGGCAGATGTTCTCTCTGGTGCCTTCTCCATTCTCTTTTAGAAAAATCTCTCTTCCCAGAGGGTTGGTTCTTCTGAAATGCTTCAAAGTGTTAACCTCTCACCATCAAAATGTCCTTGCAAGAGGTCTCTAGACTCATTTGGAAGTTGATGGCCCACTTTCTACTAAGGGGACAGTTGTCTTTATCATCTACCCTGCCTGCTTCCTGCATAGTGGATCTATGCTCCCCTGAAGTGCTCATAAATCTTAAGATAGATAGAGGCCAGTAACATGTTTATGTTCTACATATACATTACCTTGCTTTTATGTATCATGTCATTTATAAGGTATTTAAAATCCTTCCACACGGGAATGAGTCTGGGGGAAGTCATCACCTTGATTATCCCCTGGTCCTCCTCAGGACCACTGTTTAAAAACCTGTAGGAATACAAAAGAGGCCAGCTTAGCCACTGATACTTTTTGAGGAGCTAGAAATCAGAAGGCAAGGTCCATGAACTCATGTTTATTGGACACTTTTTGAATGTCAGGAACTATGCATAAGATACCCTCTCATTTAATCCTCACTGCAGCCCAGTGAGGTAGGTATTACCTCATTTGAGAAAACTGAGGCTTGGAGAGGGTAAATAAAGGAGTTGGAAGTTGAATCTTAGCATTGGCTATCATCCAATAGGATATTATGGGGGAGGGAAGCAGAGAAATCTAAGAGGGGCTGGAAAGGAATACTGTCACAGGCAAATAATTGTTCCTTGCTGGTGATGGGCTGTCAAGGGATCTTTTTGCAAGAACTAGTAGTTCCCAAAGTGTGGACCCTGGACCTCCTGTACCGGGATTCCTGGGGGAGAGGTACATCTTAAAATGCAGATCCTTAGGTACTGAAGCAGAACCATGGTGGTGGGCCCCTGAGCGCTTCCCTTGTAACAAGCTCCCTAGGTGATTCTGTGGACCTTGAAGTCTGACTACTGAAACAGGAAATCGAGATAAAGGGTGCCCAGGACAAAGAGTCAGCTCCGTGTAGCCCAGCTGGAGAAAGGATCCAGCCATTGGGCCTTGCAGGCTTTCCCAGGCTTGTGGAATCAAGTAGCTCTCTTGAATGTGATACATCTGCTATTCATCCTTCTCCTCCCCATTCCCTTCTCTTTGGCCTTCATGAGGACAAACCTCTACTTTTCTTAGTTGGATGGTGAATAAATCCTACTTTTAACAAGTTCCCTCTGTCAGGGGGTCTGTCATTACTGATCTGACGATGCGCTTGTTTTCCTCATTTGTAAAATGAAAATGCCAGATCCTTGCAACTTCACAGGATTGTTGCAAGGATAGACTAAGATAATTCCTGTGAATACTTTTTAAAGTATACTCTAAAGCAACAAACAATTATGACTGCTGTTTTTAGGCTGGTTTGGTTCTCAGAGAAGTACTAGTTTTTTCCTTCCAACCTATACTTTGTACTTTTCAGTTGCTCTGGAAACATTACAGCTAAATTTAATAGTCTGGCCAGCAGAGGGCAGTGGAAGCCATCCTTGCGCCTGCCAGATGAAGGAAAACTGATGGACTTTCAGTTTAAAGTGGTCCCCAAACTGCGATCCTCAGGACAGCAGCATCAGCATCACCTGGGAACTTGTTAGAAATGCAAATTATCAGGCCCCACCCTAGACCTACTAAATTGGAAACTCCGAGAGTAGGGCCCCAAAATCTGAGTTTTAACAAGCTCTCCAGCTGGTCTTAAAGTCTGAGAAACACTGGTTTGGAGAGCTGTTGGAGTTCCAGATCATTTGGCCTGGGCCTCCTGAGGCAAGGTCAGCAGAACCCACCCTCTGGCACGGCTAAGACTAGGCCCTGTGTTGCCACAGAGACTTGATGGCTGGATCTGCGGGAGGAAGCAACAGGCAAAACTTATCATCATCTCATGTGTAGGGTGGTTTAGTGCCCACAAAAAAAAGCTTTCACAGGGACTTCCCTGGCGGTCCAGTGGTTAAAACTCTGCGCTTCCACTGTAGGGGGCGCGGGTTGGATCTGTGGTCAGGGAACTAAGATCCCGCATGCCTCACGGTGCGGCCAAAAAAAAAAAAAAAGCTTTCACATCAATCACTTCATTAGTTCTTGAAAGAATTCTGAGAGGCAGATACCACCGTCTCCATTGTACATATAAGGAATGTGAATTCAGAGAGGAAGAGGGATGTGTTCAAAGCTACACAGGGCAGCTTCAAGACTAAGATCCAACTCACAGTTCAAGATTCTTTTATCATTTGAGAGAAGTAAAAGGTTCTCCCAGCTAATGCTAAGTGAGCTCTCTTCCCCACAAACCCACTAATGGGAACTGGGGACTGGCTTTCAGACATTAGCATCCCCTATGTCTTTCCACTCTCCCCAAGGCTGCATGCTGCCCTCCTGCCATATCTTTTTCCATTCTATTCTCCTGTAACCCTGCACTTGCTGCTCTTTTGGACCACCTTTCAGGAGCCACTGTGATCAGCTGAAATGGATCGGTGGATGGCCCTACGGGCCAGGGCCCCACAGCTCAGATTTACCCAAACAGCTCCTTCTTGGGGGCCCAGAGCTGCTGAGAGAGTAGTCATTTGTAGTCAACAAATTTGCAGTCATTGACATCAGTTTCCATTTTTCCTAATTATCTCCTCTGGGTCCAACTTCTCTTGACCAGCCTATAAAAAGCAAGCGGTTGGAACCCTTTGGGGGCATATTCTTTGGAGGTTAAGTGAGAAGGAAGGCCTTCAACCCCCATACCTATGTTTGTTGTTGTTGTTGCCACTCTCTCCCATCCCATATACCAGTTTCCTTAGAGGAAACCTCTCCTAAAATGCCCCACTTTGATTCCCTAATCCCCTTACCTGTCCTTAAAAGCAAGTCCAGAGAGAGCGCCAGATGCCTTAATCCCAATGGTCTTGACTTTTTAATATCTTGATAACCCAAAGATGATCTAAAGGGAGAATTCAAGTCCTGCAGCCAACTGAGAGGAGTCAGAATTTGGGGGCTGAGATATGGTATCTGACTGTAGCTGACTATAGAGACAAACCAGGTCTATGATTGGGCATTGATGCTGGTGCCACATCCTTTTTCTTAGTTGCAGTCCATTCCAAGGTACTGTGTCGGTGGTGGTGGGATGGAAAGCCAGCATCCCATGAGCCCTGCCTTTGTAATACAGAGAATTGGCTCTAGGGGGTACTGCACTCCGTGACACTATTGGGCCCCTGTTGAAGAAGGAAAAGAACAAAGTATTGTGAGTACATATAACAAGGAGACCTGACCACCCAAAAGAAGAGTGATGTGTGCTCCACACTTTGAGGTAAAGCCCAGCACGGATCCTACAGCCTTGCAGGTGGCTCTCACGTTTGGCGACAAGGATGCAGAAAGCCCAGCTGGCATCAGTTGACTGTAAAGTCAGAGGGACTGTAAAGCCCGAGGGCAATCTTGGCTTACTCTGTTTTTTTGAATTACTGTTAAGGAGCCCAAGTCTGTCCCCAGGCCTGGGACTGCTACTCTGGCCTTATAAGTGAGTTCACAGCTAGGGCTGGGACTGGAATGCACTTAACTTTACAGAAAGAAACAATTTTCCAGGACACACATATATTACCAGGGTGGGCTAGTTTCTATTGAGTGAAGAATTATCCAGCATGGGAGTAGTGATAGCATCCAGAACTGATTAAGGTTGTAAAGTGGTTGCCAGGCATTTTACATACATTGTTTCATTTAATTCTTATACAATGATTCTATGACTTAGCTATCATCCTCCATTAATGAAACAACTTTTAAAAATGGACATGGTAAAAATACTCAAAACATACCAAGGAACATATACTGAAGAGAAAGTCACCTGTCCTGTTCCCCTTCAGAAAGGTAACCCTGGTTGTGTCTTTCTTCAGGTGTTCTGTACACACACAAGCATGTATGTAAAAAATATTATTTTTCTTACACAAATGGTAGTATGCTATATACACTTTTCTCACTTAATAATCTTAAAGATTAACTCATATTAAAACATACAGCTCTGTCTCATTTTTCAACAGCTGTCAGCTGCAGTGTATTCCACTGCGTGGCTGAACTACCATTTATTTATTTAAACTTCTATTAATGGAAATTGGGCAGTTTCCAACCTTTTGCTATAACCCATGCCACAAATGAATATCTTTGTTAATGCCTCAGAGTTTTAATTAACTTAAATTTTAAAACTGAAGCAATGTAAATCTTTTATTCATTAAGCATAACTTATTTTAGGTATACTGGCTTAAATAAATTATTAAAATTAATTTCACCTGTTTCTTTTTAATGTAAATTTTAAAATTGCATATTTGGCTTGCATTATATTTCTATTAGATAGTACTGCTTTAAATTATCACCGTCTGGTGGTGGTGTGGATTTCACTCCTTGAGAGTAGGAACCCAATTTATCTTGATTTCTCCCGTGTCCTCATTATCACCCAACCTGGCATGAAGTAGGTGCTTAATACATTTTTGTTGAATGAATTAGCAAATGAATGACCCTCTGCCCTCTCTCAGGAAGAAGAAATATATGCTTCCCAGCTCAAGTCTTACTGAGCATCTTCTTGGAAGGAAGATGAGGTGCGAAGGGTATTGACTGGGTTTTCTTGACCAGAGAACCTTGCAATTTTAGCCAGTTCCCTCGGTAACCCCTAGTGGAGTAGGAGTGGCAACATTCATTTTTTGAAAAAAAGAGTCGGATCCTTGATTATGCCAGCAGGTGGACTAAATTTGAACAAAATTTTCCAGGCCGTAAGTACTTAACAAACACTGGTTACCCTAAGAATGTGCTATAAACGAATGAATGGTAGGTAACCGGGCCTCCAGGGCAACCCCCTGGGTGATGGTCATGAGACTCCCGTCGAAGGCAGAGTTCCGGAGCCGCCTACTACGGGGAGAGGCGACCAGACATGAATCCCAACACATTCGGTCGTCCCAGCTCTCCGCGCCGGAGGAAAGAAGGGCGTGTCCGCCTCTTCAAGACCGGGGCCGCGCCTGTTACCTGCGACGACTGCATTCCCGACTAGGGAGGGCACGGCGTGTGTGGCGGCTCTCAGAAGCTACGTGAAGGATCAGACCTAGAATAGGAGGGCCTGACGAACGACCTTGGGGATGCTGCGAGAAGACACTGCCAACAGGACGGTTAGCTCCCCAGCCCCGCGCCCGGTGGACTAACCGAGGCGAGGGGAGTGAGCGCGCGTGCGCACTGGCGCGCGCCCGGCAGGAAAAAGCCCAGCGCGAGGCCCCGCGCGCGCGCGCGCGTTCGAAAGAAAAAAAAAAAAGTCCTCCCCGTGGGGGCCCGCGGCAATTTAGGCCGGAGTTGGCCGGCGAGCGCGCGTGCGCGAGCGCGCATAGACGCCCTTCTCCACGGCTCCCCTCGGTTGGGGGTCTAGCGCGCTGCTCCGCTATTCCCGCCTCTCCCGAGGCTCGCGCCCTCGGTGTAAGTATCTCGCGCGCGCTTTGCGGAGAGGGAGGAAGAGGGTCCACTGAAGGAAGGGAGGAGGCGGACAGAGCTTGGAAAAAGGGAAAAACCGCCCTCGCCGAGCGAGGAGCGCGGTCAACGGGCTGGAGTCTGCAGAAGACACGCCTCTATCCCTCACGCCCCTCGGGGCTGCGGAAGTACTCTGGAGACTCCAGAGGCACTGAGGCGACAGGTGGACTACAATTCCCAGAAGGCAGCGCGGCCCCGCGCCTACAGCTCCCGGCAGTACCTGGGCACCAGGCCTTTTTCAGCTTGCTGCCGCCTAGGGCGAAACTACAGTTCCCAGGAGGCGTCGCGCGAAGCGGCTTGGAAGTGGGCAGCCTGGAAGTCACTCGGGCCACAGGAGCTGGCGGCGTCTCCAGCAAGCGGCGCGGATCTGGATACCGTGGTCGTGGGGCCCGCTGCGCGGGCAGCTGGGACGCCCAGGTATGTGGCTCCGGGTGCAGGGTCGGCCTCGCGCAAGGGTGGTGGGGAATCGGTGTCCCCTCGGACCCCGAGGGTCAGCGCGGGCGGGCGACTGGGCGGACGGCCGGGTGTGGGGACCGGTTGTTGGGGGCGGCGGCGGCGGCGGCGGCGGCGGGACTCTAGCCCTCTGGACCTGGCCGGTCTCTTGCCCGCATGCTTCAACTTTCCAGACGAGCTACCTGGCGCTGTTGCCGAAGAGCGTGGCATGGGAGTCGGGTAGCAGTGAGTTCGGGTCCTGGCTCTGCCACTCTGGAGGTGCGATATAGGGAAACCGCGCCGAACCTCAGTTTCCCCTTTCAGTCTAACCGGGGAAGAATAGTGTCTGTCTTTTGTTGGGAATTCTGTTGAAATGTTGAGATCTGGTGAATAAAGCATTTGGCACATAGAAGGCACTTATTACGTGTTTGCATTATTGTTAGCTCCCGAGAAATGGTGTGAAGGTATTATCCACCAAATGTGGTAAGTTGAAGGTGAGCCGAGTCCATAGTTAGCCTTCAATGCAGGGTGACTGCTGTTAACTGAAATTATTTTGTTAAGAGCTTTGGTTTGGGAGGCAGAACCAAGTTCAACCATTAGGTTCTACCATTTACTAGCTGTGTGACCTTGAGCGACAGACTTCACTGCTCTGTGCCTTCGTTTCTCTGTCTATAAAATGGGATTTTAATAGCAGCCACCTCGTAGAGTCGTTTTGAGGATGCAGTGAGAATACCATTTGTGAAGTGCTTAGAGCAGCAGCTGGCACATAGTCAGCATTTAATAAATGGTACCATTTATTCAGCGTTTTCCCAGTTTCTCAGAGACCCCCCTGAGGGTGGGGCTCTGGCTGTAGTGTTGGTCTTCCAGTGGGCCAGACTCAAAACTGGTCTGGTTGACTTCTCCTGCAGCCTCAGGTTCCATCTATGTAAAATGGGGTAACAATATCAGCCTCAGAGGGTTGTAAGGATTTGCTGAGATTGTATTCCTAGTCCAGAGCCATCTCTCACTAAGTAGCAGCTCTTATATATTATAATTGTTCTTCTTCAATGTTCTCCATCTGGCCCAGAGACTGCCTGACTATGGTGGGATGTGACATGACAGCTCTGAGCTACCCCACATGTTCCCTCCCAGCCTCAATGTCCCATCTGTGAAATGGTAGTGATAGGACATTTGTGCTAGGGTTGTTTTGATGATCCTAGGAGACAATTCATATTTAGTGTTCAGCACAGGGCCAGGTGCATAGTAAGCACTTAACAAACATGTCTTGTTTTTCTTGATAGGTCTTTGCTGCTTATGTTTGTATTTACAGGGCAGAGCAGGGACAAGGTTAATGTCTCCCCCCCCCCACCGCCCCAATTTTTATTCACCAGAGGTTAAATTGTGGAACATACTGCAGTATAAGGGCCTGAGAAGAAATGGTACTGACTTTCTCTCAGCAGCCCCCTGCTCAGCTCTCACACACTCCTCCCCGCAAGCCAACACATTCACTCTAGGGCTTTATGTACTGTACCACTGCTGCCAGCACTTGACTCTGTCTCAAAGCCCTGTTAGCACCCTCAGCTCCAGTTCCAGATGTGGAGCCTGTGCTCCTTGATGTCCTCTGGTGACTGTTCCCTTGGGTACCATGAACTCAAAATGTTCAACCTAAACTCCTTTTTCCTCTCAGACCCAGTAGTCACCATCTTGGCAAATGGGCCAAGCCAGAAACTTGGGAGTTGCTCTTCTCCCCCAGGCTTCCCGGGTCTAATTGATTGGCAAGAAGGATGGAGCTGTCTTATTTCATAGCAACCATTTCATTGGCCCTTCTTGATCTCCCATCTTGTGGGCACTGAAATTCTCCCTTGGCCACTGAATATGGACTTTTCCAACAACGTTGAGTTGTTTCTTTCAAGTCACCAAGGATTGATGTATGTGAAACATTGTATTCATAGGGTGCCGAGAAGGCACAATGGACTTGGCCAGATTGCAATGGCCACAAGTCGGGAGTAAAGCCCTGGCTTTCAGGGGGCCCATTTCTACAGTTTTAGCCTGGCAAAGCTCGGCTGAGTTGCTGAATTTCTTTCTGAAAAGTTACACCGTGTCAGCGGCTTAGAATATCCTCTGTGGGAAGGGCCATCCTGGGCATTTTGGGAGGTAGCATACATACCAGGGAAGAGGCTGGGCAGGGAAATTCATTAGCTCTCCGTTTAGGGTGAGTCTGTTGTCAGATCTTTCATTGTAATTTCACTTGGAGATGGGAACCGGTGGTCTCAAATTTGTGCTGACCACTAAATTTGCCTAAGTGCTTTTTTATTATTTATTTATTTATTAAGTTAATTAATCATTTATGGCCGCACCACAGGGCTTGCCAGGATCATAGTTCCCCAACCAGGGATCGAACCAGGGCCTGGGCAGTGAAAGCACCGAGTCCTAACCTGGACTGCCAGGGAATTCCCCCTAAGTGCTTTTTTAAATCTGAGGAAATAAAGCAATGGCTTAAAAAAATCTTGGTCTTAATTGTTAGTGACAACAGCATGTGGGTTTTTTAGCAGTCTGTGTGGAATGGTCAGAGTTAAACATGAGCCTGTTTTTCAGACATTGCAGTTGTTAGGCGGTAAATCAAAAATGGAATTTAGAACGTGCAGTGATTGGTGCCTTTTTTTCCCTGTAAAAGGTATTTTGCGGTTATATTTCAAACTTCGGTGTAAAAAAATGACACAGGTTATGATAACAGCTTAACCTTGTTATGTGTTTAATTCCCCAAATCTAAATTAAATGTATGTTTTAATAAAAGAATTGAACAGTCATTTCCTCTAAAGTAAAGGGTTTGTTTTTAGCTGTTAGAATCAGATGCTATTGGACCAGTTTGTGCATTTGTGCTTTCTTTAAGACTGACACTGCTGTTTCTTAGAACTGCTCTGGTCATGGCTTTAATTTGTGTGTGTGTGTGTGAATTGGTTGAATTTGGCTTTTCAAAAGTTATGCTGAGATATACATGCTCATAGTAACATGTCAATACAGAGATACGTAAAGAAGACGATAGGTGCCACCCTCCACTCCAAAATCCCATCCCCCGAAGACAACCATTTATTCAGACAGTGAGTATTTACTGAGTATCCAGTGTCAGGTTTTGGAGATGTCTGAGAGAACAAAGTAGATTCTCTGCCCTTGGAAATTCGGGTAGATGCTCTCACTTACCTCTTTCTATACTTATATGGATGTATGTATGCAAATATTGACTGTTTTCTTCCTTCTCCCTCACCACTCCCCAAAAAAGGAGGGATCAAGACACACATATTTGTAACTTGATTTTTAAAATATTTGATAGGGCCTATCTCTTCAAGTCATTACATATCTGAATCATTCTTTTTTTTTTTTTAAATATTATTTATTTATTTGGCTGCACCGGGTCTTAGTTGCAGCATGCGGGATCTTTAGTTGCGGCGTGCGGAATCTTTTAGTTGCGACATGAGAACTCTTAGTTGCAGCATGTGGGATCTAGTTCCCCAACCAGGGATCGAACCCGGGCCCCCTACATTGGGAGTGTGGCATCTAAGCCACTGGACCGCCAGGGAAGTCCCTGACTCATTCTTTTTAACAGCTAGACACGCATTCTTCAGTGTGGACAGACCATGCTCCACACCACCGTCTCCCTATTGCTGGACATTTAAGTTCTTTCTGGGATTTCTTTTACATTCACAAACACACATCCAGTAAGCATTCTGGTACATAGTCAGTGTAGTGTAGTGGCTAAAAGCATAAACTCTGGATAGTGAACAAGACAGACAAGATCCTTGCTCTCCTAGGGTTTACATTCTAGCTGAGGGGACACACAATAAACAAGGAAACTTCCGGTGGTTTTAATTTCAGATGGAGGAAATAACAGGGTGGGGGGTATGGAGAGAGGGGTTGGGGCAGACTGGCGGTGGGGAAGGGATTTTTTTTTTTTAATGAAGCATGCTTTCCTCTTCAAATTTTTTTAATGTTTATATTTTATTTACTTATTTTTATGGCTGCATCTGGTCTTCGTTGCAGCACGCGGGCTCTTCGTTGCGGCACACAGACTCCCTAGTTGAGGCACGTGAGCTCAGTAGTTGCAGTGCGCGGGCTTAGTTGCCCCACAGCATGTGGGATCTTAGTTCCCCGACCAGGGATCGAACCCGAGACCCCTGCATTGGAAGGCAGATCCTTTACCACTGGACCACCAGGGAAGTCCCAGGGATGGTTACTTTAGCTTGTGTGGCCCGGGAAGGCCTCCCAGGCCTTTCTGAAGGGGAGTCACGTGAGAAGAGGCACCAGCTGTGCCAGGAGCTGGGTGGAAAGACCATTTCCAGGCAGAGAGAACAGCAAGTGCAAAGGCTCAGATGTGAGAATGAGTGCTACAAAAACAGTATCGTGGCTGGAGAAGAGTGAATTCCCATTGTTTGAGTTCACACTACTTTAATTTTTGTAAAATAATAATGATGATGATAATAGCAGCTAACATTTCCTAGTACTTTACTCTGTACTTGGTGTTCTTCTAAGCATTTCACACTTTTCCTCAGTTAATCCTCACAAGAGTCCGGGATAGGTAACTCACTTTACAGACGAGGAAGCTGACTCCAGGGTCCAGGCTCTTCCCCATATGCCAAACTCCTCTTCCCAGGCCCTCCTTAGCAGGCTGAGGCAAGTTTAAGAAGTAGATGCAGCATTTCCCTTCCATGTCGTTTGACATGCAAAGCACTGTGGACTATATTTAGTACCTCATTCATGTGGCAGCAGGAGTGGTCTGGGGATGTGGCATCGTTTCCACTGACAGTGAGACACGATGGGGTCAGTTTCTGTTGGGATGTTTAATTGGTTGTTTCAAAACTGAAGGCCCTTGAGCAGAGCCTGTCCTCAAATAAAACAAGGTTGACTGCGTGGCTGCCACACCAGACGCAAGTTAGCAAGAAATGAGGTGTGGTGTGGAAGGAGCATGAACAAGGCGGTGTCCCATTTGGGTGAGCTTTGCAAGAGGACTTGGGCCAGCCAGGGAAAGAGTATTTCTAAGCACCAGACCAGCCTTATGGACTGTTAAAGTATTAAAATACAGTCCAGTAATTAAGGTGGTGATGCCTGGCCCTGCAGGGGCTCTGGGACCCTGTTCCAGCCACCATGACTATGTCCATTTTGATTTGGTGTAGCTTTGACCTTAAGGGCTGTGCAGTATTTTGAATGAAGGGCAGGCCTGGTTAGATGTGAGGATGGCAGTGGTTGCTTTTAAGACCAGGAAAAGTATGGAGAGCATCTTTCATCCAGCCATCTGTGAAACATTTTTTTCTACCCAGCCTATGTGCCGGGCACCGTGCTAGACACTGACGGTATGAAGTCAAATAAGAAGACTCTGGTTCTCAAGGGTCTGCACCAGTACTGTCCATTAGAAATATAATGCGAGCCACCAATGTGAGCCATATACATAATTTAAGATTTTATGGGGAATCACATTTAAAAGAGTAAAAAGAAACAGGAAATTGATTTTAATACTATATTTTATTTAATCCAAAATAGTATCATTTTGGACTTCCCTGGTGGTCCAGTGGTTAAGACTGTGCTTCCAGTGCAGAAGTCATGGGTTCGATACCTGGTCAGGGAACTAAGATCGGTGTGGCGTGGCCAAAAAAACAAAAAAACCCCATCATTTCAACACGTAGTCAGTATAAAAATTATTGAGATACTTTACATTCTTTTTTTTTCACATTAAGTCTTCAAAATACAATGTGTATTTTACACCTTCAGCATCTCCATTTGTACTGGCCACATCTCAAGTGCTCAGTAGCCACAGGTATTGGACAGTGTGGACTTAGGGTATGAGACTCATACCCTAGGTGATAGGTCAAAGATGCCATCCCTGTTTTATCTTGGTGAATAAGGGCAGATGAATGATGAAAAGCATATTTATCATAGGCAGGGGTCGCTAAACTCACAGCTGTCATCATCAAAGGCACCTTCTGGGCCTGGCAGTGTGCTTGGCGTGTGTGACCTGTGTTGTGAGGTGGCAGGGACTCTAATCATCCCCGCTCTACAGATGAAGAAGCTGAGGTCTGGCAACGAGAGGCCACTTGCTCACGGTTAGGAAGTGATGGAGGCAGAATTTGAACTCAGGTGCGTACCCTTAAATCTCTTCAGTCTCTGTTGTATATGTTGTGTTCGTGTTTGTTTGAGGGTTTGAGGGATGGGGTCTGAGCTTTGAGCCACAAAAACCATAGGAAGGACTCATCACACAAAATGTATTCCCGGAGCTTGTCAGCATCGATCCTCGAGTTTTATTTATATTGGTGCTGGAGTGCTGGTTTAGACCTGAGTGACTGGCTGATCCCCTCCTTACGATGATCTCGAGGTTTCCTGGGAACAGGTCTTTGCTTCCCGGGAAGGAGAAGGGTCTTTGGGCACTGAGGACGGTGGGCAGGGTGAGTGAAGGAAACGAGAAAAGGACGCAGCCTACTGAAAGCCCATTCTGAGCAAGCAGCTTATTTGGGTGTGAAGCGTCTCTTCTCTTTTGTCTGCCTCCTGTGGGAGCTGTGTGGCCTTTTCCTGTGAGCTCAGCGATAGCAGAGTTTACCCAGTGTGTGAATCTTGCCCTTGCTGTGATCCAGAGGCATTGCTGGGTTGGGGGATAGCAGGAAGGGGACTCTTTCATCTATGGGAGTCATTGTTCTAGACCTTTAATTACTCTCTTGGTTCAGGGCTCCCCATCTCAGGAGCAAGGAGTGCTTGTTTCTCCTACTCAGACAAGGCAGGTGCTGGAGATTCTGAGTCTGTTCATGTCCTCAGGTGGTTGACCTCGTGCCAGCCCCTGTTTCCAGGTGGTAATTCATGAGAGCTTTAACCTCGTAACCACCCTTATCTCCTACTGCTGGACAGTGCCTGGCATGTAAAAGATGCTCACTGAATGTCTGTTGGCTGAATTATTAATACGACCCAGCATTCATTGAGCTCTTACTGTGTACAAGGCACTGCTCCGAGTGCTTTTCATGTAATAGCTCACTTAATCCTCAAAACTACTCCATGGTGTAGGTACTCTTGTTATTCACATTTCCTACGTAAAGAAACTCAGATCTTGAGAAGTGCAAATCACAAAGCTGGTGAGTGTCAAAGTCAGGATTCAAATCCAGGCCAAGTCCAGGCTCTTAAACGCTCATTCTGCGGCCTCTCCGTGGACGACAGACAACCAAATGGGGTGGTCAAGCAAGACCACACTGACTAGTTGCAGCCTCTCTATTCCACGTGTGGTCTCTGATCTCCTGGTCCAGGTAGCCCCGCAGCAAGTCTCAGGCCCCTTTGGGCCTGGAGGCTTGACCATCACTCTGGTTGTGGGGTTTTTCTGTGATTTTGGAACCTGCACTTCCCCTTTCTTTATTTTTTTATTTTTAATTTTTTTTGGCTGTGTTGTGTGACATGTGGGGTCTTAGTTCCCTGACCAGGGATTGAACCTGCACCCTGCTGCCTTGGAAGCGCAGAGTCTTAACCCCTGGACTACCAGGGAAGTCACCCTTTTAAATAACAAAAACGCACTGGATATTTGACATTATTAAGGAATTCTTGTTAATTTTTTAGGTGTGATAATGATACTGTGGTTCTGCTTAAGAAAAAGTCCTTATCTTTAAGACTTATATTCTTTTTTTTATAAGTTTACTTATTTTATTTTTGGCTGTGTTGCGTCTTTGTTGTGGCGCACGGGCTTCTCATTGCGGTGGCTTCTCTTGTTGTGGAGCACGAGCTCTAGGTGCACGGGCTTTGGTGGTTGTGGCACACAGGCTCAGTAGTTGTGGCTCGCGGGCTCTAGAGTGCAGGCTCAGTAGTTGTGGTGCACAGGCTTAGTTGCGCTGCAGCATGTGGGATCTTCCCAGACCAGGGCTCGAGCCCGTGTCCCCTGCATTGGCAGGCGGATTCTTAACCACTTCGCCACCAGGGAAGCCAAGACTTATATTCTGAAATACCTATGAACTGTTAAAGACATCTGAGATTTGCTTCAAAATAATATGGATGGGCAGGGAGTGGAGGGGGCCAAGTGTATGGACGAGTGAAGAGATAAAGAAAGATTGGCCATGAGGTGATTCTGTTGAAGCTGGATGGAGGAGGTTTATTATACTCTTCTTTTCACCTTTGTGTGCTTGAAACATCTCACCATGAAAAGTTAGAAGCAAGTATAACAAATTTCACTCAGCGTTTGTGTGTTTCAAGCTCGAGTGTAGTATGGAGGAATTCCCTGCCTCTGCCCAGTTCACTTATATAATAAAAAGGAATTTTGTTTTTTCTTTTCATCATACGAGTCAATACTTGGCTCAGAGCTTTGGAAACCCCTTTGGTAAAGCAGCATCCGGCCACAGCGAGGGCATCAGCGAGCCTGCAGAGGCTACACGCTTCCCCAGCTGCTCTGAGCACTGACCACGAGGGTGCTCGTTCTCTGAGTCAGTTTGCAGAAGTCCCTCTTCCCTGAGATCTGGTTCCCTCCAGCACCTGACCGTGGGGCGCCTCCCACATTTTTTCCAAAGACGTGTTCCAGCAGGAGGCCTCAGATCCTCCTCCCATCCTCCCCTCAGGACAGCCGTGCACAGATCCTTCCTCTGATGTGTCTTTGTCAGGGCCCCACATGGAACCAGAATCCAGCATTTGGTTTGCCTCCAGCCCTGCAGCGGGAGGCAGGGAAAGTGCCCCCTTTCAGTTCTGACTTTTGACTTTAGACAAAGCTGCAAGATGCAGCATGTGCCGGTGCTGCGGACCTGATGATATTTCTCATCAAGACAGCAGATAAAACTCCTTGACAACAAACGTTCACTCCGCCCCACTTCACATCAAGCAGAGACTCCTGTTGCATTTGTTCTTTTGGGGTCTCTAACTGAACAGCAAGTCAGTGCGGGGCAGAAACCCTTGTGTGAAAGTGGCAGGAAAAGAGGGCACCCTCATTTGGGGGTTTCTGCTCGAGGTTTGCTTGCTAGATGGGTAGCAATGGTTGATGTGAACAGGAGCTCGGCACTGATCCTGCCCGAGGCTGGTGGCATTTGTTCTGATGCTTAGCTCTTTATACCACGCGGGGAGGAAGGCAGGCGGAGTCCTGCAGCCCCTCCGGCTCCCTCAAGCATCTGCCTCCAGCACCTTCATCAGTTCTGCCTTTACTTTTCCTTCACAGGCTCTGAGGTGCGTCCAGCATAGAGAGAACATTAGTATCACTGTCACCAGTTTAGGCAGCTTGCTTTTTCCGGGTTTCCCAGTATAGACCTGGCACATGTTGGATCTGAGGGTGGCAAACCCCAAACACTGACACCAATTCTGAGTTTTTATTTATTTATTTATTTTTATGTTATTTTGGCTGCGCTGGGTCTTTGTCGTGGTGTGCAGGCTCTTTGCTATGGTGCATGGGCTCTAGAGAGCCGGGCTCAGTAGTTGCGGCGCGTGGGCTTAGTTGCCCCGTGGCATGTGGGATCTTAGTTCCCCGACCAAGGATCGAACCTGTGTCCCCTGCATTGGAAAGCGGATTCTTAACCACTGGACCAGCAGGGAAGTCCCTGACTTTTAAACTTACTCATTCAACAGGTATTCACCCAGCTGAATGCTCTTCTAGGTACTAGGTTTATAGCAGTGAGCAAGGCAAACATGGCTTCTCCCCTTCCGGGGCTCTCATTCAAGTGGGGAATTCAGACAGTAGACAGATAAGATGTATACTGTGTTAGATGGTAATAAATGCTAAGCAGAAAAAATTAAGAAAGGGGATGTGAGGTATTAGGGTGGAGGGTGTTTAAATTTTAGACAGGGTGGCCAGGGATGGCCTCCCTGGGAGGTGGCTTGAGTTCATGCCCAAAGGAGGTGAGGCAGTGTGAGCAGTGGAGGTTTCTGGGCAGAGGGAGCAGCCAGTGCAAAGGCCCTGAGACAGTGGCTAAGAGCAGAGTGGAGGAGGATAGAGTGGGAGGGCACGAGGGCAGAGAGGTGTCGGGTTTGCATCTAGCGCAGCCTTGTCTTTTCTCTGAGATGGGCCATGTTGCAGGGTTGATTGAGTTATTGAGAAAGTTGTGTCAGTTGGTATGCCTTTGGCTGCAAACGATAGTTAATAGTAACAACAGCAGCAGCAAATAGGTCATTTATACAGTGTCTGCTGTATGCTAAGCACTGTGCTCGGCGCGTCCCACAAAGTGACTCATTTAAGCCTCCCAACAACGCTGTAAGTATGTTTATTACTCCCCTTTTGCAGATGAGGCAACTAAATTTAAATAACTTGCCCAACAGCTAGACAGTGGTGGTGACAGGATTTGGATCCCAGGAACCTGACTCCAGAGGCCACACTCTCAACATTTTATCACTTTGTGCTACTCAATCCTGAGCAGGCTCTGGAGTCCCCTGGAGGGCTTGTTAAAACACATTGCCGGGCCCCACCCAGTGTCTCTGATTCAGTAGGTCTGGCTTGAGAATTTGCATTTCTAACAAGTCCCCCGGTGATACTGGTGCTCCTGGGCCTGGGAGCACATTTTGAGAACTGATCTACTATAATTAGGAAGCCCAAGTGAAACTGGCCTGAAATCAGGAGTTTACGATCTGTAACAAGCCCATAGATAGGCAGTACCAGGGTAGAATAATTAAGCACTTCCACAATGCCTGTAAGAAGCCCAGCCCTCTCTACCATCCTTGGCGTGTCTTCTGTGTCCTCAGGATGTCCTCGTGGCCAGAGGATGACTGTCACAGCTCCGGTCCTCACACCCTGACAAGGCTATATCCAGCAGCAGAAAGAGGGCATCTCTCACTGTGTCTCTCTTAGGAGCATGGAAACCTTTCAAAGACGCCCCGCCTCCCAGATTCCCCTCATATCTCATTGGCGAGCATTGTGACACATGACCATGCTTGGGCAAATCACAGGCGAGGGCCAATCAGGATTTACTGTCCCCGCTGGGGCTAAAACCATCCTCACCTGAAGCACAGGACTGCCGGGAAGAGTGCTGCTACAGGAATAAAATTGGAGTACTATTTAGGAAAAGACTGGGAGAGGGGTATGGATATTGGGTAGGCAAACAATTGGATCTGCTACAGAAGTTAGGGAAACAAAGTGGCAGCATAGTACCTATATGTTTTTGTGCCATTGTCCTTACCAACTTCATTTTGTAATTACCTGATTCAGGACATAGCTTTTTGTTCTCTAATCATTTCTACCTTCAAGAATGTGTATATAGGGCTTCCCTGGTGGCGCAGTGGTTGAGAGTCCGCCTGCCGATGCAAGGGACACGGGTTTGTGCCCCGGTCCAGGAAGATCCCACATGCCGTGGAGCGGCTGGGCCCGTGAGCCATGGCCTCTGAGCCTGTGCGTCCGGAGCCTGTGCTCCCCAACGGGAGAGGCCAAGACAGTGAGAGGTCTGCGTACCACAAAAAAAAAAAAAAAAAAGAATGTGGCCCCTCTGGGCATATACCCAGAGAAAACCATAATTCAAAAAGACACATCTACCTCAATGTTCATTGCAGCACTGTTTACAATAGCCAGGTCATGGAAGCAACCTAAATGCCCATCGACAGACAAATGGATAAAGAAGATGTGGTACATATATACAATGGAATATTACTCAGCCATAAAAAGGAACGAAATTGGGTCATTTGTAGAGACATGGATGGGCCTAGAGACTCTCATACAAAGTGAAGTCAGAAAGAGAAAAACAAATATTGTATATTAACGCATATATGTGGAATCTAGAAAAATGGTACAGATGAACCAGTTTGCAAGGCAGAAATAGAGACACAGATGTAGAGAACAAACGTATGGATACTAAGGGGGAAAAGTGGCAGGGGTGGTGGTGGTGGTGGGATGAATTGGGAGATTGAGATTGACATATATACACTAATATGTATAAAATAGATAACTAATAAGAACCTGCTGTATAAAAAAGTGAAATAAAAATTTTAAAAATGGCAAAAAAAATTTTTTTCTTGGAATTAAAAAAGAATGTGGCCCCTGCTATTAACATATTAAATGTGACATTAATTGAACAGTTATAATTTAATAATCCCACCCTCTCCTCCCAACAACACGTGAAAGTGACCGTTCATTTTGCAGACTGACATTTCCTGTGGGTGCCTGTTGCTACTGCTTATGGACCCAGTGTAAAGCCGTTGCCTTGTAGGACTGCCGAGGGACTGAGGAATGAAGCGCAGGTTGTGGAGCCAGACTACTTGGGCGTAAGTCCTGGTTCCATCTCAGGCTCCCATGTGACCTTGGGCAAGCCACTAGCCTTGCAATGCCTCAGTTTCCATATCTTTAAGGTGGTAATGGTACTGTCCTCCTAGGTTGTTGAGAGAGTTCAGTGCATTCAGGCACGTAAAGCATTTAGAGCACTGCAGCGCCGGGCCCACAGTGACCACTCAGTACACGTGCTGTATCTGTTGTTCTTTCAATATTTTGTGCCAGTTTACTCACAGGGAATTGTTAGCCCCCTGAGGGCAGGGTTTATGTGGTTTTTGTTTATCACTGTGTCCTAGTGCAGGACTCAGAGTAGATGTTTTGTATATTTTTTCTGTGGACGAAAGGAAGGGCAGTAAGGGTCGGTTTTTTGTTTTTTTTTTTCATTCCCTTCAGCTGCCCAGAATTTAAACTCCGTGACTATAATTACCCCGTTTTGAAGATAAAAGCCGAACCTGATTGAATCTGAGGGCAGCATGTGATAACTGCAGCTGGTATTTATTGAGCATTTTTGTGCGTTAGGGCTAAGCGCTCACTCTAAGCTCTCACTGATACCCCACGCTCACCCCATTTTACGGATGAGGAAACTGAGGCCCAGTTGGGGGACCTGTCTTTCCTCTTGAGAGGAGATGTAGTGCAGCGGTTAACAACTGGAAACCCAGAGTTGCTCTGCTTGGCTTAACCCTCTGCCCCACCACTTTCTTGCTGGGTGACCTTTAGCCTGTGACTTCTCTGTTCTTGAACTTTCTCTTATGTAAAATAGGAATGCTAATAGTGCTGACTTAGAGGGTGGCTGTGAGGGTTGGGGGAGGTAATTCACGTGAGGTGCTCAGAACAGTGTTTGTGCAGAGTGAGCGTGGGTGGCAGGGTGCGGGGAGGGGGTTGGGGTTCTGGGGGCTGTTATTTTAGGTAGAACCGTTCCGTTGTGCTTCCCAAGCTGGCTGGAGGAGTCCAACAGCAGTGCTTACTCCTTAAGCGACGCTGCCCCTGCGAGCTAGCTCCCCCATCTGCACGGGGAAAGGAGCCCATCTTTGGTTTGTGCGGCTGTGAATGAAGCGGGCAAGCCCAGGGCAGGGGATGCCGTGGGCGCCGATCCAGCCCCGGCTCCGTCAGCGAACAGGTGGCCCGTTCCTGGATCCAAGGTAACCGACCAGCCGCCTTTGTTACCTTGAGCTTTCACTTAAGCCCATTCAGGCTCCTCAGACCACGTGCCTGATGAGTAAGGAGTCCTTTTATTTCCCGCCCGCACAGGGACCCTTGGCAAAACAGCCCGCTTTGGGAACTCGCCTGTTCGCAGAGACCAGCCATCTCTCGGGGAACTCCGGTGGCTGGCGTGTTGTTCTCGCGGCTGTTGAGTAAGTCGCTGTTAGAAGCCGGCACGGCAGGTTCCCGCTTCCGCATTCCAGACACCCAGAGCGGGCTTGGGGGAGGCACCACCCACCCAACGGGGAGGGCGAGGGCGGGACGGCCTGCTGAGCGCAGGCAGGTGGCCTTGGCCTGGACGGGACTGGAGCCGAGAGCCTGGAGCTCCCCTCATAGTCACCTGCTTGCCTACTTTGTGATCCAGGCTGTGCTCGGGACATCTTTCAGGTGAGTGGTGTTTGTTAAGTTTGGTAGTGACTTGTAGAGGAGAGGAAGTTAATAGTGTGTTTTCTCCTTTCGGGAATTAGACCCGTGGTTTTTTGGTTTTCTTTTTCCCTCCTCTCCCATGAAATGTTTACCTGTCTGCTGCTAACTGTGAAGAAAGGGTGGACGGAGCGTTGAGGGAGTGAGAAGGAAATGGGGGACATTTCTCCCTGGAGAAGGCATCGTGAATGTTGAGCTCCTAGGGGATGCAGACTTATGTACCAGTGGGGCATCCCAGCCTGGTACAGATGAGCTGTGTGGTCTCAGGAGAGTTCCTTTCCCTCTCAGTTTCCTCATCCGATGAAGTGAGAAGTAGCAGTACCCACTCACCTTTCCAATGAATCACCTATGTAAAGTGCTCACAGCCTGGGCACAGAGTGGTGCACAGTGTCAGCTATTCCCGCCCCCAGCCCCCCAAATTCCCTGTCTGACCTTGTCTCTGACTTCTCAACTGCTGCTGGCTGTACTCCAGCTACACTGGCCTCCTGCTGTTCCTGCCTGAGGGCCTTTGCCCTGGCTGTTCCCTCTGCCTGGAACACTTCCTTGGTATCCCCAAAGCTCCCACCCGCTTCGGGTCTCTGCTCAAATGTCACCTTCTCAGTGAGGCCTCTCTTCTCGTTAAACAGCACCTTCTCCATCACACTCTGGCCCTTTACTCTGCTTTAGTTTTCTTCATGGCATGACCACTTGATATGTTTATTATCCCCTCCTCCCCCACTGTAGGCTCCAGGAAAGCACAGGTACTTCTGTCTCTCCTTGTAGAACAGTTCCTGACATGTGGTAGGTGTGGGATAAACAGTTTTATGAGTGAATTTATGATGGTGTCCGAGCAAAGGTGGCTGTTCCTATCTGGGTTTTGAGGAGAAAGTCAACACATCCTCAGATCTGCAACTGAGGGTGGGGCGGTAGTGTGCACACACACCCCACCTTGGTCACCCAGCGGTCCTCTGGCCTCCCTGCAGTGTCCGGCCCTCTGACTTCCCGTCTCTCAGCCCCTCCCGTCTGTGCAGCCTGGGCCCTGGCAGTGGCATGGGTGCATGTGGCATGGAAAAGACGGCCTTGGCCCTAGTGAGTGCAGAGGATGTGTGCAGGTTAGTTCAGGTGAGGAAGGCTTTATCAAAGACACCACACACACACACACACACACACACACACACACCCGTGTATATGGAAAGCCGGCTTTATCATCAGGCCCTCTTGGGTGTTCCTGCAGTAGTGGGGGTCAGGGAATGCCTTGGAAATAAGAATTAACTGTCCAGGCAGAGTTTATCGGTCTCCCCTGCTTTAAAAGGCAATAATTCTTGCTCTGGGGCTGAACAGGTTTTAACTAAATGGTGAACCTCCAAGAGTCTGTGTAATAGCTGACACCTCCTCATCTGTTTCCTCCCGGTGTCAGCAATCGATTCTGTAAAAATATCTTGGGCAGGGCTTCCCAAAGCTCCACGGAGCGAGCTCAGCAGCCCTCTCGGGTTTCTCCCAACAGCATGAGGTACTGAGGGACTGAGGTGTGTGCTGCCTTCACGCACATCAGCACACCTCAGTGCCTGCTGCTGCTAGAAGAATGTGCAGAGTGTCAGAGAAGCAGCGCCTACAACATCTGACTGTGTCCTTTGAGCTCCAAGTGCAGTGGTTTTGGAGTTGTGTCGGGGACCCTCTTGCACATAATGTTCAAGTCCCAGCACTGCCCGAGCTCTAGGCATAGCACTTATCTTCACTAAACCTCGGTTTCCTTATCTGGAAAATGGGAATAATTAATAGTACCCGCCTTAAATGAGAAGTTAAAAGTGAGATGGGGTGACCTAGTTAGCAGTGCGTCTAGTGCATTGAGCACTCACTAAATGGGGATAATAATTATTTTTATGAATTGGTTTCAAGCCCTTTAAAATTTTTTCCGGTCCCTTTTTTGTGGGCTCCTCTCTACCCCACCCCCATGTCAAGCATCCTCCCACAATCCTTCACCCATGGGAACAATCAGGTACTGTATGTGTCTTTCCACATAATTTTCCATGGTTATATAATCCTATGGGGGAAATATTATCCTATAAGGGATAATATTGCTGTCAATTTCCCACATTTTGCTTTTCTTACATGGCAGTACTGTGTGGAAATGCCTCCAGGTTCTCAGGGTAATACTCGAATTTGCTCTTTTTAAGGACTGTGTAACACATGGAGGTGTGGGTGTACTATAATTTCTTTGACCTGGCTGTTACTAATGTGCATTCCCTTTGTTTCTAGTTGTTTTTTTCCCTCCAAATTATTATTTTTATTGATAGCTTTTAAAAATTAGATTGCAGACATCCAGCCTGCTTAGCCACTTTGTTAAGCTCTAAGCCTTTGAGAATGAATAGGAAGTAGCATTAGTATAATGAGGCCTCTTGCCCAGATAGGAGATGTATTTTCTGAGGGTTCTCACCAGGTCCAGCACAATGTTGAACCACGTACTTTATTATTTTATTTTATCTATTTGGTTGCATGGGGTCTTATTTGTGGCAGGCGGGCTCCTTAGTTGCGGCTTGCCAGCTCCTTAGTTGTAGCACGTGGGCTACTTAGTTGCAGCTCCAGGGCTCCTTAGTTGTGGCTTGCCAGCTCCTTATTTGCAGCACGTGGGCTCCTTAGTTGCGGCATGCGGGCTCCTTAGTTGTGGCACGTGAACTCTTAGTCACGGCATGCATGTGGGATCTAGTTCCCTGACCAGGGATCGAACCCGGACCCCCTGCGTTGGGAGTGCGGAGTCTTATCCACTGCGCCACCAGGGAAGTCCCTGAACCATCAACTTTAAATGCTTTTTAATTACAAAAGTGATTAATAGATTCCTCATGCTTAATATAGATTAGTTGTGCTTAATGAGTACTTATTGCCAAATAAGAGAGAGAAAACTTCAAGTTTTTTCCTATTAACAATCTTTGTTGGAAATCAAAACGCACGAGAGGAGTTTGTGATCTATTGGCAAGTTTCTTTTTTAGGTGGTACTTTAGTTAAGAAATATATTTGGCTTCCTGGAACTTGTGCAGTGGCGTACCCACTTAGAGGTCTGTTTCAGTTCTCTGCTGCTGTATAACAAGCGACCCCAAACTTAATGCCTTAAAATGACAGCAGTTTATTATTTCTCATGAATCTCTGATTGACTGAGGCTCGATGGGTCTTCTGCTGGGTTTTTTTTTTTTTTTTCCAGTGTTTATTTATTTATTTGGCTGCCCTGGGTCTCAGTTGCGGCATGTGGGATCTTTAGTTGAGGCGTGCAGGCTTTTCACTTGCGGCATGCGGACTCTCTTAGTTGCGGCATGCATGCGGGATCCAGTTCCCCGACCAGGTGATCGAACCTGGACCCCCTGCTTTGGGAGTGCGGAGTCTTAGCCACTGGACCACTGGGGAAGTCCCTCTTCTGCTGGTTTTGATTGGGGTCTCTCGTGTGGCTAGAGTCAGAAGATGGATGGGCTGGAATATGCTCAAGATGGTTTTACTCACATGGCACCTTGGAGATGGCTTGACCCCTCTCTCTAGTCTCAGAACCTCTCCTTCCACATGGTCTCGCCAGCCAGTAGCTGGATTTAGAACGTGGCAGCCCAGGGCTTCCTATACCTTCTTATGGTGTAGGTCCAGCATCAGCCCAGATTCAGCGTGGGAAGGAAGACGCAAGACTTGAATTCTGGAAGGTGGGGCCTATTGGGGCCCCTCTTTGGAGACCAGCACAGCCTTTGTTTTCTCACATAAGGAGAAGTGCAGAGGTCATCAGGACCAGGTGGTGCTGCAGTTTAGCATCTCCAGTGCCCCAGGTTCCTGTTTATCTGCATTGCTGCCCTTAGCCTAGTAGGGATAAGAAGGCGGCGCCCATCTCCAGCCCCACATCCTACTACAGGCAGAAAGAAGCAAAGTTCTGAGGAAAAGAGATAGCACCTCTGTCAGGAAACCAAAGCCTTCCCTGAAATCCTTAGCAGACTTTTGCTTCCGTCTCTTTGGCTAGAACTTTGTGACAAGACCACCCCTTGCCGAAAGGAGGTCTCGGAAATGCAAGTTTTAAGCTGTGCTTATTACCACCCCTGACAGAGGGGCAGTTAAGGAAGCAGCGGGGAGAAAGGACATGCTGGGTAGGCATCTAGGAGTGGTGTGTTCAGACAGCCAAAGACATGATGGGTAAACTGAGGCAGCGTGCATTCGTTTATCAACCGTTTAGTAAGTACCTGGAATGGGCGAGGCACTGGGCTTCTTACAGAGGCTACAAGGATCGGAGAAGTGGACACATCTGGGGCTAAAACTGACCAGGATCATTTGCTGGTCTGGACCAGATACTTGCTTAGCTCTTGTCTCCCATGTAGATGTTTGGAGTTGACTAAATATCATAATAGCCAATCTCATTAAGGGTTTAATTTGTGAAGAGGAACTATGAACCAACTCATTTAATCTAATGGCCCAGTGAAGTAGGCACTGTTATCATCACCCCCTTTTCAGAAGCAGAAACAGAGGTACAGAGAAATTAAATAACCTGCCATACGGCTAAGGAGTAGTAGAGTCGACATGCAGTCTCTGGTGGTCAGGCTCAAGAGTGTGTGCTGAACCACCGCGCTCTACTGCTTTCGTTTGTTTATTACGAGAAACGATTCTTCTTGAAAGAATATGTAAGTGACAACAGAACAAAACATGAGATAGAAACCATTTACTACTCCATCCCTCAGTCCTGCGTCCTGCCTCATTGGTCTTATCTGTCAGTAACCTGGTGTATGTTCTTCTCACCTCTTTGTAAATGCATTCCGTTTTTTAAAGACGGCCTTTGGGCACACAGAATCAGATTAATCATGATCCTTGGTGCATGGTACAATGGTGTTTTTAGTCTGTACAAAAATGTCTATTACAGTGAATAGCCTTTAACCTACTACCTGCCCAAGAACTAGAACATTACCTACCAGTAACTTATACTGTGTTATTTCCCATTCAATCCCCAGTCTGCTCTCCCAGGGGTGACCACCATCTTGAATTTTTTATCATTCTTTGTCTTAAAATAATTATTTTTGAACTTCTACAAATGATATTGTAGTCTTCTGGGACTTGCATTTTTCAGTTAATACTGTGATTGATCCAGACCGTTTGCTATAGTGGTATTTCATTTTTTACTGCTATGTAATATTCCACTGGCTGACTATACCACATCTTTGTTTAAGTCATTTCCATGACAATGCATATTTCAATAGTTTCCAGATTTTTTTGCTATTCATGGGCTACTGTGAATGTTGTTACACACATTTTCTGATGTGCACAGACAAGAATTTCTTTGAGGTATGTACTAGGCACAAGATTGGTGGGTGTAGGATATGAACATCTTTAACTTTGCCAAATATCATCAAACTGTTCTCTAAACATTCCCTCTGAGGATGTATAAGAGTTCCTGTTGTTCTGTATCCTGTTACACTTGGTTTTGTAAAAGCTTTTTTTATTTTTGTCAGTCTGATGGATATGAAATGAAATCTCATTGTGGTTTTAATTTGTATTCTTCTGAAGACTAGTAAGGCAGTCTTTTCATTTATGTTTCTTCTTTTGGATATAGGCTGTTCATGCTTTTTGCTTCTTTTTCTTTTTCTTATTGGTTTGTAAGTGTTCTTTATATAGTCTGGTTACTCATCCTGGGGCTGCAGCCTATTTAACCTAATGAAAGTTTTATGATTCTCATGTCCCCGTTTCCTTGGTTGTCTCTGCTTGTTCTCTCTCTCCCCAACTCCATGATACCTCTTTGTGTACTCCAGCTCACAGTGACTGTCTCTGGAACGGTTCTCAAATTATGGGCATTTTTATACATTTGTATAGATATATGACTATACTTGTTCCACCCACTGTAACATAGCTTTGTAATTCCAGGTGTATCAGGATTAGGTTCAACTGTATATAACAGAATTATTTATTTATTTCTCTCTCACATAAAGGAGCCCAGTGATAAGGAGGCCAGGGCTGCACTCTAATCAGGGACTCAGGTTCCTTCTCCCTTTTTGCTCCACCATCCTTGTGCTGTCACCTCATGGTTCAAGACGGCTGCTCAAGCTCCAGCCATTATATCTCAGCAAGCAAGAAAGAAGGGATGAAGATGGGCACCCCTACTTAATGGAAGTTGCACACAATAATTCTGCTTACAGACTCTTGCCCAGAACTTAGTCACAGCACCATATATAGTTATAAGGGAATCTGGGAAATGTGTTTCACATGGCCTTGTTCTTAGTTAAAAATCAGACAATATTACTAAGTTAAAAGGGGAGACTAGGGCTTCCCTGGTGGCACAGTGGTTGAGAGTACGCCTGCCGATGCAGGGGACATGGGTTCGTGCCCCAGTCCGGGAAGATCCCACATGCCGTGGAGCGGCTGGGCCCGTGAGCCGTGACCACTGAGCCTGCGTGTCCGGAGCCTGTGCTCCGCAACGGGAGAGGCCACAACAGTGAGAGGCCCGCGTACTGCAAAAAAAATTAAAAAGGGGGAGACTAAATACTGGATTAGGCAAACAACAACTTTACTAGTTCTGAAATGTTCCCTAAAAATGGCTCTTAAAGGAGTTGCCACACACCAGGATAGTACCTCTAGATGATGCACCCACCTTTTTTTTAAAATTTATTATTTTTGGCTGCGTTGGGTCTTCGTTGCTGTGTGCAGGCTTTTTATAGTTGGGGCGAGCAGGGCTACTGTTTGTTGTGTGCGGGATTCTCATCGTGGTGGCTTCTCTTGTTGTGGAGCATGGGCTCTGGGTGCATGGGCTTCAGTAGTTGCAGCACGCGGCTTCAGTAGTTGTGGTGCGTGAGCTCAGTAGTTGTGGTGTGCGGGCTCAGTAGTTGTGGCTCACGGGCTCTGGAGTGCAGGCTCAGTAGTTGTGGTGCACGGGCTTAGTTGCTCCACGGCACGTGGGATCTTCCCGGGCCAGGGATAGAACCCGTGTCCCTTGCATTGGCAGGTAGATTCATAACCACTGCACCACCAGGGAAGTCCCATAAATATCTTTTTAGAATTGATTTGTTCCAACCAAGACCCAACAAGTTTCACTGTTGGATTTGGTTCACATGCCTATTATGTGTTGTTTAGTCTGCAGGTTCCCCCCCTCCCTTTTTTTTTTTTCTTTTATAGTTTATTTGTTGAGAGAAGCCATGTCATGTGTCTTGTAGATTTTGTACATCTGTGTCTGGCTGATTGTATACCTGTGGTGGTATTTTAACGAGTTCTTCCGTCCCTGTGTTTCCTATGAATGGGTAGTAGATTCCGAGACCAGATCAGATTCATATTTGAGATGTACACACACACACACATGTGTGTTGCTGGTGTGTGTATATCCATTAGGGTACGTAAAGCCTGTTTTCTCTTTCTGTGATGTTCTGTAGAGTTAACTGTAAATGACTATTGCCTAGACCCATGCTTTCACTTGGGGTTTGCAAAAATTGCAAACCTCCTCTTCATTTATTAGCTGGAATAGTCCTCTAGAAAGAAACCTCCCTCATCTATTATTCAGTTATCCTGAGGGTACTGACCCTTTTGACTTTTGTTTACATTAGAAATGAGTAGTGAACAATTGGGCTGGTGGTTTCTAATCGGCCGATTTTTCCTTCACTGATTCCAGTCTTCTGTCTTTGTTTTTGTGTTGTTTGTGATATTTACTGGTTTCTGCTACTGCCCACGTCCGTCTTGGATTTGGGAACAAACAGATGCGCCATGGTCACAGTCATCTCAATGTGTAGGCATGGCTGCCTCAGGCCTTACCTTTGACCAGGTGGAGCCCTACGTGCTTGTCAGTGTAACCAGGGAGGGTCGGCTCTAGACTGTTGACATTTTCATTTTTTCCCCTCCTCTCTTTCCTGGCCATGTATTTTCAAACCTACAGCCTCTGGAGAGTTCCTGCTCTGTGCCAGGGTATAAACCTTTATGCTTGGGGCAAGAGGTGTTCGAGCGCTTGAATTTATTCTGGTCTGAAACTGCGTTCCTAGACAAAAGAACAGTAAAGGGCTGTGCTCCATTGGAAAGGCCAGTCCTTCTCGTAGCCTGGCCAGGGCGAGCTCTGACTCCAGCCACTGTTGTCTGGGTCATAAATTCCTAAGAGCGCAACACGCTTGAAATCATTTGGGTGCCTTGGGATCAGTTACACACTATATACCTGGGGATTTTCTTTCCTGCTGGAGATTACAACACATTTATTCCCTCTGGGTGGGGAGAGAAGATTTGATGTGGAATGATGCAGAATTCCTTCGTTCATTCAGTCAGTGACTTGTTCATTTGGCAAATATTTATTGAGCTTCACGTGCTCCAAGTGCTGGGGTCAGAGCCCGCGAAGGTCCATACTCTTGGAGTTCATGTTCGCGTTGAAGGACACAGATGATAAAGTAGTAAACAAATTGATCCGATATTGTACTTTCGGGTGGGGACGAATAGTGCTCTGAAGTCACTGAAGCAGAATGTGAGAGGACACACCTGGTGGAAGGTGGCGGGGGGCTGTGGGAGGCTGGATAGCTGGGGTGCTTGGGGGAGAGCTTTGCCGGGGTAGTGGTATGTCAGCTGAGTCTGGGATGGTACAAAGGTGGCAGCCTTGTGAACGACCTGGGGGAAGAGCCTTCCTGACAGAAGGAGCAGCGAATGAAGAGGTGGGAGTGAGTTTGGCGCGGCAGGGAACAGCAGAGGACACAACATGGCTGGAGCGCAGGAGGATGGGGTTGGAGGATGGACAGGGATGACAGCCTGGTGGAGAATTTGGGTTTGATTCTGAGCGTCATGTCTCTCATTGCCTCTGGCTGCTGTGAGGAGCATAGATGGCAGAGGTGGGGGTGGAAGTGAGGTGATGAGGGTGGTGGAGTGAGCAGAGGGGTGTGGTGCCAGACCTGAATGGTCTCATTGGTGCTGGAGGGAAGCTCACAGCTGGACAGAACTTGCCAGGGGATTGGTCAGAGTGGGCGGTGAGTGGGGTGAAAGCTTTTCCAGGGGCTTTGGGGTTTGGTCTGCAGGTTTAGGTGGCAGTCATAACAGTCCCAGTCCCCCTTTAACGTGGGCTGAGGGTCCTACACACACATGTCTCGTTTAACCATCATTGCAGTAGACTCTTATTCCCCATTTCACAGATGAGGACACTGAGGCCCAGGGAAGGGAAGCCCTTGATCCTTGTCACCCAGCTACTTGGGGCTGGGCTTGGGACCTGGCTAGCCCGACCCACAGTCTGACCTTGCTCCCCTTTTCTCTCACTGCATCCACAGCTGTTAATTCATTATGTTGACACAGTCTGTGCCCAGGAGGAGCTGAATGTCAGTGTCCTACATTTATGAAATCGGGGTGGAAGGGATCAAGTCCACATCGGTGGCCCTTCCACCTTCCTGCTAACCTGGATGCTGACACGCCTTTTATTACAGTATTTATTACAGGGCAGAAAACAGGGACTTTCTGGTTGCTGACACAGATGTAACTTGATGTTTGTAACTTGATACTTGGGCCAGATAAGGTGTATATAGGCCCCGGACTTTGAGCTCCCGAGCCTGCTTCACTGATGGGGGAGAAAGTCTCCCCAACCATCAGATCCTTTTTATCTTCTCCTCCAGAGCTCCACGTGTCAAGGGAGCTCACTCCCCACGAGGTGTGTCCTGTGTGATGCCTCAGCCAGACACATGGCTTTGCTTGGTGTCCTCAAGGGGAGAGGTGTGACCCCCACCTCCCTCTGTGTCGTGGCTCCTGGGAAAGGTGGCGTGGAGTCTGGTCCCGCTCACCACCTACCCTTTAACAGCACTGATAGCTGCTGATCAGCTGCTCCCACCTGCATTTAGGGCAGGTGGCAAAATTTTATATTGATCGGTCTT
The DNA here is from genome assembly GCF_039906515.1 of Pseudorca crassidens. Taxonomy (NCBI): domain Eukaryota; kingdom Metazoa; phylum Chordata; class Mammalia; order Artiodactyla; family Delphinidae; genus Pseudorca; species Pseudorca crassidens. The sequence continues at coordinate 15,369,462 of NC_090315.1, read as the reverse complement.
TTAAAATTCTACTTAAAAAAATCTTTGTTGATTTAAAACTTAAAGAAGCCACACACTGGTTGTAAAACAGTTCACAGGGTAGAGCAGCACGTAAAGCGTGGAAGTTCCGCATTCCCATTGTGGCCCCGGCACCTGGCCTTCTCCTCGCCTCCCTCACCTGCCCAGAGGGACATGAAGTGCACGCTTCCTTGCTGTGTGTACTGTGGATTGTGTGTGCTAAGAGCCCGGGCTCTGGAGCCACAGTGCTTGGGTTCAAATCCCAGTTTTGCCGTGTGCTGACTTGGGCCTTGACTTAATCGCTCTGTGCCTCAGTTTCCCCATCTGTAAAATGGTGGTGATGGTTCTTGGCTAGTAAGGATTCATTGCATTGAGTATGTAACAGAGTGGCACCTTGCAAGTGACATGCACTTACACGTTAACTATTTTTACTACACACATATGTGCATATATTGTTGTACACACATATTTCTTCTGGGTATATTGTTCTGCAGGTTGCACTTTCCTTTAATAGTCTATCTTGGAAAGCCTCCTGGGTCAAGGTCAGCCACATTCTTCCCCCCCCCCGCCCCCGCTTTTAAAATTTATATATTTATTTATTTAAAATTATTTATTTATTTATTTATTTATTTTTGGCTGCGTTGGGTCTTTGTTGCTACGCACAGGTTTTCTCTAGTTGTGGCGAGTGGGGGCTACTCTTGGTTGCAGTGCACGGGCTTCTCATTGTGGTGGCTTCTCTTGTTGCGGAACACAGGCTCTAGGCACGCAGGCTTCAGTAGTTGTGGCCCGCGGGCTCAGTAGTTGTGGCTTGTGGGCCCCAGAGCTCAGGCTCAGTAGTTGTGGTGCACGGGCTTAGTTGCTCCGCGGCATGTGGGATCTTCCCGGACCAGGACTCGAACCCGTGTCCCCTGCATTGGTAGGTGGATTCTTAACCACTAAGCCACCAGGGAAGACCTGCCGTGTTCTTTTTAATAACTTCACAGTGTTCCATCCTGTCAGTGCCCTGTTATCAAACACAGTTTGTTTCCAACCTTTATTGTTATAACTCTGAACATCTCACACACAAAAACCTTTGTTTGCTTCTTAGATTTTTCTTAGAACAAAGTCCTGGCGTTGCAATTACTGCAACAAAGTGAATAAATATATTTAAAGACGTGATATTTATTGCCAACTTGTTTTCTGGGATCTGTTTATTAACCATATGTATTCCTTGTTCCTATTTTTCTAGGGTTTTTTTTTTCTTACAGATTTGTAGGGGATCTTTACATTGTTGAAGGTATGAATCATTTGTTATATGTTGCAAATTTAATTTTTTTTAATTAAAAAAATTTTTTGGCCGCGCCACGCAGCTTACAGGGACTTAGCTCCCCAACCAGGGATTGAACCCAGGCCCGGCAGTGAAAGTGCCGAGTCCTAACCGCTAGGCCACCAGGGGATTCCTTATGCTGCAAGTTTATATTCCTACTTAGTTTACTTTTAAATTTTTTTATGTTATTAAACATACTGAGACTTTTTTTTTTTTAAGCTTTGGCCTTTAAGATAAATATATTCCTCGTTATTTTATGGCTTCATTTTTTACATCCAATATCTGTAATTTTTTTTTGGTGTTAGGTGTGGGATAAAGATCTTAAACCCACTCTTCACCCACCCCCGACCAGTAGTTACGCAGTTATCCCCATCATATGGTCTGAATAATCCATCCTTTCCCACTAACTTGAAAATCTTATTAGCCAGGCCCCAGTCTAAGTGTTTGAACATTTACCTTTCGGTCCCCTGCCATAACTCGGTGAAGCAGGTTGGTAATATCTCCATTCTCGGAGGAAACTGAAGCACAAAGAGGTGACCTTGCTTGCTTAATGTCTCACAGCATGGATGAGGCAGAATCTGGCTTGCAATATTGTGGATTTATTCAGTAATGAGCTTCCTTATTTCTAATATATTTTCAGCAGCTTTTCCTGCAGTTTCTTGGCAGACCTTCCTTTTGTCCACTAGTAATAGGCATTTCAATTGCTCCTGGGCTCTTCTCTGCCTCGTTGCCCTGGACAGGACTTTCGTGACAGTGTTAAACACCATTGGGGGTTGCAGACAGGCATGGGTACCTCAAGATGTTTTATCCTTCAGGTCCCCCCTCCATGGGGGCCTAGCTAGGCAGGGACCAGAAAAGTGGCAATGTCAGTACAATGAAGGACTCATCTGTCCCCATGGCTGGGCCAAACCAGGGAAGAAGCTGGCATCAAGGGTCATGACTTGAGTACAAGCGGCAGTGGACAGCATTCTGGGGCCTTGATTAATACGAAGGGGGGAGGGAAGGGTCCAGCAGCGAGGATGTGTGGAGCCCAGCAAGGAGCTAGCACAGTGAACCCAAACGTGGAGAGGGCAGCCTCAGAGTTGGCTGCTGGCTCTGTGGAACTGGTTCCCCACCTGGATCTCATGAGGCCTGACATCAGACTACCAGCTTCACACTGCACCCTTGCCTCGTCCAGGCGGGTGGCCTTGGACAAGCATCTTACCGTCTCTGTGCCTCAGCTTCACCTTCTGTAAAATGGAATAATTGGAGCTTTTACCTTAGGTTTTTGTGACGATTAAATGATCCATGTAAAGTGCTTGGAACTGTGGTTGGCACATAGTAAACACTCAAATAAATGTTAGTCATTATTTCTTCTCTGCTAAGAAGAAAATAGATCAGGGCAAAGGCTGGAGAGTATCTGAGGCTCCTATTTCAGCAGAGGTGATCAAGGCAGACCTCTGAATGTTTGGTCAAGACCTCAGAGATAAGGAGCCAGCTATGGAGACATCAGGGAAAGAGCATTCCAGACAGCGCGCGGCAAGTGCAAAGGCCCTGAGGCCGGAGCTTGCAGAGCATGTTCTTAGAAGTACAAAGAGGCCACTGTGGCCAGAGGGCAGTGAGGGAAGGGAAGGGAAGATAAAGGAGATGAGGTCAGAGAGGATGCCAGCTGGGAAGTTCTTAGCCTAGGTTCTTTTGGTTGAAAATAACAGAAACCCAGGTCAGATCCACTGAAGCCTAAAAGAGTTCTGAAATGCCTCTTGAAACCTGGACTGGTATCATCATCGGCTGGTGTCATGATCAGTAAATAGGCCCAGGGCCCACAGAGTTTTCTCTCTTCCCTTCCCCACTTTGCCTCTTCTTTCTCTTTGCTTCCTTCCCTCTCTGGGTTTCTCCAGGCGTTTGGCTGTTCCATAGCTCCTTCCTTATATGGTCTCCAGTTCCCAGCCACCAGCAAAGACTCGACTGGCTGTCTCCATCCCAGGAAGGGGGCCTGATTGGCCCAGCTTTGGTCAGATGGCTCCCTTTCATCCAGCGAGCTATGGTGAGGCAATAAGCATGGCGCACACACTTCTCATAAAATGAGGGCTTTCGGAAGCCCAGCAGACCCACTCCTTTGCTCTCTTGGCCTAGGGCATCACTGCTCTTCTTACATATGAAACATCATCATGCTGTTGAATATGGGCCAGATGGCCTGGATTCAAAGCTCAGCCAGTTGCTAGTTCTGTGACCTTGTGTTTATCACTTCACCTCTCAGGGCCTCAGACTCCTTACCTGTAAAATATGGATGATAAAGACTTCTACCTCGGGCTTCCCTGGTGGCGCAGTGGTTGAGAGTCCGCCTACCGATGCGGACTGCCATGCCCCGGTCCGGGAAGATCCCGCATGCTGCGGAGCGGCTGGGCCCGTGAGCCATGGCCGCTGAGCCTGCGCGTCCGGAGCCTGTGTTCCGCAACGGGAGAGGCCACGGCAGTGAGAGGCCCGCGTATCGCAAAAAAAAAAAAAAAAAAAGACTTCTACCTCAAGGGGTGACTAAGGGTATTAAATACACTTATGGAAAGTATTTATCAATAGTTTAAGCCTGATGCACTGTAAGCACTTAGGAAGTGCTCAGGAAGTATTAGTTATCATCACCATCATTATCCTTATTTTTTCTTCCCAAGACTGGATAGTGTGCTATTGTTCAGGCTGGGACTTGGGGATAAAGAATCAGGAACTGATCTCAGCTCCACCACCAACTAGCTCCGTGGCCTTGGCCAAGTGAGTAACTTCTGAAGGAGCTTTGGGTTCTTCATCTGCAAAGTAGGGAGGATAACAAGTGGACAGGGCTCATTCCCTGGATGTATGTGTGTTGTCTGAGGTTTGGGGTGACTGTGGAAATTCAGGAGATCCCAGGTGTTTGGGCTCAGTGCAGCCCAGGTTCCTGATCATACACCCCACGAATGTGAGCTGATGGTGAGGGTGGTGTTAGGACCTGCCTCTCCTCCTTCACAGAGGTTTGTGCAGGGCTCTTCTGCACGTGGCGTGGCACCATACCTGTTCCCTGGAAGCCCATCTGCTGCCCCCGGACTGTGAGAGGAGCACCACGTCTGACCCAGCCGTTCCCAGTCCCCTGGCATCAGTGCTGAGCGGGAATGCAGGAGGCGCACCCTCTTCAGGCTTCTTCTCTGGTGAAAGACAGATCTGGAAAACAGAGTCTCAGGAAATGCTGTGTTTGTGTCTGTTCATACCCATTCCCCAGACAGTGGTGCTTCTGAAACCTGGCTGGGAATTCGCCTCACCTGGGGAATTTTATTAACAGTTGGGCTTATCTGGCTTCACTCCTGGAGCTCCTGTTTGGGCAGGCGTAGAAGATGACCGTCTGCTGGTTTGGCCGCCTGGCAACCATTCACCGTTCTTTTGAGGTTTTCCTCTGGGGAACTGCTTCCTCCATCATCCGATCCATTCATTTACTGAGCCCTACTGTATGTACGATGCCACGTTACTCTAGCACCGGGGCTGGGGCAGTGAATCAGACACTGAAAGCCTTGCCCTTGAAAATGGAATGAGATGACAGTATCTTGTAAGTTATAAATTATCTTATAAGTTAAATATTAAGTAATTACACATTAGATAACAGTCATTTTCTGATTTCATATCACCGTCGCTTTCTGATTTCAATAATTGTACCATGATTGGCCATTTTCTTTGGAAACAACCACTGACTTCTGTAGGGGATAAAGAGAACAAATTCCTAGAAAAAGGAAGGCAAACCAGTATTAGCTGAACAATCATAAAATTGACTAAAAATATTTATCTTTTTTCAGTTTGTGGGTATTGTCATGAACACTCAGCCATAACAAAATGCTTTGTTGTACATAATACGTTTCTGTTGAAAAAATCAGTGCTCATATGCACAGTTTTGAGTTTAAAGGTTCTAAAAACATTAGTTGGTAGGAAGTTTATAGATTCTTTTCTTTCTTTATACGTCTATGTATTTTTCACATTTTCTAGAAGGAACTTCCGGAAATAGGAGTAAAAAACAGCTTTTAAAAAAAAAAGCCCCTCCCGCCTCGTGGACCGATCTGGTCCTTGTGGTTTGGCTGTGGAACCGCCTCAGGAGCAGGCATGGGCCCTTCCCATCGGTCCGCCCCTCCCATCGGTCCCCACCACAGTGATTGGCTCCCCGCCACAGTGATTGGCTCAGGAAAGGGCTCCCATTAGACCATTCAGAATTAACACATGTCTTCTGCTGGAAAGCACCAGGAAAGAGGTGCTTTCTTTCTGCTCGAGTCCTAAGTTGTGGGGCAGAAAACTAATGCCGCTGGGGACCATTTTTCCCAAAGGGTCAGATAGAAGGGACACGGAAATGATTGGTTCCTGATAAACTCTCTGGGTAACTGGGGACTTCCATGATGGCGCAGTGGTTAAGAATCCGCCTGCCAATGCAGGGGGCGTGGGTGCGAGCCCTGGTCCAGGAAGATCCCACATGCCACAGAGCAACTAAACCCGTGCACCACAACTACTGAGCCAGCGCTCAAGAGCCCACGAGCCCCTACTACTGAGCCCACGTGCCGCAACTACTGAAGCCCGCGACCTCTAGAGCCCGTGCTCCGCAACAAAGGAAGCTACCACAATGAGAAGGCTGTGCACCGCAACGAAGAGTGACAAAGTGAGAGAGTGGCATGGACATATATACACTACCAAACGTAGAATAGATAGCTAGTGGGAAGCACCCGCATAGCACTGGGAGCTCGGTGCTTTGTGACCACCTAGAGGGGTGGGATAGGGAGGGTGAGAGGGAGGGAGATGCAAGAGGGAAGAGATATGGGAACATGTGTATATGTATAACTGATTCACTTTGTTATAAAGCAGAAACTAACGCACCATTGTAAAGCAATTATACTCCAATAAAGATGTGAAAAAAAAAAAATGAGTGGCCCCCGCTCGCGGCAACTAGTGAAAGCCCACGTGCAGCAACAAAGACCCAAAGCAGCCAAAAAATAAAAATAAATAAATTTTAAAAAACCCAAAAAACTCTTTGGGTAACTGGAAGTTGGAATAACCTCTGCACTTGTCAGTATGGTGAGCCAGAAAGTTGCTTTTTTTTTTTTCCTCGAGCCAGTTTGAGTTGGGTCTTGGCCACTTGCAACCAAAAAAGCCCTGTAAGTAACACAATAATCTTAGTGGGCCCTAGAATCTGTAGCTTAAAAATTTTCCACCAATGATTTGTATGAAGTTTGAGAACCTCTTTGCTAGAGTTTTCTGAGTGGTGGTTCTCAGACTTAAGTGAGCAGCAGACTTGCCTAGGGGGTGGTCTCGTTAAAAATACGGAGCCTCTATTCCAAAATGCTGGAGATTCTGATCTGGAGCCTGGGGCCAAGGGATCTGAGTTTTGAGCAGCATCCTGGGTGATGGGATGCACATCAGAGTTTGAGAACCACTCTGATAAAGGGCAGGGATCATGCCCAGTCTAAGGCTTTACCCGTAGAGGGGGCCCAGGGTCTTCCTCAAATGAATGAAAGTAGAATTTGAGTTTAGATCTTCTTTGGAAAATCATTCCTTTCCTGCCTGTTACCCAGCCTTGCACGCTACGTCATGTTTTAAAAAATCTAACCAAAGGAACTATGGTTAGATACGTGAGCTTTATTAATGTAATGGTTTAACCAGCGTGGAACCCCTCCAGTAACTTGGAAACAGGTGGATATTGTGTCTGCTGAAATTGTTGCTTCAGATTCAGAGCAAAGTCTGCTCTTGAGGAAGGATTTTGGTAGTAGCGGAAAATGTTCAAGAGGGTAATTACTTAGTCTGAGGTAATTTACTGTGAATGCTTCCCTCACGTGTATGTGTGTGTGTGTGTGTGCGCGTGCACGCACGTGTGTGTGTACATGTGTACCCATACTTACTTGGAGGTGAAGGAAGGGCCACAGCCATTTTACTTGGGTGAAAGGGAATCTTTTGAGTTGACCCATTAGGCCAGAAAATCCCTTTTCAAATACTGTCTTGTAGCAGCTTTGCTTTTGAGACCCCTGAGAGCTGGGGGAAAGGGGGTGTGGAGCCTGAATGACATGCCCTGTTGGCCCTAACCCCAGGCACGTGTGACTTTGCCATTGTCTGAAGTATTTTTTCCCCCAGGCCTTGTACCCCATGCTGAGTTCCTGTAGCTCAGCCATCAGGAATTAGGGTGTGGGTTGGCCAGAATTATGCAAATTTAAACTGATCATCTTCAAATATTTTTGTTTGTGTCCCCTCAAGAGAATTTTATAGTGTACCCCTCCGTGTACATTATAAAGCTAACATCTAAAATAATTTTATGGGAACTTAAGATTTTTCTTATTTGTGGGAGAAAGAAAAGAGCGCATATTTTGTAAGGCGAGGTAAGATGAAGATTGACTGTAATTGAAACCAATATTCTAGGATATGATTAGATAAAGTAGGTTTTCACTACCTTATTAAATAAAGCACACAGAATCTGAAAGAAATCAATTTTTTCCCTGGGAATTTTTTCTGGTGGATTTCAAAAAGTTTGGTGGTCCTGCAAAACATTCCATTTAAATGAATTCCAAGGCCACTAACCTACACCGCTTTGACTGTTCCGAATTTAGGAGATCCCAGCATAGGCCAAAATATTGTTTTTAAAGCCAAGTTTCATATTTAACAGAAATAAGTCGGGGAAAGACAGGCAAGTCTAGGAACTTAAGGAGCTTTATTATTCATTAAAGACTACTTCCCTGAAACCAGCATTTTGATGCTTCCTGTTGTTTGGAGTCCTAGAGATTTTATACACCCACCCTGGGGTGCTTTTTGGGAAGAGGTGGGCGGTTGTGCAGTGGGGGATGGACAGCTGAGAAGGCTGATTGCTTCACAGATCAGTTTCAGGAAAGGAAACTTGTGACAATGGAGGATCTCTTCCCTGAGAGACAGTTGTCCTCTCGGATCCATTGAAAGTCTCTGTAAACCCCTGGGGATAAGCACTTCCAAGCCTGAAGACTCAGCTGAAAGAATCTCACTGTTTCTTATCTCATAGAACAGGAAGTCCAGAGGTAGCTAGGTTACAGAGATGGTTGACTGGTTCACCACCACCACTACCATCATCCTTGCAGATCCAGTTGATCTCATCTCCTGGCCCTACAGACTTCCTCCTCCTGTGTGCCGCCCCAGCGTGGTCCAGGGAGTACTTGCTTGGACATCCTGGCCAGATAGGATAATGTGTAAAGGAGAAGGAAGCCGGCATCTGTCTCCAGAAATCCCAGCCAGTCTCTTCTTGCTTCTTCTTGGCCCCACTGGCTTAGGCCAGCCCATCTCCTACTATCATGTTAGTATGTAAAAGTTCAAAACATCACTTCTTGATCACTAATCAATATGGTGGCTAAAAAACAGCTGTCACATGCCTTCACACCATTATTCCCCTCCAGTCAACAATGTCTAAATTTGCATCACCTATGTTTGTCTTGATCACCTGTTTCGTATCCACATATGGTTCTGACCTTCTGATTGTATTTAAAATGTAACCCCTTGAGTCTTTTTCTGCTCATCATTTTGTTAAAAATGTTGTAATGAGGGACTTCCCTGGTGGCATAGTGGTTAAGAATCCGCCTGCCAATGCAGGGGACACAGGTTCGATCCCTGGTCTGGGAAGATCCCACACGCTGTGGAGCAACTAAGCCTGTGAGCCACAACTACTGAGCCTGCACTCTAGAACCCGTGAGCCACAACTACTGAGCCCATGTGCCACAACTACTGAAGCCTGTGTGCACCTAGAGCCTGTACACCGCAACGAGAGAAGCCACTGCAATGAGAAGCCCGCGCACCGCAACGAAGAGTAGCCCCCACTCACCACAACTAGAGAAAGCCCACACGTAGTAATGAAGACCCAATGCAGCCAAAAATAAATAAGTAAATTAATTTTTTTAAAAAGTTATAATGAGTTTTGAGAGCATAAATTTTTCCTACATAAAAATTAGGTGAGAACACATCAAGAACTATTTACACTCCGTGAAGTTCAAGTATTAAAAACCAAAGAGGCATTTTACTGGGAAAAAAACGTTAACCTGGAAGACACTCTTTGCAGTGGTACCTGCAGTGGTACCTGGCTCATAATAAGCCCTCAATAAATGTTAGTTGTTATTTTTACTGGGAGGGTGTTTGTTAAAATCTGTAATACCCTTCTTCCCCTAAACTAACAGTGTCTAATAAAGTAGCCATTCAGAAAATATTTGTTGAGTGAATTAGGGGGAAGCACAGGGTAGTGATTGAATTGACAGCACTGGAATTAGACCTAAATTCGAATCCCACCTCTGCCATCTTTTAACTGTGTTTTTGAACAGATCATTTAACTTATCTGAGCCTTGGTTAATTTTCTAGTAAGAACAGGATTAACTCAAAGGGTACTGAATCAATAAGGATAGGCTAGTTTATGCTGCTAACAAATAACGCTAGTATCTCAGTGACTTAAAAGACAGGGATCGAGTTCTCATTACTACCCCATGTTCCTCATGGATTGGTAGCGTTTCCCCATTCTACATCATCCTCATTCAGGCCCCCAGGTTTCAACATCTGGAACAGGTTCACTCATGGAAGAAGGGGAGGATAGGGGATTGTACATCAGCTCTCAGAGGATCCCACGCGGAACCAGCCCACATTGTTTCTACTCATATTTCACTGGCCAGTGCAAGTCTTCAGGGTGGTGGGGAATTGTAGTCCTACTCTGTGCCTGAAAGGTGAATCAGAACTAATACAGTTGCTAATGATGTTTAAATAAGGTAAAATTGTGAAGCATCATTTTTTTAAAAAATAAATTTATTATTTAGTTTTTGCTGCGTTGGGTGTCCGTTGCTGTGTGCGGGCTTTTCTCTAGTTGCGGCGAGCCGGGGCTACTCTTCGTTGCGGTGTGCAGACTTCTCATTGCAGTGGCTTCTCATGTTGCGGAGCACGGGCTCTAGGCACGTGGGCTTCAGTAGTTGTGGCATGAAGGCTTCAGTAGTTGTGGCTTGAGGGCTCTAGAGCACAGGCTCAGTAGTTGTGGTGCACAGGCTTAGTTGCTCCGCGGCATGTGGGATCTTCCCAGACCGGGACTCGAACCCGTGTCCCCTGCATTGACAGGCAGATTCTTAACCACTGTGCCACCAGGGAAGCCCGAAGCATCATATTTTAAGTAGGAAATGTAGGTGCTATTTTGTTATGGTTGACAATGATGATAGGAGAATAAGTGGTTTTTACATTAATCCTGCAAATTGCAGTGAGATCTGGTGGGTGAGCTTGGTGACTAAGGTGTTGGCTTGGGTTCCAAAGTCAATTCCCCTACTTGCTAATAACCCTGTCTTTGAAGAGTGGTTATAGTAGTAAACTCCTGGGGATGTGGGGATTTGATGTTCATGCATGGAAGGGATCAGTCCAGAGCCTGCGTTAGACACAACCAAAAGTAGATTGTTACTGTTGTTGTCACCTCTTAGCTGGCCCTGAATTATCCTACATAGAGTAAATCTAAAATTACTTACCTTTTCTCTTCTGCTTCTTTCCCCCTATACCCCATTCGCTCCACCCATATCCTACAGGTTTTGATATGTCATTTCTCATGAATCATTCATTTCTAAATGATTAACAATTTTTAATTACCTTTATTGAGGTACAACTTTTTATACCTGGCTTCTGTCACTTAGCAATATGTTTTTTAGGCTCTCCATGTTATAACATGTATCAGTTCACTCCCTTTGTTGCTGAATAGTATCCTATTGTATGGGTATACCACACTTTGTTTATCCATTCACCAGTTGATAGATATTTGGATTGTTTCCAGTGTCGGGCTAGTATGAGTAATGCTGTTATGAACATTCCCGTAGGAGTCTCTGTGTGGACATATGTTTTCACTTCCACCTAGGAGTGGAATTGCCAGGTCATTTGGTAACTTTGTGTTTAACTTCTTAAGAAACTGCCAGATTGTTTTCCAAAGTGACCACACCATTTTATAGTCCCACCGGCAATGTATTGAGGATTCCAGTTTTTCCGTCTTCTCACCAATACTTGTTATTATAGCCATCCTAGTGGATGTGCAGTGGTATCTCATTGTGGTTTTGATTCATTTCCCTAATGTCTAAGGATGCTGAGCACCTTTTTATGTGCTTGTTGGCCATGTTTGTATCTTCTTCAGTGAAATGTCTCTTCGAGTCTTTTACTCATTCTTATTGGGTTGTGAGACTTCTTTTATGTTGTGGATAACAGTCACTCATCAGATATATAATTTGCGAATAATTTCCCCCAGACTGGGATTTGTCTTTTCATTTTCTTAATGATGTCTTTTGAAGTGCAGAAGTTTTAAATTTTGGTAAATCAAGTTTATCAACTTGTTCTTTTATGGAACCTGCTTTTGTGTCACGTCTAAGAACTCTGCCTGCTCCAGTGTCACAGATTTTTTTCTTATGTTTTCTCCTTGAAGTTTCAGACTTTTAGTGGAATCTTACCTAAAGCTCTGTAAATCCATTTTGACATCGTTTTTGTGCATTATTTGAGGTAAGAGTCTAAATTTATCTTTTTGCATATGACTATCCAATTGTCTCAGCACCATTTGTTGAAAAAAGACCATATTACCCCCACTGAATTGTGTTGTGGGCACTTTTGTTGAAAATAAGTTGACTTTTCATATCAAGTTATGTTTCTGGACTCTCAGTTTTTCTGTTGTTGTTGCTTTTTTTTTTTGGTTGTGCCTCACGACTTGTGGGATCTTATTTCCCTGACCAGGAATTGAACCTGGGCCACCACCACAGTGAAAGTGCCGAGTCCTAACCACTGGACTGCCAGGGAATTCCCTGGACTCTCAGTTCTGATCCATTGATCTAAATTTGTGTTTACAGATGTTAAATCAACTTTGCATTCCTGGGATAAATCCCTCTTGGTCATGTTGCTGGATTCAGTTGCTAATATTTGTTGAGGATTTTGGTGTGTATATTCATGAATCATATTGGTATGTAGTTGGTTTGTTTGTTTTTTTATGATTTTATCTGACTTTGGTAGCAGGGTAACACTGGTTCCACAGCATGAATTGGAAGTATCCCCTCCTCCTATATAGTTTTTAGAAATTTGTGAAGGATTGGTGTTATATCTTCTGTACTCCTTTCATAGAATTAGCCAGTGAAGGCATCTGGGCTGAGCTTTTCTTTGTGGGAGGATTTTAAGTTACTAACTCATTTTCTTGTTAGGTCTACTCAGATTCTTTTCTTTTCTTTTTTTTTTTTTTAATGTAAGTTTTGGTAATTTGCGTCCTTCTAGGAATTTGTCCACTTCATCTAAGTTGACTAATTTCTTGGCATAAAAGTTGTTCTTCATAGTATTCCCTTATAGTCCTTTTAGTTTCTGTAAGGTTGGGATATTTTTTCATTCCTCATATTTTCTATCTTTTCTCTCTCTCTCTCTTTTTTCTTTTTGGTTAGTCTAGCTAAAGATTTGTTCATTTTGTTGATCTTTTCAGCAAGAACCAACTTTTAGTTTACTTGACTTTTCTGTTTTGTCAGTTTTTAATTTTATTGATTTATTTTCCAATTGAAGTATGTTGACATATAACATTATATTAGTTACAGGTTTCAAATCATTACAATATAATATTTTGATATTTGTATGTATTGTGAAGTGATGACCACAGTAAGTCTAGTTACATCCATTATCATACATAGTTACAAAAATTTTTTCTCGTGATAAGAACTTTTAAGATTTACTCTTAGTAACTTTCAAATATGCAATATAGTATTATTAACTATATTCACCATACTGTATGTTACAGCCCCATGACTTATTTATTTTACAAGTGGAAGTTTGTACCTTTTGACCAACTTCATCCATTCTGCCATCCCCACTCCCCACCTCTGGCAGCCCCCAGTTTGTTTTCTGTATCTGTGAAGTTGTTTTCTGTTTGTTTAGGTTCCACGTGTAAGTGAGATCATATGGTATTTGTCTTTTTCTCACTTATTTCACTTAGCATAATGCCTTCAAGGGCCATCTGTGTTGTCACCAATGGCAAGATTTTGTTCTTTTTACGGCTGAAAAGTGTTCCATTGTATATATACCACATTTTCTTTATGCATTCATCCATTGAAGGAAACTTATGTTTCCATATCTTGGCTATTGTAAGTAATGTCTGCAGTGAACACGGGGGTGCATATATCTTTTTGAATTAGTATTTTTGTTTTCTTTGGATAAACACTGAGAAGTGGAATTGCTGGATCATATGGTAGTTCTATTTTTTATTTTTTGGGGAACTGCCGTACTGTCAATTTCATTGATCTCTGCTCTGTCCTTTAATATTGTCTTCTTTCTGCTTACTTTGAGTTTAGTTTGCTTATCTATTTCTAGTTTCTTCAGATGAAAGCTTAAATTATTATTTTTTAAAAATTTATTTATTTATTTATTTTTGCCTTCATTGGGTCTTTGTTGCTGCGTGCAGGCTTTCTCTAGTTGTGGCGAGCAGGGGCTACTCTTTGCTGCGGTGCTCAGGCTTTTCATTGTGGTGGCTTCTCTTGTTGCAGAGCATGGGCTCTAGGCATGCAGGCTTCAGTTGTTGGGGCACGTGGGCTCAGTAGTTGTGGCTCGCAGGCTCTAGAGCGCAGGCTCAGTAGTTGTGGCACACAGGCTTAGTTGCTCCACGGCGTGTGGGATCTTCCCAGAGCACGGATCAAACCCGTGTCCCCTGCATTACCAGGAGGATTCTTAACCACTGCGCCACCAGGGAAGTCCGAAAGCTTAAATTATTGATTTGAACTCTTTCTTCTTTTCTAATGTAGGTATTTAAAGCTATAAATTTCCTTCCAAATACTGCTTTAACTTATATTCCATAAATGTTGATGTGTCGTGTTTTTATTTTATTCAGTTTAAAATATTTTCTAATTTCCCTTGTGATTTCTTCTTTGACTCCTGAGTTATTTAAAAAGTATCTTGTTTAATCCAAATATTTGGAGGTTTATCAAATTTCTTTCTGTTGTTGATTTTCAATTTAATTCCATTGTGATGGAATACCATTCTTTGTATCATTTCAGTCCTTTTAAAAAATTACTTTACTTAAAAAAATTTTTAAGTCTCACAAGAAAATATAAAAATACCACAGGTGGAACAAATGGTTATCTACATGCCAAAGAATGAAGTTAGATCCTTACCTCACTCCATATACAAAATTACCTCAAAATAGATCATAGACCTAAATGTAAGAACTAAAACTATAAAGCTCCTAGAAGAAAACATAGGAGTATGTCTTCATGACCTTGGGATAGGTAGTGGTTTCTTGGTTATTTATTTATTAGAAATTTTTAAAAAATTTATGTATGTATTTATTTTGGCTGCTCCGGGTCTTAGTTGCGGCACGTGAGGTCTTTGTTGTGACATGCAAGCTCCTTAGTTGTGGCATATGAACTCTTAGTTGTGGCATGCATGCAGGATCTAGTTCCCTGACCAGGGATCAAACCCAGGCTCCCTGCATTGGGAGCTCAGAGTCTTACCCATTGGCCCACCAAGGAAGTCCCAGGTAGTGGTTTCTTAGATACGACACTAAAAGTACAAGCAACAAAAGAAAAAAAATAGATATATTGGACTTCATCAAAATAAAAAATTTTTATGTGATTCAAAGGACACATCAAGAATGTAAAAACACAAACCATAGAATGAGAGAAGATATTTGCAAATCATAGGTCTCATAAGGGATTTGTGTCCAGAATTTACAAAGAACTCTTGCAACTTGACAATATAAAAACAAATAACCCAATTTAAAAATGGACAAAGGATTTGAATGGATATTTCTTCCCTAAAGATATATAAATGGCTTATAAGCACATGAAAAGATGCTCAATACCATTAGACATTAGGGTAATTCTAATCAAAACCACAATGAGATTCCACTTCACTAGAATGGCTGTAACAAAAAAGATGGACGATAATAAGTGTTGCCAAGGAGGTGGGGAAACTGGAATCCTTATATATGGCCGGTGGGATTGTAAAATGGTGTAGTCACTTTGGAAAATAGTTTGACAGTTCCTTAAAAAGTTACACCGAATTACCATATGACCCAATAATTCCACTCCTAGGTATATACCCAAGAGAAATACAAACATATGTACACACAAAAACCTATACACAAATGTTCATAGCAGCATTATTCATAATAGCCCAGAAGTAGAAACAACCCAAATGTTCATTAACTGGTGATAGGATAAACAAAATATGGCATATACACACAACAATATATTATTCTACCATAGAAAGGAATGAAGTACTGATATATACCACAACGTGGATGAACCTTGAAAACATTATGGCAGATGAAGGAAACCAGACACAAAAGACCACATATTATATGATTCCATTTATATGAAATGTTCAGAGTAAGCAAATCCATAGACAGAAAGTAGATTAGTGTTTGACTGAGCTGGGAATGAATGGTGTGAGGGGTGAATGAGAAGTGATTGCTTTTATCAGTTTATTTTTGGGGTGATGAAAATGTTCTAAGCTTAGGTTATGGTGATGGTTGCACAACTTTGAATATACTAAAAACCAGTGAATGAGTGAATTTCATTCATTCACATTTGATGTAATTATGGATATATTTGGATTAACATGTCTTTTTGCTATTTGTTTTCTGTATGTCTCATGTCTTTCTTTTTCCCTCTGTTCCTCCTTTACTGCCTTCTTTCCGATAAGTACATATTTCCTAGTGTTTTAGTTTAATTCCTTTGGGTTTTTAAAAACTCTTTTTCTTATTATTTCCTTAGTGGGTCTCTAGGGATTACAATATGCATCTCAATTTATCACAGTCTACTTCAGATTAGTATTAAAACTTAGAGTTAGGGCTTCCCTGGTGGCACAGTGGTTGAGAATCCACCTGCCAATGCAGTGGACACAGGTTCAAGCCCTGGTCCGGGAAGATCCCACAGGCTGCGGAGCAGCTAAGCCCGTGTGCCACAACTACTGAGCCTGCTCTCTAGAGCCCACAAGCCACAACTACTGAGCTCATGTGCCACAACTACTGAAGCCCGTGCACCTAGAGCCTCTGCTCCTCAACAAGAGAAGCCACCGCAATGAGAAGCCCATGCACCGCAACAAAGAGTAGCCTCCGCTCGCCACAACTAGAGATAGCCCACATGCAGCAATGAAGACCCAAAGCAACCAAAAATAAATAAATAAATTTATAAGGAAAAAAACCAACTTAGAGTTAAATATAGAAACTTTGCTCTGATATAGCACCATTTCCTCTTCCCTCTTTTGTGTTATTATTGTCATGTATATTTTTATATGTTATAAGCTTCACAGTAGAGTTTTATAACTTTTTATGAAATATTACATCTTTTAAATCAGTCAAGAAAGGAAAAGAAAAAATACTCTTGCAGTCCTTTCTATTTACTACCTATTTACCCTTTCTGGTATTCTTTATTTCTTCTTGTCAGTTTGGAGTTACCATATGGTGTCTTTTTCTTTCACCCTAAAGGACTTCCAGTAGTATTTCTTGCAAATCAAATCTGGTAGCAGTGAATTCTCTGTCTTTGTTTGGTAGTGCCTTGATTTTTGAAGGATAGTTTTGCTGGATATAGAATTTTTGTTTGATAGGATTTTCTTTTTTTCAGCATTTTGAATATGTTATCCTGATGCATTTTGGCCTTCATTATTTTTGGTGGGAAACTAGCTATTGATTGCACTGATGCTCCCTGTGCATGATAACCTGTTTCTCTCTTCCTACTTTAAAGATTTTCTCCTTTGTCTTTCAACAACTTATGTGTGTCTAGATGTGGCTGTCTTTTTAGTTATCCTATGTGGAGTTTGTTGGACTTCCTGGACATGTAGACTAATGTTTTTCATTAAATGTGAGATGTTTTGGCCATTAGTTATTCAGATTTTTTTCCTGCCCTTTTCTCTTTCCTCCTCTTCTGGGGCTTCCATTATGCCTATGTTAATGTCCTTGATAGTATCCCATATGTCTCTGAGATTCTGTTTATTTTGATTCATTTTTCCCCCTTGTTTGTTGCTGTTTCAGATTTGATAAGTTTTGTTGATCCATCTTTAAGCTCACTGGTTATTTCTTCTGCCATTTGAAATCTGCTGTTGAGCCCCTCAAGTGAATTTTTCATTGCAGTTATTATAATATTCAACTTTAGAAGTTCCTTTTCTTAAAAGTTTCTATTTCTTCATTTCTCTACTTTTAATTCTTTTTTGTTTTTTTAATATTTAGTTAGTTAGCTAGTTAGTTAGTTAGTTATTGGCTGTGTTGGGTCTTTGTTGCTACGCACGGGCTTTCTCTAGTTACAGCGAGCAGGGGCTACTCTTTTTTTTTTTTTTTTTTTTGCGGTACACGGGCCTTTCACTGCTGTGGCCCCTCCCACTGCAGAGCACAAGCTCTGGACGCGCAGGCTCAGTGGCCATGGCTCATGGGCCCAGCCGCTCCGTGGCATGTGGGAATCCTCCCGGACCAGGGCACGAGCCCATGTCACCTGCATTGGCAGGCGGACTCTCAACCACTGCGCCACCAGGGAAGCCCGAGGGGCTACTCTTCATTGCAGTGCATGGGCTTCTCATTGCTGTGGCTTCACTTGTGGAGCACGGACTCTAGGTGCACAGGCTTCAGTAGTTGTGGCGCGTGGGCCCAGAGTGCATCGGCTTCAGTAGTTGCAGTGCATGGGCTCAGTAGTTGTGGCACACAGGCTCTAGGGCGTGTGGGCTTCAGTAGTTGTGGTGTGCAGGCTCAGTAGTTGTGGCTCATGGGCTCTAGAGCACAGGCTCAGTAGTTGTGACGCAGGGGCTTAGATGTTCCATGGCGTGTGGGATCTTCCTGGCCCAGGAATCAAACCCATGTCCCCTGCATGGGCAGTTGGATTCTTAACCACTGTGCCACCAGGGAAGTCCTCTACTTTTAATTCTTTAAACATGATTTCCTTTAGTTTGTTAACATATTTGTAGCAGATATTTGAACTCTTTGTTTGCCAAGTTTAACTTCTGAACCCTCTCAAAGACAGTTTCTATTACCTGCTGCTTTTCCTGAGTATGGGTCACACCTTACTGTTTCTATGTGTCTGTCACAATTTTTTGTTGTTGAGAACATTTCAGATCATATATTGTAGCAATTCTGGATTCTGAGCCCTCCTTCCACAGGCCATTGTTATTATTTTTTTAAGTTGTTTTGTTCTTTTTGTTCATTTAATGACTTTCATGGCTAATTCTTGGTGTCTCTTTCTCTCTTTCGTGGTACCGAGACTGATGGCTATGCTCTTAAAAAAAAAAAAAAGTCTTACCTTAATTTTAATCTTTAGTTACTAGGGGTTGCCCTTGGTTCAGTATGATTTAGTGGTCAGCTAATGCTTGATCATAGGTTGTGCTGAAAAACCTTGAGCCAGTGGATCTCTGTGTGGGTTGGGGAATATTTTCAAAGTTCAAGCAGTCTATGAATTTGCCCCAGTTACTGCTTTATGCCTGGCCATCTGGTGTCTTCTTTGCACACTCTGAAGGGCTCGTGTTCAGCCACGCATATATGGATAGCTAAGGCCCTCTCTAGTCTCTTTGGAGATTGCATACAGCCTTGTATATATGTACATTCTTCCAGACCAGTAGGGATACACAGGAGCTTACCAAGGCCCAGTATGGCTGTCTCATTCTCTGCCTCTTCCTGTGAAATTTCTGGTTAGTCTGCAGGTCTGTTGCTTGCTCCAACCAGGTTGTAACCACAGTCCAGCTGTGATGGTAGTGTTTCCCATCAGTTTGCCACTGAGACTGCTGCTGTTTCAACAATGCCCAGGGATGTGGGGTTTTGCCTTGCCCCGCTCCAATTCAGTCAGCCTCTCCAGCAGTGAAGTTTTCATAGCTTGCTCTGCTTTGGTTAAACTATAGCACAGATGGAGCATGTGATGGAAGTAACCTAAGTTAAATATCACATACTCCCACTGTTCTTACTCAGAGTTCAGCAGTTTTTCTTGAATAAATGCTTCTCAGGTTGTTGTATGCCTATGGGTGATTTCTAGTTTCCTCAAATATTGTATTTAATAGTTTTATCCATTTTTTTCATTGGTTTTTGGGAAAAAGAATTTTCTGAGCTCCTCATTTCACCACTCCAGAAGTTTGGTTGGCTCTTTTGACTTTTGATTTCCTCTTTAACTTAAGACATACCCACAAGTATTTACAAATTTACAGATTTCAATTACGTAACCCTGGCTATACATTTTGATCCATTGGAGAACTTTTAAAATTGTTTTTGGTTTTTTACATTTTACTTTCTATCATGAACAATTGCAAACATGTAGAAGTACAGCACATGTAATCTAATCATGACTGATCTTATTAATGTTCTGATTTCGCCTGCCCCCCCACCCATTATTTTGAAACAAGTGTTATACATCATATCCAAACCACAAATATTTCAGTATGTAGTTCTACAAAGAGAAGGGTCACTTTTTAAAAACATAACCACAATACCATTATTACAACTAAAACAATTAATAGCAATTGCTTAATATCATCAAATAGATTTGGGGAACTTTGAAAAATAAGGTGCCCAGTCCAATGAAATCAGACCCTCTGTGGATGAGCATCAGGATATAGTATTAATCTCCCCAGGTAATTGTGACATGTCACTGAGGTTGAGAACCATTAAGTTCGATTTCTCTTTATCCTTTTCCAAAATTGTGTTCATTTCTAGTTTAAATGCATTAGGGTCAGTGTATTGTGATAGGAAAAATTCTCTTTGGGGGGAATTTGAGAATTTTCTTAACATAGGATCAGTTTTTATGAATATTCAGTGGGTATTTTATAAAGAATGAATCTCATCTGCTTTCTGGTAAAGCGTTTTATATCAGCCTTTGAAACCAAGTTGCTACCAACAAGGACCTACTGTGTAGCACAGAGAACTCTGCTGAGTATTCTGCAGTAACCTAAATGGGAAAAGAATTTGAAAAAGAATAGATACATACGTATGTATAACTGAATCACTTTGCTGTACACCTGAGACTAACACAACATTGTTAATCAACTATAATCCAATAGGAAAAAAAAAAAACATGTTGCTGATTTGTGTTATTCAGATTCTCTCTAGCCTTATTTTTGGTCGATGTATCTATTGTCACTCTCCTGAAGCATGTGTGTATTTCCCA
Organism: Pseudorca crassidens; assembly: GCF_039906515.1. Lineage (NCBI taxonomy): Eukaryota > Metazoa > Chordata > Mammalia > Artiodactyla > Delphinidae > Pseudorca > Pseudorca crassidens. The sequence goes on along the minus strand of NC_090315.1, from coordinate 15,349,104 downwards.
CAGTGATCATGATTCTGTCAGTTCTTATATTTCTAATGGCTTCTGTTTTAAACGGTTAGATTCATATTTCCCTCATAACTTTTTGCCACGAAAAGTTGAGGCAAACAACAGCAGACTGTCTCCTACCCAGCCCCCAGTTCCTTCATTTCCAAATCCTTAATTGTAGTTGGAATGTTCTCTGATGTCGGTGTCATCAAATGTGTTGGGTGACATCAAATGCCATTTCAGTCCTTTTGTAATAGGCCCTGTCAATCCAAGGTTCATCTTAGGGTCCCAGCCTTTGACTGTGCCTCAGTATGTCTGGACATTGCCACCTCCTGCCCACCTCAAAAGCACCTGCCGCATTTCTGATCTTTGTGCGTGGTGGGCGCTTTGGGGAAATGTGCACATTAGAAGCAGCAAGCTGTGATTTAACACCTGATTTTGCATGGCTCGGGTGTGTGCTGGGCTAGCTCCTCACCCCCTCTGTTGTTACCATTTGGTCCATACACAGAGTCGTCGGCCCCCCACCCCACTCCCCTGCTGTGTGATCCACAGCTCACTGTTTTTCCCGAAATAAGTGCTAATTGGTTTTCAATTCCACTTGGAGTTTAAAAACTGCCCACTTCAGCCTTGTCCAGAAACACTGATCTGTTTGAAGAAATGCTCCTCAGGAGAAGGAATCAGCATTGCGGGGAGCTGGCAGCCTCTGCTCTTCCCAGCTTGCCACGGTGGCCATGGGCCTCTGCCAGTCACATGTGCCACCTGCTTAGGCTCAGCAAGGGATGTTTTGCAGAGACTTGCTCACAATGGCGAGGACAGGTTTGGACAGAGCTCCTTTTCCTCCATGTGTGGAGAGTGACCGGGCCTTGGTTTGTAGGCGCTGGAGGAATGTCATTCGACCAGCTTGGGGTGGTGGGTCGTGGACTCCTGATCTGGGATCCAGGAGCATTCCTGTGTCTTCTGGACAGCTCCTGCAAGAGGCTCACCTCCCTCCGCGTCCCCCATCTGGGGCCAGCTCCGTTCTCCGGTCTGCCGCGGAAGAGGCTGGATCGTGCCGTGCCAGCCATCTGCGGTGGGGAGGTGATTTTGATCCGCCTCCACCCTCCTCTCTAGTGTTTACTTCTGTGCAGAATACTGTCCAGGATTGCCCCGCTTCTGTGCTGTTTCCAGAGGCCTGCACCTCTGCAACTGTTCTTTCATTCTTCTCATTCATCCAGGCTTTGCGGGGGCGGGGAGGCAGATGTCAGTCATGCAGATGGAGAACCGGAGGGCCTGGGGCTTTTCTAGACCCCAGGGTGGGGGATGGAGCAGTTCCCACAGGCTGGAGGAGCAGTGCAGTGGTTGGAAACATGGCCTCCCAAGGTAGAAGCCCTAGCACCTCCACCGCTGGCTGGGGAATTTGGTGCAGGTGACCATACCCCTCTGGGCCTCAGATTCCTCTTTACAGTATTAGTTTGCTCGAGCTGCCGTAACCAAGTACCATGAACTGGGTGGCTTAAACAACTAAAATGTATCCTCTCACAGTTCTAGAGGCTAGAAGTCCAAGACTGAGGTGTTGGCAGGGTTAATTGTTTCTGAGGAGCATGAGGAAGAATCTGTGCCATGCCTCCTCCTAGCTCCTGGTGCTTTGCTGGCAGTATTTGGTGTTCCCTGGCTTCTGGTGCATCACTTCGATCCGCCTTCATCTTCTCATGATGTTCTCCCTGAATGTATGTGTGTGTCCAAATTCCTCCTTCTTCTAAGGACACCAGTCATACTGGATTAGGGGCCCACCCTATTCCAGGATAACTTTATTCTAACTTAACCAGTTGTATCTACAACAACTCTATCTCCAAATAAGGTCACATTCTGAGATACTGTAGATTAGGACTTCAGCACATGAATTTTGGAGGGACACAGTTCAACCCATACCAGAAAAAAGCAGCATTAATACTACTACTCATGCACTAGGGTTGTTAGGTTATAAATTAAAGCACTTACTTCCTATTACATAGTAAGTGCTCAGTAAATGTTAGTCTTATTAATGGGCTCTGGTGACCTCATCTCTCAATGAGACTATTAAGGTAGCCTCCTAATTGGCTCACTGCTTCTATTCTTGCTTCCTTGATTCATTCTCCAAATACAGAAATAAAGTCATGTTATACCCCATATGTAAACCCTTCAGTGGTTTCCCATTTCTAGTAGTCAGGAAATCAGGGTCGCAAGTGACAGAAAACCCAATCCAAACTGGCTTAGGGAAATTTAGAAATAATTGGCATGACATAATTGAAGTCCAAGGGCAATCTGCTTTAGGTGCAACTTGATCCAGAGCTCAAATCATGCTATTACCAATACTGAGTTTTTCTCCTTGATCTCTCAGTTGGTTCCTCTGAGCTGTTTTTACTCATAACAGTTCTGACACCAAATGTGTGGGTGTTTCCCTCATACCAACCAATTCTCCAACTCTCTGGACACTAACTGGGTGTCCAGCGATTCAATCGAGTTCTGAAAATAGCTTCCCCGGGGTTGGTGCAGACCCCACAGGTGAAGGGCTCAGTTCCACATCACTGCCCTCACTTCAGATGCCAGGTGCAAGTCCCAGGTTGCCACCTGTCCTGCTGACCAACCGGCTATAAATTGGGGCTTCCAGTGGCCCTTTCCTCAGGTTTGATAATTTGCTAGAACAGCTCACAGAAGTCAGGAAAACACTGTGCTTATATTTACCCGTTTATCATAAAGAATACAACACAGGAAGAGCCAAATGGAAGGGATGCACGGGCCAGCACATGGGAGGAGGGGCACGGAGCTTCCATGATTTCTTGGCACCACACTCCCAGCGCCTCCACCTGTTCACCAGCCTGGAAGCTCTCCAGACCCGTTGTTTAGGGTTTTATGGAGAGCTTAGCATGTAGGTGCGGTTGATTAAATCATTGGCCTTTGGTGATTATCTCAACCTCCAGCCCCTCTCCCTTCCTGTAGGTCAAGGGGTGAGGCTGACAGTTCCAACCCTTTGATCATGCCTTGGTCTTTCTAATGACTGACCCCCGTCCTGAAGCTCTCCAGGGGCCTCTCTCTCAGTCAAGAGTCACTTTATTAGTGTCAACTCACGTATAGTTACACATAGCACAAGTTGTGTTCCTATCACCCCTGTCATTCAGGAAATTCCAAGGGGTTTAGAAGCTCTGTGTCAGCAGCTGGGGACAAAGACCAAATATATATTTATCACAGTTCCAGTCTTAAATTGGTTGTTCTCTGATAGTTATGATTACAACAACTCTAGCCTCAAATTATGAGGCTCAAGTTCAGCGGTAAAAGAGCTTTCTTGAGCCTTTTTTTTTTTTTTTGGTATGTGGGAATTTCTACAAAAGTTCTGAAGTTCACTATGAGCCAGCGTAGGTCATGTGAGCAAGTATTACCATCACCATGACCAGGGGAAGTTGGGACACCTTGATGGGCTTAGTCCTGGGTCAGGGCTAGAGCCCCACTGACATCTTCTGGCCTGAAAGTGGGGGCCACCTGGGCTCCAAGTGCAAATAAGGTGCTTTGTGGGAAAAGAGACAGTGGCTTCCAGTGGGGAACAAAGAACAGTTACCTACTAATTTACTCCTGTACTTAAAATAACTTTCAGAAATCCTTATTGTGGCCAGGACTTACCTGGCAGTCCAATGGTTAAGACTCAGCGCTTCCACTGCAGGGGCACGAGTTCAGTCCCTGGTCAGGGAACTAGGATCCTGCATGCCACGTGGTGCGGCAAAAAAAAAAAAAAAATTCCTCATCGTGGCCTACAAAGTGCCCCACGATGCAGCCCCTGCTGGCCTCATGGCATACCAGCCAGTCTTTCATTTAGTTTCTCAAACAAGTCAAGCTTTTCTGACCTCAGAGCCTTTGTATGTGCTCTTCCTTGTCCTTGAAATGCTTTTCCTGATGGCTTTTCTCCTAGCCTTCTTTTTCATCCCTTAGACTGCAGCTTAAATGGCAAGGCTTCTAAGAGGCCCTCCTTAGACCATCCTGAACCTAAACCAGGTCCCCTGTTATCCTCGCCTGGCAAACCTTCAGAGCAGTTATCATAATATTTAATTATATGTTATGTTTGCCTTCACATGTTTAATGTCTGTCTTCTCCACTGGGCTGTAAGTCCCAGCAGGTCAAGCCCAGGCCCATTTTTATTTCCACCCATTGCATCCCCAGTACATACTAGATGCTTCAAAACAAATCTTTATTAAATGAATATGGTTGAAGTGGAAAGGTTTACTCATTTAAAATTAGGATTAACCTGTTATTGGACTGAGTTCAATAACAATGAACTGACAGGAACAGGAAGAAATGACTGACCGGAAGTTTTTAAAAGCCTGGCAGTGAAATTTCAAAGTGAAAGTTTTACTAGTAGATTAAATGAAATGCCTGCTTCAGCCGTGTTTTTTATAGGCTTCTTGGTATTAATGATGCCCAAAGTGACCTTCCATTTGGGGTCTTGGGGCCAGTTGAGGTGATATATCTCCTACCAATAAAAGCTTCACCACCGTTAACTAGAGAAGGATGATTAACACACATTTTTAATTAGCCTGTTAGTCATCTTGTATCTGAGGAGGTCAGGGAGTGGGAAGCTAAGGTCAGGCGTCTTAACACTTGGTTATTCAAATACCTTCAAGGAACTATCCCATGCTGCTGGCACTGACACCATCCTGAATCTCTGCAGGCCATCAGGGCTCCTGCAGTCAGAAGCCTTTTTCCAGGTGGGTCTGTTCTCTCCTAAAGCCACAGTCAGCCTCTCAGTGCAGAGTGGAGAGGTCACCAAACTGGCATGACAGCCAAGGTGGCTGAACCCTCCTTTTCTGCAGGAGGCAGGGGTGGGGACACTTGAGGTTGGGGGTGTGCATCTCATGGAAGAGTTAGTTTTGGCTAAGAGAGTTAGTCATCGAGTAAAAGCAAAAGTGCTGTAGAGTCAGATCACCTTGGACTTTCTCTTAAGATATCGGGTATTATTGGACAAAACTATAATTCAAAAAGATACATGCACCCCTATGTTCATAGCAGCACTGTTCACAATAGCCAAAACATGGAAACAATCTAAATGTCCCTCAAGATGAATGGATAAAGAAGATGTGGTACATACATACAATGGAATTCTACTCAGCCATGAAAAAGAACAAAGTAATGCCATTTGCAGCAACATGGATGCAACTAGAGATTATCATACTAAGTGAAATAAGTCAGAAAGAGAACGACAAATACCATATGATATCACTTATGTGTGGAATCTAAAATATGGCGCAAATGAACCTGTCTACAAAACAGAAACAGACTCACAAACATAGAGAACAGACTTGTGGTTGCCAAGGGGGAAGGGGGAGAGGGGTGGACTGGGAGTTTGGGGTTGGTAGATGCAAACTATTACATTTAGAATGGATAAACAACAAGGTCCTAATGTATAGCACAGGGAACTATATTCAATATCCTGTGATAAACCATAATGGAAAAGAAAATTTAATAGAGAATGTATGTATGTGTATCACTGAGTCACTTTGCTGTACAGCAGAGATTGGTACAACATGGTAAATCAACTCTACTTCAATTTAAAAAAAAAAAAAGGTGTTGGGTATTAGTTGAATGTAGGTTTGGCTGTTGTAACAGACCCAGAATAGCAGTGGCATCAACGAGAGAGCAAATGATTTCTCTCTCCTGAAACGTTTGACAGTGAGCAGCCCAGGGCCAACAAGGCAGCTCCATAGTCTTGGGGACCCAGGCTCTTGCCATCTTCTTGCTCCCCATTCCTGGGATTTTGCCCTCATCTCCATGGTCCAGAATGACTCTCCACCATCACCACGTGTACCTTGCAGCCCATGAGAAGGGAAGATGTAAGAGAAGAGGGTGCCTCCCCTTCTTCTTAAAGCAGGAGTTACTTCTGTTTTGAGAGAGAATTCACGTACCGTAAAAGTTACCCTTTTAAAATGTACAGTTCAGTGGTTTTTAGTGTATTCACAAGGTTGTGCAGTTATCTAATCTGGTTGCACAACATTTTCATCACCCCCAAAAAAGAAACTCTGACCCCATTTACTCCCCATTTCCCCCTCCTCTCGGCCCCTGGCAACCACTAATCTACTTTGTGTGTCTGTGGATTTACGTTTTCTGAACATTTCATGTAAACTTAATGATGAAATATATAGCCTTCTGTGTCTTCTGTGGCTTCTCTAACTTAGCATAATGTTTTCAAGTTTCATCCCTGTCGTAGCATGTATCAATACTTCATTCCTTTCTATGCCTGAATAGTATTCCATTGTACAGCTACACCATGTTCTGTTTATCCATTCATCAGTTGATGGACATTTGGGTTGTTTTCACTTTTTGGCTTTTATGAATAAGTAATGCTGCTGTGAATGTTTGTGTGCAAGTTTTTGCATGAGCATATTTTTCAGTTTTCTTGGATATATACCTAAGAGTGGAATTGCTGGGTCATGTAGTAACTATGTTTAACTTTTTGAAGAACAGAGCAGAGATTCTTAACATTTGTGTGCCATGGACTCTGTGACATCGACTTCTCACCGTCATGTTTTCAGATTCATAAAATACGTGGGATTACAAAGTAAACCAGTTGTGTTGAAATATAATTTTCGAAATAGGAAGATAACAAATTTGTGTTGCAGTGTGGCAAAACCCAGTGACAGACCTAATAACTACATGATTTCAAAGTACTAAAGGGCATCGATACTATTTTGAGATGGTTGTAAGTACTCTAGTGTGATTTAAAAGAAAACCCTGTGATTTCTATTGTTGGTGACAAATTCACAGGTGTGAAAACTACTGTGGTTTGCCTATGTTAATAATGGAAGGAAATGCTGAATTTCAGTTAGAAGCTAGTGAAAAGAAAGAGGTAATTTCACCTCTCTAAATTAATGGAGCTCCTGAATTCTATCGCACTTCCAAGGGTTGATCCAGAAGTCGAATATACCTCTTCCACTCTGTCCTGTTGGGCTGAACTTAGTCACATGACCACACCTAGCTGCAAGGGAGGCAGGGAAATGCAGTCTTCATTCACATCAGCCATGTCTGGCTAAAATGTAGGAGTTCAGTTATTAAAGAAAAAAAGGAGAACGTGTATTGAGGGACAACAAAAAATATTACACTACACTCCCTACAGCCAATTTCTTGCCCCGGTTCAGAACATGCATTCTTCTTTCTGATGAGCACCTGCCAAAGGAGTTGGTTTGCCTTTAGAGGCCATGTTGTATGAAAAGTGTGCATCTTGAAACACCGGAATGCTGCTCAGAGTGGTGAGCTGCTCCGTAAGGAAGAGCTGAGCCTGCCTGAGGGAATAGCATATGCTTGACTCCCATCTCACATTCACACCAGAGCAAATGCTCATGAAGTGGAAGGCTGGACATCTGTTCCACCTTAATGATTTGTCCTTTGAAGGGGAGGAGGGGTCACTTGCATCATTAAGTATGTGTGAGGTAAATAAACATTTGATGCAACCCCTTGGTACCTCTTGACTGTGCCATAAGATGTGCAGTTGGCTTCTGAAATGGCTGGAAGTTGATGTTATATTGGAACGCTTGATTTTAGGTGTCAGAACTCATCTTAGATCACCCAGGGCAGAAGAGGGACTAATTTGTTGGCTCTGAATCCAAGGTCAGCAACAGAGAGTGCGGACAGCTTAGGCATCAAAGGTAGGAGATCACAGGACACGTGCGGCCCATTGGCAAGGTGACCTCCCATTATCTCGGTCGTAGGGGTAAAGAGCAGTGATGCTGCTCATGATAATGGTAACAGGTAGTCTTTACTGAGCGCTTACTGTGTGCCTAGCAGTGTTCATGGGTGAACTAGTTTTACAACAACCTTATGAGCTGGATCCTGCTGTATCCCCATTCTCCTGATGCATGGGGGTTAATTGGCCCGCGCAAGATCACATAGTTATTTATTTATGGCAGAGATGGGATTTGAACATAGAAGGTGTGGTTCTGGCCTGTGCTCTTAATTAACCCTATTGTCATGAGGACAGCAGGCGAAATGCAGGAGTAGAAAGCTTGAAATTCTGGACGGAGGAGCATGTTTACTTTCATGCTTTTGTTTCCCCCAGTATTTATTTTTATTCTGACTTTTGAGTTTCCATGGTGGCGCCACCACAGACTCCCTTCCCTCTGTTCCAGCGCCCAGTGGTGCATCCCCACTTCCTCAGCTCCACCACTCAAATGCTCAAGCGACTCTGTTGATCTCTGTCTCCCTCGGTTCTAGGCCAGCCCTTCACCCTGGTTTCAGTTTTAAGGGCCAGTGTTTTGCTGTCCTAGTTTTAAATGTGAATTTTTAAAAAGTGGTTGATTTGTTACTCAGCTAGTATTTCCAGGGGCCAGATCTGGGCCACCAGACACAGGTACATCATTAAGCAAGTCCCTGCCTTCATGGAATTGACAGTCTAGAGGGGAGGCGAAAGACTCAGGCACTCAACAGATTACTTCACCAGCACTGATTGCCGCTGTGACAAATGCCATTAAGGAAAAATACAGGGAGCTCGGAGGGCATATGAACGTGTGGAACGCAGGTCCTGGGTCGGGGGAGGGCGGTAGGAGGGCTTCCTGAGGAGGCGCACGTCTGTCTGTGCCGAGGCCTAAAGCTGATCGGTGGTGAGTGGGCAGCATCCAGGCAGAGGAGAAGCAGACCACCTGCTGGGCGAACTGGAAAGCCCTGGACACTGGTCATAATCCTGGTCCCACTGGACTCTGAGGAGACTGCCTCCAAGCGAGGCCCCCCCACCTACAAGCAAGTCCTGCAGCCTATCCAGGCCCGGTTTCCTCATCTGTAAGATGGCAGTGACCTTGGTCATGGTGCCCACTTCATTGGTGGCTGTGAGGGTTAAATGAGTTGCTAGATGTAGGACGTTTAGAACAGCTCCTGGCATGTAGCAGGGGCTCTCTCCTTGTTAACAAGTAATGAAAACTTGTGTGTTGTGGGACTTAACAGCTAATAGAAAATCAGAGAACCCAGCCTAAGGCCAGAATCCAAGTTTGGAAAGAGCTGGACAGGGGCTACCAGACCGGGGACTTGGTGTGGGGCTCAGGGCTGCAGCCATTGGAAACCATTCCCAGGAGGCATTCAGCAGTGTGTGGGGTGGTTTTGGTCTCACAGTGAAGTGGCAGCGACACCACAGGAGTTTAGGACCTGGGGACCAAGGATGCTACAATGCAGAGAATTGGTCTAGTAACAAAGTTGTTCCACCCCGAATGCCAACAGCAGCCCCTTGGGGAGAGTTCTCCCCTAATGTTTCTCCTTGATTCTCCCCTTGCTCTCTGTTTCCTGTTGGGTTCTCCCCCTCCCTTCCCCCCCTTTCTCCCCGCTGTGGAAAGAGGCTGCTCTTGCAGCTGCAGGCTGCCCCCAAATGCCCTGACCACCAACCTCACCTCCTAAAATGTTTATAAGCTGCCCCTGCCCTGTAGCACTTGGAAGCATTTTCTGCCCATCTGGCAGAAAGTGTGAAACCAATTCCTGGTTTATCAATCAGGGTTCTTGTGTTGCAAGCAACAGAAACCAGCTTGGGCCACCTGCAGTAAAAGAGAAACCGGGGTCAAGCAGCCCTGGGGCACCTCGAGGTGGGTGTTCAGGGCCAGCCCAGGGGTAGAGGAGCCAGTGGAGAGTAGCAGTGAAAAGCTCTGACTCTGGAGCTGGCCTCCTGGGCATGAATCCCAACCTCACTACTAATTCATAAGTTCCCCAACCTTTCTGTGCCTCAGTTTGTCAGCTGTAAGATGGGGATAAGAATAGAAGGGTTGGGCTTCCCTGGTGGTGCAGTGGTTAAGAATCCGCCTGCCAATGCAGGGGACACGGGTTTGATCCCTGGTCTGGGAAGATCCCACATGCCGCGGAGCAGCTAAGCCCGTATGCCACAACTACTGAGCCTGCGTTCTAGAGTCCTCATGCCACAACTACTGAAGCCCATGCGCCTAGAGCGTGTGCTCCACAACAAGAGAAGCCACCGCAATGAGAAGCCCGTGCACCACATCGAAGAGTAGCCTCGCTCGCTGCAACTAGAGAAAGCCCACACGCAGCAACAAAGACCCAACACAACCAAAAATAAATTTAAAAAATAAAATAAAATTTCCATCCTGTTGGGAAGAAGTCTCTTGATTCTCCCCTCAGCTTTAAAAAAAAAAAAAAGCAGCTGATTGGCCTAAGCTTGTATTGTGTGGGTGGGCAGGGTCTCATGATTGACAGCCCTCTCCTCCCCAAGCTAGGAGGAAATGGGGAGGAACTGTTGTCCTAGGAAAAGTGGGCTGCTGTCACCTGAAGTTGGGGCACAGATAACAGGTAGGCCCAGACCCCAGGTGTCCTCCATGCTCAGTAATTTGACCCAATAAATGTTGTTATTTGCATGCTTTGTACCATGGCCGGTGCTAAGTACAGAGGACAGAGAAGGAACAATGATGTGCAAGATCTTTTCCTGACAGGTCTCAAAGTTCAGAGGGAAACAGCTGAAAAATGAGGGTCCTGGTTAAGACCAAGAGCTTAGAACAATGCCTGGCTCTTAGGAGGTCAGTATATATTTGTTGAATGAATAAACACACAGAGAAATGCAAGAGGTTTGCAGGAGCACACAACCAATGAGTCTACCCTCCCTCTGGTCTCATCAGTTGTTTTAAAAGAAGCCCATGTTTGCACCTGCAGCCCCTCCAGGGCAGGGTGCAGAGGGGTGTCTACCTGCATATCCTGGCACACTGTAGGCGTTTAATAAATGGGCACTGAGTGATCTCATGGGTGCACGGCCCTGCAGTCCACCCAGTGTGATAGTCAGGGACAGACCCTGGGTTGGGAAGCTGTCTGCTTTCTCTGCTGAACAGGATGTGCAGACGTGGCTCCAGGATGCATCTTTGTGGAATGTGGTTGCTAATACAAATGAGCTTCCTCACGTCACAAGGCATCCATTATGTGGACAGTTGGATGACTCGCTGTGGGACTGGGAGGCTCTTGAGGGGAATTTCATAGCCGCAGTCATGTTTCAGGCTTCCCTTCGGAGAAGGGCTTTTCCCCATGAATGACTCTTAATGAGAAAGATAATAATAGCCGGCACTTTCCAGGTGCCTGACACTGTGCAGAAGGCTTAACCCATGGAATCTCCCAACAGCCCATGAAGCCAATGCTAATATTATCCCCGTGTGCTGAGGCTCAGAGAGGGAAAATAACTTGCCTGTTGGGTTCACAGCAAGTGAGGAAAAGTTTGGGATTTTTATTCCAGAGCGTGGGCTCTTAACCCCGTACACAGCCTCCTTTCTCGTTTAAGTACTAACTTTATTTTATTTATTTATTTTTGGCCGCATCAGGTCTTAGTTGTGGCATGCAGGATCTTTCGTTGTGGCAGGCGGGCTCTTCATTGCAGCACGCAGGCTTCTCTCTAGCTGTGGCGCGTGGGCTCAGTAGTTGTGGCGTGTGGGCTTAGTTGCCCTGCGGCATGTGGGATCTTAGTTCCCCGACCAGGGATTGAACCCCCGTCCTCTGCATTGGAAGGCAGATTCTTAACCACTGGATCACCAGCAAGTCCCAGTACTAACTTTAAAGCAATATTTCGTTAACTTGTATGTGGTACATTATTTAAGAATAAAAAAGTGAGCTTCCTTCCCATCTCTGAAACCTCCATAAAATTAGCCATTGTGACCTAACTCCTTCCAGAAATTCTCTGTGTATATACAACAAACATAAACAAGGTAGCTGTTTACACCAAGGGCAGCAGTCTGCAGCCTATCGGCCATTCGGCCCACCTCCTGTTTTGTTTTGTATTGTTTTTATTTTTTTATTTTATATTGGAGCATAGTTGATTAGCAGTGTTGTGTTAGCTTCAGGTATAGCAAAGTGATTCAGTTATGCATATACATATAACCTTTTTCAAATTCTTTTCCCATTTAGGTTCTTACAGAATATTGAGCAGAGTTCCCTGTGCTATACAATAGGTGTTGTTGGTTATCTATTTCGAATACAGCAGTGTGTACATGTCAGTCCCAAACTCCCAATCTATTCCCACCCCCCCCACACCGCCCTCCACTGCCTGTTTTTGTACGGCCCAGGAGCTAAGAATGGTTTTTTACATTTCTTAATGGTTAAAAAAAGAAATCAAAAGAATATTTTGTGACATGTAAAATTAGATGAACTTGGGGTTTCAGTGCCCATGAGTAAAGTCGTGTTGGAACACAGCCATGCTTATATTGCCAGGGCTGCTTTCACACTGCAGGGCAGAGTTGCGTACTTGAAGCAGAACCATGTGGTCCCCCCAAACTTAAAATATTTACTCTCTGGCCATTTACAGGAAAAGGTTTCTGATCCCTGCACGAGGCAGTGTGTCTTCGAGCTCTTTTCTTGTGCAGTAACTGTGTTCCCGTCCCCCTCACCCATTAATTTATTTCATGGAAACAGGCAAGCGGTGAGTGGGCTAAGCCCAGGTGTGTGGCTAGAGGTGGGTTGGATGGTGTGTCCACTCCCGCTCACTCTAAGCATTTCTCGGGCACCAGCTGGGTGGGAGGCCCCTGACTGGCAGCCCGAGCATGTCCAGGCTTGACCTCAGGAGTCCGCAGGCCACTGGGGGAGTCAGACATTATCAAGCAGTCCCACAGATGGATGTATTCAGGTCTGCGGTCACAGACCACCTCTGACTCTCTGCCCATCACTTCTGCCTGGTTTTTATTTGTGACACTTTTAAAAAAGTAGGTCATACGTCTGTATGCTTCAAAAGTCAATTCTGTGTGCATGCCTCTGTGTGTGAGTGCGCATGTGTAGATGTACACACTGAGCAGCTCTCCTACCCCTTTCCCTGCCCACCTTGTTCTCCACCCCTTAAGTAATCATTTGTATTAGTCTCTTGCATATCCTTTTAAGGTTTCCTTATGCAAATACGAATGTCTATTTTTATCTTCCCCTCCTTTCTTATACAAAATGCACCCTACTCCACACCCTGTCCTGCACTTTGCTTTTTTTTTTTTTTTTAACTTACCGGCACAACCTGAGATCTCTCGTTATCCAGCCCAGTGGCTAAACACTGAAGGATGGGTAGGAATTAATTAAGGGAGAGGGAAAGATGTGTACCAGGGCAAGGGGGGCATGAGGAAGAGCATTCTAGGCCAGGAGAACAGTGTGTGTCGAGGTCCTGGGGAGTGTGGCTTCCTCCAGAGCAGAGAGGAGGCCTGTGAGACTACAGCAAGAGGGGAGGGGCCTACTCTAGCTGCAAGGGCCTGATGGTCAAGGGAGGGACTGTGGCCTTGATTCTAGGAGCACCTGGGTGTGGGGTTCTGCTCTGTTTCCTTTGATGCCCTGCTTTTCTCTGGGGCCAAGTACACATGGCCTTTATCACACATGGCCAAGGAGAGGCCAAGAATGTCCTTGAGAACAGGTTACTGAGTGTGGTTAATAATGAAAGAAAATGTCTCCTGCCAGCTGTTTCCAGGAGGCGTGATCTGGTGTCCAGGGGTTTACAGTCCTGTACCTCCGACCTCCATGGTCCTTAACAATCAATCATGTGACAGAGGTCAAGTCCAATCACCTCTCAGCTTTTCAGTGGACATGGTCATGGTGTGTTTGGAGGGTAACACACACTGGGCTTGGTTCTAAGGTTGCCACATAGTAGTGGCTCAGTATGTGGTAGTGATAGCTTCGATTATTTTTACAGGGCTGCCTCAGGCTCAAACTTCGTTAGTGTAGCTCACAGTGAAGACTTTTGATTAGGAAGCCTGGTCACCTGGGTTCTAGTAGCCCCTCTACATTTACTGTCTCTGTTGGGCAGGTTACTTAAACTCTTTGTACTTGATTTTGGTCATCTATAAATGAAGATGGTAATACCTGCTTTTTGGTCCTGTGCTAAGGATGAAATGAGGTAACATTTGTATTGCACTTAAAATAGTGCACAGCAAGTAGTGACATCAGGGGATGCCAGCTATTATTATCACATTACTGTACACCCTCTGCTTTCCATCCGGAGGTCTGTCCACTGTATACTCAGGGGAACTTGATGTCAGTGATGGCAGTACCACCACCATTTCAGGAGAGCAGTTCCCTTCATTTGCAGTAACATCTTTTCCAAAGAACATCTGCAGATACCTGGAGAAAAGGAATGTCCGTTTAGTCAGGAATGATAATTCCACCAGACTTCCCTTTATGTTATTGGCCATATAAAGTCACGTGACCACTCTTAACTGCAAGGAGGGCTGGGAAATAGTTTCCTAATTGTCTCTCCCAGTAGAATACAAATAACATAATCACAGACATGCTCAGTGAATATTTGCAAGCATATAAACTCATTTACCAATCTAGCCATCATGAGGCATCCCAGCATTTTACACGTGTCCGTGTTGTGGTCAGTTTGCAGAAAGTGACCCGTGGAATGTGGCAAAACAGCTGGCCCCCAATCTAAAGTGCTGGAAGGAGGCTTGTGAGGGACACAGTTTTAAAGCCTCCTGAGTTGTATCTATCTAATCAGGGAAATAATTATACCTCCTAGACCAAAGTCGAGGGGCAGGCTCTGGGAACTGGGCCCAGAGCAGCCAGAGAAAGGCTGCAGAACCGGTTTCTTAAATTTATGGTTGCCAAGGGGGGAAAGCGGGGGAGGGACAAATTGGGAGATTGGGATTGACGTATACAGGCTACTGTATATAAAATAGATAACTAATAAGGACCTACTATATAGCACAGGGAACCCTAAATACTCTGAATTTGAAAGAATCTAAAAAAGACTGATATATGTATAACTGATTCACTTTGCTGTACAGCAGAAACTAACACAACATTGTAAATCAACTATACTCCAATTAAAAACAAAAACAAAAACTGGTTTCTTGGGGCAGGTCTGTTTACCTGCTTGTCTGATTCCTAGTGAACAATCCCATTGGCTCCCAGAGGCCTCCCACATCGGCTCCTCCCTTGGGCTGGACCTCTCTTTGCAGATGACTAAGCCCCCTGGGGCCGCGGAGTGCCTACTGTGTGTCTGGTGCTGTCCGAAGTGCTGGAGATAAAATAATAGGTAACATTTACTGGGTGCTCACCGTATGCCAGGCATTGCAGGTGCTTCACTCATTTAATCTTCTCAGTAGCCCCATGAGGTGGGTCTTGTGTTAGGCCTATTACAGATGTGTAAAAAATAAAGTTTGTTTGTTTGTTTTTTCCTTTATTAAAGTATAGTTGATTTATGATATTGTGTTAGTTTCAGGTATACAGCAAAGTGATTCAGTTATTTCAGATTCTTTTCCCTTATAGATTATTACAAGATATTGACTATAGTTTTCTGTGCTATACAGTGGGTCCTTGTTTGTTATCTGTTTTATGTATAGTAGTATGTATATGTTAATCCCAAACTCCTAATTTATCTCTGCCTCCCGTTTCCCCCTTAGGTAACCATACATTTGTTTTCTATGTCTGTGAGTCTATTTCTGTTTTATAAATAAGTTCATTCCTATCATTTTTTTAAGATTAAGTTTGGGGTTTTTTAATTGAGGTATAGTTGATATAACATTACATTAGTTTCAGATGTACAATGTAGTGATTTGATACTTGTATGTATTGCAAAATGATCCTCAAGTCTTTATTTAAAAACCCTTATTTTACATAATGCTCAATGTTTTAAAATTATATTTGTTATCTCACAATAACATAAGCCTTTTCAATGATGGCTTATTTTGTTAGATTGATTTTTTTAAAAATAAACTTTTAATTTAAAAAATTAATTAATTAAATTTTGGCTGCGCTGGGTCTTTGTTGCTTCATTAGGGCTTTCTCTAGTTGCGGCGAGCAGGGGCTACTCTTCGTTGCAGTGCATGGGCTTCTCATTGCGATGGCTTCTCTTGTTGCAGAGCATGGGCTCTAGGCGCGTGGGCTTCAGTAGTTGTGGCACATGGGCTCAGTAGTTGTGGTGCATGGGCTTAATTGCTCCGCAGCATGTGGGATCTTCCTGAGCCAGGGTTCAAACCCGTGTCCCCTGCATTGGCAGGTAGATTCTTAACCACTGTGCCTCCAGGGAAGCCCCTCTCCTATTTTATCTTCTAAGAGTTTCATAGTTTTTCATTTTACATTTAGGTCTGTGACCCATTTTGAGTTTACTTTTGTGAAAGGTGTAAGCTCTGTGTCTAGATTTTTTTTTTTTTTGCATGTGGATGTCCAACTATTCTAACACCATTTGTTGAAAAGATTATCTTTGCTCCATTGTATTGCCTTTGGTCCTTTATCAAAGATCAGTTGACTGTATTTATGTGCATCTATTTCTGGGCTTTCCATTCTGTTCTGTTAATCTATTTATCTATTCTTCAGCCAATACCACACTGTCTTGACTATTGTAGCTTTGTAGGGAGTCTTGAAGTCAGTTAGTGTCAGTCTTCCCACTTTGTTCTTCTCCTTCAGTATTGTGTTGGCTCTCCTGGGTCTTTTGCCTCTCCATATAAACTTTTGAATCAGTTTGTCAATATCCATAAAATAATTTGCTGAGATTATGTAGAATCTATAAATCAAGCTAGGAAGGACTGATATCTTGACCATATTGAAGCTTACTGTTTATGAACATGGAATATCTCTCTCCTTATTTAGTTCTTTGATATCTTTCATCAGAATTTTGTAGTTTTCCTCATATAGCGTTCTTTTTTTAAAAAAAATACATTTATTTATTTATTTTTGGCTGCATTGGGTCTTCGTTGCTTCACGTGGGGTTTCTCTAGTTGCGGCGAGCAGGGGCTAATCTTGGTTGCGGTGTGTGGGCTTCTCGTTGCGGTGGCTTCTCTTGTTGCAGAGCATGGGCTCTAGGCACGTGGACTTCAGTAGTTGTGGCACACGGGCTTAGTAGTTGTGGCTCACGGGCTCTAGAGCGCAGGCTCAGTAGTTGTGGCGCACAGGCTTAGTTGCTCCGCAGCATGTGGGATCTTCCTGGACCAGGGCTCGAACCTGTGTCCCCTGCATTGGCAGGCGGATTCTTAACCACTCTGCCACCAGGGAAGCCCTCATATAGCACTCTTATATGTATTTTATTATATCTTTACCTAAGTATTTCATTTTGGGTGGTGCTGATGTAAATGATAATTGTGCTTTTTTTGTTTGTTTGTTCTTTTGGTGCTTTGGATCTTCGTTGCTGCATGCAGGCTTTCTCTAGTTGTGGTGAGCGGGGGCTACTCTTCATTTTGGTGCATGGGCTTCTTGTGGCAGTGGCTTCTCTTGTTGGGGAGCATGGGCTCTAGGCATGCGGGCTTCAGTAGTTGTGGCACGCGGGCTCAGTAGTTGTGGCTCATGAGCTCTAGAGTACAATCTCGGTAGTTGTGGCACACGGGCTTAGTTGCTCCGCGGCATGTGGGATCTTCCCGGACCGGGTATCGAACCAGTGTCCCTTGCATTGGCAGGAGGACCACTGCACCACCAGGGAAGTCCCGATAATTGTCTTTTTAATTTCAGATTCCACTTGTCAGTTGCTGGTATATAGGAAAGCGATTGACTTTTTTATATTAACTTTATATCCTGTAGCCTTGCTATAATCACTTCCAGGAGGTCGTTTTTTCTCCCCTCAATTCTTTAGGATTTTTGACATATGATCATGTCATCTGCAAATAAAGGCAGTTTTGCTTCTTCCTTCCTAATCTGTATTTTTAAAATTTCCTTTTCTTATTACATTAGCTAGGACTGCCAATACAATGTTGAAAAGCAGTGGTGAGAAGGGACATCCTTGTCTTGTTCCTGATCTTAGTGGCAAAGCTTTGAGTTTCTCACTATTAAGTATGATGTTATGAAATTGACTTTTCTCTCATTTGTCCCCCTAAGCCAAACATTTGGAGGGTAGGGGTGTTGCATCTACTTCCCTTAGCCCAATCCTGACCATGTAATCGGTTTTAAAAACATGTCAATGAATGAGTAAATAAATGACTCTAGTGGTACAACGAACAGCTAAACAGAACTTACTTGCAGTATTTTCTGGGCAGATGTCAAATCAGAGTTAGATAGGCGGTAGAGGGTAGTGATTGTCAATAGAGTTTGGAGCCATGGGCTGGTGTTCAAATCTGTAGTTGTGAGGTTTAAATAAATTGGAATTTTAAAGTGTCTGGAAAACAGGCACATGTGTGAGAGTTATCTACTGCCGTTAGGTGTTATGTGGTAGTTTTGACTGTGAAGAATAGTTGAGTCTTAGCTTCAGGTGTGTAGAGAGACAAGCTCAATTCCAGGGGAAATGAAGTTCAACTCATGAGCCTGAGAACAAGTGATTTCAGCCAAAAATGGCTGCTTGGCACTGATGTGGAATTGTAAATCCAGCCCTGATCAATATGTTTGCTTAGTACAGGTATGATTAGAGTTGGAATTTTTGGAGTTGTGTTCTTTGTGGGAGAAGTTGGGAGAAAGATGCAGCCTGGCTGAATCTCCTGAGAACAGTGAGTCCCTTTCCCAGATGCCCTGTCGTTCCAGTCTTAGGGAGCACTGCCATACACCCTGTGCAGCATGGGGCAGGGCAGTGGGTAAGGGCTCTGCACTGTATTCAGTCCTTGCTAAAGTGTGACCTTGGGCAAGTGACATAGCCTTTCCAAGCTTCGGTGTCCGTCTCTGCAAAACAACGAGAAAAACAAGATACTACATCTCAAGCCTATTAATGAACTTGGAACTAGTAAAGCACCTTGCACAGTTTCTGACACGTAGTAAGTACACATTAAATGTTAGCCACAATACTGTTATTATAATTGTAATTGTTACTATCATGCTTTAAATTGCTGTGGAACATGGCTGGTCTGCTATTCCACAAATATCTCCTATGCAGGCCACTCTGTAGCAAACCAGAGTGTCATAGTCTTGGTGAACCCGCAAGAAGATAATAGTTATTTATTTCATTAACCTGAATAGAAATAAAGATTCATGTATTCATTCAACAAATATATATATATATATATATATATATATATATATATATATATATATATATATATATATGCCTTCTACTCCACGCCAAGCACTGTTGTAAGGTTGTAAGCCCCAAGTACACAGTGGACAAGACAGGCCCAGTCCCTGCCCTCCTGGAGTGCAAGGTCCGGTGGGGGAGACAGACTAGAAATAAACAGTGTATATCAGAGGTGATTGGTAGCGCTAAACTAAACTGAAGCAGGATACTGAGATGTGAGCGGTGGTAGGAGGGCTACCTTGGCTAGTGGGGTCAGGAAGATGTCATTTGATCTGAGACTTGAAGGATAAAAAGGTGCCAGCCATGCAAAGAGGTGAAGAAAGAAGATGCCTGGCAGAGAGAACAGCAAGTGCAAAGGCCCTGAGGTGGGAATGAGCTTGGCAAGTTGTAGGAAAAGAAAGGAGGCTGTCCTGGCTTCAGTTAGGTGAACAAGGGTGAGAATGTGTGGGAGGGATTTGTAGGCCCTGAGTTTCCTCCCTGAAGCCTGTGCTTTCTTCCATCCCTGGGAGTGTTTAAAGAGAAGGGCTGTGGAGGGCTGACTTCAGCACCTAGAAGGAGGCATGCGGGGACCAGAGGCCTGGCCCCTGCCTCACTCTCACCGACGTTCTCAAAGCCCTAACCCAGGGATTTCAGGCCATGAGGAAGAGACCCTTTGCCCCACGGCTGAGTTCTCCGACTTCCCAGCCAAGAATGTGGTTTGCATTTTTTTTTGTCTCAAAGGTGGCCTAGCCGTGCTGTTGTGCACAGCAAAGTCTCAGCGCTGTGTGCCGGAAGCCCACTTTCTTCTTCCGCACAGGAGGACAGCTGAAAGCTAGCTGCCCTGGAGAAGTGCCAGGAAGCAACCTGGCCACACCGAGCCTGCTTCTTGGGGATGTGGGGGATTCTTTGTACTGACGGTGAGGAAGGTATTAAAGCCCCAGGTCTTGGTGGGAGAGACCAGAGCAGCAGGGAGGAGCCTAGACTCTGGGATTCCGCTCTGGCTTCACCACCTACCAGCTGTGTGACCTTTGGGCAAGGAGCTCACCTGTGCCTTGCCTTAGCTTTCTCATCTGTAGAACAGGGAAAATAGCTCCTATGCTTAGAAACGTGCACACAGGAAGTGCTGGCTATCATTATCATTACCTTCCGATTTGAAATCACAGTGAGATAAGTTCCTCTTCCTTCTAGTTTCTTGTGAACAGTTAAGACGCTTGGATTTACTCCTGTTTCTCCACATAGGCCTAGTTCTTGCCCAGGAGCTTGGCGTCTGGCAGACAGCCAGGCTCTGGGTGCCAAAAGCGCCGCTGCTTCTGGGGGACAGGTTATTCAATGCCAGGAAGCTGAGAGTTGATAGGGTGTTTGTCACCAGGGGTCAGGGGTTGTGTGGCGCCTCTATAGGGTGGCTGCTCCTACCTGCCAGGGAGAAAAGACTGCTTCCTCCAGGGCAGTGCTTCTGTGCTTCTCAACCCTGAGACTGAGTTGTTATTGAATTGGGAGGGTGGAGCTGGACTATTAAAACCTAACCCGCCCCCCCCAAAAAAAACTTCCCCAGGACTTCCCCCGCCCCCCACCATGTGAAGGGCCTGAGGCTCAAGCAGGGAGAATCTTTTCAGTGCTCCCTAAGGTGCCACCAGGATTTCCAATCACTGAATGTACCTGGGAATCTTGTTAAAATGCAGATTCTGATTCAGCAGGTCTGGGGAGGGGCGAGTGTCTGCATTTCTAAGGCGCTCCCAGGTGTTATTGATGCCGCTGCTCCCTGGACCACAACTCTGAGGTTCAAGAGTCTAGAAGTTGGCGTCACAGCCTGCAGAATCTCAGACCCCCACACAGAATCCCAGTCTGCATTTTTACCGACTCCCCTGGTGATTCAACCTTCTTTACAGTTTGAGAGCCTAGACCCAGGGTTGCTCAGCTTCGACACTGTCGACCGTTGAGGGCAGATCATTCTTTGTTGTGGGGCTGTCCTGTGCATCGTGGAACAGTTAGCAGCATGAGACTACCCATGAGACGCCAGTAGCAGCCCCCCACCGCCAGCCATGATATTCAAAAATGCAACTGTCCCTGGGGTAGGGGTGGCGAAATTGCCCTCAGAAGCAAACCAGTGGCCTAAAGCCCTCAAGCTTAGCCATGCCTGGGAATCTCTGGGCCAGGTGGGCACACAGGTGTGTGTCCAGGCCCCGCAGCAGAGGTCATGGCTGCTTTAGTTCTGGGTGGGGTCAGAATTCGTACGAAGAATAAACACACAAACCTCCAAGCAAGCCAAATAATTATAAGTGGACCATAATTACTGCTGTCTCACAGCTGGTCAGCAGGAGCCAAGAACCCTACCCCAACTCTAGGCGACTGTGCCCTTTGCCACCAGCAGGCCAGTGGGCTCCTTTGAGAGAATCTGCTTTTTTAAAAAATATGTAGCTGGTGGGTAATCACAGCGTCTTAGAGGCCGGGTGGAAATCTCTGCCCTCGCAGTGGGTGTGAATGTGCTTAACTGGGCCACTCTTAACTACAGTAGCAAACACTTATGTAGCTCTTAGCACCAGGCCCTACTCTAAGTGTTTTTTTTTTTTTTTTTTGCGTTACGCGGGCCTCTCACTGTCGTGGCCTCTCCCGCTGCGGAGCACAGGCTCCGGACGCGCAGGCTCAGCGGCCATGGCTCATGGGCCCAGCCGCTCCACGGCACGTGGGATCTTCCCGGACCGGGGCACGAACCCGTGTCCCCTACATCGGCAGGCGGACTCTCAACCACTGCGCCACCAGGGAAGCCCCCTAAGTGTTTTTAAATCCCCACAACAACCCATGACATTGGTACCATTATTATCCCCTTTTTCCAGATGAGGAACTAAGACACAGAGAGGGGAGATAACTTGTCTGAGGTCCCACAGCTGGTAAGTGGCAAAGTTGGGATTTGTACCCAGGCCATCTGGTTTCAGAGTCCTTGCTCTTAAGCACCCTGTGGACATATCGGGAGGTTGGACAGGACTGAGATTGCTCACTGCTTGATCTCTCTGGGGATGTGAGAAAGGCCCTGCCAGTGCAGCAAGGAGCAGTCCCAATTCCAGACCTTCAGGGAAGAAACAGCTCCCCACGTCCCCAGAACAAAGGCCGTGGAGTACACCTGAAACTAGCACAACATTGTTAATCAACTATACTCCAATATAAAATAAAAATTAAAAAAAAAAATTAATAGGAAAAAGTCAGGCAAGATTATTCATTAAAAAAGAGAGAAGGCTTAAAGAAAATTAAAAAGCAAAAAAGAACACAAGTATAGATGCTGCAGAGATTAAACATATATTGTGAATAACTTTATGCCAATCAAGCTCAGAATTCACAGGAAACAGATCCACTCCTAGAGAGAGAAAACTTACCCAAAATTACTCTGTAGAAATAACAAACTGAATAGTACTAAAATAATTAACAAAAATTAATTAGACACTGATGGTTGTACAACATTGTGAATGTGGTTAATGCCACTGAATTGTATGTTTAAAAGTCATTACATTGCAAATTATATGTTATATATATTTTACTACAATTTAAAAAAATGTAAAAAAATAAAACCCTCAATCTAGAAGACAACAACAACAACAACAAAGGCCGTGGAGAAAACTTAAGGGCAGGGCTGGGGAGAGAGCATTGTCACTGGCCAGTCATCTTCATCCTGGAAAGCCCTAGCCTGGCTGCTGGGCCCCACCTGCACCTGAGTTCAGTGGGCTCATTACTGAGAAGGGGGAACAGCGCAGAGCAGCAGTTACCAGGCGGTGTGCAGCTGCCGAGCTGTATCCTGCCCTCGGAATTGACCAGGGCTCCCTCGCACTGTGATGCCCTGTAGCAGAGATGACAGTCCACCGTGATTTCTTGGAATTAGAGACCGATTTCTCTTAGGGGGCTTGCTGGAAACAGGGTGGAGATTTGGGACGTTTGGAATTTGGGTGTGAGGCTGCAGAGGCTTTCAGCTAATGGCTTTGGAGTCACACTGTAGGCACTAGGCTCTTTGTTTTTATTTATTTTTATTTTATTATTATTATTTTTTAATTATTTTTTTGCGGTACGCGGGCCTCTCACTGCTGTGGCCTCTCCCGTTGCGGAGCACAGGCTCCGGACGCGCAGGCTCAGCGGCCATGGCTCACGTGCCCAGCCGCTCCGCGGCACGTGGGATCTTCCCGGACCAGGGGCATGAACCCATGTCCCCTGCATCGGCAGGCGGACTCTCAACCACTGCACCACCAGGGAAGCCCTATTTTTAAAATATTTCTTTATTTCCTTATTTCTTTGGCTGTGCCACGTCTTAGTTGCAGCTTCAGCCTCTATGGAGCCACATTTGTTCATCCTAAAACAAGGATTATGCTAGTCCCTACTTCATAATGATGCTGTGAGCATTCGGTGAGCCAGAACCTGTGAGGCAGTTAGCACAGGGCCTGGTGCTCATAGCCCCACAAGCATTAGCTATCATGATTTAATTATCAATCAAGAATGGGCCTGAGGCCTAGCAACCAGGGGAGGAGAAAACCTTGCACAGAATAATGTTATGAATGTGCCGGTTTTAGAAAACTCCACTTTGGTCAGCCAGCTTCCCTTTAGGCACAAGAGACAGTGACATGAGGCTCTGTCTGGTTGTGTCAGGGACTCTTTTCCTCCTTTGAGAGGAGAGTTGGCCTCTTGGGGCTGAATAACTTGAGCTAAAAGGGGACGTGAGGAAGCCGGGGAGTGGAGGTGCACCAGGGCCTCAGGCCCGAGTTCCACTCCGGTTCCCTTATGTGCTGGCTGCGTGGGCAGTTATGCAGGGCGAGGGTGAGCGTGGGGATTGGCCAGCCTGGATTCCAGCTCCTAGCTGCATGACTTTAGGCAAATTCCTCAATGTCAGTGTTCAGTCGGCACAGAGCTTGGTCAGCGCTGGCTGTTCTGGGGGCAGCAGGGTAGTGAGGAGGTTAGGAGGGTGGGCCCCTGGGTTAGTCACCTGGATTCAACCCCGGCTGTGTCACATCCACACTGGGGGACCTTGAGCAAGTGACTTAATCCCTTCTGAACCTCAGTTTCCTCATTTGTGAACTGAGGGTGATACTGCTTTACATGGGGCCATGTGAGGATCATGCGTTTTTCTATATAAAGTCCTTAAAGCAGTACGTAGCGCAGGGAAAGTCTTTAGTGCACATTGGCTATTATTATTATTATTATTAAAAACCCATCCTGGAAGACAATGTAAGTGAAAAGTATGAACCATGGATCTATTCCAGGGGGACAGAGCCCGAATGAGGGAGTTTGGGAGAGATCTCAGCCTCCAGAGGGGTTGTTTACAGCTAGCATTGGAGCTTTTGTGTTTCTAGAATGTAAGTGAAAGAATGTGCAAAGGAAAGGGGAGCGGGGTAGGAGCTGCTGACTAGCAATGATGTCCTATTGCCATAGGGACAGGTTTCCCAAAGTCAGATCATTCCACTAGATAATTTGAGGTGGTGGTATGAATAAACACCTTACACATTTTAATAGCTGTACTTTTATTTTCATGTGTAACAGGAAAAGAATTTCAATAGCTCGTCAAACCCAGTATCCCATGGCTGTTTCTGCTTTGGATGAGGCTAACGATGGTATGCAAGCCAAAATAAAAGTGAGTGCAGTTAAAGAAAAATGCAAAGTAAGTCATATTACAGGTGGTCTGAGGATATGGCAAAAATGGTGTCAGTGCGTACAGATTCTTTTAACCTTGTTTTTCAGCCTTGGAAAGCCTGAGCCTCCCTCGGGAGGCTGCTGAGCTTTTAGACCCCCTTTGCCTCTCTTCTCCTTGGCTGTCTCATGCCACTGAAGGAGGGGTTGTAGCTGCCTCAGCGTAGGGCAGCAGCCCTGGTGACTGTAGTTCCCTCCGTCAGAGGCAGCAGGACGGGTGCTGAAATGTACCAGGTGTCTGCAGCTGGCACCTGCTCTCTCTGCCATGGGATGTGGAAGCTGTGGTATGGCCTCGAGCAGCTTATTGTGATAATGGTAATGATCTTTAACCAACATCGACTGAGCGCCAACAAGCACTCATACTAAGCACTTTACACGCATGATGGCGTTGAAACCCCGCTCTGTGAGGTGATATGTCAGTGAGGACACGTGGGGCTGCAAGAAACAAGATGCCTGGTGAATCTTGGCTGAGCGGTAGAGACGAGTGATTCTCTCATTGCAAAGTGTGGTTGGCTCCACAGTGGGTACAGAGGTTCATTGACACCTCCGAGAACTGGGTGCTTTCTCTCCTTCTGTTTCACAGCCCTCTGTGTACATGTGTTTCATCCTGATGTTGCATGGTCATGGGATGGCCACCCCAGCCCTATGATCACATCCTTATGCACAGTATCCCAAGTAGGGAGAAGAGGCAGGGGGAAAGGCTTTCTCTTCTTGTGCCTTTCCTCTCTAAAGGGAATATGTGCCCATAGACACCCCTAACCCCAGCAGACGTCTCTGTCTCTCATTGGTTGTAAAGGAGTCACTGGCTGCCCCTAGCTGCAGGGGAGGCTGGGAGAGTGGATGCCTGTATGGTGGGAGGAAGCACAAGAAGTGGGAGTTGGGAATGGCCATAAGCTATACCACCAACTGTCTGCTGCGGGTGTGCTCTCTTACTACCCCCTCGGAGGATGAGAAAAATCAAGGATCAGAGAGGTGAGAAGATGACTTGCTTGCCAAGGATCTCATAGAGCTTGTGGTGGCAGAGCAGGATTTGAACCCACGTCTTTCCTTCTGCGGAGCCTGCGGTCTTAACCTCTGTACGGTACTGCCTTGCCGGCAGGGGACACCCAGATGGTTGTAATGCAGGGTGTTGAGTGGTGAACCCCAGGTGCTGGGAGAACTCAGAGGAAAGAGAAATTCTGCTTGGGTATGGTCAGGGAGAGCGAGCTGTAGAGAAGAGAGAAGAGTGTGTAGAGAATCATGGCCAGTGATTGGGCTGGCTTTTGAAAGATGCATTGGAGTTCTGCCAGGTGCATAGGGATAATGGCATGAGGAGGGTGGGCCCCAGGCAGAGGGTACAGCATAAACAAAAGTGGGGGGATGGGACAGTGCATGCTGGGTGGGTTAATCAAGGCTCTTTTGATTGTGAGATGAATTTGTCTTCCGTCACTGGGAAGTCTGGAGGGCGGAGCTTCACACCTAGCCGGATAAGGGGGCTCTGTTGCTTTTCCTTGCTCTGCTTGGCTTCACTGTACAGACTGGCTGGGTTCAGGTGAAAATTCTCCTGCTTTATCAACCCAGTGAAAAGAGGCTTTCTTGTCCTCAGGTTCTTTAAATCTGCTCTGACAAAAATACCATAGACTAGGTAACTTACAAACAATAGAAATTTCTTTTTTCACAATTCTAGAGCCTGCGAAGTCCAAGGTCAAGGCGCTGCAGATTCGGTGTCTGGTGAGGATCCACCTCCTGGTTCACAGATGACCATCTTTTTGCCATGTCCTCACATGGAAGAAGGGGCAAGCGAACTCCCTGAGACCTCCTTTATAAGGATGCTAATCCCATTCATGAGGGCTGTGCCCTCCAGGCCTAATTACTTCCCAACGGCCCCACCTCTTAATACCATCACATTGGAGATTAGGTTTCAACATATGAATTTGGTGGGGGGGGGCACAGAACATGCAGTTTGTAGCAGTAGGTCATGTGCCTATCTCTGAAGGTGGTGTCTAAAGCAGGGTTGAAGGATGAGCAGTGCGCCACAGCCTTGCCAGGATAGAGGAGTGTGACCTTCAGCCGCCGTACTCAGTTTCCTCATCTGAAAAATGGGACTAATATAATTATCCCTACCTCATACGTAGGGTCTGCGGTAGATTCCACATAGAGAGTGTTCACCAGTGCAGGTAGGAAGTGTTCTGTGGAACCTAGAGCAGTGGCCTCCCAAGTGTAAGGCCCTGAATGCTACCTTGCCGGGACCCGGCGTTGTCATTTAAACCTTGCTTGCTTGCATACGACTATCAGCTCTGGCACGTAAGAGCTGTGCAACCCTGAGCAGATGACTTTGCCTCTCTGTACCTCAATTTCCACATCTGTACCAGGGAGAAAAATGCTTAGGACACTGCCAGGCACATGGTAGACATCAGTAATTTTTTTTTTTTCTTTTTTTTGGTCTTTTGGTTTGGCCACACTGCGCGGCATGTGGGATCTTAGTTCCCCAATCAGGGATCAAACCCACTCCCCCTGCAGTGGAAGCACAGAGTCTTAACCACTGGACTGCCAGGGAAGTCCCAGTAAATATTTTTTTTTTGATGAGTACATGAATAGAAGAGCTGAGTCAGAAGATACATGCAGGTTGTTAAACCTTTTTGGATCCGTATTGCCAAGAGGTCCTGCAGAAAGGCATTACTCCATCATAGAAGCTGAGATGACCCATTTCCCTACTGCTTAGTCAACACTAGGTCTTACCTTCTAGGAAAAAATTCATTGTTATTTTGGTCAGTAAAGAAACCAGCTTAATATTGTGGACACATAAGAACGTATCTGTATATTTCAGACCTGCAAACTGAAACATGTAAAGGTGAGATGACGTAATGTCTGGGATTTACTTTTCTAAAAAAATATTTATTTATTTGTTTGTTTATTTGTTTAGCTGCGACACACGGAATCTTCGTTGCCGCGTGCGAGATCTTTGTTGCAGCATGTGGAATCTTTTAGTTGCTTCATGTGGGCTTTTAGTTGTGGCATGCATGCGGGGTCCAGTTCCACGACTGGGGATGGAACCCAGGCCCCCTGCATTGGCAGTGAGGAGTCTTAACCACTGGACCACCAGGGAAGTCCCTAGGGTTTACTTTAAAGTACTTCAGGCGGAAGAAGAAGGGAAGAAAAGGAATGGATAGGGAGTAGATGAAGCTAATAGGGCAGACTTTTTGATAACTACTGAATCTTCATTTGAGTACATTGGGAGTTCATTGTACCTTTCTCTCTCTACTTTTTTAGAATGTTGACAAAATTGAGAAAACCAGCACCCCCAACACACACACACACACACACACACACACACACACACACACACAGAAAGCCTGAAGATTGGACAGTTGTGAAACATTACTGAGCCCCCGCTGTACACAGGCATTGAGAAGTACCCCGGGGCCCAGGTGGGTGTTGGAAAAATGACAGCCTTATAGCCCTCTGTTACCCCAGCCTTTCTCTGCATGGATCCCCTTTGAGGGGAGATCCTTTTGGCTCAGCACCTGGAAGGATAGTAGCTCTCAGACCCCAAGGCGCAACTTCTCATCTCCTTCCCTGATCCAGGCATTCAGGGACCTTTTCCTGAAATGGAGGTTTTCCCTTCCTAGCCTGGAGGGAAGACAAACTCTCTAGTGATTACCTCCTGGGAAAAGCCCTCTTGGTTGTGCATCTGGTTTTGACTTGGGGTAAAGGGAGTCAGGAGCTGCTTTTCTCCAAAGATCTATGTGATGTTGGCAAAAACATAACTGGCTGATCCTCCACAGTGACTAAATATTGACTCTAGCCCTACTAAGCCTCTGAACATGCAAGAGCAGTCCTTGCCCATCCCTGTCGAATAGCTGTGGTCCCTAGCCCTTTCTCCAGATTCACATGTAAATAGGTGGTAGGCTGTGAGTTTTCCAGGCTGTTCTCTATCCCATTGCGAGGTGAAGTTAGGGTGGGGCTTTCACAACCCATCTGGCACTGGGTGGGGTCTCAGTCAGTGGAGGGTGATCCACCCAGTAACTGACCCCTGGTCCCCTCCAGAAAGGTCATCTTTTAAGAATGTTACTTAGGCAGCTCAGCAGAAACCCACGTGTGCATGTGGTCAACTGTAGCTTCCGGCTGTCTCACTTCTGCTGAATTTCAGCAATTTCTTATTTCCTTTGGGAAACAAAATGAGTCTGGAGAGAAGTATGAATAATCATGATGACAAACTTGGCAATAGGGACGTTGGGAACCTTGCCCTGAAGCTCATAGTCGGTGTCATTGTTACCAGGTTCTTGAGCAGTTGGACCAGGGGAAAGAGGGCACCTGGGGCCAGATGGCCTGGGTTCAAATCCCAGCACCACCACTTAACGGCCATGTGACCTCGGGAAAGTCGCTTAACCTCTCTGCCTCAGTTTCCTCATCTATAAAATGATAATAGTACCTGCCTTATAGGACTGTAAAGGTTAAATTAAATACTCTGTAAAATGTTTAAAATGGCATCTTCTAAAGTAGTTGCTCAGTTAATAGTGGTGGTGGCGATTATTGTATCCTACTGTTACGGTCATGCAGAGTTAGGATTGAGAACCACTGGTCTGTAATAGTGGTTCAGATGGAAACAGAAGTTGGAGGATCAGCAGAGGGGAGCATTCTTCCTTCCCGAGTCTGTAGTTTGGGGAAATAGACTTAATTTCGCCATTTAAAAATATTTTTCATTTGATGTTTAAAATCTAGAAAAGAACAGGTGAAAGACTTAAAGGGGAAAAATCTCTTCACTTCTCTGTACATGTACCACACACACCAGAAAAAAAAGACCAGGAGGAAATGAGCTAACGTCTTTACAGTGGTCGTTTATTTGGTGGGGAGATTATGCATAACTTCATAGTCTTCTTTGCACATTTATTTTCCAAGTTTTTTGTATGTATATGTAAGCATATACCACTTTCATAAGCAAGAAGAATATTTAAAAAGGTAAGGAATCATGTGAGCTCTGGCTTTTGGGGAAGTTGGGTGGAATTCTCCCAGAATGGAGCTGTCTGTTTAATGTTTCTTTGTTTGTTTGTTTTGCGGTATGCGGGCCTCTCACTGTTGTGGCCTCTCCCGTTGCGGAGCACAGGCTCTGGACACGCAGGCCCAGCGGCCATGGCCCACATGCCCAGCTGCTCCGCGGCATGTGGGATCCTCCCGGACCGGCGCACGAACCCGTGTCCCCTGCATCGGCAGGCGGACTCTCAACCACTGCGCCACCAGGGAAGCCCCTGTTTAATGTTTGAGAAGCTTGTGTTCTAGCCTTCCTTGACGAGATGTCCTCCGGCCCTAGAAAATTTCTACTCAGAAAATTCTTGATATCAAAGCTAGTTCCTCAACATCCATCCCTCCAGCTGCCCAGCCTTGCTGTAGGTATTCACGCTGTCTCCCATTCTTCTCTTGAGAGTAAAGAACTCCAGTTTTTTTGTGGCTCTGACCTTGAGGAGGAGGCTTATTTTTTAAACAGGCCTGACAGTAGTAAGTACCTCATGCATGAGGTGTCGTGCATCTCAGCTCACTACCCTGTGGATACAGGTGCTTGCCTGTTAGCTGAAGTTATGAATAGCTATAAAATTGGAAACAAAGCAGTTGATTTATTTATTCGCTGAACATTGAATTGGTACCTAGTTGAAGACTAGGTACCAGTGCGCAAGGCAGACACAGTCTGCCCCATCACAGAGGGGGAGGACGCAAGAAACACTTGGCTACACTGCTAAGCCCCAGGTTCGGAACATTCAGAAGAAGGGTAAGACTTTTTGAGCCATAGAACAGAGGCTTCCCAGAGGCTCTCCAAGTAAGTAAAGTTTAAGTAACATATTCCGGATGCAAATGGAAAAAATGGACTTGGTGTACATCTCTAGATAAGCTCGCTTCCGAATGTTTCCAGCTGTGGGCAGGGATCTCCAGATGGGCGTTGCTATGGAAGCATCTTCCAGTTCTCACTTCCTGACTGAGTTTATTTCCGACTTTCCTGTGCCCATGCCAGTTCCCAGCTGTAGATACAGACGTGGCAGGGTCCAGTCTTCCTGCTGCCTCATAGCTGTGCGGACAACGGATGTGGCTGGAAGCCAGCCAGGAGCCTCCTCCCGACTGAGTTAGTTGTGGAACCTGCCATGTCGTGGTTTCACTTGCATCCGGGCTCTTTCCTTTGTCCTCTCGTGGGACTGTGCCAGCATGTTCCAGCCTGTGTTTTGAAACTTTAGACGCCAGCTTGTATTTGATGGAGAAATGAGCTCATGAGGGCTTCCTCCGCCACCAGCTACAGGAGAAGTTGAGTCAAATCTCTTTCATTCAGATCCCCCACTGAGGCCAGATTTGCCACCCTCCTGACAGAAACTGGGCTGGCTGTTTGTTCTTTGGGACTGTTTGTGAATAAAGGACTTGATGACCTAAACAAAGGAATAGCAAACAAGATGGGGGAGGGCTGTAGCTAATTGCTTTCTGGGCTTGAGACCTTTCAGCTACCCTTCAATGCTTTAGAGTAATCATTGCTAACCTGTTGAGAATTTACAATGTGCTAGGTATTCTTTAAATCATTTGTAATCCTCTTAACCCAATGAAGTGTTTATTATTATTATCCCCATTTTACAGCTGGGTAAACTGTGGCAGGAGACAAGTTATGTTGTTGACCAAATTGCTGTATTGCTCTCTTAGAGCTCCTTAAGGCCTGCCATTTTAGCAGCTTAGGCAAAACAGGAGGATTTAACTAGAGGGTGCTGGGATGGCCCAGAGAACCAAAGCAAGACCTCAGGAAGGACTGCGTACCAGTTACTTGGTTACAAGTAACAGAAACACCATCTCAAATGGGCATAAACCCTAGGGGAAAGGATTGACTCTCAACCAGAAAGCCCAGAGGTGGGGCAAGCTTCTGGGCTGGTTGGCCAGAGCTCAGGGCCATCACTAGTGACCCACTTTCTTTCTGTCCTTCCATTCTACCCTCTGCTGTCCGCGTCATCCTCAAACCTGGCTCCCTTGGAAGTAGCAGACTGGCTGCCAGCACTGGTCCAGGCTTTTGTCTCCTCATCCTTGGCCTGAGAGATAGAGAGGGTGTCTTGTCCTTCAGCCATAGTGCAAAGCTTCAGAGCTCCTATCTCGTTGGACTAGCACAGGTTATGTGACCTTCCCTGAACCAATCCCTGTGGCAAAGGGGTGGGGCATACTACCAGGCTGGTTGCTCCCACCCAAAACCACTCATGGGGAAGGGTGGAATGGGTGCTGGGAACAGCTGACCTGTGGATTGGAACCAGAACACAAATGCCACGAGCAGGATTCTCTTCCTTGTTACTGCCCCGACTCCTTGTCTGCTTTTGTTCATTCTTTTATATCCATAGTCTCTCTTTCTGCCTTTCCCTCTGCTGGGTGACGGCCATCCACAGACTAAGCTGTACACCTTGCAGTACAGGCTCAAGGAGCCCAAAACAACCCAAGGAGAGGAAACTGTCTCCCTTTGGACTCATTAACCAGGGCCAGGGAAGGGGTTCTTGAGACAGGCCAGTTGAGGTCAGGTGCTCTTTCTGGGCCAATCAGCTGTGGGCAGGGTTGGGGTCATTGTTCCCTCTGTCCAACCCCGCCCCCCCGCCCCCCTGCCCCGTACCTACTGTATCCTTTTCCCAGGACCTCTGGGCTGGGAGTCATTTAAGCAGGACCCCTGAGGATACCAGTTGGGCTGCACTTCCTGACTGACTGTAGTGACACTAAAACCTCATTTTATTCCCAAGCCCCTGGAGGATGAGGGGTGTCCCTTGTGTTTTCCACATTCCCAGAGCAGTTCTCTGCGGAAAGGCCAACTCTTCAACACAGCCTGGCAGGCCGAGCATGCTACGGCCCCCGCTGGCTGCCGGCCGCTGGTCCCCAGCCTCATCCTGCAGCGCACTCATGGCCCTCCAGCCACCTGGCCATGCTTTCGGTTCCTTCAACGCATGGCATTTGTTCCCTACCCCTGGAGTGCTTCCTCTTCTCCCCTGTCTTGCTCCCCACACCCCACCCCCATTATGGCCTACCCGTGCCACTCCTCTTTCAGGTCTCCCCTGAGACATCTCTTCAGGGGGCCTGCCCTGACCGCACACCCCACTCTTCTGCCCTGAACTACTCAGCTTGCATATTCAGGGCCTTTCATCCTCTCGGTGATGTCAGCTCCATAAAGGCAGCGATCAGATCTGTTTGGTTAAAGGTGTAACCCCTTCCGTCAAAGATATGCCTTACTAAGTTTTGCTGAGGGAATGAATGAGGCCATAATAGTAACATAATTAACAGTAGCTGGCTTTTGAGTGGCTGCTTCCTAATAGGCACTGTACTAAGCTCTTTTACCTACAAAACCTTTAAATGGTTACTCCCATTTAACAGAACGTAATGATGATGACAGTCATTGATTGAGCCATGTCAGCCACTGTCCCGAGTCCCTTACCTGTGTCATCTCATTGAATCCTGACAACAGCGCCCTGAGGCCAGTATTGCCATCATCCCAACTTCACAGTCAGGAAATGGTGCACAGTGACCTTGCCCTGATCACTCAGCTAGGAAGTGGCAAAGCTGGGATGCCAGCCCAGACTGTGTACCCGCTATCCAGTCTCCCTGCACTGATGGTGACACAGTCCTAGAGAGCTCTAGTCACTTGACCAAGACCACACAGGTAGGAGGTGGTAAGAGCCCACCGTTTACCCATCAGCCATTTTTGGTGGGATCGAGTCACACACCAGCGTGCTGTGTATATGTGTAAGGGAAAGACACACTTCTCCTGTGTGTGTCCTTGACTCACACACTATTGCAGCACTACTTCATTTCTGACACCAAAGGGGTGGGGTTTCCACATCAAGCGACTAACTCGATTCTGACACTCTCTATAGCATCAGACCCCACAGGCTACGGGCTCAGTCCTACGAGGTGTCCCCTCACCCCCAATCTCCTCACCTGTGCTTCTGACCCACCACCTGTACATCGGAGGTTCCCACAGCCCCCTCCTTTGGGTTCAGTTCATTTGCTTCAGCGGCTAGCCACAGAACTCAGGAAGACGTTCACTTACTAGATTGCGGGTTTGTTAAAAAGGACGTAATTCAGGAACAGCCAGGAGAAGGTGCACAGGGCGAGTTATGGGAAGGGGCATGGAGCTTCCGGGCCCTCTCGAGGGTGCCACTCTCCCTGCACCTCCATGGGTCTGCCAGCACGGAAGCTCTCCCAACCTCATCCTTTCAGGTTTTTTCTGGAGGCTTCATTACAGAGACATGATTGATTATGGCAATTGAACTCAATCTCCAGTCCCTCTCCCGTCCTCACAGGTCGAGGGATGGGGCTGAAAGTTCCAACCCACTAATCCAGGTTGGTCCTCCGGGCAGCCAGGCACCACCCCGCATGCCCCTATCCTTAGGTTACCCTAGGGGCCTTTCCATTAATCAACCCCGTCACAAACTCTGGTGTGGTTGAAAGGGGCTTGTTCTGAATTAACAGGACACTCCTTTCACCTTTATCACTCTGAAGCTATTTTAGGAATTTAGGACAAAAGACCAAATAATGCAAAACAAAAGATTCCCTTTGCTCTTATCACTTAGGAAATTACCAGGGTTTTAGGAGCTCTGTGCCAGAAACAAAGGCCAACAATATTTCTTACTATAAATCACAATACCACAATATGTATTTCTGTACATTCTATGTGTGTATTCTATATATATTCAACATGGTATATAATAAGAGAAATGCCAGTTAAAGTCATGCTGAGATAATAGTTTTCACTTCTCTGAAGGGCAGGAGCAACAGGTGAGATGCTGGCAGTGGTGTGGGGAAGCAGGCAGGCTTGTCTAGTGCTGGGGGTGAAAGCAGGACCGTCACTTTGGAGGGACTTGGGCAATGTCAGCACAGCCTTTGCACAACCCTCCCTTTGCCCCAGCACTCCCACTTTGAGGGATTTTTTTTTTTTTTTTTTTTTTTTTGTGGTACATGGGCCTCTCACTGTTGTGGCCTCTCCCGTTGCGGAGCACAGGCTCCGGACGTGCAGGCTCAGCGGCCATGGCTCACGGGCCCAGCCGCTCCGTGGCATGTGGGATCTTCCTGGACCGGGGCATGAACCCGCGTCCCCTGCATCGGCAGGCGGACTCTCAACCACTGCGCCACCAGGGAAGCCCACTTTGAGGAATTTTTGCCTACAGATATTCCTGAGTGTGAGATGTGATGTGTGTCCAAGGTAGTTCATTACAGTACCGTTTGGCAGAGCAGAAGCTGGGAACTGTCCTACATGTCCAGCACTACGAGGGGACTGGATGAATCAGTGAGGCTCATCTGTACAGTGGAGCACTGTGCAGCTTTGCAGGGGGGTGGGGTCCTGATCGGAGTGCCTTCTGTGTCTGTGGTTCACCGCCAAGTATGAAAAAGGGAGGGAAAAGGAACACCTTTTACAAGTAATCCTCAGTTGGGAAAGGCATAGTGGAACCTGGGGGAAGAGTGTAGGTTTTATGAAGATTCCAATCCCAGGCAGCCCTAGAGCACACATCACTATCAAACTAGATACCTTAGGTTTCCATAGCAGGGGCTGTGTTCTTGGCTCCATGCATGTGTGTATATTATACATACAGACAGACAGCCATATCCAAGATGATGTGTATGTATGGCTATGTATGTACATATAATTTCACTACTTTATTCAGGTCTCGGCTTGAATGGCTGAGACGCTACCTCAGAGAGGCCTTCCTGAGCACCCCGTCTAGAACGGTCCCTGCTCTATTTTCCTTCATAGCCCTTGTCACCTTCTGCTGTCATACGTTTGTTTGCTTCCTGCGCCATCCTCCTGAGCTCTGAGGGCAGCGATCATGGTTTCATTCCTTGCTATATCTCAGCATTTAGAGCAGTGTCTGGCCCATAGTGGTTGCTTAGTAAGTATGTGCTGAATGAATGTGAACGAGCCTATAGTGAAAATTACCCCCATGGTGGATGCGGACCTGAGGCCCCCAGAGGCCTTGCCCTTCTTGCATGGAACAAGCTATGGACCCACTGCTCTTCTGACTGGGGGAAGAGGCAAGAAGTTGCCCTAGACTGCCGTGAAAGACACGGATGCAGGCCAGGGTCTCTTCAGGGGGGCAGGGGGACACTGCCTGTGAAGCACTGAAAAACGTGCCTTTACTGTTCTCATTTGATGCCCATTCCCCAACTCTTTGGGGCCCGTCTCTCCTCTCTGGCTTGCATGATGCTTGTTCCGGGCAGCGATGCCATGGAGAATAGGTAGAGGGAGAGAGAAACTTCCGACCTGATGGCCTCTCTCCTCTGGAGGACCCTTCACTTCAGCCCTATGCTTGATATTATCAGAGTCCAGTTTGGCCAAGGGGTGTCGTCAGACTTATTATTTCTTCATTGTTTCAGTTATAACAGTTTTGCTGACATCTTTTAGGGCTCCCTCTGTGCCAGGCATTTTTCCAGTCCCTTGATCCCTGTTACCTCATTTAACCCTCCCAACAGGCCTGTTCAGGGGTGGAAATTACCCTCCACCCCCCTTTACTGGTAAGCAGGCTTGGACTCAGAAAGGTCTAGTAATGAGTAATGGGTCACCCAGCTGCTAAGAGCCAGAGCTGGGATTTGATGCTGGCTCTCGCTGACCACCATGAAGGCATTCTCACAGCCACGTGGCCTACTGCTTCCCCATCTGCTTTTGGGATTCTCCCAGTGGCCAGTGGAAGAGGGTCTGATTTCCTACAGTGTGATATGGATTGTTAATCATGTTGCAAAGCCCTGCTGGCCAGCATGAGGCCTTGATGGGCTGGAGGAAGTGGGTGGAGAGCCTTCTGCTTGTTTATTTCTCAAAGACATTTGCCACACAAATGACCAAACTTCTGTTTCTCTTCGAGATTGGTTTCCATGTTGGGCAGGGGAGCGGGTTAGATAGCATCCAGAGGAACCCTGTTACCACCCCATCAGATCTGTCCCTCCTCTCCTGGGAACCCTCCATGGCTCCCTGTTACCCAGAGTAAGAGCCAAAGTCCTCACCGTCCCCAACCAGACCCCACGCGATCTGCCTCCATTACCTCCCACTCCTCTCCTCACTTGCTCTGCTCCTTACGTGGCACCAGGGTATGTGCCTGCCCCAGGACCCTTGCACTGGCTTTTCCTGCTACTAGGAAGGCTCTTCTCTCATACCCACGTGGTTCACTCCCTTACATCCTTCAAACCTTTGTTCATACATTGTCTTCTCAGGGAGGTCCCTATCTCCCTTCTCTGTTTTTCTCTATAGCACTTACCTAACATGTTATATCTTTTAGTTATTTTGTGTATTGTTCAGCTTCCCTACTAGAATTATCAGCTCCAGTGTCCTGTTCACCTGAATCCCTGGTGCCTAGCACAGTGCCTGGCACCAAATAGACACTCAGTAGACATTTCTTGAAAGAATGAATCGTTGAATCCTGTCATTATGGTGCTGGGTCAGGGGGCAGGTAGGAGATGGGAAGGGGGGTTGGTTTTGCTCATCAGGCCTCAGTGAGACTCTCCCATGTGCCAGGCTGCAGCTCTGGGTTCCAGACACCAAGGTGAATAAGCCCTGGTTCTGCAGGCAAATTTAAGCCGTGGAGGAAGGGTGCATCTGCTGAGGAGAGCCCAGATCCTGTGCCCATGGCCTGGCTGCAAGGAAGGCAGTAAGAGTCAGTTCCCAGCCTTCATAATATTTTACCTTGAGAGGCAGGCCCGTCCTCCTACAAAGGATCATAGGTAAGAAATTCCGAAATCATAGGAAAGATTACGGGCTGCCAAAATGTTTTAATTCTTTAAACTTTTTATTAAACTGTAATATACGTCCAGAAAAAGACAAGGGCACATATTAAAAGTGTATGTAGCTAGAAGAACTTTAACAAACAACACACTCATGTAACCAGCTCTAAAAGCAATATTTCCAGGCCCCAGAAGTCCCTTTCCTACTCTCTCCGAGTCACTCCTACCTTCCAAGCAAAACCACTTTGAACTTTGTGTAAATGCAGTCATACTTTATGTAGATGCTCCTTTGTGTCTGGCCTTTCTGTTCAACATTACATCTGTGAGATGTCCATGTCGTTGCATGTAGTTAGCTTTCATGTCTACTCATTACTGTCTACAGTCACAGGGAGACCTGACTGGCAGATCTGGAGAATAGCTAGGGCAAAATGTGCAAAGGCCCTGGGGTAGGAATAAGCTTAGAAGGCAAAAAAGGCCAGTGTGATGGGAGCATTTGGGTGAGGGATAAAGTAGAAGGGGACGAGCTCCTAGAGGTGTTGAAGAATTTTAAGCAGGAAGGCGATCTGATATGATCCCTGTTTTATTTGATCCCTCTGTGTGTGGAGAGTAGAAGCTAGGAAGGCAAGAGTGGACTCAGGGAGACCAGTGGGGGATGTCATGGAGTTGTCCAGGTGAAAGATGGTGCTGGCAGCTTGGCCTACAAAGAAGGAGAAAGGAAATGGATTCAGGATCTATTTTGGAGGTAGTGGCAGCAGGACTTGCTCATAGACTTGTCACGGAGGATAAGGGAAGGAGAGACATAAAGGATTCCGTTGTGTGTCTGCATCGCACTTTGTTGGCCCTTCCCTGCTGATGCTCACTCAGGTCATCTCTCATTCTCCCTGCTCGCAGAGGCCTCTCCAGCCAGCACTCATATGCACACATCCTTGATGAGCTGAGTCTCGAAGGATCAAGGGCAAGTGCGTAGTGCGTTCCAGGTAGTGGGAACCATTAGAACTAAGGCTGGGGCCTCCCCCACACCTGGCTCAGCTCGTGCCAGAGTGTAGGCTGCAGAACGGTAGCACATGGCCTCAATCCACCACCTGAATCGTGTGGACCCGCTGCTGATTTTGAGATGTTTTTTCATGCTCTCCCATCCCGCACCTTCCCCGAGTTGCTTTCTCCTCTGGCCACGTCCAGTCCCCTCCCCGCTGCAGGTTAGTCCAGAGCTCCAGCCAGCGTTGCCGCAGCAGGTGTGTTCAGTTGGCGTTGCTGCCATGCTCGGGGGCCCTGCCTCTCTGCACTGGCTCAGCTTTGTCGTCCTGTTGCGTGAGCCACAGTGGGGCTTAAAAACAGTGGCCGGTGAGGCCTTTGGTTCTGGGCCGGCCCTGGAGGCTGACGGGCCTGTAGGAAGTGAACAAGAAGACCTCTTGTTTGTCTGAGCTGGATTCTTGCGTGTTCTTCATCCCCCCGTTCCCTCCTGTTTCTCATCCCTGGCCTTGTTCTTGAGAATACAGGGCCTACGGGCAGCAACTGCTCCTGCCGGCCTCCCTTGCCCTTTCTCAGAGGCTTTGGGCGTTTGGGGGCTCTAGGCCCACTCAGCTCATGAGGCAGCTCAGCCAGCAGGAGTTTAAAACAGCGTGACCTGCGAGCACATGAGGAGAGAGCGCCCTGCTTCTGTTTTTGCCATTGGTTCCCTTGGGTCACTGAAGACCGGCTCCCACCCTGGCTTGGGTTTCTCTCTTGTGCTGTTGGGAGGTGCCAGCCAGGCTGACTTGTCAAAATTAATATCTCTGGCAGTTTGCTTTCTGCCTGCCCAAGGGTTGTAGAATTGGACGCATTGTGGCTATCGTGAGCAGGTGAAATTTGACGTTTGAGCTTGCAGTAGGTCAAAAAAACAGGGAATGGGGGGACAACCTTGAAGGAGAAAATATAGGGCATTAATGAGCTCAACTGAGTATTCTCCCAAGTTGCCGGAGGACATGTGACTCATCGCAACCTTTTTAGAAGACAGCCTAAAAAAGAAATCTTGTTTATTTTTGAATGAGCAGTCCATGCACGTGGTAAAGCAGTCAGATGACACAAAAAACCATGTACAGTGAAAATTAAGTCTCCCTCCCCTGTCCACTGTCACCCAGTTACCCTCCCGTGAGGACACCCATTTCGTCTGTATTCTTCCAGAGATACTCAGTACCGAAACAAGCGCATATTATACATACAGTTCTATCCTTTGATCTTGGAAGCCATTCTCTAACGTAGCTATGTAATACTCCATAAGTAGCCTTTGATGCAGAACCACCACGCCTGAGAACCTACCCTACAGAAAAAAATGGCCCCAGTACAAAAGGTTATTTACCACAGCATTCTTTGCAGTGGCCAAACAAAAAACAAAGTGAAACCCTGGAAGTAAAATGAATGCCCATTTTTCAGGGAATGATTGGTAACATATGGTACCTCCACACTATGGAATATCAGCTGCTGAAGAGAGTGGGTAAGAGCACTACCAGTTGATTTGGAGGCGTTTCTGCGATGCAGCCGAGGGAAAGCAAGATTCCAAGAAGTCAATGTGATGTGGTCCTGATTATGTAAAATGCAGTGGCGAAAGTCTGTCAGTTGTGCTGGAGTGGTGGGTATAGTACTCATGCTCTTCTGCATCACACGGCCCAGCACTCTGTCTGGGAGACTTTGCAGTGTCCTCAGTTGTGGTCAAAACAAACTTCACATGTTGGACAACACTAGAGGCCCCCTTGGGAGGGTATCTGGCCCACAGGTGGAGAGCCCATGACGTCGGTGTTGGGAAAGGCTCCCCTGGACCTCTGTCAGCCTAGGAGGGGCTAATGTGGTGCGTAGTGAGAAGTCGCTTCTAACTGACTGTGACAGGCTATTTTGACCTACTTCCCAGGCATTTGGTGGAATGAAATAAGGACAGAGTTTGGTCAGCTGTGTGAAGCGTGCAGCGCCACCAAGTCTGCCCCTTGTGAGAATAAGGCAGAGGAATTACAGAAACGCTGAAGTCGAGGCATCAGGTCAGGTCCCAATGAAGCTGCACAGGGCAGGCGGCACCCACAGCCCACCACACAGAGCCACCCAGTGGGGTGCTTCTCACATCCCGCTCCTAAAACGGACGAGCCCTATTGCCGGGGAGAGTGGACCTGGAAGGAAGGTGTTGGGTGGACACACACCCACAGGACCACTGCGTCTCGCCACTCCTGGGGCTCTGTTTGCGCTGTGGTCTGTCATCGTGGTGGCCCTGGAGTTGTTCTCTGTGAAGCTCGGCTTCCCTTCCCCTTTCCTGCTCCTAGGCCCCGGATAAGGATGCATTCCTCCAGGGTTCTGGCGTTCCCCTCGGTATGGATGTGGCTGTCAGTGGGGTAGGGGCTCATGACCCCTTTGAGTCATAACTTGTCTCCTGCTGGGCTTCACTTGCAGTAGCTGTTCTCAGACTGAGGCTTCTCCCCTCGGCTAGACCACGTTTATTCACAGTGCTTTCTCCCCACCCTTGACCATGTTCCTTACCCTGTCACCACCACCGAAAAGAAAGAACACTTCCTATCTCTGGAGCAGCATCTCTTCCTCTGTTTCCTCTCCTACTGGTCATTCATCAGAAGTGAGAGCTCAGTTCTCACTGGCTAATCTATTTCTCTGCCCCCCTCAGAGAAGGAAGGACCTGGTTGTTAGTGACCCCAAGGCTTTATCTTGCCTCTGCGTGTGTGTGTGTGTGTGTGTGTGTGTGTGTGTGTGTGTGTGTGTATGTATGTATGAATATTCTCAGGTTTCTGGTTTGGGTAGTTGATGGTGTCTAGTGGACCTCTATCTACCCGTGGATGGGAGAGAAACAGGTACAATTAAGGATATTACATGGAGAGAGAGAGAGAATATATGTGTGTGTGTGTGTGTGCGCGTGCACACACACACACATGGAGAGAGAGAATTCATATCTTTATTGAAAATACAAAAATATGCCCTACAGAAAATTAGGCAGTGACTGGTCATTTATTGAAATTCATTTAACAGGCATTTGCTGATCTGCCCTTATTGTGCTGTGTACAATTTGAATCTGGCAGAAAACCACTTTGGGAAAACTCATAAGACCGTGTGAAGATCACTCTCGAATCTCCCTTTTCTGCCTCACCCCCAACGGCCAGTCCATCAGCAAGGCTTGTTTGTCCTTGACCTGAAACAGATCTTCACCAGCCTCCTCCTTTCCATTCTGTTGCCCTCCCCCCCCCGCTCCCAGCCACCACCATCTCTCCTTGGGTGTCACAGCAGCCACTTCACTGATCTCCCTGCTTCTTTTCAAGCCCGACAGTCTCTGTGCAACAGCCAGAAGGGTCTTTCAAAAATGTCAGTCAGAACACATCATTCTCCTCCTCCCCGTCATACTTAGAATAAAGAGCATATGGCCGACTGTGGCTCACACAGCCCGCGAGCTTCTGCCACATCTCCTAGCACCCCTCCCTCCCTCTCCACAGCAATCTAGGCAAGAGGGCCTCCTATGAGTTTCTTTAACAGATTTCCTCCATCCTCCTCCATCTCCTGGAATATTCTGTTTGTTTTTTTTTTTTTAACTTTCATTAGAGACTTTATTACCAATCCAGTAATTCGGTCTGGGTAGCCCTTTGAGTGTCTTTTAATTGCGAAATAATTCACATACCGTAAAATTCACCCTTTTAAAGTCTACATTTCAGTGGTTTTTAGTGTTTTCATAAGATTGTGCAGCCATCACCAGTATCTAATTCCGGTACATTTTCATCAACCCAGAAAGACACCGTGTACCCACTAGCAGTTACTCTCCTTCTGTGTCCCCCTCCTCCAGCCCCTGGCAACCACTACTCTACTTTCTGTCTCTCTGGATTTGCCTATTCTAGACATTTAATATAAATGGAATCCTATAATATGTGGTCTTCTGTGACTGGCCTCTTTCACTCAGCATGATGTTTTCAGTGTTCATCCATGTTGTACACAAATCAGTACTTCATTCTTTTTATAGCTGAACAATATTCCACTGTATGAATGTGCTGTGTGTTGTTTATCCATTCTCCATTTGATGGCCATTCTGGGATATTCTTACTTCCATTCTCCACATGGCTTCCTTCTCCTTTCTCTTCAGTTCTGTGTTGAAACTCACTCTAGTTTCCTACATAGTATTTCTTACCGTTTGTACTTATGAATATATTTGTTTCCCTGTTTGTTTATCTTCTGTCCCCTGTTCTGGACTGTGCATTTTGTAAGGGCGTGGACTCTATCTGCTTTTGTTCACTGTGTCTACCACCCTGCCCTGCACAGTGCCCAGCGCAGGGTACTGCTTAATAGTTGCTGGATGAATGACTCAGTGTATCTCATCTTGTTCTCATTTTACCTCCTCCTAAGGCAAAATGATTGTAACCCTGTTCTGTGGGAAATTCCATATCTAGCTTTCTACTTGCTGTATCTAGCTCTCTACTTTAAATAGTGGCAGGTTGCTGGAAGGATTTCTGCGGTGTAAAACACTGCTCCGTTGGTCATCTGCTGTGTAAGTCCACGGTATCATTTGAAAGTGCATGTGGCTGCCAGTAGGAGAGATCAGAAGTAACAATGGTGTAAACTCAATGGAAGGTGGTTTCTCTTGTGAGTAAAATGTCCTGAGATCTGCAGTCTGGGGCTGGGCTGGCAGCTCCACAGTCCTCAGGTAAAGCAAGATCCTTCTGTCTTTCTGCTTAACCATTGCTAGCACGAAGCTTTCAACCTTAAGGTGGCTTCATGGTCCACTGTGACTGCCGGAGTCCAGCCAGTGAGTCTGTAGTCCAGGTGGGAATCGGGGTAGGGAACGGGCACAAAAGTGTAGTCCAGCTCTTTGTTCTTGGTGAGGAATTTTCCTTGAAGTCCCACAACAATGTCTGCCTACCTCTTGTTGACCATCCCTAGCTGCAGGGGAGTTTGGGAGATGTAGTCTTAGCTAAGCATCCCGAGAAGAAGGGGGAGAATGGCTACTGGCTGGGCAGCTAGCACCAGCAGGTCTGTTTCCTGCCCCTGGTACCCTGGGCCATGGCAGCCAGCTTCTGCCCATTGGCCTGGGCCTTCAAGCCTCCTCCTTCCCCAAGTGGCCAGAATCAGAGCAGTGACTTTTTCTGTCAGGCTGACCAGAGGGTGAGGTTTTGAAGCCCCTCAAGGGCCTTCAGTCGAAAAAACTGACCATGTCGCCAGCAATAAGAATGATGGTAGCTCACCTTTGTTGAACCCTTACTACATGCTAAATCCTGCTCTAAACATTTTTCATGGAGTCATTTACTTCATCCTCATCTCCATTTTACAGATGAGGAAACTGAGGCACAGAGAGGTTAAGTAACACTAGACATTCTCGCTGTTAATAATGTTGTTTTTGTTCATTCTTCCCTTTCAATATATATAATGAATAAGAGGATTAAAAATAAAGCCTGACCTATTTTGGTAGATTGACCAGCGTTCTGTCTCCCATCTGATGAGCTGAGGTCTAGAGAGTGCTTTGTGGAAAAGCACTCGGCAGTTGAAGCCACACTGACAGACTGGTTTTATAGGAGTGCAGGAAGGGGCTTAACTCTTGGCACATCCAGCAAATGCCTGGTGACAGGAGGAAAAAGGATCCACAAGCTATGCAGGATTTCCCCGGCCCCTGAGCCTGCGGCCAGCAGACCGCAAAGCAGTTGTGCCAGTGGGCTGGGCTTGGCCTTTAAAATCATGGTCTACCTGACTGCTCTTAGAGGTCTGTGGGGTGAAAGAAGGCTGTCTCCGTTTCAGGTCCTCTGAGAATTAATTCAGGCACCAAGTCATCTTTCTGGATGCCTCTGATCAGCCATGCTTGGTGGAAATTTTTGATTCCCAAAGTTGACCTCTGAGTTGAGTCTTTTCGAGACACCTTCAGGTCCCTGTTAGTGGCTGTTTGCAGACTCTCTGGGGTGATGGCACAGCACGTGGCCGCTGGAGTCTGGAGGTAGCAGGTGTTTCGGTTAGGAGTGCATTTGGCTGCAAGTATCAGACTACACAGGTGGCATTGTCACTTTAACACATTGGAGGTTGTTTGTGTCTT
Source organism: Pseudorca crassidens (assembly GCF_039906515.1). Classification (NCBI taxonomy): domain Eukaryota; kingdom Metazoa; phylum Chordata; class Mammalia; order Artiodactyla; family Delphinidae; genus Pseudorca; species Pseudorca crassidens. The sequence continues at coordinate 15,304,951 of NC_090315.1, read as the reverse complement.
ATAGCATCTGGAGGGAGATAATGTGGCTCAATGGCTTGGCAGAGTGAATGCCAGTGCTGCTCTGACTCTCTTGCCCCCTCATGGCCACAAGACGGCTGCTGCACCCCCCTTCCCCAGTGGGCCGGGGGACCCTGAGAGTTGAGCCCTTCTATTCTGAGTAGTGTTCTGGGGACAAGAGGGACCCTCTCAAATCCTGGTGTCATGTCCACATTCCAAGCTGGAAAAAGGCAGACTGACGAAGAGGCAGAGGACTGTGTGGATGAGTCTGACCCTCTTTGTGAAGAGAACAAACACGTTCCCAGATTCCCTGAATGAGAAACCTTCGCTTACCCCAATGTGAAGATATGCTTCTGCATTGTCTAGATACACTCGTATTTTCCTTTTGCATTTAGGTCTCGGATCCATCTGAAAACAATGTCTGAATGTAGAATGAGATGGGGCTCAAGGCTGAGCCTTTCTTCTTAACTCTGTGTTTGGGAAGCGGCATTGTTGGTAGTTCTGGAGCCGGACGCACTGAGTTCGAATCCTTCCTGGCTGTGCCACCTGCTTGGCTGTGGGATCTTGGGTAGGCTGCCCCACTCTGTGCAGCAGTTTTCTGGTCTGTTAAAATGGGGAATGCTGGTAGACCCGACTCCACAGGGTTGTTATGATGGTTAAATGAGTTGCTAGCTAACTTGAAAACAGTGCCTGGCATGTAGCAAAATCAAAGCAAAAACCTCGTGCTTCAAGCCAGAATGAGAATTTGCAAGGCCACGTGGGTCTGGGAATCCCAGACCCCAGTCAGCTGGGAAGGCGAAGCATGTCACTGAGGTCACCATCTCTTTCTCTTGACAAGAAATTGTCAAACTGTTACGAAGATGTCTGTTCCAGTGTACACTCGCACCTGCAGTGACTTCTCCTTATTCCATAACTTCAGTACGTTTGGCAGTGTCAGACTCTGATGTTTTGGCCAATCTGCTGTGCATGAGATGGTCATGCATTGAGGCTTTTCCCGAGCAGTTTCTCTGCAGGGGTCTGTCGTGTGCCACTGTACCGCAGAGTTACTTGGGCTGGGCTGGAGGCAGGGCAGCCATTAGGCCCTCCGGCACAGTGAAGTCCTCAGAGCCCCGTGTTCAGAGCCCATTACCATGATGCTTCCCTTGTGGGAGGGGAGGGGCTGGGGAGAGGACAGAAGATGAGGATGTAAGACCCTCGTAGTCAGCAATACAGCCTTAGTCACATTTGTGGACTGAATCAATCAGTGAAAGAACCAGTGCTGAATCGTTAGTGTATGTTATTAATAGAATATAGGTCATAAGAGAAAACATGATTAATTACAAGGTGATCCCAGCAGCTGTCATACAGGATCGTGATTGAGGGCTTAGATTTTCCCAAGGCAAAGTCCTCTCTTCGCAAAGCAACGTTTCTTTGTTGGCAGGTGGGTAGAGGCAGTTAAATGAATGGAGATTTTCCTAAGTCACTATTTCAAAGACAGGATGGGGATGGGTATAATGGGAATCTTCTCTAAATGAAGGACGACTGAACCACTTTATTAGTAGGGGAGTAGGTCCCCGCTGCCGCAATGTGAATCTCTGGTAAAGTCTAAAAAGGAGAATGCAACTTGTAGCAGAAGCCCCCTGTGGGCTTGCTTCTCCTTCAGCTCAAATCTGAATGCCTAGATCAGCCACTTAGACACCTGGCCGCCCCCATCACCGCTTGGTCAGGAGGGGTGCGTGTGGCCAGGCCCTCTTAGGGGTTGGGCGCCCAGGGGGTGTGTCCTGTTCCGAGACAGAAAGCAGAAGAGAAAGCTGCCGTCTCTGGGCTCAGGGAGAGAAAAGAGCTAGTAGCCCTGGTCCCAGTCTTTGGGGCTATTAATTCTGTGCACTGGAAAAACGGGTGCCAGCAACAGTCACAGGCTCTGACCAGTCAGATTAGCCACCCCTTCTTCCTTCCTTGGTCTTCGTGGTGAGGTGCGAATGGATGGTCTTTTCCTTGTGAGTTGAGATGAAATACGAGGGAAGGAGTGCAGGAACAGGAAGGCCCAGGTGCACCGGCTGAGTCTGCCTTGGGGTCAGGAGAGCAGCGCCCTGGCTGGCTGGCTGGCCCTGCAGAAGCACCTCGCCCGGAGCCATGGCATGCAATAATGCCGGCTTCACAGGATTTCAGCGAGGCTGGAAACCAAGGTCATTAACATGTAAATACTTTGAAATGGGATATAAGCGATTGGTTTTCAGGATGTTGTTTGTGGAGTAATGGAACTTTTGTCAGACACTTCCCTGAAAGCCCATTTTTAAAAACAGAAAAAAGTGGAGCTGCTGTAGGTGAATGGGGGTGCAGAGGCCTGGAGCCTCGCCCGCTACCCCCCTTACCCTCTGCTGTCTCCCCAAGGACCATACTCAGGGGAGTTCAAGGTGAAACCTCCTGGGACTCTAGGGAGGCCTGGCTCTGCCTCCAGCTGGCCCTGGGCCCCAAGCAAGTCATCTCAGCATTCTGAACCTCAGTTTTCTTATCTGTCAAGTGGGCAGATCAGACTAGATGGAAGAGTTCTTCACCCAGTTCCTATGAACAGAGGCTTCAGAGATCTTTGACATCCTTGAAATAGTTGTGTGTGTGTGTGTGTGTGTGTGTGTGTGTGTGTGTGTGTTTCCTGGAGAGACATGCCATAGTTTTGTTTTGTCAGCCCCTCACAAGGATTGTATTCACTGGAACATGAAGGAGCGCTGTATTGATTTCTGAGGTCCCTTCCAGTTCTATCAGTCAGTTATTTCTGTTGTAAATGACAGAATCTCCCCAACCCAAACTGTCTTAAACTGCAAAGGGAAGTTAATGGCTCTGGGACCTGAAATCTCAGAGCTAGCCTGACTGGAGTCTGCACTCAGGTATTCTTGTCAGGAATACACCCTTCCCCACTGCTGGATTCTGCTTCTTTCACCTTTGACTTTATTCTTAGGTGTCCCTCCCCTCCCTCAGGTGGCAAAGAAGCCTTCAATAGCCCCTGCCTTACACCTGTTTCTTTCCCCCAGTAATCCAGCAAAATTTCCAGGGCCAACTCTGATTGGCCTTGCTTGGATCATGTGTCTCTCCCAGAGCCAATCACTGTGGCTGAGGGGAGGAACCATCAGGCTACGAGTCAAGGCCGGACCTGCTCTCACTCCCAGGTTCTCTCATCTTGGCTTCTACTTCTTGGTATACACCCTGGGAAGCGAGGTGTGCAGCCCTGTGACTGTGACTTATGTGACAGATGAGCGAGGGCTGTTGCTCTGGTAGGTGCTGGAGTTGCTGAAGCAATTCCAAGGGCATCTTCCCTTCCCAGGTAGTGTAAGAGGGGCTCTGGGATGTCTGGGGTTCTGGCTGAATTCCTGGCACTGTAGCCTGCCTTTGCTGCCATTTCTACAACCCTTCACCATCTGCTGCGGCCCCTCCTGTGTATCAGGGACCTCAAACTGATGGACATCACAGCTTCCTCCACTTGACAGGGAGTAGATTCTCAGCTCAGAGGGATGTGGCAGCACTGCACGTCACTGCTAATGTGCCTTTAAAGAGCCATGAACATCACTCTAGAGAAAGAAAGGGGGGAAAATGAGTGTCAGAAAAGCAATTTCTGATGCAATTTAAAAGGCAGTGATTACAATTTTACAGGAGTTTTATTGCAGGGGCTTCCTGATCATCCCAGGAATTTTTTTAATGGGAAGTCTGGTGATAAAGGAAAATGTTCTGGGTGCTTCTGGTTCCCTCCTGGCCTGCCAAGCATCTTGAAAATCAAAATTGTTAGTGTTTCATAGACCAGCTTTAGGGATTGCAACTACCCAAGATGCTGTTTCTGATCTTTCAAAGAGTGTGTGTTTTTCTGTATTTGCTGATTCAATGTATAGTAACTGTTTCTAATTTTATTTTATGCTTTCCTAAGTGGCTGGGTCGTAAGCTCTGGGAATTGTCAAGAACCCTACTCACTTCTTCCCTTCTATGTTAGTTGAGAGTCATTCGGTTGCGTGAACAAATAGAAATTCAGGTCAGCCTGCATAAGTATAAAAGGAAGCGTTTGAACTCACAGCCTGGAACATTCTATGTGTAATGGCTTCAGGGCTGCCAGGACCCTGTTTTCTTCCATCTCTTGGCTGCAGTCCTTTGTTGGTTTTATGGTCAGATAGGCTCTGAGGCAGCTCCACATATATATATGCAACCAATTTAGCAGCCCCAGAGATTTCCCCGTAATCCCAGCACATGTCCTGAGACTGTTTAGTGGACCTAATCAGCCCGGCTTTGGTTCCAGGGCCACCCGAGCCATGTCTGAGGCTGGGGGCGGGGAAGAGGAGATGCGGTGGCTTTATTGGCCAGGCCTGGGTTTTGTGACACCACTCTCTCCCCTACCAGCCCATGGATTGGGTCATTCCCACAGGAATTCCATGGGCTGAGTGAGAAAGATGAGGTTCGGAGGGCCGACCTGGAAAGGGAAATGGATGCAGGATGAACCAAAACCACCAATGCTCAGGACCCCTTCCCATACGAAACTCACGAGGATCTGAATCTGCCACACACCCCCTGGTTGTTACGTTCCCTGGGCACATGCTCCACCTTTACCCTGTCTCAGGGCTAGCATAGGGGTTCTTAATCTCAGGTCCATGGACCCTTGAAGGGTCCTTGGATGGAATTTAGAGGATTGTGAAGTTGACTGGGAAAAAAATTACATCTTTATTTTCTCTACCATCTAACTAAAATTTAGCATTTCCATTCCTTCTGAACAAGGGCCAAAAACCATGTTGTATCAGCAACGCCTGTGACTTTGTCACTGCTAGAGATCAAAACGTTTTCCATGGGCTTCCCTGGTGGAGTAGTGGTTGAGAGTCCGCCTGCCGATGCAGGGGACACGGGTTCGTGCCCCGGTCCGGGAAGATCCCACATGCCATGGAGCGGCTGGACCCGTGAGTCATGGCCGCTGGACCTGCGCGTCTGGAGCCTGTGCTCCGCAACGGGAGAGGCCACAACAGTGAGAGGCCCGCGTACCGCAAAAAAAACAAAAAACAAAAAAACAGCGTTTTCCATGTCACATTACAGTTGTTGTAGATATTACAAAGTACTGTTTACACTCATCTCTTTCTAAATTACTATAGTTATTGGACCCACCACTAAGATCTCATAATTTAAAGCATTCACAAAGAAGCACAAATATTACTGTATCTCAGGTTAGGTTTTGTTTTACAGATATTTTCTTTCGTTTTTGTTTGTTTGTTTGTTTGTTTTTGCAGTACGCAGACCTCTCACTGCTGGGGCCCCTCCCGTTGCGGAGCACAGGCTCCGGACGCGCAGGCTCAGCGGCCATGGCTCACGGGCCCAGCCACTCCGCGGCATGTGGGATTTTCCCGGACCGGGGCACGAACCTGTGTCCCCTGCATCAGCAGACGGACTCTCAACCACTGCGCCACCAGGGAAGCCCTGTTTTACAGATATTTTGGTATCTGAATATAATCGATTTCCCTTGTAATCTTGTGTATTGTATTTTGTACATTTGAACACATGTTTCTGAGAAGGAGCCCAAACCCTTCTTCACTAGGCTGTCAACAGGGGTTCCTGGCCTGAGAAAGGTAAAGAACCCCTTTTGGCTTCTCCAGAACCCCTAAGGACAAGATTATTGAAGCTATCCTGATTCCTGGACTCTGGAAAGTAGGCCAGCTGCTTGCTAGGTTTCCTTCCTCTGAGGTCCCCTGGAGAAGCTGGCTGGCATTTGAGGTCGGCCTTGGCATGTGGACGGCATGTGGACATGGCAGCATTGGGGAAGGATGGGGAGAGGCCTTGCCAGCCTGCAGTTAGCCCTGTCTTCATTGACCGCCATGACCATGTGGCCTGGCCAGGTGGTCGGGAGCAGGCACTGGAGGCAGGCTGCCTGGGTTCATCCCACCTGCAGTGTACTTTTGACTGGCTGGGCAGCCTCTAGGGTTACTGGGGGAGTGAAATGAGTCGGCATGTTCTGCTAGGGTGGAGCCTGGCACATAGGGAGTGAGAATCATTGTTTAGCGTATAGGAAGGTTCTAGGTTGTTCTCTCAGATCTCACCTCCCTGGCTTAGTAAGTGCCTGGCCTAAACCAAAATGTGATGGTGAGCAATGCAGACAGTAGCTTCTTGGCCTGGAGACATTCATTCATCCATGAAATACCCACTCAAATATGCACAACCATACTAAATATTCAAAAACATAAATTAATGATACAAAGTTACTGGGGCTTCCCTGGTGGCGCAGTGGTTGAGGGTCCGCCTGCCGATGCAGGGGACGCGGGTTCGTGCCCCGGTCCGGGAAGATCCCACATGCCGCGGAGCGGCTGGGCCCGTGAGCCATGGCCGCTGAGCCTGCGCGTCCGGAGCCTGTGCTCCGCAACGGGAGAGGCCACAACAGTGAGAGGCCCGCGTACCGCCAAAAAAAAAAATTAAAAAAATATAATAATAATACAAAGTTACAAGCCAGTGCTTTTTCTCTGCCACTCCTCTGCTCACAGTTGTCTGAAGGCAATGTCTTTATAATGGGCTTCCATCTGCCCCGTCACCTCCCTGCCCTCATGTCTCTCTCTCTCTCTCTCTCTCTCTCTCTCTCTCTCTCTCTCTCTCTCTCTCTCTCTCTCTCTCTCTCTCTCCCCCCACACCCCCCACCCCCCGCCCCGGCCCTCCTGCCTCAGGTCCTGTGCAGTGGCCGTCCCTGTGCCTGGAAGGCTCTTTCCCAGATAGTCACCCAATTCGTGGTCTCCTGTCTTCAGGTCTCTGTCCTCAGGCCTCCTCTGACCTCTCTGTAGCAGCAGCCCGTTGCTCTCCTCAGCCTACTTAGTCTCCATCAAGGTGCCGCCACTCCCTGGCTGAGGATTGCGTTTGTTCAGTGTCTCCCTCCCCTGTTGGAGTGTCTGCCCCCTGAGGACAGCGACTTTGTCTTGGTCACGGGTGTACCCTCGGTGCCTGGCACGCAGCAGGCGTTCAATAAATATTTGTTGAGGGAGTGACTTCGTGAATGACAGGTGGATACTACAGCAGGAAGGCTCATGCTGGCCAAAGATATAACCTCGTTTTTTTTCTCTCCGCAGATGCACAGTCTTTGACCTCGGCCCTCCTGGGACCCTCAAGGAGCACTAGTGTCCAGAACATACTAAGGTTGAGTACTGAGATTCATGTGACTTTCATTTGCTTAAGTTTTACGGCTCATACATGTAAGCCTCTTTATTATTTAAAAAATTTTTTGTTTGAAAGAGTGCCAAGGGAAAGATGTGTGACTCCTTCCCTGTCCCTCCCAACACCCACAGTCTGACATCTTCCCTCCGAGGTCATTGCAGTCAGTAGTTGGGTGGGTGTCTGGCTGGACCTTTCTTCCTGCTCGTGAACATTCCTCCTTATCCAAATACACCCTCATTATTTTAATTTCTTACATAGAGAAAAAAGAAGCCGTGCTAGATGACGCTTCTGCAGCATGTTTCCCACTGTCCCCAGTGGTAGTGTATCTTGAAGATCTTCGTTCATAGCATCCATCAGTGTATCACAGTCTTTTTTTTTTTTAACTTTTCAATTTCCATTTTAAATTTTACACAGAGTGAAATTCACTTTTTGGTCTATGGTTCTTTGAGTTTAGGCAAATGCATGCCGTTGTGTGACTGCCACCACAGTTAAGATACAGAATGGCCCCATCACCCCATGTGTGGATGCGCTGTTTATCTATAGGCTAAAAGTATAGTGTAGGTAGTTACACGAAATTAAACTATGTACACATGATAAGTACTTACCTGTAATATAAAGATTTTGAATGTGTTATAATTAGGTTTCTGGGTTTCTTGCTAGTGAGCACCCTCTTTGGTTTCTTTGGCCCCGACCAAGTAAAGAAGGGGGCCTCAGGGTGTGGGGCAGTCCAGGTGGTAGTGGGGCATTCCTAAACAAGGATGTCAACCCTTGTTGGCAGGATGCCACAAGGGGCTTGGGAGAGGGGGTGCTGTCTGATCCTTGAATCACCAAGAGACCCCAGTAGCGTGGCAAGTGGGAGAACAGAAGATTCTGGCGTCCAGACTCTGGACGCAGATAGTGGTGTTGGCTGAGTTGCAGGGACCAGTCAGTCGAGTTTGGGAACTGAGTGCATCTAGACAGGGGGACTTCCCCAGCGGTCCAATGGTTAGGACTCCGCACTCTCACTGCCGAGGGCCTGGGTTCGATCCCTGGTCGGGGAACTAAGATCCCATAAGCCGTGTGGCGTGGCCAAAAACAAAAGTTAAAAAAAAAAAATCTAGACAGTATCCTCTCCCTTGGCTGTTTCTTAGGTCCCTTCATGTTCCTTCATCCTGGCCTAAGGCTCTGCCCGGGTACCTGGAGCTTGTTTGTGGGACAGTCTCTTGGGGCCAGATTTCCATTAAGGGATGTTTCTTGGCACAATTCTGGTTTTTTTAAACATCTTTATTGGAGTATAATTGCTTTACAATGGTGTGTTAGTTTCTGCTTTATAACAAAGTGAGTCAGCTATACATATACATATATCCCCATATCTCCTCCCTCTTGCGTCTCCCTCCCACCCTCCCTATCCCACCCCTCTAGGTGGTCATAAAGCACTGAGCTGATCTCCCTGTGCTATGCGGCTGCTTCCCACTAGCTATCTGTTTTACATTTGGTAGTGTATATATGCCCATGCCACCCTCTCACTTCGTCCTAGCTTACCCTTCCCCCACCCCGTGTCCTCAAGTCCATTCTCTATGTCTGCATCTTTATTACTGTCCTGCCCCTAGGTTCATCAGAACCTTTTTTTTTTTTAAGATTCCATATATATGTGTTAGCATACGGTATTTATTTTTCTCTTTCTGACTTACTTCACTCTGTATGACAGTCTCTAGGTCCATCCACCTCACTACAAATAACTCAATTTCGTTTCTTTTTGTGGCTGAGTTATATTCCATTGTACATATGTGCCACATCTTCTTTATCCATTCATCTGTCGATGGACACTTAGGTTGCTTCCATGTCCTGGCTGTTGTAAATAGAGCTGCAGTGAACATTCTGGTACATGACTCTTTGAATTATCGTTTTCTCAGGGTATATGCCCAGCAATGGGATTGCTGGGTCGTATGGTAGTTCTATTTTTGGTATTTTAAGGAACCTCCATACTGTTCTCCATAGTGGCTGTATCAATTTACATTCCCACCAACAATGCAAGAGGGTTCCCTTTTCTCCACACCCTCTCCAGCATTTATTGTTTGTAGACTTTTTGATGATGGCCATACAATTCTGTATTAACTTTTTTATTTTAAAGGAATTTTAGACTTAAAAAAAGTGACAAAAATAGTACAGAGAGTTCACATTATCTACCCTTCACCCAGCATCCCCAAATGCTACCATCTTATACAACTGTAGCACAACTATTAAAACTAGGAAATGACCACTGGTCTAGTACTATGAACTAAGTTATAGACTTCAGTCATATTTCAACTAGTTTTTCTACGATGTCCTTTCTCTTTTCCAAGACCCTATCCAGGATCCTTACTGCATTTAGTTGTCATGTCTCTTTAATCCTCCTCCAATCCGCATCGGTTCCTCAGTCTTTCCTTGTCTTTTATGACCGTGACACTCTGGAAGAGAACTGTCCTGCTATTTTGTGGATTGTCTCAGTTTGGCTTTGTCTGATGTTTCCTCATGACAGGGCTGAGCTTATGCATTATTTGGCAGAGGTGAGGGGCCCGCCTCGGTGCACGGCACCAGCGGGTCCATGTGTCTCATCACTGGTGCTGTTAACCTGGATCACTTCATCCAGGTGCTGTCTGCTGGGTTACTCCACTGCCCAGTGTCTGCTGGGTTACTCCAGCAGGTGCTGTCTGCTGGGTTACTCCACTGCCCAGTAACTGGTTTTTCCCTTTGCAATTGATAGTTATCTCGGGGGAGGTGCTCTGAGACTACACTTGTTTCTCCTTGAACTTGCACGTGCTCATTTTGGCATGCATTGGTAGGGTGAATCTTGCCTGCAACAGTTATCACTGTGGTATCTCCCTAATGGTGAATTTTGTATGTCCCTCATTTCTTCTACATTTATGAGTTGTCCACATAATTGGTTCTGTTAAGGGAGACCTGTCCCTTCTCCCTCATTTATTTCAGTTATTCGGTTATTAGCATATATCTGTGTGGCGTCATAGATACTCATTTTAATCTAGCTCGTCCCTTTTTAATGCAGTAAAAGGTTCCAGTTTCTGAGTGAATTCCTAGTATTGCCTCTTAAACCGCAGGAGGACCGGCGTCATTCCTACATGGTAACGAGCGCCTTAGGGACTGGAAAGCAGGAGACAGGGTTTCATTTGTTCCTTCATTCATTTCTTCCCTTCACTCAACAAAGGCCTCTGAGCACCTACTGTTATGGTCCAGGTGCTGGGGATTCAGGAATGAACAAAACAAACACAGTCCTTTCCCTACAGGAACTGACATCCTACTGGAGGATAAAACAATAAGCAGACAAACGAGTAAATGTGGGGATAAGTACTACAGGGATCAGTAAAGCAGGAAAGAGGACTGACTGGGAGCAACAGTGATTTGATTTGATTTTAATTTTTATTTTTTTTGGCTACACCGTGCGGCATGTGGGATCTTAGTTCCCCAACCAGGGATCGAACCTATGCCCCCGGCATTGGGAGCACGGAGTCTTAACCAGTGGACCACCAGGGAAGTCCAAGGGGGTGATTTTAGACCAGGTGATCCAGGAAGGCCTCTCTGAGGAGGCCCTGAAGGGAAGGAACAAGGCAGGACCCCGACCTAATTCTTCCATCTGCCAGCCAGGAGAGCTAAACGAATTCTCTCACTTCTGAACAGGGTTTCAGGAATTGTGGCAAACAGGAAAATGTGTTACCTCTCTGAGGGGCAGCCCCTACTGAGCTCTAGCCCATTTGTTGCCCTGGGGAAATGCCAAGTCTTGCCAGATCTGGTGATTTTTTTTCCCCAATAGAAGACAGAAATGAGGAATTCTTGCTTGTCCATGGAACCCAAATTATGCTACATCAGCTAACTTTCAGGGATATGTGGATGAATATCTTTTGTTCATTTTCACTGTATTTATTTATTTCCTTATTTATCTATTTATTTATTTTAAATATTTATTTATTGGGCTGTGCCAGGTCTTAGTTGTGGCATGCACGATCTAGTTCCCCAACCAGGGATCGAACCCAGGCCCCCTGCATTGGAAGCGTGGAGTCTTAGCCACTGGACCACCAGGGAAGTCCCTCATTGTATTTATTCATTAAGTTACCTTTGGAACAAAAGATACCAGTTTTTTGTTTTGGTAGGAATGTAGATTTTGTTTTACATATATGTATATATATTCAAGTTTAAAAGTGAGTTGATTTAAAGGAACTATTAAGTAAGTAATTGTACAGCTGGGACATAGATGCAGTTGAAAAGGAAGGGTGAAGCACAGCTAGTGAGGTTTGGTAAACGCGGTCCTGTCTTGACCTTCCACTCTTTCTCCTCTGGATCAGGGGTTCTCAGCCGGGGACCTGAACTGAGGCTGGCAAACGATGACCATGGACATGTGCCCTGAGCCATTTGTGTCATGATGGGTGTATCAGCCAGGAATGCTTTCAGCGGCAAAAACAGAAAACCCAGCTCACAGCAGCTTAAACAAATGAGGCTCAATTTCTCTCCCATAACAACAAACCCAGAGGTACTTGGCTGCCGATGTCAGTTCAGAGGCTGAGGGACGTCCGGGCTGGGGCCTCCTTGATTCCCTTGGCCTTTCCCTCATGGCTGCAAGGTTGCTGCTTGCAGCTACAACTGGAACAAGGAAGGGGGAGAGTCAACTCCAAGCAGTGTGGTTTTCTTTCAGTTCTGAACCACTTCAGCAATCCCAGAATCCCCCTCCCCAGAAGATTCCACTTACATCTCATTGACCAGAAATGGGTCACATAGCCTCTCCCTATTTCAAGGAAGGTGAGAAATGTTGTTTGGCTTTTCAGCCTCTCCTGAGGAGGAAGCCAGAGAAAAAGGGAACTGAGAGTGTCAGTTGGGTTATCCAGCCAACAGCGTCTGGCTCCACAGGGGAACAAAAACAATAATAATGAACATTAATGGGTGCAGACTCTATGCCGAGCCCTGCTGTAAGGGCTGCATGATCTCATTCAGTCCTTCCACCCACCCTATGATGTCACTGCTGTGATCTCTCCATAGTAATGACTTGGAAACTGAGGCAGAGAGTGGTGACGCCCTTTATCAAGCAGAGGAGCCAGGGTGGGAACCTTTGCAGTGTCTCCAGAGCCCTCGCTCTTGGCCACTACACTTTGTCACTTCGTAAGAGGTCCTGGGGTCCCAGACTGCTAGCTATCTGACCTCAGTTTAAATTCATCTAGGAAGGGAGGGACAGGGCAGCATATTTTGCTTTAGGGAAGTTTTGATCATTAAAAAGCTTCCTCGTGAATCACATCCATTCTGTGTAGCTGTCTCTCACTGGTTCTGGTCCAGTCCTGATGAAGGGCACCAGGCACACATCTTCCTCCTGGCAGCCCTTGGTGGCTTGCAGATGGCAGAGTCTTCTCCTGGCCTCCTTTTCCAAACACACTGTACCTGTGCTTTTAACTCTTCTTCCCAGAATGACGCTTCCAGCCTTCTTTCCTTTCTTGGGGTTCTGCTGGTTGATTCAACACACATTTACTTTGCGCCCCCTCGGTGCCCATCCCTGTAGTGTAGTGGTGTGGGTGAGACGGCCTCATGGCTGAGCGGACCCTGTACTTGGGGGGCTCCTCGTCCAGGGAGGGAGCAGGCCCTCAGACAGTGACAGCCCAGGGTGGTCAGGGCTGTATGCGGGAACCCCAGGGGCTGATGAGAGCCCACAGGAAGTGCCCAGGCAAGCCTGGGGGTCAGGGAGGTCTCCTGGAAGCAGCTTTGGGCTTTGAAGGAAGAATAGAGATTTGTCAAGGAGCAATTTCCCCCCCTCTTCTCCACCTCCCCTTTCTTCAGTGAAACTCTTTCACTGCAGCTCTCCTTGCTGAATCTCCACCCCCTTCCTCTGTAAGATGAAGGGTTTGGACTTGGGTTTCCATCCGTCCATCCAGCAAACATATCCCATTTGAGCACTAGGCTTACAGGGATACCCTCTTGGATAGAGAGTATTTGGGGAAAGCTCTGTCATGAGAGTCATGAGAGTCCTAAGAGGGAAAGCCACAGGGCCATGGGAACTCGGAGGAGACACCTGACACTGGCTTGGGGCTTCAGGGCCAGCTTCTTGAAGGCTGCGAAATCCATCACAACGGGCTGACACAGTGGCCGAGAGCACAGAGTCCAGCTAACCTGGGGTCTAGTCTTAGCTTGATCACTGACGAGCCCCAAGTAGGGAGCCTAACTCTGGGAGCTTCCGTTTCCTCCTAAGGTTGTTTTGGGAATTACAACGTGACTGTGAATCTCAAGTACTTAGTGCCTGGCCGAAGTAGTCATATAACAGATGAGATGGCGCTGGTGGCCACTTAGATTCATTAGCCTTTACTGCATGTCAGAAATTAGGCAGCCTAGTCACCAGCCTGGAAGAGAATAATAAGCACTCACTGCTGCTGTTAGGATTACTTATTCAGCAAATAGGAGTGTTTACCTCGTGCCCAGCCCTGAGCTAGCATGGTGCCTGGATATAGCTGGACTGTGCTCTGGAAACAGGGCTTGTACAACTGAGGCCTGGGCCAGAAATTTTACGGGAGAAGAGAGGAGTTTCCTTGGTGGGTATTGGAAACCCATAGCTTCCGGTCTCCCAGTCCCCTTTCCAATTAGTCCCCAGGCCTTTCACATTGGCCTCCAGCATGTGGGCTGCCCTTGACCTCTGTGGCCAGAACGCATGGATGCTCTCTCTGCTCAACCCATCAGCCGAGTCCCAAATTAGACCTGACAGTGTGATTTATTCTCTGGGATGGAGCTGGGAGGGCAGAGCCCCAGTGGGTGATTCCGAGGGAAGGTTGTCAGCCCGAATTAGCCCAGGCCCTTCATGCAGCCTTGCTGTTTCAGCTTCCCCTAACTAATAGGGTTTTCCCAGGGTGTTGCTGGCTTCTGAGCAGCCTCTTCCCAATTCCCAGGGGCTGAGACTTGGCTGTGATCCCTTAGGAGCTGTGTTTGATGAGCGCCCCGAGGCCTCGGGCTCTGTCTGAAGGGAGTGGGGGCTCTGGGTCCTTTCATCTGCCTCATCAGGCACTGAAAGTGGCGATTCCCCGGGGAGTAGTTATGCAGTCTGCCCCTCTCGCCCTGAGTTCAGAACTGCCAGCTGAAGGCCACCGCCTTGCTCCTCACCTCCCAATCTGTAATCACAGTTGTGTCTGCCTTCATTCATTCACACAGAATGCCAGTGAGAGGCAAGATTCCGCTGCAGGAGCAAATTAACCCTGAAATCCTAGAGGTTGAACACAGCAAATGTCTATTTCTTACTCATGACCCAAGTCATCTCAGCTGGGGGCTTTGCCTTGAACCTCAGGGACCCAGGATGGGGCGGGGGGGGGGGCTCCCCTGTCTTGTAGCATCACAACTGGAACACACAGTCTCCAGGGTCACCATGGCAGTACAGGGGAACTAGAGGGTCACACCGCAGCACTTAGATGCCAAGGCCAGAGTGACGCAGGCCACCTCTGCTCACACCCAGAACTAGCCGTGTGGCCTTGCCTAACTAACTGCAAGGGGCTGGGATGTGGGAGCATGTGGGTATTCAGTGAGCAGTAAATATCCTGGCCACAATAGGCAAGTGTGGTATTTATTAAGCACCTACTGTGTGCCGGGTTTTCTAAGAGGGCTGTGGAAGTACAGAGGTTCGGTGGAGGAAACAGAACCTCAGTAAGAATTCATAGAAGCCGCTGTGTCATTACATCTGCACTAAGTGCCCTGATGGAAGAGCCATGACAGCCTATCCGGGGGAACCTGACATGTTTCGAGAGGTCAGGAGATGTCTCTCATAAGGACTGCCGTTTGAGGGGAGGCCTGAAGGATGTGTAGACCTTAATGGGTGGGGGCAGCAGTCCCAGTAGAGGGAACAGCATCAGCGGAGTTCTGGAGCTGGGAAGGAGCTTGGTTCTGGGAAGGAACTGGAAGGTGGCCAGCAACACTGTAGGATACGGAGTTGGGGAGAGGAAGCTGGGGGCAGACCATGCAGGGTCTGCGTGGCTGTGAGGAGGAGTTTGGTATTTGTTAACACCTACCTTTTGGAGCTGTTGAAAGAATCAAATGAGCTCAGTCATTCTTTCAGCAAATGCTGAGTTTCAGCTCTTTGGCAGACAGTGTTTCAGGTCCGAGGGACGTAACTATGGACAAGACGGACAAACGTCCCTGCTCTCACGGAGCTGGCATTCTTGAAGGGGAGACAGATAAGAAACCAGAAGAGAAACAAATAATATAATTGTACTTCGTGAAAAAACTTCTGAGCAATGAAATAGGGTCATTTAATAGAGAGCATTTAGTTTGGATTCTTTGGGCTATAAGTAGAAGCAAACCCCATTTGTGCTGGCTTAAGCTGTCAGGAAATGTGTGGGCTCCCCAAGTCCAAGTGTTTTGGGGCTGCCTTCTGGGCTGGTGATTGGGCAGCTCAACATGGATGGCGTGGTGGAGAACCCAGGTTCATTCTGCAGCAGCTGGGCTGTCCATGATGCACTTTTACCTTAAGACAGGTCCCTTCCATGATCATTGGGTGGCAGTTGGGACATTGCAGGGAGTCTCAGGGGTGGGAACAGAAGCTTTTTCAAACTCTGTGCGCCCCAAGGATCTCTGTAGTCCACCTTTGTAGGCAGTGAATTTATAGGGCCAGTGGGAGAGCAGGGAGGAGGCTTCTGCCATAGTCCAGACGGGAGACGGTGGAGGACAGAACCAGGATGGGAGGGAGTGGAGGGTGAGGAGGGGGGCAGGTTAGGAGGTAGAATGGCCAGGACTTGCTAACAACATGGCTGCTGGAAAGAAAGGATGCTGAGCACACACGCGCGCGTGCACTAGCACGCACACACACACACACACACACGCACACAGAGATATCTGTCCACCTTGTACTGTGTCCTCCTCTTGTAAAAGGCTTGGTACACATTTGCATAGTACAGGCTCTGAGAAATCTTGCAGGGAAGAAACCTGCTTCTTTGACTATGGAATCTTTTTATTTTCTGAAAGGCACTTAGTAACATGTTCTGCAGAAAAAATTGAAAATTTTTGCTTTAATAATAATTCTCATCTTTGTGGCATATTAGAGTCACGTGGGGAGCTTTAAGAAACCCCAAGGCCTGGGCCCCACCCCAGAACATTTCACTAGAGTCACCAAGGGTAGGACCAGGCGTGGGATGGGGTTTTTTTTTAAAGCTCCCCAGATGTTTCCAGGGTGCGGCTGAGGGTGGGAACTGTTGCTTTACTGTGCCCTTCGGTGAGCTTCACGTTATAAAGCTGTGTTGTTTATATGCATGTCTGATTATCAAAGTAATACTTGCTTGTTGTTTAAAAGAAAGAAATCAGAGGACCCAGACTCTGCCAAGATAATCACTTTTTCAAGCCTGGAGTGTTCCTTCCAGATTTAAAAAATATATACTTGCACTAAAAAAAAAGAATACTGTGTGTATCCCAAGACAAGATGATTCCCCATCTTTCCAAAGAGAAAATTTTTTTTTACGTTTTGGGGTCTGCTTGAAATGTTTAGGGATATTGATGACATAATCAGCTGCCTGTCTGTATTTTTCAATTTATTAATTTTGTGACACATTTAGAATCATGACATCAAAAATGTTGAATTCAAAATGTGGCTTAGATCCTCTCACATCATAAAATGTTACACTCTTCACATAAGGCCTCCTTATCATCATTAGAGCCCCTTTTCTGAGTCATCTACCCATATTTCCAGAATACATCATTTCCACCTCCATCTGAAGTGCTTGTGATGTGGTACTTCTTGAATCTGTGTATTAAGTTGTTGCTGGAAACTGTATCCCAAGCAGTCATATATCATTAGACAACTTTTTAAAATTCCCCTTTTAGTTGTATATTGGTGATCTCTAAAGTGTAGCCAATAACTTTTACTATGTTACATTAAGGGAAAAAGACACTTTTTTTTTTTTTAAGACAGTTACTGAAAATGAATAAATGAAAAAATGGGAACATTTAAAAGCAGTTACATAAGCACTCATTTTTGAGTCAATCAGACTAATGATTCCGATATGAATAATAAATGACAGTTTAGGAAAATTCAGTTTCATCCCACACAGCAGCACTTTGCCTCAAGATAGTTTTCAGTCTTACTTTCCACAGCCTTTTTTCAGTTTTCAAAATTCTAGTTAATTAAATGAATGTTGCTTACAATTATTTGTCCCTATCTTGCTCTCTATCTTTAAAGGGCCTCTTTAAGTGACTTATAACACTTGGAATCGTGAGGTCAAGCCCTCGGGAACAGTTCCTGAGTCTATTATAATATATGCCTCCTTTTTCATTGTTGCCAAAACTAGCATCACTGAAATCTTTAGATGCTAATGTGGCTTTTCCCAAATTGCACTTTGTTCATCAAGATAAAATAATATGAAAACTTTGAAACACAGCTCTTATTGCTGAGGGTCATTTTTCAGGGGGGAAATCTTGCTTTATATTTGGATAGGTCTTGTATTCAAACTAAATTAAGTAGGTTAAACACATACAGTTAGCTCAGTGGTATTTGATCTTCCTGCCATGAGCAGTAACTTCTTGGAAAGCCTGAGTTCTCTCACTTGCCCAGCTTAATCTCATTCATTTATTCATTCATTCAGTATTGATTAATTTCCTGTCAGCTACCCTAAGAACCAGTAAAGAGGACGGTAGTACAAAAGGCCCGTGTTGGAATCCCAGCCTTCCACTTCTACCTGTGCAAGTGTGGCCAAGGCACTTAACCTTCCCATGCCTCAGTTTCCCCATCTATAAACGAGAGATGGTAACACTGCCTGCCTCGCAAAGTGGTTGTGGGGATTCAGGGGTTTAATACAGATCCACAATCCCAGGTGGAATGCTACCCCAATAGACAGATTATCATCACTGCAGAAATGTTGATGTGACGGATGCTTCCCTAGACCCTGCTGGGTATAAGCTCTCCATTGCTTTTCTAAAATCAAATCATCCAGAATCCCAGAACTCATTTGGCCTAAGAGGTTTGGAAAGGGCAAGCTGTATATATAAAACACTTAGCAGGGCTTCCCTGGTGGCGCAGTGGTTGAGAGTCCGCCTGCCGATGCAGGGGACGCGGGTTCGTGCCCCGGTCCGGGAAGATCCCACATGCCGCGGAGCGGCTGGGCCCGTGAGCCATGGCCGCTGAGCCTGCGCGTCCGGAGCTTGTGCTCCGCAACGGGAGAGGCCACAGCAGTGAGAGGCCCGCGTACCACAAAAAACAAAACAAAACAAAAAAAACACTTAGCATAGTGCCTGGCACATAATAAGTTCTGTGTAAATGGTAACCATTTGTTATTGTTATTATTATTTAAAGTACCTGCCTCACCATCCTTAATCATCATCATGGAAATGCAGGTGCTAACCACAATGACATGCCATTACACACCCACCTCAGTAGGTGAAATAAAGACAGCGTGGGAGGAGATGAGGTCAGAGAGTTACACGTGAGGCCTTATAGGGACGAGGCTTTTTCCTGAATGTATAGTGGGACGGTTCCGAGCAGTGGAGGGATATGTTCTGACCCAAGTTAGCAGAGTCCCTCTGGTTGTGTGTGGGACCAGGGGAGGGAGCCAGGAAATCAGGGAGGGAGCTCCTGCTACAGTTCATGGTCCAGGCTGGCGGGGGTGGGAGGTGCAGCAGGGCGAAGCGGGCAGATCCTAACCATGATTTGAAGCTGGAGCCAATACTAACTATGAATGGACTGAATGTGGGGTTGAGAGAAGGAGGATGGCACTGAGGTTTTGGCCTGAGCACCAGGTGATTAGTGAAGGCGTTGAGTTGAGAGCCAGCAGAGTGGAGATTTGCGAGGAGAAGGTGAAGATGGTGGGAGAATCAAGGATAGAGCTGATGGGAGTGGATTCAAGAGAAACACAGCTTTGCTTTTTTTTTTTTTTTTTTTTGAGCAGTTTTAAAAGGTGTACAGAAGATTGATCATGAAATACAGAGAGTTCCCACGAACTCCCTCTCTGCCCACTCTAAATAAAAGTTTCCCCTTTTATTTACATTCGTATTAGTGTGGTACATTGTTTTAAGAACTGATGAACCAATACTGATACATCGTTGTTAACTAAAGTACATAGTTTACGGTTAGGGTTCATGCTTTGTGTTCTACATACTATGGGTTTTGACGTGTGTGACATGTGTCCACTGTTACAGCATCATACAGGGTAGCTTCACAG
This sequence comes from Pseudorca crassidens, assembly GCF_039906515.1. NCBI lineage: Eukaryota > Metazoa > Chordata > Mammalia > Artiodactyla > Delphinidae > Pseudorca > Pseudorca crassidens. The sequence continues at coordinate 15,285,704 of NC_090315.1, read as the reverse complement.
CCCTGCCTATTTGTTTGCACCCTTCCACCCTCTGCCCCCCCTCCACACACACACACACAAAACCACTGATCTGTTTACTGCAGAACAACAGGACTTTGTATCCATCTCCCTGGCAGACACCAGCCTGTGAACGTGTCGTCAGTCATCGCCCCCCCCACCCCCGCCGTGTGTTTTGTTTGTTGCTGTGTCTCTAGTGCTTTGGCCACACCTGGCACACAGTAGCTGCACAATAAAAATATGCTCAGTTAGTATCTTGTTGGATTGGGGAGGGATTAGAACCAGAAGGAGCCCTTGGAATCAGAGGCTATCGTGCCAGAGTGTGAGTGACAGTCGTGTGTTCCGTGGACCTGGGCTTCCCAGTGGGCTCCCCTCCACACACCGTGGGTATTAGGGGGAGGGAATAATTGAAAGTGTAACCCAGACATCCGTGTGCCCTCTCCCAAACTAACCATTTGCTGAGTGCCTGGCCCCGTGACCAGGACTGATACGGCTTCCCCATCTGTAAATTAGGATAATCAGAGTATTGACCTCATAGAGCTATTGTAAGGGGTCTGTGAGACAATGCTGTAAGACACCTGTAGGTGTTCCATAAACGTGATGAGCTATTAGTCTGACTTCATGGCATTCCCCATCTACTGGGGGGAGATAGATATCAAATAATCACTCAAATAACCACATAATTTAACTGGTAATTAAACTCTAAAAGAAAAGCCCAGAATGCCTTTGAAAGAGAGTAACAGGGCTGGAGGTGGGGTCTTATTCAAGGCTGGAGTGGGGTTGGGAGTGTCTGAGAAGAAGTGACCTGTAAGCCTAGACTTGAAGGATAAGTGGGAACTTGCCCAGGGGCAGGCTGGAGGCTGGTGTTTGGGGGCAGGAAGAAGAGCCTGTACAAGGGCCCTGAGATGTGCTGGAGGAACAGAGGCTGGTGTGGCCTGAGCAGAGGGATGGGGGGACAGGTTAGCAGCCTGGGTCATACTGGGCCTGGCGAACCATCCGTAATGATTTGGACCTCTTCCCATGGCCCCAAGACCCATGATGCTGGTTTGGTTTGCTTTAGCTTTTTAGCTCCTGTGTGCACTTTCAAGGTCTGGTGTCCTGACTCCCTCCTCCCCCAGAACAGTTTGTACCAACTGCTGCAAGCCAGGGTCAGGGTCAGAGACTCCAGCCCTCCCCTGTCACCTTGAAGTGCTGTGCTGCCTTCTGGCCCTCAGTCTGCAGTCTGCATAAGGAGAAGGTGCCCTGGTTCCAGACTCATCAATCCTTAGGAAAGAAGCAGCTTGCTGATCCATCCCGGCCACTGGGAGGCCCGCAAAACAGGTCACTGCAGCATCGCCTCTTCCTCAGAAAGGCTCGGGGCCTCGCTGATTCATGATCCCATCCTCTCAGAGAAGGAACCCCAGCCTGCCCCCCTCAACAATGGCCTTGTTTCCTCCTGGGCCTGGAGCTGCCAATAGCTCCACCTCCACCCATTTCCCTATTTCTTTTGTAAGATGCCAACCAATATGCTTCTGTCAGTTCTCTCTTGTGGGCCAGGCCCTGGAGAGAGGTGGGACGGGGTGGAGAGGAGAGTTTCCAGGTTACCTTTGTCTCCTCAGCTCTGCACAGGAAATGGCTGTTTTGTGGGCCAAGAGTTTGGGGAGGCCCTGTGCCCCAGGCCCTCAGCAAGGGCTCAGATGAGTCCTCCAGCCTGGGAATGGTGTCAGATTCCCAGGGTATATGGAGAGGCCCAGGTACCCTGAGCAGTTCCTCTGATCCTGTCCTGGCATCTCCTCTGCTGGAGTGGCCTCTGCCAGTTGCTGGGTAAGTGGAGGGCCTTGCTGTCCCTTCTTCTGTCGTGTCCATGGCCACCCATTCCCAGAGCTCCCAGAGCGGGGCTCTGACCCTTGCAGGGCGGGGGTGAGGGGTCTTCCTTCTGAGCACTTGGGTGCATCCTGTCTCGGGGAACCCACAAAACTTTTAAGTGTGGCTTCTCAGCAATGCGGTAGTTCAGAGGCTCTTATAGAGACTTTTGAACTGATGGAGTCCACATCCAGACCTGAGTGGCTGGCCCCGTGGCACTCAGGATCTTGTTCAGTCCTCCCAACAACCCTAGGAGGTAGGTATTCATAGGAACCAGATGAGGAAACCAGGGCACAGATAGGTCAGGTCACTTGCCTAAGCCCCACAGCTGGGAAGTGGTGGAGTCAGGATTTGAACCCAGGCTGTGTGGCTTCATAATCACTGTGCTGTGCCGCCTGCCTGCCCACTCTCCTTATCACATCACTGTTTATTTTCTTCTTAGCACTTACTCAGTTTGTTGACTTGTGTTCTGCCTATCTACACCCTTTAGGGTGTAAGCTCCTATTTGATAATGTGAATTATGTGTCTTGTTTGGTGGTATAAACCCAACATCTAGTACCTGGCACACAGGAGCTGCTCAATAATATCTGTCGAATGAATGATCCAGAGTTGCCAGTGACAAGGATGTGGAGGAACTGGGTCTCTCATACTTTGCTGGTGGGAATGTCAAGTGGTACAGCCGCTCTGGAAAACAGATTGGCACTTTCTTAAAAACTAAGTGTGCAACTGTCATATGACCCAGCCATTGCACTCTTTTTTTTTTTTTTTAATTCATCTATTTTTGGCTGCGTTGGGTCTTCATTGCTACACGCGGGCTTTCTCCAGTTGAGGTGAGAGGGGGCTACTCTTCGTTGTGGTGCGTGGGCTTCTCATTGCGGTGGCTTCTCTTGTTGCGGAGAACGGGCTTCAGTAGTTGTGGCACGTGGGCTCAGTAGTTGCGGCTTGCCGGCTCTAGAGCGCAGGCTCAGTAGTTGTGGTGCACAGGCTTAGTTGCTCTGAAGCATGTGGGATCTCCCCAGACCAGGGCTCGAACCCATGTCCCCTGCATTGACAGGCGGACTCTCAACCACTGCACCACCAGGGAAGCCCCTATACAACATTTTTAAATGGCCAGATCATACAAATGGAGAACATATTGGTGGTTGTCAGGGGTTAGGGATAGAGGGTTATGAAGGAGTGAGTGTGATTATAAAAGGTAACATGAGGGATCTATCTTTGTGATAATGAAACTGCTCATATCTTGGTTGTGATAGTGGATACATAGACATACACAGGTGATGAAGTGGTATAGAACAGAAGACACACACACAAATGAATACAGGAAATCTGAATACAGTCGGTAGATTGTTTCAATGTCCATTTCCTGGTTATGATATTGTACTTCATTTTTGCAGAAAGTTACCATTTGCCAAACTGGGCAAAGTGTATATAGTATCTCTCTGTATCATCTTACAAGTGTACGTGAGTTTACAATTACCTCAGTAAAAATGGATATTAAAAAAATTTGCCAGTGAGATGGGAAGAGAGAGAAAGGGGGATCTGGATCTGTCTGCAGAGGTGAGGGAGATGGGCAGGGCAGGGCAGAGCATAGGGCCTGTAGGCCAAGGGAGGGGTTGAGGGTTTACCCTGAGGTCAGCCCCCAGAAGGGTTTCAGGCAGGAGAGGGACCTGGTCAGATCTGCATTTTTAAGTGATAACTGTGGCTGCCACACTGAGAGATTGGGGTCAGGGAAACTGGAGGACAGAGCCTACAGCAAGTGGGCCTGAATGCAGATGAAAGCGAACTGGCGAGAGAGCCTTGTAGGTCTTCAACAGACCAGTCTGTGAAGAAGAGGGTCAGGAATGACTCCTGGAACAAGGTGCTCAGTTAATGTGTGTGGTTGGCAGCCTCTACATCTTGTTTGGGGTGTGAGTTACACAGGTGTAGACATGTGTCAAAATTCATCAAACAGGTACATGTTACTGTATGTAATTATACTTTATTAGACAGATACCATGAGATCATAATGATAATAAAATAGCTCACATTTCTTAAAGCTTTTACTCTGTGCCAGGCTCCATGCTAAGCACTTTGCACGTGTTAGTTCATTTTATCCGTACAACAGTTCTGTGAGATGGGTACTTCTGTTCTTATTTTATTTTTTATATTTTTATTAAAAATTTTTTTTTCTTTTTGGCCGCACTGCACGGCATGCAGAACTTCCCCAACCAGGGATCGAACTTGTGCCCCCTGCAGTAGAAGTGCAGAGTCTTAACCACTGGACCACCAGGGAAGTCCCTGTTCTTGATTTATAGATGAGGCAGCTCAAATGAAATCACTTGTCAAGGGTCACAATGGCAGAGAGGCCGTTGGCACCAGGGCAGGCCAGCTCCAGAGGGCAGGTCTCCTTGACTCCCCTTTCATCTCATTTGGGTCTTTCCCTTGATTCCGATGCGGTAGTGAGGCACCGCAGCTGGTGGGGTCTCCTCGCTGAAGTCCCCAGGCCGTGTGCCATGTCAGAGTCTAGCTGTGCTCAGATATCAGGGTACCTACATCCAGACGTCCAGCCTTTGATTCAGGAACAGAGTCGCTGCAGGAGAGCCAGGCTGGGCTTCTTGTCCTGTCTCTCATCCTCAGCTCCAGCCAGCTGGGGATTAACCCCCTGCCGTTTTCAGGAGAAATAGAACATAGGAAACTGGCTGCAACTGGGTTCTTGTGAAGAATGAAGGAAACGAAGTAACCCACTGCGGAAGGTTTCCGGACCCCCTGTGTGCCAGGGACAGCGCCACTGCCTGTTTCTGTGGCATCGCATGTGTGGTGCTGACCCAACAGGCAGGGGACATGCACCTGGAGACTTGTAAATGTTCTCTGTACGTAGGGATTCAGCATCCCTTCCCGTTGGTGTCTCAGATGCCCCATTTCCCTCTTGCAGGGATTTTCCCCGTTTAACAGTCGAAAAATGGCTGCCTAGTTTGTGGGTCTCGGTTAGGATGCTTTTAGTTGCAAGTAACAAAAACACTGACATCATCTGGCCAACGGTAAAGACATTTAATATGTCTTGGGAGTCTAGAAGTGAGTGGGAGGCAGGCGAGGTAGGGTCAGCAGCTCAAATGTCTGCCATCAAGGTTCTCAGTGTTAGCTTCATCCTAGAGCTTTCTCTCTCTCTTGCTCTCGCTCTCTCTCGCTCTCTCTCTCTTGCTCTCGCTCTCTCTCTCTCTCGCTCTCTCGCTCTCTCTCTATATATATGTGTGCCTCGTGGCCCCAAGATGGCTGCCAGTGACAGGGCCACCTGCTTTCTTGTCCACAGACATCAGGAGAGAGAGAAAAAAAAAAAGAGCCCAGTCCCTCATGGGTTATAAATACTTCCCTTTAGTCTAGGATTGGTCCAGCTGAGGTCATGTGTTCTCCTTACCAGGCCAGTCAACTCCGCAGAGGAATGCCATGTCCTGATTGCCTTTGACCAGTTGGGGTCCATCTTCCAGGGGAAGAGGGGAGTGGGTATTGAGTAGATAACCAGATGCCTGCCACAGCTGAGAAAGGCCTCCAGACTCGGTCCCTGACCAAGGCAAAGTTAACAAATTGTGTCAGGCCCAACAGACCGTGGCATTTGAGAGCAAAGATTTTCTTTTGAAGAAGTGTAGTGATTTGTGTACAGTTTCTGCCTTCTGCCTCTTCTTCCGCCCTCACGTAACCCCAGAAATTGGAGGGCAAGTCAAGTCCTGCTCCCACAGACTACTTGTCTGTTGGTGGAAACGATGTGTGTGTTGCCTCCCGTGTCACTGGGTAAACTTTTGTTGTTATTTTTTCCTTCTTCATCCTCTAGCCCTCCTTCCATCCCCTCCCCCACTCTGGGGTGATTGTGGTGTGTCTGTAGCTAGGTACATATCCTTGCAAAATATATATTGAGGTTTGAGGAAAGCATCTGCTTCCAGAAATGGTTTTGGGCTCCATATCTAATTCTTTCTTTTTCTTCCGGTTTTCACCAAATGCCGTGTTTTTGAGATCTCGTTGCTCTGTGGGCTCCAGTGCTTTACGTCTGCCTGCTGAACAGTCATATGTGACGTGCATCCACCACCCTCACGTTTCTAGTCCCCTGGTGTTCAAGTCACCCCCAGCTCCACACCACCACGGCCAGTACTTCAGTGAGCACCCACATACCTGTGTCCTTCTGAACCCCTGGGGTTTATGTCCAGGGGTCCCATTGTGGCTGGAGACAGGCATTCTCTCTTCCCCCAGGGATAGCCAGGGTTGCTCTCCGTGCTGCTGCTCTGGCCCACGCTCTCCCCGGCGGGCAGGAGGGTCCAGCCTTCCCATTGGCTCCTCACCACTTGCTGTCATCATCCTGCTTCCTAATCTGCGTCACCCCAATAAAGTGGGGTCTCGGGTTTTAATGCTCTGATTACTAGTCTGGCTGAATGCATCTTCGTGCCTCTTCCTGCACCTCTTACCCTGAGTCAGGCTTCCCTTTCTGTGAGTGGCCCCTTCAGAGCTGAGGCGAGGCAGGAGGGCATGGTCATGAGGGGCAAATTCTGGAGCCAGATGGCCTAGGTTCGAATCCTGACCCTGCCATTTAACCCAGCGAGTGAATTAACCTCTCTGAGCCTCAGAATTTCCTTAAATAGAAAACAGGAATGGTAATAGGATCTATATCCTAAAATATTTTGAGGACTTAACAAGATAATATATATAAAGCACTTAGGACAGGGACTTCCCTGGTGGCGCAGTGGTTAAGAATCCGCCTGCCAGTGCAGGGGACACGGGTTCGATCCCTGGTCCAGGAAGATCCCACATGCCGCCGAGCAACTAAGCCCACGTGCCGCAACTACCGAGCCCACCTGCCACAACTCCTGAAGCCCACGTGCCTAGAGGCCATGCTCTGCAACAAGAGAAGCCACTGCAGTGAGAAGCCTGCGCAACGCAACGAAGAATCGTCCCCGCTCGCCGCAACTAGAGAAAGCCCACGTGCAGCAACGGAGACCCAATGCAGCCAAAAAGTTTTTAAAAAGCACTTAGGACAGTATCTGGCATACATATGATATGAAAATATCAGCAATTATTATTATCACTATCATCATCATTATTGGGTGTTTAAACGTTTCTAGGGAATTCTCTGGCAGCGCAGTGGTTAGGACACGGGCTTTCACTGCCATGGATCCAGGTTCTATCCCTAGTCAGGGAGCTAAGATCCCACAAGCTGCATGGTGTGGCCAAAAAAAAAAAAAAAAGGTTTCTAAAGATTCAAATATTTTATCCTCTCTTCTTCTCATTCACATCAGAATGTCTGCCTGTGCAGGCACTTCTGGCTTCTCTGTGGTGCCTCCCTAGGAACCATGAGAGACAGTGAAACTTGTAAAAGACAAATCAGGTCTAGATATACTCCTTTCTCCCACATTTGAGTTGGGTGGTATATGTTCATTTCCATGTAACTGGTTTTTAATTTTTAAAACTATGATATATTTTAAGAAATTATAAAGCATTATAAAAGCCTATGAAGTAAAAATCCGAAGTCTCACTCCTCCTTTCCCTGTACCCCACCCCCAGTCTCACTTTCTGGAGGTAAAACAACCATGGTAAAGGGTTTGCTGTGTCAGCCATGTTGTTAAGGGTATGGGCTCTGGAGCCCTGCCGGCCTGGGCTCAAATCCTGGTTCCAGCACCGACTGGCTGTGTGACCTAGTTATATTAGTTTGCTATTGCTGCCATAACAAAAAAAACACAGACTGGGTGGTTTAAACAACAGTTTTTTTTTCCAGTTCTGGAGGCTAGAAGTCCAGGATCGAGGTGCCAGCAGAGTTGGTTTCCTCCAAGGCCTCTCTCCTCGGCTTGCTGGTAGCCGCCCTGTTGCTGTCTCTCCACATGGTCGTGTCTCTGTGTGTGTAATTACCTCTTTGGCTTTATGTCCAAATACAGTCACATTCTGAGGTACTGGGGGTTAGGACTTCAACATGTATCTTTGACAGTTCTGTGCCTCAGTTTCCTTATCTGTAAAATGGAGACAGTAATTGGATCTACCTTATAGGGTTTTCTGAACATGATATGTAACATACATGTATATATATATACACATATTTATGTATATATATATACACACACACCACACACACACACACATATAAAGTGCTGGTACATGGGAAATGCTAGATTCATATTTGTAGATATTATTATTATTACTATTTATCAGACTTTTTCCTCCAGATGTCACATACTTTTATATATATGTATGTATGTATGTATATATGTATGTGTGTGTATATGTGATAATACTGTTTCTCCACGGCTTGGTTTGTCCCTTATCAATGTCTCTTGGGCATTTTACCCTATCAGCATGTTAGATGTGCCCTCATTCTTTTTAGTGGCTTCCTGGGGTTGTATTATATGGATTTATCAAAATGCATTTAATCAGTTCTTTAGTGAGGGGCTTTCAGGTTGCCTTCATTTTGTTCTGTCTCAAGCAGCTGGGGGGCCTTGTCCAGGCAGCTTTGGGTTCTTGGGCCAGCATTTCTCTTGGTTTTGGAATCACTGGATCCACAGACGTGCATGGTTTTAATCTAATTGACAAATTACCTTCAAAAAAGGTTCTGCCAGTTTGTACCCCCAACAACAGAATAGGGACCGGTTTTCCCTTATGTGTTGGGTTTTGTTTTTTTTTAAATAACTTTATTTTATTTATTTTTGGCTGCGTTGGGTCTTCGTTGCTGTGCGCGGGTTTTCTCTAGTTGCGGCGAGTGGGGGCTACTCTTCATTGCGGTGGGCGGGCTTCTCATTGCAGTGTCTTCTCTTGTTGCGGAGCACGGGCTCTAGGTGCGCGGGCTTCAGTAGTTGTGGCATACGAGCTCAGTAGTTGTGGCTCGCGGGCTCTAGAGCACAGGCTCAGTAGTTGTGGCGCATGGGCTTAGTTGCTCCCCGGCATGTGGGATCTTCCCGGGCCAGGGCTCGAACCCGTGTCCCCTGCATTGGCAGGTGGATTCTTAACCACTGCGCCACCAGGGAAGCCCGTACGTGTTGGTTTTGATTAGTGGAAAATTTCAAACATATACAGCGATAGTAAGAAGAGTGTACAGAGCCTGTCTCCAAATCCCACAGTTTTCCTCACACAATCAATCTCGCTTCATCCATCCCCCTGTCTCTGGATTATTTTGAAGCAAATCTCAAACATTGTATCATTTCATTTGGGGCATTTTAAACTCCACGCCCTTAACGCGCCTGTACATTATGGAAGAGAGGCGTTTCCATAAGATAATCCTTGCTTTGTGTGGTGCTCTTCACTTTCCAAGTATATCGTCTCCTTTCATTATCAGGTGCTCCTAAAATGTAGTCAAGGCAGGTGTATCTGTCAGGAAAACAAAATCCACTCTAGGTGTTTCAGGCAGAGGGAACTCAACATAGAGAATTTGGTTAAATTAGTGATGGAGGAGCAGAGAAGCCAAACAGGGGCAGAGGGGCAAGCAACCAGAGCTGGAGGGATGCAAGAGGGAGGGGTGATTACCAGCTCCCAGGGCTTTGAGGGGAGTGGGGAGGCACGTCCTACCCGAGATGCTGTCCAAGGTGGAGGGACAAGAGGGAGAACCATCCTGGCTTCTCGCCTCCTCCACCATCCAGGTTTCTGCCATTGACGCCCATTGGTGGAACCTAGCCAGAATTCTGGGAAATGTAGTTCCCTGTGATCCGGAGCAGGTCAGGCAATGGGTCAATCAGGGAAGTTTATCCCATTTTATTCATTTATTTATTTATTGCCCGCGCCGTGTGGCATGTGGGATCTTAGTTTCCCGACCAGGGATCGAACCTGAGTCCCCTGGAGTGGTAGCGTGGAGTCTTAGCCACTGGACGACCAGGGAAGTCCCTGACCCCATTTTATAGACGAGAAAGCCAGAGGTCTAAATGACCTGGTCAGGGGCACGTCGCTTAGGGATAAGCACCATCTCAGACACTGTGGTCCCTTGGTTGCCAGGGAAGGCTGTGGCAGCTCTGTGGTCACTGCTGCCTGGGACAGGCCTCCCTTGGGAGGCTCCAGGCTGTCTGCCCATGGTTACGCGTTCTTCCTTTGCTGGAGGAATCCTCTCCAAGCTTCCCAATCCCACGCTCAGAGCAGACACTTGCTTTTGTTCCGGGTCAGAGGATCGTGTGCCCTGACATAAGGAGGGCCCTCCTGAGGACACTCTGTGCCCACAAGCAGAGCGGCTCCTCTTGATGGGAGAGTTATGGATGGTGTGGTGTTCTCAGGGAGCCCCTGCGTGAGGTGCCTGTGTCCTGGGCCAGGAGAGAGGCCAGAGGAGTGTCATACCACTGAGCAACGCCAGCGGACATTTAGCGGGCAGCTGCACACCCAGCTGGGCACTGGGCTTGTGGGAGGGGCAGGGTGTGCTGTGCGCGCTCCTGGAGCTGATGGTTCCCTGGAGGTGGGGAGCCTTGGGGGGCAGGGGTCGTGCCAGATCTGCAGACAAGGAAGTTAAACAGCAATGTGAGGGTTAAATACAAGTGTCACACAAGAGAGCCCCCAGTCAGAAATGGTGAGGATCACTAACATCCACTGGGCCCTTCTTATAAAGCGGACCTGGTTTCAAGTACGTGACACTTCACATGGATTAACTTATTTAATTCGCATAATAATCCTATGAAGGAGGTATTACTAGTAGCCCCGTCTTAGGAGAAAGGCAGAGGATTAAGTAACTTGCCCAAGGTCACACATCTAGGAAGTGGTGTACCAGGAGTCCATATACCAGTAGTGGTGATAGCAGCTAACACTTCTTGGTGGTGACCTGTGCCAGGCACTGCCCTCAGAGCTTTATATATTAACTTGCTTAATCTTCACGTCAACCCCGTGAGAGAAGTACTTTTGTTATTTCCATTTTACAGATGAGATAACTGAGGCACAAAGAGGTTAAGTGACTTGCCCAAGGTCACATGGCAGAGCTGGGATTCAAACCCAGGCAGCCTGAGTTCACAATCTGTGCTCTTAACTGCCACACTGCACTAAGTCAAAGATAAAAATTAACGTTTGCTTGTAGGAAGCTTTATACTGTACTTTTTCAGATTTTATCTCATTAGAGCAGAGACAGATCATGGTAGCCATTCGCCAGGCAAGGAAACTGAGAGGATAAAAGAGGCTGATAGAAGCTACCATGCACCCCTGGCATCACACCAGGTCCTGCGCTAAGTGCGCCACACGTATGGACATTGATGCTTCCTCCGGAAGGCTCACAGATGAGGAAACTAAAGCTCAGAGAGGTGAAGTGCCCTGTTTGGAGCTGGAAGGTAGCGTAGTTGGCAATCAGACCATAGTGCCTGGGCTCCCAACACAGTATACGCTCTCCAGAGACATCATTCAGGATCGTTCACCAAATGTTGCCTGTGTGCCCGCTGTGCCAGGCACTGTGCTGGTGCTGAGACACAACAGTGCACACCACTGGCACTGATCCCAGCCCTCAAGGAGCTCCCGTTCGAGTAATCAGATACAAGCAAGGCTATGTTCACCAGCCGCCACCTGTTCTGATTGCCTGTTGCCTGTGCCATATGGGGTTCTAAATAGTTTATATCTCAACCTGGTATATAAGTAACACAGACTCAACTCACAGTGGCTTATTCAGCCAGAAAGTCCAGAGAAAAGGCAGTTCTGGGATTGGTTCCACAGCTGCACATTGTCAGGGCCCCAAGTGCGTGCTCCTGAAATCATCTTGACCTTTCCTCATGGTTGCAAGATGGTGGCTGGGGCTCCAGGTAACACAGCCATGAGGCAGAAAGCAGGGAGCCAGCTAGGACCATGGTACTACTCTTTTATGAGGAAGCATTCGTGCCTTCTAGCAGACTTCTCAGCTGGAAAAGTGAGTGTCTGGTTTTCAGCCTCAACATTGGCAGGTTAGCAAAGAAGAAGGGGGTTGGAATGCGGGGAGACCGGTTGAGAGTGTTTGTTCTGGCTTAGGGGGAAAATAGTGAGCTTTGCCTTCCACTCAAGCCTGGCCCCGGGTGGCTCTCTTCATGCTGTGGACATTTGTACATTTATTCGTACAACGAGGGAAGAGAGCCTAGAGGTTAAGAGCGTGGACTCTGGAGTCAGTCTTCAGGATTTGAACCCAGCTTTGCCGTTAACCAACAGTGTGACCTTGGGCAAGTTACCTCACTCTATGCCTCAATTTCCTCATGTGTAAAGTAGGGTTGATAATAGTACCTCTCGCAAAGGATTGTTGCGCCGGGACTTCCCTGGTGGTCCAGTGGGTAAGACTCTGTGCTCCCAATGCAGGGGGCCCGGCTTCAATCCGTGGTCGGGGAGCTAGATCCCGCATGCATACCGCAACTAAGAGTCCGCATGCCACAACTAAGACCTGGCGCAGCCAAAATGAATTAAATAAATAAATAATTTTTAAAAAAGGAATTGTTGTGCTGATCAAATGAGCTAATACACATAAAGTGCTTAGAACAATGCCGGGCACATAATAGGCCCCATATAAACATTAGGCAGCGTGATTATTCATTCTCCTGTTCATTAGATGGACTTGAGCATGTCCTCAAGGTGCCAGCACTCCTGGGAGAGTCGATACAGACCCCAAGACCACAGGAGCCGCTCTTGTGGGGGGGCTGATGCACGTACATACAGCACCCAACAGGCATGCCAGGCAGTCGGCCTTTCCAGACACCACATCAGGCAGCGGATGGGCCAGGCGGGGCCCCAGTAACTTTCCTGAGGGGCAGTGCCAGATGGGCTGGGGAAATCAGAGAAGGCCTCACCCAGGAGGCGGCTTGGGAACTGGCCTAAGGAAGAGGAAGGATTGGTGTACACAGCAGTTACTGCAAGCAGAATACAAGGCCAAGGCCAAGGCTGGGAGGTGAGGAGGCTGCTCCCGTTACAGAGCAGCTGGGAATTCGTGGGGAATGCTGTGGGTATTTGGCCTGTGAGTTATAGCTAGTTTGTGTAGAGAAATCATTTTTGTGTCCAAGTTTTAAAAAAGAATCCTCTAGAGATGATGAACCCTTTTGGTCACGAGGAGAGGTCTTTGGAAGAGGAGATCCACGTTATACCCCTGTGATGGTAATAATGGAACCAGTTATTGGGCACTAACTGGACACCCTGCCCTGTGCTTTCCGTTCATCCCTCATTGAACCCTCACAGCCTCCTGTGAAGCCAGTGGTGGCGTTCCCATTTTCCAGAAGAGTCACTCCATCTTGCCATGCATTCGGTCATTGCTCTTTTGGGGGGGGCGGGGTTTGAGCACCCGCCACCAGCCCAGCGCTGTTCTAGGTGGCAGAGAGCAAGCGGAGCGGAGGGAGCGCATGCTTCCAGTGAGGGGGAGATGGGCAAACAAACTACTAAATGGAGAAGTGAATTGAAGCCAAGTTTTCTCCAAAGCTAGTATTCTTCAGTAGGATTCAAGGAGCTACTATGAAGTGATTAGGAATACAGGCTCACATTCCAGCCTCATCTCTTCCGGGCTCTATGTGACCTTGGGCTAGTGACACTCCCTCGCTCCCTCGCAGAGCTTCTATTTCCTTATCTGTAAAATGAGGATCTGGGTAGGACCTCTATCAGTCAAGATTGTACTCTGCTACAAGTAACAGAAAGCCAGGGAGCAGCGACATAAATAAGGCAACTAGTCTCTGTTGCACATGAGAAGGAAAGGGAGTGTGGGTGGACCAGGGCAGAGCCACTGGCTGGGAGAATGGGCTCCGTCTGAATCCTTGTGCTGCCGTCCTCAATTCAGCCTCACAATTACAAGATGGCTGCCACACCTCCAGATATGGTATCCACATTCCAGGAAGGAGAATGATGCAAAGGTTGTGCTGCTTTTTATTGGAAAGCAGTAGCTTTACCAGAAGGCCCCTTCACCCATCCCCAGGAGACTTCGGCTTAACCTCTCGTTGGCCAGAATGGGACCCATATTTAGCCATAGCTGCAAGGGAACCTGCAAAAGCAAGCTTTTTGGATGGGCATCCTGCTGCTCCAAACAAATTCAGACTTCTCTCAAGGAAGAAGAGGAGAGTGGGTTTGGATTTGACAACCAGCAGTGATGTCCATGCAGCCATGAGCGTGAAGCATTCAGTGTCGTGCTTAACACGGGAGCAGGCCCGGGTAGAGGGTCACAGTATTCTCACACTGAAGGCCTGAGTTCTTGCTCTTGTTATCAAGAAGCACAACCACTTTGTGCCCAGTTTCCTCATCTGCCCCCTGGGAGTGATTCTCCTTGCCTTAGGGTCAACTGAGCAGCACACTTGTGGAAGCCTGGCTGGGAAGGATTTTGAAATACATCCCACCTAGTAAGAGGGCGGGGACTGGCTTTTGTTTGGAAAACTGTCAGATTTCTTAAAGCTGAGTCCAGCCCTACCAGGTGACTGTCAGCCCAAACACAGTGCCCTGTAATGGCTCATTTGTTCATCGGTGTTCCCCTCTGGTCTGAGCAGTGTAGGTGTGAGAGCAGGAGGGGTGACCTGCATCTCTCTGACCTGTACCCACCTGGTACTCCGTTTAGGACTGAATGCCCTGGAGCTCCTCTTCATGTGAGGAAGCAACCAAATCGTCTCCAGTCTACCTGCTTCTTTATGTCAGCACCACCCCTGTTCTGGGCCAGGCCACTCCTGCGCTTCCCAGGGACGGCTACCCCAGCTCCCAGTGGGACTACACTGTGCTGCTCATCGGGTTCATCAGCTACGCGGCAGGCAGATCGGGTCACTGCCTCCTAAACCTGCAATGGAGGGCAACTCCCGACTCCTAAATACTCCAGGGCCTTTGCACTTGCTGTTCATCTGTACCCCTCACCTGCTACCACCCCTTTCCCTGCTCAACTTCGAATCCTTCAGGACTTAAACACCACTGCTTCTGAGAAGCCTTCCTTGACCAACCACACCCTGTTCCTGTCCTCTGTCAGTTTATCCTTTCTTTGCATTGTTTATGCTGACATGCGTATTTGGTAAGGGCACTTAATTTATATGCGTCTCCCCCTCCAGCCATAGGGCAGAGAGGGGCTACCTCATTCGCTGCTTTATTACGTAGTCAGATTTCAGGAAACATTCATCTAATGGATGGAAATCAATTAAATGAATGAAAACTTACTGCTTTTTCCCCTTGATTTTGAAAACATGTTCATTAAAGGCAATTTGGGAAAATATAGGAAGGTATAAAGAACACGTTTTCAAAAATCAGTGGTAGTCCCAGCACCAAAACGTAACCCCAGTGAACATTTCAGAGGTTTTTTTCCAATCTTTTTTCTGTGACTGCATCCTTAATGTCATAAGGATGTGCGGTAATTTATTTAACCATTCTGTTGTTGGACGTTGAAGTTGGACCTTTTTTTTCCCCCCCTTTATAACCAATGCCGTGAATTTCTTTGGGATCAATTTCCAGAAGCAGCACTGCTGGTTCAGAGGGTAAGAACATTTTTAAAAGCTGTTGCCAGATTGCCTCTAAAAGGTTTCCACCAACTGTGACCATTTAAAAAAAAAAAAAAGTTTGTTGTCCTGGAAGTGAGTTGCTGATTTCCTAGTGTCCTGGCTTCCTTTGAGCTCACAGAGAGCCCCCGCCCTAGTCTCCTAAGGGCCTGGTGCCCCCTTCCAGCCTGTCTTCCTCTGCATTGGCCTTGGTCTGAGTACCCATCCTGCGTGCAGTCCTGGGGCAGGATGTTTGATCACAGTGTTGTTCAAACAGAGCTGCAGGCCCTCCCCAACTGTCAGCCAGTCCATGGGCCCGAGAGGAGGCTGGGTACCCAGTCTAGGGTCAGGAGCCCTTCTAGTGCTCAGTGGTATCACTGCAGGGGCAGGGCTGGCATGCATGCTCCTTACGGCAGCCTGGCCCCATAGCCTTATGCCCTGGAAGCCCTCCTGTATTTCTCAGGTGGGCGCCAGTCCCTCCCACTCTGTCCCCTGCTGTCACTTGGTGAGTTGTCCAGAAACTGCTGCTATGAGATAACCCTGCCCTCCCTGCCTGCCCCCTGCCCCCACCTCGGGGCTAGGAGGAAGTACACGTTCCCCCAGCCTGCCCAGGTTGTTTGTGTTCATACAGGCGATGTGGCCCTGCAGGTTCTAGGAAGTGGAAACCTTTTATAGCAGAGAAAGTGAGCCAGGAGAGTGAGAGTGACTGGGGTGGCTGTGTGTGTGTGTGTGTGTGTGTGTGTGTGTGTGTGTGTGTGTCTGTTTGTATGCACTGCACACAAAGGCATGAAACTGATTCTCAGGTCTTCAGAGTGGGTCTGCAAAGATCAAACAACTGAGACTTTTAAATTGTTTACTTGTTTTTAAAAATTACATATATAATACAAGAGTACGATCTCATTTTAAAAACCAATTCATACAATGCAAAAGACGTTTAAAAACTTTGTTACTGGGAAATGTAACACATGCACAGGGAAGTACATCAGATGTAAATATACAGTTTAGCAAATAATTACAAGGCAAGCATTCCTGTAACCCCCAGATCAAGAAGAGAATCTTGCCAGAACCCGCAGAAGCCACTCCCTCCCCCAGAAGCCACTACTCTCAGGACTTCCGTTCGCCATTTCTTGCTTTCGAAGTTGGGTCACCTGTGTGAACAACCCTGCGTAACATGGTTCCATTTTGCCTGTTTTTGAACTTTATAGAAGTGGAATCATAACCCATATTATGTTCCGCGTCTGGCTTTTTTTTTTGCTCAGGATCATGTCTGGGAGCTGCCTCCTGGTTTTGATATCAGTGCATTTCTGGTATTAAAGCTCGTTTTCATTGATGTACAGACAAGCCTTACGAATTCTCATGTTTGTGCATTTTGTTTGATGAGTATTAGAAAAAAATAATGACTCCAACACTGATATTATTAAGCCTTTAATAAACGAGTTGGTTGAAAGGACCGTCTTAAGTAAATAATAGTACAGGTGGTCTGTTAAGTAAATAACAGTACAGGTGGTCTGCGATTGTGTCAGTGGAGGTATGTGACTTCGGGAAGTTTGGGAGCTTCAGGGTCTAGGACAGGATGATCACATGTACACACATGCCACTCCCCTCCCTGGGGTCACTGCTTACAGCTGGAGCTCAGCCTTTCAGATTTTAGCTCTGTGTTGACCTAGGTGGCTATATAGATATAAAATAGGTAGCTGGGGATTTTTTTTTAATACTAATTTTTTTTTTTTTTTGGTAAGAGGGTGTGCCATTCTTCTAAATTACTTCTTGGGATTTCTGAGTTTGTTCTCTGATTAAAGCAGCCAGTTTCCTTATAAGATTGTATACTTCAGGAGGGGGGTGAGACTGGATATATATACATATATATGGTCTTGGCCTGCAGATGTTGGGAACTTGGAATCTGGAAGGGAGTTAACAGAGGGACCAGGCAGAGGCTGCCAGCCTGGAGCACATGACCAGTGGTGAGTTAACATGGGATTGTGACCCGGGCCTGAGATGTGCACGGCTGTGGTGTGGCCATCTGTGCGTGCACATGTGTGAGAGAGACACACAGAGGAACAAGGGCAGGGACATGGAGAGACAGGAACAGGGACACAGAGGTAAAGGAGAGACACAGAAGCATGGGACCAGTTGGCTGGCTAACTTGCTGGGTGGCTGGTTGGTTAGTCGGCTGTCTGGCTTGGTGGCTGACTGGGTGTCTGGTTGGTTTTGGTTTTGGGGTGTTTTTTTTTTTATGGACTCAGGAAATCCAGGACTCCCTGGACTGTGGAGGGCTTCCCCTGATCTCGGCGCTGCTGTGAACCTAGGGATAGAGAGATTAACAGTGGCTGCAGGCATTTGGGTGTCTGATCGCCCCTCCCGCCATGAAGGTACTTTGAGTGCAGCTGCTTTGTCTTCATTATTATTGTGTTCTGTTTTGTCTTGTTTTGTATTTTTCTTTAATCCTGGATGAGGATGTACGAGTGCTTATTATGTGCCATTACTGTGGGGAGTGGGGCCTTACGGGAACATCTTGGGCTCCTCCAGCAGTCCAGTGAGGTGGCACTGTTATCCTCTCTGGTCTGCGTTGGGGCCGGGATTTAATCCCAGGAGATCTGACTCCAGAGCAGAAGCCTAACTTCTGCCATAAAATTACCCAGGGACAGAGGGCAGGCACTTATCAAAGACCCACCATGTTCACGGCTCTATCCCTGCTTTTTAGAGATGACAGTAGTTACGATGGCCTTAGAGTCACCCACCTGGGTTCGAGCCCCACCTCTGCCTTTTCCCTCACTGGGTGATCTCAAACAGGTAACTTGCCGCTCTGAGCCTCAGTGTTCCTTTCTGCAGTGTGGGGCAGAATGGTAGAGCCTTCCCCCTGGGAGGCCGCATGGGTTGAGTTAGGGCCAGGTGTGAGGCCAGTGCTTCTTAGCGGGGCTGCCGTTGTTAAGTGTAGCTGAGGGAACTGGACCATGGGAGCAGGCCTCCAGCCTGGGCTCCTGGCTCCGTAAGTGCCAGATTTTGCTCTCACTTTTGACAACTTGGACTCCTGTCCGTGAGTGGTCTCAGGACAGACTCTGGAGTGAGTCAGAGTTCAGAGTTCTGAGACCCAGGTTCAGACCCCTGCTCCTCTGACCTTGGGCAAGTAATGTCCCCTCTCAGAACCTTGCTTTCCCCATTCTGAATTGGAGGCGATGAGAACACTGCCTCCACTGGTCACTAGGAAACTTGAATTCAGTGTTTTGTGGCACGGACTCTGCAGGGGGGCCTGGCACTCTGGATGGGGGAGGGGGGCAGTTAGGATGGTTACTGTTGGCAGCTGGGTGCCACCCAGGATAACAAGGCCCAGCTATGTGTGTCCCCCTCACCCCCCTCCCCTCCCACCACGGGGAGCCTTCCTGGCCGCGGTGTCCCTGGTGGGCTCCACTGCTCCCCGCCCCTCACCCCAGAGTCGTCCTCAGGTGAGGACAGGCAGAGCCCGAGACACCTCCAGCCTGGCCCCCCAAGAGCAGGATGGAAAGAACAGGGCTTTAACAGATGTTCTTTGCCAAGGATTCCCTGGCTCTGTTTAATCAAGACTGTCAAATATTGATTTAATCTCTAGACCCAACAGATGTGATCTTAGCAGGTTTCAGTGGCAATTAGCTGGGATTAGTTAGCAAGTCAGGCTCCAAGCTGACAAGACAACCATCTTCTAAAGGAAGTTTGGCCTGGCTACAGGAGTGAGCCCTGCGGGGGAACGTACTGCATATTTAACCACCAGTCCGACCTGGGCAGCAGCAGCCACGAGAGCAGCCTCAGAAGTGGGGTCCTGGAAGCCTCTGTGGGCCCAGCGTTGCCCCACACAGTGATAGCGGGAACACTCGGGGTTTTGAGGCAGCAGCCGTAGACCAAAAAGCTTCAATATCAAAATAAACGGCATGGCCATACCAGTGCATGTGGCTTGACATTGGGCCTGGCTAGAGCCAGGAGATCCCTCGAGGAATGTCCAGCTCCCTGGAGCAGGGGTTGTGCCCCTGATTAAGTCTTCCCAGGAGGGGCTCCCCTGACCTCAGAGGCCCGTAGCCCAGCTCTGTCACTGTATCCCCACTCCACGAGCATGGCTGCAGCTCCTGGGTGGGCCTGGTGCATGTGCCTGTACTTCAGGAAGCATCCTTTTTTTTTTTTTTTTGTGGTACGCGGGCCTCTCACTGTTGTGGTCTCTCCCGTTGCGGAGCAGAGGCTCCAGACGCACAGACTCAGCGGCCATGGCTCACGGCCCCAGCCGCTCCGCGGCACGTGGGATCTTCCCGGACTGGGGCACGAACCCGTGTCCCCTGCATCGGCAGGCGGACTCTCAACCACTGCGCCACCAGGGAAGCCCAGAAGTAACCACTTTTAATGGTTTGGTGGATGTCTTCCTAGACCCTTTCTTGTACGTTTTATAGAATTTACGTATATACACGCTCACACTAACAAAATCTGTCCCCCTCTTATTTAAACCAAATGGGGTCATGCTACACAAACTATTCCACAACTTGCTGCTTTTCCTTCCCAAGTGGCAGCATAGAGTAAAAGAGTATAAGGTAGGAAGCTGGATAGCCTCGGTTCAAATCCCAGTGCTACTGGATTCTAGCTGAGTGACCTTGGGCAAGTTACTCAGCCTCTCTGGACTGAGTTGCATTGGCTTTAAATGAGCATGGTCCCTCAGGCTTGTCACGAAGATTAAATGGGTGAATGTGTGTAAGCATTTCACCTGGTGCACAGTAAGCACTCGGTAAGTATGAGCCATGCTCATTCCCTTCAGGCCGTGTGGACAGTCTGCATGCACGACACCACATGGTGCTACCTCACTGTTTGTCACAGCTGCGGCACCTTCCCTGGAATAGAGGCACCCAGTTCACTTAACCCATCCTCTGCTCGTGGGCATTGGGGCTGTTCCCAGCGCTTCCATATTACAGCAGTGCGGCAGTGTGAGCACCCCTGCGGTTGAACCACCTTGAGTCTGTCTTTCAAGGTGCGAGAAAGACTGGGGTGAATATCCGAGGAAGAGATTCCTAGAAGGGGAATTGCTGGATACAAATAAAAACAATATGCACACCTACATTTTCAATGCATAATTCCAGTTCATTCTTCCTATTTCCCCAAGGGGAAAAAACCGATACCGATTTAACTCTGACTTGTGTGGGACCCTCACCTGTTTTGAGCGTAATAGCTGTACATGGCTGCCCTTGCCCCTGTGGGGACTGCCCTTGACTCCTAGGTAGGAATGTGGAGCCCTCCTGGATGCCTGGGAAAGTTTAAATTAGAAACACCCATCCGCTAGGCTCTGACATTAAATATGAAAGTGCAGGTTCTCACAGTGTGATACTGTGATATAATGAGAAAAATATTTTGGTCTTCATTCAGGTTCCTGGCACAAGAGCTTCTAAAACCCTTGGAATTTCCTGAGAGATATGGGTGATACCATCTTTTGTTATTCAAAATAAGCTCCTTTGAACAGTACCTGAGTTTATGCTAAAGAGGTGACTCTTGGTGGAACCCTGAATATCTTCAGGATGGGGCTGGTTGCCAGAGGAACCAGCCACGTGATTAGAGGCTTGGGACTTTCAGCCCCACCCTCCTGACCTCTGGGAAGGGAGAGGGGCTGCAGATTAAATCACCAATAGCCAGTGATTTAATCCATCAGGCCTTCATAACAGAACCTCCATGAAGCCCTAAACAACACGGTTCAGAGAGCTTCTAGGTTGGTGAACGCATGCACATGCTGGGAGGGCGGCACACCCCAAACTCCACAGGAACAGAAGCTTCTGCACTCAGGACCCTTCTAGACCTCATCCTGTGTATCTCTTCATCTGACTGTTCATCTGTATCCTTTATAATAAACCAGGAGTAGTAAGTAGTGTTTCCTGAGTTATGTGAGCTGTTATAGCTAATTATTGAACTTGAGGAGGGGGTCGTGGGAACCTCTGATTTGTAGCCAAGTCAGACAGAAGTGTGGGTAACCTAGGGACCCACTGCTTGCAGTTGGGGTCTGAAGTGGGGACGGTCTTATGGGACTGAGCCCTTTACCTATGGGGTTTGTGCTCACGCTGGGTAGTTAGTGTCAGGATTGAGTTAAATTGTGGGACACCCAGCCCTACGAGAATTGCTTGGTATGGAAAACCCACACATTGGGTGTCAGGGTTGCTGAGCATACGAAACATATCACAGTAGTACATGGCCACGGTCAAGGCCCTGCTCATTGTTCTTTGGGCTGATGGAGCAGTCTCTGCCATGATACTTTCTAATGAGATTTCCATCCACCTTGTTTCCTGGGGGAGCTCTAAAGTGGTCCTGTGTATGCTCAGGTTTCCAAAAAAGTGGGGAAAGATATAGCGGGGAGGAAACAGATTCTTAATCTGAAATCTGCTGAGGTGTTGCTGACATTCCAGAGCTTTGTCCTTATGAATTGATTTCAAAGATACTTGCGTCATTCATGTATTCACACGACACACCCATTGGACCTGCTGTATCTTTTATTTAGAGCATAGGTGTGGGAGCCAGACTGTCGAGGTTTGAATCCCAGCTGTGTGACTTGGCCATGTTACCCTTGCCTCATCTGTAACACAGGCATGCTAGGGTCCCTACTTAATAGGGACACACAAGTTAATACACCCCACGAGGGTAGCCCCGTACCTGGCCCATCAGGAGAACTCGTAAGTATTGGCCTTATTGTTATAAGCATCACCACCATATCGTTCCTCTCCTCTACCCGACCCATGTGGCGAGAACAAACTTTAGACCTCAGTCCACGACAGACTTGGAGCTGTTCAAGGTCTAAGGAGAGCAAAAGATACTCAGAGGCTTAAAAATCCTGTGGGCTAACTCTCGTAGTCGAGAGTGTGTGCAGTCCAGAGCCCTGGGAGCTCAGGGAGGGGAGGACAAAGGTGATTCTGCCTGGGGTGTGGAGGGGCTGGCGGGAGGCGTGCTGGCCAGCAGCACCGGGGGCGAGGGGCGTGGACAAGGCTCCCTGGAGCGGCAGTCCCCTGAAGTACCTCCTGCAGTGGTCACAGTGCCCTTCAGACCAGTAATTGTCACCAAAGGTGACCCTCTCAGCCTGTGAACCACCTGGTCCTCCCCAGACCACACCCCGCCTCCAGGGCCTCTCGCACACCTGCCCTCCTGCCCCTCTGCCTGGGCCCGCTGTGGCCAGTGTGCTCACTCCCTCTGACATTTGTGGCCTCTCGAGGCTTGGTGTCAGACGCTCCTCTCTTTGCTCTGTCCATTTCTTCCTCTCTCCTCAGCCCTGGCTACATGTTGGAATCAGCTGCAGAGCTTTTAAAAGACACTCAGGGGCTTCCCTGGTGGCAGTGGTTGAGAGTGCGCCTGCCGATGCAGGGGACATGGGTTCGTGCCCCGGTCCGGGAAGATCCCACATGCCGCGGAGCAGCTGGGCCCGTGAGCCATGGCTGCTGAGCCTGCGCTCCGCAACCGGAAAAAAAAAAAAAAAAAAAAAAAGACACTCAGGCCTGGGCGCCACCCCAAACCAGCTGATCCAGACTCTCTAGGGGTGGGGTGTGAACACCTGTATTTTTATTAAGCTCCTCGGTGCCTCTAATGGACAGCTGGGGGAGAGAACCACCGTCTCAGACAACCCAAGAGAGCCTTATATATGGGCCGCTCCCAGCTTTCCTGCCCCAGCACGTCAGCCTCGCTCATCAGCACACCTGGGGCACGGCAGGCGCCCTCTCTTGATGCAGACCCCAGGTCAGAGGGCACCCCCTCTCTGAGCCTTCAGGGTGGGACCTCCTCCCAACCTGTCACAGCATTACATTTTATTTCTTTATATGGCTGACTACCCTTTGAAGTTCCCTTGTTTTCTGTCTTTGTTTACTTATTTCTCTGGCTTCCTTCTACTGGAAGTAAGTTCTTAAGGGGTGGGGATCGTGGTCTGCCCTGCTCAGGGCTATATCTTCAGCTCCTATAACAGCACATAGTAGATGCTTTAAGAAATTTATTGAATAAATTAATGGATTTTAAGTGCTTAGTGTTTGTGGAATAAATGAGTTATACATGCCTAGTAAATGGTGAATAAGTGAATAAGTTTTTAGTGCTTTTTTTGACTGAATGAATTTTTTGGACTGAATGATTTGTAAGAACGTGATAGATGTGGGAATTCCCTGGCGGTCCAGCGGTTAGGGCTCCGCGCTTTCACTGCCAAGGGCCCAGGTTTCATCCCTGGTCGGGCAACTAAGATCCCACAAGCCCTGCAGTGTGGCCAAAAAAAAAAAAAGAATGTGGTAGGTGTTTGTTATATGAGTGAGTGAATGAATGAATGAGTTTTAAGGACTAACTAGTTCTTTTTTTTTTTTTTTTAATTTATTATTTTTGGCTGCGTTGGGTCTTTGTTGCTGCCCTCAGGCTTTGTCTAGTTGTGGCGAGTGGGGGCTACTCTTCGTTGCGGTGTGCGGGCTTCTCATTGCAGTGGCTTCTCTTGTTGCAGAGCACGGGCTCTAGGCGCACAGGCTTCCATAGTTATGGCGTGCAGGCTTCAGTAGCTGTGGCTCGCAGGCTCTAGAGCGCAGGCTTACTAGTTGTAGCGCACTGGCTTAGTTGCTCCGCGGCGTGTGGGATCTTCCCGGACCAGGGCTCGGACCCATGTCCCCTGCATTGGCAGGCAGATTCTTAACCACTGCACCACCAGGGAAGCCCAAGGACTAACTAGTTCTTACTGGACAAATGAATGACTTGTATGTGCCCCGAAACTACTGAATCGCCACTGTGTCCCTGGAGGAGTTATTGTTCTCCATGAGCCTCTGAGAGTAGCCCTCAGACTTGGTGCCACAACGCTGAGCTATCCAGAGCTCACGGGTCCCACTGAGCCCCCATCACAATGACTGGGTCGTGTTTCCATAAAGGAGAAACATCTGGAGTAGACCAGGGCAGCCCTGGACACAGAGGCTGTATAGGATGGAGGCCCTGGATGCCTACTTAGCAACCCTCTCATCTAAGGCCTGTGAAGGGGCAGCACACATACACACACACACACAGACACTGTCTCTCCCCCCAACACATTACTTTCAGCTTCTTCCCAGGGGCAGACACACTTGGGCACCAAGCAAGCCCTACCTACCCTCAGGTCACGGACCCCAACTGAGACGGTGCTTCCTGGTCCAGAATGAAGTCATTCATCCACTCATTTATTTAGCAGATATTTATTAATGGCCTACTGTGCGTCAGGCTTGTGCCACAGGTGCAGGCAGTGACTCACATTCAGTGCCTCACAAACTTCACATATGGGAAACAATTAATTACGTGGTAAATTACTTACATATATGTATATATTTTTAATATTTATTCATTTTTGTCTGCATTGGGTCTTAGTTGGGGCATGCAAGGTCTTCCTTGTGGCATGCGGGCTCTTCATTGTGGCGCGTGGGCTTCTGTCTAGTTGTGGCAGGCGGGCTCCAGAGTGTGTGGGCTCTGTGGTTGCGGCACGCGGGCTCTTTAGTTGAGGCACGTGGGCTCAGTAGTTGCAGCGCGTGGGCTTAGTTGCCCCGCAGCATGTGGGATTTTAGTTCCCCAGCCAGGGATCGAACCCAGGGATCAAACCCATGTCCCCTGCATTGGAAGGCGGATTCTTAACCCTGGACCACCAGGGAGGTCTCTACTTACATATATTGATGCAGGTACCACCAAAGGGAAATGCAGAGAGCTCAGGTTGGGGATTGAACTGGTTGGTGAGAAACGAAGCTTAGGTGGAGAAAGTGTCATTTGTCCTGAGTCTTGAGAAAGAATTACCTAGGTAAAGGAAGGCGAGCAGGAATGGCATGTACAAAGGTCCTGAGACAGCAGGGAAGATGGGTGTGAGGGGAACTGAAAGAGGGACATTGTGGCCTGGGCTCCAAGAGCAAGGGGAAGAGGAAAGGGAGCCTGGAGGACTGAGAGGAAGATTTTGAATTTTTTTGTGTGGAAAAGGGCCCTTAGGAGCACAGGAACAGAAGCAGAGACACCAGTGAGGCTGTGGTGTAGTGAACCGGTGAAAGTCACAGCAGCTCAGACCAGAGGGCTGGTGGGAGAGAAAGATGGATTCGGATATGCTGTGGGGAGAGTCAACAGGACATGGGGTGGTGAATTGGACGTGTGGAGTGAGGGAGAGGAAGTGTGAAGGATGACATTGACGTTTCCAGTTTGAGCCCTTGGGTGGAAGTAAGTGCCTTTTGCTGAGATGCAGAGGAAGCAGATGGCCAGTTGCATTCCTGTTCTGACAGATATTCTGGTGTACCACCCTGCTGACATCTCTTGTCTTGATTTGGCCAATAAAATGTAGTTTGCAGAAGTGACACGTGTCATTCCTGAGCAGGAACTTTAAGGGCCATTGCATGGTTCAACCATGTCTTTTCCCTCTGAGATTGGCAGGGTCTCAGGTGAAGGGCTACTCCCTCAACTGGGAACAAAGCTGACATGAGCGGGGCCCTTGGCCAACCCATGATGGACATGCAGTATGAACAAGAAACAAACCCTTGCTGTGTAAGCCTCTGAGCACTTGGGGTCCTTTGTTAGTGTAATGTAGCTCAGCCCGTCCTGACTGTCCTGAGAAGGGGCAAGTTTTGTGGTTGGGAGAGGTCAAGAGTCAGTCTGGGAATGTTCAGTTTGCAGTGCATATGAGATACAGACATGGTGGTGTCAAGTAAGCAGGTAAGTACCTGAGTTTGGAACTCAGAAGAGCAGTTGTATCTGGAGATCATTTGTTGTGTGTCACCACTGAAGAAAAGGAGAATCACGAGGCGCAGGAGGCTGCCTGTGATCACTGGGAGGGCTGGTGCCTGAGCTCAGGACTGCCTCACTTCAGGAATGAAGCAGCTGGGGTCAGTCCCAACTCTGCCACCTCACAGTCAATATGGTCTGGGACACATTCCTTCCTTCCTGTTTCCTCGTGTGTAAGCTGGAGATAATAATGATATCTACCTCATGGAGCTGCTGTGAGGGTTAAGAGAAATAACAAATGTCGGGTGCTTAGACAAGGACCTGGACCACAGAAGGGTCATACGTGGTAGCTGTTGTTACAGATGTTGTTTTGTTGTTGTTTTGTCATGTAACTAAAATGTCCAGAGGTGGGAAGTGGAATCGGGTTGGCTTCAGGTCCAGGCTTGATGTAGAGACTCAAATGATGACTACAGCCCCCAGATGGTCTGTAACTCTCAGCCCCTTTCACAGATGGTTCTCCCCTCATGGTCACAAGATGGCTGCAGTGATTCCATCTTTCACATCCTCTCTGGCTCGGGGTAAAAGGGAAAAGCACAGTCTTCAGCCCCAGCACTTCTAGCAAAGACATCACTAGGTCTCTGGTTCTGATTGAGTTGTGTGATTTGTTCCTGACCTTGAGAAGAAGCCCTCCTCTAGCCCATTGGGTGGAGGTCAGAGCGGGCAGGTTCTCAAAGGGAAATCTGGGCTGTTGTTGGAAAAAGGAGTCATGGAGGCTAGGGGAGCAAACTACAAATGTCTAACACTGGAAGGCTTGTGTTTTTCCCTTTTCCTCTGCTCTGTGAGGTTCTGGCAGATATTGTGACCCCACAGAGCAGGGCCCTTCAGAGCCAGGACACTGGGGCCATGCTGCTGGCCTGTCCGCCTGCTGTTCTAGCCTCCAGGCTTTGGGGGCCTGATAAGGAAACATCCTCTCAGGTCAGAGTTCCCCAGCTTCTTTACAAATGACAGTCTGGGAGCTCTTACACAGATACACCATTAGTTGCCCGCTCTTCTAACAGACCCTGATGTTTTCTGGGAACCAGTGTGGCCAGCCCCAGGGATGAGTCCTCAGTGGCCCATGGGCAATCAGGATGATCATAGACTCTGGCTGGCTTCACCAGCTTCTCTGGCAACCGGAGTGGCCATACGGGACCACATCCTGGCCAATGAGACATAAAAGAATGTCTGTGGAGGGAGGGGCAATGTTCTGGCAATGTTCTCCTTCCTGATTAGGGTCAGATCGGTAAGAACACTCTTACATCATCCCTTTCTTTACCCCTCGCCAGTAGTTCAGTGAGAGGCATGGCTGTGGCTGCCAGCTTGTGACCACAGGGCCACAAGCCAAAGATGTAAGCCAGCAGCACACTGCGGGACGGCAGTGGGGGAGAAAGAGAAAACGCCTGACGTCATTTCCCTGTACCAAGCGTGGAGCTGCCATATCTGGCCTCCTTGTTACATGAGATAATGAAGTGTCTTCATTGCCCAAGACACCATTGGACGGTATTGTTACTTGCAGCCAAATGCCTCCCACCTGACTCACCCACTGTCGCTTGCTTCTCATTGTGCCACTGCCTTGGCCCCATTTGTTCCCCTCCACCATCCACAGGTGCCTTCTTTGCACACAGCACCGTGTCTTAGTCAAGGTCCTCAGATGCCGGCAGCAAAAGCCTTGCTTGACAGTCTTGGGCAGAGGCAGATTTATCAGTGGCTTACAGAATCAACAGGAGGCCAGAGGAGCAATTGTAGAAAACAGGCAGGAGCCAAGCAACACTGGAAGAAAGGAACACCAGGGCCCCTAGCAAGTGACATGTAGGAAAAGTCAGATCCACATCCCCCGCTACTGCAGGACACCCTCCAGCCTTTTATGCTCTGCTGAGGTCCTGTGCCCACCCCTGGCTGTGCTTCTGTAATTGCGGGGAAGAACTCCTGCCAAAGATATGCGAAGGAACGGTGATAATAGCAGGGACCATGAGGTAGATGGTATTATCCCCATTTTACGGATTGAAATTGAGTCACAGTTTCAGTAACCAGTCCGTGGCACACCAGTATCTGAACCCAGGCAGTCTGGCTCTCATAACAAGAGGTTCCCCATCAGGAAGATCAGAGTGCTTCTAGGAAGAGGGAGTTCGACAGAGACAGCTAGAAAGGGACCAGTGTGCACCGGTCCCTGAATCCCAGAGAGGCTGTGGGTATCATACACTCAGTCTGTGAACGTCACAAGGAGACTCAGCTGCACCTGCTCGGGGAAGGGATTTGTGCAGAGACTGGGGCCTCAAGAACATCTGTGTGTTTTCATAGAAGGGAGCAAAGCGAATTGGGGGTTTCCGACTGAGCTGAAACAAAATGCCATCAGCAAAGCCCATCTGTCAGAGGTGTTTGCACAAGCAAGTCAGGGTCGCATCGGGGCCACTGCGTTTCCCAGCCAGCCCAAACGTGACTTCAAAGGACTAATCCTCTGCCAGGCTGACCCAAGGGCACAGCTGGGCTGCCAAGCGGCGCCAACAGTGCCCTCAGCTGGTCGGGATACCCCAGCCTGGCCTGGGATCCGGGGCCTAGCAGAGTTTGGGGCTGCCCTCAGGCCCTCATCTCTGGCGAAGCTGAAGACCAGTCACCGAAAGTCACAAACCAGCAGCCCCTGCTCAAATCAGGCCCACATACTTACTTTGTTGGCCCTCGTTGTGGTGTGTGTTGGTAATTCATCTGTTGACTAAGAATACATGTAAGTAATGCAAGTGGTAGCCAGTGGTGTGCAATAAAAAGTAAGGCTCCTTTCTGCCCCTTCTTCCAAAACACAGATCCTGGGGATACACAGTAGCTCACATTCTTTTTTTTTTATTTTTTTTAACATCTTTATTGGGGTATAATTGCTTTACAATGGTGTGTTAGTTTCTGCTTTATAACAAAGTGAATCAGTTATACAAGCTCACATTCTTATGGGGGGAGGGAGGCCAGGAATAAATCAGAGACATAAGTGAGTATAAGTACTAAAGAAAATAAATGAAGCAGGGATGGGGCTGGGAGTGGAGAGGAAAGATACCCAGTTTCCCTCCCCAGGGGCAACCACCATGAGCAGTTTCTTGAAAGTCCTTTTAGAGGTCATCTCTGCATGTTAGTTTGTTGCTGTCGTAGCTGTTGTTTTTGTTTTTCAGGTTGGGAGATGTTGCATACAGTTCTAGATTCTGGTTTCTCTTGAAAAATCCCATGATCAGGCATCCACATGCCTGCAAGGCTTGTTTGCAGAAGCTGAGGCCCAGCTGCCTCTTTAGAGGACGCTCTGCTGTCCAGGTCCCCACGGCTTCACCTGGCCTCCATCTCCCCTAACCAGCCCAACCCTGGGTACTCTCCACTTTCCTGCCCCTTCTCTGCCACCTCCCCTGTATGCCTCCCTATGGTACCTTCAGGAATGCTCATGGGGAACCAGGAAGAGGGCGCTTTGCGCCCCAGCCCCACCTCTCCCCTCACCTGGTTCTCACTTTCTCAGAGGCTATAGGCTCCCCTTCTTTTTTGCTCCATGAATCTGCTTCATGCTTCCCCGGCGGTGCCTCTCTGCCAGCTAACTCCATACCTCTAGGCATGAGTTGTGAAATGCCTCCTACACGTGTACACGTGCGCGTACACACACACTCATACACGTGCTCACACAGGAGGCCTTCCACTTACTCAGAAAGCACCAACACTCACTGACTCACATGAGTCAGGCACATCACTCACAATGGCCATGTCCAGTTCCACATTCCAAGGGAAAGTAATTGTTAGTCACCTTGAGTCAGATGCCCAGGCCGACCCAGCACTCTGCTGCCCTGAATAAAATCAGTACTGTTGGCAGGAGAAAGAGGCACAGCTGCTGGGACAAGCAGCAGGTTCTGCCACAGGCCATGATCCACTTTCCCCTTCCTTCCCCACTGAGGGTTTCATCTTCCAGAAGCTCGGGGTAGAGACAAAGGGAAGTGATCCTGCAGAGTACTTTATGTTGCCGGGCAGAAGAAGAATGAACTCCCTTCCCCAGAGGTGCGCAAGTCAGGATGCACTAAACACATCAGGTCAGGTGGAGGCTGTCTGTTCGCTCATTCATACACTTGTGAACAAGTGTCCTGGACACTATTCCAGGAGCTGGGGCTACATCAGTGAACAACACAGATCGCCCTGCCGTTCTGGAACTGATAATTTAGTGATGGAGATAACCAGTAAATAGCAAACTAATTTCAATTAGTGGTAACCTCTAAGGAAAAAGAAGAGAGCAGAGTGACAGAGAAAGGCTCCTAGAGTGGTTTGGGAAGGCTTCATTAAAGAATGAATATCAAGTTAGGGAACCAGCCTGGTGAAGGACCGAGGAAGGATACCCACACATCCTGGATGGGGCCTGATATGTCAGAAGAACAGAAAAGAAGGCCAGTGTGATGGGAGAGGCACATCCCTTAGTTGGGGCTGGGGAGAGGCAACAGGGAGACTGGCCAGTCCTGTGGGGCTCATGAGCCAGTGGAAGGAATTTGGATTTTATTCTAATGCAGTAAGAAGCCACTGGGGACCTGTCAGCAAAGAAGCAATAGGAGCTGATCTGCCAGCTCTCATAGTATCAATATTTATTAATCACATAGATTTCTAGAGACATTCCCTCCCCCAAATCCACCAGTGCTCATGGTGACTCCTCCATCTTTTTCACTTCCTTTCTGGCGGGGTGGCTGGTCAGGTGGACTACAAAACAGATGGACAACCGTGCAGCCTCTGTGTACAACCACCAGTAGACAGGACTCATGGGGGGCAGAGGAACATGTGCAGTGACACCACAGGGAACAGTCAGCCAGATCCTGAAAGTGAGAAGCGCCGCAGGACAAGTGACCTCATTCCTTCCATAAGTAAATAGCATCAAGATGGGGGAGGGGGGGGTTGTAGAGTAGTGGAGACTTAAGAAATATATATGCCAAAGCAGGGTACAGATCTTGTTTGGATCCTGATTTGAACAAGTCAACTTTCAAAAGACATCTTTGAGACAGTGCGGGGAAATGTAATGCAGTTGGGGTATTACATGACATTAAAGAATTCTTATTTATTTAGATGGGTATGATAAAGGTATCGTGGTTACTTTTTTTTTTTTTGAAGGCCTTATATGCTAGCGATACAAGCTAAATTATTTATAGGTAAAATGGCCTGATGTCTGGGATTTATTCTAAAATATTGTGCCAAAAACAAAGTGGAGGAGTAGGGGAACAGATGAAACAGGAATGGCCAATAGTTAATAGTGTTGAAGCTGGTGGGGTGGCTTATCGTGTCCTCCTCTCTGCTTTGGGGTATGTTTGAAATTTTCCATAGTAAAACGGTTTTTGTGGTTTTGTTTGTTTTTAAATGAGTAAAGCTGTCAAAAACAAAAGGTCATTCTCTGGGAGCAGTATAACGTCACATCTCACCTTTGCCTTTTCTCCCTTTTCAGCATGGCAGGGAAGGCACCCCTGCAGCCTGCCAGCCCTCGCGCACACCTGCTGCTTGCTCGGCTCCGCTGAGCCACTCAGTCTGGAGGCCCCAGGACAGCGCCTGCCTCGTGAGGTTGTCCTGGCTCAGTTGTCCACAGCGATGGTGGAGAACTGGACTCCACAGGCTCACAACCTTCCCGACAGGCTTCAGGGGCCAGAATCCTTCATCCTGGGACTGGTGGCCCTGAACAATGGCTGAGGGCCAGGGGACCCCATAAAGTTAGTCTACAGCTTTCAGGGGCCAGTAGCACTCCAGTGCCCGTGGACTATGGCCACCTATCGGCCCATTCCCAACGATGGTGTGGACCTGGCCGTCAGCTGTGGGACCAGGGCAGCCGATGTCCTCCCCGGCCCGCACACAGGGGACTACGCTCCCATGGGATTCTGGGTCCAGAACGGCAGCATGCCCCAGGCTGTGGGTGAGAGCCCGGCCAGTGCCACCACCCGCCCCAGTCCCACCACCCCCGCGGTGCCCAAGATGGGCGTGCGGGCAAGAGTGGCCGACTGGCCACCCAAGCGGGAGGCCCTGAGAGAACAGAACAACCCCAGCCCCTCACAGGACACAGATGGCACAAAGGCCACAAAGGTGGCCCATTCCATGAGAAGCGTACAGAACGGACAGCCCCCCACCAGCACCCCGGCTTCCTCAGGGTCCAAAGCCTTGCACCGACTCTCCAGGAGAAGGTCTAAGGATGTGGAGTTCCAGGACGGGTGGCCCCGGTCCCCCGGCAGGGCCTTCCTCCCGCTGCGGCACCGCAGCAGCAGCGAGATCACCCTCAGCGAGTGCGACCTGGAGGACGCGGCGGAGCCCCGGGGCGCCCGGCACACGGGGGCGCTGCCGCTCTTCCGCGAGTATGGGAGCACGTCCTCCATCGACGTGCAGGGTGTGCCCGAGCAGAGCTTCTTCGACATCCTCAATGAGTTCCGCAGCGAGCAGCCCGAGGCCCGGGGTGCCCCGAGCCTCACTGAGCTCCTGCGGGCCGATCCCGGCCGACACGTGGCGGCGGGCGGCAGTGGAGCCAAGGGGGACGCCCGCAACGGGCAGCCTGCCAAGGACGGACTGCTGCCACTGCAGCCCATGAAGGAGAAGGAGAAGGCCCGGAAGAAGTCCACGCGGGGCCTGGGCGGTGGGGATGCGGTGGACTCGTCCATCTTCCGGAAGCTGCGGAGCAGTAAAGCCGAGGGCGAAGCGGCCCGGTGCCCCGGGGAGGCCGAGGACGGCCGGAGCCCCCCGGAGGCCAGCAGGCCGTGGGTCTGCCAGAAGAGCTTCGCCCATTTCGACGTGCAGAGTATGCTGTTCGACCTCAACGAGGCGGCCGCCAACCGGGCGTCCACGGCCCAGCGGCGGAACACGACCACCGGGGCCTCGGCCGCCTCGGCCATGGCGTCCCTCACGGCGTCGCGGGCCCACAGCCTCGGCGGCCTGGACCCCGCCTTCACCAGCACGGAGGACTTGAACTGCAAGGAGAACCTGGAGCAGGATCTCGGCGACGACAACAGCAACGACCTGCTGCTCAGCTGCCCGCACTTCCGCAACGAGATCGGCGGTGAGTGCGAGCGCAACGTGAGCTTCTCCCGGGCGGCCGCGGGCTCCACAGGCAGCAGCGGTGGGGGCGGCGGAGAGGGCCGCCCTCCGGAGCCCACCCTGAGCGCCTACCGCACGAACGCCAGCATCTCGGTGCTGGAGGTGCCCAAGGAACAGCAGAGGACGCAGAGTCGCCCACGGCAGTACAGCATCGAGCACGTGGACCTGGGCGCCCGCTACTACCAGGACTACTTCGTGGGCAAAGGTGAGGTGGGGGCAGACAGGTGGGCAGCACCTGGTCTCTGAGACTGTCACTGCTCATTCATTCGCTGCCAGGCCCTTCCTTGGGCACCGAGGGTGCAGAAAGACACAAGACCTCCCTCAGAGAGGGGCTGTGACGATGCAGGGTGTCCAGCCTCATGACACATGGGTAGCACTTTAAAACCCCGAGCTACATGAAGCAGTAGATATGCATTAACTTAGCAAATATGTGCTTGGGTCAGCTATGTGCCAGGGTACTTTCTAGAGCTGGGGGATACAGTATTGACCAGCTTGAAACAAAAACCTTGTCTTCCTAATGTCTTAGGGGGGTAAGACAAACAATAAAACTAGATAAATATGTAAGGTGTGGTGAGTGGCAAGTGCGGTGGAGAAAAGTAAAGCAGGGAAGAGGGAAACAGTGTCAGTGCTGGGAGTTGCATTTTCAGTAGGGAATGGTCAGGGAGGGCCTCCTAGTGAGTGCCCTTTGAGTACTGAGGTGAAGGAGGTGAGGGAGGGAGGCTTGTGGAGATTGAGGGCAGTGTTCCTGACACGGGAAACAAGTGCAATAGTCCTGGAACACTGGAGGAATAGGATGGAGGCCAGTGTTGCTGGGACAGAGTGACTGAGGGAGAGTGGAAGGAGCTGAGACAGGTGACAGGGGCAGATCATGTGGGACTTTGTGAGCCACAGTGAGGACTCTCACTTTTACCCTGAGTGAGATGGGGCCGCAGGAAAGTTCTGAACAGGAGAGGGCCTTGATCTGACTCAGGTATTCTCAGCCTCCCTCTAGGGAACAGGCTGTGGGGGCAGGGGGAGCTGGGAGACCGAGGAGGAGGCTGCTGCAATGGTCCAGGCAGGAGATGGTGATAGGGAGGTCTAGGGGAGCCTAGGAGGGGGGAAGAAGCTGGCAGGTTCTGGATTCCCTTTGACGGCGGAGCCGTTGATGTTTGGAGGGTGTTAACACAGGCATCACACATGGTTAAGTTCATTAGTGCTGATGAGGCAATCCTAGGAGGCAGCAGAGCATAGTGCAGAGACTACAAACCCAGGCAGCCTCGGGGACCAGGCAGGAGACAATAGAGGGAAGCAGACCAGGCAGGGACTGCACAAAGGGCAGCTCCTGCTCAGCTCCAGCTCACTGTTGTCATCAGGAAGTATAGACAAGCTCAGTGTTGCCAGCCTTTCCAATTTTTCTAGATTCTCCTGAAATTCAGATTTTTTTAGTATGGATTCTCCTATATCAATTCAGAATTGAATTGATATAGTAACAGGCTTAAAACAACATAGAAGTTTATTTGTCTCACATAAAGAAGTCTGGAGATGTGCAGCCCAGGACTGGTATGGTTACTCCTCAGAAACAGTGGAATGCCAGCCTTAGTGCATGGCCTCCGAGCCCTCAGGGTGGTCTCCTGGTCCAAGATGGCTGCTGGAGTTCCAGCCATCACATCCATGTTTCCAGGCAAAGAAAAGGAGGAAAGGATTCGGGCAAAATGTCAACTCAGCACCCCTACCTTTTTTTTTTTTTCAAGTCAGCCCCTTGTAAAGAACATTTTCAGAAGTCCCAGCCAACTGCTTCTGGTTATTGGCCACATCTGTCTGCAAGGCAGGCTGGGAAATGTTAGTTTTTAGGTAGACATAGCCCCTCTCTTTTCTTCCTCCAAGAACAGAGGGTTTCTCTTAAAATGAAAGAAGGGAAGAAGAGGTAACGGATAGGCAGCCAGTACTCCACAGCAACTAGTTTCAAATTTTTTTAAAAGCAGTATCCTAGTCAAATACAACAAATGTCAACTAGATCGTCCAGAGTATAGTCTCTGGAGGTCCACCAGTGTTGGAGTCCGACAGCCCTGGGTTTAGGATGTCTTTTTCATAGCTTATTAGCTACGTGACACATTTTACCCCTTGGACTCCGTGTCCTCATGTGAGGAACAGAGATGATTGTAGCAGCATCACGTGCCCAGAAACAAAATGACACAGAGACTGAAAAGGGGTGAAAAAAGAAGTTCAGACAGTCACTAACCAAGAGAAAACTGGTGAGGTGACATCAGTATCACACAAAATAGATTTCAAGGCTAAAAGCTTTGTTAGAAGAACCAAAAGGGCCATTTCTTACTGACTTTTTAAAAATTTACCCAGAAATTGTAATAGTTGTGAACCTTTGTATACCTGACAACCTGTTTGAGGGGTATATAAATAAAAAACTAATACAGCGACAGGGAGACGTGAACAAATCCACAACCCATGGGAGAAGTTGACAGGGTCGCTCTTTGAAATTGACGAATCTAGTAGCCAGAAAGTAAGGCTGAGAGGATTTGAAACCTGGTTTTGCATTTATATTATATTAATTTTCTACCTAACCAACAGAGAACACGTTCTTTTCAACTTGCACGTAGGAATACCTACACGGAAGGACTGTGGTTAGGATCAAATAAGATTGTACATCAAAACAGTTCTTCATCAGGCAGATAGTGAGTACTTATCATGGAGCATTAAAAAGAAGCTTTTCTTTAAAAGAATGATTTCTTTGTAGCTCTGGAAACTCATAAATAAGTTAGTCATTGGTCAGTGTTTATCGATTGCCTATTCTATGCTAAGACCGCAAGGTACTGGGTATGCGTTGGCGGAAAACAAAACAGATCCTGCAGCTGTTTCAGGAATGAACTGATATCTGTGGAGCACACTTACTCTGTTCTCTGACCAGCTGG
Source organism: Pseudorca crassidens (assembly GCF_039906515.1). Taxonomy (NCBI): domain Eukaryota; kingdom Metazoa; phylum Chordata; class Mammalia; order Artiodactyla; family Delphinidae; genus Pseudorca; species Pseudorca crassidens. Next base: position 15,249,898 of record NC_090315.1, on the reverse strand, counting down.
GGAGATTGTTTAACCCACTGCAGGTGCTGTTCTTATTGGGACCATTAATTAACACACATTTGAGCCTTAGATAAGCCTTTGAACCATCTTACGAGAATAGAAACCAACGTTTAAATATTGAGAGTGCTGGGGTGGGAAGGAATCTCTGGCAGTGCGGAGCTGCTGACTTCACGGACTTAAGACAGACTGCTGGTGGGCATCTCCCACAAGCAGGAGATCCTTGGGTTATATATCAGTTAGAACTGTTTGCCTGGAAGGATTATAAGACAGCAGCATGTTTGTTTAAAAAGGGGAGACAGCTGTCATTTTGGGGAGAGAACAGGAGACTTCCTCCATGACTTGGTAAAGTCTCTGTCACCATAAGGAAAAAAAGAGTAGTGTTTAAGTTTCCTACATCTATAGAAATATGGTTAGATAAAGGTGACGCTTGGGGACTGGAATCATGGTCCTTTTCTGTGACAAACATCATGCCCTGGGGGTAGTACTAGCCAACACATCTCATGTGCTTACTCTGTGCCCGGCCCTGTGCTGAGTGCTCCATGCTTATTAACCTGTTTAGTCCTTACAACCGGCTGAGAGAGGGCTCCATCCTTCCTGGCACCGTTGTACAGATGAGAATGCCATCAAGCAACTTGGGCCACACATCTAATGAGTCCAGGGCCCGGATTTCAGCCGGGCAGAAGCCTCTCTAGACTAGAATCTAACCACTTCACGAGGGCTAATTGGCAGCTAAGCTGCTGAACATTTGCAAATATGGGATAATCACAGCGAAACTAGGTTTATAACATGGCACGCACTGCACTAAGCGTTTTTGGTTCGTAGCCTCGTTTCACTCTCACATCGGCTCTATGAATCATGGGTAGCGTGAGGGCCCCCCATTTCCCAGATGAGAGCGCTGAGACTCAGGAAATTTCTGTGGGCTATAGTAAGGTGGGCTTTAACCTCTTAACGGTCTCTCCATTGAGTGTGATCGTGACCAGCCATGAGGTTTGTGTGACCAGGATCCCAAGAGCCTGCACAAGAGCTCTGTACGAGTTGCACAAGAGCCTTCCCCAGCTGTCCTCTCAGCAGGCCTGCCGTGGGACGTCACCCCTCCTTCCCAGAGAGCTGACTCTGAGCTCACCTGCTCTTCCCTCTCAGAGCATGCCAATTACTTTGGCGTGGACGAGAAGCTGGGACCAGTGGCCGTGAGCATCAAGCGGGAGAAGCTGGAGGACCACAAGGACCACGGGCCTCAGTACCAGTACAGGATCATCTTCCGGACCCGCGAGGTAGGTCCCATTGCTATTGTTATTATTACATAAATCACAGCCACTCACATCTATGAGCCTTACTCTGTGCCAGGTTCTGTGGGTAAGTGCTTCCCCTGTTTCAACTCGTAATCCTTCCAACAGCCTCAGGAGAACAATCCTGTCAGTCTCCCCATTTTACAGAAGGGAAGACTGAGGCTCAGAAACATGTCTGAAATCAGTGACTAAGTGGCCAGGATTGGAATCCAGTGTGTCTGACTGCAGAGCCCAAGATTCTGACATTTGCAAAAGATTAACTGTGATGAATATAAAAAATAAAGGGAGAGATATAGGGGATTCTTTCAGGATTGTGAGATGCCCTGCAGAGTGGAAAGGAGAACTAAGGCAGCAGGTCTCGGGCGGGGCAGGAATTGGGGAATCTCAGCAGCAGGCACTGCCGTTGATGTTGATCAGCTCAAAACAGGCCCAGCCTGCCCACTTTCATTCAGAATAGAGGATCCCATTGTCCTGGCTTGGTCAGAGGTCTTCCCTTGCAATAAATGTCAGCTGTGGCTAGGGAACAAGGCCCGTTGGGGGCACCCTGCTCGATTAGGACTCTTAAGTTGTAAGTGGCAGAAATCTACTTCTATCTGGTTTAAGCCAGAAATAGAACTCATTGGTTTATGTAACTGCAAATCCAGGGGTAGGAATGGCTTCAGGCATAGCTGGACCCAGGCACTCAAATGATGTCACCAGAACTCTGCCTCCTTATCTCTCCCGCTCAGCTGGCTCTGCTGCTTTTTGCATTGTGAATGTGATCCTCTCCTGCTACCAACAAGCTCTCTCCATGTCATGGGAAAATGGGGACCGGCTGCTCAAATCTTTTCCATCTTTATACTTTCTCCTCCGCGTTCTTATCTGCTGAATCTCTGGGAAGGACTCTGATTGGCTCTGCTTGGATCACAAGCCTGGGCCAGTCACTGTTGTCAGGGGTGATAGAGGACTCTGTCTAGATCTAGGACATGTGCTCCACCCTGGGTCCAGGGGCCGGGCTGGGCACTGTGATCGACAGTTCTGTCAGAGCCACCCACAGGTGGTGGTAGGGGGGTGGTTCCTCAGCAAAAGGTGGGGAGCTAGGCCAGTAGAAATGATAGCGACTTCCAAAAGACCTCAAAGGAAGACCTTTTCAGAAAAGGAGGAATCATCAGCTGGGCAGGCCCCCCCAATGGATCTCCCTCACCCCTGCATTACCCCATCCCCCTTGGGCCTGGGCTTTTGCACAGACATGGGAGCCCAACAGGCAGGCACTGCCAGGGAGTTTGGATGCGGGGCCGGCCGATCCTGGACCTCATCCAGGCCGGCAGATGCTGCACCGAGGGCCATGGCCGCATCCCCTCGCGAAGACCTTCCCGCTGAGGGGGAGTGAGATGACACAGATGGCAGTGTAGGGGAGGCAGCCCCAAAAACTTGGTGCCCCAGATCACAGGTGGTCACCGGCCCCTGAGTCTCCCCAGCATCCTCCTCCTTCCCTCTCCTCACCTTTCTGGCCAGATGAACACCAGGGCAGAATGTGAGGTGACAGCTCACGCTGTATCCAAGTGTTATATGACATGTGGGGAGCTGCCAGGTGAAATGACAACAGCCATCATATACTAACCAATAATATCTCACCTGCTGCTACATTATAGATTTATTCAACACTGTGTGTCGGGCATTTTCTACACCGATTATGTATATTCACTCCCTTTGCTGTGGTTCCTATTCAGTAGGTTGGAAACTGGCTTGGTGCCATTCCTGGCTCGTTCCTGCTTCCGTTCACTTCCCACGCCCAGCGCCCACACACTAGCCTCTGATCCACCCCAGGCTGGGCACAGGGCCTTCGCAGCTCAGGGGCACAGGCCTGGGGTTCATCCACTCCACGGAGATTCACTCAGTACCACCACCGGCCAGCACTGTGCTGGGCACTGAGGAAACAGTGTAAATAAGGCAGCAGAGATGCTCATGGGACTGCATTTTTGCTGGGGAGGCAGACAATACGTAGATACTCTTGTAAATTATACTACGTGGTACATGATGACAAGGTGGAAAGTAAAGCAAGGAAGAGAGATAAGTGCGAGGGTGGTAAGATTTTTAGACAGGATCGTCAAGGGAGGTGTTACTCGGAAGGGAACATTTGAGTAAAAGACCTGAAGAAGATGAGAGGAGCCATGTGGACATCTGGAAGAGTGTTCCAGACACAGGGAACATCCAGTGCAAAGGTCCTGAGGCAGGACCAGGCCTGGCACAGTCACTCAGCAACTGTGAAACCTTGGGCACGTGGCTTCTTCTCTCAGAGCCTCTGTTTCCCCCATGGGAATCCCACTCTCACAGGACCATAGTGTGGGCTTGGTGAGGTTGCCCATATAAAATAGGCAGTGCTGGGCCTGGCACTCGGGGAGAACCCAGTGAGGATAGCCGTTGGGAGAGGTCTCAGTTTCCTGTCCCCTTGTCACATTCAGTCAGCCCTGTTGACTTTTGGCCCACCGTGAGGTTCATGGCCACAAGCAGGCCTTTCTCTGCCCCTCACACACATGCAGGCCACACGTGTACTCAGTCCTGGCCCCAGCCCCTTGCAGAGCCGCCTATTGGGCACTAAGGCCTGAGGACCTCGTCATCCTGTCATCTGGAGGTAGGGGCAGAGGCCAACAAGGTTTGCCTTGCCCCTTCCTAAGGCCCTTCCTGCCATGGAGGCAGAGAGTCACATAACCCAAAAGTAGTAATGACAGTAGTAATAAGAATAGCTAACACTTTTAGCACATATTCCTGCCAGGCACTCTTCCGAGTGTTTTATATGCATTGACCCTTCAGATTCTCTCAGTAGTCCCACGATGTGGGTCCCATTCCCCCCATTCTACAGATGAGGACTCTTGAGGCCTAGGGCTGTCACTCGTGAGGGTCCCCCAGTGGCAGAGCCAGGATATGAACCCAGACTGCCTGTGTCCCCAGCCCGTGCTCTTAACCACTCACCACGCCCTGTGGGGTTGAGTTTGTATTCTGGCTCTGGGAACAGACAGCTTGGGGTTCGGTTGGGCTCTGCCACTCACTAGCCTTGTGAGCTTAGGCAGATGGCTTTACCCCTGGATGCCTCAGTTTCTTCATCTGTAAAATAGACTTTGTACCGTTTGTTCCTTGTGTCCTGGAGAGGCGGGAAGGTTCTCCTGGACCGGCACGCACGAGGTGGCATAGCACAAGGCTGCAGGGTGGTGAGTGCTCTGAGCGGCAGATACTGTGATGACGCTGCTGTCGTTTTGTCACTGTTTCCCGAAAGGTCAGAGGGCCTTTCTGGGGAGTGAAGGTTCAGCTTATGGTCAGAGTTCTGCCCTTCTCCTGTCGACACACACATCTCGGGCTCCGGTTAACCAAGGCATGGGGGCCAGAGCGAAGGGCCCAGGCTGTTTTCCAAGCCAGCCGGCTGGCCTGCCCCAGATGGCCGCCCCCGGCCGCCAAGCAGACCGAGTGGGCTCACATCTCCCAGCAGATGGGATGGGAGTGTTGGCAGCTCTGAGCCTCCCGCTGGGGCGGGAACAGACTGGAGCTGGGCTTCAGGACCACACGCCGAAACATCAGCCCCACCCACCCTGAGCCTGGACAGGACAAGCTCCAGGCCAGGGCTGCCCTGTCCTGAGCCCCTTGCCGGCAGGACACAAGGAATGCCAACTAGCCGGGGACTCTTTGGCCCAGCAGGCTCGGTGGGTTCCCTTTGGCCCCAGATATGAGTTTTTGACAAGCCTTAGTTTTGTGAGGGTTAGAGATTTAGATTTTTTTTTTCTTTCTTTATTGAAAAAGTAACTGTCACTCATTAAGAATTTAAACAGTATATATGTATACAAAGCAGAAAAGGAAGAATCTTGTATTAAGTGTAAAAAGCAAGTGTAGTAGCGAACCTCATTTGGGACCTCACTTGTGTTCAGTAGGCACCGATGATGGTGTGATGTAATCTCCAAAGCATACTGTTAAGTGGGGGGAGAAACAAACTGTAGCTTCCTATTAAGGTTAACTTTTTAAAATTTTTAACTACACATATGGCTTTGTGTAAAAACATCCGACGTGTGTAATGTGATAATGGCTAACACATATATTGAGTGCTCACTGTATGCCAGATACAGTGGTAGAAAAGCACTGTACATGGATTATCTTCTTGAATCTTTATAACCCTTTGCAACAGGCACTGTTATTCCCCATTTTATAGATAAGGGAACAGGCACAGAGAAATTCAGCAGCTTGCCCAGAGTCACACAGCTAGAGAAGGGGGAGAGCCGGGATTTGAACCAAGGCAGACTGACTCCCAAGTGACCTCCCAGGAAGAGCTCTTGGAGGGTGGACGCAGCACAGGGGAAGGCAGGGATGCATCTGAGTCAGTAGCTGGTGGAGAACAACCTGTGCCGATGGTTAGTTGCTGATGTGGCCCTGAATCCCTTTTCACAGCTCAGTGAGATGGTGCCAGATGTCATCAAGGGTCAGAGCACACAGGGTCTCGCAGCCTGAGCAGCGAGTGTAGTTTTGTTTGGTTTTGTTTTAAGGCAAGGGTTTTTTTTTTTTAATTTTTCTTTTGGCCGTGTCGGGTTTTAGTGGCAGCACGCGGGATGTTCGTTGAGGCATGCAGGATCTTTCATTGCGACGTGCGGGCTTTTCTCTTCTCTAGTTGTATGTGGGTTCTAGGGCACGTGGGCTCTGTAGTTGTGGCACACAGGCTCCAGAGCACGTGGGCTCTGTAGTTTGCGGCAGGCGGGCTCTCTGGTTGAGGCATGCAAGCTCAGTAGTTGTGGCATGTGGGCTTAGTTGCCCCGTGGCATGTGGGATCTTAGTTCCCTGACCAGGGATCGAACCCGCGTCCCCTGCATTGTAAGGCGGATTCTTTACCATTGGACCACCAGGGAAGTCCTGCGAGTGTAGATTTTATTGGGAGAGAGGCGGAACGCTGTCAGCAGGTTCTGCACAGAGGAGAGACACCATCTGACTCAAGCTGCTGCGGGAAGAATGGACCGGCGTGGGGTGGTGGTGGGGCAGGTGCAGGGAGACTGGGAAAAGGCTGCTGTCACAGTCCAGGTAGGACATGATGGTGGACAGGGCCAGGTGGAGAGCAGAGGTGGCCACACGTTGCAGCCTGCCAGTGCCCTACTTATTATCGCCAGCAGAGAAGGAAAAGCTGGGAGCTTTTCAAGTAGTGGCTTTTGGTCAAGTCTTCAGAGCCAAAAATGTGACGGTAGGCCACCTGTCTCGAGTGTTGGAAGAGAATGAGGATTTCTGGTCCACGCTGTCTCTTGGCCCCAGCAGAGGGCACTGTGGGGCAGTGTCAGCAGGATAGAAAGGCGCTGATCCCGTTGGTGCGTTCATCGAAATTCACAATCCCAGGGCCACCCAGATTGGCAGGGCAGAGCATCCACATCACAGTTTTTCGTGATGTACTTCAAGACTATCCGGCTTATCCTAAGAGAGATTTGTTTATTAATTCCCAAAGCCAGAACTGGGAACTCCCAACCATGAGATCATTCATTCCTAACACACATGCCTCTTGCCCAGGTCCTGTTTGGCAGGGTTAGGCTGTATGCTTAGAGGCAGTGTCATGACACGTCATTTTTGCCACCTCTTGGATCTGTTGACTTTTTGGGGTGAGCGTGTTTTTCCAGTTAACGTTGATCCTCCCTAGTCTTTAAACCGTAGCCCCAAGTGTATTTTGGGTGCTGACAGCAATCCCCTTGGGGGAGGATTTTTTTTCCCTGTTCTGCTGCAGACTAGGGAGTCTTCTCGCTGTGGTGCTGGAGCTGCCGTGCCTCACCCAGAGCACAGCGGAGCCTGGCGGCCAGCAGCACAGCGTAGATGGAAGCCTGCGCTAGTGATAGTGAGGACGGGAAGCAGCAGGGGCTCTCAGACGGGGCTGGCGGGGTGTAAATTGGTACAGCCACTTGGAAAACGATTTGGCAGTTCAGTAAAATTGAAGATTAACATGCCTGGTGACTCAGCAATTTCTCTCCTAGGTATAAACCCAGACGAAAATGTGTCCATGTGCACTAGGAGATGCTTCCGTGAATGTTCCTAACAGCACTGCTCACAGTTGTCAAACGCTGGAAGCAGTTTCCGTGCTCGTCAGCAGTAGGATGGATTAAATCCATTGGGGTAAAAACGTCAGCCTCTTACTGCAACATGGTCGTATCTCACATCCATAGCATTGAGAGAAAGAAGCCAGATAGAAAAGAATACAAATGACATGAAGCTCAGAAGCAGGCAGAAATAAATTCTGGTGTGAAAAGTCAGGATGGGGTTGCCATTAGGGAGGTGGGAAGGGGCACGAAAGAGTTTCCGGAGTCTAGTAATGTGTTTCTTGGTCTGGGTGGTGATACCTAGGTATTCACTCTGTGATCATTCCTTGAGCTGTACTTATATGTGTTGTAGACTTTTCTGTATACGGATTATATTTCACAGTTAAAAAAATATTTCAAAGAGAAAAATCATGACCTTTGGAGACGTCAGACCTGGGTTGGAATCCTGGTTCAGCCACTTAGCTGTGGTGACCTTGGCTAAGGCACCTAACCTCGTAGAGCTTCAGTTTTCTTATCTGTAAAATGGAGATAGTAAAACCTCCCCTGAACAGACCTGTACCTAGATAGCTGCTATCATTCCTGGAATACAGTGCAGTGAACTATGCCTTCATAAATGTGACTCGTTATTAAGATGTATCTGTTAGAAATTGCTTTGTCTGCAAAGTAACAGAAAACATGACTAACAATAGCTAAAACAAATACGGGGTTATTTTAATTATCTAACAGAAGAAGTCTGGGGATAGGCAGTGGCAGGACATGACTTCTGTGTAATTTTTGTTGTTGTTGTCTCTTTACTTACGATCACAAGATGGCTTCCACAGCTCCAAACATCTTATCCTTATACCAGTGTCCTTAGAAAAAATGGGCAGGTGGAAAGGGGCTTTCCTTTACCAGGGAAGAAAATCTGCCCTAGACGTCCTCCCCAAGCTGAATTCCATCCCATCTCATTGCCTGGAACTAGTCATGTAGCCAACTATAGGAAAAACTTGGAAAGCAACATCTGCGTAAGAGGAATGAGATGGCCATGATTGGCTTGACTCAGGTTTTCAACCCTGGCTTCACATCAGAATCACCTGAGTAGTATTAAAAGAGACAGAGAGGGGCTTCCCTGGTGGCACAGTGTTTGGGAGTCCGCCTGCCGATGCAGGAGACACGGGTTCGTGCTCCGGTCCGGGAAGATCCCACATGCCGCTGAGCGGCTGGGCTCGTGAGCCATGGCCACTGAGGCTGCGCGTCTGGAGCCTGTGCTCTGCAACGGGAGAGACCACAACAGTGAGAGGCCCGCGTACCGCAAAAAAAAAAAAAGAAAGAGAGAGAGAGAGTGAGTGAGTGTGTGTGTATAAGTATACAAATATACAAATATGTAAGTGTGTGTATACATACATACGTGCGTGTATACATACATGTCTGGGCCCCACCACAGACCAGCCGAATCAGAACCACTGGTGGTGATTTTTTCAGGAAACCAGGTTGAAAACCAGTGTCACAATTCAAGATCCAAGATGGTACCGGTGTCCAGGGCAGGCAGGTGTTTTACATAAGAGCTTATGGTAATAAGTGTACACATAATATTATTCCTGATAATGACAGTAAGAGTGTTTGTTTGAGTGTCTACATTGTGGAGCTTGTTTTATCCATTATACCTCTTATTACCTGACATAATCCATCTCCTCGCCCGCACGTCAGCTCCAGGAAGACAGGGGTCTTTCTTCTTTCATCATTCGTTGAACAAATGAAGGACGTTCCATCCACCATCTCATTTAGTTCTCCCAACAGTCCTTGGAAGCTGAGGCTCACAGATGGGCAGTCACTTGGTCAAGAACACACAGCCAGGACACAGCAAGTTCAAGTTGGTCCAGACCTAGTGCTTTCTGGCAGAGCCCAGGCTACTAACCATCCCACATGTCGCTTTGAGAACAGGACACCCTCATGTGCTCTCATCCCTTCCCGAGTCCTGAGAGCCTCCTAACCTTCCCTCCTCTTCCTCGAGCAGCTCACCACCCTGCGTGGCTCCATCCTGGAGGACGCCACACCCACAGCTATGAAGCATGGGACAGGGCGGGGCCTGCCCCTGAAGGACGCCCTGGAGTATGTCATCCCCGAGCTCAACATCCACTGCCTGCGGCTGGCTCTCAACACTCCCAAGGTGACGGAGCAGCTGCTGAAGCTCGACGAGCAAGGGGTGAGCCGGGGCCCAGGGAGGGGGGTGGGGGGACACTGGGGCAGCAGCCTGCAGCCCCACTCCCGGTACCTCCTTCTGTCTTGGTCACTTGTTTTTTTCTGCAAAGAACAGAAACCCACTCAGGTTAGTTCCAGTAAAAGGAGTGGTCTCCTATCAAATTCTAGGGGTGCCAAGAGCCGGAACGTGACTGGGTCTTAGGAGGGAAATAGTCTAGGAACAAAACAGCCACCAGGTTCCCGTGTGTGTGTGCGTGCTCCCTCTCCCTCACTGCACACTGCCTCCCTCTGCTTCTCTGGCCCTCCCACAGCTCACAGAATTACTGTTAGGATTATAGGCACATGCAGGCCCCAGTTAGCTGACTCTCAGCCCCAGTAGAGCCTCTGACTGGCCCACCCTTAGGTCACATGACTGTCGATGGTCCAGTCACCAGTGAACAGAGGAATCAGGGATACATAAAAAAAACATGGAGGACTTTCCTGGTGGCACAATGATAAGAATCTGCCTGCCAACGCAGGGGACACGGGTTCGAGCTCTGGTCCGGGAGGATCCCACATGCCGCGGAGCAACTAAGCCCATGCGCCACAACTACTGAGCCTGCACTGTAGAGCCCTTGAGCCACAACTACTGAGCCTGCGAGCCACAACTACTGAAGCCCATGCTCCTAGAGCCTGTGCTGTGCAAAGAGAGAAGCCACCACAGTGAGAAGCCCACGCACCGCCACAAAGAGTAGCCCCCACTCGCCGCAACTAGAGAAAGCCCGCGCACAGCAACGAAGACCCAACGCACCAAAAATAAATAAATAAAATTAATTAATTAAAAAAAGAAAAAACACGGTTATCAAGGGCTCACCCCCTAAAAAACAATGTCGACTAGACTGAGTCCTCCAGAATTTTCTTTTGCAGAACCTTAGCCAGGTCCGGTCCACCTACTGTGGGAAGCCGGCCAAGGTCTTTCCCTTGAGAGAATGGCGTCGCCAGCCGCCCTCGGCCCTCATGTAGAAAGCATGAGAATGGCGGCACCAGCACCTTGTTGTGCCTCCCTGGAATGGCAGGGTGGGAGAGGGACAACTGGGACGTGCCCCCATGCCTTTTTTCTTCTCTGGCTGTAGCACTGAATTCCTGTGTGACCCCGGCAGCTCCCTGGGCTCCGCGCCCGAGAGAGCCTGCTTTGTTCCATGCCCCCCCCTCCATTCTGCCTGGCCTGCCTCCCTGATGCCGCTCTCGCCTCCGCAGCTCTGCCGGAAACACAAAGTGGGCATCCTCTACTGCAAGGCTGGCCAGAGCTCGGAGGAGGAGATGTACAACAACGAGGAGGCCGGGCCGGCCTTTGAGGAGTTCCTCTCCCTCATCGGAGAGAAGGTCTGCCTGAAGGGCTTCACCAAGTACGCCGCCCAGCTGGACGTCAAGAGTAAGTGGCAGTGGCGGGTGGCCTTGCTGGGGGGAGCAGGGTGAGTCCCAACCGCACCCTCATCCCGTGAGCTAAGGCCCAAAGGCCTGGTGATACCCAGGTGAGGACTCCGGGCAGCGGGAGCTCGAGGACTCCATTGGTGGGAGTGCGGGCAGTGCAGCCACTCTGGACAGCAGTACCTCCTGTTCTGGTAGAGTCTGAAGACTCACTTGCTTTGTGTATCAGCCCTTGTGCTCCTAGACACGTCCTCTGAGATCCTGTGCACATGTGCGCTGGGAGACGTCCTAAGGGGTCATAGCCACAGACACCTGCATGGTGCCCAGTGTGCACGAGGACCCTGGGGAAGACAGTGCTCCTGGCCAGTGTCCCCAACTAACAGGCAGGGCTGCCCTGGCCTCACAGCCACCTGGAGGTCACCTGGCTCTGGCACTGGCCAACCAAGGCTTCAGTGACCTCACCTGTCACAGCTTCTCCCCTAGGATGGAAGCCCACAAGAACAGGGATTCCTCGGTCTGTTTTACTGCTGTTTCCCCTGCACCTACAGTTAAATAAAGCTGGTGGACCTCAGTGCTCAAAAAGGCCAAGGAGTAGGCTTCCAGGGGTGAGTGTGACACCCTGGAGTTACTTGCAGTGTGGTTTGTGGGTTCACTCACACATCCAGCAAAAACAACCTCCTGGCTGTCCTCCCTGGGCAGGAAGGAGCAGTTCAAGAGGATACGATCAAATATGGGGAACCCAGCCTCATGTGGGGGCTGGGCCTCAAGAACATGGCATGTGACCCGAGAGGGATGAGTTGGAATAAAATAGGCAAAGAGGGAGCAGGAAGTGCGTTCCAGGGAGAAAGAACAGCACGTGCAAAAACCCTGGACCCTGAGGTCTAAAGGCTGTTGTTCAGGGAATTAATGTGAAGGAGGAAGTGAGGGAGGCAGGCGGGGGCCTTACCGTGCAGGACCTTTAGGGCTAAAGATTAGGGATTTTGGTCTGTTTCCTATGAGAATTTTGAAACTCATAAGAGGCAGCATTGAATACTGTTAAGGAAACACTCTGGAGTCAGATAGCCTGAGTTCCAGTCCAGACGCCACCACTGACTGAAGTGTGCGTGACCTTGGGCAAGTCACTCCCTCCCTGTGCCTCAGTTTCCCCCATAGAGCCCCTAATCAGGTGTTTCTCCCTGGTCATAACTCCCTCCCATTAGAGATGAACAGTATTCTGACTCGTACGATTATCGTTTCCTTCTTTTCGTCGTAGTTTTGCCATCTTCATACGCATCTCTAAATAATATAATTCGTTTTGCCTGTTTGACAACATAATGTGAATGGAATCATACGGTTTGTGCTCCTTTGTGTCTGGCCATTGTATTCGTGGGATTTGCCCATGTGATGGCTGTGACTCATTTCTTTTCACGGCCGTGTACTTTTCCACATTATGAACTGTTTATCTATTCCTTGGACTAACATTTGGAGGATACTTGTACCCGTATTCCGGGGCATCTGTGTACAATTTCTCTAGGCTGTGATCCTAGGAGATGAAGTGCTGGGTCATCAATTAAGCCTATCTGCAGGTTCAGTCGATCTTACTAAAGAGTTTTCCGAAGTGGTTGTACCACCTGACCAGCCACACAGAAGGTTCCAGTTGCCCCACATCCCCACCAACCCTTGGCACTGTCAGACTCTTAAATGTTTACCAGTCTGGTGGGTGCTTAATGTATGGCTTCCTTTTTATCTAAATTTACTGGATTTTAAAGGGTGGAGTTAAGTGAAAACATCGAGTTGAAAACTAACACAGGGCTTCCCTGGTGGTGCAGTGGTTGAGAGTCCGCCTGCCGATGCAGGGGACACGGGTTCGTGCCCCGGTCCGGGAAGATCCCACATGCCGCGGAGTGGCCGGGCCCGTGAGCCATGGCCGCTGAGCCTGCGTGTCTGGAGCCTCTGCTCTGCAACGGGAGAGGCCGCAACAGTGAGAGGCCCGCGTACCGCAAAAAAAAAAAAAAACTAACACAGATGGCATGTGGGATATGGCAGGAGCCCAGGGGTTTTGGAGGCGTGGTGCTAACTGGTGTTTCTGTTTCAGCTGACTCCACGGGAACCCACTCCCTCTACACGACTTACCAGGACTATGAGATCATGTTCCATGTCTCCACCCTGCTCCCTTATACCCCCAACAACAGGCAGCAGGTCAGTGGGGCCCAGGGTGGGGGCCCCAGGTGACTTCCAGTGGGTACACAGCTGAAGCCATGGCGCTCTCCCTCCCCACAGCTGTTAGCTGGCTGCCTGCCTGGCACTGGCTCCCCTGGCACCATCCTTTGCAGCACATGGAGGCCTTTGGCCCTGGAGACCCTCTGCATCACGGTCTCATCACCTGGGGGTTGGAGACTAGGTCAGGTGTCATTCACTGTCAGTTTTCTTCTGTTTCCTTGGCCATCCTTCTACCCCAACTCCCCTCAAGAGTCTCTTGAGTCATCAGGGATCCTATGGAAAAAAAAAAAGTGAATCAGTCAACATTATTTCGACTGCAAGTGATAGAAGCACAAATCAAACTGGCAAAAGCAAAAAATGGGATTTACTGGGTTAGGTAATTCTCAAGTACTGGGAGAGGGCTGGCTTTAGGTATGGCCGGATCCAGGAGCTCAAACAATGTTAGGAATTCTTTGCATTTCTCGCCTCTGGTTTTCTTCGTAGTGGCCTTATTCACAGACCTTCCCAAGTAGTGCAGAGTCGCCCCTCAGCAGCCCTCGCCTTACATCCCACCAGCTTTGCTACCACGGGAGAAAGAGAGCTGTGCCTTGCAGAAGTCCCAGAAACGTTTCAGGAATGAATCTCATTGGATCACTCACTTGCCAGGCCCAGGGCAGGGATGGAATGGGCTGACTGGCCAAGCCTGAAGGACATGCCCACCCCTAGAGAGGGCGAGTGAGGTCAGCTCAGCTTGAAACATTGACAGAGATCAGGGAGGTGCTTTCCCAAAGGGGATGGACACGACTGCCAGAAGGAAGAGGAGGAGGTGCTAGATGGGTGCAACAGCTGACGCCCACCACCAGGAGCCTCCTCACCTGGACACGCCATGCATGCTCAGTCTGGGAGCAGTTTCTAATGAACAGAAACCCCACAGACTTATGGTTTAGTGTATATATTTTTTTCCATTGGTACAGGTGATGTTGTAGATTTTACTGGCCGAAAATGGTCAAATATCAGTGATTTCAGAAGGGTCACCTAATAGCAGCTGTAAGAGCATTGCTGTCATTAAGCCTGGGTTGGAGTTCTTTCTCTGCCACTTCCTAGCTGTGTAATCTCACCTCCCTGAGCCTCAGATCCCTCCTCTGTAAAATGGGCGGAATGGTAGCACCCATGTCGCAGGGTCATTGGGAAAGGACCCTGTACTCATGCATGAAACTGGGGCTTGAGTCAGGGCCCGACATGGGAGGCGCACAGGAAGCAGACAGAAACCTACTCCTGGACGTCTGGGAGGCATGGTGGGCAAAGCTTGGGTTGTGGAGTCCAGCAGAAGCGGGTTCAAATCCTGGCTGTTTCCCTCCATGACTGTGTGACTTAGGGCAAGACGTTTAACCCCCAGGAACCTAACTTTTCTCATCGGTAAAAGGAGGTAGGATGAGTTAATGACTCACAGCCTTGTTGTAAAGATGAAACGAGGACTTCCCTGGTGGCGCGGTTGTTAAGAATCCGCCTGCCAATGCAGGGGACACGGGTTCTATCCCTGGTCCGGGAGGATCCCACATGCCGTGGAGCAGCTAAGCCCGTGCGCCGCAACAATTTAGCCTGCGCTCTAGAGCCGGCGAGCCACAACTACTGAGCCCGCACACCCTAGAGCCCGCATGCAGCAAAGAAGACCCAGTGCAGCCCCCAAATAAATAAATAAATAAAAATTAAAAAAAAAAGATGAGACGAGGTTGCAGCTCTCAGATGTGGATGTAAAATGCCTAGCGCAGGGCCGGCCACGGTAAATGGGCACTTTGTCTAGCAATTTAATTTCATCCAGTGCAAAACACACATACAGAGCTAAGAGCTCCACAGTGTGAGTTGTGCCACTCTGTGCGACCGGATTTCACACCACGGGCCACCTCACGTAGGGCTACACGTGTCTCCCATCTGCGGACCTCACGTGGCCAATGGGGATTCCTAACAGTTACATGAAGACTAAACTCGTACAAATAAGAACAATGTAATTTCAGCACACAAGTAAAATGTCGTGAGTACATCATCGCCTACAGAGATGACAGAGTTCTTCTCAGAGACCGTGACAGGCAGGGGAGAAAGGACAGGGTTCCTGTGGGCTGGTCTGAAGCTGCTGCCCCAGCCTTCTCAACTCAGGTGTCCGAGAAGGGGCGGCAGCAGGGATGGGCCCTGCCAGTGGTCTCGGGTCTGACTCTGCCATCGTCTGTGAGCATGGCCTTGAGCAAGTCGAAAGCCGCCAGCCCATGCTCTTCTCCAAGAGATGTTTCTTGAGCAGCTGCTGTGTGCCAGGCTCTGCTCTAGGCACTGAGGATACAGCAGGGGGCAGCAAACAAAGCAGACAAAACCCTTGTTCTCACGGAGCTGACATGGTAGTGGGAAAAGACAGACAAGAAACAAAAGGAAGAGGGGAAGCCGCTGTACGCTAAGCGTTAAGTAATAAAGGCAGAAAAGCAGAGGGGGTGACATCATGGGTAAGACAGTCAGCGAAGGCCTTGTGGGAGGGTGACATTTCAGCCAAGACCTGAAAGGAGGGAGGGCGGGAGTGAGCCATGTGGGGATCTGGGGGAAGAACGTTCCAAGCAGCGGGAAGAGTCAGGGCAGGGGCCTTGAGGAGGAAATGTCTCTGGAGTGTTTGAGGGGCAGCAGGAGGCCAGTGTGGCTGGAGCAGAGTGAGCGAGGGGGAGCACCGAAGGAGACGGCAGGGAGGTGACAGGGCAGATCGTGAGCCTTGAGCCGACCATGACGTTTTCCTCTCCCCGCCGTTTACCAGCTACTAAGGAAGAGGCACATAGGAAACGACATCGTGACGATCATCTTCCAGGAGCCCGGGGCGCTGCCTTTCACCCCCAAGAACATCCGCTCCCACTTTCAGCACGTCTTCATCATTGTCCGAGTCCACAAGCCCTGCACCGATAGCGTCTGCTACAGGTATGCGCCTGCACCCTACCCCTGCATGCACCGGAGACCACAAAAGCTGGTTTCCAGCATCCAGGCAGCGTGCGGCAGAGAGAGAGAGTGGGGACAGCTTGCGGCAGAGAGAGAGAGTGGGGGGACAGCTGGCCCAGGTGGGCTGCCTCCTGCGTTTCTTGTTTGTGCTTCAGTAGGGGAGCTCTGTTCACACCTTCCCACACCTTCTGAGAGAGTGATTCTTAACCAGAAAGGGGCATGTCACCCCAGTTTCGATAAGCAAACCATCAGGGATTTGTATTTGCCTGGAATCTTTTGCTTGCAAGTGACAGAAAACCCACCTCAAAAAGGCAGTTATGTACGTTGGTTCTCATAAATGACACGTTCGGGCCTAGCCGGATGTGCTCCACTTCCCTGTCTGTCACTTCGTTTGCTGGCAGCTCCAAGCTTAACATCTTCCCAGCTGCAAATCCAGCAAAAAGACAGCTTTCCTTTCCCAGGAAAAGAAGCCCCAGGATTGAGGCTCATTGACCTGCTTGGGGTCACGTGCCCATCCTAGAGTAAGACCACCAGCTGTGCCTGGGCACAGGGCGCATGGGCTGAGAGGCACAGGAAAATCGGAATATGGAAGGATGGAGACAGGGCAGGCAGGGGCCCCCCTCGGGAGGCAGAGCTGAGGCTTCTCTTAGTTCGCAGATCAAGAAGTGACACAAGCCTCAGACCCATTCAGCGTCCTTCCAAAGCACCAGTTCTCACCTGGGGGCGTGGCTGGCCCCCAAAGGGCAAGTGGAAAGCTCTCTGGCCTCTCACCTCTGACCCCCAACCACCCTGTTGCCTGTCACAGAGGCAACTACTATTAGCTATTTCTCACGTATCCTGATACCTTCGGGCCATACAGGCAAATGCTTACAAGTATTCCTTTTCCACCTTTTAACACACATGGTACCATATCCCACACACTGTTCTGCATCCTGTATTTCTTCACTCAACAGCCTTTGAGAACTTGGCACACCAGTCCTTAAAGTGCCTCTTCCTTCTTTATGACTGCATATTAGTCCATCATGTGGATGCCTGAGAACCTCCCCCCATCCCTTATCAGTGGGCGTTTGGGTTGTTTCCTGTTGCCTGCTGTTACACTGCCTGCTGCAGTGCATAACCTAGTTTTGTGGGGGGGGTTTGTTTTTTGTTTTTGTGTTTTGGCCATGCTGTGCTGCTTGTGGGATCTTAGTTCCCTGACCAGGGATTGAACCCGGGCCCTCAGCAGTGAAAGCACTGAGTCCTAACCACTGGACTGCCAGGGAAGTCTCCATAACCTAGTTTAGACTGTCATCGCACACGCGTCCAAGTACACAGCTGGGATAGATAAAGTCCCGAGCATGGAGTTACTGGGCCAAAGGGTATGTGCGTAGGTACACTGGGTGGTCTCAGTGGAATTGCCAGAATCTACCAGTTTCTTCTTGGCCAAATGTGTGAGAGAAGGGAGGTGGATTCCAATATGCAGGACGTGCTGTTTGACCACCAGGCTAGATGTGTTGCCCAGTGGCCACTGGGAGCCAGTACACCGCATGACAGGGCCTTCACATGGCCCAGGCCCAGGCCTGCAGCCCCCCTCCCTCACCCCCACCCATTTGTTCCCGGGACGGAGCAGCAGCTACGAGGCCCTGCACCTCCAGGCTCCATGTGGGCCTGAGGTTACTGAGATGCTGTCGATGTTCCTCAGCAGCTCAAAGGTAGCCCTGGTGAGCAAAGATGGAGTTGTTCTCGAGCTCACACACACACATACACACAGACACAGAAGGACACAGCTCTCCTGTAGCACATCAGAAGCAGGGGGCTGCTGGGTGGGCCTTTCTCCCCTCTCTCCTAACTGTGAGCTCCCCTCTTCCACCTGGTTTATCACAGGAGCCTGCGGCTGACCTCCTGCCTTTCCAGGCCGGCCTTCACGTGGTTTCCAGAACGATCTCTTTTTTTTCTGATGCTCGAAGCTTTCTTGTTTTTTTTGCAGTTTAATTTGAAATACTTTTATTATGCAATGTTTTAAACGTTCTGAAAAGTACAGAGGATAATATAACAGACACCCATGTGCCTACCACCAAATCTAACAGATGTTAACATTTTGCCATATTTGCTTCAGCTCTCCCTTTATTTCTGAAGAAAGAAAATGTTAGAGATACAACCAAAGCTGCCCCTCCTGCAACCCCTTTCTTCCCCTCCTCTCCTTCCCCACACGCAGCTGCTCTCTGGACTGACCTTCCCCTGTCCCCACTCCCACCCCCCGGTGTCTCCAAACACGTTTCTGTCTCAGCATTCATCACCCTGTAGGAACAAACTGTTGATGTGACTCTCACCTCCCTCGAGGGTAACCCCACGTCATACTCACCTTCATACATCTATGCTGGCCCGGCGCTTGCCATGTAGAGGACCGCAAAGACGCCTTTGCCAACTAGACACATGCCTGGCCCAAACATTGTAGGCCCTGAGAAGATAGTTGTTGAATAAATAATTATGAGTGTTCTAGAAATACTGAGCTACAGCGACCAGGTGACCTGGTGGTCGCACCATCTCCTGGCTGCATAAGGAGGTGCCGCCCTTTCCCGCTCGCTTCAAGTGCGTACTTTCTGCATAGTGCACCGGCATCCCCGCAGCCTGTGGGCTGGGGAAACCCCATCCCTCCTGCTGGGGAAGTGAGGGACCAGCTGTTCTGATTGTCCAGAAACCTTCGGCAGCTTGCAGTTTCATAATTCTTAAAATCATGAATCAGGACTATGGGAAGAGCCCAAATCTGTCACTATAAGCGACCATGTCCTGAATGAAGAAGTTGCAGAGCCATTCACATCTGTAAAGTACAGTCTGAACAGGGCTTTAATTAGAGTAGAGAGACTGGCGAGGTTGTCTTATCCATCCCCCTGCCTGGAGGCAAGGCCACGCCCACAGGGTTTCCCACAGAGGAAAAGCTGCCTGGTTTGTGTGGCCTTTGAAGAACCTCTCCAAAATGCCTTTTTCTGTCAAACCTACCCATTGGTAGGAATCTGTTTCTTCTTGGTCTGTCTGCTCAAGTTTAAATCATTACTTTAATCGGTATTGAACACCTGTGCTGGCTCTGGGGCATCAGCTGAGCCCAGGTGGGTGGCACCCGCCCACACACATTCCCGGGATGTAGAGAAGGTTTCACTGCCCAGTGAACCGTGGAGGTGGAGAGCAAGGGGTCTGGCCTGACCCACCTGGGTCTGCAGTAGCTGCCTCCATGGTCTCCTGCACATTCTCTGGTCCCGCCCATCCCTTTCTTCATGGGGCAGCCACGGTGATCGTTACAGATGGTCAGCCTGGCACCTGCATTCATCAGGGACCCGCAAGAAGCAGGTGCCCCCCACTCTGGGTTTTAACTGAGGGATTAATGAACAGACTAATAGGTGTGGTTATGTTAAGGGAACCAATACAGGAGAATGAGACATCCAGGGACCAGCAACAGCAGGGAGCCATTACCCCACCCCCAGGGATGAGGTCAGAAGGGGATGGGAGAAGTTTCTGGAAACTAGGGAGAACTGTGGCTTTGCGAGAGGGGCTGCACAGCAGAAGCTGTGGCTGTTGAGTAAAGGGCCCAGGACTACAGCCACTGCCGCCGTCCGAGCCCAGCAGGGAGGCAGTGAAGAGAAATAAATACTCCACCTTCTCTCCTCTCCCCTTCCCGTAGCCTGGCCAGGGGAACCCAGTGAAGGTCGCACAGCCTGTAGAAACCCACCTTCCAGGGCAGAAAATGGTAGAGACTGCGTCTGGGGGCACAGGTGGTGAATAGCCAGCCCAGATGGTAAAATCGTTGCTTGTTTCGGGATGAAAAGCGCTAACTCGCCATCAAGGCCCTGCCTGGCCTGGTCCCTGGTGACCTCACCAGCCTTCCACCCTTCACTGCCTGGGCTCCGGGCACCGCGGCCTCACCTCGCCCTGCACGTGCTCTTTCCTGTCGGGCCTTGTTCCTCCCATGCCCACTGCCTGCACGGCCCTTCCCTTAGCTCTTCCTCTGTCTCCTACTCAGCTGCAGATCCCAGTGTAATGTCTCTTCCTCACAGCGGCCTTCCCAGAACACTAAATCCCCAGGGCCTAAGAGGGGGCGCGTCCCAGAAGCGCTGGTCAAACAAATGCATGAATGTCACCCTGTCCTCTTGTCAAGTTGGGTGGGAGCTTGGGAGTCGAAACCTGAACAAGCCTTTCATTGTGATTGGGTTTCACAAAACAGGTTTTAATCAAGAATCTCATTATTTTAAAAATTGTCTTATGGTATGAAATCTCTCACACCGTACTCACAAGCTGACATTTTTATAGAAGCTGAATGCAGTACTCTCTAAGGAAAACCTCGTTTTCAGCACCTCATACTGTTTTTTAATCGTCATTATGTAAACAGCACAACTCATGGTGTCTCTGGAGCCCCTTTAAATGTCTTTCCTTGAGAGTTGTCTTCCCCTGCACCCTGGGTGTTCACTCTGGCAGGTGCTATAGCCTTTCTGCCTAATACTAGAAATCGTCTAACTTGTAGCCAGCCACTGGGTCTCGAATGTCACAAACGAGGTTCATCAAGTCTAAACTTGACTTCTCAGCAAATCTCCTGCCTCCCAGCTCAGGATTGCCTCTGCCTGGGAACCTCGGTGGATGGGGAGCCTGCTTCCCTGTCCTCTGTTTCTCCGCCTTGCACTTCCCCTTCCCCAGGCCTGCTCGCTGCCAGTTTCTGACCTGTCCAGGGTTGGAGCACAAGGAGAAAACGGGAGACAGGGAAATGTCACTGGGGCTCTGGTCACAGCGGGCTGCGTGCTCTCTGGGCTCTGCGGGGGCTCCCTGCCCACCTTCTAGATCTCCCAGGCAGGAGCAGACCCAAGTCTCCTCCCAAATATAAGGGTCACCTAGGGACAGCCCCTATTCATGGGGCCACTTTCTCCAAGGATTTTCCTCCCAAGGAGATCCTCCCTCTCTAATTTGCGTAGTGGGTGAGAAGGTTATTTGGGGGAACAGGTTTTAGATCATTTCCTTTTTACTTTCTCACTCAGTTGCTATCTGATTTCGATCATAATAGCATCTCAGTCAAAACTGAAGTAGGAAGAGCCCCATCCTAACTTCCCCATACAATGAATTTTCAGAACAACCTTTGTAGAGATGATTTATAAAGTGTGTTAGTCTGACACGAGTGTCTGAAAGAAGTAAATCACAGAACGTTCCACGTCATTCAGGTGTTCCTACAATGCTGCTGCTTAACCAACCACCCCAAAGCTCAGTGGCTCACAAACATTATCATTTCTTCTTGGCTCACACATCTGCAGGTCAGCTGAGGTCTGGCTGGCCCTGGCTGCAGGTTTGCTCCAGGTGTCCTCATCCTCCTGGACCAGTAGGCCCTGGGGCATGTTCACGTCATGGTGAGGGCAGGTGCATAGGAGGTAGGCCTGGCCCGCACACACATTTGTGCCTTTGCTCGAAAGCCATTGGCCAAATCAAGTCACGTGACCAGGCTCAGGCTCAGTGGGGTGGGGATGTACCTGCCCACAAAGGTAGAGAGGAAGGGGTGAATTTTTGCCAAACTATAATTTACCGCAAGCCTGTATGTATGTAAAACAAGATTAACTGAAGTTGAACAATGCTAGGAAAATTATCCTTTGAATATCAGTGGATGTTCTAACATCTGCTGTATAGGAAGTAAAAATGCATGCACGTGCCCTAAGACTTTCTCCAGTTTCCAGTCTAGTCGGCTGGCAACTTACTAGTTAGACGTAGACTTCCGTTCTTAGAAAGGAAACTCCTCCTTCTGGTCATGTATTGTCTCTCTAAAGGAACTCTCAAGTGCCTATCTTTCTACCATGTAAATAATTTCTCCCTCCTCAGTATGGCTGTGACCCGATCCAAAGACGCTCCTCCTTTCGGACCCCCCATCCCCAGTGGAACCACATTCCGCAAATCTGATGTCTTCAGAGACTTCTTGCTGGCCAAGGTGATTAATGCTGAGAATGCCGCGCACAAGTCCGACAAGTTCCACACCATGGCCACCAGGACCCGCCAGGAGTACCTCAAGGACCTGGCTGAAAACTGTGTCTCCAACACACCCATCGACTCCACCGGCAAGTTCAACCTCATCTCCCTGACCTCCAAGAAGAAGGAGAAGACAAAAGCCCGGGCAGGCGCTGAGCAGCACAGCGCTGGGGCCATCGCCTGGAGGGTGGCGGCTGAGGACTTCGCCCAGGGGGTAGAAATCGACTGCATTTTGGGAATTTCCAACGAGTTTGTGGTGCTCCTGGATCTACGCACCAAGGAGGTGGTGTTCAACTGCTACTGCGGGGATGTCATCGGCTGGACCCCAGACTCCTCGACGCTCAAAATCTTCTACGGGCGAGGGGACCACATCTTCCTAAAGGCCTCTGAGGGTTCTGTGGAGGACATAAGGGAAATTGTCCAGAGGCTGAAGGTAAGGGAGAGAGCGTCTCAAGGGTGCTGCAGTTCTGTGGTCTGACAGAGGCCTTAGGAACCACTAAAATGCCTCCCTGAGCCCAGTCAGTTAGGCCAGGACACTCATCGGCCCCAAGCAAATCAGAATTGTCACTTACACACCAGGGGTCTAGTGGGTCCCACAGCCTGGGTTCTTTGTGGGGAAGGTGTCCGAGGCTCTCCGTGCCATCACCTTGGGAGGACAAAAGGCATATTTACTCACTCAAGATGTTGATAGGAAAGATAAGTTTAAACTCATGTTCAAAATGTAAGGATACTTTCCAGAAGAATTAAAACAGAATAAAAGGTTTCCAGACCATTAAAATATAGGACAGAAACAGGATGTTGCGGTGGGGAGTATACAAAAGCATAATAAAAGAAACGAAACAAACAGAAAATTATATGACAGGAATAATTCCACATCAGTAATCACAATAAACGTGAGTGGATTAACATCTCCTGTTAAAAAACAAAGACTCACAGTCTGGATAAACATCTTAACCCTAAGCTCTCGGTAGCTCAGGCTCAGACTGTTGCCAAACCAAGGGTAGCAGATTGGTTTCAAGTCACATGACAACTTAGTTGGTAATGGCTGTTTGAAGCATTGGGCTAAGAAGTACTAAGGCCACATCTGAGCCCCGTGTGAAGGAATGCTGTGGTCAGTGATTGCCTCTCAGTGGGTTTAGCAGAATGGCATGTCATGCGTGGAATAGAGAAGGCAGTGTATCACGGGAGTTAACACAGGTTCTTGAATCAGAAGGCCTGGCTTCAACTCCCGGCACTGCCACTTACCAGCTGTGTAACCTCACCCTGTTGCTTAACCACTGGGTGACTCAGTTTCCCCATCTGAAAAATGGGAACAGTAATCATCCTATATCACGTAAAAGTTTTAAGGATTGAATGAGTTATGTGGCCCAGGCAAGCTGGCCTGACTTGGGAGGCCGTGACCTCCAGAGGCCACTGTGACAGCTGGCTGTCCTCACCCTTCTAGGCCTTTGCACTTGCTCTTTGAGTTCAGTTGGATTGGTAAAGCCCTGCTCTCAGCTTCCCTGACTCCAAAATTCATGCCCCGCCTTAGACTACCACAGTAGCTTGTGTGTAGATTTCCCATTAGGATGGGAGGTTCGTGAACGAGGACCTCTAACTGTTTTGCTCACTTGCTTGTCTCATATGCACAGATCAGAGCTGGCACATAGTAGGTGGTCAGTAAATGCTGATTAGTTGGTTCGTTGAATGAGATGACTGAACCCTGACTCTGTGCTAATGAGCCATTTACGTGCATGACCTCACAGTTCTTCACCCACCCTGTGGAATGTAGGCACTGTTTTTATCCCCACTTGACAGATGAGAAATGCAAGGTTCAGAGAGGTATAGATACTCACAGAAGGTCATACAGTAGGTGGCAGACAGGGATCTGAATCCAGATTTTTCTGACTCCAAAACCTGTTTGTGCCCAGACTTGAGGCTGATAACTAACTGCTTGCCCGGCATCTCCACTCGACCTTGAAACTTAACATGTCTAAGAGCAAGCTCCAGGCTTCCCTGGTGGGGCAGTGGTTGAGAGTCCGCCTGCTGATGCAGGGGACACGGGCTCGTGCCCCGGTCCAGGAAGGTCCCACATGCCGCGGAGCGGCTGGGCCCGTGAGCCATGGCTGCTGAGCCTGTGCGTCCGGAGCCTGTCCTCCGCAGCGGGAGAGGCCACAGCGGTGAGGGGCCCATGTACTGCAAAAAAAAAAAAAAAAAAAATCTGATTTAAGAGCAAGCTCCTAGTTTCCTGTCCCCATGCCTCCCAGGGTTCTCCTGTGTCAGCAGAGGACAAGCCTGTCACTTATTTGTGGGATCAGGGGCCTCAGCATCAGCCTCGCTCCTCTTTCTCTCACACCCACATCCAATCTGTCAGCTCCATCTCCAGTAGGCAGGCTCCACTACTTCTCCCCCTTCCATAGCCCCTCCTGGCCTATCCGGTAGCCTCCTCACTGGTCTCCTTTGCATCAACACTTGCTTCCCTGTGGTCTCTTCTCAGTAAGGTCGTCAGAGGGATCCGATCATGTCACTGCTCTGCTCAAACCCCTCAGCCCACTCTGGGTAAAAGCCCAATTCCTTACGGTGGCCCCTGAGGCCCTGCGTGGCCTCTCTGTCAGCCTCTCTGGTCTTGTCTCCCCTTGCTCTCTCTGCTCCAGGCACACAGACCTCTGCTGTTTCCCAAGTGCTCATCAGGCATCCAGCCTCAGGGCCTTTGCACTGACTGTGCCCTCCTGCTGGAACACTCTCCCTCATCCCCACATGGCTCCCTCCCCTTCTATATGCCTTTAGTCAGATGCCACCTGTCAGTGAGGCCTCATTATCCAAAATTGCAAACTCCCCTCCCCACCTCGGCCCTGAGCTTATTCCACCCACTTTCCCCACTTTAATTTTCTCGATAGCACCTACCACCACCTGACGTGTATTTTTACGTATTTGTTGTTTGCCGCTGTGTCCTCAGCACCTAGGCCAGCATCTGGTGTGCAGTAGGCACTCAGTGACCGCGGACTGAATACTCGCATGCGTGCTACCCTGTAGTAACAGCAGAAGTGGCCATGCATGGGGGCCTGACTGTCTGCTTGCAGCCTTGCACAGCCTTGCATTTCTGATTCCCAAAAGCCCAGTGAGGGAGATCCTGCTATCACCCCCGATTCACAGATGAGGAAGCTGAGGCCCAGAGAGGTAAAGGGACTTACCCAGGGCCCAGAGAAAGTGAAGGGCCTGGGTTCTTAAACATGAGAGGTCTTCCTCCCAAAATCCTGACGGCAGCTTGCGTTTCTTGAGCAGTGACCGTGCCAGGCACTGTGCCAGGCTACGTGGTTTACCCATATCCTCTCTGTCCCACGCCCACCCCCGTGCCTACTGTTGGTGCAGTGCTTTTAGAGCACATTTCCACAGCCCCCCTCACAATCTCAATGCCCCAAAGCCCGCTGAGAAACCGGGCAGCCAGGAAGTGATGACATAAGCCATCTTCTGTGAAGCGACAGGGCCATCTTAAATGGCTCACAAGGTGAGTCTTTCTTTATGAAGTCCTCCAGGGTGAGGGGTCCACACCCTCCCCTGGCACAGCTGGGATTCAGACATCCTTTGTTTGTTAAGTCGACAGGTTTTATTATGTGCCGGGCCCTGGGCCGGGCAGTGCTGGGACTCAGCAGTGACCATGGTGGGCCCAGGCTCCCATCCGAGGCAGACACTGAACCGGAATCACAAGTGCCAAGAGGCTAAAAGGCAGAGTGTTGAGGATGCCAGGGGAGCCTATCATGGTGGGCAGTCTCAAACCCACAGATGGGATGCAGCCCCCAGACATATTTAATTAGTTACCAATGCTTAACATTCCGAGGATTGCGTCTGAACCTAGCTTTCTGGCTTCTCTTGAAAAACTGGGGGATCTGGCTATCCAGGGCCTATGTTTATACTGGTCAGGAGTCAGCTGAAGCAGGGTGTTGGGTGCCCCCTTGACACAGGGTGTGAGTGCACCATTTGACCATGGTTGTCACCAGCCTGCATCTCCCATTACCCACCAAGCACCCCAGCTTGTGAGCCTTGGCCGGGGTAGAGCGAGGCTTCCCTGAGGAAATGACTTAAACTGAAACTAGAGTAGTAAGTAGGAATCATCCTGGTGAAGAATGAGGGGGAAAATAAATAAAAGAGAAAAAAAAAAAAAAAGGGGGAAGCAGCACAGGGGCTAAAAGATAGAGTTAAGGAGTCAGATCTGCTTTATGACCTTGGGCCACTGACATGCCTCAGATTCCCCAGCTGTCAAACAAGCAAATTATTGTATGTACGTCATAAGTGAGATGTTAGAGAAATCGGGCATTGAAAGGACTTAACCAATGCCTGGCACACAAAGATCGGTCCCCAAGAAAATTAGCTTTAAAGGGGGCAGGGTGGCCGCATGACACAGCAGAGGTTCCTCTGAACTCACTGTGTGTTTGGTCTCATACGGTGTTCCGTGTGCCGTGGAGCCTTTCTGGAAGCTTGTGAACATCGGGAATGGCTTTCTTCTTTGGGTGGGGCTGCCTTCGGATTGTAAACAAAAGCAAACGGCACGGAAGTTTCAGGACACTAAGCCGGAGCAGCCCGAGTTCCCCTCCTGGCTCTCTCCCCCATCCAGAATGACCCAAAGCAGCTATACTGGGTAGTTGCAGGCTGAGCTGCTAAAAGAAAGAGAGAGAGAGACCGAGAAATCCAGTGGCTGAAATAAGAGGGAAGTTTATTTTTTTTGTAGTTAGCGCTCAGGCTGCTCAAAGCTGGCAGAGACAGCTCAGGGACTCACGTCCCTTCCACCTGTGGCTCCTTCTTTCCCTTCGATATTGTACTTTTCAGCATGGTCAACGTGGAGTCACTCCATATCCACGTTCCTGTCTGCAGGGAGGGAGAAAGTGTGAGCGTGGAGGACAAGCAATTTTATTTTTAAACACACTGTTCCATCACTGCCCAAAACCAAGACATGTCCACACCCAGCTGCAAGGGAAGCTGAGAAATGTGGTCCCTAACCAGGTGGCCATGCACCCATCAAAACTCTTGATTTGCGGTGGGCAGGGGCGTCTCATTACTCAAAGGAAGAAGGGGAGGATGGAGAGTAGAAGGCACTTAGCGGTCCTTCTGCACAGCAGTGCCTGAGCCGTCGGGGCCTCTGCGGGGGGCTGGCTCTCAGAACAGCCCGGGACTCCCAGGGCTGGTGCTGCCTAATCGGGCACAGGCACAGACACACAGGACTCTCCTGTGAATCCCCCACAGCCAGATTCTTCGGACACAAGGGTGACGGCTTCAAAGGGAAGAAGAAGTTTGACTCCCAAAGCAGAAGTAGTGGTCTAGGCTGGAGCCACCCACAGCTTTCTCCTTTGAGGCACTGAACAGTAGACTTTCCTTTCCAACCAACTTTTTAAAACTTATTAATCGTGGAAATTTTCAAACACACAGAAAAGTAAAGAGACTCACACGGTGAATTTGTAGCTCCATCACCAGTTTCCATAGTTATCAGCCCGTGGCCCGTCTTGATTTTCCCTTCCCTCCGTTCTGTTCCCCTGATTATTTTGAAACAAATCCTAGACATCCTATCATTTCATCGGTAAACATCTCAACATTTATCTCTAAAACATATGGCCTCTGTAAAAATAACTATTTTGTCATTATCATACATAAAAAATGAACAGTAACTCCTTATTTTTTTGTCATGTAAACAAGTTGGGTTATGAAATCAATTACTGGGTCTCAACCAACAATTCTCAAAGATAGCGTAGAAAAGATTGAAACGTATCCAAGCGGATCCCAGTGGGGAAGGACTTGGTTTCGTGGAGCTTTGTTCCAGTGTTACACGTTTCCTCACTTCCCAAATTCTCACTGTCCAGACCAGGAACAAATGTGTTTACATTTTCAGGCAAGTCTTTTGCCATCCAAACTCATTGCTCGCTACCCACACTCGGGAATGTCACTGTGCACTGCAAGGAATACTTTTGTGTATACGGATACGTGCGTAAATGTGTGAATGCATAGCGTGGCTTGTGACATAAAATTCTTTCTTCCGGTGCTGCTCTAATAGGTACACCAGGTAGCCTTCTAGCCAGGGAATGACTTCTCACAGGAAGCGTGAACCATTACACGAACGCTTTCCTTAATGCAGTTTTAGGATAGGGCAGACAAATCCTGATGTAACTTGTTTAACAGCTACGGCTTGTTAAGTTAATCTTTTTGTCCCAGGAAGAGGAGGGGATCCCTCAGGACCTGCTGAAGAACCAGGGGTTCTGTCCAGTGGCTTCTCATATCTATGGTAATCATGACGAAAGTCTCATACAAATGAAGCAGGGAGTAAATTGGAGGCATGGCCCTGTGTGGTCTGGTCGGCTCCAGGATGGGGGACGGTCTGGGAAGGAGATTGGGAAGGGGTTTGTACCTCTAAGAATGATGTCATGAAGTAAAAAATATGGCCCGAGCCCCCAACCTAGAAAAGGTCGCAGGATCTCTGGTCTGTCGCCTCTCTGGTTTTTACTCTGGTCACAGTCACCGTATTGGTCAGGATGCATTATTAGTGGCTTCAGATAACAAACGTTTATGTCACTCCCACCACGTATCCATCTTAGGTTCAGCTGGTGCCTGTGCTCCACGTTATTCTAACTTCGGGACCCTAGCTGACCAAACAGCCACTCTCCGGAATAATCCTAGAGGCTGTGGCTGAGGGGAAAGGCCTGCAAAGGGTCTTGAATTGGCAGTGAAATGCCCCAGCCCAGACAGTATGCCATTTCCTTTCCACACTTCATTGGCCAGAACAAGTCCCAGAGACCACCAACGGTGGGGTGGGGGGTGGGGGGAGGGCATTTGGAGATCACAGCTCATGACCGCCACCTCTGTGTGAGGTATCCACGTTTCTCCACAAGTCAGGAACCCCAGGCTGGGACTAGGTGGGTGTTTGCGCTCCCGTACCCCGACATCACCTGGGAGGGTAGACGGGGGTCAGCAGGGTCTTTGGCCTCAAAGGGCAGAATCTGACCAGGAATCTCCCACAAGAGCTGACCCCGAGCAGCTTGTGAGGCTAGACCCCCACGTGTTGCCTGCAGGTGATGACCAATGGCTGGGAGACGGTGGACATGACCCTGCGGCGGAACGGGCTCGGGCAGCTGGGCTTCCACGTGAAGTACGACGGGACCGTGGCCGAGGTGGAGGACTACGGGTTTGCCTGGCAGGCCGGCCTCCGGCAGGGCAGCCGCCTGGTGGAGATCTGCAAGGTGGCCGTGGTCACGCTGACCCACGACCAGATGATCGATCTGCTGCGCACCTCCGTCACCGTCAAGGTGGTCATCATCCCGCCTTTCGACGACGGCACGCCCCGGAGGTAAGTCTGTCCACCCTGAAAGGTCGGCAGCTCCCCAGGTGCTGGCACTTGAAGCCCTCCCTCGGTAGGAAAAGTGATAGTGGTGACGGGGTCAGAGCTAATATCTGTGGAACCCCTCCTGCAAGCCAGTCGCGGTCGAAGCTCTCCACGTGCGTGCTGTCCCATCCAGCCTCCACAACAGCCCTGTGAGGCGGGCAACCTCCTTAGTCACACACAGCGTCAAGAGTCCTTGACTGAGGGCACATGGCACGTCACTCACTTGTTCAGCACATGTGTTGAGCCCCTACTGTGTGCACACTCCATTTGAAGTGCTCAGGATACAGCGATGAACAAAATAAAGTTCCCTTGGAGTTTGTGTCCTGAGGGAAGGACAGGCAATCATCAAATAGATGTATAATACAGGACCTGGCAGTGATGAGGTCTGAGAAGAGAAAGTGGGGTCGTTGAAGGGTTTGCAGCGTGGCAGGAGAGTGGCTTACGGGGTAGTCAGGGAAGGCTCCCGGGTGGAGGCCACCATGTAGTTTTCCGGGCTAGCGGGTCCGAGACAGGAACAAGCCAGGACAGGGTCTCCAAAGTGTCAGTGTGTGTGGTGTATTCCTGCAGCACAAGGAGGCCGGTGTGGCTGGAGCACAGAGAGCAAGGCTGCGAGATGGGAGAGACGGACAGACTGGGGGACCCTTTCTGGACATGGTGATGAGCTTGGGTTTTGTTCACTAGGAAGCCAGTGCAGTGTTGTTTCTTTTCGTTTTGTTTTCTTTTGTTTTAATGGAACATTTCAAACATATGAAAAGTATGCTGAGCCCCTTTTTTCAACATTTATCAACATGTGGCCAGTTCTTGTTTTGTTTTTTGTTTGCTTTTTAAATATTTATTTATTTGGTTGCTCTGGGTGTTAGGTGCAGCAGGCGGGCTCCTTAGTTGCGGCTCATCGGCTCCTTAGTTGCAGCACGCAGGCTCTTTAGTTGTGGTTTGCCGGCTCCTCAGTTGTGGCATGCAAACTCTTAGTTACAGCATGCATGTGGGATCTAGTTCCCTGACCGGGGATTGAACCTGGGCCCCCTGCATTGGGAGCATGGAGTTGTATCCACTGTGCCACCGGGGAAGTCCCAGTTTTTGTTTTTTTTTTAATTCCATACCTCCCCACCTTGGATTATTTGAAGCAATCCCAACTCCTTGGAATGTATCTCTACCCAGTCAGGACCTTTAAAAAATTATTATTACACTTAAAAAATGTAGCAGAAAGTCAGCATCAAGTGCCCAGTCTATCTTTCACTTCTTTTGTATCAGAGAGAGATTTTTTTAAAAACAGTTGTTTTGTTACTCAGGCTCCTCCTGTGGCATTTGGTTGATGTGCCTCTTCAGGCTTTTCTAATCTATAAGTTTCCCCTCCCTCTTACTTTTTTCTTACAGCTTACTTTGGGAGGAAACCAGGTCACTTGTCCTTTAGAGTTTCCCACGTCCTGGCTTTAGCTGCTTGGACACCACCCCTCTGGTGTCCTTTAACCTGTTTTTCTAGCATGTATATTTCCTATAAACTGAAGTTCAGCATAGAAGCTCGATCAGATTCTGGTTGAATTTCTTTTGGTAACGGCACTTCCCAGGTGTGCATACATTAGGAGGCATCAAATGTCTGGTTGTCCCTGTGTGAGTGATACCAAGGGCGCTCAGAGGGTTCAGATGGTGGCAACCTGACCCTTGACCATACGTTTCCCTTCAGCTCTCAGCAGCCATTCGTGATCATTGCCTGGATCCCCTATGTCATTACAGGTCACATTGAAGTGATGTCCTCATTTCTGTCATTCCTGTGTTATTTATTGGCTGGAATTCTTCCCTTTTTTTTTTTTTTTTAATTTTTATTTTATTTTTTGGCCATCCCGCGATATGCGGGATCTTAGTTCCCCGACCAGGGATCGAACCTGTGCCCCCTGCGTTGGAAGCCCAGAGTCTTAACCACTGGACTGCCAGGGACGTCCCTGGAATTCTTCTAAAAACAACTATCCTTGGGCTTCCCTGGTGGCGCAGTGGTTGAGAGTCCGCCTGCCGATGCAGGGGACACGGGTTCGTGCCCCGGTCCAGAAGGATCCCACATGCCGCGGAGCGGCTGGGCCCGTGAGCCGTGGCCGCTGAGCCTGTGTGTCCGGAGCCTGTGCTCCGCAACGGGAGAGGCCACAACAGTGAGAGGCCCGCGTACCGCCAAAAAAAAAGAAGAACTATCCTTCAGCAACTATATGATTCTTCTGAGGTATAATTTGTACAGGGAAGGCAGGATAGGTGCAGTTCTTAGAATAATGAGTTGGTACCCTCACAACCTCCAGAGGGGTCTGGAGACAGTGATTCTCTCTAGAATCACTACATTCCAAGGGTCGGAAACACAGCTGCACAGAGGACAGTCAAGGCCTGCGCCCTCACAGCCCTGCTGTATGGATCGGGGGAGACAAACAGTAAACAAGTAAGCAAGTGAGATGGTTCATATAGCCAAAGGGGGAGGCAGCTGAGCGTAGTGGGAAGGCAGGCTCTGCAGGGAGCTTGCCTACGTTTGACTCCAAGCTCCTCCTCCTATTAACTGTGACCCTGGGCAAGTGGCCTCACCACTCTCTGCCTGTTTCCTCATTTGTAAAATAGGGACAAGAATAGATCTTTCCCTAGAGGTGGTTGTGAGGTCGGGGGAGGTAAGGCCTATAGAGCACACGGAACAGGACTTGGCCTGTAGGAGGCACTCTGAAGACACCAGCTGTGAGATCCTGTGTGTGAGGAGCATAAAGGGTGTGACGCGACATCGGGTAAGGGCTGGGGAAGGCCTGGAGACGCGAAGGAGCCAGGGGAGGGGCCTTGCGGGCGGGGAGTGGCCATCACAAAGGTGAGGACAGAGGCCCTTGGCTTGTTGATGGACGAGAAAGAGGGTCATGTGACTGGAGCTGAGTGAGCCACGAGAGGCACGAGATGAGGTGACACTGAGTGCTTATATACATGACCTCGCAGGACTGGTATGATCCCCGCTTTACCAGTGAGAAGGCTGGCGCCCAGAGTGGCCCAGTGTCTTGTGCAGAGTTGTACGGCTACTGAGTGGTGAGCAAAACTCAGTCCAGCTTCTGTGTCCAGATCCTCAGCTGCCTCTGAAAGCGATTGCGAGCTGTGGGCGTGTGCGTTCCGGCTGCACCAGCCCCATCTTCTTGAGTCTTTTTGCTCTGACCTTGGTGGGGGCTGGTTCTGGGCAGGCTTAAACCCTGCTGCAGCCAAGGGCTTAGCCACCCACACCCCAGCCCACCAGCCTCGGGACTCCGGTCAGGCCCCAGGCGTCCCCTCTTCCCAGCCCTCTTCCGGGGCCTCCTTCACCCCTGCACAGAGCCAAGGCCTGGCCACACCTGCTCTGAGCTCTGCAGGGACAAGTCAAGCTGAGGTAACCCCACAGGCAAGCACACACACACACGCACCACACACACATCACACGCACATCTCTCTCTCTCACACACACACACACACACACACACACACGAAATACCCTACCTTCAAAACTTGGGAGCGCCAGAGGCTACAAAGGCGTCCTTGGACCAACAGGCAGGGACCAGCTGAGGCAAAAGGAAATGTCTGCAGGCTCCCTTCTCCAGCTCTGGGGAGATGGGGCCAGGAGGGTGGCTCCGCTCCCTGCCCTATTTAGGAGAAAAACTATCATCCGGCTCCCTTTACAAGGCGGCCTCCGAAACAGGATCTCCTGTTTACAGGGGCGGGTGTGGGTTGGGACTTGCGTGGTTTTTGTTGTTCTTCAAGTGCAGAGGCGTCTGGCTGGCCTCATTTGCAGAGCTGATAACCCCAGCGCTGGGGTCCCTCCAGCCTCTTGCTGCAACCCTGGCCTCCTGGCTCAAATGTCACAATAAGCTCTGAGGGGAAACACACCAGGATGAGCAGAGGGTTCTCCCTGCCTCCAGCCAGGCTCCGTATGGCGTGTGTCTGGACCCCATGTTCTTCAGACGCCGAGCAGAATACAGGGGATCATCCTCACACCCCCCAGGCCGCAAGGCTGGGGTTCTCAAGTGAGCCCTGCACCGCCAGGCTGGGCAATTGCCAGGCGGGGCCAGGTCGCCAGGAGGACATTCCAGAGCCCCCAGTGAGGTGTGTCGTCGTGACCTTGGGTACTTGCACAGGCTCAGAAGGGATGTTCTCCTCTTGCCGTCTCTCGCTGCCTGACGGGGAAGGCGATCTGGGATGCTTTTGTCCTCTTCAGTTGGACTTAGATGTCTGAAGGGCGAGGGGGTAGAAACTCCTCCCTGAGAAGGGAAATTGAAACCCCACAAGTCAGTGAGTAGTAGAGATAAGAAAGGAGTCCCCATGGCCCCCAGAAACTAGGCTGTCAGGAATCAAGGACAAGGAGGCAGAGAGGAAAAGTGGTCTGCACACCAGGGGCATCCGCCCTCAGATGTCTCCCGCACGTAGCTGAGGGCAGCGTGGTTGGTCAAGCAAAACACTAGAAGAAACCTCAATATCCAGCCGCAGGGGACTGGCTGAGTAGATCCCAGGTCATCCACGTGATGGAACAGTCATGGGTTGTTTATAAAGAAAATGCAGTGAGGCTCTTTGTGCCGAGAGTTCAGAAATGCCGAACTCTCTGGTGAGAAATGTCGTTAATTGGGAAGAATAAAAAAAAACAAGATGGGATCTGGAGTTAAGTGTAATATTCTTTTTATTTCTATTTTAAATCATCTTTACGTATGTGCACAGGCTATTTCTGTCAGAATATGTAAAAACCTGGCAGCTGTGGGTGCGACTGGGGGGCGGAGACGGGGACAGGGATGCCCTTTTATACCACTTTAATTTCTAAGAACAGTTCAAAAACAAAATAAGTGAAATGGGCTTCGTAAACTTTTCCTCATGTCAGCATCATCCGTGGCAGCTTGGTAAAACGCAGCTTCCTGGACCCCACCTCCAAGAGGACTCTGCTTCAGAGGAGCCGAGGTGGGGCCCAGGAATCTGTGTTCCTTGACTGAGCGCTCAGGGGTAATTTAGATGCTGACGGATCTCAGATCACTGGGAAGGAATTTGTTCCAGGGCCCCCAGGTGGGTGTGGTTGGACTTCAGAAGGCAGAAGGGAGACTTTCACTTCTGAGCGTGTGGGAATGGCAGGTAGACAGTCCACAGAATCGGCTGGGGAAGGCGACAACAGCAAGAGCTCCTGTTTGTGAAGCACTTGGCACGCGCCAGACTTTCTGCTAATGCTCGCAGCCATCTTACAGGTTAGGAAACTGAAGCTCTGAGAAGGAAAATCCCTCACCCAAGGCCACACAGGCCATAAGTGGCAGAGCTGGGATCCGAACCAGCCGTCTGGCCTCAGAGCCCTGGCTCTCCATCACTCTGTGCTGCCTTCAAGATGACTGTTTCCCTCTTTGACGTCATGCCCAGGGACTCTTGACCAAAGATGAAGCTGTCAGTAACTGGGGCAGAAGGGACCCAAAAAATCTACTCACTGGTTCCCAAACCACTGTTCAGTGGGCCAGTGTATATGGTGGTTAAAGCTGTGGGCTTTCAAGTCAGCTTACTATCCAGTTTCCGGGAATTCCCTTGCAGTCCAGTGGTTAGGACTCCGCACTTTCACTGCCAAGGGTGTGGGTTCGATCCCTGGTTGGGGAACTAAGATGCCACAAGCCATGTGGCATGGCCAAAAAAAGAAAAAAGAATAGATACATACATACATACATGGGTACATAGATAAGTACGTGGATACATAGATAAATCCAGTTTCCACCTCTTACTGGCTGTGTGACCTTGGATAGATTACTTAACTTCTCTGTGCCTCGATTTACTTCTCTCTTCAGTGTATCTACTGATTAGAATTCTGGTTACCAGCAACAGAGGTGAAGCAAAAGAGAGACTTTACTAGCTAATGCACCTGATAAGACTAAGAGATGGGGCAAGATTTAAGTGTGGCTTTATGCAGGGACATCTTCATCAGGAATCTTTATCACCTGTCTCCTTTTGTGCGTTGCTGTCATTCTCAAGCCATCTCCCACTTCACGGGGACAAAGATGACCTCTCCCTCCTCACAGCTCCAGCTTAGGTCTCCCCAGCTCAGCAGCCCAGGGAAATAGATCTTTCCTCCGGTAGTTCCAGAGCTGATGCTCACCGTCTCTGATTGACTCAGCTCGGGGCACATGACAATCCTGTGCCTGTCATTGTGTCCAGAGAGAGAAGAGTTTCTGACCAGCAGGCCTGGGTCATGTGCTCGTACCTGGAGCCAAGAAGTGGGGTCAGCTCCACCTAGAGCACACAGACCTGTTCTCAGGAGAAGGGGTGTAGAAGCTGAGCAGGCAGGAGTAGCAGGTGTGCACTGCCTGGGGCCACGATGGTACCCCCTCCGCCTCTGCTCAGGCCTGGCGTATCTGTGGGTTCTGGTAGACATTTGTATGTTGTCATTCCTCACCTGGTACCTTGTGCTAATCCAGAGCGTCTGCTGGAAGGAGCTACTGAACGTCAGCTCAGCTCCGACTCTAGTGCTACTGAGCGGCACTGTGTGTCTGACCCCGGTGCCAGAACACATCCTCAGGTCACCTTTTGATGACTCCTTAGCAGACATGACCTGGGCCCATAGGCGCCCAGCCCCCAAGTCCGCCAGATCTTTTGCTGGATGCCCTGAAAGTTCCCCAGGCTCCAGGGGACTCAGGAGAACCACAGAGGATCGGCTCAGTGTGGGCAGGAGAACTTCCAGGCCAAGGGCTCCTCTGAGCTCAGCTCCCACAGCTGCTGGGAGGTGGATTTTGTGAGCACGGCCCCCTCCTCGGGCTCAGAGCCCCCTTCCGTGCTGCACTGCAGCAGTGGTGGAGATGCCAGCCCAGCCTGTGGATCTCCGCAGCTAGAGCCAGGAACGCTGTGGTGCGTGTGTGCCGGCCTGGTCTGGGGGAATTCACGGGCCGTTCTGCATCTATTTCAAGGTTCTGGATTCCGGGGCTTTTTTTTTTTTTTTTTAACCACCCTGCAAAGTAGGTCACCTGCTCCTCTTCCAGCTGCCTTTGAGCTTCTTCGGAACAAGGCAGATACTGTCCTCTGATTCCGAGGGCATCCGCCTTCCTGGCCCCGAGAACCACCAAGGGGGGCCGAGCCAGCCCATGGAGGACTCTGGCCGACCCAAGGCCTGGGTCAGGGAGAAGGGAGAGGAAGGGAGACGAGAGAGGAAGAGGAGGGGAGAGGAGATGAGGTAGAGAGCGCGAAGCGTTGGAGCCACATTGTTGGGCCCTGTCCCGGTTGAGGCCTCCACGCTGCTACATGTCAGACCAGTTTAAAGGGTACCTACTGGGCCTTTAAAATAGACCGTGTCCATTCAGATTGGGTGGGAAAGCCCAGCCCGTGCTGGTGCCATGCTCGGCAGGCGTGCGCGCTGGTGGGCCGGGGCCTGTCTGAGTAACGCAGTTTTTCTTCCCAGGGGGTGGCCAGAGACCTACGACATGAATACCTCGGAGCCCAAGACGGAGCTGGAGAGCCTGGTCGCGGGGGGCCGGCCCCCCTACCGCAGCAACGCTCCCTGGCAGTGGAGCGGGCCCGCGTCCCACAACTCTCTCCCAGCCTCCAAGTGGGCCACTCCCACCGCCCCCGGGCACGCCCAGTCCCTGAGCCGGCCCCCGAAGCAGACCCCCATGGTCCCCTTCCGGGAGTCC
This sequence comes from Pseudorca crassidens, assembly GCF_039906515.1. Classification (NCBI taxonomy): domain Eukaryota; kingdom Metazoa; phylum Chordata; class Mammalia; order Artiodactyla; family Delphinidae; genus Pseudorca; species Pseudorca crassidens. The sequence goes on along the minus strand of NC_090315.1, from coordinate 15,212,964 downwards.
CAGCCCCTGCACAGCAAGAGGTAAGGACTCCCCCCGCACCCCACCCGGGGCACCAGCCCAGCCCGCACCTCCCTCCTGTCTGCAGCCGCCCTTTGCCCTTTTCTCTCTCCTTCCCCTGCTGTCCAGTCTCTTCCTCTCCTCAGTCTTCCTCCTTTTCTTCTTGTGCTTCTATGCCCCCCACTTCCTCCTTCCCTTAAGCTTGCCTTATGAGCCTCTTGTGTGAGGGCCCAGGGCTGGGGAGCTCAGGGTCTGAGGTTGGAAATCCACCCTAATGTATATGATTAAAACTATATATTTTTTTAAAAGGTCAAAGGACTGATAAGCACAAAATTTAGGACAGTGATTCCTTCTGGCAGGGAGGTGGGAAGGGGAGGAGCCCACCAGTGGGCAGGTATTGCCACCACCCTAGCTCTTGGGTTGGGTGGTAGCGTCAGGGAGTTTGTTTTATTATGATGGCATATACCTTAAAGATAAATGCTTTTGAATATATTATATATTAAAAGATAAAGAAAATTTTCCAAGTAATGAAGGAATCCACCTTGCAGAGGAGCGTCTTGTCCCAGGCGTGGGCGGGAACGGTCTTCGCAGCCCCATCAGAGCCCCGTCAGGCCACAGAAGCTGAGGGGCAGGCTCAGCTGCAGTGGGAAGGCAGGCAAGGGGTGCCCTGGCTTCCTGCTGCCCTTTGCTCAGCAGCCCTCTCTCTGTCCCCATGGGAGGATAGCAGGTGAATCAGATGGGATGTGGTTGGGCCTAGGGAGAGGTGTGGCTGTCGCTCCTCGGAGGGCAGGGGTATCCTCCCCGCTCACCCCCACTGCCTTCCTCCCTCCTATCTCTGTTCCAGGCCCGTCAGCTTCCCAGAAACCCCTTACACAGCATCACCAGCAGGGGTCGACAAAGTCCCTCCCTACCGACAGCCTTCTGGGAGCTTCTCCACCCCCGGCTCGGCCACCTACGCAAGATACAAGCCATCCCCAGAAAGGTCGGAGTCTCTTCGCTCTTTTCAGTTAAGGAAGCTGGTGAAAGCCAGAATCCTTCTTCCTCAGGAAATGCACTTACCCCACAGGTTTATTTGCCATTTTATGGGGCTTCTGGACCCCTGAAGGTCATCAGAGGACCTCCAGGAGGGTGGGCTGTGTGTGTTAAGATGCAGGGCCAAGCCGGCCTGGGCAGGACTTGCTGTGCCTGTCCTTGCAGCAGCATTTCCATTGCCGTTTTCCTGACACCTGAATCACTTGTCTGAGCAACAGCAGGCGCCCTCCAGAACAAGCATTCATCTGACTCCAGCCTGTGCGCCCCAGGACCAGGCCACCAGCATTACCCAGTTTTCATGGCCTGTCGGGCTTCAGTCCTGTCCCCTTCTCCAGTCTGGCAGCCTGAGGGATCCTCCCAGCTCCTCCCTGGCTCCCCAGCGCCCTCGGGATACACCCAAGCTCTCTAGCTTGCTCTCCAGCAGCCTTCAGCCCTGGTGCCCTATAACCTTCCTCCTCCAGGGTCCCTGTCTGAGGGTCAGCCCCACCACTGCCCTGTCTTCAGGCCAGAGCCGTGCACCTCATCCTGGATGTGTCCCTTCCCCCCCTCCCCTCTACTGCGGTCCACCCCTTCCACCTCCTGAGCATCTCCGCCCCCTTCTCCTTTCCCCAGTGCCCCACCCTGGCCACCTCCCTGAGCCCCCAGCCTCTGTGCCACCTCCTCTGGTCCACCCCCCACTCAGTAACTGGGAGGTCTTTGCATATCTGGCCATGTCTGTCCCCTACTCCAAACCCTCCTTGTGTCCCGGAGCCCTCAGGACACAGCCTCCATGCCTCACTCTGGCCACTGGGACGCACCCGCCTCTCCAGCCTTGTGCAGTGCCCTGCACGTGAGCCGCCCTGGCCACTTCTGATTTCCTAGGCAGGCTGTGTGCATTTCAGAATCCTCCCCATGGAAATTCTTCATGAGCTTCACCCCCACCCACTCCACAGACCCCAGTGTGGGTGCTGCTTCTCCTCCTCCAGGAAGGCTTCCCTGCACCTCCCCCCACACTAGGTGACGTGCTGCCCCTGTGCCCTTGGCTTCATGTGTATTTCCTGACCATGGCCTTGAGCGCTCTCCGTTCTGTTAGCCCAGTTAAGCGTGTGTGCACACACACATGTGCATGCATACTCACGTGTGTGTGCACGAACAAGCCTGCTCTCCAAGATACGATACCTTTCCAGGTCGTTTTGTATAATATTATTACCATCACACAGCACAGGGTCTGGCACATGGTAGATCCTTGGTATATATTTGATGAAAATGGATTGAGTGAGTGAGTTGGTTTAAATAGTGAGCTTCCGAATCACCCGGAGGGAGGGCTTGTTAAAGTACAGATTACTGGTCTTACCCCTGAGTTTCCAGCTTGGTAGGACTGGGGTAGAGCATGCGATACCAAGGCTGCTGGTCCAGGGAACACACTTTGAGAGCCACCACACTAAACATCGTTTGATTCTAAGCCTCTGTTGTAAAACTGGGGGAAACATACTCAGTCTTTCATCTTCTAGTGGCCACCATTCAGCTTTCATCAGCAAAGGATCCCCAGAGCCTTCCATGTGCCAGGTGTCAGAAGAAATATTTGAGATACTCACTTACCCCAGGGGTTCCTGTTGTCAGTGCTGCTGTGGTGGAGAGAGGGTCTTAGAAGGGTTGTGCACTCTGATGAGAGCTCTAATAGACTCAGGCCTCAGAGGAGGGAGCTCAGCCCAGCGTCAGGTCTAGGCTGGCTGCCAGGAGGAAGTGGCATTTGAATAAGGCTTTGAGAAATTAATAGGAGTTTGCCACAGAGAAGAGGGAGAAGGTCATTCCAGACAGCAAAGGCTACAGATCTGAGTAAGCAGAATGGTGTGGAATGCAGGAGGAAAAAAAAGTTGAACTCAAAGAAACAGAGTAGAATGGTGGTTGCCTGGGGGTGGGGGAAATGGAGCGATATTGGTCAAAGGGCACAAACTTTGGGTTATGAGATGAATAAGTTCTGAGGATTTAACGTGTAGCATGGTGGCTGTAGTTAATAATTCTGTACTGTACACTTAAAATCTGCTAAAAGAGTAGATCTTAAGCATTCTCACCCAAAACAAGATAACTATGAGAGATAATTAACTCAATTGTGGTAATCATTTCACAATGTATACATAATTCATTACTCTGTACACTTTAAATATATTGCAGTTTTATTTGTCAGTTACACCTCAGTAAAGCTCCGGGCCGTGGGCGAGAGATGTTTCTAAGAGTGCTATTTACTCAAGGAGTTGAGAACATTGTTATTTCTGTGAAGGGGTATGCTGACCATTCTGTGTTATGTGTAGAGAAGTGTTTAGGAAGAAAAGAGAATACAATTGCTTACTTTGTGGTAAGTCCATTTTTAGTTTTAAAAAGAGCTGCCGAACTGTTTTCCAGAGTGGTTGTACCATTGTCCATTCCCACTGGCAAGGTATGAGTCATCCGATTTCTCCACATCCTTGTCGCTCTCTGGTGTCATCACCGTTTTTCGTTGCAGCTATTCTCATAGGTGTGTGATGGTATCTCATTGTGGGGTTTTTTTGTCTGTTTTGTTTTTGGCTGCGACGGATCTTCATTGCTGAGTGTGGGCTTTCTGTAGTTGCAATGAGCGGGGGCTACTCTTCGTTGCGGTGTGCGGGCTGCTCATTGCATTGGCTTCTCTTGTTGCGGAGCACGGGCTCTAGGCGCACAGGCTTCAGTAGTTGTGGCACGCAGGCTCAGTAGTTGTGGCTCGCGGGCTCTAGAGCGCAGACTCAGTAGTTGTGGCGCATGGGCTTAGTTGCTTCGCAGCACGTGGCATCTTCCCGGACCCGGGCTCGAACCCGTGTCCCCTGCATTGGCAGGCAGATTCTTAACCACTGTGCCACCTGGGAAGCCCTCATTGTGGTTTTAATTTGCATTTCTCTAACGGCTAATGATGTTGAACATCTTTGTTTTTCAATGTTTATATATTCTAGATACAAGTCCTTTGTTAGCTTTGTGGTTTGCAAATATTTTCTCCCAGTCATTAGTTTGTCTTTTCATCTTCATAACAGGGTCTTTCACAAAAGTTTTTAATTTTGACGAGCTCCAAATTATCATTGTTTTCCTGTTATGGATCATATGCTTCTGGTGTTAAATCTTAGAGCTCTGCCTAGTCCTGAGTCCTGAAGATTTTTTTTCCTAGAAGTTTTTCCTTTTTTTTTTTTTTTTTTGCCATGCTGTGCAGCATGCAGGATCTTAGTTCCCCGACCAGGGATCAAACCCGTGCCCCCTGCAATGGAAGCGCGGAATCCCAACCACTGGACCGCCAGGGAATTCCCTTCCTAGAAGTTTTAATTGTTTTCTATTTTACATTTAAGTTCATGATCCACTTTGAGTTTTTCAAAGCTAGTTTTTGCCTAAGGTGAAAGGTTTAGGTTGAGGTTCCTTTTTTTGCCTGCCGATGTCCAGTACCATTTATGGAAAAGGCTCTCCCTCCTCCAGTGTATTGCTTTTGCTTCTTAAAGCAAAAATTCATTGGAAGGGGAAATTAATTGGGCACATTTGTGTGAGTCTATTTCTGTAATCTCTAGACTGTTCCACTGAGCTACCCGCATGATCTCAACGCGTGCTTCCAGCAATTCTATGAGGTGGGCAGCGTGTCCCATTTTACAGAGGGAAAGGGAAAACTGAGGCTCAACAAGGTGAATCCACTTGGCCAAGGTTGGCCAAGATCACTTTTCCAGGAACCCAGGCCTATGTGATTCCAAGGGACCGACTCTGACCCAGAGCTGTCCTGCCTGCCCACGAGACTCTGAGCGCATCCTCCAAATCAGGGTGACATGCATGGTCCTTACTGGAGTCCCCACCCCACAGTGACACTTGATGGCTGTGATTTTGTGTTTCAGGCTTTCTGGCATTGGCAAGTGAAAAACTCTCACTTTTCCCTTGGATTCCAACTCTTCCCAGCCCACCCCTCTCTTCCCAGGGCACCAATGGAGCCTGACTCGGCTCTCTGTGGCCTAGGTCTCAGCAATTTTTATCTCTGTCAACAGCTAAGTTCCAAATTTTGCCAACCATTCCTAGCACACCTCAGCCCCTAAACCCCCAAAAGTGTGTCTCATGGCCAGTCACCAGCCGGCGATAAGAGGCCCGGGAACAAGTCAGGCTGCCCCAGTGGCCTTTGGCCCCAGCTCCTTTCCCCCTTTTCCTGCCGCACAGTTGACATCCTGGAGCCTGTGTGACCCAAGCCAGACATTCCAGCCCAGCCGCGGACATTCCCCCCTCAGGACTCCTGTGTCTCCTGCTGTCTTCTCCAGCGGGCCTGCAACTTGCCAAATTCATCAGGCTTTTTGGAGCTCGAAGGCCCTCATAGACAGAACCTGTCCTGTGGCCCATTTTAGATTTACTGAGACAGAAGGGCAAGATGGCCTGCACCTCATCAGCCATGTGAGAATGGGCTTCACCTCTCTGCCCCTCAGTTTGCTCACATGTAAAACGTCTGCCCTTGGTGGTCCAATGGTTAGGGCTCTGCACTTCCACTGCAGGGGGCACAAGTTCCATTCCTGGTCAGGGAACTAGGATCCCTCATGCCACACAGCAAGGCCCAAAAAAAAGAAAAGAGAAATTAGCTGTTAAAAAAAAAAAAGTCTGCCTCTGAGCAGTGTTGAGGACATTCTAGGAGGGAATCTCTCTCGAGCACTTAGGACTGAGCCCGGCACACAGTAAGTGCTCTGTGAGGGTTCTGACTGTTACTGCTGCACGCAGGGCTGTGCCGGCAGCTGCAGATGCGGTCCCCGTCCTCAGGAGTTTGCCACTCTCGTGTGCAACATGAGCAAACCTCCAAACTCAGTACAGAGCGCTAAGACAGAATTGTGTACCCAGCTCAGCACCCTGCGGGGCTGGCGTGGACCCCAGACATTTGCCCATGAGGCCACCTGGCTCGCTTTTTTTTTTTTTCCTTTGTTTTTCTCTGCCACTTCCATAAAGAGCGGTATATCAGTTAGGCGGCATTTGACTTCAGACAAAATACCTAACTCAAGAAGGCATGAGCATCGGGGGGATTTATCATCATCATGTAATAAGTCCAGAGGTGGGGTGGGTCTAGGGCTGGTTAATCGTACAGGGTCGCCCTCAGGGACCTGGCTCCGTTCATGACCCCCAAGGGCTACTGTGGCCCCAGGCAAAACCGGTGCCCTGCAGAAAAAGGAGGAAGAGCTTCTCTCTGTTTCTAACAGTAAAGGAACTCGGTCACTTGCCCACCCCTGAACTAACCCCTGGCAAGGTCCCATTGGACCCCCATGACTGTCTTAAACCATCAGGATGTACACAAGTCGCGTGTCAGAGGGATGGCCGCCAGAGCAGAATCTGGACGCCACCAGCAGAGGCAAAGAAGGTGATGCTGACTGGGGTGACAGCTAGCGGTGGCTGCATCGTCCGTGCACCCTTTCCCCAGTCCTCCTGTAACGCACCCATCCACCGTTCCATCCAGGCCTGGAGCCCTGCCCTCAGGAGTTCAGTTCCGTCTTGGTACTTTCCTATATGGCGGAGTGGGAAGTTCAAAGCCCAGATCCTGGCAGCCCAAACCTGCTTCTGGGAAGTTTTGCCCAGAGCTATGCATGGTGAGATTCTGGAATGTTCCAGTTTCCAATCAGCTTGACCAGGATGTGGTAATGATAGAAATGGCCCCAAATAGGACATATTCAGCACCTAAAGAATGGTCAACATAGGTCATTCAGTTTGCACTGGGATAATAAGAAGGCTTTTTAGTGAGAGAATTACATAAATGGACAAAGTACAGGTTGTCTTGACTGGGGACAGTTAGCTGAGAGATGAAGCTGGTAACATATATCCAGCTAAAGACAGTCCATCAAGGGACTTCTCCGGCGGTCCAGTGGTTAGGATGCGGCGCTTTCACTGCCAGGGCCCAGGTTCAATCCCTGGTCGGGGAACTAAGATACCGTAAGCCACGCAGTGCAGCCAAAAAAAAAAAAAAAAAAGTTGGGATTGGGTTTGGCTGCTCCTCCTCGCCGACGTTCTGTCACCCTTGGCCTGTGGCCTACTGATCTTAAGGTGGCTGCTCAGCCTTAAGGCGATAATGAGGTAAAGGCACCCACCGCACACTTCCAGAGGTTGCCTGGGAGTCACGTGCAGTACTCTTATCTCATTGGCCAGGACTGCAAGGGAGCCTGGGAAATGTAGTTTGTTAGCCGATCACATTGCTGCCCCCAGTACAGTTGGGATTCCGTTATCAAGGTGGAAGCAGAGAGTAGACACTGAGGGGGCAGCCTGCAGCATCTACCACTTGGACCTTCCGCTTTCCTTTAGCTGATCCCAGCCACTGCCGTCTTCCTTCAGTACTCAGAATTCGATATGGACATTTTGAGACAATGGAATAAACACATCAACACTGCAGTTTCCAGCTGTGCTGGAGCCACATTTTACCAGGAGGTTGCCTGCCTCTGCTTTTTTATTGTTTTGACTCTTTTTTTCCCGGAGGCATTAGAGTTCAAGGTCTGGAGAAGCGGGGATACTGTGTATTTTCTTGGCAGGTGAGTCAAGATGAGATATCAGGAAGTCCAGGGCACCTCTGCAGCACCCCTCTGCTGCCCTGGAGGCGTTGAAGCCAGGGGTTTAGAGGTGGTCTCTACAGAGACAGCCCTGGCTGAGGGCTGGCAGGGTGACCCTGGAGAAGTCAGTTAACTCCTCTTTTGGATTTGGGGGGGTCCTGGTTTATCATCCTCTCAAGTTGCAAGTATAGGCACAGGAGCCAGATGGGGAATCACAGTATCAGCTTGATTAATGGAGGCTCAGCGACTCCTGCAAAGTCCAGGGCTTATGTCAATGGAATGTTTCTGGTGGCAAGTAGCCAAAACTTGGCTGACTCAGAATGCTGTAGGAATGTGTTATGTCACAGCAAGGAAGGTTCAGAGGCAGAGCAGGCTCCAGGGAGGGTTAATCCAGCCTCCCGACAACATCATCAAGGGCCCGGTGCCTACTCCCTTCCACGCTCAGCACTGGCCTTGTTCTCAGGCTGGTTGGGAGAGGGTGACAGCGGCTCTGAGCCCAGCAACACCTGGTGAAGAAGAGAGGCCATCTTTCCATGTCAGCTCCCTTCGGAGCAAGGAGACTTTTCCCCAAAGCTCCTCAGCAGACTTCCCCCATTTCAGTCAGGTTATGCTGGGTAACAGATGCCTGAAAATTGCAGTGACCAAAGCCAGCGAAGGTTTATTTTGCACCCACACCGCAGGTCCAGCACTGGTTGGACCTCTCAGGACGCAGGCTGCCTCACAGCTCACTGGTGAGAACTAGTCACACAGTCCCAGCCAGCCGTCTCAAGGGGCAAGGAAGTGTGGTCCTGCCATGTGCTTGCCAGGTGAAGAGCCAGAAGTATTTCATGGGAGTCTTAATAACTCACATCCTCTCACATCTCATGTGCCTGTCCCTAACCAACCCCAGGCAGGGGGAAGGTTTCCGCCATGACTGGCTCTGATCTGAGGTGGAATGGACGTTGGGAGGCGCCCACAGGATTCACTCCGGGTTCATAGAGAATGTCTGTGGGACCTGAGGCCACAGAGAACCTTTTGCCAATCCCTCCGTTAAATTTCAGCCCTTGCCTGCGGGCGTGCAGGGCCAGCCTCCAAGAGAATCTCTGTCTAGGAGACAACTTTGTTATTTCATTCCTCCACGACCCTGTGAAGCAGAAAGTGTCATTTTTCAGACAGGAAAACGGCAGCTCAAACTGATGAGCGCTTGCCCAACCAAGGTCACGCAGCTAGTAAGGGATGGAGCTGGGGTTGAGCCCAGGCCTGCCTTGTTCTGAAGCCTGAGCCCACAGCTTCTCCTCTGCAGCTCTTTCCTCCACCAGAGAGACATACACAGTTCCGGCCTGTCAGCCTCAGGCTAAGCTCTGGACACACAGGACGACATTCAGTCCTGCAAGGAAGGACCTACTGCAGTTGCCTCTTGACAACTAGGGAAACTGAGGCTCCGGGCAAGGGAGTGACTGTACCTGGCTGGGCAAGAGGCCGAGGGGAGGTTTGATCACCAGGCCGCCAGGTTCCAGGCCTCCTATACCTACAAACGCAGCCTTATCCTGCCCTCCTCCACCAGAGATAGAGGGAGCCCAAGACAGGCCTGGGGGTGGGGGCTGCTGATGACAGCTCACCCCGTTTCGCAGCCAAGAAACGGGACCCCGGAGGAGCCTCTGGGTAGGGCTGTTGCCCAGGTGGCTTCTGCCCCCTCCTTCCTTGAGGACCCCACCTGGCCCACATGCCCTGCCACCACCAGCTCCCTGGCATGCTTCCCGTGCAGAACTCACTCCTGACCCTCAGTTAATAGCACGTTTCCAGGCTTCCTCACCTAGCCTCCCCTCTGCACGGGGCCTCCCGTGTATTTAAAACCCCACATCGAGGAAGTCTCACTGGTTTTGGCACACCAGCCCTTCACCCTGTGTTTGGTCCTCTTACTCCCCTGCAGGTACACAGCCGCCCCACACCCACTGCTGTCTTTTGATCCCCACTTCAGCCACGACGGGACGTCCAGCGGCGAGTCCTCCTCAGGCGGCCTGACCAGCCAGGAGAGCACCATGGAGCGCCAGAAGCCAGGTAAGGTCTCCGCAGGCCAGCTGTGCCCCTGGCCTCACCCTGCACAACCTCTTAGTCACAGCGTGACAGGTGACACCCCTCCTCCTGGCAGTGATGGATAAAACACAAAAGAACGCTGTAAGTGCCCCACGTAAGATTAGAGAGGTCGCCCGGGAGAGCGGCAGGGACCAGTGAGCCAGATCCATCTCCACCCGGGCAGGGCATCAGCGGACGGGGTCTGCCGACACTGTCGGCCAGGAGCCAGGGCACAGGTGTGTGTGCGGCTTGGAGGTGGGGACCACCGGGGGAAGTCGTTGAAAAGGGCTGGAAGTGGTGCTCTCAGGGGAGCCGAGCCGGCAGCGTTCTGAGGCTGCTCGTTACATAAAGCTTCCCGTGTTGCTTCTCGACTGCTGTGCTGAGAAACGAGCCCAGATCTGGAGCATCTAGCGTGATAGCGTATCTCAAAGTGAACACGCCCGTGTTCCACACCCAGGGCAAGAGACAGACGTGGCCAGCCTCCTGGAGGGCCCCAGCCCCTCCCAATCAGTATCCCCAAAGGCCACCCCTGTCTTGCTTCCCGCGACCAGACTTAATCTTGCCTGGTTTTGAACTTCACGCATATGGGATGTGGACTCCCACTGGATGCACTGTGTGTGTGTGTGTGTGTGTGTGTGTGTGGCTTCTGTTGCTCAGTATTGCGTTGGTAAGGGTCGGCCACGTGGTTGTGTGTAGCCACGCCATTTCTGAGTAGCATATCCATTGTCTGAATGACCCACAATTTCTTACTTGAGTCTAACGTTGAAGGACATTTGGATTGTTTCCAGTTAGGGGCTGCTTAGAATAGTGCTGCCAGGAATACCCTCATACCTGTCTTTTGATGAACACATACTCACATTTCTGCAGGGAGTATACCTAGGAGTGGAATTGCCGGGTCACGCGTTTAACTTTATAAGAGACTGCCAAACCATTTACACCACTCCCACCAACGACAGAGAGAGAGCTCTATGTGCTCCGTCCTCACCAGCCTTTTCATTTCAGCCTTCCTAGTGGGCACGTAGTAGTATCATGTTGTGTTTTTAATTTGCATTTTTCTGATGCCTGATGAGACTGAGCATCTTCTCATCTGTCTGTTCTTCTATGTATAAGTATTAATCATGGGCATGTACTACTTAGAAGAATGTCTTAAACACGATTCCTCATAACAAAGTTGTAGCCCCTTTGAAGTGTGAGAACCAGCAGGTGATGGGTGGGTTCAAAAGAAAGACAATCAGTGAAGTGTCAGAGAGCGCTGACGTCAGAGGGGCAGGAGATGGAGGTGTCCACGCAGCGGGTGTTCGAGAGTATTCAGGCAGCTCTCGGCGGGGAGGACCATGGCAGCACATCACCGGCTCCCCCGGGCACTGTGGGGCAGGGGAGAGGTTGCCTGCCCCAGGATTAGCGGCCTGGAGAATTCCTCAGCACCCCCGCCCCATGGTTCTCTTAAACCAGGGACAACGGTTGGACTGCAGGCAAGCAGATCGCCCCAACCCCCAACTGTCCGCCACTGCTGCTGCCTCCGGGACCTGCAGACATGGGTTCGCTCCTCTCCTCAGCACGCTTGATCCTGCCCGCAGTCTGTGATCTTTGCTCCAGCACAGGCAGATTTGCATCCTTTTCCCCCCACCCCACCCAGTTGAGAAGAAGAGAAACGCGTTGCTTGGCGATGTCATTACACCAAAGTGTAGAATAAGAAGGAAATTTTTCCAGCATTCACCATGGGCCCCAAATAAGGAGTCACAGAGGCTCACCGTGGTCCCTCCTTTCTTTCCTCTTCTGTCCCCTAGAGCTCGTCTCCCCTCTCACTTCCTTGAGACCTTGTTATAAGTTGACTAACCCCTCCCTGCACACACACACATCAGGGCAGTCTGTGTCTAGGAGTTGTCATAAAGTTTAGAATGTATTCAAGACCAGGGTGGGGGAATCAGGTGCCACGATGGATGTGGGGATGTGCCCAGCCCTGGTCAGATGACCGTGATTGCAGTGACAGCAGTACGGTTTCCGGTGCTGTACACTCCCTCCTGTTTAATCATCTCAGGAACACGACAGATTGGGTGCCGTGACTGCCCTGTTTTAGAAACGAGGAAGATGAGGCACAGAAAGGTTGTCCCTTGTCAGAGGTCCCTGCTGGTGAGTAGTATCATTGAGATTTGAACCAAGACCTATTGGTTCTAGAACCCTCCTTAACCCTCATCACCCACAGACAACACCACAGTCCCTCACCACGGAGTGAGTGTTCCTCAAGCCTCAGCGCACCCAGGTTAGGAAGGTGGCCCCAGAGCCACCAGCTGCCCCAGGCCCGTGCCTGGCCGTGTTTTCAGCACGTCTCTCACAGCCACGTCCATGTCTGTCACCCACCCAGGTGTGTCAAGAGTGAAGCAGGAGCGCCAGAAGGTCACTGGGGCCCAGTTCAGAGGGCCGGTGAAGGGCCCAGGATCAGGGCCTGCTAAGGGCAGGACTAGGGGCAAAGGGGACACTGGGGCGGCCAAGGAGGGGCAGGAACCTAGCCCTTCATCCCTCCATTCATTCAACACGTCACCAATGATATGTGCCAGGCTGGGTGCCAGGGATACAGTGTGAGCCAGACAGGTGTGTCCCCTGCCTTCTTGGTGCTGACAGTTGGTGGGAGAGACAGGCAATAGCAGGAGCACCGAGTAATAAATACTCACTAATAATGCTGAGTATTAAGTGGAAACAAACACAGTGCCTAGAGAGCTTGGTGGGGTCTGGGGGTGAGGGTGTCTCTGAGCAAATCACATTTCAGGCGAGGCTAGAAGAATGCAGAGGAGCCAACTGGGAGGAGAACATTCCAGGGAAAGGGAGCTGGTTGAAGACCCTGAGGTAGCAGGGGGTGTGGTGTTGGTTGAACAGGAAAGAGGCCGAGTGGCTGGAGAAGTGAGAGATGAGGCCAGGGAGGTGACGGGGAGAGCATGGTGGGGACTCCGTCCTTCACTCAGAACCACGGGACTCGGTTCTTCTGAGCACAGGAGGGATGGGATCTGACTCGGGTGTTCACAGGGTCCCTCTAGCTACAGGTTCTTGCAGGGTGGGGCCAGTGGAGAGGGAGAGATGGGCAGGTTCTGGATATGGTCCTCTGGAGGTAAAGTTAGAATTCCCCGATGCTCAAGGATGATAACCAGTTTCTGACCCGAGCAGCTGAAAGGATGGAGATGATGAGAGATGCAGGTTTGGGGCCAGATAAGGAGTTGGCTTTGGCCGTGTCCAGTGGGAAGTGCCCAGCAGACGCCCAGTGGAGGCGTGTGAGGGAGCCACATATACAAGTCTGAAGTTACGGGGAGAGGTCCAGCCGGAGACAGAAGTGTGGGAGCCACTGGTGTCATAGGTGGTAGAGAAGGCCGGGTGTGAATGCCATGGGCTTGGCTCTCTGCAGAAATGTGGTTTCCTGGCATGGTCTGCCCACTTCCAGGGGACCAGAGCCTCCTGGGCGTGTCGGATGCTTCCAGGGAGGAAAAGCGTCTGTAGAGGTAAAGTAGGTGGACAGAGCAGCCAGCCCGCCCACTCTCATGACCGTGGTTCCCAAATGAAAGCCACGTGGGCAGTGACACTCTTGGCAATGTCCAGCCAAGCTGCTCTCTGCCGTGTCCCTGAGTGCCGTGCCTGGCCCTCCAGGCCCACCTTCCCCAGCAGGAACATGGGCCCAGAGCCCTCTGGGGCTGCACTGGGGGCAGCAGTGTGTATGGTTGTGAGCTCAGCCTCCGACAGACCTGGTGAGAAGTTCTGAGTCGGCTGTGTGACCTTGGCGGTGACCTCATCTCTCCCAGCCTCAGGTCCCTCTGCTGTGGCGGACACCCTAAGTGTCTTTCCTTGCAGGGTGCTTTCGGGGTCCAGTGGGATCACACCTGCCCAGCCCTCGGCACAGGACCCAGCCCATCACGAAGGGAATGACGACTTCTGCTTCTCGTGCACTCACTCTGCACTGTCACTGGAGTTGTCATTATTGGGGAAGCACAGAGAGGGTACAGGGGTTGAGAGCACAGGTCTGAAGCTCTTTCTTACTTTGTGACCTTGGACCAGTTACTTAACCTCTCTGAGTCTTAACGTTCTCTTTCATCTATTACACTGGTACTAATATCCACCTCACAGTATCACTGAGAGGATGTAGCAAGGTAATGCGTGCAAAGCACTTATAGTAATACCTGATACAGACGTGTGCTTAATAATAATTATCGTTATTATGATTATTCAGCACTGATCAAAATTGTGGGCTCTGGTGTTAGACCGCCTGGGTTTGGGTCCTCTGTTAGTGCATTTGCAAGTTTGATAGATATCAGCTAGCCCTGCACCGGGGTTGTGTGTTTTTTTAAGATCCGATGCTCCATTCAGGCACACTGGCTAGCCTTGGGAATTTAGACTAATTTACACCCACACCAGCCATCATGATTTTAAACCTGTTTCACCTTTGAGCCAGCCATTCCACTTAGAGAATTCTGTCCCAAACATAATTCCACACTTGCTCAAAGTTGGGTATAGAGGGAAGGCCACCGGAACATTAAGAAAAATCGAAAATAACCGGAATGTCCAATCAGCAGGAAACTGGTTAAATAATTGATGTCCATTCACATGATGGAATACTGTGCAGCTATTAAAAATAAGGTAACTTCATGTTCAGTTAACTTATGTGAAGATGTATTATGAAGATACAGAGCAAAAAGCCAGTGTAAGTATTATTTATTTGTAAAGTAAGAAATCAAGTTGTGAGACATTGCTTATTATGATTCCACTTTAATTTAACCAAAAAAAGCTACGCACGTTTAAGCAACAAAGGAATGCGACCTCGGTTATATAAAGAATCTTATTCACCAAAAGACAGTCAATCTCGTAGAAAAATAGGAAAAGGATATGAACAAGTAATTTACAAAATAGGAAATGCAAATGGCCAGTAAGGATGAAAAGGTGCTCAAGCTCCTTTGTGGGTGGAGGACTGTTGGAGGGCTTCGCGAACTTAACGCATGTCAAGCACTAGAATGGTGCCTGGCACACGGTAAGTGCTCTGTAAACATTCTGTTACCGAGTGTTGTTAGACCCCAAGACATGAGTTGATGGGGGTCGTGGCCGTGTGTGAGCTGAGCAGACAAGCTGGCAGAGGAGTGGGACCATCCAACCACATTAAGGACCAGATTCTTTGGGTGAACTTGGGCCAGAGCCTGAGTCATCTCTGACCACTGGTGTGTCTCCTGTCTTAATGCAGAGCCTTTGTGGCATGTGCCCGCCCAGGCCCGGCTCTCGGCCATGACTGGAAGCAGCGGGAGCAAGCACACCTCCAGGCAGGACACAGCAGGCAAAGATTCCCCCAACAGGCATTCCAAGGTGAGTCTGGGCCCCACCTGCCAACCCCGGGGGCCACCTTACCCGCCCTGACTGCCTAGGGCTGGGCGGCTTCACCTGGGTGTGGGCCTCTGAGCAGCACACGTGAGCACATGCTCCACCTCTGCCCCCTTCGGCTCCAGCAGAGGGGCGAGATGCCTGGTCTGGAGTTAGACCCAGCCAGGCGCACATCCTGGCTCCAGCCCCTGCCATCCACGTCATCTTGAGCAAAGACCTTCAGCCCCTGAAGCCACAGTTTCCTCATTACCTCAGCTGTGGTAGGTGTCTTCACCAGCTCGGGCTGCTGTAAGAAAAATGCCACCGACTGGGTGGCTGATGAGCAACAGAAATTTATGTCTTACAGTTCTGGAGGCTGGGAAGTCCAAGGTCAAGGCGCAGGGAGATTCAGCGTCTGGTGAGAACCTGCCTCCTGGTTCACAGACGGCCTTCCCTCCACCTCATGTGTGAAGGGAGCTCTCTGTGCTCCCTTTTATAAGGATATAAATACATATATGGATTTTATAACCCCATTCATGAGGAATATATAAACATATATAGGATAAATATGTGAAAATATATAGAGGTTTTATAATCCCATTCATGAGGGCTCTACCCTCATAACCACCTAATCACTTCCCAAAGGCCCTCCCTCCTAATACCATCCCACTGGAGATGAGGATTCAGCCTATGAATATTGGGGGAACACAGACTATTCAATCTATAGCAATAGGTTAACTGCTGTAACAGACAGCCCCCAGATTTCAGTGACCTCACACAATAGAAGTTTATTCCCCTTTCAAATAACAATTCAGTGTGGGTACTCGGTGAGCAGCTTTCCACGTGGTGATTCAGGAACCCAGGCTCCCTCCCTCTTGTAGCTGTCCCTCAGGGCCTCAGAGCCCTCCCCTGGGTCCCTGCCTCTTTGCAGCAGATGAGGGTAGGAGGGAGAGGGAAGGTTTTTGTGGCTCAGACCTGGAAATGGCATAAGTCACTTTTTTTTTCTGGCTGTGTTGGGTCTTCGTTGCTGCGTGCAGGCTTCTCATTCCTTGAGGTGGATTCTCTTGTTGCAGAGCTCAGGCTCTAGGCGCACGGGCTCAGTAGTTGTGGTGCACGGGCTTAGTTGCTCCGCGGCATGTGGGATCTTCCCGGACCAGGGCTCGAACCCATGTCCGCTGCATTGGCAGGCGGATTCTTAACCACTCTGCCACCAGGGAAGCCCCGACATAAATCACTTTTACCTATATTGCACTGGCCAGGACTCTTATCACGTGGCCACAGGTCACTGCAGGAGGAACTGGGAAATGTAGTCCTGTGTACACGCCCAGGAGAAGGAGATAGTTTTGGTGAGCAGTTGGAAGTCTCTTCACATCTATTCATTCAGTGGGTGTTTGATGGGCCCATACAGTGTGCCAGGCATTGGGACCACAGTGTTGAAGAGGGCAGATGCACCCCTGTGCTCACAAAGTTGGCATCCCAGCGGGGGCAACAAGCAGTAAGCAAAGAAACAGATTTCATTATATAATGGTAAGAACCAATTCTTGCTGTGAAAGAAAAACAAAGTACAGTCAAGGGAAAAGAGTGTCAAGCACAGCTACTTTAGGATGAGGTGGTCAGAGAAGCCCTTTGAGGAGGTAACCTTTAAGCAAAATCTTGAATGAAGTAAGGAGCAACCCATGAAAATATCTGAGGGAAGAGCATTGTAGACAGAGGGAACAGCAAGTGCAAAGGCCCTGAGGGGGCCGTGTGCCTGGCATACTCAAGGAACAGCGAGAAGGCCAGTGTGGCTCGAGGAGAGTGATCAAGAGGGAGGCGGGAGATAAAGTTAGAGACCAGAACCTGGAACCAGATCACACAGGGCCTCAGAGGCCATGGTGAGGACTCTTGCTTTTCCCCTGAGTGAGCAGGGAGAGGACATGAACTGACGCAAGTGTTCACAGCCTGTCTCTGGCTGCGTGTAGGGAACAGATGGGGGGCCAGGGGTGAGGGGAGACAGGGACAGGGAGTTGGGAGACCAGGGAGGAGGCTCCTGCCATGGTCCAGCAGGAGGCAGTGGTGGACAGGACCGGAGGTGGGGGGGAGCCACAGAGGGAGGAGAAGTGGCAGGTTTGCATCTGTTCCGAAGATTCAGGCGACAGGATTTGGTGTTGGACTAGATACGGGTGTGAGAGCAAAAGCAGCGTCGAGTGACTCCACGGCTCTTGGGTGGAGCAGCTGAAAGGACGGAGGTGCCGTTATGAGACAGGCAAGAGGCGAACTCAGGAGGGAAGGCCAGGAGCTCAGTTTCAGACGTGTTCAGCTTAAGTTGTGGGCAGCACGTTGCGCATGTGCTGTCATTTATCCCTCCGATCAACCTCATGGGGCAGGGTTATTATCAACCCATTTTACAGATGTGGAAACTGAGGCACAGGGAAGTTCAATCAGTTGCCCAAGATAGCAAGGCCAGTAAGTGGGGGAGCCAGAGTTCGAAGCTGTCCGGCTCCAGGGTTCACACTTAGGGGTAGGGAGGACCCAGAGAAGGAAGTTTGTCCCCCGCCCCCCCACCCCGAGTCTAGGAATGACACACTTCTCCTGCCTTCCAGGGAGAGCCTCAGTACTCCAGTCATTCCAGCAGCAATACCCTCTCCAGCAACGCGTCCAGCAGCCACAGCGATGATCGCTGGTTCGACCCCCTGGACCCACTGGAGCCAGAGCAAGACCCTCTCTCCAAGGGCGGCTCCAGTGACAGTGGCATTGACACCACCCTCTACACCTCTAGCCCCAGCTGCTTGTCCCTGGCCAAGACGTCTCGGCCGGCCAAGCCACACAAGCCCCCGGGAAGTATGGGCCTCTGTGGAGGCGGGCGCGAGGCTGCCGGGCGGTCCCACCATACAGACCGGCGTCGGGAGGTCTCGCCCGCCCCTGGGGTCACTGGCCAGAACAAGGGCTACCGACCGAAGCTGTACTCCTCAGGCTCCAGCACCCCTACAGGCCTGGCTGGGGGCAGCCGCGACCCACCGAGGCAGTCCAGGTAAGACACTGAATCTAGTCCAAGTCCTTCAGGGGGACCCTGGCCACCACCTGCATCCCTCACAGTCCTGACAGTGGTGTTCCCCTCCCCAGAAACATGCTCGCAGATGGGAATGCTCGCACCTTAGTTTGCTTACAGAGTTGGGAGACTCGTGGACCACCCCCTGCTGCCATCCATTGGCCTTTAAGGATGCCAGGAGAGGGAGGTAAATCCCTGGCTGTCTGTCTCATCTGTCTCTGGTTCAGTCTGACCCTCAGTCTCTTTCCTTTTCTCTCTCCTGAGACTAGTAGTTTTTACACTTTCTGGGGGCCACAGACTGTTTCTGTTAGGAGTGCATTTGTCTGGAGGTAATAGGAAACCTGACCCACAGTGGCTTAAACAAATAGAGGTTTAATAGTCCCCTTTTGGGAAGTCCAGAGAGGGCAGAGCTGGGCTGGTGCAGCAGCGGCTCAGGGAGGGCCTCAAGGCCTAGCAGCCTGTGTCTTCCTGCTCCATCACCCTCCTCATGCTGGCTGTGACTTCCTGGTCTCCAGATGGCTGTGGTGCCCCTGGGGGACATGGGGACAGAGAACAGAGGAAAGACGGCAGCGTCTGTGTAGCTCCGTGTCTGTGGAGAAAGCAAAAGCTTTCCCAGAACCCCCTTCAGCAGGCAGTGTCACATGGCCATCTCAGCTACAAGGAAGTCTGGGAGATCACGGGTTAGCCTTCCAGCCTTCATAGTAAAGGGCAGTGTGGTCTCCAGACAGTCCACTGGAGGGCTGTTCAACACAGATTCCCCTGACCTACTGGGTGGGGCCTGAGAGTATGCGTTTTTACAAAGTTCCGTGCAGATGCTAATGTTGCTGGTCCCGGGACCACGCTTTGAGAACCACTGGTAGAGAGGCAGACAGGGTAATAAGTGAGAACGAACAGGCATTGACTAACCAACAACCTGGAGTCTGGACCACACACACTGAGAAAGTGATGAAAGCCACGAACTGCCTCCTGGAAAAGTTCTGCCGTCACAGGACTCAGCCCGGCAGGGGCCCCCTCAGAGGTCTGCGGCCCCAGGCAGGGATTACTGTGCTGCAGTCCCCAGTGTGCACCCCTGAGGCCACCACCTCCTTTCTCCTCCCTGACCACACCTGAGCAGGGGCCAGCCCGTGTCCAGGACCCCCATTAGGGGCCTTCATCTCCCTTGGCTTCCTGACACCTTGGCCCGTCCCCAGACCTGCGCCTCTCTCCACACAGGACACGTGCACCCAGGCGATGGCCTCAGACCTCCTTGACCACAACCCACAGTGGACTTGGGTCTTTGACTATACAGAAATATCTATATATTTTAAAAAGGTGAAGCAAAAATCTCCCTAGCAGTTCCTAGCCTGGCCGTGCAAAGCCCTTTAATCCAGTCTGCTCTGTTGAGAAGGTTTGAGCGCTGCTCCCTACCTCCTTAAAGGATCTCATGACCGAGCGGCGGTTCTCTTGTTACCAAATTCAGGTTCTGCTGCTTGACACTCGAAAGCCAATATTGGAGAGACAGGTGTTGATCGGAAAGGAAAATATGCAGAAGCGTGAGGGAGTTTAGCTGTTGTAGAAGTTAAAGTATTTAACTAGATTCTAAGACCAAGGGGCTGCTTACCCTCTGACAGACTTGGAAACCACGGTATTTGAGAGTGTCCGTCTGTCAGTGCTTTCCCTCACTGTGGCCCTGGTCCCCCTGGAGTCAGGAGCCAGGAGAAGGGTGAGGGTGGAGAGAAAGGGTGCCCCAGGGAGTTAGGTCTCTGTCTGAGCCAGCCTCCCTAGACAGATAGATGTTAATCATTTGAACTCACGGACTCTTTTGAACAGCTCATTCATTTATTTATCCATTCATTTCATTCACAAATATTTCTCAGGGATTTGTTGTGTCCCAGGGACTACGCTGAGAGCTAAGGAGAAGTAACGAGCAAATTCAGACGAGGCCCCCAGCCCTCACCTCACCCACCATCTGTTGAGGGAGACAGAGTAGAATCAGGTCATCACTGAGACAGATGTCAAAGTGCGCCCACCGAGAGGGCCTCAGTGCTATGCGGGTCCCAGGTCCCGGCTGTGGTAGGCCCCGTGTTGGGCACAGGCCCATGTCAGTAAGGCTCCGTAGCTGTAAGGTTTTGGAGTCTGTGATATAAAGGCAGCGGTGCTGGGGAGTAGACTATGTCTGAGGCAGCGGGGTGGGTATAAAATTACTCTGCGTCTGAGAGAAGGATTTGCTGAACCCAGAAATGAAGGGAATAAAATGGGAGAGGAACCTGCTACAAAAGAGGGCCCTGCGGTTGGGAGCTTTAATTTGCATACAGACAATTGATGCTAATTGCAAATCATTCTTATCTACTCATTAAAGCTGCTTCCTGAAGTTTTCTCCTAGGCAACCAGGCTTTAGTGTGAAGCAGCATTTCCCAAAATGGGGTGCTTGAGGTGATTTGGGTGGTGTGGGGAGGAAAATGTTTTATTTTAAATGGATATTAGGAAAAGTGTTATCAACCCATCCCCTGATTTTACAGATATTGCCTTGGACAAATTAAGGAAAATTAAATGAGTTGATTTAAAGAAACAAATGTGTTCATGGTAGATGAGAGCGTGGACTCCAGAGTCAGTCCACTGGGGTTTGAGCGCCACCCCACACCGCCTTGTCTTGGCTGTGTGGCCTTGGGCAAATTACTGAACCTCTCTGGGCCTCAGTTTCCTCATCTGTGAAATGGGGGCCCTGTCACTGTCCCTAACTAAGGCCATGTCGATGTCCCTAGCTAAGGCCCTGACACTGTCCCTAACAGCCTGAGCTGTCCCTAACTAAAACTCTGACGCTGTCCGTAAGAAAGGCCCTGACTCTGTCATTAAGGCCTTGATGCTGTCCCTAACTAAGGACCTGAGCTGTTTCTAACTAATGGCCTGAGTTGTCCCTAACTAAAGCTTGACGCTGTCCCTAACTAAGGGCCTGATGCTTTTCCCAACCAAGGCCCTGAATCTATCCCTAAGACGCTGAATCTGTCCCTAACTAAGGCCATGACGCTGTCCCTAACTAAAAGCCTGACTCTGTCTTACCTAAGAACCTGAGCATCAGCACTTTATTTAGGGACAGCGCCAGGGCCTTAGTGAGGGCTCAAAGTCAATGGGGGAGACATATCCCTCCCCAGACAGTGACAGCCCATAGTGGTCAGGGCCAGGGTGAGGGAAGCGTTCAGCGTGTGGGAGCCCAAAGGAGGGGCCTGACCCAGTATGGGAGGTGCTTTCCTAAAGGAAAGAGGGTAAGCTACTGGAAACTAGGAGGGCAGAGTGTTCTAGGCAGAGAAGATGTGCAAGTCCCACCTCACCCTGCCAGTCCTCCCAGAATCTTCCCATCTCAGTAGGTACAAGTTCCCAGCAGGTCACTGAGCACCTGTGCTCAGTAGGTACAAGTTCCCAGCAGGTCACTGAGCACCTGTGCCCACACGTGCCTCTGCCTGCCGCTAGCCACACTGCCCCTTGCTCAGGGCAGCCCAGCAGCCCTGTGCATCTGCTGTCATCCGTCCATTCCCTGGGGCCGAGCCGGAATGACAACCTGCTGCCCAGCCATGGCTCCCCAAAGAGAGGCACAAGCGCTCCATAGCTGCCCTTGTGTCTACTTCCAGGCCCTTTGTAGCCCAGCACTTTGCGTTCGTTCATACAGAAGGCGCCTACTGAATGCTCAGCCCTCTGCCGCAGAGGACCCCGGCCGTCCTGGCACTGACAGGGTGCCAGGGGAGACAGCAAGCAAATAATTACAAAAGCAATGAATCAATTATGCTAGGGGAAAGCCTTCAAGGGAGACCTCCTGGGATCTGAGAGTGGATGTGGTGCAGGGGCTGGAGGGGGTGTCTAATCTAGGCGGGGGGTTGGGGGGCAGGGATAATTCCCCTGAGGAGGTGTCATTTCTGCCACAGATGAGAGGGATAAGGAGGAGGGAGCAGGTGAAGTGGTTTCAGGGGGACCGATGATATACTCTTGATGCAGTTATGTGGGTGTTTGCTTTGTAAGTGTTTGTTAAATTGTACATACATGTTTTGTACACTTTGTTCTATGTGGGCTATTTTACAATGTTTTCTTTAAAAGAGAAAAAGGAAAGATGATGTGTGGAGAAGGCATCCCTATGAGAGGGAGTAGCATGTGCAAAGGCCCTGGGGTGGGGAGGAGGGTGGGTGCCATCAGGTCACTGAACACAGGCCCCTTGGCTCAAGTATAGAAATTGAGGGGGGCAGCTGATGGGAGGTTGGCAGGGACCAGATCACGCAAGGCGCTGTCAGCCACATTACAGAGTTTGGATTTGATCCTAAGAGCCGTGGGCAGCAAGGAAAGGCTTCAGCAGAAAGGATAACGCAGGGAGATAGATGTTTTGAAAGATGGTGCTGGAGGCGCAATTGCAGAAGTCTCAGGGATGGGTCTGAGGCCGAGATGTGAGTGAGAAGGAAGGGGACCTTGACTAGAGGACAGAGCAACTGTGGATGTGTCAGCAGGTGGCAGCACCAGGACCTAAGGAGGGAGGGAGGCAAGAGTCCAGGACAGTGTCTGCTGCAGTGTCGGGAGGCTGCTGCAGATGGGGAATGTTGAGATTCTTGAGAGAGAAGAGGAGAGCAGGGCTGGGCAGGCCTGAGAGGAATGTTATTCTCACATTCCCTGACACCAAAGCACCCACTGTGTGCCGGGTACCGTTCCAAACACGGCGATACAGAAGGGGGCAAAGTCGAGCCCTCTTTTGTGGAGCTGATGTTCTCCTGGAGAGAGAGTGAGGCAGACAGACAACTGAGCAACCGTGTAATATTAATATGCCAGGTGGAGATAAGGTCTGGGGAGAAAACCAAACCGGGCAGAGGTCCCAGAAGGCCTCTAGGAGGAGGTGATATTTTGCAGGAAGCATGGAAGTGATCCAGGCAGGGAAAATAGCAAATGCTGAGGCCCTGAAGGTAAACTCGTTTGCAGTGCTCTGGAAATGCTCTGGTGGCCAGACAGGCCAAAGGAAGGCAAGAGGTCTGATTTGCAAGGTGGGCAGGGGCCCAGCTCTGGCAGGCTTACCAACCACGGGCGGATGCTGGGATTTGATTCTGAGGGACGTGGGAGCCATGGGAGCACATAATCTGACTTATGTTTTAAGTAGATCACCCTGGGCTACTCGGGGGAAAGTGGACTGTTTCAGGGGTGGGCGGGGATTGAGTTCACCGGCATAGTGCGAGGACTGCCAGGAAAGGGATGGGCCCTGCCATGCCCAAATCCCCTACCCACTCCCTCCCTGCGCTGCAGCCCTCTCCGTGGAAGCCACCGCAGCCTGTAGCAGCTTGTGCCCGTGGATGATTCCACTGACTTCACAGACTCTCCCCCGAGACGTTCGTCATGGGAGCCCGGCTTCCAGGCACAGTGCCAGGCGCCAGTGCCTGCTGTGGGCATCGCGATGGGCTGAGTGATCCCAGGCGGGCAGCCACCTGCCCCCCACCCACCCCCCCGCCCTCTCTCGAGGCAGCGTACACTCCAAAGCTTCCTGGGCTTCCTGAGCAGTTTGTCAAGAGCTGTTTAAAGGCACTGAGAGGCTCTCCGCCCCATGTGGAGCCGACATCGCCGGGTGTTCCCAGGCAGGCAGGAAGCACGTGGCCTTGCTTCCGTGGGTGGGGCTGCGGTCTCCGGGATACCCTTCTGGGCGCATAGCCCTGAAAGGTGATGTGAGGGCCTTGGCATCCACTGGGGCCAACCCCACCTCTGTTGGCTAGGAAGCCGGGGTCACGCAACAGACCTACTCGGAGAGTCGCAGTCAGCTTGGGAAGAGGAACGCAGGCCATCTCCAGGAACTCAAGGGAAGGAGGGAACCTTGCAGAGATCTTGGGGCTGGGGCAGGGAGGAGTGCAAAGGCCTTGAGGTGGGAAGGTTTCTGGTGTGTTTGGGGAACAGCTTCCATGTGGCCAGAGCAGCGTGAGCAAGAGGCAGAGTGGGAGGATCTGAGGGCAGAGAGGGGTCGGCACAGATGGTGTGGGGCCTTGTGGACCAGGGGAGAGCTCTGACTCACCCTGAGCAGAGGAGGGCGGTGGTTGCACTCAGGCATTCACAGCCTCCCTCTGGCTGTGTTTGGGGCGAGGGCAGGAGGAGGCTGCTGTGACGATACAGGTGCGCGGTGGTTGGTGGAGGTGGCCAGTGGTGGTTGGATTCCGCATCGATTTTGTGCCAGTGAGTTTTTCTCCCATGTCATCTCTGCTTCCACCTCCTGAAGACCTACTGTTTTTGCTCACAGGCTGCAGGGCAGAATGTTGCTGCATATGGCTCCTACACTGAGCCTGATAATTCCAGCCATGTGCAGGGACTGATTCAACTCTCACGCCCCTGCCAGACACCTGGGAGAGAGGGCGAGATCAGTCCAGCAGTTAAGGCCCCACAGGGGCCCACCTGGGGTTACCTGGGTGAGCAGTGTGATTTCCCAGCCTCTGGCCTCTGGCTGCCTGTGTCCAGGTCACAGCTCCACCACTCAGCAACGGTGTGATCTCCACCAGGCTCCTTAGTTCCTCTGAGGTTCAGTTTCCTCCTCTGTAAAATGGGGGTGAAGATGCGCTCTGTGGTCCAAGGCTGCGAAGATGAACCTACACCATGTGTTTAAAGTAGTTAGCACAGGGCCTGAGACATAGCTGGTCCACATATATCAGCTGCTGTTTGGTTTTATTTTCATGTATTGTGTATTTATCATGACTACCGTTGTCATTGAAAGTATAGGTTGGTGGTTAAACACAGTGTCTCTTGAGCCACACTGCCTGGCTTTGTATCCTGGCTGTATCCCTGGCCAGCTGTGTTATTTGGGGCAAGTTATTTAATCTCTCTGGGCCTCGGTTTCCCCACATGGAACTTGCGGGAGGTGGTAGCTTCTGCCTCGTGGGGTTGCTGGGGCAACTAGATGAAGTGATGCCTGTGAGATGCTTAGAACAGGGCCTGGCCGTGTTCACAGGCTCAGCGCGGTCACCACCATCACTGCCACCTGCTCCGTCACTGCTCTTCCTCCTAAAGGCAAGGGCACAGCTCCCTTTGTGCCTGTTGCCCACCCTGGGCCCACCCATCAGCGTCCCTGGGGGTGAATAGACCAAAGCATCACGCATGCCCAGGCAGCTGTGCGATTTCTCCATCCAGCCTACAGTTTTTTAGCTTTTTTTTGTAAGCCACAGAACCTTTTACTCCAACAAAATCTTAACTGCTCCTCTGAGATACAACACAGATAAACGCACAGCCTCTCTGGGTGAGGGTGGGGTCGGAGCAGGATGCCCCCCGCCCCCGCCAGTCCTGGCTGAGCCCAGAGCCCAGGCTTTTAGCCCCTGGACGCACCACGTCCCTGTATATCTGCAGCTCGGGGAGCACGCCCCGGTGCCCGGGCCTGTGCTGAGCACCGTGCACATAATGATCTTGTGAGGCAGGTGCTGTCATTGCCTCAATTCTCAGAGGAGGAAACCGAGGCTCACTGAGGGGAAGGGGCTCGAGCAAAGAGCACAGTGTGTCAGGGGAGCAGCATGGCCCATGTTCTCATCCACCACGAGGTGCTGCTTCGTGTTTCAAGCTGAGGCCCGGGGAGGGCACCTGGCCTCACCGGTGCTTCAGAAGGAAAGTGATTGGCAGGTGGGGTAAGAGCTCCACCCTGTACTCGTGGTCCAGGGGACGTGTGAGAAGGGGCGCCCACCTCAGAGGGCCGGGTCAAGAGGCACAGCATATTCAGAATAGTTTTTTGTTGCCCTACTGTGTGGGGGACACCAGCCATTCCTGAGGTTGGTAGAGGTTGAAAACAGGGGAAGTCACGGGAATGCCTTTGCCTCCAAGCAACAAGAAATCCCAGCTCAATGGGAGGAAGTCTGTTATCTCTCAGAACGTGAAGGCACAAGGTAGGAAGGGCCCCACGACTGGGTAATTCATTGACTTGAGGACTCCTATAGACTGGCTCCCCTCACAGCCTCAAAGTGGCTGTCATTCAACCAGAGAGTCACAGTGTCCAGTGGAAGAACAGGGGATATTTGCTGCAAGTGGTCTGTGTTAGTTTTCTAGTGAAGAAATCTTCCCCAGAAGTCCCCTAGCACACAGTCCACACTCACACACCTGATGTCTCACTGGCCAGAAGTAGATCGCAGACCTACCCCAGACCCATTGCAGACAAGTGGCGGCAGCCATTCAGGATTTGTGCCCTGGGCTGGGTGCCAGCCAGGTCACCTTCCTTAAGGGTGAGTACAGTCAGCCTTCATTTACAGGGTAATGGGATTAGCATGACACCCAGTGCCTGCCACAGGCCTGAGGAGAGGGCGAACCCCTCCCAAAAGAGGCAATGGCTGGAGCCAGCTGGCAGACACAGAGGCAAAGCGTGTTCATCTTATTCCCTTCCTTTTTTTTTCAATCATCTCTTGTTTTTCTCAGCTCGTAAAAGCTGAACATGCCTGATGACAAGGTAGAGAAATACGTACCGTAGAAAGTAAAAGTTAGGGTTAAAATCAATTAGGATATATTCGTAGAGTGGGCCCTCTGCAGCTGTTGAAGGGAGAGGGGCTTGTGTGGACTGACACGGAGAAGTCTCCAGAGCGCCGTGTTAAGGTTAAAGCCAGGTGCAGAACAAGCTCAGGATAGGCTGCCATTTATGTTACGAAGGAAGGTTGTGCTTGTGCGTACTAGGCTCTCTGTGGAAAGAGAAGAAAGGGGGAGGGGCAAGGTTGCCTCGAAGGAGACTGAGGTGTCAGAGGACACTTCCTTCCTATCCTGCACCTTTTATATGGTTTCATTTCCCCCATCATTACTATCTCCAGAGGTAATCAGTTAGTGTACACTCCCCCAGAGATTTTTCTCCAAACCTGTACCAGCCCAGATCTTTCACATATTTTTGGCCATTACCCAAAACAGGAAAAACATTTTATACTACAATCCAGCGTGGACATCCAGAATAAGGTTTCACAAAACCACTTATCCTTACCTCACAAGAGGTACACTGAAGTTTTTCATTCTAGTCTATTTCTTTTGTATTTTCCTCTTAGTAACAGTCAAGATCCACTAAGTTGATTTCATGACCCACAGTGGAGGAAAAAAGTGTACATTTCCTTTTCATAAAAAGATCCCCCCAAAAAAGCCCAGTAATCATATAGTATACATACTTTTTTTTTAAATAAATTTATTTATTTATGTTTGGCTATGTTGGGTCTTTGTTGCTGCCTGCAGGCTTTCTCTAGTTGCGGCGAGCGGCGGGACTACTCTTCGTTGCCATGCGTGGGCTTCTCATTGCAGTGGCTTCTCTTGTTGCAGAGCACAGGCGCCTAGGCACGCAGGCTTCAGTAGTTGTGGCGCTCGGGCTCAGTAGTGTGGCGCACAGGCTTAGTTGCTCCATGACATGTAGGGTCTTCCTGGACCAGGGCTCGAACCCGTGTCCCCTACATTGGCAGGCGGATTCTTAACCACTGTGCCACCTGGGAAGCCCCCTATATATACATTTTAAGAGAAGAAAAAGCATGCTTTACACAATGCCCTTTTTCCACTTACTGTAGCTCAGACATCTGTCCTCACCCATAAACAGAAATTGACCTCATTCTTCGCACTGGCTGCATAGGTTTTGATCATATGTATGTGCTTGGAACAATCTATTAATCCCCAGTTAAAAGACATTCAGTCCATGTCCATGTTTTCTTGATTACACACAGCATTGCAGTGACAATCCTTGGGCTTTTCTGTGGTGTGGATGTCTGGGAGGTCAGATCTGTTAGACTAAGGCTGTATCTCCTTCAGTTCTCAGCTCAGGCACCGTTGCCTCATTGGGGAAGCCCCTGACCACCCCAGACAAAGTCCAATCCCGATGTTACATGCTCCATGGCTCCCTGGACATCCCCCCACCAATGTGCAACCTTGGGCCTGTTAGTAGATGTTGCTGAATTATAGAAAGTATATATAAGTCAGTCAGAGCTTGCTTTTTTAAATCCAGTCTGACAATCTGCCTTAGAATGGGGGTGTTTCAGCATTCACGTTTAATGAAGTTACTGATAATGATTGGATTTATATTTGCCGTTTTCCTCTTTGTTTTCTATATGTTTACTGTTTTTCTTGCTCCTCTTTTCTTCCTTTACTGCTGCCTTTTGTGTTAAATAAATGCATTTTAATGCACCATTTGGATTCCTCTTGATTTTTTGGACTATTTTTTTTTAGTTGTTATAGTACGTGCCTTTTCATGTAATTCAGATTAATACTAACTTAATTCCAATAAAGTATGGAGACTTTTTTCCAATATAGCCCCATTCCATTTCCCCTCCTTTGTGCTATTTTTGTCATCTATATTATTACATCCATACATGTTATTAACCCAACAGTATAGTGTTGTTATTATTGCCTTATACAGTCTTATGTTTAAGGAAGTTAAAGAAGAAATAAGGAAACGTAAGTCTATAGAGTTTTTTATTCTAATCCACAAATTTACCATCTTGGATCCTTCATTTCTCCGAATGGATTCAGGTCACCATCTGCAGTCATTTCCTTTCGGCCCAAGGACTTATTTTATTATTTATTAGGCAGATGTGCTAGCAATGAATTCTCTGAGTCTCTGTTTATCCGGGGACATCTCTACTTTGCCTTCATTTGTGAAGGATACTTTTGCTGGACATAAAAGTCTTGGTTGACAGTTTTTTCTCTCAGCACTTTGAAAATATCATTCCATTCCATTGTTTCAAATGACAAGTCGGCACTTAATTGTATTGTGCTCCTCTGTATGTGATGAATCCTTTCCTCTTGGTGCTTTCAGGGGTTTTGTCTTAATGTTTGACCTGTTTTTCTGGATGATGTCTTAATATTGATCCTGGTGGGAATTTGTTGAGTTTCTTAGATGTGTAGATGAATGTTTTTTTGGTCCAGTTTGAGGAGTTTTCAGCCATTATTCTTTCAAACCTTTCTTCTGCCCCTTTCTCTCTTCTCCTTCTGAAACTCTCAGTGAGCATGTTTCGATATGCTTGATGCAGCCCCAGAGGTTCCACTGTGGCAGAACCTGCCTGTTCACTGAGCTGGGCAGAGCCCCCAGGCCACAGTGTCAGATTCCCTCTGTTCTTACCTGAAGTTCCGTTTTTCAAGCATAAGCGATACTTGGATTCTTGCATGCCCTTGGTCAGTTTCCAGAGTGCTGAAATGATTGTTTTTGTCGATTTTGTGCTTTGGGGGAAAGAATTTGCCAATCTCCTCGTCCTGCCATAGTCAGAATCCCACCCCTTCAGTATTGCTAAATTGACCTTCAATAAGGATTTATTGACTTGCACTCCAAGGACGTTAATTTTCCCATTAAAGACCTCTTACTTGAAGTGGAATTGGAATTTTATTTAAAAGTTTTAAAAGCTGATTCGCCTCAGTGGGATCAGCATTTGGGTCCCCACGAGTCAGGTCCTAGTTAACAGCGTGAGGTTCATTGTAGCATCAACTTCACAGGAATCCAGCATTTGGGATATCGAGCTGTGGTTTTAGATTAGATCAGCTGGAGTGGTGTCCGTCGTGTAGTAGTGCGCAAAAAATATTTGAATGAAGAGGCGTGGCAAGGTATAAGTTAAAAAAGAAAAGAAACACATAAGTTACAGAGCAAGTTATTAGCACAATCCCAGTTATATATAAAAACAATTCTCCCACCCCTCAAAAAAAAGCTCCTGTTTTCTGATTATATGCACTTTGTTTATTTGTTTTTGGCTGCAACATGCAGCTCGTGGGATCTTAGTTCCCCGACCAGGGATCTAACCCAGGAACCCCAGCAGTGAAAGTGCTGCGTCCTAACCATTGGACCACCAGGGAATTCCCAACACGTGTGTTTTTGTTTTTGCGGTACGCGGGCCTCTCACTGTTGTGGCCTCTCCCGTTGCGGAGCACAGGCTCCGGACGCGCAGGCTCAGCGGCCATGGCTCACGGGCCCAGCCGCTCCGCGGCATGTGGGATGTTCCCGGACCGGGGCACGAACCCATGTCCCCTGCATCGGCAGGCGGACTCTCAACCACTGCGCCACCAGGGAAGCCCCACGTGTGTTTTTAATCATAAGAAAGGGTTAAGAAGGAAATAGAGCAAGCCATAAACCACGGTCACATCCAGAGACAGGCAGGCCCCCACCTTCAGCTGTGTAGGTTGTGCCTAGGAGACAGGGAATCTCTGGGGCGGGGTGGGAGCATCCACCCATGGGGGGTGACTTTTTAGATTCACATAGGGGTACCAACTGTGCTAGAAGGGCATCCCTGGGGTGGGATCGGGACTATGAAGGCAGCTTTACGTTTTCTCCACGTAGACATCTATGTATTGGAATTTTCCACAGCAGTAAAGTACTTGTATCTCTCCTGGGTGAATGAAGTTTTGTTTCCCAAGAGGAAATTTAAACAGATCGGTTTTTCAAAAAGTGGGATGGAATTGGCTTATTTCTCTCATTTTCACATTGCAGCGACATGAGCTCGAGGGCCGGCTACCCCACTCAGGTTCACAAGACGGCCAGCGCAGAGACCCCGCGGCCCTCACAGCTGGCCCAGCCCAGCGCCTTCCAGCTCTCCGCCTCCGTCCCCAAGTCCTTCTTCTCCAAGCAGCCCGTGCGCAACAAGCACCCAACGGGGTGGAAGAGAACAGACGAGCCCCCGCCGCGGCCGCTCCCCTTCACTGACCCAAAGAAGTAAGTGCCTGGACGCCCGGTGAGACCCTGCCGGAGCTGAGCTCGGGCATCTCGGGGTGGGGAGGAGGGTGACACCTCGCTCCCTCATTCATCAGGACGCCGTGCCGGTCTACACACTGGGAATACAGCTGTGAACAGGCGGACAGGGATCCCTGTCAGCTCGGGGAGCTGACAATGCCTGTTGGGGAGGCGGACAGCAAATAGGGTAACTAAGAAAAGCATGCAGCAGGTCAGATGGTGGCTAACACTGTGTGGCATGTAAATGAAGGCTGTTCCAGGCAGAGGGAACAGCAGCTGCACAGACCCTGAGGCAGGAGCATGCTTGGTCTGCTGGAGGAGGGCCAGTGTGGCTGGGATCATGTGAGCACGTGAGGTCAGAGAGGCGATGGACACAGACCGGGAGGGTCTTGTAGGCTCCACATAAGGACCTGGGCGTCTGCTGTGAGTGAGGGGGAGCCGCGGGAGGATCTGGAACAGAGGAGGGACGTGACCTAAATTGGGTGTCCACAGGGTCCCTGTGGCTGCGTGCGGAGCACGGCCTGCGTGGGGCAGGGAGACCAGCGAGGCGCTGCTGTGATGGTCCAGGCAGGAGACGAGAGGCCTGGAGCAGGATGGAGGCCAGGGAGGGTCAAGGGGGCGGTTTCAGGAAAGATTCTCTGACGTGGGAGCAGACAGGCTTTGCTGGCAGATTGGCTGTGGTGTGAGAGAAAACGAGGTTGAACATGATCCCAGGTCTCGCAGCCTGAAGGATGGATGGACTCTCCTCAGGCTGAGACGGGGACTGAGTGGGGAGGAGGCTCAGGGGAGCTCAGAGCTCAGTCCTGGACAGGTTAAGTTTGCAACTAGAAGACGTGGAGGAGGCAGTCGGGTAAGGAGTCTGGAGCTCGGGGGAGAGGTCAGGCTGGAGAGAGAAATCTGGGCGTCGTCAGCATAAAGGCACGAGGCTGGAGAGGAAGGGAGGTGTAGGACTCAGCCTGAGACCCCTCAGTGTTCATACGAGGAGGAGCCCGGGGTGACGACTGTGAGCCGTCAGCGGGACGAGCCCGGGAACTGAGCGTCGGTTGAGCCTCACAGAGGTGACTGCAGGGTGAGGGAGAGAAGGCAGGGCAGCACAGGAGGCAGCTGGTTTGCGGCATTTTGCTGTGAAGCGAGAGAGCGAGCAGAGGAGTCATCAGTGAAGACAGGGTTTTTGTGTTTCCAAGTTAGAACGTGATGATACCGAACATTTATCGAGTACTCACTGTGTGCCAGTCTCGGTTCCGAGCTCTCGTCCGTGAATTTATTCACCGAATCCTCCTCAACAACAGCTCCGGGAGGCGGACCTGTTATTCGTCCAGTTTTACTGATGAGGCACCTGAGGCCCAGAGGCTCAGAGCTGGGAAGGGACGGAGCTTGGATCAGAGCCTAGGAAGCTCGGGCCAAGGCTCCTCTTCAGTTGGTTTGGGGGGGGGGGGGTCTGCCCTCCCCCATCCTGTTCTCGGTGATGTCCTCTTTCATGACCTGGTTGGGGCCATTCAGATGTGTGCTGGCTCAGAGCTCCTAAGGAGAGAGGTGTCAGGAGACAGAAACGGGATCCCTGGAGATGTGGGCAGGGAAGCAAGCTGAGAATCCAGTTCACGCACCTCACTAACAGCTGGGGGCACCCGGAAAACTAGATTTGGATCCTTCGCTCCCCTGATTAAAACCTCCAGTGGCTTGCCCCACTCCCAGGATTAATGATGAAGGCTCACATTTGCAGAGCACATATATCGTACCAGGCACTAGGGCACCGTGTGCTTTGCCTAAAATGCCACCTGGACCCTGCATGACCCGCCCCGTCACCCCTCTGCCCTCATCCCCTCCCACTCTCGCCTGCACTCACTCCACTCCAGCCACCTGGCCTCTTCCCACTCCTCAGACTTGCCAAGTACAGGCTGACCTCAGGGCCATTGCACTGGCTCTCTCTGGTCCCTGGAATGCTCTTCCCCACATCTTGTGGCTGTCTCAGGGAGGGGAGGGGTTTGGTCCAATGCCACCTCCTCAGACGGGCCTTCCCAGCCTTCTGTAGCCCCTGCCGTCATTCTATCACTGGTCTCTGTTTCACTGCTCATTTCTCCCACTGGAAAACAGGTGACTCTGTCTTGACTTGTAGCCACCTGGCACTGTGTGGGTGCTCCGTCAGTGAATGGAAGGTATGAGCCTCGTATCTCACTTCATTCTCACTGTAACCCCAAAAATACAGTAAGGCTCCCACTTTTCAGGGTGGCCGGAGGGTCAGGCCCTGTTGACCACACTGTGCTCCTCCATGAGGGCAGCTCCCCTGGCCTTCCCTGGCGTGTGTGCTGTTCCTCCTGCCCGGGTCCCCCCCAGCCCCACCTGGCTCACTCCTGCCCATCTGTAGTTTGCTAGGGCTGCCATAAAAAAGTACCGCAGGGCTTCTCTGGTGGCGCAGTGGTTGAGAGTCCGCCTGCCGATGCAGGGGACACGGGTTCGTGCCCCGGTGCGGGAAGATCCCACATGCGGCGGAGCGGCTGGACCCGTGAGCCATGGCCGCTGAGCCTGCGCGTTCGGAGCCTGTGCTCCGCAACGGGAGAGGCCACAACAGTGAGAGGCCCGCGTACCGCAAAAAAAAAAAAAAAAAAAGTACCGCAGACCAAGTGGCTCAACAGCAGAAATGTATTTTCCCAGAGTTCTGGAGGCTGGAAGTCGGAGTCAGGGTGTCAGCAGGGTTGGTTCCCTCTGCGGGCTGCGAGGACGGCTCTGTTCCACGCCTCTCTCCCAGCTTCTGGTTGGCTTGCTGGCAATCTGGGGGATTTCTAGGCGTGTAGATGCGTCACCCCAGTCCCTGCCTTCGTGTTCACGTGGCCTTCTCCCTGTGTGCATGTCTCTGTGTTCACATCTCCTCTTTTTATAAGGACACCAGTCGTTAGATTAGGGTCGATCCTAATTGCCTCATTTCGCCTTGATGACCTCTGTAAAGACCCTATTGCCAAATCAGGTCACCTTCTGAGACACTAGGGGTTAGGACTTCAACATCTCTTTTGCTTGGGGGACCCGTAACACCACCCCTCAGGTCTCAACACAGACACGCCGTCCTCGGAGAAGCTCTCCCATCCCCCACACCAGGCTTATCCCTCCCACTGACCCCACGCTTCTTCCCTTCCTCAGCCTCTGTCCCAGGACACATCAGGCAGTCGTTTCCTAGAGACTTGCTCCCTCCCTGTCAGCCCACTGGACCGAAGGTTCTGGGAGAGCAGAGACACCCGAGCCCCATCCAGGGCCCAGCACATACACAGTGGGCACTCAGAAAACATACCTGGATACATGACAGCTGTAAAGAAACAGCAGCCCCCCCTTTCCCAACATAAAATCCAAAGAAGGCTTTTTACATATGTATGTGTGTTGTGTAAACATGTAAACTAAATATATAAAATACTGGGGGGACACAAAATAGGTTCATGGTTTCTTATGTTTATTAATTTAGTTACAGATGCATTTTTAAAATCACATGCATAAAATAACATGTTAATTTAGAATTCATGCTTTTGTCCACACGCTCCCATTTCGGAAAGCTGTTTTATTCAAACTCTTCCTGAGCATTTTGGAGACAATATCTTTGTCATTTAAAGACACTTCTGAGTCACCTAACCTAGTTTTCCAGAAAACATTGTCTTTACTTCCAGCTAAATTATTTGAGGCTAAAAGGTTTTTTTTTTTTTTAATCTGTAATTCTGTTGCTGAAATTTTATCCCAAGGCAAAAGAACTCATTTGCATAACTTATTTACCTACATTTTCTGATACCTCCCCTGCCAAGTACTGTCATAAGCCCTGTACCTACTTTAACCCATTTAATCTTCACTACAGAACAATGAGGTATAGGTACTTTGTATCCCATTTTCCAGATAAGAAAAATCGAGGTACAGAACGGTGAAGTCACTTGCCCAGATTCACTCAGTTAGTTAAGGTCAACAACTGCAAATATTATGGTTGTTGGTTTTATAATCTGTCGCTACAGGTCACCACATATTATGAGATTATCCCCAAAGGAGTAATTACCAAATCTGCCTCCTTTCTCATTGATTCTGGTCAGGGACCTAATGTATCCCCAGAGGAATGGAAAATGGCTGCGGCCGACGCGGGGGCTCTGCCTTTCAGCCAGGCTGCTGGCTAGGGCTGTACAACCTGGCCCCCTTGATCCTCCCGGCGACTTCCAGAGGAGAGGCCGAGGCCCAGCCGGAAGTGTGCAGCCCAGGGCACCTAGCTGCAAGCGGCAGAACCAGGACTCACGCCCAGAAGGACAACTACCAGAGCATCTCGTCCTAGGAGAGACTCAGGGAAGACTCGCTCGCACCCAAGGCAGTGACGTGCATTTTCTGAGGACTGACTTCTTGGATTTGGGCACGTGGTCTGTTAAACGAAAGACAGAATGAACTGGTGAAGGACAGAGGGGACACTGAGGGGACCGAGAGCACCTGCCACGGAAGGTCCCTCACCTCGGCCCCTCTGCTGCAGGCCCTGGTCAACTCTGGGGGACGGGCCAGCAGCTCTGCCTCGGGAGATGGCTGGACAGCCCCGTTTTGACCGCTTTGTCCCCAGACACTGAAGTTACTGGACTGCCTTCTCCCAGCCAGGGGAGGAGGAGAACAGCATGGGGGTCAGGGTGGGACTCGGCTGCTTACCCGCTCCTAAACCCCTCAGCTCCCCGCTCTTTAAAGTGGCCTGACGGTCCTCCCTACCTCCCAGTTGTGAGGATTTCCTGAGTTAATCCATGTGAGGACCCCAGCACCGAGGCTGAGCTGCACAGGGCTGAGCAGTGAGGGACGACTAGGCCGAGGGGTTGCCAGGCTGGAGCCCGCAGAGCAGGAGGCAGAACCAGTGGCCCTGCGTCCTCAGCCGTCCTGGGCACCTCCTCCCCGCCAGGCTGGTCTCAGCCCAACTGAAAGGCTGGCGTGTTGCTGCCCTGCTGGCCCCCATCCCTGCTGGCAGGCCCAGTGAGGAGGGGGCAGACCCTAGGGAACAGCCTGTTTGTTGCCTTAGGGTGGAGTGGTGGTTGGGAGGCCAACCCCCAGGTCACGCCTGAGGACCCAGGCCCTGAACGTCCTCATTCTTAAGAAGGGCAGCCCTAGGGCTTCCCTGATGACGCAGTGGCTAAGAATCCGCCTGCCAGTGCAGGGGACACGGGTTTGATCTCTGGTCCAGGAAGATCCCACATGCCGCGGAGCAGCTAAGCCCGTGCGCCGCAACTACTGAGCATGCGCTCTAGAGCCCGTGAGCCACAACTCCTGAACCCGCGTGCCACAATTCCTGAAGCCTGCGTGCCTAGGGCCCGTGCTCTGCAACAAGAGAAGCCACCGCAATGAGAAGCCCGCACACCGCGGCGAAGAGTAGCCCCCGCTGGCCACAACTAGAGAAAGCCCGTGCGCAGCAACGAAGACCCAACGCAGCCAAAAATTAATTAATTAATTTTTTTAAAAAAATGCAGCCCTGCCTCATGTAGGGCCACTGAGGGGATGAGATGAAATAATGTGTGTGAAGGGCAGCCTGGGGCCTGAGAGAGGGTGAGCGCTCAGCAGGTGAGCTTTGCTGCTGCTGCACTTACCACCCCTGCAGTCAAGAGCAGTCCCCCGAGTCAAGCCCACAATGCGACTCTGCTGTCGCCGTTTCAGAGCGGTGCTCTCAGAGCATCAGCGCTCCCACCAGCAGAGCGATGGAGGTGATGGCTGTGAGAAAGGAGAGTAGCCCCGTGGGACGCACCAGCCCCAGGGTGAGGCCCCACATCCCCCAGAGCCGCCGTCACCATGTTCCAGGCACACTGAGCACCGTGTTCATCATGAGCAAACCTCGGGCAGCTCAGCGCATCAGGCAGATGTGGGTTCTGCATGTCCTCAATTCACTGTGCCTCGGTCCCCCGGCCTCAAAGGGGAAGACAGGAGTGCCTACCTCCCAGAGGTGGCATGAGGATGCAGTGAGGCATAGGGAAGTGCCCGGTCAGCCTCGGCTGGGCTGACAGGCACTGGCATCTAGTGGTTGACACCTGGCTTTCGGGCTCCCTCCTTCCTCGAGTTTAGGGGCCCTGGGGCCAGCTCAGTGCAGCCACGGAAGGAGCAGCATCCCCACCCCACGGCAGGGTTGTCCCCCACTCCCGCCGGCCTCTTTCAGCCATCCTTCCAGGAAAATCCACCTGCTGCCTGAGATGCAGACCTGGTGAGTGTCCTCACCAGCGAGGTTGGCAGAACCCCCAGCTCGGGCTGGCTGACAGTGGTGCTAATTAGCTTAATTAACCCGGCCCCAAGGGAGCCGCTCCAGTTGGAGGCCAGCGCTCCAAGTCAGCTGGGATCGGGCCCAGACAAGTCGGAGCCGTTGGTCGCCTTCCACTCCTGGCCCTTCTGTCACGGGAGAAAGAAGTTGCTGTTGTCCGGGTCCTAACTGCAGAGCCTTCTTTGCAGTTTTTGTCTTCCTTTTTCTTTTCTAATGTGAGTGGTTTAATTCCACAATGTGGCAAATGCAAGTTCAGACAACGTGAGCAAATTAGAGGCTCTGTCCAATGCTGTCAGTCAGAACCTTGAGAGCGGGTACCTCCTCCTGGATGTTTTTTTGCATTTGTGTTTTAGAAGGTAAGACATGCACAGGATAAAAACCAAACTAGTACAAAAGGGTTTGCAGTGAAAACCAGGCCTCTCTCCCTTCCCTGGCCCCCTGCCATCCAGCTCCCCTCGCCAGAAGCAACCATTGTTTCATTTGTTCTGCATCCTTACAGAAATGTTCCGAACATGACCGAGCACACGTGATGGAGTGTGCTTCCTTTAACGCCGCTTTTTATTTATCCATGTGGTCACCTCCTGTCTGTGCTCCAGCCTTTTTCACTTACTCTTAGCTCAGCGACAGTTCCGTATTAGTACACAGAAGTTGATCTCATTCTTTTTAGCAGTCAGAGAATAGTCCATTTTATCCTCAGAGGTCATTAGGTTTAAGCATTTATGGAGACCAGAGATCTTGAGAAGAAGGAAAAAGATCAGAGATGCACAAGCCCAGTTTGGTGTTTTGTTTTTTTTTTTTAACCTGGAATTAATGCCATTATAAATTATTGCTTAAAATTTTCAATTTAGAAAATACATTGGGGGACTTCCCCGGTGGTGCAGTGGTTAAGAATCCACCTGCCAACGCAGGGGACACGGGTTTGATCCCTGGTCTGGGAAGATCCCACATGCCGCAGAGCAACTAAGCCCGTGCCCCACAACTACTGAGCCTGTGCTCTAGAGCCCGCAAGCCACAACTACTGAGCCAACACGCCACAACTACTGAAGCCCGCATGCCCTAGAGCCCACATGCTGCAACTACTGAAGCCTGCATGCTCTGGGGCCCACGCACCATAACAAAGAGTAGCCCCCACTCACCACAGCTAGAGAAAGCCTGCGTGCAGCAACGAAGACCCAACGTAGCCAAAAATAAATTTAAAAAAAGAAAATACATTGGAAAATTCTTTCAGAAGAAAGCGAATAAGGGCAAAAATGATCAGTTTGACTCTCCAAACTGAACTTCATCATACTTTTTCTCTTTAGACATGTCCCAACAGCCCACTAACAGTGTCAGCCATGTGGAACTTGCAGTGGATAGATAGGTACAGAGTTGAGGGTCAGGGGAGAAGGTTCTAGCAGGATTTCTTCCAGTGAACCAGCCTTCCGCTGTAGAATTAGGAGTCCTGGAGGTCCTGGGAGCTGGGAAGGCAATTTAGCAAATGAACCCAAACAGAGCAGGGAAGGAATAGTTCTGTTCTTTTGGCTTGACTTTTTAAAGTATAGAGAGTAAAGTGTCTCTATACTTTTTCCTGTTTTATAAAAGTCATTTAAGCTTGTTGGAAGAAGAAAGGAGAGAGTAAGGAAGGTTAGAAGGAAGGAAGAAGATGGGTAGGGAGGTTGGCTGGTTGGTTCCATGTGATACACGTTTAACCACTAATCTGGAGTGCCTGCAATGTGGCAGGCCTTGTTCCCAACACTGGACATAGAATACAGAAGGCTCTGAGTCAGGTGGGAGGAGTGGAACCACAAACACAAGCACACAGAACAAATCATCATGAGATGGATACAGTGAAGAAGTAGCACAGGATTGCGTGTTGGAACTCACCTGGGCTGGGAGGGAGCTCCAGAAGGTCAAGTGGCCAGGGGAGGTGAGAAGGTGACAGTTGAGCCAAGCTGGATGGATGAGAAGCTGCCATTCACGGGGAATGCTGGGGAGGCGCTCTAGGCAGACAGAGCAGCCAGTGCAAAGGCCCTGAGGCAGGAACATGCCTGGCATGTTTAAGGAACCTTGGGAAGCCTGTGTGGGAGGAGATGAGGGCTGAGACCGGGCAGGACAGATTGTTTCGGACCTCGTGGGCTGTGGTGAGGAACATTTTTAGAAAGTGAATCCCCACATATCCACCTTTGGAGCTGAGACTTTGGTAAACTTCAGTATACCAAGCTAAGCTGTGTGCGAGTTTTGTTTTCTAAAAATGATTTCGCACCATAAATACCACTTCTTTATTCCCATGACACATATCTGGGCGAACCTCTTCCCATGTCATGTGGACCAACTCCGCTTCTCTTCAGCAGCAGTGATGCCACTGTCCCTCCCTGTGGGGCCTCGCCCTTCCCCTGCTGGCCAATTCTGTTTGCTCCAGAGACAGGACCCCATGAAGTGTCCCCACACACCAGGCACACATGGGTCCCCATACACCTGGCACATTAAAGGACACACTCCCAGATGTAGAACTCCCAGGGTAGAGAAAGCGCACATGTTAAAGTTTTCAGCAGGTAATTTTACACCCCTTGCAGAGGGGAGCCTCGGGGACAGCGCCGGTTTATTGCGGTGGATGAGCTGGAGGCCCGGCCTGCTCCCACACCAGGTTGATGGGCTCAGGCGCGCCCTGCGCTGAGTCACATACTCCCCTTGTGCAGAGGATTCTGGGAAATGGCAAAATCAAAAGGGAAGAGGGAGGGGTGAATCCCCTTCCAGCTCCCAAGGGAGCAGCACGTACTCTGGGGTATATACGTCTCTTTCTGTCTTTGTATCTCTATTTCTCTCTTTTGGATAGGATGCTTTTCCTTTGCCCAAAGAGCATACTTCCCTAATAATGACAGAGCCAGAATTACCCTAGACCTGGAATTCTCATTTGAGAAGGAATACGACCTCACAAGAAAAAACTTACTACCTTTTCTTCCTTCCTTTGTTAAAATCCCAAGGCTGGCAGCTGAGAAAATGAGAAAAAACGTAGACTTCAATCCCCTCAAGAGCCCAAGATATCTTATTTCTTCCTGGGTTCAAAGATTCTTTTTCTTTCTTGAGTTACAAAATGAAGACGTCTAGGTGCCAGCTCTAGTTTTTATATTATTATTGTTATAACACATGATTATAGCAAAATAAATTCAGACAGTTCAGAAGGGTGTTGGTATCAGGTGAAAAGTAAAAATCTCATTTTTCCACCTCCTAATAAGACTACTACTTCCCAGAGGTAATCGTTCATAATTTCTTCCAGAATTTTTTTTCAGCATATAAAAGCATATTATTAAACCAAATGTGATTATATTCCACATACTGTACAGCTCTCATATGCCATCTCTGTGGTACAAACGTGACCGCCAAGCGTGATCGTGACACCGTGGGCTCGGAGGCCTGGTGGCCTTGGCTGGCATCCTGGCTCCTCCATTCATAGGCTGTGTGACTTTGGACAGTTACTTTCTCTCTCTGTGCCTCAGTTTCCCACCTGTAAAATGGAGATGCTAGTAATAGCGGCTCCCAGGAAGGGCTGCTGTGCAGATTTCACAGGTTAGCACACGTGGAGCCCTCAGGCTGGCGGATCATGCCTGGTGCTGTGCTCCTCTTAGCTGTCGTTATCTCTCTCCTGGGGAGTGGCAACACCTCAGGGGAGGGATCTGGTTTTCACTGGGGAAGTAAAACCTGATCCCAAAGGCTGGGCCGGAATCAGAAGGCAAGAGGAGATCTCAGGGGAGGTCCCAGGAGTGGAGGACACAGAGCCCCCGGGAGCCAGCCTTGGCCAGGAGAGGGCCAGGGAGCCGGGGATGACGGCCTGCGGAGCCAGCGGAGGGGATGGGAGCAGCAGGAGAGGACTGTGTGCAGCTCGGGGTGCCGGGCAGCCTCGGGTAAACAGTTATAAGAGCAGCTCTCATTTCCCCATTGTCTGTTCTGTGAGGTGCTGGCCAAGCGCTTTGCAGCAAACCCCAAAATGCTGTGAGGTCAGCGTGTTTTCCAGATGAGCAAACCAAGGATCAGAGAGGTGGTGTGACTTGCCCAGGGTCCCACAGCAGGAACAGGTGCAGGTACCTCATGTCTAGATCCTCCCAGCCACCCCGTGACGTGTGAGCTGTCTTACCCCACGTGGTGGATGAGGAGACCAAAGTTAGGGAGATCTGGTGCCAGGCCCTGGAACACTCAGGCCAGGGGTCTGCTGCCTTTGGCCCTGCACTTGCCCAAAGGGACTGGTCCCTTTGGGGAATTCTCCCTCTGTGGGACCCCATTCCCTCTTCTGTGGTTGGAACCTCTGGTCCAGGCCACCTCAGTCTCCCACCTGAACAACTGCCTCCCTTCCTCACTGTCTCCCTGCTTCCATGAGGGTCACTTTTCTGTCTGAGACCCTTCTAAAAGGCACATCAGGACCTAGCACTCACCACATCAGAGGCTCCCTAGATGCAACCCCAAGTCCCCTCCGTGGCTCATGAGTTCCAGCACATCTGCCCCAGCGCCTCCCAGGCCTCACCTCCTCCCCCTCAGCTACTCATCCCCGCCGCTCTGCAAGCTCACCGAGCCTGTTCCCACCTCACAGCCCAACAACTGCTGTCCCCTCTGCCCTGTGTCCTCTTCCACATACCAGGTGGATTCCTGCCTTCCTCTCCAAGTTTCTGCTCCGATGTCATCCCCTCAGAAAAGCCAGCCTCCATCCCCAGCGATCCCTATCCGTTTACCCAGCTTTATTTCTCTTCAGAATACCTCTCTCTACCTCACATTATGGGGTCTCTGTCTTTGTTCATTTATTCATTGTCAGTCTCTCTGACTGGAGTCCGCTTCACGTTCACCGCTGTATCCCCCCCTCCCCCCGCCAAGAACACGCATGGCACAGGGTAGGTTCCCAGGCAACATCTGTGGGATGAGCGAGTCGAGAGAGTAAACCAAGTCTCTCCTCTATCCCACTTGCACCAGATGTTGTGGAGAAGCTGCGGTCGCTCGCCCAGC
This sequence comes from Pseudorca crassidens, assembly GCF_039906515.1. Classification (NCBI taxonomy): domain Eukaryota; kingdom Metazoa; phylum Chordata; class Mammalia; order Artiodactyla; family Delphinidae; genus Pseudorca; species Pseudorca crassidens. The sequence goes on along the minus strand of NC_090315.1, from coordinate 15,171,223 downwards.
GGCGGCCAGCCTTCCCGTGTCAGGACAACCTTGAGAAGCAGCTTGAGCCTCCCGAGACCCCTCTGACCTTGACCATGACCCTCTCATTCCAGGCAGGTGGACAGCAACACCAAAAACGTCTTTGGGCAGCCGCGGTTGAGGGCCTCCCTCCGAGACCTCCGCTCTCCCCGGAAGAACTACAAGTCCACCATCGAGGACGACCTGAAGAAACTCATCATCATGGACAACCTGGCACCCGAGCAGGAGAGAGACGCCAGAGTACGTAGAGGCTGCCCCGCCCCTGCCCCCCTACACACACACACAATCAGACAGGCTGGTGGGGGGAGGAGGACTGCCTCTGCCTGCCCACCGCCTCTGCCCGCGGCACCTGCTGGCCTGTTTGGGTGTGTGGCTCCGCAGCCAGGAGTCAGGACGTCGAGCTGGTCAGGGGCAGGATCACAGCGTGAGCCAGCCTGGCAGGCTTGCAGGGGATTTATCTCCGCCGTAGCTCACGCGACTGGACCGGGATGCTCTTACTGGCTCTCACGTCCTTCTTGTGGAGCCCAGGCTGGAAGCAGCCCCCACCCCCGGACCACAGGACCAGGAGTGCAGGCGCGGGGCCCAGGGGGCATTTAGGCTCTTGTGACCCAGGGGTGGGGGGGCCAAAACAGCAGGCGTCCTCAGTCCCCTCACACATGCCCTGCTTCTTTTCCCTCTTGTCCCTCCCTCCCTCGTTGGCTGCGAGCTCTCTTGTGGGGACCTGGGTGGCAGCAGTCTCTCTGGGGTTCCCTCCCACCAGCCTGAGCTCTGGGGGAAGCCAGCACTCTGTCCCGCGTGGTCCCCACCAATGACTGGCTCTCAAGCTCCAGCTCAGGTCACCCCTGCCTTCCCTGACCTCACCTGGAGCTGGAGGGTGGGGTCGGCCCTCCAGAATAAGGTGGGCTGCAGAGGGGGTAAGAGGGATCCCCAGGAGAAAATTGGAGTACGTTGACCAAAAAGGGAGCAGAAATGGTTGGTGGTTGGGTAAAGACCGCAGACGTCCAGGACGGGAAGAAGCCCCCGAGGACGGCGACCCTGGCTGGGCCTGGCCGTGACCGCGCCGGGCGTCCCGCCTCCCACCCCTGTCTTGGCAGCAGTCGCCACAGAAGAGCCTGCAGCGGACGCTGTCGGACGAGAGCCTGTGCAGCGGGCGTCGGGAGCCCAGCTTTGCCAACCCTGCCGGCCTGGAGCCGGGCCTGCCCAGCGACGTGCTCTTCACCAGCACCTGCGCCTTCCCCTCCAGCACGCTGCCCGCCCGCCGCCAGCACCAGCACGCCCACCCGCCCGGCGGCCCCAGCACCACCCCTGCCACCGGCAACGGCTTCCCGGAGAAGAAATGTGAGCCCGGGCACCCAGGAGCTGGGTGAGGGTGAGGGGGTGGGAGCAGGGGGCACGAGCACGCAGCTCGCCTAGAGATCAAAGGCTGGGGGTCATCAGTGTCAGTCAGCTGACGGAGGGAACCGAAGCGCACGGGAGCTTCGGGGGCCCTGAGGATGGAGCACCGGGTGTCACCCACAGAACAAGGGGTCGTTGGCCAAGCATCAGGGGTCACCTAGGGATGGGGGCACCCAAGGACGGGGGTCATCTGAGACCAGAGAGAGGGTGTTAGTCTCTCTAGGTGTCTCCAGACTGGGGAGCTCATCCCTAGGGTCCTGACCCCGCTTCCAGCACCAAGCAGATCGCCTCGTGAATGTTTATTTGCGTAAGTGACGTCCCCCAGGCCTGCCAGCTCTGGAAGGGAAGGGGGTACAGGGGTGTGACCAGCATCAGCAAATAATTACTGAAGGGGGCGCTGTGCACACGGCCCCCATCAAAAAGCTGTGGGCTGGCTGGGGTTGGCCGTACCTTCAGCCCAGCCTGTAATCCCTTATCCACAGCCCCAAAGGCTCTGAAACTGAAAGGCCGAGCAGAAGTTTGGGCCAGGCTCGCTGGGCAGCAGGGCTCGACCTGAACGGATGCGAGGCCGTTTATGGTCCTCCTTCACCCCACGTGGTGTGAACGAACAGTCGCTTCGTTGAGGAGCGCTAGTGTGTTGAATAGGGGTACTGCCGACCTTCTGGGTGTGTATGTATACATAGCGCATCATACTTTATCAAATCCCAACGAATCTTGACTTCAGAGATGTGTCCACCCCAAGGGTTTCAGCTGAGGACCTGTGCCCCTGTAGCATCTAGATGGAACCCTTTTGTACATTGCAGGGGATGGGTTGGAGGAGGATCTGGGACTTTTTTGAGGGGTTCTATCTCCCCCCTTAAAATTCTTCCATGGCTCCCCATTAACCTAGTATCTGGGTCCATGCTCCTTGCCTGGTGTTTTGCCCCATGGGGGGAGCCCCACCTCAGTCCCTCCACTTCACAGTACCCTCCCTTAGATCCTTCTGTCCGCCACTCTCTCGCCTCAGGGCATTCCACATGGCTGGTCTCTCTGCTGGCCATGCTCTTCCCCTAACCCTGTTCTCGATAACTAACTCCTGCTTCTCCTTCAGGGCTTTGCTCAGTTATCGCTCTGGAGGCCTCCCTTAAGCTCCAGCCTGCGTCATCCCTCCCGTCTTAAACTCCAGAGCACCCGGCCTGCCCCTCCGTTGCCTTCGTTCCACGGATGTTTCTTGAGCACCTGCTCTGGGCCGGGCTCTGCTCTAGGCACGAGGCACACAGCAGGAGCGCGTCAGAGCAGCCCTGCCCTTGTGGGGCTGAGCTTCTTGGCAGTTCCTCTTGCAGCTTCACTCTGTGTCTCCTTCATTTGCATCTTGCCTGTACTGCCCTGTCCGTGCTGCAGGCAGAACCCGACACATAGTAGGCATTTGACACATCGTGAGGAGAAGGCAAGAGGGGCCAGGGCAGGGGTAATGTGCACGAAGGTCACAGACCCACACAGGGCAGACAGAATGCCCCTGAGTAGCTCTGCTTCATCCTTTCAGTCTCACCTAAGATGCCACTGCCAGGACTTCCCTGGCAGTCCAGTGGTTAAGACTTCGCCTTCTAGTGCAAGGGGTGCGGGTTCGATCCCTGGTCGGGGAGCTAAGATCCCACATGCCTTTGGGCCAAAAAAAACCAAAAAAATAAAACAGAGGCAATACTGTGACAAATCCAACAAAGACTTTAAAAATGGTCTGCATCAGAGACTTCCCTGGTAACGCAGTGATTAAGAATCCACCTGCCAGTGCAGGGGACACGGGTTCAACCCCTGGTCCAGGAAGATCCCACGTGCCGTGGAGCAACTAAGCCTGTGCATCACAACTACTGAGTCTGCACTCTAGAGCCCACGAGCTACAACTACTGAGCCTGCGTGCCGTAACTCCTGAAGCCCATGTGCCTAGAGCCTGTGCTCCGCAACAAGAGAAGCCACCGCAATGAGAAGCCCGAGCACCACAATGAACAGTAGCCCCCGCTCGCCGCAACTAGAGAACGCCCACATGCAGCAACAAAGACCCAACACAGCCAAAAATAAATTAATTAATTAATTTTTTAAAAAATGGCCCACATCAAAAAAAAAAAAAAAGATGCTGCTGCCTCCAGGAAATCCTCCTTCCCCAGCCAGGCTGCCAGGCTGAGTCAGACGCCTCCTCTGGGCCCCCACAGCCCCCTGGCTTGCTCCCATCCCATCCTGCTCACTCTGCCTTATGTTTTCCCATCACAGCCCCACTCACTCCGGGCTGTCACTGTGTGGGAATGAGTCTGTCTCCCCTGTTGGACTGGGGACTCCCTAAGAGCCGGGTCCAGGTTGTCTGGGTCCCTACGGGGACCACAGCCCAGGGCCCTCTGTCTCATGAAGCACACACATATACCTCTCTTTGCCCGTCTGACTCCCCTGTCCCCCTGAACCACAGAGAGTCCCGTCTGGCCTCAGTGTGGCCGGGGGCCCTGGGCCTGTCCACCTCTCCATGCCTGCTCGAGAGCCCTTCCCAAGCCACGTCGGGGCTGAAGAGATGCTGTCAGCCAAGGCCTGGGCTTCACGGATGAAGGGCTCTCCATGCCAAGGAGCCTCTCACAGCAGCGCCCGCTGATAGCTTGCTTGGCTGTGGCAGCTGCTCCCGCAACCCTCACCCGCTCAGTAGTGAGGTGCTAGGAGGCTGGAGATGGAGAGCATGGAGGTCAAGGGCTCGGCATCCTTCCTGCCCTCATTCATTCCCCTGAGCTTTCATTCACTGGGCAACACTTACTAGCACCGCACGTCCTGAGAGCTGGATGGCCCAAGTTTGTAGCCCAGGTCCTGAAGTTACAGCTGTAACCTATCTGTGCCTGTAAAAACGTGGGCAAAAACAGTGCCCACTTCACTGGGTTAATCCGAGAATCCAACAAGTTCTTCATGGAAAACACTAAGCTCAATGCCTGATATGCAGTAAGCGCTGAAAAAAAAAACAGCTGTTTACGTATGTTTCTGTTAGTGTGCTGTCACCAGGAGCGAGCATTCTAATCCGTTATCAGTCAGGTTTGTGCCTCTGGACTAGAGAGCAGGGTTAAAATAGGATATTAACAGGGACCCTCTGAACACCAGAGCCGTGTGGGGTTGGGCTTAGAGCAGGGTCAGTGTCAGACCCCACGTGTCACACCCCAGTGCCACCACTGGCGAGCGTGAGTCTGCAGGCAAGGGAGTTTCCCGCTCTGAGTGTAGGCTGCCCCCTCTGCCTCACAGGGTCATAGCAGCACCTCCCTCCCGGCTAATTGGAGGTGGGACTGTGAGATGATCCCTGTAACACCCAGCGTGGTGCCCGCAGAGAGGACACGCTCCTTGGGGACATGGCTCTTCCTGCCTGAGTCACCTCCTGACCTCTATGCTTCACTGTCATCCTCTCTCCCCTTCCCTTTAGGGGCTGTGAGGCCTCGGTGAGCTGAGGCCGGGGGCCTAAGCCCAGCACGGGGGACTCGCTCTATCTCTGCAGCAAATGCAGCTGTTGGTGCAGTGCTTGTGCCACCTGTCACTTCCAACACCCTGAGACTCTTTCTCTACCCAGCGTGTCATACCTGAACCGACCAGGTCTCCCCACGGTGACCCTGCCACGTCTAAACGTCATCCGTATGCTGAAGCGCCCCACATCGTATCTGCAGCCTGGCACTCCTCCACTCCAAAACTCACGTGGCCAGCGCCCCACGGGTGTCTGAGGCATCTCACACGCCCCCAGAAACTAACTTTCGATCCCACCCCCAGCCTTCCCCGTCTCGGTACCAGCTCCAAGATCTTGAAGTCATCCTGGACCCTTCTCTGTCTCACGCCCACATCTGCTCTCAGGAAATACTATTGACTCCACCTATAAAATAGACCCAGGATCCGTCCACTTGTCCCTGCAGCCCCACCTGGTCCTGTCCGCCCTCATCTCACTCCCTGGACCATCGCAGGGGCCTCCCCACTGCCTCCCTGCTCCCCGCTCCCCCCGCCTACCGTCTGTCCCCCACACGAAGCCAGAGGGACCCTCTGGACACCTGTGACAGGTCACACCCCTCCCTGCTCAGGGCCCACCTGTGGCTCCATGTCACCCAGGTGAAGAGAGAAAGTTCTCATCATGGCCCACAGGGCCTCACACAGTCCAGCACTGTCACCTGTGACTTCACCTCCCACTGCTCTCTGCCTCTCCTTCTGTCCCAGCCACGCGGGCCCCCTCAATGTTTCTGAGACCTCGAGGCATGTTCCTGCCTCAGGGCTTTTTCAGCTGCCCAGAATGCTCTTCCCCCAAGTGCCCCCGCCCGCCCCCCCTTCCTTCAGAGCTTTGTGCAAAGGCCATCTTCTCAGCGAGGCCTCCCCCAGCACCTAAAATCGTACCTACGTAAACATCCAACGCTCCGACCCCCTTACCCTGCTGGGTGTTTTCCCTGGCATTTATCGTCTAATAAATATAATGTACTCGTTTAATTATACGTTAACAGGTATAACAGTTACATAATGTTACATAATTGTATATGAAGTGTAACATAATGTGTTAATTTCTTTGTTTCTCACACGTTGTCACTCACCCATCTCCCCTCTCCGCTATCCACCCCCCAGCCACCATCTCAGCCTCCGAGCTCTCACTGGCTGATGGGCGGGACCGGCCCCTGCGGCGCCTGGACCCAGGGATGATGCCGCTGCCCGACACAGCTGCTGGCCTTGAGTGGTCCAGCCTCGTAAACGCAGCCAAGGCATACGAAGGTAGGCGCCTTCCACCCAGGCCCGCCAGATCCCTCCTCCCTTCTCTCTTCTGGAAGGATCCACGGAGGGTCTTGGGGCTTTGAAGGGGAACACACTCGGGTTCCAGAATGAGGGGGAGCAGGGTTCACATCCTGCCCTGTCCCTTGGTCACTGTGCAGTCCTGGGCAAATGTCTTCATCTGTCTGATTCCCCCAGTTACCTTGTCTACAAAACTGGGATGAGACTGCACCCACTGCCTGGAGCCGCGGGGAGGAGTCTGTGTGTAAAACGTGTCGGGCACAGAACACGCTCTCAGCAGACAGTACTGTCTGTTATTATTACAGTGTGCAGAGTTGTCATAATCCAAATTGTACTTAGACATACTTTGGCTGCAAATGGCAGAAAATCCAAATTAACAATGACTTAAACAAACAAGATTTTATGCAGCAAAAATTCCTGGGGTGGGCAGTCTGGGGCTGGCAAGGCATTTCCACAGACGCATTACAGCTCAAGCCCCTTCTGCGCCTGCTCTGCCGTTCCTGGGGTGCCTCACCCTCACAGTCAGGCCACTAGAGCTCTGGCCATTACGTCCAGCTCTGAGGACATTTCCCAAAGCCTTATACTCCTCCTACACTTGCTTCCCATTGGTCAGAGTGTCACGGCCACACCTTGTTCCAGGGCCAGGGCAAGCTGGGGTGTGAGGCCACGTGCGAGGCCGAAATTTGTGATGTGCTATTACCGAGAAGGGGAAGGAAAAGCCATGAGGGACAGCTGGCGGTCTCTGCCACTTCTCTCCCGTGTGACTTTGGGCAAGCGGCTTTACCTTTCTAAGCCTCGATTCCCTCATCTGTGAAACCCTGACAGACAAGACCATATTCTTCTGGCTCATTTTTCATCTTTTAGGCCACAGCTCTGCTGTCCCTCCTCCAGGAAGCCTTCCCTGATATCCCTTAGTCTGGATCAGGCACCTCCTCTGGGCTCCTATAGCCCTGACCCCTCTGCCTGTGCCCTTGCTTTCTAATGATGGCAAGACCCGGGGCTGTCTCAGTCACCACTGGGTGCCCGGCATGGGCCTGGCACAGAGCAGGATCTGTTAAACCAGACCCATACGATACACATCCTTCTTATTTCCACGTGTGAGCCAGCCCGCATCTGACAGGTGGCCCTGGAGGAAGCTCCTCCCTCTTTGCTTCCATTCATTGCTTCCATCCTGTCCTGCAGCCTCTCCCCAAGCCACGGGATGAAGGCAGTCAGGCCTCTGGGGTGGGGAGGGCATGGCAGGAGGGAGAGCAACGGAGAATACAAGGCCTGGCCTCAGGGATACCCCAGCCTCACACTCCAGAACCACGGGAGAGTGGCTGCCAGGCAGTGGCCCAGCGCTGCTGTCCAGAGGCCTGATGAGCTCGGGGGTGGGGGGCGCTTCCTGAAGGAGGTAACTCTGCAGCCACAGTGACATTACGGAGCATCTCCTCAGCCGGCACGTTATCACTTTACAAACTTCGTCTCTTCTGTGCTTCAGTCTGAGGGATGTATTAGGATCCCATTTACAGATGAGGCGACTTGAGGCTCGGCTGCCACCATCACCGGGCCAGATTGTACACTTTTCAGCGTGCGCAGTTGGTTGTATGTTGGTTAAACCACAATGAGCTGTTTTTAAAACGTAAAGGAGAAGAGTGATCAGGGGAATAAAAAAACCAAAGAGAGTGCAGGGGAGGGAACCAGAGTATGTTGAAAAGTGTTGAAACTGGCGATGGGTTCATGAGGACCCATGATGCTCTTTTCTCTGCTTTGGGGCCTGTTTGAAACTGTTTATAGAAAAGTATTTTCGAAGGGAAGAAATATTGTATCCAGGACAGAAAACCACAGCTATAAAGGATGTTATTTAGAGAATTGGAGAAATTTCAAGATGACTATCTATTAGACAGTAATACCATATAAATGTTAAATTTCCTGAGTACGATGTTGTTTCATGATTATATAGGAGCATGTCTTTACTTTTTGGAGATGGGTAGTGAAGTACACAGAGATGAAGTACCAGGATGTCGGCAATTTACTCTCAAATGGTTAGGGAATAAAATACACACACACACAGGGCTTCCCTGGTGGCGCAGTGGTTGAGAGTCCGCCTGCCGATGCAGGGGACACAGGTTCGTGCCCCGGTCCGGGAAGATCCCACATGCCGCGGAGCGGCTGGGCCCGTGAGCCATGGCCGCTGAGCCTGCGCGTCCGGAGCCTGTGCTCCGCAACAGTGAGAGGCCACAACAGTGAGAGGCCCGCGTACCGCAAAAAAAAAAAAAAAAATACACACACACACACACACACGCAGAAAGTAAGTGTGGCAAACCGTTAACAGTGGGTGGGTCTTGGGGAAGGGTATTTGGGTTTTCACTGTGCTGTTCTTTGAGCACAGAGATATAAAGAGCACAGAGATGTAAAGGAGCCCGCCTTTGCCAGGTAGCGGTGCCCTCTCCCCACGGGGCGACACGCAGCCCCACCTCTGGTGGTTCACTCCCCGCACATTCCATTGTCTGGCTGTCCTAGGGCTCACTCAGCCAGCTGCTTTTTGGATGCATCAGGACTGTCACCAGTTCTTGCCATTATAGAAGGATCACCTAATGGTCCCATCTGAAAATGCAGGTGCTCGGGCCCCTCCCCCAGAGCCAGTCAGGTGTCTGGGGTGGGACCCGGGAAGCTTTGCTTTAACAGGCAGCCCCCTGAGATTTTTTCCTCTCTTCCGTATACCTGATATCCTCTGTTTCGCTTTCCTTTTTGCTTTTGAAGTTTTACATTCTCAGAACTAGGATGATGAATCCCCACGTCCTCATCACCGGCGTCAGCCCCATCCACTTCTGGCCACTTTTCCCACTACCGTTTATTTACTGACGGTGCCAGGTCACTTCTGCCCAGTTGGGGTGGTCACTTCCCCACACCGCAACTTGATTTCTTTCTCTGTCCCTTGTATTTTGTATAAGCTGGTCATCGGGTCTGGAGGCTTGCTCAGAATCAGGACAGGTTATTGTTGTTTGTGTCCTGATTTGGTTTGGTATTTTGGCAAGAATCCATCCTACGTGCCTGTGTGATCTCACCGGGGTGTGATTGGCAGTGTCCTGGAGTTTCCAGGGAGGGCTTGGTCACTGGGGGAGGGGGTGGGGTGAGGAGGAGCCGGGAGCCCTGCCGACCACCGCCCCCCTCTGCCCGGCAGTGCAAAGAGCCGTTTCGCTCTTCTCTCTCAACGACCCAGCTCTGAGCCCGGACATCCCGCCAGCGCACAGTCCTGTCCACAGCCACCTGAGCCTGGAGAGGGGGCCCCCGACCCCCAGGACTACCCCTACCATGAGGTGAGGTTCCTTCCCCCACGCTGGGTGAGAGGCCGCCGGGCAGGTCACCCCACCACCCCCTGGGCAGTAGCTGCAGGAGCAACCGCCCCTCTCACCTGACAGACTTTGGACTAACCCACGTGCTGGGGCCCAGCAGGGACCAAGTCGGGGTCAGCCCTGTGATCAGCACTCAGGATTGTTTCACTGCCAACTTGCAAAATCACTAAGTAGTGCCCCCCAGTCTCCCCCCCGCCCCCGGGCCTCTCGTCTGCCCCCTCTGTCTGCCCGCTCCCGGCCTTCAGCCTCCCGTCTGTCTGCTCCCGGGTCTCCTCCTCTGCAGGTTCCTGAATTACGCATGTGTTCCCCTGACATTTACCTCTCACTCTTCCCCGGCAGGCCCCGTGCTGGGCTGTCTGGGGACACAGCGGTGATGGAGGCCCAAGCCCTGCCCTCACGAGGCTTCCGGGGGAGGAAGGAGGACGGGGAGGCGGGCATCTCACATGTGGCATCTCACATGTAGTGCAGCAGATTCATCCGCACCAGCTTGGCAGAAAATAGAACTACAAAGAGGGAGAGAGGATGGAAATGGCATGTTTGCATGTCCGTGGATTTCAGTAGCGCATTTCACACTCATCTGCACACCTCACCGTGCAGGGTTCTGTATACAGCAGTCGTGCACTGTACTTTATGGGCAGTTGAAGCAATTTTCGAGGGTGGTTTTGACTCTCCTTGTTTTTTGCTTCACACAGTGGCTTTAGAACTCAACCTCCACCAAAGATTGGCCCCACTCTAATAGCAGAGCTGGGTGGTTACAGATGGGGCACCGTGGCAGGGGTAGGAGCAGGGTGGGTGTGGAAATGACGGGACCTCCGGGCACGCTCCCGGACGCCTTTTGCCCTGAACTGTTGACCTCCCTCCACCTGCCTCCTGTCTCCCATTGTGGCTGCAGCTCCCCAAGATGCAGCACCAGCAGGGAGGAAAGGGTGGGAGAGGCGGGAGGGCCGAGTCCTCTCCCCTTCTTGGGCGGAGACCCCCCCACCCCCGTCTCCCTCTCGTCTGCTGCAGCCCACGCGCCTCCCCGACCCCGGCATCCCTGCCGGGTGTGTGCGTTCCCACAGCTTCCAGTGGAGCCTTCTCGGCTGCCTGCCCTCCTCTGCAGGGGCCAGGCGGGCCCAGGCCTGGGGAATCTGCACAGAGGGGGAGCCACGGGCTGGGGTCCTGGGTGCAGAGCCCCCGCCTGAGCCTGGGTTTCCCCTCTGTCCAGTGGGGAAACCACCGTCCGCACTGTGAGGTGAAACCTCACACGGTACAGGGTGGGCTCTCGGTAGCGGGGGGCTGTTATTGTCCGTATCGTTACTGGTCCTGTCCACCAGTCAGGCTCTCCCGTCCGTTTGCCCACTTACATGCCCCATGTGCCGGAGCGATGCTCGGGCCTGCCGGGGGCTCGGTGGATGGGCGTGGGGGGGTGTTCTTTGTGCTGTGCCACCTGAGGTGGTTATACGTGGGGGAAGTTTCTCCCAAAAGCACACGCATGGTCCATCCTCTGGAGGAGTGCACACACAGCAGGCCTGGTGCTCCCACGACCCACATCGACATCCACAGACGTGCCCTCGCCAGGTGGAGCGTGGCCTTCTCCTCCAGCAAGAAAAGGACTCCCCAGAGCCTCAGGGACAAGAGGGAGCCTGTATCCCGGGCTCCTCCCAGCTGTGGGCCAAGAGCCTGACCCTGCCCCCTGTCCTTCCAGTGAGGAGCCACCCCTGGATCTGACAGGCAAGGTGTACCAACTGGAAGTGATGCTGAAACAGCTGCACACGGACCTCCAGAAGGTAAGGCCGCCAAGCAGCCGCTTCACGTGGCACGCACCTCCCCATTGCACTTCCAGGCCCCCCCGAGGGTGGCGGGGGACAGCGAGGCTGAGGCACCCGTCCCCACCCACACCCCATCTATTCTAGGGGAGGCCGCCCAGCTTCGAATGTAGTCATGAGTGAAGATTAAAAAGTGACAGTAGGGAACGCTGGCAAAGCACACAGAGAAACCCTCATACCCTCTTGGCGGGAGAATAAATTGGCCCAGCCTTTTTGGAGGGTAGTCAGACAATATTTGTCAAAACTGTAATTGCGTACCTTGTCGACCCAGCAGTTTCACTGTGGGAACTTGTCCAACAGAATTTCAAGCACGGGCACGAAGAGACCCATGAGCAGGGATGTTCGCTGCTGCACCGCTGGCGATAAAAAATTGGAGCCAGTGCAGCTGTCCGTCGACAGGAGAATGGTTATATAAATGACAGGACACCCGCGCAGCGGAACGGTCTGCAGGCAATTAAAGCAGTCACAGAGATCTGTGTATTTACTAACATACAAAAGAAGTCCAGTAACTCAAGCAGAAGATTAAGCAAGTGGCAAGACCGTTTCCTAGAACATCATCATACTTAAAACATGTTTAAGAGCTGTGGGTCAGAGGGATATCTAGAAGGCGACATTCGAGATTGTTCCTTGTACTTATCTCCAGGGTGTGGAAGAGTGAGGGGAAGTAAGAGTGGAAGAGGCTTTCACTGGTCATTTTATATGTGTTTGGGTAAAAAGCCAAAAGGTGGCCGAGTCGAACATGGGAGCCTCAAGCACAGGGGTCATAGGGGCCCAGGTTCACGTCCCACCCGACCCCTTGATGCTGTGTGACCTTGCACAGGTCACTGCCTGAGCATCTTACACTGTCCTGGAAGGGCAGCCCTGCAGCCACATCCCAGCCCCCTACGTGCTGTGTGAGGTCCGGTCTCCTCTTCCAGGAAAATGGGGGTAACAACAGTCCCCAACCCTTGGGTGGCTGTGAGTGTGGAATGAGGTGCTCCTCATGACAGTGATGCTTGTCAGTTACTGCACGTCAGGCTGTGTTCTGAGAGCTCAACACATGTGACCTCAGGGAGACCTCTCAACTGCCCCTTTTAGAGCGGAGGAAACTGGGGCCGAGACTTGCCCAAGGTTGCTCAGCTGTTGAGAAGCAGAGCTGGGATTTGAACCCTGGCAGCCTGGCTCTAAACCACGGCCTAGCGGGGCTCGCAGGCCCCGGGGAGCCATTCAAGGTGCGCCCGCTGATGCCAGCCCCCGCCCCCGCAGGAGAAGCAAGACAAGGCGGTGCTGCAGTCGGAGGTGGCCAGCCTGAGGCAGAACAACCAGCGGTTGCAGGAGGAGTCCCAGGCCGCCAGCGAGCAGCTACGCAAGTTCGCCGAGATCTTCTGCAGGGAAAAGAAGGAACTCTGAGGTGGGGAGGCTGCCACCTGCCCCCCTCCGCCTGGGCAGACCGGGGGCTCCTGCTGTCCTCTCCTTCAGCCCGGCTTCTGGTTGCAGGTGTGACCGAGCTATGCAGCCAGGGCCCCACCGCCCTCCCGTGGACACGGACACCTGGGGTGGCAGTGGGACCTGAGGGAGGCCTCACGGGGCTGTGAGCTGGGGTCCACTCCTGGCCCTCGAGCCCCAGAGGGCGACGTGGTCTCCCTCTGAGCCGCCATCTGAGGTTCCTGGGGGCTGGGCCACGCCCACACTGCCCCCAGGGTCCCATCCTGCCATCCACATCCAGCCTCTTCCTAGGACCAAGCCACTGGAAGCTGTAGGAAGGGGGTGGAGGGCAGGAGCGAGTCTCCAAACCCCACAGCTCCAGGAATCCCCAAACTGGGTTTCTTCACCACACACAGCAGCGTCTGGGCTTATGGGGCCAAGACCCCTGCCTGAGAAATCACAGCGGGAAACCATCCCGCTCTCCCCTCACGCCCGGAGAGGTGCGGGCCGGCGTGGAAGTGGGCCGGGGCTCTTGGTCCCTGGTGCGCTGGCTCCAGAAAGCATGGACATTGCCCCCTCCCTACCCTATCCTCCAAAAAGCAACCAGGAGCACTTTCTTAGAGTTTCATTTATTGTCTTGGGAGGTCCCAGGGTGGAGCGAGGAAACCCCATCCAGAGTTAACTTCTTTGAGGGGGAAGGTATTTGCACGCTCGGGACCATTTCTCCAGCCTTTGTCTACCAGTCCCTTGACTGCCAGAGGCCACGGCACCTGGGCCCCTCCGCCTGCGAGCTGCTGACCCGGCCAGGCCCAGCGGCAGAGCCGGCACAGCCCACCCCTCCTCCTCCCCAGCTCCGTCAGCCCCGGCCCCTCCCGGGCACCAGGAGGGGCTCCACGGAGCCGTCAGATCCGGGCCGGAGGGAGGCAGCCTCCCTCTCCTCTCCGCTTTTGTTTCCCTTTGCAAAGCCCCTCGGCCCATCTCGTAGGCCCCGCAGTAGCAGCAGCAACATCGGACACCGTCACTGTGCTCCCCGGGGAGCGCCTTGCTGTGCTAACCCCACAAGACGCTGGTTCTCTCGAGGCAATAAGGGGCAGCTGGCCAGGCAGCCAGGCCGGTGTGGTACTACGCTGTTCACCCAGGAAACAGTTTCTTTTTTCCTTTAAAAACAAACAAACAAAAAAATATATATATATATTTATTTTTTCATGTGGAGTTGCGCCAGAACAAGTCTGTACGGCCACAGTCTGTGGATTCCCCCAACCTCAAGCTGAGGACCGAGGCGCGTCCCCCGTGGGCTGGGGACGAAAGCAGGGTGGGCAGGCGGGCCGGGGGGCCCAGCTGAGAGCGGCTCGCTCCGGCGGGGGGCCAGCACCGGGCGGTCCAGTCCCATCCGGAGACCCCGCCACCTCCTCTCTGGGGCCGGAAACCTCAGGGAAGGAGGCTCTGGGGACCGACCGCACAGGACACAGACGTTGAAGGAGCAAGAGAAAAGGACCCTCGTCGTGCCTCCCTGCCGTCAACCTCTGGCCCCTCGGCAGCACTGCAGTCCCGCGAGAAAGGCCCTCAGGTCTGCCATCTCCTCTCCCTCACCTGTGGTTTGCGAGGGGCGCCTGCCGGGTCCTCAGCCCTGGCCAGCTACTGTGATGTCTCTGCCCCTCTTCCCGGGTCCCTTTTGGGGAGGGTTCTCCAGGACCACTTACCACCCCACCCTTTCCTCAGACCCTAGCCTGGGGCTCACCCCTCCCCCACCCATTTTTGTTTTTTTAAGTTGTCTCCTCACATCTTCAGATCATTTGAATCATTTTGGGGACCTAATCATGTACATCGACAAGTGTAAATTATGATTTGGGGTTTTGTTGTCTGTTATTTCTAAAGGATCTCTGCAAAGCACATTTAATTTGAGTTTGGTGTTCTATCTGATGGCTGAAGATAGCAGCAGGGTTTTTTTTTTATGTTGATTTGTTTCATTTGGATTTTTTTATTCTTTATTATCTCCCCCCACCCCCCACCCCATCCCCGTCTTGAGATTTTCTGGCATGTTTCTGGAGGTTTTAAAGGAAATAAATGTTTCATAGAAGTGGCTTGTGTCTTCGCTAGCTGAGCAGCTGCCTGGACTCCCTGAGAAGCGGGTGTGATCCAGCGTCAGCCCCCTCCTCCTGTCCCCCTTGTCCCAAACGCCGTCACCCCCCCGATGCACGCACACACCCCTAAGAACCAGGGAGCACCATTCTCTTTCTCTTGAAACCCAAGTGACAGAAATCCAACACTCAGAATGTAAGGAATTTAGTGAGAGCATGGAGTCCCTAACCACTGCACCGCCGGGGAGTTCCCCCGAATGTAAGAAATTCTTAAGTTAAAAAGAGGAAGGTTTTACCACAGAATTCATATACTTGAGGCCTAAGAGCCAGACCCGGCCCACGGAGTTGTGTTGGTTTTAAAATTAATGGTCAACTTTTTAAAATCTGGAGATGGTACAGAAAGAAAGCTGGATTTTCGAGCTTGGTAACGCTGTCCTCTGCAGCAAGACGCGGAACTGAGGGGCCCCGCCTCCTTGAGCGGGGCTGTCGCCCCAGGCCACACCCTGCCGGTGCCAGCTCATTGACACCGCACCCGCCCTCGGTGGGAGTAGGCCTCCCTCTGCCAGTCAGCCAGTCGGTGGTTTGGAGTGAAGAGCAGCCCCTGCTTCCAGGCCCCGGGGGCTCGGGGAGAGGTGGAGGTGTCCGGGGACCTCAGCCCCGGGCCTAGGGGCTCTCCTAGGTGGGAGCGGTCTTCACTCCTGGGCCCAGATCTGCAGCTGCCCTGGCGAAACACTTTCGCAGTTTGACCCGGGGATCAGGGTCAAACTTATTTTCCAGACCTCGAAATTTCATGTGAGAATCCCAAGGTCCGGCTTCTGGTGGGAAGTCTAGGTCCAGCTCCACCTGGATCTGAGAAGCAGCCCCTTCTCTGGACAGGGCTGGCCCCACGGCCGGGGCTTTCTGGCCCACCTAGACATTTACCTGTGATGCAGTTTACCGTTTCCGTGCTCAAACCTGATGCTTCTGTAACCTAGACTCTCCCGCACACACACACCCGCCCCCCACACACACAACAAATCTTTTTCCAAAACGGTTATATATCCTTTTTCCAGAGGAGGTGGACCAGCTATTTCCACATCTCCTAAAAATTCTAGAGTGTTCCAGACACTCTCCCTGTCTCCGCCCTCCCTGAGGCCCCATCCTCAACCCATGCTGCCCTCCCCCCTCCAGCACGGAAACGGCGGAACAAGCTGTTCTCACATCCTCTCCTGGCGCCTGTGACACACACCAACTTCCAACACCCCACAACTCGCACACGCCAGCCTGCGCTCTCGCCTGAACTGTGCCCTGCTCGTCCCTTCCCCATCTTGCCCCAGTTTTCCACTTCCTCTGCCTGTCCCCCTCTCGCGGGCCCGGGCGCCCTCCTCGACCCTCCCCCAGTCTCCTCTGCCTCCCACCCCGCCTCTGGCTCTCCCCTCACCCAGGCTCTCAATCCCTTCCCGCTCTTGGCTCTCTCCAGATTTTTCTATTGTCTCCCTAAATTCTTTGTGTCCTCTCCCCTGAAATCTCATCTCTGTGGCATTGTCCTAGGACTTCGCCTGTGCTGGGTCCTAACTTCATCTCTCTCCCCAAATGTGCCTCCCCGCTCTTAGTCTCTCTTCCGCTCTCCTATTTTACGTGCCCTGGTTCCCTGCCTCCCCACATGGAATCTCTTCTGCTTCTCTCTCCAGATCCCTGTACTTCCTCCTCTGTCTCTCCCCATGTGTCTGCTGTTTTTTATTACTATTATTGCCTCTCTCCCACTAAATCATCTCTTCTGTCCTCTTCCACCATAATTCCTCTGGCCCTCTTCATCTACATCTCCCTCCAGGTCTACGTCTTCCCTCTCCTGCTCTTTTTCTCATTCTCTATAAATGTGTGACTCCTGTCTGTCTCTCTCCTGACTGTTCTTGTGTCCTGGTTCTCACTCCTCACCTCACCTCACCCAAATCTGTCTTCCTCCTAATGTCCCTGGATCTATATCCCATGGCCCATTCCCCTCTGTTCTTTGCCCCACATCGGGATAGGGAGCTCCAGGTGACGTCTGGGTGTAGGGTGAGGCGCCCCTGGCACCCCTGATCCCTACCAACGGCCCCGAGGGGAGGGGCCAGCCCCCAGTCTTCATCTTTCCATCCCTTCCCTTCCCCCAGTCCCCAGCTTCCCGCCTCCCTCCTCACTGCTTCCCCGTTGCAGCTGCAGCAGTCCGTTGCCAGGGCAACCACAGCTGGCTGGGTGGGAGCCCCCTCCACCCCATCCCCCCCTTCTCCTTTCCAGCGAGGCAGGGAGGAGATGGGACAAAGCCAGAGAAAGGCGGGGTGCAGAGGGGAGCTGGAGGGAGATGGACGTAGGGCCAGCTCCAGCTGTTAACCTCGGTTGCTTCTCCCCCAGTGAGGCCCCATCTCCCCTTCTTGGTGATGCCCCAAACCAGCCTGGAGAACGAGGCAGACGACGTGGGCAGAGGGGTCAGGCCCAGTTTAATACACGGAACAAGTTAATTCACAGCAGAGGCAGGCAATAAAGGAGACTCGTTTACAAGGGGGGACACGCCTGGATCGGGGGAGACCCCCCCAAACCCACCACCTCCCCCACTTGCAGTCTCAATTTCCCTTTTTTTTTTAAACCCGAACAACAAACACACACAACCACAAGAAACAACCACGCCCCCTCGCGACCCGAAAATGGCCAGCGAGGGTGGCAGGGGGCAGCCCGGCCTGGCCGGTAGGGAATCGGGGCGGGGGGAGGAGGAAAATCTAGTCCGTTGCAGAGTCTGTGCTTCTCATTCCAGCAGGCGCTGGGCAGGGGCCCGCCTTGCCAAGGCAGGCACGGAGTGGGCTCGGGGCGGGGCTCTCGGGGAGGGAGCAGGAACGGAGTTCAAAACCGTGGTTCACATCATGCAGTATCCACAGTGGGCACCGAGAGGGCGGGGGTGGACACCACACCCTCCTGCCCTGGGCACAAGGGGGGAATGGCGCCCACCTTGGGTGGGGAGGTGGGAGAGCTGCAACGCCAGGGACTTGGGGGGAGGAGCCGCCAGGCAGGAAACTGGCGTAGACTGGTGCCCAGTAGATGCGCTCAGCAGTGCCCCCTCCACCCAGCCAGACCTTATAGGACTCTTTGTTATATATTAATTTCTTTTTTTTTTTAACTTTTTGACTTTTTCTTTAGAAAAAGGCTTTGTCCGTGCCCCCAGCTGGCATCCACCACCCCTCGTGCCCGCCCAGAGGCGGGGTATGGCTTTGAGGGGAGCAGAAGCCCCTGGTGCCCATTTGCGAAGGGGTGAGGCAGGAAGGAGGAAGGGAGAGGACCCTGCTGGGCCCACCAACCCACAGGGCAAACATTCCACTTGCACAGAGGGGAGGGGTGACCCAGCCCCCTCTCAGGCTCCCCCCACCCCCGGCCCCTTCCACTGTGGGGCATTAAGGATGGGGAGAGACTGGAGGAGCTCCAAGAGGCAGGTAGGCAAGCATCACCCCAGAGGTCCAGGTGAGCCAGAGCCAGGCCTAGGTGAGGGTGATGTAGGCAGAGGCCTTCTCTTTCAGGTGCCGAAGACAGAGGTGACAACTCCAGCTCCCTGTGGCGCGGCCGGAGGACAGGGAGTTAGGCCCGGGTCTGGGCAGGGCTGCCCCGACCCCCTCCCACCCAGCGGACAGCAGGACAACCACTGTCCAACACCCCACCCCCGTGTCCGGCCCTCCTCTTCTCTCACCTTCCGGGGGCTCCGCCATGGGGGGACTCAGGCAGTACATGTGGTAACCCCGATCGCAGTCGTCACAAAACAGCAGCTGGTCCTGGGAGGTGAGACCCGCCCAGCTGGCACCCTGGGGGCACGGGCACCAGAAACCGGGGTGGGGGGCGGGGGCAGGGGCCAGGTCAAAGGGGCTGGGGGAGGCGGTCCCTTGCAAGACAAAGGGCTCTGAGAAGGTCATCTTTGCAAAACCCTACTGGGCGACGAGCAAAACACCCCTGAGGACTGTCGGTTTGCAGTTTGTAGTTTAGGTTTTATAGGACTCTGTGGAACACTTAAAATGACACGAAGATGGTCTGGAAGTCATGGACGTGGGTTCAGGTCCCAGCCGTACCATTTTTCTGGCTGGGTGACCTTGGGCAAGTCTAGTCCCCTCTCTGAGCTCGGTTTCTTCTCTGTGAAGTGGGAACGAGATCACCTACCTCAGGGCAGTTGGAAGGAGTCAGAGAGTGAAGAGTATTAAGTGCCGGGCTCAATTAATGGACACTAACAATAATCATAATACAGGTTACTGGTGTTCACCAGGGAGGGGGCTCCAGGGAAAGGAGGCCGCCTGGGGGCATGTCCCGGGGAAGGGGGCACGTGGACACTCACGTCGTTCTCCGAGGTGCCACACAGGCTGCAGGACTTGCACTCGATGCACTGCCAGCGGTAGGTCCGCACAGCTGCCGTCATGTTCACCGTGAACTGTAAACACGAGGGGTGTCCTGGGGGCCAAGGGGCAGGGATGCGGTTAGGGGTCATCGTGCCCCTGGTGGCTGCTGACCCCCGGGGAAGCAATGGCTCAGCCCCCATCCTTAGCTCACAAGGCCCACAGCCCGACCCCACCCAGCCCACGGTGCCCAGACCCTGTCCCGCAGGCAATGCTGCCCTGGCCACCAGTCTCCTACCCAGCCACCATGGCAACCACACTCTGCTCCCCAGGACACCATGGCAACCGCATTCCATTACCCACGGTGCCGTGGCAACCACTTTCTACCACCCACAGCACCGGGGCAGCCACATTCCGTTACCCACAGCAGAATGGCCAACTGGTTCCATTCCATTAACCGCAGTACGTGGCAACCACAGTCTCCCAGCCACGATGCCATGGCAACCGCCTTCCACAGAGGGGTCCCCACACCCTGGTTTTCCCTGCAACCCAAGCCCATTACACACGAAGCCCCAGCAACCACACTGTTACCCACATGACTGTGCAGGGTGCTAACCCACTGGTCAGCCCACCACCCCAGTACAGATGCGCAGCCACTACCCCAGGCCACGACAACCACCTTCCACTGCACCCAATCGCCATGACAACCATATTTCACTACCCATAATACCATGACAACCACAATTCATTAGCCACCGTGCTGAGGCAACCACCATCTATTACCCACAAGTCCACCTCGGGAAACCACAGTCTATTACCCACAGCTCCATGGCAATGGCAAGCACCCTCTGTGAGCCACAGCGCCCAGGCAGCGGCAATCCACGACTCGCTATCACAGCCCACTACCCACGATGTTTTGGCAACCATCTTTCACTGTTCCCCACGCCAGGTAAGCACATGCCGGTACCCACAGTGCCATGACTCCCGCATCCCATTGTTCCCAGAGCCTCCCTGACCCCGCTCAGTTTCCCACAATCCTCAGCAGTCGAGTCGGCTGTTTAGCCTCAGTGCCCCTGGGATGCTCTGCATACCCCACCACCAGTCCTCTCCCTCCTCTGCCTTCTCTCCTCCAGATCTGGACTCCTGGAGTCCTCTCCACCGCGGCCCCCAGAAACCTCAGGTGGGGGCATCACCTGATCGCCCACAGTCGGCACAGGAGATGAGGTCCTCGGGACACCCCGTCTTCTTGGAGCCACCCAGGCAGAAGTCACAGTAGCCGTTGGGGATGACAGTGCCATCAGGCGCCTTCTTGGCTGAAAGAGAGCAGGCAAGGGTTGGCATGGGCGGCAGGGACACCCAGTCAAAGGCTGCTGCAGAAGTAGGGGCAGAGGGAGGCGTCCCTACCTGTGTGTTTCCTCTGTGCCTCAGGGACCCAGGCCAATTCTTTGTAAAACTCTGGGGATGGGGGGACAGAAAGAGGGGCTCTCACCATAGGCAAAACTCCACCCTGCCCCCAGCCTCAGCCAAAGGGGTGGACCCCTTCTCCAGGCATGGAGGAGGTGGGGGGAGGGAGCAGCTACCCCAAGCTGTGGCCAGTAGCAAAAGAGAGCTGGGGGAGCCCAAATAATTCTCATCAGGACCCCCCCAACTCCTTGAGGGCAACTGATACATCCTCTTTATTAGGTAAAAACCTGGCAGATGCAGCTTTGGGAAGAGCCCCCTGCTTCCCTGCCCATACACACTTCTACCAGACAGCCCCCCCCAACTAAGCCCCGACTAAACAACAATTAGGTGGACACCACGGGCTGAGATCTGGTATGGAAACAGACATTCGGAAGGAAAATTCTGAACACAGAGGTGCCTCGGTGTGTGGTGGGGATGGGATGAAGAGACTGCCCTCTCCCACCGAGGGGTGGGTGGAAAGATGGTTTTTCCACTGGCAGAGCCTCCCCCCCAAGCCTTCCCCCATCCCTCAGCTGTCAGGGTTGGCACCGGATTGGCATGGGCGGTCACCAAGGGTTCCCAGGCCACGGACCCTGCCCCTCGGCCAAAGCTTAGCAGAGAAGGGAGAAAGGGAGGCAGGGAGGGAGGGGAGTCATCTATCACCCCCCCTCCCCAAGCTCTAATTGAAACAATAAATCAGACCCAGAAATATTACGCCCGGCCAGGAGCGAGGGAGAGATGGTTGGTTGCCATGGCAACCTCAGAGCCAGCATCCCCCATGGTTGGTGGGGGGAGGGGACCGCTGAGCTGGAGATTTTCCAGAAATGTCTAATGTGCCCCCTCCCTCCCAGGCTCCTTAGCCCCCACTGCCAGGGCCCCTGACCACCCCACGCCCTGCCCGCCTGCTCACGTTTATGGTTGTTTTTCCGGTGGAAGGGCAGGGCGTGGCGTTCGGCGTTCTCCTCCCCCTCCTCCTCAGCCAGGTGGGTGTGGGTGTAGTGGTAGCTGAGCCCTGGCCGGTTCTTATACCGTTTCCCACAGACTGGAGAGTGAGCAGGAAGGGCCGGTCAGCCCTCCCAGCCCGCCTCTGCCCTGGCCTCCAGGATCACACCTCCACCCTCTGCCAGAGGCCTGAACATCCCCCAACCAGGGTCCAGAACAGAAGGGAGGGGGCCAGGAGGGGAGAGGTCTCTGGGCCCCACTCTCTCTCTCTTCCCCCCTCTTCAGAAAGACTCACTATCACAGACATACGGCTTGTCTCGGTCCTCCAGGGAAGCGGTGTCCTGGCGTTTCCGGAGACCCCCGATGCCATATGCCTAGGGGAAAAGGCATGAGTGAGGGGCCAAGAAAGGGAGGGAACTAAGAGAATTTTCATCATTTGGGCCTGAAAGTCAAATCGCAGCTCTGCCACTTCCTAGCTGTGGGCCTTGAGTAACTCCCTTGATCTCTCCAAGGTTCAGTTTCCTCATCCGTGACACAGGTATGAAGCTAGTTCTAACCCACTGTACAATCTCTGTTCTGCAAATGGTTTAATAGACCCAAGCCTCAATTTCCTCATCTGTAAAATGGGTATAAAAATCCCCTATCCCTTCAGGCTGCTCTGCGGATTAAATGAGGTCAAACTGGGGCAGGGTCTGAACATTGTACATACTCAGTAAATGGGATCTGCATTGAGCGGAGGAGTGATGGAGAGAAACTCTGGAGCGATACCTTTCCTTTGGCCCTGTTCTTCCTCCTGGGAATGTCATCCTCCAAGTCTTCCACTTCAAGATCATGTGGAAACTCCAGCAGCTGCTGTTTCTGGGCACCAGGAGAAGGGAGATTGGGGTTAAGAAAATGGGGTGTTGTTCTGCTTTGCGGGTGGGGTGGCTCTGGGCGGACCGGAGACTGGGGGTGTCAGGGCAAGTCAGGAGGTCTTCCAAAAAAGAGATGACGTGTGGAAGAATAGAGACTTAGGATGCCCAAAGGCCCTAGGGAGCCAGGGGAGATTTCAGAGCAGGAGCAGGATGGGCCGGGGCAGGAGACAGGGGTGGGTGAGAGGGCAGCTGTGGCCCCTGGCGGGGGGGTGGGGGGATCCTACCTGGCAGTCCATAATGGTCTCCTCCTCCTTCAGCTCTATCTTCTTCTCCCCTGTCTCAGCACACAGTAGAGCCTCAAGGACCGGCCCTTCTGGGAGGCCGCCCTCCTTCTTCAATGGCGCCTCACAGTCTGGGGACAAGGGAGGAGGGTGTCAAGTGGAGAACTTGTTCCTGGAGGACTCCTCAAACTGCCCAGATTGGAGAATCATGCTCTTTGCTAGAGGGAAGAGGCTTTCCCACACTCAACCAGCAATAGACTCAAAGATTCAACCATACACCCTTCCAACAATACTTCCATACATCCTTTCCAAGGATGCCCAGACCCTGGGGAAGACACAGCCAGACCCTCAGAGCCACTTGGACACACTCAAGGGGAGACATGCCCAGACCCTCCTATATAACTACATACATACCTGTAGGAGACCCCACCCAGACCCTCACACCTGGAAAGAGCAGACACTCAAACAGGACACACATGGACATACACAGAGGAGATACATACAGGTCATCTGAGACAGCCAGACACACAAAGGAAGAGATACACCCAGACACTCAGATATACCCAGACCCATGGAGGAGACATATCCAGACCCCTGGGTATACTGGCACACCCAGCAACACTACAAAAGAGAACATTAGACCACCAGATATACCCAGACCACATGGGGAAGACACGGCCAGACCCTAGCAAACACCTGAACATACTTAGGGGAGATAGAGACACACCTAGAGAGAGTCACTCAGGTGGATACACATACACACAGGAGATAGAGACAGTCCCTCCAATACACGTGGACCCACACAGATCCTTGGATATACCTGGACAGGGGAAGAGAAACAGCCAGTGACTCTAATAGTACTGGACACATTCAAGAAGTGATAAAACCAGACACTCATGGGGCAGCGCACGTGCAGAAATACATCTAATACACCAGACAGACACTCAGGGAAGAGATTCTCCCAGACATTCCAAAGCATCTGGCGCTCAAAGGAAGAGAGAGCCGGACCCCCGATACACCCACATCAGGAGCCGCTGGACACTCTGATAGACCAGCCACACACAAGAGGAAACAAACCTTCTAATACACTTGGAAACACCTGAAAAAAAGACACAGACACTGAGATACACTCTATTACAAAGGGAAAGAGTTACAACCCGACACTCTGATACATCCAGACACACTCAGACATCCACAGGAAGCAATACAGTCAGATACTCTGATACATCCCAGCTCACAAGGGAAGAGATACAAAGACTGGATACACCTGGACACACATAACAGATACCACTCTGTCCTGAACTACGCCTGGGCCCAAGTAGGATAAGATACAGTCCAAAGCTCAGTCACTCAGGGAAAACTGGAGAATCTCTGGACGACACCCAGACACACAACGGCAGACACAGCCAGCCACTCAGACACTGGCTAGGAAGGAAATAAGGGCGAATGCTCAGACGCACACCGGCATCACCACACACTTATCAGCGTGTGCTGTGGGCACCCACTGGGGCCACCGAAGGCACAGGACGGAGCTCCACCCACCAATCTTATACTCGCAGGGCCGGAGTCTGGGGTCTTCCAGGATGTTGAGTCTCCGTTTCTTTCTCCAACAGCGGGCGGGGTACGTGTAAATCTGTCCCGGGGCCAAACCTGGAGTGAGAAGGGCGGTAAGAACGCGGCCGCGAAGCCACCGCCCCGCCCCACCCCCAACCTCCCAGCCGTACCCGGGCCGCGGTGGGTCTTCTCCATCCAGATGTAGCAGTTGTTCTGGGCCACGCCGGTCTGCGAGTCGAGGAACGGCAGGCGCAGGCTGCGCTCGGCGCACAGGCGCGCGTTGTAGCTGCGGCAGTGCTCGATGGCTTCTCGGTAGAAGTCCTCGCCTAGGCTGCGAGGGGCGGGTGGGCGGGCGGGCGGCTGTCAGCAAGGGCAGGCGCACCGGGTCGCCCGGCACCCCTCCCCCAGCCCGCCCGTGGGGAATGGGTGGGCCGACTCCTCCAACCTCACCTCTCCCCCGCTGTCGTCGCTCCTGGACCCAGGAGCCCCCAACACGGACTCAAGCAGGCCTTGAGCCAAGGAGTGGATACACACAGTATAGAAACAGATAAAAATACACCGGGACCCATCCATACAGGCACATATCCAAATACACAACACAAACAAGTCGCACATAGTCACACAGGATTCACACACAAAGAGAGACATATCCCAAGACTCACAAAGGAGAAACAGACACATCTCACATATGTGCTCCCACAAATATCTACTGAAAAACACAAGTATCTCAAGTCCCATAGTGTAGAAGCAGACAGATCACACACGTATACATGCACAAATATATATCACATATCCGAAGACACACAACATAAACAATCACCCACACAAAGACACACAACATGCAAACAGATGACACACCACACACAGACACATCCACTTACTCATCCATCCGAAGACACACACAGATACACAAATGTTAAAAAAGAAAAAATGTTAAAAACAAACTACCCACATATGCACTTACACGCATATCCAAAGACACAACACAAATCACACACACACACACAATCCAGATACACTATACAAAGAAATCACACAGATTCACACAGGATACACACACACATTCACGAAGATACACAATATAGAAACCAACATCTAAAATCCCACATACTCAAACACACAAAGATACACACATACACAACATAGAAACGGACAAATCCACCCATAGTCACACAAAAATTTGCACATAAATACATGCATACCTACATATCCAAAGACACAGAACATAAATGATGCAGAGTTTCAAAGGATATGTACACACACTCAAAGACCAAAATATCCAAAGACACCTAGTGTAGAATGTGAAAGAAATTAAATGCATATCCACACACATATCCAAAAAAAACCCAGAACCCGAACAAGTGACACACACTCCACAACCCAAGACAAAGGTAGTGTGAGCTTCACTCAAGTTTACCAAGGCCCCCGGGCCCCCGGGCCATTTCACCCTCTCCCCAACTCCGGGGGTCGCAGGGCGGGACGTGACCCCCTTTCCCGAAGAGGGCGCCAATAGGGCTCCGAGTTCCCCATACTCCGCGCTCCTCCAGGAGCAGCGCGTCGGACACGGTTCTTGCCAGAGACCCACAGTCACACACATTCGCAACCCCGCGCAGCCCGGCCCACGGTGACAGCCCCCCAGACACCCCATCGGCCCCACCCCCAGCCGCCGCACACACACACACACACACACACGCCCGCGCAGACCCGCTCGAGCGCCCTCCCCTGCCTCCCGCCGGCCCGCAGCACCTCAGGGGGCCGGGGATGACCGTGGCCATCTTGCTCCCAGGGTCCTGCCCCCAGCAGGTCCCCGCCGGGCCGGTCCTCCCAGCGCTCGGGCGGGCGCTGAGGCCGCCCATCCATTCATTCCCGGGGGGCGGGAGCACCGGGACCACAGCCAATCAGGGTGGCGGGGTGGGCCCACCCGGGCCATGCCGGGAG
This sequence comes from Pseudorca crassidens, assembly GCF_039906515.1. Lineage (NCBI taxonomy): Eukaryota > Metazoa > Chordata > Mammalia > Artiodactyla > Delphinidae > Pseudorca > Pseudorca crassidens. Next base: position 15,145,114 of record NC_090315.1, on the reverse strand, counting down.
TGGTAGTTCTCCCCGCCCGGGGCTGGCGGGACCCCGCAGAGAAGCGGGTCAGAGGTGGGGCCGGAGGCACGCACAACCACTCCCGCGCGCTCACTCATGCACACCTCTCGAGTCTCACACATGGGCCTACACTCAACCATGCACACCTGGACTCGCACACACCCACACGCGGCAGCTTACACACACATTCACACGTATACTCACAGCGTCCCACGCAGACTCACGCACATTCCCTCTCCCACACCTTCGCACAGACTCACATACATTTACACTCACACAAACACTTCAGTGCCAGGAGATTTAGAGACACCTTACAGGTGCCCACACGAACGTCCCACCAACGCGTGGCTCACCGACACCTCCCCCTCCCCCTAGTCCCTCGTAGCTCGGGAGAATCCTCTCCGGTCCCCCTCGGAGCTGCCTCTCTCACAAGGACCCCGCCCTACTCAACCCCTTCCCAGGCCTGACAGCTGCTGTGCTAGTTAGGAGATATAGCCACACCTCCTAGGTTCAAATCCTGGCTCTGCCACTTGGTGGCCATGTGACCTTGGGCAAATGACTTAACCTTTCTGGCCTCAGTTTCCTCATCTGTAAAATGCAGATGATGGCTCATTGGATTATTGTGAGGATCAAATGAGTAAGCATGGGTAAAGTGTTTTAAAAGGTACCTGGCAAGTAGTAGGTGTTCAATAAATTCATTCATTCCACAAAGAGGACCTGATATGTACTAAGATGTAAAATGGTGATAGCTAACCATTATTAGAAAGAATAATGCTGGGCACATAATAGATGCTTAATAAATATTTGTTGAATAGAAATATACTGAGTAGCCACCATGTGCCAGGCACAGTTCTTTAACAGAGATTAACTCACTTGATCCTCATCCTGACCCTCTGGGGTGATATTATCACTACCCCCATTTTCCAGATGAGAAGGTGAAGTCACATGCCCTCAGCTCCTGGTGGCTGTTTGAAGGTGGGACTAAGAGAAGGATTCACTCACCCAGATGTCTGTACCCAAGTGGTCACCTCCTTTCTCCCACTGTCACCCACACTGACTCTACCCTAAGGGATGCTCAGAGAGGGAGCTGACCTACTGAGTCACAACGATCACCAAGTCCCATGCACACACACCTGGAACACACCCCGCCCCCCAACCCCCGGCCCCCATCCAAAGTTCGTGTTCAAGTTTGAGCCCTTGCATGGATGAAAACGCCCACCAATGTCCTTGTCCACCAGGGGGCTCTCCAGCAGACAGAAGAGGCATAAGAGCCTTCACCTCCTCTTTTGTCACTCGACACCCCCACCTACACCCTGGTGAGAGAGACCCCCTCAGGGTCTTCCACACTCATGGTCAGTTCTGGACACACACACACACGCACACGCGCGCACACACACACACACACACACATACACACACACACCTCTAGTCTTAGACCCCTTCTACAGGCTCTTCCCCATCTCCCCCAGGTAAGGCCTTGACCTCCCCCTTCCCAAACCCAAACAGCAGGGAGTGGGTCTCTGCTTCACATCTGGCCTAGAGCAGATGGCAAGGGGAGTAAGTCCTGACACTCACTCTGGCCTCCAGGTCCCTACAGTGGCCACCCCATATCTCAGCCACGGTAAGCCCTGCCCCACTCCTCCCAACAGGCCAGCTCAGCTCAGAGTGCCCTTGCCACCTTCATCTCTCACCTTCCACCACCCTCACAGATCTTCCAGTATGCCCTTACACTTTCCCCCCACACCTCTAGCCTCAGACACCCCGCTCACTCCTGCCCCACCCCAGAACCTGTGCATCAGTTTCGGTCAGCTTGGAGCCTGACTGTAGAACACTCCATCACTTCCCTGGACGCCCTTGTCCACCAGCACAATTTGACCCGCAGCTGACATTTGGAGAGGGGTCTCCCTTCCCTTCCTTACCCCTAGTCACCTTCAGAGACCCCTCTCCCACACTTGAGCTCCCCTGCCCAAACAATCCTCCTGTCCCCATCCCCCAGTGCCCTGTGTGGAAGCTGGACCACAAATGAAATCAGTATTGATACTACCAATAATAATCACTACATTCAGTCAGTGTCAAGCTCAGTACCAAGCGCTTTACAAACATCACAGAAGCACCATGAGGTAATAAGAGCTGTTATGATTCCCCAATTCACAGGTGGTAACACTGAGGCTCGGGGCGGGTGGGGAGGGCAGGAAATTAGTGCTCAAGATGGGGTTTGAATGATGCAGGCAGTCAGAACTGAGAGCAGCACCCTCCACCTCCCACTCCCAAGGGGACCTGACTCGCATTCTCTCAGGAACCAGTCCCTGCCCTCACCCCTGCAGACCCCTAGGAAGGTGAGAGCAAAGAAGGGTGCTGGCGCTCCCACCCCCAAGCTTACTCTAGCCTTCATGTCCCTGCAATGGCTGCCCCATACCTCCTCCAAGAGGTCTGGGCCAGGGTCAGAGTGAGGATGTCTGGATACCCACAGATCCACCGACCTGCACAGGAACCCCGTCCCAGCCACTTTGAGGGTGTCCCTCATAGGGGAGACAAGTGTGTGTGGAAGACTTAGAGTAAGAGGGAAACAGAAGTGTTGTCACCGTTACACACCATTTCACACTGACCCCCAGCCCCATACACGCCCTCCAAGCCCCCTTTGCCCACCGCCAAGCCACACTTGTAGGCGCGTGCCTCTAAGGTTCAGCCCCCTCCTCTCCCAACTCTCCCCCACACACACACCTGAAACCAGAAGCTACTGGGCGCCTTCGGTCCGGCCACCTGGCACAGCCTTTCTGGAGGGCGGGGGCGGGGGATGGGGGGCGCCCCCGGGCCCCTCCCCCCCTCCACCACCACCCCCCGCATAAGTTGCTCAAGGTCAAGGTGGCGGGTGCCAGGGGTTGGGGGAAGGGTGGGGGAGGTCGCCCAGGCCCCTTTGTGCGGCGCCGCGGGCGTTCGCCCTCCTCCTCCTCCCCACCAGGCCGGGGAGGAGGGGGAGGGGAGTGCCGCGCACGCCAACCCGGGAGGGAGAGCGGGAGCGGCCGCGCGCCTGTCACTCCCAGTCCGCCGTCACCGCCTGGGGAAGGGGGGTGGGGAGCGCTGGGACCCAGGAGTTCGGGATCCCGAGGAGGGAGCGAGAGAGATGGAGAGAGAGGGAAGAAGAGAGGTGGAGAGAGCGAGGGATGTCTAGGAGAGGTGAGGGCTGGAAGAGAGCTAGGTTTGAACCCAGGCGTCCAGGATCCCAGCCAGTGGGCCCGGGAGGAAGCTAACACTCGGAGGAGGGACGCGGACAGGGAGAAAGGGAGGGAATCCCCGGAGGCTGAGGGCGCTCCCAGCACCCTCTCCCGAGGCATCTAGTCCCCAAGGAGATGAGAGATGCTCTCGTTAGATGTGTACGGGAGGAGAGAGGGAGGGATCCCACGGTCTAAGCTGAACGGGGCGTCGGGGCTTTAGGTCCTGAAGACCCGGGAAGGGAAACAGCAGGGATCTAATCGGGGACCCCCGACGTCTAAGCTCCCACCCTGCGGTCGCGCGGACCGAGGTCCCCGAGATAGAGGGGGGGGGGGAAGAGAGAAAGATGCTTTGATGAGGGGAAAGGATGGTGGAGACCCCGGAGACTGAGGTCTGGACTTAGGCGTACGTACTCCCAGCCCCATGCAGGGGCAGGCCCGGCGCCCCCAGAGACTCGGAGGAGGAGAGAGGGAGGAGGAGGAGAGGGAAGCCCCTACCCCCACTCTGGGTGGGGAAACGGCCTCCGCCACCCCCCAGCTCGCGCCACATTCCTTCACTGAAAGCGACAAAGAAGAGGCGCCCCCGCGACCCCCGAGGGGCTCCCGCCCCCAGCCCCAGGGGGCGACAGGGGGTGGCGGGCCCCCCCAGGGGAGGAGGGCGCAAACTGGGGGCCCACATTCAACTGCCATCCGCCCACGGCGTCCCCCTCCCCAGCGAGGGCGGGGGAAGGGTTCGGGTAGGGGGCGGGATGGAGGGACGTGGACGGCGGGGACACTCACGACTTGAGCGGGTTCTGAATGGCGGTGGCCATGGCCCGCTCGGCTGGGCCGCCTCCGGCCCGGGGCGCCGCTGCCGCCGCGCGCGGGCCCAGCCCGGCCTGCGCCGCCCGCTCTGCCGCCCAGCGCGCTACGATTTCATTCATTCTTGGGGCTGCGGCGCGAGCGGAGCGGGGCGGGCAGGGGGCGGGGCTCGGCCAATCCCCTCACCTCCCGGCGCACGACGGGACGTGGAGTCTAGGGGCGCTCGGCGGCGCCCGAGGGCGCCCCTGTCCGGACTACACGTCCCAGGGGGCGTCGGGAGGACCGCACGCCCATTGGCTACTGGGGATACAGGGCGGGGCTGGGATCGCCCCAAGACATCCTTTCCCCTCCCTGGGGGTGCTCCATCCCCAGCTCGGGTTCTCCATCCTCCAGGCACCGCGTGCGCGCAGGAGAAGGTGGTCCCTGGCTTCTGGGTCTCCCCTGGGTGTGTGGATGACCCCAGGGTCTGTCGTGTATTCTTGCCTTTGCCTACTTGTCTGGGTGCCTCTTCTGTGTAAGCCAGTCTGTAAACAAGCACAGGGGTTAATCAATGCCTTTGTTCATTTATTAAGTGCCTGCTATGTGCCAGGCACTCTTCTAGACACTGGGGATACCGCGTGACCAACAGGCAAAGTTGCTGCCCTCAAGGAGCTGACCTTTTAGTGGAGGAAAAAAGATGATAAACGAACAAATAAACTGATCATTTTAGAGAGTGATAAGTATTATAAAGAAAGTGGCTGCTCTGAGGAGGTGACATTTGAGCTGAGACCCGAGAAGCTGCCACCCCGTGCAATGGGAGGGGAAGGAGGAAAAGCTTGGCAAGTTCAAAGATCAGTGGGAAAGCTAGTGTAATGAGCAGAGTGAGTGGGGGGAGGCGGGGAGGGAGACAATATTAGGGAGACAGCAAGGATCCAGATTGTGTCGGGCCTTGTAGGCCATTATAAAGAAAACGGATTTTGTTCTAAGTGCAATCAGTCATCCTTGACTCTTCATTTTCACACACCCCCCAGACCCATCAGCAAAGGCTGTTATCTCCACATTCACAAAATAGATCCAGAATCCACCCACTCTTCTCCCTTCACAGCCTCCATCCTGGTACTGCTCCCCTTTTGCTCCCCCCCCCCCGCCCCCACAGTCCATTTCTATTCTCTCCAGGGCAGCCAGAGTGAGCTGCTTGAAACAGCTGGCATCACAATGCGCTCTGGCTCAAAACCTCCAGTGGCTTCTTTCACACTTTTTAAAGAAATATTTATTGATCTATTTGGTCGCTCTGGTTCTTAGTTGCAGCAGGCGGGCTGCTTAGTTGCAGCTTGAGGGCTCTTCAGTGGTGACATGAGAATTCTTAGTTGAGGCATACATGGGAGATCTAGTTCCCTGACCAGGGATCAAACCCGGGTCCCCTGCATTGGGAGCACAGAGTCTTAACCACTGCAGCACCAGAGAAGTCCCTTCTTTCACACTTAGAAAAAAATTCGAAGTCTTTACTATGCCCTCTAGGCCCTACTCAAACCCGTTCCCAGGCCCCATCACACTTCTGATCTCACCGCCCTTCTTCCTTCCCTTGTCTAACTTTACTCCAGCCGCACTGGCCTCCTCCCTGTTCCTGGAACGTTCCACTCCCACTTCAGCCACAGGACCTTTGCACTTGCTGTTCTCACTGCCTAGAATGCTCCTCCCCCAGACACCTGCATGGCTCCAACTCTCACTTTATTCAGGTTTCTGAATGTCACCTTCTCAGAGACAACCTCAGCTAAGATGGCATCCCCCAGAATCTCTCTGTCCTCTTAAAAGCTTTCTCCTTCTCCCAACACTTACCATAACTCATCATCATGTTGTAGGCCTATTTAGTTACTTGATTGAGTGTCTGTCTCCACTCCTTTGACTACCAGCTCTATGAGGCAGGGATTGTTGTTCATTCCACTGCTGTCTCCCCAGTGCTTAGAACAGGGCCTGAAAAATAGCAGGTGCTCAACAATTATTTGTTGAATAAATAAATGAATCAATTAGTCATTATCCTCCATGTCTCTCCCCACTGTCTGGCTCTGCAGAGTGCAAGCAGCAGGGAGAGAGAGTCATGCGGGCTCCAGGCTGTGCCTTCCCACACACTTGGACCATCTGAAGGGGACTTGGCGGGCGGGGGGCGGGGAGGGGTTGTATTAAGGAAACCTTCCCAGCAGAGGGTCTGGAGCTAAAGCTTCAAGGCAAAGAGAAGGGAGAGGTTAAGAGGCACATTCACTCATTTCTATAGAGTATCACTGTCCCCAGCCCGGTGTGGGCATGCTGGGGACACAGCAATGATGTGTCTGATGGCCCTGCCCCAGGCAAAGCCGTAAGCTCACAGTCCAGTGGGGTAAAAGACCCATCACCACATGATGACAGCCAAGGGTGGGGGAAGCCAGGGCAGATGGCAGGGCTGGGATAGAGGAGGTACTCGGGGCTATGGGAGCCCAGAGGAGGCTCCTAACCCAGCCTGGGGGTCACGGAGGGCTCCTTGAAGGAAGTTCCAGGAGAGTCTTTTCAAGTCCTGACCCCCTGACCTCTCCAGACACAGGGCAAGTCCCTGTTCTGACCTCTTGGGGCTCTGGGGTCTACCTGTCACCCAAGTCTTGGGAACAAACAATTGCCAACGTTTGTTCTCGTCTCCTAACCTGGAATGCAAAGGTTTGGCCACCAGAGGGCACCGTGGCCTCAGTCTTTGTCCAGACAGACTGTTCGTGAAGCCTCGGATCCTGGAGGGACATTGTGGGGCCAGTGGGACCAGCCAGTGGAGACACTGGTGCCCCCACTATGAGCTTCAGACCCTGCCCAGGACCTGGTCACCACGGTCTGAGTCCCTCCCGCCAGAGGCTCCTGTGGAATCAATAGACCCTCTCTGTCCCAGACCCCTGAGGGCCCAGCTTGGGCCTCCGAGGGAGACCCTTGCTAAGCCCCCCTGATCCCTCTCTTCCCCGCTATTCTTCAGAGGGTACAGCCCTCCCCTAAGCTGCCCTTGGGATGTTCAGACATGACCCTCAGAAGTCTCCTACCCAGATGAGGATACTGAGGTACAGAGGACGTGAGGCTGGGGGGAGGTGGTCACACAATACCAGGGCAACAACAATAACAATTAATAATAATAACAACAGTACATAAGGTCCCGTTGACTTAGCTCCTCCTGTGTGTCAGGATGGCTCCTGAGCTTTTCACAGGTCTTACGTCACGATCATACAGACCGCACTTAGGAAGCGGGACTCTCCACCTCAGAGTCAGACAAGGCAACTTGGGCTCATATAGACAATACCCCTGCCAAAAGTCCCCACCTGTCAAGGTGGGGAGAGCTGGGGCTTGAACCCCTGTCTCACTCAGAAGCTAAACCACAGGCCACCTCCCTGTGCTACTCTGAAGGGGGTTGCTGACTTCCTGTGTCAGAATCTGCTCAGGCCCTCCATGAAAATGCCATCCCTACCCACCCTCCCGCCCCCCAGTCCCAGGGATCCAGCGTCCCTGAAGGCAGATCCCAGAACCCCAGGTCTCAGGAGGCAGCCCCCAAGTCTTTCTAATGACTGCAAAGCCCTGAGAATCATGGTTTGTGTTTGGGCACAAAGGCAGAAAGAAGAAACAAAATGCAATTGAAGGGATGGTTCTCAAGCTCTCAGGTGGGGAGGGGTGAGGGTATGGGTTTGCAACAGAGGCCTTAGAGTCGGTGGTGGAGTGTGGGCTCCGCAGGCCACCTTCCTGTCTCCCCAGTAGCTCTGCTGGAACTTTTTGGTACTTTGGTTTTCTCATCTGCAAAATGGGAGTAATGGTTCCAACCTCACAGGTTCGTGGTGAGGGTGCTTTGGGCCCGTGTAGAGCCCTTAGTGCTTGGCACACTTTAGCACACAATAAATACTATCTGTGATCCTCACATCATCATTTCCTGTGGCTGAACACCTACTGTGTGCCACTCCCGGGCTGACGGCTTTACATACACAATCTCAACAGCCCAGAGACGTGTGGTCCCTGCCTGGAGATCACGAGGAAATCACGAAGTCTGGACTTGGACTCAGGTTTGCTGACCCAAAGCACCCTCTGTGCTGCCCTGATGGGCACTCTTACCTCTGCTGGGCACTGCGCTAACGTGTACACTCACGTGACCCTTGCAACAATCCTGAGACCGGGGATAAGGTGAGACCATGTCAGGTAGGACCATAAAACCCAGGGTAAGGAGTTTGGGTTTGATTCTGAGGGTAGGGGGGAGACAGTGGATCGTTTTCAGCATGATCTCCTCCTGTTTTTTTTTTTTAATATTTATTTATTTGGCTGCGTTGGGTCTTAGTGGCAGCACACGGGATCTTCGTTGCAGCATGTGGTGCGCGGACTTCTCTCTAGGTGTGGCACGTGGGCATGTGGGACCAGGGATCGAACCTACGTCCCCTGCATTGGAAGACAGATTCTTAACCACTGAACCACCAGGGAAGTCCCCATCTCCTTCTGTTTTTAGAAAGATCCTCATGGCTGCAAGTGTGGACCAGACTGTGGGGACAAGGTAGGAGGCGGGAGACCTGGGAGGGGGCTGAGATGGCTGGGGTGGGAGGATGGGGCCAGGGTCGGGGCAAGAAGGGGATGAGAGGCAACAGAATGCGGCTGCTGTAACAAATGACCATGAACTTGTCAGCTTAAAACAACAGAAATTCGACAGAGGCATGGATAAAGAAGATGTGGTACACATATACAATGAAATATTACTCAGCCATAAAAAAGAACGATATAATGTCATTTGCAACAACGTGGATGGACCTAGAGATTATCATACTGAGTGAAGTCAGAGAGAGAAAAACAAATATCATATGATATCACTTATATGTGGAATAAAAAAAATGGTACAAATGAACAAATTTACAAAACAGAAATAGAGTCACAGATGTAGAAAACAAACTTATGTTTAGCAGGGGGAAAAGGGGGGGAGGGAAAAATTGGGAGATTGGGATTGACATATACACACTACTATGTATAAAATAGATAACTAATAAGGACCTACTGTACAGCACAGGGAACCCTATTCAATACTCTTAATGGCCTATATGGGAAAAGAATCTAAAAAGGAGTAGATACATGTGTGTGTATAACTGATTCACTTTGCTGTACACCTGAAACTAACACTACATTTTAAATCAACTATACTCCAATAAAAATTTAAAAACAAAACAAAAAGCGCCCAGAAATTTATGCTCTCACAGTTCTGGAGGCCAGCAGTCAGAAATCAGTATCACTGAGTCGAAATCAAGGTGTCAGCAGGGCCACACTCCCCCTGGAGGCTGTAAGGGAATATCCATTCTTTGCCTCTTCCAGCTTCTGGTGGCGGTTGATGCTCCTGGGCTTGTGGCCTCATCACACCAGTCTTCAAGGTTCCATCTTCACATCACCTCCTCCTCTGTGTGTGTGCTTCTCACCCTCTGCTTTTGTCCTATAAGGATACTTATAAGTGATGGTATTTAGGGCCCACCTGGATAATCCAAGATATTCTTCCTTAACTTCGTCACATCTGCAAAGACACTTTTCCCTATAAGGGATTAGAACCGGTAGCTTTGGGGCGCCATTGTTCTGCCTACTACAGCAGAGTGGGCAGAATTTGCAGATGGATAATTTATGGGGCGCATGGGAAAGAGTCCGTGGAGTGTCAAGGAGGACGCGAAGGCCCGTGGCCTGAGCAGCTGGAGGGATGGAGGTGCCGGCACTGAGATGGGGCTGGAGCCAGAGGGGCAGGTTTGGGAGAGCCCAGGAGCTCAGCTTCAGAAGCAGAAGCCTTGAGTTTGAGATGTACGTCAGGCATCCAAGGGGGGCTGCTGGGTAAGTCCGGACGTTGGGTTAAAGAGAGAAATTTGGGTGCATAAAGTGAGACTGGATGAGCTCTCCAGGGAGAGAGGAGGACCAAGGTGGAGACCTAGAGTTGACCATCAGTACCAGATCCAGAAGGTAAGGAGGAGCCAGTGGGGGCGCTGACAGGGAGCCGGCAGGGAGGCTAGAGAAAACCAGGAGGATGGCCGGTGTCTCAGGAGCAAAGGAGACAGGGAAGGATGACGGCTGATGGGTCAAGTAAGATGGCAACTGAAATGTGACTTGGATTACCACCAGGGGGACCCTGACAAGAGCACTTCCATGGAGCAGGGGATGATGGACAAGTAGAATGTGAACGTTTGATTGGAAAGAGTGCAGAAGGGAGCTGGAACCATCTCTGGGGAGACATTTTGCTGTAAAGGGGAGCCAAGAAACAGGGCTGCGGCTGGAGGAGGTCAAAGAGTTTTGTCTTCTGTTTTGTTTTAAGATGGGAGGAGTTACACTACATCTGTATGCCAGCGGGAATGATCAGGAAGGTGACGATGCAGGGGAGAGGGGAGCATTGCTGGAGCAGTGATGGAGACAAGAGGAAACAAGCGAGTCCCCGAGTGGTGGGTCAGCCTTCGTGAGGCTTGATCCGTATCAGGAGGAGGAGAAGATGTGTGGAGCAGACGCCAGGAGGTGGGAGACTGAGGACGTTCTCTCCTATGGCTTCAGTGAAATGAGCTGGGAGCAGAGATGGGGGGAAAGAGAGAGGATGCACAGAAGACCCCTTGAGGGGCCGGTCAGGAACTCAAAGTTTTGAGCTCTTAGAAAAGGACAGAGGCGTGGAGTAGAGGCCAAGTTTGATTTAGCCAGATTGGGCGTTTCCCAAGTGAGAATAATAAAGAGAGGGAGTTGAGGGGGGATACAAGGGAGCCACTTTGGTGAGTGACCACAGACTTGCAGGGCTGAAGGACAGTGAGAGGGGAGGGGGATCAATGGGGCCGTAGGTCCTGTCAGGGTTGGGGGACTGGAGGGAGGGAGTTGAGAGAGAGGAGAAGGTGGATAGAGAGCGAGAAGCATGAAGATGAGATTGGAGGGGCTGTGTTTATCGGGCATGGGCATGACGAGGGCCAGGGTGGCTGGAGGGGCCGGGGTTGGGCAGAGGACCAGATCCCTGGCAGAGAGGTGGTGGGGGCATGGGGAGGCTGGGGGAGGTCGAAGGAGCATCTACCTGGATGTGAGGATTGTGTTAGGAGTGAGTGGTGAGCCAGGTGGAAAATGTAAGAGACCGTGATCCCCACGGTCATAGTGACCCCAGCACCCTCAGGAGGCATCCCTAACTGGAAAAGGGGACTTGGGTTCTACTGGATGGGCGGTCAGCTCTGGGAACGACATCTGCAGCTCCAGCTCCATCAAAGACCCGCACGTGAAAGGTCAATCTATAAAGTTTATAGAAGAAAGTGTGGGTGACTTCCCTGGTGGCGCAGTGGTTAAGAATCCACCTGCCAGTGCAGGGGACACGGGTTCAAGCCCTGGTCCGGGAAGATCCCACGTGCCACGGAGCAACTAAACCCGTGCGCCACAACTACTGAGCCTGCGCTCTAGAGCCCGCGCTCCACAGCTACTGAAGCCCGCGCGCCTAGAGTCCGTGCTCCACAGCACAGCAAGAGAGGCCACCGCAGTGAGAAGACCGCGCACCACAACAAAGAGTAGCCCCCGCTTGCATGCACAGCAACGAAAACCCAATGCGCCAAAAAAAAAAAAAAAAAAAAGAATAGACACCAGAGAACTTGTTCTCTCTCTTTCTGCCATGTGAGGATTCAGTGGAAAGGCAGCGGTCTGCAAGCTAGGAAGACAGCCCTCACCAGAACCCAACCCTGCCGGCACCCTGATCTCGGACTTCCCAGCCTCCCAAACTGTAAGAGAATGAATTTCTGATGTTGAAACCACCTAGGCTATAGTAGTTCATTATGGCAGCCTGAGCAGACGAATACACTCAGCGCCACTTCCATCACATTTTGTTTGTGAGAAGTGAATCCCTGAGGCTGGTCTGTTTTTAAGACAAGGGCAATGAGACACCACCTTTTGATGGAAAGTATAGCAAAAAATGTGTGGACATGTCACAGTGATATTATTCTTCACTTTCTTGTATTAACTCCATAGTTTTATTCTTTACATTTAGGTCTTTACTTCATTTGGAGACTACCTGTGAGTCTGTTCCGTTCCTTTGCTGTATTCATCTGTTCTTCATCAATACCACACTTTTTTTGTGTGTGTGTGGTACGCGGGCCTCTCACTGCTGTGGCCTCTCCCCTTGCGGAGCACAGGCTCCGGACGCGCAGGCTCAGCGGCCATGGCTCACGGGCCCAGCCGCTCCACGGCATGTGGGATCCTCCCGGACCGGGGCACGAACCCGCGTCCCCTGCATCGGCAGGCGGACTCCCAACCACTGCGCCACCAGGGAAGCCCAATACCACGCTTTTTATCCCTATGGCTTAACATTTGGTAGAGCAAGCCTTCCTCACTTTCTTTTTTAATGTTGGCTTGGTTATTTGTACATATTATGTACAACTGTTGTTCTTCCTCCATACAAATTTTAGAATAGACTTTACCAAGTATCTCAAAAAATCCACCCAGAATTCTGATTGAGATTGCTTTGAATTTATTGGCTAACTTGGAGAGAACTTACATGTGGATAATATTAAGATATCTTATGCAAAGGCATGGATGGTCTCATTTTTCCAAATTATCTTCTATATCCTTTATTGGCATATTAATGTTTTTTCAATCAAGGCCTTATATATCTTTGATTAAGTTGTTAGATAAACTATAGTTTTTGTAGCTATTGAGAATCGCACAAGTTTTTTGTTTGTTTTGTTTTTTGTTTTTTGGTGTTGAAGCCTGGGAACAAGCTTTTAAAATGATGTTTTAATTGGTTATTACAGTATTAGTGAAATGATATGGATACTTGTAGGCTTATAGCAACCATGATACACCCTTCGTGAAGAGCCTTCCTGCCCTCTTTATTTATTATGAAGTATTTCTAAAACGTTTTAGCCAGTTGTGAATACCAGTCATATCATCAATGCGACACCATTTCTAATGTTTATCATTCTGATTAGCAGAGTCTCTGGTGTTGATCTAAGACGGGCGAGTGCTTTGCTGTAGCGACTTCTGAAGCCAGCTCTTAAATAAATGCCGGCCGACCAGCCCTGGAGTAGCTGACCGTTGGGGTGTAGTTTATTTAAAACAACCCGCATAGCCACGAGAGGACGCTAAGGCTTCACTTCTAGTCGAAGAGGGTTGCTGTGCGCGGAGAATGCGGCCCCGTTATTGGGCAAGCACCCGCTGTGTGCCAGGCGCTGCTCCGGACGTTAGGAATACAGCCGTGCCTAAGGAGCTAATATTCTGAAGGTGGGGGGAGGGTAGACAGACAATAAAGTAATGCATAATTTCAGGGTGTAATAAATTCGTGGAGAAAATTAATTATTGTGACAGGATAGTGACAGAGGGTGGTTTCTTCCATAAGGGGCTCAAGAACACCTGTCTGGAATTACATCTAAATGATGATCCCTCACTTGGGCGGAGTACTCCGGGCAGAGAAACGTCCAAGGGTCCAGGAGGGGAAGAGTCTCGTGGGAGTGAGGGGGGTTGGCGGGGAGTGCAGGTGAGGGAGAGGAGAGGGATGAAGGATGACAGGTGGGCGGGTGGAGCGTGTAAGGGGAGACTTTGGTTTCTCCTCTGAAGCCAAAGGAAGCCCGTGGAGGGAGCAGGGTGGATGGAGACAAAAGTGAGAGGGCCTTCCCTGGTGGTCTAGTGGTGAGTACTCTGCGCTTTCACTGCAGGGGCCGTGGGTTCGACCCCTGGTTGGGGGAACTAAGATCCTGCGAGCCGTGCAGCACAGCCAAAAAATAGATAAATAAAAAGTAAAGTGAGTGAGAAAAAGCATTATTGGGCTGCTAAGTGGGAAACAAGATCACAGGCCCTGGGAGGCAGCGTGAGGAGGTGAGTGTGGCAATTATGCAAGGGTGGTGGCTCGGGTACACCGTGTCCTTTGTGGCTTTTCCTAAGCAAAGCGCCTGTGATTCAGTGTTCCTAAGGGACATCTTGCTGGCCAGGGATGGCGGCTGTAAGGGGCTAATGGTCCAGCCCCTCCCTACAATGATAAGGTTGACGATAACGCTTACTTTGTGCCCGGCACTAGTCTACAATCTATGCATTTAAACCTCACAACCACCCTGGGAAGTAGGTACAATTATAATCATTTTCCAGATATGGAAACTTGAGGCACAGAGAGGTTAAGTGACTTGCTCAAGACCACACAGCTAGGAAGTAAGACAGATGGCATTTGAATCCAAGCACTAACCCCGGAGTCCATGCTCTTACCCACCATGGTATGCTGCTTCCCGATCCTTTTGTTGTAGCCTTGTTCTCAAATTGTATTGCCCTTTAGACAGGCTATCTCAGAGAGCTGTCAGCAGTCACTAACACCTTAGTATGAATTAGTCCACCTCTTCTTGCCACTGAAGAATTGCAATGTATGCTAAAGCTATGGCTTATAGGGGCACTGTAGTGTAGAAATATTTGGGTTCTGGAATCATAATGCCTGTGATTAAAACCCACTGCCACTTCCCAGCTGAGTGATTTTGGGCAAGTGTCATCACTAATCTGGGCCTCAGTTTCATCTTCTGTGAAGTCCCCATTTTCCAGATGAGGAAACTGAGAGGCTCAACACACGGCACACCCAAGACTTTGCTTGGGTACGAGGAGGAGGGATTCCTCCATTACACTCTCTATCCAGTTGTGTGGAGGGGAGGGGGCACTGGAAGCCTGAGGTCTGTCTGTACAGGGACAGCAAGGTCACCTGAAGGGCTCAGCAGAGCAGGTGCTCCTAGATACCCCTCTTCTTCAGGGTCGACTTCTCTTCCTGCCAGATTAGAGCTGGGACCCCTGGGATGGGTGTCTGATCCTGGCAGGGCTTCTGGGCAGCACTGCATGGGCATGGGGCTCGGGGCCCCAATTTTAGGCAGTAGAGGTGAGATGGGAGGTGTGCTATGACCTTGGGGGAAGATTCCCCAGTTCCGGCCTGGCCCCAGTCCTAAGCACAGCCACAATCCCACCCCATCTCCTGACTGTACACAGCTGGGACTACTGTTGTTGAAATAATGAAGCACTTCCACAGTCTTTGGTAAATAACCACTACCCACTTCTGATACCCTTGCCCTTCCCCTGAGACCCTTCAGGGCCCTCCATTCCCCAGCATGAGCATGCCCCAGCCCAGGGGGCTTCCCTGATCCAGCTCTGAGGGACTTGCCCATCCTGACTGGTAGATGGGCCTGCCAATATTTGGTATCTTCCCTGGCTCAGCCCCAATATCAATCCCTCCTCCCACCAGTTCAGAGTCCTCTGATATGGGTACCCATTTCACACAAACTCCTATGCATCCTTCAAAGCCCTGCCTAAATGTCACTTTCTTCAGGAAGCACTCCTAGATTTCTTCACCACCCCAAGAGTGAACAGCTCCTCCTACTCCGTGGGCTCCCAAGTATCTTGGACCATGCAGCACACTTTGCTCGAATCCCCTGCCCACAGGCCCTTCTTCCCCACCACTGTGTGAGCACCTTGACGCCAGAGACTATCTTCTGCTATCTTTGTGTCCTCAATACTAATGGCCAGGGTAATCATACAATAGGTGCCCAATAAAATCTATGGAGAGGATGAATCGTTTGTTCCCAGTGCACTGTGGTCACATCAGGCACATTCAGTCCTGTGCATCTCCTGTGGCCCAGGGACCACAGGCGGTCCTCCCTACAGGCGCCCCCATGTGCCACCCACACACTGAGGCCCTGCTGGCTGGGACTGGGCCAAGGCTGGGGGAGGTGAGGCGAGGATGTGAGTCCCAGGCGTGCAAGGTCAGCAGGGCCTGTTCTCATGCTCCCTGGCTGAGGAGTGATTCTCCATCTGCCCGGGCCAGCTGAGGGTGCTGGGACATGAGGAGACGCAGCAGGAGAGAGGGAGGTGCGGGGAGGAGCTCAGGGAAGCCCACAGTAACCAGGGAGAAGAAAAACAGGCACGCAGTGTTATTGTTACAGAACCATTAAATACAACTTATAAACAAGCCAGGATGGCGTTGGGGGGAGATGGAGGGGGGTCACAGAGGCCAGAGAGGGTCAGGGCCGCGCAGTCCGGGCTCGGTCCTGGAGGGGGCTCAGGCTGCCGTCACCGGAGGGGCTGGGCTGGCGGAGGCCTGGCTGCTTGTGGAGGCCTCGCAGCTTCACCAGCAGCTCCTGGACGAAGTCCTGAGGACAAGGCGAGGGTGCTGAGAACAGGGGAGGGCTGGGGGCACGCCCTGCCCTGCCCAGCCCTTCTGACCTGGGCCCCTCTATTTCCTTCTTCCCGGTCAGTGAGAGGGGGAAGGAGGTGGAATTAAGGAGGGGTAGAGGCTACAGATGGAGAAGAACATGGGGGGGTGGGGGGAACAGGGAGAGAGAGATGGAGAGAGACAGAGACCCGTAGACAGAAACCAAGACATAGATGCAGAGACAGAGAGAGATGCAGAGATAGAGAGAAACGAAGGGACAGGGAGAAACGAAGGGACAGAGCCACAGAGAGACATGTAGATATTTCTCGAGCCAAGAGATTATCAGGAGCGTCCCCAGGGACAGAGGCCTGAGCTGGCTCCAGGGCAGACAGACACACAATGACGTTTGTCGCTCAGGCAGCCCAGAGCTGGTTAGAGGAACATGAATATTTTTCCCTTTTAAAGCAGGGAAGGAAGTGGGAGGGGCTAGGCCGCTCAGGGCCTGGAAGGATAGGGGGGCCCCTGAGAGGTGGGGAAGGGAGCCCCACGGCGGTGGAGGCAGTAACAAGGGAGAGAGGCGGAGGGAGGTGAGCGGGCAGACAGAGCGCAGCAGTGGCAGAAATAGGAGACAGATGGGGCAGCATGTCAGCAGGGAGGCGATAATGGAGTCCCGGGGGCAGATGGGAAGAGAGGGGACAGGAGTGAGGAAGACAAAAGACGCCACTGGAGATGAGAAAACGGCCATGGGAGAGGCAGGGCTCCCAGAGTTCCCTCTGCTGGTCCTAGGCACAGCCAGCTTCTTCCCTCCTCCCCGGAGACCGCCCCCCAACCCCCAGTCAAGGTGCAGGGGGCACAACAGGGCCTGGAATGGGGGATGGAAAACTCACCTCTGTGGGGTTTGTGCACGACTTTAGGAGTCCCTAAACAACCCCCCACAAACAAAAAAAAAGAAAAGAAAATAGTAAATGACTAAAACATACGCCCCGCCAGCCCCTTCCATTTCCCAGCAAAGCCCCAAGGCAGCAAGACAAATGGTAGTCAGACTCCAGGTGGACTGGCCCTTGTGGCTTCAGGGGAGGAACAAGGCCCCGGCATCTTATACAGCAACTGGGGGCAGAGCTGGGTCAAGAAACTCAGCACCAAGACCAGCGCTAGGTCCAGAGAGGGCCCGAAGGGCACACAGCATTTCCTGCCTCTAGGAGAGCACAGGCCGGAAAAGCAAGCACGCTGCGTCCAGGCTGCCTGGCTCTGACTCCCAGATATGCACCTTCTGAGCTATGGGACCCTGGGCAAGTGATGAGATCTCGCTGGGCCTCATTTGCCTCAAGTGGAAAGCAGAGATAATAATAGTGATAATAGTGAGACGGAGATAATAAACCCTTCAGAGGGTTTTGTGAAGATTAAATGAGTTACTAAGCGTAAAGCAATTGAAACAGCGCCTGGCACTTAGGAAGTGCTCAAGAAACACGTTAACTATTGATATGATTTGTAGGGAGGTGCAGGGTAGGGGGCTGGGGGCGGCTTTCCCCTCCAGCTACCTGGATTTTCCGGCTTCTCTCCTCTTCACTCTCTAATTCCAACAATTCATCGATGTTGACCTCATCGGGCATGTCTGCCTCCTAAAAGGCGGAGAGGGAGGGGCGTCAGGGTCCCTTTCCCCTCCCTCCCCCGCCTTTGTCCAGGTCCCTGGAGGAGCCCCAAAGGCCCCGGGGCCCAGCTGGCGGGTTCTGGAGCAATAATGTGGCAGTCAGGGACAGCACCGCCAAGGCGGGACATCTGGGTGTTGGGGGGAGGGGTGACAGATGGGTCGACAGAGGCCCGGGAGCCTGTACCATCTCGGAGGCTGGCCCCTGGGCCTCGGGAGTCTTGGGCCTGGCACGGGTCTCTTGCCTTGGCCCTTACTCC
Organism: Pseudorca crassidens; assembly: GCF_039906515.1. Classification (NCBI taxonomy): domain Eukaryota; kingdom Metazoa; phylum Chordata; class Mammalia; order Artiodactyla; family Delphinidae; genus Pseudorca; species Pseudorca crassidens. Next base: position 15,127,117 of record NC_090315.1, on the reverse strand, counting down.
CACAGCGGGAAACAGGCCTGGTGGAGTCTTGGAATGTCAGATTCCGGGATTCAGAAGAGGGGTTGGCTTTGCCCTTTCAAGGAAAAGTTTAAGCGCTAGGTGCAGGGGAGGGAAGCTGGCAGGCTAGAGCCTGCTGGGGGTGGCCCCTTGCCCCAGGGCACCCAAGCGGGGAGGGCTTGGGTCAGGAAGCCCCCCAAGGTGGGTGGGAGAGATAAGCCACAAGCCCAACTTTGAGCAGCCAAGAGGGGGACCCTTGGATGGCCTCTTGGGGCAAAGGGCAAATGCAGGCTGGCTCAGTAACCCTGTGGGGGGCAGAACCCAGCTGTCTGAGCAGAGATCCCAGGGGTTACAGAGCTTTGCCTCCCCTACGCAGTTTTGCTGACTCCACTGTGGGCTTCAGGCCTGGGTGGTCAGGGGATTGTGTGTGGCACGGAGTGTCTGTAAGTGTGTTACCTGCTTGTGTGAGTCTCTGTGTGTGAGCCAGAGCCTGATGCCAAGGTGCCAGGGCCGGCACGAGGGTGCAGAGGTGTGTGACATCGTGCACAGCCTGTGCAGGGGCCTGTGGTCCTACGGGTGGGCAGTGGGCGACTCTGGCTTTGCTGTATTTGTCTCACCGTCATGCGTCACTGTAGCATATGCTGATCAGTAAGTGACCACAGCTTGTGTCCCTGAGAGTCTGGCTAGCTGGAGTGCCCACTGTCAGAGGACGACCTCAGAGGATGCCACCTACCACTAGCAACTGTCCACCTGTGTGAGCCCACATGTGTCTGAGAACAGAGGGCCCTCGTGTCACTGCGAGGGGCCGTGGCTTCTCCCACCTTCGCACTGTGCTGCAGAGCATCTGTCGTCTTGTGTGTCTGTGTACCTGTGACCATGCTCCACAGCACGTGTGTGTTGTACAAAATGTGACTTCAGGCAGAGACCCGAGTGAGATGTCGTGTCTGTCTGTACCCCATGAGACAGCATAGGAGGCCATAGCTTGTGCCCTGTGTGTCCACCGGCAGCTGCAGTTTCTGCCATCGTATGTCTGGAGGTGCCCATAGCTTACGTGGTTTTCTGTCTGGGTGTAGCTATAATTTCTGTTATTTTATGTCTGCACGTGGCTGCAGCATCTATCATTGCGTTTGCACGTGATTATCGTTTTTTGCCTTTAGGAGATAATGGATGGTCGTTACTTGAATCACTAGGTGTCCGGGGGTAGCTGTTGTAACTTGTACCGTCTGCGAGCCGCTACAGCCTGTGCTGTGTGTATCTATGAACAGCTGTAACTGGAGTCCTTTTGTGTGGGTGTAGTTGTGTTGTGTCTGCATATGGCTGTGGCCTGTGCTGTTGTGACTGTGAGAGCCTGCAGCTGTAGCATAGGTTGATCCGTAAGCGACCCCAGCCTGTGTCCTTGAGAGTCTGTGCATGGCTGTTGCTTCTGTCACTGTGTCTGCGAGTGGCCATAGCTCGTCACTGTGCACGTCTGTGAATGCTGATGCTTCCTTTGCTGTGCAGCTCCGTGTGGTTGTATCTCCCCTGCCACCATGTATATGTTTGGCTTTAAGACATCCCCCTCCCCCCACCCTTTCTCCAGATATGGCCACTCCAGTTCCCCAAGTTTGCCTCCTCACCTCCCATACGCTAAACCCCTGGTGCTCCCCTGGTGTTTGGACCCAAGTGTCTGTCTGTGTGCACAAGCAGAGTGCCATGGAGGGTGGACGGCGAGGCCCATGAGTCCAGGAGCGTGCGTCCTAACGTGCGAACGAGGCTGCACCAGCGCGCACCAGCGAGCACAAGCAACCAGAGGCCCTCAAGGCGTAGGGAGTCCGGGCTCAGGGTCTATCGGTCCGGGACTCCCCCTGCAACCCCACCTCTCCCCGTCTCACCCTGCCGCAATAGAGCTCCTCCAAGCGCCCGTCGATCCACTTCTCCACGTCCAGCCGCCGCTGCAGCTCCCGCCGGTCATACTTGACGGTGACACGCGCGTGTCGCTTCTGCAGCCCCCCGGGGCTGCCTCCCGGTCCCCGGGCCCGCGATGAAGCCTGCAGCTTGCTCAGCACCCGCTTGCCCAGCCGCTGAGCTGCCATCGCGGTCCTGGCCCCGGCCCCGGCTCCGCGCTGTGAGCTTTCGCCTGGCGGCCAGGGGACCTCTTACGGGCCGGGGCGGGGCCGACCGGGGGCGGGGGCTCGGACTCGCAGGGGGCCGGCCCCGCCCCGGCTGCCCCGGGCCTCAGTTTCCCTGCCTGCAAAGCGAGGACTGACCGCTGCGCCGGCGTGAAGCCCGCGGCCGTGCCTGGCTCAGGTGTGGGCGGGATCCGGGAGTCCCCGGCCCGATCGGGCGACAGGGGCTCCCGGGGCCTGGATCCGGGGGGGCGGGTCCGGGATGGGCTCTAGGGAACCCGGCCTGTCTGCGCCCTCTGGCGGTTGCCAGGGACAGTGCACGAGCCCCTGTGCTACCTACTCTCTTTGCAAGGGAAGGTCAAGCCATAGTACCTAACGGTGCATCATTTGTTCCTTCTTTCATTTATTCACTCATCCATGCATTCATTCGTTCATATTCACTCACTCTACTCAACAAATATTCATTTGACATCATGACATCTGAGCTGTAACCGCCCCCCCCCATATCAGACTCCTCATGCCAGATAGCATCCAGGGGTTCTCTGTGCCTCTGGTTATCACCAGGCTCCCCGTCCTGAACTTCCCTAGGCACTGGAGATAGAGCAGTGAACCAAACAGACAAGCCCAGTCCTCATGGAGCCGGCGGCATTCTTGCGGTGGAGGCAGGCAGTGACATAATAAGTAAGTACAGTGTATTATACAGTTTATTAGAATATGATTAGTTCTATGGAGAAATATGAAGCAGAAAATGAGAAATAGAGTGAGGGTGGGGTTACAGTTTTAGCCAGGGTAACCAGAGAAGTCTCTTAGCTCACAAGTCTTCCCACTTTAATTGAAAGCAGCAAGAATAACACTTCAAAACTGAAATGAAACTTAAATTTGGCCATGTCCCTCCCCTGCTTAAGACTATCCATAACTAGGCAATGGTTTCTTAAATATGACATCAAAACCAAAGCAACAAAAGAAAAAAAATAGGAAAATTGGATATCATCAAAATTTAAAACTTTCATTTTAAAGAACGTCATCAAGAAAGTGAAGAGACAACCCACAGAATGAGAGAAAAAAATTGCAAATCATATATCTGAAAAGGTACTTGTATCTAAAATAAATAAAGTTGTGTAATTCAATAGTAAGATGATCCAATTTAAAAACAGACAAAGGATCTGAATAGACATTTCTCTAAAAAAGATATAGAAAAGCCAATAAGTACACGAAAAGATGCTCAACATCATTAGTTATCAGGAAATTGCAAATCAAAATGACAATGAAATACCACTTCACACCCAGTAGGATGGCTATAATTTTTTTTAAATGGAAAATATCAAGTGAGCGTTGGCAAGAATGTGGAGGAAGCAGAACCCTCATACATTGATGGTGGGAATGTAAAATGGTGTAGCCACTTTGGAAAAGTCTGGCAGTTCCTTAAAAGGTTAAACTTAAAGTTACCATATGATCAAGTAATTCCATTCTTAGGTACATACCAGAGAATTGAAAACAATGCTCACACAAAAATTTGTACATGAATGTTCATAGCAGCCAATAGGTGGAAACAACCCAGCTCATCAACTGAAGAATGGATAAATAAAATATGATATATCCATATGATGGAGTGTTATTTGGCAATAAAAAGAAATTAGGTACTTATATGTGCTACAACATGGATAAACCTTGAAAACATGCTAAGTCAGTGAAACGAGACACAAAAGGCCACATGTCACATGATTCTATTTACATGACATGTTCAGGATAGGCAAATCCATAGAGACAGAAAATAGATTGGTGGTTGCCTGTGGCTGACAAGATTGGGGGAAGTGGAGTGACTGCTAGAGAGTCAAGGGTTTCTTTTGAGGATGATGCAATTTTCTAAAATTGATCATGATGATAGTTACACAACTCTATGAATACACTAAAAACCATTGAATTGTACACATTAAAAGGGTGAGTTGTATGGTATGGGAGTTATATCTCAATAAAGCTGTTATATTAAAAAAAAAATGCCCAGAGCTCCCCATTGTTCTGGGGCAATCAAAGCTCTGCCAAACACACTCCCATGCCAGCACCTCTGCACTAGCTGTTCCTCTGTCTAGAAAAGCTCTTCCCTAGAATGTCAACAGGGCTCACTCCTTCATCTCCCTCAAATGTCACCTGTACAGTGAGTTCTTCTCTGACCACCCTATTTCATATGGCAATTCCCATCCCCCTTACCTGGCTCTATGTTTTATCCATAATGCTCACTGCCTTTTCACATTGTATATAATTTACTCATTTTATTTACTGTCTGTTTTCCAACTAGTAGTGTACCAAAGGGAGGGCAATAGGAGTGGTCCACCTTGGGTACAGGAAAAAAGGGGTGCACTGTCTGTGGAGAATTTAAAAATAATAATAAAACTGATCAAATTTGGCCAAGCTTTTATTATGCCATGTGACAAATTCTAAACAGTATCAGTGATAAAATAATGCTTCCACCCCCAGGAAAAAATTGTTTGGTGGTCTACTGACTGAATTGATGCAATACTGTTGAGTTTGTTTTTAATACTGTTGAGTTTTAATAATATATATGTAAGCTTCAAATTATTTTTATTACTCTATCCTTTAGTAAACATTGTATTTGTATTCGTTTTTTATTGCTGTGTAATAAATTAGCACAAACTTAGCATCTAAAACAGCCCATGTTTATTATCTCATAGTTTCTGTGGATCCAGTCCAGTCATGGCTTAGCTGGGCCCTCTGCTCCAGGGCCTCACCAGGCTGCAATCCATGGGTCAGCCAGGGCTGCTCTCTCATCAGAGACTCAACTGAAAAAAGATCTGTTTTCATCTGTTGAGGCTGTGGGGATGAGGTCTTCATTTTCTTGCTGGCTATCAGTGGGGTTTGCTCCTGGCTCCTAGAGGCCACCTACATTTCCTTACCATGTGGCCTTCTCCATAGATCTTCTCACAATGTGGCGATTTATATCTTTCAAAGCTAGCAATGGAGAATCTCTTTCTTTTCAGTCCACGAAGACAGAGTCTTACATAATATAATGTAAACCTCCTTTGCCATATTTAATTGGTAAGAAGCAAATCCCAGGTCGTGCTCACACTTGAGGGGATTATACAGGCCATGAACATGGGGACTGTCTGTTTATGTTTAAACATCTGTTTATCACAATATTCTACAGCAGCGGTTCCCAACTTTTTTGGCACCAGGGACCGGTTTTATGGAAGACAATTTTTCCACGGACCAGGGGGCGGGGGGGGATGGTTTCGGGATGACCGAAGCACATTACATTTATTGTGCGCTTTACTTCTATTATTATTACATTGTAATATATAATGAAATAATTATACAACTCACCATAATGCTGACAGAAGGCAGAGCTCAGGGCTCAGGTGGTAATGCGAGTGATGGGGAACAGCTGTACATACAGATGAAGCGTCACTTGCTCGCCCGCCCTCCACTCACCTCCTGCTGTGTGGTGTGGTTCCTAACAGGCCACGGACCGGTACCAGTCCGTGGCCCAGGGGCTGGGGACCCCTGTTCTATAGGGAAGTCAATATAGAGAACTCTCAGGTATACAGTTGACCTCTGACGTATGAAGACTCAGCTCTGTGTGTTCATTTTGAAAATAAGTTCATAACAATTTGGAATCATTTGGGCTTGTTTCAGGCATTTCTGTGATTCTACATATTCTTGCATTTAAATAATAGGTTAGAAATTTAAATGATAGCACACTGATTGTAAAGATGAAGAAACTATTCTGTCATTCTACACATCCTTTGGAGTTTTTGTGTTTAAAAATTTAAAAGAGTGAATCAGGGTATGAACTGTGAGGTATAATATTTTTATTTGGTAAGTATAAATTTTCATCCACACATGAAATATTTTACTGAATTTGAGTAATATCTTTAAAATGGAAATTTATTCATTTTCAATTATTAATTTTAAAATTAAAGAACACATAAAATAATGATTCTTACATGATTATTATCGAAAATAATTTCCTGGTAGAGAGGAGGTATAAAAAAATGATCCACCCCAGGTGTTGTTACAGAACTGAATGTGGGTTTGCTCGCCTGCCACACAAAACCAATTTACTGACACTGGGTTGTGGTAAAGGAAAGTACAGCATTTATTTGCAGGATGCCAAACAAGGAGGAGGGGCAGCTTGTGCTCAAAAGATGGGATCTCCCCAATGGCTTTCAAGGAAGGGGTTTTAAAAGCAACATTTGGGGTGAGGGTTGTAGCTCGTGGACTTTCCTCTGATTGGTTGGTGGTGAGGTAACAGGGTGATGTTTTGGGAATCTTAATCATCAACCTTCTGGTTCCAACCAGTCTGGGGTCTAGATGCTTGTGGTCAGCATTTAGTCACCATCCTCCACCTGAGTGGGGGTCTTAGTTTCTGCAAACAAAACTCAAAGATATGTGTCAGATTGTCATGCATATCCCTTGAGGAGGAACGGACTCTGTTTTATCACTGAACTATTGTTTCTTGCCCCCTTCCTTTGTTTCTGCGTTCCTTTACTTCCCCAACTAGTAACCGTTGAGTCTGCTCTTTGGAACTCAAGGAAGGCCTAAGAGACCAAAGCCTTTTTCTACAAACAAGAAACAAAGGGCTTTTGTACCTGGGAGGGCCCCACAGGGTCCTGCTTGGTTTCAATCCCCCTTTTCTTTGATACTCCTCAATCCTGAAGGGCACAGGGGCAGGACAAGAAACGGAATAAAATTTTGGATAGAGAGGTTAATCATAAACTTGGTAGGTCCTCATTGCAAGATTAAAGAAGATGGCGGGCATAAAATCTTAATTGTTTAAGGTAAACACCACTTTGATAACCCAGTTAAAGCTCTTCACATATTATGTCTGCAGGGAGGCCAAGTCGTGGGTGTGGCCCTGGCTCCTGTAACACACTGACGTCTTTCTTGCTTCAGGACTTTTGCATTTGCTGTTTGCTTAGAATGTTTGTTCATCAGCCTTTCTTATCCTTCAGGGTTCATATCAAAACCATCTCCTCCACCACCTGTTTTCTGTTAATCCCAGCCCTTAATTCATCTCCTTCATAGCACTGTTAGGTGTTTTAAATAATAATACACTTATTTTAATTATCCTGTTGGCTACTCCTAAGCCTGCCCTACTCCAACCTCTTTTCGAGATTCAGCTCATATATCCCTCTTCCAGGAAGCCCCCCCTGGCCCGGAAGCTGCTCAGATGCCTCCTCTGGGTTTTCCTCCTTTCAGGTCTGATTACTCTGCCTGTGCTTCCCCATCACAGCCCTGACACTTATCCTTCTCTGGTCAATTATCTGTCTTCATCTAAGTACTAGGAACTGTGGAGGCAGGGTCTGGGGCTCTTGTTCATTCATGGGTCTACGACCTCCTCTGGGAGCCCTCCGTGGCCCTCTCTCAGGCTGAATGGGAACTTGTCGGGGCTCCCAGGTCTTCCACCACGCAGCCTCTGATCACTTAGCCTGTGCTTGTGCTGTCTCATTCATAATCACTCTGCCCTATGCTTCTGTCATCACTGCGCTGGGCTGTTCCTGTCTGGTGATGCAAGGACCACTCTGGCGTGGTCACCTCTGGGTAGGCGCTCAGTGAACTTTGGAATTTAGGAAGAATAAACCCCTCGCCCTCAACGGAAGGTTGAAGCAAGATGGGCAAAAAACACAGGTTTCCAGTATGAGCACGTCTGCGGCCTCTCCTCCCACCCAGAGGCCCAATCCAAGAGAGAAGGTGCTCGGACGTAGTCAACAAGCCCACGCGCAAGGGCAACCGGAGCCCCGAGGTTCAACCTGCGAGCGCCGGCCCCTGGTCTAAGTCCCACCGGGGCGGAGGCGACGCAAGTCCCGCCCCTTTACCCCAGTGCCAGGGGCGGACCCAGGTGCGCCCAGGGAGGAGGACGGCCGCTCAGGTGCCTGCTCTCTGCGCCTGCGCTCTAACGCGTCCCGCCTCGCCAGGTGCGCCCCGCCCCTTCCCTGGCCTTCCACCTTCGGTAGCAGCTTCGAGGCAGCCGCCATTATCTCTGGCAACCGCGGAGTGTCTGGGGGGTGTGGCGGGGTTCTGAAGGGTGGGGGGAGTCCGGGGCAAGCGAGGAGCGAACTAAAGCATCGTGGGCGCAGGAGGCAGAGTGTCCGCACACCAAAGGACCGAGAAAGGTGCTTCCCGGAGACTTCCTGTGCGGCGAGGGAACGCGCACACCTGAACGCGACGCGCTCCAGTGCGCGTGCGCGGCAAGGGTCTTCCCGCACCTGATCGCGAGACCCCAACGGCGAGCAGCTCGAGGCCTCGCCTGGGCGGACCGGTGGAGCCAGTCATGGCGCAGCTCCGTGGGCTGAGGCGGTACTGGGCGCTCCTCGCCCTGCTGGCATCGCTGCTCCTCTCCGGGGCTGAGGCGGCCGACGAAGAAAGTGGCGTCCAAGGTGAGGGCCCGGGCGGGTTTCCTGGGAGCTGTGGAGGGCTGAGAGGCCGAAGGCGGGGCGTCAGGGGCAGGGTCGAGGGGGTAAGTGGGGGTCTGAGGAGGCCCTGGGCAGGGTCTGAGCGGGGAGAATTGGCGGGGGAGGAAGTTGGGGGCGACTTGGTGAAGCTCAGGGTGTGTAGCAAGACTGAACCTTGGGAAAGAGGTTTGGGAGCCCTTGGGAGTGAGGACAGGCGGAGGAGCCCGGCCTGGGAAAAGTTTCCTGTGAATGAGGGAGGAGACTAGCGCTGTTGACCAAGAAGAGCGGCAGTGCCCCTTCCTGTGGCAGGAAGGAGGTGAGGGGCCGAACAGAAGACCAGCCTCTTCCTGGCAGAGAAAAGTTCCAAGAAAGTCCAGGGAGGCCAGCCGCAGCGGGCGGGGCTTGGATTCGGTGACCTGGTGGCCGTTTTAGCCTCAGGAAAGAAGCCCTCACCCCCACCTTTTTGGATATTGGACAGCAGGCTCCTGAGAAACCTTTCTGGTTCAGCTGCAGCAGAATGCCTCCAAGAACAAGGGTGTTTCTCAGTGATATCCAAAGGAAGGAAAAGAAAAGCAAAAGTGTTGGGGGGGAAAAACTTTGTCAGGGTGCAAGGCGGGGAGCCTCTTGGTATAAGAAGAATATTGGCATTGAGAAGCTGGACTTGGATTCCTTGGCCTGGTCCTTAGAGGTTGGTGGAGGGGAAGGCTCCGTTTAAACCTCTAAACTCTGTGGAAGTTTGGCCTGAAAGGTCTTTTTGAACAAGTGTCGGTCTAACCTTACTGCTTCAGACAGCCACAAGGAGGCTTTGAAAATAGATCTCTTGAAAGAAAAATTCGTTGGTTCAGCAAAATTTATTGAGCCCCTGTTATGTGTCAGGGGCAGTGCTGGCAGCAGTGATAACAGTTGGGACTCAGACAAGCCAGGTCCCTGCACTTAGAGAGCTTATATTCTAGTGGGATAGACAGAGACAGGGAGTAAACATTCAAATAAAGAGCATTCACCGCAGTATTAAATTACTAAGACGTAATTGAGCGGGGTGAAGTAGACAAACAGGGATGATGTAAGATGATGGGGGCCACTTTAGCTCTGGTTGTCAGGGGAGGTCTCAGGACAGTGACGGCTGAGGTCTAACATGAAGAATGAGCAAGTGGCAGCGACACAGAGGCTTCAGGATCCAACTGGAAGTAGTGGAGTTCAAAGGCCTTGAGGCTGGAGCAAGCTTGGTGGTACTGGAGGAAAAGAGATGACAGCGTGACTAGAGCAGGAGTGTGTTGGGCGGGAGAGGTGGGGGATTGGAGGAGGATGCCAAGTGGGGAAAATAGGCAGGAGCCAGGTGGCTTTACAGGCCAGCATTTTGGACGGAAAGAAAGAAAGCAGGATGTATGTGCACCAAGTCATCACCTGTGCTGTCTTCTGAAGACTGTTAATTTCCCTATGCCTGAGGCAGAGAGGAAAAATTGAGTTGTGGGGTGGGGAGTAGTGTTAAGAGCCAGTGGGGAGAGACTCAGCTCCAGGGAATTAGGAATGCAGGTGTTGATCATTCTTGTGGTCTGAACTAGAATTTGTCAGCCCTTCTGGATTTTTTTAGGGGAATTAATTATGTTAGGATATACCTTCCAGTTACCTGGCCTGGGACTTTATCAAAACTGAGTTTGGGGCTAACATGTGTTGCTTACTTTGAGCTCTTGTGCATCACTTAATCCTTGAAACAACCTGGCGGTGGTGGTGAAGTTACAGATCTTGCCTAAGGTCACACAATAGTAATTGACAAAGCCAGGTCGGGCTGCAGAGGCCTTTTCTGTTTGTTCCCAGTGGCTTCCCCAGCTGTTGCAGCTGGCTGGACCTACTGACCTTTCAGAAGTACTCCTATCTGGCTGGGTGAACTAATGCCCTTGCTTATCTGAAGTTCTATTTGTATGAAAGGTTTCAACAGCTTAATTTGAGGCAGGAGGTAGTTTTTATCCCTCCACCCCTTCTGATTGCTTTGATTTTTCTCAGGAAGCAAGGTCATCCATTAAGAGTGAGGTGTTTCTCCAGCCACACACAGCTGCACAGGTACCTCCAGATGAGTATGGTGGAGCGGGGGAAGTGTGTAGTGAATGTGTATAGCTGGGTGATCATAATGATCTGTGTGAAGACATGAGGGGGCTGAGGGGTAGTGGAAAGGTGGTAGGGCCAGTGGATTGTTGGAGCTGAGATTTTGAAGAGACTGAACTAGGAAGCTAGGATACAATGGGCAGTGAGGGAGATGCATGAAACTGAGGTTCTGAAGAGGCTGCAATTATTGAGACAAGGTCTAGGTGTGACCATGGGAGGGAGTGGCTGCAGGGAGGGCAAGATCACTGAAGTAGAAGAGGTCTAGGAACCAAGAGGCCAGGGTGGTTGGAGGATCGCCTATCTGGATATGGAAATCACCAAGAATGATGATAGGAGCAGCAGCGGGAGTGACAGTGAGCCAGGAGCTAAAATCATGGAGAAGTGAGGAGTAGTGACCTGGATCAGCAAATGACCCACAAGGTGGGATACGATTTACTCTGATGATGAAATTCATAACTGGGTGTTGAGGGTGGAGGGAGAATGGTGTAGAAGCAGTGCCCACTTGGAAGGACACGAGAGAAGCTATATCTTCAGGGGAGAGCTGGGTTCAGTTAGAGTAAGAAAGTGACAAGAATGTTCAGAGAAGAGATTGAAGAAATGAGAGATTTTGCTTAAGATAGGCCATGAGTATCAGAGACTCCAGGAGTTGGGGGAAGGGAGATGCTGACAAAACAGGGTGATGAAGGGTAACTGGAGTCTGGGGCTGATGTGGTGATAAGCAAGTGATAGGAGTGTCACATGGTCTCGAGACTGACAATGTTGGTGAGGCACTGGGTGGTGGAGGGCAGAGAGGAAGGGGTGTGGGATACAGTGGACATTTGGAGGCTTGGCAAAGTGTCCTGACTCCAGACCTTTGCAGATGGAGGTGGGGGAAAGCTGATACTTCTGTGGGTGTTCAGGTGTTCGTAGCATTCAGGGAGAGTGCTAGTCTGCATGGAAGCACGTAGAGATTATAAACTGGCTGTTCCCAGCAGGCCTCAAACAGGCTTTATGTGACTTGTACAGTTTCCAGGATTGATAATTTTTTATGAAATATTTTTATTTTTGGCTTTGCCTGAAAAATTTGTAGATCTGGCGGTGCCAGTCCAGTGTTCCCACATAGCACCCATGGGGTGGTGCCAAGTACTTCTTTTGGGAAGGACGAAGAAGACTGTCTTTCTCAGCCTGTATTTATTCACTTGGCCTGCCCTCTGTATCTTCTAAGAGTTGTGACTCCCATGTTAAGAGTATGCCCCATTTAGGAAACAAAGGTAGATAAAACATAATAGCTACTTATAAATTGTACAGTGCAGTGAGTGTGTGTATGTGTGTTATTGTTGTTAGGGAACACCCCTTATCAGGTGGCCACAAATGTGCATGATTTTTTAATCTCTTCTCGGGTGATAAGTCCTGGTATTTGGAGTGCCCCCAAATACACAATTTCGATCAATACAAGGGCAGATAATATATTCCTTTTCAGAATAGAACCTCAAATATTCCTTTTAGGAGTGGTTAGTTAAGTGTAGTTCCTGCTGCCGATAACGTATGCATCAGAACTTGTGTTAGTGGTTCCTTGGGCATCAGAACTTGTGTTAATGGTTCCTTCGCCCGTAGCCCTTCGTTGATTGTTCTTGGGAATTTCCACTGGAGATAAGTGCAGCAGCATTCATGTGAGAGCCTCCACCACACCTTGAAGTGATCTTCCATGTGCATCAACCTCTTCGATTAATTAGTTTCCCCAGAACTTTGACTGAAAGAGTGAACTTTCCAGTAAATCTCCAAGAAGCATGTTATTAGTCACCACTCCTTTTTCTTCTCCTCACCCCCATGGATAGTTGTAAACTGAGTAGCCAAAGAGAAGATGACAGGTAAGAGGGAAAGTGCAGCTGGTGTTGGTGATCAGCTGGGAGTTCTCCAAAGTAGCATCTTGTATTCTTGTCCTTCACAGAAGAGGCACTTGTTTAACTTGCAGGCAAGACAGTTTCGTTCCAGGAGAGTTTGAAATATTTATTCAGCACATATTGAACACCTGCCAAGTGCCAGGCACAGTTTTAGGCCCTGGAAACAAAGCACTGAAATGAAACAGATGACACCCTCCCGCCCCAATCCATGGCAGTTACATTGTAATGAGAAGAGGATAATACAATAAATAAATGAACAATGAATAGATAACTTGGTGATGAGTACTATAAAGAAAAGTAAGGTGGGGGAGGGAGAAATTAGGAATTTGGGAGTAACAGATACACACTACTATATATAAAATAAACAACAAGGACCTACCGTATATCACAGGGAACTATATTCAATATCTTGTAATAACCTATAATGGACAAGAATCTGAAAAAGAATATATATATATATATAAAAAACTGAATCACTTTGTTGTATACCTTGAAACATTGTAGATCAACTATACTTCAATTAAAAAAAAAGAAAAAAGTAAGGTAAGGTTTGGTGTGCTTAGTACTAAAAGCATGGCCTTTGAGGCTCAGATGGTGACTATACCTAAAGAACATTGAGGGGCTTGCCTGTAGGTCCACTGAGGGAAAGTGGACCCTTGCCACGAGAAACATTCCTTTGCCCTGGTCAGTATTTGAGAAGTCAGCCTGTAATAGAGAAAGCCAGCCCCCAACCTGTTTCTCATTTTACCTATCCCCAGAGTAATTTACAACATTCAGACTTGTCTTCAGGTAGTTGGCCAGGCAGCCAAACCTCTGCGTGCCACGTCCTGAGACTGACAGGCCAAATAAGGGGTGAGGTAGCTTGTGATTCATGTGAGGCAGGAGAGAACCCTGCAGGGGTCACACTGAAATGACTTAACCCCAGGAGGCCTTGGTGGCCCAATGATCACGTGACTAATGAGGAATTTGCAAATGACCCCAGAAGCATTAGTGTATGGATTATGGATGTCCTTGTGTGATCCTGGTCACAAATGTCATTTCACTTGTTTCTGACAAGACCTTTTTGAAAACTTATGAAGGAGTGCTGGAACTTGGATGCTGAGGCCCATGAACTTTGGAGTTAGTTACTTTGAAGTTTATTTGAAGCACATTTTTCATTTTTGGAAAGCCATTTTAGAAATGAGGGCAAGTGTTTGAGATGGATCTCATCAATGAGGTCCTGGGTCCCTGGCCTCAGAAGCCCCGTAATCTGAAGTTCCTGAGTTCATATGTGGTACTTTGTCCATGTTTATTCCAGGGTCAGTCATTTAGAGTCTAGGGCGTGTTTGGGGTGGGGGTGGGGATGAAATAATATTAGATATAATAGTTTTTGACCTTTCAAAGGGCTACATAGATAGATATATGTCTGTGGTATTGAAATTTAGTGTGATGCTTAGGAAAAACACGTCTACAAATGCTCCTGGGGTGGGGTGATAATGGAAAAAAAGGTTGAGAAACATTGCTCTAGGTAGAGGGCCTGTTAGCTGTAATCAGTTCCTGAAAATGGTCCATTTTTCAAAAAAGGTTAAGAACCCCTGAATGTGAATTAACAGACAATTCCATGAAAGACTTTGAAGCTACTGTTTGCTTACAAATTTTTTTTTTTTTAACATTTAGGACATTTTTCTAAAATTTGGTTTTTTTTTTTTGGCTGCGTTGGGTCTTTGTTACTGCCCGCGGGCTTTCTCTAGTTGCGGTGAGCGGGCTTCTCATTGCGGTGGCTTCTCTTGTTGCGGAGCACGGGCTCTAGGCACACGGGCTTCGGTAGTTGTGGCACGTGGGCTCAGTAGTTGTACCTCACAGGCTCTAGAGCACAGGCTCAGTAGTTGTGGCGCATGGGCTTAGTTGCTCCGTGACATGTGGGATCTTCCCAGACCAGGGCTCGAACCTGTGTCCACTGCACTGGCAAGTGGATTCCTAACTACTGTGCCACCAGGGAAGCCCTTCCTTACAAATTATTCAGATGGAGCACTGTGATTCTAGTTATGAATTTAGGTAAGGGTAGAATTTATAGTCCTGCTTGAGTGATGATTATGAGGTGACAGTGGGTAGGGGTGGTGGTTTGCATTGTGCTGATAGTTTATGGAATGTAAACCTTTAAATCTAAATATTTTATATCTAAAATGCCAAGATTATATATCTAAAACAACAAGATTTTATGAGCCTTATAATTTAAGTTGGATTTGTTATTGTAAATGTTCTTTCCTCATAAACACCTAGGGGTTATTTTAAAGTTTCTGAATTACTTATCCTAATAACGACAACTTCCCGGCACCACAACCTAGAGGACGTGGGTAGTTAGTGGCTTTCTGTACTAGAAACAGAAGTCTTCAAGTATGTAGAACCTATCCAACTAAGCAAAATAGCTGGATTTGTAGATCACCTTGAAATAAGACTGATTGTAAAATAAATGTCAACTTCGGAATTTGGCACAGTAGAATTAAAGCAGCCTTGAATATCTGCCTCCCTGGTATTCAGTACCTCTTCACTCACACAGAACTTTAATATTCTCTCATTCCTTGGTGAAAAGATAACTTGAAGTCCAAATGGGTAACCAAGGCATAATTTTTCTTATTTTCTTGTCTCCGACCTCTTAATCTCCTGATACTGTAGTGTTGCAGGACTTTGATCTCTGTGATAGTCTGCCATTGTCTTACTGTAGGTGAAGATAAGGAATTTTGTGTCTTCAGGCATGGCAGGTGGTTGCACAGCAGAAAAACAAAGGGAAGGAGTGATGGTTGGATTGGTTTGATCAACTCACTGACTTGAGTTTGTACTTTGGTTTTCCATATCCCCTCTATCCTGTCAGTCACCACATTCAGTTGGACTTACTAGTGAAATGTGTCATCCTTCTCTTTATCTTCATTCCCACTGTTCCTACAGTAGTCTGGTCTTCATAAAAATATAATATCTACTACTTGCTCAAAACTTTGTGCCAAATGTTTTAAGCCCTTATAGTGGAGTAAAAAAACGGCTTTAATTTTCACAACACTCTTAATGATTGTTCCCTGTGTCAAAGAAGTCCCTTCCATTTGAATTGTTTTTAAGAAATGCATCTGCAAGTCCACAGAGTTTAACTCAATGGGACCTATGGAGGGAAAACCAGCTGAATCTCCCCACTTTATTACTCACCAGTGAATTCAAATTACATTGAGCAAATGCCCTTTCCCAGACAGGCCATGGTCAAGATAACCTCAAGATTAATAAATGGTGCATTCCACAGCAGGAAACAAAAATCTAGGTGTCACAAAATGGGACTTATTGCTAACAAACTTGTCAAAAAACATTTTTATACTAAGTAGATCCAGAATGGGTACAAATCACACAGAGAGGCCTTCACTTCAACTTGGGCTGAGTTGTATTTATAATGTCCTCAAGTTAGTTCTCTTGCTAACATTTCAGCTTTCACTGTAACCTGAAGGAATTTTAAAGAGGAAACTCTCCTGTTTACTACAGAGAATATTTCTGATACAAGATGTGTGGGTTTTTCCACATCAAGCAGTTCTCAGCAGACATGGATTGGGTGTTTGGCAATTTAACTCAATTCTGAAACCGCAGGGCATGAGCACAGATCCTGTAGGTTAAGGGCTCAGTCTCGTAAGACTCCCTCTGCCCCCTTCAAATGCCAGTCAAAGTCCGAGGTTGTCCCCTGTCATTTTCACCAACCTGCTATAAATCAAGGGCTGCCATGATCCCCTTGGATCCAATTTGCTAGAGTGGCTCACAGAACTCAGGGTAACACGTTTACCAGTTTATTATAAAGGATACAAATCAACAGCTAAATGAAGACAGAGGTCTGGAAGGGTCCTCAGTGTAGGAGCTTCTGTCCTTCTGTCCTTGTGTGAGCCACCCTTTTGGCACGTGGATGTGTTCACCAACCAGAAGCTCTTCTAACCCCTTCAATTGGGGTATTTTATGGAAGCTTCATCACATAGGCATGATTGATTATTAACTCAATATTCCACCCCTCTCCCCTCCCCGGAGAATAGGGGGTGGGGCTGAAAGGTCCAACCCTTTAATCTTGCCTTGGTTTTTCTGGCAACCAGCCCCCATCCTTTTTTTTGGCCGTGCCACAAGATTTGTGGGATCTTAGTTCACCAACCAGGGCCCTGTGCAGTTAAAGCGAGGAGTCCTAACTGCTGGACCGCCAGGGAATTCCCCCAGCCCCCACCCTGAAGCTTTCTAGGGCTCCCCCAGCCACTATCATCTCATTGGCATACAAAAAGACAATCGTACTACTCCAGAGATTGCCAGGGTTTTAGTTCTTGTGTCAGAAACATGGGTCCAAGAACGAACATTAGAATAGAACATGCTCCAGCTCTCAGGAAATTACAAGGGTTTTAGGAGCTCTGTATCAGGAAGGGCAGGCGGGGAGAGACCAAATACATATTTCTAATTATGTCACAGATATGATAGGTCTATAATCAGAGCTTTGCCTTATCTTCCTAAGCCCCCCAAGAGTCTGATTTAGATACTCTAAGCCTCTAAAATCTGCACTTTTTTTTGATTAGCCAGGCCTAAATCAGAGAATATGGGGCTTGCCGAATTGAAGAATACTGGGTTTATACATTTTCCAGCTTTATTGAGAGGTTTATACATTTTTGTTGCATGTATTATTGTTCCCTTATTATGAATGAGGAAATGGGTGTGCAGGGAGGTTAGGAAAGCTGCCTCCCATCCCCCCCCCCAAGACAGTGGGCTAGTAAGAGGCAGCCAGGAATTCCTGCACACACTGGTCCTTTACCAGAACAGCTTCCTACAGGCCCTGTCCTCTCATCTGTCCTGCACACTTTTGCCAAGTGACTCTTCCTTATTGTGTCACTTCCCTATACCAGAGCCTTTGCTTATTTCCTTTGTACCTTGTGTGGCTTACAAGCTCTTTGAATTTAGGGTGTGATTGTAATATTTTACCTTGGGTGATTTTCTTTTTCTTCTTCTATCCAAGCCAGTCTTGTGGCTCTAACTTAATTGTAAACCCCTGGAGGTCAAGGACTACATTCCCAGTGGGTGCCTTCTATGTAGGATGGCTACTCAGCTCAGTTTACCTTGGAGGGTTCCAATTTATGCCACTGTGTTTCCCACGGTAACTATTAAGAATACCCCTTTTCGGGCTTCCCTGGTGGAACAGTGGTTGAGGGTCCGCCTGCCAATGCAGGGGGCGCGGGTTCGTGCCCTGGGCTGGGAGGATCCCACATGCCGCGGAGCGGCTGGGCCCGTGAGCCATGGCCGCTGAGCCTGTGCCTCCAGAGCCTGTGCTCCGCAACGGGAGAGGCCAAAACAGTGAGAGGCCCGCATACCGCAAAAAAAAAAAAAAAAAAAAGAATACCCCTTTTCACTCTGAAAAGTGTCTTGATCTGGAGGATAAATTATATGATCGCCCTATTTACATATATTAGCTATTCACCAAACACTTGTTGCTTACTACTGTTCAAGATACTAGGGAATTTAGTACATTCAGTTTTATTTACCATGAAAAATTTAACTGAAAAATTTAAGCAAACAAAAGTGATGACTATAATCCACTCTCCAGATAAAACCCTTAAAGAAAATAAAAGTAATGAATTCACAAAATTAGAATACTCAAATTTTACTAAAAGATACAGATGGAAAAGAAAAACTGGAAAAGCTTCTCCCTCCTTTAGTCTCTTTCCCTAAAGATAGATTCATATCTAAATTAAAAATTTAAAAAGGAATCATAATATGTAAAACATTCTTTTGCTTTTTTTCTCTCAGACACTTTTCTATACCAGCACATACGTAGTTGTCTATTTTATTTTATTTATTTATTTATTTTCTTTGCGGTACGCGGACCTCTCACTGTTGTGGCCTCTCCCGTTGCGGCTCCGGACGCGCAGGCTCAGCGGCCATGGCTCACGGGCCCAGCCGCTCCGCGGCATGTGGGATCTTCCCAGACCAGGGCACGAACCCGTGTCCCCTGCATTGACAGGCAGACTCTCAACCACTGTGCCACCAGGGAAGCCCCAGTTGTCTATTTTAAACAGCTCTGAGTATTCGATTATGTGGATGTCTCACAAGTTATTTCACTAGCACGAACAGGGTGTTCTGGTGGTGAATTTTCAGTTATTGTAGGTCTGTGCGCACCAAGCCCTTTGTGGATGTGGTAATAGTTGCCCCTGTTCTTTGAAACTCTTGAATTAATTGATTCTTCCTTGTTTGCTTTTTGCTACTGAGGAATGAACTGTATGCTCTCCTATTTTTTTGTATAAAATAGTATTTTCAGATGTCTGAGGATTATTGTAGCAAATCATTTCTCTTTGGCCATTATCCTTAGAATTCTAAGTGGCTTTAATGAAAAGAGTAGAGCTGTTTTTAGTGATGGAAGGGTGTGCTGCAGCATTTTTGGCAAAGGATTAACCTGAGGAAGGCGTGGTCAGTGTTGTCATAGAAATGTGAGCCCTAGGAGTCTATGTGATAGCATCTGACCACACCTGTAGGACTGCTGAGTTCTGTCACATGACGGGGTGGGGGGTGTGGAAAATCTGAGCAGGGTGT
The DNA here is from genome assembly GCF_039906515.1 of Pseudorca crassidens. Taxonomy (NCBI): domain Eukaryota; kingdom Metazoa; phylum Chordata; class Mammalia; order Artiodactyla; family Delphinidae; genus Pseudorca; species Pseudorca crassidens. Next base: position 15,108,079 of record NC_090315.1, on the reverse strand, counting down.
TTTTAGCAACACTCTCTAAAGAAGTGATTGGCAAACTGCAGCTCGTAGTCACTGCCTACATATGGCCTACACTCTAAGTATGGCTTTTGCGTTTTTTTAATAGTTGAAAAAAATCAAAAGAATATTTTAAGGCGTAAAAGTTATATGAAATAAATTTTTATTGGAATGACAGCCATGGTCGTTCATTTACATATGGCCTTAGGCTGCTTTCATGCTACCATGACAGAGTTGAATAGTTAGGCTAGGTGACCCGTGAAGCTTGAAAGAAAGGCAGTCCATGCTTTGCACAGTTTTCAACATGCACAGATTTCAGTTACTACAATATATTAACTGTGAGTACTTGGGTACAGAACAAGTTTCAGCTACTAGCTCTTCAGTCACAAATCATTGTGTAAATTACACATATGCATAGTGATTGGTCACTGCACATCTGTTACTCAGTTCATGCACAGCAAAGCATGTAGTTGTGTTGCTTCCTTGTTTCCCAGTATACATGACAGTTTACAAAAATGGTTAATCACTAGAGGAAGTTGGCCAAAAAAAGCACCAAAGTGTAGCAAAGAGAAAAAGTGATAACGCTGGAAGGGAAATTCCAATTGAACATAAATGGAGTGATAGAAGAATGCGTTAACTGTGGGAATGTTGACACTGCTTGCCATTTGAGGCCAGATATGCAGCCAGAGGAGCTTATCGACAGAAATGAGGAAAGTAGTTGTGACAAAAAAAGGATGATCCAGTGGAAGTAATGCTGGCAGAAACTTCCACAAAAAGTCAAGCAACTCTCAGCAATTTTGTGTCATTGAAAGAGCAAAGGATAAAATGTTGGAAGCCGATCCAAACCTAGAAAGAGGTGTGACACTTCACTAAGGCGAACTGAAAAGGTGCTTGCTCTGTATCATGAGTTATATGAGTAAAGACCTTCACAAGCACTGTATAGACTACTCTTGGTGACTTATTTATTTACAAAGAAGATTAAACACTTCGATTCTCAAGTTTCTTTTTTTTATTTTAAATAAACTTATTTATTTCATTTATTTATTTTTGGCTGTGTTGGGTCTGTTGATGCACACGGGCTTCTCATTGCGGTGGCTTCTTTTGTTGCGGAGCACGGGCTCCAGGTGCGCAGGCTTCAGTAGTTGTGGCGCACAGTTGCTCCGCGGCATGTGGGATCTTCCTGGACTGGAGATCGAACCCGTGTCCCCTGCATTGGCAGGCGGATTCTTAACCACTGTGCCACCAAGGAAGCCCCAATTCTCAAATTTCTAATGTTTTAACTTATAGTGTACTAAATAAATATTCATTTTATTTTATTTATTTTTATTATTCTATACATTTATAGCCCACAGTTTTTCATTTTAAAGGTCACGGAACAATCATGATTGTTCCCATTGCTCTGCATGATTTCACACTATTCTGCCTGTATTTACTATTTGGCCCATCATTAAAAAAGTTTACTGACCTTCGCTCTAGAGAAAACAGATGAGGGGAGGAAAAGGACCATTTCATGAGTGGCTCCCAGCTTGTGATGTGATCCAGGGCTTTCTTATTAGTATACAGTGAGGCAAGAAGTTGGTGTTCTTCAGTTTATAGCACCCACAGGAGTAAAAAGTGTATCAAGGGACTTACCTGGTGGAGCGATGGTTAAGAATCCCCCTGCCAATGCAGGGGACACGGGTTTGATCCCTGGTCCGGGAAGATCCCACATGTCGCGGAGCAACTATGCCTGTGCACCACAACTACTGAGCCTGCGCTCTAGAGCCCGCGAGCCACAGCTACTGAAGCCCGCGCACCTTAGAGCCCGAGCTCTGCAACAAGAGAAGCAATGCAATGAGAAGCGCACACACTGCAACGAAGAGTAGTCCCCGCTCGCCGCAACTAGAGAATGCCTGCGCGCAGCAATTAAGACCCAACGCAGCCAAAATTAAATAAATAAATTTTAAGAAAAGCTCAAGCAACTTTAGAACCAGAGAAACCTGTTTTCTATGACAAAGACCGGTCTGTTTGGCAATTTTGTAATAGCCAGTGTTCAAAATGCCTGCCAGGGTTTTGTAATTTAGGTTCATATGTCAGATAATGTGTGATTTTAACCATTTTTAATACTTTTCCAAGAGAATGTTACTGTTTCTGAAAGTCAGGAATTCCATTTTTCCATATTCTGAAGCAAGTGTATCCAAATTTGGTGCCCTTCAACTTTTCCCTGTTTTTCTTATTCTGTTTTGAAAACTTATAGAACATATTTAATTTTGCACTAGCATTTGTGAGCACAGAAATAGAACTTGAAACATATTTTTCATGAATGTTTTCCAAAACTATTCTGAGACCAGTATATCATTTCGTCATCTCTTAATAAGAACAGTTATTTATTAAGGAATAACTTCCTGAAAATTTTCCAACCGAGTCCCCCTCAGCCTTGGCCAGTTCTTTGGTATGGCTGTTTATGACCCTGTCATTGAGTGTCACCATAAACAGGCATAGCAGAGGGCCTGGCCTTGGTGAGCCCTCCAGTTGTGATGAAGCCTTGAGGAATGTTTTGGCTTTTAGGCAACTTCAGTTTCATGTTTTTCCCACTGCCTGTCACTATAGTGGTTTTTTTCTTTCTTTCCATCCAAGGAGTCGTTTTGTTTGTGCCTGCGCTTTCTGATCAGACCCATTTGAATTCATATACAGGTCTGCTGCTTGCTTAGCTTAACCTACCCAAAGCCTCAGTGTTCTGCTTTGTAAAGGGCAGGGGTGGGGGTGTTACTGCATGAGTCACAGTTTTATTGTGACTATTAGAAATCGTGCATAGAATGTGCCTGGCATCAAGCTTAGTGAAGGCAATGAAATGGGGTGTCAAGAAATAAGTCATGCTCTGCATTTTGGTTCATTTTGATTTTAAGCTGGGTCTACCAAAGTATAGTATTTTGACTTTTTTGACTTTTTTTTTTTTTTTTTTGGTGGTACACGGGCCTCTAACTGTTGTGGCCTCTCCCACTGCGGAGCACAGGCTCCGGACACGCAGGCTTAGCGGCCATGGCTCACGGGCCCAGCCACTCCGCGGCATGTGGGATCTTCCCGGACCGGGGCACGAACCCGTGTCCCCAGCATTGGCAGGCGGACTCTCAACCGCTGCGCCACCAGGGAAGCCCTGAAGTTTTTTTAAGGAAGGTGATAAGTCATGGAAGTCATCTTACATACTAAAGTATTTCTGGCTTTTTGTACAAGATTTTTGGAGAACAACAAAAGAGAAAGTGCACTGATGTTATTTGGAGTGAGGTGAACAACATGTGGCCTGTGTTTCCTAAAGGAACATTCTCTCCTTTGAAACGAACCAAGCAAGCAAACAAAAACAAAATCCTTTTTCATGAGATTACTTCCTTAAGCCTAGAGAGTAAAAATGTATATGATGGAAGCTTAAAAGCAGTTTAGTTAGTAAAAGCATGTGACAAAATGAGACTTTTCTCCATTTGACAAGGAGCCTCCATACTCAGAGAAGGGACTCTGTCTTGACACAGTAAGTGTGTGGTTAAATTTCATCTTAATTGAACCTAGCTTTGGCCAACTAATCTGCTCCTTAGAGCTCTTTTACTCTAATTAAATTTATTTTAAAAAGCTTTTACCCCAATTTTAAAAAAATAAAAACAAAATAAAGAGATTAGCTTTTTTCTGATTTTATTATAGGAATTTTCAAATGTACACAAAGGAGTGAAAACAGTTTTATGAGTGCCCATAGACCATCACTCAGCTTCAACAATTGTCAGCATTCTGTCTTTTCAGATATACTGTGTTTTTAGTCCAGGTTCTCTCCTAATAAAGAGACATTTCTAAATTCTCCTGGGACAAAAATGAAGTCACCCCCATCCCCTCCTACCCCACCCAAGCAACCTGAAACTGAAAATAAGGCTGCTTCTGAAACTTAAACTATGAGATCAATGTGTGATCATTGACAGCAGATATGAGCAGCCGTCTGAGACAGAATAGCCTCTGAGGCCCACAAAATTTATAATGAAGGAACCATCACATCTACAGAAAGAATGGTCCAGTCAGGAAGAGGCATTGGTCAGTGGTGGAAGTCAGAAAAGTAAGTGTTCCAGAGGCAGACCTTGACTGTGCTCTCTTGACCTAAGCGCTTCCCGAGCTGTCTGCTGCAAGCCTCTAGTCTGCGTGGTAGATCCCAGTAGAGAGTAAGTTCACAGGAATCCTACGGAAAACTTCCTTACTGTGACTCCAAGTCACCTGCTCCATTTCAGCTTGCTATCCGAGGTGGTATGTTGGTACACATCCGCCCCGCTGGACAGTTATTTTCTCAGTATCCTCCTGTGTGCTTTGTTAATAAGATCAGCATCCCTGTGCCTCATCAGCTCTGGGGCACTGAGAGTGCCTGTCTGAGCCTACAAAGATGAGGGCCAGATTCTGTGCAGTGTTTACTTCACCAAGGTAACTGCCCTCCATCCCTAGATGAGCTTTTCCCTCTTCCTCTCTATGCACCCTCAGGCTTCTATACCTGCACAGAATGTATCTGGCACCCTTGCTTATGAAAAGCCACCCAGTTCTCACCCTTTATACTGTGTTCGCCCTGCTGCATTCTCTGCTGTGGTGTCTGGCAGTTCCCACCTGGCTGGCTTGAGCTTTGTTTGGCCCCTCTCAGGTGTTTGTTTCCATTGAGACATAATTCACGTTCTGTACAGTTGACCCATTTAAAGTGTACAATTCCCCCCTCAGGGTTTTTGTTTAAAAGATTGTACGTGAAGCTGCTCAGGAAGCAAGGACACAAAGCAGTCAATGATCCCCAGGGCTCTCAGCTTGGCAGGGCATTGGATAGGCTGTTGCCAAACCTCGGCAGCAGTGGGGTGCTCCCGCCTTGATGTTGTTTTCAGTTTGGGATCATAAGTGGATCACGTGTGGGTCCTCTCCATCTTGTCTTGTTTTTAGCAGTGCTGCCTCTGGCATTTGACAGCCATGTGGATTGGGCAGAAATATATACCAAAGAACTCTTCTCCTTCCGTGTCTTCCCTGGGCCTTGTTGATTGCGTTTGTTTTGTGACCTTTGCACATTGTCAAAAGTACCTGTTCCAGGTGCACACCCAACTGGTTCTGGTTGATGTGTTATATGGACAAAAGGTGCCTGGGCCTATTTAAAAAAAAACTGATTTAGTAAAGTATTTACATACCATAAAATCACTTGTTTTAAGTATACAACCCAGGGCTTCCCTGGTGGCGCAGTGGTTGAGAGTCCGCCTGCCGATGCAGGGGACACAGGTTCGTGCCCCGGTCCGGGAAGATCCTACATGCCGCGGAGCGGCTAGGCCCGTGAGCCATGGCCGCTGAGCCTGCGCGTCTGGAGCCTGTGTTCTGCAACGGGAGAGGCCACAACAGTGAGAGGCCCGCGTACCACAAAAAAAATAAATAAAAGTATACAACCCAATGACTTTTGGTACATTTACAGAGTTGTACAACCATCCCCCCAATCCAATTTTAGAACATTTCCATCAGCCCCAAAAGATCCATCCCTGTGCCCATTTGCAGTCATTCTCCGCTCCACACCCCCAACACCAGGCAAACACTAATCTACTTCCTGTCTCTATTGATTTGCCTTTTCTGAACATATCGTATGATTCCATTCATATGAAGTATCCAGATAAGGTACTTTTTTTTTTTTGGTTGTGCTGGATCTTAGTTGAGGCTCATGGACTCCTTAGTTGCGGCAGGTGGGCTCCTTAGTTGCGGCAGGTGGGCTCCTTAGTTGTGGCATGCAAACTCTTAGTTGAGGCATGCATGTGGGATCTAGTCGAATCCGGGCCCCCTGCATTGGGAGTGTGGAGTCTTATCCACTGTGCCACCAGGGAGGTCCCCAGATAAGATACTTTCTAACTGGTGGTTTCATTGACGGTTGCTTGCAAATTAACAGAGCATTTTTTTTACTTCAGAGTATGCTTTTTCTGCTGTACTAGTTACCTGTGATTTATTGGTGTGTGTGTGAGTTTCTTGGGGTGTTTGTTTTGCATAGCACCAACCTTTTTTGTCCATAGATAGATGTTTTGTGGAACATTTGGTTTCTTGCCCATCGTTGTGATGTATTTTGGGAGACGCAAGAGAAGCACAAATCCTGCTCTCTGTGCTTTCGAAAGGTATCCCCTAGTTGGTGAGGTAAACCTAGCAAACATGAAAACAACTAGGGAGGAGTAAATGACAGCATATAACCAAGTTTTGGGCCCTAGGATGTTTTTATTTGAGATGTTTATGAAGCACCCTGTGCTAGGCCCAGGGCAGGGTGGAATGCCCTGATGCCAGAAGGCAGAGATGTAGGAGGCCAGGATGTAGGGAGAGGTGATGTGGACTCGTGATGCCAGGAGGGGGTGATATGGTGGTGCAGAGCACACGTTGAATCACATGGTCAAGTTACTCCCTTTCCAAGTTGCTTTCAATCCTCCTGATTCCTCCAGGAGAAAGTTTCATTCTAGTGCAGGTGATACCTCCAGCACTTGTTTATCTGTCCCTTTTTAAGAGAGAGCAGATTTCTAGGCCTTCTGCAGGCAGATCTATCTGGCTGCAATTGTAACATTGTTCTGTTTTCCTTGTACTAGAGTGGGGCCAGATTTTAGGACACCTTGTAACCCAGCCCATCTTGGTGTGCTCAGATTGGGGGAGCCATCATAAGCGCCGAAGCAGAGGAGTGACCTTAGTTGTCTCTGGAAGGTTGGCAGTTGGGGGAACTAACATTAGGGAGCTTCTTTCTGAGGCTCTTGTGGTAATTTGACTATGAAGTGGCCTATCCTGGCAGAGAGTAGACAGGAAAAGTTAGGAAGGGTCCTTCTGTGGGGCGCTAAGAGCACCAGGCCGTGCGTTTCCTTCCTGACCGTGCATTGCCAGCTCTGGGCTTTCATTTTTTTTTTTAATTAATTAATTAATTAATTTTTGGCTGCTTTGGGTCTTCTTTGGTGCGTGCAGGCTTTCTGTAGTTGCAGCGAGCGGGGGCTACTCTTCGTTGTGGTGCACGGGCTTCTCATTGTGCTGGCTTCTCTTTTTCTTTTTTTTTTTTTTTGGCGGTACGCGGGCCTCTCACTGTTGTGGCCTCTCCTGTTGCGGAGCACAGGCTCAGCGGCCATGGCTCACGGGCCCAGCCGCTCCACGGCATGTGGGATCTTCCCGGACCAGGACACGAACCCGTGTCCCTTTCATCGGCAGGTGGACTCTTAACCACTGCGCCACCAGGGAAGCCCGCTGGCTTCTCTTTGTTGTGGAGCACGGGCTCTAGGCACGTGGGCTTCAGTAGTTGTGGCATGTGGGCTCAGTAGTTGTGGCTCGTGGGCTCTAGAGTGCAGGCTCAGTAGTTGTGGTGCACAGGCTTAGTTGCTCCGTGACATGTGGGATCTTCCCAGACTAGGGCTCGAACCCTTGTCCCCTGCGTTGGCAGGTAGATCCTTAACCACTGTGCCACCAGGGAAGTCCCAGCTCTGGCCTTTCAGTGCTAAGCTCCCCTTGGCCCAGTGAGACGGGCACATATCCAGAAGGATCCTGCAGTCTGTTTTTTTGCCTTTGAAAGTCCTTTTTCTATACTGGATGTGTGTGTGTTTGATAATGGGGGCAGGGACCAAATCAACACGCAACTGAAATTCAGTTCAGTCTGGTGGGTTGGTGTCTTTGTTGTTAGATGATGCCTTCCTATACAAAGAAGGAATCACTAGGTAGGCCTGATGGCGACACTTCAGAAACAGCTCACAGAGGAACTGTGCTGAAACTTAAGGCTCTGGTTCTCCTCTTGGGGCTCTGGAAAGCTGTGGGCCTTCTCCTACAGGTCTGTGCATGTTCTGTCTTGCCAGAATTGCCCTGCCAAGCTAACTGGTCTCTGGTTGGTTGTGTTTTAGATTTTTGCCGAGTTTCGAAGAGTGTGGGAAAATGCCGGGCCTCCATCCCTAGGTGGTGGTACAATGTCACTGATGGATCCTGCCAGCAGTTTGTGTATGGAGGCTGTGGAGGGAATGACAATAATTACATGACCAAGGAGGAGTGTCTTGCAAAGTGTGCTGGTGTCACAGGTAAGACAGTGCTGTTGGGGAAGTTTTATTATCTAGAGACACTTTATTAATTGGGACATAACTGCCTTTTGCTCTTTGCTAGTTCTTCACTGCTGAAACTGGGAGACGTTTTTAAAAGCAGAAGAAACAGGCACAGTGTGAAGGTCGCCCACACGGTGGTTTCACAGCGGTATCCTCCCTCCTCTTCCCAGAAAGGGGAGAGTAGGCCGCAGACTGGAGCCAGGGGAGGGGTGACATGACTGCGTCTTCTCCCCAACTTCCCTTCTCCCACTACTGAGAGCAGGTCCCACGCCAGGCCTGGTATGAGCAGAGTGCTCCAGGTCTACTCAGATGGGCTGCCCTCCTTGCTTCCTGGGCATTTGGGTTATTTTTACCTTTGGGACAAATGACTTGAGGAGCTCACCCAGCCAGCCAAGTTATGAATCAAGTTAAAACTAGAACATACTTCTGGAATCCATCCTTCTCTCAGCCTTCGTGAGTGACTCTGTGGAATCAAGATAATGTTGACCCTGAGAGCCTCCCAGTGTAAATAAAAACCTAAGGCCCCACAACAGTGTGCACTGGCTCTGAACGGAGCCTCGAGGGACTCCTTGAGACCTGATGGCAGTGTGATATTGGCCCTCTGGGGCCTGATCCTTCCTAGGTGTTCCAGAGACCCGCAGATTGGGCCAGCCAAACTGTCAAAGATTTTCATTGGCGATTTCCTTAACATTGATACGGGACTTCTTGCATCCTTTCCTGACAGCTTGATGTCAGTGTTTGGACTCTGGATTATGATTCTGTGTCAGAATGTGCTGGTGCCCTCAGTGCTCACCGCACTGGCTGTAATCTCTCTTGGCTTTGAACTCTGCATTCAGAAATCAGATAAGCTTATTAAAGTTGTGTGTAAAGAGAGGAAGACAACAGTGGTCTTGGCTGTGAACTGAGGTTTAAAACATAATGCACAGACACACAAGCCCAGCAGTGACTGAGTGCCTTGAGGAACATTTTATTGATCTTTGTGTGCCCAGTGCCCGGAAGGCACTCAACAAGTGTTTGGAGAGCTGAGGTGGCTGGTATTAGTTTTGGATTGTACAGATGAGTTCCTCGTCTGTTTTGGGGCAGGGTGGGGGGGCAACTGGCAACCTTACCAGATGGTGATGGAGAAAAATACCATTTATTGTATGTGGTTTTCCGCCATCAGCTGTGATCCAGTGTCAGGGAAGGAATTAAGGGGAAGTGTTTTTTGCTACCTTTTCTGTCCTTTTCCAGTCAGGAGTTGACAGTAGCAAATGTACATGCCGTTCTGGTTACTCCTTGGTTTCTCAGGGGGAAGGTTAAGTTCTAAGAACACAAGCAGTGGACAGTGGGCATTAAGGCGGGATGTCTCTGCAAGGAGCCACAGGGTGTAGTGTTTTGCTGGGAGAAGGCAGACAGCTATCTATCTTCCTAGAGGTCAAGCCAGAGTCTGGCCCCAGCCTTGACGTCCCGGAAAGCTCATTTGCTGGCATCCGAGCGTGGCCGCACTGCACAGCTCCTGAGGCGTTCTCTTTGCCAACATATTTTCTCCCAGGCAGGCAAGCTCTGTGGGGAACCAAATGATAATGAGAATGCCAGTTTATTAATTAATTATAATGAGAACCAGAACCACCAAAGGGACCAGACACTTCTGTCCCTGTGCCTTCACCCTTAGTTTGTGTAGGCAAACCTCTCAGCGACATTCCCAGAACATTGCTTGATGAGGGGAGAGGCAGAACTGGAGGAGCTGGTTTGTGATGGGAATGTGTAATGGCATCAGGTTAGGCCAGCCCCGCGCCTCTGCACAAGGGAGGGTTCCTCCCTCCTGGACCCTGCCAGCGCTCCCTTTTTTGCACTTGCACCCATGCTCTTAGCTTTGTGTGTGTGCAAGATAAAATATACATAACGCGGGCTTCCCTGGTGGCGCAGTGGTTGAGAGTCCGCCTGCTGTTGCAGGGGACACGGGTTCGTGCCCCGGTCTGAGAGGACCCCACATGCTGCGGAGCGGCTGGGCCCATGAGCTATGGCCGCTGAGCCTGCGCGTTTGGAGCCTGTGCTCAGCAACGGGAGAGGCCACAACAGTGAGAGGCCTGCGTACCACACACACACACACACAAAATATATATATATACATAACGTATAATTTAGCATTTAACCATTTTTAAGTGCACAGTTTAGTAGCATGAAGTACATTCACAGTGCTGAGCACACCCTTCACTTTTTTAAAAATATTTATTTATTTATTTGGTTGTGCCGGGTCTTCGTTGTGGCACATGGGCTCCTTAGTTGCAACAGTCAGGCTTCTTTGTTGTGGCAGGTGGGCTTCTTAGTTGTGGCACACGGGCGCCTTAGTTGTGGCCTGCGAACTCTTAGTTGCAGCCTGCGAATTCTTAGTTGCAGCATGCATGTGGGATCGAGTTCCCTGACCAGGGATTGAACCCAGGCCCCCTGCATTGGGAGCGCATAGTCTTTTTTTTAACACACCTGCATCTTTTTTTAAAAAATAAATTTATTTATTTACTTATTTATTTATTTTTGGCTGCATTGAGTCCTCATTGCTGCACGGGCTTTCTCTAGTTGTGTCGAGCGGGGGCTACTCTTCATTGCAGTGCGCAGGCTTCTCATTGTGGTGGCTTCTCTTTGTTGCGGAGCACGGGCTCTAGGCACCCGGACTTCAGTAGTTGTGGCATGCAGGCTCAGTAGTTGTGGCTCATGGGCTCTAGAGTGCAGGCTCAGTAATTGTGGTGCACGGGCTTAGTTGCTCTGTGGCATGTGGGATCTTCCCAGACCAGGGCTCGAACCTGTGTCCCCTGCATTGGCAGGCGGGTTCTTAACCACTGGGGAGCGCATAGTCTTATCCACTGCGCCACCAGGGAAGTCCCACGCCCTTCACTTTTTTAATTCATTGGGTGAGTTAATACAGTTCCACAGGTTATTTGGCCCTGGAAGCCATTCTGTCTTTTTATAATGTCATTTCACACGTCTTTGCTCGGATTCCCAGCTGGTTGATCTTAAAATTTAACCCACAAGGGCAGTCTTGGTTCCTTATTTTCCAAGTTCTGGCAGGTTTGTGGTCCAGCATGTGCACTGAAGGGCCCACATAAAGGAGAAATGGGAGTCGCTGTGAGAGGCACACAGGACCAAGCCTCCTCAGGGATACAGCTTGTTTTGTTTCACCAGGCAATCTTGGAGGTACACTTTCTCACTGTGCTGTTTATTTGTCCTCTTGTAGTGAACACCATCAATGAACTGTCCAGGAATGGAGCAGATTCCTCTGTCCCAAGTGGTAAGTTCTTAAAAAGACCCAGGATGGAATGAGGGCCATCCAGATGGCTAATGTGAAAGGACATTTTTACTTTGGGCATTGTACAAGGGCTTCCACCTCCTGGTTCTGTTTACTCAGAACTGGCGAACAGGGGCTCTGCCTGGGCTGCCAGCTTCTGGCTCCTGGCCAGCATCCTTCCGCTGGGGAGTTCAGCAGACAAGAGGGCTGAGGGATTCTACAGTGCTTCCTGGCTGACCTCAGCTTCCTCCTGGGGGATAAGGGATTGTGGCTACTGCTGCATGTGGCTCAGACCCCTTCCCCCGCTTTGGGCTGGCTTCCAGTCCCCTGGCCTCAGCCTTCGTGCTGTCTTCACTGCCCTGTCCCACCTCCTTGCTTGCTGTATCTCCTTTGCTCCGTGTCGTCCTTGCTGTCCATCTCCCTCCCTGTGCTAAGAGTCCTCTGTCTTCTGCCACCCCCGCCTCCGTTCCCACTGCAGTTCTTGATCTGGAGCTTTGTGTTAGCTTGCTTTGTAGTGCTGACAGCAGCTGCCCCATTCCTCCTTTATGCTTAAAGGACTCTGCATCAGGAGCCGGGGGTGAGTGGTTCAGATGCACTCGTAAGTCCAGTCCAGCTTTCCCAAAGGCCAGTCCCCAGGCAGTGGGTTCTGCTGGGTGAGACCTGCTGTGGAGGGAGAGAGTCCCCCCCTACCCCATTTGAGGATGGCCCCCAGTCAGCCACTGGCCACACACTGGTTGCAGTCTTGATTCTGGTCCTTTGACTCTGACATCAGCACCCACGTGAGAGTGAGGCTAGGAATCCTGTGACTGTCCTGACCATTGCTTTGCCTGGGTTCATTGCTTATTCCCAAGCTGGCCTCTGCAAGGTCATGCAGAGCCATGGGGCACTGGCATCGTAACTCTGGTTTCTGTCCTGTTTCAGAAGAAAATTCCCCCAAGAGAATAAGGGACCCTCCTCCCTGTGTCAGAGAGTGGACACCTCTGGTCTTCCTCATCACCCCAGAAACTGTGGCTGGGATTAGTTTCCATAGTAACCCCTGAGGTGACAGGCAGGCTTCCCCATCCGGCATTCATTCTGTGTGTGCCGTAGAGCCCATTAGGACTGGGAGGTGATGGAGCAAAGCTGCCCACAGAGAGGGGCTCCACTCCCTTCCAGGTACCTCAGTGGGCCCTTTTAGACTCAGCCCCAGCTAGGCGACGTGCCCTGTGTCCATTCCAGCCTCCCTGACATGGATGTTTGTGTTTCAGTTCCCAGAAGGCAGGATTCTGATGACCTGTCCAGTGATATTTTCAACTATGAAGGTATAACTTTTAAAAAACATGTTTTCTTACTTAATTGGGAATTGAGACACACTTGAGGATTTCCATTAAGGGTATTGTAGAGCAGGGCTTCCCGACCTTTCCCAGGTGTTAGGACTCATGAGGATGCCCTGGGGCAGCAGGAAGCAGGATGTGACACAGCACACCCTTGGGAAGCTTTGCTCGAGAGGCAGCAGTGGCGTGCAGGCTCTGCCTCCCACCAGCTGCGCCCACGGGATACTGTAGCTCTGCCTCAGAGTCCCTGACTATGAAATGAGGGGCCTAGTTCAGACCTCTCTTGAAAGTTCAGAGACCGAGTTGACACATGTAGAGCCTACAACAGTGACTGACATAGAATAACCTCCGTAACAGTGTAGTCTGGCCATAAAGAGAAAGAGATCTGAAAATGTGGGCCAGAATGGCCACGTCTGTAATGGCCAAGTTTCTTTTAACAGAGAGATGTTTTCCCCATTGGCTGGCAGTCATATGACTGCTTGGGAGCATTCTAGCTCCATTCACCTCTCCTGGGCCCTGCTAATTTGTATCCCTTGGGCTGTCTCACTCCCAGAACACTGCACTGCCAAGGCCATCACTGGGCCTTGCCGCGCATCCTTCCCACGCTGGTACTTTAATGCCGAGAAGAACTCTTGTGATAACTTCATCTACGGCGGATGCCGGGGCAATAAAAACAGCTACCTCTCCAAGGAGGAGTGCATGCAGCGCTGCTTCGGTGAGTCTGCCTGACTCCTAAATCCAAGAAACAACCATGGGCAGATGAACCCTCCCGAGAGGACACCAGTCCCTTTCCTCATCCCTAAAATGAAGGCCTTGGAAATGCTGTCATTTGGACTCTGCCGTTAGTCTTCTCTGGCTCCCTGGTGGGGAAGGGGGTGGGCTGTGGCTCCAGCTGTTGGGCACATGTGTCCTAGGTCCCTACTGGGGTGGCAAGGTCTCAGAACCCTCAGAAGAGCTGGAAGAAGCCGTTCAGAAAGAGCGTGAAGGCCCAGGGCTGAGGGGAATCCTCAGGTGGCTGCAGCTGTGAGGGGAGGAGGGCTGAAAGCTGACCTCAGGGTTGTGTGTTTTCTTCCAGGCAAGCAGTTGTATCCTGCCCTGCCCCGCACTAAAGGTAAACGGCCTCTTGCCCCCTCCACCTGCCTGCCTTGACTAAGCTCAGCTGTGTTTTTTGCAGGCTCATGTTGTCTTGGACACATCATCCTTCACTGTAAACATCGTTTTGTTAGAAAGTCGTGTTTCTGCACGAGAACAGCCAGGCAGCTTGGAACATGTGGTGGATGTTTGTCCCACTGTACAGTGTACATAAACGGGTTAGGAGTGAGGCCACCTCTGCCTAGGCAGCCTGGGGGTGACTGGGGCCACCTCCTCCTGTTTGAGGTGTGTGGGATCTGCTGCACGCAGGCCTGGGACTAACTCCAGGTTTTGGGGGGGAACTTTACTGCCATGGGGTGTACAGAGTTGGTCATGGGTGATAACAAAGGAAGGTGGAAAGCCCTTGTCATGTGTGGGTGGAGCATGGCCCCAGCCAGTGCTGTTGTCCCCAAGCAGTCTGGTCTGACAAGGAGGCTAGGCCTCCTCTAGCTTTTGTTTCTGATTCTGAGCCTGAATCATGGATGGTAGTGTTTGCACAAAAGACCTGCCACACTGGTTTGGCCTCTTTCCACCTGTTTCCCTGTTAAGGAGTCCAGGCCTGGCCTGTGTGTCTGCTCTGCTTTAGAAGAGAAATGAAACTGGGACCTGGTTTGCCAGGCATAAGGATCTGGACGGTTGGAGATGGAGAGTGAATCGACCCTGTCCAATTCTGCAGCCAAGCGGGGAGAGGGAGCCGGGTAGCTGCCATAGGAGGCCACATTCCTTAGGTGGAGCCCCACCTGAAGAAGAAGCATCTTAACTGACCAGTGGGACTGCAGTGGGGCAACCACTATTAAATCTACCTGGGCAGTTAGGAGCATGAGGGTCCCCTCCCGGCCCTGCTCCGAATATACCCATGCCTCTGCCCTTCCCTCATTCCACAGGCAGCCACCCCAGCCAACTGCAGGGCCACATCTTTCTCTGTGGCTGGTTGGGGGAGGGGGGTGTGTGTTTGCACACACACACCGGAGGTGTGTGCTTTTCCTGTACAAATTGCTGCAGAGAGGTGGCAGGGTAGTACAGAGTTGAAGTGGGGATTTTTTGTTCAAAAAGGAGGAACACAAGGAGCCACTCTGTCCATGTGCACATAGCATAGCACCTCCTTTTTTCAGGAACCTACTTCTCAAGACTGTAGGGACTCTCCTTGAGGACTTCCTGTCAAGCAGTGTCAGTTCTCCAGAGCCTTCTGGGTTGGGGTGGGGGGACGTCTGGCCCAAGGGCTGCTGGTCTACCTCCCAAGCCCACGTGGACACTCTGGCTATGGCCCGCCTCGTCCTGCTGGTTCTGAGGCCTCTCTCTCATCCACAGTGGTGGTCCTGGCAGGGCTGTTCGTGATGGTCCTGTTCCTCTTGCTGGGAGCCTCCGTGGTCTGCCTGATCAGGGTGGCACGGAGGAACCAGGAGCGCACCCTCCGTACTGTCTGGAGCTCTGGGGACGACAAGGAGCACCTGGTGAAGAACACTTACGTCCTGTGAACGCCCTGTCGCCAAGGGGCTGCCCTCCTCAACCCCCTGTTAAGAGAATCTGCGAAGGGAGGAGAGACAAGTGTCGAACACGTGTGCTTTTTCAAATAGAGTGATTTGTCTGTATTTGCGCGATCATTAGGGCTTTTGGCCTGTTTGTTAATCCAGAAGGTAAGAGGGCTGCTCCCTGGTCTCCCGGGATGGGTTTGCTTTGGAAATTCTCTTAGTGAAGGGCTGTGCACGTTGCAGATGTTCTAGCCCTAGATCGGAGTCGGTTCCTCTTCAATTTATTTCTTTGCTCCAGGTATAGTTTTCTTAGCTTATGTTGAATCCTGTTGCCTCCTTTCCCATCACAAAAGTGATGTTTTAATAGTTTCCTTTGTTTGTTTTCTGTTTGTTTTTTTTAAGTAAGCAGAAACATAAGTTTTTTTAATTAGGATTCTGAAAGGAAGAAAGTTAAATGTACAAGTTTAATAAAAATGGCCTTCCCTTTTAAAATAAATTTCAGCATGTGCTTTCTTTCTTTGTGGGACTGCTAATTTAAACTCTACCAAAGTTACCACAGGACACTACATGAGATGTCCCATTCCAGAAACAGACTTCTTAAAAAAACAGCATCTTTCAGATCTTCTTTTTTATTTATTTATTTATTTTTTGCGGTATGCGGGCCCCTCACTGGCCTCTCCCATTGCGGAGCATGGGCTCCGGACGCACAGGCCCAGCGGCCATGGCCCATGGGCCCAGCCGCTCCACGGCATGCGGGATCCCCCCTGGACCGGGGCACGAACCCGCGTCCCCCGCACCGGCAGGTGGACTCCCAACCACTGCGCCACCAGGGAAGCCCCTTTCAGATCTTCTTGAATGAAATACATCTTACATTCCAACTGAGTGCCCATAAAATTTCACCAAACAAGACTTAGCCTTACCACCTGTGGTAAGCTCTGATATTTTCTTATTCTATTTCACTTTTTAAAAATTTCGGCCTTAGGGACTTCCCTGGTGGCGCAGTGGTTAAGAATCCGCCTGCCAATGCAGGGGACACAGGTTTGTTGATCCCTACTCCGGGAAGATCCCACATACCGTGGAGCAACTAAGCCCAACTAAGCCTGCACTCTAGAGCCCGTGAGCCACAACTACCGAAGCCTGCATGCCTAGAGCCCGTGCTCCGCAACAAGAGAAGCCACCGCAACAAGAAGCCCACGCACCGCAATGAAGAGTAGCCCCTGCTCACCGCAACTAGAGGAAGCCCGCATGCAGCAACGAAGACCCAACACAGCCAAAATAAAATAAATAAAAAATTAATTGGGCTTCCCTGGTGGCGCAGTGGTTGAGAGTCCACCTGCCGATGCAGGGGACACGGGTTCGTGCCCCGGTCTGGGAAGATCCCACATGCTGCGGAGCGGCTAGGCCCGTGAGCCATGGCTGCTGAGCCTGCGCGTCCGGAGCCTGTGCTCAGCAACGGGAGAGGCCACAACAGTGAGAGGCCCGCGTACCACAATTAAAAAAAAAAAAAAAATTTAATTAAAAACAAAAAGGGAAAAAAATCGTAAAAAAAAAAATTTTGGTCATACCACCTTTTTTTTTTTAATGACCCACTTTGGCATCCATGATTTTTTTTTTTATTTAAAAATAAATTGGAACAAAAAGACAATAAGCCCTCCTTCCCTTGACCCTTCGTAGAAATCCCTTCAGGCCAAAAGGCCACATTCTATACAGACATACCTCCTGTTATTGCACTTTGCAGATACTGCAGGGGTTTTTTCGGGTTTTGTTTTTTGTTTTTTTACAAATTGAAGGTCTGTGGCAACCCTGCGTTGTCAGATGATGGTTAGCATTTAAAGTTTTTTTTTTTTTTTTAAAGAAGATGTTGGGGGTAGGAGTTTATTAATTAATTTATTTATTTTTGCTGTGTTGGGTCTTCGTTTCTGTGCGAGGGCTTTCTTTAATTGCGGCGAGCGGGGGCCTCTCACTATCGCGGCCTCTCACTATTGTGGCCTCTCTTGTTGCGGAGCACAGGCTCCAGATGCGCAGGCTCAGTAGTTGTGGCTCATGGGGCCTAGTTGCTCCACAGCATGTGGGATCTTCCCAGACCAGGGCTCGAACCCGTGTCCTCTGCATTAGCAGGCAGATTCTCAACCACTGCGCCACCAGGGAAGCCCTAAAGTATTTTTAAATTAAGGTATATACATTGTTTTTTTTTAGACACAATGCGATTGCACACTTAGTAGACTATAGTGTAAACATAAGTGTTATAATCACTGGGAAATCAAAAAATTCATGTGACTTTATTGTGATATTTGCTTTGTTGTGGTAGTCTGGAACTGAACACACAATATCTTGGAGGGATGACTGTACATTGGGGGAAAGGCTTGTGTCCATTAGGGCTTAGAAATCTATCCCAGAAGCAATTGGGTAAATACCTCATCCAGTTTCCCCCAGCCTCTCTGGTCCATGGTAGACGTTGCTCATGGATTCTGGCATTCTCCCTGCCAAGCCTTCCGGGCAACCTGGTGTTCCCAGGCCCTCACTGTGGTTGACTCAGAGTTGGTGAACAGGTGCCATATCCCAGACAAACTGGGACACCCGCCCCCGTTTCCCAAGCCCCCCACCTCCCCAGTGCTCCGCAAGAGCCTGTGGTCCAGGGAAAGAGGGCCTAGACATTGGGAAGAGACTCTCCGCCCACCACCCCCCTCCAGGTGTGCAACAGCAGGCAGGTCACTTAACTCCTTCGAACCTCCGGTTTCCTCACCTGTAAGATGGGTGGATGTGAGGATCACATGAGATCATAGATGTCAGGTTGCCCATGGGAAGTGGTGGCCACCTCTGCCCACCTACCTGTGTCCTCGTTCCTCCTTAGTAGTTGGTGGTTCTTCCATACACCACCCTGCCACCCCATGAGCAACTCTCAGGTCCACTCATGTATCTCTTTGGATTCAGGAACCTCAGACCCACTAATGCCTGTGGCCTTTCTCTACCTGCTTGAACAAGAGTTGTCTCTCCTTCATGTGAAGGAAAAAAGTAGTGTGTTTGGATTTTAAAAGAAACTGTTGGGAATCACTTCACTTTTTTTTGTTTATTTTTGCCGTGCCATGTGGTATGTGGGATATTAGTTCCCTGACCAGGGATCGAATTTGCACCCCCTGTATTGGAAGCGCAGAGTTTTAACCACTGGACCTCCAGGGAAGTCTGGGAATCACTTTTAAATAATTCTACTGTAGTAGGAAGATCATGAGGTGAATTCTCCTAACACCATCAAGGCCAGTCGAGTTTTCGCAGGTTTTTCATAGTGTATATGTTTTTGATGCAGAAGTTATCTCTGTGACTCACTTCTGCCAGAATTTGTCCTGTTCTGTCTTGTGGTTTGGGAGGCCCTGTGTCTCCACTTGCTCCTGGCAGATTGACAGCATGGGGCCTTGCGGCGCTCTTTGTCTGCCGGTGGTGTCTTGTCTCCCTTCTGTACTTTTCCGGGTTATGAGGCTGCTGTTCCAGTCTGGGCAGCCACCTCCTGCCACGCCACTATGGCGCTTGAAACTAAACTGCCATGTTTTCCACTTTCTAGACCATTTAAAGGCTGACGTTGGTCCTCTTTTCGTTGCAAAAGCTGCCTAACAGTAGGCCAGTAGCCAAGGTGTTCAATGGACATTTCATGGCCTTTGTCATCCTCAGACTGCTAGCATCATTCAGAGGTGGAATGGACTTCTAAAAAATCAACTCAGCAAAGATCTCTACCTCTTCCTGGTCCGTACACTTTAGTAAGGTAGTTTGGTCACTGAATGTGTTTGTCACCAGAAAGGATTTATCTCTATCTCCTGGGTAAAGATCAGGTCAAAGGGGTTGGGAGTTATATAGACTATTTCGAAAATTTGGAATTCTACCCTCATCATTCCTGTGTATGATGCATCTTTCTTCCCCCTAACAGCAAGCCCAGGTTCACCTGGTTGGTGCACCCTCTGGCTGGCAGCTGACCAAAGGGGGCCTCAGGAATTAATTCTGGTTCAGCCTCCGAGATTCTTTCTTGGATGCCTAGTCCCAGGTCATGAAAACAATCACTGGGTGCCCTGCCTGCCACTTCTCCCTACAGTGGCCCACATGGTCTCTGTAAATTTGTAAAAATGCTTGTTCCATTTACATCTGACCTTTCCAAACAAAAGGTCTGGGTGTGAGTAGGTGATGATAGAAGAGGTAAAGCTGTACCTTCTGGGATGGGAGTCACACTGATTTCATGTCCTCGGAGGGAGAATAACAACCTGGCACCTGGCAAGGGAACACCTCAGACCCCAGGAGGTGTGGGGGGTGGGGAAGGAGGGGTGTAATCAGTGCTCTTTGTGCCCTCTAGATCCAACAGTGCAGCTTGCCAATCCCTCACCTGGTCCGCCTGAGCCCTGCAGCAGGCAGTGTGACGCATAGACGCAGCCAGTCCTGAACCATTCTGCTATACCCAGTGCCATCAGCAGCAACGCCTGAATGTGGGCCCCACCCATAGACGTTTACAAACACATGGACCTGCTCAGCTTTGTTCTAATCTGGCTGATAAAAGCACACACTTCTGATGCCAAGCAGCTCCGAGCTATGCCATGTATGGCAATTGAGGCCACAGCTACTCATGGCACTGCCCATGTGGCTTAACCAAACCAGTGCAGTGGTGTTCCAAGTCAAGTTTAATAACAAGTCCTGAACTGGAGTGCCTTGTGCCCAGTACTCTGTGTGTTTGCATGTGGGAAAGAACAAGTCACAATGTCTCTCCATTGGGCATGAGGGCCTGCTCGGGGGCCTTGTAATTATTGGCCGTGACACCAAAGATCAACAGGTCAGTCTGAAGTCCCTTGTGGGGTTCCTAATGGATAAGAGACTAGCCTTTGATTACATCGTGGCTGTCTGAAATAAGCCCTGCATGGTCACAGCTTGATGAGTCCAGGACACTGGATGGCAGGTTGGCCTCATCAACGGGAGTCACTGCTACTTGGAGTCCTGCTGACAGTAATTAAATGCCGTATGAGACAAACTGTTGTTTGTTTCCCCGTCTCCCTTGCAGCTGGATGTGACCAGGTGTCTAAATCCAGACTGAAGGGATGTGTGCTGCCTCCAGGTCGGGTCCTTAAAAGGAAGTGGTGTGCCCTCCACTTGCCCTTTTCCTTCCTGAGAACCCGATGGTGGGGGCCAGGCTCCCCACAGGCCCAGGGATGACATCCTGGAGGAATGCAGAGCACCCAGACAGAGGGAGCCTGGTCCCTGGATGATCTTGCAGAGTCACCCACTCACCTGCTCTGGACTCCCACCAGCTCAGGTTTTCGTGGGAGAGAAAAGTGACGCTCTCTTGTTAAGCCTCTGTCTTCAGAGACTCTGAAAGCTGCCACATCCTTAATATAATATAGGAGCGAATAACCGGGGATCTGAAGGACCAGGCCAAGGTCTCCCTGGACCCATTCACTCACTCACCCCACAATTTTATTTAGCACAGCAGTGAAGAACTACTACTTCCTCTTGAGTCTGGAAGGTCTCACACTGCTGTCCCACAACCCACTAGCCCAGTGTCCCACTGTACCTTTTAGGGCTCAACTACATATAACATGGGGATCCTATTGCCAGTTTCATAAGGAATCATGAGACTGTGTTTGTGAATCATAATAAAAACTAACACTTATCAAGTATCTATTTACCTTGTCCCAGGCACGCTCTGTGCAAAACCATGTACCTTATGAGGTAAGTTCCATTTGACAGAGGAGGACAATGAGGGCCAGACTGACTAACTTAATGTCCACAGAACAGTAAGGGGTAGAGCAAGGATTCACCTATAAGCAGACTGACCTCCAGAACCCAAACTCGTAGCCACTCTAAAATTGCTCTAACCTGCCGTTGCCACACTGCCTGGCATCAGGTAACCCAATTCACCAAATGATAGGGAGCACCAACTCTGAGCCACACCGTTCCAGGCGCTGAGCAAAGCAACGAAGCTCCCACCCTCCTGAATTTATGTTCTGCCGGGAGACACAGGCACTTTCTCTCATATCCTGCACACGGTTGTCGGCAAAACCACAATCACTGTTCACCACCTCTTCTCAGAGTAAAGACCAAAGATCTTTGATTTACAAGACACTCCACCACCCACCCCAACCATCCCTCCTCTTCTACCTCTCTCCCTCCAGCTCTTCAGATACACAGGTACATTCCTGCCTCAGGGCCTTGGCACTTGCCACTCCCTCTGCCTAGCTAAGCCTCCGTGTTCTTACATGGCTTGTTTTCTCACCTTCAGATCTGTACTCAGAAAGGCTTCAGTGAGGCTTCCCTGGTAACTATCTGAAATCCAGCGTCTCCCAAACATACTACATAGTTATTCCCTGGTCTCCCCCTTCTTGCTGTATTTCTTTTCTTAACACATATTACTTTAAAAAAAAAATAGAGTTCATTGAGTTATAAGTTACATAAAACCCATTTCAAATATACAATTCAGTGATTTTTAATAATTTTACCAGGCAGTGCAACTATCACCATAAATCTGTTTTAGAACATTTTCATCCCCTTCCCCCCAGTAAGATCCCTCATGGCCATTTACAGCTAATCGCCATTCCCACACTCAGCTCCCAGCAACCACTAATCTACTTTGTCTCTCTAATTGCCTTTTCTGAATACTTCATGTGAATGATATCATACAACATGCAGTCTCTTGTGTCTGGCTTCTTTCACCCAGCATAATGTTTTTGAGGTTTATGTAGCTGTAGCGTATGTCGGGAGTTCATTCCTTTTTATTGCTGAATAGTATTCCATCGTATGGATAGATATATCACATTTTGTATATCTATTCACCAACTGACGGACAGTTTTGTTTCCAGCTTTTTCTAACATACTCTACATTTTGCCTTGTTCCCGGCACTAGAATGTCAATTCCACGGGGCTGGAATTTTTGCTGGTTTTGTTCAGCTCTGTGTCCCCAGAACTTGAACTGTGCTGGACACATGGTAGGTACTCAATAAATATATGCTGAAGGAACACGTGAGAATAAAGATAACCTCAGAGAGTGGTAAGCAAGGGCTATCTACGCTGGCCACGAGGCAGGGGAAAGGGGATGGAGTGACGAGGCTCCGTGGACCCAGCAGTCAGGGCAGTCTCCTCTAAGGAATGGACTTTGGAGCAGAGACCTGAACGCACAAGGCTGATTACTACACGTTCGTCATCATCCGCAGGCCTCAGCTACCTGCTCCTGCCTAAATGCCAGTCTTGCCTGCCACTCCTGCAGGTCCAGGCAGCCAACTTGGCAGCAGGGCTGGGCTGGAGAGGGACTTGCAAGGACTAGCCTCACAGCCATCGGAACAGATGACGCAGGCCCCAGCTCCTCCCTGGGCCTAATCTGGGCCCTGCGCAGTGTGGGGAGGGAAGGCTGGGCTCGCCTGGCTGCCCCTTCTGCTGAGTGACCCCCAGGGTGAGACAAAGGGGTCAGGCACAGCCTTGGACTTGAGCTACACTGCCTGGGTTCGAATCTCAGTTCTAGCCTGTTCACAAGGAGCTAATTTTGTCCGTCATCTTAACTGGTCTCTCAGTTTTCTCATCTGTAAAATAGGGATAGCAACCATAGCTACCTTTTACTTAAAAGCCAAACATTATTTTATAAGCACTTACTCCTTGTAACTGTGTGCAGGCATGGTTGTGGGAAACTAATCCATTTGATTCTTACAACAGCTCCATATGGTAGCTGTTCTTTACAGATGAGGAAACTGAGGCCCAGAGAGGGGGAGTAACTTTCCCCAGGTCACTCTGCTACTAAGTAATACAGATGGGCTTCCAATCAGCAGACTGGTTCCAAGTGCATGCTCTTCACCCCTTCAGACACTGCTTCTCACCAAGCCAAAGGCATTGTCATAGTGAGTTAATGTATCTGAAGCCCTTGGAACAGCAGCCCAGCACGTAGTAAGTACACAAGGAGTGTCAGTATTATCACAGAGGGCATGGGGAGGCACCCTCCCTCTCATTTCTTCAAAAGCAAGGATCTGACCCTTTTAGGGGAAGCTGATAAGAGCTCTAGCCCCTCAAATCTGCAACTGCCCACACATTCCTCCCCCAGCCCCACCCACCACTCACTTGCCAAGGCTCACTGGGTGGGTGGTGGTGTGGGGGAGACATAAGTTAACTGTCCACCCTCCCCATTTCCCAGAGGACCAGTTGGGCGGTGCCGGGGAGGGGCTGTGAGTCAGGGCTAAGGACTCTGAACAAAGGTCTCGGGTAGGGCTCCTCAGAACTTCCGGGGCTGGCCCACTGCCTCTCCCCAAGGCCGGTCCTCTGCCTTTGGCCGTGCAGACATACCTTCTCTCAGCACCATGGAGGTCGACCGGTCAGCAGGTGCGCTCCTGGGGAGTGGGGAGCTTGAGGGGCAGGGGGCCAGACTCAAACCCAGGGACTGCCTCCAACGGGGCATTCCCTGCGCTTGCACCAACGCACCCAATTTCTCTTCTCTCTGCAGCCCTGGAGTCCACCTCCAAGAAGCCCCACGGGGCAGGCCAGGTAGGAGACCCCAAGCACGCCCCCGACAAAGTTGAGGTAGCTGATAACCCGAAGGTAAGTCACTTCATTCTTAGGAGGGTGTTTTTGACCCCAGGGTCCCGCTAGGTCTGGGGCCTCCGACATGGGGGAATGGGAGCTGGGAAAGGGGTCCCTGGCCTCACTGCCATGCCTCCGACTAGCATCAGCACGGCCACGGCCACGGCCACGGCCACGGTCACGGCCACGGTCACGGTCACGGTCACGGCCACGGTCACGGCCACGGTCACGGAAGCTCCTCAGGTTCCGGCAGCAGCTCCAGCGACTCAGAAAATGAGGCGAAGGTAAGAGGCTTACCCCTCACTAGCGGGTGCCCGGCGCCCCAGCCCGGAATTCGGGCCGACGTCTCACAGGCGAACCCTCTCTCTCCTCTCCCTCCCCCACCGCCCTCCGCCCCACAGCCCAGCGCTGCCGGCTCCGAGCTATACAAAAGCGCCCCGGGCAAGGTCAAGAAGCCCAAGGTGAAAAAGGAGAAGAAGAAGGAGGAGAAGAAGGAGGAGAAGAAGGAAGAGAAGAAGGAGGAGAAGAAGGAGGGCAAGAAGAAGGAGGGGAAGAAGGAGGCTTCCCACTAACGGGCCTCTCCGGGGCTCAGTAAACCTTCTCTCGGCCTCCAGGTTGCCTTTTGTCCCCCGCCCTTCCCCATCTCCCTTCTCGGACCGGGCCTGCCCCCTGCTGGGCACCGCGCGCCAAGGAGAGGCTGCCCAAGCCGTGCCCATTACGGTTTATTGTTTCTGGAACAGTGGCCGCACTGCTGGGGGGCGGCCTGTGCAGCTGGAGATCTCAGCACCTCGGCGAGGATGGGGAGGGAGGGACTCGGGCGGCGGGGTGGACCCTGTGGCCGGCAGGTGGCCGGGAGATGAGCGCGGCAGCGCGGTGGCCACCGGAAGCAGCAGCTGGAGGCGTTGTGGGGCCGCCCTCACCGCACCAGGTGGAAGGTGAGCCAGTACATGAGCAGGGGCTGCGCCGCCGCCACGGCCATGGTCAGGTACATGCGCAGCTGGTTCCGCGCCCCACGCACCGGGATGCCCTCGGCCGCCGCCTCAGCCAGGATCTTCAGCCGCAGCGTCCGGATCTGGGCGGGGGAGGGGTTCACTCTTGAGCCCGCACTCCTTCCAGACTCCAGTTTCCCCACCCCTCCATAGGGCAGCTGGGCTCAAGTCTCTGCTCTTGAGGAACCTTGGTTTCTCCCAAATCTCCTAACACACGTGGAGGACCTGCTCCTCCTCCCAGGCCTTGGGAGAAAATGTGAGGGTTCCAAACTCAAATGCTAGGCTAGGCCTCTTAAGTGAGTGAGGTGAGGAACTTCACTGTGAATACTCCACCTGAGGGGATGGCCAGGCTTGGCCCTTTGGCCGTCACCAGCTTGTGTTGACCCTTGACAATTTTTCAACACAAGCCAGAAATGCCTTCTTTTTCTTCTTAACTTTTTTTCCCCTCCCCTCCCCCCGCCCAGAATTTTAAATAATGACATCTAAGTCGAAGTTTATCTGAGCAGATCTGGCCCACCAGCCACTAGTTTTTGCCCTCTGCTCCTCACACTGAATCCTCCCAGTACCCTGACGTGCAATTATCATCATCCCCATTTTACAGAAGGGGAAGCAGGTTTAAAGAGAGGAAGTGATCTGCCCAGGATCGAGCGAAGCCTGGGTTCAAACCCAGGCCTGGTGGATCCCAGTGCTCTTAACCAGCACCTCCACTCCAGCTGGATGAACTCTCAGAGAAGCTACTTTGAGGATACTGAACTCTTTTCATCCTAAAGGAAATTCTGGTAGGAGGCCCATCATGCAAGGCGAGTGGAGTGAGGGTGAGAGCCCACTCTAGCAGCCTGGCTGGCGCCTCCTCTTCCTTCAGGACCCCGCTTGGACACCCCCTCTTCCAGGAAGCTCTCCGGACCCTCAGGCTAGGGCAGCCACTCCAGGGCTCCTCAATTCACCAGTGTGGGGCCTCTGGTCTAAACTCCCCACCTGACATCCCCTGCTTGGATGCCTCCAGGGACCCCCAACTCTGCCCAGGAGGCCTGTGCCCTGAGTCCCATCCTTCCCTGAGCCCCAGCTCACCATGAACACAAAGATGGACACACAGCACCAGCCCAGCACCAGGTAGTAGCCAATCTTTCCAAAGAGCAGGCCCATGAGGACCCCACCAATCATCCTGTGGGGGAAAGGGGAAGGCTGGTCTGAGGAAGAAGCCCCAGAGCTGGGGGCTGGCCGTGGGAAGGTGGAGGGGGGGTACTCACCCAACATATTTGTAGCCCAAGAAGGCCACCAGGTCGATAGTGGTGAGGTCTGTGTTGACAGTGACAAGGTAGAGGCTGAGCAGGATGGCCAGCACCTCCAGTGTCAGCCAGGCCAACGCCGAGCTCGCCTGCAGCCCCAGGAGGTCTGGGGAGAACCTGTCAGCACCCAATCTCTGTCATTCAGTTAGCTGGCTCAGACCCTCCCTAAGCATCTGCCTGGGGACAGCCTGTATGGGGGGGGGCGGGGCATGCTGAAGACCCTGCAGGGGCCAAGATGGATCTGGGCCCTGTCCTGGAAATCCCATCCCCAGTGACAGCCCAGAAAGGTCAGGGCTGGGATGGGGAAAGCACCGGGCAGGGGAGGTGTGTGACCCCGTTGGGAGGTGGGTATCAGACACTTGAGCTAAGGCTTGAAGGAGTAAGGAGCTGATTGGGGAAGAAGGACCTTAGTCTCTGCCATATCCCCAGTGCCTCAACAATAAATTGACTCTAATGACAACCGTTTTCCATGCCACAAAGGAAATGAACAGGGGTCTATGAGTGAGAGGTGGGGGCCTGACGTAGGCTGGAGGGTGGAAAGGCTTCCCTGAGGAAGTAACATCGCAGTGGAGACATCATGAGTGAATAGGTGCTCAGCAGGTGATGTAGGGGAGGAACACACTCCCCAGCAAAGGGAACTGATGTGCAAAGGCCCTGGGGAGGCAACCCAGGTCCTCTGGAGAAACAGAAGGAGGACCAGAGTGGCACAGCAGAGTGAGGGAGAGGGGCAGGCAGTGCCACGCTAAGGAGCTGGGGCTTGGTCTGGGGACAGGGGAGCTAGGGACAGCTTCTGAGCGGGGGGGGACATGGCCAGGCTCACCTCCCAGCCAAGACCTTCCTGCTGGAGTGGGGGTGCAGGGGGTATGTGTGGGCCGGGCAGCTGGTTAGGAGAGGCCAGGGGAAGGATGGATTTAGTGTCACCCAGCACAGGGTGTGGTGATGGGCTGCACACGGGTGGGAAAGAGGAAAGGGGCAAGGGTGACCCTGAGGGTGACCGTGCAGGCTCTGTCTTGGGCTAACTGGGAACATGGTGGGGCTCTTCTGAGACAGGGGAACCAAGAGACCTTCCTGACTGCCCCTCAGCTCCCCCAAACCCCACAACACTCTGCCTACTCCAGGCCACTCTTACCTATCCTGGGTCCCCAGCGCCAGGCCAGCCACCAAGACGTAGGTGATGAAAGCCATGGCTGTGAGAGGGAGACACACAGACACTAGTCAGCCCAGGGCCTCCGGGCACCTAAACCTCTGCCCGAGACAGGCCCACCCAGAGGGAGGAGGGCACCGGGCTGTGGTGGGTAGGGTGAAACCTGGAATGTAGAGGTCAGGAGCGTTGACATCAAAGCGCGGGGCCACTGGTGTGTCCTGCTGGTACTGCACCTCCCAGTCCTGTGGGGAGGGCGGAGGGGGCAGGCAGGACCAGAGCTGGGCTCCTGGCCCGCCTACAGGCCCTCTCTCGGCCTATCTTCCTGCCTCTCACGCCTGCCCCAGCCTGACCCACCCCTGTCTACAGGCTGCCACCCCGCTCAGATGCTCACCTGGTGCAGGTAGGGGAAGAAGAGCAGACCCAGCTTTTTGCCCACATACATGGTGTCCACAGCGAAGTAATACTTGAGCTTGGTGACGGGGATGAAGCGGTCGATCTGGGGAGGCAGAGCGCCAACCTGAAGCCCTGGCCCCAAGGCCCCTACCTGCCCCCACACCCACCAGCCCGGCCCACTCACGTTCTTATCCACCAGCTCCTTGCCCTGCGCGGCCAGGCTGCTCCCGTAGGCCATGGCCATGTTGGACACAGGATCACCCAGGAAGGCCGACTGGGGCGAGGCGGAGGCTGTAGGGTAGCCCAGGCCGCCAGGCGCCCGCTGGGCCCCATAGCCTCGGCTCTGGGCCGAACTCGTGTCATCAAAAAGCTGGTGGGGGTCAGCCATGCCTGGCTGGGACACAGGTACCCTCCGCTTCGAGGCTGCAGGGGGAGAAGGGTGGGGCGCCTCATTCATTTTGCAGGAGCTCTCCCTCCCACTTCTGCCGCAGTGGGGCACTGGTTTTGCTGTCAGATGGGTTGTCTAGTCAGGTTTGGGCGGCCTCTGCCTGCCTGCCATCCATCCATCCATCCAAATAACAATGATGAGGAGGAGGACGACGATGACGGCTACTATGTACTGGGGTTGACTGCACAGCATCCTGTGCTAAGCCTCTTACAAACAAGGTCTCTAGACAGACCTTCTCCCTGCACGTTCCCTCCTACTCATCCAGCTCCAGCCACACCGGCCTCAGTACTCAGTGAACACACCAGGCACATTCCCACCTCAGGGCCTCTTCACTGGCGGTTCCTCTGCCTGAACGCTCTTGCCCCAGACATCCTCAGGGCCCCCTCCTCTCCTCGAGGTCTTGGCTCCGTGGGGCCTTCCCCAGCCATCCTGTCTGCAGCTGCATCTCCCTTGGTGCCATCCCCTCATCCCTCTTCCCCACTTCATTTATATCCACAGAACTCAGCAACAGCTGACACACTAGCTGTTTATTTTATTCACTGTCTGTCTCCCCCACTCAAATTTGAGCCCCAGCCAAGGTGAGGAGCTTTGTCTTGTTTGTGACTGAAGCCCCAGCCCCTAGAACAGGGTTAGAGTAGGTGCTTGATAAAAACCTGATGTAAAAATAAAAATAAATAAATAAATAAAAATAAATTTTAAAAAAGGGCTTCCCTGGTGGTGCAGTGGTTGGGGGTCCGCCTGCCAATGCAGGGGACACGGGTTTGGGCCCTTGTCCGGGAGGATCCCACATGCCGCGGAGCGGCTAGGCCTGTGCGCCGTAACTACTGACCAGTGCTCTGGAGCCTGCGAGCCACAACTATTGAGCCCGCGAGCCTGGAGCCCGTGCTCTGCAACAAGAGAAACCACTGCTCCCCGCAACTGGAGAGGGCCTGTGTGCAGCAATGAAGACCCAACGCAGCCAAAAATAAATAAAAATAAAAATAAATTTAAAAACCTGATGAATGAATAAATGGCCATGCCCATTTTACAGATGTGGAAACCGACGCTCAGACAGGCTAAATGACTTGTGCAAAGGGCCAAAATGAGGGAGTGACAGAGCAGGATTCCAGCCCAGGTCACCCTGTTAAATATTGTAATAATTAAACCCCAGCTGAGCACTTAAACCACACACCAGGCCATGTTCTAAACACTGTGGATTAACTCATTTAATCCTCACAACAATCCATTCTGTGTTGGTGAGACTATCATCCCATTTTACAGATGGGAACCATGAGCCCCAAAGAGGCTCAGGCCCTTGCCCAGAGTCATACAGATGGTGTGAAGCAGAGCCAGGTTTCAAGTTTTCAAAAGATCCCTCCATTTCTTGCGGGGGAACAGACTGGGAAGGCGGGGACAAGATGAGGGGAGAGGAGGGGAGGGGAGGGGGGAGGAAGCTGCTGAGGTGGTCCAGGTGGGAGAACAGGATGGGCGGGCAGGGGTGGGGTGGGGAGGGGAGGGGCTGCTTCTGGCAAATTTTGGAGGTAGGAGAGGCAGGATTGTTGGAGGTGTGCTTGGCTGCGGTAGGGTAAGGAAGATGAAGGAATTCACGCTGTCTTCCCAGATTCTGGTCTGAGTGATCAAGTGGATGGGAGTGCTGTCTACTGAGATGGGGAATATGGAGAGAGCAGATTTGAACCCAGCACTCAGGCTCCAGTACCCTGACCAATAAGCCATGCCACCGCAGCAAACGTTTACTGAGCTCCTCCTCTGTGCCAGGCGCCACAGTGGGAACAGGGTGGTAGGATTACAATGGGATGCGGAAGAGGAATCACATAGTCCATGTCGTGACTTTCTCTACACCTCAGTTTTCTCCTCTGCAGGATGGTGTCAACACTCCAGGGCAAAGTGACATAAACTCCTCACCCCCTGGCCTGGCCCATAAAAAAGTGGTCAATCCCGTCACCTATTATCAATAACTAGCCCCTCGACTCTTCCTCTTCATTATTTGTAGCCTGAAAACAGACCCAGGTAGTCCTCTATCCCAGAGCAAGCAGCACTGGCCCCGGCCCACTTGTCCCCAAGCACCACTTCTCTTTTCCCTCTCCCACTTCTGGCCAAAGGGCTGGCTTCCTGAAAGCTTTAGTGTAAGCACTTCCTCCCTCTTTGTTGCCCCCTCAGCCCTTGGCATTTGGGGTTCTGCTCTCACCGGTCCCCTAACTGCCTCTGCATTACCAGGCCAAGGCCGTTATTACTCTCCTCAGATTCAAGCTCCTCGGCAGCACTGAGGCCCTTGCTCCAACTGCCAACCTCCAACTCTCTGCTCTCTTGGCTTCTGAGACACTGTACTACCTCTTTCTCTTTCCTGTCGGAGCCCCACAAACATCGACTGAGCACCTCTGTGGGTTAGGCTGTGCTGCGGGTGAGGTGGATACAGCAGTGAACCAAAAGGGAAAAACTCATGGAGCTGATGTTCTGATCGGTTCTTCTCAATCAGTGATTTCTCTCCAGCTCCCTGAATTGTGTGCCCCAATTTTCCACCACCCTTACCCTTGTCTTCTCTCTCTCAACTAGGGCAATCTCACCACACCCATGGCTTTCACAGCCACCCACCCTGTGCCCTGGGCTGTCTCTAGCCACCACTTCCTGCCAAGGCCCCAGGGCCTTTACCTCTGACATCAGTTCTCACCCATCTGGTCTCAATGTCACCCTCCCTTCTCAGACTCTGTCATCTTGCACCTGACTTAAATGTCCTCCTACCAGCTTCCCCTGTTCATTCTTAGCCCCAACAACCTCCTTTCCAGTCAGCAGCCAGAATGATCTTTTTAAATGTAAAAGAGAATATTTCATGCCCTCTGCCTAAGATCGGTGCCCACTGCGCTGAGAACAAAATCCAAATGCCTAGGAGGCCCTGCATGACCCAGCCCTGCCAACCACCCTGGTTTGCTACCTCTCCTGGGACTCACTCCACCAGTCACAAGGGCCTCCTCCTCTCGGGCCCTGACCCTGCCAAGCTCCTTGCCCCCTCAGGCTTTTGAACATACAGTGCTCTCACCTTGGAACACCTTCCCACAATTAACACCTGACAGTACAGCACTCAGGCCTCAGCTCAAAAGATTCCTTCTCAGAGAGACCTTCCTTACTCCTCAATATAAAGCACTAGCCCCACACTTTTCTTCTCATAACATCCAGTGGTTCTTTTTTCTCTTCCAAGTACTCGTCACAACTTCTGAATCTATATTCATTTGTCTACTTGCTTACTCAGCACAGGCCTCCCACGCTTTTCCCTCGCACCATAAATCCCCTTCCCCGGGCTAATTCCTCATCATTCGATGTTACCTCTTCCAGGAAGCTTCACTGACACGCCTGGGCTGGGTCATGTTTCCTAATCTGGGCTAACACAACACCTCCATCCCTGCCATAACCACTCTGATTGTGCTTCCCCCATCCCAGCCCTGACCCCTCTGCCTGCTCTTCTCTTATCACAGCTCCATGAAGACAGGAACCAGGACTGATGGGCACGGCTGTATCCCCAGCATCGCCCACCACAGGGCCAGTCAGGCATCTTACAAAGGTTGAGGGAGGAATGTAAGGCCTCCTCAACCCCTAGTCAGTTTCCGGCTTATTCCCTTTACAGTCCTAATCACTCCCGAAATTATCCTGCTGCCTAGTTTGCTTCCAAGTTTAGTGTCTGTCTTCCCACTAAACTCTGAGCTGTAAGTTGCCAAGTTGCTGGTTACTACTGGGTACCCAAATTGCAGCACAGGGCCTGGCACAAGGGAGCTGAAGTAAGATATTCTGAATGAATAAATGAGACGCACTCACACTCCCGGAGATGAAGAGGAACTTAAAGAGAGATACAAATTCACAGACACGGGAAAAGGGGATTAACAGCACAATAAACACAGGTTCAAATCTTAAATGAGGGGTAAACACGGCCCTCTGCGATCACGCAGGGCTTTGAACGCCGTCCTAAGGTGCGTGGGCAACAGCCCAAGGCCACGGAAGGGTGGGGAGAGGACAGACGGCTAACTGAAAATGAATGAAAGTCGCGTTGTTCTGCACATCACACAATATCCTGCCCAAACTTGTTTTCTTCTAAAGGAATTTCCTAAAGAAGAATCGAATCCAACACGCCCCTACCCGGACCTGGCATCCCTGCGCCGTGCACACCTCGTAGCTCCAGATCCCTGACCTCGTGACCTCCGACCTGCGGCGACCTCGCCAACCGCCGAGGCGGCCCCGCCATGCCCCGCCCTCCTAGCGCCTCGGTCGGCCACGTACGCCACTTACGCTGCCGGGGCGTCCCCGCCGCCGCCAAGCCTGCCGGGTGCATTTTTCGCTGCCGCCGCCGCCACCGCAGCCCCAGCCACGGTTCGAAATGTGCCCGCCCGGCTCCCGTAGCCACGCCTCACCGGCCACACGACAGCCAATGGGCGTCACGATCGCGCAGACGCCACGCCCCCTCACAGAGGCCCAGACAAGCTGGCGGGTAAGAGGCGAAGACTGGAGGCCGGTGACGTTAGGCGAGAGTCAGGCCTGCAGGGCAAGGAGGGCGGAGCCCGGAACAATCGAAGAAGTAGGCGGTGTCGTGCATGATGGGAAATGTAGGTGTCGAGCGAAGAGGGCGATGGGAAATGGAGTTCTCTATAGACAAACGCTCAATTTGGCTCTTGAGAACACTGGGGAGCGAGAGAAGGGTATGGAGCAGGAGAGGAGAGACCCGTTAGTGTTCCCCAGGGGCTAAGCAGAGTTGTGCGGGCTCTAGCGCTTATACAGTTTTGGCAGACTTTAGGTATTAAAGTGATTATTTAGAGGGCGAGAAGGATATCCAACAAGTTAGGTGGGAAGAACCAGGTGTCTTTCCTCAAGACGTATTGTTAAAAAACAAAATTAGGGACTTCCTTGGCGGTCCAGTGGTTAAGCCTCCGCGCTTCCACTGCAGGGGGCGTGGGTTCCATCCCTAGTTGGGGAACTAAGATCCCACATGCCAGCTTGATGCGGCTAAAACCAAAAAAAAAAAAACCCCACAAACAAAACAAACCAAAAAACCCCAAACTAAACCGAGTAAAATTTCTTAAATTAATTTTTTATTGGAGTATAGTTGCTTTACTAAACCGAGTAAATTTGAAGACCTATGGGATTTATTCAAAAATTTATGGGGGCTTCCCTGGTGGCGCGGTGTTTGGGAGTCCGCCTGCCGATGCAGGGTACACGGGTTCGTGCCCCGGTCCGGGAGGATCCCGCGTGCCGCGGAGCGGCTGAACCCGTGGGCCATGGTCGCTGAGCCTGCGCGTCCGGAGCCTGTGCTCCGCAACGGGAGAGGCCACAGCGGTGAGAGGCCCGCGTACCGCAAAAAAAAAAAAAAAAAAAAAAAAAAAAAATTATGAATCGGGCGACATCCCATCTAGTAAATAGAACGGAGCTTGAAGGAGTTGTACAAAATGGAGGGTTTTTTATAGAAGGAGGCAAGGAAGTTATTAGCAAGAGAAAAGAAAGAATTATTTCAGACCAGGTCACCTTCTTTTGGTGGGAGGGTGAGAATCTATCTTATAGAATACCTCTTCTTCCTTTGCGGGAGTAGGGGTGGGGGCGTGGGGAATGTAGAAATGGTGAGGTCCCACATGACAGATTACCTCGCTGGTGCTGACCAGGAAATTCCAGACTGGCCGATTAAGATTACCTTCCTGGGGAAGGACAAAATTGCAGTTAGGTCAGATGTTAAAATCTAGGTTTGGTATCATGGGCTTTAGCACGAGTGACGCCATTTGGGGTCTGTGGTTTTCTCTTTAACAACATCTTTAGACATTTTCCCAAAAAGTCATAAAAATGTTCCTGTGTTGCAACCTGGTTTCCCTGGTTTGCCAAAAAACATTATAATCCCCAGCAAGTGAGCACACACGGGCACACCTGCAAGTGAGGGGCCCTGAACATTAAGCTACCTTAGTCTCTCCTGTCTCTGCCCTCCATCTCCCCCTTTATCTAACCTGTCTTCCCCTCAGCCTCCCCTTTTCTGTCCCTCAGTCTCCTCCAGTTATCTCAGGCAAAGATAATGGTAGAAATGACTTCTGGGGAGTGATAGCCCTCCGGAAGGATGTCAGCAAGTGACCGTGTCACTGTGGCTTTCCCTTTCCTCTTCTGAGACACTGTCTTTTCTGGGGACCTTGAAGACTGTTCTAGTCTCTCAGTTATGACTCCTGGCTGCACAGTCCTCTAGGCTTCACCATCCAAGCCCCTGTCACTCTGCCTGTGCTTCCCTTATCACAGCCCTGACCCTCTGGGCTGTCAGTCGGTTGAAGTGCGGGGAGCCCCCCCGCGAGGGCAGGGCCCAGGGACTGTCTTGGTCACTGCGTGTCCCCAGCATCACCCAGCAAAGCGCCAGGCACAAATTGAGGGCTGAGCAAAGATTTGGTGAATAGCTAAGGATCCCCACTCTGTGAGGGCACAGGTGACACCTGGCCCTGTGGTGTCCCCTTTGTGAGTTAGACAGGGGTTCCCTCCAGGTGGACGCAGCCCCACTCCAGAACGCACGACCTGGCGCGTGGAACGAGGGCTGGATTTCAGTTTGTCCCCTTGTCCCCTCAGCAACGCGCCCCGGTGCGGCGCACAACCTTCGCAGCCTTGAGCAATGGCCCTAAGGAGTCGGGGAGCGACTCCTCGGTCCGCGAGCCGAAAACAGACTTAGAATTCTCTCTGGCGTAGGGAGCCGCGGCTCCGGGGAGGAAGCAAAGGAAGGAAGGGGGAGGAAAGGAAGAATACCCCCAACCCAAGCATCCCGCCGGTCTCCTGGGTCCGGGAGCGCTGGTCTCCTCCCTTTCGGTCTTCACACCTGGCGGTGGGGCGTGCCTCAGTTTCCTCCACCCCGCCCCTCCCCTTTTTCCTCTTCTTCCTCTTTGGGGCGCCGGTGGCCGCGCGTCAAGCACTCCCGGAACTGAAGCTGGGCGCCTGGCGGTCGGGAGGCAGGGGCCACGTCAGCGGGGCGGCCGGGAGCTTGGCGGGCCGGCCGGCTGCGCCATGCGGCGGGGAGCGCTCCTGGCGGGCGCCCTGGCGGCGTACATCGCTTACCTGGTGCTGGGCGCGCTGCTGGTGGCGCGGCTGGAGCGGCCGCACGAAGACCGCCTCCGAGCTGAGCTGCAGACTCTGCGCCAGCAGCTGCTGCAGCGCAGCCCTTGTGTGGCTGCCCCCGCCCTAGACGCCTTCGTGGAACGGATGCTGGCGGCAGGACGGCTGGGGCGCGCAGCACTCGCCAACGCCTCGGGGTCCGCCAACGCCTCGGACCCCGCCTGGGACTTCGCCTCGGCGCTCTTCTTCGCCAGCACGCTGGTCACCACCGTGGGTACGTGGTCGCCCTCCCGAACCCCCGACCCGGGACCCCCCGGAGCCCCCGCCTCCCTAAGGACCCAGGAGCCGCCACGAAATACCCTGATCCCGGCGGATCATTCTCGATCTACTCTGAGCCCAGAATCCCCTCAAAATCCCCCAACGAGGACCTGGGACCCACACTCATGGGCTTCTCCACCTTGGGGGGCCTCCATCCATGCCTTTCCTCCCAGTAGGAAATCCACCAGTTCCCTCGGGGACCAGAGCCACCCTCAGAGTACCTTCCGGCGAGCATCTGGGGCCTCATTCCTCTGCCTTAACTCCTTTGGAGACCCGGGTCTGTCCAGTCCCCTCTGGGCCTAGAACTACCCTCAGAGACCTCCTGCGAGAACCCCGGACCCTCTGCCTGAGACCCTCGCCCCATCTGGACTGGGACCTCAGCCATGCTGAGCCAGCTCTCTCTGGCTCAGACCGCCATCCCCTCCAACACTGTCTCCTGGTTCTCCAGATACGTCCTTCTGGGTTGCCCCTTAGGAAGCCTTACCCCAATCTCCTCCCGACCCTGGTGCCCCAGTGAGGACCCTGAGTCTCCAGACCCTCTCCAGGTGCTATCCCTAAAGACCTTACTGCCAGTAGACATCCCTCAGCCAGAACCTGGGGCCCCTATCCCAGACTTCTAGCCCTCTGGACCTAGACCACTCCCCAGCAAGGGGCCCTGCCCTCCTCCTGACCAAGGACCACCCCCACCCTCATACTCCTCTGCAGGTGGCCCTGACTCCAGACACAGGGCCCCTCTTCACGTATCCCACTCCGTCTTAACATCTTTGTATTGAGGAGCCCTCAGTGCAGGGCTTTCCTCCCAATAGGGACACCCTGTTCCCTCTGAACGTGGGACTTCCAATTCAGCAGCCCCAGCTGTGGAAGTGCGTGAGAAAACTAGAGCACCTTCAGGAAGGGCCGCTGACTTTCCAACCAGAAGCTCCCTAGCCAGAACTCCCACCCCTCCAGTCCCAAAACGGCACCAGCAAAAACCCCTACTGTTTTCCAAGCCAGGGACTCCCCATGGGGACCCCTTGGTTTATTTATGTTGGCCCCCGCATGGATCTTTGTTCCCTGAACACAAACCCATGCCCCCTGCAGTGGAAGTGCGGAGTCCTAACCAGTGGACCACCAGGAAATTCTTTGCAGACCTCTTTGAACCCGAGAACCCCTAGCTGAGACTCTCACCACTCTCTGGACCCTGACACCCCTCGTAAGAACCCCAGAACCACCTGAGACCCCAGCGCCCTCCACACACGCTGTCCCTGAGAGCAGAATCGCCCCCCTCCCCAGGATGCCAGTGCAGGGAGCCGGCTCTCTGCACCTGCTACCCCTCCCCCGAGACCCCCTGCCCAACCTGAATTTCCCAAGAAAGGGAACCTCCTGGGGACCTGGGACCCCTTCAGTCTCCTCCAGACCCACAGCTGGGACCTTTCTCTCCACCCCAACCCTGCTGTAGTCTGCTCTGGACCTGAAGTTCTCCCTCCATCAAGGACACTCCAGGCTCTCTGTACCCCAGACCCCCCACCACCACTGTCCACTCAAGACCATTCCCACTTTCCACCCTTGACACTCTCAGCCAGAACCTGAGACACACACACCCCTCCCATCCTCCCCGTAGCACTGTCTACCCCCATCATGTCCCCTCAGGCATCCTTGGGCTCAGAAGCCCCTTCTGCCTGAGGATTCCCCTTCCAATCCAGAAAACACCCACACTGGTGCCTGTCCCCCTTCTTCCTCTGGACCCAGGACCCCAGCCCCAAACCAGGATTCTTTTCAAACCAGGACACTGGCCTCTGATTTCAGATTACTGACTGGACCCCACAGATCCCCTTCTCTGGACCCCTACAGCCTCAGGTGGGACTGACGCCCCCTCCCAGCCCTACCCGGGAAATCTCTCACCTCAGGGCCCCTCAGACCTGGAAAATCCCTTTGTTGTCAGGCTCTGCTGGTCCTCCCACAGCCCCTCCCCAGCCCCCAAACTTCCTCTTTGCCTCTTTGCTAGGATTTGGATAGGGGAGGTGGCTGGGGCCTGGCTGGCCCAGACTCCTAACTCCCTTCACTGCCGGCAATAGCAGGCAGCCTTTGCCTTTTGTGCCCTGTCATCATTGTGTGGATCAGCAAACCAAGGCCCGGGGCAGCAGGGCTGGGTGCTTCTCACAGACTTTCCAGCTGCTGGCTGGGCCTGCACGACCTGCTCCCCGGCTTCACTCTCCCTCTGTCTCCTCCCAGATCCTGGCTTCGGAGAAGTTGTCCCAGACAAGACAGATGAAGAAGCCAAACTCAAGGCAGGCACTGTCTGGGGGATCTCTGATTCTCAGTGTCCTCCCTCATCTGTAAAATGGGGATAATAACACTCCCTGCTTCACGGTAATAGCAATACCTGGTAGAGGACTTAACCACATATGGACTTTGACTCACTCAGTACAATAAGCCTTGTGAGGCAGGTACCATTAGCGGTTCTATTTTTCAGCAATAGAAACTGAGGCCCAGAGAGGTTGGACAACTTGCCCAAGGCC
Source organism: Pseudorca crassidens (assembly GCF_039906515.1). Taxonomy (NCBI): domain Eukaryota; kingdom Metazoa; phylum Chordata; class Mammalia; order Artiodactyla; family Delphinidae; genus Pseudorca; species Pseudorca crassidens. The sequence goes on along the minus strand of NC_090315.1, from coordinate 15,070,237 downwards.
ACACAGGTAGGAAGTATAGCGTGCGGTTTTGAACTGAGGCTGTCAGGCCTCAGAGTCCCATGCTGTTAACCAACACACCACACTACCTTTTAGGCTTGCATGAATGAAGGAGGGTGATGTATGTATATTAAAAAAAAATTATTCTGACATTCGTTAAAAATGGTAGGTTATGGCAACAGGGGAGAGAGACTGAACTCAATTCCGAATATAGCAAAGACAGCTGGAGAGATTTAGAGCTGAGAGCAGAGTGAAGGGGTCAGTGGATGGAAAATTACCAAGAGGAGCATGGAAGGTAGGGGGATTCTTGCTAAATACTGGCCAAGGGCTTCGATATCAGTGGTGGATGGTGAGGAATCTGATCAGATATCAAGAGTGGGGGGATTCTCCCTAAACCAACTGAGGATTCCTGCTAAAACTGGGCTTAGTCAAGAAGAGGGCTCAGGACTTCCCTGGCGGTCCAGTGGTTTAGACTCTGCACTTCCAATGCAGGGACGCAGGTTCGATCCCTGGTCAGGGAACTAAGATCCCACATGCCGCGCGGCACAGCCAAAAAAAGGGAAAAAAAGGAAGAGGGCTCAGAGGAGCTGACTAAAATTTGGTCAAGGTGGGAGTCTGTGTCCGTGTGAAGTGCCGGTAATAATAACTGAGACTGACAGAGCCTCGGTTATTATTATTGTTGCTGGTGAAGCCGGGAGCCCTGAATGTATCTGGAGAAATGGAAGACCGTATGTCATTCATAGAGACCTCTCCCACAGCGTCCCTGGTCTTGTCATAGGGCCTAGTCTTCTGAGGAAGACCTGGGGCCTGGAGCTGGTCCAGGCAGCCTTGCTGTGATTGAGGCCAGGGCTGGAGGAGTCGACTCACCTGCAACTGGGAATGGGGGGAGGGAGCGAGCATTACAGTCATGCTAACTCTTTCTATGCCCGTGCTAGGTGCTACACCCTGTCCCAACCTGCATTTGAGGAAGGCATTGTTTATGAGGCCATTTTGCAGTACTCTGAGGAAACTGAGGCTCAGAGAGGAGAAGTCACTTGGCCAAGGTGATGCAGGGACCAAATAACAAAGCACCGATTTGGACTTGGCTCTCTTGGAGGTAGCAAGTTGAGGCTCACAACCCCCATTCTATTCTAACTCTACGATTTTTCTGTTTATGAGGATTTCGTGTCATCTGCAAACGTGTCATTTCAGCTAGGCTGCTGGAGTTTCTCTATCAAAAGCCTTGTATTAATGAAGCTTGGAGCCATAAGTGATAAACCTCAAATAACAGCTGCTTAAATAAGATGGAAGTTTATTTCTTGCTCACATTCAAGGGAGTCAGTCCAAGACCAGGATGGTGCTGCATGGTCAGAGACCTTCGTGTTCCTTCATAACTCCTGGGCACGGTTTCCATTCCCAAGCCCATCTTATGGTCCCAGATGGCTGCTCACCTCCAGCCTTCATATCTGTGTTCCAGGCAGCAGGAGGAGGGAGGAACGAAGGAAGATACACATCTCCCTTTCTCTAAGGACACTTCCTGGAAGTTGCCTGCTTCTTTCATATATACCTCATTGGCCATAAATTATTCCAGAGCCACACCTAGCTGCGCTGGAGGAGGGAATGTCTTTATTCCAGGTGGCCACCTGTCCAGCAAGAACTAGAGGATCCTTTATTTTTCCCTAGTTTTTTTTTTTTTTTTTTTGCGACAAAATACACATAACATAAAATTTTCTATCTTAACCATTTTTAAGTGTACAGTTCAGTGGTATTAGGTGCATTCATATTGTTGTGCAACTATCACCACCATCCATCTCCAGAACTCTTCTTATCACACAAAACTGAATCTATACCCTTATGTACTAACTCCCCATTTGCCCCTCTCCTCAGCTACTGGCAGCCATCGTTCTACCTTCTTTTTCTTTTTTCTTTTTTGTCTGTGTTGGGTCTTTGTTGCTGCACGCGGGTTTTCTCTAGTTGTGGCAAGCGGGGGCTACTCTTTGTTGTGGTGCGTGGGCTTCTCATTGCTGTGGCTTCTCTTGTTGCAGAGCATGGGCTCTAGGCGCGCGGGCTTCAGTAGCTGTGGCACGCGGGCTCAGTAGTTGTGGCTCGCGGGCTCTGGAGCACAGGTTCAGTAGTTGTGACACACGGGCTTAGTTGCTCCGCGGCACGTGGGATCTTCCCAGACCAGGGCTCGAACCCGTGTCCCCTGCATTGGCAGGCGGATTCCTAACCACTGCGCCACCAGGGAAGTCCCCGTTCTACTTTCTGCCTCTATGATTTTGACTACACTAGGTACCACATATAAATGGAATCACAGAGGATTTGTCTTTTTGTGACTGACTTATTTCTCTTAGCATAATATCCTTAAGCTTCATCCATGTTGCAGCATGTGTCAGAATTTCCTTCCTTTAAAAGGCTGAATAATATTCCATTGTTTGTATTTACATTTCGTTGATCCGTTCATCCATCTGTGGACACTAGGGTTGTTTCCACCTTTTGGCTATTGTGAAGAATGCTGCTATGAACATGGGTGCACAGGTATCTCTTCAAGCCTCTGCTTTCAATTCCTTTGAGTATATAAAAGCCAGGGGATCCTTTTGTATGGAAGAAGGGCTCAGGGGAAAGCCTGCTCGTAACGTGCAATTCTTCCACACTTTCTTACGGGTCACAGGGCTGGATCTGCAGTCTTTTGGGCAAGACATTTTACTGTCAGCATAAACCAGGCCCCTTACCACTCCAGTCATATCTCTGACCCTTTGGTTTGCTTTATTTGGGAAATCAAAAGAGATTTTCAATTACACACTGCCAAAGTGATCCAGTTTCACCCACACCTGAATTCCCCTTTATCGTGTTTCTGTTTGCAGAACTCACACCCACCCTGGCCTTTCTGTGTTCCCACGGTCTCCGGGAGCACAGTGGGGCTTGTCACACCCACTTTAGGGTAGAGGAAACTGAGGCTTTGAGCCAGGGTAAAGCCTGCACCCTTTATTCATTATTTTGACTATCGATCAAGTGCCCACTCTATGCCAGATACCAGGGCTACAGTAGTGAACAAAACAGACAGAAGCCCCTGCCCTCCTGGAGCTGGTACCCTGTGGGGAGCCAGACAGTAACCACATAAATAAACCATACAGTATGCTAGAAGGCGTTCAGTGCTATGAAAACAAACTAAAAAGAAGAGTTGGGTAGGAGGGTGTAACAATTTAAAGTGGTGAGGGTGTCACTGAGAAGGTGACATTTGAGCACACCTGAAGGAGGGGAGTAAGGGAGCCATGTGGATACCTGGGGGAAGAGTGTTCCACCAGGAAAGAACAGCCAGTGCAAAGGCCCTGAGGTGGGAGCGTGCTGCCCTGGGTTGTGTGGTGCCCCGTGGGTCACCATAAGGACTTTATCCTTTTACCTGAATCAGATGGAGCCATGGGGGGATTCTGAGCAGGGCGGCGACATGACCTGACTCACGTGTTCACAGGGTCCCTCTGGCTGCATAAGGGGGGAAGGGAGACCAGGCAGGAGGCTGCTGGGTAGACAGGACCAGGATGGAGCCGTGGGGTGGAGTGGGGCGAGTCGGTGGGTTTTGGATCTGTCTGAAGGTTGAGACAACAGACAGAAACTGGGTGTGAGTGACAAGGGAGTCGAGGATGACACCAGGCTCTTGGCCTGAACAGCAGGAAGGGTGGAGGTGCCGTCGCTGGAGATGAGAGATTCTAGGAGAGGTGGGTTCGAGAGTGAAATTAGTCCTTGGCTTAGAGTGGCCACAGACCCCGGAGTGGATGCCGAGTGGGCAGAAGGATTTCCCCCTCACTCCCACAGGGTACGGGTACACGACGCCGCTGACCGACGGGGGCAAGGCCTTCTCCATCGCCTTTGCGCTCCTGGGCGTGCCGGCCACCATGCTGCTGCTGACCGCCTCGGCCCAGCGCCTGTCCCTGCTGCTCTCCCACGCGCCCCTGTCCTGGCTGAGCCGGCGCTGGGGCTGCCACCCCCCGCAGGCGGCCCGCTGGCACCTGGCGGTCCTGCTGGGGGTCGTGGTGACCATCTGCTTCCTGGTGCCGGCCACCGTCTTTGCCCACCTTGAGGAGGCCTGGAGCTTCCTGGACGCCTTCTACTTCTGCTTCATCTCTCTGTCCACCATTGGCCTGGGTGACTATGTACCTGGAGAGGCCCCCGGCCAGCCTTACCGGGCCCTCTACAAGGTGCTGGTCACAGGTGAGTGGGGTGGCTGGCCGGGGACCGAGGGCCGGGTCTGAGGGGGACCTGGCCCCAACCCAGGGGGGAGTTGAAAGTCACTGCCCAATCTTTGGGGGTCCTGTAGCCCCACGGCCATGACCTGGAGGTCTGAGTCCACCCATCGCCCCTCTGCCGTCTCTGCAGTCTACCTCTTCCTGGGCCTGGTCGCCATGGTGCTCGTGCTGCAGACTTTCCGCCGCGTGTCTGACCTTCATGGCCTCACAGAGCTCATCCTGCTGCCCAATCCATGCCCTACCAGCTTCAACGAGGATGGGGACGATCGGGTGGACATTCTGGGCCGCCAGCCAGAGCCACACCAGCAATTCGCCGCCGACTTGCACCCTGACTACGCCTCCATCCCCAGGTAGCTGGGGCAGGCGCCGCGAGGCTGCGGACCTGGCCTGCGGCTGAGGGGCCCAAGGGACTGGACTGACAGACTAGCACGTCCACAAGCACATGCAAGTGTTCCTGAGGCCCTGCCTCCGCTATCCGTCTGTCCTTTGTCTTACCTGCCTGAGCACCACCCGGATCCAGGAACCAGCATTGCCTAAGTTTCCCCTGCCCCTCCTCTCACCTCCCTGCACACTCTGTGCTTCCCTGGCTTTCTTACCGTCTCTGTCTTTCCCTCTCACCATCTCTTTGTTTCTCATTCTTTTACGCCATCTGCCACTCACCACCTGCTGATTCTCCCAGGCTCTGGACTCACACCTCATTTCAGGAGCTAGATCAGTCACTCCACTTTGGCCAAGTGGCTGGCCCTCTCAGAGCCTTGATCTCCTCATCTGTCAAGTGGAAAGAGTATATTCACTCACTCAAAACTCCCTCCTCTGTGCCAACCCATGCTGGGCAGTGCTAGGGACATAGTAGTGTTCCAGATGGTCTGCCCCCTGCTCTCATGGGGCTTGCCATCCTGTAAGGTAGACAGACCTGTCCTCACACAGTGACAGTCCATAACAGGCAGGACTTCAGTGGGGGGGTGAGGGTGGCGGTGGGCAGAGTGGTCAGGGCTAGGGTGGAGGGAGCACAGGGAATGTACCCAATCCAGCCTGGAAGGTCAGGGAGGGCTTCCTGGAGGAAGGCGCAACTGAACTCAGACCTGAAATCTGAGGAGTAGTCCGGGGAAGAAGGTGTACCTGACTCATTTTCCTCAAGTGTATCCAGGGAGCAAGACACATTCGGAGACTCCTGGGGTAGGCTTGTGTGATAGAATCTTCTTCAGCAGCCTGGCAGGCAGGAAGCTAAGGCACTGCTCTTTGTAAGACACCATTGTAACAGCTGTTCCCGTTTACCAAGGACTAATTACATTAGGTGCACTGGGCTCTGAAGCCAGCCTGCTTGGGCCCAAATCCCAACTCAGTCCTGTCTGTGTCCTTGGGTGGTCACTTTGCCTCTGTGATTCTTGGTTTCCTCATCAGGAAAATGGCAATAACGAAAGATGATTTCACAGAGCCTGCCATGTTATTCTGTGATGCTTTCTTTGGCCAGGCCCTGTTCTGGGTACTTTACATATGAGGCAGATAATGATAATATTGTCAGTGGACATGGGCATATCGTAAGCATCCTTAAAGGACCATCTTGGGAACTTGGCTTCTTTCTTGAGGGCACTAGAGAGCCATGGAAGGGTTTTGAGCAGGAGAGGGCCATGGTTAGGTTTGGGTTTTAGCTGCTGTGTGCAGGGGGACACTGAGGCTGGGTGCCCAGGGGAGGCTGGGGCAGGAACAAAGCAGGAGACAGTGGGACTGGGTAGGGCCAAGGGAAGAGGAGGAGGGGGCGAGTCGAGGGATGCTCAGAAGGCCAAGTGGACAGGCCATAAGCCTTACAGACTTGGGAGGGATAAGGCCAGAGAAAGGTCCAAGGTTGGTCAGCTGCCCCTGAGGTGGGAGCCTGGGAGAAAGAACAGATTTGAAGGGAGATGCTGAGGCTTGTTTGGAACATGGTGGCTGTGAAGGGCTAATGGGACACACAGGGGAAGGCATCAGGAGGTTACAGGACCCTCAGGGCAAGGGCTCAGTGGGTGGTTGAAGCTGGAGACAGACAAGGAAACCAAGGCCATGAAGGTGGGTTTGACAGCTCTGGGTGGGAATGAAGAGAGAAGACCAGCCTTGAGAAATCAGCCTTAGGATGTTTATATATTTATATCAGTAAGAAAAGATTTGGGTTGCAAGTAACCAAATCCTGACTGGCACTGGCTGAAACGATGAGATGGTTGTATATTGTACATCACCAGGGTTGGGGACAGCTCCAGGCATGATACAATCCACAGCTCCAAGAAAGTCTTGTGGTCCCAGGTTCCCTCTTTCTCTGCTCTGTTACCCTCAGCTGAAGGCTTGGCTCCCACATGGGCTCTCCTCGTGGCCCCAGAGTGGCTGCCACAGATCCAGGCATCACAATCAGACGTGTTAATTTTTATTACAGGAAGTTGGCGGGGTGTGGTGGTGGGGGCATCTCTTCCCATGGTACCTTTTTGGAAACAAGGAAACCTTTTCCCAGTGTCTCCCAGCAGCCTTCCTCTTCCATCTCATTGGCCAAAATTGGCTCACATGCACATCCTGACCCAATCATTGGCCAGAGTGATGGCATCACCATGATTAGCTTGGATGCCTCAGGATTCCCCCTGCCACCCAGGTCTGAGGCTGGGGCTGAGGTTTTAGTTTGCAGGCTGGTGAATACTTGAACAAAACTGGGCTTCTATTAGAAAGGCAGAAAGTTGGGAGAATGGGCAGACATCAATAAACTAATCAGCCAAGGCAGTGATGTACAATTATGCAGGTTGAGACCTACATAAGGGATGCCTGGCTGGTAGGGTGGAAACAAATAGGGGCTGAAGTTCATGGCTGAATATGCCCAAAGGGGACTTCTTTTTCTAATTAACATAACAGCCCCATATGGTGAGCAGTGACCCTTCAACCAATGCCCTCCTACCCGAGAGAAGAGCTTACAAAGGAGACAGCAAAGGAGTTCTAGAGAGGAGTAGGAAAACCAGGAGGGTGGGGAGTATTGTAAGAGATGAGAGAATTTTAAGGAGGGAGGAGGCAACATTGTCAAATGATGCTAAGAAGTCACACAAAACTGTTTTAATAACAGTGATAGAAAACACTTATATAGGATTTGCTATGTGCCAGACATTGTTCCAAGCCCCTGATACACAAGAATTTATTTAACCCTCTCAGCAACTCTGTGAGTCAGGTACATTCTCCATATTGCAGATGAGGAAAGGAGGCCCAGAGAGGTTAAATAACTTATCCAAGGTCACACAGGAAATACAAAACTGAGACTTGGACAAGGTTTTGGTTGGTCACCTTGTCCCACGGAGGCTCAGAAACACCCACTGTCTAGCTCTTTCTCAGTCTCCCAGCCTTCCTGGCTCCTCAGCATGGTCGTTGACCCTGCTGCTGAAGTCACTAGCTGGGTGGAAGGCAGGTGCTTGGGGGAGATGCCTGTGTGATCTGGTTTCTGCTCCTCACCACTTCTCCTTCCAAATTCCCCCGGAAAAAGAAATCAGGCCCTGCTCAGTTCAAGATACTAAAAAAAAAAAAAAAAAAAAAAAAAGCACATGCTTAAAAATGGAAAAAGTAGAAAAGACTGTACAGTGAAAAGTAAGTCTTCCTCCTGTACTTGGGCTGTGTTGACAGATTTCTCAGGTCTCCTAGGCATGTACCAGCAATATACATGTGTGTGTATATGTGTGTTATTAATTTTTTTCTTTCACTCTACATAGTGGTACCTAGTACAGTGAGGTGGTTACAATCACAGACTCTGGAGGCAAAGTCCCTGGGTATAAATCTGAACTCTGTCACTTCTAGGCTCTGTGGTTTTGGGCAAGTGATTTCACCTTCCTGTGCCTGAGTTTGCCAATCTGTGAAATGGTATGATAACAGCACCTACCTCATGGACTTGTTGGAGAATGAGGCAATTTAATAAAGCTCTTAGAACAATGTCTGGTGCTCAGTAAAATGTCAGCTAATGGTTATTCTCATTTCTGCACCTTTTTCATATTATATGTTTCATATATACATGTATGCTTTTCTAATATTCTCTTTTCTGCACCTTGCTTTTTTCACCAACCCAGTGTCACTCGGAGGTCATTCAAGAGGCACACAAGTAGGTCTCCTATCCTTTTTTACGTCTGTGGTGCCTCCTCTAGGACCCACATCCAATAAATTATTTCCACGTTTCATTAACGGACATGTGGGTGGCTGCCAGTCTTTTGCTGTCGTAAGTGATGCTGTAGGGTGTACCCTGTGCATCAAGGTAACAGAGGCCCTCCCCTTGGTGGGGCTATATTCCTGAGTGTGGGGGGGTGCCATGAGGACACCCCAGTCTCTCTGCCTCTGTGAGTCTAGAAGGGCTCAGGTACACAGCTGCAGGATTTCTTCCCTCAGATGAAGTCACCCTCCATGGTCTGTGGGGATGGGCTGGGGGGTGGGGAGCACAGACCCCTGTCAGCTCTTCATTTACGTAGAACACCTATAATGTGCTGTGTTGCACAGAGTTGGGAACAAGTGACAGAGAAAGCCCTAGGCCCTACCCTCACGGAGCCTGTGATGCAGTGGGAAACAAAGACCCATTCCCAGATAGACATGGCCTAGCATGGTCAGGGGAAGGATGGGGGCTGCTCGCATATCATAGACAAGACCTGAAAGGAGCAAAGTGGTCAGCCGGTGACAAAGTAGGGAATTGCATTCCAGAGGGTGTTACAGCAAATGCACACTCTGGAGGAGAGCGAGCATGCTTGATCAAGGATATTCAAGTCGCTCCGTGTGACTAGGCTTTGGACTACAGAGGGAGAAAAGGTGCCTGGGCTAGGAAGGACTACAGGGATGAGATTATGCAGGGCTCTGGAAAACAATTGAGTTTGGATGTTTCCCTGGGGTCCTGGGGAGTCATGGAAGGTTCCCAGGGTGTTGTCCCCAGACCATTAGTATCAGCATCACCTGGAATCTTGCTGGAAATACAAATTCTCCAGCCCCATCTCAAAACTTACTGAATCAAAACCCCTGGGGGTGGAGCCCAACAACCTGTTTTAACAAGCTCTTTTGGTGAGTCTAATGCATGCTAAGGTTTGAAAACCACTGGGGTTTAGAGTAAAGTCAGCTTTGCAGTTCATCAAAAAATCATGGTCTGGGGAATTCCCTGGCGGTCCAGTGGTTAGGACTCCACACTTTCATTGCAGAGGGCCCAGGTTCAATCCCTGGTCGGGGAACTAGGATCCCCGGGAAAAAAAAAAAAGTCATGGTCTGAGTCCTTAACTGTTAGGCATCAGAATAACAATGAAAACTGTTAACTTATTGAATATTTACTTGTGCCAGGCATTCTTCACGTGCTATCTTATTGGCTTCCCGAAACAGCTCTATGAGATGGCTGCCTTTGTCCCTGTTCTGTAGAGAAGGGTGTTAAGCCGCAGTCAGATTAATTCCCATATGGAGACCAAATTGTTTTTCACTAGAATTGTGATATCAATGTCTGATTGGGTAGAAAGACAAGTAGGCGAGAACCACCAATAGGAACTCCTTGAAGGGCTTCCCATCGCAAACTTCGTCCCCAGCACCCTCTGCCGGCCAGGCCCCGCGCTACTGGGTGTTGAGCACCGCCCTCCCTCCGCCCCGCAAGCCGTAGGCGCTGGTTGGGGTGCGCGTTACCATGGAGACAGGCGGGCGAGGCAGGCGTGCCTCGAGAAAGGCAGAAGTCGGTTGTGGAAGTGTAGGCGGCCATTTTGAGACCGGGCAAGAGGGGCGGGACTGGAGCGGCCGAGTGACGGTTGACCGGTTCAACTTAGAGACTGGTACCACGGGGCGGGGAGAAGAGGGAGGTGCCTGGGTTCATGCCTGGGAGGGAAGGGTGGGGGGGCGGGGTTAAGAAGGGGAGGGGAGGGGGGAGGCGAGGAGGGGAAAGGCTGGGGAAAAGGAGGACAGTCCAGGGACTGGGCACAGGAGGGGCGGGGCGGAGAAAGGGCGGGGCGAGGAGTCGGGAGAGGCTAAGAGAAGAAGCGGGGCGATGAATAGGGTCGGGGCTAGAAGAGGCGGAGCGTAGAGCCAGGCTGTCCAGGGAATGGAAAGGGGTGGTGAAAAGGGAGGGGGCGAAAAGGTGTCGGGGTTCAGGGGGAAGGTGAGGATCAAGAAAGTGCTGACTGACAAGGTAGCGCCGACAAGGAACGAGGAGAAGTTGCAGGACGAGGAGAGGGTGCGGAGCGAGGGGAAGACCAGTGGCTAGGAGAGTTCCCAAGGCAAAGAAAGCGTCTCTAAAGAGAAGGGGCGGGGCCATAGGAGGGGGCGGGGCAAGGAGCTGGCTTGGGAAGAACAGCTCCCCCAGGATGAGGGGGAAGGGTGGGTCTATAAGGGGCGGGACGAGGAGCAGAAGCCGAGCGAGGAGCAAGCTCCAGGCGAGAAACAGGAGCGGGGACAGGGGAAGCGCGGGGCGTGGGGAAGGGGCGGGGAAGGTCCGGAAACAGGATCCGGAGAGGGGCGGGTCTAGAGGCAGGACCCGGTACCTGGGCAGGGCCCGAGCACGGACAATGGGGCGGTGCGAAGAGAAGTGGGGGGCGGGGCAAGAAGTGGGGGCGGAGCCACGTGCAGGTTCGCGACCAGAGGAACTGGGGAAAATAGGTGGGGCGCAGCTAAATCGAGAAACAGAAACCGAGACCCAGTGAAGAGTAGCGGTGGGAGGCAGAGCAGGGGCAAGAGGAAAGAAGTGTGGGGCAAGGTTAAGGGGAGAGGCCAGGAGGCCGGACGAAACCAGGAGTAGGGGCGTGGCCAGGAGCAACAGGAGGGGCGAGACCTGGAGTAGTAGCAGAGGCGGGGTCCAGAAGTGTAGTAGATGCAGGGTCTGGGGCAGGGCCGAGTTCTGGAGCAGAGGCGGAGCCAGGAACAAAAGCAAGGGTGGAGCCTGGAGCAAGAGCAGGAGAGGAGCGAGGAGCAAAAGTAGGAGTGGAGCGTCTGAGCAGAGGCGGGGCCAGGAGCAGGGACTGGACGAAGCACCGGAGCGAGGCGGGATCTCAGAAGGCGCCTACCAAGAACAGTCTTGCAGGCTGGTGACCTCCGCATTCTCCAGGTTGAAGCCACGTTATCCACTGCCCCGAGATGTCCCCTGCTGGCCCTGCGTGGCCGAGGCTCCGAGTCCTGCAGACGCTGTGGGCACTGCTGGTGGTGCTGTTGGCACCGTGGAGGTTGTGGGCGATAAAGAATACCCAGGAGTGCACCTGGCAAGTTGTCCTGAACAACTTTGAGACAGTAGGCAAGAAGGACGCGAGCGATCGTTTCGTCGATCAAGAGCCCTTGTACACAGTGGACAAAGTGTTCAGCCAGCTAGTGGACGCGCCCATCGACCCGGACGAGGTGAGGGGACTGGTGTCAGGCAAACGGGAGAGGTCCTGGACCTGCACCCCACTGGGCTCTGGACATTTGCCCACCCTCTCCTTGCAGACATACCTGGGCTTTCCTTACTACCTGAAGATCAACTACTCCTGCAAGGGAGAGGTGAGTGGGTGCAGAGGGGGTGGGTTCATTCTGTTGGGGCCTCAGTTTCTCCATCTCTAACATTTGAATAGCGGTGGCACCACCAGACCCTAGGGACCTTAAAGATTCAAGAAAATTCCCAGTATCCCACGAGGCACATAGTTGGTGCTCAAGTAAGCTTTCTATTTCCATGTTTTAAAATTGACGTATAGAGTCTTACCTGGCGGTCCAGTAGTTAAGACTCCGCGCTTTCACTGCAGGGGACACAGGTTCCATCCCTGGTCCGGGAACTAAGATCTCGCATGCCCCACATCGCGGCCAAACAAAACAAAATAACAACAACAAAACACTTTCCTCAATAAAGTGAAGAAAATATTTTTCGAAAATTGAGATATAGGGCTTCCCTGGTGGCGCAGTGGTTGAGAGTCTGCCTGCCGATGCAGGGGACGCGGGTTTGTGCCCCGGTCCAGGAAGATCCCACATGCCGCGGAGTGGCTAGGCCCGTAAGCCATGGCCGCGGAGCCTGTGCTCCGCAACGGGAGAGGCCACAACAGTGAGAGGCCCGCGCACCGCAAAAAAAAAAAAAAAAAAAAAAAAAAAAAATTGAGATATAATTCACATACCATAAATTCACTATTTTAAAATATACAGTTCGGGAATTCCTTGGCGGTTCAGTGGTTAGGACTCTGAGCTTCCACTGCAGGGGACACGGGTTCCACCCCTGGTTGGGGAAATGAGATCCTGCAAGCTGCGGGATACAGTTCAATAGTTTTTTGTATATTTACAAAGTTGTGCAACCATCACCATTATCTTGTTCCAGCACATTTTATTTTAAATTAATTAATTAATTTATTTATTTGGTTGCGCTGGGCCTTAGTTGCAGCATGTGGGCTCTAGTTCCCTGAGCAGGGATCAAACCCGGGCCCCCTGTATCGGGAGCGAGGAGTCTTAACCACTGCGCCACCAGGGAAGTCCCCCCAGCACATTTTTATCACCTCAAGAGGAAACCCTGTACCCCCATCCCTCCAGCCCCTGGAGACCACTAATCTACTTTTTTCCCCTATGAATTTGCTTATTCTGGACATTTCATATAAAGAATGGAATCAGGGGCTTCCCTGGTGGCGCAGTGGTTGGGAGTCCGCCTGCCGATGCAGGGGACGCGGGTTTGTGCCCCGGTCCGGGAAGATCCCACATGCCACGGAGCGGCTGGGCCCGTGAGCCATGGCCGCTGAGCCTGCGCGTCCGGAGCCTGTGCTCCACAACGGGAGAGGCCACAACAGTGAGAGGCCCGCGTACCGCAAAAAAAAAAAAAAAAAAAAGAATGGAATCATACAATATGTGGCCTTTTGTATCTGACTTCTTCTCAAGGCTTATCCATGTTGTAGCATGCGTTAGTATTTCCTTTTTATGGCTGAGTAATAATATTCAGTTGTATGGATGTGCTACATTTTGCTTATCCATTCATTAATTGATGGACATTTGGGTTATTTCCACTTTTGAGGGGGGATATTACGAATAATGCTGCTATGAACATGTCTGTACAAGTTTTTGTGTAAACATCTGTTTTCAGTTCTCTTCACTATATACCTAGGAAAGGAATTGCTGGGTCATATGTTAACTCTGTTTCTCTTCTGAGGAACTGCCAGCCTGTTCTCCAAAGCAGCTACACATCATTTTATATTCCCATCAACAATGTATGAAGGGTCCAGTTTTTTCTATATCCTCACTTGCTCTTGTTCATCTTTTTGATTATAGCCATCTAGTATGTCTAGTATCTAGTATGTGTGAAATGGTATCTCAGCGTGGTTTTGACTTGCATTTGCCTCGTAACTAGAGATGTTGAACATCTTTTCATATGCTCGTTGGCCATTTAACTTCTTTGGAGAAACGTCTATTCAGCTCCTTTGCCCATTTAAAACTGGGTTATTTGTCTTTCTACTGTTGCATTGTAAAATTTCTTTTTATATACTGGATACTAGTTCCTTATCAGATATATAATTTGTAAATATTTTTCACATTCCATGTCTTTTCACTATCTTGATGATGTCCTTTAAAGCACAAAAGCTTTATGTTTATTGAGATATAATTCACATATCATACAATAGCACCAAAGTTTTTAATTTTGATAAAGTCCAATTTATCATTTTTTTTCACTTGTTGCTGGTGCTTTTGGTGTTGTCTAAAAAGGCTTTACCTAACCAAAGTCACGAAAATTTACTTCCATGTTTTCTTCTAAGAGTTGTTTGTTTGTTTTAGCTCTTACGTGTAGGCCTACGATCCATTTTGAGTTAGTTTTTGTATATGGTGTGAGGTAGGGGTCCAACTTCTACATGTGAATATCCAGTTATGCCAGTACCATTTGTTGAAAAGATTATTCTTTCCTCATTGAATTGTCTTGGCACCCTTGTCAAAAATCAATTGACCATAAATATAAGGGTTTATTTCTGGGTATAATTCTATTCCGTTGCTCTATATGTCTATCCATATGCCAGTACAACACAGTCTTGACCACTGTAGTTTTGTATTAAGTTTTCAAATTGGGAAGTTTGAGTCCTCCAACTTTGTTCTTCTTTAAGACTGTTTTGGCTCAAGTAAGCTTTCTGAGGACAGTAGAATGTTGTGGTCTAGAACTGAAGTTCTGGAGGCTACAGACCTGGGTTTGAATCTGCCATTAGCTAACGTTACTTGGAGGAAGTATAGCATGATAGTGAATCCTTTGGGCTGTGGAGCCAGGCTGCCTGGCTTCAAATCCCAGCTCTGCTACATAATAGCTGTGTGATCTCAGGCAAGTTACTTAACTTCTCTGTACCAAAGTTTCCTCATCCTTAACAAGGGTCCAATAATGATCATACCCATTTCATAAAATGCTTAAATAAGTGTGAAGCACTTAGCACAGTGCCTGGTTCATAGACAGGGCTCAGTGAATGCTAGCAACAAGTTTCTAGAGTGTGACCCTGGGCAGAGAGTTTACTCCATGAGCCTTCTCTCCTTATCTGTGAATTCCTTTTTCTGTTCATGCAACACCTGCTCTGAGTCAGATCCTCTTTTTTTTTTTCACAACGGGGTGGGGAAGGCAGTACAATGATAAACAACGTGGCCAGGTTTTTCTTCTGGATGCAGTCCACCAGGGAAACAGACAATTGGCAAGTAAATACATAAAATAATTTATTACAGTAATCAGTGCAAAGATGAAAATAAAATGAGGTGATATGTCAGAAAGGAGGGTGTTAGCTGGGGTGGTTGGGGAAGGTCTCTGAAAAGCTTGAGCAGAGACTGGAATGATGAAGAGGGACACACATGCGGAGAACTGGGGAAAACATCTGGGCTGAGGGAACAGCCAGGACGGAAGCCAGTGTGTATGGGGAACCGACCAGAGGCCTGTGTGGCTGGAGGAGAGTGAGCGAGGGGGAGAGTGGGAGGAGATAGTGAGGACCTGGCTTTCCCCCTGAGTGAGGTAGAGCCATGAGAAGGTTCTGAGCAGAGGAGGGATGTGATGGGACTCAGGTGTTCACAGGCCTAATGGGGGGCAGGGCAGCAGCAAGGAGACAGGGAGGGGGCTGATGCTCAGTCCGGGCAGGAGTTGAGGGTGGACAGCACCAGTGTGGTCAAGGCCACTGTAGCCCTGATGGGGAGGAGGTCCCCGCCCACCAGCACCTGCTACCCTGTGATTGGAAACCCTGAGGCAGGGCTGGGGCCAGTGTAGGGGACAGGATTGAAAGGGCCCCGGCCTAGGCATTCCTCAGGATGAAGGCCTGTGCAAAAGGGGTCAGACCCGTTAAATCTCCCGCCTGCATCCCACAGCTGCCCCCGCACCCCTGCCCACAGTGGCTTGAGCACAGCTGTCTCTTGGGGATGCCTCCAAGCCTTTGCTAGTGCTATTCTAGGGACTTCCCTGGTGGTCCAGTGGGCCCTCCCAGTGCGGGGGGCACGGGTTCAATCCCTGGTTGGGGAACTAAGATCCTGCAAGCCGCACGGTGTGGCCAAAAAAAAAATTAGTGCTGTTCTATACCCTAAAACACCTATCTTCTCCTTCCATCTCCGCTCAAGCCCTGCCCTCCCTTCTTAGCCCAGCCAGGATCCTGGCATCTCTGGGAGGTTGTCCCTGGCTGCCCCGTCACCCTCTTCCCCAGTTCCTTTCTGTCTAACTGCCCCATCCCACCCTCAGCCCCAGGCCCCAGCCCACAAACCTGGTGGCGATGGCAGAGACTCTAATTTCTCTGGATAGGGGGTGGGGTAGAAGCTTCAAGAATGGGACTTGAAATCCCTGAAGTGAGGGAAGAGGCTGCTAGTATTTTGGGTGCCAGGCACTCCCACCTTTATGTTTTTGCTTATCCCATGCTGTTTTTCCCCATGCATTCCCTACATCCAAATTCTGTCTGAGGTCCTTGCTCTGGACTCACCTCCTCCAGGAAGACCTCCTGACTCCCTCCACAGCCCAAAGCACTTCTGCTCGTCTCCTAGCCTGGCCCATCCCCTGCCCCAGCCCCAAACCGAAACCATGTTCTCTAACCTTCCCTCAGTGGAGAGTGTGCTCTCCTGACCCAGCCCCAGGGAGAAGACAGGCTAGTAAAGGTAGGGTCAAGGCAGCGGGACCCACAGGCTATCTTAAGGACACACTTGTGGGGCCATCTCGCCCTCAGTCCTCTGAGGCCCTGGTCCGCAAGGGCCACCTGACGGGGCTGAAGCCGGTGGTGCTGGTCACCTTCCAGTCCCCAGTCAACTTCCATCGCTGGAAGATAGAGCAGCTACAGATCCAGATGGAGGCAGCCCCCTTCCGCAGCAGAGGTGGGCCTGGAG
Source organism: Pseudorca crassidens (assembly GCF_039906515.1). Taxonomy (NCBI): domain Eukaryota; kingdom Metazoa; phylum Chordata; class Mammalia; order Artiodactyla; family Delphinidae; genus Pseudorca; species Pseudorca crassidens. Next base: position 15,053,786 of record NC_090315.1, on the reverse strand, counting down.
GGCTCCTGGAGGGGTCACAGCATGGCGGGCATGTGGGGGCATTGCCAGGGACCTCAGCAGGGTTCATGACCTTGAGGGGAGGCTGGGACCATCAAAGGGGCCTATGACCTGGTGGGCATGGGGGTTTGTTGGGGGCCTCACAGAGGTGTCTGACCTGGAGGGGGGCCTGGGGAGGCGTCAGCAGGTTGCTTGGCCTAGATGGGACCACACAGAGGCCCCAGTGGGGTCCATGGCTGAGGGGAGGCGTGGGGAGTTGCAGGGGGATCCCAGTGGTCTGTGGCCTCGGGGGCTTGCTGCTGGAAGGCCCCAGCAGCCTCAGTACCCCCTGCCTGCCAGCAGAGAGGTGTAATGCAGAGGAAGTGTGTCTCATGAGCTGGTACACACCCATGCCCATCAAGAACGGCAGCGTGGTCATGCGCGTGGACGTTAGCAGCAACGGCCTGGGGCCCTTCATTCCCAATAAAAGGTGCCCTTTCCCAAACCTGGGGCAGGGGGTAGTCTCTGGGAAGGGCTTCCTAATCCCCAGATCCCCAAAGAAGACAGGAGGAGCCCAAAGGGAGGGAACTGGACAGGGAGGTGGCAGTGAGCTGTAGCAGGAGCTGGAATGCATGCCCCACACCCACCTCCAGGTTTCAGGTGAATATCAACGGCTTCCTGGAGAGACAGCGAGACAACACACTCCAATTCACTGTGGGAAATGAGGTGAGGGGGGCCCGGATGGTGGGAAGGGTAGAAGAGGGGGTTAAAGACAGTAGGCTGGGGCCCTGATTACTTCCCAAACGAGCGGCAGATTCCATTTACAGAGCATTTACTGTGTGCTGGGCCCCTGGCGACGTGCCCTGCTAAATGCACAATCACATTAGGTCTTGACAGTGACCTGTGAGGGAAGGTGCTCTCACATACCCATTTTAAAGAGGAGAAAACTGTGGCCGCAAAAGGGTGGAGCCATTTGCCCACAGGCTCTCGGCATGTACACATGGAACGAGACTTGAAACTGTGTCTGCCTGACTCCTGCACCCATATTCTTAACCACAGTGCATTCACTCATTCATTCATTCATTCAGCAGGCACTTCCTGAGCACACAGTGTGGCACCATGGGAACATAACAGTGAACACACAGACCCAAACCCCTGTCCTCTCTTAGAGCTGACATTCTAGTGGGAGAGACAGACAGCAAACCAGTACACATGAAATCAGGTAAATTCTGTAGCAGGTTAAAAGGTAGTTAGTGCTCTGGAGAGAATTCAGAGTGAGGGGAACTGGGTCTGTGCAGGAGGGGACGGCAGTGTTTAATGGAATGCTCAAGAAAGGCATAACTGGTGGGAATTCCCCAGCAGTCCAGTGAGTAGGACTCTGTGCCTTCACTTCGGAGGGCCCAGGTTCGATCCCTGGTCGGGGATATAAGATCCCACAAGACCCCACAAGCCGCGCACCGTGGCCAAAAAAAAAAAAAAAGGCGTAATTGAGAAGCTTGGCATTTGAGTAAAGGGAATCATGTGGCTACCAGGGGATACAGAGGGAGCAGTCTGTGCAAAGGCTCTGAGGAGCGGGAGACCCATGTGGCCGGGAGAGAGTGGGTGAGAGGGAGAGTGCTGGGGGATGAGATCAGAGAGGCGATGGGGCAAATAGACGGAACCGTGGGAGAGGGAAGGGAGGGACGTGTTGAGCAGCCCTCCTGCCCCTGCCCCGCAGCTCTTCAATCTGATACCCCGGTACTTTGTGAATGTCCCGTCGAGGCCCTTGTGGTACACTGTGGACCAGGCACCTGTGTTCATCCTGGGCGGCATCCCTGAGGAGAAGGCCATCCTGCTGACTGACACAAACTTCAAGGACTTCTTTCTCGTGGAGGTGAGTTGATGTAGGGCAGATGGTGGTCTGGGCCTCAGCTCCTAAAATGGTGGGGGGGCCTGGGACCAGAGAAAGGTCCCCAAAGACCTACCACCAATGAGAGGCAAATAGCATGAATGAAAGACAAGACTGCAACCAGACAGCCTGAGTTCAGGTCCTGGTTCTGCCACCTCCTGGCTGTGTGATGTTGGGCAAGTCACTTTACCTGGGCCTCAGATTCCCCATCTGTAAAATGGGAGCAATACTTATATTTACCTCACAGACCATTGCGAGGATGATATAAATTAATGTCAACCGGACACAGAATGAGCACTACGTGAGTCAAAGCTATCATTACTTATAGGTCCACCATTTCTAATTCTGAAATCCAAAATCTTTGAAACGGCATTTTCAGAAGTTTAGGGCTAAAATGTATTTGTTGAGAAACTCCGACCTGAGCTAACAAAGGCTACTTTTTTTAGTCTTTATGCATTCCATTTAGTGTTAATATTCAGATGCTGCCCTGCAGAAATATTAAGGAGTTTGATTATGGGGTGTTGCCCCAGACCCCACTGGGGTTTGGATGGTATATATGTGCCATCTTACCTTCTAAACTGGAAACTTCTGAATTTCGATACACGTCTGGCCCCTAGGGTTTCAAGTTCAGCATTGTGAGCCTATATTATTCCCAGAACAGGGAAGGAGTGTCTGAAGCAAGGTTCTTTTGGTGTGAATGACAAACACGTTTGAATTAACTGCAGCTGTAGGCAGAACTCCAAACCAGTTTGGTTTAAGCAGAGAAATGGATTTAGTAGGTGTGCCTAACTGCAAAGCCCAGACACAGCTCAGCCTGCAGGCCTGGCTTGATTCAGGGCTCACATGAGGACTCCAGCTTTCGGTTCCACTTCTTCTGGATTAACTCCATCCTCAGTGTGATTCGTATCATCCCAACTCCCAGGCAGAGAGAAAGGGAGCGTCTGTTTCCCAAATAACTTTAAAAACAAACAAACAAACAAAAAACCCTGAAATTTGTTTGCTTTGTCCTGATTGGCCCAGCTTGAGTCATGTGTCCCAAAAGAATGGAATGTGACAGCTGGCTTAGCACAGGTCATGAGATCCATCCCAGTGAGGACGGCAGCCGAGACAAGAGGCAGAGAAGGGATGGTTCCCCCAGAGTGAAATCAGGCTAGCTTTGCCACGGGTTGGGGGCGCATGATTTCTGACAACCCCATGTGGACTAATGTTCTCTCAGGTCCCTCTGGCCATGAATTCCGGCTTCTACTGATCTCATTTCATTGACAGTCTCCCTGTCCTGGGTCAGCTCTCTCGGTTCTGGCCCAAGTCTTTCCAGACCTTGCTCAGTTTTCACGCTCCTGACCCAAACACACCCACAGGAAGTATGTGGCCGATGTGGATTCTGCTGAAGAGATTTGGAGGACAGAGAAGGCGGTTTATGTCATGAGAATGAAAAGTGCAATTTGAACTTCAGTCATCCTTGTTCTTTTTTTTTCTTTTTAATTTATCAAGATGAAACAAAATTCACCACTTTTTTTTTTTTAAGATTTTTTTGATGTGGACCATTTTTTTAAACTCTCTATTGAATTTGTTACAACACTGCCTCTGTTCCATGCCCTGGCCCTTTGGCCTCGAGGCACGTGGGATTCCAGCTCCCCGACCAGGGATCGAACCCACACCCCCTGCACTGGAAGGCGAAGTCCCAACCACTGGACCGCCAAGGAAGTCCCTAAAATTCACCACTTTAAAGTGAACCATTTAGTACCATTGATTACATTGATACTGTGCAACCACCAACTCTTGTTTCCAAAAAGTTTCCATCACTCCAAAATCGAAGCCTACTTATTCTCATTCTTTAATCACAGGGATTTTCCCCATATTGTTGTCTCCTCTCTGTTTTCCTTCCTCTTGTTTCACCTCACCACTCCCTTCTAGACGGCCCCTAGGGTCCCATAGGAATCCTCCCCCTACACGGCTCTCTTCGGCCCTGAGTTGGTCAGGTTTAGATGCTGTAACAGGAGTTCCCTGGTAGCCTAGTGGTTTGGATTCTGGGCTTTCAGTGTCATGGCCTGGGTTTAATCCCTGGTCAGGGAACATCCTGCAAGCTGGGTGGCCAAAAAAAAAAAAAAAAAAAAAACCCTGTAACAAAGAGACTCCTGAGAGAGAATAGCTTAAATAGTTGCTGTTGCTCATTCCCCAAACAGTTCAGAAGTGAGAAACCGCAGTCCCTTCTATTTTCCTGCTTTACCATCCTCTAGGCCCCAGGTGTTGATCTCATCAGTGTGATCAGAGCTGGGTCATGCCTACGTCCATATTCCAGCCAACTGGGAAGGAGAAGGAGCAGAAATGAAGGGCAAGCTATTTTCTCTTAAGCAAGTTTCACTTCCACTCACATTCCATTACTGAGGAATTAGTTGCTTGGCTACATCCAACTGCAAAGGAGGCTGGGAAGTATAATTTCTATCTGGGTGGCACATGCCCTGCTAAAACTCAATTACCAAAGAATATGGGAGAAAGGGATTTGGGAGCCCAACTAGCCACCTGCCAAAAATGGAAGAGGAAATTTGTAAGTTTGTGTAACCAAAATATTCAGGACTTCAGGTCCGGCTTGACCCAGGATTTCAAACAATGTCACCAAGACTGAGTTGCTCTCTCTCCATCTCTTGGACCTGGTTCCTCTGTATTGACTTTATGCTCAAACATCTCTGTCCTTGGAATTGCAAAGGCTGCATCTCAGGCCCACATCCAGTGGGAAAGATCTTTCCCATTACCCTCTAACCCCCAAATCCCAAGATTCCTTCCACTTGGTGTGGCTCACCATTTGCTCACCTTGACTCAATCACTGCGGCCAGAGACACCCACCATGCTGCTTTTTGAGTTAAATGAGTCAGAACTCTCAAGCTCTGCTCAAATAAGAAATCCAGCTGACTCACAGCTTTTCTTTTTCTCACGTATGTGGGAGAAGGGAGATGTGATGATCCTTTTCTGGTTTAACAAAGAAAATTTCCAAGTATTTCTTCCAGAAAACAGAGGCAGCACTTTAAATATTAACAGGGCAATAGATGAAGTATGACAACCAATCAAAATGACACATTGAGAGGGTAGAGGCTAGTTTCACCGGGCACAGCAACAATGTCTGTAGTCTGTAGAAATCTTTTGTGTGCTGAATAGGGTAGGAAAGTGAGAATGTACTTGTTACCCTTAACTTGATGAAATTTCCCTCAGCATCAGAACTTAGAGTGTTACTTTGATATATGCTTTTTATTGGAAAAGTTAGTGGAAAATTCCACTTTTTAGTGGACAATTTCAATCAAACACAGAAGTAGAGAATTGTATAATGAACCCAGCTTCAATAATTAACATTTTGCTTTTTTTTTTTAATCCCACTATTTTTTTTTCCCTGGAATATTTTAAAGAAAATTCCAGCCATCATACCATTCACCTGTAAATTCTGGAAATAACTGAGGAAGTATCCCTAACACATGAGAACTTTTTTTTGGGCTTCTCACTGTTGTGGCCTCTCCCGTTGTGGAGCACAGGCTCCGGACGCTCACGGACCCAGCCGCTCCGCGGCATGTGGGATCTTCCCAGACCGGGGCACGAACCCGTGTCCCCTGCATCGGCAGGCGGACTCTCAACCACTGCGCCACCAGGGAAGCCCCACATAAGAACTTTTAAGAAATAAAACTACAATGCCATTATAATGCCCAGCAAAATTAACAGTAACCCCTTAATAGCATCTAACCCGGTCATAGTCAATTTTCCCCAATGATCCAAAAATGTGTTTTACAGTTGCTTTGTTTGAATCAGGACCCACACGTTGCATTTAGTTGTTACGTCTTTTAATACCCTACATTTTTTCAGGCAATTTAAGAAACCAGGGCTTTTGTCCCATAGAATTTGGCTGTTTGCTTCACAAAATCGATTACAACTTGTTCCTCTGACCCTATGTATTGGTCTGCTCAGGCCGCCATAATAAAATACCATAGACTGGGTGGCTTAAACAACAGAAATTTATATTCTCATAGTTCTGGAGGCTGGAAGTCCAAGATCAAGGTGTCAGCAGGGTTGGTTTCTCTCCTGGGTTTGCAGAAAGTACCTTCTCACTGTGCCCTCACATGGCCTTTTCTCTGTGGGCATGAGTGGAGAGAGAGATCTCAGGTGTCTCTTTCTCTTTTTATAAGGACACCAGTCCAATAGGATTAGGGCCCCACCCTTATGACCTTGTTGAACCTTAATTATCTCCTTAAAGGCCCAAATACAGTCATGATGGGGGCTAGGGCTTCAACATATAAATTCTGTCCATAACACCCTATATTGCCTATAAACTGGTAGTGAGCTCTAGAAGCTTGGTTAAACTTAGACTCAAAAAAAAAAAAAAAAAGAGGGCTTCCCTGGTGGCGCAGTGGTTGAGAGTCCGCCTGCCAATGCAGGGGACACGGGTTCGTGCCCCGGTCCGGGAAGATCCCACATGCCGCGGAGCAGCTGGGCCCATGAGCCATGGCCGCTGAGCCTGTGCATCCGGAGCCTGTGCTCCGCAACGGGAGAGGCCACAACAGTGAGAGGCCCACGTACAGCAAAAAAAAAAAAAAAAAACAAACCAGGGAATTCCCTGGTGGTCCAGTGGTTAGGACTCCATGCTTCCACTGCAGGGGGCCCAGTTCGATCCTGGGTAGACTCAATCTTTTAGGCCCTTCATTGGTGGTACTTTCCCACTGTTAGTGATATTGCCAGTGCTGGTGATCGGTCATAAGTTCAGATGGTGTCAGCCTGACAGCCAATTGTGTTCGAGATAGAATAGGATTATTACAAGTGTGCCTCGGGCAAACTTAGAATCTTTTGGGTCCACGTGAGTACAGCCCTGACTGTGGCCCGGAGAACCAGGACTGCTGAGCACTGTTGAGTATGCTGTGTACTGCCCAACTCTAGGGAGCACAGAAAGCCCCAACTGCCTCTGGCCTGGGTCACCTGCTTGCAGGGGAAGTTTGTTGGGGAAGTTTGGCCACCAAGATGCTGCTGCAGTGTGCGCAGGGAGGGGACCCTGGGGGCAGCCGCATGTGTTCATTCCAAGCAGTTGTCAGAGCTGGTGCCTCGAGGCAAGGGAGGACACAGGGGCTGAGACCAAGGCCACCTGCTTACCAGCGGCTCTACTCCCTTGCAGTTGAGCATTGACAGTTGCTGGGTAGGCTCCTTCTACTGCCCCCAGACCAGCTTCACTGCTACCATCTATGATGCCATCGCCACCGAGAGCACCCTCTTCATTCGGCAGAACCAGCTCATCTACTATTTCACGGGCACCTATATCACACTCCACGAAAGCAACCGTGGCAGCGGTGAGGGGGCCCTGGCCGGGTCACATACCCGTGTGTCCTTGGCATCTTAGGCAAGGGGACCTGCCTGTTGGAGCCCCAGGGAGGGCACCTCAGTGAATCCATCACTGGAGACACCTGGGAATGGAATTTCCATGAGTGGGGAGGGGGATGTTGGAGGGACTTTCCAAGCTCCTAAAGCATCGCTGCCGCCCTGCAGGGGCCTCCTTCTACCCTCTATATGCTGGGGTGAGGCTTTCATCCAGACCTTCCCAGGAGTTGTGAACCGACTAAGGGCAGAGAGAGGTGTGAGAGTGAAGGGAGGGAGCAGAGAGCAAGACACTCGGGTGCACGCGCACTCACACACACACACGTGCAGAGAGAGAAAGACAAACCGGAGAGAGTTGCATACCAAGCGAGAAATGTGTGGGGTTGGGGAGTGGCAGAGAGTCAGATAAAAGACATACAAAGAGAGAAACAGAGATGGGCCGTTGGAGAGGCAGTGCCATGAGGGAGATTGATCAGAGAGGAAAAAGAGACTTGATTCAGCCTCATCTGTTAAATGATACCAAAGCCCTAGTTCTTCTCACCTTCTGCCCCTGCCCTATCTAAATGAAAGATGTCAACTTACAGAGTCACAGAAACTTGTACTGTAACCCATATTTCATTAGTTAGTCAGCGTTCCCAACAGCTTTATTTTTCTCCCTTTCTTTCTTAGGGCACTTTGACAGTGGGAAGGACCAAGTTAAAAGAGATTTAAGTCAAAGACGGGTGTTTATTGGCTTAGATAGCTGGAAAACTCAGGGGCATGTTGTTTTCAGGCACAGCTGGATCTCGGGGCTCACTGCAGCTGTTAGACCCATCTTTGTGGTACTGCCCCCACTCCATCGAGCAACTGCAGGCTTTTATGCCGGGGGTGGAGGTCGGGGGCAGGAAAGAATATCTCTTTGTTAGTGGTTGCAGGCTGAGAACTGTCTCTGATTTGCCCAGCTTGGTCACATGCCCAGCTCAGAATCCATCCTCTGGCCAGGGGAATAGAAGAGTGGGGTCAGCCCAATCTGAACCTTGTGGGCAGAGTGTGAGCGGAGGTGGGGGGATTTTCGCAAAGGCAGCTGGGGCCCTATACCAAGGGCCCCTCAGACGCCACACTGAACAGTCACTCCAGTGGGAGAAGACAGATAACAGGCTCATTAAGGCCTGGAAAATGTGGATGGGGGCCCAGGTGCCAGGCTCAAATGTCTGTGCTGGCCCCCACAGGGAGATGGGTCCGTGTCCTGGCTAACGAGTGCATCAAGAAGTTGTGCCCTGTGCATTTCCATAGCAATGGCTCCGAGTATGTCATGGCCCTCACCACTGGCAAGCACGAAGGTTACGTCCACTTTGGGACCATCACGGGTAAGGTTGGTACCTGGTACCTCTGTACCCTCTCACTTCTAAGAATTCTGACCCCAGGCCCTCACCCCTCACCATATTCCTTCAGGAGGGGTCCCAGGCTGGAGGTTCTCCCTGTGAGTCGATATGGGCTTACGCCTTTGTAGGGGCAGGGCTTGGGGTGTGTTATGTATCTTTCACAATGTGTTTGGTTTCAAAGGGTAGAAGCCCAATTCAAAAATCACTTAAGCAGGGACTTCCCTGGCAGTCCAGTGGTTAAAACTCTGGGCTCCCACTGCAGGGGGTACAGGTTCGATCTCTGGTTGGGGAAATAAGATACTTACATACTGCACGGTATGGCCAAAACATTTTTTAAAAATCGTCTAAGCATAAAAATGTGTAGACATATAAGTGAAAAGACCAGGATCCAACGTCAGGCATAGCTGGATCCAGGGGCTTACAGGGTATATCCTCAGGACTCTGTCTCTTGGCAAGGTAGTATAGCATAGGGATTATAGCACGGGTTCTGGAGAGAGACTGCTCTAACACACCAACTCAAGTCACTGGCGGCTCCGGATAGGTGACTTAACCTCTCTTTTTGGTCTCATATCCTCATTTGCAAAATGGGGCTGATAGTACTAACTAGTACCTGCCTCATCGTGTTGATATAAAGATTAAATAGACCTATATAGGGTCTTAGGAGAGTGCTAGGGACATGGTACTGTTCAAGGGTTTATCATTGTTAGCCCTGTGATTTGGCTTCATTTTCAGGTGGATATTCCCTTCACGAGGGTTAGAGATGGCCTCCAGGAACTTGGGGCTCACATCTCCCACCAGTCTGAGTCACCCCGAGAGAGTGAGAGTGGACTCTTCCCCACTGGCTCTAGCACAGATCCCAGGGTGCATTCTGATTGGCCCATTCTGGGTCACATGCTCAGACCTGAGCCAAATACTGTGACCAGAGACAGACATACTCTCTTTTTTTAAACTTTTTTAAAGAATTTATTTATTTATTTATTTATTTATTTATTTATTTATTTATTTATTTATTTATTTATTCTGGGCTGTGTTGGGTCTTCGTTCCTGCGTGTGGGTTTTCTCTAGTTGCAGCGAGTGGGGGCTACTCTTCGTTGCAGTGTGTGGGCTTCTCATTGCGGTGGCTTCTCTTGTTGTGGAGCATAGGCTCTAGGCGCGCGGGCTTCAGCAGTTGCAGCACGCAGGCTCAGTAGTTGCAGCTCGTGGGCTCTAGAGCACAGGCTCAGTAGTTGTGGCACATGGGCTTAGTTGCTCGGTGGCATGTGGGATCTTTCCTGACCAGGGCCCGAACCTGTGCCCCCTGCATTGGCAGGTGGATTGTTAACCACTGCACCACCAGGGAAGTCCAGGCAGACATATTCTTTTTTTTTCTTTTTTTTTGCGGTATGCGGGCCTCTCACTGTTGTGGCCTCTCCCGTTGCGGAGCAGAGGCTCTGGATGCGCAGGCTCAGCGGCTGTGGCTCACGGGCCCAGCCGCGGACACGGCATGTGGGATCTTCCCAGACCAGGGCACGAACCCGTGTCCCCTGCATTGGCAGGCGGACTCCCAACCACTGAGCCACCAGGGAAGCCCGGCAGACATATTCTAATAGGCCAGTTGTGAATGACTGAAAGGCCAGTTGGGTGAGAGCTACCCCAGGGAATCCTGGGACTAAGAAGGAGGCACAGGCATAATTGGAGAGCCGGTGTGGTGGGGTGCCAGACAGGCTGGGAAGGGCCTAAACTTTGACCTGCCCTGCTCTGCAGATGGCCGCGTGTCCTTCGAGTTGCTGCCCAGGCAGCGGTCCGTGTGCAATGGGATACTAGGTACCCAGCTCCCAGATGGGTCTGCAGTGGGCAGGGGGTGGGGTGGGTTTGGGGGGGTTGGGGGGAAATCAAAGGTGTGGGAGAGCAGGGAAGGGTGGGAGAGGTCATAGGACAGGATGGGCAATTTCTTGGGGATGGGTGGAGAGTCACTGGGATAGATGTGGCAGTCACAGAGACTATGGAGAAGGACGGGATCTGGGGGCTGCTCTGGACTTCTGCCTTCCCTACCAGTTGTCAACTGCTCCATAACCTGGGCCGTATTCATTGCTGGTGACTACAATCTACTGCTGCTGGTGGAGATCGAAGACCCCTCCACTAGGAAGTATTTCCAGGTGGTCAGCTATGACCTGGGTAAATGGGGCGCCACGGCGGGGGCAGGGGGCTGAGCGGGAAGGGGCAGGAGCTCAGAGTGTGAACTGTGGGCCCATCCTTTGGGATCTGTGCCCAGCAGACAGCTGGAAGGAAACGTTGCTCGTGCCACTGCTAGGTAAGGGGCAGTGGTGGAGAACAGGCCGTCTGGGCTGAAGAGCCTGAGAGGAAGTCAATGAGACTAGAACAGAGGGAAAAGGGGAGGAGGGAGATTGGAGATGTGGGCAGACGCCAGACCTGGAAGGGCCTTGCGGCTCACAGTGAGGAGATTTGATTTGATTTGATGAAGTGAGAATAGGGCTGCCGTGTACAGCTGTTGAGGCTGTGCCTGGTACTCCCCAGCCAAGGAGTCAGAGGAGGGAGGCAGGTCCTCTGCCCTGACAGGACTGTGTCCTCTCAGAGGGAGTGTCTTTTTATTATTCACATAAAGAAATTCTAAAGATTAATGGGCCCAAACGGGAAGCTGTTGGAGGGTTTGGGGAGGGGTTGGAGAGCTGGGGACCTGCTCAGTTTCAGGTCTTGAAAGCTCAGGGCCTCAGGAGATTTTTGCTGTGTTTTCCCCACCTGTAGTCAGTGATTACCTGGTTGTCCTCTACACCATCCCGGAATTCATCCCTGACGGTAGGAGGGGAGGGCAGAGGGGGCTGAAAAAGTGGGGGGGAGGCTAGGAGGGGCCCAAGTGACCCCACCTCACTGCTGTGTCCACTCTGCCTCTGCCCCTGCCAGCTCGAGGCCTGGAGTTCCTGATGGTCCTAGGGACAGAGTCTTACACCAACTTCCCGATGGTACCCAAGGGCATGTCCTACAACCCGTATAACAACCTGCTGTTCATCTGGGGCAACTTCCTCCTGCAGAGGTATGGGGCCGGGTACAATTTGGCCTCCCCAACCCCACTAGGGTGGGGGTCCTTTCTGAAGTCACCAAGTTTTCAGAGTATGCCCAAGTCCAGAAGTTACCAGGACTGTGATGGGGGAAAAATGGGCTGGGGTGGGCAGAGATGGGATGGAGGAAGCTGATAGTTTAAAGCTGGGAGCCCTTTCTTAGATGAAACCTGATATGAGGACCTAACCTATGTGAGCAATAGAAGGGCATTGTCTGGGGAAAGGTAAGGATGCTTTTCACCCCTCAGGAATCCAGGGGTCCCGGAGCCAACTCCATGGGCTGTTGGCAAACTGCCAGTTTGGTTGAACCTTCCTGTTCACTGATGGGCAGGTCAGCCAGAGGGTTTGGAGTGTGGCGCACAAACTAGAGTCCCAGGCCTCCTTTGCGTGTTCTCACAAGGCTGGTGGAGAACTGAGTAAATGGTTCCTGCATCGTGTCAGGCCTAGTTGGGGAAGCAGATATTCCCCAGGGCCTTGCCTGGTGCCCCCACCTCCCACCTCTGCCCCTGCAGCTATAACAGTAAAAACTTCATCTACCTGGCGGACTTCCCCAAGGAGCTGTCCATCAAGTACCTGGTCAACTCGTTCTATGGGGACACGGCTATTGTCACAGAGACTGAGGAGGTGGGCTGCCCTGCCCCTCTCCCCACTTCCTTTCTGCCCACCCCCAAATCCCAAGGGTTTCCCTTCTTCCCCTGTCAGGGTAAAGGGGCCCAGGAGAGGGAACGTCCTCAGGGACCCATTTATAGCTGAGAACCCTCAAACTCAAAAAGGATAAGTACCTTTCCAAAGTCACTCAGCAGAGTGAAAAACCTGTGCTCAGAGTCATGATGTCATTTCCAGAGGGGGTCCTCTTTCATTCCATCGTGCAGTTCAGTTCATAAATATTGAGGACTTAGTGTATGTTTGATCCAGTGCTGGAGACACAGTGGCCAATGAATCAGTCCTGGGCCCTGCCCTCACAGGGTCCCAGTCCAGTTGGGAAGATGGACTCATTCCCAGACTGTGACGGTTCAGAACAGCCAGGGCTGCAATGCGGAAACAGCATCTATGGAAGTTCAGACCCGGTCTGGGGGTGTGTGTGTCAGTGAGGGCTTCACAGAGGAGGCCACCTGGAGGGGGGACATGCTGGAGGCTGGAGGGGATCCTCCAGGTCGAAGCTAAGGAGGAGGTGAGGTCTAGAGCAAAATGTGTTGGGGGATGAGACGGTGGGCAATAGTGCAGAGATGGGAAACTGAGGCCAAGGGGAGGGTGCAAAGAGTGAGAAGGAAAAACGAGGGCTCATTCCTTGGATCCCAGGCCTCCAGGGAGTGTATATATTAGGAATGGTTACATTGCAAGTAATAGAAACTCAAGCAGACTAAAACACTGAAGAAATTTATCATGGCGAGTGAGGGCTCTAAGCACAGGTGTTTGGGTCTGGGAAGTAGAGAGATGGCTTACCCGATCCCAGCTGGAGGTGAATTCCCAGGCTTCACCCCTCAGGGAATGGGGCCCTCACACTCGGCAGAGCGAGAGGTGGGGGTCACAGGGCCCATGACCCTCACACACACACACCCGGCTGTCTCACCCCCAGATCTGGTACCTCCTGGAGGGTAGCTACCAGGTGTACAAGCTGTTCCCATCCAAGGGCTGGGAGGTGCATGTCAGCCTACAGGTGATGCAGCAGTCCTCTCTCTACGCCCCCAATGAGACCATGGTCACCCTCTTCTACGAAGACCGCAGACTGTACCAGGTGCTAAGCGGGGGGCTATGGGGGAGACATGGGGAAGCTGCAGGACCGCTCATGTGGCCCTGCCTTCTCGCTGCAGCTGGTGTACCTTATAGACAACCAGCAGGGCAGGCTCGTCAAGAGGCTTGTGCCTGTGGAGCAGCTTCTGATGTACCAGCAGATCAGCAACGACTACCTCTTGGAGCGGCAAGGGTGAGGAGATACTGGACCACAGCAGCAGTCAGGGCCTTAGGCGCTGCCTGTGGGAAGCTCCCATTCGGGGGGTGGGGGTGGGGTGGAGATCAAGCCATCCCCAGTGACAACCGCTGGGCTCAAAGGAGGGGTCTGACCCAGCCTGGGGACAGGGTGCATCAGGGAGGGCTTCAAGGAGGAAGAGGTGCATGAGCTGTGACCTGAAGGGTGAGGAAGAATTGACCAGGTGATAGCATGGGGCAAGGTGTTTCAGACAGGGAGAACCACATGTGCCAAGGCCCCGGGGAGGAAAGGAGATTGCCTGATCAAAGAACTGAGAGAATGCGGTGCTGTTAGAGTGCAGTGGTGGCGGGGTGGACAAGGTGAGCCTGGTGGTCACAGGGAGGAACTTGGACTTCATCTTGAGGGGCCTGGGGAACCACCATGGGACTAAGGGGAGGGGCTCCATGGTCAGATTTTACTGTGTTCAGCAGTGATCCTTTTGCTCACCTGCAGAGGAGCCCAGGGAGGCAGCGGGGGGAGGGGGGAGGACACTTTGGAGGTTGAGTACCGTGGAGGGGGTGGGGGAGAGTCTAGGATGCGGTCCAGGACTCTGGCCTGTGCGGCCGAGAGCCGACCACGTGAACGTGTGCAGGGGCACCAGGGGCTGAGGCCGAGGGGGAGGGGCAGGGATGGATTAGCCTTGAGTAGTCAGCGCAGGGGTGGTAAGGGGGCCTGCGGAGGCTCCTGGTGCACGCACGGAAAAGTCAGCCGCCGTCCTCCACTACCGCCGCTCAGGAGCCACCTGACGCTCTCCTTCACCAACTTCTGCCCCTTCACGGTGATGCGTCTGCGGGACCTGCCCAACCCGCAGATCTACACGCGCCAGGAGCGCTACCGGGCGCAGCCGCCGCGTGTCTTGGAGCCCGGGGGCTTCCACAGCGACAACTCGCTCGCTGTCTATCAGGGACTCGTCTACTACCTGCTTTGGCTGCACTCGAAGTACGACAAGGTGGGCGCCTGGCGGCGGCCGGGGCCATCGGGGCCGGGTCTTGTGTGAGGCGGGACCGCAGAGCCGTAGAAGGCAAGGCCTGCGTGGCCGGGAGAACCGCCGCGGAGGGCGGAGCAGAGCAGAGCCGCCTCGGTGCGTCCGAGGCTAAGGCGGGCTGGAGAGGGGGTCGAGCACGGCTCACGGGGGATGGCTTTGGGGGTGTGGCGGTCGGGCTGAAAGCGGGGCTTGAGGCCGATTTCAGGGTCAGGGGCTGGGACTGAGGCTAGGAAGGGCTCGGAGGATACTGCCTGCCTGGGCACGCCCCTTGGCCCCCCTCAAGGTGCTGGCGGTCCCCGCAGCCATATGCGGACCCGGTGCACGACCCCACCTGGCGCTGGTGGAAGAACAAGAAGCAGGACCAGGTGCGTGGAGAGGGTGGCGAATCGGTGGGAGGGCCGAGCCCGGATCCCCCCTCACCGTCCACCTGTCCGGGCACTGTCTTTGCCCCGCATCCCGTCCCTCAGGATTACTACTTCTACCTGGCCAGCAACTGGCGGAGCGCTGGCAGTGTGCACGTTGACATGGCCAGCTACGAAAAGATCTACGACCTTAAGGCTGAGAACGAGCTGCCCGAGCGCATCTTCCTGGACAAGGGCACCAGCTACCGCTTCTCGGTCTTCCTGACGGCCCGGGAGCCGGAGCCCCTGCACGGTCTGTGGGCGGGGCTGGGTGGAGCCTTAGGGGCGGGGCTTCTGTCGGGTGCGGCGCCCTGACCCCTCCCTCTGCTCCAAGCAGGCCCCTCCTTCCAGCTGCAGAGCAAGGTGGGCCTGGCTGTGGTGCTGGCCGACCCGGAATGCATCGAGGCGGTGGTGAAGGAGAAGGTCCTTGTTAATCGCAACTCGGTGCTTTTCTGGGTGAGACCAGGTGGAGGGGAGGAGCTGAGGTGACGGCGGAGCTACTGAGGCAGTGGACCTGTTAGAAGCCCGCGGTTATTTGAACTGTCCCTGGGTCCTCCCGCTGGCCCGCTGACCCCTTCATTTCTGCCCCCACCCCCAGGTTACGCTCAGTGATAAAAGGTTTTGCTTTGATCAGGGCATTAGTGGACATCACCTCATGAAAACCTCCATGCTCCTCAAGGTGCGTTCCCAGCCTGGAGGGGAGGGATGCGGATGAGGGAAAAGACTGGGCCCGTGGGGTCCACCAGTCATCATCTCCTACTCACAGGTGGTGGGCTCGTCCGGGCACTGCTTCCAGAACACGAACCAGGGGCCCCGCATGCAAGTATTGGACTTGGGGTACTGGGCCCTGTGCTGGGAGGGAAGGGGTTGGGTCGAGTCTCAACAGGGCAGAACCTGAGGGCTCCTTCTGGGAATTCCTTGAATGCCTTCCTAATTTCTTCTTTCTCGTTCATTTTCATCATTCACCCGCCCAGCCACCCACTCCCTCCTTTAATCCATTCGTGTTTTCAGAAAGGGCTGCTTAGTGTAGATTGCACACAAGCTTGTATGTTCCTTCTGATACTTTTCTGCAGGGAGAAGTAAAGTATCTGCCACACAGGGCTTCTTTTTCCAATTGGCACAAAGGCGGCATGTGGGCCAGCTTGGCTCTTCCTTCATACCTCGCTCTTCCTTTGCCTGTTCACATGTGCCTTGTTCAAGCCTTTGGGTCCTTGGTTCTGCACTTGCTTACACATGCAGTATCCCCTTTGCATAGAGGCAAACACTGAGGCTCAGAGAGATGCAGACAAAATGCTCAGAGTAACCCTGGGAGCTAATAAGTGGTAGAGGAAGCCTTGTTCTCACCCACTTCCCTGCCCACTCTCCAGGCGACAGACCCTGGTGCTTCTTCCTCCTGGGTTGGTATGACCCAGGGCAGTTAAAAAAAGGAGCTTGTCGGGCTTCCCTGGTGGCGCAGTGGTTGAGAGTCCGCCTGCGGATGCAGGGGACACGGGTTTGTGCCCCGGTCCGGGAAGATCCCACATGCCGCGGAGCGGCTGGGCCCGTGAGCCATGGCTGCTGAGCCTGCGCGTCCGGAGCCTGTGCTCTGCAACGGGAGAGACCACAACAGTGAGAGGCCCGCGTACCACCAAAAAAAAAAAAAAAAAAAGGGGGGGGGGCTTGTAACAGCTCCCAACTCCTTGGATCACATGGAATATTTGGGGTCAAATTCAAGGAAGAGTGACTGACCTCGGCTCAATAACAATTTCCTTCTATCCTTAGTGATATGCATTATTTTTAAGGTCTTTATCTTAACCCCAGAAAGTCAAAGTTAACATCTCCATTTTTTTTTTTTTTTTTTTTTTGCGGTTCGCGGGCCTCTGCAGGTGCTGAAGGAGAATCTGTTCTGTACTCTCTCCTAGCTTCTGGTGGTCGTTGACGGCCCCTGACATTTATTGGCTTGTAGATGCATCGCTCCAATCTCTGTCTCCATCTTCACAAGGCCTCCTCCCTATGCGTCTGTGTCCAAATTTCCCTGTTCTTATAAGGACACTGGTCATTGGACTAGGGTCCACCCTAATCCAGTGTGACCTCATCTTAACTTGATTACATCTGTAAAGACCCTCTTCCAAATTAGGTCACATGGGCAGGTACCAGGGAATTAGGACTTCCCTGGTCCTAATATCTTTTTGGGACACACAATTCAACCCAGAACAGAGAGTCAGATAATAAGCAAGAGAAATAAAAGATATTGTATGTTAAGGGCAATGGGTGCTAGGAGAAAACAGTAGTGAGCAAGGGGCCTGGGGTAGGTTAGCATTTTCCATAGGATGGTTCAAGGAAGACCTGGCCGAGGAGGAAACATTTGAGCAAAGACTTGAAGGAGGGGAGGAAGTGAGCATGCAGTTATGTGCCGGAAAGCATGTCAGCGAGAGGGGACAGATGGCAGAGGCCTGGAGGCAGGAGTATGTTTCATGTGTTAGACTAAAGGAACAGCGGGGAGCAGGCATGGCTGGATCAGGGCTAGCAAGGAGGACCATGGAGAGAGATGAGGTCAAAGCAGTGATGGGCAGGTCACATGGGAGGCATCTGAGCAGAGGAGCAACTCAGGTGTTCACAGAGTCCCTCTGGCTGCATGTGGGAGACAGCCTGGGTGGAGGGGCGGGAGCAGGGAGGAAATGGGCCAGCCAGGGTGGAGCAGAGGAGTTGGGGGTTTGGGGAAGGGAATAGCTCTATTTTGAAGTTTAGAGACAACGGTATTTCTGGATGGACTGCATGTGGGGGTGAGAGAAAGAGAGGTTTCCAGGATGAGGCCAAGGCTTTTTAGCCTGAATTTGCAGGGGTGAGGCGCCATAAACAGAGGTGGCCTGTGGATAGATTGAATCTGAGACGCCCATTAGATGCCCCAGTGATTCAGTGGCTGATAGGTGTAAAGTCTTTGGCTCAGGCGAGCATGGGAACTGCTTAATCTGTGGCCATGACGCCTCTCCGCGGTAGACATCAAGCCCAGCCCACAGTCTCCAGATGTCCATGTCCTTTTGACAATTGGGTGAAATCCTTGGGCCCTACCCCCAGAATGGGCCAGAAGCCTTTCATTCCCAATGACAATGTCACGGGAGTTCCCAGATCCCTAACCCCCATCCTGGGCTCTACTTCCCTCATATACCCCATGCTTCCCCCAGCTCTACTGTCTGAGAATTCAGTCTCAACCTCAGCCCTTTGTTTTATTTTATTTTTTTATCTTTTTTTTTTTTTTTTTTTTTTTTTTGCGGCACGCAGGCCTCTCACTGTTGTGGCCCCTCCCGCTGCGGAGCACAGGCTCCGGATGCGCAGGCTCAGCGGCCACGGCTCACGGGCCCAGCCGCTCCGCGGCATGTGGGATCTTCCCGGATTGGGGCACGAACCCGTATCCCCTGCATCGGCAGGCGGGCTCTCAACCACTGCGCCACCAGGAAAGCCCTGCGCCACCAGGAAAGCCCTATTTTATTTTTTAAAAATTATTTTTTTTTGCCATGCTGCGAGGCTTGCGGGATCTTAGTTCCTCGACCAGGGAGTGAACCTGGAGTCATGGCAGTGAAAACCCGGAGTCCCAGCCACTGAACTGCCAGGGAATTCCCTCAACCTTGCAAGTCCTTGCTTCATAGGTGCAGGTGTTAGTGGTTTTGTATGTCTTATTCTGGAGGCAGTTGGAAGCAACCTGTCTCAGTTTGAATCCCAGCTCTACCACTTACCAGCTGTGTGGCTTTGGATAATTAATAAGTGACTTGACCTCTCTGTGCTTCCCTTTTGCCATCTCTAAAATGGAGATATTAATGGTCTGTATCATACAAGGTTGTTTTGAGGATTAAATAAATCTGAATATGTAAGGCACTGAGGCCATTCCTCAGTGCCTTGTGCATAGCAAGAGCTGCTTAAGTGTTTGCAGTTATTATTGTTTTAACGATCATAATAATGATCACCTTGCCCTCTGGTGAGAGTGAGCCTGGCAGGTAGGGGTGGTGTGTGTGGGAGGAGGGGCGTCTTCCCTGCCCCACCCCTAGAGCCAGGCTTTTCTCCTCCCATTCAGGGCAACCTGATGGTGCCAGTACTTATCGGCTGCCCCCCAGGCAAGCGCCTTGCCTTTGACATCACCTACACGCTGGAGTACAACCGCCTGCAGAACAAACACTACTTTGACTGCGTGCACGTCGACCCCGAGATGCCCTGTTTCCTCTTCCGCGACAGTGCGTGTCCAGCCCCCTCCTCTCAATGTTCAGTGTCCTCCGCCCCCACTACTTTGCCCTCCCAGGCCTTTCCTCCCTGCCCGCTCACTGCCCCAGCACCCTCTGCTCTTCCCCTTGGACCACTCGTCTCTCCTTCTTCCCCTCTCCATCCTCCACTTCCGAGCTAATTTCTCCTCCCCGCCTCAACTCCTCCGACCCCACAGTCTTCTACCCATTCTTCTTGATCCAAGATTTGGTGACGGGAGACTCTGGCAGTTTTCAGGGCAGGTAAAGTCGTGGCCAAGCCAGCGGCTGACAGGAGTGAGGTGGGGAGTCGGGGGGTGGGGAGAAGGGGGGAGGAAGTGGGGGTGGAGGTGGTAGAGGTGATGCAGGACTTTGGACAGTCCGTGCGCACCTCTGCTCCCGGCAGCTACGTGCTGAAGGTGGTGGGCGGCGGGCCCACCCTGGACACCATCAAGGAATACAGCGAGGAGGATATCTACCGCTTCAACAGCCCCCTGGACAAGTAATCCCTGTGGGCCGGGCCCATAATCGGCCTTTCTTCCCCTGCAGGCCCCTGCATCTTCCCAGCCACAGACCAACCCTGGGCTGCAAACCCCGCCCATCTTGGTGTCTCAGGCCCCACCCACAGTCCAGGCTCCTAGCATCCCACATACTCGGCCCCGCCCACGGCAGGAGGCTCCGCTCACCCAATCCCGCCCACTGCCCCCTCTCCCTTTGGGGCCTCTGCCCGCTGAGGCCCCGGCCCCACTGAGGTTACCCCTTCCTGCACAGGACTGGCAGCCTCATCTGGACCACAAGAAACACAACGACTACCGAGGACTCAGCCTTCAACATTTTGTCCCACAACAGTTTAGGCATTGAGTGAGTGCCGGCCGACTGCACGCCCCCTTCTCCCCTACAGTCTGTCGGGCCTGTCCATCCCTTCTGCCTCTGGGAGACCTCCTGGTCCTCAAGCTACACTGACTGCCTTTGCGGTCCTCAAATGAGACCGATCTCTACACAAGCTGGACCCTCTGTCTGCAGGACTGGTCCCTCTTAACCTTTCTTCAGGCCTTAGTTCAGATGCCACTTCAACCAGGAGGACTTTTCTGACTGTTCTAGATGGGACAGTTTTGCTCTCATGTCCTCTTGTACGTTCCCCATTCTCACCCTGACCCCTCTGCCTGTGCTTCCTCCTTCCCAGCCCTTACCCCTCTGAGCTGTCACTGTCTCCTGTGGGGTCTGTCTCCCTTATAGTCCAGGTCCAGAATAGACAAATAATATTTGTTGAATGAGACAATGAACAAGTTAATTCATCCATGGTAGACATTTATTGACATTTGAATGGAAGTATTAATGAATGAATAAAACAATGAAGGAATAAGTTAGTATAGGGGGAATTCTCTGGTGGTCCAGTGGTTAGGACTCAGTGCTTCCACTGCTGGGGGGGCCTGGGTTCAATCCCTGGTCGGGGAACTAAGATCCCGCAAGCTGTGAGGCACCGCCGAAAAAAAAAAAAAGCATGTAGGGCCTCAGTAACTGGCCCTATAATAATGAAAGGAATAATAATAATGAAAGGAAGAAAATGATGCCATGACCAAATGAAGGAAGTGAATGAATGAACAAAGTAGCCAACTTGCACCTATTCGGTATTCAACCTGTGTTTATTGAATATATGAATGAAGATGTGACTTTGTACCTAGTAGCTGCTCCAGATTCACTTGTGGGATGAAGGAATAAAGGTAGCAAAGAATAAATGAGGGGGTGGCACCTAATAGGTATACCATCCACAATCTAGATGAATGCATAGTCACAGAGGAATTGACAGCTGGAGATGTAAAGACACGAGGAAATGAATGAGTGAGCAAACAGCCTGTCACCTGGGAGGGGTTCAGTCAGCCTTACTGGCTAAAGTGGGTGAAGGAGTGAATCAGGGAGAGAGGGAGGAGATTGCACCTAGTTAGTACTCACCCAGCGTCTGTGTGGTAGAGGGGAAGGTCAGGGAATGGCACGTGCTAGGCATGATTTGTACTACAAGTGCCTGAACTTGGGCCCCCAGGTGGCTCTGTATGGAGAACTCCCCGTGCCATGACACCATTCCACACAGCATCTTTGCCTCCGAGTTCTTCTTCAAGGTGTTGGTGAGCAATAGGTGAGCCAGACACATGGCCCAGGTGGGCTCAGGGGCTTCCTGTGGGGTGACCGCCTCCTCCCCCGATCCTGAACCCCATCCCCCAACAGAGGTGTGGACAAGAGCACATACTGCGACTACCAGCTCACCTTCCAGCTGCACATCCACGGGCTCCCACTCAGTGCCAGGCGGGCCTTCCTCATCCTCATGGTGAGTGGCTGCCCTGGAGCTGCCCCGCTGCGTGGATGGGGGCCCCCAGGCTGCCCACCCATGCCTGTTGTGTGGTGTCTGCAGGTGTCAGCCAGCCTGTTCGTTGGTCTGGTGATCCTCTACGTCATCTCCTGCCTCCTGTCGCCCTATGTGGTGAAGGTCTGCAACGTCCTCTGCTGGAAGATCAACAACATCATCGCCTGGGAATCTTACATCTACAGTATCGCCTCCGACACCGGGGCCTTCAGCAACACCTCTGGGATCAAATCTGGGGAGAGCTCTGGGGGCATCTCCAGAGTTGTCTCCAAGGTGGCAGGGGAGAACAGGACTGACACTAAGGAAACCTTGAGGAAGAAGCCAATATCCTGAGCCTCTTACCTGCCCCAACTGCCACCCACCCTCATCCCTCGTTTTCTGGGCCACTTTGAACATGCAACCTGTGGCTCGCTCATCCCAGGCCTTTCTCCCATTTTGCTTGAATTTTCACTTTGCATTTCAGCACCAGCTGTGGGACCTTGTAAGGACTCATGTTCAATTAGTTTGTACCACTCAGCCACATAAGTTATAAAATATCAAAATCCTTCTGTGCCAAACTGGTAAATACTGGCTTCTCTGTGTGCCTGCCTACTCAGCCCCTCCCCAGAGTGCCCCTGACCTCCCGACAGTCCAGCGGGGTCCTCCATGACCCAGGCCCGTTGCTATGACCTGTAGTCTGTTCTGATTGTTCAGCGCCCAGGTTTAACACTAGTTGTTAAATATTTTGAATGGCAACACGTATCTAGTGTCTATCTTAAGGAGGGGACTCTGCAGAGGTTAGAATTTTTGTTTTGGTTGCAAGTAGCAAAAATTTCACTCAGTGGTCCATATGGAAATGGTAATTTACGGACTTTGTTAATATAGGCTTCAGGTACAGTTTGATCCAGAAGTCCTCAATGTCCATAGGATTCTGGCTCCCTTTGTCTACCTTTCCCTGCTCCGCCCTTCTCTGAGGGTGGTCTCTGACCTCAGACCAGCCCACTTCACCGTCTGAGGCTGCACATCCACATGTCTTACTGTTCAGAGAAAAAAGGAGCTGAAGTCCAACATTTCCAGGCAAAAGTCCTGTCAGTCACTCTGATTGGGTGGGGTTGGGTCATAAGCTCACTACTTTACCACTCACTCTGCCAGACAGATGGGACCTTGATTGGGTTAAGCCCTTCAGAGCCCACCCCTGGAGCTGAGGGTTGTCAATCCCTCCCTAATCTCTTGCTTATGTGTGGGGAAAGGCAGCTCTTGTAAGGAACATGTGTGTCAGGAAGGGGAAAAGGACAGACCGAAAGGCCAAAAGCAAATGTGCCTTTGTACTCCACTCCCTGTCCACCCAATAGGCTCAACTCCAGCCCCTCCCCAGAGGTCTTGGGTGAAGGGACTATGCAGGTCCTCTGATCAACCCCTCCACTCCTTCACTGTAGAAGCAGAGGCCCAGGGGACACACCCTCTGAGGGGACACCAGGGCAGACAGTTGGACCAGCTTGTCCGTGATGAGGCAGCATAGCTCCAGAGCAGGCGAGGCCACTGAGGTCACATGATAGAGCTTAGGAATTATCAGGAGAGCATTCAAGCTGAGAAGCTGAAGGACATGCTCAGATGTAGAAAGATGCTCTGGCTGCCCTGTGGAGGATGGCTCGAGACTCGAGGCAGTAGGCCAGGGACCTGGGCAGGAGGGGATGGTGCTGGACCGAAGCCTGGTGTGGGAAGGAGAAGAAGGGATAGGTGGGAGGGATGCTTAGGAGGCCAAGTGAACAGGCTGTGAAGCTGACAGGCCATGGAAGGAGTGGGAGCAAGGGGGGCATTTAGGAAAAGGCCTAGGCCTCTGCCCTGGGGACTGGGGGACAAAGAGGCTGTCCCTGAGATGAGGACTGGGGAGAAGGAACAGATTTGGGGGAGACACTTAGGCCATTTGGGGTCATGATTGGTGTGGGAGGTCTGACAGACTTCTAGAGGAGCCTGTCCAGGAGGCTGTGGGAACCCCAGGTCTGGGGCTCAGGAGGGAGGTCAGCGATGGCCAGGCAATGCACACAACAGTCAGTGGTACAGATACATCTGTCAACAAACTTCACTGTACTGATGCGATTAAGGAGAATGTGATGAGATAACATCCTGGTGTTTTGTTGTTGTTTTTTGGGTTTTTTTTATGGTACGCAGGCCTCTCACTGTTGCGGCCTCTCCCATTGCGGAGCACAGGCTCCGGATGCGCAGGCTCAGTGGCCATGGCTCACGGGCCCAGCCTCTCCGCGGCATGTGGGATCCTCCCAGACCGGGGCACGAACCCGTGTCCCCTGCATCAGCAGGAGGACTCTCAACCACTGCACCACCAGGGAAGCCCAACATCCTGTTTTGACCTAAGTCCATTCAGGCTGCTGTAACGGAAGACCATAGACTGGGTGGCTTACAAACAACAGAAATTTCTCAGAGTTCTGGAGGCTGGGAAGTCCAAGACCAAGGCGCTGGCAGATTCGGTGTCTGGTGAGAACCTGCTTCCTGGTTCATAGATGACCATCTTTTTACTGTGTCCTCACATGATAGAAGGGATGAGGAAGGTCACTGAGGTCTCTTTTATAAGGACATTATTAATCTCAAATATGAGGGTTCTGCCCTCACAGACTAATTGCCTCCTGATACCATTACATTGGGAGTTAGGTTTCAACATAGGAGTTTGTGGGGAACACAAACTTTCAGTCCATAGCAGATCCCTTTTCTTAGATTATCAACTAATCTTCATGATGTTCTATCAGGAAAGTTCTATCATTGTCCCCATTTCATAGATGAAGAAACAGAGACTCAGGTGTGCAAACATGTATGATTACATGAATAGGTACCTGAAAAAGCTTTTTATAAAATTCGACATCCATTCCTTATATTAATTCTAAGTCAAATAGAAATAGAAGGAAACTGTTTGAGCAAGATTATCAAATTACCTGATTATCAAAGACACATGGGACTTCCCTGGTGGCCCAGCGGTTGGGAATCCGCCTGCCAATGCAGGGGACACCGGTTCGAGCCCTGGTCCGGGAAGATCCCACATGCCGTGGAGCAGCTAAGCTTGTGCGCCACAACTACTGAGCCTACACTGTAGAGCCTACGAGGCACAACTACTGAGCCCACACGCCTAGAGCCCGTGCTCCACAGCAAAGCCACCACAATGAGAAGCACGTGCACTGCAACAAAGAGTAGCCCCCGCTCACCGCAACTAGAGAAAGCCCACGCGCAGCAACGAAGACCCAACACAGCCAAAAATAAATAAATAAATAAATAAACAAACAAGAAACAAAGACAGATGGCGTATGGCATATGGCATATGGCAGTTAAATGCCAAAGCCATTTTCATTAAAATTTTATAGGTAGAGTCCACACGTATGAAAAACTAGAGCTAATAAATGCATTCAGCAAAGTTGCAGTACACAAAATCAACACACAAAAATCGGTCGCATTTCTATACACCAGCAATGAATACGCTGAAAAGGAAATTTTAAAAAAAAAAATCCTATTTACAACATCAACAACAAAAAGAATAAAAGTTTTAAGAATAAATTTATAGGGACTTCCCTGGTGGTCTAGCGGTTAAGACTCTGTGCTCCCAATGCAGGGGGCCCGGGTTTGATCCCTGGTCAGGGAGTTAGATCCCGCATGCTGCAACTAAAGATCCCGCGGGCCACAACTAAGACCCGGCGCAGCCAAATAAATAACTATTTTAAAAATAAATTTATGCAAGGAGGAAAAAGACTTGTATAGTGAAAGCTACAAAACATTGCTGAAAGAAATTAAAGAAGACTTAAATAAATGGAAAGATATCCCATGTTCATGAATTAATATTGTCGACAGTACTATCTGAATTAGTTTGCTAGGGCTGCCATAAGGAAATATCACAGACTGGATAGCTTAAACAACAGAAATTTATTTTCTCACAATTCTGGCCAGAAACTTAAGATCACAGTGTCAGCGGGTTTGGTTTCTGAGGCCTCTCTTCTTGGCTTGCTGATGGCTGCCCTCTTGCGGTGTCCCCACTGTCTTTCCTCTGTGTGGTCACATCACTGGTGTCTCTTCGTGTGTCCAAAGTGCTCCTCTTATAAAGACTCCTTTCAGGTTGGATTAGGGCCCATTGAGCCTCATTTTAAAGTAACCACATTTGGGGACTTCCCTGGAGGTCCAGAGGTTGACTCCGCGCTTCCACTGCAGGGGGCGCAGGTTTGATCCCTGGTTGGGGAACTAAGATCCCACATGGCATGCGTGGGGAGCGGCAGAAAGAAAGAAAGAGAAAGTAATCACCTTTTAAAAGGCCCTATCTCCAAATACAGTCCTGTTCTGAGGTACTGGGACTTTGGGCTTCAACATATACATTTTAGGGGAACACCATTTAGCCCATAACATGACCCAAAGTGAAATACAGATCCAGTGCAATCTCTATCAAAATCCCAATGGCAATTTTGCATACATATCCTAAAACTCATATGGAACTCCAAATAGCCAACACTATCTTGAAACAGAAGAACAAAGTTGGAGTACTCATACTTTCTAATCTCAAAACTGCAAAACTGCAGTAATCAAAACAGTGTCTTACTGGCATAAAGACAGACATACAGACCAATGTAATAGAATAGAGATCTCAGAATAAACCCTCACATATATAGTCAACTGATTTTTGACCAGGTGCCAAGACCATCCAAGGAGAAGAGACACTCTTAACAACAAATGGTACTGGGAAAACTGGATGTCCACATGTAAAAGAAAAAGTTGGACCCTTACCTTATACCGTGTACAAAAATTAACCAAAACCAGATCAGATTCCTAAATTTAAGGGTGAAAACTATACTGGGAATTCCCTGGTGGTCCAGTGGTTAAGACTCAGCACTTTCACTGCCATGGGCCCAGGTTCAATCCCTGTCAGGGAACTAAGATCCCACAAGCCACGCAGGGTGGCCAAAAACAAAAACAGTTAAAACTATAAAACATAGCGGAAAATCTTGACCTTTGATTTGTCAGTGATTTCTTAACTATGATACCAAAAGTACAGGCAAAAAAAGAAAAAAACAGATAAATTGAACCTCATCAAAATTAAAAACTTTTGTGAATCAAAGGATACCATCAAGAGAATGAAAAGCCAACCCACAGAGTGGGAGAAAATATCTGTAAATCATATATCTGATAAAGACTAGTATATAGAAAATGAAGAACTCCTATAACTCAACAACAAAAAACCACAGGCAACTCAATTTAAAATGGCAAAGGACTTGAACAGATATTTCTCCAAAATAGATATGTAAAATAACCAGTAAGCACATGAAAAGATTGTTCAACGTCATTAGTTATCAGGGAAATGCAAGTCAAAACCACAGTGAGATATCACTTCACATACATTAGGATAGCTATAATAATTAAAAAACAACAGCAAATACAAGTGTTGGCAAGGATGTAGAGAAATTGGAACCTTTGTATATTGCTGGTGGGAATGTAAAATTGTTCAGATGTCATGGAAAACAGTTTGGTCATTCCTCAAAAGGTTAAACATAGAATTACTGTAGGGGCTTCCCTGGTGGCGCAGTGGTTGAGAGTCCGCCTGCCAATGCAGGGGACACACATTCGTGCCCCGGTCCGGGAAGATCCCACATGGCGCGGAGCGGCGGAGCCCGTGAGCCATGGCCGCTGAAAAAAAAAAAAAAAAGAATTACTGTATCATTCAGCAGTTCCACTCCAGGGTATATTACCCAGAAGAATTGAAAACATATTCTACAACAAGTACATGTACATGCATGTTCATATCAGCAGTATTCACAAAACCAAAAGGTGAAAACAGCTCAACTGTCCATCAGTGGATGAATAAACAAATGTATATCCATACAATAATACAATAGTATTCAGCCATAAAAAGGCATGAAGTATTGAAATACTCTGTAACATCTATGAACCTCAAAACCAATATGCTAAGTGAAAGGAGCCAGACGTCTAAGGTCACATATTTTATGATACCATTTATATGAAATACCCAGAATAGGTAAATGCACAGAGACAGAATGCAGATTGGTGGTTACTAGGGGCAGGGAAAAAGGAAGGAATGTAAGGCAACAGCTTAAGGGAAATGGGTTTCCTTCTGTGATGATGAAGATGTTTTGGAGGTTGATAGAGGTGGTATTTGCACAACAGTGTGGATGTAATAAATGCCACCGAACTGTTCACTTTAGGATGATTAATTTTATTTCCATTTCACCTCAACATAAAGTAGATATATATGTATATAAAAACCAGTACGGTATTTACCAAGAATAAATATTTAAAAACAGTGTGGGGACTTCCCTGGTGGTCCAGTGGTTAAAAATCTGCCTTCCAATGCAGGGGATGCAGGTTCGATCCCTGATCGGGTAACTAAGATCCCGCATGCTGTGGGGCAACTAAGCCCACACGCTGCAACTACTGAGCACGCGAACCACAACTAGAGAGACTGCGTGCCACAACTACAGAGCCAACATGCTCTGGAGTCCGCATGTGGCAACTAAGACCCAATGCAGCCAAAAATAAAAATTAAAAAAAAATATTAAAAAAAAACAGTATGGTATTTACCAATAATAAATATAGACCAGTAGAATACAGTAGGTGACTTAAAATATGTGTGATTATTGAAGAGCTTTAATATGATACAAATGTTTTTCACTTTGGTGAGAAAGTGATAGTTTAATAAATGTTTCTGAAAAAATTGACTGTGAGGATAAAATCGAATTTAGATCACTACTTCACACCATATGCAAAAATTAATTAAAGATTAATAATAAAAATCACATGTGGAAAAACACAAATACTTTACCAAAAAGTTTTGGAGACTATTTGTTTTACTTTGGCATGGGGAGAATTTCCTAAGCAAAAGGGAAAGAGAAAGTTACATAAATTTGACTATGTAATAATTAAAATTTTGGGGGCTTCCCTGGTGGCGCAGTGGTTGAGAATCTGCCTGCTAATGCAGGGGACACGGGTTCGAGTCCTGGTTTGGGAAGATCCCACATGCCGCGGAGTAACTATGCCCGTGAGCCACAACTGCTGAGCCTGAGTATCTGGAGCCTGTGCTCCACATTAAGAGAGGCCGCGACAGTGAGAGGTCCGCGCACCGCGATGAAGAGTGGCCCCCGCTTGCCACAACTAGAGAAAGCCCTCGCACAGAAACGAAGACCCAACACAGCAAAAATAAATTAATTAATTAATAAATTCCTACCCCCAACATCTTCTAAAAAAAAATTAAAATTTTGCATGGCAACAGATGAATAAATTATAAATGTATATATGTATATATATTCAGAAAATAAACACTAGACCAAAGAAAATAGTTGCAACATATATGATAAAACGTTTTATCTCCAATATGCACAAGTACCTAAAAATTTATAGAAAAATGCAATAACCCCACAGAAAATTTCAGAGAAGAGGAAATCCAAATGTTCAATAAACACAGGAAAGGATGCTCAACCTCATTAGTATAGAAATCCAAACTAAAGCAACAAAAAATTAGTGCTCGTCCCCTATCAGACTGGTAAAAGGAAAAAGCAGAAGCTATATAGCCCAATAGCAGTGATGCTGTCAGCACTTTCATTGCTGGTGGAACTGTGAACTGCTACAACTTGGGAAAGCAATCTTATGATGTCTATTAAAATGAAAAGAATATGCTTATCTCAACTCAGTAATCTTAATTCCTATGGTCTGTCCCTTAGAAATAAAAAACTGTATTCAAAGAAATGCATTTAAGGATTTTTTTACACCGCCCCCCACCCAGTTTTACTGAGAAATAATTAACATATATCACTGTAAGTTTAAGCATGATGGTTTGATTTGCAGGTAATGTGAAGCGATTACTACAACAGGTCCAGCTTAAATCCATCTCTCATATAGATACAATAAAAAGAAAGAAAAAAGGCAAAAAATTTCTCCTTGTGATGAGAACCCATAAGATGTACTCTCTTATCAACTTCCCTATATATCATACAGCAGGGTTAGCTGTAGTCATCAAGTTGTACATTACATCCCAATTATTTATCCTATAACTGGAAATTTGTACCTTTTGACCACCTTCCTCCAATTCCCCCTCCCCTCCCCTTAAGGATCTTTACTGCAGCATTGTTAGAAGTGGCAAACAAGTAAACAAAAATAACACAAACATCAATATGGGCACCATTACATGAATTGTATATTCATGCTGTGGGATATTATGCAGCCGTTTTTGTTAAAGTGTCAGAAATATGCCCACTGATCTCCAGAGATGTCTTTAGTGTATTGCTAAAAAGCACTGTGCTTTTTAGAAAATATGTATAGTACGATGCAGTTTTTCTTTAAAAACTTTTTTTAAAGACACAACTTCGGAATTCCCTGGCGGTCCAGTGGTTAGGACTCTGGGCTTTCACTGCTATGGCCCCAGGGTTCAATCCCTGGTGGGGGAATTAAGATCCCCGCAAGCCACCGGTGCAGCTTCGGGGGTGGGGCTGGGGAAGACACAACTTGTTTACACACCCACTCATTCAACAAATATTCATTGACTGTCTACCTCGTGCTGGGAATACAGCAGTAAAGAAAACCGATAAATATCCCTTCTCTCATGGAGCTGACATTCTAAATGATGGAGACAAGAGAATTGAGAAAAAGTGGAGATGTTAAATAGGCGGGTGTGATATAAATGGAAGAATCGGGGGTAGGGATAAAAAAAAATTGGGAATCCTCCGCATATATGGTGGCATTTAAAGTCATTAAGACTGGATGATTTTTGTAAAGTTTGTGCGTATTCGTACAAGCTCGGAGAAAGTGTGGAAGGATGCACTGAGAGACGAGAAAGACCTAACGTCAAATCTCAGCCGTTAGTCTCTTGGAGGTTTACCCAGCCTCTCAAAGCCTGTCTGTAACATGGGAAGAATAACACAGCTATCCAAATGGCTCCACCACCGCCACCTCTTGGTTTAGAAAAGCTGCCACGCAGGTGTAATCTCCAATACAGAAACGTAGCATCTCGAAAGCCCAGGCTGAAGCTAGGCGGGGAGGCGTTGCCACCGCTGCCATTTTCAGTTAGGGCAGGTGGCGACTTCCGGTCGCCATCTTGAGTGACAGCAGAGGCGGAGCTCCGACTAACATGTTCCTTAAGAGCCGGGCTCCGAGGGCACCTCCCCGAGAGCGACTGAACGCTAACCCTGGCAGGCGGAGGCGGACAGTCGCAGCCCCGCCCCCGGCTTTGGGCTCCACCTCTCGGCCCCACTTCTGCCGGGCGAGGCGCAGTAAGCGTCGCTGCCGTAAATCGGGCGGGCGATTTGCCGCATCACGGAAGATGGCGGCCGCGGCGGTGAACGGGGTGGCGGGAGCCTCGAGCTCGGGGCCTGCGGCGGCCTCGGGCGCAGTCCTGCAGGCCGCGGCCGGCATGTACGAGCAACTCAAGGGCGAATGGAACCGTAAAAGCCCCAATCTTAGCAAGTGCGGGGAAGAGCTCGGCCGTCTCAAGGTAGGGATCGGCCGGGGGTGCTTCGAGGGGTCCAGACCCAGCCGAGTTCCGGGCGCGGGGGGAGGCCGCAGCGCCGACACTAGGACGGGCTGGGTGATCCAATAGGGTGAAGGATTCGGAACAGCCAAAGTGCGGGCTTGGAGGAATGAAGACGTGAGAGGGGCCTGGAATGGACCAAATGCGGCCCCACGGTGGGGGGAGACGGAAAGAGTGTTTCTGGCACAGACGAGTGAGAAGTTAAAATTTTGGTGCTTGGAGACCTAGCTGGCTGGAGTGGCAGGATGGGGCTGTCAGAGTTTTTCTGATGGAGGATTCTGGACGACACCAAGTGGGGAATGAGGACTGGACAGGGTGATGGAAGAAGGAGGCTGAGATGATGGGGTTCGTGGTTAAGATCAGGTCAAGTTAGGGTCTGAGAAATCTGGGGCTTAGGGATGCGTCTGTGGGGAGAGGTGCCCAGCCAAGTTGTGAGGGCAATACTGAACTTAGGAAAAATATTCTCACAGTAGAGGACCAGAATGGGGCTCGGGTTGCTTCAGGCCAGGTGTGTTTGGGAGAGAGTACAAATACAGTGGGCTGGACCAAGTTGCTGAGGGGGGTGTATCTGATAAGGGATAGTGTGTGGGCTGGACTATGGGAAGAGGTTAGCCCCCTTTCCTCCCTGGTGCAGATGGAGGGGGGTAGCTGGGCCCAACCCACCAAAGTGTGGGAAAAGATTGCAGAAGAATTGAAGGTGCTAGTGTCTCCCCACCCCTTGATTCCATTGGGTCAGGCGTGGAGTGGCGTTACTGTTTCTCGAGTGGATCTGTTAATACTTGTAATATGAGGTCATCTTAAATGAGCCCTCATCATGTTCCCAGGCCCCGATCTGAGGGCTTTATGAGGACTGACTCCTTTAATACTCATAACAACCTTATGAGTCGGGGATGATGATTAGCTCCATTTTCTAGGAGGGAAAACCAAGACCTAGAAAAAGGTAAGTAATCTGTACTTGAAGTCCCATCTTCTCTCCTTCCTTCCCCTGCCCTCCTCGTCAGCTGGTTCTGTTGGAGCTTAACTTCCTGCCAACCACAGGGACCAAACTGACCAAACAGCAGCTCATTCTGGCCCGTGAGTGTCACTGGGGTTGGTGGGGTAGCGGTGGGGGTTATGGGCTGTGGTCATGGCAGGAATGGCGGCAGTGGTGGTCAGGGTCGGACCACAGTCACCTCCTGAGAGCTTCCCCTGTTACCCACAGGTGACATACTGGAGATAGGCGCCCAGTGGAGTATCCTACGCAAGGACATCCCCTCCTTCGAGCGGTACATGGCCCAGCTCAAATGCTATTACTTCGATTACAAGTGAGGATGGGCCCTGCCCCTAATTTGGTTTGCGTGTGTGTGTGCGCGCGCGGGGTTGTTACTCAGCAGCTTTTTATCCTTGTTGCTCTAGCCACTTGAGACATCTTCCTTCACTTTGGAATTACCCCTTTGCATAGCTGTGCCGCCAGAAGCCTCAGGGTTAGGGGTTGGCCTGGAGGTCCTGAGTCTGGGATTATACCATCCAGTCTCTGTTGCGCTCCAGTCTGTCTCCCCCTTCACATTCCCACTCTAAATTTCCACTCCCCAATGTAGCCACTATCCCCTTTTACCTGCCTTGGCCCCAGCCTTGTCCCCTCAGATTCATCCCCCCATGGTAGCCAGTAGGTTCTTTGTGACACTAAAATTTGACCATGTTTATCATCAGCTTAGAACCTGTCCTGGCTCCCCATAGCCTTCAGGTTTCAGACCAAGCTCTTTCCTGTGGCCTCCAATGCTGTATCAGCCCTGACCCGTCTGTCTGTGTCTCCCCATCCCAGCCCTGTCTCTCCCACTGGACTGTGAGTCTTCTATAAGCAGAAGGGTCTTAGTCACTGCTGTGTCCCAGCACTGCCTAGCATGGAGCCGGGCCCAGAGCAGGGACTCACTGGCTGTGTGTTGAATATGAAACTGAATGGCTTCATAACTGAATGGGGCTTGCATGGACTAATGATTAAGAATTTGACATCAGAAGCCAGACGAACCTGAGTTTGAAACTAATTTTGCCGCTTCCTGATTATATCGTCTTGGGCAAATGACTTTACTTCCCTAATCCTCAGTTTCCCCCCAAAACTGAGGGTGATGATTCTTAATATCATAATCATAATTAACACTTATATAGTATTTATTTGGGCCAGATACTGTTCTAATCACTACCTGTATTAAATCATTTAATAACTTAACCCTTATTTATTTAACCCACCTCTATCAGATGGGTACTGTGGTGATACCCATTTTACAGTTGGGGAAACTGAGGCTAAGTCACTTTACTGGTGTGAGATCACTTTCTAGGGCCCATATGATTGTGACTTCTTCATGTCTCTTTGGGCCTTAGTTTCATCTGAAAACCCAGGACCCGATACCCCTCCAAGGAGAGAGCACTGGGCAGTCGTCAGGGTCCCTGAAGCCTGGAGTGGGGGGCTTGGTCGGTACCTAAGCCCTCCTTACCTTGGTGTCCCACCCTGGTCCACAGGGAGCAGCTCCCAGAGTCAGCCTACATGCACCAGCTCTTGGGCCTCAACCTTCTCTTCCTGCTGTCCCAGAACCGGGTGGCTGAGTTCCACACAGAGTTGGAGCGGCTGCCTGCCAAGGACATCCAGACCAATGTATACATCAAGCATCCGGTGTCCCTCGAGCAAGTGAGGCTGAGGAAGGGGGAGGGGAGGGCCTGGCTAAAGGGAGTGGTACAGGGACAGACATTCGGGAGGGTATCCTCGCAAATGAGAGGGTTCACCCATCTTTCAGCCTATGGACTCCTTTGTCCAACCGATATTGAGCCCCAGCCCTGTACCAGGCACTGTGGTTGGTTTTCAGACTCAACAGTGAACAAAACAGTTAGAATCTCGATTTTGTGAGGATGACATTCAGGTGAGGAAGTGGACAATAAACAAAAAGATTAAATAACCTGTATATGGTCTGTCAGATGTGAAATGCTGTGGAGAAAAATAAAGCAGGAAGGAGGGTGGAGGGGCAGGGGCAGGGTGGTCAGGGAATGCCTTGTTGAAAAGATGAAACTTGAGAAATACTTTAAAGGGGTGAAGAACCCAACCACCTGGTCATCTGGGGGGGAAATGGTCCAGGTAGAGGGAGCAGCCAGTCCAAGGGTCCCAAGGCAGAAACATGCCTGGTGTGTTTGAGGGGCAGCGAAGAGGACAGTTTCTGGAACAAGGTGAGCAGAATCAAGGAAGAGCTGTAGTACCTAAGGTTAAGAAGTAGTTCTTAGAGCTGAGGTTTCATGGGAGGATTTCACTGTGGGGAGAGGATGGGAGAGAGGGCATTTATGGCAGGGGCAGCACAGCTTGGGCAAAGATGTAGAGGAATGCGCTTGGGGTGGCTCCAGCTCTGTCTCCCTCCTGGAAAATAGATAATTAGATACTAACCAAGGGCAGGCTTGGGAGAGAGACAGAGAGACAGAGAGAGAGAAAAAACCAGGAAGGGCTTCCGGGAAGAGTAGGACCCAGTCTGCATGGGGAATGGGTGACTGTATTGCAGAGAGTGTTCTAGTAGAGTGTGGATTATGGAGGCACTGGGAGTATGGTGAGGCCTCAGCGGGTAAGCCCCTGTGCTGCCTCTTCCTCACCCTCTCTTCTTCCTCACCCCTGTCCTCTACAGTACCTGATGGAGGGCAGCTACAACAAGGTGTTCCTGGCCAAAGGCAACATCCCTGCTGAGAGCTATACCTTCTTCATCGATATCTTGCTTGACACTATCAGGTGTGTGGGGGGCCAGGGTCGTGTGGAGTTTAGAAAGAGCCTGGACTCTGGAGTCAGACAGCTCTGTGTTTAAATCCCATTCTGGCCACTTGTGATCTGGGGAAGCTGGGCACATCAGTTCTCCTTTTCTCTGAACTGGAACTGGTCATGAGATGGGGGTAAGAGCCCTCATCTCACTATGGGCTGTGTATGTGTGTGCCCGTGGGCATCAGACCCTGAGCATGGACTTGGCACCCAGACAGCACTCAGCAGACAGAGACCCTGCTGCCTCTCATGGGAGTGCTCCACGAGTCATATGGCTTCACCTCAGAGTGTGGGCCCAGGAGTCCCAGAGATCTGAGTGTGGACCCTACTGTGGCCCTAGCTTTGCAACTCTAGTCAAGCTACTCTCCCCTGAGCCTTGATTGGTTGAACAGGGCAGGTAACACATTCCAGCCGTCAGTGCTGAACTGCAGGGTCTGGCCTGAGAGGACAGGGCCTAGAGAGTTGTCTGTGCTCAGTAATGAGAATCTCGTCTTCCCCCAGGGATGAGATTGCTGGGTGCATCGAGAAGGCCTATGAAAAAATCCTCTTCACTGAGGCCACCCGGATCCTCTTCTTCAACACACCCAAAAAGATGACAGACTACGCCAAGAAGGTGGCTGGGGTGGAGGGCAGGGGACCATGGGGCCAGCGAGCCAAGGGGTGCACTCACTAACAGCAGGGTGGGGTGGCCTGGAGGGACACTGGAACAAGACTGCCCAGGTTTAAATCCAGCTGTGTGACCTCAGGCAAGTTGCCGAATTTCTCCGAACTTCAATTTCCCTACGTGTAGAAAGGGGCTAGAGTTTAATATGTGGGATGAGCTTAGCCCAGCACCTGCCTCCAGGTGCAGGTGGAGGCTTAGCATATGTTGGTTGCTGGGCTTATCAGAATTCCTTGGAGTTTGCAGCTTTTCCCCACAAGACTTTGTTTCATTTGGTCTGGGGTATTGGTGTGGGAGCAGTGCCCCTGGAGATGCTGATGCATGGGGTGCAATAGCCCTGGTGACTGAAGAGGGTCAAGATCAGACTGGAAGAGGTGAAATTGAACTTGAGTGATTGTAACAGCTGATACTTAGTGATCGTTTACTCTGGTCCAAACACTGTTGGGAGACAGTTTCTTCAAACATGGAGAAACTGAGGCACAGAGAGGTGAAGTTACTTGCCTAGGGTTGTGCAAGGTAGAGTAGGGTTGGTGAGGAAAGCGATCCAGGGCCCACATGGGTAAGGGGAGGGTGCCTGTGTGATCACCCCACCCATCTCTCATCTCTCCCTTCTTGCAGCGAGGGTGGGTCCTGGGCCTCAACAACTACTACAGCTTTGCCAGCCAGCAGCAGAAGCCGGAAGATACCACCATCCCCTCCACGGAGCTGGCCAAGCAGGTCATCGAGTATGCCCGGCAGCTGGAGATGATCGTCTGAGCCCACCAGGCACTGGGGTGGAGCAGAGCTTGCATTGTTTAAGGCAGTTGCAGTGCAGGGTTTCCCCCAATAAAGGTGGATTGACATTTTCTCTCTTAGGCCCTTGTCTCCCCGAGTGGAATGGTAGGGACGTAAGTTCTTATCTCTGAAGAACTTGGAGGTTTGGGGGCCCTAGGAGGTCTGAGGTAACCCTGGGCCAGCCTCTGTCCAGTGGCCATTGCTCAAGGTCTCAAACACAGATGTCCACTGTGGGGGCCCAGTGGCACAGCGGGGAGAGCACAGGCCCCAGGTAGAGGGACTGTTGCAGCCAGCTGTGGACACACAGAAAGGCCAGACCAACGTACCAGAGTGTTTCAGTGAAGGGGGCGAAGTGTCCTGATTTTGAAAAATGTTTGCAATGAATTAAACCAGTTTTTTAAAATGACATGCTGAATGGACCTCTGTGGAACAAAAGGCATGGGCCCTGGCATGGGCTTGCCTTGGTTCCCACTCTTCTGAGCCAGTGCTGTGACTTACGACCTCCTGCACCCCCCAGCCTATTTCCTGCCTTGAAGTCCTCAAGAAGGTGTTTAAGGCAGAGTCCAAATCTGGCTGAGCCATTTGTGGTTTGTGGGATTTTCAAGAAAGTCTCAGAGAGGGAATGATCATTCCTGCTTTCCAGAATGATTTGCACTGAACCCCTGAGCTTGGCACCAGATCGGCTTGGAAATGGGGCTGATGGTATTAAGGGGAATGAGAACATCTCACCCCTGGGTGCATCAGTCCGCATGCTGGTTGAATGGAACCTCCCTTATTGCTAGTCTGGGTCCAGCCTCGTGTTGCCAGGATGTGGTGCTTTCATGGAGACCTCTGCCCCGCCCCACCCCTTCAACCCTTAGCCAGTGACTGACAGGCTCTAGGCATCTGGATGGTTATTTTATTGTCAAGGAGGGGAAGGCAGAGGGCATTGAGCAGACTGCACTCAGTTGGAATGGGTAGCCTGCAAGTCGTAGTGCTCCAGCCCAGCTACCAGGGAGCCGGCCAGCTTGATGGTGGTGACCCAGGGTGGCTCACTCAGGTGGTTGGTGGGTGTGCTCAGCCTAGGGAGAAGGTAGAATCTTCAGGACCTGGCTATGTGGCCAGGCCCTTACCCCTTCTAGGCTCCACTTTCTCCATCTGTGTAAGGAACCATGTCTGAATATCCCAAAGGTAGTTTAGAGCCGGGCTGTATCCACTTAAACTTAGTAGAAAAGGGGGCTGAGGGTTGGTGATAGTAGTTCTCCCAACTCCCCCTTCAGGTCCCAGCTGAGCCCCAGAGGTACCAGGGAAGAGGGTCTCCCAGTTATTCAGGTTCCTCAGGAGCCAGGGTCAGACAGACCCTGATGACCAGATCCTGAGATTTAGGGGTGAAGGAGAGGTAATCGCAGGATGCAGTGTCTCCCCTGAATCTACGGAATCAGGAGTAACCTCTGCAGCACAAGGACTGGGATATCAGTGCCCTCTGGCGGTCAAAGTCTTGGGTTCGTCGGGAGAAGGTGCCAAAGGCTGGAGGGGTAAGGAGTCTGGGGGGCTAGGCCTGGGGCTTCCTTTGGAGGCCTGCATTTATACCCGTTTGGTTCCAGAAGACCATCATCTCCCATCCCATCCCTGAAGAGCCTGGGATGTGGTCCTTGATGTCACCAGGGACAGGGTCAATGCAGTGAATAGGGTCAGGCCAGCTGGGACCAGTTTTCCCTCCCTGATGGCTCCAGAGACTAATAAGAGGGCCAAGGGTCACGTTGGAGGTCTGGATACTAAGGAGCGGGGCCAAGGTGTTCTCTGTCAGGGATCAGCATGATATCAAGGCTCCTCTTGGTTCTGAAGGGTTGGAGCTCAGCTGGGTTTGAGATGCAGCCAAGGGGAGGGTCTAGGGTCAGCTGGGGTCAGGACGCCAAAGGGTTGAATGGGGCACTCCAGGAAAGTCGGGTTCAGGACTTGGAACGGTATAACTCCCCTCCCTACTCCCCGACCTCCCCTCACCAGGCAGACACGTTGCGTGGCAGGCGGCGATGGCGTGGCTGGTGGCGGCAGTAACACTTGAAGGGACAAGACTTAAGCACCTGGAAGGGTGGCCAGTGGCGCGTGGCGCCCGAGTTAACCGTCCCCGCTGGAGGAGCCCCGCTGCCACCCCCCCCTCCACCACCGCTGTCAGTCACAGTAGTTGCAGTACATTCGCGAGGACCATCTCCAGGCGCGCCATCCTCACGCGGAGCGGCCCGGGCTGCGCGGGGACCCCTGTTCCGGCGCGTGCGGACCTTGACGGGCGCGGGCGCAGGTGGCGATGGCTCAGCCACGGTGGGAGCTGGAGCCGGGGGTGAGGCCGGGCCTGGGGCCCGGTCAGCGGCCAAGGCGAGGGGCAGAGCGGGAGCCGGGGCGGGAGCCACGGCCGACTCCAAGTGGCCAGGGCTTGGGGTGGGCGGGAGCGCCACGGGCAGCCGCGTTGGCTGGAGTACTGGCGGCTGCGGCGCGGGAGGCGGCGTGGGTGGTGGCGTGGGCGGCGGCGGCGGCGCTGGCGGCGGCGGCAGCAACTCCTGCGGGCTGGGAGGCCCGGGGCGCACAGGCTCGCCATTGGTGGGCGCCGGGAAGATGAACACAGGCGGCGCCAGCAAGGTGGGTGCGGGCCTCCGGGGCCTGGGAGCTGGATGCATCCGCCCTGGCGGAGGCGGCGGGGAGCCCCTGGGCCCTGAGAGCGCGACTGCGCGCCGTCGGGGCGCCCCGACGCCTCCGCCAGCTCCGCTGAAGCGAAATTGGCGTTCAGGGCCATCAGGGGGTCTCACCCAGTCAAATTTGGGCTTCGAGCCTACAAAGGTGGTGTAGGATGGAGGAGTAAGGGTCCGGGCGTGGGACGCAGGCGCCGAGGGTGGTCCAGAACACCCCTCGCCGTCTCCATCACCGCCTTCTGCTTCATGAGTTCCCCGAGGGACCTCTCCCGAGGGGCGAGAGGCCCCAGGAGCCAGGGGTCCCTGCTTCAGGACCTCAGCGTAGGAGATGGTGCCCGAGGCGGCGGCGAAGAGTCCTCCTCCGCCGCCGCCCCCGAGAGAGGCTTTGGCCGCTAAGGAACTCGACGCTGCCGCAGGGGACAGCTGGGGCCCTGACTTGAAGGTGACTTTACACAACAGGCTCAGGCCGGGCTCGGAGGCCACAGGCCGGGCCATTTCGCCCTCGCCTGCTTGGGGAGGTGCCCCTCTGCCGGTCATCTGGCCCTCGCTACCGTGCCTGGCCTGGCTTTCTGTAGGGGTTGCGGCGGACGTGGCCAGAGCAGGAGTGCTTCTGCGTTCTGGGGGCTGCGGGTCGGAAGGTGTCGGTAGTGGCGGCTCCAAGGGCGGCGGAGTCGGGGATGGGGCCCTCGGGACAGGGTCGGGGTCCTCTCCGGTTAGTTGCTGGGGCGGCGGCGGCAGCGGGCGGAGGTTGGGAGGGTCGCCCTGGCTGCGATGGCTTGCCTCCAGCAGACCGCGGATCCGGGGCACCGAAGTGCCTGTGGGTTTTCGCCACTTAGATGGCGCGGGCAGCAGGGTCCCCACGGGGGACGGGGGTGGTGTGGAGACCGCGGCCGCAGTCGCCTCCTCTGAAGGGGGCGTCACTGGCGAGGGCAGTTCTAAGGTCAGGGGCAGGGGTGAGGGTGAGGCCTGGGGCTCTGGGGGTACCAGGAGGCCCGGGGACGTGGAGCTGCCAGGGAACCAGACGCCCAGCCCGCGAGCCAGGCGCATGGCCGGGGAGGAGGGGGTCCCCTTGGGCTCCAACAGTGATGTCCGGCGGGAGTCGGAGGACGGGTCCAAGGCCTGCTCTTTTCGGGAGCCCCCACCCGCGGACGACTCCGACTGCACGTTCCCCATTTCTGACGGAGGTCAGGGGCTGTGGTCAGAAAAACTTCCGCCAGTCAATCTGCCAGGGCTGTGGGAACCCCACGAGGCTGGCTGTACTTGGTCCTATCCGTCAGCGCCAACCCCGCCCTTGTCCTCCACGATCCACTCAGGCACTAGTCTCTCCCCGCATTCCTGTTCCGTGACTCTTGATGTTCACATCTTCTTCCCCGTGGCCCCATACAGTTGCTGTTCAGATACTTAGTCCTCCATCCTCCTAGTGTACTAAGGTTG
This sequence comes from Pseudorca crassidens, assembly GCF_039906515.1. Lineage (NCBI taxonomy): Eukaryota > Metazoa > Chordata > Mammalia > Artiodactyla > Delphinidae > Pseudorca > Pseudorca crassidens. The sequence goes on along the minus strand of NC_090315.1, from coordinate 15,013,479 downwards.
GGTCCCTGTCTCCCTGGCTGGTCCCTCGTATCACATCCCTACACTTTGACCACGTCTCAGGTCTCTAAGCTCCAAGACACAGGTCTTGCCCGCTTTCCTGTCAGTCACTCGGGCCACATCACTCATGATGGTTGTGCTCTGTAGCCTATAAGGCCTACAAAGAGTTCAAGCTTTTCTCCCTGGACTCTAAATAGGCTCCAGAGGCCCAGGCCCCGCCCCCGCCCTGTGGTCCCGCCCCGATTGTCAGAGAATCTGGCCTTCACAACACCCCCCGCCCCAGGTCTGGCCCCGCCTCCGCTTAACAAATTCCCGGTATTCTTGTCAGGCTAACCGCTCAGTCACCACCTCTAACCCTCAGATCTCTCTCTCTGTGTTGATCATTTGGTCCTGCCCTCTTCCCAGGCTTTAGTCCTAAATTTCTTTTCCCGCTCCTGGTCTAGCTGCAGGCCTCACTCTCAGGCCCCACCCCTTTACCCAAGCTCCGTCCTGGCTACTCCTTCGCTCAGAGGATCCCACTCACCGACTCCTCCAGCTGACCAAAGTTCAGACCGCGGCCCCCTGGGCCCAGGGCAGGGCGGGGAACGGCCGTAGCAGAAAATAACCGAAAAGAACGGGGTTGCGGGTGAAGGCAAGTGGGCGAGGCTGCGAGGGCGGACCCCGAGATCTAGGCCACGCCCCCGGGCTCGAGGCCCCGCCCTCCTTGAGCCAGCTTGGGCACGGCCCCTTACGAACCCGGTTCTCCCTTTGAAATACTCGGGAGTCTTCTTCCCCGCCCCCAAGCCTTGTAGTCCTAGGCCCCACCCCTATAGAACGTTTTAAGCCCCTCCCCTTTATAATGCCCCGCCCCTCTCCGTTAGTCTCTCTCCCGAAGCCCCGCCCATTACAAACACTGCTACGTAGCTCCTCCCTTTTGGAGCTCTCCGACGTCCAGCCCCTAAAGACAATTTACTTATAAGCTCCGCCCCCTTAGGACTTGGAAACCTCTCTTCCCTAGACCCTCTCCTTGCTCGGGCCCGCCCAGAAGGTCCTTCCTCCGTGGACCCGCCCCTTTCTTGACGCACGCGCTTGTCCGCGCCTTCGGCGTCCTCACCCTCTCCTTCCCCCTTTCCTTCCCCCAGGTCCTCCGACCCCGCCTCCTTGCAAATGCTCCCTTCTTGCCCCACCCCTTTTCGAACCTAGCCGGGCACCCAGCCCCTCCCATTTAGAACCCAAAACGTAGACCCTTGCCTCTTTAGAACCTTGAGACCAGGCTCCGTCCCGGACCCCTTCCTCATATCCTCAGGGACCAATGGCGCGGATGGGTGGGAAAGTAGGGGATCCTCTCTGGATCCTGAGAAAATGCGGGCTGGGGGGCTGTTCGCTGGAGCCAGTGCCGGGCTCTAGGACCCAGCGGGCAAGTGCGCCTGCCTCGCGCTTACCCCTCCCCCAAGCCGCCCCCTCCCCCCCACCCATCTTTCAGGTTCCCCCTCCCTCCCCCCTCGCCCCGGCTCCCGGTGCCCGTCTCTAGCGCCGCCGGAGCCAGCGAGGGAGCCGGAGCGAACAGGAGGAGGAGGAGGAGGAGGAGGAGGCCACGTCGCCACCGCTCGGAGCCCGGCCGGAGCCTCCCAGGCAGGTGCAGAGGGGGGCGAGGGGGCGGGGGCTGACAGACCGCCTGTCACGGTGAGGGGGCAGACAGCACCGCGCTGCGCCTCCTGCCCACCGGGGCACCCCCCGGACCCTGGCTGGGAGGACAAGGGGGTGGGGGCCCCCAAACTGCGCGGCAGCCATTTGGGGTACCAGTGTCCATTTGGGGGGCCTGGACTTCCTCGGAGGACGCCCCATTCATAAAATTCCGTACTGGACCCTCACCGTTGGGGAACTCAGGGGACCACTCCCCCCGGGAAACAGATGTGTGGGGAGCGTAGGGCATCCAGAAAGCCCGGCGTCCCATCCCAGTAGGCCCTGGTGCGGGGGGGACCCCTGCCCTCTTTCTCTGCTTCACCTGTTGTCGGGGGAGGCGGGCGGACAAAGGAAGCAGCGTCACGTGACTGCTCATTCACAAAATCCCATCCCATTGAGAAAAGGGGGCTGGGGGCGCTGCGGCCGCCCCTTCCCCTCCCCAAGGGCTGGGGAAACCCGGCAGCCTGCAGGTGGGGGAAGGGGCTAGACCTCGTTGCTGGGGTCCCTAAGGCTGGGGCGCCAAGGTCCCTGCGCTCGGCGGTAGTGAGGGGTTGGACGCTGATCCCGATTACTGGGCGGAGGGCTACGTCCCTTGAGCTGGGGGGCGGGGTAAGATGGTTCTGAAAGATGCTGGGGCGGGGAGGGAGAGGAGGAGGGATCAATTCCCCCCGCCCCCCACCCCCCGCAATCTCTGCCCCTTGCCTTTCCTCGGCAGGGGCCTGAGAGAGCAGGCTTGATTTTTGTGAATGAAATGCTCTCTGGATGTGTCTCGGTCGCCCGTTTCTGGCTTCCTCTGCCTCCATCTCCCTTTCGGCCTGTCTCTGGCCATTTCTGGTTCTCTCCCTGCTCCCTGCCCATCTCCCGTTGCTGGGTGACTCAGTGAGCTTTGCATCCGGTCTCATTCATAAATCCGGGAAGGGGTGGGGGGGAAGAGAGCCTGGGTTTCTCACCCAGCCAGTGGCCTGGGCGGCAGGGTGCGGAGGCAGTGTAGGGGGGACTGGAGCTGAGTTGATGGGCTCTAAGAAAATACATATGCGCAGGCACCCAGCTGTGAGGGGGACGATGGGTGGGGCCGTGGGTACGTGCTGAGGGAGGAGAAGGAGACAGGGTTGATAGGGGATGAGCAGGAGGAGGAAGGGAAGTGGAAGAGCAAAGCTATGGGGGTGAGGATGGGAAAGATGGGGAAAGGGAGGAAAGGTGGGTATGGAGAAAAAAGGTAGATATGGAGAAGAAGGTAGGCATGGGAGAAAAGAGATGGCAAGAGGAAGAAAGAAGCCATGCTGGAAGAAGGTGGGCATAAGAGAGGTGACGGGTATGGGGAGACAGTGGGCCTAGGGGAGGAGGTGGGTGTGGAAGGTAAGGTGAGTAGGGGTGGCTAAGGGTGCAGTAGATCCAGCTGTGAGGGATGAAGAGCAGAGATGAGGGTTGGGGGAACACTGAATTGGAGAGCAGGATTGACGCTCACTGACCCTGTTGTCCCTGTCCCCCCACCTCCTCCAGGTACATGGTTCGGGTCCGAGCCGTGGTGATGGCCCGAGATGACTCCAGTGGGGGCTGGCTGCCTGTGGGGGGCGGGGGCCTCAGCCAGGTGAGCGTATGTCGGGTCCGAGGGGCCAGGCCCGAGGGGGGGGCCCGCCAGGGGCACTACGTCATCCACGGGGAGCGCCTCCGGGACCAGAAAGTGAGCCACCCTGGGGCGTGGGGGTAGGGTGAGGGTGTGGGGAAGTAGGGGAATGGGACTGGGGATGTAGAGGTGAGGTCAGGTCATCTCGCAGCACCGGGGTGTGGGATGGAGTTGGAAGCATATCTGTCCTCTGTCTGAGAGTGGGGAGTTTGGGGACTATTGGGGGTATTAAGCAGGTCCTGTCCACTGCCGTTGCCTGCTGGACTGTCACAGCAGCCTCGCACTGGTCTCTTTGCCCTTCTGCTGCTCCCTCCCCCAACCTCAGTCTGTTCAAAAGGGGCTGGGCTAACACCTGACTCAGATCCTATCCCTCCTCGGCTCGGAACCCTCCCCGTGGCTCCATCTTGCTCAGAGATTCTCATCACGAGGATTTTACACCACTGGCCCCTGTCTGCCCTAAGTGTATGGAGGCATTTGGTGGGGGACCGTCTGGAAGTGTCCAGTAGGGTTTACAATCCTAATGTGGGTTCAGCAGGAATGTTCTGGGCTGTCTGGCCTGAAATGGAAAGAGAATGTTGACGTTGCAGCTGGGGGTGTAGTAGAAAGGTTTGGATCGTTTGAAAAGGCTTGGAGTAAGGGTTGAATTTCAGAGCAAGGATCGGAAGGAACAATGTACGGGGGTTTGAAATGGTGTCAAAGAATATAGTGTTGTTGGGCAAAAAGATGAGGGAACTTCTAGGGTGTTGACCAGCATCTGAGGGGAAATATGTGGGAGTTTGTTAAGAATTGGGGGATAATATTTGGGGAGCTTATTGGGGCATCAGAAGGGGATTAACAGTAACATTTTGAGATGTTGAGTAAAATTTGGGGAGTATGATTGAGTCACATGGGGGATATTGGCTCTCAGAAAGAGGTTGACTCATTTTTTGAGGCATTCAATAAAATTTGGGATTCCTATTGAGATATGGGGCGGGGGGTGGTTAGGAAAATGTAGGGATCAAGGGGTTTGGGGGAAATATTGGAGTATCAGAGGTGTGCCCAGTAAAGTTGGGGAGTGGTATTGGGGTGTTGATCAGGGTTCAAGGGTACACCTAGGGTTGAGAAATGAAGTTTGTGGGATGCTCTGGTATAGAGTCTGGGGAAGTCACAGGCATGGCTGGAAGGGGGGATATCTGACCTGGTCCCTTCCTGCCCCCCTCAGACCACCTTGGAGTGTACCCTGCGGCCAGGCTTGGTTTACAACAAGGTGAACCCCATCTTCCATCACTGGAGCCTGGGTGACTGCAAGTTTGGGCTGACGTTTCAGAGTCCGGCAGAGGCTGATGAGTTCCAGAAGAGCCTGCTGGCAGCACTGGCTGCACTGGGTCGAGGTGAGTGGTGCAGGTGGTGAGCATTGGTGGTGGGGGGGGGGGCTGGGGTGGAGGGTGGGAGAAGCCGGGCCCAGGGAACTCACTCTCTGCCTTTCTCCCTGCCCCAGGCTCGCTCACCCCCTCCTCCTCCTCCTCCTCTTCCTCCTCCCCTTCCCAGGATACCGCAGACACTCCCTGCCCTCTGACGGTGAGTCTCCAGGAGGCAGCTCTGCTGGGAGGGCAGGGGTTTCTTACTATGCTACAAACATTCTTGAGCACCTACTGTGTATCCAGCACCATGCCACGTGCTGGGCACACGAATTGGGGCCCAAACAATAGTGTCAATTTTGATCCCAGTTATTCTAGTTTTTCTGTTCTATCCTGATTTATATGTTCATTCAAGGGTATTTATTGAACACCTTGAATAAGAAGTGTTTTAAGCACTGGGGATACATCAGTGAACAAAACAAAGTCCCTTTCCTCGAGGAGCTTCTATTCTAGTGTGGAAAGGCAGAAAAAATATTAAGGTACACTATAAAAATGAATAAATATTAAAAGCAAATGGATGAACAAATTAATGGGAAATCCATCCTTCTTAGGGGTACAAACCTTGGAGTCATCCTTGCCTCCTCTCCTCTTTGATGCCCCTCATCTAATCTGTCAGCAAATATTGGCTCCACTTTCTTTCTTTTTTTTTTTAAATTTGGCCACACTGCATGGCTTGTGGGATCTTAGTTCCCAGACTGGGGATTGAACCCAGGCCCTGGCAGTGAAAGCGCTGAGTCCTAACCACTGGATTTCCAGGGAATTCCCTGGTTCCACTTTCAAAATGATCGGAATGTGCCTCCAACCTGGTTACTGTTCAACCTCATCTCCCCACTGGACCATCTCATCAACTGCCCCCTCCCCACCATCTCCTTTCCCCACACACAGAGAGGGACCCTATTGACATCTAAGTCAAATCATGGATATCTCCCACTTACAACCCTACCCAGGCTCCATCTCACTCGTGGTAAAGGACAAAGTCCTCACAGTGGCACATAAGATCCCACACAATCTGGCCTCCTATTACTCTCCCTCATGCTCACCTGGCTTTAGCCACACTGGCCTCCCACTGGTACTCCAAAAGGGCAGGCACATTCCTGTCTCAGCGCCTTTGCACTCGCCGTTCCTCTGTCTTAGAACACTCTTCCCCAAATTTCCACATGGCTTATTCCCTTATTTCCTTCAGGGCTTTACACACACATCACCTTAGTGAGGCCCTCCCTGAGTAACCTGTTTAAAATCTCCCAGTGCTCCTTATCCTACTCTTTATCCCCACCTTCTAAGATATTTTTTGTATTTCCT